>NC_080199.1:10400150-12900150 GCF_030028045.1 Hippopotamus amphibius kiboko
AACCTAATTTTTCTTACTGTGTTTTTTAATCACAAGGATCCTTCCAGTCTAATATCCTAAGATAAGCAACTTTCCTTTTTTAACAATAGTGCTGAAAATTAAATTGCAATTAATTAAACATTAAACATTAAATCCAGCACTTAATAATAGGATTTATTTCCTCAATGGGGCTCCACTGAGGTTACTTTACTTGTAATTTGAAACACTTGTGTCTTAATATGGACCCCAAAAGGGATGGTAAAGAAAAAAAGCTACTGTACAGGGAGCCAGCCCCACTCCCAGTCTGCAGGGAAGGAGAGCTCGGAGAACAAGTCATCAGTGGGTTCCTGAAAGAGTCTGTTAATGGGGCAGCTTCCCCGGAGCTGGGCACCGTGGGACACCATGTGCAGGTGCGCCCTGATAAAGGGGCCCAGCCTCTGCTTCACCCAGGTGCCCACAAGCTGTCTAACATATGCCACAAAGGTAATTTGCTGGAATAAGTGGCACTTTCCCATCCACAAAGGCAAGTCCATTGACAATGCACTGTACAGAACTCACAAAATAGAACATATGCGTTCTGTTTGATCAGGAGCCTCCGTGACATATTATGGCTATAATGAGTCATTTCTTTCTTTTCTACACAAGAAAAATATTATAGATCTTTGAAAGCCTTGTACTCAATTATGTAACAATACCAGCCAACATCTGTTAACAGTACCAGCTGTTTCTATTCTGTATCCTGAATTGTTTTAGGTAATTACGAGTTTATAAGGTATTTGGTAAACCAGTAAGAAGGCACCTTTTCAAAGCACTATATAATTTGGGGTACAATGAAATGTTCTCCTGAAAATCTATAATTAGGGCAGCATCAGCTTACAGAAAAGTACAGGAAATGTTATAGAAACACAATTATGTAAATAAGCACACAGGTAGGGGCGTGTGTGCATCTCACCCTGTCCCCACCCTCCCCTCCCCCACTCTCCTCTGGGAGCTGTTCTCCGCGCCTCTCAGGTTAAAGCCACGCTGTCCACCAGGTGCAGAGTGAGTGGACTCTGGGCAGCCTGGCCTGCCCTTGCAAGTTCCTCCGTGCTGAGTTGGAGCACCAGAGGCCTGGGAAGTGTGCCACAGCCAGGGGCTCTTCAACAATGTCTTGACTTTACAAGGATTTTTAAATGATACAATATTTTTACTATTATGCATTCACTGAAGAAACTCTGAATCTACTACACCAAAATGTTGGCTTATATCGGTCAGGAATTCAGAAACTAAAGCATGTAAAGATAAAGCAAACAAAACTCAAGATGACAGTAATACCATGCAGTAAACTGTTGGCCAAGAAGATCAAAGCAGAAAACGACTAAGAGAATTATAGCATGCCTCCCCCCAAAATATGCCCCTTTGGTGTAAAGATTGTTTTGAGCTGTAAGCAATTAGCTCTCCATCCCTCCCCCTTCCAGTCTAAAAGCTGAGCATAAATGTCCTTTGTAAAGGTGTCTCGCTCTCCCACACCAGGAGAACTACTCCCACAATAGCGCCGCCACCTGAGAGGACTCTTCTCTGCATAATAAACCTCACTGAACAGCCTTCTACAACCATACACTTCCTAGTTATCTCCTCACAACTTACCCCACCCCAGAAGCCCCAAACCCCTTTGTCTAACCTCTTCTCACACTGTATTGCCCTTTGTTAAGATGGTATATAGCCCCAAATTCTTGCTGCTTCAAGTCCCATTTCTTTGTGAACGCCCACGTATAAGTAATATGATCTGCTTTTTCTCTTGTTAATCTGCCTTGTCAGTTTACTTTACGAGGCTCTAGGCACTGAATGTAAGAAGACGGAAGAGAACGTTTTCCTTCCCTACACAACTCAACAACCACTGGTCCAAATTACTAGGAATGATCTCTATCGGGGATCTCTATTGCTTAGCAATTTTCCAGGTTAGAATTCTGACATATCTTAGACAATTTAAACCAGGGCTACTACGTGGACTTCTGACATGCTACATAGAACATACACTACTGAAGGCAGGTGAGACCTGTAAAGCCATGTGGCCAATCTAGGGAGCAGGAGGTTTGGCTCTCATACTGGAAACAACAAAAGTGAAACACACAAGTCTTTGAAGCCAAATGACCTGAGTCTGACATCACCTTTTGGCCTACTGACCTAACCTCTCAGAACAAATTTTTTCATTTCTAAAAATCAAGATAAGGCTTATCTGGTAGTGCAGTGGTTAAGAATCCACCTGCCAATGCAGGGGACACAGGTTTGAGCCCCAGTCTGGGAAGATCCCACATGCCACAGAGCAACTAGGCCCGGGTGCCACAACTACTGAAGCCCACGCACCACAACAAAGAGTAACTCCCCACTCTCTGCAACTTCAGGAAGCCCATGCGCAGCAACAAAGACCCAACACAGCCAATAAATATAAATAAACAAACAAATAAATAAAATCAAGATAATTAAATGATTAAATCAACAAAGACTTGCAAAGCAAGTAGGAAATGTCTGACAGTAACTATTCACTAAATATTATTTCCTGTCTCTCTCAAACATCTCAGACTGTCATCTTGGATTAGTAAACTTCTAATTGTTATAGTTTTAGCTCTGTAGTTCCACATTTGGGAAAAAAAAAAACAGATGAAATTTTGCAAACACCACATCTGACTCTAAGATCAAAGAAAGTAAGTTGGTTTTGGTATTAAGAGAGCTTCTAGATCAGGCAGTGCAGGACTCTGTGGTTATCCTTGCCTGAGAGACTTAGAGAGGTACACAGTGTACTAGAGAAACAGTTTGGTTCATTCATTCAAAAACATTTATCAAGCAGACCTGGACAACATTAGTATACAAAACAAATAGGGAAAAAATGGCTCCTGACCTCAAACACCATAATCTGGCCAGAGAGAAAAGACATTCATGAATGACGAAACAGAAACAGAAATAGAAATAGAAATGAGTCCTACAAAGGATGTGATCAATGTGAGGCAGGCTTTTTGATTTTAGCCCTGCTCTTAAAGAAATCCTCCCAAGTTGGCAGGCAGGGGAGAACAATAGTTTAACTTTCAGGATCTGGAGTCAGATACTTAAGACTTCTATCCACCCCCACTCCCCCCCCCCACCCCCACCTAGGAGCTTGGAAATGGTACTTAAACTTTCTACATCTTGGATTCCTTATTTATAAACTGTGGATCATAATAGTGCCTACTTCAAAAGGTTGTTGTGAGAAACAACCAATGGATCACTGAAGAAATCAAAGAGGAAATCAAAAACTACCTAGAGACAAATTAAAATGAAGACACGATGATCTAAAACCCATGGGACACAGCAAAAGCAGTTCTAAGAGGGAAGTTTATAGCAATACAAGCTTACCTCAGGAAACAAGAAAAATCTCAAACAACCTAACCTTATACCTAAAAGAACTAGAGAAAGAAGAGCAAACAAACCCAAAGTTAGTAGAAAGAAAGAAATCATAAAAATCAGAGCAGAAATAAATGAGATAGAGACTAAAAAAAGATTAATAAAATTAAAGCTGGTTCTTTGAAAAGATAAACAAAATGGATAAACCTTTAGCCAGACTCATCAAGAAAAAAGAGAGAGGGCTCAAATCAGTAAAGTTAGAAATGAAAAAGGAGAAGTTACAGTGGGCACCACATAAACACAAAGGAGCAAAAGAAGATACTATGAATCATGATCAATATATGCCAATAAAATGGACCACCTAGAGGAAATGGACAAATTCTTAGGAAGGGACAAGACTGAGCCAGGAAGAAACAGAAAATATGAACAGACCAAGCACAAGTAATGAAACCGAATCAGTGACTTTAAAACTCTCAATAAGCAAAAGTCCAGGACCAAATGGCTTCATAGGAAAATTCTACCAAACATTCAGAGCAGAGTTAAGACCTATCCTTTTCAAACTATTCCAAAAGGATTAGGTGAATTCTTTCATGAGGAATGCTCAGCAAATGCCATATTAGTATTTAATAGCCATTATTACTACTGTTTTTGTTGTTTTTATTATTAATACATGTCTCCAAATAGAGGAGAAATTAAGTAAAAGGGGGGAAAACTCACTTCTTTTTCATACCGCTCAGAATATTTCTGGCCAAGAAACGTGGGCATTTCCCCCACACAAAGCAATTCTCCAACTCTCTTTGAAAGTCAGCTGGGTGTCCCACAATTCAATTCAGTTTCAATGCTATGATTCCACAGGTTAAGGGCTCAGTCTCACAAGACTGCCCCCCACTTCAGATGCCAACTGCAAGTCCAGGCTGTCACCTGTGCCTCTGATGGACCGGCTATAAATTGGAAGTGCCCAAAACTCTCTTCTTCATTTCGATAATTTGTTAGAATGGCTCACAGAACTCAAAAAACAGCTTACTTACTAGATTACTAGTTTTATTATAAACAGGATACAAAGGAATGGCCAGATATGAGATGCACAGGGCAAGGCAGGGGGAGGGGGGGCAGAACGTCCATGCCTCTCTAGGTGTGTCACCTCCCGGCACCTCCACGTGTTCACCATTCTGGAAGCTCTCCAAACCCCTTCAGTTAAGAGCGTTTTTAAATGGAGGCTTCACTACATAGACGTGGTTGATTAAATCACTGGACATTAGTGATAAAGACAACTTCCAGCCCCTCTCTCCTCCCGGGAGATTGGGGGTGGGGCTCAAAGTTCCAACTCTTCAATCACCTGGTTGGTTCTCTGGCAACTGGCCCCTCAACCTCAGGGGCTTCCTAAAAGTCACCTCATTAACGTAAGCTCTAGCGCCCTTAAGAGGGACTTGCTGTAAATAATAAAAGACACTCCTTTTACCTTTATCCTTCATTTCACTTAGGAAATTCCAAGGGTTTTAGGAGCTCTATATCAGGAATGGGACAAAGACCAAACATATATTTTTTATTTATATCACAATATCTCAAGCCAAGATGCAGACACCAGAATTCTTGGGCATGTTCCCTGGGAAGACACCGGAGGTTGCTCTGGAAGGTCTAGAATTAATGAAAACATAAGGACCTAAATCTCTCTCTCTCAAAAAGCACATATCTTACAAACACATAGCTCATTAATCCTTCATGGAAATTCACTTGGAATTTCCTCTGATAAAATTGTCAGCCTAATAATTTGGCCTTCCATTCAATCCTCCTGAGTTCTCTCCTGGCTGGAAACTCTACCCTGCCTATACTGATCCGACTGCCACAACCTTTCCCCAGACTTGGAGTCTGTGCTTTTAATCCCGCATGGCAGGAGAATTCATATTTGAGGAACTTGAGATTTACTAGAAGTAGAGAACTAGGGACTGAGTGAAACTTGAAAGCTCTTATAAAATTTAAGATGTATTTTATGGACTTAACAACAGTTATAGGCTGGCTATACAAGTCCTACAATATAAAAGGTGTGCAGAACAAGCTAACAATCACTCCCATCCAGTCCCCAGAAGTCATGGTAATAATTTGTATTGAAAATCTTCTCACATAAATCTATAAAAATATAAATATACACATCCATGTTTATAAATGCTTTTACACTGGGTAAAATACAACAATGATGTCAGCCTATTTAAAAAGGAGGAAATCCATGCTGTTTTGCCATTTGCCATCCTTGACTTGCTCTATAAACTTAAACACAAGGATGTTGAAGACAGAAAGAACTTTAGGTCACTTTCTTTTTACATGCTTAGTTCATCTGAAGCAGAAGAAAATCCCCAACCCCCTCCATAACACACAAATTCTGCTCTTGACAGCTCCAGAATGTCTCCGAATAGCTCCAGCTGGCCCTGTCGGCCCCCCGACCCAGGGCTCAGCTCCCCTGGCCCCAACAACTATAAGCCCAGTTGTAAATATGACCTGAAGGCCCTGGGGACGCTCCCCCTCGGCTTCTGCAACCCTTCCCATCGCTGCATGGACAAATCACACACTCTGTCATCTGCTCTACCTCCCTCTCCTGTTCTCAAATTTGTTCCTTTCTTCCTAATTACCCCCAACAGCATGACTTGTTATCTGCATATAACAGATAACTCTGCCTGGTCGCAAGACTCCATGATGATTTTGCAGAAGCCTCTGTCCTTCACCAGCATGAGAGCGTACATTATCTCAAATACTAATATTCGTAACAATAAACATAAAGCTCTCTCAAATTTTTAAGTTGTCACCATTTGGTGATTTTGAGTCTAGAGGGCCAGAGATGCCAAAAGCAATCACCAAAAGCTTTAGACATAGAAGTTAAGGTCTTTTCCCTATAGACTAATTTGTAAGTGATAGCTGTCCAATCAAACTGAAAGCCTGAATTTTACCATTACTGTTAAATAACGCTACACAGTAGCTGTGAAATAACACTAGGAATATTTCACTTGTGTCTATAATCTAGAGACCAGGAGTACTGAATCTCAGCTCCTCTTTGCTCACCTGCAGTTCTTCACTCTGGGTTGCAAATACTAGAAAAAGAGAGACCTGGGACGGTGGGATGGGTTGGTTGCGGTCGAGCAGCCTCACTCCACGGCATCTACCTTAGTGAATCCATCCTGAATCAGGTTCTGGGCCCCTGTTACACAGGCTTAGAACCAGACTTCCTCTATAAGCTTAGAATGGGGCATTCTCAGCTAGATGCATTCATCGTCAAGCTCACAAGAAACTGATGTGTAAACCATCTTAAGAATCTACAATCAGAAATATATTTATAAAGTTAGAATGGCCATCATCAAAAAATCTAGAAACAGTAAATCCTGGACAGGGTGTGGAGAAAAGGGAACCCTCCTGCACTGTTGGTGGGAATGCAAATTGATACAGCCACTATGGAGAACAGCATGGAGGTTCCTTTAAAAACTAAAAATAGAATTACCATATGACCCAGCAATCCCTCTACTGGGCATATACCCAGAAAAAACCATAATTCAAAAAGATACATGCACCCCCATGCCCACTGGGAAACCTTTCTCTCCCTAGACTCAGAGGAACATATGCTGCTTCTCTGACTCTTGTTCTAGCTAGAAACAACTTCTTCTGAGTAACATATTCCCTCTTCATATATGATAACCCCAGATAAACCTAAGATATGAGCATAGGGCTGGTACTTGATAAAACTGGAGTTCAGATTCTGACTTTGTGTGGCCTATGACTGTTAGCTCACTTTCTAGTCTCATTTCCTCATCCATTAAAAGGGAGACAATATTGCTTGTCTTCTAGAATTTTTTTTTAATTGTGTAAGAAAACTTGTAGGCCTATTTTAAGATTTGAATGAGATAATATATGTGAACTGTCTGGCACAATTCCCAGCACACAAAAAGCCCAGTGAACGGTAACTATTACCATGACTCTTGTTACGAAGTGAACTGTGTCTCCCCAAAATTCACATGTTTAAATCCCTAACTCCCAATGTGATTATATGTGAAGACAGGGCAATTAAGGTTAAATGAGGTCATAAGGGTGGGGCACAATGCAATGGGACTGATGTCCTTATAAGAGGAAGAAACACCTGGAGTGTACGCACACAGAGGAAAGACCATGTGATGATACAGGGAAAACAACAGTCATCTGCAAGCCAAGGAGAGAGGCCACAGAAGAAACTGACACCAAGCAGGACGCTGCAGGGCCCTCCTGAGTACAAAAGCCCCTCTGTGTCCCTGGTTTCTTGTTTGTAGAAAAAGGCTTTGGTCTCCTACCACTTCTTTAAGTTCCAAAGAGCAGACTCAAGCAGTTACTAATAAGGGATGTGAGGGAATGCAGAAACAAAGGAAAAGCAGTCAAGCAAGAAAAGCAATGACCACCTAAACAATAGCTCAGCAATAAAACAGAGCCCTAGTTCCTCCTCAAGGGGTACACATAACAATTGGATGAATATCTTTGTATTGTCCTGCAAAAACTGAGACCCCTACCCAGGTGGAAGATGCTGACTACATGCTGGCCTAGACCAGCTGAAACCAGAAAGTTGATTATTAACATTCCTGAAACATCACACTGTTACCTCACCACCAACCAATCAAAAGAAAAGTCCACTAGCTGCAATCCTCACCCCAAGCGTTGCCTTTAAAAACCTTCCCCTGAAAGCCATCGAGGAGTTTAGGTCTTTAGAGCATTAGCTCCCCATTCTCCTTGCTTGGCGCCCTGCAATAAATGCTGTACTTTCCTTCACCACAACCCAGTGTCAGAAGATTGGCTTTGCTGTGTGGTGGGGAAACAGACCCAAGCTCGGTTTAGTAACAAAAACATACCTGCTGACACCCTGATGTTGAACTTTCAGACCTCAGAATTGTGAGGAAATAAATTTCTGCTACTTAAGCCATCCAGTCTGTGGTCCTTTGTTACTGCAGCCTGAGCTAATAACCTGCTCATGGAAGGAACATCTTTAGTATACCTTTTGCATATATTCAGTTTTGCCCCTTTGATGTTTCAAAGTTTTGGGAGTGGTTTGGTGTCTACAGTTACTCTTCCATTAATTTTTCTTTGACCTCAATGCTGCTATCCCTGAATTAGATCATATACATTATTAGAAGGGTGAGATTAGGAAAAGAAACATGTTGACATAGGTGGAAGGACTCTCCACTTCCATAAGTAACCTTCTGAGGTTGGAGAACAGCACTGGGCTCAAAGTATCTTCTGGAGAGGGGTTCTATTAAAATGAGGACACATTTTAGATGGACTGAAACCAGGCATAACTGTCCAATATCTGGGCAACTGGGGGAGTATTCACTTGATCTCTTGGTTTATTAAAAACTATGGGGAAGCTAAAAAGTCCTAGAAAAGTTGGCAAGGTAACTTCAAATGGAATGCACATGTTATTAAATTAAGTACAAAACCCTTGAAAGGAAACTTTATTACTAAAAAAATATATAATATACCCAAAAGAGAATTCTAGTCTCAACAAATGACAACTAATGTAGTGCTTGATCACTAGTGCCTTTGGTCTGGCATTTGCAAGAGGGAATTATACACTGAACAAGTTTAACTTCTATTTACCATCCAACTTTATCTGAATATGGAGAGTCCGGTAACTCCATTCATTGTAAAGTTAATCACCTCACTCTGAAAAAGGTTCCGGAAGGAAATGCACTGAACCAGAACCGCTTAGCTCCTCTCCTGGACAGGACTCCAAATTTCTTCCTTCAATTAACTTCAGAGGTGATCTGAGACCTACAGTGATCTAAAGATAGGTTTCAAATATTGTCTGATTTTTTTAAATGAATGTTATTCATTCCCCCCCCCCCCCATGACAGAAGTATGATTTAAATGACTATTCCTTCTCTTCATTAAAGACTTAACTCGGGGACAATAAAATACTAGCACCTCTAGTAAAGTCTCAGGCCTCCTGTGTATCAGAAACATAAAAAATATTTTTTCCTGGCTTCTTCTGTGTTGTTTTGAAAATCATTATCTGTGAAAGAAAAAACTTTTTTTTAAATGTCAAATATATTTAAAATTTGTTTACATCAGTAAGTATGACATAAGCTTTGGTCTTATTTCTGTCACTCAACACGATGGGCCAAAGTGCTGCTCTTTGGCAAAGTGCTTGGCAGTGGAAGCGTGGAAGCCGGGAGCAACAGCTCCCCTTGGGAACAATGGCCACCACACTCTCCCAGGAGAAGGCACAGCACAAAAGGCTGGGACGAGCTTTACTAAAACGTTATTTGTCCCAACATGAAAGTCTGTCTGGAGGCATTCTACAGGCTTGCCTATCACCTTCCCAAATAACAGAGGTCACCGAGTACTGGAAAGATGAGGATGAAGCCATGTGGCCTAGACATAGTGATGCCTGGGACAGAAAAAAAACAGGAACAGTTTCTCTGTCAAACATTAGAAGTCATCAACATCAGAACTACAAATATTTCACTAACACCTTATATTCCAGGGAATGGATAGATAAGCCACTTCTTTTGGCCCAACATCCCAATGGGATGGAGACTGTCCTCCAGGGCAATAAGCTCTAGTGCCTCCAGGATGCAAAAACCCTGATGCGGACGAAGAAGAAGCCTTGTTTTCTAAGCCTCTTTTGGGAGCAGCAAAGGCTACTGATATTTTACAGCTGCTGAAGCGGTTCTAAGCTGAGCTATGGAAGCAACACTTGTATTCTATGCACAGACTGCCCACCTGTGATTTCTACCTGTGACCAGCGGAGGCCTCCCCCTGTCACCCCAACTCATGGCTTTCCACACGGAGTGAAGTGACAGCAATCATTTTGCCCATAATGTTGATGGAAGCCTTGCTGGCTGTCACTGCCAAATTCACAGAACCAAAGAACTGAGTTGGTGCCTTGTTAAAAGGTTTGGACAAGGTATGGGGGGCAACATATTGGGTTGGCCCAAAAGTTCGTTCGGGTTTTCCCATAACATCTTATGGAAAAATCTGAACGAACTTTTGGGCCAACCCAATATGACATTTTTCTCTACTGCAAAGAAGCATGCTAACATAATAGAGCTGAATCTTTACACTACTCCCATCCCAGGAACATCACAGAAACAGTTTAATGGGGAGGCGTTAATTTTCTAACATACTTAAAGAATACAGTTGGTAACAGAATATTACTCAGCCATGAACAGGACTGAAGTGCTGATATATGGCACAGCAGCACAAAAACTACTACGCTAAATGAAGGAAGCCAAACACAAAAAGTCAAATATATACAGTTCCCTTCATATGAAACACCTGGAATAGGGATATCCAGAGGCAGAAGGTAAACTAGTGCTCCCCAGAGTCTGGGGAGAGAGGGGAATGAGGAGTGACTGCTTAGAGGGCACACAGGAGCCCTTTGGGATGGTGAAAATGCAATGGCAAAGGACAGAGATGACAACATTGTTCATGTCCTAAATGCCAAAGAACAGTACATTTTAAAATGGTTAATGATGAATTTTATGCTGTGTGAACTTTAACTCAATTTTTTAAAAAGAATACATTTGACCACATGAACACTGTGAAGCTTTCCTTTTCAGGCTCTTTACTGATGAGCAGCAGTGCTGCTAACTGACTTGTGGCTGGCTTCTCCTTCTTTTGCGTCTTCTCCAACAGACAGTAATAATCTCCACAAGGTAGAGATCACAGTGTCTGGCACATAGAAGACACTCAATTTTGTAGATGAAAAACGAAAAGAATCTATAATCCTTTTGGCCAAGCTATATATGACTTGACTCCGTGCAAGCCAGAGGAGGCAAAAAGTGGCTAGCTATGGAAAGTTCCAACACTGAAGAATGAGATTCCATGAGCCTCAAACCTGACAATTTCTCATACAGAGAAATTTATGGGGTCTTGGAAACCTCAAGGAATTCTTTTGAACATTTATTTCTGCCGAGACATCACTGAAATTTAGACAGAGGTTCATACTCTTTCCTGCCGACAGCATCACTAATGTTCACCTTGCAAAGATGACTTCACTGAGAGGAGAACAAAGGAAACGTCTTGGTATGAATTTAATTTGAAGACTCTTAGAGAGTCAGTTTGTTGACAGGAATCTGGAAAAGTCCTGGCCACTCTAACTATATCTGCTACCTCATGCCTGGGTAAGTCAGCACGTGTTGTCACTAAAATAAAAATTAAAAAAAATTAATTGACTGTCAGAGAAGATAGAGAGGCTACACTGCTTTACCATTCCACAATTTTAACCCCTTATTCAAACTAAAGAATAGCAGGCTTCTTGGATATGTACTTCAAAGCCAAAATCAGGTTAATTTTTGTTTCATTTGCACAATTTTTCATATTTCTATTTTCATTCATTTTTACAGTCAAAAAATGACAGAAAAAAGTGACAATTCTTGGCAAGGACAACGTTTATCTTCTGTGAAAAGAAAATCAATTTCCAGTGCAATGAAATAAATCGTACATCCTAACAATAAGTGACTACCAAATACTGTGATTCCTCCCCCCGCCCCCGAGGCCCTACTTTTCTGCTCTTTTTGACTGTGTCAATTAGGGGAGAGAGGACTATGAAATTCAGAGACAAAAGAGACCCCACAAATCCTGAGAGACAAAGAGCACAGCCTCTGCTTTCAGCTTCCCATGAGACCTCGTGCACTCAGATTTCTATCCTCGAAATTCCATGATCTGGGAATTCAATCCTAGAACTCAAGTAGCCAACCCTTGTAGGTTCCTGAACACATTATGCAGTTTCATGGCTCCGTGGCTGTGTTTACAGTATCATATCCTCCTAGAATATTCTCCCCATTTTCCTTTGCTTGCCTGACTTATAGTCATTCCTTAAGTCTCAGTCAAGGTGTCATCAAGTCAGGAGCCTTCCCTGAACTCCACTGTCTCCTAACGGCACCCTGGCTATCTGTCTGTCTTATCCTACCATATTATGTTGAAATTACCAGTTTAGGTGTCTATTTCCTTTACAAACAGAAAAAAAGGAATAGCAGTGCCTTTATAGTGGAGAAAGCGAACACCACCTGAACCAATTAATCAAAGGAACGGCACCAATAGCGGGGAAAACAAAAACACGCCCCTCCTCCTGCTGTGATGTACTGAGAAGGACCCAGCATCTCTACCGTGCTATCCCTGCCAAAAATATGTAATTTAATGTGATGATGAGGAAACACCAGACAAATCTAAATTGAGGGACATCTGACAAAATAAATGGTCTGTCTTTAAAAATGGAAAGGTCATCAGAAACAAAGAAAGACTGAGGAACTGTTCTAGACTAAAGGAGAATAAAAGGACATGAAAACTAAATGCAATGTGATTATGAATTAGATCCTGGACCGGGAAAAAAATTTTTTTTCTCTTGCTATAAAAGACATCGGTAGGAAAACTAGAAAAATTTGAAAGGCTTATAGGTTAGACAATCGTACTGTATCAATGTTGATTTCCTGCCCTGTGATTATATAAGGGAATAGTCTTCTCATTAGAAAATACACACAAGTATTGTTAGCAACTTACTGAAATGATTCAGAAAAAAACAATCATACACAGAGAGTGAGAGAACATGATAAAGCAACCACGATAAAATATTAACATTTGAGAAAGCGATGAAATTACATGAACATTCTTTGTACTATTTTTGCAACTTTTCCGTAAGTCTGAAGTTATAACAAGACAACTTTAAAAAATCTTAAAGTGCAAAAGCCTAAAGAAAATTTTAGCACGTAAAAGCATGAGAATAAACTACAGGATTAGAAAAGTACATGCTATGTTCAGGGTAGATGAGAGAATCTGTAGTAATTACTTTTAAAGTGAAATTAGTGGTTACACAGGGTGCTAATTGGAAGTTGGCACAACTCCAGGTCACTGACACTATCTCCCAAATTAACCCAACAAACTGGACAGCAGAGCAGTAAAAGGCGTTTTCTTTATTGTGCAGTCATAAATGACAAGCGAGGGGCTCCCCTGGTGGTGCACTGGATGGGCCGCCATGCTCCCAATGCAGGCGGCCCGGCTTCAATCCCTGGTCAAGGAGCTGGATCCCACATGCCGCAACTAGGAGTTCGCCTGCTGCAACTAAGGAGTCGGCGAGCCACAATTAAGGAGCCTGCCTGCTGCAACTAAGACCCAGCACAACCAAATAAACAAATAAATATTTTTTTAAAAAATGACAAGCAAGAACACTGCAAATAATGCTGAACTATCTACCGGCTTTACCAATAAATATTTTTCTCACAGGCTTTATAAACTAAAACATCCATCTCTGCCTTAAAGGCAACCATCCCACGACTACCCTACACAGAATGTAAGGGACAATACGTTGTAGCAGGATCACAACTGGTGTACCGTCCCTGGGTGCTCTCTGCCATCGGCAGTACCACCTCTACGGCGCTGGGCATTTCAGAGAGCAGCACTTCCTATCACGAGATGAACTGTACTAGCGACAGGGCTGTGAAACACAGAAGAGTGAGACTCTGTGCCTGACACCAGGAAGTTTACCCTGAAATCTGGGGAAGATGCACATGTAGAGGTGAGTCGTGGGACCAGGCATAACGCAGACTGGGGAGGAATGTGGGAACTGCCAGGAATCACAAGGGAGCTCTCTACAAACAACCACATGAAGGGAAAGGAATCAATTTATTGGCCCAGCTCAAAAGACAGACTTCAATCCAACATAAGGAAATAATCTTTAACAGAGCTCTCCAACAACAGATTGGGTGGCCTTGAGAAGCAGCGAGCCTCTCACCACTGAATATATTCAAGTATATCTAGGTCTCCTCTTCGAGTCATCTAGGCCTGATCTAGAAACACTGAAGGTCAGGTTTCTCATGGCAGCATCCCTGGCCTCTACCCACCAAGATGTCTTAGCACAAGCCCTCCAGGTTTGACGGCCAAAACTGTCTGCAGACGTTGCTGCATGTCCCCGGGGGGTAAAACTGCCCTCGGCTGAGGCACTCCTAACAGCAAACTTCTCTGAGTCTGTGTGTTAAGAAAATGAAATACTACAGAATTTTAGAGGGAAGGGCCTGAGAGTCAGAGGAAGACCTGTGGAGAGGACTGGACTTGCAATAAGCCTTGGAGTAAAAGAATTACGAAGCAGGGCAGAGGTAACAGAGTGCTTCCTTGGACAAGGATGGTATGATTCAGGTGTGGAGAAGGTAGGGGAGAACAGACTGTCATGCGATCATTAGGAAGACAGCTGGCCAAGCAGAAAGGCTTAACAGTAGGTAAGGCTAGAAGTATCTGTAATGCTGTAATGCGTTGAAGCAATTTCCAATCTGAAGTCAAGGTTGCTTAGGTTGGCAGCTCGACATATGCACGTCACAGGAAAGCTGATGTTGAATGCAGTCCTGGAAGAGACAAGGTTCTGGGAGAAGGGTGGGGTGCTGGAGAGTAAGGCCACACACTGTATTATCTACTCCTCTTTCGGGAATGTTTAGTGTTTGCTTTCTCATCTGCCATTGCTCTCTGGAACACACAGAACTGACTCTCATTTTAAAGTCTACTTTGAAGAGAAGTTGAAAGCAAGCAAGTGGGGGGCTGGGAAGGAGGAGAATAGCACCCACCAGGCACGGGACTGAAACGCATCATGTTTCCTGAAAGATGGTAGAATGTTAACATCCTGCAATATTCAAGCAACACTCATGCCAAGAAGGTTGGGGTTTGCACGTGAATGGATGACCAATACTTCAGTCTTTATTTTGGTTGGTTTTATATACCCAAACCTGGACCACAAGAAGGTTTTCTCAAGTCACACTGGGAATGTGACACAACTGGGGTTGTGGTACTGAAATCACGCCCCACAGAGTTAACAGAAGCCGAAGGCTAACAGGGACTCTTGAGCTTATCTTGAAGAGCAAGGGACAGGGGAACAGCTTCTTAAAACCCCTCTGCTTGTACTGCCTTCACTAATAAGTTCGTGTTATTTTTTCTTTCTTTTTTCCCCCGCTCTTTAATTGCATACCTTCCCAGCTTCAGGTAGCCCAGTTGTTTTACAGGAACTTACAGGAGTCAGCTCACCTCCACCCCCACACCTCCAGTCACCTTTCTCCATGCTGAAGACCACCCTGCTTACCCCATAAATATTCCAACCTCCTCGCCTTCAGGGACGCGGATCTGTGTCCTTGGTTGGCTGCAAACCTGGGCATCTCAGTGTCTGGCTTGCTGTCTGTCAGGCAAACACACCTGGTTCAGTAAAAGTAGCTGTAGGGGCAGCAGAGTTTGATCAAGGTGAGCCTTAGCCTTAAGAACCACGTAACCTTTGAGTGGGTTAGTTTTCTTCTTGGTCTGTGGCTCACATGTACTGAGAAGGGCTCTGGAAAAGCTCCGTTCAGAGGGGCTGGTGGAATCTCGAAGGCTCTAAAAGGGACATTTCTAGTCCACTGTCACTGGACAGGACTGGCTGGCATCTTGTGTCCACCGAAGAGGCCTCTGCAGGTCTGAGAGTGCCAGGGGAGTCCTCACCCACAGGTAGAAGTTCAAGGGGGCCGGCCCTAGGGCCACTTGGGTTATGGGCTCCAGTGCGTGAGGCAGCAGACACCCTTCCACTGACTCCACTGTTTTTGCCATTTAAGAAAATGACACTCTATTTGAGCAGTCTCTGAGGAGCAGGTAACTGCCGGCTTCTTGTAAGAAACACACCGAACCACCTCCTCTCCAAGCAAATGAACCTTCTCTAAGTAATTCTTCCCCTGCATTCCAAAAACTCCCGAAATGGGACCTACGACTGACCTGTGCCCGGGATCTTGCTGGGTTCTAACTTTGGGTCACTCTTTGGCGTCATCTAACTGCTTCCACTTTGTCTTTTAGGAAGGATGAGAAGCCACCTGACTCACCCTTATGTGGACTCATATTCACTGAAATGTTTTGATTTTAAAAAACAGAGAAAAAAGACACCAAAATATTTACATTTAGAGGAGATTTAAAATAAAAGGGTTACAAATGCAAATGAGTTTGTACAAATGCAGAGCTTTCAATCCGGGCCTCCCGCTGAGCCAGCCGCTAAACTGCAGCACCTTCTGCCAAGCATCTCACATTAAACGGAGGAGCTTTCTCCACGGCTAAGAAAAAGTTATTAAGAGTGTGAGCTTTGGCCATTATTTCACAATTGAGTTAACCTCTATCCCAAGGGCAACATTTTGCAGCTGTCTGCAGTGAGTCAGTACTTTCTTTTCAGTCTTTTTATTTATTTATTTATTCTTTTTTTCTTCTATTTCGGTAAATTACCCTTCACATTTTTGCCTGTGACTAGCGGCATGGGAGCAAAGTTTGGGTCTGCTTCTTGCTGTTGTGAATAGCTGTCTGCTTTTTAAAAGGCAGAAATGGAAACAGCAGAGTCGTGTGATGTTAATTCATTCGAATTAAAAGTTACAAAATGATCGACAGATAAGGCGTACGCACACAGAACAGGCCATGATGCCACATCACAGGTGATCGCAAACATCACTTTTCAGATGGTAGTTAGTGGTTATGATTATAATTTACTCTTCCTTCCCCTAGAATTAGCAATATCTGCTTGCCAAGAACACTCGGTACAATCCGGGCCAAACACACAAAACAGATCCATCACGAGCGTGATTACTTCTCACGATGTTTGAGAGTGTATAGACATGTGGTTCTCAAAGCAGCGTCCCCTGACCAGCAGCATCAGCGCGGACGAGTTGGAAGCACAGATTTGGGGGCCGCACCCCAGATGGAAGGAACCAGGAACTCTGGGGGTGGGGCCCGACTGTCCTGCTCTAACAAGCCCTCAGGTGACTCCGATGTGCAAGTGCTCAGGTCTGTGGTGGCTCAGAGGGCTCCGGGCTCCTGCCAGCCTGGGCTCTTACTGTCTCACTTTCTTCACTAGTAAAACTGAGATAATGATAGTAACCTATCTTACAAGATTGCTACAAGGAGTACAGTAGTTAATGAATATAAATATAACATGTTGATAGTGATTGCCTGGGGCTGGCAGTGGGAGCAGGAATTGGCTGCAGACAGGCAGAAAGGAACTTCTGGGGTGATGGCAATCTTCTAAAACTAGACCATGGTGACAGTTGCAAAACTCTATAAATTTACTAGAAATCACTAACTTGTAACTTACAAGGGTAAATGTTATTCTCTGTAAAGTGTACTTAAAAAAAAAAAACGTTAAAATGTTTAGAAGAGTGCCTGGTTCATAGCCATCAGATGATGGCTCTTATCATTTAAGCCATTCAAACAGACATCAAATTATACACATTCTAAAAGGCACTGATCTCCCTTCAAAGTGTGAGGGTCTTATTCTGCCTTAACGTCTTGAGTGGAATCTGTGCTGTTGCCTGTGACTGATTCAGAAAGTAAATTAGGCCTATGGCAATCATTCTTATTATGAGGATTTTATAGATGGATAAAACGATAGTAATATCATAGAAATATATCAATGGTAAACTGATATGTAACCATTCCCATTATAATACCCCATACATATCACTTTCCTTTTAAGGAAAGTTGGATGTGTCTATTTGCTCTAATTCATAATTGCTACCTCTATTTCAATAAACAATGACTCATAAACTGTATTGACTATGATACAGGCAAGAGAAGTGATGAAGACAAAATACAGAAAGAGAAAGAGGTGGTCTTGGATAGAACGTTAGAAAATAACCACATTTTCATGCCAGAAATATATATAAGTGGGTATTTAATAATACTTATTGATTTGGTTAATGACTGACAATGTTGAATTTTCACTGAGCCCTGTGTTTCTGGAAAACAGAAAGAGTTACAGAATCCTCCATTCTTTTGTGTCTGATAAATGGCTAAAAGCGAAGAGCCACTCTCCCCAAACAAGTCAGGCAAGACTTACGGTCCACTCTTCCTCGCGAATCCCACAAGGCCTGCAATGCCCTCTGTGTACCTGCCCCATATCACGCAAGCCCTTCCCTTCCTTTGAGACGTTCCTCACTAATAACCGTTCTCCCTTTAGCAACTGCCTAAACAAAATTATCTTGATTGTCCAATGCATTTTGTTTTGACACAGTAAACATAATGAACAAGTTTGGCTGGCCTTTCTATCCACTCTTGGTTAACAGTGTTATTTGACACGATGTTTTATAATATTTTAAAATATATACACATATGCACACACATACATATACCTGTATTAGCTTTTTAATTGCATGTATTAGTGCTAGGGTACGAAACGGAGAGGGTAAAATTAATTTGCACATACAGCTACCTACAACTAATCATCGAGGGCAGGGATGGACACACTTTTTCTATAAAGGGCCAGATAGAGAGTAAATATTTTAGGCTTTGCATGTCATACTGTATCTGTCATAACTACTCAGCTCTGCCACAGTGTGAAAGCAGCCACAGAGAAAACATAAATGAATGGCTGTAACTATGTTCCAATAACACTTTATTTAAAAAAGCAAGTGGTGGGCTGTAGTTTGTCCCTGAGCAGTGCCTCCCAAAGGTATTCCAAGGAACACTACTTTTAGGGCTTGTTAATAGGTAATGTGACAAAAATTAAAGATGGGGATAAGGAAGTCACCCACGGTGAAAGAGATCTGGGAAAATGTGGGAAACAGGTTTCTTTACTACAGCACTTCTCAACGACATAAAAATGCTAATGTGCACTGTGAATCTGCAAGAGAGATCCCTTGCACAATTTTTCAAAACCTAAAGTCAGAGAGTTATTATTTCTTAAAAGTATGTTAAAAAATCTACGGAATTATTAGTAACGCTATATAATATATATATTTTAAATACTAACTATATTTTTTAAGTACCTACATAGTTGAAACATTTGGGTGTTTCAATATATTATATAATTCCTTGCTGCAATATATATATAATTCCTATTTATATTAGAAGTATAATATAAAGAACATAGGTTATTCTAACTGAGACGAGTTCCTATAAGTCCTGCCACTATACTTCCTATAAGATTATAGTTTTGTGGGGTTTTTTTTTTTTGTAGGAAAGGGTCTCTTCTTCTAAGTCACTGGAGTTTCAGCTATTATTTCTGTTCTCTGTCCTCTCTGCCATTTGCCTCCTTCAAAGTCCTAATTTAAAGGGTCCCCAAGACAAGAAGACAACCCTCAGAATGGGAGAAAATATTTGCCAACGAAGCAACTGACAAAGGATTAATCTCCAAAATATACAAGCAGCTCATGAAGCTTAATACCAAAAAAGCAAACAACCCAATCCACAAATGGGCGGAAGACCTAAATAGACATTTCTCCAAAGAAGACATGCAGATGGCTAACAAACACATGAAAAGATGCTCAACATCACTAATCATTAGAGAAATGCAAGTCAAAGCCACAGTGAGGTATCACCTCACACCAGTCAGAATGGCCATCATCACAAAATCTGGAAACAACAAATGTTGGAGAGGGTGTGGAGAAAAGGGAACTCTCCTGCACCGTTGGTGGGAATGTAAGTTGGTACAGCCACTATGGAAAACAATTTGGAGGTTCCTTAAAAAACTACAAATAGAACTACCATATGATCCAGTCATCCCACTACTGGGCATATACCCAAAGAAAACCATAATCCCAAAAGAAACTTGTACCATAATGTTTATTGCAGCACTCTTTACAATAGCCAGGACATGGAAGCAACCTAAATGCCCATCAACAAATGAATGGATAAAGAAGATGTGGCATATACATACAATGGAATATTACTCAGCTATAAAAAGGGATGAGATGGAGCTATATGTAATGAGGTGGAGAGAACTACAGTCTGTCATACAGAGTGAAGTAAGTCAGAAAGAGAAAGACAAATATTGTATGCTAACTCACATATACGGAATCTAAAAATGGTACTGATGAACTCAGTGACAAGAACAAGGAAGCAGATACAGAGAATAGACTGGAGAACTCGAGGTTTGGGAGGGGGCAGGGGGTGAAGGGGAAGCTGAGACGAAGCGAGAGAGTAGCACAGACATATATATACTACCAACTGTAAAACAAATATTCAGTGGGAAGTTGTATAACAAAGGGAGTCCAACTCGAGGATGGAAGATGCCTTAGAGGACTGGGGTGGGGAGGGTGGGGGGGACTCGAGGTGCGGGGAGTCAAGGAAGGGAGGGAATACGGGGATATGTGTATAAAAACAGTTGATTGAACTTGGTGTACCCCCAAAAAATAAATAAATAAATAAAATTTAAAAAATAAATAAATAAATAAATATTTTTCATTTGAGCTACTTTTCATTATACAATTTCTATACCTTGATATGTTTCTCAAACATGCTGAACATAAAAGCAATAAATGTTCATTATTTTTTAAAAAAAACAAATGTTACCAGAAGAGTGTGATGAAGAGTCTATCCAAATTAATCAACTCTTAATATTCCTGGATTCAATCTTTCAAGTTTGGATTTTTAAAACAAAATAGTATCCAACACATATTTTAACCTTATTTTTGTATGTCACAGTATAGTTCATACTGTATCTTCCCAAGTTAATAAATATTGACCTCCTCACAATCTTAATGGCTACATAGTATTACCTACCACATGGAATACCATAATTTCTTTAATTAAACCCCTGTTGAGAGTCTGGTAGTTTGTAATGATTTTGCTAACGTAAATATCAAGGAAAAATATCATTGGGAACTCATCTGATTAATTCTCATGCTGGGCTTCAATCCTGGGACCTCTCCCATCAGAGTCATCGCAGGTGACGGTCCACAGCATCACGTAAGCCCCACCTCCTCTCCCTGTGTTGGCTGGTAGGATTAAAGGGCAGCAAACCTTGGATTATCCAGTGATCCACCAAACATCTAGTTGAGAAAAGATGAGATGGGCCAGACAGAGTCTCCCTCTCCGGAATGAGGCAGTTTCCAGGGAGAGCGTGACTTAGAGGGTGGCTGGCGAGGCTATGACCAGGGTCCATCTGTGGTCCTCAGTTAAAAGGCAGACACTGTGGCCAGTAGAGGAGGGAAAGCCACGGGTAGATGGAGGCAGGCTGGGCGGGTGGTACACAGCGTGAGAAGATCAGGAGCTGCTTTCGATGGGCTTCTGGATGCCAGCTTTGGCATCAGAGAGCCCTTGGGCCACGTCCTGTTTCTGGTACAGGCTATGTGACCCTGGAAGATTACGTAACATCTGTACGTCTCAAGTCCTTCATTTCAAAAGTGAAGAGTAACAGTATTTACCTCATGAGAAGATTAAATGCGAAAGCAATCCAAAGTGCCTCATATACATGCTGTGCTCACATACGTCGGCACTCATCATCACAGTATTATTACGATGATCTGAGAAAACCACCAGTTAATGCTTCCCTAGGGCCTGGATGATTGGCCTTTTCTAAAGGCCTCTGTACACACACCCTGGTAATAAGTTTAAGAAACTTGAATCTCCTGCAAGCAAAAGAACCTCACCAGAACAATTCCTGAAGATAAATTCCTAGAGTTGGAATTGTCAGGTCGAAGAGGAGTATAACTGTCTTGGAGAAATTCCTATTACAAGTTACTCATGCTGGACATGGGTGTGGACTGCTCCTGTGAAGGAACTCACCCACAGAATACCTAAACTAGAAATGCTTGATACCCAAGACTTGAAGGTTTGTAAATGACTATTGTTACAATATGGTTATCTGTGTTCAAGTTCAATATGGGTCTCAGGAGCCATAACTAGAAACTGACAGAGCATCCCACCTCCCCATCAGAGCTGCCACAGTGAGCTGGTTCTGGGTAAAGACTCAAGGATACAAAGGATGGGAGAGAAGGAGGTGGCTCAACCAGCCAGTGCTTTAAAGAACAATGTGGCCAGTGCAGAAACACGGCCCAGTCCATAAACCCTTTCCTCTACTCTGAGTGCGAAGGGGTGGGTGGGGCAGTTTCTCCCTTCCACACGGCCACTCACTCCCTTTCCCCCTTCACCCCTCAGCCCCTCTGCTGAGACGGCTAGATCTTGGAGCAATGCATTCTCTTCAGTTCTGAACTGATGGAGAGAGAGCATGTGGAAGGAGTAAGCCAGTGGGAAACTGTCTCAAGCCTATGTATCTGAGAATGGCCCTAGGTCCTATTGCTGAGTCGACAGTGAGCAACAAAAAATAAACAAAACAAGACCACACCCAACAAGGCTTTAGAGGGGTGATTTTACAGAGACATTCACCAGAATCACCAGGGGAGCCTCTTCCAAATGGATTCAGACAGGCTCCACCCAGACCCAATACACTGCTGGGTTAAAATTTATACTGGAAAAGAACAATAGCTGTTTTCTGAGTTCCAGTAGTTTATTTTGAGTTCCATCTGTCTATTTGCTATCTGGTAATATCTGGAAGAAGCTGATATCACCAGTGGAGTCTGAAATTCTACATATGCCAAATATATCCACAGGAAGAAGAAGAAAAATTCAAACATCTCCAATGATCTCTGTAACCTCAGGCTTTCATCTCGAGGACACTGAGCACAGTGTTCAGCAGTTGAGACGCGAGTACAGCAGTGATCACAATACATCAAAAACTTCATGTACATTTTGATGAGTTTTTCTCATCCTTCCTTAGTAAATTTAGTTTTCTATTTTTGGAGGACATAAGCATACTGCTTACAGCATCTGAGCACTTTCCTTAAGACGGGTCAAAGTGTCAAGGGCTTCGGGAGAGCCTCGATCAGTTCCTGCAGACCACTGCGTACTTGCTATGGACTTAAAATAGGGCCACAGTTCTTACAGTTTCAGCGTTAGGATCACAAACACAAATGACCACCTGAGACCACAGAGGACCGGATATGAGCTACTTATAGTAAAACCGAACCAGAAACAAGAATAGCAGGAAAGCTGCCTATTTTCTTGTAGTGAAGTCCTTTGAAGTAAACTATTTATTAAACATTATATTACAGTGTTCAAGACAAAAATCTTTGAAGGCTGGTTATCCTACTCTGCACAGTGGCCCACTGCTAACGAACTGCTTCCTTTTCCTTTTAGGTTTTGTTTTTCCATTTGTGAAACTGAAACCTGAATTGTTTTCTTCCATCTATGAAAGCAGCGGGCACCACGCACCACTTCTGGCAACAATGTCGATTAACAGAACGGGCATTAAAAACAGACACCAACCTGTCACCTTACCATCACAACATAAGAAGATGTGACATAAATATAAAATAGATACTAATGAGGACCTACTGTACAGCACAGGGAACTCCACTCAATACTCTGTAATGGCCTATATGGGAAAAGAATCTAAAATTAAAAAGAGTGGATATATGTATATGTATAACTGATTCACTTGGTTGTACACCTGAAACCAACACAACACTGTGAATCAACTATACTCCAATAAAAAACTTTTTTTTAAAAAAGCACAAAGGCAAAGGAAAAAAAGAGTGGAAATATGTATGAGGGTGAGTCAAAAATTATCCACACTCTGGCTGTAGAATTTATTTTAATTATCTTTTAGAAAAGAAAAATACATCATTTTCGAAATCATCTCCTTGCTTTTCAATACACTTTGTCCATCTCTCAACAAGCTTTCGTATTCCCTCACTAAGAAATGTTTTAGACTGAGCTGCAAGCCATGAATGCACCTCTTTCTTCACTTCTTCATCAGAAGTGAATCTTCACCCTCGTAGGGTGATAGATGCATCTTAAAGAAATATTCAAAAGAAGAGCAAAAGGGCAATATAGTTTATTATTCCAAGCCAATCATTAACTTAAGAATCTTTGCCCTTAATCAACTATATTCCAATATAAAATTTAAAAAAAATTTAAAAAGAATCTTTGCCTGGAGAAGGAGAACTGGGAAGCGAAACTCCCATCGGGCTGTGCTAATACATCACGGATGTAATGGTCCAGCCCTGGCTGTTCACGGACAGTGTCTCTAGCTCAGCACGTGCTGAAGTGAAAGGGCCTCAGCATTGCTGGACATGTGACTGGGTCTGTCTCAATGTGGCTGGGAACGACGGGAAGCTTTGTAAAATCTAGAAATACATCAAAGGGCTAATGCAGATTAAGCTCTGCTCCTTTTTTTCCTGAAAGGCTCACTTTTGTTCCTAATATAAAGACTTAGATGGTATTTCTTTAGATCATAAAGTAAGTTGTACTTTTAATGATGGATTAAAAATTATAAAAGTAAAAGATGGCTTGTTCTCCCTGTTCTTTTTTTTTTTTTTTTTCCTTTTTAAGTGATGAATGCAGAAAAAGACCAGTCTGGGCCAAATTTATCTCTTGCTGACCTTCACGGATATTGAGTAAGCCAAGTACGATGTTAGTACAAAGTTAAATTTGGATAATTTAGTCACTTTTTTTGCTAATTCCATTATCAGACACATTAGATAATAAATAAAAAATAGCACCTATAGTACATTTAGCTTTAAAAATACTATGAATCTTCACTTTAAATTAGTATAAAGTAAAATACACGTGCTCACACTGGTCTTTTAAAACAGAAAAGCTTGTTATATCAACACAGCAACTATTACTAAATGGATTAACCCTTTCACAAAGGAGAACAGAGCCTGCTGGGCTCCCTAAACAGCCTGCTAATCTACAAACTTCCCTAGATCCGCACCCATCGTCAGCTGCGTCCCCCCAGCCAGAGAGGTAGTGCTCTTCATGTTCATCAAGGTGTTCAGGACCCCTGGCCTATCCTCCCACCCTTCACTGGGATGCTGCTTCATCGACTGTACTCTTTTCTCTTCCCCACTGGCTCCTTCTCTTCAGACTGAAAACAAGCTTGAGTCACTCCCAATGAGGAAACGAATTCTCCCCTGACTCCTCATCCCTTCCAGTTTCCTCCTCCCTTCCCCGCTCCCTTTCCGTGCAGCAGGCCTGCCCTGGTCCCCACCCCCACCCTCATTCTCACCAAGGCTGCCACAGGGCGCTGTCACCCTCCCACTCCACCCAGCTGACAACCTAGGTGAGGCATCCACACACTAGATATTTCGGGGGAAAAGACTGTTACAGAAATGCTCATATTAGAATGAAGAAATAGAGAACAAGTCACACTGAGTGAGTTACAGGCTCTAGATCTAAATTAGCTGCCCTTGGGAAACAGCTATGGCTTTATGAGACAGGATCATGTCTCATAAAGGCGAATAAAACTTTATTCCTGGGTATGAAATATATTTCCACAATATTAGTTAAATTTATTGAGTGATTACTTTGTGCCAGGAACTATACTAAATGTCCCGTCTGCATTCTCTCATTTAATTCTCACAGTAGCCAATGAGGTAGATGCTATTATTACTCTTATTTTACAGACCAGGAAACTGGGTTTAGAGAGAGTAAATAAAGCTAAGATCAAATGACCAATAAATAAGTGTCTGCCTGACTTTAAAATGTAGGTGTCCTCAATCACTACCCAGCAAATTACATTTTAAAAAACAGACTTTTAGAACAATTTTTTAGGTTTAAGCAAATTAAACAAAAGACACAATTTCCTATATACCCCTCCCTCACACATGTATAACTTCCCTCATTATCAACATGTAAATTACTTTTTGTGTACAAACAGAAGGAATATACATAATTGAAGGAATAATTATAGAACCAACACAAAATTCAAGAAAGGAAGCGAGATCTTTACATTTGTGGAAAGAGGCTTAAGATAACAGGATGAAAAAAACGGGTCAACTTTTAAAAGGGAGAATAAAGTGACAAACATCAGAATCCAAAGGCTTTGCTCCCCCTTGTGCAGCTTCCCTGCCCCACCCCCAACAGGGCCCTCTGAGCACCGACCTAGGTGTCCTCCAATTTTGCTATGAGAAGCTATGAAAGGTGATTTTTTTTTGTGGACATACCAATATTTACTTACTACACTGTATGCACCAGCTGGCTCCCATTGGATACCTATCTGTGATTCACACTTCCGTCCTATTGAAATTGGTCCACTGTCCCAGCACCCACAACATGGTTTGGCACATAACAGCACCGCCAAAAACTTGAGTGAGTGAATGAATGAATGAACGAGGAAATGGGTCACAGGTTTCCACGGCTATGCAAAATAACAGTACAACACAAACAAGGACTTTTTCCTCCGAGCTTCTGCTAATTTCGAACTAGTGACTCGGAAAGATACTTAATATGTTTTTCCCTTCTACACAATATTAGTGCTAATTAAATACAGTGTCAGTTATTACAATCCTTACAAACACATGGAGGTGGTCTACAGAACAAGATTAATACCTAAATGACTAAAGAATTAAAGCACTGGTATTTGAAGCTTTGACAAATATTTTTACTATCTGAGTTTCCAAAGCAAAACATCAGTTCACAGGCAACAAGAGGGGACTGTCCAGGAATGTGCAAAAAATATTAGTTGGTTTAAATCTCAAAATGTTACAAGATGCCTATTTAAAAAATTATATGAACAGCATTAACTTTCTCTTCGATGCTGGATATTCTTTTTTCCTCTTTATGTAATGACTTTCCTACACAGTATGTGCTATCATTTAAAAAAAAAAAAAAAAGCCTAGGGAAATAAAAGGTACTGCTTGCTTAATATAAAAAAAATTTTATTTGAGGAAGAGTCAGCAATGTAATAGAAAATATACAATAACCAAAAAGCATATGCTTTGTAGTTTTGTTAGGGTTACGTTTGTTTTATCAAACAAAACAACTAATACACAGTTTTGGACACTTGCATTTATCATGAGTTCTAGGGAAAAGGAAGAATCCTACATAGAAAACATTTAAAAATGAGTCCTGTCCTCATACCTACTACATAGCTAGAATCAAAAAGACATTAGATGTTAACTAGACTTATTGTGGTGATCATTTAACAATACATACCAAAACCCAATCATTACACTATACATCTGAAACTAGTATAATGTTATATGTCTATTATATTCCAAAAAACCAAAAAGACAGTAACACATGTTAGCAAGGATACAGAGAAATTACTCATACATTGCTGAGGGGAATGTAAAATGGTGTAGCTGCTTTGGAAAAGTCCGGCAGTTCCTCAAAAAGTCAAACATAGAATTGCCACATGACCCAGAAATCCTGCTCATAGGTATAAAATGAAGAAAAATGAAAACATACATTCACACAAAAACACATATAAAGGAATGTTCATAGCAGCATATTTGGTTGGCCAAAAAGTTTGCTTGGGTTTCTGTAACATCTTACGGAAAAACCCGAACGCACTTTTTGGCTAATGCTATATATAATAGTTTGTAAGCTAAACAACTCAGATGTCCATTCTGAAGGAAAACCTGTGGTATGTCCATAAAATGGACTATCATTTGGTTAAAAACAAAATTAAGTACTAATGCTATAACATGGATGAATCTTTGAAAACATGCTAAGTGGAAGAAGCCCATCACAAAAGACCACATATTCTATCGTTCTGTTTACATGAAATGTCCAGAATAGGTAAATATATAGAGATAGAGAGTAGATTAGTGGCTGCCAGGGGTTGACCAGGTTGAAGGAAAATGGGGAGTGACTGCTGATGGGTCTGGGGCTTCTTTGGGGGATGATGAAAGTGCTCTAATCTAAAACTGACTGTGGTGATGGGTACACAGACTAAAACATGCTGAACTGTACTCTTGGAACAATGGCCACATTGTGTGGAATGGGAATCATATCTCAACAAAAGTATGTGTGTGTGTTTAAAGGCTTCAGAGGTAGCCATCTGAAAATTCTCTATAAATCAAGCACCTGCATTCTGGCCAGAGGCAAAAGGTAAAAATGGGTACACAGGAGAAGAAAACAGTAAACATGCAAAATATCTACAAAAACAACAAAAGTAGCAATGTTGCAATATATGTAAGTATCTGCTTCTTAGGGCAAATACTTAGAATTATGTAGTAAGCAGGATGCTGACTATTTCAGTCAAAAATAACTAGTTTTTACACATATAAAAGAAAAATGTGAGTCTTTACCTGGGAAATTCCACTCAGAAGTTAAATTAACTTATTTGCATTTGAAACTGAAGAACAAAAGAGGTTTAGTTTTTAACAGTTTTGACCTATTTTAGACAGATATTTATTAAATATTTATTAAAGTGCTTTAGCTTGAGATACCATAGGCACCAGAAAGAAAACAAATGTGAGCAATTCAATTCTATACCTTCTGCTCAATAAAATGCGCTTCTCCATGGCAGGTGGTACAGAGAACTCTACCCAGGGGGTTAATCAAAATTCCCTTAGAATAATTGAAAAGCATCTGCATTTTTTCCCCCAGAAACCACAAAAAAGTCACAGTAAGCAGAACATATAATCTTGATTATTAGCACTCAGCCTGTAGCAGCACAATGTGCTGTCCCCAGAAATTAAGTGACAGGACACAACAGCAGTGTGAGATAAGCCAGTGATGACTGCCTGCGTGAGACTCAAAGAAATTTTTAAAAAACCAAAATCAAAAGATAGACAATGATAATAAGTTGCACGTGTGATGTTTTGCTACTGTTGCAAAGCCAACTGCACATTGTGACAAATGCAATCATTCTCAGAGCAGGACGGTGCCAGGAAAGACCTTGGAGGTCACCGACCTCAACCTTTCATTTTACAACAAAGAAAACTGAGGTTTAGGAAGGTCACACAACCAGTTTAAAGCATTACTGGGACTAGAAATGAGATCTTTCAGGGCTCTTCCCGTAAAATATTTTTTTCTTTCTGTCTGAGTGTATGTACTACAGACGGTGTTACCAAAGAAATGGAAGAGCCTTAGGAACTTCTGAGAGCCCTGCTGGTAAAACTCCACACAGAAGTGCTACACTAACCACCTCTGAAAGTGCACGACCGTAGAGTTTGGGGACACTCAAACCTTCAATCCAAGTGATGTGCGCGTCAGCCTGAGGGAAGCAGAACTACATACCCTACAGGTTCCTGATGAGAGTCTGGGTCGCTGCAGCCTGACTGACTGCACGAGTCCTTTCTGCAGGAAGACGACAGTAGCGCTGAGGCACAGAAAAGAGAGGAGGCAGACCTGGGAGGGTGTTCTGCTCAAAGGTGAGATGTGATCTGCAGGTTTCGGCACAGCATCATATACTCGGTCTCCCTTCACTCTTGTTATCATGTAACCCAGACCAGTCCTAAAATTACTCTAACTAGCTTCCTCATTATTCTGGTACCACCATTCAGTCAACATTCTGGAGGGCAGATTTAAAGATCCGGTCACTGGAAGAAATCTTTCTCACCTCAAATTAATATACACGCATTCTGGTTTAGACATCAGTCTTTGTGAGTTTAGTTACTGGGCACCAGTTCCCTTGGTTCTGACTGTTTCCAGGGTCTCCGTGTATTAATCATGTTTTTTTTTATTTTCTATCTCTTATAATGTTTTTATATCGTAGGGGCCTTACAGGCCTGAGACAGCCTGCCCCCCCGGGGCCAGCTAACTCCAAAGACAGTGACAAACCTGGGAGTACGCTCTCGAACGCAACCAGTCACCCCCTGTATCTAACTCACACACCAAGCCATGGTTTCCTGCCCCAAATCACCCCAGGGCCAGGTACCAGATAACTAGAGATCACCCCTAGAGCCCAAGGCCCACCGACATTATTCAAATTAGCCAATTCTAAACTGTTTGCCCTGCCATGCTTGGCCTTTCCTGCGGAAACCCCAGTAAAGACTCCTGCCCATGCTTTCCCTCACCCTGGTGCTTTCCCAGTGGCCCTGTGTGGCATGGGGGACCTCTTCTCTTGAGAGATGTAAGTAATAAATTCTTTCAGTAGCATTAACCTCTCTGTGTTGGCACTAAGTCACCTCTGTAAACTAAAATCCTGCAGGTGCGTTTCAGTGAAGACCAGGCCAGCAGAACGCACTGAGGGCCAGGACGCAGACCACATGGGTGGGGATGCAGTGGGGTGGGATGGTGGCTGGTGCCAATGAGGGGTGAGGCCAGCACGCTCACTTCCTCACAAGCTCACCTTCAAACCACAAGAGCTGCCATTTGGACGATACAGGTTCTGTCGAAAGCTCAGACATGCTGTGCACATGTGAGCACACAGTATGTATTTACATTGGTTTGTTTTCAACAAATTGATAAACTGATACAACAATATCTAATTGATCTTTTACTCTAAGTAGCTGTGGCATTAACAGAGATGATCCAATCAGAAAACTCTACTGATGGATGAGCTTGAAGTGTAAAAACTTTGTTCTTTTTGAAAAGAAATGTAAAATCAAGAAATACATATATAAAAAAATAAAAGTCTTTGGATCGTAACTGCAGACACTGCTTAAGAGAAAACTTCATTTATAGGATTGATATGTTGGTCAAAATTTTGTGAAGACACAAATGCACACACAGAGAGTCATCAACATTAGGACAAAATAGTAGAACAATATCTATGACATACATGTATTGATACATGGGGCCCAGTTCTTCCTCCAATACGACCAAGGTGACTGCAGTTCTTTCAATTTACAAATTAAGGCTGTATGAGATAATACAGAATGAACACGGTGGAACAGCTGTGGGCTACTTATCCAGGGGCATGTAAGAGTAAGTTTGCAGAGCGTTAGAGAGCTTTGTGAAGGGTTGGGGAGATGCTCACCAATGTTTATACGCTCTTCCATAATTATTGTCTAGACAAGGACACACTGGCGCTAGTGTCATCCTAAGTCAGATGACTCTTGTGTGGGGCTGTCTTACCTATTGCGGACACTCCAGAGGCCACCATGGCTGGTGATGCTCGCAATAAAGTTATGGAAGTGCGCCCACTGCCTCCAGTGGCAGCCCACCACCTGTGACCACCCAAATGTCCCAGACATGGCCAAAGGTCCCCCCGCCGGGGGCAGAATCACCGGGGCTGAGAAACACTGGTCTGGATGTGCAATAGTGCAAAATATCGCCAGGCACCTGCATTTCAAAAACCACCTGCGTTACTCGGAAAATCCTTCAAGGGGACTCAAAGTTAATCTTTCACGACACATTTTAACACGTATTCCACACCCTAGTCACCTTAATGGCAGCTGAAGTCTCCTCACATTCTCATGGAGAGGAAGGGCTTTATAGCAAATGTATATCAAATTGCAATTTTAATCTATTTTTAATACCTACAATAATGCCTTGGATAAAGATTACCTTTTCTAAAAACGAACCACCCCCCAAGCCCCAATCTGAAAGTAATTCACATGGGGAAGCTGAGGGACCAGACCTTCAACACTAGCCTGTTAAGTGGCTGGGCTCCAAGTTCAAACACAGAAGAAGAGGAGCATTAGTTCTCCGACCTCCTCACAAGCTGCTCTCCACCAGCTAGTGAGGAATCATATGGAAGTGCACAGAGCCACGGGAGGAACGAAATCCCCGCCACGCACGTGCTGGTGTGAGCAAGCCTGGGTCTGTCATCAGTCCAGGTCTGATCCTATGGCTGCCCTTGCTGTACGAGCCACTCTCCCAAATCACTCACGTGCGAGTTTACAGCAGAGGCGTCGCCTCATCTGGGAGGTGGGGGACGGCTGGTGATCTCAGCGTTGGGTCATGGGGAGTAAACGAGGCGACCAGCCGAAAGCAGTGGGCTCACTGCAGGTGCTCAGGACACACTGCCTCCCGGCCACCCCTGCTTTAAAGGCCACTTCACTGAGCAGCTGAGACAGGAAAGCGGTGGTCCGAGCTCTAGGATATAGCGGACTCCAAGGGTGACTGTTAGAACTAATTATTTCCCTACCCTTAAATTAGGCAGGGGTTCCATTTCAAATAAGGGCACTTGGCAGTTTCACGCGTCCCCTGATGCTGGGTAGTTACCTAGGTAATTAACACTGATACCTCAGTCATTACCTTAGCTGTCCCCCACAATCTGGAGAATTTACACTGTAAGGAACACATACCTCTCAGAATACAAATCTGAGCCACTAATGACTACTGGACTCTCCCATGCCATATATGCCAGGCATCCTGCCATATACAGGGAAAGTGCCACGAAATTCTACAGAGCTAGGCAGTTACATGCTAGCTGGAAAAGAGCAGAAAAGTATTTTCTCGCCGATGCCATCATGAGGTGACGCACCTCATCAGGACGACGACAGGACCTGTAGAAGTAGAGGCCACGGAAGAGCAGTGGCTTCTACGATCAGGGCGTAACTGTACGCTCTCGCTGTGGACTCAGGATGTGAGGGTCTCATGTGAACAATGATAGTATGGCTATTCCAATGGTTAAAAGGATCCGAATAAACAGAAGGCAATTACACAAACTAGAACTGGCCTACCTTTCAGGAATGGCTATCCAGGACAGATCTGTTTTATGATCCAATATGAGGCAGACTAAGAACAGGTAACCCACACAGCCACACAGTTAAGTATGTTCCTAAGTCAAATCAAGCATCGGGCTGAAGTTGGTTGTTATTTTCTTTGCGAAAGGCATTTGAGTAGATCAGGAGGTATGTAAGACCTTGTAAGCTTCAGGCCACTGAGAAGTAACCCATGTGTTCTAGAGAGTTTATCTCTAGAATGTTATATTACTGAAATGGGAAAGGAAACTGAAATCCCAGCTATTACATACAGTCCAGGCCAGTGGTTCTCACCTAGCGATGACTGTGCCCCTCCCCACCTCCACCTGGCAACGTCTGGAGACAATTGCGGTTGTTACGTCCGGGGAGGTGTTCTGGGATTTAGTGGGTAGAAGCCAAGGAGGCTGCTAAACATCCCATAGTGCGCAGTCTCCCACAACAAAAAATTATCCATTTCAAAATGTTATTATTGCCAAGGCTGAAAAACCCTGATCTAGGTCAAAAATAAAAATTATCGTTGTCCTGTGGGTCTAAGACTTGAAAAAATTCAGACCAAATCTAAAAGACTATGCAGTTGATAAGTAACTTAAAAGGTACAGTTGATAATACTATGGATTTAATTTTATACTTGAGGTTCTATCATGTCCCTCTGATTAAACATGTATATGTATGATGAAAATATACACCAATTAATTAGTTCAAATAATCAAATGCTTGTCCTATCCTCTTATTATAACAAGAAACATCCAGATCATTGTTCCTGTGCTCGACTCATAACACCAGTAATACAATGTAGTTTTTGGTATCCATCTCTTAAACTAGATACTAATTCTAAATTAAGTGTGAAAATATACTCCAAATCCTACTCTTGGTCTATGTTAAACTGATTTTCACAAATGCAGATCCTTAGGCTTTACTCAAACCTAGGGAATCAGCTTCACTGGAACCTGGGGATTTGCACTTTTAGCTAGTTTTCCAGGTGATTTTTACACATGCTCAAGTTTGGGAACCACTGCCTGACTTGGCTTCCATGAGCAAGAGCTGCCATTTCTACATCCTTCTCACCACAAGGTAAACAACAACAATCAAATAATTTCATGTAAGAAAGATCCGCAATATGTAGTGCTACACCACAGCTGCCTAAAATAATAACCTTCCCAAGTGAGGCTGGTATATGAAGTCCCATAAGCACCATCATAACAGGTCCTATATCAAAAGTATGTTGCCTTTCAAACACAACACACCAAAGTCTTCCCGGTCGAGGCTGTTCTTGGTGAACTTCATCACACTTCAAGAAAGCAGATGTTCTTAAGTATCTCGCAGCCACAGGTGCAGGTTCAAATACGTGCCTCAGATTTAGCATTCAATGACAAATAGTACGTTAACCGTGTGAGGAGGTCAAATCACAGGCTGAACAAAAATTAGACTTTCCAAATAAAAGAGACATATTTTCCTTTTGAATTTTTTGGTAGATGGCCTACCAAGCGTGATCTCAGTTGAGATTACAATTTCAGATGATAACATGTCTCCAAAGCAAGTGAGAAAAAGGAGGGAAAAAAAGTGAGGCAAAATGATTGCAAAGGGAGAGCGTATTCAATATTTTCAGGGGCTAGAATAATAGTTGAGCTATTATATGCCAAGCTCCTACTATTTTCAAGTATTTTACCAACTTTTCTTATTCAACCATTACCAATTCCATAAAAGTAGATATTCGGATGGTGAGAAAATTGAGGACCAGAAAGGTTAAGCAACTTGTTCAAATTCACAAAGCTAGTCAGTGGGAGATATGAGATTCAAACACAAGAAATCAAGCTTCATTTAGTAGACTCCTGCTAACGCCCCTCCCCCAAATCCACTAAGATCCTGGTAGTTTACAGAAATGTCTCGTGAACATAAAACTGAAAAACTCCAAATACTTTAAATTGACAACATTTCAAAGAGTGTTGTGCGTGTAATTTTTACAACTAACTCTAAGGTGTTACACGACTTGTCTATCTTAGAAATTGAATGGAATCAAACAAGCATTCTAAAACCCTAAAGCATCACGCAAATGTAAGGCATTATGTTATTCATTAAAATTAATTTTATTTTGAGGATCTCTGGCAGACGGCAGCAGGATTTCGAGATACTCTGAAATAATTAGAGACACCCTAGGATACTGTGAAATCATAATTGAGGTTGCACTAGATTGGCTTCCAATAGCCACACATAATAGACATGATTTGGACAACAGATAATGTCATTTTAAAATGATTATATCAGAGATGTTAGAAGCCTCCCCCTTGGATGTGGGCATTTCCCAGGGGTCCATTCTGGGCCTGTCCCTTCACCATCCCCTCGGGCAACCTCACCTACCGCAGGCTTCAGATATCACCTCTTCAGGCCCACAAAGCACCCACTGACATGCCCACCCTTCATCATTTTCTTCATCTTCCCCTTACATCACAGATATCTCTTCAGTATTTCAAACATAAAATGGTCAAAAACCCAACTCACTCTGTATTCCACCTTTCTTCTCGTGTAATCCTTCTCTTCCTCTGGTTTTACTCCTACAGTTAACTGCATCATCTTTGATTCTGCCTAATACACAAAACTAGACTCTGGATCCTTATGAGGAGACTCTCAAATGTGCCTCTTCTTTATTTGCTCACTCTCTCAAGGTCTCTTTAAAATCAAAACAAAATATACCTCAGGTGATACTGAGACTCTCTTCTTCCAAATCTTTCAAAGTCTCAAGAGTAGAGTCCAGTCTCCTTAGCATGGTCTTGCAACACCCAGTTCCTGCCATTCTAGTTTCTTCTCCCACACAGACCTTTGCCACCTGCTTTCCACCCTCATTAGCCAACCTGCTCTTCCTTAAACACACGGGCAATCTCATTCCTCTCTACCTTCATTTATTTTATTCCCTGTGCTTTCTCCACCATCATCACACAGCAGTTTCTGAACACGCTGTCTCAGGGCCTTTGCAGATGCTGTTCCCTCTATTTGAAATGCCTTTCCCTGCCTACAAACTCTATTCAGCCTCAGAGTCTAAGCATGAGCTGGACATACTCACTGAGGAGCTTTTCACGATTCCCCCATTTCCTTTTCCCAAGCCCCAGAATACCTCTTCTTCATACAAACCTCTATTATCCCTCTCATCACACTAGTATTTCTATATCCTCAGTTGACACTGGGTCACTGTGGGCATAGATGCCTTTTTCCTGTGAATTGCCACAACTCAATGTCATCACATAACAGGTGCTCAATCAACATGAGATGACCGACTACCAAGGCTATCAATAAATGCCAGGCTTTATGTATACTCATTAAAAAATGTAATGACTAATAGGATATGAAATGTAGATTCTTATTCAAAGAGCTATGCCCTATGGTCTACACTTTATCTACTGATACAAAGAGCTTTTGTATCAGAAGGGAAGTAAAAGCTGATAGATCTACAATTTTCTCTGCCAGCACATCAGCCTCTACCTAACCTATCTCGGCACTTACTGCGCACTCAGGATCCTGGTTTGTCTGTTTCCCTGCAGCCAGTGTGCTATCGAAGGGCAGAGGCCAAGTCACATTCCTCTGGCAGACTTACTTACTAGCACATAGTGGACCAGGCAGTCCACGATTTCTTTTAGATTTTCACTCAAAATGCATCACACAATGGGATATTAACAACTGCACTTTCAAACCATATTCAGCACACTGATTTCAAAAGGTTACAAAGTAAACTTATATTCTAAAAGTTCTTTCTTAAATTGGTCACAGGATACACAGAACACATGTTACCAGAAAAACAATGTTCAAGATTAAGATTGCATTTAGAGCCCATTTCATAAAATCTTATTTTACCCACATTTTAGCTGAAATTTTGAATACTGGAGGGACATGCAGGGTGGGATGCTACAGATTTACTTTTTTTTTTTTTTTTAACATTACAGAATGTCTCAAACAAACAAACAAAACCAGAGAGACTTCATCAATCCCCCACAAAATGTCTAGCCTGTGGCCACCACCTGCCTTATGGCTGGACGGTAAAAGGGTAAGGAATAAGGAGAGCCTGAAACAGTGGGGATGGAGCCCTACGTGTATGGGGTGGAAGTGGCTGCCTGATGAAGGTGCTGGGATTCTATGCCAGGCACTTTCCAGCCCCCTCTCTTTTCCGCATCCAAGGAAACTGGGACCAGTGCAGCTTGGGTTAAGTGGGGCAAGTCCCAGGGGTAATTCAGCCAGATGTCTTGCCCAGGGGTAAGCACACAGGGAAGCAGGCCTCTGGGTGGCTGCAAAGGCTAGGACATGGGACCAGCATCTAAGAAAGCCCAATAAACTATCTTGTCACTCCTGAAATCCCACTTATACAGAGAAGAGAATGGAAAAGAGATGGGAGAAAAAGGCAAATGAAGACTAGAGTTGGGTCAGATATGTAAATAGAGGGATTTATGAGGCACAGAAAACCAAATAAGTTCTCTGGATGTTTATTTTTTGAAGACAATAATAACCAAAAATGCATGACATAATTTATTTCTCAAAAGAGTACTGGTAAAGAAAAATAATAACAAACCTAGTTCTTTTCATTTTCCAATTATTTGGATTTTAAACAAGTGGGGGTTTATTCTATTAAAATTCAATATCCATAAGTGAGTTTTCAGAAAAAGTAAAACTTTTTGATGATATTCATATTATCTATAAACATGAATGATGCAGATTTTGGGTCCTATGATATCAGATGACAAGATACAGCTCAAGCTTCAGCTCTTGCTAATTAAACGAATCAATTAAGAAACTACAGTTGCAACTGTGTAGCTGCTGTTCTATAGTAGCAATAACAACCCCACAGGGAGGTCTTTTACTACATTAAAATGCTGTCCTCCACAACTCCATCTGATATTATTAGAAACAGTTATTTGTGTCTTGCTGTCATATTAGTAGCAAAGGCAAATTATGGAAATATGCAGACCAGAATGGTCCCAGTATGAGATCAGGTTGGGTTTTCAGCCTCCAAGGGAACAATTGCTGAAATTTCAAAGTTCCCCAAAGTTCTCTAATGGAACTGATAAATCTATCAGCAGAGCATCCACTTAGAAACTAGGTAAGGGTCACATATTTACATACTTTCCTGCTAAGCTGATACAATTCAACTAGATGAATTATCATATTAAGTTTACCCTCCTGAGTTAAACTGATGGAGTTCAAAATTGTTTTCGATGGTTGTCATTAATCGCTGTTACTTCGTCAATGCTTACTTTGAAATCTAATTGTGCTAGCGTATCAAGGGTCATATTAATACCATTCTTAATGGTAAATCTTTGTAAAACATGTTTATTCTACTGATATTATTACTCAAGCTTTCAAGGCTAATAAGAAATAAAGTAGTTATTATCAATAAAAAATTTAAAATGTACAATTTGAGATTTAAATTAGCTTTAAGAACTTCAGCGTGATTTGGTTTCATTAAGATCTCTGGCTAAGCTTCAAAGACATATAATTTGATAGCTCCTCAAGAGTCCTTGGGTAAATGCCAACAGCACAGCTATGAAGAAGCTGCTCAATGTAGTCTACGCTTATTTTCTCTTTCGGGCAATATGCATGGTTTTTGCAAGGAAAAAAAAACTGTCTTAATGAGATATGTTTGTCCTAATATTACGGTGCTTTAAAGATAATGGTACTCTAAAAAATTAAACAATGATTGCAATACAAAATTTCGAATAAAATGGTAACTTCTGCATTCTTCAAGTCCTAACAAAATATTCTTCCTTATTGTGAAGCACAGTTCAAGTAAGGAATTCAGGTTACATAAAATATTGGACCTTTTCCCTGTCTTTGTGAGCTCATATTACACTATCTGACATACACACACTCACAGCTTCACCCAAAAAATGTAAACAAAACAAACAAGCAAAACCCAGACAAGTCACAATTTGAAACAGGCACAGATACCCAGGAGGAGTTCTGGGGTGTGCAGCTCTATCAACTAAGTGCACATTATGGACGAAATGTTCTTCCCCACCCAATTCATAACTTTAAGTCCCAGTCCCCAATGGGATGATATTTGGAGGTGGCACCTGTGGGCGGTAATTAGGTTTTAGATGTCCATGAGAGCAGGGCCTGGCAGAGGACAGGCAAATGAGGAGACCCTGACACTTGTGCCCCACGTGTTTGGAAAAGAGCAACAAGGCCGAGTGAGTTGATGTATGTTTTAAACGGGTCGCTTTAACTGCTGTGTTAGTGATAAAGCAGGGAGCGGTGTGGAGGCGGGAAGACTGGCTGGTGCGAGAATCTTGTGAAGAGATGATGGAGACCTTGGACAGGATGGGGAGCAGTGGGAGTGGTGGAAGAAGTGGGGGTGGCTAATCAAGGAAAAGACGAGGTTTTGGCTTATGTTGCCATTTTCTGAGATAGGAAAAATTGCAGGAGAAACGTAATGTTGGTTTGGTTTTTTGGCAGGTTGTGGCTATCAAGAACTCAGCTTTTAGGATCTAAGCCCTGAGAAATCTATTAAAATCCAAGGAGGGATATCAAGTAGCAGAGATGGCATAGGTGGCCTTTCTAGCATGAGCACAGAGGTACAGAAAACCTTCATATAGGTCTAGGCGGCTGTTAAAAGGAATGGCATGGATCTTTATGTAATGACTTAGAAAGATGTCCACAATTTACTGTTGCATGAAAACATGTATAAATCTATTTCATGAAGAATATATCTTTTGTTAAAAACATAAATACCTCTAAGGGATAAAACGAATACTTCTATGGTTAATTTTATGTGTCAACTTGGATAGGCAATAGTATTCAAATATTTGGCCAAACATTATTCTAGATGTTTCTCTGAAGGTATTTTTTTAGATGAGATTAACATTTAAATCAGTAGACTTTGAGTAAAGCAGATTACCCTCAAATAATATGGGTGGGCCTCATTCAATCAGTTGAAAAAAGGACCTTGACCTCCCAAACAGGAAGAAATCCTGCAAGTACACTGACTTTGGACTTGAACTGCAACTCTTCCCTGGTCCACCTTGCAGGTTTTGGACTTGCCTCCACAATCACATGAACCAACTGTTTAAAATCAATCAATCACTCTCTCTCTCTGTATATATAAAAATATAACACACACACACACATTGTGTTGGTTCTTTTTCTTTGGAGAACCCTGATACAATTTCTTTTGATATGCATTTAAATAATATTTAAGTTCTTTAATTAAGAAATAAGCATGTGTAATACTTAATAATCAGAAAAACCAGAATAACAAATCTTAGGAGCAACACTTAAAATTTACATCACATTGGGCAGGCGCCTATACATATACTTTAATATGTAAGCTTTACTATGCCTCTATACATATATAAATTATAAAGCATGAGGTAAATGCACATTATTATTAATATCCTTCCTATCTCAATAGCTGCAAAATCACTATTCTTTTGATCTAAGCAACAGGCCTGTCCTCTGATATTCTCAACTCACAGATCTAACAGAAATACCCAATGTGAATTTACAACCTGAACAAGGTACCCAAAGGACATGAGCAGGCATTTTACAGTTTATAAATGATACCTAGCAAATGAATACATGGAGAAATATTCAAATACAATAGCAATAAGCAGAGAAGTGCTAATTAAAATAATAAGGTACCTTTTCAACAAATTGTTTTGAAAATTATAACTAATACTACTAATATGATCATTATAAACTTAGAAGTAAAAATAATAACTATAAATTAATTTTTTTTCACTGGGTAGAGTTAAATACTTTTGAAATTATGATTCAATTTCATTAGAAATGTGGACTCAAAAGCACATAATAGAAAATGCTAAAAGGAAAACTGAGCAAAAACAAAGCAAAAACAGAACAAAACAGCAAGGTCATTTTTTTTGGGGGGGGGGGGGCCATGCCACGCAGCTTTTGGGATCTTAGTTCCCCAAATAGTAAGAGTGCAGAGTCCTAAACACTGGACCTCCAGGGAACTCCCAAGGTCCCTATTTTCAAAAGCATCTTTTTAAAATATGTTCTCATTTTTATTAAAAATGGGGAGAAAGTCTCCAGTGAAAAAAGTATTGAAAAGCCTCAACAAATTTCAAGTAATTTTAAAAACCATTTTGTCTCTAATAAGATATAGCTAAAATCACTCTATCATGGAAACTTTTCCCACGTGTTAAAGAACCCATTTCATGTACAAAGACATCTCATTTAACAGCAAAACAAAACCATGATGAAGCCAAGTTCAAACACATGGGCTAAAACTAGTTGATCACGTTTTCTCTCTGTAAACTAAGAGAATATACAAAATAATAATTATTTCATACTTACCACCGTACCAAGAAACTGAATGCTCATGTTGCCACTGGCTTCTCGAGAAAGACACTGGGGAAAAAAAGAGAGATATAAAATAAATCCTCATCCATACAAAAACATGTACATGAATGTTCATAGCAGCATTATTCCTAATAGCCAAATACACCCAAATGCCCATCAACTGATAAATGGATAAACAAAATATATATATTCATACAGTGGAACATTATTCGGCCATAAAAAGGAATGAAGTACTGATATGTTTCAACAGAAGTTAGTCACAAAGGAGCACATATTATATGATTCCATTTAACATGAAATGTCCTGAAGAGGGAAATCCATAGGAACAGGAAGGATACTGGTGTAGCCTGGCTCTTCTTTGCAGGAAGACTCTTAGCTGCCTGAGAGACTTCCAGGTTGTCAATAACTCCTCGAGCCCCAGCTAGCATAGTCTGCAGGTTTTCTCTTAGTCTGTTGCCTAAGAATATACCACATGTCACATCTTTTTACCAGGATGGATTACTTTATATCACTTTGTCAAAGAAAGGGCTAGAAGAATTTTCTGATGACCCAAAGAATTAGGGGAAAGAAACTGAAACTTGGAGTTCCATGAGCCTGTTGGTAATTAAGGAACGGAAGTAATGAAGGTATACATAAACTCTGGTGTGTCCTACTATAAAAAGAAACATGTTCCTAATCCTAGAGCAGGAGGCCAAGTGGGAGAGACTGCCAAGGCCAAGTTCAAAACAGTTAGAAAACCCAGTGGATTCCATGGATGCATTAAAGTTGTCCAGAAAAGAGAAGCCACCCTAATGCTTCTTCAGACTGCTCAAGGAAAAGCTAGACCTGGTGCCTGGATAAAAGACATCTGTGGAGGCATCATCTGGCACAAGTTCAAGAAGTGGCCTCTACCTTGGTCTCTAAGTAGTGGATTTAAAAGGAAATGATTCTTTGCAACGCCCTATGCGGAACATTTTGTCAGGCTGAGACTTGAAAAGCCAGCCTGTGTTGAAGCAGGGAAGAAAAGTTTACAGAAAAAGAAAGAAAAATTTCTTCAGGAAAAGTTCCCACATCTTTCTGAAGCACAGAAGTCAAGCCATGTCTAACATGTCTAAACTCTTCAATTTATCGTTTTGTTTTTCTTGGCTAATAGTCTATAATGCAAAAGTAAATATATGCTAAGGGGTTTATAACAAATTTGTGCTTTCAGTCAAATAATTATTTACTTATCAATTGGTCTAAGTGTGAATACGCCATGCTAATTCTGGAGGTGGCCATGCTTCTATGAAACTTTTCCAAAAATCAGGTATAAAGTACGGATTAAATTCCCATTTTATCAGAAAGAGAGAGAGAGGGACGGAGGGAGAAGAGAAGAGAGAAGAGGAGAGGAGGAGAGACAAGAAATTGATTGGACAGTTAGGAGGAAATGGGGAATGAGTTGCTAATTAGTATGAAATTTCTTTTTGAGAATATGAAAATGTTCTAAAATCGACTGTGGTGGAACTATCGTGGTGGTCCAGCGGTTAAGACACCATGTTTCCAATGCAGGGGATGCGGGTTCGAACCCTGGTCAGGGAATTAAGATCCCACATGCTGTGCGGCACGGCCAATAAATAAATAAATAAATAAATAAATAAATAAATAAATAAAAATAGATTGTGGTGATGATTGCACAACTCTGTTTAGAGACTATAAAACAATGAATTGTACACTTTGGGTGAACTGGATGGTATGTGAATGATATCTCAATAAAAAAACAAAAACTGTTTAAAATAAAAAAATAAATAACAATAAGAACAATGCAATTCTGTGCTCAGAGAGTAGTAAAAAAAGAAATAACTTCTATGTTATACATTTTTTTGTAAATAAATTATGTTCAAAGTGAATACATTATTTATGCATATCTTACTTGTTTGAATTTTACTTTACTAAAAATGAATGACAACAGTACACTGGAAGTAAGTTATACTTTTTCAGATAATTCTCATCTACAAAACTGCTCTAGTTATTCCTAACCTGTTCTTCAAAATTCTTCCTTTCCTGTGCTAATCAGAGAGGGTTCAGTGGCTTCAAAGACTACACAAATTAAGCAGCTGTAACTAAGCAGCTATGATTTTTTTTTATAAGCTCCCCGATGTAGCCCTGGAGAAAGTATTAGTGGTCTCCACTCGACTGCATGCCATGCACTATTCCAGATGTACCCTAACTGCATTCCTTTTAAAGAAGTGGAGGTTTACTAACCCTGATCTTTATGATCACTAAAGTCACAGAACCCAGACTGAATCTCTAGAATTCAGGCTGAACCCCTGGTTCCTTGATCGAGGGAAATTAAAACAATAAGAAGAAAAGCAGTTCAGTGCACAATGATACCAAAATGTTTATTTTGTACCCCTATCCTACTATTGCCAAGTGACTTGACACAATGGTAACCTGACTAGCATACTCAAGATGGTGTGATAAAGAGGAGAAAATTCAGAGTATTTTTATCCAATAACTTCACCCCTAAGAATTTATCTTAAGGAAAAAAAGTCATAAGTAGGCAGAAAAATAAAGCTACAAAAATGTCATCACACTGCAGTTTATAGAATCTAAAAATTTCCAGCAATCTAAATGATGAAGAAAAGAAACTGGTTAAATTATGATATACCCAAACAGCCATTTAAAAATTTTAGCAACATGAAAAATGTATACAGTATATTTCTAAATGCAAAAAGAACAAAACAATATGTTCAGGATAAATCTTATTTAAAAATTCTGTACATTATAGATAAAACTCTAGAATAAATAATGCACATAAAACAGTTAACTGTTATTTCTGGGTGGAAGAAATTAGTTGACTTTTCATTTTGGCTTATCTGTTTTTCCCATTCTTCTATGTGGGCACGTGTAACTCAGTAAAGGCAAAAAGAGAAACAACACAGGAGAGAATAAAACAGATTCTTCCCCTCAGTGGGGAAGAGATTAAGAATTGAACCTTGAATCCTAGGTTCTGATACTGGCACTTCTACTTTAGTCATCTAGCTGGCCATCCATCCATCCATCAACTATGTATTGAGCACTGCTAGCTGAATTAAGATCCACCTTCCAGGAGACCAAAGGAAAGAACAGAATTCTAAAACAGATTATAATTCAATATGATAAAGCCATAGTATAAAACATACAACGTATTACAGGATAAGAGGCCAGACCAGCTAAATGTCCAGAAAGATTAAGGAAGATGTGCAGATAGACATTAGAGCTGGGTATTAAAAATGTGCAGGAATTCTCCAAAAGGGAAGAGAAAGAGAAACTTTAGGTCGGATGAGACAGTTTCTGCAAATTTCAGACTAAGAAAAAGCATGGTGAATTTAAGGAATGATAAGCAATTAAGCATGCCCAGAGATGGGTTTGGTTGATGGAGGGAAGTAGCAAGAAAGGAAACTGAGAAGTAATCACAGAGCCAGGTCACATCTTGCACAGAGAGAGTGCTAATTTGACAAAGTTCTTACACTTAAGAATGGGGAGCGACATGTTTATGTTTTAGAAAGATTGATGGTCTGAAGCTATACGGAAATGTGAGGGGGACTGGACTGGGAGCACAAGGAAACTGCTACTGTAATCACTCAGGTAGATGCACTCAAGGACTAAGCAAACAAAACAGTAGAACTAAACCTCATTCACTGACAGAACTTTGGAATCTGGAGGACCAACAGATCTGAAGTTCTACTTTTTTTTTTTTTTTTTAACAATTTGGTATCCCAGTCTCCCAATTCATACCCCCCTCAACCCTCCCTGCTTTCCCCACTTGGTGTCCATGTGTTTGTTCTCTACATCTGTGTCTCTATTTCTGCCTTGCATTTCCTCTGTCGTAGTTGTTAGCATTTGCCTTATGTATTGAGGTGCTCCTATACTGGGTGCATATACATTTATAACTGTTATCTCTTCTTCTTGGATGGATCCCTCGATCTTTACGTAGTGTCCTTTCTTGTCTCTTATAACAGTTTTTATTTTAAAGTCTATTTTATCTGATATGAGTATTGCTACTCCAGCTTTCTTTTGATTTCCATTTGCATGGAATATCTTTTTCCATCCTCTCACTTTCAGTCTGTATGTGTCCCTAGGTCTGAAGTGGGTCTCTTGGAGACAGCATATATATGGGTCTTGTTTTTGTATCCATTCAGCCAGTCTGTGTCTTTTGGTTGGGGCATTTAGTCCATTTACATTCAAGGTAATTATCGATATGTATGTTCCTATTACCATTTTCTTAATTGTTTTGTTTTTGTTTCTGTAGGTCCTTTTCCTCTCTTATGTTTCCCGCTTAGAGAAGTTCCTTTAGCATGTGTTGTAGGGCTGGTTTGGTGGTGCTGAATTCTCTTAGCTGTTGCTTGTCTGTAAAGCTTTTGATGTCTCTGTCAAATCTGAATGAGATCCTTGCTGGGTAGAGTATTCTTGGTTGTAGGTTCTTCTCTTTCATCACTTGAAATATATCATGCCACTCCCTTCTGGCTTGCAGAGTTTCTGCTGAGAAATCAGCTGTTAACCTGATGGGAGTTCCCTTGTATGTTGTTATTGGTCGTTTTTCCCTTGTTGCTTTTAATAACATTTCTCTGTCTTTAATTTTTGTCAATTTGACTACTATATGTCTTGGCGTGTTTCTCCTGCCTGGGACTCTCTGCGCTTCCTGCACTTGGCTGGCTGTTTCCTTTCCCATGTTAGGGAAGTTTTCAACTATAATCTCTTCCAATATTTTCTTGGGTCCTTTCTCTCTCTCTTCTCCTTCTGGGACCCCTATAATGCGAATGTTGGTGCATTTAACATTGTCCCAGAGGTCTCTTAGGCTGTCTTCAGTTCTCTTCATTCTTTTTTCCTTATTCTTTTCCGCATCAGTGATTATCACCATTCTGTCTTCCAGGTCACTTATTCGCCCTTCTGCTTCAGTTAATCTGCTGTTGGTTCCTTCTAGTGTATTTCTCATTTCAGTTATTGTGTTGCATATCTCTGTTTGTTTGCTCTTTAATTCTTCTAGGTCTTTGGTAAACTTTCTGATCTTTGCATCCAGTCTTTTTTCAAAGTCCTGGATCATCTTCACCATCATTATTCTGAATTCTTTTTCTGGAAGAGTGCCTATCTCCTCTTCATTTAGTTGTTTTTCCGGGGTTTTATCCTGTCCCTTCATCTGGTACAAAGTCTTTTGCCTTTTTATTTTCTCTATCTTCCTGTGGCTGTGGTTTTCAGTTCCACAAGACGAAATACTGCTGATATTGCTTGATACTGCTGTCGGCCCTCTTGTGGAGGAAGCTATCTGAAGGTCTACATTTTGTGTTATTTATGAAGAAACTAAAGGTGCAGGAATGTAAAAGGCAATCTGCATACATTGCAAGCGGAGAGCAAGAATCCCAATCCAAGTATTTTGACTGTACAGGATGGAATATCTCTACACTGTCTTAGACTAGGTCATCAATTAGATGGTGAGCTCCTTAAGGACAAGGACCACTTCTTGTACTTCCTCCTTAATCTCCCAAACACATAAGTCGGTACTGCAGAAATGGAAACATAAGATCAATCATCACCAAGAATTCTTAAGTTTTTCCACATTATGAAAGATAAGAGTGACTTTTATATCTCTTACTCTTTGATCTAACAGAAATTTTAGCTGGGGGAGAATTAGAAGTACAGGTGTCAAGAAATCAGGGAAAGGAACAGTGCAGAACACTTTAGATTGTGGGTAGGCAGCCCAACAACATGATGAATTCTACACTGCTGAGGTTTTAAGAATAGTGAGGAAAAACCTCAGTTAAAGCATCCCCGTGACTACCAGACCAGGACCTCATGCCAGTAGTGGTTAAACATTCCTTCCTCAGAAGCCAGCGGCAGAAGAGTCACAGGATCCAGCCCGCATTTCCCAGGAAGGCATCAGCATAATTAACCACCTTTATGATATAGCAGTAGACTCACTCATAACAGTTCTTCAGAATGAGAAAATTTCTGATTGAAGAGTGTGGCTACTGAATTCTGATAAGATGACAGTGGTGGAGTAGCTTCTGAATCTTCCCCAGAAACACTGAAAAGGCTTCGTAGCAACAAGCACCCCCAGCACCCCAACTCTTATATACAAATACCAATTTCCACTCAAGGAAATCAAGGCTTCTTGGAAAAGTGGCTGAACCCAGGTCTGGGGCAGAAATGAGGCTTCTACATCCTGTCATATCAGAAAGCAAGGGAGCTATCAAACACTGGAGTCATGTCAAAAAGACTCAGGAACCAACTTGAAGGAACTCCCTCCCTCTGGCCAAAGACAGGAGAATCTGACAATCAATAAGGATGTTAACTGCAATGGAATAAAACATATCAGGCATGTTTAAACCCATGAGTCCAAAATGGATACCAAAGGCAATGGATACCAATTTAGTCACTTTTGAAGAATGACAGGGAACCCAATCTTTATTTTGAGAACTGGTAATAAAAGGAAATGATCAAACATTAATTTTATCTTTCTTAGGCAAATACTCCTGGGTAACCTAAGAAGTAGCTGAGGTGGAGTTTCTCTTTAAAGAATTTTTCCAGGTAATAAATGAAGAATGGCAAAATTAGAATATCATCATTTTGTAAACCTTATTGACCTAAACTTGAACATCAATAGAGGATGAGCAGACAGTATGGCCTCTTAGGGAGGCACTTCATACCATTCATGGTTCAGTCTTGCCAAAGATAATGGCACCTCAATCTGATTACACCTCTAGATACAAGTATCAGTTTATAGGAAACAGATGAGAAAGAACATGTTGAACTACACCTCTGGGATGCAATCAGCTAAATCTCGGCAGCACAAAACTCTACAGGATAAAATGATTCAGTTTCTTCGATAAATAAAACACAGAGAATAAAAAACAAAATCCCACAGACATTTCTCTCAAGCTAGCCCATTTCTTCTCCTTTAAAGCAAGATACCTTGAAAAGTTGTCTATTTTCATGGTCTCCACCTCTTCACTTTTCATTCACCTTTAAACCCATACCCATCTGGCTTTTGTCCCCACTAATTTCGTGTAGTCATTCTTGTCAAGGGTATCTACAATTTCCATCCTGCCTTATCTATTGGTCAGTTCTGTCCTCCTCTTACATACACCATAGGAAGCTGATGGTTCCCTTTCTCAAACACTTCCTTCACTGGCTGGATATCTCATGCTCCTGGTTTTTCTCCTAGCTCCTTGGCAGCTCTTTCTTAGCCTCCTTTGCCAGCTCTCTCTTAGCCTCCTTTGCCAGCTTTGCCTCTTCTTTCAATTTCTAACTGCTGGAGTGCCCCCGGACCCAGGCCTCAGCCCTCTTCTCTTTCCATCTGTGTTATTCCTCTGTGTGATCTCATCCAGACCCATGCTTCCCCCTCCATCCCCTGTACTCACTTTTTAAAAATTAACTTCATGGAAGTCTAACTTATGTACAAAAACACCTGCATTCCATTTAAAATACAGAATTCTATAACTTTTGATACTTGTACAAAACTACCACCACAATCAAGATACAGAAAACTTCCATCACCTCAAAAAGATTCTTCCTGCCCTTTTGCAGTTCAATCCTGGTCCCTGCCTCAAGGCAACCACTGATCTGCTGTCTGATAAATGAGTTCATTTTTTTCCCCAAATGGATATTCAGTTCTTCCAGCACCATTTGTTTAAGAGAATTTTCTACTGAATTCCTTGGTACTTTTGCCAAAAATCAATTGCCCATTTTTATCTGTATCTATTTCTAGACTCTATTCTGTTCTACTGATCTGCATGTCCATCTACCAAGACCACACTCTCTTGATACCACTGTCTCACAGTCTTGACATCAGGTTGTACAAATCCTCCAACTTTGTGTTTCTTTCTAAAAACTGCTTTGGCTCTTATGATTTTCAATTAATGGAACTTTTATTGTGTTAAAAAAATAAACTTTACCATTTTAACAATTTTAAGTGTACCATTCAATAATGTTAAGTATATTTACATTGTTCTGAAACAGATCTCCAGAACTTTTTTCATCTTGCAGATCTGAAACTCCATACCCGTTGAACGAACACTCCCCTCCTTCCCCTCCCCCAAGGCCTTGGTCTCTACCATTCTACTTGCTATTTCTATGAATTTGACTACTTTAGTAGGTGCTTCAGATACTTCATACTAAATGGATTCATATAGTATTTGTCCTTTGGGGACTGGCTTATTTCAATTAGCATTACGTCCTCAAGGCTCATTCATGTTGCAGCACGTGACAGTATTTCTTTTGTTTTTATAGCTGAATAATATTTCACTGTGTGTAGGTACCACATTTTGTTTATTCAACCATCCATCAATGGACATTTTGGTTGCTTAGTTACTGTGAATAATGCTGCAATGAACATGGGTGTACAAATATCTCTTCAAGACCCTACTTTCAATTCTTTTGGATATATATTGCAATATTTAGAAGTGGGATTGCTGGATCATATGATAGTACTCTTAATTTTTTGAGGACCCGCCATACTGTTTATCTTAGCAGTTGCACCATTTTATAATTTTACCAAAAGTGCACAAAGGTTCCAATTTCTCCACATTCTCACAAACACTTGTTATTTTCTGGTTTTTTTGATAGTATCCATCCTAATGGGTATGAGATGATATCTCATTGTGGTTTTGCCTTGCACTTTTCTTTTGATTAATGGTGTCAAGCATCTTTTCATGTGCTTATTGCACATTTCTGTATCATCACTGGAGAAATGTCTATTCAAGGCCTTTGTCCACTTTTAAGTCAGGTTACTTAATTTTCTGTTGTTAATTGCAAGAGTTCTTTATATATTCTGGATATTAACCCCTTATCAGATGTATGACTTCCAAATATTTCTCCCATTTCACAGGATGCCTTTTCACTCTGTTGTGTCCTATGATACACAAAGTTTTTAAGTTTGATGTAGTCCAACTTGTCTATGTTTGTTTTTGTGCCTGTGATTTGGTATTACATCCAAGAAATCATTGTCAAGTCCAAAGTCAGGAAGCTTTTTTGCCTGCATTTTCTTTTTGAAGTTTTATAGTTTTAGATGTTATGTTTAGGTCTTTAACCCACTTTGAGTTAATTTTTGTATCTAGTGTAAGATAAGGGTCCAACTTCACTCTTTCGTATGTAGCAAATCCATGCTTTTAGAGAAAATCTAATGAATATGACTATCGAATTTATGTTTTCAACTCCCATTTGTCCTCTGAGTTCAAGACACATATAGTCAACTGTTAACTGGACATCAACACTTGGATATCCAATGCACATATGAAACCTAGCAAGTCCAAACAGAATTCTTGATCTGCCTCTTCAAACCTGCTTCTCCCCTTGCCGTCCCAGCTCAGTAAATATTACCATCATTCACTCAGTTGCTCACCTTTAATTCTTTAACTTCCTTCATACCCAATATCTAATCCGTCTGCCAATCTTTTCTGCCTTCTCTCCAAAATATATGTCAAGTTGTTAAGGGAACCACTGACCATCCTGGCCAGTTAAGATAGTAACCTTTTGCATGAGTTTTCTTACAACAGGAGGTCCTGGTAAGGAACGTGGAACTAACAAGCTATCACTAACCGGAAGATTTTGGGAAAGGTCAAAAGGAGAGAGGAAACTCCAGTCCATATGTCCTACCAACCCCCCAGAAGCCTCCTTGCTGGAACCCATCTTGGCTGGGCAATGCTCACACCACCCAGGAAAGACCCTGAGTCAGAATGACTGGCCGGTGACAACCCAGAAACTAACTCCATCACCATAAAACCTGAGACTGCGAGCCATGTGGCAGAGCAGTCCTCCTGGGTCCCCTTACCTTGCTGCTCTCCGCCCAGGTGCCCCTTCCCAACAAAGTCTCTTGCTTTGTCAGCACGTGTGTCTCCTCCAACAATTCATTTCTGGGTGTTAGACAAGAGCCCACTCTCAGGCCCTGGAAGGGGTCCCCCCTCTTCCTGCAACAAAATTAGTTCACTTCAAGCCATCTCCACTGCTACCATCTTAGTCTAAGCCAAGGGTTGGCAATTTTTTTCTCCAAAGGGCCAGATTTTGCTAGATTCTTCTCTTGATATTTGCCTTTTCAGAACATTATATTGTAGTTTAATCACTTCCAATTGAAGGTTAGGTGGAAGATCCTCAATTGCACAGTTACATAGATTTTGAAATACGTAAATTTCCTTTGCTTTTGTAAAACTGCTGCTGGAACTGTAGTCCACTTCTTGTTTTAATCTTTTGACAGTCCAGGAAGTATAAAAAGCAGCTTGACATTAGTTGTGACTCTAGTTAGTTGTCCCATTAGTTGTCAAAATGACTTTACCACAGTATGCATTTTGCATTTAAATGCTGCTTTGTCTTGCAATTTCCAGTTGAATTCATTAAAAAACATTATCAAGTCTGCGGCACAAGCTAATTTTCTTTTCAAAGCCATTCAATGTTCGATATTCTATAATAGTGGTTGAAGGACAGTTCTTTTTGTTCAGAAAAACTTCAATCCTGGTCCTGCGTCAAAAAAAATCTCAACAAACTCCTAAGCCACTGAACTGCTGTGTGATAGGGGGAAGTCAGGGCATCAAGCTTCTATTTACAATAAAAACTCCAAAAGCAGCCACAGACACATAAAAATTAATAAATGTGGCTGCGTTTTGTTAAAACTGTATTTATGGACCTAAAATTTGACTCTCGTGTACTTTTCATGTATTATGAAACATTAATCTTCTTTTAATTTTTTCCAACCATTTAAAATGTTATGCTTCCAAACTTTAAAAAACCACTCAACTTGTGAGCAGTATAAAAACTGGCAGAGGCTGGATTTGGCTGACCCCTCGTCTAAACCACCATCAGCACCTCTCATGTGGATGACTGCAATGATGATAGGATTTCCTTGTCTCTACCACTGGTCCCCTGTGGTCTATCCTCCTCACAGCAGTAACTTCAAATCATATTATACCAATCTTCTATTCATGCTCTTTAAAAGCTTCACAATAGAAACTGAATAAAAATCAATTCCCTGCCTACAAAGACCCTATATGACCTAGTGCCAGCCTATCTTTGTCCACTCTCCTAACCGTACTTGAGACACTGGCCTTCCTTCTGGCTTCCACACAAACCAGTCTTGTTCCTGTCTCAGGGCCTTTGCACATCCCATTCCTTCTGCCTGGGACTTTCTTCCCTCAGATTTTTGCATGGCTTCCTCCTACTCCTCACAGGTCTCAACTCAATGTAAGCTACTCAGAGAGGACTTCCTAACAACTCTACCTAAAGCTACCTCCTCTAATCACCTATGAATTATCCTGTTAGAGTCTTCATTGACCTTAGTATTCAAATTACTCTTTTTATGTGTTCACGTGTTTAGTATCTACATCCCCCTGCTATAATGTAAGTCTTGGTCATTGCTGTATTTCCAGAGTCTAGAACACTGCCTAGGTCATATTGGCATTACCTTCTGTGTAAGAGACATTAAAAAAAACATAATAGTTCCTTTTCCTTACCCTACAAGGGTTGGACTGATTCCCAGGCAAATAGAAATAATTTTGCAGCATGTAAAATGGAAACAGGTTAGAAACTTCTATTTTCACACTAAAAATACAATTAAATTGTAACAATGAATATGTAAACCATAGATATAGGTACCAATAAGTTACCCTTAACTTTGCATTCAATTTAAAGCAGGTTAAAATTACATATATAGTGAGTATCAGATTTTCCCCCCACCACAACTACCAGTCTGTATACTTGCATTGAAAGAAAGAATCCAAACCTGACATATCTCAGCAATAAGGATTGATGTAACAGAAAACAGGGAAATATTTTGATTCAAAACTGGAATTTAATTCTACACAGGAAACAGGAATATACACTTTTCCCACAGTCTAGGATTAAGACAATTTGGTTTTAGAATCCACAAAGAACAAAGTACTCAGTGCGTACAAGTCTGAAGTATGCCAAAACAAATACAAACTGACCACTTGATAAGCTAATAGCAAAAAGTAAAATAAAATGAAAACTTTTATTTTCATGAAACATATTCTATCCTAGAAGATTTGCTCCAAATATTTTACCCCCTTTTCTATTTTAAGTGGCACTTCATAGCTAAATTAAAATGTCCTTCTTTTCTCATCCTGATAGTCTGCTCCAACATTTACCAAATATACTCCTTTTTTTTTAAGGAAAAGAATATTTAAGACTTGGTTAACAAAATGACTTCAGCAGTTTTAGAATCAAATTCATACAAAATTAGCAAGATTCCTCACTTGAAAAAAGCAAAACATTCACAAAATTTTTAAATGTGTCAAAAATATCTTCCTAAGATAATAAAATCAGAGGCAATTTCACCTTTAAAAGTAATCTCAGTGAACAGTAAGAGGAAGAAATAGTAATAGTTTTCTTTTTCCCCTCACTGATTTCCAACTTGATAATACGTCTTAAAGGCCATTACTAGGGGATTCGTCTTATCGGGCTCCAGTGCAGCTGCCTGTATTATTTTCCATGTTTTCCATAATCAGTGTTTATACTATTCAAAATCCTCTTCTTCTGGCAGCTACTGAAACATGATTTTCTAGTTAACAGATAGTAGAGGAGAAAAAAGTATGTGTGTGGGGGGAGGGGATGCATAAACACATTTTCATGTTATATTAAATTTTTAAAAGCACCTCCAAATCATAAAACATATGGCACTAGAGACAAGAAAATGGCTAAGCTTCTAGACTACACTACAAAAGCAGGGAGACCTTCATCAAAATTAATATTTTAAATTATAGTTGTAAATACATCCCAGCTGTTAAACGGTGATTAAATTTTTTGAAGCATAGTGAAAGGAGTTATTTCTGTTCTACTGGTGGGCTTGTTTCTAAGATGTGTAACTGTAATTGATGTTTTCAGGAATGTGAAAAGGAGATGGTTAATAATTACTCTTTCATTTCCTACTTCCTTAGAAAAAAATACCAACCTCTACTTCTTCCAAGTTATATATTTATATATCGTATACATCCTAAATAGATGGTTTCATATTACATTTGATGCCTCTAGTGTAATCACACACATATAGTACAAAATAACTGTTAATTACTGCTAAAGGAGTGGAGGTGGGGAGAAACATCTTAAAAAACGTGGGATACATTTATTTGTGGACTAAAAACATAACATGATTACTTCCAAATTCACTTTTTTTTTTGTACTGGCAGACTATAAGCAAAAACACAAGCCACTTCACTGAATTTTCTAATTAAAATATTAATATATTTATTTTAGCATCTATACACATACATTTATTAGGATTTAAACTAAAGTTCATTCTCAGAAGTTGTGGGAGTTATTTTAATCTAAAAAAACAGAAAAAAAAGAAAATAACATCTTTAACTTCTCTTCTGAAACTGGTAAGAAAATCCATTCCTTTTCTTCAAAAACAGAAAATGAAGGTTAAATTTTAAAAATCTATTCAAATTCTATGCGGACAAGCATTTGCAAATATATCACAGATCTACATTCCACAAACACAATAACATCTCTTCTTATATTCTTGTGCTTGTATAATATTCTTTATTACAAAGGCCCACTGAGCATTTTAAGTTATCATGTTATATAATCTATTTAACACTGCAATCAATTCATAAGTAATCCATTTAATCTGGTATTCTGCAGTAAATAACATGAGATTCATGTGACACTATTCCAAATTTGTCTGCTTTAACATAGAAAATTAGTTCCACTTAGTTGAATATCAATGACCTATTCAATGCAGAATGCAATAGTGCTGCAATCAGCTTTGTACTGTTATTTATAATAAATTTATCTTCTCTTGAAAATATTTAAGCAAGAATATGAGAAATAAAAAGAAAAATGCCTTCAAAGGTACACTATGAATAGCTTCACATCACACAAATGCGGAAATTGTAAGACCTTAGCAGGATCTCAAGATATTTTCAAAAGTATTTAGCTACTCTTCAGGCCTGTGGACAACCTGCTGTGAGCAGGTGGAGAGAAGAAATCATGCCACACAAAGAAACAGGCCAATAGCAGTTAGTCGGCTCTGCTTGCAAATGTTCAAACAACCTGACTACGCAAAATAAATCTAGTATGTAAAACACTAACGAGAAACAATATATTAAATCCCAGCAGACAAATTACATTGTAAAAAACCGAAAACTATTTGAGTTGTTCAGAGTAAAATTAAAGAGCCTCTGCGAGGTTAAAAAAAATTACTTCACAGGAATACAGTCATAGGAATAATAAAAAAAAGTTCTATTCATTTCGCACATTCCATGGTCGGAAGGTGCTTGAATGTGTGAAGAAAGCAGTGAGCTTACCACGTATAGAAGAGTAAAATCTTTTGTTTTGTTTCAACACTTTAGTTACATGCTCCAGACAGGAAATCTTTCCACTTTTTAAAAATAGTTCTAATTTTTGTTAAGCTTCTAAATTAAAATTTTAAAAGGTTGTCACCTACATGAGAAATGTGTCTTCTGTTTTAAAATGAATTCAATTCATCAATTTCTAATTTTAAATGATAAAAACCAAAACTGTGGTTGACACATGGGGGGAGCACTTTTAAAAAATGTGTTTTTTTTCTTCCATAAACACTGACTTACAAAAGGTTTTGTTTGTGAGCTGTTTAACTAGCTGCACACGGCTATTGAGAACTTGAAATGTGACTAGTGCAACTGAGAAACTAAGTTTATCGTTTTATTTAATTTTAAATACAGAAGTAGTAAATATGTTTTTTCTTTTAAACACAATTTCACTGTTTTGGTACATTCCACTTTAATCACTCCATTACTTATGTTTCTGTTGTCACATACATGTTAGGCATATGTTTCATTTCCGGTATCACATTAAAAATTTTTAAATGTTGTTTCATGTAGAAATGCTAACATTTTGGATATTCTGGGTTAAATAAAATGGGTTAGAAAAATCAATTTCACTTGTTCTTACTTTCTTAATGTGGCTACTAAGAAACTTAAAACTGCAACTATGGCTCATATTAGATTTCTATTGCACAATCTGTTTCATTCCGCGACTTTTTAAACTGACAATTTGGAAATCAGAATATAACTTCCCACAAAAGAATGAAGATTGTTAGTATCTCAGATTATCTCATTAAGACATATTTAATAAGGACTCTACACATGCAATGAGAATAGCAGGGATGCGCTGGCATATAACCAACAATAAAAAAGAAAATAAACAAAAGATAGTGTCATTTTATTTTCACTGAATGATAATATTTGAGGGAAAATAGTTTAATTATCAGTTGAACAAACAGATTAAAAACTTCAAAATTCTGAAGAGGGCCTTTAAGTATCTTCAAGAGTTTTCAAGGTTTAGATCCCCAGTTCTTTATTATAAGTTATTTCATTTCAAAATATATGAATTCTTCCCCAAGTCAGACAGAGACATTACTAGCTTTATACTTAAAGTTATTAATAATGATTAGAATTTGTGTCCAAGAGTATGATTTTCTTGAAGTCAGAAGAGAAAAAAACGTAAAGCAGCATGCAGAGCATGTGGATACACTGGAGTAAGAGGTGGTGTGAAGGAGACTCAACTGAGCCATGAATAATCAGTGTCACTGGGGGAGAGAGTGCACACACCTTGCGAAGGAGGAAGTGAGGAACAGCCTGAGGTGGACCCTTTTAAAGGCCTACTAATACCTATCAATAGGTGGTACTGTTAGCCGTCAACAGCAAATGAAAGCAAACAGGAAAGACATGTACTCAATTGTAAAGAATCGTGCTACAGAAGCAAGCAACTTCTATGGGCAGATCCTTGGGAGCCCTCTTGTTTCCCACTGCTCTCACATGAACTACAGTGATTCTGTATCGGCAGGGATCAACCAGCCATGTTATCTAATAGAATATGGATTTTGCGAATGTTGGAAAATCAGGAATTAAAGAGAATTGATAAAATGTCTAAGAAGGCTATCTGATGAACACAGCTTAATCTGATGAAGGCTTAGAAGAAATAAAATCTAAATCTTAAAATGAAGGTATACATAAGGTGATTTATTTCTGAGATTACAAAAATGCAAGATGACTTCCATTCATCCACCCACTCAACCATCAGCCATTCATCCAGTTATTGAGCTTCTACACAGGTCAGGATCTCAGCAAGATAGTGGAAAGTCAAGGTCAAATGAAAATTGAAACAGGAAATTTAGATCAATTAAAATAATTTAGTAATTTATAAAATTATCCAAATAATGTATATGCCAAAATACAATTTATTTTTAAAGAATGTAATGGATAATATTAAGCTCATGAGGCTTACCAGTGAAAACCAGGAAAGTGAATAGACAAATGTAATCTGACTGGAGAAATGGCAAGGAGGTAATTTCTAAAGCAAAGGTAATGCTTCTTCCCCAAGCATTTCATCATCTAATCAGATAAACATGTTAAGTGCTACTCTCCAAGTTGTCACAGGGATTCAGCAATAAAACTAAATAGGAACCAAATACCTACCTATCTTTAAGGAAGATGCTAGACCAAGCTACCTCATAGGACATGCTAAGAAACTATGAAACCAGCAATTGCCCATTCCTACCTCAAGAAAATATGAAAGATGTTAAAAATTAATTACAGGAGGTAGAATTCTTAAGCTAAGAATTCAAGGTTGAACATGTTAAGCTAAGTGAAAGGAATTCATGAGAATGATGACTTTATCTCCTGGATCGTGAGGGAAGATGAGCAGTGCTTTTGGTGACAGGGAAAGAAGACTTTAATGAGGCAAGGACTTATAGCTATTTCTTGTGGCCCAGATGTGGATCATGGAAAAGAGGCTGGGTCCTGATGGGAGACCCTGCCTATCAAGAGACATAGAAATCAGGAAAACACAGAGCAAGCATTAAGGATTCTGCAGGTGAGGAATTCTCCCAAATCAATCCACAAAAAAATCCTAGAAGACACCAGCCAACTTTAGACATTTGTCATGCCCGAAAAGAATGAATACCAGATTATATCTGCCCAGGTCAACCTAGTTCCTCTAGCCAGGTACCATTCATCTTACCCCATATTGCAATTCTGGAGAGACCCCGGATAGCAGGTAGGAAGTGGAAGTGGATATTAAGCAAGAAAGAAGAAAGTGATACTCTCATCTTTCGTATAAACATTTCTCAGTCTGAGAAATTTCACCAGTTTTTACCAGGAGAGGTTTCACCAGTTTTGACATTACAATGAATTAGACTTTCAAACACACTCTGTGCCAAATAGACCATGACTTGCTTATTACCTGATAGCAAGTTTATCGACTGTGAGACTTGTTTATGCAGGGGAGGAAAGAATAAGTTGAGAGAATGAGTTTGAAAGAACAGTTGTAAGAAAGTTGCTTCCATTGGCACTAAAAAAGTTCTATTTACACACTGAGTTGGTTACCCAGTAAAACAGATAAAGAAATGGCAAGTATTGGGAAATACCCTGAATGTCTTCTCAATAACTATCAAAAATAAATCCTGTTCCACTAGATACCACTTCACATCCATTAGGATAGCTATCACAAAAACAACAGCAGTAAACAGAAAATATCAAGTGTTAGTGAAAATGTGGAGAAATTACAATCCTTGTGTGTTGCTGGTAGGAATGTAAAATGGTGCAGCTGCTGTTGAAAACGGAATAGAAGTTCTTCAAAAAATTAAACTAGAATTACTATATGATCCAGAAATTCTACGTTTGTGTACACACCCCAGAGAACTAAAAGCAGGGACTAGCGGAGGTATGTGCACACCCATGTTCACAGCGACATTATTCACAGCAGCCAAAAGGCAGAAACAACCCAAATGTCCATCAACAGATGAATGGAGAAACAGAATGTGGTGCATATATATATAAATAATATGCACTGGATTATTATTTAGCCTTACAAAGGAAGGAAATTTTGACACATGCCACAATACAGATAAACCTTAAAGATATTACACTAAGTGAAATAAGCCAGTCACAAACAGACAAATACTTTATGAATCTACTTATGTGAGGTACCTAGAGTAGTCACAGAGACATTAGCCAACCACTGTGGAGAGGCGGGGAGTAGGGGGTTATTGTTTAATGGGAACGGTTTCAGTTTGGGATGACAAAAAAGTTCTAGAGATGGATAGTGGTGACAGGAGCACAATTGACTGTACTTAACGTCACTGAACTATACACCTAAAATTGGTTAAAATGGTAAATTTTATAATTTATGTATATTTTACTATAATTCAAAAAATCCTCGTAAGTTTTCAAAATAGTGTTGAAGGAAGAAAAATCTAATCAAAGTGCAGCAGACTTAATCTCAGGTTGCCATAGAACTCTGAATTTCTATCACTTTTTCTTGCTTTTAGAAACTGGTGGATGATTGGTAGCTTGGTATATAAAAGTGGAGAATGCAGGGTTCACTTTCAAAACCTTGCTTTTAAGAGGATAACCACCTAACAACGATAAGCAAGGCCATAAACACCTATTAGAAAAAAAGTTTTAAATGGTCAAAGCAGAGGACCAGGGTTCGCTGAAGACAGGATTTTGTGGTCGCTATGGTATGCCACTGTATGCACAGAGGATTCAACAAATTGTGTCAAGTTCTAATCATCAACTTCCCCAAACCCCACCCCCTCTTTTCTGTACACTGCCAGTACCCTAGTTTAGGATCCATTACCCCATGAGTGAAGTAATAGGAATACCTTCTAAATGAACTTCTTTTCCACTACCACCTTCAATTCCTTAACCTCTCTCTTATTATGAAGACACCCTAACCTCCCACAACAGCATTTTGATGGAAGTTACTTTCCTCTACAAAAAAGCTTCACTGACATCTCCACTGGCGATTGAAAAGCATAGACTCCTTAATTTTCCATTCGTAACTTGGCTCCTCCAATCTACTTTCCATGCTTAGCTCACATTACTTCCCTACTTGAATGCTTCCCAATCCACTTCCCATTTCATGAACATGCTTTCCTAAGGTGTGTCTCAAATATCATCTGAGACCTCTGGCCTGCAAAATACACACACAAACACACACCCTCTATAAGTGGCTAGGGATTCCCCAGAGATAAATGACAAATGAAAGTGCCTGACAGAGAGCTCACGAAAGCAAATAAAGTGACCAGAACTTCATACTAAGGAAAAAGTCAGCATTTTGTTTACAATGAATTGAGAAACATTTCACAGAAACAGTAAGCCTTTTAAAGAATTTTGGGGTTGGAAGGGTGAGACGGTGTCAAACGAGTAAAGGAGTGAAAACATGACTGTCCGTAGTGCTGGCACAACTGCTCATCCAAATTCTAAAAACTACAGCTGGATCTTAACTGACACCAGACACAATAATCAACACCAAAAGGATTATGGGTTTAAATGTGGAAAAGCACAACATAAAAGGTTTAGAAGAAAATATAGGCAAGTATCTTTATGAGCTTGAGAGCAGAAGATAATTGTTTAAACAAATACAAAATACACAAACCATAAAGGAAAAGACTGAAAATTCTCATATTAAATCTCAGATTTAAAACGTCTAACTTTAAAAGGTAAAAATTTACAAGCTACAAACTGGCAGAAGTTGTTTGTAACACATATAACTAACAGAGGCTCAGGACACACAATATGAAGAACTTCTATGAACCAGTAAGAAAAAGACAAACAATCCAGTAAAAAAAAAAAAAAAATGGGCAAAAGCCATGAACAGGTAATTTGCAGAAGAGAAAATAGGACTGTCAATAAATATATTTTTAAAACGCTCATTGTCACTACTAAACAGGGAAATACAGTTAAACATTAAAAGCACAGATACAACTTAAACCCACCAGTCAGGAAAAACTTAAGTCATTTGGATACCAAGGGTTCACGGGACATGAAGGAAAATTGTTAAGGACACAGATTCCTGGGTTCAAATTCTGGCTTTTCCATTGACTAACAGAATGCCTTGAGCAAGCAATTTCACCCCGACAAGCCTCAGTTTCTCCAACCACAAAATGGGAAATAACACTAGCACATACTTTACTGAATTGTTGTGAGGATTAAATAAATTAACACAAAGAAGTGCTTAGAAAAGTCAGTGCCTGGCACAGCAAGTAGACAATAAAGTTAACTCATTATTCATATTGTTAATATCATCACCTCCATCATTACTGGTAGCATGTAGATTGGTACAGCCACATGGGAAAAACCATTTGGCATCACCATGTAGGATTAAGGACGCATATTCCCTAAACCAAGCCATTCTACTGGCATATTCCTTGAAGAGACATTTATTTCAAGAGGAAACATGTAGTAGAAAAATGTTCACAGAAGTATTGTTTGTGATAAAAGAAATAACAAAAATGTCTAGGGGAGAAAGAATAAACAAATTGTGGTATATTAATATGATTTAATAACATTTGGCAGAGAAATAAACTAAACTACATTCCTTAACATAGACCAAACTCACAAACATAACACTGGAGGAAAAAGCAACTTAGAGAAGCATAGAAAGTAGGGCGCCATTTATGCCAAGCTTAAGAACGTGCGTAGCTAAATAATACATTGTTTACAGTTTTACTCTATATGTAAGTATCCATAAGGAAAAGGAAGTGCTAAGTTTAAAAATTGGGATGTGGTTATTTCTAGGGGCAGGAGGAAGGAGGATTTAATCAGGGGACACACAGAGGAAAGTCAATAGCATTGGTAAGGTTTCCTTGTTTCATCTGAATGGGTAAACAGATTCAATGGGTTATTCATTACCTTTTATAAGATTAATACATGTTACTCTGTGTATATAAACTGTTTCCATAGTAAAAAGTTTAGATATATATACAAAAATCCAAGGAAAAAAGAAAAGCAGTTATTACCGTAAAATCGCTTTTGGGAAACACCTGTGGTAATATTCATCCCATAGTTTTTCTCTAAATTTACCATGAACAAGTGCAAGAGAAATACAAAGAAACACATTTTCATAGTATTTGCTTGGAGGTATTGAGCTGAAACTCTTGGCCAATGCAGCCCAGGAAGTCACATAGAGAAAAAGGAGTTAGGAATAAATTTTGAAGATCTGCCCATGCTTCAGGGCAGGTACAAGAGAAATCAACAAAGATCACCTTGAGCCCACCAGTTCTTTCTCTCCTATGGTTCTCTCAGACCCCATCCTCACACAAAGCTCATTATCCTGACTGCTGCTAATATTTTCCAGGCAAAATGATTTCCCATTTTTCTGATACCTCTCTTTGCCTCCAGTCTCACTCTTTTTCAATCCATTCTCCACAACGGAACCAAAATAAAGCTCTTTATAAACTCCAATTCTGTGCACATCATCACCTCCTTAGTTGTAACTAACTCTTCAAATGGGTCCTGCGGGCCTAAGAATAAAGCAGAAGCTGTGCTGTGTAACCAGCAAGGCTGCAGACGACTGGGCTCCTGCTTGGTCACTTTGTTCATCACTCCCAGCTTATCCTCGGATCACAAAGGGTTCAAGCAGCAGTTCCCAAACTGCGGCCCCTGCGGCAACAGCACTGCCGAGGAGCTGAGAAATGCACACCTAGCCCAGACCTACTAAATCAGAGTAAACTCTGCAGGAGGGTCCCACAATCTGAGTTTTAACAAATCTTCTAGCTGATTCTGAAGCACATTAAAGTCTGAGCAGCACTGGTTTAAAGCACAAATGAGAGATAAATGAGTATCTGAAGAACTCTATGGGAAAACTGAAAAGTACTATACAGCGTAGTGGTTAGAAGCACACACCCTGGGGTCACAGTGCCAGGGCTCATTTTTCTGCTCAGCCTCTCCCTAGTTTTGTCATCACAGGTAAGTTACTTACTCTGCCTTAGCACAGCGTAATGGTTAATAGATCCTACAGCAAGGTCACTTGGATTTCAATCCTGGTTCAACCCTCCATTAGCTGTGTGACCCTGAGCAACTCACTTACTTTCCCTGAGCCTCAGTTACCTCATTTACAAACGTATAAATAACAGCACCTGCTTCATATAGTTGTTGTGAAGATGAAATGAGTTAATATACGTACTATGCTTAGAACTGTACCTGATACACATTAAGCACTATTTACTATTGTTATAATTATTATTAATTTCACAGGGACCACATTATATTTTGGAGATAGAGAGCCAACACTGAGTGCTAACGCCAACAAAAAGTAAGTAAAACTCACCTGTTCTAATGAGGAAAATTCTTCCTCATCTTTTATTAGGTAAGTGACTTTTTTTTCCCCAGTATACCACTCATCTCTCTGAGTTTACTTTTTCCCAGTGACGGAGCACTTAACTGGAAGCAATGACCTCCTCCAAAGAGTCACAGGGTCTGCCTTGAGGGCCATTTATTTCACATTAATACTTCTTTTTTAAGTAAAGCACTTATAAGAATGAAAAGGGATTTACTGAGCATTATCCCTTTGCTAGTGAAAATATTTCTAGGGATTATTCCAAATACATACGCAGTGTTAACTTATCTAGAAACTCTACATGTAAAAGTGCCATTAAGACACCCATCTGCACAGTCACTGAAAAGAACACTGAAAATATCATGATACAAAGACCTGGAAAGTAGAACTTGGTATCTCTCTCTCCTCACTACCAAGAGGTCATACTATGTCCTCCAGACCAAAACACATGAATGTCAGCCACAGCACACCCAGTGCAGAGAATATTCTATTAACATAAACAAGTGTAACAAAGCCATGTGTTCTGAAGACATAATAACTGGATCTCAGTGTTATGAAATTGTGCAGTGAAATTTTTCCAAGGGTCTCCAAATGTTTAACCTCATACTTAGCACATGAAAGAAAACATGAGAGAGACAAAATATACTGGGGCAAGTCACAAAACCAAAGTCAAAATAGAGGGCTCATTACGGAGAGTTCAATGTTTCTTGCAACCATAAAGGTAATATACTAATTGAACCTTGGAAATTAGTTTAGTTATTAATATTTATTGAGATTCTGGAATCCTCTGCCCCACAGATTTTAACGGAAGTATCTATGAATCTGGTGTATAGTAATCTTTATCTGTGATTTTCTTGATTTCTTTAGGTTCAAAAATCAGTTTCCTGTGTAAAATCAAGTTAAGGGAATGTGAAAACATTTTCATAGAAAAGAAAAAAGAGTGAGCATTTATGCTACAGAGGGTTTAGGATTTTTATTTGCATGTGACAGCCACATGTTCTGTGCTACTTTGTTTTGTTTTTCCTGGACCTCAACCATGTGGTGAGATAAAGGAATTTTGGCAGAATCTCTTTTCATAATTTTCTACTTTCAAATGAAGGACACTGATTACAAAGAACATTCAATCAACTCTAGATTTCAAGGCATATCCTCAATACAACAAATTTTATATTGGGGGGAAAGAAAGGTTAAATTAAGATTACTTAATTTTTCTTTAAGATAATTTTTAAAAGGCATCCATGTGCTATGCCAAGTCAACCCAAAGAGCTCATGTTTCTGTTTATCTAATACCATGCAATTTCAATTACAGAGAAAAGAAAGGTAACAGAGTTAGTCATATTTTACAACTAAAAACCCACAATGGCAAAGAAAACTGCTAATCTTCTAATATTTTTAGAAAAGCATGCAGGATGCTTTACACAACAAAGTATAACATAACCTTCCCAGATTGCCTGAAAAAGGAACATATTGATTCCTCAGGAAAGAACTTAGCTCAAGGCCCTCTAAAATAAGAAAAAAATGTTTTCAGCTCTAAAACGTACGAGGTGGATAAAATGTAGGTTTTCCCTACTGTATCTGTAAGTATTAACCACACGGGTACTGGTGAGGTTTCTGGACTTGACGGAGCCCTCTAAGTAACTCATCAGAACATTTACCTGTATCGTCCTCTGAGTGCCATCAACGTTGACAGACAATAAGGGTGAAGCCAGGTTCCACACGCTGGTCACATTTAGTTTCGACCCATCAACTTCCACCTGTTGTGACACCAAATAAGACTGTTACCATGAAGAAAGACAGAAAACTGATCTCAAGTTCATTGCTGCATACAAAGCAGCAGCCATTTTAAACAGATGGCTCCCCAAACAACCTGTCATGTTTACTGCTCCCACCATGAAAGACAGGGTCCAACGAGAGTCTTCTTAGCCATCTCTGGGGAGAGGTGAAGGACCTGGGCACAGCTGCCTCTGGGTACTGAGGTTTCAAGTGATTTCCAGTAAGTAACAAACAGCTTTCTAACTCTAAACCTATCCGGACATGCTACATTTACTGCAATTAGACAAGTAATGCATATAAATTCCAGTGACATTTTGCAACCCACACAACAGGGCTTGCATATAATATCCTCTCCAAGGACCAAGAAAGAACTTTTTCTGTGTTAAATTTAATGAGGGACTATGCATTGTTATCTTAATTAAACAGAAGCTTTAATTAGGCAAAATTCTTTGGAGTTGAATATTAAAAGTCTATTTGAACTTTGCAAACTTCTGTCATATTTTTGTCCATCATAAATGACTAATTTCATCCAGTCATCATTCACGAAGTTACCCCGAAAAGCCCATAATCTTTTAAAACAGATATTCCTAACAGAAAAATTTTAATATCCAAATAGATAAAAGCGATTGAAAGAAAAAACTCAAAGCTAACGTAAAAGTACCATTCCTTATTTCTTCCTCTTCAGTCACTCATTCCCCAAGTCTTCAGTATGAGAGGTAAGAAAAAAATAACATTAAGTCTACAGTAAACAACCTAACAAAGAGATATTTAACTTTGAAGTTTCAAAATAAACCTGTAGCACAGCCAAGATACATGATTCCTAACAATTCTTTCACTATCAATTCTCTTAAGAGATATGCACTAAAATCAAAGACACATAGACTTACACTGTTTAGAAGAATATGTGTGTACATATATATATGTATATGTTTGAATACATATTTATGTATGTATATATATATTTATGTGTGTGTGTGTGTGTGTGTATTTCCCCTATAATGTGGTCACAACGTCTAAAACCAAAGATATGTTATGGGCTATGTAATGATGTATCAGCAGGACATATATCACACACTGGCTTGTCTTTCTGGGTTTAGTGACCTCTTTGTACACACAGTACAATTCAGTTACAGGGAAGAAAAAACAATGGCTTTGGAATCACACTGACTTGGGTCTCACTTGACACTGCAGCTTCATCAAGTGAAAGTTGTTTGCTAAGTTGGAGAATTTAACCTCTCTGAGCTTCAGTTTCCAAACCATAATACGGTAAAAGCAGCTATCTGAGAGGGTGCTATAAAGATTAAATAAGTAAACACATGAAAGTCTCTACCAATATGCCTGTTGTGGTAGGTCCTAAATATTTTCTCTCTTCCCCTATCTCTAACAATTTTACTGTCCTATCCTTAAATTAGTTTTAAAAATAAGGTCAGATAATCATACTATCTCAAAGATTACTTACTATTAAAATACTACATGGTAAAGATCCGAAAAGCAGAAAAGGTTGATTAAAGCATCACTAATACCTTTTTAAATGATCCTATTTAGCCCTTCCCCTCAAATTAAGTATCTCCTTATGTAATGAAAGATTTCCAAAAGAAGCACTAAGCATGTAGAGTTTGACAAATATTAAATGCTAAAAAGATGTTCTAAAACTGAAACATTGCTTTAAAATGCTCCTAGGGACTTCCCTTGTGGCACAGTGGTTAAGAATCCGCCTGCCAATGCAGGGGACACAGGTTCAATCCTTGGTCTGAGAAGATCCCACATACTACAGAGCAACTAAGCCCAAGCCACAACTACTGAGCTGGCGTGCCACAACTACTGAAGCCCATGCACCTAGAACCCATGCTCTGCAACAAGAGAAACCATCACAATGAGAAGCCCGTGCACCACAACGAAGAGTAGCCCCCGCTCACTGCAACTAGAGAAAGCCTGCTCACAGCAATGAAGACCCAAAGCAGCCAATAAATAAATAAATAAATATAAAATGCTTATAAATTTAAAAGTTTGAAAAGCTCAATATCATATGCCAGCAACTAAGGAGCCAACGAGCCACAACTAAGGAGCCAATGAGCCACAACTAAGGAGCCCACGAGCCACAACTGAGCCCATGAGCCACAACTAAGGAGCCCACATGCTGTAACTAAGGAGCCCACCTGCTACAACTAAGAAGCCCGCCTGCTGCAACTAAGACCTGGCACAACCAAAGTGAATAAATACTAAAAATAAAATAAAAAAAATAAAAAGTTCAATAATCAATTATGAAGGTTTTGTTTTATTTGTTAAAGTTAGAGGTTGTAAAGAAAGATTTTGAATGATAATCTTTTAAAATTTGTATTTGATATTAATTTCAAATCAACAGGGCTGACAATGAAACCATAATTGGCATCTTTGAGGCACATGAAGGGGAACTGAGGAAAGAACCTAATCTACTCAAATCATGTTAGAGGAGGAACCAAGTTGTTATACCCTGAAATAAACCATTTTTATGAATGTCTAAACAAAATGTGATATATCCATACAATGGTATATTATTTGGCAATTTAAAAAGGATGAAATACTAATACATGCTACAACACAGGTGAACCTCGAAAGCACGCTAACTGCAAGAAGACAGTCACAGAGGACCACAAATTATATAGTTCCATTTATAGGAAATTCAGAATAGAAAAATTCATAAGAGACAGAAAGCAAATCAGTAGCTGCGATAAGTAGGAGATGGGGTGGGAATGGGTTGGGGGCGGGGGGGTGGTTTGAGGGGTGATGGCTATAGGTAACAGGCCTTCATGTCTGACATGATGAAACTATTCTAAAATTGATTGTGGTGATGGTTGTACAATTCTGTAAATATACTGAATTATACTCAAATGGGTAAATTACATGGTATGTGGATTATATCTCAATAAAGCTGTTAAAAAGTAACAAATGAAAACATGGGGGGGTGGATTTTACTTTGTCAAAAACCAGAAGCATTACTTTACGAGAAATTAAAGAAGACCTAAAAAATGCAGATATATATCATGTTCATGAATTATAAGAATTTCAGTGTTATTAAGATATAATTTCTCTCCCAAATTGCTCTATATATTCAATGTAATTCCAACCAAAATCACAGTAGGCTTTGGGGGGGGGGGTAAAATTGATAAGCTGATTCTAAAGTATATATAGAAAAGCAAAGGATATAGAGTAGCGAAGACAATTTTGAAAAATAAGCAAATTTGAAGAACTCATGCCACTTGATTTTAAGACTTACCATAAGGCTACAGTAATCAAGACACTGGTGTAAGAACAGACATATTCATTAACAGAACAAAATTGAGAGTTCAGAGACCCACATATAAATGCCTCGTTGATTTTCAAAAAAGGTGCCAAGATATTAAAAACAGAAAGTATAGTTTATCAACAACAATTGAACATCCACATTTAAAAAAATAAACTCTGAACAGATGATTGAACTTGGTGTACCCCCAAAAAAATAATAATAATTAAAAAAAAATAAACTCTGGCCCTTACCCTGTAGTGTTTAAAATAATCAACTCAAAACAATTAAAACTAAATGTAAAATCTAAAACTATAAAACTTCTGGAAAACATGAGAGAAAGTCTTTATGACTTAGGGCCAGGCAAAGATTTCTTAGGACACAAAAAAATGCAAATCTTACAAGAAAAAATAGATGAATTGGACTTTGTCCTAATTACAAACTTCTGTTTGAAAGACACTTTTAAGAAAAGGAAAGTCAAGCCACAGGTTGTGAAAAAACATATGCAAAATAATGGACTTGTATCCAAAATACATAAAGAATTCATAACACAATAACGAAACCAACTCTATTTTTTTAATGGACAAAAGATTTGAACAGACCCTTCATCAAAGAAGAGAGACAGATGACAAGCAGATGAAAAAATGCTCAATATAACAGACTGGTCATTAGGAAAAGGCAAATTAAAGTTATAATGAAACAGTGCTCCACATCCACTACACTGGCTAAAATTAAAAAGAGTGGTAATACTGGTAAAGACATGGAGCAATTGGAACTCTCAAACATTGCTTGTAGGAACACAAAATAGTACACTCACTTTAGAAAAGCCCTGAGAATTGAAAAGATATGTACACACAAAGACCTACACATGAATGCTCATAGAAGCTTGTTTATGAAAGCAGAATATATATAGCAGAATGTTTACATCAGACTCAAACTGGAAAAAACCTAAAAGTCCAAATAAACTGATTAATGGATAAACAAATATGGTATATCCACACAGTGATTTGTAACTAGCAATAAGCATTTCAAAAACATTATGCTAAATGAAAGAAGGCTGACACAAAAGAATATACACTGTATGATCCCATGTATATGACATTACATGGCAGAAATCAGACCAGTGATTGGTAGGGACCAAGAGTTGACTCTGACTAGGAAGGGGCATAAGGGAACGTTTGGGGTGATGGAAACATCCTAAATCTTGATTTTGGTGGTGATTACACAACTATATATATTTGTCAAAACTCAACCAAACCACACAGTTAAAAAGAGTAAATTTTATACAGATTATACCTCAATAAGTCTGACTCTACAAAAATAAAAAAGGAAAAAACATACCTCTTCAAAAACTGAAAACAATATTTTTCAACCACCTTTGATTTATCTTCCCTTCCTGATAAATTGATTTCTCTCCCTCTATCCTCTGCTACTGGATGAGTAGATGTGAATATTAACTTGGCAAGAATGCAAGTTTCTTCCAAGACAGAAACATGAAAATTAAATTATATGAAGTAAACACAGATGAAGAGATCAGAGTCCTCCCATTTCCTCTTTTTCATGGACCCTTGGGAACAGGTAGGGGGTGGCAGTGGAGAGAGATGGTATCAAGTACCCTAAAAATATCTGGGCTAGAGGTCTACTTCTGGAACACAGTCTGGGGGGGGGCTGCAGGAAAGCCCAGTACTTTGTTTCATGGCATCCCTAACGTGGTGTCAGAGTAACAGTACAGCACTGATGCAGTAACAGGCTGGAAAAATGATTCCGGTACATCACAGTAGTAAGAAACCAGAAGTTTCCCCCTGTCCTACTGAGATGACTACAGAAGGTTTGGGCCACAATAAAGACCACGTAGTCCTGGGGGCTCCATGACTGAAGGCAAACAGTAACCAGGACCACGGGTAGCAGAAGCCTCTTTGATGACAAACAGGATCAGCAGTCACTGGTCCAGGTCCTTGCAGCAAAGCCTTGCAAGGACACTGTGGGTCTTAGCTCTTTGTCCCACTTCCATAGTTATGAGGCCAGTGTGACCGCATCCCCAATGGCCCCTCTCACATACACCCAGACTCCACACCTCAGCGGAAGGGGGAGGGAGGGGAAGAAACCTGAAGCACTATAGTACCCGAAAGAAAATAGTTAAACCAAAAGAGACCAAGATCCTGCTTATTAGCAAGTTTTTCTTCCCCCTCACCCTCTACTAAAGATCATGTGTGATAAAGAAACTACATTTCCTTTTACACCTCACAAGTAATGAGTATAAATTTGCAACTTCACTATATAGCTGAAGGGATAACTCCAAATCCTAAACTATGAGACACACAAGGAAATTTTAAATGAGAGAAGAGAACATGCTGAAAGCCATCACATGCCTTGTCAGCCTTCAAGCAACAAACAGATTTCTAAATAACAACAACAAACAACAAAACAAAACACCCATAATTCTGAACAGCAGATGCAGATTCTACTGATGCTGTCATCAGACGAGTAGAAGTTGAACGTAATTATAAGCCATAGGAGAGACAGGGAATGTCTCTTTAAACCACAGTTTAATACCATAGAAAGGTGGGGGCAGACCACTGAAGAATGCTCGTTACTAAGCCATACATGTTGTTTACACCTAATTCTTCAGCCAAGGGGACTGAAGCAGCAGATGCAGAGTGTGAGTGGCATTTCACTATTACAACACTGAGAACCTGACATAAAGAACAACGCTACTCTTCAATGCCAAAAACTATTGAGAAATGAAATCTAAGGCAAAGGAAATAACAGATTTGGTGAGAGGGTATTAGGGTTGCACACCTGACAAGAAAAAGCTGCAGGGTGCCCATGCTTATAACCAACCACCTAACCTATTGCAACATAAATATTAATCAGAAAACAACCAATACTGGATCTTTGCATACAACTTTCCAAAAGATTCTGTAAAAAGAAAACGGTAAATTAAGAGTATATAACACAAGAACTCCTCAAAGAAACACAGGAAGAGTTCAGATAAATAATTCTCCAAAGTCTCAAAGACAACCATAGGAAACGTGACCCTTCTTTAAAAAAATGAGCTCAAAGAAGAAAAACAAAGGTTCAAAGAAGAGATTAAACAACAACAGAAGGAAATGAAAATCAAGCTGGTAGAGCTGAGAAAAAAAATGAAGAGAAAAATAACATTATAGAGATAAAAGCCACATTAAGAAGCACCAAAAATAGAATGTGACTAAAAAGAAAGACAAGGACATACAGAAATCATATAAAACAAAATGGAAAAGACCAACAATACAAAAACACTTTATAGAGAAGACAATAGATATGGAGGAGGGAGAAATGGAATCCAAAGTATATACAAATTCTCCTTAAAAAATGCCATAAAGAGGGACTTCCCTGGTGGTCCAGTGGTTAGGACCCCACACTTTCACTGCAGGGGGCATGGGTTCAATCCCTGGTCAGGGAATGAAGATCCCACATGTCACAAGGCAAGGCCAAAAAAAAAAGAAGCTATAAAGAAAGAAGAAAAGGGAATTCCCTGGCAGTCCAGTGGTTAGGACTCCTTGCTTTCACTGCCAAGGTTGGATCCCTAGTTGGGGAACTGAGATTCCATGAGCAGCACGGTGTGCCGCCCCTGCCCCAGAAAAGAAGAATAAAGGCAGATTAAAAGATATGACAGGGTAAAGCTTTGCAACATAAATAAAACCTTGAATTTCTAGATCAATGATGCTTATGGAACTTCAAGAATAAAGAAATAATTATGTGGATATTTAGGTAAAAATAAGAAATCAAGCACAAGCAAGGAAAAAACTCAGGTTGGCCTCACTTTTCAAGAGCAACACTGATACAGGAGACCAAAGATCAATGTAGTATAAGTTACTAAAAAAAGAAAATGTTGCCCCCCAACATTTTTTTATACCCAGCCAAGCTGTCTGTAAAGTGTATCATATAAACATAACCTGCATCATATAAGTTAGTGCACCTTCTTTAAAAATGAGGCACCTCTATATATACTGATATGAAACTATCCTCAAGAAAATACAGACTACTATACGTAATATGCTATCATTTATTAAGGAAAAAATGTTCTAAGTGCTTAGAATATCACCAGACAAATGTATAAGAGGAGTGGAATGGCTGAGGAACAGAGACAGAAGGGAAGCTTGCTTTTCACTGCAAACCCACTTATACTTTTTGAAATTTATATATGTATAAAATTGGATACGTATATGTATTTTATATATTTAAAAAGTTTTAAGTGAGAAGTGTAAGTGCCTAATTCCTCTTTCATTATAGCATACAATCAATACCTACTTTAGATCTTTCACTAATAGCACACAATAAACAGTAGCTGTTCTTTTAAAACTTCATTTTGGCTAACAGAGCAATACTTATTTCAATTTCTCTGGTTGTAGATTTACTGATTTCATCTACAACACGTAAGTTTACAACACATTTCAATCTTTCTTTCTCAACTCTCTTTCTCATCTGAAAAAGAAGCAGTTAAACCAGCCACGGTGAAGATCTCTTCTAGGTCTCAAATTCTATGCTTTGATGGCTGCAAAGGCCTTTTATTTAAGATATGTTTAGAGAGTTCATTTCTGATATGGCAAATTCTAGTATTAAAAAGGAATTTTTGTGTTGCTCAAATACCTCTGTTTGAGGTTGGAAGTTTTTAAGATCTTTAACAGGCAATAAAATTTGACAAACTAAGTAAAATTCAGTGTGGGGATAAAATAGACCAAGAGTGAAGTGACAAATGACATAATACTCTGGGCCTCAAATAAATTTTCACACCTTTCAAGGCAAACAATACTGTGGAACTGTTCTAGCACTATGAAAACACTATAATATCTTAAATTATTTTAAAACTCTGTATTTAGAAAACAATCCAAAGACGCAACATCTCTATTTAGAAACACTAACTCAAACATAAAGATTTTATGTCTTTAAATAGGCAGAGGACTCAAGTGCAAAAATTTACATTAATTATCATATAATAGTGACCCACACTCTTGGCACATGACCTCCTCTTCTCTTTGCCAAAACTGAAGCCGTGAGACATAAGTCCTGTTATTTTCATGCAGCATCAACCATCTTCTTTCCTTACTGACATTCACACACTGGCCACTTCCCCTCTGCTTTCAAACACATACAGGATTCCCATATTTTCATAGCATGTGCACTTGGCCTACCATGCCTGCCAACTACAAAACTATTTCTTCTCCTTGTCTCTCTGACAGGTTCTGGAACAAGTGCTCTGTACCTGTTTTCTTTCCACTTACCTTTCCCCTTAACCTTCTACAATCTGGCTGGTAAAACCCTATTCTGAAAGATTACAAGTCTTCTTCGTCAGCAATTTTTATACTTTCTTCTTAATCCTCGTTATTCTTTACTTATTAGCAGGAAGGAAGACCTCTCTAAGGAAGTAATCTTCAAGCTAAGATCTGAAGACTGAGTAGGAATTAATGTGGTAGTGGTAGGTGGGAATATCCAGAGAGAATATCATGTAGAAAAAAAATCCCTGAGGCGAGAAAGAGCTTAGCTTATTTGAAACCAGTGTGCAGAAGACAGGAAACCAAGGAGAACATGGCACCTGGAGAGAGGACGGGGCAGTGAGAAACACCAAAGGAGTCCAACTGGAGAGTGACATCATTAGCTGTGTATTTTTCAAAGGTCGTTCTGGCTACAGCTTGGAGAATGCATTAGATGAAACAAAAATAAAAATTATGGGGACCAGGTGTAGACTATGGGTAGTGGAGAGAAGCAGGATATTCTGCAGTAATACAAACCAGGGAAGGAAAGTGGAGAGTGGGAATACAGAGGTCAAGATACGAAACAGTCACTGAGGAAAAGGGAGAAGAGTGAGCTTTTTGGAAAAATAGCAGAACTGCCACACAGTGTTCGAAGCTCAGCTGCAGTGGGACATTGTGCCCAGGAAACAGTATGGACCTTGGTATGTGACTTTCTCCAGCAAAGCTCAGGTACCTTGTCTGAGATGGGCATAAGGAAGATGAGAAGCTGAGTTCACTTGAGCTTGGGACTGATGGAAGAATGAGGGGTGGCAGAAGTGAAGGGTATTTGTAAGTGAATAGCTATAATTACAGGCCAGGGAATCTAAGCTAGATAAATGATAGAAAAACAGGAGTGGGATCCATGAATGGAGGGAAAACATAAGCACTAATGGTTGTGTTGAGGCAGAGAGACAGGCCATGAACTGGCTGCTATCCTTCAGTTGCAGGGGGAAGGATGCAGGGGAGGGAACATGAAGGCTGACAAGAGGAAGGGGAGGGGGTGATGTAGACCAATGATGTGAGCTTCAAAGAACAAGGATTTTACAAGAAGAAGGGGAACAGTGGTCTAGAATGACACTAGGAGAAAAACAGTCCCAACTCCCATCTCTGAGGTGCATGCGGTATGAGAGAAAATTGCCCGCCAGGTTTCTTTCTGTTAAGGCAAGTAAGTGGCAGAACTTTCAGAGAAAAGGCTGAGAATCCAGGGGAGTTTGTTGACGACACAGCAAGAGATACAGCAGACACAGTGGAAAAGGTAGAGAGCAAGTAGAGAGATTATGCTGAACAGCATAGGAAATAAATTTAGGAGGAAAAGATGCCTGAAGAGGCTTTCCAACAGCCCAGCTTCCCTCCACCTGCACCACTACCGCCTTACCCAAACCTGCCACCATCTCGCACCTGAACTACTGCGATGGACAGTCTTCCCACATATACTCCTCCATATCTACATTTGGTTCCCCTCACCATAGGCAGAATGATCATAAAACTGATCACTTACAAAATCAGAGATAAAAGGAAAATAATGTGAGAACATCAAATTGGAGGTCCTGTCTGCTTCTGGAAAGTATAAACTCTAAAAAGACATGTAATACTGTAATCTTTAGCACAAGGATGCCATATTTCACATCATTCTGTAATTATTTAAAGATTATACTCTATTTAAAATATTGTATAAGTTTGAATTAATCAGAGCAAGGCCATGGTGGATGGAATTCATGAAATTCATCTCAACATGCTCTATTTTCTGATAACTCTCCCCTGGCTTAATCAAAGAGATCAGTTTAGTTGAAAATTATTCATAACAAGAATATTTATGATGTCTGAAACAACAGTTCAAAACCACAATTACTTTCCTATTTCAAGAAGCATTTTCTCATTTTAACAATCTACCTGTAACTTTGAATTTCATTAAAAGCATTTAACTGCATTTGTGGTACAAATAATGTTGATGTGGAATATTTTCCATGAGTTGTTTGGAACATTCAATTTTCCTACCTACGTAATCATAAGGGAAAAAGAAAGTGCACACCCTAAATTAATTTGACATTTGAGAGAGATTACTTACATCCTTTACCATTAAAAAACAAAAAAGGCACTTCCTCAGAGATACCTCATGACACAGTTATAGTTTCTATTGGGGCAGGCACCTGCTAAACAATTTTTTTTCAACATTAGGAATGTAAAACTTACAAAACAAAATATCTGCCAAAAAGCATCTCCAAAAATAATAAAAATTTGGGACGATACAGGCTGTAAGAAGTGTTTTTGATTCACCATTCAAGTCTTCTTTCTTGTAATACACAAATCCTAAGTTCTTTTTTGTCCTCAAATGTTAAGATGATTAGCATTGCACAGAATTAAATCTAAGATAAAAATCAAGGTATTCCACTATTTTAAAAAGACTTTTGATTATATATCTTGCTATTTCTATCTTGCTATTTCTGAAAATAGTAAGAAGGATGAAAAAGACTTATTAATCAAGCCATAACTAACTTTCCTAAAGGAAATAACTAGTTCCTGCCCCTTTAATAGGCTTTCAAAGTTTATCTTAAAAATAATCACTCTGCACAAAAAGTGGAAAAAGCTCTGCAGTTTTCTGATTTGACTATTAGGCTGGAAAGGATTCTGGGAACAATACACTCTAGCCCAACCCTCTTCTCCTCCTTCTATTTCATATATAAGGAAATTATAGAGCCATATAAATATGTAAGTTACAGAAGCAATTATCTTGCAATTCTCCTCAGAGTGTATGACTTAGATCCACATGACAAAAGCAAAAGTAACAAATGTAAATCTAAACACTAAGATACAGTGCTTGTATACAGTAGTCACTCAGTGCATATTTTACCTTGAAAGAAAAGAAGACTGTTCTAGAGATAAAGATATTTATCGGTTCTTTTGATTCTTCTCTCTCAACTATTGCTAACAAAAACGTGATTGTTAAGTTTATATCATATAAGTGAGGTATACCCACACTCACCAATAACAAAGGAATCCGTATGTTATGCAGTTAACTAACGTGAGCTATTACCACCACCTAACATCATCATAGGTCACTGACGTCTACATAAACTGCTGTTGGATAGGTAGAATACAGATATACTTTTAAAAAAATTCTAAAAGATATTGACAGGAAGAAGCACATAATTTTCCTATTATTTATAATTAATAACTCTGCTAAGTTATTTGCTTCAGCATTTATTTCTCAGGTAAACTATGAGAAAAATGACTCAAACATTTTTTTTTAGTATAATAGTGAATAATTCTTTTTTTTTTTTTTTTTTTTTTTGGCCACACCGCACAGTTTGTGGGATCTTCGTTCCCTGACCAGGGATTGAAACCAGGCTCTTGGCAGTGAGAGCGTGAAGTTCTAACCACTGGACCACCACGGAGCTCCCAATTCTCAATATTTTAACACGAACTATAACACAGTCTTATATCTTAATATAGCACAAAAAGAGTAGGTTTTCTTTATCCTGTTCTTCTATTTACTAAAATACTTTATTATTTCAAAATATAGTTATGCTACCTCTCATGCTCTTCTAGAGGGAAATGAGAAAACTTATTTTCTAAAAACAAAAGAAGACAACCATTTGCCATAAGTTTCCTCTTTATCACTATCACCTTGGAAACAGAGTTTTATTTCTCTCCCAAATACACATGTAGTGATGACAAAAACATCAAGAGAAATTAAGATATAATGATGGTGAAGACCTGTTAATCTGTCACAAAAGAGTTTATTAAGTATGCATGTGTTATAAATGTAATTAAATATAGCTCAAAGGATGTGAATTGCAAAAACAAATTTTAGGTACTGATCTACAATCAGCCAGGTTGACTATTTTCTGTTTAATTATCGCCTCATTAATTGATCAGTAACGACTTGGATTTCAGTTGGATGGTTTTTTTAAAATCCTACATTATTTTGCCCACAGTTTAATTATAGTAGTACTTTCTTTTGGACTGCTGTGAAAAGGTCATCCTCTGCAGATAATACTGTAAATTATATCAGCTTAATGAATAACTTAGGTAGCTGAGCTTAACATAAGGAGCAACTGAAGCTGCCTTAACTTCTCCTACCAGATCGTGGTGGAATCCTGTGTTTTCTATGTAGTATTGTCATCAAGAGTCAGAATACTTGCCTTTGAACCTCAGCTCCACAAGTTACCTAATTATTCATGTCTGTTTCTTCATATGCAAAATCTATGCTCATAGAGAGGTTGAGAGGGAAAAAGTCAAGCACTTAGAACAGTAAGTCTTCAATAAATGCTATTTGTTGTTGGTAGTTCAATTTACTGATACCATGTACTCTTCCCACAATGATTATTCTCAATCTCCTTTTCTCCTTTTCCAGCATACCTACTTTTGCTTGTTCTTCCATCAATACCGATCCCCGTCTCCCCGATTCTGTGTTGTGTCTCTCTTCTCTGACAGGGAAAACCAGCCGTCCATTACCCACCTAACAGGAAGTTTGCTACTTCTATCTTTCTCAGTTTCTCCAACATACACACGTATCTTCTTCCCTAAATATATTTCAAGTGCTTTAACTTTAAAAAGGTCAACTGATTTGACACTGAAGTGAAATTTAGAAAGAAATAGGTTTTCTCTTTGGAGAAAACAGGAACAGCTTTATTTTGTCTTATGAGTTTTCTCAGCTCAAAATCTTTCTCGGCTTCTGGTTGCTTAAAAATACAATTTTAACTTCTCCACGTGGCCCTCAAAGTCTTGTGTACTAATGGTCTCAATCTAGCAACCTATCGTTTCGATTTTTCTTCCTTCTTTCTCTTACATTCAACAAATGTGCACAGGCCCTATTCCTGATCTTCATTCCCACTAGTTCCTAAACTTGGAACACGCAACTCAGCCTAACAGACATCTGTCATCCATTCTTCATTACCTACAACATAAGCTTTTCATCTTGTCAGTTTGCTCCTGACTTTCTGTTCCACCCCCCCAAACCTACTTCTATCATCTGAGGTCCTCTGATAAACTGAACAGTATCTTTCATTTCTTTGAATTTTTATAACATTTTGTATCTCTATGCACTTATCAAGTTATGCCTCATGTCACAATCATTAGTGTACTGATCCCAATACCTCCCAACAAACCTCATCAGGGTTAGTGGTGCACTGTTCCTTCACGTCCCTCACAAAGAGCTCGGCACAGTGCTTTGATGGTGAAGATTGGTGGGTCCTACATGAATATTTGTGTTAAAAATAAAAATTATCTAATTCCATGATAAAGAATCTTTTGTTTTCATGATTAAAGAATTACTGGAAAGCTCCTAAAGTTGTTTTTAACTTAAATATCATAACATAAAAGGCATAAAAGCATAAGGACTTGCTTTCATACTTTTTTTTAGTGTACATTTTGATATTTTTTTCTTATTAGTAATGTATATCTGGCAATCCCAATCTCCCAATTCGTCCCACCCCAAACCCTCCCCCCCCGACCCCTGCTTGCCCCCCTTGCACACTCTTAATACATGTCATACAGATAAGTGGCTTTTATTTTAGATTGCTGACCACTGACAATACAGTTCTGACTCAAGACAGCTTTTGGTAAGACTAATAAAGTAACTTTTAAGTAAAAATATGTTTAGTCATAATGTTCCATAAAGTGTTGATAATATTTGTATTTAAAAATCTATATGTGCTTAAAATAGCAGATTAAAGTTATCCAACTACATAAAGGACTCCATTAGCCTTCTTATGAAGCAAAATCTACAAAGGATCTAGTATTTCAGAGATGAACACCCCAAACCTCACTTGCACGTATATATCCAAGCACATTTAACATTGCTCCTTTAGAGACAGACAGAATTTCAAAACAAATTTAAAATGCTACTTAAAATTCTATCCCATCTCTAGGGTTTCACTTTCATGTCCACACAAATAAAATTATCCATTCAAATTGTTAGATAAATCCTTTTAATTCTGATGACCACAAACAAAGTAAGATCATTCTATTATTTGTAAAACTATGCTCCCAAATGGAAAGGAGACTAAGCCTGGCACTTTTCCAGGAGCCTTGAAAAAGGGCAGGGCTAATATAATACATCAGTTTTGGTAGCACTTACTAGACATAATCCACGTATCATGGCCAGACTAAAAGCTAACAAGGAAAGGGATGAATGGAGAATGATTAAGAATAGTATAGGAAATTAATGAGCAAACAACATTCATTCCCCAGAGCTACAAACTAAAAAAGAAATAGTGAAATTGTTTTTATGTTTTAATTCCTTAGAAAGCCATTAAAAAATCTAAACTATTTCAAGCAATGCTACTTTGAAATAAGGATCAGCCCAAATCAATTCTCTGGACAGCCCCAAAGTGTGGGAAAAAGAAGCAATAGTCTAAAAATTTATCGTGGCTTCTCCACTTCTTACTAGTCAAGAACCAACATCTTAAAACACCTTTCACAGAGTTTATGTTTACTTGATTGTAAAAAATCTCAAGGGGACTTTGATCAAAAGCAGAGTACAAAATTTACATAAAATACTCATCTATCTAATAGCCAGTAGACAGAAGGAAGGGTTATAGTAACTGTTTTTAGCCCTTAACTTTCAAGCTGAAGCCTCTAGCAAGCTTCTCTCCCTAGATACTCCTTTGCAAAAGGGACCTTTGATTGAATGAAACAAGACTCAGCTCTACTTTTTAACACAGGTAATTCTAAATCATTTGGAGGTGGAGAGGGGACCAAACACACACAGAAATACCTACAGGAGCAAACAAGATAAAGGTCACACCCTCTCCTAACTCATCTAAAGAAAAACACTTTCTTTTTTTTTTTTTTTTTTTTTTTAATTTCTTTATTTTATTGGCTGTGTTGGGTCTGTTTTGCTGTGTGCGGGCTTTCTTTGTAGTTGTGGTGAGCGGGGGCTACTCTTCGTTGTGGTGCGCGGGCTCCTCATTGCCGTGGCCTCTCCCATTGCAGAGCACGGGCTCTAGGCTCATGGGCTTCAGTAGTTGCAGCACATGGGCTCAATAGTTGTGGCACACAGGCTCAGTCGCTCCGCGGCATGTGGGATCTTCCTGGAGCAGGGCTCAAACCCGTGTCCCCTGCACTGACAGGCAGATTCTCAACCACTGCGCTACCTAGGAAGCCCGAAAAACACTTTCTTTACAGAAGTTATTTCTGTGATAATTCCTGTGTAATAATTTCTGTGTAATTATTTCCTGTGAAGGAAAACACATCACTATCTCTAGTACAAAAATGCTAAGACAATCATTCCACAGCCCTACAACTGTTAACACTTCTGTGAGGGGTGGTCCCCTATAGACAGAACAGGCACAAAGACCCACCACAGTGATTAAAAATTCCACTTAGTAGTCATTCCCTTTGATTAAGGAAGTGTCTTTAGAAAGCTCCTATTACAATCACACTCTCTAGAAGTTATTATTTGTGATGAACACACAGATTTGTTTATTAGGTTATGTAGCTCTCACTTTAGATGAGTCATTTTTGATAAAAAGAATCAGGAATACATTTTAAAGCAGGTACTGGGAAGGAACTGGCCAAACACAAAGACCTTATAATCGTAGGGGGTAAGGTCACTGAGCATATTAAACCAACAAACAAGCACCCTTCTGTAGCGGAAAATTTCAAACATATGCAGAAACAGCTAGAATAACCTAATAAACCTCTATAGTTCCATCACCCAAGTTCAAAACCTTCCCACTTAAAGGCAATCTTGTTTCATCTATATCCCCACTGATTCGCCCACCTGCTCCAAGACCATTTGGAAGCAAATCCCAGACTTCTTGTTTCATCCACAAACTCAATGAATACATTTTACTAAGTTTAGCCTAAAGTACTGACACTCATCAAGCTTTTGGCAAAAAAAATCAATCAAAAAACTAATGTGATATTCAGTCATAATAGTTATCTCCTTTTTATTCCACACACATACATGCTTTGGTTTCTTTGAGCCCTGGAAGGTGGGTGGGAAGAGCTGGGAAGTGGGTAATGGAGCAGAGGGCTGTAAAAGGTTACCTGAAAAACAATCAGTAATCAGACACATACCCTGCATACTATGCGTGCTGTAATTCCTATTCACTGAAGGATGAGGTCAGAATGAAGTTTTCCTGTTAGTCTGGGTCACAAAAGTAATTCAAGATGCATATAAAAATGCTTATTATCGTTCACGTTCTCTAAACCCATTCAACCATTCAGCCCTTTGCTTTCTGATAAGACTGCCAACAACTATGCCAATTAGTGTCAATTGCGATGTTAGATTTTGTAACATTTGCACCTGCCTACCAGTTGGGTTAGTGGGCAGAAAGAAATGACTGACTTATAAGTTTCAGCAACACCAAACCCTAACTCTTTTTGCATTAATATTTGCATGTCTACAAATTCACCAATCAGCTTTTAAATTAAAAAAAAAAAACATATTTTGCATATTAGTTTCTACAGAGAATTTCTTCTTTCACAGGGAGAGAGCAAGTTTAGCCACTATATTGTGAACTGTAACCATAATAATAATTTTTAAAAGCCTGAAGTTTTATAAGTAGGGAAAATCTAATTTATAGGAAACAATAAACTATACATTTACTTCAAAGTTTCACTAATGCTAAATTCATGTATTTCATTTGAACACATGATTAATTTTTAAAAAACCACCTATTCATGGTTTGAATGAGATGTTTCTCATTTTCGAACAAGATTTTTGGTTAAAATTTCTTTTAGAATTTGCAAGCCAAAAATTAAAGTACATATAAAAAAGCAAAGTATTTCTAACATGGAAGAAATCATGAACATCTGGAATTTGATATTAATGATGTATCTTCATACTAATTAATGTGTATATTTCACCTTTACTTTTTAAATTTTAAATGTCCCTAATTTTAAAACATGAAATACTTTTGAAATACCCAGATCAAAATACAGTCGTTAATTTATCCTCAGATCAAAATGCTTCACTTTGGTTTATTATAATTAATAACAACATAGTATTTTTAAAAACTTCACAATTGAAGCTAATTGCATGTAGCTAATGAAAGCTACTGGAAGTAATATAGTGGTTAAAGGCAAAGTGCATTACTAAAGAGAAATAAAAATTGCATGTCAATATCTAAAAGTATGGGAAATGTATATAATGTAGCACGCTCTATCTAGTGTCATTACTTAAATTGCTACTTTTCCTCAACAATCTATTCTCCAGCTCTAGCAAGTAGAATAAATGGTAATTTTACCTGCCAAATTTGGCACAAAAAAGGACAAGCAACTTCATTAACAGAACAATGCTTTCAATATGATTTTTTTTTTTGCTTTTTCCACCCAGTGCCAAGTAGTAGAACAATTCAAATCAAGAAATCTAAGCAAAATTACCTCCTCTTGTTGAAGTTTTACATGCTTGAATAAGCAAATGATGCATACAGAGTGCTAGCAAGAATATCCTCCTGGTACGTTAGTATATTTCTTGCACTGCAGCTTAACTCCAAGCTGGTATGCTAAACTCAACAAAAAAGAAACACCTCTCCACTGAGGTAAAGTTCTCAATGTGTGGTGTGGCGTGGATATATGATAATTTAAAACTCAATAGAATAGATGAAACCTAAAAGACTTGATTTAGATTAAGCTCTGGGTTGCACCATCCATCAGTGTACCTAAACCCATAGGTGGGATGAAACAAACAGACCTTTCTTCAACCTGTGATAAGTTAAACCAATGGAAAATGCCACCCACCACCAGCAACCTTGCCAATCACCACTGCTCTCACACTTCATTGGTGTTTTCAGTAGCTGGCTATAAATAAAATCATAAATTCTTCTAAACCTGGTTTCAAATCTGACCATAAAAGCAATAAGCAACAACAACTGCTCTACTGATCAAGCTGGACCTGTACGATTAAAGAGATATATTTAAGCTAGTTCTCGAGTAGCCATCATTAGGTTTTAAAAGTTAAATATAAGCACTTTTTGTCTAATTGGGTGAACTTGGTAGCTACTCACAAGTTTGTCCATGGCTATTTACAACAGAGGATTGTGCTATGTTTAATCTCCAGCTGGTTTCCTTCCTCTTATTCCGTAAGAAACCACACATTGCAGGTCTAAACACAGTCAGCAGGTTTTATAAAAAGCCAAGTAACAAAGTGAGGCAAGAGCCATAGAAACCCATCATCATGCTGGCATGGCAACAGGGCTGAGAGCAACTGTGTCCACACGAAGAGCACCCAGAGTCATGTGCACTCAATCCTAAAACTTCAAGCAATCACCTTTGTGAGACTTAAACACTGAGTTAGAAACAAGAGGCATGGTTTGTTTTATGATTCTACCTTAGAAATAAAGTGCCTATAAAAAAAAGAAAACAATGTTGAAACAGACTAGAAATTCCAGGTATGGTAATATCCAGATTATAAACAGCTCTTGGTTTTCTTTGCAGCTAAATTTTTGTCACTTGTTTGTAAGAATTAGTCTAAATCAAAGAAAGGGAACATGCACTGAGTGGCTAACATCTAGCAGATATTTTAATAAACATTAAACTCACTGAATCCTCAGAGTAATCCTACAATGGGGATGTTATTAACCACATTTTATAGATGCCAAATGTGAGGTTCAGAGAAGTTAAAATAACTGCTCAAGGTTCTACAGTTAGCAAAGGAGCATATCCAACCCTAGGTCGATCTGATTACCTTAACTGAGCCAGTTTAGATAGTTGTTGGTGAATTCATTTGGCGGGAAAATACAATAACAAAGGTCAATATTTCATTGCAAAGCATGATCACTATAATAATTGGTTTGGTAATTCCATGATGCCAGGAGTTTTCAACAATGGGTAGAGCATCCATGGATAAAAGAAAGGCTTTGAAGGAAGGGCCAGATCCCCCGAAGAGTCTGATCCCGCCAGCCCTGCACCTTACCTGAAAAGGTGCTCCCTAGAGTGGGGGAAGGAGGAACTGCAGACCCTGTGGGCTTTCAAACTACAGCAGGGTCCCAAAGGCAGCAAGAGGAAGGGGGAGGCAACAGCAGTGATTGGCCCCCTGGACAAAATTTCTCACAGTGAACTGCAAGAGGTGAAGATTAACTACTCTTAGGTATTCTGTTGTGGCCTCCAAAAGGGTTTCATAAAGTAAATGAAGAATATAATTCTAAGTACAGAATATTAGAATCTTAGAATGTTGATTGACACAGACAAGCCTCACCAAAGTATATGTGTACATTTTGTTTTTAGTCTTATTTTTTAAACTTTCCATGAATTGTTCACAGGATGGAAAAGAATTGCTTGCAAAGTAAAAGCTAAGAGTTTTTAAAAAGCAAAATGTCTGCATTTAAGGGGGAAGGGAGATGGTTTCTTGAGTACCTACTGCATGCTAGCCAATGTACTAGAGACTTTACATACATTATCTTATTTGATTTTAACAAAACCTTGGAGATTATTATCCCTATTTTATAGTGAGGAAAATAAAGGCTCAGAAAAGATAACTACTGGTTTGACAGTCAGCAGTCTCAGGACTGGTATTTAAACTCAAGTCCATTTGAGTCATCGCCTTTATGTTTTCCTCTGCACCAGCATTTATATAAAATACCATTACCTCAGTGGCTCAGAGAGGTTAAATAACTTTTCCAAAGCTTAAGGGCTGTCTGTCTTCAAAAACTGTTGTTTTAAATATAATGTTACATTATTGTTTCTCTACCACCCCCTTACATTGCCCCAAACTAAACCTTGTTAATAAATGTGGACAGTTAATTTTTTATAACCGAAGATAATGGAGGAAGAATATGATTGCCTGTGTCCCTGTATTCAATGTGACAGATGTTTCTTTTTTATAAGACAAGCCAGTCTGCAGAGTAGAAAATGTGATAACTGTAATATGTTACTTATTAACTTCGAATACTGGAAATAGGGTTCCCTAACAAGTTGTCTTGCAAATTTATATAAAAGGTAATTCACAAATGTTCTGTCCTTTATATTTGAGATTTTCTATTTCTACCAAGATTTTTAGAGCATTTGTAAGAAATAAAAATGCTGTGAAACCATGTAACACTATACTAAAGACAGAACTATTAAAAGAACTCCTGAAGTAAATCACATCCATAAAATTGTTTTAAATTATTGTATTTACACAGACATAACAAAATATTCCTGAGCCACATGTCCATAATTCTCCCAACACTAGGATTTCCACAAAACAGTCACAGTCACAAAACACATATAATCAAGAACAGAGATCAATTCCCAACACTATGTTGGCCCTTTTAATGAAATCTCTTTCCGACTTAATGTGAGCACAGCTCAAAATATTTAAAAAAAAAAAAAAAACTGTTTTTAAGCCTTTGTCTATCTTTTTCTCATATCTTCAATGGTGGAACATGCCTGACCTTTTAGTTTTGGAAACTGGCACAGTTATATAGAACTGAGTCTGGTGAATAAGATGGGAAAGATCAGTTATGGCTTTCACAGGGCGGAAATATAAGCCTGAGATTCTACAGATTCTTGGATGGAATACTGAAACAAGACACCAAAAGAATTTGTGGGATGTACTACTGTGTTTTTTTTAGTGCAATCTGTGGCTCTGGGAAGCTTGAATCATCTACATTAACTTGGTCTTTCCATTAAAAAGAAAGAGGAATAAGAAGTTAAAGAGTATCTTTTAGGATTTTTTTACAAATCAGGATGTTGGAGCGAGAGAAGCTTTTAGAGATGCAGACCTGTGCCCGCGAGTGAACAGCCCCCAAACCCCCTGAAGCATTTCATCCTAAATACAATGAGTGACCAGGATTCTGGGAGAGATCACAACCCCCTGAAATGTAATTAGAATTGTGGGCGTGGGAGATAAAAGCTGCCTTGATGATGAAGCATGCCAAACCCTTAGACACCCTAACTGGAAGAAAGAGCATCATTTTCAGGGTAAATTCAAGTAGCTCTTCTAACAAAATACGAAGGTTTATGGATCATTTTTTAGAAAACTGGTAGTGGGATACATTTTTTAAAATATATAATTTTACTGTAGAGAATCTGTTTTTATTTTTTCAGCATATTTATTGAAAGCATACCATGCACTTATACTGTAGGCAGAGTAAATCAAAATTACAACTACTAGGAATTATGTCAACTCTAGTTAGTTGATTAGCTCTGCTTTTGTGGTTAATATTATAAGCTTCTGAATCAAACAACTGCCCTATTAACATATTCAGTACCAGTTTTCATCTCATATACAGCATTCAAACTTTGGGTTTAGAGAATTTATTTCACAAGTTTATGCCACATTTTTAGTTCACACCTCTCCTAAGCAAAATATGCAAACACACAGCTGCTCTAATAGTCTGACAGAGCAAGATCTATTCCACAGATCTCTGACTTCCACCAATAACCAGCACTGATACAAAAGGACCCTCGTGAAGAAAGCTATGTTTTCTTAATAATAACAGTTGTATAAACATAAGGTCTTCTCAGTTAAAGGGAAACCAACATCAAAAAGCAGTAAAACATAGAACCCTAAACCCTTTTTTCTTTGAAGAAACCCGTTTGAAGCGAGGTGTTTCTAGTTATGGGTGAATGAAATGAGAATTCAGCTGCAACAAACGGACATCCAGTCCTATGAAGGACTAATTAAACCCATCTGAGAAGCTGCATCTAAAACTGCCTCACACATTTCAAAGGAAAGCACCAGTCTGCCTTTTGCGAAGAGATCAAAACCTTCAGTCACAAATGACGCACATGGAGGCTCTACAACAATGTTGTTTTTATGGACTACAAAGCTCCATAAAGGGAATGTTAAGAGTTTACACAATTTCATCACTGAAAAATCAGAGTTAGGGCAGAACATGTTCACTTATCACTATCTGAAATTTCTTTCCAGCTTCCAACTCTAGTTTTGTGGATCTTCTCCAAGACCTCAATAATAAAACGAGAGATGCATCAGAATTTAAAGCGCTTCACATACGTGTTGAAAGGAAGTGGTTAAAAAAAAATTAATACAAGAAATAACCACAGTTGCACAGTTACCTTTTTCTTTCTGATACATAACACCAGGATTTTGATGTTCCGTTAAGATTCCTGAGTAGTTAATAAAAGCCAGCAGAAGGAGGGCAAAACTGAAAAATGTCACTGGTTTCACAAAATATCCCATTTAGCAGCCATTATTTGGGCTATGAAGTGGTAGGAAAAAGTTACATTCAGAATTTGGAATATTATCCCAACAGAATGAATCAGTCTTAGTGTCTATGTCTACCTTACCAAAGCCTTTCAAACTTTCTGTAATTGGTTGTGGGGAGCTCATATAATCATACTGAGGAATCACATTTTTTTAAGTTGTATCATATTTTTTTCTCTTAAGGAACATTATCAGATGTGACAGTAGGCAACAAGCTCCCTAAATACAAGAAATTCAATACTTCAATTTTTTTTCAATATATAATATTATAGAGATAAAACTAACACCATCTGCTTACTTGCTAAACCTAGAGTTTCTTCCCACTGCAGAGAGCTCAATATAAAGGAAGGACCAGCCATCAGGAGACCCAGGGCTTCTGGCTTTGCTCTCCTTAACCAGTGACCAACCTTGGGTGAGGCACTCAGTCCTCCAGGCCTAATGTGTCCTCCACTTTTCCACAAGGAGGTGGCCTGGAGTCAAATTCTTACCACTTCTAAAATTCTGTAATTTTTTTTTCTTCAAACATTAACTCATGAAAATACTAAATAGATTCTGTTTGTAATCCTATGTACAGTTATTCACACCACAGAAATATACTAACTCCCCAGTTCTCTGCTACCTTCTTTGTCCTGAGAAAATTCTGGGCATACTGTAGCAGTTTAGAAAATAAACTCCAACTCAAAGATGTCAGTTCAGAGGAAATTTCATAGCAGAGAAAAAAATTCTTACAACCAAATACCACACTGCTACATTACTGACAGAGAAAAAAAAACTTTTTAAAGAGAAATACATTTTTTTTCTCTAAATACTGGCATTATTATCTATTTTAAAATATTACCTGGAATTGTATACTCAAGAATTCACAATTCAGTAATAGGAATCACCCTCAAATAGGGCTAGATCCTGGTTTTTCAAATGTCAGTTACAGAAAAAGGATATGTACATTTCATTCATATGGGTACCAAATTATAATGCTATAAATGTTAAGAAAGCATAAAAATTAAAGTAGTTTAAGGAAGATCAAACTTAAAGTGCCTTACTAAATTCCAAATAATAAAGCATGATACAGTGTACTAACATATGCGGATGCTATAGCTTTAAAATGTATTCAGCATCAATTATTAATCATTTATAACAAAATTAATGAAATATACAAAATGTATAAACAAGAATAGTTATAAAAGCTATTAGAAGCCTGGGAATATCACTCAATAGAGGTTACAGAATTTAAGTAGGCAGGGTCTTCCCTGGTGGCTTAATGGTTAAGAATCCACCTGCCAATGCAGGGGACATGAGTTCAAGCCCTGGTCTGGGAAGATCCCACATGCCGTGGAGCAACTAAGCCCATGCACCACAACTACTGAGCCTGCACGCTTATGCCCATGAGCCACAACTACTGAGCCCATGAGCCACAGCTACTGAAGCCCATGCACCTAGAGCCCGTGCTCCGAAACAACAGAAGACACCACGATGAGAGACCCGTGCACCGAAACACAGAGTAGCTCCCACTTGCCATAATGAGAGAAAGCCTGCCTGCAGCAATGAAGACCCAACACAGCCATAACTAAGGAAACAAATAAATAAATTTATTTTTAAAAAAAGAATTTAAGTAGGCAGATGACATATCTGAATGGACCAGTTGCCGTCCTGTTACAATAATATGCCATATGAACACTATTTCATTTTTCTCACAGGAAGTCATGACACCTGTAGTTTCCACTGTTGATTAATCTCTTGGTATCATTCAAGGTGCTGATTCTCACCTATGACCAGGTATAATATTAATGTGAGTTTGCTTTAATGGTTCTCTTTTTCTAATAGCACAATAAAAACCAGTTGGCTATGCTCCCGACATTTACCCCCTAAGAGACTGAAACCATGTTCTTCCTGGGAGAGAACAAAAGTCTTTTAAATTTTTTTGTTATTGTTACCTAAAAAAAACAAAAACAAAAACAAAACCCACTTTATGTTAGCATTTTACTTTGTCTTTTACTAAGAGTGAGGAACTCTGAAGTACTCTAAGAATATATTAAACAATCCCTTTTTGTATCCTAAACATTTTTCAGCAATTTTATAAATCTAAATATATTTCAGTTTTTCATTTGTCCTCAAAAATGATTAGATAACAGTCTCTAAAAATGTACTTCACACTGATAAAGTGAGAAAATAACTCTTATCAGAACAAGTGAACCTCTTAAGTTCAAGTGAACTTTACTAACAACTGCATTGAAAATTTAGTGAACTATAAAATTCAAAGAAATATGTTTCAGTGTAAAGATTTTCAAAACTTTCAACCAACATATGCAGTGGATATTTATCCTGCATTTAATCTACTCATAAAAGTGTTTTGTTTCTTCAAAAGCACACTACTGGTATAGTAAGCAACTTTCTTTTTAACAAAAATTAATCTTTGCAACCCAACTGGTATCTTGCAAGGAGGTGGTAAGGGCTGTTCTCCTTCATGTGGACACATAGTAAGGCTGCCATCTCCCATCCCCAACGGAGGGGCACAGTCACATGACCTGCTTTCGCCAATGGGACATGAGCAGAAGGATGCAGCTGAAGCTCTAAGAACCAGTCGTGACCCCCCATGCTCATTCCTTTTCTTTGTCAGGGCGACTAGCAACACGGCAGCCTGAGCCTCCTAGTAAGGATGCGCCCCAGAAGACACACAAATGACATCTAATGTGTACGAAACAAACTTTTGGTGTTTTAAGCCCCTGCAATATTAGTGTGGTTGTTATTTGCAGGATATTCTACCTAATCCCAAATGATACATGAAGCTGTGTTTTGAGTCATGTTACATCAGTAATGTGGGTTTTTCTTCTTTCCACCAAAGTCCTGTGGGAGAGGAAAAAAAAAACAAAAAACTAATGGTATAGTAAGATTCATTTGAATCCGTAACTAATGTCAGTAAGGTTAAATTGATCATTTAGAAAATAATCTTTTAGAGAACATCTGATCTGCTCATTCCTAGCTCTAGTGGCAGATTAAAGCTTGACAATTAAAACTCAGTTTGCAAATCAAAACTTGACTTTTATTGCTAATAACATTTAAAGAACTGAAAAGATTTTTCAGCCTATTTATTGCATAGATGAGTACTATATTTACAAAAGGAATAAAACTGATTTTTTTTTTTTAAGTTCAAACCCAAATTTCCGCACTGTGTTCAAGTTCTAGAGTGTGGGAGACACCACATTCATTGCAAGCAAACTGTTAATGGTAGGCACTCTCCTGTCTCGCTGTAGAAGGCAATCCTCCCTCTCCCTTTTCCTCCCTTTTCCTCCCTCCCTCCCTTCCCCTCCTCCCTTCCCCTCCTCCCATCCCCCTCACTCAACAAATACTTCCTGAGAAGTACAAGGCATAAACAAGACAAGGTCCCCATCCTTATAAAGCTTATACTTTAGTGTGAAGAGATAGAAATTAACCAAGTGGGCAAAGAGATAAAGAAGATATAATTAAAGTTTATGACAAATGCAATGAAGGAATTAAACACTATCATATGATAGCAAGTAACTAAGGAGTCACTTAAGAGACCTCAAATCTGTGCCCGCTTCCTCAGGTAAAAACAACAATGAAGACAAAACAAAACAGTAACCATAACCAAAAACACCTCTCAGCTTCTCCAGAATTAGTAAGAGAATCTGATATCAAACATGAGTTTACTAAAAATATGACACAAATTTATTCATTCATAACAGTGATCAAGATACACAGTCTATTAATTCCAAGCTATCACTTTAAAAACAATTTAGACTTTTCTAAAAATCTGTCAATCAATAGTATTCTCTAGAACATACTTAAACTGCTCTAAGAGATGACTAGAATTAACAAATAACGCAGAATATTATTACTACTTAATAAATGTTGTATCGCTGACTCTACACTTTAAATCTCTCTACTATCGATCCAATTTTTCCCATTGCCACAATAACTGCAGCTGAGGCTGCCAGTACCTCCTACTTGCATTCTGCCTCAGTAGACGCTAAGAGGTCTCCTTCACTCTGCATTCCTCCAAGCTATTCTTCTAATGCAGGCAGAGTGATCCTTCTCACAGGCAACTCTGATCAGTTTTCCAAGGGAAGGCCTCCTCTAGTTCTCCCTGCTCTCCAGATAAATCCGGACCATTTAACATGGCTCACAGATTTCCACATCATCAGGCCACTGCTTACTTCACTCCGGCCTTTTCCTTCACATCTCTCCTCTCACCACCCTCCCTCCCTGCCACCAGGTCCCCTACTTCAAGCTTTCCATGCTGCAGTCACATGTTAATTCTTCCAATTCCTCAGACACATCACACAATCTTTTAGTTCTTTTTATACTTTTTACATATGTTATCAAACTCTGACCCCTCACCTACCCCACCCTCCACCCACCTTCCATAGGACTCAGCTTGGCCTTTATTTCCGTCCTAAGGCCACCCACCGCCACCTCCACATCCAGGCTAGGGCGCCCCCAGGTGTTCTCCACAGTGCCTGCCTCTCCCTGTCATCACTCACTCATCCTTCCACCTGATACAGCCTTTGTCCTTGTCCCCCTCTGCAGATGACAAATTGTACAAGGAGTCAGACATCATCTCTCTTGATTACTGTTGGTTCTCTGGGACCATATCATTTGAGGTACTCAATAAATAGCTTTTAAACTATGTTACAACTACATGATAAATGTACAGTGACTACAAATATATTGCAATTTATCTAATGGTCCAGTCACTCAGCAAAGGCACTTCAACTGTTTGCTTCACTGTTTGTTTTATTTATAAATAAGTTTGAGGGGCCAGTAACATCATGCCAAAATGAATAAAATAACTTTCAATAAATCTCTGTGGTAGAAATTTTACCAGTGGTAGAAATTTTACCAGGCTACTAGACTACTACGGGTTATTTACAAGGGCTTATAAAATTGAACTGAACTCAACCTGAATATCTGGTGTCAACATTGAAAGTTTTATTCCAAATAAAATTCTTCTGTAAGTGGCTGAAAGCAGGTGATAATACTAAAAATCACTTGAAGTCTTAATTATAGTATTTGCCAACCCTAATATGATAACAACTGATACCATTTAGTGATTTTCATTTCCAAAGTAGATGGCTTTTATAACTTATTTTTTTCTTCATTTAGTCACATAACAAGTTACTTGACTCGAGCACAACATGACTGAGTCATTCAAGAGGGTACAGGTGCAACCATGCACCCAATTAGAGAAGCAATTTTCCAGATTACATGCACAGGAGCCTCACCTTTTTAGGAAATGCAGTCCTATGGTTCAAAAGCGCAGTACCAGACCCACTGAACAAGGTGGCATTTAAAAAGTAAACAGATCAAGCTGTGCAAGGTTACTCTTCACATCTGATTTTTCTATGACTTCATTTATCTCACCCCCTCCTATCAGGCATCAAGCTGATTTGGATGAGTTTGCTTTGAAAGGATTTTCTTGGGAGTTCCCTGGTGGTCTAGTGGCAGGGATTTGGCACTTTCACTGCAGTGGCCTGGGTTCAATCCCTGGTCGGGATCCACAAGCCACAGAGCGCAGCCAAAAAAGAAAAAAAAAGAAAGGGTATTCTTTAGCCTGAAGTAAAGAAGTCACATTGGAAAGCAAGTTACTTTTGGACAATCTTCCTGAGACCAGGAGTGAGAATAATTCCATTCCACCAGTGATGTGTCGGGATCCATGAAGTTACTGTGAACTCTGGGACCCTGTACAAAACTTCTGGAACGAGCTCTCACTACCTTTTGCTATTAGCAAAACACACCTGTCTCTAACTCGTCTATGTAGCCATCTCTCTGGGGAGTTCACAGGCCCAAAGGAGGAGAAACGAGAGGCTGTTGCAGGGGTGTCCAAACCTACGCTGACTGAACGTCCTTTCTCTCAGCCACGGTACAGCCCTTTCTTTGCTTTTCCCCTTTCTTCATTCAGATTAGATCAACCTCTTAATAAAGCCTATTAAGGGATCTCCGGCAACTACCTCCAAGCTCAGCAGAGGAGTTTCAGGAATTGCACTTGATACACTTACATGTGTAACACCAGAGCTCTTTATTCAATGAGCTCATCTACTTCCCTAGACGGCCCAGGCACAGCAGAAGTTTCTTGGTAGGTAATTAAAATTCCATTATTTCAACAGTCCCATGTCGTCCAGACCCTTCCAATGCAAAGTTTTGAAACCTCTTTTTTTGGGGGGGAGTGGGTATTCGGTAATACACATACAGAGCTCAAAATACAAAAAGTACTAATGGGACATCTAGCATAAGCTAAGGCGTGTATGCTTCTTACTTCTATCCTGGGGTCAGCCACCCAGCTCCCAATTCAAAGGCAACCACAGTTATTAGTTTCTTGTGGCTCCTTCCAAAGATTCTGTATACAAATAACAAGCATAAATACATACATTCTTTTTTACACAAATAAAAGTACACTGCTTCTGTCAATATGAGAATGAGGCAAAACTTAGCCGCACTCGGGCTGTAGAATTTATAGAAGTTTTAACATAGCCCGAGTGCGGATAATTTTTGTGTGTATATCAGCACATACAGAACATTCAGATCTTTTTTTAAAGAATTTTATTGAGACATAATTTGGCATACAAGAAACTGCATATATTTAAAGTATACAATTTGGTATTTTTTTTCTTATTAGTTATGTATATATGGCAATCCCAAACTCCCAATTCATCCCACCCCAACCCCCTCTGCCCTCTGCTTTCCCCTCTTGGTGTCCATATGTTTGTTCTCTACATCTGTGTCTCTATTTCTCCCTTGCAAACCAGATGATCTATACCATTTTTCTAGATTCCGCATGTATGCATTAATATACGATATTTGTTTTTCTCTTTCTGACTTACTTCACCCTGTATGACAATCTCTAGGTCCATCCATGTCTCTACAAATGACCCAACTTCATTCCTTTTTATGGCTGAGTAATTTTTTAATGGCTATACGGTAGTTCAATAATATGGATGTCCTATACTTATTTAATTATCCCTATTTGACAGGCATTTCAGCTGTCTCCAGTCTTCTGCTGTTACAAACAATACTGCCATGAACATACGTGTATATCTCCTACATGTGAACATATCCTATAGTATAAATTCACTGTCAAATTGCTCCCTATGGAGGCTTTTATCAATTTATATACCTACCAATAACATATGTGGGCCTATTTTCCTACAACCTAATAAAATTAGAAATTATCAAATTTTTCATCTTTGTCAAAATGTAGGTGGAAAATGGTATTTTAACTTACATTTCTCTGTGTGGTTTAGCACATTTTGTCATTGTGCAGGAGCCATTTATATTTCCTTTGCAACAAACCACCTTTGAACACTTTTTATCTGGGTGGTTAGTCTTTTTTCATGTTGATTTGCAAGAGTTCTTTATATATTAAGAACATTGCCCTTTTGTCACTAAAATGAGCTACAAACTTTCCCTCTGGCCTGTTGGCTTCTGTGTTGCCTTTACTTATGATGGTTTTTATATTTTTAGCAGAAAATTTTTAACTTCTTTTAGCACTGACTTATTTTCTCAGTAATTTTTCTCTCAAACGGAAAAGTAATTTCATCAAGAAAACAAATGTTTTTACCAAAATAAAAGAATTCCATGTTTATACAATACTATGTGTTTCCATTTTAAAAATCCATTAACAGAAAATGTTTCCTCACATAGGATAACACTTTTTGCTGCTTTGTCTAGGACACTTTTATAAACTGGGGGGGGGGGGGAAGGTCTAAGTGAAAAAAATGACCTAATGAGAGAAGGCATTTACATGATCATAACACTGAATTAACATCACAAGAAAAAAAATGAAAAAAAATTTAAGTACAAAATATTGCATGACTTCAAAAACTTGATTCAATTTTCTATAATTTATCACATACTAGAAGTAAATTTTCTAAATAGTATTACAGTCCTTTATTATAAGCCCTTAACAGTATCAAGGTATTCATTTAAAAATTGCAACTAAAAAATGTTCTTTTTCTGTCTGCCTACTGTGCACTTAAGCCATAGATAAATTTTTAATAAGAAGCCTAGCAGTAGATATAAATGTAATAGTTACCTGACTTCATTTGCTGTTGTCCTTATTACGTTACAAGAGTCTATTCTAAAAACTGACTATAAAGGCAAAGGGAAAGATACAATAATGTTTTTTTTTCCTAAGACGGGTATTTGAAAATTATTTCTTTAAAAGAACAACCATGATTCTTATTACCACGTCCCTATACAAATTCCAGTAACTACATGATTTAGCATTACTCTCTACAAATGGGATAAAAGAAACAGATTATGACATAAAATGTAGGTATAAACTCTACTGAAGATACAGTTAAGATTCTTTTCATTAATATTTGAAAACATAAAGAAAATGTTAATTTGTGCACAAGATTATTTCTTGGTATATGCTAAGTTCATTCAATTCAATTCTTCACCTTTATGAAAATGTTACGTAAAAATACTTAAATAGCTCTACTTAAAACCACAATTTCAAAGCGTTCTCCAAATATCAAAACAAACTGGTGGAATGTTTTCTCAGTCAAGAAATCTAGAACAAAATGCATGGTGGAAGAACAAATGGGAAAGTGTTGGCTATATTAGAGAAAGAGAAACCTCAAACAATGCGTATATAATTATTTCTTATTATGCATCCATATGTAATTGTTATTTTTTATTCTTATGTTCATCACCATATTCTTTCTTTGAGAAGAAAAATACAGGGTGATATGACTACTACAAAACATTTCCCTCCCTCCACCACAGGCATCTCAAGTTCAGACAATTTTACATCAACCAAAACGAACATTATTGAAACAAAATAAAAGCACAAAATCTTTCAGACACAAAAATCTTATCTATTTCAAACCTTGTATGGCTCTAAAACATTATTGCTTACTTGCATAAGACTAAAATCACTACTACAAATCAATATGGTGAATTTTAGCATAATCTGAAAAATATGTTAACATCTACAAAAGGCAATAATATATCAAAAATGCTTTCTGACAATTACTCTTAGCCAGTATCTCTAACTGTGTACTTGGTAAAATTGTACATTGTGTATGTAATATTGTGTGATTTATTCATGTCCTTGCGATGCCTTCCATGCCTCCTTTAATGGTATGATTTGAGCCTCAATGTTCAACAATCACAAAGAAAATTCCTTTTATCATGTGACAAAACTATTCTGGCTAGAAGTAAGTGTATTATTCCTTATATTAAAACAAAGTTTTATCCACAGTCTAACAGAGCTAATTTTCCGTGTCAGTGCTACTATTTCTCAGAATTTTCTCTAGCAAAACTACTTTGTAAAGTTAAATACAGAGAGGTACTAGTTCACAGGCCCTGAGATCATACTGACCTGGGTTTAATCTTAGATTACACACTCCCAAGCTGTGTGACTTCAGCTACCTTACTTAGTATTTCTGAACCTCAGTTTCAACTCTTCTGTAACCTAGGGCTAATAACATCTACATTTCAGTTTACCACTAGCTCATTTAGAACAAGGTATGTAAAGTGTTTATCACCTTGTTTGAGACAAGGCACATACTCAATAGAACAGATCAGAGTAATCAGTTGCTTCATGAAAATACCTTTGAAGAGGCTAAAATAAGTATCAAAACCAATAATACAACTAGAACAAGACAGGGAAATTCCTTTCTCACTCTACTATTTCTGGAAAATAAATAATAAACACTCCCATAATAAAAAATTAAAATTATCTATAAAAGACGTCTCCGATTTTTCAACAAGCTTTGCTCTCCCATGCCACCATGTCCAATGTTTCTCCTCACCACCTTTTACTATGATTTAGAGACAAGTCCTGGCTTATGTATAAACCGTGTTCTAAATGGTAATTCATTAGTCATCTCTGCCAAGGAGAACATCTTCATGTTCCCCTCCATCTTTCCTTTCCCCCAGGCAGCTGAGTCCGTCCGTCCGTCCGTCCGTCCGTCCTTCCTTCCTTTCTTATGGATTTAATTAGTTGAAGGCATCTCCATTAAAGCATTTATCGCTGTATTTTAATCACTTTCGAGTCTCCTTTACCATCAGAAGTAGAGATTGTTTACATGGATATCTCTAAGGGAAACTGCCATTAATTCATCTCCCCGCCCCTCAACACAATACCATGTTCATGTCTGCAAATTTTCACTGCTTCCTTGGGATGCATTTCAAGAAGTAGAATTAGTAGACTGAAGAATATCAATGTTATCTAATTATTCTGCAGAAAGGGTAAACAAATATATACTCCTATTAAATTTGTCTTTTAGTTGCTGACATCTAGCCTGACAACTATTATTTGGAAAAATTATTATTTGAAATATTATTTGAAAGGTAAACTATATCCACCACAGTAACAAGGATATAAATAAGTCTAAAAATACTTACTTAAACATTCATGATAAAATACTCATGATAGAACTGAGTCAAAGTTCTGGATAACCCAGATGTTTAACCATTTGAGGAAACACCAGATTGTTTTCCACAGTGGTTGCACCATTTTACACTCCAAACAACAGTGTGTGAGGGTTCCAATTTCTCTACATCTTCAACAAAATGTGTAATTATTTGCCTTTCTTATCACAGGCACTCTAGTGGGTATGAGGTGGTATCTCATTGTCGTTCTGATTTGCATCTCCCTGATGACTAATGATGCTGAAACACCTGTGTGCTTGCTTATTGGCAACTAGGGATTTTCTTTCAGAAATGTCTGTTTAGGTTCTTTGCCCATTTTTATATTGGGTTGTCTTTATTATTAAGTTTTAAGTGTTCTTTATGTATTTTAAACACAAGTGCTTTACTGGATATATGATTTCCAAATATTTTTTCCCATTCTGTGGTTTGTCTTTTCAATTTCTGGTTCGTATGCTTTGGAGCAAAGTTTTAAATTTTGACAAAGATCAACTTATCTATTTGTTTTCTTTTATTGCTTATGCTTTCAGCGTCAACTCTAAGAAACCAATGCCGTGTGCAAGGCCATGAAGATGTGCCCCGACATTTTCTTCAAAGAGTTTTATTGCTTTATCTCTTATATTTACATCTTTTATCCATTTTGGGTTAATTTTGTTATATTAACTCAACATGAGGTAGGGACCCAAATTCATTCTTCTACATATGGATACCCAATTGTTCCAGCGCTGTATGTTGAAAAGATTATTTTTCCCCACCGAATTATTGTGGCAACTTTGTCAAAAATCGCTTGACCATACATTTATGGATTTGCTTCTATTCTATTCTATTCTATTCTATTCTATTCTATTCTATTCTATTCATTTCTTAATTCTGTTCTCTTGATCTGTATGTTTCCTTATGCAAATAGTACACTGTCCAGATTTCCAGACAATTCTGTAATAAATTTTGAAAGGAGGAACTAAGTTCTCCAATTTTGTTCTTTTTTTCAAGATTATTTTGGCTATTCTGGGTTCCTTAAATTTCTATTTGAATGTTAATAGCATCAGCTTGTCAATTTCTGACGAAAATAAAGCTTGGATTCTGATGGGAATTATATTCAATCTGTAGACCAATTTGGGATGTACTGCCATCTGAACAATATTTAGTCATTTAATTCATGAATATGAAATATTCTCTACTTATTTGGATCTTAATTTTTTTCAACAGTTTGTAGTTTTCACAATATAGGTTTTGTACTTCTTTCGTTAAATTTATTCCCAAGTATTTTACTCTCTTGATGCTCTTGTTAATGAAATGGTTTTCATAATTTTATTTTTGGAGTGTTCATTGAAAGTGAGTAGAAATACAACTGATTTTTATACATTTATTTGGTATCCTGTACCCTTGCTAAACTTATTATTTGTAGTAGTTTCTTAATGAGTTTTGTAGAATTTCTGACATAAACAACATATAATATGCAAATAGAGATTTTTAAATAACATTTAGAAAATATAGTTGGTTTGCTACCATTCCACAAGTGAGTCTTTGCCATTTAACTTTTAATATAAACTTTATCAATGCAAAACTTACTTGAATTGGAAAGAATGAAACGATTGTGAATGTAATTTAAAATTGTAGCAAAGTTTTATGCCTATGAAAAAGTTAGGTTTTTGACCTTTCTATAAGGAGAAAAAAAAATCTCATTTAGGAAAATAAACTGAAAGAGTTTTTAAAAAACCAAAGCACTGAGCTTCCCTGTGGTTCAGTGGTTAAGAATCTGCCTGCCAATGCAGAGGACACAGGTTCAATTCCTGGCCCAGGAAGATTCCACATGCTATGGAGCAACTAAGCCCATGGCCCATAACTACTGAGCCTGTACTCTAGAGCCCATGAACCACAACTAATGAGCCCATGTGCCACAACTACTGAAGCCCACACACCTACAGCCTGTGCTCCACAACGAGAAGCTACCCTGCTGCAATGAGAAGCCTGCGCACCACAACGAAGAGCAGCCCCCTCTCACCGCAACTAGAGAAAGCCCGCATGCAGCAATGAAGACTCAGCGCAGCTAATAAATAAATAAATAAATTTAAAACAAACAAACAGAAAACCCAAAGTATTATTTTCCTTGACCTTAATAGTAAGTGTTACTTTGGATCATTTAGATTTTTCTTTATAACTATTCGCACAAAAATTACACTGATATGCCAAAATTCAATAGTGTAAGGATTCTGATTATCCTTAAGAGGCAGTTTACAAGGTCCACAGAAAAGCATCTATCAGTGGCTCACGGTCACAAAGAATATCTAATTCAATATCTAGGATCATATATAACTTTGTTCTAGTTTATTAGTAGTTAACATAAAATACTGGACAAAACAGTTTTTTCAGTGCATGTACAGTGCTCATTTTTTCATCCTTGGGAAGGTCAAATTCCTAGGCTAATTCTCTTCACATCAAGATACTCTGGGGGCGGGGGGTGAAGGGGAAACTGAGACGAAGCGAGAGAGTAGCACAGACATATATATACTACCAACTGTAAAATAGATAGTCAGCGGGAAGTTGTATAACAAAGGGAGTCCAACTCGAGGATGGAAGATGCCTTAGAGGACTGCGGCGGGGAGGGTGGGGGGGACTCGAGGGGGGGGGAGTCAAGGAAGGGAGGGAATACAGGGATATGTGTAAAAACACAGATGACTGAACTTGGTGTACCCCCCAAAAAATTAAATTAAATTAAAAAAAAAAAAAAGATACTCTGATATTTTTCTTCAAAGTGAACTGTCTTCAACATGAATTTGGGGGCCTCCTAGGTGTCACAGGGTTAGGAATCTGCCTGCCAATGCAGGGGACATGGGTTCAATCCCTGCTCCAGGAAGACCCCATATGCCGTGGAGAAACTAAGCCTGTGTGCCACAACTATTGAGCCTGCGCTTTAGAGACCGTGAGCCACAGCTACTGAAGCCCACGCACCTAGAACCCGTGCTCCGCAACAAGAGAAGCCAGGGCAATGAGGAGTCCGCTCACCACAACGAAGAGCAGTGCCCGCCCCCCCCAGCCCCGCTCACCACAACTAGAGAAAGCCCACGTGCAGCAACGAAGACCCAACAGAGCCAATAAATACAGAAATAAATAATAAATATATTTATTAAAAATATATGAATTTGGTTGATCACCTTTAAGATAAACAAATTAATCTTTTCTTTTATCATGAACTATTTTGACCAGTTTTGTGTTACGTAGAATAAAAGAGAAGTGAGAAACATCTTGGGAATCCAGAAGGGAATCATGAAAATACTATAAATAGAAATCAATATGTTTTTTACATTTATGAGTTTACCATCTTAATAAACTAAGTAATATTTCAACTTTGTATATACCCTGTTTTATACTTAATTCTGCCACATATTCTGACACTTATATTCAGAATCAGAATAAAAACCTAAAACACATAAAATACTTTATCTTCTACTGCTTCTTCACTGCTTTTTTTTTTAGAACTTTATTAAGATCTAATTGACATACAATAAAAAGCCTATATTTAAAGTGCACAATTTGATTTTTTTTCTTATTAGTAACGTATAGATGGCAACCCCAATCTCCCAGTTCATCCCACCCCAACCCAGCCCCTGCCCCCACCCCACTGTCCCCACCTGGTGTCCATATGTTTGTTCTCTACATCTGTGTCTCTATTTCTGCCTTGCAAACCAGTTGAACTGTACCATTTTTCTAGATTCCACATATATACGTTAATATACGATATTTGTTTTTCTCTTTCTGACTCACTTCACTCTGTATGACAGTCTCTAGGTCCATTCATGTCTCTACAAATGCCCCAACTTCGTTCCTTTTTACAGCTGAGTAGTATTACATTGTATATATGTACCACATCTTCTTTATCCATTCATCTGTTGATGGACATTTAGGTGGCTTCCATGTCATGGCTATTGTAAATAGTGCTGCAATCAACACTGGGTGCATGAGTCTTTTTGAATTAGGGTGTTCTCTGGGTATATGCCCAGTAATGGGATTGCTGGGTCATGTGGCAATTCTATTTTTAGTTTTTCAGGGAACCTCCATACTGTTCTCCATAGTGGCTGTATCAATTTACATTCCCACCAATAGTGCAAGAGCGTTCCCTTTTCTCCACACCCTCTCCGGCATTTACTGTTTATAGATTTTCTGATGATGCCCATTTTAACCGGTGGGAGGTGATACCTCATTGTTGTTTTGATTTACATTTCTCTTAAGAATTGGTGATGTTGAGCAGCTTTTCATGTGCCTCTTGGCCATCTGTATGTCTTCTTTGGAGAAATGCCTATTTAGGTCTTCTGCCCATTTTTTGATTGGGTTGTTTGTTTTTTTAATATTGAGCTGCATGACTGTTTATATATTTTGGAGATTAATCCTTTGTTAATTTGTTTGCAAATATTTTCTCCCATTCTGAGGGTTGTCTTTTCATCTTGCTTATAGCTTCCTTGGCTGTGCAAAAGCTCTTAAGTTTTATTAGGTCCCACTTATTTATTTTTGTTTTTATTTTCATTACTCTAGGAAGTGGGTTCACTGCTTTCTTTATTTCCTCAAGTCTTCATTCTCCCTACTTTAAAATTTTTCACTAAAATACTAATTTGCATTGATTTGTATCAAATTTGTAATGAATACTGACAAGATGTGTCATAATTTTCTTCATTTTAAAGGCTAAATAATATTTCATTTTATGTATATAACATATTTTGTTTATACATTCACTTGTCACTGGACCCTTGGGTTGCTTCTACCTCTTGGCTATTGTGAATAAAACTGCTCAACTTGACTGTGTAAATATCTCTTCAAGACCCTGCTTTCAATTTTTTTGGATAAACACCTAGCAGGGGAATTGCTGGATCATATGATAGTTCTACTTTTAATTTTTTGAAGAATCACAATACTGTTTTTCCAAAGCAGCTACATCAAGAGTGCACAAGGGTTCCAATTTCTCTCATCCTCACCAACACATTATTTTCTGGAGTTTTTTTGTTGTTTTGGGTTTTTTTTTTTTACAGTAGCCATCCTAACTGCTGTGAGTTGTTGCCAATTGTGGTTTTGATTTGTGTTTCCTTAATGGTTACAGATGGTGAGCATCTTTTCATGTGCTTATTGGTCATCTGTATATCTTCTTTGGAGAAATGTCTATTCAAGTCCTTTGCCCATTTTTAAATCAGGTTGTTTCTTCTGCTGTTGAGTTCTTTATATATTCTGAATAATTTGCAAATATTTAACATATATGTAAATATCTTCTCCAATTCCATGGATTGCCTTTTCACTCGTTGACTCTGATGCACAAAAGTTTTAAATTTTGATGTAGTCTAACTTATCTATTTTTATTTTGTTGCCTATGCTTTCGATGTCACACCCAAGAAATTATTATCAAATCCAATGTCATGAGGCTTTTCCCCTGTTTTCTTCTAAGAGTTTCATAGCTTTAGCTTTTACATTCAGGTCTTTAATACATTTTGTGTTAATTCTGCATAAGGTATAAGTTAAGGGTCAAACTTCATTCTTCTGCATGTGGATATCCAAATTCTCCTAGTACTATTTGTTGAAAAGACTGTCCTTTCCTTAAGAAACGGTCTTGGCACTCCTGTCAAAAATCACTTGATTATATATCTATCCAAGGGTTTACTTCTGGGCTCTCAATTCTATTCTGTTGGTCTATGTGTCAATCTTACTGGTGTACCACACTATTTTGATTATTGTAATTTTGTAATAAATTTGAAATCAGGAAGTGTGAGCTCTCCAACTTTGTTCTTCTTCTTCAAAATTGTTTTAACTATTTCGGGTCCCTTGAGATTCCATATGAATTTTTGGATTTTTTTTTTCTATTTTTGCAAAAAATCAGTTGGGATTTTGACAGGGATGACACTGAATCTGTAGACTGCTCTGCGTAATATTGATATTATAGCAACATTAACTCTTGCAGTCCGTGAACGTGAGATGGCTTTCCATTTATTTGTGTCCTCCTTAATTTCTTTCAGCAACGTTTTGTAGTTTCCACTGTATAAGTCTTTGTCCTCTATTTTTAAGTTTATTCCTAAGTATCTTATTCTTTTTGATGCTATTGTAAATGGAATTGTTTTTGCTTTGTGTATTTTTAAATCTTACATAAATGGCATCAAGTATATTTTCTTCACAACTGTCTTTTTCACTATTTTTATGGTACATGAAATATTTCACTATTATTATGGCACACTGAAAGTGTAACACCACGTACAAGAAAGACACATGGTACCTTCAGGATAGTTGTCACCTCTGGGGAGGAAGAGGCAGACTGCGATGATGTAAAGAAGAGATTTAGCTGTATCTGTGAATATTCTTCTTTTTTTAATAGAAGACCTATATAGCAGATTTGTACATTTGCTATATTTTCCTCATTTGAAACATCTTATAATTTAAAAGAAATTTTTAATAAAAGAACTTTAGTAAACATGAACACATTGCTGTGAGGTAAACAAATATGTACTACTTCTTGGGTCATTAACCTAGACTGTTACCTCTAGGCTGACTAATTTTCTGTTGATGTGGCAGAAGATAATCTAGAAAAACAAGCAAATGGTCACAGCTCTCCCCTCTGAGACCCTAAAAGCAGGAGTTCTGCCCTATTAAAATCTTAATACCAGTGGGGAAAGCCAGGGTGGGGGAGGAGGGTCAGGGGTTGGGTGGGGGATGAATTGGGAGACTGGGATTGCCATATATACATTACTAATAAGAAAAAAATATCAAAGTGTACACTTTAAATATATACAGCTTATTATATGTCAATTATATATCAATAAAAGTTCCTAAAAAAAATCTTAATACCAAAGGAAGCCTTTACTTACTTCACACTATTCAACTTGTCTCCTTTCATAATACTGATGTCAAATGAAGCTCAGTCCAAATACAGTTAGGAAAAAGGGATATACTATCAGGAATACTCCATTTTTATTAGGTTTGATGCTCCTGATAGTAGCTAAGCCAAGACATACGGGAAATAGTTTTTGATACTATATATCAAGGTGGATATTTTCCAGGGAAATTCTTAATGCATTAATTTTGATGTGTTTTTTAAATAGTCCTACTTTCTTCATGAGCTAAAAAGTAAAACGGGGTAATTCTACAGGAAAAATTCAAAAGATACTACTTGAGCTGTCAAGCCAATGGTCTCTAGCTTTCCGACATGGAATCTGAAACAAGCACAAAGAAATAACAGCTCTAAAAAGTAATCTGGGCAGTTTTCTTATTAAGGCAAGGCACTGCTTAGAAAAACATTCTATCAGAGTATCAGATTAAAAATAACATTTCAGTGGTGACTCAGTATAGAACTGAAAATTATGCTAAAGTCTACATTTTTGTAAAGTTAACCTTCCCCCAGCAAAATGCTACACTATAATATTTTTTACTATTCAATACATGTAATTTGTTACTCAACCTGATGTACAGTTAAGTGTCCACTTACACAGCTATTTTTTAAATAATCATATAGAAAGAAGGAACACAAAGAATTACATAAATTCATCACAAACTATATCATAAGACTACTGTTTAACTCCATCATAGTTTTCATCTTAAGACAATTGAGTGAAATATCTTTTAGTAACAAATGCTTTAGCAATTTTGGCATATAGAATGAATCACAAAATTTAAAGACAACCAAGGAGACCACCCTTAATTCAGAAATCAATCTCAGATACTTGTGATTCTATCACATAAGAATGTCACCTTCTCCAGTGTAACAGCCTCACACTTGTCTAGCACACAATAGGCATGTAATAAGTATTTGTTGAATAAATGAATTCTCATTAATACTTGACACAGTATTTTCCACCTGGGATCAAAAATCTGCCATATATCTCAAGACTCTCCAGGTGTTGTTTCAATGAAATAATATTATTTTGATTTTCATATCCTGTTTAAATCTTTTAATGAACCAACAAAATGACATCTCAATGCAATTTATCCATGAGAAGAGAAATGTAGGTTAATATTCATTATACTAACTTATACAGTATATATAATCAACATAAAAGATTCATTATACTAACTACATAACTATAGAGCAGCTTCTGTGGGTTCATGATGAAAGTAAAAAAGGACCCAAGTTAAAACTAACTCTTGGGAATTCCCTGGGGGTCCAGTGGTTAGGACTCAGCACTTTCACTGCTGGGGCCCAGGTTCAATCCCTGCAGGGAACTAATATCCTGCAAACCGTGCAGCCAAAATCAATCAATCAATCAATCAATCAATCACGGTATTTTTCTGGCAATCTTAAATCACAGAATTTAAATATGTCATTTATACCACAGTATAAACATTTAAGTCTTACTGCAATTCTGTTCAGTTTAGACCAAACTTAAACTAAAGCAGTTCTGTCATGGACACTATCGAAGGGATTTACGTTCTTCTAAATGAAAGGAATGTCACTGTAAGGTAAATTTAGCCCAAAGAATGTCTTACAACATGAAATCTCAAGAAAATGTTATATATATATGTATATATATATACATATATATATGTAGTTACTAGTTATAAAAGAAACAGCTATCAGACATTTGGAATTATCATTAAAGATGCTCTTCTCTATAACAAAGGCAAAAGTATTATTCTCAATAACAAAAGAAAAATGAATCAGGTATCGGGAAGTGGGTTTAGGATGTGGCTAAGTCTGGGGATACATTTCCTCATTAATATAAGAGACAAAAATTTCCATTTACATTCAGCTTCCTAAAGAAGATGAAACAGATACATAGCTATGTTGTAGATTCAAAAGATGAGACTCATGGAATGTGTTAAAATTGTTTTAAATATTCATAGGTAATTTCAAGATTATCAAAAATAAAAAAATAAAACTCACAGAGAATGTTGGCCCACTGTTGGATGCTATGACAGTATGAACTTCATCATGCAATTTTACTGAGAGCTCCCAGTTGGCCACTTGTGGTTTTACAAGAGGCACTCTGAAGTAGAAAGAAAAGAAAAAGAGTTAATAATTTTATATTATTCTCTCTGAGTAAGCTGATTTTCCTTTGACATTAAGTATGCGAGTAAAACTGCCAAACGCTGTATTTCAGAACATTTTATTTCAAAAGGTTCTATCCTTGGAAAAAAGCTTTAAAATATAAACTAGAGAGATAAAACACACACACACACACACACACACACACAAACTCCAAAGAAAGCAGCAGTCATTCTGGGATTTGTGGTACCATCACCTCATCTATGAATTTGAGTTGCTTAATTTTGACAGTCCTTCAAAAATGAACCTTCTTTAAGCAATATTAATTTCTTTTCAATATTTGGTTACTGTTTCATATCCTGTTTAAATCTTTTAATGAACCAACAAAATGACATCTCAACGCAATTTAGCCATGAGCAGAGAATTTTTTTAGAGAGAGAGAGAAAATTTTAATGATGAAATTAACCAATCTGACTTAACACATGAAGAATGATGCTCTCAACAATTACAAAATACCCAGATAAACTCCTGTGGTTGAAGACTGTTTTTAAAACCTTACAATGTTAATCTTTTGTTTTTTCCAGGTTGAGTTATAATTCGTATGCAAAAAACTGAACGTGTTTACAATAAGATGAGTTTGGACACATGTATTCACTCATGCTATCTCACCACAATCAAGGTAATAAGCATATTCATCATCTCCAAAGGTCTCCCTGTGTCCATTTGTTTTGTTACTGTTTCTTGTTTGTCTGGATGAGAAAACAACATGAGTGATGCTAGTCTTAACACACAGCTCTTTTCTTGTGAATGAGCAACATTATGGGCTCCAGAAACACTGGGACAAGCAGCCACAGACAAAATATATTTTTGGGATACAAATATTTCTCCCAATTTTTTAAACTAAAAAAACTTTAATGATTTCTGAATTAACCTAATTTAAGTGTGGCATATTTACATTATTCATAGCTGTGAAGTCATATTGACTAAGCACTAAACTCTGGCTTAAGTCTTAGTTCTGAAAAAAATGTTGCAGGCTACATTTTAATTTAACACCTCCCTGAATTTCAAAGGCTTCTCTGAATAGTCAATAAAAAAAAAGTCATAGTCACCAAAACTATGATTAGAATCAAATCACCTCCAGGCACGATGTCTAATAGAGGATGGCTAATAATTTAGGCAGATATTTGTACTCGGCATACTGCTTCCTGAATTATTTTCTGAAGATGAAAAAAATGTTATAAATACTACACAGATGAAAATTAAAGAAAAATTTAAAAAATGCATCAACAAAGCAAGAATAACACACACTGCAGGCCTGGAAGATTCTTTATCGGCAACTTGAAGAGGACTGTTCCAGATGCAGAGCTTCATGAACAAGAGCTTGAAAGAAAAACAGGGGTGCACGCCGTGTGCCAAAAAAAAAAAAAAAAACAGGGGAGCACAGAGGAGGGAGGAGGGAAGGGAGCATGTGGGGTGGAGAGGAGGGAAGGGATGAGGTGGCTCTGGGACCCAGCCTGGCCTCTGTTGGCATCTTTTCCACAGGGCATTTGTCTGCTTATGTGTGTCTCCCCTACTGGCCTGTGAGCAAGCTCCTAAAAGCCGAAGATGGTGCCTTATTTTGTATCCCCAAACCCCAGCCCAGGCTGGGAGAAAGGGCTGAGGGGGAAAGTGGGAAAGAATCAGAGGAGCACCCACTAGATGCCAAGCCCCTCAAGGAGACACGTGTCTCCCCAGGAACACAGCGTGAGCAACTGAAGGAGAGCAAGCCTCGAGCTCCCAGGCTACCCCGGCGGCCTGGGACAACGTGGGTGACCTCACTGCCCTCACCTGGTTCACCTTCGATGAGGTTAACACCCCGTCCTCTCGGGAGTACGGCGAGGACAGAAACAACCTCACGGCCAGATTACTGTGCAGCCTGGCTTTCTGGAATCCATGCTATCCTCAATAACTGGGTCACTCTCCCGCTCAAGGCTGTTCGGTGGTTTTCTATTTTACATCAGGTTAAACCTGAATTAACCAACCTATCATTCAAGTTCCTTAAAAAATAAGGCCCCACTCTTTGCATTTACTTTTATTTCTGATTATTCTGTGACTTGTACATCTGGTTGGTCCAAGGCCTGAAATTCCTTCACAAACCTGAGCCAAGCTGGCATGAGTGGGAGACCTAAGCACAGTGGTTGCAAACTCAGGCTCTGGGGACTCTCAGAAGTTAGTAGAAAACCAAGCTCTGTCATTTATCAGCTCTGACCTTGAGCAAAAGTCTGTTTCCTTATGTATAAAATTAAGATAATAATAGTGTCTGGTCACAGTGATGCACTGAGGATAAAATTATATAATGCCTGTGAGTGTTCACTTTTACTACCCTAAGTCCCAACTCTAGGCCTACACTCTTGTTTTCCCCCATAACTACAATCCCATTAAATAAACTTTAGATTCCTTCTCTCTGCTTCTCAGACTAACAGATTTTTCAATAAGAATATTTATCTTCCTCATAAATTGTTCCCAAATTATAGTACAGACTTCAGTGATCTCCCTTCTACTTAACCTATATTATACGCTTAGTACTTTTCACAATTCAGTGGCCCAATAAGTCTTTCAAGTAACTGTGGAGCCCAACTTCCCAAGAAGCCTCTGGAAACAGAGGCTTCTTGGGAAGTTGTTGATCCTGACATCCTGTTCGAAAGCAGAACACACTTTCCCACAGAAAGCAATCTTACAGATGGTGGCGAGATGCAGTTGCCACTCTTTGGAACCTAACTACTATTTACTTTTCCACTGTTATATTTTGATCCACATCTGTTTCATATATGTTAGAACCTGCCCCAAGAGGGACCTGTAGAGAGAGCATAGGCTGTTTTGAGTTAAAACACTGAGGTTTCATCTCAGCCCATTTTCTTACTAGCATTGTACCGGGAGCCCATTCAATCCTTTTGAGCCAAAATTTCCACATCTGTAAAATAAGGATCAGAGTAGAGCAGGTAAGGTAACAGGGAAAAGCTGCTGCTTCTTCTGAACACACTACAACTCCTGAAGCAGCACTTTTGTAACAATATGGAAAGACACTTCTCCGTGGAAGCAAGACCGACCTTGAGATACCAAGAAAAGAGGGTCAAACTGTGGAATCTCTTTATGAGTTCACTTTTCTACAAACAAAATTTGCTAAGATTCCTTCTGGCTTTACATAAGTTTGAAAGTAGTTTTGTTTTGTTTTGTTTTGTTTTGTTTTTAAGTAAAACGGATGGGGTTGACATATATGCCCATTATAAATGTCAATAAGCTCTGCAATAGAAATAAACGGTAAATATAGAGACAACACGTATCAACCTGAAAGTATATGTGCTCTACTTCTGCAAAATTATTGAAACCACGTTAACAAAAATTACTTCGAAACACTGATATTAACTCCACTAGCAAAAACATATTTATAATGGTAACAGTTACTTAAAGTTATATTTTAAATTTTAAAAAAGAATTATATTTCTTCATTAAATCCAAAGTCATCTCAAAGATTTTATGAACAACTCTCTGAAAAGGCACTGGGGGTGGGGGTGGGGAGGGTCTTGAAGCTTTACTCAACTCACCGTAGTAATGATATACAGAAAACAGCCTCCTCTAACTGAAGTATCTGTCTGGTGAAAGAGGCTGCCATCTGATAAAAAACGCCATGTATGTGACTTATTTTAGTTAACTGGAAAGCTGATATCATTTCAGCTACCACTTCAAAAACAAACAAACAAGCAAAGCAGTTAAAAAGGTATTCACATAAACAGCTACTCGCAAAGCGAATCAAATAGCAGCTCCTACTCAGACCTGTCCACTTTGATTACCATCAGCCCGCAAGAATGAGTATGCTCAAAAAAACTAAATTCTTCTATACTTTATGGTGAAAGCTATCAGCTGATTGTCACAAATGTTAGTGCTAATCCATTTAAACTTACTGGAATACGTTACTCAAAAAGGCGCAGGTGACACTAACTCAAGTATGTTGCTATTCCACGTCATTCTACATAAAATCTGGTAAAGCAGACTTCATGTAAACATAACTAACAGCATCTTTAGTTATCAAGGATTATAAGCATCTCAAAACCATATTATGGGACACTCAGAAAAGCTGGTTTACAATTGTGCCATTACCTATGTAGGGGTGAAATACTGAGTTAAAACAATGTTAGCAGCCAAAGAATCATTAAGCGACCCTTCATCATAACTTTCGCAGTGGGTGGTCTGTAAAATGATCAGGAATACTATGTGGCATTCCATGGCCGCGGAGGTCAGCTTCTGCATACAAATCTTTGCAGGAAGAAAAAGGCCTTCAGAAAAGTGGGCCATTCATCTGCACCAAGTTCAGAGAATTTCCAGCACGGTGAAAAGATATGTTATGCAAGCACATAGATGTATTCAGTGGGGGTAGACAGAACCAGCTACATGGAGACTACAAAGGAGCCCTCCCATGGCTCATGAATAAGTCGAGGAAATGATCAGAAAAAAAAGGAGAGAGATGTTTAGACAGATGGCCCACTTAAAATGCCCGAGACAGGGCATAAGCAATTTTAATGAAACTTTAGATCTAGCATATGAATTGTGTCTCATTTCCTCCAGAAAAAAAAAAAAAAAAAAAAAACCCTGAAGAAGACAAAAATTCAACAATTCTCTGAGAAACCCACTTTTAGCCAGATGGGATGAAGGAAGAGTCACAAATAAAAGTTTTATTAGTGTGATAAATTCACATAAAATTTTTCACAGAGCCATCAGCTATCAAAATGAATATACAAAGCATGGAATGAACAGATTAAAAGAATTTTAAACAGAAATCTACTGCCAAACCAAACAAAAATCTAAGCCTTATTATGTGAGAACTTACAACACTCCAACATTAAAGTTCATCACTGCAGAAGAAAGATAAAAGCAGCATTTTCAGAGAACCTCTTCAAAGCTAGAACTTGTCATAGTAGAGGAATAGAAGTCTGCCTGTATGCAATTTACAATATGTACGTTAGCATATAGGAGACTGTGTAGAAGAATGCGTATCACAAAACAGTGCCTAGAAAGAGTTAGGGAATATCTCCAAGTCTGATGTCATCAGCATTACAAATAACTTCACAAATGACACCTGAATCTAAAAACGGATACTATTACTTATGATCTTAAACATATTTTAATATGATGCAAATCCTATTTCCTTCTTCCATCAATAAGGATTTCTAGCTCTCCATTTAAACTCTGGGCACACTGAAGAAAGGCAATGACAGTGGGGAGCAGCCATCACCCCCCAGGCCCTCGTATCTGACCACCGACCACAAAAGCTACATGACCTTTACCAGTTACCTTACTCCTTGCGCCTCAGTTTCCTTATCAGTAAGACAAAGACAATCAGAATACTTAATTCACATGCTGATTAAACGAGATAAAAGTTGTAAAATGGTTAGACCTGTGCTTGGCACATAAAGGCTAAATAAGAGACACTATCATCATTATAATTTGGTGCAATAATTGCTGAAATCCCCTTCTATTATTTCAACAACCTGTTATTCCATATTAACACAAATTTATGCACAGTGAAATTCAAAAATCTTAAGTTCCATCATTTATCTTTCCAATAAATCTGCCCCTTCCCCATAACAGCTCAACAACAAAGTTTCACATAAACAAACTTCAAAAATATGCACTCTTGGGACTTCCCTGGTGGCACAGCGGTTAAGAATCCACCTGGCACACGGGTTTGATCCCTGGTCTGGGGAAGATCCCATATGTCGTGGAGCAACTAAGCCTGTGCACCACAACTATGGAGTCTGTGCTCTAGAGACCAAGAGCCACAACTACTGAGCCTGAGAGCCACAACTACTAAGCCCCTGTGCCACAACTACTGAAGCCCACGTGCCTAGAGCCCATGCTCTGCAACAAGAGAAGCCACTGCAATGAGAAGCCCAAGCACCACAATGAAGAGTAGCCCCTGCTCTCCATAACTAGAGAAAGCCCGCATGCAGCAATGAAGATCCAATGCAGCCAAAATTAATTAATTACTTAATTTAAAAACTGCACTCTTGTGTGTGGTTTTTGCCCAATATAATGCTTTCGAGGTTCATTCAAGTTGAACTGTTGATTCTCTTTTGATTGCTGAGTAATACTCTACTGTACAAGCTTACTAAAATGAGTTCACTCTTCTGCTGATGAGCATTTGGGTTGTTTCCAGTTTGGGTCTCTTATGAACAAAAGCTGCTATAAACATTCCTTGCACAAGTCTTTCTTGAGGACTTATATTTTCATTTCTTGTGGGTAAAAAAACCTAGGAGTAGAAATTCTATGGTGAACGTATGTTTAATTTTATGAAAACTGCCAGACTGTTTTTCCAAAGTATTAAAATATACCTATTCTCCCATCAGCACTGGAGCCTGCTCCACAGCCTTCCAACATTTGCTAGTGTTAGTCTGTCTACTTCTAGTCAGGCTAGTGGCTGAGAAACCACATCTCTTTATAGTTTAATATGTGTTTCCCTTAGGACTAATAATGTTGAGCACTTACACATTAGTGCTTATTGGCCACTTGTAGTCAAGTTTCTGCATATTTTGTATTAGGATGTTGGCTTTATTATCACTGACTTGCGGGCGTTCTTTATTTCAGATAGAAAGCCTGTGTCAGATTTATGTATTATTGTCTCCCCCTCGGTGGCTTGCTTATTAATTTTCTTAAAAAGGTAAATCTTACCTTCAGGAGAATTTTTAATTAAAAAATTAATTTTTAATTTTTTAGAGCTGTTTAAGGTTTTCAGAAAACTTGAGCAGGAAATACAAAGAGTTCCTATACATACCCTCACTCACCCCATCCCTGGCACAGTATCTCTATTAATTAACATTTTGCATTAGTGCAGTACATTTGTTAAAACTGATGAACCAAAGTTGACACATTATTATTAACTAACGTCCATAGTTTACCTTCGGGATCACTCTTTGTGTTGTACATTCTAGGGTTTGTACAAATGTATAAGGACATGTATCTACCATTAAAGTATCATACAGAATGGTTTCACTGCCCTAAAAATCCCCTGCACTCTACTTACTCAACCTCCCTTTCTTACCGCCACCAAATTCCTGCTGGCCACTGATCTCTACTTTCTCCACAGTTTTGCCTTTTCCAGAATGTTTCATAGCTAGAATCCTACAGAACGTAGCCTTTTCAGATTGCTTCTTTTCTTTTAGCATTATGTATTTAAGACTCCTCCATGTCTTTTGTAATTACAGAAAAAATATTCTTCAAGAAAACTCCAGGGACTTCCCTGGTGGCACAGTGGTTAAGAATCTGCCTGCCAACACAGGGGACACAAGTTCAATCCCTGGTCCGGGAAGATCCCACATGCCGCGGAGCAACTAAGCCCGTGAGCCACAACTACTGAGCCTGCGCCCTAGATCCCGCATGCCACAACCACTGAGGTTACACGCCGCAACTACTGAAGCCTGTGCGCCTAGAGCCCGTGCTCTGCAACAAGAGAAGACGCCACACTGAGAAGCCCACGCACCACAACAAACAGTAGCCCCTGCTCGTGGCAACCAGAGAAAGCCTGCACACAGCAACAAAGACCCAACACAGCCAATAAATTATTTATTTATTTATTTATTTATTTACGACAAAAAAACTCCATCATGCTAGAAGATACAATGATGTCTCATTTTGACTCCTAAAATTTGAATTTCTATTACATCAGGAAAATAAATTCTTAAATATAAAATATACAACAATTTTTTAAAAATGTAAACAGCTTTATTGACATAAAATTCACACATCATAAACTGAACTCACCTGAAGTATACAATTCAATGGTTTTTACTATATACACAGAGTGGTATATCCATCATTACCACCAATCTTTAAAACATTTTCATGACCCCAAAAGTAAACTTTGGACCCATTAGCAGTCATTTCACATTCCCCCCTTCAGCCTCTGCAGCCCTATGCATGCTACTGATGTACATTCTATTTCTACACTCTGCTTATTCTAGACGTTTCACATAAATGGAATCATAAAATTTGTAGTCTCTTGTAACTGCCTTATTTCATTTAGCATAGTGCTTTCAAATTTCACCTATGTTGTATGAAGTATCTCACTTATTTTTATTACTGAATAGTATTCCACTCTATAAATGCCATATTTTATTCAATATTATATACCTATCAATCAATTCATGGACATTAGGGTTGTTTCTACTATTTACTTACTATGAAAAATGCCCACTGTGAACATTTGTATACAACATTTGTGTGGCCATAGGGGTTAATTTCCCTTGGGTATATAGAGCTGAGAGTGGAATAGCTAGGTCATGTGATGCTGCCTTATATTTTGAGAAACTGTCAAATTATTTCCAAGTTTGCATCATTTTACTCACAGATCTCCACCAAGAATGTGTAAGTGTTCCAATTTCCCCACATCATCACCAACCCTTTGCTACTGTCTTGATAATTATAGTCATCCCAGTATATGTAAAGTGGTACCTCATTTAGATTTTGATTTGCATGTCCCTAATAACTAATGATGCTGAACATCTTTTCATGGGCTTGTTGACCATTTGTATATCTTCGTTGGAAAAATGTCTATTCACTCCTTTGCCCATTTTTTAATTGGGTTGTCTTTTTATTGTTGAATTATAAGAATTCTTTATATATTCTAGACAAAAATCTCTTAGCAAATATATGATTTGCAAGTATTTTATTCCATTCTGTAGGCTGTCTTTTCACTTACTTGGTGCTGTCCTTTAAAACACAAAAGTTCTTAAATTTGATGAAATACAACATATCTATTTTTTTTCTTTTGTTGCTTATGCATTTGGCATCTTACATAAGAAATCACTGACAACCAAAAGTAACAAAGATTAACTCCTATGTTTCTTTCCAAGAGTTTTGTAGTTTAGCTCTTAGTTTCATGCTTTTTTTTTAAAAGTTCATTTTTGTGTACAGTGTAGGGAGGGGACCAACTTCAATTTTTTACACGAAGATATTCAGCTGCCCAAGCAGCATTTATTGAAAATAATTATTCTTTACCCATTGTATTGTCTTCACACACTTTTTGAAATCAACTGATCCATAGTGTAACAATTTATTTCTGGGCTTTTAGTTCTATTCCATTGATCAACACACCTATTCCTAGGCCAGTACCACGCTGTCTTGATTACTATAACTTTGTACTAAGTTTTGAAACTGGGAAGTATGAGTTCGCCAGTTTTGCTCTTCTTTTTCAAGATTGTTTTGGTTATGCTGAATTTCTCGCATTTTCACACAGATTTTGGAATGTGATTATTTCTGCAAAAAACACAGCTGGGATTTAACAGGGATTGCATCAAATCTGTATATCATTAATATTAGGTCTTCTGATCAGTGAATGTGGGATGTTAACTCATTTATTTAAATTGTCTTGGGACTAACGTGGTGGCACAGTGGTTAAGAATCTGCCTGCCAATGCAGGGTACACAGGTTCGGTCCCTGGTCCGGGAAGATCCCACATGCCATGGAATAACTAAGCCCATGCACCACAACTACTGAGCCTGTGTGCCCTACCACTGAAGCCCACATGCCTAGAGCTCAAGCTTCACAATAAAAGAGGCTACCGCAATGAGAAGCCTGCACACTGCAATGAAGAGTAGCCCCCAATCTCCACAACTTGAGAAAGCCTGCGAGCAGCAACAAAGACCCAAAGCAGCCGATAAATAAATAATTTTTTAAAAAATTGTCTTCATTTCAACAATTGTTTTGTAGTTTTCAGTATACAAGTCTTACACTTCTTTTTCAAAAATTTGTGCTTAAGTATTGCTTTTTGGTGCTTTTGTAAAATAAAATTGTTTTGTTAATTTTACTTTTGGTTTGTAACAACACTATTGTATAAAAATAAAATTGATATTTACATATCATTCTTCCATTCTACAACCCCGCAAAAGTCATTTATTAGTTCTAATAGGATTTTTGTGAATTCCTGAAGATCTTCTACATATAAGATCATGTCACCTGCAAACAGAGATAGTTTTACTTCTTCCCCATCTTAATACCTTTAATTCTTCTTGCCAAAGTGCTCAAGCTAGGAACTCCAATACAATGTTGGAAAAAGTAACAACAAACATCCTTGTCTTATTCTTGACCTTAGTGGAAAAACATTCAGTTGTATACCACTAAATATGGTGTTAGCTGTGGATTTTTCATAGATGGCCTTCATCAGGCTGAGGAAGTTCCCTTCTATTCCTAACTGGTTGAGTGTTTTTACCAAGAAAAGCTGCTGAATTTCGTTTTTCCTGCATTTATTGAAATACTCCTGTGATTTCTGCCCTCTATTAATATGATTTATCACATTGATTTTTGGATGTTAAACCAACTGTGTATACCTGGGATAAAACTCACTTGGTTATGGTATATAATTTTATATATTCATGAATTTAGTTTGCTAGAATTTTGTTGAGGATTTCTGCATTAATATATATAAGAGATACTAGTCTTCAGTTTTCTTTTAACATCTTTATCTGGTTTTGGTATCAGGGTACTACTCGCCTTGGAGAATGAGTTGCAAATTTTATCATTCTCTATTTTTGGAAGAGCTTGTAAAAGATTAGTATTAATTTCTTTCTGAATACTTCACTGAATTCACCAGTGAAACCATCTAGTCCTGGGCTCTTCTTTGTGGGAAGTTTTGTGTTGACTAATTCAATCTCTTTCAGGTCTATTCAGATTTTCTATTTCCTCTTGAGTTAGTATAGGTAGCTTGCATCTTTCTACAAATTTCTCCATTTTATCTAAGTTGGCATACAATTGTTCACATTATTTCTTATAATCCTTTAAATTTCTATAAGGTCAATATGTATAATCCATATTTCATTACTGATTTTAGCTATTTGAGTCTCTTTTTCTCTAGGCCAGTCTACCTAAAGGTTTGTCATTTCTGCTAATCTTCCCAAGGACCAAATTCTGCTTTTACTGATCTCCTGTATTGTTTTCCTAGTCTCTATTTAATTTACTTCCTCTCTGATCTTTAGTATTTTCTTCCCTTTGCTTGCTTTGGGTTTAGTTTGCTCTTCTTTTCCTAAAGTGTAGGAGGTGACTGATATGAGATCTTTTAAAATATGTGTTTACAGCTTTAAATTGCCCTCTAACCACTGCTTTAGATGCAACCCCCAAATTTTTGAATGTTCTGATCTTGTTTTAATTAATTTCAAAATATTTTATAATTTCTTTGTGACTTCTTTATTCCATTAGTTATTTAGGGGTGAATTATTTAATTTCCACAAATCTGTGAATTTCCCAAATTCCCTTTTTTGTTGATTTCCAATTTCACTCAACTGTGGTTGGAGAACATACTTTGTATGATTTCAATCCCTTTAAATTTATCAAGGCCTTTCTATGGCCTAGCATATGATACAGTTTATCTTGGAAAAATGTTACACATGCACTTGAGAAGTTATATGTTCTACTACTGAATGTATTGTTCTTAGTAAGTATCTATTAGATCTATTTGGGTTTATAGCATTGTACAAGTCTTCTACTTCCTTGCTGATCATGTCTAGTTGTTCTATCCATTATTGAAAGTGGAGTATTAAAAATCTCCAACTATTACTGTTGAATCATTAATTTCTCCTTTAAATTGTCTCAGTTTTGCTTCATATATTTGGGGATTGCATTATTGGGTAACATATACGTTCAAAATTCTTATAGCTTTCTCATGGATTGACTGTTTTATCATTATAAAATATCCCTCTGTCTCCAGTAACAATTTTTGTCTTAAAATTGTTGACTGATATTAGTATTATTAATAATTATTATACTACTTACAAATATGCTAGTTATATTACAAATATACTGGTTATATTGCAAATATACTATGTGAGATAACTCTATTCTTTTACCTCCAGCCTATTGTGTCTTTGAGTCAAAGTGTATCTATTGTAGAAAGCATATAAATTTGATCTTGTTTTTTCTCCCCTCTACCAATATCTGCCCTTGACTGGTGTGCTTATTCCATTTATTGATACATTAAATATACTGCTTCATTAAGCAGGATTTATATCTGCCATTTTACCCTTTGCTTTCTATGTCATATCTTTTTTGTTCTTCTATTCCTCCATTACTGCCTTCTTTTGTTTAAATATTTTTTAGTGTACCATCTTAATTTCCTTGATGGTTCATATACTATTTTTAAAAGCTATTTTCTTAGTGATTACCTTAGGGATTACAATTAGCACCTTATATTTAAACACTATAGTTTGGATTAATGCTAACAATGACAAAAGCATATAGAAAATTTGCTCCAATATAGCTTTGTTTTCTTACCATTTGTCTTCTTATTGTCATACCAATTATATCTGTATGTACTGTGTGCCTATCAAGTTAAAATTACTGCATTCTGCAACTGTCTTTTAAATCAGAAAAAAAGAAAAAAGATATTACAAACTAAAAATACATTTATACTGTCTTTTATATTTTCTGATGTAGTAATCTTAACCAGTGCTCTTTATTACTTCATATGTATTTAAGTTTCTGTCTAATGTCCTTTCATTTCACTCTGAAGACCTCCCTTTCATATTTTTTGTTGGGTAGGTCTGCTAGCATTGGATTCTCTTGGGTTTTGTTCAGAATGTCTTAATGTCTCCTTCATGTTTAAAAGATATTTTTGCTGGATATAGAATTTTTTGTTGACATTCTTTTTTCTTCCTCCCCAGTTCTTCAGCACTTTATATATACCATCCCATACTCTTCTGGACACCTTGGTATCTGATGAGATGGGAGCTCGTAATCTTATTGAAGATCCCTTTTACATGGTGAGTCATTTTTCTCATGCTGCTTTTAAGATTCTTTTTGGTTTCTGACAGTTTGACTATGATGTGTATAGGTGTAGATATTTTTGAGCTTATTCTACCTTGGAGTTTATTAAGCTTCTTGAATGTGCAGATTAGTGTTTTCATCAAGTTTGGGATATTTTCAGCCATGATTTCCTCAAATATTCTTTCTGCTCCTTTATCTTTCTTCTCTTCTGCTTCTGGGACTCTTGGCATGTATGCTGGTATATCTGATGGCATCCCAAAGATCCCTGAGGCTCTGTTCATTCTTCTTCAGTTTTCCTTCTGTTCCTCACACTAGATAATCTCAATTGATATGTCTTCAAATTTACTGATTGTTTCTTCTGCCACTCCAATCTATTGCTGAATTCCTCAGTGCAGTTTTTCATTGTGGGCACTGAACTGTCATCACTACAGTTTTTATGTGCTTTTTAAAAAAAATCATTTCTATATTTTTATTGATATTTTCTATTTAGTGAGGTATGGTTGCCATACTTTCCTCTAATTCTTCATATTGGATTTCCTTCGCTCCTTTAAACATATTTTTAACAGGTTATTAAAGGTGACTGCATAATAAGTGTAACATTTGGGACCCTCTTGGGCAGTTTCTACTGACTTTTTAATCCTGTGAATGGGCCATGCTTGCATGTTTCTTTATATGTCTTGTAATTTTTTATTGACAATTGGCCATTTAGATAATGTAGCACACCTGCAAATGAGATTCTCATCCCCTCACCAGGACAATCTGGACTTTTCCTCTAGCAGTTTTCAGATAATTATCTGTTTAATGTCTACACACCTCATTCTATTTTAAGCTTCCTAAAGAGCAGAGACTGTTATTACTTTAAGCCCAAGCATCTTATCACAAGGCGTGTTATTTGTTATCTTTTGAATGATCTAATAACTAATTTTGAAGGTAAAAAGTTACATCATTAAAATATATACTCAGGGGGTTTCCCTGGTGGTGCAGTGGTTAAGAATCTGCCTGCCAATGCAGGGGACATGGGCTTGAGCTCTGGTCCGGGAAGATCCCACATGCCATGGGGCAACTGAGCCCACGCACCACAACTACTGAGCCTGCGGATCTACACGCCACATGCCACAACTACTGAAGCCTGTGCACCTAGAGCCCATGCTCTGCAATGAGAAGCTACCACACTGAGAAGCCCACGCACCTCAACAAAGAGTAGCCCCTACTCACTCCAACTAGAGAAAGCCTGTGTGCAGCAATGAAGACCCAACGCAGCCAAAAAATCAATTAATTAAAATTTAAAAATATATAAATATTTAGGAAATTACCCTAATGACAGAACATGACCTTTGTGAAGCAGATGGTCGGCATATTGGTCATCTAAACCAATGTTATCTAGATTCAGGGTCATTAGTTACATATGAACATTCAAGGTATGAAATTAGTCTGACAAGCTGTGAGAAACTAGAAATTCCAAAAAGCACTAAATCATAAAAAAAAACTTTTTAAAAAAGTAAAATAAAAATGTGGTTTAAAAGAAAAACAAGGCAGCTTAACTCAGAGTTTATCCTATAGATTAACGTGAAAACTTCAGTGATTGTAATAATGGAATATGAGGTTACTTAAATAGCTACTATGCTAATATCTTTTAAAAATAGCAATGCTTTCAAACAACACGGGTCTCTGTCTTTCCTTTTCTTACAAATTTCTTTATATTTCTTAGAATATTCCAAATTTCATAAAATTTATTCACAGAACAAATGTTACTGAAACTATAAAGGTTCAGGTAGCTCTGTAAGTAGAAATTCAAATCTATTCAAATCAAGATCTAAACATAATGCATTTTCAGTGTTCACTAACATATAATACACACACAGGAAGAAACATTTTACTGAAAAATCATGTAATGTCTTCAAAAGACATATTTTTCCATTTGCACCAATGCTATTACTCTTAAATTTTTACTTAACTCACTGACAAATCTCTCTAAAACACCTTTAAATCTTTTTTTGAAACAAGACTGAACATAAATATACAAATATTCCTCCAATGCCTACAGAAAATTGCCTTACACAGATCAGCTCACTTGGATTTTTAATAAGTTTTGAATTATGTAAATTAATCATTTGACATTTTATTATGAATGTAGTGATAGTGCTGATTTAGTTTCAATTCCAAAATCCAGGATTTCATTATCCTATAAAACATATCCAGAGTTCAAAGTATTTAAGGGGGGTTAAACAAAATGCAAACATTTAATGCAACATTAAGCATGTGAAATAAAAACTTGATTGCCTAAAGAAAGCATGCTATGCTGTTACCCTGGTGACAGGTTAAAAAAGGGATTGTGAGCTGAATAGCTGTATGATATGAAATTAAAATGTTTCACATTGAACAATCCAAAATGAATTGGGAAAGGTTAGCGTAGAGGAGGGAGAAATCAATTCTCCGATGGCAATGGGTGAATGGGAAAGAAGTATGAATAGGATTTGCCAGTGGGGTGCAACAGCTGCCAAATATCCTGCAGCCGGAGAATGACAATAATACTGATGAAGTGTGCAAGAGCTTTCGGAATCATCACAGGGAACAGAGAAATTCTCCTATAATAATAAGGCTATTCTGTCTTCCACTCAGCTGTTATAGTAGAATGAAAAAATATATATTTTAAAATGTAGTATTCAGCAAAAAGTGTATAAATATGACATCTTATCCACTTAATCAATATTTTGTGCTTTGTCTCACACAGGGTTCTAAATCTTCCAAGACAGTCATATTAAGTAACTGAAAATTTCATAACAGAGATAATAAAAAGTAAGGCTAGTGTAAAGGATGATGATTGAATTAACATTTTCTTGCCTCTTGGTGCTTTTAGGGGACTTATTTGCTTAAATGAAAGTAGATATTTCCAGAGACATAATATAGCTATGTATGTTTGTCAGCATATACCCAAAGGACTATCTTTAATTATATACTCAGTTATCAGAATATCAACTTCATTGTCATAATGAAGTAGCTTATCTGAGAACATAAATGAAACAAGTATGACGTAAAAGTTGTGATTTGTCGTCACAGAAGGTGCAAATGTGTTAATAATTTGATATGTCCTTTTAAATTCAGAAACACTCTCAGTAAAAGAGTCAATATGCACTGTGCAACAATACTTGCTCTTCCTTGGGAATTATTTTCACATGGCTACTTTTTTCTGTTTCTTTCCCCAGTTATATTTCACTGGCTATGATCATATCTCAAAACCTTAAACTTTTATCATCTAATTGAAAACTTAATAACGGGTGAATGAATTATAAATCTAAAACCAGGAAAGGACATTCTTTTTTAATAGCAGGGGGAAAAAAACACAGATAATTGCATCTGTCAGGTAAAAATCAGTAAAAAATTGATTCTCCATTTTATCGGGAAGCCAGATGAGGAAAGAAAACACTATACAAGTGTAGACACAATGACTGCAATTCAAGTGAATGTACTTTCCCATTATGCTACTGTGACTAAAAGAGTTAAACTGATGACAGGCTGTGTAGCCATTCAAGATACTAGATATATATGTTCTACTAAGTACCAGCTCAAAGTGGTGGTTATACACAGACTCCATGCACCCAAAGTAATCGTCCACAAAAGTGAACACTACATTTTTAAAAACCTTTCAGACTGAAGTCTTTTCATCAGTATTATCACAGGCCATAGTGAAGGTGTTCTTTTTCCTAAGTCTTTAACCTCTGCTCAAATATCAAGAGGGAAAATACAGGGATTAAGCAGAAACCAGAAAGTAAAAGGGTCAGCCTCGTGCAATTCAATTAGGATCAGAGCTGAAAAAGATTTCAGGAGGATTTTCATCCAATCCAACACTGCCATTTCTCAGAGGAGGAAACTGAAGTCAAAAGTTGAAGCATTTTGCACAAAGACTTGTACCACCTTGATACTTAGTAGTGGTGCTGGGACCAAAATCCTGACTCCCGACACCTCACTCTACGCTGGTCCCTCTGTACCACACCAAACACTGTGGCATTTCAGTGCCAGATGAGGGGCCAACAGAATCGAAGATGATATAACTTTCCTAGCCTAATGACTGAATAGAAGGACTGCCACAAATAGAAGAAGCTACACAGAATTCTATGTACACATCTACAGTGCTGAATAGATGTGGGGTGCACCACCACACTGCACCGCCAGGGACTGCTGATATCACACAGCCTGACGCAAATTAATTCCCCGATTTATCAATCCGATATGAGCAAGATTTTCCATTGTATGTTACTTTTTTTTAAGTACTAATGTTGTACAGTCCTTGAAAACCACTTTTTCAAAAACGAACACAGAGAAATGTGGACAACATAATGGTAAGATAAAAAGAAAAAAGACACTCTTTCAAATAGAACTGTCCATTTTCTGTAAAATCAAAATAAGACATTAACTATATGTACATAAATATAGAAACCCTAAGAGTTGCTGGTACCTGCAGTCTCCAATCCCTCTCTTCCCGTGTTTTCTTGAACCCTTATCAATTCGACTTTAACCACCACCTTCCCCTCAGCATTCCTGGAAACTGCTTGTCAAGGTCTCCTATGACCTCCACATTGTGAAATTCAATGGTCAATGGTCATTCTCATATGTGACATACTTCAGTTGAACACTTTTCTTCTCTTAGTTCTCTGAACTCCATCCCGCCTGCTCTTCCATCTACCTCCTCTGCTGCTCCTTCTCAGGCCCCTTTGCCAGATATGCCTGGTCTTCCTGACTTGTTAACTGGGGAGCATCCCAGGGCAGGACCAGGACCTCTGCTCCCAACTGGTCTCCCAGCCTCCACTGTTACCCTTTGGAGGCATTTACAACACTGCAGGCACAATGATCTTGTTACTATATACGTCACATCAAGCTCTGCTTTGCTCAACACCCTGCATGGGATCCCCATTCCTCAAAGAGGAAAAGTCTATGTCCTTAGACTACCTAACACAACTCCACCTCTACTACTCTACGGCTTGCTTCCTCCTCTCAAGTTGCATTTGCCTCCTTGCTATTTCTCAAACAGGCCCGCATAGTTGATCTCAGGTGCTTTACATTCGCTCTCTCCTTTGATTAGAAGGTCCTTCCTCCAGATATTCACATGACTCACTCCTTTCCTCCTTCAGGTCTTTGCTCTAATGTGAATCTTCCCGTCCTGCTAATCCACCCTACCATCCACTTCCCTGTGATCCAAATTAAAACTACAACTAGCCCACCATCCACGCCAGGATGATCTATATTCCTTCCTTGCTTTGTTTTTAACCAAAATATTTATCATCATTTGATGTACTATATTTGCTTTGTCTGTCTACCTTCCACTTAAATGTAAGCTCGATGGGAGTGGGATTTTTTTTTAATCGTTTTGTTCTTTGCTAAATTCTCTAAATTCTCGAACTCGATTCTTTTTTTTTTTTTTTTTTTTTTGGCACATGGGCTTAGTTGCTCCATGGCATGTGGGATCTTCCTGGAGCAGGGATCGAACCTGTGTCCCCTGCACTGGCAGGCGGATTCTTAACCACTGCGCCACCTAGGAAGCCCCTCAAACTCGATTCTTAAAATGATCAATAGGTCATTTTAAAAGACGTGATTATATTTAATATCCATATCTGATTTTCTTATTCAATAAGGAATGGAAGGATACATTTTTAATGTAAGAAAAAAGAGTTCAAACCAATAGCTAACGTACCTGTTGATGTTGAAACACTCAAGGCTTTCGAGTTATTCAGGAATAAAACACATATATATCATTGCCACTACCCTTGAGATAGAATCTTTGTCATTAGAGACTTAAAACAAGAAAATTGGGGAGGGACAGCTAAAAGTTAATGGGCATCATGTTAAGTATTTTATAATCTCATTTGACATTGACAAGCACTCTTTAAGAACCACTATTATCTCCTCATTATAGGTGAAGAAGCTAAGTCCAAGAGAGGCAAAATAATTTACCCTAAAATAGTAGCTAGGGTTTAGCAAAACCAGGGAGAAATCCAAGTCTCTGGCACAAAAGCCTGTGCTCTTGAACATGAAACTATACTGGTAGTTCTAGCCAGTAGAACATGACAAGAAAAATATATACTATGACCCATACAAAGGAAGGCAGGGAGTTATTATGAGAAAATGTAGAGGTCACTTTAGTTGATTATTCAATATCTATTTCACACCAGAAAATCAGTCCCAAACAATCATGATAATCCAATTTCCTTTGCAGTGATTGGCTCAGAAACAGGATGAGTTCTCTCTGGTCAATGAGAACCAAGAAGTAGCTCACTGGGTAACACCTGGCAGAGATTTCCTCACTTCTTAGAGACAATCTGGATTTGACTGCTGACACTTCTACAGCTACCCTGCTATCACAGCCTTCAGACAGAGCCTAGGCACAGAAGAAAGCAAGGTTAAGGAGGCACAGAGGAGCGGCATCAGCGGGCGCACTGACTGAGCCTCGTCCTTCCCGTCCTCTGAGCTTCCTGCTCAACATGAGATATGTCAGTTTGAATCAGGGTTTCTGTTACTTGTATCCAAAAGCATCCCAAGCGATTCAGGAGGTTATATGATTGCCCCTTTTGAAATCAAGTAAAAAGTTATTACAATGGCAGAGGTTGACTGGAACCAGAGTAAAGTAAGAGGAGGGTCTAAGATCAGAAAGGTGAATCCTGACCAGGGAACAACATTTGGATCTAAGGAAAACAGGCATTTTGACCAAAACAAGTGAAAGATTACTGAAAGAAACTAAGCTGTGTTCTTTACTAGATTTTCCTCCAATCGTAAGCAGTTAGTGAAACAAATTATCATACCAAACTACAATAACAAAATAATTTTAGCTTCAAATAACATGAAGCAATTGTTTAACACAACTTTTAATGACTCATTTCTGTCAATAAAAGCATTTAGGAAAAGAATGATTACAAAGAAAAAAAGCTCCATATTAAGACAGTATGTATTTATGTAAAAACTTAATTCACTTTATTTACAAAGAAAAACTGTTATTGTTTCTGACATTAACTTTTCTCTTTTCCTAAAATGTGCTATCTTTTACTATCCAAATACTATGGGTATGTATTATTAAAGTTCTTTCCAAGTCATAAATGATGAAAGAGTAAAACCCATGGAGAAACTGGGAAAATAAGATCAGCAGCCAAAACAAGCAGCACAAAGGAAGTGCTGCAGGCTACTGGGTTTGGAAGCAAAACAGTACACGAGCACACCCGTGACACAGCAACATGCAGCCACACCTGGAGGCTGACTTTGGACTCCATTCCCCGAGCAATAATGAAAACATGACTGTGAAGCCAAAATGTGAAGAGCCAACCACCTTACATCAGCTCTGGTGTCAGGGACCTCTTCATCAAACAAGCAAAAACAGCTTTGATTCACTTTGTCTAAATAAGATTATGCTTTGTCAAAAAGACCAGTATATCTTATCAAACATTACAGGTCTTTGTTGTTAGGATGGTAGCAACTTTACAATAAACTGGCCTACTAAATAAATGATAAGCTCAATAGAAAAGAAATTCACCAAAAATAAAATAATTGTTTGTTATATAGGTTAACACATGCACAATTATCTGCATAACTGACTTCTGGCCTACATAATTTACGAAAATAATTTTTTTTAACAACTTCTAAAGGGTAACGAATTCAACAGTAATATAAGAGGAGGGGATTCTAGGAAGATGACAGGATAGGAAGCACCAAGAATCTGTCTCCCCACCTAGACAACAATCACACCGGCAGAATGTCTGATATCACTATTCTGGTGTCTAAAATAACTCTGGAGTCCAGAGTGCCAAGCTTTGTAACTTTCAGGAGAAGGCTTGGGTGGTAAACTGTTAACTTTTGGTCAACTTCAGCTTTAGCACAGTAGCAGCTCCCCAACCCCCCACCCACCTCATAGGCAACTGTGGGTGTGTTCACTGGAGCAGCTGGCACGCAGCTTGTGGAAGCCAGGGTGGGCAAAAAAGGACCCTGTCCTTCAAACACTAAGGATCTGTGCTCTGACTGCTAACTGCTGCTTCTGATCACAGAGGTGCAGACAGACAGGCAGGTAGCCAGGTAGCCATTGTTACTGCAGCTCCCTCATTGCTGCAAGCCCCTCCCCCTCTGGCTGGAGTGACTTCCAGGAGATTTAAAGGTCTAGTGCTTCCATAACCCCTCCTTCATTACTTTTCCCCCTTCCAGAAGCTAGACCTTAAAGGCTAACATGTTCAAAAACAACTGCACATACAAGGAAAACTGGAAAGTGACGGCACATGTCCAGGGAAAGTCTAAGAAAAGACCAGAGAATACATCTTAAGTTTACACCTCAGGCTTATCCTTGGCACAGAGGAAGCCTACAACAATTTAAAAAAAAAAAAAAAAAAAAGATAAACAAAGACAATAACAAAAACCACTAAAGGCTGGGGACAGAGGCGAATCTGATTTCCAAAGTTACCACATTATTAGACTGAAATGTCCAGTGTTAAACCAAAAATCAGATATCATACAAATAAACAGGAACATATGGCCTGCTCAAAGGAAAAAAAAAATCAACAGACTATATCGCTGCAAAAGACCTAATGGCAGATATATTAGACAAAGACTTTAAAGCAATTGTCTTAAAGGTGCTAAGAGAACTAAAGGAAGATGTAGAGAACGTCAACAAAACAATGTGTAAACAAAATAAAAATATCAATAAAAAGACAGAAAATCTACAAGGAAATGAAAAAGTAATTCTAGAGCTGAAAAGCACAATAAGTGAAATGAAAAACTCACTACAGTAATTCAAAGGCAGATCTGAGCAGACAGAAGGGAAAAAAAAATCTGTCAACATGAACATAGGGCAATTACCAAGTATGAAGAAAAGGAAGAAAAAAGAAGAAAAGTGAACAGAGCCTAAGGGTCCTGCGGGGATACCATCAAGTAGACCAAAGTAAACATCGTGAGAGTCCCAGAAGGAGAGAGAGAAAGGGGCAAAGAGAATATCTGAAGAGATAATGACTGAAAACTTACCAAATTTGATGACAGACATGAACATAAACATTCAAAAAGCTCAACAAACTCCAAGTAAGATGAACTCAAAGACCCACACCAAGACACACAGTCAAATTTTCAAAAGCTGAAGACAGAATCTTGAAAGAGGAACAAATCTTCAAGTACAAATAAGATTATCAGTAGATTTCTCATCAGAAACTCTGGAGATCAGAGGCAGTGGGCTGATATATTCAAAGTGCTATAAGAAAAAATCTGCCAACCAAGAACCCTAAATACAGCAAAAACATCCTTCAAAAGTGAGGGAGAAGTTAACACCTTCCCAGATGAACAAAAGCTGAAGGAGTCTGTGACAACTAGACCTGCCCTGCAAAAAATGCTAAAGGAAGTCCAGCAGGGTGGAATGAAAGGACACTAGACAGTACTAAGAAGCCATATGAAGAAATAAATGTCTCAGTAAACACAAATACGTGGACAATCATAAAAGCTAGTATTATTGTAATGATAGCTTGTAACTCCACTTTTTGTTCTCTACCTGACTTAAGGGCCTAATGCATTTTGAAAATTATTAGAGTGAAAGTCAGTATCATTTTAACTTTGTTTTGAAACTCCATGTTTTGTTTTCTATATAATTTAAGAGACTAATGCATTTTAAATAATTATTGGTTTATACTTTTGGACATAGACTGTATAAAGGTGTAATTCTGCGATGTCAAAACCTACACCCAGGCAATCGCTGATCTTTTTTCTTTTATACTTCCATCCTTCCTAGAAATTTCAAATAAATGAAATTGTACGTTATATAGTCTTCTTTAACTGGTTTCTTCTCTTAGCATAGTTTTCTTTTTAGGTTTATGCATGTAGATGCATGTATCAGTACTGCGTTCAATTTTATTGCTAAATAGTATTCCATCATATGGATATTCCACTTCTATTTATCCACTCACCATTTGATGTACATTATTCTATCAGGTGTACAGTGGTGTAGCACTGTGATTTTAATTTGTATTTTTCTAATGATTAAACATCTTTTCATGGACTTATTTGCCATTCATATCACTTCTTTGAAAAAGGGTCTATACCAAATCTGTTTTTTTTTTAATTCAGTTGTTTGGCTCAATTTTGATTTGTAAGAATAATTTATACATTATAGATTCAAGTCCTTTATTGGACATATATCTCTGAATACATTTAGCCATTTGTTAAATTGTTTTATAATATTCTTGATGGTGTTTTTAAGAGCAAAGATATTTTGTATATATTTTAAATTTGCTATAATAAAAATTTTATATGTGCTTTCAAAGACTAGTGAATAAAGAGAAAAAACAGTCACAACATAATATGAAATTTTAAAGAGTAAAATTCAAACAACATTTCCAGTATGACTCTAATTATGTAGGGTACAGACGCTACAAGCATGGATATATATAAACATACACACAAATACACTTGGAAAGAAATATATAAAGTGCTAAAAGTGATTATTTGGGGATTATAGGAAATTTTTATTCTTTTATTTTTTAAACCTTCTTCAGATTCTTATCAATGTTAAGTCAGCACTCTCTGAAAATAACCTGAATATATTGCTTAAAGATCAAACCAGTTCATCAGGAATTCTGAAATAATCAATATCTAAATAACACCTGAAGGTAAAGGAGTAAAGATATGAATATTGTATTTACCAAAAGAATAATAAAAATATTATTAATACAAGGTATGATTCTGGTTTTAAAACAAAAGCTTAACTCTCTCCTACAAAACAGCACTGTCCAACAGCACTTGATGGAAACAGAACTGCAATGATGCAAAGGTTCTTTCTGTTACCCAATACAGTAGGTAGCCACTGACCGCAGTGCAGTGGTGGCTCTGGAGCCTGCAAGTGTGGCTGGCGACACTGACACTGACATTGAAATGTGACTGAGAAACTGAGTTTTTAATCTAATTTTATACTTCAAATAGGCCCACGTGGCTAGTGGCTTCCACACTAGAGAGCACAACTTCAGGGGGGAAACAAACAAACAAAGCAGATTCCTGGCTCTACTGACCATTTTCCTCCTCCTTCCAGTCATTCAGTAATTTATAGAATTCAATATCCTCTCATCTCTCCCTAGATATTCACCAAATAACTTCAAAAAAAGATCATACACTAAGCTTTTTGTACTTTCTCTTGAGGATGAGAACAAATGAAAAATACTGGTTACTTGAAGTGGGATTCATCCCAAGTTCACAACAACGGTTCAACACACGCAAACCAATCAATGTGATACACCACATAAACAAAAGAAAAGACAATAACCACATGATCAACTCAATAGATGCAGGAAAAGCATTTGACAAAATTCAACATCCATTCATGAAAAAAATTCTTACCAAAATGGGTATAGATTGAACATATCTCAACATAATAAAAGCTATTTATGACAAATCCATAGCCAATATAGTACTCCATGGTGAAAAGCTTAAGGCCTTCCTACTAAAATCTGGAATAAGATAAAGATGCCCACTCTCACCTCTTCTATTCAACATAGTATTGGAAGTCTAAGCCACAGCAATCAGACAAGAAAAAGGAATAAAAGGTATTTAAGTTGGAAGGGAAGAGGTAAACTGTCATTATATGCAGATGACATGATACTATTATATATACAGAAAACCCTAAAGACTCCACATAAAAACTACAAGAACTGATAAATGAATTCAGCAAGGTAGAAGGATACAAGATTAACATACAGAAGTTGATTGCATTTCTTTACACTAACAATGAGATATCACAAAGGGAATGTAAGAAAACAATATCTTTTAAAATTGCACCCCTAAAAATAAAACACTTAGGAATAAACCTGACCAAGGAGGTGAAAGACTTATATGCTGAGAACTATAAACCATTAAGAAAGTAAATTGAAGATGAATCCATGATTTTGAGTTGGAAGAATTAATATTGTAAAAATGGCCATACTACCCAAAGCAATCTATAGATTTAATGGGATCCTTATCAAATTACCCATGACATTTTGCACAGAACTAGAAAAAAGAATTCTAAAATTTATATGGAACAATAAAAGACCCAGAATTGCCAAAGCAATCCTGAAGAAAAAGAATAAAGCAGGAGGCATAACCCTCTCAGATTTCAGACAATACAACAAAAGCCACAGTAATCAAAATGCTGTGGTACTGGCACAAAAACAGACATATATCAGTGGAACAGATTAGAGTGCCCAGAAATAAATCCACACACCTACAGTCAATTAATCTTCAACAAAGGAGGCAAGAATATACAATGGAAAAAAGAAGTCTCTTCAGCCAGTGGTGTTGAGAAAGTTCAACAGCCACATGTAAATCAATGAAGTTAGAACACACCCTCACACCATACACAAAAATAAACCCAAAATAGTTTAAAGACTTAAACATAAGATGACACCATAAAATTCCTAGAAGAGATCATTGGCAAAACATTTTCTGACATAAATTGTACCAATGTTTTCTTAGGTCAGTCTCCTAAGGCAATAGAAATAAAAACAAAAATAAACAAATGGGACCAAATCAAACTTATAAGCTTTTGCACAGCAAAGGAAACCATAAACAAAAAGAAAAGACAACCTACAGAATGGAAGAAAATATTTGCAAACTATGCCACTGACAAGGGCTTAATTTCCAAAATATACAAACAGCTCATACAACTCAACAACAAAAAAACAAACAACCCAATCGAAAGATGAGCAGAAGACCTAAATAGACATTTCTCCAAAGAAGAAATACAGATGGCCAATAAGCACAGAAAAAGGTGTTCAATGTCACTAATTATTAGAGAAGTGCAATTCAAAACTAAAATGAGGTACCACCTCACACCAGTTAGAATGGCCATCATTAAAAAGTCTACAAATAATAAATGATGGAGAGGGTGTGGAGAAAAGGGAACCCTCCTACACTGCTGTTGGGAATGTAAGTTGGTGCAGCCACTATGGAAGAGTATGGAGGTTCCACAGAAAACTAAAAATAGAATTACCATATGATCCAGCAATTCCACTCCTGGGCATATACCCAGAGAAAACTCTTATTCAAAAAGATACATGCACCCCTATGTTCACAGCAGCACTATTCACAATAGCCAAGACATGGAAACAACCTAAATGTCAACCAAGAGATGAACAGATAAAGATGTGATACATACATACAATGGAATATTAGCCATAAAAACAACAAAATAATGCCATTTGCAACAACATGGGTGCAACTAGAGATTATCATATTAAGTGAAGTCAGAAAGGGGAAGACAAATACCATGTGATATCACTTACATGCGGAATTTAAAATATGACACAAATGAACCTATCTATGAAATAGAAACAGACTCACACATAAAGAACAGACTTGCCAAGGGGGAGGGGGCTGGGGGAAGGATGGAGAGGGAGATTGGAGTTAGTAGATGTAAGCTTTTATACATAAGATGGATAAACAATAAAGTCCTACTTTATAGCACAGGAAACTATATTCAATATCCTATAATGGAGAAGAACCTTTAAAAAAAGAATATGTGTGTGTGTGTGTGTGTGTGTAACTAAATCACTTTGCTGTACTGCAAAATTATCATTAGAAAATTAGATATTATCACATTGTAAATCAACTATACTTCAATAAAAACTTAAAAAAAGAGAAGTACCAGTTACACAGAGATTTTCTGAGTAAAACCACATTAACCATGAATACATAGCCTAAGCCCAATTTAGTTTTCCTTCTACCTAATTTTTCAGGAATAACCTCAGTTTCTGATCTGTGCTTCTCAGAACTGCTCGGTCACCTGCCACCTTTTTTCTTTTTCTTAATCTTTATTCTTCCTCTTGAGGAAAAGCAAAAAGAAAGAAAAAGAAGTTGACATAACACAATTTTATCAACTGCTTCTCTAGCAAGTAATGGACAGTACTTGCTAAGCAGGATTACTCTAGCAAGTCCACAGACATTCATAATAAATAATCCTGTCACTCAGAAACATGAATGTCACAATGATTTTGTTTTTATTTGCCCTGGTATAAAACATGTTTTCCCTTTTGCTTAGATTATTAGGAAGCTAAAAGGTACACTGAGGGCTCACTAATAACTAACTCAACCTGCTGTTAACCCTTTCTTATAGCTTATAAACAAGTTTCTTACATACATATTTTTAACTGTTCAGATTATTTCCTAAAGTTTACTACAATAACATTTCTCAAAATGTTTCTGCACATTAACAGAGTAAGAAAACAAAAGTAACAAATACAAATTACTTGAACAGATTTCCTATAAGGTTTCAGAGTACTTTCCCCAATAATGTCCAAATTTTTCTGCTCATTTATTCTGTTTTAAATGATCTCACATACGGGCTTCCTAGGTGGTGCAGTGGTTAAGAATCCGCCTGCCAATGCAGAGGTCACGGGTTCCATCCCAGCTCCAAGAAGATCCCACATGCCGCGGAGCAACTAAGCCCGTGTGCCAAAAAAATAAAATAAAATAAAATAAATGATCTCACATACCTTGAATTTTCATCTTCTTGAAAATGTTGTGCTCTTAATTGGGATGCCACAAACAAGGATGATGCTATTGCCAATAACTGGTTTCTCTCGTTCTCTGTTAATTGGTGTCCTGAGGGAAATCAATCAATCAATCACATACATAATGTTAACATCTACACTTCTGTATTATAGAATTATCAGTCATTCAAACAAGTGCTTTATCAAGTATCTATTATGGAGCTAGTATTGTACTAGGCACTGGGCTGTGCCAGGAGAAAAGGAGGGAACAACGTTGTTCAAATAAAACAAAACCCCTGCTCGCTGGAAGTTTATAGTCTAATTTGGGAAAGAAGATATTAAACAGATGCACAGAACAAAACAATTATTCACAGAGATCTCCAGGAAAAACTTAGGGCTCCTCATAGCTGCTTCTCCTTATCACTCCCCACCCTAAATGTTACTGCTAAGGAAAGAGAGGATAAAGTGAGGAAAAGGAGTGATGCCAGTCAAGGACAGCGGCTGGGCCGTGTTCTAATATGAAGAATTAAAAGAAAATAAACATGTGATTCTCTTGCTCTGTACTTGCAGTCAGGGTTTGAATCCCAATCAACCAAACAACCAATTTCTCCCCCTCTTTAATTCACTCTTCTTACCACAATACAACTGGACCTGGGGGCAGTAGTCTAGCCTGACAAGCCCGGGGAAGACTCCCTGGTCTGGCTGAGTGTGGTGCAGTGGGGAAATCTGCTCTATGTGCAGAATAATTCCTCAAGAAGTGTGTGAGTCAAGGCAGGACGGGATACCCCAGGGTCTGGCAGCTAACACATCCCCTTGGGTGCTCTGTAGTCTCACCACAATGTCTAACACTATTTATTTAGCACAATGCTGTACACAGAGAACAGTTTACTACATGGTACAGTACAGGCAATTTGAGTGCTGCACCGACAGCACTAAGATGCTACTTGTACAGTTCAGAAAAATAAAACAACGATCAGGTAGTTATTTAAATTTATCAGAAAGAAATGAAATAATTTCAACATTATGTCTTAAAAAATTATTCAAAATAGAAATAAGACTAAAAATATTCATAATTAGAATATACACACTTTCCAGGTCAGCAGCACAGTTTTCTACGGGGAGGTATTTCGTGAAAATGAAGGGTACAGTGTCCCATGATGCTGAAGGGAAGGGAAAGCCCCGGTAACCCATTCCTCTTTGAGACAAACCTAGGAGCTCCGTAAACTATAACACCAGCACGGGATCTATCACTGGTCTGGGCATGCAGTAACAGAACCCTCAGTGGCCTAATAAACCACATTCCTACAGGCTTTGAAAAGTTCCTAATCATTCCCCAGCATTTAAGCAGTGATGGAAACATTCCATATGCTTCCATCATAAACTACCCTACATGAGGATTACAGAAGTTTGGTCTCAGCCTTCTCAAAAACATCCCATCTACAACAGCAGTTCTCAAAGTATGGCCTGGGGATTACTGCACTAAGTACTGGAATCCCCAAGAACCCTTTGGGGGTGTGCAAGGTCAAAACTATTTTCATAACAATGCTAAGATTTGTTTTTTTCCCTCTTATTTTTTCAGGAGTATACCGTGGAGGTTCCCTGATCCAAGAGACATTACATGTGATGACATCATTGCTCTGATGTCAAAATACAATGGATTTATTATTGTTACTTTGAAAATGAATAATTATTTTTAAAGTTCCTAAGTTTTAATTTACAATATAGCAAATACATAACCGCAAAAGCTCTTTGGAGGATAAAGTGGACCAGTGCTTCTCAAATGTCATTGTGCATCATAATCACCTGGAATAAAACACAGATTCCCATGCTCTACCTGCAGAGAATGAATGGTAGTAAGTCTGAGGTGGGGGCCAGTAACCTGCATTTCTAACAAGCTCCAGAGTGCTGCTGAAGCTGCATGTCTAAGGATCTCACTTTGAAGTGTTTTAGACTCACATTTATCAAACTGTGTAAAACAAACCACTTAGTAGCGCATGAAACCAGTTTAGTGGGTCAGACCAGTAAAATAAGTTATGCGATCACTTTACTTATACTAATTTTCACGAGTGTCTGTATCCCAAGTCATGTTGTAAAATGTATTTATTACAGTGGTTCACAAAGTAATCACTTCACTAGACACATCTGCACATCACGTTATCACAAACAGAAAAAAAGGCAAAACATGGGAATCCTTTAAACTGCAAGATGCTGAATCAGTGTTTCATTTGGTCTAACAAATTATTACCTACACTTGACTCAGACAATATTGAGAAAGGAAGTTCCCAAATAAAATCAAACATCATCACATCTCACAGGCAAATTGATATAATGCATAACAACCTTAACCCTTTTATTGATACTGGAACAGATTCTCAAATTTCACCAATGGCTAATGCTCAGTAAATCTGCCTGATATGAGTGCTAAAGACTTCTTGACTCCTACAATTCAAGTGATTTTGTTTCTACTATATTTTAAAAGATCTCAGGTAATTTTAATAAGGAAGTACTTCAAAGATCATCTACTCCATCCTCCACATGGTGTGGGTGTCTCTTCTACTGCAATGTTGGACAGATGGTTATATATGACCTACAGAACTCCTATAATATAGAAAAATGAAAAAATTTTACAAGCATTTCTAAATCATTAGCCAGTTATTTCTCATACTGAGTTAGGCTGTTTCTTTGTGACTTCCACCCATTGATCTAACTTTTCTAACCTGAAGTAACACTGAATAATTCTACTCCCTCCTACACTTGTGCGTCACCAACCTAGACTGCAGTTAGACATCCTAAAACTCATTAAATAAAAGAACTATTATACCCTGACCACTCCTGAGATATTCTAGCCATGTCAAAAGGTCCAAAAAGGCAATGTATCAGAGATTCTATCATAACCAAGGATATCTTATCCTTTATACTGTGCTTTTTAGATACAGAGGCTTTGCAATATGTTTTAACCTATGGAAGCCAATTTTCCTCTTTATTTTTCATAATCTTCTTGGCTGTTCTTGGAAATCTGTGATTACATAAGTGCTTTTTATTTATTTTTATTTATTTATTTATTAGCTACGTTGGGTCTTCGTTGCGATGCTCGGGCCTCTCGTGGTGGCTTCTCTTGTTTCGGAGCACGGGCTCTAGGCGCGCGGGCTTCAGTAGCTGTGGTGCACAGGCTCAGTTGCCCCAAAGCATGTGGGATCTTCCTGGATCAGGGATCAAACCTGTGTCCCCTGCACTGGCAGGCAGATTTTTTTTTTAACCACTGCGCCACCAGGGAAGTCCTGATATAAGCTTTTAAATCACTTATGTAGTAAGCCTTGTGAATCTAACTAGAATCATATAAATTCTGTGTATTAACCTGGGAAAGACTGGTACTCATATATACTGAGTCCCCCAAACAGGAACTGATTTTCCCCCATGTTTTCAGCCTGTGTTTCTTGACAAAATTTTATAGTTGTCTTCATATAGGTTCTATGTCTTCCCTATTAAATTTTCTCTACAGTCTTCTAAGATATTACAGTTAATATGAAAAGGTTTGGTTTTTTCCATTTTCATTTCAAGCTAGCTTTCACACAAAAAAAGTCACTGACTTGGCATCCTTTTCTTGTTTCATTCAGCCATCTTGCCAAATTTTCTTATTAAGTCTAGAAGTTTTTAGTAGGATCTTCTGGGTTTTCTAGGAATGTAATCATATCTTAAAAAAAAAAAAGACTTTGTCTCTTCTTTTTAAAATGTTTATACCAATTACTTCCTTTTTTCCTTTTTTATTCCTCAAGACAATAATTAAAAATAATGGTAATTTCACAGTAGACCCCATTTTATTGTTGATTTTAAGGGAAATGATTTTAGCATTTCATCCTGTAAAATGATGCTTTTTATTAGTTTTCAGTAAGTAGCCTTTTCATCAAATGTAATCAGTTTACTTTTATTTTTGTTTTATTAGAAATGGGTCATTAGAAAAGAGTTTCATTAGAAATGGCTACTGAGAGGAGAAGAATCAAGATGGCAGAGTAGGAGGACGTGCGCTCACTCCCTCTTGCAAGAGCACCAGAATTACAACTAACTGCTGAACAACCATCGACAGAAAGACACTGGAGCTCACAAAAAAAAAACCACCCCACATCCAGAGACAAAGGAGAAGCCACAACGGGACGGTAGGAGGGGCGCAATCGCATTAAAATCAAATCGCATAAATGCTGGGTGGGTGACTCACAAGCTGGAGAACAGTTATACCACAGAAGTCCTGAGGGTTCTGAGCCCTACATCAGGCTTCCTAAACTGGCGATGCAGCAATGGGAGGAGGAATCCCCAGAGAATCAGACTTTGAAAGCCAGTGGGATTTAATTGCAGGACCTCCACAGGACTGGGGGAAACAGAGACTCCACTCTTGGAGGGCACACAAAAAAGTGTGCTCACCAGGACCCAGGGGGAAGGAGCAGTGACCCCATAGGAGACTGAACCAGACCTACCTGCTGGTGTTGGACGGTTGCCTGCAGAGGTGGGGGCCAGCTGTGGCTCACCAAGGAGACAGGGGCACTGGCAGCAGGGGTTCTGAGAAGTGCTCATTGGTGTGAGCCCTTCCAGAGTCCACCACTAGCTCCACCAAAGAGCCTGTAAGCTCCAGGGCTGCGTTGCCTCAGGCCAAATGACCACCAGGGTGGGAACACAGTCCCACCCATTGGCAGGGAAGCAGATGAAGGTGTCACTGAGCTCCACCCACCCAGCCCAACCCACCATCAGACCCTCCCATCAGGAAGCACCCACGAGCCTCCTAGACAGCTTCCTCCACAAGAGGGCAGACAGCAGGATCAAGCATTATCAGCAGTATTTCATCTTGTGGAACTGAAAACCACAGCCACAGAAAGACAGAGAGAATGAAAAAGCAGAGGACTTTGTACCAGATGAAGGGACAGGATAAAAACCCAGAAAAACAACTAAATGAAGAGGAGATAGGCACCCTTCCAGAAAAAGAATTCAGAATAATGATGGTGAAGATGATCCAGGACTTTGAAAAAAGATTGGATGCAAAGATCAAAAAGTTGCAAGAAAAGTTTACCAAAGACCTAGAAGAATTAAAGAACAAACAAACAGAGATATGCAACACAATAACTGAAATGAAAAATACACTAGAAGGAACCAACAGCAGATTAACTGAGGCAGAAGGGCAAATAAGTGACCTCGAAGACAGAGTGGTGAAAATCACTGATGTGGAAAAGAATAAAGAAGAATGAAAAGAACTGAAGAGAGCCTAAGATACCTCTGGGACAATGTTAAATGCACCAACATTCGCATTATAGGGGTCCCAGAAGGAGAAGAGAGAGAGAAAGGACCCGAGAAAATATTGGAAGAGATTATAGTTGAAAACTTCCTTAACATGGGAAAGGAAACAGCTAGCCAAGTGCAGGAAGCGCAGAGAGTCCCAGGCAGGATAAACCCAAGGAGAAACACACCAAGACTAAAACAGTAGTCAAATTGACAAAAATTAAAGACAGAGAAAAGTTATTAAAAGCAACAAGGGAAAAATGACCAATAACATACAAGGGAACTCCCATAAGGGTAACAGCTGATTTCTCAGCAGAAACTCTGCAAGCCAGAAGGGAGTGGCACGATATATTTCAAGTGATGAAAGGGAAGACCCTACAACCAAGAATACTCTACCCAGCAAGGCTCTCATTCAGATTCGAGGGAGAAATCAAAAGCTTTACAGACAAGCAACAGCTAAGAGAATTCAGCACCACCAAACCAGCCCTACAACAAATGCTAAAGGAACTTCTCTAAGCGGGAAACATAAGAAAAGGACCTACAAAAACAAACCCAAAACAAGTAAGAAAATGGTAATAGGAACATACATATCGACAATTACCTTGAATGTAAATGGACTAAATACACCAACCAAAAGACACAGACTGGCTGAATGGATACAAAAACAAGACCCATATATATGCTGTCTCCAAGAGACCCACTTCAGACCTAGGGACACATACAGACGGAAAGTGAGGAGATGGAAAAAGATATTCCATGCAAATGAAAATCAAAAGAAAGCTGGAGTAGCAATACTCATATCAGATAGAACAGACTTTAAAGAAATGGCTACTGAGTTTTTATCAAATACCATTCTAACATCTGTTTTTTTGTAAGCAATCAGAAGTTTTCATTTTATTTTAACTGCAATGGATACTCATTAACAGAGATGGGTTTTTGTTTTCTGTTTTTAACTTTGAGGTATAATTTGCATGTAATAAATGCATCCATTTTTAAGTATACACTTCAATGAATTTTGACAAATGTATATGCCCATATAAACATCACAATCTATACAGAATTTTCCATCATCCTAAAATATTCCCTTGCACCTCTCACCAGCCAACACATTCCTGTCTCTGCTTTCCCTCCATGGCCCTGGGCAAACAGATTCTTTTCTAGTTTCATAAAAATGGAGACAGATAGTAAGTATTCCCTTACTTCTGTGCCTGACTTCTTTGGCACATCATGGTTCTGGGATTCATCCATGCTCAGTTCCCTGTTAACAATGAGTAGTACTCCACAGCATGGATATACTGTCACTTGTTTAGCCATTCATTCACTGAGGGCTTCCAAAGTAAGGGAGAAAGTTTGATTTGGTTCTAAAAGTTAACCCTAGCTGCTGAGTGAAGACTCCACTGGAGTGTGCAATGGCAGCAGTAAGGTGGCCAATGAAGAGGCTCTTCTGAGTCCAGGCAAGAGTATGGCAGCCCAGCCTAGAGTGGTGTTGAATCAGCACACTTGAGTTCAATTCCTGCCCTAAGCAAATAAGCTAAGGCAAATGCACCTCATTCACGTTTCTGAGCAGGTTTTCATCTGTAAGACCCTGCAGAGTTGCTAGGAGGGTAGCTGAGAATGCACACTGCCTGCTAACTCACTGGAACGTACGTCCCATGAGGGCAGCAAAGCATCTAGTAGAGATTTGGGACCTAAACGAATGTAGTTAAATACTTTTAGATTCTTCCTATTCTTTTGTCAAACGTGAATGTAAGCTAAGAGAGCTGTACAATTTGACACTTGTTTTTCACCTCTCTGCCAACCCTGGTTGAGAAGACTCACAAGCATGATTCTGGGAGTCTGTGGCAGGCAGAAAAGATTGAGAACCTCCAGCCATGCACACAGCACGGATGGAGCCCAAGCATGCTAGCAGCTGAAGTCTTCAACAGGTGAAGTTCTAAGATTTTCTCCAACCCAGCTCTTGACCTTGAGAACATTAAAGCTTAAAACCTCTTCTACAATGTCAGTGACTCAGGGGGCATGGGCTTTCTGGCGAAGACATGGCTGGGAAAAGGTGCAACTATTGGTTTTAAAAGCCTTTGGCTCTTTGAAATAATTTTACCTCTAGAGCTTAGACTACGACCTTTGATGTAGTGGGTTCAGCAAATATTTGTAACAGAAAGGAGAAAAACTTCTTCCTCACAATTAATGCTTACCTTCTTAACTGTGTGGGGGATAATTTCAAATAAAGCCCGAAGCCCTAATTGATGCCTATGCTCCCCACTCCAGTGGTTACTGGAGGTCAAAGCCCTGTCGCAGCACCTCTGTGATGTGCCTCTGTAAACCCCATGCTATTAACCACCCTCATTTGCATGACCCAGTTTTTTTTTTTTTCATTCCCCGCCCCCACCTTCCCCACTTTCCCCACTTGGTGTCCATGTGTTTGTTCTCTACATCTGTGTCTCTATTTCTGCCTTGCATTTCCTCTTTCATAATTGTTAGCATCTGCCTTATGTACTGAGGTGCTCCTATATTCGGGGCATACATATTTATAATTGTTATCTCCTCTTCTTGGATGGATCCCTCGATCTTTATGTAGTGTCCTTTCTTGTCTCTTGTAACATTTTTTATTTTAAAGTCTATTTAATCTGATGTGACTACTGCTACTCCAGCTTTCTTTTGATTTTCATTTGCATGGAATATCTTTTTCCATCTCCTCACTTTCCGTCTGTATGTGTCCCTAGGTCTGAAGTGGGTCTCTTGGAGACAGCATATATATGGGTCTTGTTTTTGTATCCATTCAGCCAGTCTGTGTCTTTTGGTTGGGGCATTTAGTCCATTTACATTCAAGGTAATTGTCGATATGTATGTTCCTATTACCATTTTCTTACTTGTTTTGGGTTTGTTTTTGTAGGTCCTTTTCTTATGTTTCCCGCTTAGAGAAGTTCCTTTAGCATTTGTTGTAGGGCTGGTTTGGTGGTGCTGAATTCTCTTAGCTGTTGCTTGTCTGTAAAGCTTTTGATTTCTCCCTCGAATCTGAATGAGAGCCTTGCTGGGTAGAGTATTCTTGGTTGTAGGGTCTTCCCTTTCATCACTTGAAATATATCATGCCACTCCCTTCTGGCTTGCAGAGTTTCTGCTGAGAAATCAGCTGTTACCCTTATGGGAGTTCCCTTGTATGTTATTGGTCATTTTTCCCTTGTTGCTTTTAATAACTTTTCTCTGTCTTTAATTTTTGTCAATTTGACTACTGTTTTAGTCTTGGCGTGTTTCTCCTTGGGTTTATCCTGCCTGGGACTCTCTGCGCTTCCTGCACTTGGCTAGCTGTTTCCTTTCCCATGTTAAGGAAGTTTTCAACTATAATCTCTTCCAATATTTTCTCGGGTCCTTTCTCTCTCTCTTCTCCTTCTGGGACCCCTATAATGTGAATGTTGGTGCATTTAACATTGTCCCAGAGGTATCTTAGGCTCTCTTCAGTTCTTTTCATTCTTCTTTATTCTTTTCCACATCAGTGATTTTCACCACTCTGTCTTCGAGGTCACTTATTTGCCCTTCTGCCTCAGTTAATCTGCTGTTGGTTCCTTCTAGTGTATTTTTCATTTCAGTTATTGTGTTGCATATCTCTGTTTGTTTGTTCTTTAATTCTTCTAGGTCTTTGGTAAACTTTTCTTGCAACTTTTTGATCTTTGCATCCAATCTTTTTTCAAAGTCCTGGATCATCTTCACCATCATTATTCTGAATTCTTTTTCTGGAAGGGTGCCTATCTCCTCTTCATTTAGTTGTTTTTCTGGGTTTTTATCCTGTCCCTTCATCTGGTACAAAGTCCTCTGCTTTTTCATTCTCTCTGTCTTTCTGTGGCTGTGGTTTTCAGTTCCACAAGATGAAATACTGCTGATAATGCTTGATCCTGCTCTCCTTATCTCAGTCCGAAGTTCTTTGACTCCACCCACAGCCTATCTCCAAAACAAAACATCCACACATTTGCTCCAAGCCAGCAGGAGGTGTTTGAGAACACACAGTCAGTCCCTAGTGTTGGCACTGAAGGTGGAAGCACACTGTGGGCATTGAGGGAGAAGCTGGACAGACAAGCAGGCTTCAAGGCCTGTGGAGAGGACTGCCTGGAAGGAGGTGGGCAAAACAGCAGAAGGCAGCCCCTGGCTTCAGTTAAGTAGAACCGCCCATGACCCAGTTTTTAATAAGCCTGATCTGTGTTCTCCTAAGTGGTTTTAGCCCTATCGTCTATTTTTTTTAATTAATTAATTTATTTTATTGGCTGTGTTGGGTCTTTTTTGCTGTGCGCGGGCTTTCTTTTTAGTTGCGGTGAGTGGGGGCTACTCTTCAATGTGGTGCGCGGGCTCCTCATTGCCGTGGCTTCTCTTGTTGCGGAGCATGGGCTCCAGGCGTGTGGGCTTCAGTAGTTGCAGCACATGGGCTCAACAGCTGTGGCTCGCGGGCTCTAAAGCGCAGGCTCAATAGCTGTGGCGCATGGGCTTAGTTGCTCCACAGCATGTGGGATCTTCCTGGAGCAGGGATCGAACCCATGTCCCCTGCATTGGCAGGCTGATTCTCAACCACTGTGCCACCTAGGAAGCCCCCTACCATCTATTTTTAATACTCATTTGATGGTTCCCTTTAAATATAGCATGGCCTGAGACAATTCTGATAGATGTCCTGATGCTGATCCATGCATGTCCTCTCTTGGTGGGATGCAGCTTTGTTGACTACTGGCTTCATGCATAGGGTAATCTGGTGGGATCATAGTATTGGGGGATCTTTGGGTAACCTCTCTAATGGCTGGTTAGATTTCTCAGAGAAATATATTCCACTATTGTGCCTGAGAGTACCCGTCTGCCTGCCAGCACTCTGAGAACCAAGTGGAGAACAGGGCTGGGAGCAAGTGTCACTACGTTATGTCCACATTCACTTGATCCTCTGCCAACTCTGCCTGGTGTCCCTCAGTACAAAGACTATTCTGTTCTCTGCAGGGAAGAACCTCCAAGCTTTTGCCAGGGTGGAGGAAACAGTTCACCCTTCTTTGAAGAATGAGGGAGGAGATATGGAGAAAATCTTCCAGAGACTGTAGACCAATATTCCCACCTTTGAGAATTTTCCATGTTACTGGAACTAATAATTACTGAGACTTCTGAATGGTTCCACAGTGACAATGAGCTACTTCTCAGTTTTTCATGTTGTCAGCTTAGGACTCAACTTTTTAGGTTGCTAAGTAAGTTAAGAATCATCCTTCAGCTTTACATTTTTCAAAATCACCTTTCTTTTTTCCTTGTGGGCTTGTGGCTTCTAAAAAACTCAATTTAGGGGGTTTTGGGATGAGGAAAAATGTGTATATTTAAGCTATCATCTCTACCACAAATTGGTTAAAGTACTTTCTTCAGTAATTTCCTCAAAAAGGGTATATATTACAGTACGTCTCTGAATTTTTATTTTAAAATCTCTCTTTTCACATTGACAAATGAGGGTATCTTAGTTGGGTATAGTACTCTTGGAACAAGTTCTTTCCTATAAAGCAGATACTCAGTTTAAGGTTTTCTAATATCCAATTTATAGATTAAAGATGATTGCATTCTACATTCTTTGCATGCAACTTTTTTCCTTCTAGAAGCCTTAAGAAGTTTTTTGTTCTTGACATGCCTAGAATAGTTACTCTTTTTCATTAATCCTGTTTGAAACTGAGTCTTTCTAACTCACTGAAGTCCTTCCTAAGAACAGTGGGGAAAAAAAAAAACCTCCCCTATTATTTCTTTTAAAATTAACCTTTCCTTGTCTATTTTATTTTCATGAAACTCTTACTATTTACATATACAACCTCTTGGAACTTCTCTCTACATCTCTCATCATTTCGCACATTTCATTCTCTCTACCTCTCTGCTACATATTTTGAGATACTTCTTCCATTTATTTTTTGGGTCACTATAATTTTGTTCTTAGCAGTGGTCATCCTTTCACTTTGCTGAAATGTTTTATTTCTAAAACTCACAGGTTTTTTACTCTTTTAATTTAATACCTGTAATTGTTCCTACAGTTTTTCAGTAAGCACAGCCCTCTGCCTCCCATACCTGCAGATCTAAAATTGAGTACTGTCTATCCTCAGGGATTCTTCTAGGTCTTCCTCCCTAGATAAGTAATCCACTTCCTTTGTATGCAAATAGCTCTGTTTGCTCCCAACAGTCAGGTCAAAGTGTAGGCCGTGGCTTGCTGGCAAATGTTGAATAGCTAACTGGGGTGTGGAGGAAGGAGAAGTGGCCCTAGTGTGCAACGTTTGCCAGTTTTCTTACTGTAAATACTTTCTCCAAGGCTGATTTCAAACTACCAATATCAAATCAAAGAAGATGGATTAGGAGGAGATACACACAGTGGCTCTCCTGAGGCAGTATGGTAGCCCCAGGTCCTACAGAAGAGAGTCCTTGGAGAGGTGTTTTCAACAGTCTACAATAAGGACTTCCCTGGTGGTGCAGTGGTTAAGCTCTGCACTCCCAATGCAGGGGGCCCAGGTTCAATCCCTGCTCAAGGAACTGGATCTCACATGTGTGCTGCAACTAAAAGTTTGCATGCTATAACTAAGAAGTCAGAGAGCCACAACTAAGGAGGCTGCTTGCTGCAACTAAGATCCAGAGCAACCAAATAAATAAATAAAAATTTTAAAAAAAGTCTACATTATCTCATCCTTGAAGCCATCCTTGATTCCCCGAATTGCAACTGGCTTCTTTTTTTTCTGCTCCAAGACATTTTACTTACATCTTCACTTTAGCACTTCTCTTATTCTGTCCTGTAGTGTAGTTAGTTCTTTACCTGTTTATTTCCCTAATGATACAACCACCTTAAGGACAGGAAAAATACATTATTTCTCTTTGATTTTCTCCTAGAGCCTACACCAATTATTTGTTGAATGATTTTAATGACTGGATTTTTAAAGGCAATACTTCAGTCATGTATTTACCACTTTTAAAGGTACAGAAATACTTGACTAAATTCAAAGGGAAAAAAAAGAGAAGTATAATTAATAATAGACTTCTTGTGCTAAATCAAAGTTAATTCTAATAATTTCTTTTGATGGGGCTGGTGCTTCAAGTGTAGCAAGGCAGCAGAGAAATAAGTCCTAACTGTCCATTTTAGGCTAACTGAAATTGTATTTCTTAAAATATCTTCTTCATTTTCCCTTTATTTCAAAATCAAAATATCTACTTCCCCATTTTCCATTTATTTTTCAGAATCAAAGGAAAATACCTTTTCAACATCAGCATCTAATAAGTTGAAGAACAAATTCTTGTGTATTCTATTTTTAAACTTTAGACACAATTATTTCAAAGTTCAGTCTAAGAGCCTTTAGTAACACTGTCCAAGTCTACAAATAAACTTGGGATAATAAACATATACACAAGAAAAACTTAATGCAGTCATAAAGACAGGCACTTGCCTGTGAATAGTGTCTAGGATAGCTGGACAGATGGGAAGCAGATGGGTAATCCCAAAGGGGCAAAATGACCCAGCCTCAAACATATGGATGAGATCCTGGATTAACTTCAGTTGCCACTTCCTGCTGTCTCTTTCAGGCACATGTATCAAACAATCAAAGATGATACAGTCTAATACATCTAAGACCTGCTCTGGGGAAAAATCGGGAAGAAGACATAGAGTAATCTGAAGAAGAACAACAACAAGAGATAGTAGCCATTCTGAGAAGAAAGAACTGACACGAAAATAATATGATGGAATAAAATAACCAGTAGGAATTAAGAATGGCAAATATAGGTGTGTACTTTTAAAATCCTTACAGATAATATGACAACATATAACATACTCTGAAAACTTTTATAATTTATGAATTTAAATCCTAGCAATATTGAATAAGTACTGAAACAGAAGTTGAAAACTCTTGAGTTTAATTTCTGGCTTTATTTATATTACTGGTCATTTAGCCTTATCAGTTTTTCTTCACATGTAAAATAAAGGGTGAGATTAAAAATTGCTACAGGCCTTCTAACAACGTAAAACAATTCAAAAATTGTTATACATAAGAAACAGAATTATAGTGTCTGTGCTGATAATTCCCTGCCGAAAAAAGAAATGTAATATATTAAGTTTATTACAGCAAACTGCAATTTTCATTTTTAAGAAAATTTCTGAGTTCTGTTGAGAATTTGGAACATTTCAGCATATAATAACCAATTCCGATTAGAAATTTTAAATGCTTCATTCTCTTCCATGGTAATGGGATACAATGTCGAATATGCACACACACATGTATAAATGTGTGTGCGTGTATAAATACCCATGTACACACACAACATGTGTGTTCTAAAGGTTCCCTTAAGTTTTGACCTGTTGTCCCCTTCTGCCTACTGTTTCATGAAAGCCAGGAAGACACAAAAGCACATGGAAATCCGAGTCCACTTCACAACTGACAATAACTTTTAATTAAAACTTTAGAAAGGACAAGAAGCCAAAACATTAGGATCAAAACATAACACATTTGTAATCTGGATACATGTACAGTTAATTAAAAATAGTCAGGGTAATACCTTCTCACCCATACTGTGAACAAGATTCTTTTCATTAATCAACAAATATTTATTCAGTGTCTTTTCGTTGCTAGCAATACAATAAAAAGCAATAACATAAGTGGTTCCTGGCTTCATGAAACCAACAGATATTAATGAAATAATCACACAAGTACAAAACTGTAATCATGTTAAGGTTTTAATTTATATTTTTAAAAAATTTAGAAGTTCAGGAAAAAGAACCTGATGATTCATTAGTCTCGGTTTTAAGTTCCGAATTAAAACACATTCCTTATTTTTCTTGGTACTAATGATAAAGCTCTGTAACACTAAAGTTTTGAAAGAACAATCAAATCAATAATCTCCAGTTATTCTTAAGAAAACTCTGTATTAAAAATTCTGATGTAAGAAATTGCTTTGTAAATGTATTCAATAGCTCAATGACATGAAGCTGACCTGCATCTATATACAGCTCCTAAAATGAATGGTTTTATATACTAAAACACTTTAAATGGATATAAAGAACACTTAAAATTTGTGAGAGAAGATCTAATCTTCATATGTCCCCAAGTTCATTAGAAACATAGGGAGAGGCTTTCACTTAGTAATATTTCTGCTAAGTCCTGCCAGCGTCTTAATACCATGACGACCATGTTTTCAGTGCTCCCTCGAGGGTTTTCTCTGTCTCTCACGCGATGAGCAATTTTTCCACTACCTGGAAACACTCATCAATAACTCTGCGGTGCTAACTTTCACAGTCCACTCATTACTTTATTCAACACTCACTTTTCAGAATAAAACCATCATCTTCTTAGACATCCCCATTTTCATTAATAGGAACAGCACCTGGTAGTCTGAAATTTTCAGTGTTAATTTTCATAAAGATACAGTCTGAATATTAAAGAAGAGTTCCTGTATATACTCCTATCAGCAGGGAATACAAACCTGTATTGACTTTCAGAAACACAACATTCCACATACTAGTTGCATTTCTCACTCAACAAAATTGCAGATTATCACACATTCATGAGTCATTCATGAATACTCAAAGTCATGAATGTCAGTAGTCTAGGATACTCTAAGTATATTAATAAATCAAGTATAACATAGGCCAAAGGCCCTAATTTCAGATTAAAGTATACATTGTAATAAAGTATAAAAAAATTTAATGCAACTAAAATGCTTCAATATATACAAACCTTTAAAGCCATCAGGATACACATCAGAAAGAAATTTAGTGTTGATGTCTCCTTCTATAAAGCGTGAGTTGATTATCACCTCTCGAAGTAATGCAATATTATGTGTAACACCTAAAAATAAAATGGTAACAGGCTGAATTGAAAAACAATGAGTCAGTTAAAAAATCTAATTCCTATTATGTGGCGAAATTTACCAATAGTGTCCTATGACCTAGCAAAAACCATGCAAGACTACTTAACTCCTTGATTTCATTTTTTGTCAAGTTCAACAAAAAATGTTTGAACTTGAGGCAACAGTAAAACATTAAATGCAAATTTAAGCAGCTTGTGGTTGCCAAGTCAATTCAATGGGGAAACCAATGTTTTTTCAATAAACGGTAAAACTACTAGTGATTACACATTTGGGAAAATGAACCTCAACCCTAACTCACAGGACACCTAAAAATTAACTCAAATTGGGTCACAAACCTAAAAATATAAGCTATATAGGTAGAAATCAACAGAAAAATCCGTTACCTTGAGGTAGGGAACAGATTCTTAGATAGTATACAAAACCCATGAACCATTAAAAGAATATCAAAAAATTATACTCCATCAAATTTTTAAAGTCTGCTCTTCAAAGGATATAATTAAGAAAACGAAATGGCAAGCCACAGACAAAGAAAATATTCACAACACATATTTCAAATAAAGAACTTGTATCTGGAATATATAAAGAATGCTAACAATATAATAAGATGACAAACAAACCAGATGAAAAAAGATAGGGAAAAGATCTAAGCAGACATTTCACAAAATATATACAAATGGCCACTAAGCACAGGAAAAGATGTTCAACGTCACTGTCAAAAAAATACAATGAGATATACCCAAACACCAATTTAAGTGGTTAAAGGTTAAAAGACAGATAATCCTAAGTGTTGGTGAGAATGTGGAACAAGTGGAACTGTCACAACCTGGGGGGGGGAGGGGGCAGGGGGCATGAATTGGTACATTTTATAGTTTACTTTCACTTTGGACTGGCAGTTTCTTTAAAATTTAAACATAGGGTTTCCTAGGTGGCACAGTGGTTGAGAATCCACCTGCCAATGCAGGGGACACAGGTTCCATCCCTGCTCCAGGAAGATCCCACATGCCACGGAGCAGCTAAGCCCGTGTGCCACGACTATTAAGCTTGCGCTTTAGAGCCTATGAGCCACAACTATTGAGCCCATGTGCTGCAACTACTGAAGCCCACGTGCCTAGAGCCCATGCTCCGCAACAAGAGAAGCCATGGCAATGAGGAGCCCGCGCACCACAACGAAGAGTAGCCCCCACTCATCACAACTAAAAAGAAAGCCCGCGCACAGCAAAAAAGACCCAACACAGCCAATAAAATAAATAAATTAATTAAAAAAAAAAAGTTAAACATATACTCACCATACGATTCAGACAATTCACTCCTAAGTATTTACCCAAGTTAAAATAAAAACAGGGGGAAATGTGGAGTCACCTCTAATTGTACAGTTTCTTTTGGGAGTGATGACTATGTTCTAAAAACTGTGGTGATGGTTGTGTGAAGAATTGTGTGAAGAATGGTTGCACTATTCTTGTGAATGTACAAAAACCACTGAGCTGTATATTTTAAATGGTGGAGTGTATAGTATGTGAATTATTTTTCAATGAAGTTGTTACGAAAAAGAAAAGAAAAGAAAATAGCTACTGATATAAAAAACAAAAACAAAACAAATGTATGCCTATACAAACACAGAGGTTAACAGCTTTATTTGCAAAGTCAAAAACTGGAAACAATCTAAATGTCCATCAACAGTGAATGGGTTAATAAAATGTGGTTTGTCCATACAATGGAATTCTCCTCAGCAATAAAAAGAAGTGAGTCCCCCAATATACACAATAAGGATGAATCTCAAAATTATTATGCTGAACTAAAGAATAAAGAAGCAAGACCAAAAATAACGCATACTGAATGCAACCTACAGAAAGCAGATCAAGTGGTTGAATTAGGACAGGGTCGGAGAAAGGATGGACTGCAAAGGCCATGAGGAAACTTTGGGAGGTGAGAAAAATGTTCAGTATTTTGATTGGAGACGGTTTTGCAGGTGCATACGTATGTCAAAACTCATCAAATCAAATACTTTAAACATGAGAAGTTTATTATATGTCAAGTATACTTCAAAATAAGTTGAGAAGGAGAAGGAGAATTGGGGGAAAGGGAGAGGAGGAAGAGCGAAAGGGAGAGGATGAGGGAAAGGGAGAGGATGAGGGAAAGGGAGAGGAGGAGGACAACAAGGATGAGAAAAAGAAAAAAGCTTGTGATCAAGTAGGAAAAACTGAGCCTAGTACCCAATGACTACTCCAAAGTAACGTTAAAATAGGTAACTACCACAAGAGGGATATGAATGGTATCAGGATGATTCTGTGATATAGAGAAAGTTTATGAAGGGAGTAGATTACAAAGATATTAAATAGGAATAAAAGGTAGAGCAAAGAGGCATCTCAAAACCAAGGAAAGAAGGAATTATATTAGGCGTCCACTAGAAGGGTGACTTCAGTATAACAGCTGAAGTTGAAGGAAACAGGTTTGCTAATTCCTTCCAATTCCGTAACCCACTCTTGCATAGCTCTAATTTGTACCACTATGCTTTGTAATAAACCTAGAAAGCCTGACTCTATTCTTGCTATTCAAGTCTTAGAGAATCCTCACTTACAAAAGAATAATTACAAAGTAAGCAAAGAATCACTCAGGTTCAAGTACCTGATCTACCTCTTACCTTGAGTAAGCTACTTAAACTCTCAAAGTTTTCGTTTCCTCATTTGTGAAATGCTGATAATAATAAAGCCTATTTAGTATGATTGTCATGAGGTACAAAGGAAATAGTGTTTAACACAATGCCAGGTACTCAACAAGGTGCATTATTATCATTGGGCTCATTATTATTATTTTATATGAGAATAAATACAGAGCAGAAGACAACATGTAATTAATAAACATCAGACAGAAGCTGTACAGCATCCTAAGCCTCAGTACTGACCTACCTATCTACCTACCCTCTAGTTCATATTCTCTAAGAATGCAGCTCCACAAATTTAAGCTTATACCTAGTTCTATATGGAGTGTGAGTGTGAATCCATCCTATAAGGCAAAGATCAGCAAACTATGGCCTGCAGGTCAAATCGTAAATAAGGTTTTACTGAAGCTCATCAGTGTTTGTATATGGTTGTCTTCATGCTAAATAGCAGAGCCCAGTAGTTGCAACAGAGACCATGTTACCCACAGAGTCTAAGATATTTATTCTCTGGCCCTTTAACAAAAGTTTGCTCACATCTGCTGCTAAGTTTTAACAATGCTGATGTTCTGAGCAAATTAATCTATATCTCTCAACATTTTCTCCACTCCTACTTACTCATGCAGGAGTTAGATATCACAGGAAGGAAAATGAAAGCAAACAGTATGGTTCATGCTCTGTGGGAACTTTCAGTAACCAGTTATAGAATAAGAAAATTATAAGGAAAAAGGAGACAAAAACAAGAAAACTGTGATCCAAAGAGACTGAATCATTCACCTCATGTTTATTACAAGTTACAGCAGTAATATATGTAAAAAAAAAATTTTTAATACAGAACTATATTGTGACAGACTGCAGGTTTCCCCTAAAATTTGCTTTTAATTTTTTCCACAATAGAATCTTAGCTGAACAAAAGACCCCCTAGACACAGACTCCATTTCCCCAATCTATCTTATAGCTAGACATGGTAAACCAATTCCTGGACAAGAGACTATAAGTTATAGTAATGCATCCAACTTCAGCTTCACTTACGTAAAAAAAAGAACTGCTTGAACATCCTTTTCTTCCCTTTTCCTATGGGTTTCCTGATACTGCAGAAACTCAGCTTTGGCAATGCAGATGAAGGGGAACAACAGAGTGAGAGTGGGGGTGGGCGGAGGAGGGGAAGAGATAGGTGTGTGTATCTCCTGAAATGACCACAGGAAACTAACTTGCCCCATCAGCACAGACCAGCCAGACTGTTAAAAGAGAAGTAAATAAATTTCTATCTTATTCATACCACTGGAGTTAAGAATCTTTGTTACAGCAGGTTACCCTGTACCCTAATGTGTACATATGGGGGAGAAGGTCATACTTTTTGATATGACTTCCTATCTCTGAGACAACAAATGTTAACAACTTAATATATCCTTCCAGGCATTTTTCTATGCATCCCTTTATACTAGACCATACTAGCAACCATATGAAAGATTCTGAGCATCTCTTCCTGACTCAGAAGTTATTACGTGTCTGAAATTTTATAACATTCAATTTTCAATCTATTTAAACTACTTCAAAACATTTAGAGAGAGTTCCAAAATTCAAATTTTAATGCTATTCCTTTAGCTACACAAATATTCCATGGGAGGAGTTATCATAGACAATGATCTAATAAATATCTTCCACAGCACATGCCCAGGAGAAATGCATAGTTATCCCAACCTTGCTTTGTGGTTAATGACTTGGCCCATATTCAGTAACTAATGTTTTGAAGGACTTTTGTAATTATGTACATTTCTATGAGGAATTACTGAAAGGTATAAAACTTTTGATTACACCAATATATCTAACAAATCACTGCAAAAAGTTGGCATTTGCCTGTATTATAGGTGATATTCTGAAAGACAAAAATGAAGAGCAATTAATAAAAAGCAAAGTGTTAGGATGCTTACAAAGGCAAGAGTTTAAAATAGAAGATTCCTTCAAGGAGTTCAGGCTATAAAAGGGAAACGAATCCCTGTCATATGTTTTACAAACACACAAAGCTAAATCACTTTAGAAGAAGAAACGAGTTACAACTTGTTGGAGAGATTTATATGCATCAGAAATGACAGATGTGGCGTTCCAGGAAGAGGAAAGTATTTGTGACTCACACAGATTTTCCAGGCTGGGAAAGAAAGTAGAGAAAGATGCAGAAGGATACAAAGATGGGTAATATTAGGGAGGAACTTAAAGTATCTAAGAATTATCATTGCGGTAAAAAGTAAGTGGATACAACCAGGTATTTCTATGAAAAGGACTGAAAGAAGGACACCACGGCCAAAGCGTATGAGCAAAGAGAACGGTGCATCAGAAAAGTCAAATGGGGGCATTTAGGGCCTGACAGACATGCAAAGATTTCACTTTACTTTGAGAGCACCCAACATGGTTGAAACAGGGTAGACATGACTAGGTTTGTGCATTCCAGGAATCACTCTGGCTGCTCTTGCAAAAAGGACTGGGAAGAGTCAAGCGTGAAGATGGGAAAAAGCAAGCTGACAATGGCAGGAAACACGCTGAAAAACAGTAAGGCCTCAGGCTTAGGGAGTGGACTCAGCTAGGGAGTAGACAATACAGAAGAAGAAAAGCAGCCGGACTTGAGAGAGATTGAGAGGCAGCCAGGGTTTGATGATTTAGTGGACGTGAGGATGGGGGAGGTAAGCCAAGTGCCAACACCCAAACTTCTGGCTCTGCAACATCAGAAAAGATAATATTTAAAGAGGAATAGGTTGAAAGGAAAAAACTTAATGCATTTTTTTGCAGGTTAAATTAAAGATGCCTATGAGATGAGACTGAAAATGTCTAAATGATTGGAGTTCAGGCTAGCAGGCAGATAAGGATGCGTGTATACATCAAAATATAGAGGTCATGGAGGTGGACATTCACATGAAGGAATTCAGAACAGAATGTGAAACAGAGAAATGCAAGACAAATCCAGCAATGTGTGAACTGTCTGCATATAACTGAAGTTTTGGAAAAAATAAGATCCTAAAGGAGGGACTGGAAAGGATGAATGTTAGAAGATCAAGGTGCAGTTGCAGTTTTATTTCCAAAATACAGTGTTCTTAGGTACAAATTAACAATTCAGAATGTTTCAACGTATAAGCTTTTTTGTGTAAATAGTAAATAGCTTAGAAAGGCACTCTCTCAGTATTTTTGTCCTTTGTTCCTCCAGTTAAATAAAAATAATACTGTTCACTTTATATGCACCATATTCTGTATTTAAACTTCACCGGCTTTCCTGTTACAGTCTAATGCTGGTATAAATTTTCTTGCTTTCTGTGTGGCCAACGTCAGAGTAGTTGGCATTGGACTTTGTCTTCAGTAAAATTTCATATTCAAAGTTGAAAAAGACGTGATTTTAGAAAATGTAACAAAGGAATCATAAGCAAATATTAACTTACATTTTCGACATCAAAGAACAAAGCCACTCAAGCACACAAATGAAGCATGGACTTGTAAAAATCTTTCTACTTGAACAGTAAATACAGCATGAAAACACAGACTTTTACCTTGCTAAATAATGTTTCTGGAATAAAATTAATTCACAAGAGCATCTTCCTTTCAATGTCCTCTGAATAAAATATTACATATTACTGTGCAATATTACATATCATTATCTATTATTCCTTCCTAAGGACCATAAGGTCAAACAATAGCTAATGGCAGACAACCAAAATCTAGATCCCTCAACTGATTGCTCCAAAAACTACTGTATATTAATTAATTCTAAAGCCAAATAAGGGAATAATCAAAAAATTATTTTATATCTAAAAGCGCAAAAGATCAGATAAATGAGAGAAAACACTGAACTGTTAAAAGATATCCTACAGGACGTCCTAGTTGGCGCAGTGGTTGGGAATCTGCCTGCCAATGCAGCGGACACGGGTTCTAGCCCTGCTCTGGGAAGATTCCACATGCCACGGAGCAACTAAGCCCGTGTGCCACAACTATTGAGCCTGTGCTCTAGAGTCCATGAGCCACAACTATTGAGCCCATGTGCCGCAACTACTGAAGCCCACGTGCCTAGAGCCCGTGCTCCACAACAAGAGAAGCCACTACAACGAGGAACCCATGCACCACAATGAAGAGTAGCCCCCACTCGCAGCAACTAGAGAAAACCCATGTGCAGCAACGAAGACCCAACACAGACAATAAATAAATAAATAAATAAAATACATTTATTAAAAAAAAAAAAGATATCCTACATATGTGAAAGTTACCATTTTGTGCTTATTTTACTTTCCATGTTCCAGTTAAGACAATGCTATTATATAAACAGACCTCGTTCAAACAAAAAGCGGATAGTAGAGCGACTCTCGAGCTTAGTTTATAACTTTAACAATATTATTAATCACATACTCATAAAAATTACGAGTCTGAGATTTGGACTGGGAATTGAGGCTGACCTCTGCCAAAGTTCACGAGGTCCCATCTGTATGGGAAATCACGACCAGGCCACAGAAAGAGAGGACCCCTAGGAGCAGCTTTCTCCTGACTACCTGCTGGTTCCAAAACACTGGCCAGACATTAGCTGCACGCACTGCCAGGATCAAACAGAGGCCAAAGGTCACTGCTTATTTCATGGGGACTCAGAAATTAACTTTAACCAAGTTACATTTTTGCTCTAAAGAATCTCTGTCTTAACAGAAGCTCACAATCAGCTCAGGGGAAAAAAATCATTTGCACAACTAAACAGTTATCAAACTCAACAGTAAACTGTCCATCTTCTATCCTTCATAAAACAATTTTTTAACCCCTCTATCCTTTAGAATTAGTCAGATGAATGATACGTAATCACAAACGCTTCTCTGTTTTTATTTCTTAAATGTTAGCTTTGGGAGGAGGGGAGCACGTGCTCCTCCACTTATTTTTTAAAACTTTTCATTTGGGAATATTTTCAGAATTATAGAAAATTCACAAAAATAGTACAGAGAGTTACTGTATATCCTTTACCCAGATTCTCCAAATGGTAACATCTGACCACATTTATTTGCTTTGTCATTCACTGTCTCTTTCCAGCTCTCTCTTTTCATGTATACACACACATTTTTTTCCTTAAACATCTGAAGGTAAGATGCACTTTACTGCTAAACACTCCAGTGTACATTTCCTAAAACCAAGCTGAGTCTCTTCTGTAATCATAGTACAATGACCAAATCTAAAACTTAACATTGATAATAGTAGCATTATCTAATTACACTCCTTATTCAAATTTCACCAGTTGTCCTATTTATGACCTTTACCACAAAAGGAAAACTTTTTTTTCTGGTCCAGGAACTAATCCAGGATCACACGTTGCATTTAGTTGTCAAGTGTCCTTCGTTTCCTTTGATGTAGATAAGTTGATCCATTTTTGTGTTTCGTGACCTTGACACTCTTGAAGAGTACAAGCCATTTATACTGTACACTTTCCTTCGGTTTGGTTTGTCTGATGCTTCCTCATGATTATATTCACCTTATACATTTTCTGGCAAGAATATCACAGAAAGAATGTGTATCTTTCAGTGCATCATGTCAAGAGGTGCATGATGTTGATTTGTCCTATTACCAGTGATATTAATTTTAATCATTTGGGAAGGTTGCTAGGTTTCTCCATTTTAAAGGTACTATTTTTCCCATTTTAATTATAATCTGAGGAGATATTATGAAACTAAGCAAATACCTGTCTCTCATCATATTTTCATCCACTAATTTTAGCATCAATCATTGATGATTCTTACCCAAACAATTTGGTGTTTGCCAAGTACTGATTTTCCACACTTAGTTAAAAACCTACTGTAAGGAAGAGCTATGAGCTCCACCCTCATTTATCTTTCTTATCTATTTGTATCGTTATAAACTCGTGGACTCATTTTATTTCATGGGTTTTACTCTATTGCTAGCATTATTCATTTTGTTGCTGAGGTTTTCCCAGATTGGCCAGTGGGAGCCCCTGAAAGCTGGTTCTTGTGTCTTTTTTAAATATCATCATTTCTTGAGCACTTGATTACATTCTTACATAAGATCTTTCAGGCTCATCTTATATTCTTCCTGAAAGCAGCCATTTTATCAAGGAGTACAGGTTCCATTTATGATGGGATAGTATTCAGAAAATAAGATCTAGGTGCTTGGTGTGCTCCTTGCTATGGGTGTCAATGCTTCTATGACCTCTCAGCAGGACAGTAGTTCTCAATCATTTGGTATGATTTTCCCCTCAGGGGACATATGGCAACATCTGGAAGTATATGACTGTCACAACTGAGGAGATGCTATTGTCATTTAGTGGGTACAGGTCAAGGATGTTGATAAACAACCTATAATGCACAGGACAGGACAGCCCCTCCCCACAACAAAGATCTGTCTACCCCAGATGTCAGTGGTGTTAAAGTTGGGAAATCCTGAGCTAGAGAATATGTGTATATATGTACACACACACACACACACAAATTACAAATGCAGTAGCATATATTTATGTATTTATTTTTCAGTCTATGTTAAAAACTATGAATTCATTCACACTGAACTTCCAATTCAACACCACAGGGTTCATTCCATGCTCTTCCATTCTCACATCTGTAACTCCTTTCTCTGACAGTGAGAAACTTGGCTCTTCTTATCCACAATACGTGTGTTTATTTCCTCAATCCCAGAATATATATAAACTGGTTTCAGAACTGCTAACCCATGAACTAGGAAAAACAAAACCTACTAACTAGAGTTTAATATTTGTTTATAGATATTTTCTCTACCTTGAGGGTATCCAGTAAAAATACTATTAAAAGTTTTTTATATTAGCTTTTCCCTTACTCCTTCAGCATGACTGTATTATTCATACTGTCCTGTCCATTTGTTTGTTTGTATTCCATTTTGATTTTTCCCCAGAATATTAATGATTTTATTTATTTTTAAATATTAAAATGGACCTAAAAGTCAGAATTATACAAAAATATATAATCAAAAAAGTCTTTTCCTTTCATCCCATGTACTGTTTCCCATCCCCCAATCATTTCTACCAGATTGTCCCTCCACCTCCTACACCATCTTCATGGTTCTGGTCTTGTGTGCGTGTGTGTGCTTCCAAAAATGAGCAGATTACATGTATATATACTTATTTCTCCTAGTTGTCTGCCAATATCTATTTTCTTTTCCGTCCTTTAATAAGAGAAATGCTACACTTTAGCCGAGGATGTGGCCACCATGATATCAACTACATCTCCCATTTTCCTAGCATCTAGATATGACCATGTGACTAACCACCAATAGGACAGGAGCAGAAATAAAGGGTGCTTTCTAGGTCATGCCCTGAAAAACAGTGAGTGTGAACTCCCCTGCCCCTGCTATCTTCCTGCTGAGGCTGGGTGATGGGCATGAAAGCAGCCACTTTGGGTCCCAAAATGAAAACCATCTGCTGTGAATACATGTCACCCTACTGGCCCCAACAACTCCTTTCTCGACTGTTACATGGGAGAGATATTAATTTATATCTTTCTTAGGTCACTGCATTTTTGATTTTCACTGTTACAACTGCTTAGACTCCCTTAACTATGGAGGGCTTCAGGTGGGGAGAAGATGGTGCAAACCATGAAATGAAGACAACAAAGAAGCAGGAGGCCTGCGAGGAAGTGGTATAAACAAGACTGCAGCGTCCATGTGGAGGCGATGGGAAGACACTACAGCAGGGAGTTGATCTCTGGCTTTGTACTTTAAAAAGATTATTCTGTGCAAACTGAAGAATGGATTGGTTCAGCTAAAGAGTATTTGTAGAGAACCCACTCGGGAAGCTACTTCACTCGTCCATTATATAGACAGTGTTGGCTTGGGACTACAGGGCCAAAGGAAAGTAAATAGAATCATAACTTAATTAGTTGAAGTGTACAGACCCAGCCCCCTCAAAATGCCTTTGAAACCACTTTTCTGAGCCCAAGTGCTCCCTGCCGTGACTTCAGGGACTCTGCATCCATCACCAGAAGTACAAGCTTCTCTGCCCATCGCTCGCAACCTCAGATGACTCAACTACCCGCCCTCCCCAAACACCCGCTCCCTCTTTCCCAAGCCGTTCCACAGTATCTTCTGAGAGCGCCACTCCATGATGGGTTGGGTCTACCACAGATCAGCATCTTCATGGGACATTCCACTCACCTCCTTCCCTCACCTGAAATTCTCAACACCCTTGAGGACCGCGCTTCTCCAGCAACCCTCAATGCCACTTCCAAAACATTACCTCTTCAATCCTTGGAGAAACTCCCATTTCCCTGAGGTTTATTCATCTGGTCGGGAATACCTTCAATTCTCTGTCCTCTCTCACATTGCCTGCCACACGCTATGTTCACTAAAGAATTTATGTCACCCGACTCATGACCTTCCCTCTGATTCCTATCACCCGTGCGGATGATCCACACAACATTATTTCAGCTCAGTTCTTAGGACCTCACCATCAAATGATCTGTTCTTCCACTTTAGCCACCTAGTTCCATAATCACACCCTGAAACCACCTAATATTCAGTAACTGCACCGCTGTCAAAATCACCAATTCAAAATGTATCACTTTCCAGTGGCAACCCCCAACTTTCCAGCTTTTTTCTCAAGCGCCTTCTCTGGGCCAACACTGAAACTTCCAATCTAGAATGCGAGACATGGTATACGTCAACTGCCCCTGACTCTTCTGAAGAGTTAATGTTATGACATACAAAGAGAGCAAGAAAACAAAGAGACATAACCAATATAAACTTTGACTGGACCATGTTGCGGCTAAAAAGCAGCTAAAAAACACACTATGCGGAACAACTGGGGAAATTCCAATATGGACAGTACATTAGATAATATAAGATTGCTGCTAATTTTTTTTGGTGAGATAATAGTATTGTGGTTTTGTATAAACACAATCTTACCCTTAAGATGCATTCTGAAGTATTTAGGAGTGATACATCATATGTCTGCAACTTTCTGTCAAATAGTTCAGGAAAAAAAACAGAAGAGAAAGGTGAGGAGGAGGAAGAAGACAAAGAAAGGGAGAGATGGAGAAAGAAAGCAAATGTAGAAAAACTTAACAATTAATCTAGATGAAGATGTACCAAGGTGCAAAGTACTATCCATTCATCTTTTCTCTAGGTTTGAAAATACCTAAAATTAAAAAGTCTAAGGGCTATGTATCAAGAACCACCCCCTCTTTTGAGCTAAAAAAATAATATATATTTCAATATGATGTATATATATTCACATCATTCTCTGTGCTCATTCAAACATAACTAAGAATATTTTAGGACAAGAAAGTTTTAACGAAAAGCTTGCACTACCCAGTACTCTCCAAACTGCTTTTCTACTTTAATAATAATACAGACATGACTTCAAGTCACAGCTGCACAGTATTTTATTATGAAGATTTGTCTACTTGGTGGACACTTCGGCTGGTCAGAATTCTGGCTACTACAAACAAGGCTGCTGTAAATGTCCTTGTAAACAGCATCTCACAACTCATTCTTTTAACACTATAGGAAAGATTCCCAAAAATCGAACAGCTAGATGAAAAGGCATGTACTTTTAACATCTAGTGCCAGGTTATTTTCCCAAAAGACAATAAAGGTCATACTTCAGAGATGCCTGAGCATGCCCATCACCTTTACTTCAACAACATGGTAAGTTAGCAGTCTTTTTAAAAATGTTGCTACTCTGAGGAGTTGTTTTAAGGACACACAAGTAAAATATTCTCAAAAGAGTCACCTATGAGTCCTAAAGAGGTACTCACATTACTTTCAAAGGACAAAAAGGGAGAGGTGTGAAAAGAAAGATACCCTCTCCACCTGTGAATTCCCACTTTACTTTTTCACTCCACTATTATGGTACCTAGGAATTTATATTGCACTTATCTTACGTATTTTCCATACCAAATATACTAGAAACTCTTTGAAATAGAGATAGTATCTCTCACTCATTCATTCACTCAACAAATATTTATTAATCACCTACCATGTGTCAGGAACTGCTAAGCACTAGAAATACACAAATAAACAAGATAAACACCATCACTGCCCTCATGCACCTAATACTCTTATGGGATAATCCAACATTTAGCAATTAATTATACAACTAATACTTTAACTATAGTTATGGTAAATGCTTTGATGAAGCAGTAGAACAGGGTGCAATGAAAGCCTATAACTCAGCATGCAATGGCTGGGAATGGGCTTTCAATATGCCTTATCCATGGTTTAATAAATTTCACATAACACCAACTAATTGATATTGATTTATGACATACAATTTTTAAACCTGTGGTTTTATAATTGTAATAAGAGAGACAGAAAAGAAGATGGGAACTAAAGTTACTGAACTTCACAAAGCAGTACTGTGCCAAGCCCTTCTACACACCTAACCTCACATTTAATCCTCACCACTAATTTATAAGACAGAGACTCACACTCTTGTTTCTTAAATGTGGAGTGTGAGATTCAGAGACACGTAGTTACCAAATGGTATCCAGGATAGGACATGAATCCAGGCCTGTCTGATTTCTTTCTCTTCTATCACAGTAAATCAAAGGTAGAAATTTCAGACAAAGCCTGAAAAAAATCTATCTGCACAATGAAATATATTTCGCTTTACACGTGATACATTTAAAGTTAGGAGAATAAGGGCAAGCCTACTTTGTATTTAAGTCATCTTTAAATTATGGTAACTTAAAATAAAATATAGTAACTTAAAAGTTAAAAATAGAGTAACTTGTGTACTTATATATAAAGTATAGTAAGTAAATTAGTGGAAAACATGTTCATTTAAATATAAAATGTGAAGGTATATTCTGTAAATATAAAAGAATATTCCTTTCAGAAGGCAGTCAACAGTAGAAGAAAAACTTTTAGGTGGGACCAGTGCTAATATTGTGACAAAATGCCCATATGCCACACCACTATGTTATACTGTATCAAAGTTTAATAGACATGTGATAACGACAAAATATTCTTACTCAGATTGACTATCTCAAATGCATGAATTTACCACTGAAGCTCATTAGAATGAAACCTAATTAACCACCATCTAATAATTGAACAACCACAAGAAATAACTCAGTGATAGGCCGCGGAGGGGGAGGAGAGGTCAGGGGGGAATATATAGAAAACTCTTACAAACACTTTAAAGGCCTCTGGGAATAATCTTGCCAAGTACCTTGTTTATGTCTATATATGTATAGTTAAACACACACACACACACACACACCCCCAGATTAGATGTGTGCTCCAAACATGCACTAGAATAATTTCGTGGCAATATTATTTCTGAGGGCAATAGACTTCTCAAGGCCTCCTTAACCAATGCACAGCAAAAATATGCATCTGCTGCTTATGGAAGAACACAACAGAGTTATAAAACCAGCAAATACTCCACCATTAAGCCTAAAAAGGAGCTAGAGAAACAGCTAGAAAGAATGTGAAGGGAAATTTTCAAATACTTAGAGGCTCTGGATATTAATGGTTTAAAATTACATCTTAGTTCACTTGAAAGTTTTCCTTTCACGGATGGAGGTGAATCACTAGCACATAAGATTAGATACAATCACTGTCACTAGTTAACAAATGGGAAGAAAAGAAGGTGACAGTAAAAGGGAAGGGAAGGAAGAAAGTTCCCCTGATCTAAGAAGAGAAAAGCTGGAAGACAAAACATGGCGATGAGTGAAGGTTGCACGGCTTATCTGCCAATAAACGAAAAGTAGCAGGGCAAGGAAGAAGTGTAAAAATACAGTTACTAAATCGTCCTGCGTCGCTACTGTACAGTTGTCTAAACTATTCACTGCACAAAGGCACTTGGTCAAAGCGGTAAAGTAAGGGTTTGACATGCTTCATTGCTAAGCTGGGCTCCCTGTCTCAGGGCTGGAGACACCAGAGAACAGAGCACGTTTTGTAATTCACACAAAGGTGCAGTCATTTGTCAAGACTTACGACATATAGGCTGTGTCCACTCAAAAGGAGGCTTTTTGAAATTGCAGAAAAGCTCTGTATGGCCTTGAGATGGGCTGTGTAGTCATACTGCACCACTGTCCCACCCCTTCATACCCCAAAATCTAGCCTCCCAGCTTCATTGATATATCTAGTGAGCAACCAGAAAAGAGCCAAACTATACAGCCAGTCTTTCTCTTAGATGTTCTTAGACCCACAGTATTCATTCATAATTCAAAGTGAACTTGTATTTCACACTTCAAATTTGATATTAAAATGCATTATTCTGAAGTTGATGATAATTTATCTTGGGCTAAAGTAAAATGATCTTTTCATTACTAATGAAAGTTGCTAATAAAATTTATATTGTAATTTACTCCTTAAGGGGAATAAGTATAACTTTAATTATTAAATGGCTTCTCCTAATACGCCCTAAAGGCTTGAGGGATCACACTCTGTTATGCATTAGAACTATCCTGTATGTACATGCAGTAAGAGAATTGCAACTGCTAGAAAATATTTTATAATTTGCTCTGATTTAGAGAAGCAAAGAGCTATTCCCTCTACTCTCAAAGTAGTCAAATGTGGGTCACTATCATTTAAATCTCCATACATTTTTAAGTTTCATACTTCAAAACTACAAACAAAAAAACAAAGACAATAATATAGCAAATTGGCTGCCAAACTGCACTATACAATAAAAGACTCCAGAAAGAAGAGTCTATAAAATACTAAATTTTCATCTAAGAAAAGTCATAAATCATAAGTTTAATTAAATAGCTTGATTTTAGATATAAAGTATAGGACTGCTACAGAAAATGAAATACCTATTCTTAATTACTATGTCAGTTTAATTCAAGCTTTTCTTACTTCTATTTAAATGCATAGTAAGCAAATGCTCTATCAAATTCTCTACAATAAATCTTCAAGCTGTTTTCTAGAACTGGACCCAATGTATAATAACATGACCTCAAATGTCTGCTTTTACCTCGAATAACATAATTATCCAGTGCATCTTCCATCCTCTTCAGTGCTTCTGTTCTATCAGAACCATATGTGATTAGCTAAAAGCAAGCAAACAAGTTTATAAAGATATAGATCAATCTAACTATAAGTCAAACATTACATTCTAGTAAAAATTAAAATATTTCATAACAGATTTCCAGAATGTATTTTGAAACTTCGGTAGTTCAGCTTTTAGTACAAAGTATGTCAATTAAGATTTTTTTAAAGTAAACAAATATTAGAATCAAGCTGTTTTAGACTTTTCTCCTAGATTTCACTATGACAGAAAAGAGCTATTTGAGGTAAACCAAAATATAACAAAAACAAGCATATAAAAATTTAAAAGGAATGATATCAAAATTGGGAACATTTAGGATGGGATATAAACATCTGCGATAGTGGAGGATTAGGCAAGGTTTGTTTTTTCTCTCCCTTCAAGTTTGACACCCTGAATAGCTAATTTTACACATAATATAGCACAGAAGCAAAGAGTTCTTGTATTTGAAAAACAGAAAGATCTTACTGTTCTATATGATTTTGTGCCTATTTATGTGTGTTAGACTTTCTACAAATCACCAATAAAATAAGAACTATTTGTAAAATATTTTTCTGGTTATTACGTTAGTAAATCTGTAGTTTCCAAATTTTTGGTACATTTAATTAGCTCTTCCATATCAAGCCAGCTTGAAAATTAATTTGCAGGCCATTTTTCTAAATAGGAACGTATTCATCTAAAAATGGAACCCTATAATATTTTTATGTATTTATTTTTTAACAAAGTGTTTCTCTGACAAACTAAATACCTTAAGTTCACTTTAATAATATTAAGTGTAAAAATTTAAGTGAAAAAAGAAAAATGCAAAAATGGGTTGTTTACTACAACTACATAAAAAAGTATACTAGGAAGAAAAAAAAAAACAGCTTAAGAAATAGGGGCTGGGAATTCCCTGGCAGTCCAGTGGTTAGGAATCGGTGCTTTCACAGCTTGGGCCTGGGTTCAATCCTTGGTCGGGGGAAACTAAGATCCTGCAAGCTGTGCAGCGCAATCAAAAGAAAAAACAAAAAGAAAAAAGAAATCATGGTTTTGGTAAAGAAGTCATCCTTCAATATAGGTCTATCACTTTAGGAAAAATAGGATATTCTAAATAAAATCCAGTTTCAACCTCTACAGTCAGAATTTTACACTTCATAAGATCATAAAACTTGAAAATGTTAAAAGATCTAAAGTTTTAAGTAGACCGGTTATCCTGGAAAGTCAAACTTCAAAAAACGGGCAAAGGGACTTCCTAGGTGGTGCAGTGGTTAAGAATCTGCCTGCCAATGCAGGGGACATAGGTTTGATCCCTGCTCCAGGAAGATCCCACATGCAGTGGAGCAACTAAACCCATGTGCCACAACTACTGAGCCTGTGCTCTAGAGCCCATGAGTCACAATTACTGAGCCTGTGTGCTGCAACTACTGAAGCCCACACACCTACACCCTGTGCTCTGCAACAAGAGAAGCCACCAAAATGAAGAGCCTGCAGACCACAATAAAGAGTAGCCCCTGCTCTCTGCAACTAGAGAAAGCCCATATGCAGCAACAAAGACCCAACGCAGCCAACAAATACATAAAAAAAAAATAAAAATTTTTAAGGGGGGGAAGGTGGGCAAAAAGACATCTTATAGTCTTACACAAAATTTAATTATGTTAAATCTACATAAGTAATTAGTGATTCATAAAAACGGGAAAGGTGAAAAGTCCTCTAGCAAACACAGCCTATCACCTCAGCTCCTTGACATCACCTGCATTCATACCTTCATCTCGCACAATGCTCATGACTGGCCAGAAAATAATGAGTCTCCTCCCTGCAGTGGGCTGGGTTTGTGCCACTGGCAGATAAGTTTGTTACTGTGGGGGTTGGGGTGATGGTGTGATTCGACTGGGGAGGAGGGAATGCTACCAACTAGCATGATGTTGAAATTTCTCTTAAGAGAAAGAAAAGCTGCTTGGCTTTTCCTTTTCCATCAGTGGCCATAACTATTTGTTAAATTAGAGCTCATGATTCACACAAAAGCCCCATTCCAGACTTTTTCATTAAATATGCCCATTGTCTTTTCAGAAGAAAACTGAAAGAAATCATTAAGGAGTCGAACTAACTTTTGAAATCATTGGATCATAATAAATGCTAATATCACTTCCTGGTTGGATGCCGCTGTCAACCCGGACCTGGGAGAAAGAAGGAGAAGAAAACAAAGTATGTTCATATTGTGAAGCTATTTTTCTAACAACAAATTTAATTTCCATGAAGCAGATGGATAATTTCAATTTCAAATAACATTTCATCTTCCAGGAAATACAAAAACAATCTAAAAATATTAGAGAGACCAAATTATTTCGATCTGTTATTATATAGTACAACATATATTTTTTGTTCTCCCACTAAATGAAGGAAGAGGAAAAAAAAAACCAACAACTTCATATATCACTATCATGGGATGTGTTTGTAGTTATTTGATGGTATCTTCCAACTGAAGCAGAGCATGAACGATGCCCTTCTAATCACACTCCCCGCTGCACTCTTCTGAGAGTTCCAGTTCGGAGCCCAGTCAAGCCATGCAGCAGGACCCGGGCGCACTGCTCATCAGCTCCATAGGAGCGCCGGTCCTGTGGCTTTCATGTCTGTAACACTTTCCTTTTTTGCCTCACCCTCTCAACTGTAAAATGCTTTTTTTTTTTCTGTTACTGTTAGTCCCCCGAGACTTTAATGTTTACACAGCTTTTCTCATGGCTTTGCTTTGTAAGGACACAGCCCCAATTAGAGTTCTGATTTTGCGATTTTCATGGGGGGAAAAAAAATAGCACAAGTTCAAAATATTCTTTTGAAGAAGCTGATTGCTGTTAACCAGCCAACAAGTCAGTTAGTACATTGCTGATTCTTGTTTTCATCTCCCTGTTTGATACCAGCAGTAAGGCACAGAGGTTAGCCATGTAAAACTTTAAAATGAGCAGTTGCTGAGGATGAAATATTTATTAAATTACTATGCTTAAGTTTTGGAATCTGAAGTATTTAAAAGCTAATCAAAATAGTTAAGACAGTCAAGCATGTCCTAGGGGTCTTGAGGATAGAAGAATTTAATGGAAGCTGCTAGAACAGCAGGACTTTGATGCCCAACATGGTAAAGGGGTGGGAAGAGAAGAGCAAAGCTCACGTAGCTCTTCACCTGTGGGAAGAAGTCTTCCTAATAAACAGCAGCTCATCTGTCTGCAGCAAGGCAGAAAAAGGTCAACACAGCGGCTGTTAGGCCTTTAATATTTTAATTTAGGCAATTATCAAGGGACCACATGTAGAACCTCTTGTCTAGGGTATCCACATGAGGGTTCGATGATGGCTTTATTATACGGTGACATCAAAAGATAAGCCATAGTTTCATTCTCTTAAAAAAAAAATCATACTACTGTTATTCTCTTTGTAAGGTTTTAGAAGATATCATCACATACCCAGAGTGCTTTTATTCCTGTTTTTTGCAAAAAACACGCAAAAATATGGATATTTACATTTGCATTCACATTCATATATGAAAATCTTCATTCTAAATGAAAATCATTCAGCACACTTAAAACATATACTTCGCTTTCTATTTTCTAAAAACATACTTCAGGACATAAACTGAAGTTCTATGAAATTCACAGTGTTTATAAAAACTAGAAAAGAATTAATGGGGCAGCTGTGAAAGCAATAAAATCATAATCTACCTCCTGGCCACATTTAAAGAGCCCCAAAATGACAACTGGTGATCAAGTTACATAACAGAAAAGACATCTCTGAACTTGCATTTTTTAAGTTTTAGTAGCAAAAAGTTAAAAAGCTAACTTTACAACTGTGAGTTATTTAAAACCATAGCATGCTTGCTAATAAAGCAGTGTTTAAAACGGAGATTGGTACAAATTCTAAAACTTTTGCCTTTAAACACATGCTACCATTTACTACATAAACCGCTACAAAGCTAGTATGGAACTTTGATCTTCAACCCACTGGTAAAATAACAGACAATAAAGAATATTTATCACATTCTCCTATAGTTAATAATTTAAAACTTTAATTACCTTGAATAACACCACCCTAAAAGTTAAGTTACCTAGGGCTCTTAGATATAACTATGTCTTTGTTATTAACTAAAATTATTATCACAGAAGGTATGTCATTTTAATTTAAAAATATATACAGTAAAATAACATATATCTTTGTATAAGCAAATCAACATTTCCAATTTAAAACTGTAACAAAAGCATGAAAACCCTGACTTATAATTTACTGTCTATGCAGCTTTTTCCAAATGATAATCAGCTTTCAAAAAAATGTCTAATGAATTAAAATTTAGTCTCCATTCCTCCACTGAAACAAAGCCTACATCAAAAAATTTATTTTAGCTTTTGCACTAAAAGCTTTAAGAATACAGTGGAATTATAACCAAATTTCTTTTTTTTTTTTTTTGACTTCTTTTTTTCATTTTATTTATTATTTTTTTGAGGTACACCAAGTTCAATCATCTGTATTTATACACATATCCCCGTATTCCCTCCCTCCCTCGACTCCCCCCCACCCTCCCCGTCCCAGTCCTCTAAGCAGAAAAAATTGCAGTCTGAAAATAACAAATTTACAAAATATAGTGATCAATGATAAGAAAATCTTCATCTTTGCCACAAAAGCACATAGGAGGCTGAGAGAAGAATGCGAAAAGTACAAACCATAAGTTAACTCTGAGGTATGTAGTCCTATGACCAAAAAAGGTTAAGAGCTGCAAAGGATTTCCTGAATTAAAACTAATCTACTTTAAGAAGGCAAGGAAGAAAAACTACCACCACCACCACCCAAGCACCTGTATGTGAGTCTCAAACCATTGCTCAGAAACCTCGGGCATAACTTAAATGTCTTTCTTCACACGGTGGACCCTGTGAAACTATCAGCCGGCGCCCACCCTTCATTCTTGATTCACCTCTCCCCCTCAGCACAACTCCCAGCCCGCCATGTCTACCTGACAAGTGACAGCCCAATCTGATTAAATGCTTCCAAGGGAGGGGACTCGTGGGCCTCCATGACAGGCCAAAAGTGATCACCATGGAGATACATAATTACAGCTGTCAACGCATCTACTGTCCTGCTGACATCAATTTGATTGCTCCCAGCAATAATGATAGACAAAGCTTAGCGTGCACTCTCCCGCACCCAATCACTTTATCTATTCCTTGGTCCATTTAGCTGACATGCAACATTCACACAAGCAAATAACAGCAGTAAGCAGAACATTTAAGGCATTTTAATTGTTTTTTCTTTCTATGGATGGCTCACAACTGCAAATGTTATTACATAAAACTCCTGCTGCAGCATTAATTGAAGAAAGATTTGGTGGGACAAAGACTGTAGGGGGTATAGTCTGTCCATTATCACTTGTACTTTCAACAGGTCTCACGTCTGAAAATTGCAAATTGCAAAAACTTGTGAGGGCAAAATGTTTGACATCCTGTTAGCTATTACAACATGGTGAAAACTTCTAACAACTAGAGTAATCATTATGAATTCTTATTTAATACTTTTTTGTTTGATTAAAAAAATGTTTAGATATGTCCCTATGATACTTGTTCTTTCATCTGCTATTTAACGTCACATAATGCCTGTTAAATCTTTACAATTTTTTTTCTGCCTTCAGGCTTTGAACACAGCATGTTGTCTCTGAGCCTAGAAAGGGTCAAGTCCCTTTAGAAAGCACATGGGCAAAAACAATTTAAAAAGTGAAATAAATCATATATCCAATAACATCTTCAAATTTAGAATTCTTCCTGTAATCTTTCACCATCTTTATGCCAGTAAGAAAAACTGAATAATCATATTCACAGATGGTACAGCCTTGCCATACACTAGCTAACATAATGTCATATATATATGCACTTATTACCTTGATTAAGATAAAGGGTATGTCCTTGTTCTTTTTATGCAACAAAAACTATTTAAAGAACAAACAACTATTAAATACAGAAGAAGTAGAAATAAAGTGGTCAGTGAACACTTTTCTTTAACTGGTATACATAATATGTACTTCTCAAAATCCCTGACACTTCATAGAATGAAGCACACTTTGTCTTCCTTAATCCATTTCAATTTTGTGCTTGATTTCTTGACATCTGACTATACAGGGAAGCTGGATTAGATTTACTGAAAAGATTAAATTGTAATACAGAAAAGTCATTTCCCATTCTTAGGATTCCATGATCTTTTTCATTACAATTTTCAGAAGAACTGGGAACACTGTAAACTATCATTTATTTAGAAGTCAGATGTCTCCAGACTTCCCCTGTTAGGTGAATTCTGACTTTCCTGAAATCATAAAGTATACAATGTGAAGAAACAAAAAACTGTGATTCCCCATGAATTTCACTTGTCATTCAATTTATACCCTTTGGTGTTGACAAGCTATAACATAAAAGTGTGACATAAATCAAGATTTTTAACCCCTCACTTGGTATTACAGCTTAATAACTTACACCAGGTAGATGTATTGGTTCTTGGTACTGAGACAATCTCCCAACAGACGGTAAACCAAAAGACTTGTAGGGGTCCTGAAAGTTCAAAGGACAGGAAGCACAGTCTTTGAAATATAAATCAGCACAAGTAAGGTTAAATATTTATACAATGAAAAAGCATTTATAGGCCTATTTACCAAATCACAGATTTCAGAATATTACTGTCTTATCCTCACTCTAGACAACTTAGAAGTGTATTTCAAAATCAAATAGAACTGTAAGTAGAATTTAGCCTGACCTTGATCATACTTTATTGAAACTGGTAAAATTCCAACTTTCTAAAAATCTTCTTAGAATGCCTTGGGCAAAAATAAAATAACCTAGGCACTACATCAAAACATACTCAAGTTCAGAACAACAAATGTAGCGCACTAAAGATATCTGTTTTTCTTACTCTCATAACAGCTCACATATGGTAAAATTTGAGTGTTTTAGTTCTTCAAATAAAGACCCGAAAAGTAACTTTTCATGTGCTACTAGATATATGCTTCATTTAGATCATCAGAATAAATATTAAGTAAGTTCAGTGTTATAACAATAGGAAAGAAAAGAATACCACTTAAAATATAACCAAGCCATACACATTTCTCAATATCCTTAAAAAACATTTCAAAACAACTTTCAGAGTTCTTGAAACACAGATACTACGAATTTATTTTTTATTTTACAAACAGGCCTTGATGTCTAAAAGTAAAAAGATGGTATAAATGTTTCCTTGCATTTTCTTTTAATCATTTGAAAAAAAGCATTTTCAGACGTTGACTGCTTTATTATCTGATTAATATAGTTATAAAATAATGCTAAAGTATTGAACTGAGAGTTTATGAGTAAAATCCATCATTAAAATTATGAATTGAAGCTTTGCAATTTAAATTTTAGCTGTTATTTTCACATAATCATAAGAGATAAAATTATTAGGGAAAAAACTGTTGGAAAAAAATCTAAACATTGAATTAACAACTGATGTGTAACTAGGTTACCTCTTTAAAACACACACACACACACAGAGAACAAATGTTTCTGTTCATTTCGAATGTGGTTTGAAAATAAGCAAACAAAACAAAAGCCATGGTCTATTCAAGCACAAGAATATTTAACTAATGCTTTCTTGCTCCTTAAACTGATCAGTAGCTATTCCTCCATCCAGAAAAAACACATGAAAATTAATTAAACTCAATCCTTGAAAACTATTTTGAGTTATGTCAAAATGATCTAACCTTTTTTCTGGTTCAGTTCTGGGTTACATAATCAAATACTTGACAAAATTTATAAAACCCTAACTTCACCTTGTTGTTTAGCTATATGTGGTCCCGTAACTCGGGACACAACCGCCATCCTTCCTCCCAACATCATTCGTTTTACCTCGGCATAAACCCGACATTCAACAGCCCAGCCATTGATGGGAATATCAGCTTGTTTGTGCCTGAGAGGGTAACCCTTGGCAACGCGGATCATTTCTTGGACTAGGTCCAGGCCAGTAATGCATTCTGTGACAGGATGCTCAACCTGCAAGGCCAAGATGTGCCAGTCAGTAGGTGTAGGAAAAGGTAAATAAACAGAAACAGGCAAGAACACTGTCAATAATTTCTGGGTAAAATGAGGTTAATCATATTTAACATTTAACCATGTTTGACTTTTTTTTTAATTTATTTATTTTGGCTGTGCCTGGTCTTAGTTGTAGCATGTAGGATCTTTAGTTGCGGCATGTGAATTCTTAGTTGTGCCACGCATGCGGGATCTAGTTCCCCGACCAGGAATCAAATCTAGGCCTCCTGCATTGGGAGCATGGAGTCTTAGCCACTGGACCACCAGGGAAGTCCCCATATTTGACTTTAAAATGATCTAAGAGAATAGAATTAAAGAACCAACACCATACAGTACAAAGCTGGGTAAGAAAAACTGACACCCAAAAAGTATTTGTAAACTATCCGTACTACTTTTCCCAGGTTTTATTTATATATTGCCTGACAATGTTTAACACTTAATTTTGAAACTAATTCTTAACTGAAGATTACATATTTAGCTACAGTCCTCAATGTGGCTGATAATCAACCTATTCTGCTACACTTAGCATGGCATCTTTAGAGGCAGCTTATGATTTTCCAAAGCACTAGTCTCGCCCAAGTCTCACCCACTTGCATGCTTTCACTAACTTGTCCTGACAAGCAACCAGATTAGCGTACTCTTACATCAATGCAGTGTAGCAGAAAGGAGCAGATGGGTCCTGCAGGTTGTTTTCCCTCCAGACCTGCGCGGGGAGTGCTTAGCATGCACAACAGCAAAACTGAGCCAGTGAAATCGCTGCTCTCTCAGCAAATTGCTGATAACTACTCTGGATGATGCTGTCATGGGGATCCCTGGACCTCCACACTAGCACATGGGAAACACATGTACAAAAACATGTGGAGACATACAGGGATACTAACAGACATGCACATTATTATAAATCTGATCAACTGCTTACAAGATCCTAAACTTAACTGAGCTAAAATAAAGCCACTTATGGCACTGGTAAAGAGCAGATAATCTATCTTTCATCTAAAACCCTGAATAAGTTTTGAAAATTTAAATTAAACTTTGGCCACATCTGCTGCTTTGATACTAATTTCTTTTCTCATAAAAATTAAGCATGTTCTAAATGCACTTCACAATAGTTTATCAGGACATGTCATATTTCATACACTCTGACACGGGAAAAGGTCAATGAACAAGCGAATTGTCTTCCCATCTTCAACTACACTAATTGAAGGACAGGACTTAGTCATTATAATAATCTTGAAGCTTATCATAAGCAGACAATGCCATGGTCTTAAAAAAAAAAAGCTTTGTAAAAATAAACAGATGGCATCCATAATTAGCTCTGTGTGTGTTATGAGTTTGTTTACAGTTTCAGCAACATTTTAAGACATTTTGACATAATTTTAATGACAAATCATCACTAAAATAAGCATCTACCCTTTGTAAAATAAATGTGACACTAAGTAAAGATCTTATTAGATGGTTTAGAATATAGCAATATATTTTTGGAAGCAAACTATGGTTTTGAGAGAAACAAGATTCTATATGATAAATATATTAAGAAAGGAACAAATTAAAGCCCCTCTATTATTGCTAGAAACAAACTTCATGTGAGAGAGCATCGTACCACCTTAACCATTCAAAAGCTGAACCTACTATGTGCACAAGGGCTTTATATCAATACTATCCACACGTTTGTTAAGTGGGAAAACATTTTTAAAAGCTCAGAGAATGATTTAATTTCATCCTTCTACATCTAGTGCCCAGAAAAGTACATACTGTAAACTAGACAAATAAATATACAATGAATGAATGAATGAAGGAATGAATGAGCAGCAAATCCAGAGTCACACCTACAGTGAGTGGTACAAACATGGTTGGAATTTATGTTACTCCAGAGGCAATATGACCTTCCTGTTCTTCCTCATGGAAAAATGTATATGAAAGCACGTAGGAAATATAAACTACTATATAATAATGTGCTGTTGTCTTTTATAAAATACATTATTACAAAAGTCTAAAGATCCAAATTCACTGTAAGGCTGTGTTTCACCTTAGAAGACCTCCCTATAACTGTATAGAAAAAAAAGTTTATTAGAACTGTATTAAATAGAATCTAAATATGGACCCACTTTAACCCTACTTAGGGTTATATAGTAGTAACACAACATTTTACAATCAATTAGTGAACTGCAAGTATTTAAAAATAAAATAAGTAGATAACTAAAATAATAACTAGCTGCTAAAGGCAAAATCATTAATTAAAGAATTTTTTTAAAATATCCACTTAGGTTCAAGTATTGTTAAAGTATACAAAATAGTCTGACATACCTGAATTTTTCACGTAACAGAAATATGTCTTTTTAAAGTAAAACATAATTTTAAACATCTTTTTAAAAATTTTAAACATTTTTGAAAGAAATCTTTCTGAATACATTTTAATAGAATTCCAAAGTTATTAAACAGGATATATGAAGCATTTCCTTTAGACCCCGTATTATTATTCTCATCAGGAATCTTGTAAGTCTAACAGTGACTACATAGCCATGTCTATGCCCTATCCCTGAAAAGTCAAGCATAGTCTCCACGGACAAGTTAAACTCAACACTTAAGAGAAGAGAACAGAGGTTACAAAGAGACAAAATGGCTCACAGGCCAAAATATAATTAAATGAATGATTTTAAAATATCATTTAAAAAAAGAAAGAAAGAAAGAAAAGGAAAGGAAAGGAGAAAGGATGGGAGGAAGGTAAGATCAACGGAAAGTAAAGGTGGCTAACTGGAACAAAAGGTTATGAAAAGAAAAAAAGACTCAAAGATTGGCCTCTGGTAAGCCAACAAGTTCACCTTGTCTAACCTAGAAGAAAAAATGACCTCTAAAAGTATGATGCTAATAAACATCTATTCTGAGGGCTATTATGTGCGGGTAGGGGGTGGGGGGCAAGGTTTCTGAGTAACTTCTATCTGGGAAACACTGAGTTAACTAGAGTTAAACAGGTTTTTTTAAGAAAGACTCCTCAGACTCATTAATCTGTGAATATGCCCGGGATGCTGAGAGGAGACTGCACAGCACTTAAGTAACCACACACATCTTTTGCAGACTATCTTTACGGACTGAGAATTCCACAGAACACACGTTTAGAAACTATGCCTTCAACATTCAAAATACAAAACTCAATTCCCTTATGTGATTCTATCCTCACCAAACAAATTTTTGGTCTTCATACATGATTTTCCCACTCAACAGAAACGTGTGCTAGTTCTAAGAAACATATGAATGAGGGATCCACTAGATAGTAAGAGTGTGCATTCGAGATTAATATGCTTACGTTCTAGTATATAAATCTTGCGATTTAGTTAGCAAAAGTAATACTAAGCCAAAGAGAGAGAGAGCGAGAAAAGAAAACACATACACACACACGAGCCAGAAAAAGAGTAAGCCCATCCAACTTAGTCTCTGAATCCTACCAGGCAAATTATTGACTGGGATATATTCAAGTCAGTGCCACTCCGCAGGTTCTGTTAGTAACTTATAAATCAGTTCTTACTGGCAATACCCTTATCTCCCCATGAATCTTTTGTTCAAACAGGTACAAACAACTACAGTCATCAAATGCCACATTATAATAAATACATAATCACACTCCAGAACTAAAACAAGCATGTACAGTTCTATACACATACATCAGATGCTCACAGTCAGCCAGCTTTTTATAGATCTATTTGCTATTTTAATTTAGTCTTGTCTTCTTGATCACCATCAAACTGTCACTATTGTCAGTGTTTGTGTAGACCTCTTGCCACTCCATCTTACTAATTTGTTGCTTCAAATGTATTTCTCAAAAAAATAAAAAACTGAGCTTATCAACTCAGTTATTTGCTTCAACTGAGTTGTTGATGTATCAAATTTCAATAGTAATAAACTTAGAAAAGCTAAATCTTTCTGGCATTGTGTTGTCATTATCTACTTAAGTGATTCTAAGAGTTATATATATACTACCAACTGTTAAATAGATAGCCAGTGGGAAGTTGTTCTATAACAAAGGGATTTCAACTCGAGGATGGAAGATGCCTTAGAGGACTGGGACGGGGAGGGTGGGGGGGGAGTCAAGGGAGGGAGGGAATACGGGGATACGTGTATAAAAACAGATGACTGAACTTAGTGTACCCCCTCAAAAAATAATAAATAAATAAAAAATTTTTTTAAAAAGTTATAACTGTAAATTCTGCCACTGCCTCTGTAATCTTTAGCCTTATTCCTCCTTAAATACAAACTAGGAAGTATCTAAAACTAATGAAGGAAAGAATGAGATATTTCCAGTCTTAAAAGCATCTCCCTTTAAGGATACCTTCATTAATGACACGGGGAGAAACACGAACACTACAGTGGGGAAATGCAAGAGATGCCACCTTTTTTTTTTTAATTTACAATTAAATTAGTTCTGTTACTTTCTGCTGTGCAGCAAAGTGAATCAGTTATACGTATACATATATCAATTCTTTTTTATATTTCCTTTTCATTTAGGTCACCACAGAACACTGAATAGAGTTCCCTGTGCAATACGGTAGGTTCTCATTAGTTATCTATTTTATACATAGTATCAATAGTGTATATATGTCAATCCCAATCTCCCAATTCATCCTACCCACCCCTTCCCCCCTTGGTAACCATAAGTTTGTAAGAGATGTCACCTTAACCAAGCCAACATCAGCACTAATGGGATAAACAGACATTGCATGTCTCCTATATGGTTCATGGAAGAACAGTAGCATTTCTGTAGTATTCTTACCAAAAATGCAAAGCCTAAATATAATCCAGAGAAAAAAGACAAATGCGAAATCAGGGACACTCTAGAAAATAAATGACCTGTGCTCATAAAAAAAATGTAAAGATCATAGTTGACAAAAAAAAAAAAGACTAAGGAACTGTTCCAGATGGATAGAGACTAAAGAGGCATGACAAGTAAGTGTAATACAGGATCCTGAACCACAAAAATGTTATATTTTACTATAAAAGACATTAGTGGACATCTGGTGAACTGTGAGTATGATCAGTAGATTGGAGGATAGTAAATATGCCAGTGTTAATATTCTCATGTTGATAATGGTACTGTGTAATGTAAAAGAATTTTCTTATTTTTAGGAAATACATATTCAGGGGTAAAGGGGCACCAGACCTGCAATTTACTCTGAAATGTTTCAGGTAAAGATGATGGATATAGAGAAATAAAGACACAGATACAGATACAGGATAAAGCAAATATAAATGTTAGTAAAGCGTGTTCAGAAATTCTTTGTAATGTTTTGCAATTTTTCTGGACATCTTAAATAATTTCAAAATAAAAATTCATAAAAATTAAAGCAAAGTCAGTAGAGTTTGTTTTTAAGGTATAAAACATAATATAAAGATATCTGACTTGATCAACATTATTTTCTCTTCAACCAGAACCCTCCCATTTTGCTAAATAAAAATAATCAACAACAGATAATTTGTTCAATGTTTTCTCTAACTTGAACTTTTAAATACTTTATTATGTTGATTACCTAATAATTCTACAGATTTTAAAAATGGGTAACTAGATAGCAGGCAAGTACTCCTCAAGGGGAACAAGATTCAGACAAATTTTACTTACACACTAAAGTTAACTTCGAATGAAAATTAACACCGAGGCAAGTTTAAAAGAGTAGAAAGTCCCAAAGAGCGTGGAGAGAAGTCAGATCAATCAAATATGTGTTATCTTGGCCATTATAGAGAAGGAAGATGATGCAAAGTATTCAAAGTTCCTCGAATGGAGGGTAATTGTTTTTCAGGTGGTAAGTGGAGGCCCAACTGCTTAGTCAAAGCAGCTGTCCCTAAAAGCAGAAGACCCATGTACATACCATAACTGACATTTGCACGGCACTGAAATTTACCAAATTCCTCCATATGCACGAATTTGTCCCATATTCCACCGTCATTATACACACAAGGCACATGAGATACTCGCAAGAGGTATAAGGTAAGTAAATATTAATAATTTTCTAATACTCAAATATTATTTTAAATGAACGTAATTTAAATTCTTTATTAAATACAAGTCTAAACGACAGATATTACAAAGACTGTGTTTGTGAAAGCCATCTTTTGTAAGCAGAACTTGTTTGATTCAACCGAGCAAAGCAGTAATGGTGTGATTACCTGTTGAAATATGAGGAAATTGTCCTGTTATATAAAATTCAGTTTCATAATGGTATTTGGCCTAATAGGTCTCTATCTCTTTCGTTTGTTGTTATTCTGGCCTGAAAGGATAACTGATGTCATTATTTTTGGTTTTGCTTTTTCAGTTCAGAGAGATGCTTTGTTCAGAACAGAATCTAACATATACCTATTAAAATTCTGAAACCCTACCTCCCGAGAATACAGGATTTCAAAATAAAGATCTAAAGTTATTACATTTTGATCCACAGGACTCAAAGATAAAAAGCATGTTGGGAAATAGACCCCAACACATCATTCCTATAAACTCACCTTGAAAATAATGGCTATATTCAAGAGTAGCAGTGAAAACTGAAAAGTTTCTATTATAGAGCTTCCCTGTTGACCCCAACACAAACAGTCAGATGAAGAAAGGATAAGAGAACTGTTAGGGGCTGAACTATATCTCCCCCGCCCAATTCGTGTTTAAGTCCTAACACTTAGTATCTCAGAATATGATTGTGTTTGGAGATAGGGCCTTTAAAAAGGCAATTAAGCTAAAATGAGGTCATTAGGGTGGGCCCTAATCCAACATGACTGATGTTCTTATAAGAAGAGATTAGGACACAGGCAATATACAGCACAGAGAAAAGACCATGTGAGGACACAAGAAGATGACATCCCCCTGCAGGCCAAAGAGAAAGGCCTCCAGAAGGAAGCCATCCTGCCGACTCTTTGATTTTAGACTTCGGTCTTCAAAAGTGTTAAGAAAATAAATGTTTAAGCCATCCAGTCTGTGGTGACTTGTCACGGCAGCCCTAAGACACTAATACAGGAACAAATTTGAAAAGTTAAAATCTAGATAAGAGTCCAGAACTCAGAGACATCAAAATATTTTAAAAATGTTCTAAAAAAAAACTAATGAAAAATGCCTGACAAGTTTAACTATTCATATATGTATAACAAAAAACTTCTCTCCTTCAACTTTCTAATAAAACTCAATAAACATTAAGTGAAATTATAACATGCCCTTCTTTATACTCGCAAGTTCCTAGTATAGTAACTTCAAATATTCCAGAACACCCCAGTTCTGGCTAACTCTAGCCCATCTGAGAATCCTGGCTTCTATGACTTTAGATATAATCAAAATGTCAACTTATGTCCAGATCTAATATATCCCTTCTGGCAAGAATGCAATTTTACAAATTAATTACAAATCCATTTCCCTATTTTCTCTTACTTCTGCCAATTATTCTTTCAGTCAAACACCCCAACTCATAAAAGACCAAACTCTTTTAGTATTTAGCTCTGAAATTAGAATATGATATTTGTCCAGTTATAGTCAATTCTCAGAGATCAGAATTTAGGCTGCAAAAATTCTTAATTTTTTAATAAATGAAATAGCCAAGGATAAAAATCAAGATGCTAAAAAAATTTTTCTAAAATCCTTCTGGAGGGACTTCCCTGGTGGCACAGTGGTTAAGAATCTGCCTGCCAATGCAGGGGACACAGGTTCAATCCCTGGTCCGGAAAGATCCCACGTGCCATGGAGCAACTAAGCCCGTGCGCCACAACTACTAAGCCTGTGCTCTAGAGCCTGTGAGCCACAACTACTGAACCCATGTGTCACAACTACTGGAGCCCATGCACTTGAGCCCGTACTCCACAGCAAGAGAAGCCACCGCACCACAATGAAGTGTAGCCCCCCCACTTGCCGCAACTAGAGAAAGCCTGCACACAGCAACAAAGACCCAACACAGCCAATAAATAAATAAATTTATAAAAATAAAAAAAGAAAATCCTTCTGGAAAATAAGCTTCTGTGTGATACAGAATTCTCTGATGGGATACAGGGTATCTGGCCTCCACAGAATTTCAACAGCTCTGGTACAATTTCCTTCCACAGCAAAAGTAGATTCCTCCCTCACTGCAGCAATCAGTATAAGCCATTGTCTAAGGTCTAACAAAAGGGGTACAATTTAGCTCTCCGTTCTCAAAATATGGAATAGCCAGAAGACCATATTTGGGCATTTAATTACTTTAAGATCTTACTCCTTTCTATTTGGGAGGATTCTAGGTTTTTGATCTTTGTACACTATATAAAGACTCCTTTTCCAAAAAACTAAAATCTAAAAATTGCCTACATTTGGAAATTAACAATTATACATACACACACACACACACACAATTTGGAAAGGTTTATTCAGGGTCCTAATATTAATCTTAGCACAAAGGCCTAAGCAGAAATAGCTTATCATTGTAACACTTTTATCAGTTTCATTTTTAGAAGAAAGAGTTCTATTTCCATTTTTCTCCTAGACTCTTACACAAACACCGTTACAATGAAAAGGAGACTTGTTCAAAGTGGTTAGTATTTCCACTATGTTTGTTCATTTGTAACAATAATTTTTCAGTCAACTAACAAAACAATAATAAGAGGAAATTGTTGTCAATTAATTTGTGGCTCAGTTTGCCCTCTGAAAAAAAATGACTACTGACAGGGTTTATTAATTATACTGACAACAGTAATAGTAAACGTGTTAACCAATGTCTAGCAAACAAAGAACGCAGAACACTACAGGTCGGAAGGAGAATGAGTGCTTAGCATAAACCAGGCACTATTCTGAGCACTTAAATGTATTAACTCATTTAATGCTCACAAATCTATGAAACAAGTGCTATATTACTGCCCCTTTACAGATGAGGGAAATGAAGCTAAGGAACTTGCTCACAGACACACAGGTAGGAAGCAGCAGAGCTAGGATTTACTTGTACTAAGTGAAAATAGTGGATATTTGCAATTTACGGAAACTGATTAAATGAGCTTTCCATTAGTCAGCTACAAATGTTCTGGACCATTTTAGGGTCTAGAACCTCACCAAATTTCTCCCTAGAAAAGTGTGAATCCAGTTTCAGAGGGTCCACAGACTCCCCTGCAGCTCATTAAAGAGTCCAGATAACCCAGGTTAGATGTTTCTGCTTTGGGAAGATGCAGTACCAACATGGTTCACTCCCTCCCCACAGTCTCTATTTCCCCAGACTCGGGGAGCCACTGAGGATACATGAAGCACTGAGATCTGGGGGAAAGCAACAGCCGACAACAGGTAACAGGCTCTTCTCTCTCGAGGGCTGGGCGAAAGTGAGAGACTAGCTTCAGAGAACTCCAGGAAAGAATGTGCAAGGCACAGGTCATGGAGACAGCCTGGCCTGCAGAGATCCAGGGACCCTGGAGAGAAAGTCAATAAAGGCTCCAGAAGAGTCCCTGCTCTCTTTGCCAAAGAGTCCTAGTCATCAATAAACGAAAGCTGGATTCTGTCCTTGAGACAAGGGGAATGCTAGGAGACATGTGCTCTTGCTGTCCTCAGGAGTAGACACGGTCCTGTCTTTAACCACTTGAAGAACTACTGCCACTAGAATATTACAACAAACAGAACTCGGTATTGACCACCCAAAACAACCATAGTAGACAGAGTACCCACTGAGAAAGGATAAACATTCAGAATAACAATCACATATGTCAAGTGAAACAGAGCAGCTGAGGGACAGAAAAAAAAACTTTATCCAAAAAAACAGTAAGGGCACTTAGAAACTTTGAGAGTAGCAATATAAGCACACACACTTCTATATGCAATTATTTCCTGGAACAAAATAACATAATTTCCCAATTATGCAATTCAGTCAATTACTTAGAAAATGATCACTGTTCAAACTCAAATTAGTAGCCTGGAAGGGGAACATAAAGAAATAATATCAAGAAACAACACAAATACAAAATGAGAGTAATCACAAGGGAAAAGATATGAGTCCTCGAGGGCCTGTCCAAAACAGCTGACATGCAAATAACAGGAGTCACCAAGGGAGAAAACTAATAGCTGAGGAAAGGAAACAGCTATCAAAAGAAACTTTGTCTGAAATGAACAGACACTTAAATCTGCACAACTGAAAAGGCACACAAAGTAAAAGACAGAGTTGATGGATATAAACACATAACTAGGCATATGAAGAGAAAAAAAAATTCCCGAATTTCAATATTTAAGAGAAAGTTGGCCTAGAGAGGTGCTGAGATTCCCACCAGGGGCAAGAAAGATTAATTATGAGTTAAGCACTGAGAGCTTGCCTGTTGGAGGGGGCTTCTTTCTGCTGCTTCTGTTCGAGTCAATTTAAGTAATAAATACTATGTAATTGCATATCCAAAAAAAAAAAAAGAGAGAGAAAGTTGGGCCACCTTTCAGACAGCAAGAATACATTACATACAATGGAAGCGAAATCAGAATGACATTAGACTTAACACTAGAAGCTAGAACACAGGAGAATGCATAAACTACAAAAGACTAGAACAGAAATCCAAGAATCCTGTACTCAATCAAAATATCAGTCCTCTTTCAAGGCTAAAGAAATATATTTGAGGATGAGGCATTTCAGAGTATATCATTCACAAATTCCAGCTGAGGAAATTATATGAAAAAATTTCTAAATAAATGAACTAGGGCAGATTTCTTAAAAAAGGATAAAGTCAGAGAAGCTACAGTAAATGAGAGACATGCCTAGGGGTGTGTACATAGAAGCTAAAGGGACTCTGGAAACAGAAGAGATAAACTGCAAGGGCAAGTAACATATAGCCTAGACGTATGAAATTATCGCAGAGACTCTACAGTGTTGGAAAGTCGAGGGAACCAGTTATATCATCTTTGCAAATACTAACAGAGAAAATATCCACTTAAAAAGGAGGATGAACAGAAATACAATTTTCAAGTACAGAAAGTGTCCAATTTATCAATGGGAAGCAATAGGAATAATTAGCAATTTAATTCAGGCAACAAATAGGAAAGGCGGAAAACAGGAAAAAAATGGAATATTTATAAAACACAAATAAACATGAAATAAATAAAATCAAGTATTTAAAATTAGAAGGACTAAAATTTCACACTCAAAGAAAGAGTGTCAGACTGGGTTTTTCTTTAAAAAAAAAAAAACAACTTAAGGAACAATTACAACAAATGATAAAGAAGGCTTTAACATAAAAGAACAGGCAGGACTTCCTAGGTGGTACAGTGGTTAAGAATCTACCTGCCAATGCAGGGGACACGCATTGGATCCCTCCTCCAGGAAGATCCCACATGCTGCAGAGCAACTAAGCCCATGAACCACAACTATTGAGCCTTTGTGCTGCAGCTACTGAAGCCCGTGCACCTAGAGCCTGTGCTCCACAACAAGAGAAACCACAGCAATGAGAAGCCTGAGCACCACAATGAAGAGCAGCCCCCGCTCGCCACAACCAGAGAAAGCCCATGTGCAGACAGAAGACCCAATGGAGCCAATAAATACATAAATTTATTTTTTAAAAAAAGGACAGGCAATTAAAACAAAAAGAAGCAAGACACAGACACAGAAAACAAACTTAGGTTACCAAAGGGGAAGGTGGGGAGGGATAAATTAGAAGGATGGGATTAACATATACACACTACTATATATAAAACAGATAAACTACAAGGACCTACTGCACAGCACAGAGAAGTATACTCAATATTTTGTAATTATCTTTATGGGAAAAGAATCTGAAAATATACATATACATAACTATAACTGAATCATTGTGCTGTACACCTGAAACTAACATGACATTATAAATCAACTACACTTCAATTTAAAAAAACATTTTTAATAAAAAATGAAGTTAAAAAAATTTTAATTAAAAAAGAGTAGGAGGTGCAACATGCATGATATGAGTTAAGGTAGAACTTAAGATTAAAACCCTTAAACAAGATAAAGATATTATGTAATAATAAAAGGCACACGAAAAGTAATAAACCTATACTGTACATATTAAATTATTTTGCAGATATATACGTAAACATTATTAGAAAAAACTTAGAGATGTATACTGAAGTAGTTATGGATGAAATTATTTAATGTCTGAGATTTGTGTTAAAATACTCCAGGTATAAGGAATAAAAGCAAGGAAAAGGAGGCATATACATGAAACAATACTGGACATGAAGTGAGGTTACAGACTCAGGGGCCTTCATCATACTACTTTTGCTATTCTTAAGTACTTTTATATGTCTGAAACTCACCACGAAGAAAAGAAAGAAAGACAGACAAATGGATGGAGGAAGAAAAACAAGGAAGAAGAGAAAGAGGAAAAGAAAAATAAAAAAGGAAAGAAAGAAGGAAAGAACCAAAACAAAGAAATGCAATGATGTCTTGGTGCAAGAATTTTCAGGGCAGTAAAACTACTCTGCATGATTCTGTAATGGGGATACATGTAGTTATACATGTTACAACCCACAGACTGTGCAATCCAAAGAGTAAACCCTAATATAAACTACAGGCCATAGTTAACAACAATGTATCAATATTGGCTCATGAATTGTAACAAATATACCATATTAATACAAGATGTCAATAACAGGGGAAATTGGCAGGTGGGGGGAGGGGGAGTGAGCAAAGGGGTATACGTGAACTCACTGTACTTACTACTTATTTTTTGGTAAAACTAAAACTGCTCGAAAAAATAAAATCTATTATTTCTTAATAAATTATGAAAAACTATATATCTAAGACATCCTTGCATTTCTTTCTATATAAAGTAGATCCAACTTTTAAAAAAGAGAAAAGATATAAAGGAAGAGAATAAAACACTCAAGAACTTTCAATAACACTGATTTTTTTTTTTTGCTTTTTTTTGTTAACTTGGGCAAGTTAATAGGCTTGATTTTTAATAGATAGTACCCCATAAAATACTGAAGGTCTATCACAGAAGGGTCTCGAAAGATCTCTAAAGGCCTGCCACTGAGAATGATACCAGCACCAAATGGATTCACATCTAAGTTTGAAATTTTAAAGTATAGATAATGCCTATTATTAACTAGACCCCAGAAAAAGAATACTCCCACAGTTAGCTTAAAAAAAATTAATAAAGGGAGTTGCGGGAGGGAGGGGATATGGGGGTATATGTATAAACACAGCTGATTCACTCTGGTGTACCTCAAAAACTGGCACAAGAGTGTAAAGTAATTATATTCCAATAAAGAGCTTAAAAAAAAGATAAAAGGGCCATTTTTTCCTTATCAGTAGTAATTGGTAGATAATTAGGAATTTTGGCCACAATTAGGGACAAAGAGGAGATCTTACAAGCTTTTAGAAGGAGAAAAAATTTTTTAAATGATCAAGAATCAGATATATCTCAATATCAGCCACAGAAATGAAAAGAAAGCAACATAAGGCCTTCAAAAATTTAATGAAAAATTATTTCCAATCCAGAATTTTATACTCAAAATTCTAGAAGAAAACTTAGGAGAAAATCTGTGTGACTTTATTAGGTTTGACAAAGATTGCTCAGGAACTACATCAAAAGCACAATTCATAAATTAAAAACTTGGTAAACTGGGCTTCATCAACATTAAAAAATTTTGTGCTTCAAATGACACCATTAAGAAAATAAAAATGTAAGCCACAGGTTGGGAGAAAATATTTGCAAATCATATATTCTTGATAAAGAATTCTTACAGCCCAATAATAAGACAAACCAATTTAAAAATGGGCAAAAGATATGATTAGACATTTCAACTAAAGGAGATACACGATTGGCCAGTAAGCTACATGAAGAGAGATTTCATATTACTAACCATGAGAGAAATGCAAATTAAAGCCACAATGAGGTAGTACTTCATATCCACAGAATCGCTACCAACAAATAGACAGGAACTACTGCTCAGGAGGATGTGGAAATGTGGGAAAACTGGAACCCTTACCCATTACTCATGGCAATGTAAAATGGTGCAGCCACTTTGGAAAATAGCTTGACAGTTTCATAACTTACCACACAATTCAGCAATTCCAGTCTAAGTATCTACCCAAGAGAAATGAAACAATTTGTCCACATAAAGACTAACGTGAATATTAATAGCAGCATTATTCATAATAGGCAAAACCTGAAAACAATGCAAATATCCACCAACTTGTGAGTGACTGAGTAAAACAGATGGTCAATGGAATACTACTCAACAACAGAAAAGAATAAACTACTTAAACACACTGCAGAATAAATAACCCTCAAAACACTGTGCTAAGGAAAAGAAGTCAGACAAAAAAGACCACATAATGTATGATTTCATTTATACAGAATGTCCAGAAAAGGCAAATCTACAGAAATAGAAAGTAAATCAATGGTTGCCTGGGGCTGGAGACAGAAAAAGAGAATGACTGCAAATGTACATAAGGATCTTTATGGGGTGATGGAAACGCTCTACAATCAGATTCTGCTGTTGGTAGCACAGCACTGTAAATTTACTACAACTCACTGGCGTGTTGTCTTCGTCCGTGTGGACTGCTGGAACAGAGTCACACAGGCTCAGTGGCTTATAAACAACAGAGATTCATGTCTCAGTTCTGGAGGCTAGAAGTCCAACACCAAGGTGCCAGCTGATTCAGTGTCTGCTAAAAGCCGCTTCTTAGTTCACAGACAGCCATCTTCTGTGTCCCCATATGGCAGACGGGAAGGTTCTCACTGGGGCACAAATCCCACTCAAGAGGGCTCCACTCAAGAGGGCTCCACTCTCATAATCTAATCACTTCCCAAAGGCCTCACCTCAAATACTATCACACGGGGGGTTATGTCTCAACATATGAATTTTGGAGGGACATAAACATTCAGTTCACTGTGTATGTATACTTAAAATGGGTTAATGTTACGATACGCAGATTATACCACAATAAAAACTATTGTGGGTTTTTTTTTTTCCAATAATATGTTAACATAGGGAGTTCCCTGGTAGTCTAGTGGTTAGGATTCAGCACTTTCACTGCTCTGGCCGGGGTTCAATCCCTGGTCAGGGAACTGAGATCCCACAAGTCACACTGCACGGCCAAAAAAAAAAAGTTAAGATAGAGTCATTTTCATTCATGCAAATTCTCATGCACAAATTCTCAGGAAGCTACTTAAAGATATGCCGTATGCCACAGGAGGAAAAGGAATAAACCAACAGTGCTTAAGACAAAAATCCAGAAGAAAAGAGATTAAAAAAAGAGAGAGAGGTAGAGAGGTATAAGCAATCCTCAGGACAGGTGGGGAAATCTCAGCTAGAAAGCCATGATGCAAATGTAGAGGGCCACCAGTCTAGACGACAGTAGTTAAAAGGAAACCAGAGACTGCTACAAAAAGGCAACAGTGACAAAAAACAAAAAAACAAACAAAAACAAAAAAACCCTCACAAAACTCACTATGTTTGAATATAATGAAACACCGGTCAAGTATGTGGGTAAATCAGTGACAAGTACATAGAAAACTAAGCAAGAACACAAAGAAAAGACCGTTTTTTTAGCTACAGAGAAAAAAATGGTGCAGGAAAGTGAAAGTAATCTTAAGAGACAACATGACTGCTATGAACAGCATTCACACTGTGATCATAATAAAATCCCAAATAGTGAGCTAACCCAAATCATGACACAGTGACAGCAGGAGGATGGGAAGTGCGTGTTTGTGCAGTGAGTGTGGCAAGAAGGGCAATGACACACCTCACATTTCACAAAGGGAAGCTGATAGAAAAAATGGAAAGTCAAGGACCAGTACAGATGTGTCTATTAAAAAGATGTTAAAAATATTAAAAGAATCAACTAAAAGGGTTAAACTTGGTCAGAATCACGAATATCAGGCTCCCTTGTGAGGAGGCAATGATTAATTATCCCTTATCAAAGGCAGAGAAGCAGCAGGAGCTTTTCTCCTGACTTTTCCTCCCTCAGCAGCGCTGGCTGTTCCTTGCCCAAAGCTGCAGTTCCCCACACACATCGGTTCAAAGAGGCTTCCCTCTTCCAAGTCATTTCTCGTTTTTTCATTTCTTTTTCTTTTCTTTCTTTTTTGGAGGGTGGGTTGGTACTGGTAATTACTCAGGGGTTGATATTGGGTCAAAAAGCCAGTAATATGTTAATCCAGCTCTTTCAAGCCCCATAATTTTATATCTTTCATCTTTATAAGGTAAAAGTCCTTCAGCTATAATGATAACCTTATCACCCATCTAAGAAGTCAGAATACAGTACCATGGATACCTCTCAAAAATAAATTCTTGATTTAAAAAAAAATAGAAGAACCATCTAACCACAAGGTGAATCAAAATGCAGACTGATTAATCATAACCCTATGGTAAGATGCTGTTCGTGATCATGAAAATAAGTTAAAACACAAGAATAAGATGAAAATACCAGAAGACTCACACCCACAGAAAAGGAAGTACAGTAATGTTACAGCACTGAAAAACTAATAATAAAAAGAGCAAAAATGAAGAGTTACTGCATAACACAAGGAGATCAACTAGATGATGGGTGATGACTTAGAGGGGTGAGATAGGAGGGTGGGAAGGAGTCGTGGGAGGGAAGGGATATGCGGATATATGTATACATACAGCTGATTCACTTTGTTGTACAGCAGAAACTCGCACGACACTGTAAAGCAATTATACTCCAATAAAGAGCTTAAAAAAAACGAAGAGTTAGGGAAGAAATCAGGATTAAATATAAATATGCCAATTTCCACTCATTTTTGTAAAAAGAAAACAATATACTCTCAAACTGGAATATGAAGAAATGTGATGACAAAATATAGTTTCAATAATCATTTTTCTTATTATGAAAAACATCTTTTAGGAATTAATATCTCTGTGGAAAAACAGAAACATTTATCTACTAGTTCAGCAATTTCACCATTTCAGTTTCTTTTTCTTCTGTTAAATATAAATAAAATAAGCTAATTCAAAAACTTCATATGGAAAAATAAGAGTAATAAGAAAAAGTCCTACTGGATACTGTACTATAATAAAAAGATATAACATCTAAAAACCAGCACATGAATAAACAGAAAGGTTAAAAAAAGAAAGCAGTAAAGCAAAGATCTGCATACATATGAGAATTCAGTAAATAATGAGGATGACTTCTAATTAATGCTGAAAAGAATGGTTATTCAATAATGGCTGTGATGAACAGGTAGCCATTTGAAAAAAATAAAATAAATTCCAGATGAAGTGAAAATTTCACCAAGGAAGATGCAGTAAGTACTAAAAGAAAACATGGAAGAAAAATGTTTCCATTATAACTGAGTAGGAAAAGTCTAAGTATGTCACAACATCAGAAATAATAAGAGATTTACAAATTCAACTGCAAAACTTAAAAACAAAAATTTTCTCCATAGGAAGAAAAAATATATACAAAGTCAAAAAAGACAGGCAACAGGTGAGAGAAAAGTAGCTACAAATCATATCTGTATATTTTATGTCTACATTCATTTGTTAATCCTGCCACGAAGCAAACACAGTTTCTGGATTGGAGAAGGAAGCAATTGTTTACTCACAGAGCATCTTCGCACCACTTCTCACACCCCAATTCCCCATGGCTATAATGTCCCTGTGCATGTAGAGGGGTGTGCACCTATCCCAGGAGGTGAAAATATTCATCTCAAGAGCTTATATAAGAGTTATTGGCATGTCTGCCCTTCTTCAATTCTGGAGAGAGAGCAAATTTGGCTCTGGAAAGTAAACAAATCCTTCTGGGGAGAGAAGGGGAAGGCATCTATTTACCAACCTGGAATGTCAACAAATGGCTCTGGGGAAAGATAAGCCCTTTCCCAAGCACTCTCTATCTTTAAAGTTGTTCTCGTTTAATCAGGTGCCGAGGTCTTTGGTTAGAAAGCCCTCACTTTGTAAAAAAAGTGAAAATATTCATGGAGCATTGCTTCCTGGTGATACCACAAATGGCTAATTTCCTGGAAAAATAAAAAAAATCTACAAGTCAATAAGAAAACCCAGGGGGCAAAGGAAATGTAAATGTATCTATGAAGAAAAATTCATCCTCACTCATAATAACAAAAATGAAAACGTGATATCATTTTTCACTATCATACAAAGATCCAAAGGCAAAAATCCTTTTGGCCAGGCAAGTTCTCCTATAAAAGGCAACTTGATGATGCATCACTAAATTATAAAAAGACATATCACTTTCCAGGCAATTCTACCTCCACATGTGCAAAATGATGGCGTAAACAATCTTTCATAATTGCACTATTTGCAATAGCAAAATACTGCAAAAATTATCAATAAGAAACTGGTGAAATTATATGCTTGTACATCCATACAACTGAATATTTTAAAAAATCACAAAAATGAAGATAACGCTTTACATTAGGTATGGAACACTACAAAAGATAAATTTTTAAGCAAAACAAAGGTTGCCTCTATAGGAAAAATATATCGTTGTGAAAAAAAAATGTGGTATGGGAAGTTATTTTTTCCAATGTATACTCTTCTGAACAATTTAGATTTTCTTTTAACCAAGTATTACCAATGCTTAATAATTAAATTCAATAAAGTAGGAAACTAAAATTATTCAAGCAAAATTACATATTTATTTCATTAAAATAACATTTTAATAAAATTATATTCTTTGGTAAAGTATCCATCTATCTATCCATCTTTCAAATGCAGAGAGAGGAAACAGGTGAGCGTGGGTGGACACGTGTGCACTTCTAATGGGAGAAGTGAACAGAGACCATTCCAAGCAAAGGGAGCAACATGATAAAGGCATACAGAGGTGGAACTGAATTCAGGGAAAAGAAAGGAGAGATTAAGGCCTCAGAGAAAAGGGACTTGTAAAGCAAAAGCATTTGAATTTTATCTTTAAGCAAAAGAAAACAATGACTTTAAAACAAACATATATGGGGATAGCACAGATAATCTTGATACATAAATTCTGACCAGACTGAGAACAAAACCAACATTTATGTACCAAACCTGGTGACTTTTTCAATGTGTCTCTTTCAGGTGAAACAGTATTTGTTTCAAATTTAGCTCTTAAGAAAACCTAGCAAAGTGAAGATACTACTCACATTTCTGTTACCAGGAAAAAAATGTACAACTTCTAAAGGTGGAAAAAGTGACAGTTCAATCAGGAAGTTTCAAGGAAAAAAAAAAGGAACAAAGAAAATTACAGCTCTCCAGGCTCAAACTGAAACACTAATTAGAGATAACATACATCTTAGAAGATAAAGAATTTGGTGAATGTGCCTTAAGTATTATAATTTAAGGTTAGTAAAGAAATTTGAAACAGAAAATCTACTATTAAAAGGACATTTGAATTGTTTAAACAATATCAGAAAGACGTCTTTGAAACATCTAAGAGTGGTTTTCTGAATACTATGAAATTCAAAATCCTTTTTTCATGCTCCCACTCAGTTACAGCCTCTACCACCAAATAATCCTCCATCACATAGATGCTTCTTAAAAATATATCAAAATTAATTTGCCTGCTAACGGACAAGATTACTGTCACTGGAAGCAAACGCAAGAGAGAAAAGAGATACTATTAAACATTAAATGAGAGACACAAATTATCAAAGGGTGCTATTAAACAGCACAGAATTAAGTACTATCAGATCTAACATGATGAAATTCTTTATGAATTTCAGTTTTTTCCTGAAATTCATTTATAAATCTTTTTTGAGGGTACTGAAAATAATTCCCTGACAGGCCATCCATGACACATACAGTAAATGTGGGTACCTACATGATTTAGACTCAGCACACAGAATTATTTGATAATAAATATCAACTTTTGAAGGTTTTATAACAGAAACAACCATGGGACAAACAAAAAAAAAAAACTTATGGGCTGAGATAAATGAGTTAGAAACAAATAAAAAATAATTTTTTTAAAAATTAGAACATAGTAACAAAGTGCCCCCCAAAAAGGCACTGGTTATTAATTCTGCAAATTCTGTTAGGTACACCAACTAAATCATCTAGTATTTATTGTGTCTTGAAAAAAATAAAAATATACTGTAGTCACTTGAAATTGCCTTCAGAAACATATTACAAGCTATTATTCTCATCATGACATGATAAAGTCTCCATTTTAATCCAAACCATGACTTCCCAGCTAATTATCTAATTAGGCATACTTCATTATAAAGACATATTTTTTATCAAAATCAAATTAATCTTTAAAAGGCAAAATTCCATCACTTCTAAAGGTACTCAGAAGAATAGAATACAGGCTAAAAAAAGTGATTTCAAACAGAAGTATCGTAAGTTGTGAACAAAAACTACTGAGGTTAATACTTATAAAAACTTTAAATACGTATTACCATTGGTCTCCAACTGTGTCTAGGTACATAAATTCTGCCACAGTAAATGAAAATTAACCTCATGGTGTAATCTCATATGCACGATGTTGAGGAAAGAAGCCATGTACAAAAAATTATATACAACATGATCCCACTGATTCACAGTTTAAAAAAGAAACAGGCAAAATTAATTCTATTTCCTAGGTGTACATAAATAAAAGGAAGAACTATCTAGAAATATAAGGAGAGGTTTAGAATTCAGTCAGAATAGTAAATAGGAAGATGGAGGTGGAATCACTGAAAAGGAGAAGTTGAGGGGCAAGGGTAAGAAGTGCTGGCATTTTGGTACTTCTCGACCCAGCTAAGGTTTACATGAGCTTTTGCTTTTAATAATTTTTTCAACTACACACTTGTATTCTACATAATTTTCTGGATGTGTTAGTTTACAATTTAAATCAAAGAAGAAAGGGAAGATGGAAGGAAATAAAGCCACCAGTGAGTTATAGCACCTGTGGCTTCCTGAGATCTTGAATGAAACTGAGGAAGTACGTCCCTAAAGTCAAGGTCCAGGGCAGTCACTTGATTTCTCTGCCTCCTCACTGTGGCAGAGGTGTCAGTTCCTCTAGAAGCCAGGCTGGGTGCTACACTTCTGAGAGTCATTCCTGAAAAGTTCACTCTAGGTCCCCTTCCTTCCTCCATCCCTTCCAAAGATTTTTAAGCACCTAATCCCTCTGTATTTATCATATCTAGAGTAGTTTCTAGATATGAACCCTAACTAATGCACTTCATCAAGAAAGGTTCAAGGAAAAACAAACGGAATTTCCAATATGAAGTATTAACAGTAACGAAGCAGAAGGGCTAGACACTGACCATTAAGTTAACCTGATACTTGTCATTTCCAACAGATTTCTTAGCACAAGCATAAAAACTAAATATTTAGCCCTTTAAGGAGTTGAGTTTTAGCTTTCATCAGAACAAAAAGGGGTGGTGAGGAAGGGAAAAGTAGAGAGGCATGAAGAGGAATGAACAGGAAGGAAAAACAGTTTTGTTACCTGGAGTCTCGTATTCATCTCCAAGAAATAAAAATTCTTTTTTGAGTCCACAAGGAATTCTACAGTTCCAGCAGAAGAATAATTCACTGCTTTGGCAAGGGCTACAGCTTGTTCTCCCATTGCTCTTCGAGTCTCAGAATCCAGAAAAATGCTGCAAATAAAGAAAGAGTAATTTCCTACATTTTGAACAAAAATTAAGTAAACTTTTGTGTGCACTACATAAAAACTTTCTTAAAGTTTACTCAGATTTAACCATCTATATCAACTTAAGATTTCATATTTTATGCTTTATATATGTTTATAATATGCTTATTGTGTTATTAAGCATAACATGTTTAAATAAATCAACTTCAGATTTTTATAAAACATTTGAACTTTCCAAATTATACTGCAACTGCAATCAATCTATAAAATATACAGCTACTTTAGCACAAGCAGCTGTTCTCAACTAGTAAAATGTAACGTACACATTCAGAATTTCCCCAAGTAAGACTGAAAGATGTGCCTTATGAAGAAAACGTGTGCCAGGGGAGCTTCCTCAGGCAAGCGTTACAGTGCTGCTGGCCAAGACGGTGAGTTCAACGTCAATGAATCAACATTATGTATTAAATAAGGTGTCTCTCAACAGAAACACATACAAAACAAGGTTATGTATTAATCAGTTGATGAAAATGTTCTGACTAGAGACTCACAGAAACTTAATTCTGTATTTCCCCTGGGAGCAATGCTTCAGTATTTACTAATTCAGTGTTCACAGTGACCTTATAAAACATAACTACCACAAATAACACGAATCAACTGTACATCTAACAAATCCTCAAAACGTTTGTTTCACAATAAAAAATCACCTTCCAGCAGGCAAGGAAGGGGTTTCAATGAACCCTGAAAAAAATATTATCAAATCATTTCTGCATTTGTGCATATTTTGCTTCTATGCAAAAAGGCTCTGAGTAACAAAACACTGACTACTTTTCTATTTGCAGATTAAAATTATTCTCAAATGTGTAAGATTTAGATGAAATTTTATAAACTTTTTACTATGAAAGAGCATAATGACCTTGCACATACCTGTTTCCCACGTATGACAATTATTACTATATAGCTATACTCTTGTCTTTGCTGCATGTCCACTTTTCTACCAGCCCTAACCACCCCCCTTTTTTTTTTCGGCCATGCCATGCAGCTTGTGGGATCTCACTTCCCCGACCAGGGATTGAACCTAGGCCACAGCAGTGAAAGCCTGGAATCCTAACCACTAGGACACCAGGGAACTACATCCCCTGCTTTTTTTTTTTTTTTTTTAATTTTAAAGGAAATCCCAAATTAGGTATCACTTCTTCCATAAAAAAAACTTCCATATCTGTTTCTATAAGTACTCTTTTATAAGATAATCACACTTTTAAAGCTAACAAGAACTCCTTCATAGTTTTAATATCGAGTTAGTACTCGAATTTCCTGCATTGTCTCATAAATATCTTTTTATAGCTAATTTCTTTGAAACAGGATGCAAATAAGGTCTAGCCCATGCATTTGATTGGGTGTTACATCTTTATGATTCTTTTAAGTTGTAAAACCCTCTTCCTTTTTTTTTTAAGCCAAGGATCTGGTCCTTTTCCTGTCTCATTCCTCTGCATGCAACTTCCACAAGGTCTTTTAACATGCATATTACATTTCTATTGCTTATAAACTGCAGATTAGACCTAGAGCCTTGAATAGATTTAGGCTTGATTGTCTGAGGGGGAGGCAAGAACACTTCACAGATGGGAAGTACACCTCACACTGCCTCCCTTTTCATGACGCTGGGATTCATCATTGGATTCGGGTGTTACAAATCTTGTTTACCTATTATAAACAACAGTTTTGCATTAACCTAATAGATACAGGCATAGATGACATTTCAACAATAACTGGCTGACAAAATTAATGCAACCAAAAAAAAAGGAAATGCAACTAAAGATTAACATCATAACGTTGGATAATCTCAAGCACTGGTGAGTAAAAATTTTGGCCTGTCTGGTCTTATTCTTTCCCTTGTCATAAACCCTGCTAGTGACACTCAAAGCTGCAAGCAAGCTCATCATTGCACTCAAAGCACAGAGGCAGATTCTTACTTCAGGAACCGAAAACTGCATGTTCATTTATTTTAATATTTCACAATACACAAATACATAAACAAGTCACTATTAACAATCAGTTCCAGTTTTTTTTTTCCTACTGCTTTAAGTTTTCCTTGGATTTTTCTCTAAATTAATAGATGAGATATTCATATGAAAAAACTTATGCTTCTAGTGAAAGAAAGGAAACAAATAAAAATCATGATTCAAGGTTCCCCGTCTGTGAAAGATTTCTATCCCAGGTAAGACTTGAATGGATTTCGAATAAAAAGAGAAAGTTAATTATATTAGAAGTGTTAAGACCAGAAGATAAGAAAACATAACACGGCAAAAGTGGTGTATCAGAGACTATTACTGTCCTACCACCATCCCTTGTCCCCCTTTTCCATTCAACTAGCTGAACACACGGTTACTTAGGGAAAACAGAAATATTCCAGCCTCCCTAGAAAAGTGCCTAACTTCAGATTACTGCCATGTAAACAACACTGGCAGGTTCTAGGACTCTTCCTAAAGACACATGTAGAACATTCCCTTTGGTTCTCTTCTTCCTATATTCTTACATCCTAGTCCTGGACCAACAGATAATGTAGCCCACAGTGGGCTGTTCTTCACAGCACAGTGAAGAAGGGAAACACTGTGACAGGTGCATGCTTGGGGGAGGCAATCAGGGTATGAAGATGGACAAATGATCTCACTTATATGTGGAATCTTTAAAAAATAAAAAACAAGCTCATAGATTCAGAAATCAGACTGATGGTTGGGGGGAGGTGAGCGTAAATGGTACAAACTTCCAATTATAAATAATTCATTGAGATGTAATGTACAATAATGGTAACTATAGATGAGAATACTGTATTGCATATTTCAAAGTCACTAAGAGAATAGATCTTAAAAGGGTCTCATTACAAAAAAAAAAAATTCGTAACTATATATGGTGATGGATGTTAACTAGACTTACTCTGGTGATTTCACAATATATACAAATATCAAATCATGATATTGTAACCCTTAAACTAATATAATACAATTGACCCCTGAACGACACAGGTTTGAACTGTGAGGATACACTTACATTTTTCAATACTAAATATCACAATACTACAGGATCCGAGGTCAGCTGAGTGCAGATACACAGGAACCACATATACAGAGGGCCTACTTTAAAAGGTATATGTGGGGGCTTCCCTGGTGGTGCAGTGGTTGAGAATCTGCCTGCCAACGTAGCTAACAAGGGTTCAGCCCCTAGTCCGGAAAGATCCCACATGCCGAGGAGCAACTAAGCCCGTGCACCACAACTATGGAGCCTGCAACGCTAGAGCCCACGAGCCACAACTGTTGAGCCCATGTGCCACAACTACTGAAGCCTGCATGTCTAGAGCCCATGCCCTGCAACAAGAGAAGCCAACACAATGAGAAGCCTGCATACTACAACGAAGAGTAGCCCCTGCTCTGCAACTAGAGAAAGCCCGCACACAGCAACGAAGACCCAACACAGCCAATAAATAAATAAATAAATAAATAATTTTTTTTTTTTATAAGTTATATGTGGATTTTCAGTTGCTCGGAGGGTCGGCACCCCTAACAACTGTGCTGTTCAAGAGATAATTGTGTCAACTATACCTCAATAAGGAAAATTTTTTGTATATACACACTAATAGAGTCTACTATTACTATGAAAGCAATTTTAGCTAAAAAAAAATGGGAAAGAAACACAAGAAATATATAAAATCAGACTACTATAACGTTTCCTTGCGAGAAGCTCTTACCTTGGAGCTTCCTCCACCACTTTCTGATTTCTTCGCTGAATTGAGCACTCTCTTTCATTGAGCCACAAAGCATTCCCATGTTTATCACCTAAAACCTGAAAGAGCAATAATACCACTTGAAAAATTATATAGCCATCGCCATACCATATGTGCCCAATTAACATTTTCTCCACACAACACCCCTAGGATTTTAATACTCCAACCTCATAAAACATATGTACATATCTACCTCTCAAATACAGTCTTCTTTTGGTTGACGTTAGCGGAGGAAAATTTTATATTTACCATTCCAAAACTCAATTGAACGTTTTTATTTAAAAAACTTGAGGAAAAAATTCTCATGTTACATTTACAATACACTGGATACAATATCAGAATCAATTGTACAAATTTTGTGAAGGACACTGAGTATCAATAAAGGGAATATATTCTGGATTTCAATGGCACGTTGGTGAGCCACAAGCTTTATTACAAATATGTTTGTTGTTAATATTATAATGTCTGTTGATGAGGAAATGCTATTTCATTTACAACCAATATGTAGTCTGTTACTTACATATAGATATTTTTACTGTGCTTTATTTTTGTTATAAGAAACTGGTAAAAGATCTGGGGTTAATATGTAACATTATGTTTTTTCCCATTTGTAATAATGGGAAATAAACTGGAGTTTTTAATTTTAATAAAAATTTTAATAAAAATACATCCCAAACACTGAATGGGACATACTTTTACTTAAAAAAAAAAACAAAACTGCTTATCTGAAATTCAAATTTAACATATATCTTATTAGCTAAATCTGCCAACTCTAAAACATGCTCTTTGTAATGTTTTTGCACAAAACATTTGATCTTCAGAAATAGATTAATCTATTTTCATGATTAAGGAGTCGATGCATATTATTGAAAGCATATATTTAAATTCACAGAGGTAAAAGCTATTCTAGACACCAAACACTAGGCACTTATTTAAGCTCCAAACAGCTATGCAACCTCTCTGGGCAAGTCACTCTGTTTACCCGTGTATTATAAATAGTAGATAATATCATCTTAATACTTTATATGGCTGCTGAAAACATCAAATTAAAAGAGATCATGGTTTAACAAGTATAATAAACTATAAAATGAACAGTTAATAAATTACTGAAAAGGTTAATTTTTAGGAATAAAACCTACCTAAACCTCAAGAATGCTTCCAAACATTACAGTAATGAAATGCCAGTAAGTTGGAATTTTATTTCTAAGACTCAAAGTTGACTGCATGAAGTACATCTAGAAATATTTTTAAACATTAATTTATTCTACCTCCTTTATTCTAATTGATGTGGAAGTGAAAGCAGACTTAGTCTCCAAGAAATAAAGCCACAATAACCAAGAATTCTCAGAAACATTTTCAACTGTAAAATATTAGATTCAAATATATACAGAATTAAGTTTGTTTTTCTCTAAAGTCTGTATAACCGTGCCACGTGGCTTGTAGGATCTTAGTTTCCAGATCAGGGATTGAACCCGGGCCACGGCAGTGAAAGCACCGAGACCTAACCACTGGACCACCAGGGAATTCTGTTAAGCAAATGAAGAGATGAAGTAACCAGACAACATTATAAATAAAAAGTGCTTGTAAGAGGGGGACTTCCCTGGCACAGTGGTTAAGAATCTGCCTGACAATGCAGGGGACACGGGTTTGATCCCTCGTCCCAGAAGATGCCACACGCTGCAGAGCAACTAAACCCCTGCACCACAACTACTGAGCCTGCACTCTAGAGCCAGCGAACCACAACTATTGAGCCCATGTGCTGCAACTACTGAAATTCGTGCGCCTAGAGCCTGTGCTCTGCAACAGGGGAAGCCACCACACTGAGAAGCCCACACATCACAACGAAAAGTAGCCCCCGCTCTCCACAACTACAGAGAGCCCGTGCACAGCAACGAAGACCAAATGCAGCCAATAAATAAAAAATAAAAATTTTTTAAAAAGTGCTTATAAGGGAAGTTAATGCTTAAATGCATCACAAGTTTTTTAAACTTTTAATATAACCCTTTACAGATATGCACGTACTGAACATGGAAAGATCTCCCAGATATATTGCTTACTGGAAAAGCTTTATCATAAGAGACTACGCCACATGATGCAGTGCCTACTTCTAGGGATAGAAACCAGGGGACTTGGAGAAAAGGGGGAACGAATGCTTACTTTTCGTTGAATACCCTTTATCATGTTCACAAATTATCTAACATTAATTAATTAAAACTGAAGAAAGTAAGTAAAAAACCACCCAAGTGTAGATCAGATATGAGAAACATCTGTGTTGCCTTAGTTAAGTTACTGGGAGACACTTTCACCTAAGTTTAAAAATATCGGTTCGAATATATGCCATGGTTAATTAAAATAAACTAAAAGCTGATGTAGAAATATAATTATTTAACGCAACTGAACAAACATTTACTGAGTATTATTAATGTGAAAGACACTGCCTGGTTGCTGGCGACAACAAATGAAGAAGGTCTAGCCTCTGCCTGCAAGGACTTCTTGGTCTATCAGGAAAGTCAGATAGCTAAAGATAAAATGGCATAAGTGGTCTTTGAATAGCACAAATAAGTGCTAGAGGGGTAATACAGAGAAGGGGGATAATTAACTGTGACTCTAGGATCTTACAGGAAGGGCAGCCCAAGTATCTCCCCGAAATTATAGATTTAAATATCCAACAGTCTACTCAACACCTACATTTTGATATCTAATGGGCATCTCAACCTTCATTTGTCCATCTTCACACCCTGATTTCCTCCCCCAAAACGTGCACCTCTCACAGTCTCTCCCTTCCCAGTAAAAGACAGTCCCATTCTTCTAATTCCTCAGGCCAAAAGCCTAAAACTTATCTTTCATGCCTTATTTTTTTCTTATACATAACATCCAATTTTTAGAAAATCTGGTCTACCTTCACAAAATATCCAGAGTTCAATCACATCTCAAGACCTCCACCACACTCTAACCCAAGGTGCTACCCTCTCCCACTAAAATTATTACAAACACCTCCGAAGGGATCTCTCAGCTTCAATTGCTGGGTTTCAATTGCTAAGAACCAGTGGATACTGTGTGCCTCCGTTTTTCTACCTTGTTGAATGGGGAGTATTCACCGCAGTATCATATCCTTTTCTCATCATTGTATTTTTGATGAGTGGATGTCACACTGCCTTTCAATACAGAGATCTTCACATCAGAAAAGCTGCTCTTGAGAAACCATACACAAGAAGACTCATCCATATCTGAACCAAGTTTGAAAATGAGATTCTGGTCTTGGAAGGAAGGTAGGTATATCCTGCCTACAGAAGGACATGATCACTGGGGGCCAGAGAAAGGGTTGTGATAGCTAGTATCCAAAAATGGCCCCCAATATAACAAATCATGGCATGCACACCTTTGCATAAGCACTTATGACAATGATTCTAGGCTGGCCAAGTGACTTGCAAAATGCAACAAAAGTGATCCTGTGCCACCTAAACTTTAAAAGGCAGAATGGCTACTTCACGTAGCTCTGATACTCAATGTAAGAAGTCTGGATATCCTTATAGAAATTCCACACGGAGAAGTCATGTGGAAATGTCCCAAGAATGAATAAAGAGAGAGGCCCAGCTGTCCCCTGTCTTGGCTGACCTCACCTTCAAGTCAATCCTCCAAGGCACTAACGTTGGATGCTCCAAACCAGTCAAGCCCCAGCATGACTAATGCCCCAGTGGACAGACACCTGGTGAGGCAAAAGATGTGCCCACCTGAACCACATCAACCCACAGAATTGTAAGAAATAGTTAAATGTTGTACAGTTTTTTTAATGTGACAAAATATAGATAAAATTTACCATTGTAACCATTTTGAAATGTACAACTTAGTGGCATTAAATAAGTACATTCACATTGTTGTGCAACCTTAAATGTTTCAAATTACTGCATTTGGGGCTGGTTTATCACTCAGCAATAGATAACCAAAACACAAAAAATAAGTGGATTTATAAAGGACACTGGATACAAGATTAATACATAAAATTCAAATGTTGCTACATATAAGCAATAATCAATAGGTAAATGAAATTTAGCAAACAGTATTTATACTAGTATCAAAATTTATCAGATACCCCAGAATAAATCTAACAAAAGATAAACAAAACCTCTACACTCAAAACTGCAGAACAATGCTGAGAGAAATTAAAGATCTAAATACATGAAGAAATATTCTAGTTCATGGATTAGAAAGCTCAACATTGTTAAAATGTTAATTCTCCCCAGAATAATCTCTAGACTCAATAAAATCCAAATCCCATCCGATGTGTGGGGAGCGTGGGAGTGTAGGTAGGAGTTAGAGACAGATTGACAAGTCAGTGTTCTAAAGGTTACATGGATACTCAAAGATCTAAAAAAAGCCAACATTAGCTGAAGAAAAACAATAAATCTGGAGCACTTACAGTACCAAATTTTCAGACTTACTATAAAACCAAAATAATTAATACAGCGACCAAAATGTCACTTAACTTACAACAAATGGACACCACAATAAAAGATGCTGGAGAAATTAGGTATCAGAATGTAAGAAAATTTACTTGGACTCCATCTCACATCAAACAAACAAAAAAATTCAAAGACAGTAACAGCCCTAAATACCAAACCTAAAACAACAAAGCTCCTAACTTGGGCACACAAATTGGACGTAAACTGGACTTCAATAAAATCAGGAACTTCTATTCCTTGAAAGACATTATTAATAAGTGAACAGGTAAGTCACAGATGAGGGGAAGATATCCACTATATATGTACATATCTGGTGAAGGACTCAGCATCAAAACAGATACAGAACCCTGAACCCTCAATAATTTTAGAGAATCTCATTTGAAAACAAGGGGCAAGGGTGAGACTTGAACAGTCACTTCACAAAATAAGATATCCAGTTTTGGTCAATCAACTTATAAAAACATGCTCAGCATTAATATTCATCAGGGAAATGCAAATTAAAACAGATACTATTACATGTCCAACAAAATGGCTAAACATTAAAAACTGAGAACACCAAATGTTGGAAAAGATAGCCAAACTGGAAAAATTCATACATCATGGGCAGGAGTATATATCATTGTTAGAACAACCACAGTATCCATTAGAACTAAACATAACCTTACCATGTAATCCAACAATCCCTCTCCTCAGTAATATGCAAAAGAATATATATGTTCATAAAAAGACATAGCAGTTTACTCATAATATCAAAAAGTGGAAACAACCCAAAGATTCACCATCAGAAAAGTGGATAAGCTGCTGGTTATTCAAACAATGGAACACCACAAAGCAATTCTTGAGTGAACGATAACATACAGCCTCATGAATCTTACATACGATGTTGTGTAAAAGAAGCCAGCACAACCAAGTGTGTATCATATATGATTCCGTTTATATGCAGTTTAGGAACAAACAAAACCACTCTATGGTATTAGATATCAGAAGAGCAGTTAATTTTGGTGGCCAAGGAGAAGGACTGGCTGGAAGTGGTGTGAAGGCATCTTTTGATGAAACAAAAATAACCCACAGATGGCTCCGGAGGGTCGTTACACAGTTACCCACGTGTGCAAGTAAATTTTTATTAAATTGTACACTTAAAGATTTGTGGACTTCACTGTATGTGTGATATTTCAATTTAGAATATCTGAAAACAAAAACCAACAATCAAAACAAAACCTGCTAGCCGCAGAAAGAAATATATTAGGTTCAATGTTTTAAAAATATAAACAGGTTATAAAAGTTTGCAAATTTTTTTCAACTCTAGACATGAAGATTTTCTAACTATAAATAATATCTATGTAAAGTGATAAACTCAGAAAACACAATAAAATCTAAGACTTTGTTTTATTGTTTTATTAGGCCGCCTCAGAAAGCACAAGGGCAGTAAATAACATTTTATTTACCTTTCTAGAACTCTAGCCACACAAAATTAAGAAAAAAATACTTTCATTGCAAAATGATTTCTAATCTGATATTTATATTTTATCAATTTCAATTGTTACATATCAGTTCATAGCCATAATGTGGAAAATTAACACAAACCATTTCTCACAGAAAAAATGAAAACTCCAGCAGACTTTCCTTCCTCATCTGTTTTATTTCAGAAAACCCATTTTATTTTGCTGAAAACCACACCCGCACAACCACTTTAACAGATGAATTAAAATCTTAATCTGAGTAGAAGAAATGATTCATTCATCTCTACCTAACCAGCTCCTACCAGAACGCCTATCACAGACGTCTGTGAACTGAAATGATACAAGAGTCCAGGTCAGGCACTTTTCTTTTAAAAATGTCCCCAAATGGTCCAACATCAGAAGGGGGCTGAATGCACCTCTAGGCAGAATACATTCAGCCTGGACAGACACCTTATGACTACTGCTTTCTGGAGCAGGGCTGTACCATTCCCCATCCAATCAGCATTCTGCACTCTGAAAAAAGGATACCAGACTCCAAAGGTAGGCAATCAACTTCTGTACATTCTCTCTCTCGTACTTATTCAAAAATACCAGCACATTCATAATCATTCCAAATGTAAGAAAGGATGTGTTTCTAACAGGAGTAAGCAATATTATTTTACAGTCATAATAATTCAAAAGAATCCTAAAATGTACCAACCTGGACTTCGATATGACGAGGGTTATCAATAAATTTTTCTATTAGTAGCCTATCATCACCAAAACTAGAAGCAGCTTCTTGAGATGAAAATCTAAAACCATCCCTGTAAAGAAAAACAGAACAGTCAAACGAACACAAAAGTTTTCTTTTCTCAATACAAAAGAAAACTAATTAAAGGTTTATTTGTGCTTACTTCTGAACAAAGAAGAGAAAAATTCACTTAATATACAAATAACTCAGTTTTGGTTGCACAGCAACTCTTCCACTCACTAGCTCTGTGACTGGCTGAATGCTTTAATTTCCCTGATCCTAGGTTTTTATAGAAACAGGAACACCAATACTTATTTCACCAACTGTTAAAAATGAGATTTTTAAAATAAACAATACAAATCATATAAAAATTCATTTCTTTGATCTCAATATACCTTAATTCCACTAATAAAAATATATAAAAATGCATATTCATTTGACTCAAAAGTCAGAAAATGCACACAGAAACGTAAGTATCTAGAGAACAGGGGCAAAGCCACAGCAAATATACTCAGTAAGAGTACAAGAGGGGGGTCCTCAAGAAGATTCCCTGATATTTTAAATATACAACTTTAAAAGCAATGGCCTCCCACACATCTACACAGATCATTAAAATTTTATCTTCTTTCAAACTGCTCAAAAATAATAAAGACAAAAGTTTGATTTTTTAAATAAAAATGTGAATTTAATTATTGCTTTATACATTTTATTTCAAACTATAACTTAAACATTATCATTATTAAAATATGCTTACCGCAGTCATACACTTTGAAATGAGTTCATTCAATTAAAAACCCAAACTTGCTTACCTAAAACTGTGTTATATTCCATTCACTGATATATTCAGAGTATAAGATTAAATTCCTTTTATATGGAATTAATAGCTTCCTAATTTTCAAATCAAGTACCTGTATTTAATGTTCAACATCAAAATTCTTTTAATCCTTTCATTTGCAAACACTCCACCTGGCAATATTAGAAATAACTATCTCATTTGTTGGTGTGCTTGAAAAATACAACATTGCAAGTAAAAACTGACTAGAAGATAAATTTCAAAACATACTGCAAAATTTTCCATTTCTCAGCAATTTCAGAGAAAAGGTATCACGTTCTCTTAGTCTTCCATTATTCCCTTGATTTAAGGGAATGGAGTTTAGATCTCAGAAGACTACAAACCTCACAGAAACAAAAGCACAACGAATTCGTTGCTTTCAATACCATGTAACCAACTTTTTATTAGGTGGGATACAATGATTCACAAAGAAAAAGCATAGTACTTTACAGTTTGTCTCTGCTCTAATGATTTTAAAGTTTTCATTTTGGATTTTTTTTAGATTCTTTTATTTTTTTAAGCTCTTTATTCGAATATAATTGCTTTACACTCTTGTACCAGCTTTTGAGGTACACCAAAGTGAATCAGCTGTATTTATACATATATCCCCACATCCCCTCCCTCCTGCAACTCCATCCCACCCTCCCTATCCCAGCCCTCTAAGTCATCACCCATCATCGAGTCGATCTCCCTGTGTTACACAGTTGCTTCCCAGTAGCTGTCTATTTTACACTTGGTAGTGTATATACGTCAATACTACTCTCTCACTTCATCCCAGCTTCTCCTTCAACCCCCAGCCCGTGTCCTCAAGTCCATTCTCTACATCTGCACTTTTCTTCTTGCCCTGTCACTGGGTTCAGCAGTACCATTTTTTTAGATTGCATATACATGAGTTATCATACAGTATTTGTTTTTCTCTTTCTGGCTTACTTAGATCTGTATGACAGACTTTAGGTCCATCACCTCACTACAAATAACTCAACTTCATTCCTTTTTATGGCTGAGTAATATTATATGTGTCACATCTTCTTATCCATTCATCTGTTGATGGGAACGTAGGTTGCTTCCATGTCAGGGCTATTGTAAATACTTTCATTTTGCATTTAAATCAAAAATACCAAAACTAAAAAAATCAAAGTCACCCAATTAAATTATCAAGTTTCAAAGCATTGAGAGAGAGGATCAAGATGGCGGAGGAGGAGAATGTGTGCTCACTCCCTCTTGCAAGAGCAGCGGAATTACAACAAACTGCTGAACAATAATCAACACAAAGATACTGGAACTCATCAAAAAAGATACCCCACATCCAGAGACAAAGGAGAAGCTGCAATGAGATGGTAGGAGGGGCACAATCGCATTAAAATCAACTCCCATAAATGCTGGATGTGTGACTCACAAACTGGAGAACAGTTTTACTGCAGAAGTCTACCCACTAAAGTGAGGGTTCCGAGCCCCACGTCAGGCTTCCCAACCTGGGAGTCCAGCAACAGGAGGAGGAATCCACAGAGAATCATACTTTCAAAGCCAGCGGGATTTGACTGCAGGACCTCCACAGGACTGGGGGAAACAGAGATTCCACTCCTGGAGGGCACACAAAAAAGTGCGCTCACCTGGACCCAGGGGGAAGGAGCAGTGACCCCACAGAAGACTGAAACAGACCTGCCTGCTGGTGTTGGAGGTTTGCCTGCAGAGGAGGGGTCAGCTGTGGCTCACCAAGGATACAGGGGCACTGGCGGCAGGGGTTCTGGGAAGTACTCACTGGCATGAGCCCATCATTAGCCCCACCAAAGAGCCTCTAAGCTCCAGTGCTAGGTAGCCTCAGGCCACACAGCCAACAAGGTGGACACACAGCCCCACCCATTGGCAGACAAGCAGATTAAAGTTTTACTGGGCTCCGCCCCAACCAAATTGGATTAAAGACTTACCGAACTCCGCCCACCCAGCCCTACCCACCATCAGTCCCTCCCATCAGGAAGAACCCATGAGCCTCCTAGATAGCTTCCTCCACAAGAGGACAGACAAAAGTATCAGCAGTATTTCATCCTGTGGAACTGAAAACCACAGCCACAGAAAGGTAGAGAAAATGAAAAGGCAAAAGACTTTGTACCAGATGAAGAGACAAGCTCAAACCCCAGAAAAACAACTAAATGAAGAGGAGATAGGCACCCTTCGAGAAAAAGAATTCAGAATAATGATGGTGAAGATGATCCAGGACTTTGAAAAAAGATTGGATGCAAAGACTGAAAAGTTTACCAAAGACCTAAAAAATTAAAGAACAAACAGAGATATGCAACACAATAACTGAAATGAAAAATACACTAGAAGGAACCAACAGCAGATTAACTGAGGCAGAAGGATGAATAAGTGAGCCGGAAGACAGAATGGTGATAATCACAGATGCAGAAAAGAATAAAGAAAAAAGAATGAAAAGAACTGAAGAGAGCCTGAGATACCTCTGGGACAATCTTAATAGCACCAACATTTGCATTATAGGGGTCCCAGAAGGAGAAGAGAGAGAGAAAGGACCCGAGAAAATATTGGAAGAGATTATAGCTGAAAACTTCCCTAACATGGGAAAGGAAACAGCTAGCCAAGTGCAGAAAGCACAGAGAGTCCCAGGCAGGATAAACCCAAGGAGAAACACACCAAGACATATAGCAGTCAAACTGTAAAAATTAAAGACAGAGAAATGTTATTAAAAGCAACAAGGGAAAAATGACCAATAACATACAAGGGAACTCCCATAAGGGTAACAGCTGATTTCTCAGCAGAAACTCTGCAAGCCAGAAGGGAGTGGCATGATATATTTCAAGTGATGAAAGGGAAGAACCTACAACCAAGAATACTCTACCCAGCAAGGCTCTCATTCAGATTTGAGGGAGAAATCAAAAGCTTTACAGACAAGCAACAGCTAGGAGAATTCAGCACCACCAAACCAGGCCTACAACACATGCTAAAGGAACTTCTCTAAGCGGGAAATATAAGAGAAGAAAAGGACCTACAAAAACAAACCCAAAACAAGTAAGAAAATGGTAATAGGAACATACATATCGATAATTACCTTGAATGTAAATGGACTAAATGCACCAACCAAAAGACAGACTGGCTGAATGGATACAAAAACAAGACCCATATATATGCTGTCTCCAAGAGACCCACTTCAGACCTAGGGACACATACAGATGGAAAGTGAGGGGATGGAAAAAGATATTCCATGCAAATGGAAATCAAAAGAAAGCTGGAGTGGCAATACTCATATCAAGTGAAATAGACTTTAAAATAAAAAATGTTACAAGAGACAAGAAAGGACACTACGTAAAGATCAAGGGATCAATCCAAGAAGACGAGATAACAATTATAAATATATATGCACCCAGTATAGGAGCACCTCGATACATAAGGCAAATGCTAACAACTATGAAAGAGGAAATTGACAGTAACACAATCATAGTGGGAGACTTTAACACCACACTTAACCAATGGACAGATCATCCACACAGAAAACTAATAAGGAAACACAAGTTTGAAATGACACAATACATCAGCTCGATTTAATAGATACCTACAGGACATTACATCCAAAAACAGCAGATTACACATTCTTCTCAAGTGCACATGGAACATTCTCCAGGATAGGTCACATTTTGGGTCATAAATCAAGCCTTGGTAAATTCAAGAAAACTGAAATCATATCAAACATCTTTTCTGACCACAACGCTATGAGATTAGAAATCAATTATTGGAAAAAACTGTAAAAGACACAAACACATGGAGGCTAAACAATATGCTACAAAATAACCAAGAGATCACTGAAGAAATCAAAGAGGAAATCAAAAAATACCTAGAGACAAATGACAATGAAAACACAAAGATTCAAAACCTATGAGATGCAGCAAAGGCAGTTCTAAGAGGGAAGTTTTTAGCAATACAATTCTACCTCAAGAAATAAGAAAAATCCCAAATAAACAATCTAACCTTACACCTAAAGAAACTAGAGAAAGAAGAGCAAACAAAACCCAAAGTTAGTAGATGGAGAGAAATCATAAAGATCAGAGCAGAAATAAATGAAATAGAAACAAAGAAAACAATGGCAAAAATCAATAAAACTAAAAGCTGGTTGTTTGAGAAAATAAATAAAATTGATAAACCTCTAGCAAGACTCATCAAGAAAAAGAGGGAGAGGACTCAAATCAATAAAATTAGAAATGAAACAGGAGAAGTTACAATGGATACCACAGAAATAAAAAGCACCATAAGAGATTACTACAAGCAACTATATGCCAATAAAATGGACAACCTGGAGGAAATGGACAGATTCTTAGAAAGGTATAACCTTCCAAGACTGAATCAGGAAGGCACAGAAAATATGAACAGACCAATCACAAGTAATGAAATTGAAACTGTGATTAAAAATCTCCCAACAAACAAAAGTCCAGGACCAGATGGATTCACAGGTGAATTTTATCAAACATTTAGAGAAGAGCTAACATCCATCCTTCTCAGCTCTTCCAAAACACTGCAGAGGAAGGAACACTCCCAAACTCATTTTAGGAGGCCACCATCACCCTGATACCAAAACCAGACAAAGATACTACAAAAAAAAGAAAACTACAGACCAATATCACTGATGAATTTCGATGCAAAAATCCTCAACAAAATACTAGCCAATAGAAGCCAACAACACATGAAAAGGATCATACACCATGATCAAGTGCGGTTTATCCCTGGAATGTAAGCATTCTTCAATGTACTCAAATCAATCAATGTGATACACCATATTAATAAATTGAAGGATAAAAATCACATGATCATCTCAATAGATGCAGAAAAAGCTTTTGACAAAATTCAACACCCATTTATGATAAAAACTCTCCAGAAGGTGGGCAGAGAGGGAAACTACCTCAACATAATAAAGGCCATATATGACAAATCCACAGCAAATATTCTCAATGGTGAAAAACTGAAAGCATTCCCTCTAAGACCAGGAACAAGACAAGGATGTCCGCTCTCACCACTACTATTCAACATAATGTTGGAAGTCCTTGCCACAGCAATCAGAGAAGAAAAAGAAATAAAAGGAATCCAAATTGGAAAAGAAGAAGTAAAACTGCCACTGTTCGCAGATGACATGATACTATACATAGAAAATCCTAAAGATGCCACCAGAAAACAACTCAAGCTAATCAATGAATTCAGTAAAGTTGCAGGATACAAAATTAACACACAGAAATCTCTTGCATTTCTATATACTAACAATGAAAGATAAAAAAGAGAAATTAAGGCAACAATCCCATTCACATTGCAACAAAAAGAATAAAATACCTAGGAATAAACCTAACCAAGCAGGTAAAAGACCTGTACTCAGAAAACTATATAAGACACTAATGAAAGAAATCAAAGATGACACAAACAGATGGAGGGACATACCATGTTCTCGGAGTGGAAAAATCAACACCGTGAAAATGACTATACTACTGAAAGCAATTTACAGATTCAATGCAATCCTGATCAAATTACCCATGGTATTTTTCACAGAACTAGAACTAGAAATTTTATGATTTATATGGAAACGCAAGAGACCCTGAATAGCCAAAGCAATCCTGAGAAGGAAAGACAGAGTTGGTGGAATCAGGCTTCCTGACTTCGGGCTATACTACAAGACTACAGTGATCAAGACAGTATGGTACTGGCACAACACAGAAATATAGATCAATGGGACAGGACAGAAAGCCCAGAGATAAACTATGGTCAACTAATTTATGACAAAGGAGCCAAGGATATACAGTGGAGAAAAGGCAGCCTCTTCAATAAGTGGTGCTGGGAAAACTGGACAGCTACATGTAAAAGAATGAAATTAGAAAACTCCTTAACACCATACACAAAAATAAACTCCAAATGGATTAAAGACCTAAATGTAAGGCCAGACACTATAAAATTCCTAGAGGAAAATACAGGAAGAACACTCTTCGACATAAATCACAGTGAGATCTTTTTTGATCCACCCCCTAGAGTAATGGAAATAAAAACAAAAACACATAAGCAGGACCTAATGAAACTTCAAAGCTTCTGCACAGCAAAGGAAACTATAAGCAAGACGAAAAGATAACCCTCAGAATGGGAGAAAATATTTGCAAATGAATCAACAGACAAAGGATTAATCTCCAAAATATATAAACAGTTCATCCAGCTCAATATCAAAAAAACAAACAACCCAATCAAAAAATGGGCAGAAGACCTAAATAGGCATTTCTCCAAAGATGACATACGGATGGCCAAGAGGCACATGAAAAGCTGCTCAACATCACTAATTATTAGAGAAATGCAAATCAAAACCACAGTGAGGTATCACCTCCCACCAGTTACGATGGGCGTCATCAGAAAATCTACAAACAGTAAATGCTGGAGAGGATGTGGAGAAAAGGGAACAGTCTTGCACTGTTGGTGGGAATGTAAATTGATACAGCCACTATGGAGAACAGTATGGAGGTTCCTTGCAAAACTAAAAACAGAGTTACCATATGACCCAGCAATCCCACTGCTGGGCATATACCCAGAGAACACCATAATTCAAAAAGACACATGCACTCCAATGTTCACTGCAGCACTATTTACAATAGCCAGAACATGGAAGCCACCTAAATGTCCATCAACAGATGAATGGATAAAGAAGTTGTGGTATATACATACAATGGAATATTACTCAGCTGTAAAAAGCAATGAAACTGGGACGTGTGGAGACATGGATGGACCTAGAGACTGTCATACAGAGTGAAATGAGTCACAAAGAGAAAAACAAATATCATATATTAACACATATATGCGGAATCTAGAAAAATGGTACAGTTCAACTGGTTTGCAAGGCAGAAATAGAGACACAGATGTAGAGAACAAACATATGAACACCAAGTGGGGAAAGTGGGGATGGTTGTGGGGGAATGAATTGTGAGATTAAGATACCAAATGGTACACTCTAAATACATGCTGTTTATTGTCTGTTGAAAATAAAAAAAGTTTGAAAGCATTACCAACATGTTTTGAGGCTCATGGAAAACTGCATTTAAATCATTTGTAGTACTCAGTGATACATTCATTCAATAAATACTCACTACTCATGAAACTATGTGCCTGGTGCATATATATGTGATGCAAATACAAATTAAAACAGAAACTGCCCTCACAACACCTAAAGTCTAGTGGGGGTACTCCAAAATGTTGACACAATCAATTTTCCATTTATGCCATAACATTTCATCTAAACTGGCATAAGGAAAAGAAAGCCAGAGATTATCACAAAAATATCTGAGTCTACTTTCAACAACCTCCATGACTCTCACCCTAATTTAGTATACAACAAACACTATACTTTAAATCTTCCAGATGTTCTAAATATTCTAAGGTAAGTATAGATGCTACTTCCCTGAAGATATTACAAGAAGGACACACTCCTTAGGATAAAAGAATAAAGCAATTAATGGCTACTAAGTTTTGCATCTGAAGAAAGTTAAAATTTTTGTGGATCATGCAAAAAAAATTCTTCCTCAAGGAAGGAGGAAAGAAGGAGTAAATGCGGTGCAGCATGATATTAACACTGGTGACTCCAGAAGACAAAAAATGGATGTTTTCTGGACTGTTCTCTCAATTTTCCCAAAGTTTTGATTCTTCCAAATTAACAGAGGATACAGAGCAAATTTTTAAAATGAGGTTCCTACAGTGATCAAGACACTAAGCACCCAATATAGGAGCACCTCAATACATAAGGCAAATGCTAACAACTATGAAAGAGGAAATGCAAGGCAGAAATAGAGACACAGGTGCAGAGAACAAACACATGGACACCAAGTGGGGAAAGCGGGGAGGGTTGGGGGGGTGGGGAATGAATTGGGAGATTGGAGGAAAAAAAAAAAGACACTATGGTACTGGCACAAAAACAGAAAGGAAGATCAAGGGAATAGAATAGAGAACTCAGAGGTAAACCCAAGCACATATGGGCACCTTATCTTTGACAAAGGAGGCAAAAATATACAATGGAAAAAAGACAGCCTCTTCAATAAGTGGTGCTGGGAAAATTGGAGAGCTACATGTAAAAGAATGAAATTAAAACAATTCCTAACACCATACACAAAAATAAACTCAAAATGGACTAAAGACCTACATGTAAGGCCAGATACTATAAAACTCCTAGAGGAAACACAGGCAGAACACTCTATGAGATACATCAAAGCAAGATCCTTTTTGACCCACCTCCTAGAATCATGGAAATAAATTCAAGAATAAACAAATGGGACCTCATGAAACTTAAAAGCTTTTGCACAGCGAAAGAAACCATAAACAAGACAAGAAGACAACCTTCAGAATGGGAGAAAATACTTGCCAACGAAGCAACGGACAAAGGATTAATCTCCAAAATATACAAGCAGCTCATGCAGCTTAATACCAAAAAAGCAAATAACCCAATCCACAAATTGGCAGAAGACCTAAATAGACATTTCTCCAGAGAAGACATGCAGATGGCCAACAAACACATGAAAAGATGTTCAACATCACTAATCATTAGAGAAATGCAAGTCAAAGCCACAATGAGGTATCATCTCACACCAGTCAGAATGGCCATCATCAAAAAATCTAGAAACAACAAATGCTGGAGAGGGTGTGGAGAAAAGGGAACTCTCCTGCACTGTTGGTGGGACTGTAAGTTGGGACAGCCACTATGGAAAACAGTTCCTTACAAAAAACGAAAAATAGAACTACCATATGATCCAGTAATCCCACTGCTGGGCATATACCCAGAGAACACCATAATCCAAAAAGAAACATGAACCATAATGTTCATTGCAGCACTATTTACAATAGCCAGGACATGGAAGCAACCTAAATGCCCATCAACAGATGAATGGATAAAGAAGATGTGGCACATATATACAATGGAATATTACTCAGCCATAAAAAGGAATGAAATAGAGCTATATGTAATGAGGTGGACAGACCTAGAGTCTGTCATACAGAGTGAAGTAAGCCAGAAAGAGAAAAACAAATACTGTATGCTGTCTCATATATAAGGAATCTAAAAAAAATGGTACTGATGAACCCAGTGACAGGGCAAGAATAAGGATGCAGATGCAGAGAATGGACTGCAGGACATGGGGTTGTGGGTGCAGGGCGAAGGGGAAGCTGGGTTGAAGTGAAAGAGTAGCACAGACATATACACACTACCAAATGTAAAATAGATAGCTAGTGGGAAGTTGCTGTATAACAAAGGGAGATCAACTCGATGATGGGTGATGTCTTAGAGGGCGAGGACAGGGAGGGTGGGAGGGAGTCGCGGGAGGGAGGGGATATATGTATAAATACAGCTGATTCACTTTGGTGTACCTCAAAAGCTGGTACAAGAGTGTAAAGCTATTATATTCCAATAAAGAGCTTAAAGAAAAAAAAATGAGGATCCTGTATCATTATATAAAATAATGTCATACTTTGGTTAATTTCAACAAAGTTTTAGAGATGGCTTATTTATCAAGTTGAAAGAGTAATTTTAGGTAGAAAATTGTTTATGTATGTATTTTTACCAATTATATGAAAGTATTTTGAAACAATGTGCCATTTACTGACCAAGAAAGGGCTGACATCTACCAAAGATGCCCTATATATTAATAGATGTAGTGATTTCTGAAAACACTGAATTTTACATTAAAATCCATTGGTTAAAAGCAGCATAGCAAATCTCATTGCCAAAAAACTGAAGAGTAATTGCACAATAAAAGAATGTTACTAAGAGTAGCCCTGGAAAAATGACTGATAAGAAATCTGAGATCCTAAGAAGAATAATGAAAAATAAGTCCTCAGGCTTTCAGTGAAATTGCTGTATAAGTGCCATATAAAAGGGGGAACCACTGAGGAAAAAAATTAGAGGTCACAAAATACATCTCTCTTACAAAACCATTAAGTTGTGTTTAATATCTTTATTACCTCATTCTTTACTACAAACAGACTATAGCAGATTGTGTTTTCCAAACATGGCCACAATGGTATCTCCCATTCCATGTGCTCTTCTAAGAAACTTGGAACTCCTTCACGAGGAAGTGAAGTCTGATACCCCTTTCCCTTGAATTCAGGTAGAATTTGTGCTCACTGGTAACCAGTAAAATATGGTGGCAGGGAAGGTGTGCAACTTCTGAGACTGGATCATAAAAACTGATACACCTTTCACTTGGATTTGAACAAATGCTCTTGGACCCCTGGGTCACCATGTGGGAAGTCTAAAGTGACCACACCATGAGGAAGCCCAGGCAACCCATGGAGACATCCACTAACTCATGGGGGCTACAATTAACACGAAAAGATAGCTTCAACACCTGAACTTCAAAACACAAAAGTCAAATAAGACAAATTACGTGGTAAAAACAGGACTAAGCATGCCTCCTACCCTTATGCCTGCTTCTACCACACACAGCAACTCGCCAGCCCAACTTCAAATCTTTCACATAGTTAACCAACGCTCTGTAAGTCTCCACTATCAAAAGGAACCATGCCAGGCAAAGAGTTCCAAGGAGAGGCCAAGAAGCAGACCATTCTTCAATTAAGCATTCTTTAATTCTGAAGATAAATGCCCTCACTCTGACCTTGACTTCTCAGCATTTCCCAAGAAATTTTCAAGTAAGTCAGTGTTGCCCTATATCCATTTAATTCATAGAAATCAACACACAGGCCAAAGACAGAAAATAAGAGCAAAAAAATAAGGTAACTTAAACAGGGTCTGCAAGCCATCCTCGAGTATTCAAACTCTATATCCAATCACTCAGAAAAGCCTGTTGCCTCTCCTTTCAGAATTAAACTCTTTCTTCCCACCTCCACCATTACACTGGTGAAAGCCACCAACAGCACTGTTTTGCATGGATTATTTCAACAGCTTCCCAACTGGTTTCCCTGATTCTAGAGTCCATGATTCTGCCCCCATTAAGCCTATTGCGAAGATAGCAACCAGAGCGATCCTTTTAAAACTTGTCACAAATCTTGATAACTAGTTAATCTAGATGATACATATATAGAAGTTCGTTATATTCTTCTACATCTTTGTACATTTGAAAATCTTTATAATTCAAAACACATAAATAATGTTAAGAATTTGCTGAACTTCCATGATTGTGATTCTCTAGTCAAAACCCTCCAATGGCCCCCCATCTCACTAAGAATGGCTACAAGGTCCTAGATAATCTGCTCCCCACCTCCTTCTACTCCTCTCCCAGCCCCCACCACCTGCCGGCCCTGGATCTCTCTAGATGTGCTCCTGCGTCACCGCCTCCACACGTGCTCTTCCCTTGCCTGGATCCTAATTCCCACACTCTTACCTCCTTGTTCAAATGTGCCTTCTCAGTGAGGACAACTCTGACAACCCTGTTTAGAATGGGAATTCCCTCCAACACTCCCCATGTCTCTCCCTTTCCTCCTTTACTCCTCTTATATTACTCACCACCTTCCACAACAGGATATGATCTACTATTATCTTGTTCATTGTTTGTCTCTTCCTACCAGAATGGGCTTCTGAACCTTGTTTATGTCATGGATGTCCTCGGCAGAATCATGCAGCATGTGAATCTCTTGTCAAAACAAGGCTCAACGTGATTTAAAATGTAGAAAAGAATATGCACAGGATTGCATAAGAAACAAATTATATTGAAATATAGGTATCAAAATATTTTTTAGAAACAAATTTGGGATATCATGTATGTGGTTCTTTATTCGTTAATAAGCTCCAACAAGTCTAATAATCACTGCAATTTAGAGATACCTACAACAACTGTAATGTGATAATATAAGGAATTTCCTAAAGGGTGAAAAGTTCCACAGATACTGCTACTATTGTAGTTTGTGGTCTATATTGGAGGAAACACTAAATTCCAGTTAGAGGCTAGTGAAAGAAATGTGTACTTTTTTTCCTTACCCAGATGCACGAACATCCCTGAACATCTATGAATTCAAAGGTTAAGAACTCCTAACCCAGTTATACACTGGATATAGAGGAAGGAATTATTTTTTCTGTTTATGTTCATTGCTGTATTCCTGGAACCTCACTAAAACACTGCCTGTCACACAGGAGGCTCTCAATAGCAAATACCTCAATAACTAATATCGCCAATCCATGCAATGAGTGTATTCATGCTGGGTAAATGTAAGATGGGAGAGGAGAATCTGATATTAACTCAGTCCGTATCCAGTATCAGTGCCACACTGAACATGAGAGTAGGGTTGAAAGGCCTGTATTGGGCATATATTATCACCCACCTCTAACGTACATCCAAAGAAACAATGGTGCCCTGAGACAAGTGTTCTCTAGAGTTAAGACTACCTGCGCAAGTTTGCAATTTCTGTCTTCCCCTCGGATTTTCAAGGGTACTGCCTCTAGGAGATTTTCATCTTATAAGTTCACTTCAGAACCTAATTTCTGAGTTAGGTTTGTACTGGAATACTTTCACACCAACTACTCCAGATTTCTCTCTTTCAGAGGTTTCAGGGAATGAGAGGAAAGGGAGGAAAAAAAAGGAGAAAACAGAACTTAACCATTTGGAAGACCAAATTATTCTCGGTAGAGAAAGGGCAGGGAAACCAACATTAACAATAATAATTCAGTGATTTTTTTCATTTCCCTCCTTCAAAAAAATGACATAAATCTCTCTTGTTGCCAAACCGTAAAGTATGTAATACAAATATGAATAGAGTCCCTTAAAACCTGCTTGTACTAGGCAGTTGTTCAAAAAATTATTTTCTAATCACCATGATGTTATCAATACGTTAAGTTTTTTAAACTGTTTTAAAAGTTTCTTTTGATTTCTGAAACTACTAAGAAAGTGTTCTGAGTTTATAACAGAGCACACTGCATATAAAAGACACAATAATTTCAAGTTCAAAAGGAAATATATTTCATGCTATAAAGTTATCAATGTAGTTCACTATTTTTATAGACAAGCAAAGGGAAGCAAATGCATACTGAGTAATATTACATAAACAGATGAAATTATGACTGCTTTCAAAAATATTTGGTTTAAATCTTTTATCACATTCAGAATTGAATAGCCAACGTTAGTGATTTTTGCCTAAAAGACAAATCACGACTGTAATTTCTAAAAACACACTGTAAAAAAAAAAAGGTAATCCTTTATTCATGTTTAAGCAGCTAAAAACCTTTCTATAATAGGATAATCATCATCAAAACATAAATAAGAAACTTTTCTGCATAATTTCAATTTCTTCCATCGACAAGAGTAAAAATTAGATGATTATTATAATTATTCCATTATGCTTTTGGTATCATTTAGTTGTCAGTTTAATAAAACTCTAGTAACTGCAATTTTCATCAAAAGTATATTTTGGACAGAATCTCACCTGGTCTCTTCATCATCCCAAGCGATTCGCATGCCTTTCCCACCACCACCTGCTGAGGCCTTGATCATGACAGGGTAGCCTAACAGCAGGGAAGAATTAGACAGAAGTTCAGACTTTGATCATTTGGATGCATGAACATGACAACTGACCACATGTTCAATAACACAGAAGGCAATAACTAATTTATTCAAAAGTTCCTTTCTTTAGAGTCAGGAAAACAACACCAGTGTAATGATCTCATGTGCATTTTTTAAATGAGTGTGATCCCTTTAAAAGAAAAAGACTATCTGTATCAACAAAAATAACATTCTCCCCAATAATGATATAAAAAGCTAAGAAAACATAATTTGATAGTGGATTCCAAAAACAGAAGTAAACACAGTATTAATTAACCAAAGATACAAGAAACGACTTACACAGCATTAAGGAAACACATGTGCACACGCACATATTCTTTTGATTCCCCAAAACTGCTGTTTGCATGCATAACAAATTAAACTCCCTTTTTTTCAAAAGGATTGATTTACAGGTACTTGAGGTATTTTCATCTGAAAAATCACAGGGAACCCCTGCAGCTTTTATCTGCAAGAACTGACATGATGGCTTTGGGAAAAATCAAGCCATGGCTGTTCTATTATGACTGGAGCAGAAGATGCAGAGCTTGCTGATATCAATGGAGAAGCTACCACACTATTCCATTCAGTCAACAGGCAATGAAATGCCTAGACCAGGGAATATTATGAAAATACAAAGTCAAGCCTGAAACAAAGGACATTTCCAGCCAAAGTTTTAGAGGAGAAAATAAAATAATAAAACTGTTGTTAGTAAACGGGATTTAGTATTTAGAGTAGGTATTACAAAGAAAATTTTTGACAGCATGAGTCATCTATTATGATTTATCAAGAAAAGCTGTTTATTTAGAGGTTTTCAGACAATAAGGTGGAGATACTCATGTCTGAGACCACTTGTTTATGATCTTCTCTGATGAAAGAAGAGGTCAGTGAGCCCTTAAAGGACTCTTCCTGGCCTGCGATGCTCTAATAGCACTATGCTCTAGCTATAGGATTTTAGAGGAAAAGGGAAGACAGGGCCAAATGTCACAGACTTTTGAACCCTAAACCACAAAACATCACTCTTAACTTCAACTTAATTAAAATGGCACTTGCTTCCTACGTGTTTCATAATTAATTCAGTTTTTAAAATCCTGATGTTGGTGACGTTTATGTGGGATAGATTTATATGGGATAGCATTTTAAAAGCTATACTAAGTACAGTAAGAATAAGAAAGATGAACATACTATTTTCATAATGGGAGCCTTACAATATAGGAAGAAAGAGAGAAAGTACCCAAATAATTCTCTCAATGGGAATTCAAAAAAGAATCATAGGAAGGTAAGAGAAAAGGGATTAAGGAAAGCATATCATAGATAGGGCCATTTATATAAGGCTGTGAAGGATAAGCAGGAGATGAACATGTTAGGCAGGAATAGCAAAACAGAAGTAGGGAAGTATGGGACAGATTTAAGAAAGGATTGAAACAATCTGAAGCATACAGAGGAAAAGAGAACTGAAAACATAAATTGGGGTGAATTATGCTACATACTTTTGCATGCTACAGATCCTGCTTTGAGAGTACCGAGAACAATGTTTGTCTTGTTCAGCGCTGCAGCCTCACAATGAATATCACATAAAGGAATCAGATTGAAATCAGTAAAGAAGATTTAGCTTGTTTTCGAGCAGTGAAGAAACAATATCTAAAAATTAGAAACCAGCATGCCTGAGAAATCCTTTTAAAAACCACTGAAGGTCTTTTTTATCCTCCAAAAAACATGTTATCAATTCACCATTAAAAACTATTTATCCATGTGAACAGGAACCCACAAGAGGTATGACATCCACATCCCATATCTCTACTATTCTCATTTCCCGCTGTGGATTAAGAAATTTGCAATTATGCTGATTCCATTATTAATCTCGTCAGTCATTTACCATGAACCCTGGACTATATAGGGATTTGTGAGGTTAGGTGCAAAATAAAATTGGGAAATTGTTCTTGGTAACAAGGAACTAGATGGGAAAACAAAAAGCACATAAAATAATTTATCAACAAGAAATTATTATATGTTCAGAAAAGTGAGAAACTATTATGCAACAGGGCAATATATAATAAAGCAATTACAATATGGTCACCCCCAAAGGAGGCAATGCAGCACTGGACCTGTGAGTACACGTAACCCAGAAGAGATACTCTGACAAAAATCTAACAAGCCAAATTGTAAACAATTGGGAGAGAGAAGGTGGCAGGAGTTAGTGACCTGACTTTATAGTCACTAACTCAATCTAATTTTTGAACTCTAACTGGAAATAATGGTAAGGTATTCTACCCGATTTCTTGCGCCAAGGAAGTCATTAAATTTCAGACAGTACATATTTTTATGCTGTCACCATGCCATGGAGAAATAAGATCTAGCCAGTTGAAAAGGAGGGAAAAGAATATTCCACACAGATGATGTTAAATAATATCAAAAGCCCAGTCTGTCATCCCTACTTTCTTATTGTGTCTGTGGCTCTAATTAGGGTGAGCCATGGGGTGCTAGCGACTGGAAGAAAAAGGGAAGAAAAGATTCAGTCAAAAGCTGACCTTCTCGAAAAAATCAGAACTGATCAAGTTGATGGCTATTGCTACCCCTCACTTTTCCCAGCCTGGGAACGAAATATCCACTAATGTTCTCTCACATTTTTTTTAATCCATTGGAGTACTTACTCCTCCGCTCAACTTTTATCTGGAACACATTTCTCTAATTTTATACGCTTCAGTTGACATATGTTCAAAACAGAACAACCTTCCTTATCATAACAAAACAAAATCCTCCAAGGATTTTAAAAGCAGAGGACTCTCCTGGTATGGTAAGATTGCTTAAAAGAAACAAACAAACAAACAAACAAAAAACACCCTCAGGTCCTACTGCTGTTTGCAAATTTTTCCTCACCTTTACCATCCTTTCACTGGATGCCTACTCCACACTACCCAGCCTCACCCTCCCAGGCCCCGAGATACATGCCCCCCTCCTATTTACACCCCAACTCCAATGTGCACTGTCTCCATTCCTTATTTCCCTTCTGCATAATGCTTCCAGAAAGAAATCTACTAAGTACTATGTGAGAAAAATGTTGATTTTTTTTTTTAAAAACCAGAAACTTAGTACCAAAGTACTAGAAGGTTTCTATTCCTACTTTTCTGTACTCAATCTTCAATGAAGGGCAGATTTAACTGCAGGACAAGATAAACTTCTCTGGTTTCCTTTCCTCCCCAGCAATCAGTACTTTCTACCATAAGCAACAACCCTCTAACTCTACCATCAAATTTTCACTCAACTCAAAAATATTTACCAAATAAATACCATGTTTCAAACACTGATCTGGCTCCAGGGGATGCAACCATGAACAATTCAGAAAATGTGCTGCTCTCATGGCACTTAGTATACTTAGCATCTAGTGGAGAACTAGATGAAAACATACCTGCACCTACGTGTGTGTGTGTGTGTGTGTGTGTGTGTGTAAAACACATTAAGTGGTGATAATTGCTACAATAAAAACAACAGAGGGATGTGACTTGGAGTGATTAGTTACTTTTCCTTGAAAAGGCTTCTCTGAAAAAACTGGTATTTAAACTGAGACTTAAAGTGACAAGCTAGAGCAAGTCCTCTGAAAAATCTATGAGGGCAGAATATTCCTGACAGAAGAAACAAGTGGGAAAGGCTATATAGAAGACAACATTGACCCAATATAGTCCTAATTTTTTAAGATCACTCTGGCTGCTCTGCAAAGTATGAACTGGAAAAGGGCGAAGTGGAGGAAGGAGACTGATTAGGAAGCTTTTGCAGTGGTCTGAGAGAGAGAGAGAGCTGAGACCTAGACTTGGCTGTAGACAGAGAAAGTCAGAGACCTGAAGGCTGTTTTCGAGGTAGAGTCCGCGTGATGTGTTGATAGTTATGATATGGATGACGGGGGGATGAAGGAAGCCTCAACGAGCTTAGGTTCTCTCCTATTTAGTTATGGATTCCAAGTCTAAAGCAACTATTTTTCTTGACCAATAGCACCATGTGGAGCTACACAAGACACACACACCTCCCCACTTCAAGCAAAACCTGCCCCTATACACGGTGGCATAACCTGATAAAGGCTGATGAAATGACATCTTAATGATACAAAAATCATGAGCCATATAATAAAGAATTTTATGTAGTTTTTTCACCTACAGTTTCTTGAATAAAAAATTCATAGAATATAATGACTAATGGAGAGAAAAAAAAGTAAAAAGAAGGGAAATGTGAAATATTTCTTGGGAAATGTCCTATTCCTAATTTGGTGGTGCTAATCAGAAATCTCTCAAGGCTCAAACAGAAAGTATGATTTTTTTTTTTTGTCTTCTTTTAAAAACAATTAGGAAACACTTATGCAAGGCCTTTATTTCCCTAAAGAAAAGATTCAAAGCAAAAGGAAATGAAAGCTGTTTCAGAGAGTAAGACAGTCCCCTAGGTGGGCAGAGCAGGCTCAGATAATGGGACCTCAAAGGAGAAAACAAAAGAAGCAGGGGGAAAAGTCTAAGACAGACAGGAAGGAAACCCCCAGATGAACATTATAAATGCAAGCATTATGCATTATATTTGTTATACTTCCTTACCCTCCTTTAATGTAAAACAGTTCGCTTACCTTTTTGGGTTGGGGTGGAGGGGTGGATTTTTGAAAAATCCAAGGTGTAAAGAGTAGTCCACAATTTGAATTTACCTAATTGTTCTCTCATTATTAGATTCAGAATTTTAAAACATTTTAATACTACATAGCTGATGCTTTACCCTCATTCTTAAATTACACAAGAAATGGAAAAAAAAATCCATTTGTCCTTTTCCTGATAAAGTTAGGTTTGATTACTTGTTTAAGATGGTGTCCATTACATTTCCTCAAGAAATACCATTTTCCATTTGCAATTAACAAATGATCTGTAGCTTGACATTTGGAAACTGAATATCCTATACTCAATATTCTACCCAACAGTAATAATAAACATTAATGATTCTTGCTTTAAATAACTTCTACATTGTCTGAAACAAAATGAGTTTAAAAAATGAAGATACAGTTTTTTGCCTTCCTCACTACTGCTTCTCCAGTAGCTAAAAGAGTGCCTAGAGAATTGCATGCAAAAGAATAGTTACTAAGTAAATGTATTCATTAATTTCAGTAGTTGCAAATCATTTATTCTTACTGCTGAATGTATTTCACTGTATAAGCATACTGAAGCTTTATTCATTCTACTGTGAATGAACACTCAGATCTATACACACAATGCTCGTTCCCATGAATATTTTTGCAGGTGTGGCTTGGAACCCTGCGCAAGAGGTTCCTGGAGTGTATGTCTAGGAGTACAACTGCTGGATGGTGTGCAACTCTTATAAAGTCTTTATTTTTAAAAAGTCCAATTTCATCTCCATTATCACCATACTTACACAAACTCCCAAAATCTCTTCATAGGACTCCTGTAGTAACCTCCTGCCAGTACAGTTGGTCCCATCAAACTACACAGAGGTCAGCAAAATTCTTTAAAATATGTATATATAAGATCACCTCTCTCTCCTGCCTAAAACACTCAGGGTTTGCATCAATGAACAAGCCACACATGTAAGGACCATAGATGTATAACGAAATAGAAATTATGAACTCACGGATAGGAAGTGTAGAAGGTAGAGTGAGATAACCTAATGTATACTTGTTGAATAAGAATACCAAAAAAAATATGCTAGAATTACTCTAAGAAAGCTTAAAAAAAAAAAAAAAGCCTAAAAGGTATTAATCTAAACATCAACTAACTTATTTATCAAACAAAATAAACTTGAACATCTTTTAAATAGAAATAACAAAATCCAAACACAATATTTAACATTCGCAATGTCTACAATCCAATAAAAAATTAAGAGATGCTAGAAGGCAAAATTTGAACCACACAGAAGGAAAACAGTCAACAGAAACAAACCCAGAAGTGAAGAATCTTAAAGCAGCTATTATGATACTATTATAAATTACACTCATTACAAACACTGTAAACATGGGAAAGGAGTTAAAGGAAACATGATCATGATGAGGAGAGACAGAAAATATTTAAAAATTAAAAATGGAATTTCCAGGTTTAAAAATAAAATGACTGAAAACAAAAATACAGCAATGTATAGAAAGAATTACACAATGACCAAATGGGATCTACTGCTACATTTATACAATGCAATATCATTCAGCCATAAAAAGGAATGAAATTGTGCCTTTCTGCAGACATGGATGAACCTAGAGACTGTCACACAGAGTGAAGTAAGTCAGAAAGAGAAAAACAAATATTGTATATTAACACATATATGTAGAATCTAGAAAGATAATATACATGAACCCATTTGCAAAGCAGAAATAGAGACACAGACAGAGAGAGCAAACGTATGGACACCAAGGAGGGAAAGGAGGGGTGGGATAAATTGGAAGATTGGGATTGACATATATAAACTACTATGTATAAAATATTACGGATAAGTAATAAGAACCTACTATATAGCATAGGGGAAAAAAAGAAGGTACAATCTGTAGGACATATATTAAGTTAACCTTAAAAACACATTCCAATATACATTAGATGCAGACAAATACTTTTTGATTCCACTTACACAAGATACCTAGAATAGTCAAATTCATAGAGTCAGAAAGTACATTGGTAGAAGCCAGGAGCTGGCGGGTTGGGGGTTTGGGGAGGGGGGAATGGGGAGTAGTGTTTAATGGGGACAGAGTTTCAGTTTAGGAAGGTGAAAAATTTGGGAGATGGATGACAGTGAGAGTTGCACAACAATGTGAATGTTCTTAGTGCCAATGAACTGTACAGTTAAATATGGTTAAAACAGTATGTTTTATATTATGTGACTTTCACCACAATAAAAAAAACAGTAAAACAAAGCAAAACAAAAACCAGTTAATTTACCCATCAACAGGTTAAAGAAGAAAATCTATGTGACTTTATTAGCAGATACAGAAAGGCATTTCACTAAATCCAACAGCCATGGAGTTCAGCAAACCAGGAATAGAAGGAAACTTCTTAGACTTTGTAAAGAACATCTACAAAATACCTATAACTAACCTTATACTTAATGGTGAGAATCTAGATGCTTTCCCCCTAAGACCAAGAACAAGGTAAGGATGTTATTTCTTACTACTCCTATTCAACATCTTACCACAGGTCCTAGCTTATGCAATAAGACAAGAAAATGGTCGGACTTCCTAGGTGGCGCAGTGATTGAGAATCCACCTGCCAATGCAGGAGACATGGGTTCGAGCCCTTCTCTGGGAAGATTCCACATGCCACAGAGCAACTAAGCCTGTGCGCCACAACTATTGAGGCTGTGCTCTGGAGCCCATGAGCCACAACTACTGAGCCCGTGTGCCGCAACTATTGAAGCCCATGTGCCTGGAGCCTGTGCTCCACAACAGGAGAAGCCACTGCAATGAGGAGCCCACGTGCCACAAAGAAGAGTAGTCCCCGCTCTCAGCAACAAGAGAAAGCCCATGTGCAGCAACAAAGACCCAACACAGCTAATAAATAAAAAATTAAATAAATAAATTTTTAAAAAGAAAGAAAGAAAGAAAGAAAAAGAAAAAGGTAAACAAATTGGGAAGGAAGAAATAAAATTTCATTAGCAGGAAATAAGACTGCCTATGAAGAAAGTCTCAAAGAATCAATAGCCACCACCAAAAAAAAATCTTCTAAAACTAATGTGATTATAGCCAAGTTACAAGATACAAAAGTTGACTACATTCCTATATACCAGCAATTAAAACTTGAAATTAAAAACACAATATCATTTACATTAGCACCCCCCAAAATAGGATACTTATGCATAAATTTAACAAAATATGTACAGTATCTATACGTGGAAAACCACAAAACTCTGAGGAATGAAATTAAGGAAGATCTAAATAAAAGAGAAAGATTCCACATGCATGGATAGGAAGACTCAACATTGTTGAGATACCAATTCTCCCCAAGCTGATCTATAGATTCAATGGAATCCCAACCAAAATTCCAGCAAGTTATTTTGTGGATATCAACAAACTGATTTTAACATTTATATAGAAAAGCAAAAGACCCATAATGGCCAACACAATATTAAAAGAGGGTAACAAATTCAAAAGACTGACATTACCCAGTGTTAAGACTTACTATAAAGCTGCAGTAATAATATCAGCATGATAATGGTAAGAGAATAGACAAATTAATCAATGGAATAGCAAAGAAAGCCTGGAAATAAACCCACACAAATACAGTCAACTGATCTTTGCCAAGAAACCAAAAGAAACTCAATAGAGAAAGGATAGTCTCTTCAACACATGGTACTAGAACAACCGGACATGCATAAGCAAAAAAATAAATCAAGACACAGTCCTTATGTATTCACAAAAGTTAACTCAAAGTGGATTGTAGACCTAACTATACGATAATAAACAATAAAATGTCTAGAAGATAAATAAGAGAAAATCTAGGTGACCTTTGGTTTGGCAATGATACCAAAAGTACAATCCATGAAAGAAAAACATTGATAAATTCGACACTTTTGCTCTTCACAAACACTCTTAAGAGAATGCAGACTCAAGTCACAGGCTAAGAGAAAATATCTGCAAAACATATCTGATAAAGAACATATATCTAAAATATACAGAGCTCTTAAAACTCAACAATAATAACCCAATTAAAAAATAAGTAAAAATTTGGACACATTAACAAAGAAGATACACAGATGGCAAATAAGCATATGAAAAGATGTTCAACATCCTAGGTCATCAGGGAAATGCAAATTAAAACGAGATACACTACGCACCTATTAGAATGGCTAATATCCAAAATACAGATAACACCAAATGCTATCAAAGATGCAGAGCAACAGGAGCACTTACTCACTGATGGTAGGAGTGCAAAGTAATCCTACCTAAAGCTAAATATAGTCTTACCATATGACCCAGCAGTTGCAGTCCTAGGTACTTACCCAAATTACCCAACTGAAAATTTATGTCCACACAAAAACTTGTACACAAATGTTTATAGCACCTCTATTCATAACCTCCAAAAACTAGAAACAACCAATATGTCCTTCAAAAGATGAATGGATAAACAAAACTGTTGTATATTCATACAATGGAATATTATTCAATGATAAAAAGAAATGAGCTATCAAGCTACAAAAAGACATGGGGGAAGCTTTAAATGTACATCGTTAAGTGAAAGTAGTCAACCTAAATTTTATTGTATGATTCCAACTACATGACATTCTGGAAAAGGCAAAAGTATAGAGACAGTAAAAGAGCACGTGTGTTGGGGTTAGGAGGAGGGAAGGGAGGGCTGGACAGGTGAAACACGGGAAGCTATTTTGCATAAAACTATAATATACATATGGTCATTATGTATTTGTCAAAACTCACAGAACCATACAGCACAAAGGATGAATCCTAATGTAAACTATGGATTACAGTTAATGATAAATGTATCAATGTTGGCTCATTAATTTTAATAAATGTACCACACTAATTCAAGATGCTAATAACTGGGGAAAGCAGAGGGCTGGGATAAAGGATGTATACGGAACTCCATGTCCTATTTCTTTGATTACTCTGTAAGTTTAAGTTGTGCTTTAAAAAAAAAAGTCTGTTATACAACAACTTCCCACTGACTATTTTACAGTTGGTAGTATATATATGTCTGTGCTACTCTCTCGCTTCGTCTCAGTTTCCCCTTCACCCCCCGCCCCCTCCCATACCTCGAGTTCTCCAGTCCATTCTCTGTATCTGCATCCTTATTCTTGTCACTGAGTTCATCAGTACCATTTTTAGGGAAGTTGTTGTATAACAAAGGGAGTCCAACTCGAGGATGGAAGATGCCTTAGAGGACTGGGGCAGGGAGGGTGGGGGGGACTCGAGGGGGGGAGTCAAGGAAGGGAGGGAATACGGGGATATGTGTATAAAAACAGATGATTGAACCTGGTGTACCCCCCAAAAAATAAAAAAATTTAAAAAAATAAAATAAATAAAATAAAAAGTCTGTTAATCATTTTAAAAGGTTAGGGGGCAAGCATTTGAAAAGACAGTTCACAAAAGAAGATTAACAAATGGTCATTAAGCATGTGAAAATATGCTCAATAGTATTAGGTGTTAAGGAAATACAATGCAAAATCACAATGAAATGTAACTACACATCCATTAGAATGACTAAAATTAAAAAGACAAGCAATGTCAAGTGTTTTGCAAGGATGGAGTGACTAGAACTCTTAAACCCTACTAGTAGAAATGCAAAATGAAGGAATGGACATTTTTTAAAAGAACAGAAATTATCTGTATCTTAACTGTAGTTACATTTATTAAAATTCACTAGCCTATACACTTAAAATAGGTAGATTTTATTCTTCATAAAGCATACCTCCATAAAAATAATTTTTATGAAGTAGTCAGACAAAAAGAAGACTGCCTACAAAGTAACAAAAGTTAGACTGAGAACTACATCTTCAATAGCTGCAGAAAACAATACAAACATTGCAGCACTACAGCACTACACTGATAGAAAACTACTGTCAACCTAGGTTTGCATACACAGCAAAGCCATTTTTCAAGAAAGAATGTAATAGTACCATGTAAACAAAAACTGAGTTAACTACCTGTAGAAATTTCTAAGGGGTAAATTCCAGGAAAAACAGAAATAATCCTGTTTGCAAAGGCAGGGATGAAAAAAGGAACAATGAGTAAAGAAAATAAACATTTGGGTTAAGCTAAATAAATACTGGCTGTTTATATCCTATGATAATGTCTAATTAGTGGGGTAAAGAAATAAGGAAATAAAATATAAGAAAGCACTAAAGGAGTAAATCTTTGGTAGGAGAATAAACCGTAGATTGAATTTTAAAATAAGTAAACACTTTAAAAAGTTTAGGATACTGAAGAACACCTGAAGAAATGTCTCCAAATTGAAGCTTCTACAGTAAACACTTAAAGAATAGAAATAGAGTACAAAATTTCCATCACAGTGCAGGGGAGTAGAAGGAAAAAACGAAATAAAAAAGAACAAGAGAGATTTTTAAAATAATCATCATCAAAAAGAAGTCAAGAAACGAGAGAAACTAGAATCCAAAAAGTAGAACAAACCAAAATTAAAAGCAGACAATATAAATAAATCAAAGTAAAGCAGTATACAATAAATGTACATGGACTAAATTCTCTGGTTAAAAGACAGTGCTAGTCTGAATAGGGGAAAAAAAAAAACCAACATCAGTCCATACATTTAAAAGAGAAACACTTCAAACAATAGTCCACTGGTTGATAGGAAAAAAAGAAAAAGAAAAGAAAAAGGAGGAACATAGAAACGACCAAAATAACCTGGTTTAGGCATATCAATAAAATCAGATTTGAAAGCAAACCCAAAAAAAGCCACTACACTTTGATAAAAAGTAAAATTAGCCAAGAAGACATTGATATATTACCTATTAACTTATCTTAAGGCTAAACAGAGGCAAAACCCAGCAAACAAGAAAACATCGGGAATCCACTCTTTTAAAACTTGATCAAACAGCCAAAAACATGACTAGAAAATTTGAGCATCCCAATAGGCAGATTTGACCTATTGCTCAACTATAAGACACAGCATACAATAATGTGAGAATAGGAGACTTCCCTGGTGGTCCAGTGGTTACAACTGTGTCTTCCAATGCAGGGGATGTGAGTTCAATCCCTGGTCAGGGAGCTAAGGTCCCACATGCCTTGCAGCCAAAAAACCAGAACACAGAACAGAAGCAATATTGTAACTAACTCAATAAAGACTTTAAAAATGGTCCACATCACAAATATACACATGTATGGAAGTTGTATTTAAAATGATTTACTCCTGGGGACTTCCCTGGTGGCACAGCGGTTAAGAATCTGCCTGTCAATGCAGGAGACACAGGTTTGAGCCCTGGTGTGGGAAGATACCACACGCCACAGAGCAACTAAGCCCATGCACCACAACTACTGAGCCTGCACTCTAGAGCCTGCAAGCCACAACTAGTGAAGCCTGCACACCTAGAGCCCACAACAAGAGAAGCCAACACAATGAGAAGCCCGTGCACTGCAACAAAAAGCAGCCCCTACTCTCTGCAACTAGAGAAAGCCCATGCGCAGCAACGAAGACCCAACACAGCAATAATTAATTAATTAATTAATTAATTAATTTTAAAAAACAAAGTGATTTACTCCTTGGCCATAAAGCAATTCTCATGAAATCAGAAAGATTCTAAATAAAAAAGACCATATTCACTGATCAGAAAGCAATTAAATTAGAAATATAATAAAACAAAAAGTTGAAATTGTTTCAGCTATTTTAAAATGTATTCCTAAATAACATGAGCCAAAAATTATAACAGAACTCTCACCAGTGGGAAGTGAACATGTAGAATGAAGAAAAAGTAAATTTTTGTTGTTTAAGGTCACAGGGGAAGGGCAACAGAAGTGTGTAAAACTAGAGCTCTGATAAACTAATGACAATTGCATAGACCCAAAAAAAGATTAGCACGTAACTAAGTGTTCCAAGAAAATATAATACAAAGTCTACTAGGCAATTTGGCTGCCATGCAACACTTGGCTACAGTAAAAAGTTCCTACTGTGAATACAAACAAGGAGACAGCTTCAAGCAATTTGGGAAAATAAATTTCATCATCAATGTATTTACCATGTTGTGTTTATTTGGTCATAATGTTCCACTTTTTCCTGTTGTCTTTTAATTACAAATTAGTTATATAGTTAGTTTAGTTCTATCATTATCAATTTACACATAGTTTTGGTATATCTTTGGGATAGCACACTTCAGACTGAGGTGATGCATATCTGTATGTGTCTGGGGTCTATAATTATCCAGTAGCTAGAATACAAACATATATGTGCTGCAGTCCAACTATGAATTATTCATGTCTCTACTACTTATTGCAGATACACACAATCTCTAAAAAACCTACCTATAAGTGACCCTTATTATCATTGAGTTTTTACCACTGGAAAATGAAAAAGTGTAGTGGGCACAAGATATTTTGCCTTTCTTTAGACATGCACACATAAATACATAAATAACTATATAAATACACTGAATTTAAATAAGAATGAACCAATATTATACACATACAGATATACTCAAGCTGCGTTATAAGAAAGCAAACCAATACATAACAGTACTTTGTTTTAATATGGCAAAGAATGGCAATTACATTTTTTTAGAAAAACTGATCTGGTTTACCTATTCCCTCTACTCAGGCAAATAAAAAATATTGGGTTGGGACTTCCCTGGTGGCGTAGTGGTTAAGAATCTGCCTGCCAATGTAGGGGACGTGGGTTCGAGCCCTAGTCAAGGAAGATCCCACATGCCTCAAAGCAACTAAGCCTGTGCACCACAACTACTGAGCTGGCGCTCTAGAGCCTGTGACCCACAACTACTGAGCCCACACACCGCAACGACTGAAGCCCACGAGCCGCAACTACTGAAGCCCATGTACCTAGAGCCTGTGCTCCACAACAAGAGAAGCCATGGCACTGAGAAGCCTGCACACCACAACGAAGAGTAGCCCCCACTCACAGCAACTAGAGAAAGCTCATGCACAGCAACGAAGACCCAATGCAGCCAAAAAATAAATATATAAAAATACTACATACACATATATTGGGTTGGCAAAAAAAGTCTTCAGTTTTTAAGTAAAAATAAAAGACACATTTTTCATTTTCACCAAGAACTTTACTGAACAACATAGTCACCCTTTTGTTCCACTACCTTCTGCCATTTTCCCAGCAACTTCATAATCCCATCTTCCCAGCAACTTCATAATTCCATCTTCCCAAAACTTTCTATCTTTTTGAGCAAAGAACTTTTCCAGGTGTCTTTTACAGTCTTTCAGGGAATTGAAAATTATTCCGTTAAGCGAATTTTGTAAAGACCGAAATAAATGGAAATCTGAAGGTACAATGTCTGGTGAATACAGCAGATAAATCCTAGCCAATCTGTAATAGTTTTTGCCTGGTCATCAAAGAAACATGCGGTCTTACATTATCCTGATGGAAGATTATGTATTTACTGTTGACTAATTCTGGAAACTTTTTGTCAAGTGCTGCTTTCAGTTGGTCTAATTGGGAGCAGTACTTGTTGGAATTAATTGTTTGGTTTTCCAGAAGAAGCTCATAGTAGAGGATTCCCTTCCAATCCCACCATATACATCACCTTCTTTGGATGAAGACTGGCCTTTGGTGTGGTTGGTAGTGGTTCATTTCACTTGCCCCAGGATCTCTTCCATTCCACGTTATTGTACAGTATCCACTTTTCATTGCTTCTCACAATTTCTTTTAAAAATGGAATGTTTTCATTACATTTAAATAAAGAATCGCATGTGGAAATGCGGTCAAGGTTTTTTTCGCTTAACTTATGTGGAACCCAAACATCAAAGCGATTAACATAACTAAGTTGGTGCAAATGACTTTCAATGCTTGATTTGGATATTTTGAGTATGTCAGCTATCTCCCACATGGTTTAACGCTGATTGCTCTCAATTAATGTCTCAATTTGATTGCTATCAACTTGAGCTGGTCTACCCGACCGTGGAGCATTGTCCAGCAAGCAATCTCCAGCACGAACCTTTGCAAACCACTTTTGACATGTTTGATCAGTCACAGCACCTTCTCCATACACGGCACAAATCTTTTTTTGCATTTCGGTTGCATGTTTACCTTTCTTGAAATAATAAAGCATAATATGCCGAAAATGTTGCTTTTTTTCTTCCATCTTTAATATTAAAATGGCTACACAAAAATTCGCCAATTCTGATGTCTTTTTTTAAATGCACGCTGATATGACAGCTGTCACATACAATCTAACAAAATTGTTTTGAATGAAGTTAAAGACAACTAAGTGCTACTAGAGGCATCTTACGGAAAAAAAAGAATGAACCTTTTGGCCAACCCAATACTAGATCCCTAACTGATTCAGGGCTTGGAAACCAAGCACACTTCAATGTATAGATTAGAGCACAATGGGTTCACAGACAGAAAGTTTCCAAACAAAAACCAAAGGCTTACTGTCTTCACATTACTGTCCGAACACTATACAGAGCCTTTTGCAATAGAGTGATAGAAAAAAGAAAAAGTATGCAAGAATGAACTACAATAAAACAAAAAGAGAGGCAGTGGGAACAAAGATGACTTGGTAAAATACAGTGAGAGAACTTGTGAAATCATGCTTAAACCCAAAATGTGTATACTGGAGTAACAAAAGAAAATGTAAGTACCCAAAACTGACAACGGGAAAGAAAGAAGGGATACAGAACACACGTTCCCAACTCCCAGGGACTATCAAATGACCACATTGCTTCAATAAGAGGAAAACTGCAAAATAAAAACCTCATTCTTTAACAAATTTTACAAAGAATACTTTAACACCATTTTCTTCAACATAATTTTTCCTTCGGCATTTCTTAATAAATCTCCTAAATAAATAAATTAATTAATTAATAATAAATAGTAAATGTATCTTCTACTGAGGACCGAATTGGAAAGTGAATTAACATTATGTAAGATTATGAAAAAGGTATAAATTGTAATATTTTTTCAAAGGCTTCCTCAATATATCTTTAACCGCAAAGTCACACTACATGTGAAAAGTTTTCTAAGCAGCATGAAATAAATAAAAGAAATAAAAGATTTCGGGGCTTAACTAAGTATTTCTATCCCTCTCTAGCATGAACAATTTGTTCTTCTATATAAAACAGCAAGAGCAACTTTTTTTTAGCATTATACCATGCCAAAAGGAAGATGAGAAGAGGAAAAGGACAAGGGAAAAATAGTCAGGGCAGAGAAGAAGAGACAGCGCAGTTCCTACACACATCAGAGACAGAGGCCAAGGCAGTAGGAAGAGACTATCCAGAAGAAACACATGGGAGAGCATAACTTGCAGAGAACATAAGATGTCACAGCCAAGGTTAGCGTGAAGGCAACATGTTTAAAATAATCAATACATAATGTCTTTGTCTCTTATGACAGTTTTAGACTTAAAGTCTATTTGGTCTGATAATAGTGTAGCACCCCAGCTCTCTTCTGATTATTGTTTGCAGGGATATCTTTTTTCATCGTTTTGCTTTTAATCTATTTCTGTGTCTGGATCTAAAGTGAGTTTCTTAAGAGATAGCATATAGTTGGGTATAGTTGGATCATGTTTTGTATCCATTCTGCCAGTATCTGCCGCTGTGAGATATCATTTCACACATGCTAGGATGGCCATATTTCTAAAAAAAAAAGCAAAACAAAAAACCAAAATCAGAAAATAACAAGTATTGGCAAGGATGTGAAGAAACTGGAAACCTCATACACTGCTGGTAGGAATGTAAAATGATTCAGCCATTGTGGAAAACAGTTTGGCGGGTCCTCAAAAAGTTAAACATAGATTTACCATATAAACTAGCAATTCAACAACTAGGTACATACCAAAATAACTGAAAACAGGTACCCAAACATATACATGTATATGCATACTCACAGCAGCACCACCTATAACTGTGAATAGGTAGAAACAACCCAATGTCCATCTGCAGGTGAATGGATAAACAAAATGTGGTATAAACACACAATGGAATATTATTTAGTCATAAAAGGAATGAAGTACTGATATATGGTAAAACATGGATGAACTTTGAAACCATAACTCTATGTGAAAGAAACCATACACAAAAGGTCACGTTTTTATGGTTCCATTTATATGAAATATCCAGAATAGGTAAATCCATAGAAACAGAAAGTAAACTGGTGATTGCCAGGGACCAGGAAATAAGGAGTGAATAGTAATGGATAAAGAGTTTCTTTCAGGGGTAATGAAAACATTCTGGAATTAGACAGTGGTGATGGTTCATTAATCCTGTGAATATACTAAAACAACACTGAATTGTACACTTTGAAAGGCCGGATTTTATACTATTTAAATTTTATCTCAATTTTTAAAAATCTAATATTTAGATTTTTCATAAAAATTTAGAGCAGGTTGCCTCTACACCTAGGGGGATGGGTTAGGACTGACATGGAAGCAGAATGAAGCAACTTTCTGGGGTGACAGTAATGTTCAATGTCTTGGTGGGCTTTTGGGTTACATGGGTTGGGTATACATATATCAAAAACAGCAAATACACACTTCAGACTTGCTCACGTTACTGTATAATACAAATTTTGCCTCAAAGTAACCAAACTGTATACAAATACTGAATTAAGTTAAAAACACGTATGTTGAAGTATTTAGTGGGATGCATACTGATATTTGCAACGTACTTTGAAATGCACCAAAATTAAAATGGATTAACAAATGGACAGATAAGCGACAAAGCAAATATAGCAAAAGATTGATAGTGGAGTTTTGGTGTTGGGTATACAGGTATACACCGTAAAAGCCTTTCAAAACGTTGTATGATCAAAAATTTTCAAAATAATACATTGAGGAAAAAGTTAACAGACAAGAAAAATGTCCAAAAGTCATGAGTACTTTGCAGAGATTTGGAATATGGTTATAAAACAGAATGAGTGCTAATGTTAGAGTGTCTTTTCTTGAAGATCTGACATTTAAGTCAAGATATGAAAGGCTACAAAGAGCCATCTATATGACGATATCAGCAAGAGTATTCCAGGCTTCCCACCCCACCCCAAAAAATCTTATTCTAGAGGCCCTGAAGTTTGATGCGTTCAAGAAAACCAGTGTGACTGAAGTATGGTAGGTAAGGAAGGGAGTAGTATAAAATGAGATTGGAGGGAAAGGCAGGTGTCAAATTATTTAGGGTCCCACAGTCACAGTAAGGAATTTTAATTTTATCTAGGTGCAATGGAAAGTCATTAACAGATTTAAAGCAAGGATCAATTGGGTGGGATGAGATGGGGTGTGTCATTATTCAGAGTTTTAAGATATCACACAGACTGCTATGTGAAGAATGGCTTTGAAGTGTTTAAGAAAAGAAGCAGAAAAACTATTATCATAGTCTCTGCAAGAACAATGGTAGTTTGGAGGAGAGTGTTGGTAGTCAAGATAGTGAGTAGTGAATATGGGAGATATTTTGAATGAAGACTTGACAGTATCTATTGACAGACTGACAATAGGATGACAAGGGCACCAGGATAGATCTTGGGTTTTAGCTTTAGCCACTGAGTGAATGGAGTGACATCTACTGAGACGTAGAAACCATGGGAGAAGCAGGTTCGGAGTATGGTGGACCTGAGATCAAAAAATTTTTTACTTAAATTGTGTATGATTTGTGACTACGAGAAAGATAGGCAAAAGAAAAAAGAACCAGAATAATCTGGAAATTGTTAAAGGACAGGGTTCAGATTTACAATTTCTTTTCCTTTTAAGAATCGATTTTGGCTTGATTGTATTAAGGGCCTTTGATCCAGTAAAAAGATCAAACTTTAATGCAAATCACGCTCACGGATTGCTGTTGTCTATCTCTGGGGTTAAAGATAAACTGGGGATCAATAGCCCTGTATCTTTAAACTTAGAGAGGTCAAAGGGAAAAAATCAGGAGTGAGAATGAGGGAGACAAGGAAGGCCAAAAAACAAGAACACAGAAGTCACATATTAAGTCTTAACTGTCTCTCACCCTGTCAATGATAAGAGACTGTCCGATTCTTAAAGTCCACATATAACATGATTAAGTGCCTTATACTATTTTACACCAAGTGGTAACTCTAATTTTAGCTCTCAATCTCTAATCCCATTAGTTTACCAAGTATATTGAAAAATCCATGGTCTTTGGTGCTAAATGACCCTATATTTAAAGTATCCCATCACTCAGTAGCTCTGTGACCTTGAGCAAATTACTTACCGTTTCTAATCCTTAGTTTCTTAAATGTAAATGAGAATAATTAACCCAAAAATTAGCATTAGAAATAACATTCACAAAGTGCCTGCTACAGGGGAAAAAATGCTCCATAAACAAGAGCTACTGTTATGCAAAAGGCACCTAATTCATCAATGCTCAATGCAGTGGTTTCCTCCTCTGGCCACACAGATCCCTGTTTCCAGAAAAGAAGTACAGATATGAGAGAGAAGGGAACCACAGAAAAGACGATCAATTTCACTTTCACCGTGTAACACAGAAAAAAGTAAAACAGAGAAATCCATGAATGGGTATGACAAATGGACCATCCACAACTTACAAATGGCTAGGTTGGAAGGTCTGATTCTAATTCATTTGTTTAGAACGGGGAACATATTTTCGCAGGGAATCAATGTTCAATTCAACTCTTAGAAAAACTCACAAGAAGCCATCAAAATCCTAATGTAGTTAAAATGTGATATATCTCAATAAAATTAGTAGAAAAATAATGAATCACCAAACAATACAGAAAACCAAGAAACTCTAATAATATGTAATTTAACTTATTTTAGAAGCTGGCACTTGAGGGAAAAGGTTTTATGGCAGGTTTCAGTAGTGATTCAGAAGGGGTTCTCAGGGAAATTCGAAAAGCTTTATAAGGCTGATGACCCTGGTTATTTATTATGTTTTACTTCACCTCAAATTTTATGGCTTCCCTTTCTTTCAGCATAAGCAGAACACCAGCGCTCTTATACTTAATAGCCATGACTGCGATCATTCATTTCACAAATGAGAAGGAGCAACTGGGGAAGAATTAGAGGAAAGATAGGAAAGAGGAAGGACCATAAAGGATGTGCCCAAATATAAAGAAAAGAGCCCTAAATTGAATTAGATAACCTCAGTAAGTAAAAAAACTAAAGGGAGAGGGGCTTTAAGTACAGCATTACAATATTAAGGGAGGAAAGCCAAGTGATGAGAACTGGTCAGAGTCCCATCATGATTAACCAGTTATTTTAAAGGTCACATTTTTTTTTTTAAGTGGAAGACAAGACATGAAAGAGCAAGCAAAGCAATCTGCCATTTTACAAGGGCATTCTCAAGAGTTGAAGATTCATAACTCAAACTGTGACACACCAATGTAATTCAAGATTTCTCTTAACCCCTTTTTATTTCTCTAAATTCCTCCAAATATCTATTCTTTCTATGTAGATACTACTGTGATAATAGTATTATTATGTCCCATTATATAGATAATAATAATACCTAAACTAGAACTAGAAAGACGACTTTTGACATTCAGAAGCACACAACAGAATAAATTATTTTAGGAAAGACTCTTCAAAAACCAGCAGGTATGTTATAGCCTCTTAGCTATGAGGAACGCCAGTGATTTAAAACCACAGAGACAAGCTTTTGATTTTCTTAAAGACATAAACCACAAATCAGTTCCATGTAGTCCAACTTATAATCAGAATCTAGCAAATCTTCCTGAGAAGGAATGAGATGCTTTTTGAAACTGTTGATGAGCCTGAAGAAATGACGAATAAAGAGATGTTATAATCTGATAAAATAAAATTTTTTAGGGCCTGGTCTTAAGTCCAGGACATATATCAGTCAAATCAGACAAAACAAATGCTCTCCAAATGAATAAAATAATTCTAAATTACCAATCTTAATGAGAAAACAGGACTAAAGAAATGTAGATGCGGGATGCTGAAAAGCTTGGTCTTGTCAGTGCAGGAAAGCTGAGATGTTGGGAATTCCTAACTACCAAGCAGTGTCTAATTTCTCTCATATACCTACAAATTTCTGTCAAATGTAAACAAATATGAATTGATTAATAAAACTGTAAAGTTATTTAACAGCATTACTAATCCATGATAACGGTATGCCCATGCATGTTCTTAATTAGCAGGTACTGAAAATACAATAGTTGTCAAGAATGCCAGGAATATTTCTGAAAATAAAAAGTCACGAAGCACTGCCCCAGTACAATTACACATAAAAAAGGCAAGTAAAGCAGTCATTAAAATGTCCTTCAGTTTACCTTCTACTCCAATTTAGAATATTCTGTTCTAATTTCTCACATTCTATTTTCTCTCTCCTAGCAAGATTTTTAAGTTGATACTTAACAGCTTAGGAAAAAAGTAAAAACTTAAAGAGCCTTGTCAAATATATCTTCGTTTTAATCATATAGGTCCTTTAGTAAGTTGAATTCAACTACATATATATAAATTTACATTACATCCAATCTCAAGTACTATTAAGACAATTCCTTCTTTTAATTAGCTAGTGATTTTATCTTACAAAAGAACAATAATGAAGGTCAAATTACTCTTTAAAGTTCACTTTAATAATAGAATATGGTAATTCCTCTGATAAATCCTTCCAGAGGAACAAGCAATCAGAAACCTGAAACTATTAAACTATGATTTGCTCTATGGGAATTACTTATTACATGTTTACTCAACCATATCTGCTGAAAGACATAGAAACTCTACCAAAGTTAATTTAAGAACTTACCAATTTCCCTTGCAATTCTGACAGCTTCATCTGCATCCTGTAAAAGCAGGAAATGAGACCCAACATTAATCCCATCAGCCACTGCACAATGTCTTTAGGGCAGTCATATATTGCACTACTGTCTCCTCCGATTCATTTAATGTTCAATTTTACAACCTTCTAACTCTTTTCATTCAGAGAAATGTAAAATTAATACCATAAGTGGAATGTAAATTCTACCTCACCATTATTATATTAAGAAACTCAAAGCAGTTTGAATGAGCTGGCAGGAAGCACTACCAGAATTGCCAAATGATTTGGTGCAGTTGCTGGGATTTAACGGCAGAATTTAGATGTTTACAATCAATACTGAACCATAAATCAGGTCATTAAAGCTTGTCCACAGCCAGCTTGTTTCTGTCTCTGATATTTATATGTCATGTTTTCCTTGATTCTGTCAGCAGGGGGAGTTGATTCTCTATTGTTTGGGAGGAGCTCAACAGATTTTCCAGAAACAAAAAAGTAAATTTCCAGTATCTAAAGGAACTGCCAGTTGTTCCACCCAAAAAAAATTCTTTTAGTAATCTCCATTAATTTTTCTTTTTTATTTCATCCTTTTTTTCAGGTACATATTTTATTATCTTTACCAGTTACATCTTGTTAACATAAATTAAAACTTCAAATTCAATGAACCATCTAGTGGGGGGAAAACTTCCAAAAAGCCACGGAAAGAAAATGCATTCTAAAACAGTACAAGGTAACACTGTAAATCAACTATATACTTCAATGAAACTTTTTAAAATAAAAATAAATAAAACAGTACAAGGTAAGAGTTTATGACTGTAAGGATTAGTTATTGCTAAATATCAACCAATGCCACTGAATGGACAACAACCTCCCTTGAATCCAAACCATTTCATTGATCATTAACTCTCACCTAACACGCCCAACATAGGGCACTCCTGATACATTTCCCCCATAATAACAAGCACAGAGAAAGCTGAAAAGATGTTAAATCCAAGTAAATTCTAGTAAACTTAACTTTTTAAATAACTCAGTGACACAAACTAAACCATCACAAGGAATGACATAATGTTTTGAAACCACTAGCTAGTAAGAATGCCTGAATTTTTAGAAAATAACTTTAAAATATCAAAGTAAAGGCTGGTATTTCTTAAGCTTTTAAGCTAATACTTTAAAAATGTAGGGTAACCATGTCAGAATCCTCCCCCAAAATGGGGGTGGGGTATGTTTATAACTAGTTCATTCATGTCTAATAAAAAAAAAAAATCTTCCTTAAAAGTCTTCAGTACCTAATAACATCCCCTGAATAAGGAGGTTGGCAGGGGAAGTTGTCAGAAAAATTTAATTTCCTTTCATTAGCTAGTCTGCTCCACAAATAGGTGCTTGTTAAGTTCAAAGCAGTCCTGAAAGCGACATCAGTTTTAAGTCTTTTTTTTTCTCTTACTCCAAGCAGTCACATCTGCTAATGAGATTTTCCAAATAACAATTGTTTTCAAGTCAGAGATAAATCTATACTTCCCATTCTACCCCCCCCCCCCCAAAAATCACGGTTTACTGCTTTATTACACCTTGCTGTTTCCACTGACCCTACATTCTCCAAATTTTAGCTTAAAGGGATAAAAATCCATGAAAAGGGTCATTTAAGAATGTTAGTGATTTCCACACACTGAGTTTGAAGGTTCTTTGTTCAAGCCAGTGACAGTTATTGGAGAATACTTCCCCTTAATAGCCTCTCTGTCAGGAAGTGTTAAACCTGCCAAATGCAGACAATTAGTGCCTCGCAAACAAAATACAGGAAGAGTGCTGGCTGGTGGAGACTGGATTACAAGAAGCCTAGAAGGAAACTTTTAACATGTCTTTTCTTTCAAACATGTAATAGTATATTTGCAAAAGATATTCAGAGAGAAAAAACCCTGCTATCTAAAAGGTTCATTACCTTGAGAGAACTAACAGGCAAATGTTAGTTCACTAGTAATATTTTAACATGTATTTATAATACATATTATGGATGGATTGTGTACAGAGAGATATTAACACAAAGCAAGACTTCTAAAAATTCTTTAGCTGCTACAAATCTAACACTGCTATAAACTGTCACAAAACAATCCTGTTTTAACTAATCAGTAGGCTTAAGTTTTACTATGAAAACCAAATTCTACTAAATGACTTTCCAAGTAAAATCAAACTGTCTTTATAACTAATTTTTCACTTGTCATTCATTCATCCCAAAATCTTTTACTGAGGATATACTATCTACTAGACATTAAAAATCTCTATTACCAGTTTCAACAATAAACTATTAAGTACACCTAGCTCCAATATGTTCTTTTAGCACATATATAAAACTACTTTTAAAGCAATAAAAAAAAAGCCCTACATAGCTGCAAATTCAATGGCACTGACACATTCCAAAGTGTAACTTCTCTGTAGGGCTTCAGGTAGAAAAAATTTTGTAGTAAAAAAAAATTGAAGAAGACCAACAATCATCAGGAAAAATGGGCAATTAAATAAGAAGTTTGCATAAAATGAAATTCAGAAGGGTAACATATAAAATAAGTTCAACTTTAATCATAATTATAGACACACGAATTACAACGAGATACCACTTTTCATCTACCAGAGTTTGATAACAGCCAGGAGTGGTGACCCAAAGGTGAACTAGAACTATTCTCCCTACTTGGTGTAGTAGAAAATGGTGTAATCTTTTTAAAAAGAAATTGTCAGCACCTATGAAAAATTTGGGACATATGTCTTTTGACCCAGAAATTTCATTTGGTGAAGTTATCCTACAAATATACTCATGCATGCACAGAGATATATTTATTATTTTCATTTTGTTGGTGTTTTGGTAAGAAAAGAAAATCAGAAACAATTTAAAAGGCCTTCCCTAAGGAACTGGTACCATAAATGATACACACGTTAACATGGAATATTACATAACCTTTAAAAAGAATGAGGTTGAACCATATGTTCTTATTCATCCATTTGTGCATTAATTTGGTAACTATTTACTGGGCAATACTACATGAAACAGTTTTTCCCTCATGGAACTTATAGCCTAATAAGAGAAACAGAAAAGAGGGTAAACAAATCAACTGAGAATTGAAATAAAAGTTACATGGAAACAAACAGTACTGAGGGAACCAGTAAGAGGGAAAACCTGTTTTAGAAAGACTGCTCAGACATGGTCCAAAGTAATATTTAAACAAAAACCTGAAGGTAATATAACAGCCAGCCGCCATGGGAAGGTTAAAAAGAAAGAACCCTAGACAAAAGGAACAACATGTACGAAAACCCTAGATTAGAAAGCTCAGTACTGAAGCACTGTAACGAAGTGGCAGAAAAGGGCAGAACGAAGTACAAGTCGAAAGCATGGCCTGTTCTGACAGGGCCTTATGGGATTCGGTCCAGGGTTCCCAACTCCTTGGTGCTAGGCAAAAGAATGATGACTCAGATTTAGGTTTTAAGAAGATAACTCTTACATGCTAAAGATATACAAAATATGGTATATATTGTGGGGGAAAAGAAAGTTATAGGATAATATATATCATATGACCTTATCTACAATGAGACAGAAAAACATGTGAATGATCTTAAAAGCTTATGTATGGATATATTTTAAAAAACTGAGCCTGAGTTACTGCTCAAAAATAGGACTAAGAGTTGGGGAAAAGGGGGAACTTTTACCTCTCACTGCATACCCTTAGGTACACATGGAACTTTTTTTTTTTACCATAAAGATAAAAATTTCATACTACTTTCATAATTCAGAAATTAAATCAGCCACACCTGAAGGTGTTACTCAAATTATCTAATTAGTGATTTACAGAGCACTAACAACCAAATACAGTAGTATTACCAAAATCTGCTTAAACTTTTCATGGCTCCCCACTGCCTTAGAACCAAATTTAAACTGCTTCGCTCGACTTCCATACTTGATCCTGCCTGTCTGAGCCTCCAGTCCCAGTCCCTTTCCACCTCGTACTTTACCCCCCACCCCAATGCCAGGCATTCTCCCCAGGCTTCACACAGCCTAGTCGGCTCAGCCAGAAACTCCATTCTCTTCTACCTCCGTTCACAAAAACAACTTTCATTACCATATGCCACGTACTAGGCCCTGAAGACACAGGAGGAAACAAGAAAGGCCCCATCGCAGCCCTCGTGTAATTTATAGTCTAAAGGAAAGCATAGACCTTAAACATGACTGCACAGCAGCTAAAAAATCATTACCAAGATGCATGTTGCAGAAGTGAAGCGGGCACGTGACAACGAGATCTCTAACTCAAAAATGGCTCCAGGAAGCTTCTCAGACATAGTGACTCTGAAAACAGACCTAACAAATGAAATCATGGTGGAACACAATCAGGGTGGCTGGGGCCTGAAGAGTGAGCCCACAGTAAAGCTAAGCAAGGCCTCACGGGCCTCATTAAACAGCATGAACTTCAGCCTAAGAGCAAGGAAAAGGAGGGGGCTCACTTTGGTTGCGTTTTGAAGACTTTTAGCATACAATTTATTTATTATTATTGTTTTGTGTATTGTCTACCCCCTGCATCCCCCAACCCCATTAAAATGCAAGCTCCGTAAGGGCAGAAATTTCTGTCTAGTTGGTTCAGCAATATATTTTAAATGCCTAGAACAATGCCTGACACATTCAGAAAACACTTTCTGAATGAAAGATGGAATAAGTGAATGAATAAATGAGTACTTTAGTGAGAGGTGAGGGGGAGGTGAGAGTCCAGCTGGGCAACAGGAGTCTAGGTGAGGGAAAAATTATCATTTTCTCTTAAACTAAGGGGTGCATGCTTCAGGTTTCACCTAAATGTCACTTTCTTTAGAAAGCCTTTCCAGTCTTATACCAGGTTAGGCACCATTGCTGTGCGATCACCTTACACCCTGTCCTTCCATTATGACAGCCCCTTCCACACTTAATCTCCATGACAGCAATGACTTGCTCTCTACTGAATCCCCAGAGCTTAGCAAATCAACACAATCGACACACTACTTGTTGAATGAATAAATCCACCAGCTTCCAAAGAAATAAGTCTGCTGTGATAAAACAATCTCCTAAATGACCTACTCCAATGCCAACAGCACTATTCACCTCAGGAGCATCAACGTTAGAAGTAAGTCAACTTATATCCAAGGAGATGTAGTGCCTTGTTCAAATTCACATGTCTAAGTGACAAACAGCAAGGAGGTACCACACAGTACTGTGGAGCAGGGGCTCAAGAACCAGATAAGCTTGGATTTTGCTCCACTTTAATATTTTGACGAAATATTGTTGACATTGGGCAAAACCAATCCCAATATTTATCCTTGTTTCTTAATTCTCACTTAAGCACTTTTTTCACTGTATCATACAATTTCAAAATTTGAAACTGAGGTTTTCACAAAACCTATACTTAAAAAAAAATACATAATGCTACCCAAGCAGGAATTTTTAAATAAATATTTCATTAACTTAAAAAGAATCAAACTTTACATGGCAGTTAGTTTTCAAAATGAAGGGCCACAATTTTAAGTTACACTAATGAGTAATAGCAGGTGCACTTCAACTTACAGATATTCAACTTTGATAAAAAAATAGGTATTAACTTTATTTTACTAAATACACTTTGCTCTTTATTTATATAAAACAAGTCTCTCAAGCAAAACATCATTACTTCTTCACAAATTCAACTTGGCAATACTTGAAGAAAAAGCAGAACTGATTCTGCTTAACACTTACTTTAGAACATCCTTAAAAACAGTCCTCGCATCTATCAATTATACGACATAAACTACAATATATGAAAATCCTAAAGGGAGTAAAACAGCAGATTCTGTTTAATATAATAATATTCTATAGTTTATCCTAGTAAAGTATATGTTATACATTTTGTCTTTTAAGAAAATTTCTAATAGGTAGGACAATAATCCCCCGAAAATGGAAGAAAAGTCAAATACAAAAATTCCAACAGAAAGAACAAAACAAATTTGATGCTACTGGTTCCTGCATACAATTTTCAATTGAAGTATTTAGAATATTTTCATTTTCATATCAAAAGTAATAAAATTAAGAAAACACAGAAGAGTACAAATATAAAAGAAAAATATATTAGGAATACTAATAATCCTGATGGCTTCAAATCGGGAGGTAGGAAAAAGAAACAGTCCAATGACATCATTTGATTCAATTCTTTAAGCAATAAAAATTCCTGTGATTCATTCTGTAATCCCAACCTGTCTTGAAGGAAGCCACATTCAGGTTCTAAAGCTATTTAATGCTTGAGAACACTGATGAGGAAAGAGTTGCAGGAAAGTATTAAGCTATATAATTCTAAAACAGCAGTTCAAGAAATGGAGAAAGAGGAAAGAAGCCAACAGAACCAGTAACCATTTCTTGTACTCCCCTATTTCAACATAACTTACAACAAGTGAGCTCTGTCATCCAACCCAAGAATAAAGCAGCGAAAATTTCTATTTTACAGAGAATATGATGGGAGAGGTAGATGATGTTGCTATAACCAAAAAACTAGATCACAACAATGTAAAAAGGAACTAAAAAAACTGGATGCCTTTTCTGCAGCCCCATTTTATCTGTTAATGGTCTACAGCAAAGCCCAGCAGCTAAGAGCACAAGTACAGGTACTGGAGCCCAAAGGCGTGGCTCCAATGCTGGTTCAGGGACAGTGAACGCATTACCTACCAGTGTGCCTCTATGCAATTAGGTTTCCTCATTTGTAAGATGGACATAATATCTCATAGGGTTATGAAGAAGATGAAATTAGTAACAGCTGAAACACACTCGAACAGAGTCTGGCAAATAGTAAGCACTCGATTAAGATTGGCAATCTGTGATCAAATGGGCAGCCAGCACCCCCGACTATCAAGTGTGTTCCTTTCCTAACTAGCCTTGGTTGTTCTATCCTGTGGTCATCACTCATTCCCTGAACCTGTACAACACAGAACTAATACTGGCACTACAATACTGCAAAAAATGTGCACTTGCACCTCCAGTGCACTTCACTGGATCAGATGATCTGTGTACTCTTCATAGCTGATGAGCAGGGTTCTTCCTGGCAGGGAAGCGAAGTAAAATCTATAACAAAGACAGGCAAATTCAAATAGTTCTGATACTAAGCATCCAGTTTATTTCTACAGTGATATTAGTGTTAAATACTGACTCCACAATTCACAATTCAGACCACACCTCTCCTTTCTCACTTCCTACATACAGCCTACTTACCAACCCCAAATTCTGTACTTACTGGACGAGAGACCTGCTACTCATCAGCATGGGAAGCTACTTAGGAGTTTACTTTCCTCACCTGGTTCAGAACAAATCAGTAACTGTTTTTGAAGAAAAAAAAAATCATTGCTTCAAGATACTATGGGTAAAAGTTCTATCTGTACACAAAAAGCATCCTCAAACTATTCTGCATTCATGTACAAAGTACAGCAGAACTTTCAACAATCCTGGATTCAGGAAATAGGTTCCAGCTGATTGGGTTTTCCAGCTAACTCCAAGTCAAACAGAACACTCTTTCTGTTTAATTTACTTTCAAATCCAAAATTTAGGACACATTTCTCTAATTGCAGAACAGCATAATAAACATAATTGAATCTTTTTTTCAAAAATATAAAGCCCTTGAAGCATCATCAGGAAAGTTATTCTTGGTTTAGCAGGGGAAAAGGATACTGATATCAAATATTGCACTTTTTAATTACTAGGACACAGCTTTTCAATTTTTTGGTTTTTTAAATGATTCCCTTCACACTAGTTTTTTGTTGTTATTATCTGGTTCTTTCTGCTAAGGCAAAAGTACAGTGTTTAAAATCTGGCTAATTAGGTGATAAAAACAATCACTGCTTTAAAGCTGCACTGCATAATTCATAAACCTCATTCAAACACATTTACCATACTCTGCTCTGAGAGGTAAATATTATTATTCTCTCTTACAGACTAGAATCTCAGAGAAGCTTAATAAATGTCCCAGCAATTTAATTATTGTTGATTCTTCCCTCTGCTTCACACCTGACATCTAACAGGTCACAAAACCGTACAGATTCAACTTCCAGTGTCTCCCACACCATCTACTATGCTCCATCCTAATACCCTATTTTAGGCCCCTATCATCTTGTCTGGATTAAAGGAAGAGCATTCTAATTCGTCCACCAACCTCAAGTTTTGCACTGCTCCAATCCATTTTTTTTAATAAATTTATTCATTTATTTATCATTTTATTGGCTGTGTTGGGTCTCTTTATTGCTGTGCACGGGCTTTCTTTTTAGTTGCCGTGAGTGGGGGCTACCCTTCGTTGCGGTGCGCGGACTCCTCACTGCCGTGGCCTCTCTTGTTGCGGAGTGTGGGCTCTAGGTGCGTGGACTTCAGTAGTTGCAGCACATGGGCTCAATAGTTGTGGCTCACAGGCTCTAAGGCACAGGCTCAATAGTTGTGGCGCAGGGGCTTAGTTGCTCCGCGGCATGTGGGATCTTCCTGGAGCAGGGATGGAACCTGTGTCCCCTGCATTGGCAGGCGGATTCTCAACCACTGCGCCACCTAGGAAGCCCTCCAATCCATTTTTCACATCACAAATCAAAATAAGTTTTCTAATTCCACAATTTTTATCATGTTAACTCTTCTACATGAAGCCATTCAGAGGCTCCCAAAGCCACAAAGGTAACCTCCAAGTCCAGCTGCACAGCATTCGAGGCCACACCTATCTGGATTCCAATTATCTCCCCAGTCATGTCTTAACTACCGCCCCTCACACTGCATGCCTGCAGTTCTCTAAAGCTCCCGTGGTCTCCTAGCTCCAAGCTTTACAAGATATTTTCACTAACCATAATGCTGCGTCTTCACCATTACCCTCACTTTTTAGCTAACTCACTACTACTCAGGCTTCAGGTATCACTCAAATATTCTTCCACTGGAAATTCCGCCATGACACCCTTAAACTAGGTTAGGTGCCCCTCCTACATGGCCCCACACACTCTGAGCTTCAAGTTATTAAAATGTATTAAATTGCCTGCCTCCTTATAGGTCTCCCTAAGGGGACTTGAAGCTCTTTGAAATCAGGGTCTGGGGCTTGTTATTTTTTGCTAAACAAGTGGGCTGGGATTCCAACCCTGTCTTCCAACAGCTTCAGATGGAACACTCTTCATTCTGCTCTCAAGTTCCTAAGATCAAGTTAATAAGATATTGAAGAAAATGAAAGGCAAATACTTGATACCAGATGACTACTTTAAATGACACTTTAAAACAACATTAGTTTCTCTCTAATGAAAAGGGTAACTCAAGAACAACACAAAAGGAAACCATTCCAGAAGACTCCTTAAGTACTACACACAGTGTTTTAAAAGAATGTGGTAAATCATCTCCATATAACCTCCAAATAACATTCAAAACATTCAAATGGAAAAGGAACAACTGTTTTAAGGAGAAATGTAACAAACTGAAACCACATTAATTTACTCAAATACTTGGAGGAAAAAAAGTAGAATACAGTTGCCAAAAAGAATTGCCTTGAAAATACCACAGATCAATGGCGGGGGGAGTATGGATTTTAAAAAGATGGAATTATCTATAATTAGCACATATAGTCTTCCAATGCAAAAGTATCCCTTAGTGCAGTTGCTAAAACCACAAGGTATTTCAAAAATTTACACTATTGGAAGAGGAACAAACTGGCAAAGATAGAGGGGAAAGAAAACATACCATAAGTTCACACTGAGGAGTAGTGCTGGATAAAATAATACAACTAGGTTGGGCAGGGCCTTGAAGGCAGGATGATAATTTTGGATTTAATTCAATAAATTGAAAATAAAAATAAAAAATTTACACTATTTATCTGCATCAGCAAACCTCTATCTGCAGAGATACCATAAAAAGCAATCTTTTACCTAACAAATCTAAACTATAAAATGTGAAAAGTAGTGTAGTTCCAAATGAATATAGAGTTCCCATACAAGGATTCTAAAATAACCAAATTTAAAAGAAAAAATATGTACAGCCTCTTATATTGGAAATAATTAAAAGTAAACTAGAAATAAAACTATTATTAAAATCTGTCTGAAAAACAAAAGGGCATTCCTTAAAATTATTTTTTTTCTTTAAAAGCTTTTATTGAGATACAATTGACATACAATAAACTGCATATATTTAAAGTGTACAATTTGATATTTTTTTTCTTATTAGTAACTATATGGCAATCTCAATCTCCCAATTCATTCTCCTTCCCCCCCCCGCCCCCGCTTTCCCCACTTGGTGTCCATATGTTTGTTCTCTACATCTGTGTCTCTATTTCTGCCTTGCAAACCAGTTGATTGTACCATTTTTCTATATTCCGCATATATGTGTTAATATACGATATTTGTTTTTCTCTTTCTGACTCACCCTTAAAATTATTTTTAAATGTTTATTTGAAAACTATATCCTGCAGGTTCAACTGTGATTTAACAAATTAATTCAGACAAAAGGTGTTAGGAACTGTATCATTATTTGAGAGTGTAATAGGATCTTAAAAATCACCTAAAGCATACAAGGAGACAACAATGAAGACAGTGGGTTTATTTTCTCCAATTTTCTACTTTTCCCTATCTCCCAAATTAACAGAGGTTGGAAATTCAAATGCAGATTGTCAAACGAAACTTCCCTGAAAAGACAACCAAAATACCCGTTGATCAGGCAAAACCAAGTTTACTACCTACTGCAGTAAAGGATACAATCACTTTGAGGCAGTCTTGGGGGTTCCACTGGAATCAGTTCAAGACCTGCCAAAAGCCAGAGTTCAAGATCTAGCTTTAAAAATTGCAGTGCTCCTCTGATGCCCACTGAGTCCCCCATTCAGGGGTCTCCCCAACCATAATATGAGAAAAATCTGACATTGGGGAGAGCTCCAAAAACTCCTCAACATTTTTGTTCTAAGTCCATAAAACAAAGTTCAGAAGGAAGAAGAGAAGCATAGGACATGTAAGTTCACCTTCATGCGGGCCCAGTGAGTTTAGAAGGTTTCAAGAATATCTAAATAGGACAAAATCTGCCTTGAAACCTATATCAAAACCTTGAGAATTTTCCTCTGTCTTGACTTATTTTTTGTCCATGGGAGTCTGAGTCTGGAGATCTCCCCTCCAAATCCTAAACCACCAAAGCACTGCACAATGTCAGGTCTGCAATTAGAGACGGCGAACCACTATTTGATAAGCCATTACAAGACTCATAAACAGCTTTGTCTCAAGCTGTCTGTGCTGTGAGTCAGACTACTTCTCCTCAAATGTATTAAATCTGTAACTCGAATTCATGTTCTAATCTTTCTAGATGGCATAATCTCACCAAGGATAACAGAATTATAATAGACCCTTTTGTAAGTTTTTGACATGAATGGTTCATTTGAGAGGCACCTTAAGGAAAAACAGGGAAGCAAACTCCCAAACACCTAGTGTTTTGCATTTTTTAAATTAACATGAGGAAGCTCCCAGAAAAAATTCAAATGCCAAAATTGTTTCCTTATAAAATTCACAGGGAAGACAAAGTTCATAGGGAAGAGGAAAGGCACAGGAAAAAAATGAAAAATGAGAAAAACTCAAAACTCTCTCAAACTCAATGGTCTTTATCCTGCTATTCCTTTTCCTCTATTCCACGCTCTCCACTTTCCCCTGCCCTGCTGTTTCTTCCTCTGACCTGTTCCCTTTTTCCTCTGGCTGGCCAGAAACCCTCAAAGCAACAAAACCTTTTAAAATAAGACCCTGTCAGAATAGGGCAAGCCGCTATGGCTGAAGTACTGGTAAATCCTCGGTCTCATTCTGAACTGAGAGGCATTACCAAATACTTTCCAAAGCCTACACAAAATAGACAGAAATTTACAGAGAAATTGAGAGTATTCTAGGAATGTATAATCTAGGGTCCCTAAATTTGTATCAATTGGATCATACTGCTAGCAAAAATCTCAGATAGAAAATACTGTACTGAATTAAAGGGGAGAAGAGGAAGACCCTGAGAGTGACTTGAGACTCCTAATCACATAAGAAAACAGAGAGGTTTAGAAAAACTGTAAATGATGGACAAGGTCCCTGGGAGGCTACCACCAAAATCTGCCATATGAAATTAGGTTGGACTCTAGTCCAATTGTACTGGCAAAGAAAGGAAAGTCCATTGGAGACTTCAGAGATGGGCTCTTGAATACCCTCACACAGGATTCCAGAGGGGACCCCGAAGCAGTTGCAACCCCAGCTCTCTCCTCACTCTTCATGAGCAGCCTTAACCCAGAAATGGGAAGTTTTATAAACAAAAACTGGATGGGAAATAGCCACACTGTCAGATCTTCAATTCCATGCTACACATTTTAAAGGAGTCTCAAAACAAAAGCAGAATAAGACCCGGAATAAACTAATGGCCTTACAGATAAAATTAGATGCTCCCACTCCAGAAATTAGTATCAGTCTTTTGATAAAGACACCTGCAGATTTTGTAACCAGAAATGACAATGAGTATACAATTGTTGTGTATTATCCAAGAAAATTAAGAAAAAAACATAATAGGCAATGTTCCAAAAGCAAATCAAGTACCCATTTCACCCATCAACTCAAAAGGAGAAATTTCACTAATTACTAATTATTGATACTGGTGGTGCACTATCAACCTTAAATCCCACCACTGTTACACAAGCTCTCTCTCTCAGCGTCAACAAAGTACTCAGATAATGGGTATCTCTAATACTTGTCACATTTCCCATGTCCGAGCCCCCAACTGTCACCTTTGAATGTTTATTCAAGGAACATTCCCTCCTCCTATGAGACACTATACCCACTGACTTCATAAGAAAGAATCTACAATGCAAACAGAAATTCCAGACCAAATGTTTCCCTAATGACCTCTTCCTTGAACTCCTGAGGACTCTGCTACTCACCATCAAGACAGAATTAATTTAGACTCTGACTTATCACTACTCTTCTGAGCAAATCAAGCCCAAAGTGAAGATCTCAAGATCTCAAGAAGGCCAGATTTCTTGTTTGGAAAAAAAAAAACTACAATTATACTGGTTGAATTAGGACTGAATAGACCAAGGTTCATAAAACCACTACCCAAACTCTCTAAAATGAGAATGTGAAGATGGACTAAAACCCGATAGTTGACAGCCTAATAAAGAAAAGACTTGCCATAGTCTGCTCAAGGCCTTTCAAGACTGCAATCAAGGTATGAGCCAGCCTGCATTTGCATTTGGAGGCTCAACTAGGGACAAATCCAAGTTCATTCAAGTGACTGGCAGAATTTATTTCCTTGAGGCTGGATGATTAAGGGCTCCACCTTTTTTGCTGGCTCTCGAATAGAGCTCACCTTCACTACGATCTCAGAAGCTGTCTGCAGTTCACTGCTATGTGGGTTTCCTCAATATGGCTGCTTTCTTCACAAAGCCAGCACCTAGAATCTGTTCTCTAGTCTCCTAAAGTGGAGTCTTTTATGATGAAACAATCACAGGAGTGACACTCAATTACTGTAAGTAAATGTAGTGATATTCTATCACCTTTGCCATAATTAAGGGAGTGACATGCCATCACCCTTTGCCATATTCTCTTAGTTAGAGAAGTGAATCACAGGTTCTACCCAAACTGAAGAAGAAGGGATTACACAAAGGCTTGGATGTCAGGAAAGTTCTCAAAAAGTTAACCACAGACTTATCATATGACCCAGCAATTCAACTCCTGGGTGTATATCCAAAAGAACTTACAACAGGTATTCAAATAAATACTTGCACACACATGTTCACAGCAGCACTATTCACAATCACCAAAAGATAGAAATAACTCAAATGTCCACTAACTGATGAATGGATTAAAAAAAAAAAAAACAGTGGTGGATTAAAAAAAAAAAAACAGTGGTGGGACTTCCCTAGTGGCACAGTTGTTGGGAATCCACCTGCCAATGCAGGGGACACAAGTTTGAGCCCTGGTCTGGGAAGATCCCACATGCCGTGGAGCAGCTAAGCTCATACTCCACAACTACTGAGCCTGCACTCCAGCGCCCATGAGCCACAACTACTGAGCCTACATGCCACAACTACTGAAGCCCATGCACCTAGAGCCTGTGCTCCACAACAAGAGAAGCCACCACAATGAGAAGCCCACGCATCACAACGAAGAGTAGTCCCCACTTGCCGCAACTAGAGAAAGCCTGAGGTCAGCAACGAACATCCAACGCAGCCAATAAATAAATACATAAATTTATTTATTTTTTAAAAAAACAAAACAGTGGAATAGTCATGCAATGGAATATTACTCAGCCACCCTAAGGAGTGAAAATACTGATATCTGCCACAATACGGATCCTGTATTGTGCTTAGTCTACTGTTAAATCTATCTAAAGTCCTTACTTTCAAATATTCACAATTATAGAATTTTTATTTAATTTTCTTATAGATTCAAATTCTCTGGTGAAATCTTTACATGCTTATCTATTTTATCCACATTTTCCCCAAATTTCTTTAACACTTTAAGTCATAGTTATTTTACAGTCTTTTCGGCCAATTTCAGCATCTAGAGAGAGCACATGTGGATCTATTTCTAATGTCTGTTTTACTTTTTTCTCTTGGTTTTTAGTTATGTGTTCCTCTCTTTTGGTATGTCTAATAAATATGCAATAAAAGACAGATTATATATACATAATGGTTGTGTGTAAAATTTACCTCCTAGAACATTATTCTCCACATAGTTAGCACTATGTGCTAGACACCATGTGCAAGTGATGCTGTAAAAAAAGCACAATCTTTGCCAGCAAGGAGTTTACTATCCAGAAATAAATACTTAACTCAGCATTAAAATGGGCAAAAGGTTCTATGAAATCTGAGCTCACTGCTATACATCTTACCTCTATTACCTCATATCTGACTTCTCTCTCCCTTGATCACTCCAGTCACATGCTTCCTTATTATCTGTTCAACATCAAGTGCACTTTAACCTCAATACCTTTTAACTTAATTGTTTCTACTTAGTATGCCTGTTCTTCTCCCTGATATTCACATGACTTGCCCTGTCACCTCTTTCCATGGTTTGTTAAAGCTTGTTAAAATTGTGAATGGATGCTACCCTGCAACATTCCCTTTCCCCATCCCTGTCTTGCCTTTCTTACGTTGTTTCTTACTTTATTATTTATTACTTGTCTCCTTTTTCTATAGCATAAGCTCAATGAGGGCAGGAATTATTTTTTGTTTTGGTCTGTTTTGATCCCTACTATATCCATAGCACTTCAAACAATGTTAGATAAACAGGGTGCACTTGTTAAATATTTACTGAATAGATGAGTAAACAAATAATTTTAAATGTGATAAATGAAGTGAGGGTATTAAGGGAAAATACAGTAGAGGGTCTAATCTAATACATACAGTCAAGCAATGCCTCTGTGAGAAATCTAGGTTTAAGCCAAGACCTAAACTTTGTGAGGAAGGCAATCAGGAGTGAAGACCGAAGCAGAATCAACACGTGTCAGAATTAAGAACAGAAGTTTCAAAAATCTGAAAGATGTTGGTACATTCAGTGCAAAGGGTAAGCTGGTACAGTGTCATTTTGAAGAGAGAAACAAAGGCCAGCTAGTCAAAGGATTTAAATGAGTAGTCAACTCAACAGTTTTTAAACACAGGTATATGAGCATATCTGGATTTTTGAAACATCACTCAAGCTTTAGCATGGAAAACCAACTGGACAATCAGACCAACACTGGCTACAAGGAGAGCAATTAGAAGCTTGGTGAAATAATCCAGACTGCATAATATTAGCTGGAACTTGGAGTCAGTGTGAGAGGGAACAAAAAGTAATAGATCAGAAAGATTTTCAAGTCAATTCTCCGTAGCAGTATTTATTAAGAACTCCGAGTTTCTAGCTTGTGAAATGGTATGGAAAATACCAGCATCGTCTCAGGCAGGAAAGAATGAAAAATGAGAAGTTTACAGGAGAAGTCAGCAAACTTTTCGGAATAGGCCAGGTAGTAAATATTCCAGGCCTCTGGGTCTCTGACACAATTACTCAGCTGGGCCATTATCACGCAAAAGCAGCCACAGACAACATGTAAAGCAAAGAGGATAGCTTGTGTTCCAATAAAATTTACAAAAACAGGAGCGCATGGAGCCACAGAATGCCAACCCCTGGCTAAAGAGAAACCGATGAGTTCAGCTTCAACTTGTTACTTTTATGATACCTGAAAGGCATCAGGTGGGGCTGTTTAAGAAGCAACTGGATATGCAGTTCTAAGGCAATACCTAGAACAGATATACAGGTTTGAGATTTGAAGCCATAAAAATAAGTTATGTTGCTTAGAATGAGTTTGTACAATAAGAGAAAACCCAGAATAAAATCAACATTTATGGGACAAAGGTAGGAAGAATAATCAGCATGAAAAATAAGAAGAAGCATTTAAACAAGCCAAAAATAAGAAAACAAAACTAGAACTGAGTAATGTGCCAAAAGTGAGTATTTCGAGAAGCAAAGAGTAACCAAGAGACTGAAATGCTTTGAAGAGACTGAGATAAGACCAAGATTAAAAATTACACACTGGATTTTGTGAGAGGGAGAGGTTGCTGGTAGGCTCTGCAAGAGAAATTTCAGTGGAAATGAGGAAAGAAGCCAGATGTAGACTAAAGATGAGGGGAAAAGTGTGGAAATGAAAGCAAGTGAGGACAATTCTTCTAAGACGTTTGGCTGTAAAAGGAAAGAGAACTAAAGTGGCAGCTGTGGAGCAACAAGAGGTTACTGTTCCCTCTGAAGAGGAGGAACACATATTTCTTTCCACTAAACTGGAAGCACCATGGTGTGAGGGACCACAGGTTTCTTTTTATCATCATGTGCTTCCCACTTAGCTCAGGGATCAGTACATTTTTGACTGATTGAGCATTTTTAATAGCGATGATAATGTAAAGGCACTAAAAGACAAGGAGAGTTTTAAGACGTAGAAGGGAGAAAAGATAATCAGTGAAGACTGTAGCCCGTGAAGGCTATAAAGGGTACATCTGGAGCATAAGAGGAAGAACTGGCTTTACAGAGGATGGGGAATATCTATTCTTTGTAAGGTGAGAGAAGAAAAAAAAAAAAGGATGAATACATATTAAGGTCAATTTAGGTAAATATGGGCAAGAAGCTGAGGATATTTACTAACCAGGGGCCAAGCCTGTTAACTATCCTGTAACAATAACTGCAGGAAATAATTCAGCACAATGAAGAACTGCCCAGCCCAGAAAGTACAATAAGAAACACTGAGATGAAGAGTTCTTGCAGACTCATTCAGATCACAAGGTTAAAGTCTACATAGGGAGTCTTTTCTCATGAGAAAAAAAGGAATAATTTTTCCTCGACAGTGGGGAGGAACACAGAGAGGGAGAGGAGACACACACTCCAATTTCTGCATTTCTTCCTTAGCAGCCTTCAGCTGCAGTAGCTGCTTGCTGGTTGAGGAGCCATGCTTGGGATCTATAGCGACACACAGCTATACCAAACGTGTTTACAATTCACGTTTTATGCCTATGGACAGAAGCTCGCCGTAAAGATAGCAAGAACATCATAATGTTTCAAACATTAAATATAAACCACCAACAAATGAAATCCACACATCTAACAGCACATTTTTATATTACCAAGTTTTTTCCTATGAAAGTAAAAGTCAACACTGATCATTAACTACAATACTTAAGTGGCTTCTTGCTCTTTTTAACTTATGCCATTCAAAACAATCCAAGTGTAAACGACATTGATTTTTTAAATCTATACATGAATATTTTAAAAAGCAAAAACTGCATTTTATCTTACACTTTTGACAACATGTTTGACTTCAGGACGTACTATAAAGATTAGAGTAAAACAGTTTCTCACCTTGACCACTCCATCAAAGCCAGGGATTGTATTAACCTTTGCATTCTTAGCTAATAATTTGCTTTCAATCTTGTCACCCATGGCTTGAATAGCATGTGTATCAGGGCCAATGAAAATGACATCTTCTGCTGCCTGTGGAGAAATACAAGTAGAAATTTAGAACAAAAACATTACAGTGCTTGACACGGAGTCATAATTTTATTAAAAAAAAAAAAAAAAAAACACCTCGTATGTATATTTACCAGTTACTCACAGGACAAAAACAACTTAAAAGCAAGCATTTGAGCCAATACATTACAAGGTGTAATACTGTGTTGCATACAGTATATGTGCACAAAGATATATGAAAGTCAGGTCAAAGAAAAATAACTAAAAGTAATGAAGAACTCCTACTTGGTATTAACAGTATTCTTTGGAAAAGCAACTTCTTTGGTGTTGTAGTTGTGTCTAGTATTCTACCACCCAATCTAAACAGTAAGTTCACCTTTAAAATGCCTTATTATAAATCTCTGTAATCTCAATACCCTGCAGCACCATGCCTAGTTTAACAAAACATCCATTTTCAATGAATGCCAATTTTGTGCCAGGCTTTGGGCTAAGCATAGGGGATAACATGGATGAAAATCACAGGATATCAACTAATTCAAGGAACATGATACAGATCACCAGTACCTCAGAGAAACAGACAAAATAAAGTATGGAATGTTTACATCCTTGTGACTATAAGACATGAGTAAAGAATACCCTGGGAATTTACCAGGTAGAGTTATGGTTTCAATCAAAACTACTCTGTATAAATTACACTTAGTTGTCCAGCAATGGGTTCCACCTCTCTGTGTATATGATATTAAAGTAAACAAAATGCTAATGAATACCAATTAGGAACAGACATTGGAGTTAGTGCCACTGTAGGGCATGGTCTAGAGAAGTAAAGAAGGCATTTACTGAGGTAAAGGATGAGGTCATTAGGGAAAGAACTGAGGTTAATTATGAAAAAGGAAAAACCAGATTGTATGCAGGGCAGTATCAGAGTAAGGTACCTGTTGATTCTCCCATGACCTTTGGTCAGGGTCAGTATAAAGAATGAATGATATGATTTACATCTCATGTTCTATCTACTGGCATTGCTGCCTGAAAACACTCTTAGCTTCAGAAAGGGGCTTCATTCTCCTGATGGAAATATCATCTAGCTATTGCGGTGTGTCGCTTGGCTTGCTCTCAGCCATTGTGGGCAAAGAGGATTAAACCCACCCAGAGCAGGAGCTGAAAGTAGCACATGGAATCAACAAAAGGAATAGATGAGAAGATAAATATTTGGGAGATGACATGACAATTTCAACTTGACAAGCTGAGGTGAGATGCCTGTGGGATAGTCAAGTGCCCATGTTCAGGAGACAGAAAGCTCTACAGGTTATAAGATAGGTCCAGGCTGTGATTCGGATTTTTAAAGGCATCAGATAGAGGAGAGAATTAAAAATTGTAGATGAAATCATTCAGAGAAAATGAAAAAATAAAAAATACCTTTAAACTCAGGATGTACACTTTCCCTCCTGCCCAAAAGCAAGACAGAAGAAAGAGGAATTTTTAGATTCTGAGTTTAAAGCCTCTTTTCTTTGTGTGACAAGGGGGATAATAACCACCTTGCAAGTTTGATTGAAGGACTGAATAAAATAATAATGTAAAACACCAAGCTGAGCACCACAACAGTTAGTTCTTGTCCTCCACCCAGAAGTCCTGATAAAAAGAGAACACTAGAATAATAAGACAGCTAGGCCCATAGGAGCTCAAAATACACTATCGGAATCCAAATATCAACAATTACCAGTGTTACAACAGCAGATAAGAAACCTCTTCGGCCATAACAGATGCTCATAAAGTACCTCTCCAACAAATGTTTTTATGTAGTTTTAACAGAACCTCATTTTCCTAAAAAAAAAATCTTATGTGAAACCCCCAAAATGTAAAATACATTAAAAAATGGAAGTACTCTGTAAGAGGGGAAAGTGGTTGCAGGACTACTTTTTCACATACTCTGTGTCTCTAGCTGCATAAACTAGTCATTTTGGACCAGAGCAACAATCATACTCACTTCTCTTTATCCCAAACCTACAAACCAATAAATATTAAGTTAAGAGGAAACAATCATGTTTCAACTACCAATTGTCCTTCCATATTCTCATTTTACTTGCTAAGATGGAGGAATTTTTATTACAAATGCTATACCAATATGCCAGACAGATGTAATCAAGTAATCAGAATTACCCACACAAAGAGTTAAAGAAATAACATAAATGAGAACCTCCAAAATACATTATGATTATACAGTAAAACTTCTGATTAACCGGAGCCCAACGACAGGAACCACTGGTTAACCAGACTTTTTTCATGCATCCTAATTTAAGGAAAATTACTCACCTCAACATGCAAAATTACCAAGAAAGAAAGTTCACATCAAGCATTTAGTGACTACTCTTTCTCCTATCCAACAAAAATAGCCAGCAGTACACTGAGTAACTACTCAAACAGATGTTTCAATCAACTAACTTCCTTTTCATCTTTATCTTCTTGTTTTGGTAGCACTCCCTGGGTTAGCCTTTAAATGTAATTAAACCAAATTGAGAAAGCAGTATCCTAGCTCTGACTCCCATAATTCTCTTACCAAAAAAGCAAGGATAAGATAGTATGGTACCTGCAGCACAGTGATGAAGCATGTTTTAAAAGTCCTGAGTTCTTGACCAGAGTCAATTGTGTGATTTAGAACTTAAGGCCAAAATTTATGCACTAATAACTTTTCAATACTCTACTGTTAACCCTGTATCTTTTGTTTATCCTTTTCCTTAAACACCAGTAAGTCTCTTTGCCATGCCATAGCAATAAAATTTACTTCTCAGACTATGCTTTTCAAGGACCTTGTAAATTTACCATGATACATATAATACCTAAATACGGGGAAATGCATGATGGTCGTTAAAAAAGTGGGAATTTTCTCATCATCAATGGAAAACACTTTCATAGTGATGCCTAAGAAAGAAATTACAAAAAGCTGAAACCACTGCTCTAAGATTGGGGGGGGATAAAGATTGTTTTCTTTTTCTAAATAGTGTGATTTTACGGTTCTGGTCATATTCTGATAAAAGAATGGGGAAAAGGGTTGGGTTTGAGCAATATCTTAGGGAAACAGAGATCTAATTTATAATAGGCTTTATGTCACAAATTCAGGACAGAAATAATCATCTGTAAAAATTAAAACATATGATACATAATTCATTCTTAGAAATGTCATGACAGTTAGTGAACTGCTATATTATGAATTCAGGTTTTTTTTTTAATGTATACATTTAGGCTCACGAAAAATTATTACTTAGATAACTGTATAACTAGGATCACAGAGACATGAGACTAAGCCATGGAAAAACTGTTGAACTGCCTAAAGGACCTAGATTCTGGACTTTAATTTTTACTCCCTGATAAAAGAAAAAAGAATTTCTAGTAGAAAAGGCCAGTTTCAGGACTGGTGGAGAGAAGTTACCACATGAGATAAAAAACTGAGTCAGTGAGAAAGCTTTCAAAAACTTAGTTGTCTCAAAAGAACATATTAGCAACCCACTGAATGTGTTGATAACAATATGAGTATCAAAAAGAATAAAAGAAATTACAAGGTTAACTCATCTTTTCAAGACCTCAGAATAAACCTTTTCTTGCTATCTCTGTTCAAGTATTTGAACTTCTTAGACATGTATCACTGATTTAAAAAATCTACAACTCTTTAAAATGCAACATAAAGGAAAACTAATTTCACACATAAAATTAAGCAAAATAAAAGTGTCAAGGTAAAATCCCATACATTATTTTTATAAGAAAAAATAAGAACTAAAATAACATCCATGGAGGAAAAAAAGCAAGAGAAAGACATGCTAACATAGGAGATCAAACTGTTACCTATTGTTTCAAAACAAGCTGAAAGACATTTTAAAATAAGAAAACATGAACTAACATAAATCAGAATTAGAAATGCTCAGAAATGAGGTGATAGACCTAAGGATAGAATTAGAAATGCAAAAGAAAATAACTTTGGAAGTGAAGACTAAACTAGAGGGAAAATAAAGAGTGGATAAAGAAAACAAACAGGGACTTCCTAGGTGACGCAGTGGTTAAGAATCCAACCTGTCTATGCAGGGGACACAGGTTTGAGCCCTGCTCTGGGAAGATTCCACATGCCATGGAGTAACTAAGCCTGTGTGCCACAACTATTGAGCCTGTGCTCTAGAGCCCATGAGCCACAACTACTGAGCCTGTGTGCCACAACTATTGAAGCCCACGCACCTAGAGCCCGTGCTCCACAACAAGAGAAGCCACTACAATGAGCAGCCTGTGCACCACAATGAAGAGTAGCCCCCTCTCTCAGCAACTAGAGAAAGCCCATGTGCAGCAACGAAGACCCAATGCAGCCAATAAATAAATAAAATAAATTTTTAAAAAAGAAAAAGAAAAAAGAAAACAAATAATGCCTTATAAGAGATAAATTTAACTATAAGTAAAGAAAATTTTTTTTAAAGGTACAAGAAAAAATGACAGATACTAAAGATAAACAAAGAATATCCAACATATGGATAAGTGGAGTCGCTGGGGGGAAAAACTATAAGAAAAAAATACTAAAAACCATTACTCAAGCAAGCTTTCTTAAAATTGAAAATACATATTAAACATACTACAGCAGACCTGAAAAACTCAACCCAGAATGAACAGTACAATGATAAATCTGGCAACAGTATTTAAGAAAAAAAAAAAAAAAAAAGAATATGTGACTTGTACAAAAGAGAAGTTGAACTTACCACCAGGCTTTAATAGCAATAATTCATGCCAAAACATAATAGAGTAATATACTCTACTGAATAAGATATTCAAGAAAAGAAAGTATGAGCCAAGGATTTTAAATCCAACACAACTGACTTCCAACTATAAAAGGCAGAGAAAATGTAACAACAAGCAAGAACTCACGACTGCCGTCTGAGGAATTGAACAAAACAGGGGTTTGCAAACTATAGTCTGTGGGCCATATCTGGCCTGCTGCCTGTTTCTGCATGTCCACAATCTAAGAATGGATTTCACATTTTTTACATTTTTCATTATTTGGACAAAAATGGTTAAGGATGCTATATCATGAGGTGAAAACTATATGAAACTGAAAGACAGTTTTTTTGGAAGACAGCCATGCTCTTTAGCTTACACATTGCATGGCTGCTTTCTCACTCCTGGGACAAAACAGTACTTGCGACAGATCACACAGTTACAAAGCCAAAAATATTTGCTCTCTGGCTCTTTACAAAAAGGTTTGCCCACTCCTATACTAGAGAACGAGCTTCAGGAAACCTGAATGACTACAGAGAGACCAACCTTTCAGGTGTTCTCTCTGAAGTTTTACAGAACCAAAACTAAATGAAAGCTAAGAAGAGAATATAGCATATGTAATAGCTATATTTTCTGGCACTATGGATACAGTAAAACTATTTTTGAAAGTGTGGGAGAATAGGAAGATAATGTGTAAAACTTTTTAAATTTTTCAGTAGTTATATTAATATTATTATTGTTATCCTTTGCTGTGTGTGTACTACTGACAAGTAATTAGGAGGTATTTTATCATTTCTCCTGTCTCTGAAAGCCAGAATTCTAAATATGGAAGAATAAAGATACAAATTAACAAAGGAGAGGCTAGGTAAAAGTTCTGTAATCTTGAATTTTAATTGAAAGTATCACTATGATCACAGGAGGTATTTTTGTCTGACACAAAATATAGACTATATTTATAGTTTGACATCATGTTGTACATACTACATATTAGAAAAATGTTACATATTTGATTAATATACATGTTTATTATACAATATCTATGTTCGATATTAAATCTGTATTATATATACCCTACTTGGGGTTGAGGTTAGCATTATACCTAAATACACATATATTAAATATATTGACATGTTATACATTCTATTAACTGAACATGGGACTTCCCTGGTGGCTCAGTGGTTGAGAATCCACCTGCCGATGCGGGGGACACGGGTTCAAGCCCTGGTTCGGGAGGATCCCACATGCCACGGAGCAACTAAGCCTGTGCCCCACAACTACTGAGCCTGTGCTCTAGAGCCCACAAGCCACAACTACTGAAGCCCGCACACCACAGCTACTGAGCCCACACACTGCCACTAGTGAAGTCCACACGCCTAGAGCCCATGCTCCACAACAAGAGAAGCCACCGCAATGAGAAGTCCATGCACCGCAAGGAAGAGTAGCCCCTGCTCACTACAACTAGAAAAAGCTCACACACAGCAATGAAGCCCCACACAGACCAAAAAAAATTAAAAAATAAAAAGGTAACAGAACATAGTTAATATAATAGTATATGTGATAAACATATGTAACATGCAATATATGTTAAAACTCTATTAATACACATATTTTATTTCCTATGCCCATAAACTGAAAAGGCCTAGAAACAACAATCATCAGTAGCAATGACCATGGCTGGCACCCCAGCTGTGGTCTCCAAGTACCACTGAAAGAAACCAATGCATCTTAAAAAGATGGCTGATTAAAGGCCTAGAGCAAGAAATGCAAAACTTGAGCCTAGAACATCTTGTCAGATCAAAGAGCAAGGAAGCTATAAAAGACTATAAGGGTCAAGTCCAAAAGACCATGAGCCAACTCAGACCCTCCTGGCCGAAGAGGAACAACTTGAGCTTCACTAGTAATTCCAACAGATTTAAACCTACAAAATACATTTAATCTATGACTTTATAATGATACTTTAAAAAGAACTGGTTAGGGACTTCCCTGGTGGTCCAGTGGGTAAGACTCCGAGCTCCCAATACAGGGGCCCAGGTTTAATCCCTGGTCAGGGAAACTAGATCCCACATGCATGCCACAACTAAGAGCACAACATACCACAACTAAGAGTATAGCATGATGCAACTAAAACCCCCAGTGCAGCCTAGATAGATAGATAGATAGATAAGTAAATAAATAAAATATATTTTTTAAATAAGACCAAAACAAACAAAAAAAAGAGAACTGGTTAACTTTGAAGGATACGAACTAACTTATTACCTCAAAAACCGTAAATAAAGGTAAAGAATTACGCACTTACCTTGCTCTTTCTATATGAATTATACCACTAGGAAACCAAACAATAAATGAGGGGAAGAGTCTCTTTATAAATATACTCCAATTAATTAATGAAAAAGATGTTAGAATTAAAATATCACCATTTTGCAATCTAATGAAGCAACAGCTATAGACAGTAAGCTTCAAAGTCTGCTTAGATCTTAAAAAGCACTAACAAGACACGTTACAGCCTCCTACAGTCTTGGTCAAAGAACTGAAACCTAAGTCTGATCTCATCTCTGAATCCAGGTTGCCAATCTGTAGGAAATGCCAAGAATAGAGGGAAACACTGAATTGCACCATGATTACACAATCAGCTAAGTCAAGACTTGAGAGATACTCTACAGGTCAAACAGCCCAAGCTTCTTCCACAGGTAAATTGTGAGGAAGAGAAGTGTATGTGAGGAGAACCTACGGGTTGAGAGAAATTTAGAAGACATATCAAAGTTGAAAATAAATGGGCAAGACAAATCACAGTGTCTAGGGATGCATATCTGGACAATAAAATTATTTTAAAATGCAAGAAAATGATTACTATGAAAGTCAAAGTAGAGAAGAGATCAGAGGTTAGGATTGAAATGGGTCACATGGACAGGCCTTCTAGGATTCAGGGAAAATGTCTAATGTCTGAACCTATGTAATGGTTACAACATTATTCTCCTTAAGCAAGCCCACAATTGTTCTGTATAGTTTTTTTTTCTGTATCTGCCTTTCATTTTATAAAATAAAAAATTTTGAAACCTTTCAGAGTAGCCACCAGCTTATAGGAGTAAAACCAACCTCTGCTCCAGGAGCAGCCGCCGCAGCAGCACCCATAGCCAGTGAGGTGTTTCTCAGACCAGTTTCCTAACCTCCTCGGGGAACATTTTTGGCTTTTTTTTAAAAAAAAAAAAAAAAGAGAGAGAAAGTGCATTCTCATGTCTGGCTAGGATGCTTCAGTAGATGGTTATTTTGTACAAAGTGAAGCCTGATGAAGTAGTAACAGCTACTGCCACTATAGGTTAACTGTGAAAACTATAAAGTACGAAAACATCACCTTTGCTGGCTGACACGGACAGCATCGAGCCTCTGCAGCGTCACTACTTCCAAAATACTCAGAGTTTACTCTTTATATGAAGTCCAAGAGGAGCTCATGAGGATGGTGGGGCAAGGGATGATCTGGGATTCCACCTGACTAGTGTTTGCGAAGAAAAAAGATCTTCCTGTTCCCATGAGCACTGCTGAAATCACCGAAGAGCTTCCCTGAGTAACAGAAGCCAGTCCATCAGGCCACCTGTAGTGGTGGAGAAGGACTAGACTGCTGTCCCATCCATGATGAAACCAGAAACCCTTAGAGAGAACTTGTCCTCCTCCTGCTTTCCTCCTCTCCGTTTCACCTACATCCACTTAACTCGCTGGTGGCCAACTGCGCTTGCTGTGGACTGAGTGCCGGAAGCTCTATTTCATTACACTTTTGGTCACAGTACATTACACTATATTGTAAATGTGACACATGCAACCTACAAACTGACTTCTTATTTAATGTAAACAGATGTTGCTTCCAATGAGACCACTTCTGGTACCTGATGCAATATTACTCAGCGCCCCCCCCCCCCCTTCTTTAAGGTAAAAACAGAACTCAGTTCAGTACCAAGAAGGAATATCAGCCAAGTTGGCACTTGGGCGCTAACAAGTTACTGTGTAAAACAGGGAAGGCTCTCCCTTCTCAGTTTATGACATCAGTGTTAAAACCTATTTTGGTGGTTAGTTTTTAACCTGCACTCAGTGTACTTTTCAAAATAATGATTAGAAATAAAAGATAAGGAGAACATCTGAACACACAGATGGGAGAAACATTCCTAGTGCAGTTTTCACGGTCATCAGTAACACCAGTCGGCTGGGTCTTTACCCAGAGATTGTGTACAAGGTATGGATGAGCACTCAGCGGAAGCCCCCAGGCGGTGCAGTGTGCGTGATTAAAGATCAGAATACGAATCCTAATTCATTTTCCTCAACCCTGACTATGAAGCATCCAGAAGTGGGGGGGGGGGGGGGGGGGGGGCATGCAGAACAACCCTAGAAGAAAGTGCCATCAGCCTCCAACTCCCTACATTTATTGGAGGCATTTTCTTTAAATGCTAGTCTGCTCATTGCAAATTAAGAACCCAATTTATGTGACTCATTAGGATAAGAAAGAACATTAAGGAACTTGATTGTCGTAGGGGATGGGTAGTGGAAGGCAGACAGAGGTTCTTTAAAATTCTAAACATAAACTTATAAACCAGCCACAGTTTTTCAATTTGTTTGGGATGCTAATTGCAAGATCAGTTGAAATCTAATGACATGCTTATGAACTGCACTTAACTTACAGTACACTGTATATGCTGTGACTTAGTTTAACCAAAGGAATCTGTGTCTTTCTCTTTCAATATTACTAGTATCTGGATTTCATTCAATCTAATGTATATTTTGTATTAAGTGTCTCCTTGGCACAATGCACTCAAGTAATATTATAACTTCCAGATGATAGCCATGTATAATATTTAGTTAGGGAAACAGAATAGTGGTAGATTTCCACACTGTAACAATTGGCAGAAGTCAGGTTTTCTAGTTAAGGAATATAGTTAAATTTAAAACTTTGTTTTTCATGCATAGGAAATGAATAATACAGCAATAGAACATTTTCTATTTTTAATATTTGATAGTGGAATGATTTTCATTTCTATTTTTCAGCTATTAAGTCAAAAAATTTTTTAATTTTTTTTTTAATAAATTTCTTTTATTAAATGTTTTGTCTTTCTGACAAAGGTACTTAGGGCAAAGAAGAGGTTTGGGGTACTTACTAATTTAACACAAATCATTTAAATAAATAAACTACAAATCTCTAAATATCTGTACTTTTGGGTTAAGTTTTTCAAGCTCATGGGGAAAATAGTTTACTTTTAAAAATTCTAGTTACTATATTCTATATTAATTTTGGAAATGTTCTTTCCATCTTAAAAGGTTAAGACTGAAGTTTGTTAGTGTTTGCCATTTTTGTGCGCATATCTGATTTCTTCTTTTTATTTCCCTGTAATCTGCACTGATACCTATTTCCAGAGTCTCCTTGATTGTTAAGAAGAAAGAGGCTGGGGGGTTCAGCTTCCACATTCTACACTCTTTGTGCAGATCAGGACACTAAAAAGAGATGAGTTAACAGAAACCTGAGTGGGTTGTTAACCTTTTTCTTCTTCGGGAAATGTAGATGCAATAACATTTCCAGCTGAAAGACTCATTCTAAGTTCCTAATGTTTAAGAATGCAAATGAAGTATTCTGTCTTTTCTGTGCCTGGAGGTGTTATGTGAGAAAACAGAAAGAGGTTTCTAGGATTAGTTCCACAGATTTCCTTTATCATGTAAAATCTTAGACTGGTTGCACTGGCAAGAATCAAAGAAGAGCAATATAGAAGACACCCAGAGAAAATGAATTCAATAACTTCTTTAGCAATAACACTGAGAAAATTAGAGTTAACTAAAAAGTCAGTCTTTGAGATAAATTTTAGCCTTCCTCCTTTAAAGAAATTCTACTTTTAATATTAGAACATTTTTTAAAATATATTAGCAAAATATTTATGATCAATTCAATGACAATAAATTTTCTTGGATAAAACTGTTAAGTTTATCAGTCAGCTACCTGGCATTTTCAAAAAGTTAAGCTTATTTTTGCTTTGTAATACAATAGTAGTAATGCTTTAATTAAAGATCCAGGTACAACTGTGAACTTCTTGTTGAATTTTCACACAGATTGGTCTTCTTACTTGATGTTTGAAATACGTAAATAGGATTTTGTATCGAAATATTTTTTAAAAAATAAAAACGAATATATAAAAATTTAAATTTGTTTACATAAAATTATTTATGTAAAACCTTGAACTCTTAATAATTAAGTACTGGATTGAACAAAGTATGACATTCATGATTTGAGGTCCCAATTGTCTAAAACCCACAAATTTCAAATACGATAATTACATAAGGTTTAATTCATACTGAACAGGGCTACTTGTGGGAATGTGTTTATGTTCCAGTAATTCTAATAAATGCTACTGTGAAATAAAAAATTTTTTTAAAAGATTCAGGCACAAATGTTAAAGTATTTCTTCTAGATGTATTTTTTAAGAGGATAAGGTAAGAAGCTTCATATTTAAATATGGTTGTATATTGCTAAGGTTCTCCTTATATAAACTGGTCATAGGAATTATTTAGTTATGAGGTTGTAATTTCCTTCTTTTGCACTTCACATAAAATAATTTTGTATCTCAACAATTTGAATATTAAAAAAGAGTTATTTTCATTTCTCCCTGATCCAATTATTTTTATTGTTCCATGAATACTAAAATTAATTGGTACTTTGGGGTTGAAAACTAATTTTTCCAGTTCAATTTTGGAATATACCTTATAACAACTATGGAATTAGATGGGCAATTTTACAGTTTAAGTCTTAAAAAAGATTTAATAATGCTTCAATTAGCATGAGGGAATGTTAATGTAAATGCCTTCCGACTCACCTTCCTGTTCATTCCTCACAGTCCATTAATATTTACTGCTAGTAGTAACCTAGTCAACTGGTAAAAGGCTAGAGATCTTGTGTTTAGTCCAAACATTAGATACTAATTTTAATTTTTAAACTTTTTAAATTGGTCTGGGATATTATCTGAATTATGTACTCTTTCTATTTCCTTTGAAAATATGAATTTCTTTTAAAACTTGCTACATGTAGAAGTCCTTCCACACTCTGTGCTTAATTTACTGCTTTCTGGAATACATCAAGTTTCCGATATCACCACTGGATGGAAATAAGAGTCATATGGTTTGAATAAAGCATGCTCTACCTACAGTTGGGATATTCTTTTTTGTTAGCACATTTAATTGCTGTGCTCTAGTACAGCCTACATTATAAAGCTTATTTCAAATGACGAATGGAATGCTAAAAAAGCAGTGATCATGATTTCCAGTTAACTGCCTTGAGCAAATCAGTAATTGCTCACACTACTCAGCACTAGTCCAACCGGCCAACCTGCTACTTTTACACTTTATTTTGGTTATTAACAAGGATGCAATGAAGTGAAAGTGACAATAGATGTAGTGGAATAACCCGAGTAGAGATTAATTTATCTCTAGGTAGGAAACATTTTAAAGTGTGAAGGGAGTAAAAGAACAAGGAATTCATTAATATTAACAATAACAACAATATGTATTTACTTATTTAGCACTGTCTAGAAGGCACTGTAGTAAGGATCACTTTATCCTAAAAGCCATTTTATAGATAAATGTTTTAGTCGTCAGGTTCTAGTTGGTTTACAAAGTTAGAAAGTCTTTAATTTATTCTAGAATTACACAGTAAAATATTTCACACTAACACTTCAGTTTTTAAAGTTTTTAAAAATTTTTTTATTGAGGTATAGTTGACTTACATTATATTAGCTTCAGGTGTACAACATAGTAATTCAAAATTTTTATAGATTATACTCCATTTATAGTTATTATAAAATATTGGCTATATTTCCTTTGCTGTAAAACATATACTTTCAGCTTACTTATTTTATACATAGTAGTTTGTACCTAATCCCCTACCCATATTTTGCCCCTCTCCCATTTCCTCACTAGTAATCACTAGTCTGTTCTCTATATCTGTGTCTATTTTGTTGTTGTTGTTATATTCACTAGCTTACTTTTTTAGATTCCACATTTAAGTGATAACATACAGTATTTGTCTTTTTCTGTCTGACTTAATTCACTAAGCGTAATATCCTCCAGGTCCATCCATGCTGTTGTAAATGGCAAAACTGCATTCTTTTTTTATGGCTGTCTATATTCTATATCTATATTCTATCACATATCTATACCACATCTTCCATATCCATTCGTATGTTAGTGGACACTTAGGATGCTTCCATATCTTGGCTACTATAAATAATGTTGCTATGAACACTGGGGTGTATCATCTTTTCCAATTAGTGTTTTTTAATCATTTTTCCTCAAAAAAAAAAATACAGCTTTGAAAGCAGCAGGACATAGTCATCTCTACTTTAACGTGTCAGTAAAATTAGGATCTGACAGATGAAATCAAATGCCCGTCATTCCTAAACAGGTAAAGTGACAGAAACAAGATAAGACCCAAACCAGTATTTTTATCTGCAACTCTGCTGCCTTCTCATGCCCCATGTTCGGGCGGCATGTGCTGACTACCAGGAATTGTCATACGTAAGTCTGCCTGACAGTCCCAGGACACACCTATTACCTCAGCACCCATCTGAGAAATGCCTCTTTTCATTCTCCAAAGCACGCTGATTTGGAGACCTGGTTTCTGAATGCAAGGAGTGTATAGTCTAGTAGAACAAACAATACATACCAAACGATAAAAACAATAAATGGTAGAGAGCAGTAAATGCACTAAAAGAGGTTAAAAAAAAAAAACAGGCACTGTGAACAAAGAGTCCAATGGGGGAATCAAGGAAGGCTTCACAAAAAGGAAGGAAAAAAGCATCTGAAGGAAAAAAGACAACTAGTATTTGAAAAAGCACAGGAAAACAAACATTTAAGTATTCAGGAAAACACCCCTCTCACTGGTCTGTAAAAGGTTCTGTGATCTTCGGAGAATCATGATGAAGCTACACACAACCAGCATTCATCCTAAAGGGTCTCCTCCCTTTCTCTTGAGCCTTAAAACAATCAGATCTCAACTGCATACTTCTTCAACATACACGTAAAGCCTCTACAGAAACGTGCTAAGTACCCACTCTGTGTCAGCACTGTGTTAAGTCTAGGGAAACAATGATGGACAAGACAGAGGTGTATCACTGCCCCCTTTTAGTTGACAAACTAACTGGGAAGACACGATACAACAAGCAATTAAAATCACAATAAAGCACGGGTGCTGTGATAGAGAAGAATAGTATACTCTGTGAAGCTAATGGTCATTGGAATAAAGCATACACAGATGGAAACTGCAGGTGTTTAATGCTTTCTAGGAGCCTCAGTCCTGAGATGGTCACTCTTCCTAAAGCGGCTAAACCTACCTCTTCCCCACACCTTTCATCTCCTCGCAACTGGCTCCTTCCTCTCACCCTAACACCTTGCCTGCTTACAGACTTGTTCATCCTTCCATCACATGGCTAAAGTTGAGGCAGGCAAGCCACTGTTCTCAAAGAAGAAAAGACGTTGCTCAGACAAAATTTAAAATGCCCACACAGGGACTTCCCTGGCGGTCCAATCCTTAAGACTTTGCCTTCCAATGCAGGGGGTGCAGGTTTGATCCCTGGTAAAGGAGCTAAGATCTCACACAACTTGCGGCCAGAAAAAAAACCCAAACATAAAACAGACACAATATTGTAACAAATTCAATAAAGACTTTAAAAATGGTCCACGTCAACAACAACAACAAAAAAAAAAGGCTTTAAAAATAATAATAAAAATCCCCACACAGTTACAGCAGCCAGCCATCCTCTGGTAAGAGATATTACAGTGGAGGTGAGCACAGACAGTGTTGGAAGGCAGGCAGAAATGAAACTATTGTGCACGCCACCTTGAGGAATACAGGCTCTACAGACAACAGCAAGCCACTGCAGAATTCTGAGGTACTTCAGGAAGATCAGTCTGGCTCCAGCACTGATCAGGCTCCAAGAAGGAAAGACTGAGAGGAAGCGATTAGTGGTCCAGGTGAAAGGAATGAGTGAGGAAGTCATACGACAGCAATGGGAATTCAGTAGAGAGAAAGGCTGTGAGAAAAGCTACAATAATACTAATTAATAGTAGACCTGGCAATGGATTTAGGGAGAATGACTGAATGAGAAAGTGCAAGGGAGAGGAACAGTCAAAGCTTTGAAGACCAGAAAACTGATTCAAACAGCAAACCGAAAAGCAGGTTTGGTTGCAAGGATAGGTTTTACTTTGCACATAAGTGACTTGTTAGCAGGACAACCGGAAGAGACTTCCATGGAAGACGCTCTTACATGCACCTAGAAATGTCTTCAGTAAAAAGCAGACACCAAACCAAATACAATGTCTTGTGATAAACTACCCTGCACTTGAAGCCTTAAAAAGCTTATGATATCACATTTACCTGTATAATCACTACTGTCACGAGCTGCAAAGTCACTTCTGAAAGATTTCAAATAGTTTCCTCATGTAATTATTACCTTAAACACTTCACTTCCAAAACAAAAAGGGTGGTTTGGAGTACTACTGTTCATGCTGTAAATATCTGTGGTTTAGAATGCTTTTCGATTTTAAAAGCTCAATTTTGACAGAGCAGTTACTCTACTTGACCAAAGACTTCAACTCTGATTTAATAATGTTATTTAAAAACAAATAAACTTCAAAAGTCTTTTTGAATTTTTGGCTTCAATATCCGCACTAGACATTGCATAATGATAATATCAGAAGTCAGCAGAACATATAAACAAGCCATCAAAGATGAACTCCATAATCTGGAACGACAGGCCAAGGCATTTTCACACTACACTAAGGCCCACCCGGCCACCAATCAGAAAACAGCACTCTGATGCTATACTATTAACCCACCATAAGCAATTTTCAACTCTCCTAAGAGAAGGCTAGACTCTAGTTAAGACCTACCAAGAAATAAAAGCCAATACCTCACAAAATGCAAGTAATTTGAAGTAAGTCTTTAGGTTACCTATAATGAAGTCTTAAAGAGATTCAGTCATTTTCCATCATGGCTGTCCAGTCTAGCAAAGAATTTTCAAATTAACAACATGTAAATTGATTTCAGGGTTTTTTGGATGACAGGACAGCACAGAAATGATCTTAGGTTGAAAAGTCATAATTTTATGGGTTTAAAATAAAACCATACAATACTGGGAAACAAAGTTATAATCATTTCGGTACTACTAAACAGTCAAGATACATACAAAATAATTGTTTGAAACTTCCTCATCTACAAATTTCTAAATAAAATAAAGTTATTTAAAATAATGTAACCCTAGCAACATTTCAGGATGATGTCACAGGTCATCCAGAGACTACATACAATATATTATCCCCACCTCGTGGTCAGCTTCATGAAAATGAACAATCCCTGTATGTCTAAAAACCTCTTCTACCATTTATTTCACAGATCCCATTTGACTTTTATTACCAAGAGTTCCTTCTTCCCATGTTAGTCGCAACATGAAAAGACATAATTCTTACTCATTCTCACGTTTACCCTCTTTCTCCAATTTTTCATCACAGAAACCCATACACATAACCCATAAATTTAAACATTAACAATTAACAGGTTTTAATTTATTATATACCCACAGAACAGGGGTATTTTTAAATCTCTTTGTGCTTCAACTCTACTTCCATTAGGCTGCCAAATCCTGCACCACTATATTGGGAATTGCAGGAGTGAATCCAGGAAGACCAGAAATTTTATAAGTCTAACCCAACATTAATGTTTACATGTGCTACTATATTTTACCTATATTTTATCAGTGTGATTAATTCCCAATTATCCACAAAAATCGTTTAACTCTGAACACAATTCCTCCACAGCATTTCTGAATTAACTGCCCACATTCTCAATTGATATTCACTAAAGGGAACATAAATCTAATGTTACTGAATATAATTACTGATTGCTTCTTGGCCTTTAGGTTAAGATCAAGTAAATATAATCACTAGGCTCTATGCATTTAAACTATACAACACATTCTCAGACTATCTGTATGTCACCCTTATCGTTTATTTTCCATGTTACTATACCCTGCCCCCATCCATTAGCAGAAATAACTGTACCATGTTCTTCTCTATTCACAATGTCACCCAAAGTCTCTTTCCAGTGGTTCTAACCACATGTATGCTTAGAAACAAGAGAGTGAAACGTGTATTAAACAAAATATATTGATACAGATGTGTAGCTGTTTCAAACACCATAATTTGACCACAGAGTAGTCAATTTCTGTCCAAGTAAAAAGGAACACTTGTAAATAGTTTAAAAAAATAATTTCATGACATGTTAAAAATTACATAAAATTCTAGTTTTAGTGTTCATAAAGTTTTATTGAAATATAGCCATATCCATTATGTTCACTTACCTATACTTGAGGCCTGTTTTCATGCTACAACTGCAGAGTTATATACTTACAACTGAGTTGAATAATTCTGCCAGTATGGCCCGCAAAGTCTAAAATATTTATTACTTGGCCCTTTACAGAAAAACTGTGCCAAACAATGGCCTATATAAGGGTTTAAAATTCTAGCGATTACACACATGAGCAACAGCTGAATAGCCATCTTGCAAAGATAACAGAAGTGATTTCTGTGTTTATAAACATCTGCCTACTTAACAGTGAACTTAGGGTATCAAATCTATCCCATGAATGGCCCAAAAATAGACAATTCACCTCTTATCCATTTATTTGCTTACTAAGAAAATATTTATAAGCCAGACACTGTTCTAGGCACTGAGGAAACAGTATGATCAAGGGGGGCAGGGGGCACCCCCTCCCGTGGTTGTGTAGGTTACTTTCCAATGCGAGAGAAAGACAAACAAAATAAACTATGTATCAGGCTGCAATATGTATTTTAGAGAAAAATAAATTAGGAAATGGGAATTGAGAGTGTGGGGTGATAGGAAAATAATAACTAGCAATTTTAGTTAGGATAGTCAGGGTAGGTGTCTTTGAGAAAATGACTTTGAATAGCCTAAAGAAGGCACGTCAGGAGAAACTGTGTTCTAGGCAAAGAAACTAGCAGGTGAAAAGGCCCTGAGGTTGTAAGCATACCTTACCTCAAGGAATAGCTAAAACCTGGTAAGCAAGAGCAAAATACTTACTGGTTCTTACTCTGAATGAAATGGGAAGCTATTAAAGGTACTTCAAAAAAAAAAAAAGGTACTTCATTGTTTGGTTTTCAGCAGAGAAGCTGATATCTGACTTACTTGTCCAGGGATCACTCTGAGGGAGTTTTGGGAATATCCTAGAGGGACATAAAGATGGAAGCTTGGAGACCGAAGAGGAAGCACTAATGCAATGATGCAGATAAGAGATGCTGGCAGCTGGAATAAATGGTAGCACTGACAGTAGTGAGAAGTGATCAGATTCTAAATTAATTTTGAAGGTAGAACCAAGAAAATTAATCCCCTTCCTGAGAAGTCCTTCCGCTTTTTATCTCCATTCTTCTCCCCAATCATCTTCTCTATGTAAATACTCCTATCTTCAAGGCCCACTTCAAATGCCACCTTCTTCATGAGACTTTTCTAGAAACTCCACCCTCATCAAAAGTAATCACTTCATCCTGTGCCTTCCCCACAAGGCATCTCTGACTCTCATGAGTTAAACTCCTTCCTAAGTCTCCTCCCTGTTGCATCTCCTCTCTATAAACTTCTTCAGGGTAGTGAATCTGCTTCACCTTTGTATCTGCCACATCAAAAGATATACACCAAACTATCAAATTAGGTAAGTTCTTAGTTCCTCTTGGCTCAAAAAATCCATGATTTTCTTCTCTATGTGTACTTTATAACTCCAATGATGTCACAATTATGAAACTCAGCTTTAAGGGTACAGAATTTTTATGATGGAAGTGAACTCCTACGGAGGAAATCAATAGCTATACAAATACAAAACACTCTTCTTCACTAATCCTTTCATACACACCCACACCCCTCTTATTTGAAATGAGACAATTGTCTCTCCAGCTATACCCAACCCCCAACGTACCAGAATTAACCATTACCTTCATGCAACACCTATACATGACATGGCTTTCATTGCTGCGGTGACCCCACTGCCTTATAATAGTGTGGTGTAGTAGACATTCTGTGGAAGAGTTAGCCAGCTCACAACTTTCTGAACTGCCCTTTTCCCAACCACAGCAAAAGACCCCTTAACTGCAGCCCTTTAGGGCTTTATTTGTTTGTTTGTTTTGGCTGCACCGCACGGCATGTGGGAACTTAGTTCCTGGACCAGGAATCAACCCGCACCTCCTGCGGTGGAAGCAAGGAGTATTAACCACTGGACTGCTAGGGAAGTCCCTGCAACCATTTTGAAGGATGTGATCTTCCTCCCTAAACACAGATGATTGTAGCAAAAAGCAGCTAACCCAAACTTGATTTATTGCAGTCCCTTTCCTAGGAATGGGGATAGAGAGAAAAAAGAGGCTTTCCTCTTTTCAGAAGGCCAGACCTAAAACACGTGCGCTCAGGGGCTATGGAGTCAGCATGTTCCACGGGGCCAACTGGAGCAGAGAAGCAGAGGATGAAAGTGGACAGGCTTGCACAAAGATTTCAAAGACTGAAGCATAAACACAGAGAAAAAAGACCTGACAGCTGGTAGTCTCTTTTTCCAATACTTTCCTCAAGCCTCCTGATCTTCTCACTCTTGGATTCCTCAAAACACCCATGCATAATATGCTCGTAGTTCTAGCTGCCCAGCAACATCACTAAAGCAACTCACAGCCTTGACATTGTTTCCCTTACTTATTAACATAAGGGTTAAGGTGATAAGCTCTGGTTCTAAAAGTTTCACCTAAAGAGTAATAACTGAATGTTCTTTCAGTCCCCAAAACCAATACAAGGAATAGTCACAGAAGCAATCAAAATCTAATACCCATAAATAAGTTTCCTGGAGAAGCAAGTTCTGTGCCCAGCACAGTGGGATAAGAAAACTTTTCAGTAAATACCTGATAAGGAGCAGAATGGTACCAACCCACTAAACATCCTGACTCTTCCCCCACCCCCCAACACACACACCCTCCAACACTAACAGAAATGCTTCTAAAAGTACACCTCCCAATTCTGGGCTCCTCTGCCACTTGCTCAGATCTGTCTCATTCCGTAAGTCAGCTCTGTCCTTGGCTAGCTATCCTCACAGTCACAACATGGCTGCCAGCAGCACCAAGCCTCTCATTCACAGAAAGGTGGGGGTGGGGGGCAGTGTGGAGCTTGAGCACCAAAGCCTCTCTTTTTTTTGATGTGGACCATTTTCAAAGTCTTTAGTGAATCTGTTACAACACTGCCTCTGTTCCATGCTTTCGTCCTTTGGCCATGAAGCATGTGGGATCCTAACTCCCTGACTGGGATCAAACCCACCCACACCCCCTGGATCCGAAGGCGAAGCCTCAACCACTGGACCACCAAGGAAGTCCCCACCAATCCCTTGCTAATGAATGAGGAAGTTTCTTTTCCAGGAATCAAAAAAAAAGCCTCACATTCTGTTTCAGTGGTCCAAACTGGCTTAAGCCTTTACTGATTCATCCTTGAATCAATAATTGTCAGAAGAGATAACATGATTATAACCAGCTTAAACAAATCACCAGTGGTGGAAAGAACGTTAGGGAGGCAAACTGTCCACCGGAATGTGAGTGTACGTGTGCACACGTGCATGCCTACCATATGCAAGCATTCATGGAAGCACGTTTGCTTAGTATAACCATCACCTGCTAGTCAGACAGAAAGTTAAAGAAGCTTACTGATAACACTGGCAGAAAGATATCAAAGGAGACAGAATTTCGAGTGGCCACCTTAAACTGTGTTATTATATCTTATTCCCTTTGTAGCCACGCCTTCCTCCTAACTGTTCTTAAGACTTGAAGGGTCAAAGACTACCATGTACAGTCTTAGTAGAGTGTTTTTCAAGACTGAATAATCGAGACTTAGGGAAATAAACCATTGTGGGACAAGGACTCATTCTCAGTCTCAGATTAATCTCTAAGTAAGGGTGGCGTTTACTGAAAAGTAAATGATTTGCAAAGTACAAATTAGAAGATAGCTTTGTTTTCACAGAGAGATGTGTCCTAAGAACAATAGGACAAAATTAAGGAGTGAAGACTTCTACAGGAAGACCAGCATGAGACTTTTAACAACTCCTAGGGCATTGTTTCTTGTTATAGTTTACATTTTTCTACTCCTATTATCATAACTGCTTTTAATCACATAATTCTTCAGTCTGATATGTTATAGTTAATATAGAAATACATCATATTACATCACTAAATGCTTGAAATTCCCCCCAGAGGCTCCCCAAGGCGGCTCAGATTAAAATCCCAGCTTCTTACAATGGCCCTCGCTGATCTGCTCTGAGCCTATCTTTCCAACCTCATCCTGTACCGCACTCGCCTACCTCATTCATTATCCTCCTGCCACACCAGCTTCTTCACTTCATCCAACATGCTAATCTTCCTGCCTCAGAACATTTACACCTGCTCGTCCCCTCAGCCTGGAGAGGTTTACCCCAGATCCTCGTGTGCTGGCTGCGCCCTCTCATCTTTCCGTTATCTCAGTTCAAATGTCACAACCCTTTCTGCACCCCACCACCACCCACAACCCCTACCACACACATCCCCATCCACACTCACACACCCTGGGCCACGGCCCTTCTACAGATGACTGCCTTTGGGTCAGACACTAATCCATGATCCAATCAGTTGCCAACAGAGTGACAGGCTCATATGATAGAGAAAGCTTGGTAATTTAAACAACAGCAACTACAAGCAATGAGGCAAAGAGAAGCAAGACTATAACTAACACGTATTAGTGACCAAACTGACCAAAACACAGAAATGATTAACAAGTCAAGCCTACCATGATCTCCATTTCCTAAAAGATCATGAGAGTATTCAGGGGCAAAAAAGTAAATTATCACCCCAATTCAAATACTAGCCGTAGCTTTTAGTCTTCTTTCCAGTAAAATACAGGTATCAACTATTTTCCGCTTTGTTTCCGCTTAACGACAGCACAAGCATGAAGGGATGACACAGAAGTCACTCTGAGCAGCCCTAGAGGATGCCCACCTGAGGTGATATTAGTCATCACCGGTGTATAAACCACATTTACCAATAATGTTAAAGTTATTTACGGAAGCAATAATTATGGCTTTAAGGTGCTTCAGCGTACAAATATTTATCTTTATTATTATTCTGTAAAATTCAAGATAAAAAAAGATCATACAAACCAAAATTTAACAGTGAAAAAAATATGGTTAAATGTTGTGTCCAAATTATTTTTTGAAAGAAACAGGTATCAAAACAGGATTAAAAGAAAGAAAGATACTATAGAAAACAGTAATTCTGTATCTGAAAAGAAAAACACCTTAGCATTTGCCCAGAAGGTGCTGCCTGAACCTCCCATTCATCTTTCTAAATTTTGGGAGTCTTAAGAAATCCTGTGTCAGCAATCAAAGCCAGTGCTGCAACCCAACTACAGCAATCCACTTTCAAAATTCTTTAAAAACCCATTTGGGGTTTGTCGGTAGGAGGTAAATTAAAGCCTTATGTATTGAGAAGCAAATAATTTGAAAAATGTACCGGGGCAATGAACCCTGAAGTTATCAGGCATCGAAATGACTATAAAAGTGTTCTGTATAGTTTAGCAAGAAGATCTAAATTTTCAATTTTTTATCTATTTTCTAAAAATGTAAAACTGCTAAACTTGGCCCTTGGGCTTAAGATGCTACGTATCAACTGTTAATTTACACAAGCATCTTTTCCAGTTTTTAAGTTGAAATAAAATCTGTACAACACCCAAGTAACTGAACAGGACAGATTTTCTGAATCAAATTAAACAGTGCAATGATTTTCTGGTAACAAAAATACATTACTACATAAAACATTTATCAGATACTCTTAAGTGGACAGTAAAAAAGAAACCTAAATTAAACTGAAGTCTAGTAATATTAATAAACTAATCTGAGAAATGCTGCTACAAGTCCTAACCACTCTCAAAACAGAATTCTACTTCTAATATACAGATCTATTCAAATAAGAAAAGGCAGAAACCCACTTTCATATTAACAATTAGTTAAAAAAAATCTTCACAGTTGAATTTTTAAAGACACTTTCTATAAATAGATTACTTAGTACAATGCTGAAATTTTCAGTAACTAGAAATCTTAAATGTAGTCGGTATGATGTGAATATTTTCTTTGGTCTCTGAGAACATCTGAAGTTTTGAGCTATTTTTACATGCTCTTCTTAAAGAAACTGGTTTCTCTTCCCTTATGTTTTATATCTTAAAATGTTTGGGAAATGGTAAAAACAGAAATAATCAATTTTCTTTTCCAACAGGGGGGCCATGCAAAGCTACCTTTGTCAAGATTCAAATTCTCCCTTCTCAACAACACGAGTATGTGTAAGAGAATACCGTCTTAAAGCTTGCTTTTAGATTTTTTCAATTTTTTATACAAAGAATTTAACAAAAAAGTTTACTAAATAAATAACAGAGAAACAGAAGAATTCTACAATGCCTTATCTGACCCCAAGTCTACTAGACCAAGCATCACTAAAACTGTTAAATGCTAATTATACAAGAGGCAATTTGCCAGTAATTGAAAAAAGCCTACAAAATTAACAAATGAATACTATCTGACACAAGAAAGCTGGCAATGGTTATAGGAGCTTTTGCCTTCTAAAACCATAATCAGAACTCAAGACGATTAATCAACATTTTAACACTTCCCATCTGCACAAGTGCTCAAGGTAGTGCTTACTGTCACTTGACAAGTTGCTTAGCATTGCAAAATTTGATAATTCATGTCTTACTGAATTTTTACTGACTTGGAAGAAAATAAAACACCAATTAAAAGCAGATGTCACCTTTAATTTTAACTGGCTGACAAACTTCTAATTTTTTTACCCAATGCAGAGACAGAACACATGTAGATGACAGTTTGGACAGTTAAATATTTAAAGTCACTGATATCCCTCACAAATTTGCAAGTGATTTTCCAGAACTTAATCCCATGGGGCTTTTATCTGGCAAGCATCCAAAAGGAACAGTTTCAAGTAGTCATCTAGAAGGCAAATTTGTTACATTTTTGCAAAGGCTACAAATACTGATCAGAACATTACTAAGCTAATATCCTCAAGATTCCCAACTTTATCTTCATACACATAAAAAAAATTTCCAAAAACCACACTGTTCCATGTTGCTCCTCTATTGAAATCTAGCACACACACACACAAAAACTAATATAAAGATTTAATAAACTATGCCTAACATACGTTCATGTTTAACTGATCAAAGAGATAAATCACATCCAACTGAATTTACTATAAAATAACAATCTGACTTGAGTACTGATATTTTCCAATGTCTTTCAATACTGTATTGTTAGTCATAAATTCACTTACTTTTGCTTCTAACCATGAATTCTGAACAAAACTTCTTAAATTCAATGTTTTGAAAAATACCACAAAAATAAGTAAGTAGACAGACAGATGACATACTAACACCCAACTGACAATGTTAATATCTACTTTCTTGCAATAAACCCAAATTTCCATATGTATGTAAATAAACTTTAAAATGTATAAAAAATTACATCATTAGCCTTCTAAAGATAGCTAGGCCAGCATTTCGTAATGCTACTGTTTCTATGCATAAAGTAACATAGAAATAAATTCCCCAGGTCTAAAAATGCTTAATTATAATATAGTAGGTTTCTCTACAGGAAGAAAACTTTTGGATTTTCCCAAACATTCCAGTTTCAAAGACAACATTATAACAAGAGTCCTGGCCTGATGTCCAGCAACACTGACCACAGCCTCCATAGATTACCCCTGAATGATTTAAGCGAGCTTTCAAAAGCCAGAACAAGCTGGTACCAATCAGGCAAAGAGGGAAAATGAATCCCAGAAGGAATCGCCACAGAGATCCCAGTCACAATAACAGGGTCCCTAGGAGCTGTAAAGGCCTAGCGAGGCTCTGCTTACGTCAACTCATTGCATAACAATCAGACTTGGCTTAACAGTCAGAAGGGGTAAAGGAACCAGGTTGATCCTCTACTGTTCATTCCCTAGGTCTAACACAGAGCACTTGCACTTTAACAGAAAGTCTGTCATGAAAGAAGAATCTGAGGAAGATGAAATGGAAAGGTGGTCACAAAAAGGGGATTTAAGGGAGTGGCCTACCTGTGACAACTTTTGTAGACCTAATCTTTGCATTTCCATCCTGCTTCATGCATTGCTAATCAGAGATCCACTGGAAGCTTCAGAACCAACTGAAAGGCCTGGCAGGGTATTTGGCTTTCAATTCTTCTACTCTGTTTATTCCCAATATATATTCATCAGGCTTAGAAACAACTCTTGAACAAGGGCAGCCACTCAGCGATGAAATGTAAATTACTGACATGTGCTGAAACCTGGACTTGCCACCACTAATGAGCACATTAAAGGAAAAATGCTCACTAGATGACTGCAACCTTTTTACTGAACCTTGTGTGCATGGAAAGCCACAATTCAACATCAATTAAAAGAGCTAGCTGCAAAACAGTAACAGAGCAGCCCTGTCACCACTTTTAATACCTCAGAGACTGAAAAGCTAAGACAAACATGAAATTTTTACACTTCACTGACCAAAAATGTTGTGCAAAACATTATCGTAAACATGGTCCACTTCAGTTAAGATTTGTGAATCATTATTTCAAACAGTTTCTTAAGAGTGAAAATAAGGTCTCTGGTGGTTTTAAAAAAATCAACAAGATATTAACCTATTGCTATATTCATTGATGCAGTCAACAAATTCTAGACTTAGTGATCTAAAACTCACCAGAGACTTGGCAAGACTGAAAATTATATAAAGTTCATCAAGAAAAAAATTATAAACCATAAACTAATGATTTAGATCTCAAAATAAGCAAAATATTTGGTTTATGTAAGTAGCGACTCATATAGGCAAAGACTCTTATTCACCATAATCTAATCTGTAATTTACAATAGAAAATTCTGAAATAAAATGTGAACAGACATCTAGTATCTGTTAACTTTTAAAACATAATTTTCATTAAACTAAATTTTTAATAAAAATTTCAAAGTAAATGTGGAAACAGAATGAATAAAGGTATCATTAATTTACTATTTTAAGTTATTGTGTGACAATTCTTTTTCCAAAGAATACTATAATACAAGTAAGCACTCATAATATTAACGTTTGAATACAATTTTCTCTTTCTTTGATGACCTAAAAAGCATAGCAGATTCTTAAAGACCCTAAAAAATTAATATAACAACAAATACTGTACAACAATATTAAAAATCTGGTTATTTTCTCTTTGTGGTTTCTGGCTAAATTTAAATTTTCTTTTTTAATACATTTATTTATTTATTTATTTATTTTTGGCTGTTTGGGTCTTTGTTGCTGTGTGCGGGCTTTCTCTAGTTGTGGCAAGTGGGGCTACTCTTCATCTTTATTGTGGTGCGTCGTTTTCTCATTACAGTAAGCGACTTCTCTTGTTGTGGAGCACGGGCTTTATGTACATGGGCTCAGTAGTTGTGGCTCGTGGGCTGAGTTGCTCCGAAGCATGTGGGATCTTCCCGACCCAGGGCTCAAACCCATGTCTCCTGCATTGGCAGGTGGATTCTGAACCACTGTGCCACCAGGGAAGTCCCTAAGTTTTCCATATAATGGTGTGTAGTTAAACTCCAGCTTTTTAGAACCCTCAGGGCTTGAAAACACAACAGACTTTAATCAAAAGAACTGATAAACTAGTATGTGATAAAGAAAATCATTTTATTTCTGATTCAGTTTCTTCATCTAAAATTTAGAGACAATGATACCACAGAATATACAGATTGGGAAGAAAAAAAGGACACGTGAAACACTTTTTATACTATCTGACAATCCCCTAAACAAGAGATTCATTAGTTCACTAGGAACCTAAGTCCTCATCCCTTCCCTATCAGAGACCCATTTAACAAAGTCTTCTCTCTTATTCAGAAGTACATTTGCCTACCCATCAGGAATCCAGGAGCTTTGATTTCCTTTTTCCTTGAAGAAAATGTATACTTGTCCAGGTGATTACCTCAGAGAATATAGGCATCTGTCTACCTTCTATTGGACATATACTTCTGCATTATTGGTCACTTTTTGACACCTCAGAAGGATTATTTTATCTTCTATCTCTTCTTTTTCCTTATTTGATATCTTTCAGTATCTGTAGTTCCTCATCCCCATTGCTATTTTTAACCTATACCAAATTCTGCTACTGCTAAGACCCATACACCCCAATCACTAAAATCATACCGGCCAACGCACCTGAAAAGGGAATCCTCCAACATGTGTGGTCTTGGTGGCTGATGTAGTTGCTATATACTGACTAAACCAGAACAACCACACCACAGATGCTACTACCACTGCTTTCCACTCCTCTCTTTTTTCTTTCCTATGTGCTTTTCTTCTTATTTCAACTGCTTCTCTTCCTCACTTCTAGCTTTTAGGGGCAAAAACTTAACTTCTGCAGACAACTCTTTATACAGTCCCTACATCAAGAGACCTAACAAATTATATTTATAAAATTATATAGTTATTGTCTGATGGGAAAAATAATGATGGGTGAAGGGAGAAAAAAAAGAGTTGAAAACTTCTTAAGGTTTCATTTTGTTTTGCTCTACAACAGGTTGTACAATCTCTTCTTCAGAGGTAGTACAGCCCAAAAGATAGGAGTATAGGCGATACCTGGGTTTGAATCCTTGCCCAGGCACTAAGAGCTGTGTGAGCAACCTGTTTAAATTCACCTTCCTTTTGCTCCTTATACCTATAAAGACAGTACTATCCACTTGCAGGGATATTACAAAAAGCAAATGAGTGAGTACGTGTAGAGTGCTTGGAACAGTGCCTGGCACACAGTAAATACTCAAAAAAGTTAACAATTTGCTGAAGGTAGAAACCTCATCAATTCATATCATGGTCACAATCAACCTTGCTGCTTGTACTCTTATCTAAACTCATATTTCCTTTTTGTCTTTCTGTACTATTCACTTTTAAAATTGCTTTTGTTTTTAAATGTTGTAATAAAGAATGATAATAGAAGGAATGATGATAAAAACCACAGAGAGTCTTTGTACACTATACTAATAAGTATAGGCACAAATTAAAACTTCAAAGCATAAAGACTGCAAAACAAATTTACCATTAAATGTATATAGAAGACATGGGACTTCCCTGACGGTCTAGTGGTTAAAACTCCACGCTTCCACTGCAGGAGGCATGGGTTTGATCCCTAGTCAGGAAAATAAGATCCCGCAAGCCGCACAGCTCAGTAAATAAATAAATAAATAAATAAATAAATAAATAAATAAATAAACAAACAAACAAATAAATAAAGACAAAGCCACATAATACTAAAAGTCATATACATAAATCCAGTATTTAATTTTTTTCATGCAAAAGGAATTAAATTTAACAGGTAATAATAGATTCTAGCAAATACTTGTTAATTTTTTTAAGCAACAAAAATATATTTTAAATTACCTTAGCGTGAAGAAGAGGTTAAGCCTCTTTCTAGAAGTCTATCTTATTTGTTTGGAAATGTAGGTAAGCAATTCCATTAAAACTAAAGAATTATTAATGACTGGTAAAATGGTGAATAACAGGAATCCAGAAATGAGTTAAGTAAAGGTCCCTGACTGACATCTAGGTAATTATAAAGCCAGAAAAGGATGTGGTAGTGGGATGGGGAAGGGTAGTCAGAGAAGCCTTGCTCTTTCTGCCTAGAATGCTCTTCTCCCATGAAGTCCCAGCTTACAGGTCACCTTCTTGGAGTGGTTTTCTGGTACCACTTTATCTAATCTAAAAAGGCCACCCATTCACCTTTCTGGCACAGTGTTTCTCAAACTTTTGGGGTTTTAAGAAACTGACAATCTCAGAGAGCTTCTGCTTATGTGTGTTGTATCTATCAATATTTACCATATTAAAATGAGGAAATTTTTCAAGTATTCATTAATTTTAAAAGAATAAACCCATTTAAAGTTAACAATTAGAATTAACCTTTTTACAGCAAATAAATGAGTAAGAGTGGAAATGTTTTACATTTTTTGCAAATCTCTACCATCCGGCTTAATAGAACACAGCTGGATTCTCATATCTGGTTCTGCATTCAATCTGTTGTGATAACATACATCATGTAGCCGCTGAAAAACTCTACTGCACAGTCGTGAGAGAATGAGGGGGGAAAACCATTTTGAAAACAGTTTTTACTTGGCAGAGTCTCTGAACGAGTCTCAAGGATCCCCAGATGACAATACTCTATTGCATCATCCACCTTTATTTTCTTTACAGCACTCATCATGATCTGACTTTGTTGGCTAATTCATTTATTATATGCCACCATCTGCTAGAAAACGACCCCATGAAAACTCAGATTTTTGTCTTGTTCACCCTGAGTATATCTAGTATCTAGAACAGTGCCTGGTACCTTTGCACTCATGCCAGAAAGTATCAGATAAACCTCTTACATAAATGAAATAATGGTCTCTCTTCAATTTTTGTAACCTATCTGAAAATAAACCACACAGATTCTTATGCTTACTAGGTAAACCCACTTGAGTTCACCTGTTTGGTTCCTTAAAATCAGAAATCATACATGCCATCAATGAAAGCTGCTCATCCTACTGTACTACATCATTTTTCCAAACTGTGCCAAGTGTTAACGGATATTCTGTGAGAGCAGGAAATTAACGGTCTAATGAAGTAATATGACAAAGTAAGGACTTAACTTCTCAAATTCTTCTTCTATTATAAACAAAACACAGTGAATAAAAATGTGATTATTTCTTTGGGCAATTAACCTGTCTTGGAGATAATTTTCTTTGACTACTTTAATCCAAGCACACATCCTAAGAACTGAGCGTAGCAAAAGCTCTTTGAGAAATGCAGTCCTATGTAACAGTCTTAGCAGAAGTAGCCTATCATCATAAGACATGAAGCATAACTACTTTAATGTGATACCTGGAATAATAAAAGTTACTTTTTATTGCTCTAGATTAAGCCCTTTTAACAAGTGGATTTTTCTGTTTTGTAACATATTACACAGGAGGGAGTTTCCTTTTATATCTCCTCTGTAGTCTAATAACCAGTTTATACACAAGAAGGATACTTCCTTATTATAACTCTTTGTGGTGGCCATGCTTGAGCCAACAGAAGATAAACCAAGACGAGCTGGAAAAACAATGTTTTTAGATACCATACTTTCACTTTAATTTACTGTCTAATCTATCAGTCTAATCTATTAAAGGATAAAGACAAAACATTGTTCTACTTCTCCTGGTCATGAAAATATCAAGTTTAAGTGATGAAGAAGACTAAAAGCAGACATTTTGGTAACAAAGGAACATTCCAACGACAAAGGCTGAAATCCCCTCATACTGCATGTGAAAAAGAACTTTAATGTCTTCCATGTTTAATATGTTCTCCAAGACAATCAAGTTAACACTGAACCCACTACATATTGTATGATATTCCAGCCTCTCAGAACAATATAAGATTAGAAAAAAAAAATTTCTTCTGGACTTAATGTATTTCCATTTATAGATTTTTTTTAAATGAAAAGTTTCAAATATAAGCAAAAGTAGACAGAATGGTATAATAAATTCCCAGTTATTCATCACCCAGATTCAACAATTATTTTAAAACTGATATTAAATTTGTATTTCAGCAATACCGTAACCAAATTAGCCTTCTAAATATCATGCCATTATAAAATTAATAATGTCAAACACTGAGCTAATACATGATACCCTAGTGAAATATACTGACATTTTATATGTAACATATAAATACATAACTCATTCTGTCTATATACTCAAAGTATTTTATATAAATTGTGGCATTTTATTTAACAACAGCATCTCTATCATTTACTATCAAAACATTTCCTTATAAATAAAGTATAATGGTTAAGAAATGTAACAATTTTTATCTAATGATGTGTTATTCTCTTAACTATATTCAACAACCAACTACTATGTGAAGGACTGAATAAAAAGCTAAGAAAATGCTCACATCAGCAAATATGCCCTAAGTATGTTGGGAAATACACATACACAAGAAAGGAATACTCTCTGCTTATGCAAATTAGCATATCACATATTGTATTCAATATGGTACCTCAGAAACTTTGTAACAATATCTTTAGATAAGGTCCAGTCCAAAAACAAAGCCCCAGCAATCATCTCATTATTTTTGCCTCTTTGTGCATTTTAGATAGCATGAACTTAAAAGCATAATTTTAGAATGTATCTGGAGCAGTAAGAATCATTAACTATATGTAACCATGATAACTGATATTACTTCATCTAATCCAACAAAATCCTCAATCTATCACCTTCATTAGAACAACAAAAATCTTTCCTACTAAATTCTAAGCATAGGAGTTACATACAAATAAATGGATAAAAATAAGTATTAAGAGATCACAAAGTTACTATAAGTTAAAAATAGCATTACAACATTAAAACAGAGAGGCTTCTCAAAGTGTCCTTTCTACATATATTTCCAGAATTCCGAATTTTAATTCAGCAACTTCTCTCATCTAATGAGTAGTTAACAAACATGTACTGAGGTTCTTGAGTGATACAGAAGAATTAAAAAGCATAATTTCCACCTTCTACTTGTGTACAAGTTGCGTAACAATCAACAGATGATGGATGAACAAAATGTGATCCATCCATATAGCAGGCTATTATTCAGCCTTAAAAAGGAAGAAAATTCTGACATATGCTACAACATGGGTGGAGTTTGAGGACATTATGTTAAGTGAAATAAATCAATCACAAAAGGACAAATATTATATAATTCCACTCATGAGTTACCCAGAGTAGTTAAATACAGAGACAGAAAGTACAATAGACATTACCAGGAGGTGGGGGTAGGGGAAACAGAATGTTACTATTTAATGGGTACAGAGTTTCAGTTCTGGATGATGAAAGAATTCTGGAGATGAATAATAGTGACAGTTACACACTGAATCAATAAATGTACTTAATGCCACTGAACTGCATACTTAAAGATAGTTAAAAGGGAAAATTTTATGTAATGTATGATTTACCACATTTAAACATAATGAAAATAAACTTAAAAAAATAATTCTTCTACATAACCTAAAAATAGACCAGAATAAAAATCAATATTAATAGCAACTGAATGATATTTGGGTCATTAATAAAGGAAATGTCTTAACTCACTTCAAATATGTTTAAAAGAAAAATTATGACATTTTCCCATGTAATTTATAATATATGCAGATGAAATACATAAGACAACTCCTAACATGGAGGATGGAGATGGAGAGGGAGGGAATGTGGGCTATGTAACTGCAAAATTTCTACATTGTACACAAAATGGTATAATACTAAGTCTAAGGAGACCACACAAAGTTAAGGATATATATTGTAATCCCTAGGAAACCCACTAAAAAATATAATAGATCCAGTAGATAAATTTAAATGGAATTCCAAAAATTAAAATAACCCAAGGAAGACAGGAAAGGAAAGCAGAAGGAGAAAAGAGGAGACAACTAGAAAACAAAGAAATGGTAGACATAAGTCAGGTCACAGCAGTGATTTATTCAATGCTAATAGATTCTACTGAAATTGCATAGTGGTGACAGTTACATAATTCGGTGAATATACAAAAAAAATCACTGACTTTTACATTATAAAAGGGGTAGTGTTACGATGTAAACTGTATTTCAAAAAAAGCTGTTATTAATGAAAATGAACTAAGGCAAAGCAAGAAGTTTAAAAGACCAAATACTCCAATTAAAAAATACAGGTTATCGGAATGATTAAAAAAGTATGACGTGACTACATGCTGGCTACAGGAGACATGTTTTCAACATAAAGAGTCAGACGGAGAAAAACAAATCCTGCCAACAGTAAGCATAAGACACTTGAGAGTCTTTAGAGCCAAACATTAAGCAATTAGTCCAAGATCACAGGGCTACGAAGTGGCAGAGCAAGAATTTAACTCTGACTCCAGACTGTGCTAATAACTGCAAGGGGACAGAAAGGAGAGGGAGAAGGAAAGCTCAAGTATAAAATTCAAACTGTTTTAACCTTAAGCAAAGGGCAGAAAATCCCAGCCTCATCAAATCCCAGATTCTTAACCTTCCTATTGAAATCACCCGCCAAACCCCACAACTCTAAATGTATTTGCCTTATCCATCTACATCCTTAAAGGCTCCCTGAAAATAGATTTTTCCTTTTCAGGTATCCAACTTTAGGGCATTTCTACTCAGCAACATCTTCAAATTCTTCAACAAATATTCTAGAAGCTGAACTCTGATCCAACATGTTCTCAAACATCCCAAAGGACATTCTGTTATAAGGGTTTTATGAAGCTTGTTTCATAGGTATTCATTAAGCCTTTTGAACACGACATAAAGTCACAATTTAAAACATATTACAAAATTATTTTCAAAAGGATAGAGTCACCAAATTTCTCCTCTAAATTCAGGGAGACACCATTAATTCAACACAAGAATATCTCGGAGAGGAAAAAAGCATCAGTGACTATTCTGTAGCTCTACCAGCTCACTCAAATACTTTACCTATAAAGTCAGCAAATCCAAGGGAAAACAGTTACTTAGACTGGCATCCAAAATCACAAGACCAGAAAAAAAGAAGAAATAATCTGTTTTTAAACTTAAGCACGGTACACCAATGAGGTGGAAAAAGGGAACAGAAAGTGAACAGCTTCCACCAACAATAAAAATAGGTGCCAGCCAAAGTTATTAATTATAAACAAAACAAAACATTAACAGTTCAGTCTAGTTCCAAGTCATGTTAGAAGCAGTTCAGAACATTTACTGAGCGTGGGATTTATAGTCAGACTTCTGTAACAAACTATACACTCATTTTCTAGCTATGTGACATTGGGGAAGGCACTTATTCTGAGATTGTTCTCTCTTCTATAAATCATAATACACCACAGATAAAGATTAAATAAGAATGTTGCAAGTGTATCTGCAGGCAGGTGTTCCACATATACTTTTAAGAGCCTGGGTGAGGGAACAGAAGAAAAGCTCTGTTGCACTTCTCTTCTTATAAACAAACAAAATCCTATTTCAGCAAATAAGAATACCCTATGTAACAAATCTATAACAAATTCTTGCAAGCAAACACACACACGTGCATGCACTCCAGAAGAATATAAATTTGGTAGCAGTGGTAGCCTCTAGGGATTTAAACTGGGGGCTGGGGACAGAGGTTCACAGATGAAAGAAATCTTATTTTTCAAGGTATATACATGACTTAAGTTTCTTAAGATTTTACATTCTCAAAATTTTTTCATTTTAATATAATAAACTCAAAGACCTGTGTCCAAAATGTAAATTCTAATAAGGTTAATGATAAGAATATATATGTGGTTAAAACCAGATGTCTACACAATACAGTGTAGTATTAACCTTTCTTAAGCCACGACATACATAAGTCACACACAAAATATACTTCCATGAGCTACCCAGATCACAGTCTATGTAGATAAGAGTTATAAACAACTTTGGGTTTGCAAGGTCTATGCCACTCCATTTTTTTTCTACTAAGAAAAAAATTTTTTTTCTACTAAGAAAAAAATTTTTTTTCAAATATGAGTGAATAAATAGGGTATCATATAGATCATTTTAAATTCACTCTAAACTATTTTAAGAACAAAAATATTGTTAAATAAAATCACTGGTAAACTTCATAATTTTAGTATCAGTTGTCAAGTACTTACACATTTTACAACTGTAACACACCACTGTTTACAACCTCACAACTGAAAACCAATGACCTAGCAAAAGACTTTCTTCAAATGTCTATCTACACAATCTGATCGTGTCTATCTACACAATCTGATCGTGTCTATCTACACAATCTGATCGTGTGCTGTCTCTGTTATGATAAACTGGGGGAACAGATTTCTGTGGGTTTTGGCTAAGTTCCCTACCGTTATTTGGTCTTCACTGTTTGGTTTCTCACTCTTTCCAACTAAGCGCATCAGTGTGCAGTATTTTTTTTAAGTGCTCTGTCAGCCAACCTAGGTCAAGTCCTGATTCTGTTACTTACCAGTATATAGTGATTGTTGGCAAGTCATTGCACATGAGTCTCAGTTTTCTTTTTGTTAAACCGTTGCATAAATTAAATGAAATCATAATGTCCAAGTATTTTGTAAACTATAGTATCATGCATGTGTGTATACAAATAATAATATTATCGAATTATTAACTGCAACAGGAAAAAAATTTAAACTCACAAAATACACATGAAAGCTATCAATTTCCAAAAAATGCTAATTTTAACTATCTCATTCTGGAAAAAAACAAAAAACAAAAAATCTCTTCAACAGTTCTCCACATTTACTAAAGTAATAATAATTAACTAACACCTATAAGGATAAGGTGATTTGCCTGGCAATGCCAGACTTTGTGCTAAGTTCTTTATACACGTTGTTTCTAACCTTTACAACAACCCTACAGGGTAGGTATCATTCTCCTCATTTTCAAGATGAAAAAAACTTGAGCTATTTCCAAATTTTGCTATTACAAACAACCTTACAATGAAAGTTTTTAAAGTATATCTTTGTAGGTGAAATTCTTAGGAGTGGAATTGTTGAGTCAAAGAATATATACGTTTAAAATTTTGGTAATACTGGCAAATTTCTGGAACAAAAAAAAAAGAAAGAGAAAAGGGGGCTGAAATAATTTACACTCTCAAGAACAAGGCACTTCCTGTACACTTGCCTACACTGGGTGTTATAGCTATTTTTTAAATGTTTGGTTAATCCAGTGCATAAAAAAAACTACGTCATTTTTGTTTTTGAAATAGTTACATTCCTTACCTTGCTAAAAAGTCTCCAACAAAAGGAAATAAAAAATACCATCACCAGACCTCAACTGCTTCCCACCGTTTCCTTCTCCAGCCTCAACGCTGAGCATTCTGAATAGAACACACTGTCTATATGCACATACACATATCTCTTCTATATACATGGATAAGACCTATACGTGAAATACAAATTATTAAATCTAACATAAATTTCTCATAGAGGTAATTATTGTAATTTACAATGCTGCGCTGCATTAAAATATGATGTGATAACATGAAAAAATACATACATAAAAACCAGAAAGATAACTGAACACTATGAAACCTCTTTAAGTCTCATTTAATCTTTAAACCACTTTTTCCACGGGCAGATAGTTTCACTTTTCAAAGCTCTTTCCTAAACTCCAAAAGAATTTCTTTTCTTAATCCTAACAGTCCTCACAGCCTTCTACCACTGTTCCTTTAGTGCTCAGAATACAAGGAGCCCAGAGGGGAAATACAGAATGAAAAACAGTTTGGAAATAACATGTTTGCTCAGCACATTAAAATTACTGAAAATAGCTATTCTTTATGAGGATTATTTGTAGCTTTGTATTTTCCATTAATTATTTAAGCAAAAACAAACAAGACATGATTTTGTTTAAATCATGTACAGTAGAGATTCTATACAATCTGATCTCACTTTGTGTAAATTAAGCATAAAGAATAATTAGGCTTTCACGAAAATGTATAAGGTTTTTTTTTTTTTTTTTTTTTGGGGGGGGTACACCAGGTTCAATCATCTGTTTTTATACACATATCCCCGTATTCCCTCCCTTCCTTGACTCCCCCCCCTCGAGTCCCCCCCAGTGTATAAGGTTTAGAATGCTTTTAACATCTGGTTTATGGTACTTTCTAAAGCAAATAAACAGCATAAATTCAGGAAAAAAATTTAAGAAATCATTTTATTCGAAGCTGTTAACTAAAAACAATATATCAGATGATAAAGCAGAAATAGTTTTTCTATAAACAGGGTAAATATTATGCTGATCTTTGAACAGCAATTAAAAAACACAGAAATTAATGGAGGAAAAAAACCTCCACATTTGATTAAATTTTAAACATAAGTTACAGCATTACAGTAAGAGGAACTCCACAGTATTAAACTTAAAAAAAAATTCTCCTCTGTGTTCTGCTAGTCTCTCTTGCTAGGATTCTAAGAACATATCCAGTTTGAGATAACATCTAACAAATTTCAGTGGTTCAAGGGTTTGTCACCAATCACACAAACAATGTTGATATGAGTAACAAAATCTGTAAGCTATTTTACTTCCCTGTGTTATTTTTAGGGAACTCACCAGCTGCAGTCAGCAATTCCAAAAGGAGCATTTTAAATGGCAAACTCCAATGGGAAAAGTTTTAATGCTAGGAAAACTATATCCCAAATAAGAATCTTGTCATGATGCACAAAAAGAGAGGGTTAGTTATCACCAGGTACATATTTTCATGGTGAACAAAAACATATGGCAATACCGCTTTCTAGTTACAAAACAGTCCCTTTTGTGACAGGAGGAAAGTTTTCTTGCAGGTTATTATTCTATAATTCTTAATCTAATAATATTTACTTGCTCTTTCCATGACATTCATTGAACTTACTACATAGAAATTACTAGGATATAAAACAAAAGGGAAAGAATGAGACTCTCTTAAGAGATTAATATATAGAAACAATTTTAACATAATACGGAAGGTGGTATACCAAATAAGAAATGCCCCCTCAAAATTTAAATGCTCTAGAAGACAGAAGAAAAAGATTTCTTCTCATCAGAAGAACATGGAAAACCATCCTGGTAGGGTAACATGAACTATGCCTTTAAGGATAGACAGTAGTTGGAAATGTGGGACGAGGCAACAGGAGTGACCACTGAAGAGAGGGATGAAAATGATGCAACAGGAGAGAACCAGCCACATTTGGGCATAGCATGCAGTCTGGCTTAGCAAAGGCATAGCAGTGATAAAGGAAAATGGAGGAGATAAAATTAACAAAATAAATGAGGAAGGATGGTAGTCATATATTCTACACTCTCTTCTCTAACGTGAAACCCCTGATAGCACAATCTTATCTTCATTTACGGAGAATTTGAACTTCTTCATAATATTTTCTTCCCTGAAGTCATGTGTATACTTGACTTATTTTCCACAACATGACTGTGAGCTCCTCATGGGCAGAACACACATCTGATTCATCTGTGTCCTTCCCAAACACCTTGAACACAGATATCAAATAAGCCCTTCTTAATAAGTAAATAAATGCATGAATAAATATATTGGCCATATCATTTCCCTTCTCTTGGACTCAGATATTCATCTATACCAGGAGCCGGCAAACTTTTTCTATAAATATAAATATTTATTTACAGGCCATTCGGTCTCTGCTACAGCTATGCAACTCTGCTCTCCTAGAGCAAAAGCAGCCACAGACAACAGGTAAGTGAACGAGCACAGCTGTGTGCCAATAAAACTTAATTTACAAAGCAGGCGGCAGCTGCATTTGGCCCGTGGACCTAGTGTAGAGATTCCTCATCTATACAAACTTAAATATATTACATTGTACAAATACATTTAAAATGTATTATATTCGAATCATTTTCTTTCATAATGACAGAACCTGATCCAAAATTTCAAACAGGAAGACAATAAAAAGGGGTATAAACAGGAAAACGTGCAAATACTGCACAAAATCTGGAAAATCTGGACCTTTGGATACTTACATCTAATGTGCCCTCTCCAGACATTTGTTACTACTAGCCACCTGTGTGACTTTAAGTCACAACTTCTTTAGGCCTTAGTTCAATCTTTTGGCCTTAGTTTTTAACCTATAAAATAAATTGGTTAAAACAGGTCATTCTGAGCTAGAATTCTATGATCTTAAGGATTGTCCAAATTAAATTTATGAATTTTAAGTGAAAATTTCATCTTGAAAATGGTAATTGCATTCATAAATAATTTTGAATTCATGGAAGAACAAGATATAAGCATATCACAAAAACAAAGTATAATATTAAAATATTAAGTTGACAATACCTGAGGTAACTGATTTCATGAGCTTTTGGAAACATCATTCAATACCATATTTTCGTACCTAAAAACTAAGGTTTCAGTACTATCTTGAATGTAGTTATAAATACACTTGAAAAATCAGTTTAACAGCAAATACAGGTTCACACACCTAGTCAGATGGTGATACCAGAAGGATACTCAGATCATAAAAGGAAAAAAAAAAAATTCCCAAAAGAGAGGCAGTAGTAAGATTTGATCTTAAATGCCACAATGTGCAATAAAAGGGAAAAAACAGAATCTTACTTCTGGCTTCACATTCCTTACTCACGGTATAAAAATTAATAAATCACTGGACTCCCTGACATATTTAGCTAAAAGTCTGAAATGTTTAATTTTAAAAGTCAAAGTCCACACAACATGTAATAAACTAGGTATCATTCATTAGGTCTAATGGTGATTTTGATGAGGAAGATTTGAAATCCATAGTCTAAAGGTTGCTGAGCAGGCTTAGTTAATCATTAATGAATGTGTAGAGTGTGTAGAAACGATTCTTACAAAGTGATTTGTAATCAGTCGAAACTGGGAAAATGATCAAAATAGTCTGATTTGTGTGTGTGTGTGCTTGTTCTGCTTGAATGTTTTGTACCCATTCTGCTGGGATTAAAGAAAATACTACTCATAGTAATTAACGTGCCTCGCTGTATAGTCACTGTAGTTTACCTGTAGTACATGAGAACTGTGTAATCCAATCAGTTAATGCCAACTGTGGCTGCATGACCTAGTTTGATCTATAAAAAGGGAAACCTAGTTTGTAACAGGGCCCAGAATTTTGGAGCGTTAGCTCGTCTGGGTCCACCGGCGAAATAAACCTGAGTTCTCCAACTCTCTGAGTGTGGTGCTTGGTTTCTCGTAGGATCGGTTTTCTGCAACATTTTTACAGCTTTTCCGTTTTTACTCTCCAAATCAAGAATTAGGGTACAGAATAAAAGTCTTCACTTTTCCAAAACTATTTTCAAAGAATCACTGAGTCAATGAAAAGTCTGTAACTCATCACTACCTACGTTCACAAAAGCAGCACCATTACACTGCTTTCTGAAATGTAAGTTAACAGCTTCTGGTTTTTTACAAACTTACCAAACATTTGGCAAATTCTTTGTTTTCTGAAAGAAATCCATAACCTGGATGTACCTTAGAAATGAAAACAAAAAGCACTTTCAGTTTTATCAATTTGCAAAACCTTTATAATAAGCAAAACAGAGAGAGCATTAGTGCATTTACTGTTCAAGAGCTCTTGAGCAAGGTTACAGACTCCTCTACCATGCTAATCAGCTCTAACTCAATTTCTGAGTTCAAACCCAAATACCAAGAAATCACCTACTTTATACTCACTGGCAGCACGCTACCTCTGTCCTAACCACAACCGGGGCTGTCTTACCTACATACCTTCCTGTCTACCTGCACTTGGCTACGCTGTACAGGTAGACAACCCAACTCAACTCTCCCAACCCAAACTCTCCCCACTTTTTCTGAGACTAACTTTGGCCACAAGTTTGGAGAATTTTCTAACAGCTGGTGGATCAAAGAATTATGGTAAAGGAAACCTTTCACAAGATGGATGAAAAACTCTTAATTCACCTTTCTTTACAGTACGAGGAACTGCTACTTTCCAAAACCCTGGTTACTATGCCAATGAACATATTTTATTCCTGACAATATTAACATACTCAGCCACTACCCAATGAACAGTTTTTGTCAAACCTAACTATAATCACAGCTTGGTTTTACATTTTCATCATACTATGAATTTATTTTTCTTCTAATATCCACTCTTCTTTCCCTCCTCATCCCCCTCAGCCAGTCACAACCACTTCACGCTGTCCTCTTTCACAGGCCACAATGCAACAATCTAAATCCTACCATCGTGTTCTAACCAAGTAACTTCTGACCAAACATAAGTTGAGCCACCCTGTTATCAGTCAGTATTGAATATATTTCTAGGAAAATAATTCTGCTGTAGGTCAAATTTCTAAACAAGCCAATATCATAATCTAATCTAGAAGTATCGACACATTTGAGATTTTTGAAATGCTAGACTAAGCTTTATGAACATAGTACAGAATAATTTACACTACTGCATCACAGGAAAAGAGTTTCACTCCATTTTCATTTTATATAAACATTCAACTAAAGACTGTATTCTGACAATCTATAGTTAAAAGGTTAAAAGAGTTTTACCTTCATTAACTCAAACTGTAACATCTGTAATATGGGCTCATGAATTCAGTTTTGTATTTAAACATGCATCTTACTAAAACATTTTTCAAAAGAAATGTGAACACTAATTGAAGCACTCCAGGCTAACTGCTGGTGTTGGCTGCTCCCGTACAATTTTAGAGATAACTCTGCATAGTTTTTTAACATTATATGTAATTAGTTCTGTGAAACACACACACAAACACAGCAACAACAATAACAAAACACTATGCCTGATGTCAGAAACCAGATTTTTCCTTGGATTCCACTCCATTCAAACAGAATTGGGGGGGTGGGGAGAATTACTGATTTCTCCATGTAAATTACACATGTTCCATTGATAGTATCAAACTAAAATAATTACCAATTACATCATTTTTATTTCTGGAAGTATAGAGGCATACATAATTTTTAAATGATTAAAATAGAATTTAAAACAGGGTCTTTTAGATCCTGTTTATAATACAGATTTTTTAATACTCATTACACTGAAAGGGTTAATACTCAAAACTAATTGGGATTTCTTTTTTTTTTTTTCCTAGCAAATTTGGAAATGAACTGAAACTGCTCCCTGGTGTGAAAGCTGAATCCAGCAGCCACCTGCAGGATCAGCGACCAACACTGCCAGATGCTACAAAGCCTTTGATTTCCAGTAGCGAATTCGGCCACATTTAACTCATGTGACATGAACTGCAACAGCATTTTCAATCATTCTTTCTTATTTTTTTTTTTAAATACAAACTCTAGCGTTCTGCTCACTACATATGAAACAGCTGCAGTAGATAGATTCATTCAGACTCACAGCTTGGGCCCCGGTTTTCTTAATGGCTTCCATGATGGCATCCATGTTGAGGTAGCTTTTACTGGTGGGAGCGGGGCCAACACAGACCGCCTCATCCGCCATTTTCACATGAACCTGAAGAGACAAATCTTTGCATGAACAGATCATCCCAGCAAAAACAACTATCTTCATCTGCAAGTATACACAAAATTGCCAATCTGAATGTTTCACATATCATTTATGTAGTCAGATGTCTTTCTGAATATGCACTAAGAAATTACAATGTAACAAGCTCAGGAACTATATTAATCATGATTTCCTTTATTACAAGCCTAATCCACTGTCTAACCAAATAATTTCCATAATATTTCCTACCAATTTGATTGAGTAAAATCACAGCAAACAACTTTAGCCTCCTATTCAGTTCATCTATACATAAATCTTATATCAAAAACTACCCTGTTATATATAGCCAGGGTAGCCCAATACTTTAATAACAAGCACTCATGCCCAGTTCTAAGCAAGCTCCCCAGGAAGTGGGGATAATTAGAGAAACTGAATGAAGGGATGCAGTGAGTGTCCCTGCACAGCATCAGGTCAGCACCAGGCACAAATTAAAGCCCAGAACTAAAGAGTTCGATATCACTACACATGAGCCAGAAAATCTTGAGCATCATTTAAATACTCTCACATTTGATCCTTATTTTAACCTTTATTCCTAAAAGAACCAATATGTGCATTAATTTCAAAATCAACTCCAAATTTAGGAATATATGCTCCATTTTTAAAACTATTTACTCCACAATGTTTCAAATCTATGTTTGCTTAAGAAAGGTTAGGCACTCAATACAGAATAAAGTAAGTTGCTTACTTCTAAAAGAAATCTATTCCTTTAAAATGATGAAAGGGATTCATATATTTTGAAACATCTTTTCCCAACGGTTTTCCAGTTTAAGGAACTCCATTTAAATTTATTTTACAAGGCAGACAAAAACTGGAACACATTCATATACCTGCACATGTATGACCCTCCTCCAAAAAGTCTAAGGTAGAAAATACTCTCGAGCATTGCCAAGTTATATTCTTCAGCTGTAACGTAGTTTCTTAAGAAGCACTTTGCTTTAAATGAGGTCTATCCAAAAAAAAAATCATCTTTTAGAAAGCTCAGAGTTCTCTTTATTCAATAAATATTTTCAAACTAAGTAAAAAATTATATTGTGTATTGAAAGGTTAAAGATACCTGCTACCCAAGGGATTTATAGATCAATATAAAATACTCAAAACCATACAGTTTAATTTCTTTGATAACCTCCACAGAAAGGCAGTCAGGCTCGCAAAAGGATCCTAAATATTGCCATGCTCAAAGCAAGGCTCTCCTTTATGCCTTGCTTATTCCCAACTTCATGCTGCTCTTCTCCCCTCAGACCAGAACACCCCCTCTTCTATTGCCCTCTGCCCAGTTCAGTCCCTAATATGAGCAATCTTGTAATTGTGATTGTGGGTATTTTCTATAACAAAGAAACTGAATACTGAACAATCCTTTAAAAAGAATGCATTAATCAGGTGGGGATTAAGTTTTTAAAGTTAAATCCACACTTATTCTGTATATTTTATTTCCCTCCAGGTACTACCTATTATTAAAGATGCATTTAAAGTCTCACTTCTACCAGTGGGTCTTCAGATGAAGCTCCTTTAATCTGAACTCCAAAGTACTGGGTACAGATTTTGGCATTTAATCACATTCTGCCCAGTAATGTCATTTTGACTGGAGGGAATTAAAACATATACACACTCATCCATGTGTCCAAATTTTCTATAATAAACATACATGAAAAAGTTAAAAAGGAGAGGAATCCTAATAATATTTTGACTTATTTACTTCCAGTCTTTTCTCTAAATATACTTTTGTAATCAAACTGCATATATAATTTTGCATCCTTTTGTTTTTTAACCATCATTATAATAGACATTTTTCCTATGTTATCACAAACTCTTTGTAAACATACTGAGAAGCTAGCTCAGAGCCTAACACTTTAGCAGATCATTAATATTGTTTGAATATACATTCAAATAAATACATCAAAAGCAGGTCAAAACTGCTTAGGGACTTTACAAAGAAAGGCAAAACATGCTGTTTCTAAAAGGTTGGTTGGTTTCTTTTCTTCTGTTTCTCAGGAACAAACTTTACTTTAGGGTAGAAGCATTTATTAGCATGTCAAGCCCACAGTCTAGCACAAGGTCAGTACTAGCAAAAATGCTCAGCAAAGCCATTTGAGAGAAAAAACTAGAACCTTCTACTAACATGATTCCCAAGGAGATACTTCTGAGTCAATCAAGATAGTTTAAAAAACTTTTGAAGCTCAGTTTCAATTTTGTTGTTACTATTGTTCTAAATGACTGAGGTGACTTCTCTGGCTTAGTAATACATAACAAACTGCATTCAAGCAGTGCTCTTCTGGAGAATGACTTTTCATCACCTACACTGACAATGTATGTATGTCTCAAAAATGTCAATATCTTGAAAAATATAAATTCCTTTTCTATATATTTCAATAGTAAAAGGAAAATATAACAATCATGTAAAGCTTAAACTGCACTAATCAATTAACCAGGATATTGCTGACTACAAGTTTCAAACAGAAAAACAGAAGATTTTAAGTAGTAATACTAAGTAAAGGAGTTAGTCTTCACAAACTTTTCCAATAGAAAAGTTTCCAATAGGGGTTTTAAAGATTATTAGTTTCTTCCTCAAGCATTTAGTTTTATATTTGGAAGATTTTTTATTCTTTAAATAGAGGAAAATTACTTGTATCAGCCTTTTATTTTCCAAATAATGATCTATCTTTTCAATTTACAGGACTGAAAAAAAATCACCTTCCTTACTGACTTTCTGTTTAATGAATTTAAACACTTGGACATACCTGCTTGGTCCCTAACCTTATCAAATAGGTTGTGCCTTAGTTAAAAAGTAAGCTAGACCAGATCTGAGGGGAAGTTTTTGAATACCTTCTAAATGAGTAGAAACTGAGAAAGATAAGGAAGACAAGCAGCTTTAAAGATGTTTTCTCATGCTAGATTTTTTTTGAAACCTGTCACTCAACAAGATCTGCAGTCACATGGGCACTATCTACCATGTCCATGAATATTTGAGTTTTCCTGCGACATCCTTCAATGCAAACCAAACACCAGGTTGACTACCATTATGACATAATACTTATAGCAATGCCTCACACAATCTGGTCCGACTTTAGTATCCATCAAATCTAACCAAATTCTCTAACATTACCAACAAACAAAAAGTACCCTCAAAGACTGAAAAGTGAAAGAAAGGAAGGCCAACTGCATCAATCTTAATTTGGAGAACCGGGAAAAAAATAATTTTCAAACAAGAAGAAACCCTATTTCTAAAGAAAAAAATAATTCTTCTATTTAATACAAAGTGTCTAAAGCCTAAAGAGACTTATACAAATGCCAGCAGACCAGTATTCTGGCACATGCTTTACAGAAAGCCATTTTGATCCTTAGAAAATAATTTTTTTTAAGTCAGTCAATATTACATTTGCTTTGATGCCGTTTGGTATAACTACATGTGTAGCACCATAACACATTATTCACTATTAGTTTTTGGATGGAGGAATTAGTAAGTTTACTATTTTTTATGCTGTTATAATTTACATAATTTTCAAAGTGGTAGAACCAAAAATTAAAAGTTATAGGGAAAAAGGGAATAGGTTTTTGCCAGATGCAAAACTCCCAACCCGTTTTCTACAATCTTGTTTTCATATCACAAAAAGGAATTGACCCTGAATCAATCCTGGAACCAAAACAAAATTTTTTCAGCTTTTGTGTGGCAGGAATGCACTTCTGAGGATATGGCAAAGAACAAAAGAATGCAGAACAGCATGACTGGAACCATATTCTCATACCACTGACCCCTGGTAGAAGCATCAAGGGACAGTTAGGAGAGATGGAGAAGAGGGAATGAGACACCAAGTATGACGCAAAACCTTACCAAAAGCAATGTCGGTGAGCTAAGACCACAGTGAAATGGATTGTGGGCTACAGCTGGGAAGAAATGGAGGTACATCTGGATGGACGGGCAAGGGTGTTGATATGATTGGTTGTAAAGGTTGGGTACGGCAGACTGATAGCTGAGAAAGGGTTTGGAGTGTTGTTTTAGCTTAAGAAAAACTTGAAGAAATGCCTTTGGGAAGGAATCTATGGAAACCAAGGAGCTAAAAACATGCGAGAGATGAAATCCTTCCCAGGATAAGGTTTCTGACAAGTGAGTGGCTGGCAGGGCTAAGTGGTATGAGGAGACAAGAGATGGTGGGAGGGAGAGAGCCCATCTTCTCCCACACACACAATAAATACAAGCTAGAATTTAAAAAGAAAAAAAGAGAAAGGAAAGAGGAGAGAGAAAAGAAGGAAGGGAGGGAGGCAGGGAGAGAGGAAGGTGGGCAAAGACAGAAAGAAAGAGGCAGGCAGAAAGCAAGCAAGTAAGCCTGTTATGTACTCCAAGACCAGCTCCCAAAGTCCCCACTACCCGTGCTGCCTGAAGGTCTTCTCTATAGAAATTCTTGAGCAACAACAGCAGAGAAAGCAGCAGCGGTAGGATCAAATTTATCAGATGCTCTTATAAGTTTGTGTCACTGGGATCAGAAAGTGAAATGGTCAACTTCCAAATCATCTACAACTTAAAAACAAGCATATTTCCCTGAATTTTGGCCGTGTTCTTTCCCTTGACCTAGAACACAGATGTTGCAACAACCAAATTCAACTGTGCAGACTAAGGTAATCCCTAGGGCTGGGGACAGCAGACTATAGTGAAGGCCAAACCCAGCCCAATGTCTGCTCTTGTACTTAAAAGTTTTATTGGAACACAGCCATACTTATTCATTACTTATTGCCCATGGCTCCTTTTGTGCTACAATGGCAGATGTGAGTAGTATAGTCCACAAAACCTAACACAGTATCTGGGCCTTTACGGGAAAAGTTTGACCACCCATGCCCTAGAGGATGGCAGAGCAATGAAACAGCAAGAACCAGAGTCCCCGGACGTCCTTCGAAATAGATTGGCCTCCCTAACCTAAAATGGCCAGATGTTATGTAAAAGAATATTTGAAATTCACCCTATTTGAAACACTGTGTTGTGCAACATCAGTATCTATTACTTGTAATAACATATAATATAATCACTACCACAAACAATGCCTCAATTGTTACTAATGAGAAGAAGCAGATTACTGAAATGCAAGTAGTGACTTCACTGGAACATGCATGTCAATCTGTGAGCTCCTGAGTGTTAGGGAAATAATCGGTAGTCTCACCCTTTTGGCAGAGGCAGTTCACCACGGGCCTGAGCATCCTTGCTGAGTGCTGCAAACAGCAAAGTCTAAACCATTCCTTGATCCTGAGCTGTTTCTGTAACTAGTCACGTTGGCAACTAAGACAGACAAGCAACCACACTGACTATTATGTCCTTGCTTCCTGAGAGAAGGGCACTAGTTTGTTTATTGCTTTGCTACGAAAAGGTGCTGAATCCTTCGTCCTAGTTGGCAAAAATTTTGTGAGCCATCTTGTTCACATCATGTGAGCAAGGCACTAACTGCCTTTTTTTCTTTCAAACTATATTTGCAAAAGTATCTGTATAGCCAACAGCCCTATAAGAAAATGGTAGTGTCTCACTCTGGAGCAAGAGGCAGGGGTGCTAAAAGCCCATTAGAAAAGATTAATTACATGAGAAGAACCCTGAGCTTAGGGTTCAGGGTTCTTGTCCTATGATGCAAACCACTGCATGTGCAGGTGTCATCTGATCCTCTTCATATCACCTGTGGGAACAGGGACTTGAGGAACCATGGTAAAAAAGCTGATACTCTGGGGGAAGGGATAAATTGGAAGATTGGGGCTGACCTACAACACACACTACTATATACAAAATAGATAACTAATAAGAACCTACTGTACAGCACAGGGAACTCTACTCAATACTCTATAATGGCCTATATGGGACAAGAATCTAAAAAGAGAGTGGATATGTGCATATGTATAACTGATGCACTTTGCTGTATACCTGAAAGTAACACAACACTGCAAATCAACTATGCTCCAATAAAAATATTTTTAAAAAATGCTGATACTCTGATCCTGCTGTGGCCGTGAGTAATAAACTGTCCTTCATTGTGACCCAGCAGTCTTGCATTGTCTACCAGCACCCATGAAACAATGAGAGGCTAACTTAACTTGTTGGCTTGAAAGTAAAGTCTCATACCCTTCACAGTTCTTGACAGCCCTGGGTTCCTTAGCTGTGACAAAACCCACTGTGTCTGCTGCCACTGAAAAGACCAATCACATCCCCCTGTGGGACTCATGATGCTACGACCACCACATGCTGCTCCTACTACTAGTTTTGTTGAGTGCTGTCAACTGTCTTCCTCTGATCAGTAAGTCCTGCTGTCTACTTCAGGCACCGATGGTGTTGTGACAGATTTAACCCTTGCCATCTTCGCTGACATGGGGTGCTTCCCTGACACATACGTCTTTTAGGGTTTTTTGTTGTTGTTTATTTGTGTTTGGTTTGTGGGCGGTGGGGAGAGGAAAGTAAGAATAAATGTCATAACTTGGAATGTTAAAAAGAAAAAGAACTGCTATTGGTTGCTACTTGTCATGGCAGATGCTGCAGGTGGGCTCACTAAATGATACTCCCACACTCCTTTCTATCTTGCTTCCCTCCACTATCAAGGGTAGAAAGCAAAAAAGTACATTTCCCAGACTCCCCTGCAATCAGGGCACATATATGTGACCTTGGTTCCACCAAGCAGGCATACCCAAGGAAGTGAGAGAAACGTGAGGCAGGACCCCTGCAGGCAGATAACATCTCACGGACAAATGTGGAACTAAAGGTGTCATTTCTTCTAGGACAGCTCTAGAAGAACTTCTGGATCTATCCCAAAACATCACAATTGCCAGGAATGGTCAGCAGTGGAAGTCAGGTTTGTTCTATACCAGCCTCATTTTGCCTTACTGGGTTATCCATATCTTTTGGCCTTTCTGGAGATTCTGCGAGCTACCTTATTTGCATTAGAACTGGAGTCGGAAAATTTTTTCTTTAAAGGGCCACACTATAAATAGTTTTGGTTTTGCAGAACATAGTCTCTATCAAAACCACTCAACTCTGCCTTTGCACCACAAAAGTAGCCTTAGACAATACAAAACCAAATGGGCATGGCTGTGTCTCCATAAAGCTTTATTTACAGAAACACGCACAGGGCCAGATTTAGCCCATAGGCCATGGTTTTCCAACCCCTACCTCTCAGTCCAAATTAGTATGTCAGTCAGAATTTACCAAGGAGGGACTTCCCTGGAGGTCCAGTAGTTAAGACTATGTACTTTCAATGCAGGTGGCCCAGGTTCGATCCCTAGTCAGGGAAGTAGATCCCACACCATGACGCAACTAAGACCTGGCACAGTCAAACAAACAAACAAACAAACAAATAAATAAATACCCCCCCAAAAGAAAGAAAGAGAGAAAGAGAGAAAGAAAGAGAAAAAGAATTCACCAGGGATAAAAGAACTCAATCATGTTTAACTGAAGATAACAAAGACACGTGAGCAGAATTAAAGGACAAACAAAGGATGGCAAGGTTTCCAGCGACTAACAACAAAGGGAAGCCATGGCCACCGCCATCCTGAACGGGCTCAGAGTGAGAACATAGAGAGCTGGAGAGCACAGGTGGCCTAACAGTCACTACCGCTCTAGAAGAATGTGGCCGCGGGGAGAACTGCAGCAAGGCAGGACACTGTAGGTGGGATAAACAGCCTGATCTCCTGCTCATGTCTTCAAATAGCCAAACTGAGGTAGAGGTCAAGGAAGCTCAAGAGATATACTCCATAGATGTCAGTCTCCTGAAGACTGATCCATAAAAGAAAAAATCTGATAAGTTAGAATTAATAAAAATTTAAAACTTTCGTTCTTCAAAGACACCATCACTCACAATGCAATACTACTTCCCACCTGGTAGCACACCTGTAATCAAAATGACAGATGATGACAAGCATTGGTGAGAAGGAGGAGAAATGTGAATCCTTATACACCGCTAGTGGGAATGTAAAATGGTCCAGCTGCTTTGGGAAACAGTCTGTTAGTACCTAAAAAGTTAAGTATAGTTATCAAATGACCCAGCAATTCCACTCCTAAGTATATCTCCAAGAGAAATGATAATATATGTCCATACAAAGACATGTACACAATTGTTCATAACAGCCTTATTCATAGTAATCAAAAACTGGAAGCAACCCAAATGCCCAGCCTCTGGTACACAGACAAAATGTGTTCTAGTCATACAATAGAATATTACTCAGCCAAAAAAAAAAAAGGCAACAAACTGCATACATGCAACAACATAAATCAATCTCAGAAACATTATTCTAAGTGAAAGAAGCCAGACCACAAAAGGCCATATATTATATAATTCCATGTATTTGTGATTTTTGGAAAATGCAAAACCACAGAGAGCAGATCAGTGGCCACCTAAGTGAGAGTGGGAACAAGAGTGACTGCAGATGGACACAAGCAATTTTTCTGGGTGATGGCTATGTTCTAAAACTGGACAGTGGTGAGGGTTGCACACTCTAGAAACACACCATAACTCAATATACAAACTATACCACAATAAAACTATTAAATACTCTGGGGCCCTCTCCGGCTGAGTGGGTCGTACAGGCGCAGGAGGGAGGGAGGAGAGGGGAAGAGGAAGAGAGGCAGACAGTGGTGGGGGGTACCTTGCAGGACCAGAGAATCAGGGGAGACACTGCATGAAATCTCCCTAAAGCAATTATATTCCAATAAAGATCTTAAAAAAAAACTGTTAAATAAAAATCAGAAAATTTCATATAAATTTTTTTAAATCCACTGTGCTATGACGTCTATATGAGACACTCCTGGCACACAGCACAGGGCTGTATGCTATTAATATTTGATTAATGACTCAGATAAAGAAAAAGTTAGGATTCACCTGACAGCAAAGCTTCCTGAGATAGAAGCCAACTGGGAAGGGCATTCTGGCAGTACACACAGTGTATCAAATGCATAGAGGCCTGAAAGGGACTAGAAAATGGTAGGAAGTAATAAGCATCAAAACAGAAGGAACAGTCACCAGTGCTGTGTGCTACGGACAGACCAAAGAAGGTGGGGATTTAGAGTAGCTATTGGATCTAATGAACCAGATCACGGCAACTTTGGGGACCAACTTACTAGAATAACAGAAATAGAAGCCAGATTTCCCTGGACTGAAGAACAAATGTGAAGCAAGAAAAGAAAGAAAAACTGAAGATTAGTAGTCTTCCATGTGGCTTAACCATAATGCCAGGGAATGTTGGGGAATGCAAAATTATTTTCCTTTATTTTCTCTATAACTGTTGGTACAGCACAGTACACACATAAGGTATTCAGTAAAACTTTCTGATTGCAGATTGATATAACTTTTCAGAGAGATATCCTCAGAGAAATACTTAACAGATATGAGTGTGTGTGCCTAGGCTCACAAACCTGACTAGAAGTCCCTAGGATGAAAACAAAACCATTATCAGCAGCCAAACACATGGCTATGAAGACAAAAGACAACCTAGAAACAGATCCTATAAAATTTACAGAGATTCTATGGAAAAAGTTCTGGAAAGGGATGGTGGTAATGGTTGCACAGCACTGTAAATGTACTTAATGCCACTGAACTATACAATTAAAAATTAATAAACTGGTAATTTTATGTAAGTTTACAATTAAAAAAAACTATATAGATTCATCACAATTTCCACACTATCACTGGCAAGCAATTGTGCCAAAACACAGTTTCAGAAATTAGCTATATCGTAAAATAAATATATATATATATATAGTACCACTTAAGAAAAATTGTAACAAGGGAGGAAAAAAAAGAAAACAAAAGAAACAAGAAGATACCAACAATGAGAGTGTGGGCACAGCTTTAGTTTGTAATCATTTTCCACTTACTAAAGCTACCACACATTCATTCAAGACTCTAGCCATGAAGGCTTAAATATATATATGTATTCCCGAATACAGATTTCTGAAACAATGACAGGGTGAGATTCTAGAACAGGATTAAGAAATATTCTCCATTATAATCAGTGTATTTTTTTTTTAAAGTGCTTCCAAACCATATGAATAGTTACATGTCAGTTCTAATAAATACAAATAAATACAATGTCATGAGATCTCAAAAACTACTAGAGTCTGGACAGCACTACCATTGCTCATTATGCGCCACTAACTGATAACAATACACATAAAAGTGAGTCATCTAGATGTTCAAGTTGGTTTGTTTTTTATTTTAATTACCCAAGTAATATAAGAATACACTAGCTGGATGGAAAATGTAAAAGTTTAAGCAATACAGACAACCACTACTTCCCACTCCCTTAAAGGCCCCCCAGTCCCAGGCCCCACTTCCTGCTCTGGATCTTTCTCTTCTGAGGCTGCTCCCTTCTTTTACAGCCATCCTCTCCTGTCTGCGTTGTAGACAGGGGTTTGCTATCTGTCTTTTAGAAATTCCTCATCATTTTGGGACCATACTCCCTACTCTGTTTTACATCAAAATTCTGATTTGTGATTTTTCTTTTTAACTGTTTCTCTTCCTTGGGAATTTGGGACAGGAAGATGAAGTCAGACTCATCCCACCAACCTGAATTAGAAGTCAGGACCTTTAAAATTTTGTATTTTTTACCACAGAAAATCCAGCACACAGAAATTATAGCAGGTATATTTTAATTTAAAAATCAAAAATTGTGATCAATATAGCTTTCTAGAATGAAACAATTAAAACTTATTTTTAAGATTGACATGAAAAATATCAAAAATCCTTACAGAGAATCTAATTTGGAATAAAAATAGGTATGTGAAAATAATCATGCATTTCCTAAATTACAACTGCCACAAATGCACCCTGGCTACAAGCAATACATGTCACCATAGGTGCGTGGGCTTCAGTAGTTGCAGCACATGGCTCAATTGTTGTGGTACACAGGCTTAGTCACTCTGCGACTTGTGGGATCTTCCTGGAGCAGGGATCGAACCCGTGTCCCCTGCACTGGCAGGTGGATTCCCAACCACTGCACCACCTAGGAAGTCCCTGGTGGGTATCTTTTTCATAGCATCCACTCTACCAGATATCTGGGCATTCCTAGGAACTCCAAAAGCTGGCTTTCTAACTTCAGATTCCATTTCCCAAATTATGCAATATTGCTGCTGGGTTCACAAAAGATATGAAAACCCTTGATTTACAGAGTATGACTGGTTTCTCACCAAAGAGCTTCAGATGAATATTAAAAATAGCAAAATCAACCATCCCGATGCTCTTCTCTCCTGAAAATTCCTGGTACTCTACAGTTAGTTCCCTTACATGAAGCAGAGATCATCAAAAGCAGTTAAGGAGCTCAAAAAGTTTTCACTGGTGCAGTCATTCTCACTAAGCAGGGAGAAGACACATGAAGCCATCAAAAAATTTGGGAAATGTTTTCATTTTCTCTCTAAAAATAAACATTTCCTTCTCATCAACTCCCCAAAAAAAGAAAATTCATCTTTATTAGCGGACAGGGTGAGTACTTTGAAGGAGCTCCAAAAACAATTTTGATTTCTGCTTATTCCAAGCCTAATAATTAACCTTGATAGTTACAGATCCCAAGTGACTTTGCCATTCGCTGAATTCACCTGCAACTCCATGACTGGGCCCAAACACCAGGAACAACACGACAGCTGAGAAGTGCTTCTCTGGGGACTTAGTCTAGAGACCATGAGAAACAAACTCAGATCAACAGAGCAAGGGCATCAGGAATGAAGCAAAGATGAGTCTCTCTCTTCTATCTTCCTTGGAATTGAAACACCACGTAAGGTGGAGAATAAGAGTCAAAAAAGGGGGAAAGCACAGAAATGTGTCAGGGGCGATGAAATTACCTGCTAAGTTGAAGCATGACCCATCTTCCTGAGGTCCTGCCCCTTGCAGAGAGCCTGGCACACTCTGCTAGGCCAGAGGTGAACATCATCAGATTAAAGTTCAAGCATGTAATTTCAGTGGGCTTACCAGCTGCACAGAAGTTATACTAAGGTATAGACTCCAGCCTGTACAAAGGCTCATTTCATCGCAGAGGGATTTCAGAATTAATTAGGTCTTTACTTTTGGAAAAGATTTGTGACAGGATGCTGTAAAGACAGAGGTAAAAAGGAAACCAACCTGGCAGCAGCAAGGGGTGAGGAAAAAAAAAAAAAAAGATTTAATAAGACTGCAAGCTACTTGGCTTTTATTTCAAAATCTAACTTCCCCAAATCCAAATGTCTGGCTGGCTTAGGAAAGAACACTTGGTGCAGCTGTCAGCATGCCTCTTTTGTATGAAAGAGTAAATAAATGTATTCAAATTAAAAGGAACATCTGGACAACCCAAGGTATAAAAAGCTTGTGGCAGCTGGCTCTCTGGACAGAAAGAACTACAGGAAAAGCTGTCCCACCAAAAACAAAAAAAACTGTATATAACTAAGAGACCAGGAAAATGAGCATTTGAGTATTATTTCCAAAACTCAATGTAATAAAACATTTTCCCCCACAACATTAGCTCCTAATTCCATTTACACAGTGCTGCTCCCCACTTTCCACTCTTCTCATTCAGCTATTCTATGTTCCATTCACCATATCCCTTTACCATTAAGCAAAACCTGAACACTTCCCTGACTCATTTCAACATGAATCACAGGTGCTCTACTATAGCAGGGTATAAAGAGATGGTAAATCACATTCCCCTCCCCTCTAGTTCAGTCTAGTGATAAAAAGACTTCTCTACCAACTGCAATTAAAATAAATAAGAGTATATGTAAACTGCTAATGCAGAAAATCGTTTCATGAGGAATCAGTTACTAAAGTATAAAACTGGATTTCTAATCAATCAATGGAAAAAACTGAGACGGGAACTACCAACAGAAAAAGAGCACACTCAAAATCATGGAATGTAAAAGGCCCCAGCTTGTTAAGAAATCTGTGAAATGGCCTGAAACCAAAGTGCATAATAGGAAAGGATGGTGGAAGAGAATGGCTGACTATAAGGAAATCCAGCTTGAAAGGAATCTTGAATGCCATACTGGAGTTCGGGCTTCAACGGGGAACTAGTGGTTCTCAATATTTATCTCCCATGAAGAGATAATGGTTCATATGAGAAATGCTACATTCCACCCTAAACAGCAGCTTACTACACATTGCTGCAGTTGGACCATTCCAAGCAATTAGCTGCAAACATTCTCCTTTCTTTCCCAACACTCTCCCACGAAGCTTAACAAGTAGTGCTGTCGACAATGAAAATTTTTCTTTTCCTCTGATGTTTACCTAACCAAACTTTTCCCGTAATACAGGATATACAGCATAATACATAGAATACAAAAACCCATTAGGATATATCAAAATCTTTCCCACACTTGTTTTTAAGTAATTTTTAAGAAAACACCACTGATCATTCTAATTTCAGGTAAAATGGAGCATATTCCATTCTGTTTGTCCCACTGAACGCAGCTATGAAATCTGAACAGCATACATCAATCAACTCTTTGTGAACTCTGAAGAGTATACAGCAGCAGGCAGATGGAGGAAGAACAGAATTCAAGTTACCATGAGCCTGTGGTGAGCGGTGCCTTTTCTCTCCTCCATGATCCCTCAGACGGATGCCCAGTAGGCACTGGGGGGCTGACAGAGAGAGAAGCCCTATATTTCTGACTGCAGAAGCAGAAAAGGGAGCACCTAAGACTTAGAACGATACAGAAATCTCCCAGGGTTTTTTTGTTTTTTTTAACTCTATTCTTTTGTGCCCCAGCTCTTAAGTAATTCTATGGCTGCAGTAGCAGTGGTAAAAATGGGAGCCTACAGTAACTGAAACAGTCATAGAAGGAACATTCTTCTCTAATCAATGAAACTGTGGTCCCAAGAGAATGGGCAAATTTCCACTGCTTTCTTTCTCTGTCACATAAGAAGACATATGTATTTGGTCTCCGCCACCAGTTCCTGACACAAGCTCCTAAAACGCTTGTCATTTCCTGATGATAGGGGTACTAGGAGCATCTGTTGTTCTAATATTTGGTCTTCGACCCCAGTTCCTGACAAGAGCGTCTAAGACTCTTGGAATCTCCGGAGTGCTAAGAGTGTCTTTTTGTATGCTAATGAGATGACTGGTGGCTGGAAGCCCCTAGATAGCTGCAGGATGGGGGCTGCTCGCCAGACAACCAAAACTCCAGTTCCATCCCCTGACCTCAGGGGAGAGCAGAGGGGATAGAGATTGAGTTAATCACCACTGGTCAATGACTCAACCAACCATGCCAACATAACAGAGCCTCCATAACAGCTCTACCCAACAGGGTTTGGAGAGCTCTGGGTTGCTGAGCACATCCACAGGCCAGAAAGGTGGCACACCCTAGCTCCAAGGGACAGAAGTTCCTGTGCTCATGACCCTTCCAGACCTTGCCCTATATATCTCTTCACCTAACTGTTCATTTGTATCTATTATAATATCGCTTGTGATAAACCAGTAAACATTAGGTAAAATGTTTGCAGGAGTTCTGTGGGTCATTATATAAACAGAGGAGGGGGTTATGGAAACACCTGATTTTTACAGCTGGTTGGTGAAAAGCACAGATGACAACCTAGCACTTGAGACCAGCATCTGAAATGAGGGCAGTCTGTGGATCTGACCCTTTAACACATGGAACCTGAGCTAACCCCAGGTAGTTAGCGTTAGAATTGAATTAAGATGTAGGACACCCAGATGATGTCCTGAGATTTGGAAAACTGGTTGTTGTTATTGATGAGGAAGATTTGAAATCTATAGTTTGAGGCCTGCTATGTGAACCCTGCCTGTTAATAATTGCATAGGAATGATTGATATAAGTATAAAATGTACTGTTCCTGCCGCTGCTCACCTTTGTTTGAACTACCACATCCTGTAACCCCTAGCAACTCCCACCTCCTGGAACCCTTAGCAACCCTTGCATTCTGTAACCACCTGTAATTTATAGAAACTGTGTAACCAATCAGTTAGTACCAACTGTAGCTATATGTCTTAATCAATAAAAGGAGAAAACTGGTCCGAAACGGGGCCCAGAATTTTTGGAGCATTAGCTCATCTGGGTATGCCGGCTCAATAAACCTGAGTTTTCCAACTCTCTGAGTGTGGTGTTTGGTTTCTCATGGGATCAAGTTCTGCAACAGTATGAGAAAAAAATATTACACATTTGTGAGTAAATTGTGAGTAAAGAAAGGGTTTTCTTTAGGTCTCTCCGAACCCTCAAACGCCTGGCCAGGGACATAGTACGTGCAGCAGTGCAAGGTAACTTAACTCCCAGCCTTTTAAACAAGAGGAAAGAAAAGGGAAGGCCAAAGGAACAAGAAAGAGGAGATAACAGAAGGATAATCTAGTGTGGACCCAATAAAGTTCTTTATGAACTCCTGGGCTCACTCTGAGGTTGGGCATATATAGATATGATCCTAGTAAGCCTACCAAAGAATTTAAAAAGTAAACAGAGAGACCACATATTTCAGACTGACCAGTTGGTTGTATACATTACAAAGACCCACAGCACACAGAAAAAGGATAAGAATACACACTCTGAAGCCAACCATATCAACTGCTGCTAAAACAAAAATATCAACATTCCCCAAATGATTTAAGCAACATTCAGTCTCATAATATTCCAAATTTTCAAAATACAATCCAAAATTACTTTGCACACCAAGAACCAGGTAAATCTCAACTCTTATAAGAAAAAAATCAACAGACACCAAGGCCAAGATGACAAAACTGTCGCAATTATCTGACAAAGACTTTAAGGAAGCTATTATAAAAATATTCCAATAAGCACCTGTGACACTCTTGGAACAGATGAAAAACTAGAAAGTATGAGAAAACAGAATTTCTGAAAAGAAACCCACGAAAACTTCAGAATTGAAGTATACAACAACCATTTTTTTTTCAACTTAACGGATGGGCTCAATAGACTTGAAGGTAAGTCAAAAGAAATTATCCAATCTAAGTCAGAAAGAAAAGAGATTGGAAAAAATTAACAAAGCTTCAAGGAACTATGGAACAATAACAAAAGGTCTAATATACATGTTATCAGAGAAAAAGAAGAAAAAAAATAGCATGCTGCTGAGAAAATATTTTTAAGAAATAATGGCTGAAAATCCCCTTTGTTAAAGACATAAACCTACAGATTCGAGGAGCTCAAAGAATTCCAAACAGGATAACAACAGAAATCCATGACCAAGCGCATCTAATTAAACCACTGAAAACTTAAAGAAAAAATTCTGAAAGCAAACAAAGAAAAACAACACATTAACTACAGGGGAGCTCAAAAGCTAGAGGGAACAGAAAGAAGTGTTCAATATTTTTAAACCGCTAGAAAGAAAGTAGTGTCAACCCAAAATTCTATATGCAAACAAAATATAAGAATGAAGGTGAAATAAAGACATTCTCAGATGTAGGAAAACTAAGAGAATTGCCAGCAAATCAGCTCTACAAGAAGTGCTAAAGGAAGTTCTTCAAACAGAAAGGAAATGACATTAGAAAGAAACGTGGAACATCAGGAGTGAAGGATGAGCAACAGAAATAGTAAACATCTGGGTGAACATAATGAACAATTTTCCCCCTTAGTTCTTTAAAATGTTTATCTACTGAAAGCAAAAATCTTAAAATCTGATACAGTTTTAAGTGTATGTAGATAAAATACATAAGAAAACCATAACATAAAGGGAAAGAATAAAGATACTTATACAGTAGAAAGATTTCTACACTCCAATTGAGGTGGGAAAATATGGATTCTAATCAGACTGTGAAAACTTAACAATGTACACTGTAATCCAGAGTAACCATTAAAAAAAAAAGAGAAAAAAAACTAAAGATACAGTGAGAAACACAATACATGAACTAAAAAGGAATACTAAAAAAGGTCCAAATAACCCAAAAGAAGACACAAAATGGGCAAAAGGAACAAAAACTATATGGAAAAACAGAAAATAATAAAATGGCTGCCAGAGAACCAAACATATCAATAATTAATCATAAGGGTCTAAACACACAAATTAAAAGATACTGTCAAATGATGTTTTTATTTTTATTTTATTTATTTTTTTTTTAATTTTTTTTTGGGGGGGTACACCAGGTTCAATCATCTGTTTTTATACACATATCTCCGTATTCCCTCCCTTCCTTGACTCCCCACCCCGTCCCCCCCACCCTCCCCGCCCCAGTCCTCTAAGGCATCTTCCATCCTCGAGTTGGACTCCCTTTGTTATACAACAACTTCCCACTGACTATTTTACAGTTGGTAGTATATATATGTCTGTGCTACTCTCTCGCTTCCTCTCAGTTTCCCCTTCACCCCCCGCCCCCTCCCATACCTCGAGTTCTCCAGTCCATTCTCTGTATCTGTGTCCTTGCTCTTGTCACTGAGTTCATCAGTACCATTTTTAGATTCCGTATATGTGAGTTAGCATACAATATTTGTCCTTCTCTTTCTGACTTACTTCACTATGTATGACAGATTGTAGTTCTATCCACCTCATTACATATAGCTCCATCTCATCCCTTTTTATAGCTGAGTAATATTCCATTGTATATATATGCCACATCATCTTTATCCATTCATTTGTTGATGGGCATTTAGGTTGCTTCCATGTCCTGGCTATTGTAAATAGTGCTGCAATGAACATGATGGTACAAGTTTCTTTGGGGATTATGGTTTTCTTTGGGTATATGCCCAGGAGTGGGATTGCTGGATCATATGGTAGTTCTATTTGTAGTTTTTGAAGGAACCTCCAAATTGTTTTCCATAGTGGCTGTACCAACTTACAGTCCCACCAACAGTGCAGGAGAGTTCCCTTTTCTCCACACCCTCTCCAACATTTGTGGTTTCCAGACTTTGTGATGATGGCCATTCTGACTGGTGTGAGGTGATACCTCATTGTGGTTTTGACTTGCATTTCTCTGATGATTAGTGATGTTGAGCATCTTTTCATGTGTTTGTTGGCCATCTGCATGTCTTCTTTGGAGAAATGTCTATTTAGGTCTTCTGCCCATTTGTGGATTGGGTTATTTGCTTTTCTGGTATTAAGCTTCATGAGCTGCTTGTATTCAAATGGTGTTTTTAATATGAGCAAATTATATGCTGCCTGAGAGAAATTCACTTTAAATATAATGGTATATAGGTAGGTTAAAAGCAGGAAAGCAGGTAAAAAAATACCATGCAACATTCAATGAAAGAAGGCTGGAATGCTGGTATTAGTATCAGACAAAGTAGACTTCAAAGTAAAGAAATTATAAGCCATAAAGAAGAACATTTTATTCAACAAAAAGATATAATAATTCTAAAAACAGTGCTAGAAAAACAAACACCCAATTATTGTTGGAGATTCCAACATTCTTCTCTCAATAAAAGACAACAAACTAGTAGAAAATTAACATGAATAGAGAAAACCTGGAAACACTATCAATCAGCTGTATCTAATTGACATTTATACACTACTGTGTCCAACAACAGAAGATGAAGGTCTTTTCAAGTAGGCATGAAACAGTCACCAAGATAAACTGTACCCATAAATGTGCTCTCTGGCCATAAAGAAATTAAACTGGAAATCAGAGAAAGATAATCTCCAAACTCTTGGAAATTAACCAACTGTAAATAACTCATGAATAAAAGAGGAAAATTAGAAAATATTTTGAACAAGTGAATATACAATATATCAAAAATTACTAGATGGGCTTTCTAGGTGGCATAGTGGTTAAGAATCTACCTGCCAATGCAGGGGACACGGGTTCCATCCCTGCTCCGGGAAGATCCCACATGCTGTGGAGCAACTAAGCCCGTGCACCACAACTATTGAGCCTGCGCTTTAGAGCCTGTGAGCCACAACTATTGAGCCCATGTGCTGCAACAACTGAAGCCCATGCGCCTAGAGCCCGTGCTCCACAACAAGAGAAGCCACGGCAATGAGGAGTCCGCGCACCACAATGAAGAGTAGCCCCTACTCACTGCAACTAAAAGAAAGCCCATGCACAGCAAAAAAGACCAAACACAGCCAATAAAATAAATAAATTTATTTTAAAAAAAAATTACATGTACCTAAAGCAGTGCTTACAGAAAAAATTTTAGCATTAAATGCAATATACTAAAATATATCTCAAATCAATCATCTAAGTACCCGCCTTAACAAATCAGAGAGCAGGGAAGGGGAACCTGAAGCAAGTAGTAAGATAATAAAGAACAATAATAAAGAACAGATATCCATGAAATTGAAAGGAGAAACATAATAGAAAAAAAAAATCAAACATAAAGCTAGTTCTTTAAAAATATCAATATAATTTAAAATTTTAAATTTAAAATTTAGTCAAGCAAGACTAACAAAAAGATAAGATACAAGTCATTCCCAATATCAGAAATTAAAGAGGGATTATCACTACAGAATACAGACATCGAAAGGATAACGAAATTCCAAGAACAATTCCATGAATATAAACTGGACAACTTAGGTGAAATAAACCAATTCCTCAAAAACAACAAACTAAGAAAACACACTCAACATGAAATAGACACCTGAATAACCCTGTAACTCTTGAAGAAATTGAATTCATAGTTTAGAATCTTCTGAAGAAGAAATCTCCAAGCTCAGCTGACTTCATTGGAAAATTCTACCAAATATTTAAAGAAATAAAACAATTCTATACACGTTCATCCAGAAAAGAGATGAGAAGGATCTTTTCCCAATTCATTTTATAAGGCTAGCATTATCCTGATATCAAAGAGAATACACAAAGAGAAAACTGCAGACCAAGATTCTTCATACCAATGATGAAAAAAATTAGTAACAAAATATTAAGAAATCTAATCTAAAAGTAAAACTTGAGGAACACTGGCTGTCAAGTTGGGAATAATTGTTTGGTACAATCAGAAAAGGATTTCCCTAAGGATAGTTCAAGGGTGATTTTAATGGGTTTAAAGTAATCAGAAGTAGCTGGCTCTGATTACCAGTTTTTTATTCTTTTTCTAAGAATAATACACCACAATCAAGCAGGGTTTATGCCCAAAATACAAGATTAGTTCAATATTTAAAAATCAGCCACTCAATGTAAAATATCCTATTAGTCAAAAAAAATATATATGTATATAATTGATACAATCATGTTGATTCAGAAAAAGCATTCATGATGGGAGGAAAAAAAAAAAAAAAAAAACTCTTGGAAAACCAGAAGTAAACAGGATCTTCCTCAACCTGATAAAGAGCAACTACAAAAATCTACAACTAACACTAAACTTAATACTGACTGCTGAATGCTTTTCCACCAGATTGGAAAATATGCACTATCACCATTCATACCAAATCATACTGTAGAGTTCCTAGTCAGTGCAATAAGGAAAGAAAAAGAAATGAGGCATATACATCATAAAAGAAGAAATAAAACTGTTACTGTTCCCGAGTGAAGTAAGTCAGAAAGACAAATATTGTATGCTAACTCACATATACGGAATCTAAAAATGGTACTGATGAACTCAGTGACAAGAACAAGGAAGCAGATACAGAGAATGGACTGGAGAACTCGAGGTTTGGGAGGGGGCAGGGGGTGAAGGGGAAGCTGAGATGAAGTGAGAGAGTAGCACAGACATACATATACTACCAACTGTAAAATAGATAATCAGTGGGAAGTTGTTGTATAACAAAGGGAGTCCAACTCGAGGATGGAAGATGCCTTAGAGGACTGGGGTGGGGAGGGTGGGGGGAGTCAAGGAAGGGAGGGAATACGGGGATATGTGTATAAAAACAGATGATTGAACTTGGTGTACCCCCCCAAAAAATAATAAATAAATAAAATTAAAAAAAAAAAAAAAAAAACTGTTACTGTTCCCAGACAGCATAATGGTCTTCATAAAAAATCCAAAGGGATCTACCAAAAAATTACTAAAAAGTGAGTTTAGCAAAATCACAAGATACAAGATCAACATGTAAACATTAATCACTCACCTACTATTATCAATGTACACTGGTAACCTAAACTTTAAAAACAGTACATTTTAAGAACCTCACAAAAAATGAAATACTTAGGTATAAAACCTAACAAAATATGTACAGGATCTGCATACTGAAAACTACAAATGCTGATGAAAGAAATCAAAGGAGACCTAATAAAATAAGAGAGACTTCCCATGTTCATGGATAGAAAGCCTCAACATAGTAGAGAAGTCAATTCTCCCCAATTGTTTCCCCTGATACAATTACAATCAAAATCCCAAAAGGATTTTTAGTACATACAGACAAAATTCTAAAATTTGGGAAAGCTTAGAAAACTAGACTAGCTAAAACAATTCTGAATAAAAAAGAAGCTGGAGGAATCCAGTTTTAACACTGATGATACAGCTACAGTAATCAAGACAATGTAGCACTTCCAAATGGACAGACACATATAGATTAATGGACTAGAAAACAAAGTCCAGAAATAGAATCACACAAGTCACTATTTGATTTTCCACACAGGTGCAAAAGAAATACAATAGGGAAACGATAGTCCTTTAGTCCTTTCAACAAATAGCTTTGGAACAACTCAACATCTATGTGCAAACAAAACAAAACCCCAAACCAACACTTAAAATCTTGCATAAAAAGAAACTAAAAAGTGGATTTTATATCTAAATGTAACAAGAAAAACTAAAAACTTCCAGAACAGAATCTTCATGACCTAGAATTAGGCAAAGAGCTTTCAGACATGATACTAAAAACACAATCCACAGAATTAAAAAACGGATAAATTGACTCTATCAAAAGTAAAAACTTTTGATCTGCAGTAGACACTGTCAAGAGAAGAAAAAGACAAGTTATCAACTAAAAGAAAATGTTTGCAAATCATACACCCAACAAGGACTTGTATCCAGAATACACAACTCTCTAAATTCAACAGCAGGAAACAAAAAAAACAATTTTAAAAATGGGTGAAACTTGAAAAAAGACTTCACTGAAAAGGATATAAGGATAGCAAATACGAACATGAAAAGATGTTTAATGCCTTAGCCATTAAGGAAATACAAATTAAAATTACACTGAAATACCACTACATATCTATTAGAATGATTAACGTTAAAAATACTGACACTATTAACTGCTGGAAAGGATGCAGAACTACTACAACTTTGACCAATAGGAATGCAATATGTACAGCAACTCTGAAAAACTATGGCAATTTTCAACTAGTCATCTATCCAAGAGAAATCAAAACTAATATTCAAACAAAAATCTATACACAAATGTTTACAGCAGCTCTATTTATAATTCTCAGATATACAATGGAGAAAAGGCAGACTCTTCAATAAGTGGTGCTGGGAAAACTGGACAGCTACATGTAAAAGAATGAAATTAGAATACTCCCTAACACCATACACAAAAATAAACCTAAAATGGATTAAAGACCTAAATGTAAGGCCAGACACTATAAAACTTCTAGAGGAAAACATAGGAAGAACACTCTTTGACATAAATCACAGTGAGATCTTTTTTGATCCACCCCCTAGAGTAATGGAAAAACAAAAATAAATAAGGGGGACCTAATGAAACTTCAAAGCTTCTGAACAGCAAAGGAAACTACAAGTAAGACGAAAAGACAACCCTCAGAATGGGAGAAAATATTTGCAAATGAACCAACAGACAAAGGATTATCTCCAAAATATATAAACAGTTCATCCAGCTCAACATCAAAAAAACAAACAACCCAATCAAAAAATGGGCAGAAGACCTAAACAGGCATTTCTCCAAGGAAGACATATGGGTGGCCAAGAGGCACATGAAAAGCTGCTCAACATCACTAATTATTAGAGAAATGCAAATCAAAACTACAATAAGGGGCTTCCTAGGTGGCGCAGTGGTTAAGAATCCGCCTGCCAACGCAGGGGACATGGGTTCGATCCCTGCTCCAGGAAGATCCCACATGCCACGGAGCAACTAAGCCTGTACACCACAACTATTAAGCCTGCGCTTTAGAGCCCATGAGCCACAATTATTGAGCCCATGTGCTGCAACTACTGAAGCCCATGCACCCAGAGCCCGTGCTCCACAACAAGAGAAGCCACCGCCATGAGGAGCCCGCACATCAAAAAAAAAAAAAAAAAACGAAGAGTAGCCCCCACTCACCGCAACTAAAAGAAAGCCTATGCACAGCAAAAAAGACCCAACACAGCCAAATCAATCAATCAATCAATCAATCAATCAATAAAAGAAACTACAATAAGGTATCACCTCCCACTGGTGAGAATGGGCATCATCAGAAAATCTACAAACAGTAAATGCTGGAGAGGGTGTGGAGAAAAGGGAATCCTCTTGCACTGTTGGTGGGAATGTAAATTGATACAGCCACTATGGAGAACAGTATGGAGGTTCTTTGGAAAACTAAAAATAGAGTTAGCATATGACCCAGCAATCCCACTACTGGGCATATACCCAGAGAACATCTTAATTCAAAAAGACACATGCACTCCAATGTTCATTGCAGCACTGTTTACAACAGCCAGGATGTGGAAGCAACCTAAATGTCCATCAACAGATGAATGGATAAAAAAGATGTGGTACATATATACAATGGAATATTACTCAGCTGTAAAAAGCAATGAAACTGGGACATTTGTAGAGACATGGATGGACCTAGAGACTGTCATACAGAATGAAGAGGGTCAGAAAGAGAAAAACAAATATCGTATATTAACACATGTATGCGGAATATAGAAAAATGGCACAAATCAACCTGTTTGCAAGGCAGAAATAGAGACACAGATGTAGAGAACAAGCATATAGACACCAAGTGGAGAAAGCGGGGAGGGTTGGGGGGGGAATGAATTCGGAGATTGGGATTGCCATATACACATTACTAATAAGGAAAAAAATACCAAATTGTACACTCTAACGATATGCAGTTTATTGTATGTTGACTGCATCTCAATAAAAGTTCTTAATAATAATAATAATAATAATTCTCAAAAGCGTGAAACAACCCAAATGATCTTGAATGGATAAATGGAAAAACAAAATATATACCATACAATGCAATACGACTGAGTAATCTTAAAAAGGAACAAACTGTTGATTCATGCAACAATTTGGATGAATCAAAAAAGCATTATGTTGAATGAAAGTAGTTGGTCTCAAAAATGAAAGAGGGGACATCACTACAGATTCCATGGGCATTAAAAGAATAATAAAGGAATACTAGGAACAATTCCAAGCTGACAAATTTAACAGCCTAGATGAAATGGACCAAAACATTAACACAGCTGCCAAAACTCATACCAGGAGAAAAAGACAATCTAAGTAGGTGTATATCTATTAAAGAAATTGGATCAATAATGAATAACCTGCAGAAAGCACCAGCCCCACATGGGTTCACTGGTGAATTCTACCAAACTTTTAAGGAGAAAATTATACCAATTTTGTACAATCTCTTTTAGAGGACAGAAGTGGAGGAAATACTTCCTAACTCACTCCACAAGGCCAGCACTATCCTAATACCAAAACAGACAAAGACATTATAAGATAAGAAAACTACAGACCAATATCTCTCATGAACATAGATGCAAAAATCCTCAACAAAATACTAGCAAATTGAATCCAACAATGTATTTAAAAAAAATTATACACCACAACCAAGTAGGATTTATCCTAGGCATGCAAGACTGGTTCGATATTTGAAAATCAATTCATGTAATCCATCCTATCAGCAAGCTAAAAAAAAGAAAAATCACATGATGATATCAATAAAAAAAAAAAAGAAAGAGCATTTGACAAAGTTCAACACCTGTTCATAATAAAAACTCTCAGTAAACAAGAAATAATGGAGACTTTCTCAAACTGATAGACCGTCTACCAAAAAACCTATAGCTAACATCATATTTACTGATGAAAAACTCTAAACATTCCCTTTAAGATCAGGAACAAGGCAAGGATGTTCCCTTACCACTGCTTTTCAACATCATACTGGAAGTCCCAGCCAATGCAATAAGACAATAAAGGAAATAAAAGGTATATGGATTGGGAAGGAACATATAAAACTATCTTTGCTCACAGATGACATGATCATCTAATAGCAAAGTTGCAGGATACAAGATTAATACAGAAAAGTCAATTTGTTTTCCTATATACCAACAATGACCAAATGGAATTTGAAATCTGAAACACAATACCATTTTCATTAGCACCCCAAAAAATGAAATACTTAGGGAAAGATCTAATGAAATATGTACAAGATCTATATGAGGAATACTACAAAATGCTGATGAAATCAAACAACTAAATAAACGGAGAGAGATTCTATCTCCATGGAGAGAAAGACTCAATATTGTCACGATGTCAGTTCTTCCCAGTTGATTTATAAAATCAATGCAGTCAAAATCCCACCAAGTTATTTTGTGGATATCAGCAAACCCAAAGTTTATATGAGAAGCAAAAGACCACAATAGCCAATACAATACTGAAGAACAAAGTTGGAGTATTAACACTCGACATCAAAACTTATTATAAAGCTACAGTAAGCAAGACAGTGTGGTATTGGCAAAAGAATAGACAAATAGATCAATGGAATAGAACTGAGGGCCCAGAAATATACTCCCATAAACAGAGTCACTTCTTCTTTGACAAAAGAGAAAAAGCAATACAATGGAGCAAAGACAGCCTTTTCAACAAATGGCGCTGGCATAACTGAACATCCACATGCAAAAAAATAATAATGTAGACACAGACCTTACACCCTCAAAATGGTCCATAGACCTAAATGTGAAACACAAAACTATAAAACTCCTAGAAGACAGAAAAGGAGAAAACCTAGATGACCTTGGGTATGGCAATAACTTTTTAGATAAATAACACAAAAGGCACAGTCCATGAAAGAAAGAATTAATAAGCTAGACTTTATTAAAATTGAAAACTTCTCTGCAAAAGACAATGTCAAGAGAATTAGAAGCCACACACAGAGAAAACACTTGCAAAAGACATACCTGATTAAAGGACTATCCAAAATATACAAAGAACTCTTAAACTCACCAATAAGAAAACAAACAACTCAAAAAATGAGCCCAACACCTCAACAGACACCTCACCAAAGAAGATACACAGATGGTATTAAGCACTTGGAAAGATGTTCCACATCAGATATCAGGAAAATGCTACTTAAAACAACAACATACCAACACACACCTGTTAGAATGACCAAAATCCACAAAACTGACAGCATCAAATGCTAATGAGGATGTGGAGCAATAGGAGCTCTCATTCACTGTTGCTGGGAATGCAATATGGTACAGCTACTTGGGAAGACGGTTTAGTGATTTGTTACAAAACTAAACATGTTCTTACCATACAATCTGGCGATGACACTCTCATGTTCACAAAGAAACCTACACACAAGTGTTTATAACAGCTTTATTCATAATTGCCAAAAGCAAACGAGATGTCCTTTGGTAGCTGAATGAATAAACTGTAGTAATCTAAACAACAGAAGTATTATTCAGCACTAAAAAGAAATGAGCTGTCCAAGCTGTGAAAAGACATAGAGAAACCTTAAATTCATAAGTCAAAGAAGCCAATCTGAAAAAGCTACATACTGTACAATTCCAAATATATGACATTCTGGAAAAGGCAAAACTATGGAGAGAGTAAAAAGGCCAGTGGTTTTCAGGGCTTTGGGGGATGGCAAGGAATGAACAGACAGAGCACAGAGGATTTTTAGAGCAGTGAAAATACTCTGTCTCATACTATGATGATGCATACATGTCGTTATACATTTGCCTAAACCTACAGAATGTATAACACCAAGAGTGAATCCTAAGGTAAACTATGGACTTCGGGTAATTATGATATGTCAATGTAAGCTCATCACTTGCAATACATGCACCACTCTGATGTCAGAGATTGATAATGGGGAGGCCATGCATGTGTGGAGGCAGGGGGTGTATGGGAAATCTCTACACTTTTCTCTCAATTTTGCTGTGAACCTAAAACTACTCTTTAAAAAAAAAAAGTATTTAGAAAAAATAAAAGTATATGCAAAAGCCTTTCTTATCAAGAGGAAAAGTTACATGAAATGCTTCACAAATAGGTTTGTGTAGTTTTGAAACGCTCCCCTACATAGAGCACCCCTGCTGAGTTTCATCAGTGTAGCCTAGGGATCTATAATATTTAATTGGAATAGCTCACTGAAGTTACTTTGTTATATTTAATTATAAATTCCCTTTTACTAAAATATCTAGTATCCATTTGGGGAATACAATATAGACCTAGAAACTAAACTAATATATGATTAATTCACAGGAAGACTTGGAAGGCACTAAACAGTTGCTTACAAAATAAGACATTTAAAAATACTATCTGCATCAGTTTTATCTGTACTATCTCCCACATAGACAAGGTTCCTGCCCTTTGTCCCAAGCCTACAAGCCTCCATTGACAGATCACATCCCACTCCCAGTACCTAGACAGTGCTTTGCAATAAACATACTGAATGGATGCATGATTAAAGACGGCAATAACAGAACTTACCTGAATTGGAGCCTCTCTTCCCTAGGTAGGCTTCGACTCAAATAAATTCATACATCAGATGTAAACCTACTACTGCCATTCAGGCAGCCTTACATCTTCCTGAAGATGCCTCCTGGACTCCTCCCTTTGCTACTCCACATTGGCAGTTGCCATTGTGACAACGGAGAAAGAGGAGCAGCAAGCAGCAAAAGAAGCTGTCCCAAGTAGGCTCAATGCACTGGCTATCGCTAGAGACAGAGAACTAGCAAATGAATGCCTACACAAGCTGAGTGGTGCTGGTTCACAGATTAGGAACCAATCTACTGGACTGGCTCAGGACCTCTGCACATGCTACCCCATCTGCCTGCTGACTGCCTACCTAATAACTGACTCTCATCTATCAGGTGATGAGATGACTCTCACCTTACATTTTACCCCCTTCAAAAAATTTCCCTGACCACCATTATTCTCTCTCAGCAACTGGTCTGTTTCTGTCATAACACTTACCACAATGTGTAATTATTTGTTTGCATGTTTTCTCATTTTATATCTGTCTCTACCACTAGACTCTAAGTGCCATGAGAGCAAAACTCATGTTTCTCCTGGTCACTATTCTAATTTCAGCGACTAGCACAGCTTCTGTCCCACAATAGGCACTAATAAACAGCTGACCTTCAAAGTAATAAACTTTACTTTCTTTGGGGGAGGAAAGGGACTCTTCCATATACTTAGCATGGGAAGCAATATGCTACAATGGAAAGAGCACAATTTGGGAACCACACATAATTAGAAACTCAGCTCCACTGCTTACCTAGCTACCTGCTTACCGATCTTTGATGGCCTATTTTATATCTTGAAGCCCCAATTTTCGCAACTTAAAATGATGACAATAATACTTCCCTGACATAAATCACCCAGATTCTCTTGTATACTGTAGATATTCAATAAGTGATAGTTATTAGTACTTCTTAGAATGATCATATCTTTCCATCCACTAAGAGGTCTTAAATGAGTGAGACTACACTGTAACAGAAATGAGTTGTCAGTCTTATAAACATGGCAATATCAAAATACTATATTTATAAAGGTAAGCTGTATTTTCAAATCTTTTATTTAATGTATGCTTTTTCAGTAAAACTACAGAACTTCTAAACCTATTTAAATCAATGTTTAGAGAAAACTACATCCATGATTAGGTATTTTTTCACATCATCAGGTACTAACTACACTGAAACACATAACGTTCTTTTTCAAACCATGCTGTTTAAAGTCACCAAGAGAGGGGATTTCCCTGGTGGCACACTGGTTAAGAACCTGTCTGCCAATGCAAGGGACACAGGTTCGAGCCCTGGTCCAGGAAGATCCCACATGCTGTGGAGCAACTAAGCCTGTACACCACAACTACTGAAGCCTACATGCCTAGAGCCCCATGCTCCAAAACAAGAGAAGCCACTGCAGTGAGAAGCCTGTTCACTGCATTGAAGAGTAGCCCCCGCTCACCATGCACGCAGCGATGAAGACCCAATGCAGACAATAAATAAATAAATAAATTTATTTAAAAAATTAAAAATTAAAGTCACCAAGAGCGACTTCCCTGGTGGCACAATGGTTAAGACTCCATGCTCCCAATGCAGGGGGCCCAGGTTCAATCCCTGGTCAGGGAACTAGATCCCACATGCACGCCACAACTAAGAGTTCACATGCCACAACTAAGGATCTGGCGAGCTGCAACTAAGACCCAGTGCAACCAAATTAAAAAATAATAATAATGTAACCAAATAAATACTTTAAAAAAATCTCCAGAAAGCATTAATCTTAAAGTCACCACGAGTTTTCAAATACACAAAAACGAAAAGTAAACATAATATTTGACTGCGTTTTTGTTCTCAAATTAAAATTTTAGTATCAGTAAAAGGATAAAGGTCTTACTAACAAAAATTGACTTAGAGACATCCTTTTCCATTTTATAAAAGAAAATTTTCACAAGTGACTTTCCAAAGATTAAGAATTGGAATGTTTTTATTAAAGTTAAACAGCAAGTATACAAACATATATATGAATAAAACAATTCATACATAAAGATACTGATATAAATCCTTTTCTTCCTGCTCAAATGTAATTTCTGCCTTGCTGCTAAACAGTCATAGTCCTTCCTTACCAGAATGATTGGTTTACCTTTAACTCCACAGGGCTTAAACTATCCGTCTTTCAAGAAGCTTTGACAGGTTTTGACAATTTAACCCACTGAGCTCACAGCACCCAAGGGAGGGTCTTGGTTGCAAGTTTTATTTCTGATGCAGCTGACCACTAATACCAACTCCACAGATAATGGATTTCAATAACCACCACCCTCAGGTTAACACTTTGAGTAGTACCCATAATATTGCTTTAATTAAGTTAATACATGAAGGTCACAGTTTGGTAGAAAGTTTTATTAAATTTGGCAGTGCTTAAAATAATAATAATAATTAAAAAAAAGGAATTGTGTGTTCATCTGTACAGTAACTCTATAAATTTGCCTATAGATAAAATCCAGTTTGTGCATGGATTTATACTGCATTTCAATTTATTTTCTAAAAGGAATTCAATTTACTAGTTCCATTTCCCCAAAATATGTACATTTCTAGCATTTCTAACTGATAGTTTCATGACAGATGGCTCTAACCATGCTGGGCACAGAATGGGTCTACCTGGCCCAAAGCGGCCACCCACTAGAGCAAAGGAGATTCCCACCACCGCCATGCCCAGCCTCTGATTTTGGAGCACTGTGATAGTGGAAAGGATTAACGCTTTGATTTGTCTTCTGTCTAATGATTAACTTCATGTGTTAAATATTAATATATTTCTGAAATAATGAAAGTATTTTTTCATCTTGAAAAATAAAAATATATAAAATTTGCTTTCGAACCTACACCCCGTATGCAGTAGAAAATAAGCAAAAGAGTATTCACAATGATATACGAAAAGGCAAAGCGAACAGATGTTTAAATGAATCTGAAATTAAAGATTCACTCTAAAGTGTTAAAAAAAGGCGATATTGTATTTTAATACACAAATCACATACTTGGGGGGTTGATACATTTTTCTATTTTTATATGTAGTATTAGGTAATCTAGGTTATTTTAGAGAAAAGCAAAAAATGGTGGCTGAATTTATACATATTGAATTCAGCAATAATTGTATTTTTTAAATACACAACCTGACAGGCACTACGATAGATAATAATGAATCAGCATGGGAGCCATTTAATACACTTCTTGATTAACTCATTGCCTGTCCACTTCGCACACAGACATGCTTACATGTCATAATCGTCATAATTCCCATCATCCCCACTGCTAACTCTCAAGCTCCTTGATTAGTGCACAACTCCCAGACGAGCCATTGCTAACGCTAAATAATTCTCTTCAGCCTCCTGCTACTATTCTGCAGGATCTCCAATTAAATATAATGTCCCTGATGAGCCATATTAATGTGAACAAATTCCTACCAGGAATCCTAACCTATTCCATTTTCCCCAAAAATGTAGAGAAAGTAATTTAGCCAAGCCAAAGATAATCAAAACATTTTAAATTGATATAGTATAATGCCTCGACAAAATATGTTTTTCCGAAAACATTAAGAAAAAGGGATGGAAAAAGAAAAAAGTAATGTCTAAACATGTTAAAAGCTTTCTTCTCCTGATTAATTTGTTCTTCACTGAAAAGTCTAGTGTTTTAAACATGCATAGGTAGATACATTGTATTCTTAATCCAAAAAGGTTACTGAAAGCTGTTTTATGAGAAAAGTGAGCAACAGCAAGTTTTAAAGCAAGTATACCATTTAAAAACACTTTAATTACCTAATTACCAGAACTCCAAGGTCCATAATCACATTAATGAAACCAATTCCTTCCTTCCCATTAAATGCGGTATTACAGTCACTATCAGAGGCTTTGTCATGGAACTTTATGTTGCCAATAAGAAAACTTCATTTGGAACAATGACAATTGTAAGTATTTTTTGCAAGAATAAATTAAGAATCCTATAGATTTTCTACCTCAATCTAAAAGACTGGGACAGTTACTGACCTACTTAAGACTAACTGGGAAACACGGAGTATGAAGGCCATTATCTTAAAATATTCTGTACTAGTAAAAGCAACTTAAGAAAATGTTATTTAAATATACCATCTCAACTACACACATACATATAATAAAAGGTCACCTGACTTTTCAGTTACCACATCCAAACAGTTTCACAAACTTGACTCTGGTCATTTATTTCTATTTGAGGATTAACAATTGCATTAGCTGCAAATAAGTCCATTAACAGATTTTGTGAAGTGATTTTTTAAAAATTAAGAACTTTAACTCCTTTCCAAATAAAAAAAGGTTGAAAAATATCCTGAAAAGTAAATCATGAAAATGAGAAAAGGTAAATGCTTGAGGTTTTGCCACAAATTGCTTTTAACTCTATGTACACCTAGGATAAAAATAAAGATATTCTAACAAAAATAAACAGATAGGTTTATTAAAAGAGATATACATATATGAAAAGATATAAAATAAAGATATTCTAACAATCCCATAAAATTTTTATAAGGTTTTCCCTAAGGTCTTTTATACCTTAGCCTACACTAATGTATTCCATCTCCATTTACCTGATCATTACCCTCCAGTTTGTTCAGCTGGAACCAACATACACTAATTACATAGACATCACGAAGTCCTATTTGTCCTCAGTACCTCCCCAGACAGCAGGGAAATAATATCAAGGGTAGGCATGCTAAGTGATGATTCCCCCCACCTTACTGTCAATCATCCCAGGAAACTCCACTCAATCTCATTACTGAATCCTAAGGGTAAAACTACAATACTCACTAGGAATCATACTTCAAACAGCAGGCTGCCTGGCCAAGATACGAGTCACAATGACTACTTCCCTGATTTTAGGTTTTGGTGTTAATGCAGTAAATATCAGGTAATTTTCATTTAAATCCAATGTTACTATACACAAACAAAGAAACAAAATATTGTTAAGTTCAGTTTAGGAGTCTAGATAGGAAATATAGCCAAAGTTGAAGTATAAAATCATTTAATCCCATTTTTTTTTAAATCAAAACCCTAACTTAAGGGTTTAAAACAAATATAACAATATTTTGCTATTTCTTATGGAAAGGCTTACTAGTCTTTTTACTTGAAAACACACATACATAAAGTTATCATAAAAGTAAATAAAGTTATCTAACATGCATTTTGAGAAGTACAAACACAATAATCTCTAAATTCTCATAATTAATTGTTCCCACTATTCACCAAACTAATGAAGTAAGACCCATCTTCCCATTTAAAAAGTCCTAGTCACCAAAATCATCAAACATTTCTCACTCTTTATTATTTCTAAACTTCTCTGGGACTACCTAAAATCACAGTACTTTAGCGGCATAAAACCCTACAATCCACCTCTCCTGCCTTCTAAGTCAATATAATATTAATAAGGTCCTCTTAAACAAATAAAATCTCCTACATCAGCCCTCAGCCTAAAATCTAATGAATTTGTTCCATAATCTGTCTCTGTTTGCTCCAAAATTTTATGTAATGGTCCTAATAATTTCCACTTTATAAGGTATTACAAATTTTTTCTTTTTTTTTTTTCTTTTGCTGCACCACACAGTATGTGCGATCTTAGTTCAGTGATCAGGGATCGATCCCATGCTCCCTACAGTGGAAGCCTGGAGTCTTAACCACTGGGCCACCAGGGAAGTCCCCAATATCTTTTAATATCTTTAGTACAGTTCCCTCTTCAATTTTCCTCACAATTTTCTAGGCCATTCTTGCATATTTACTCCTTTGTCAATCCCCCCCATTACATTATTATATTTATTAGGATTTAATACAAAAACGTTGACCTAGAAATAACTAGCATTTACAATATTGTTTCCCTATACAAAAATAAGAAGTCCTCATATAAGCTGTACAAGTCATTTTAAATTCATATCATAAAATGTTTTTACCTTTGCCACTACTTCCATGAGATTAAATTTTTTGAAGTTGTATTGTTCTACTTTGTTGATACTAAAGAAAACTATAGATTTCTTTGTATTTATTTTTTAACTACCACACAGACTTTTCTTACTGTTTCTAAAGAGTAATTCAGTTGTCGGTATAACTAGAAACTCAACACAATCTTATTATTTTTGCCTTTCTTGTCCACCATTTTATAACTCTTGCCTAACTGCATTACCGAGCAATGCTATTAAATAATTAGATAGCAAATGTATGGATCTTCATCCTGACTTTCATGAGAATGCTTCCTATGAGGTATGACTTTTTAATTCTGGGACAGCAGTGTTTATCTAATCCTGTTTTACTAAGGATTTTACAAGGAGAAGGCAGTGAATTTCTTTTAAATGACATTTAGGCTTCCATCAAGATGATCATATAGTTTTCCTCCACTAACCTATTAGCATATTCAATTAAATTAATAGTGTCTAATATTGAACCATATTAAAATGGCATGACTACATTCTGCATGACTGCAGCATATTACTTAAATTTTATTCTATTTCCTATTACTTAGGATTCTTCTATCAATATATGTAACAGTCATTGTAATTTTATTTTTTGCTTACTATCTTTGCCCAGATTTTGATTTCTAAGTTACTATGCTGCTTTCATAAAAAGAAACAGAAATCTATTTTTCTTTCTCTATGTCTAGAGCAATTTAAATAGTGTCAAAATTTATTCCTTCCTGAAAATTGCAAAGAACCCTTGTGAGAATCTCTAGGCCTACCTTACTCAGGCACTTTCATGCACAGAGTTGTGGGCCTATACATAATTACTCATCACCAATTCTGTAAACTGAGGAAAAGAAAATAACTACTTAACATTTTAAAAGGCTTTTAAAAGCATATTAAACCCCACTTTAAATAATGGATAGAACAACCATAAGATCAGCCAGGCAACAAATGACTTAAATATCCTTATGAGCCAACCAGTCCTAAAAGACATCTATAGAACACTCCCCCCAACAACAGCAGAATACACATCCTCAAGTTCACATGTAACATTCTCCAGGATAGATCATACGCTAGTCCATAAAACAAACATCAAAAAATTTTAAAGGATAGAAATAAGAGAAAACACATTCTCTGACCAAAACAGAAGGAAATTAGGAATCAGTTATAGGAAGAAACCTGGGAAATTCATAAATATGTGGAATTAAACAACAAACTCCTAAATAACAAGTGGATCAAAGAAGAAATCACAAGAGCAACCAGAAAATATTTTCAGAAATGAAAATGAAGATACAACATGTCAAAACATGGGATGCAACTAAAACAACAGAGAAAAATGTACAGTTAAACACCTATGTTAAAAACACCTCAAAACAACCTAGTCTTCTACATTAAGAAACTATTTTTTAAAAGAGCAAACTAAATCCAGAGCAAGAAGAATGAAGGAAACAAAACTAATGTAAATATAAATGAAGTAGAGAATTAAAAAAGAGAGAAATCAATGAGACCAAAAGTTGGTTCTTTGAAAAGGTCAATGAAACTGAAAACCTTTAGCTAAAATGACAAAGAAAAAATGAAAAGACTCAAATAACTAAAGCCAGGAAAGAAAGAGACATTACTACCGGCCTTACAGAAATAAAAATGATAAATATTATAAATAATTACATAATGATAAACAATAACAAGATGAAATGGACAGATTCTCAGAAAGACACAAACTATAGACACTAACAAGAAGAAATAGAAAAATTTCAAAACATCTATTACAAGAGACTGAATTAGGAATCAAACAACTACCCACAGAGAAAAGCTCAGACCCAGATGGATTCACTGGTGAATTCCACCAAACATGTAAGGAATAATTAATACCAATTCTTCACAAACTCTTCCAAAACAACAGAATATGAGGGAACACTTTCCATCTTATAGTATGAGGGCAGAATAACTCATACGAAAAACAAAGACATCAAACAAAAAGAAACCTGTAGACCAATATCTCTTATAAATATGGATGAAAAATTCTCTACAAAACACCAGCAAACTGAATCCAGCAATATATACAAAGGACTATACATCATGACCAAGTGTGATTTATCCCAGGAATGCAAGGCTAGTTTAACATCCAAATATCAATTAATGTAATATACCATATGAATGGAATAAAAGATAAAAACCACATTATCATCTCAGTAGACACAGCAAAAGCATTTGAAAAAATCCAACACCCAATCATGATAAAAACTCTCAACAAACTAGGAACAGCAGAATGCTTCCTCAACCTAATAATGAGAATTTATGAAAATCCCAGAGCCTAAATCAAACTTAGTTGTGGAATACTGAATGTTTTCCCCCTAAGACAAGGAACAAAACAGGATGCCTGCTCTCACCACTTCTGTTCAGTATCATTCTGGAAGTTAAAGCCAGGGAAATTAGGCAAGACCATGAAATAAAAAGCATCCAGTTAGAAAAGGAAGAAGTAAACGTATCTCTTTTTTCACATGACATGATCTTCTAGAGAGAATCCTAAGTAACCTATATTTTTTGAAACTCTTAGAACTAATAAACAATTTCAGCAAGGTTGCAGGACACAATTACATACAAAAATTAATTGTATTCCTACACACCTGCAATTAACAATAAAAACTGAAATTAAGAAAATGTAATTCTAGGGAATTCGCTGGCAGTCCAGTAGTTAGGACTCCACACTTCCACTGCAGGGGGCATGGGTTCGATCCCTGGTCAGGGAACAAAGATCCCACAAGCTGCACAGTGAGGCCAAAAAAAAAAAAGAAGAAGAAACTGCAATTCTAATAGCATCAGAAATAATACTAAAAAACTTAGCAATAAATATAGCAAAGTAGGAATTCCCTGGTGGTGCAGTGGTTAAGAATTCACCTGCCAATGTAGGGGACAAAAGGGTTCAATACCTGGTCCAGGAAGATCCCACATGCCACCCGAGCAACTAAGCCCGTACGCCACAACTACTGAGCCTACATTCTAGAGCCCACGTGCCACAACTACTGAAGCCCACGTGCCTAGAGCCCATGCTCCACAACAAGAGAAGCCACTGCAATGAGAAGCCCATGCACCAAAACGAAGCGTAGCCCCTGCTCACCAAAACTAGAGAAAGCCCATGCGCAGCAAGGAAGACTCAACGCAGCCAATAAATAAATTTTAAAAAATTAGAAAAATAAATGTAACAAAGTAAGTGCAAAATTTACACTCTGAAAACTATAAAACATTGAAAGGAATTAAAGCAATGTAAAGCGGAACAACATCAAATGAAATATCCATGCTCATGTACAGGAGGACTTAAAAATGCTGAAATAAAGATACTTCTCAAACTGATCTACAGATACAACACAATGCCTATCGAAATCCCAGCAGGATACAGTTTTCCACTAGGACAAATTTCCCCTCATAAACCATTCTCCACAAATCTTTTCAAAGAATAATAAAGGCCTGGAGAATGACACATAAAAGACAATTCATGACTTGATAAGAAGCTTAACCCCTATTTTGCTCTCTCCGGCCCTGACCATTTTCCACTGGAGTACTTTACACTGCTTGTTGACTCCAGCCTCATCCCCTGGATGCAGTTGCTCTAATCTCATCAGTATGTATGGAGTGTTTTCCTGGGTAAAGTCTGACTACTCGGGTCAGTCTTCTCAAAGAAAGCAAGAGAACTTCCTCAACAGAGAACAGGGTATCATACTATTTTAAGACAATCCAAAATAAGTGAACTAGATAGATAACCGCAAACCCTCCCTAGAAGCACCTAAAAATCCTGATTACATATAACAAACACCCTTTAAATGAACAGTTTGGCTTACAAGAAACCACAAGCAATCCCTAGGGATCAAAAACAAAGAAGAAGCTATAAGCCAGACAGTATCCACTAGAGCTGATACCACTAATCTTGGAGAGTATAAGCGGGGATCTGAATAACTAGAGAACTGAGTGTTAACTCTCAGAAAAAGGAACCATGTGTGAGCTCAATATTTGAAGGAAAACTCATAAGGCCATACTGCTCAAAGATTACATCCTCAGTGAATTGGCGGGGGCTGGGGAGAATAAATAATCTACTAAGTAGGGAGAAGACATACTTATTATCAGCTGTGCTTCAAAGTAAAGGAAAACATCTCAGGAAATTAGGAATCATGGGCCTATTTAACAGAGGGAGGGAGGGAGTGTGTGTGTGTGTGTGTGTGTAGTTTCATCTTGTTTTGCCCCATCCTCATAATTCAGCAACCTTCATGCCAAGAAATTAATATAAAAATTAGTCATTGATACCCCAGAGGGATTAGTAGAAACGAATAGAGCAATTACCCAATGGGGTTATATTTACAACCCAAACCATGCGGAGTTCAACACCAAAGATACCAAATATGAGGTCACAAACAAAATCTATACACATGAGGAAACAATTCATTGAGAGGAAGAGTCAGAAACAGAAATAGATACGTAGGAATATGAAATAATATAACAAAATGATAGAACCTTTAAATTAAGTATGCTATAAGAAGACACTAAAGAACTCAAACACGTAAGAAAAAACACAAAACAAAAATCAGGCAGGGAATTCCCTGGCAGTCCAGTGGGTAGGACTCTGCACTTTCACTGCCGAGGGCACAGGTTCAATCCCTGGTTGAAGAACTAAGATCCTGCAAGCCACAGGGCACGGCCAAAAATAAAAATAAAATGTGCTTTAAAAAAAAACTCAGGCAGATTCAAACAGGAGCAGTAGACCCAAGAGATTCCTCAACAGACAGCAAAGATGACAAACGCAACCAAAGTAATCACTCTCTCAGGCAATTTTCAACGGTGAATGCAAAAAATGTTAGATGAGAGGTTGCTGTGGGACAAAACATTCACGTGGGTTCAAAGATTCACTCCCCAAAATTAATTTTAAAAAGGGGGGAAATGCACCATTTTAATGGAAGGGACCAATGGAAGAAAACTGCATAATCATCTTTAAAAGCCAACTTTTTCCCATTCAACATTGTTTGTAAGTTACTTGGCTTTCCTTCGTCATGTGACTTATCGCTCAATAGTTATTACAACTGTTAGTCTTCTTCCCCTGCTTAACTGTTTAAAAATTAGTTGTTTTTAACATAAAATAGTTTTCACAATCAACTGTTCCAGTATTTTCCTACTGTAATAGTATTTACATTTCAATTTGTGAAAAAAACATGACGCACATAAGATTTTTTTACTCCAAGTAACATTTAAAATCTCACCTCCTGAAAATCAATACTGAAACATTTATAATACATCTGAAAACCATGCCTTGTTTATAATACCGATATTGTAAAGCTGATTAGACATGATGGTAACCTTTGTGATCATCTGTTAAAGAAGGAAAATATGCTGTTAGAGGAATTCACCTTTTTCTCTTTCTTGAGGCTGAAGCAGAAACCAAATAGCAGATCTGGCCCTATTGCTAAGGCTTAAATCAAACTTTGAACATTCTGACCATCATTATTATCCTGCTTTTACTTACCGTATCTTCCTGGAAACTGACTTACAGGAAGTTTTGACTGAGCATGCATTGCTTGCTTCCCACTGCGGCGCCTGGCAAATCTTATTCTAAGCTATGTGTCATAATCTCTGGTTAAAAAAAAAAAGTGGCTATAAGTTTTTAAAATATAAAAACCACCACCTCTGCTTCAGGAAGGATAAACGACAAAGACTTAAAACTCCAACCAACTCTTTTGAAACCAGTTTTGCCAAAGTTTGGAAAGTGTCCACAAAGCTAGAAATGTAAGAATGTGAAAAGTTAGTCATGCTCTTTGCGGCAACAGCTTACAGAAGTAGATTGTTCTGTAACACCAACACTGAAATATAAATAAATAGGAAAAAGTTGAAATATAATTTTGGACTATGCATGCCAACAGTCACCTCCATGAGAACACAGCATAGAGAATTAACTATAGTGTTATATGAAAAAAAAATTACAAGTGAAAGGTGGTTGTTAGGCTTGAAATAAAAAGTGTCCACAATTCAAACATTTTTCTCAATTTACCCATGAATGGAAACACAGTCTGAGCTAATACACTGAAAATAAACACAAAATTAGAAGAAGGAATTTTAAATCTACTACTAGCTTGATGGTAACACAAAATTCTTTCTGGAGGAGTTTACTATTGGTAAATGCCTTAGTTTACCAATCAAGAATGACAGTAAAGCAACAGTTTTCACATTATTTCATGAATATTTTGTGAGGAATATAAACTACTGAAACTATCACAGTTAAAACAAATTATTGGTAAAGAAGCCAGAAATTATTATTCAAAAAATATCAAACAGTATATATGCAAGTTTTTTTTAATTGCTTGATTTAATTATTTTAAGTAAAGGATAAATATTTTAAATGCATCAGCCAAATAAACTAGATAATATACTTAACCTTTATTCTGGGGAAATTAGAGTAGCTTGCAATTGTTTCCATTTTGCTTTTTTAAAAAAGGAAGACAGTCACAGTAAAACAATAAAACATACTTCTAGATAAAATTTTAAAATCACAGAGACGGAAAATTCTTCACATTAAATTACTATATGACAAAAGCTGACATTACCAATAGATCCTGTTATCAAAAGTAGTGTGAAAGAATGAAAAACAGTAACTTATATCAAAGTACAACTACTTACATTTCATTCCATACAGTTCCAACAATTTATATACTTTTCCCATGGGATTTTTCTCCTACTCATTCATAGTTTATTACTGCTAAAAATGTCTGCTGTGATAAAAATCCCCAGTAAAAATATATCATTCACTGCTTTACACTATACCTTCTTTTGTTCATGTCCAATCAGCACTAGCCTTTCATTTATCAAACTTTCAGCTGATCACAGGAAAGCATTTAGGAAGGTTAAACAATTACAGCATCCCGAGTGACACTGGAGTTATCCGGTGGGGAAACATGCTCTCATAAGGGAGCATTGTATAAACATTTCATTAATCTTTGAATCTAACTTTCTCATGCTTTGCTAAAATGTACTTGGTGACCAGAATCAGTCTCCCAAATTTTTATTCTATTCTAGGCTTTTAAAGTCTCAAAAATAAAATAGTTAAGACATACACTGAAGACATTATGATGCTCCCATTTCGCTTAATACAAAAGTGACTAATTAAATAGGTATTTTTTTTAATTGTCTGCTTTTCAGGCCAACCAAAAAAAAACCCTACATCTTTCACTATTTTTCTATTTGATCCAAAATAAGGTCTTGATTCAAATAAAGCAAATATACTTACAGAACTAGCATCAACATCACTGTGGATGGCAACCGTCTTAATGCCCATCTTCTTACAAGTTTTAACAACCTATATTAAAATACATTAATGTTATCTATTAACAGTAATTCATATTTAAAGGGATTTAATAATAAAATTCACAGAATAAAATGGAAAATAAGATTAAAATTCCACTCACCCTACATGCAATTTCTCCTCTATTAGCAACAAGAATTTTATCAAAAGTCTAAAGAGAGAAGAAACACACAAGAAATTGTTACTCTCACTTTGGGACCAGAAAAACACCAAGCTTTTCCACAATTACCACAGGACATAATCCTAATAAACATTACTTCCCACACTAGCATTAAATACTATACATACATTCATTTACAACCAGGCTGCTACTAAACTCACGTGGTAGGATCTGGACTTATAATTATCCTGGTAAAGCATCAATTATCCTGTTAAAGCATCAATAATTCATTAGGGGACTAAGATCTCTTGCCAAAAGATAATCTTCAAATGATATTTCAGAATACTAAAAAACTTTAGACAAAACTGCTTGAGAATTTACTCAATTATTTTCTAAATTCAGGGAAACTCTGTTGTATTTATCAAAGGGAAGTCTGATATAAATTATATACCACCTCTTTGGGATTGGGGCATAGAATTAAGTGACATTTTCAGTAACTCACAACAGATACTAGTTATGCTTATTTCCCAAGACTCCCAGGCCAAGCAGGTTATGCTATTTGAGTTCAACCTTAAGTTTGAATAACCACCAAATTTTGAAGCTGCTGAGGCCACATAATAGAAAAACAAGTTCCATCCTGTATGGCACTGGAGACCTAAATTCTAGGCCCAGTTTTGCCATTAATGACCTATTTGACTCTAAGCAAATCAATCTCTATACACTGAAATCTCTTGATTTCCACATATATAAACTGATAGCATTCTAATGGGAAACCATTTAACAAGGTTCTCTCCCTACTCTAAAACTGTATAGGCTAATCCTTATAAAGAAAAGCACACGAACAATTATAAGTAATTTGGATGCTATATATTTTAGTACGCAATGATTTCTGGGTTAGTGAATTGTTACACATTCAATGGAACTATTTTTTAAAGTTTTAGTTATATTTCTAAAAGAAAAGTTAAAGTTATATATGATCTTAAAAGTACTCTTATATAACTTAAAGCAATATTTTAACCTGACAGGGAGTCACAGAATCTCAGAAATGGAAAAGGCCTTCAAAGTCTTCATTTAACCTTTATATCACACATGGCTTATTCCACCAAACTGAGGCAAGCCTCTGCCTTAAAAACTGGTAAATTCCTAATCTGATAGAATCCTGAGTCATTCAGAGCCCTGAGCAGATGGGCCCTTAAAATACCCTAATCTCACCTCAGGTGTGAGGCTATAAAATCATCTGCCTTTCTATACTCATCCGCTCATGGTAAATTCCTGTTAAATAGTAAGCATATACTAAGAAAAACATGTTCATATTTCCTTGAACTGCATTTTAAAATGTGAGTTTTTATTATTAAACAGACTACACAAACACTGGAAGTTACACATTAAGCAACTGTTACACTAAATATGACAAATTATAATAATATTACAGGGTACAAATTCCATCCTAATTCCTATCCAAGAAGCAGAATAATGGTTAGCACCCCGTCTGGAGCCAAAATGCCCAGGTTGGAATCCCAACGCTACCACGTGTTCTTCTGTGGACAAGTCATCCTTCTGAACCCTCACTTCCTGGTATGTAAAATGGGAGTAAGAATAGCACCTGCCAGAAGAGGTTGCAAGAATATGAATTAATACCCTTAAAGTGTTTAGCGTAGTGCCTAACATGAAATATATACTCAATAGGTGTTAGCTAGAGTATTGTTATTCACTCCTTTTGGCCACAAACCAGATTACAAATCTAGGAGTGTGATTCTAACAGGGATAAATCTATACCAAAGTGAATATTGCATCTGACACGTTTCTATTCATCTCTACTCAGGACTTGTGATGGTTAGTTTTATGTGCAACCTGACTGAGCCACAGAGTGTCCAGATTAAACATTTTTTCTGGGGGTGTCTGTGGGGGTGTTTCCAGGTGAGACTAACATGTGAATCAGTGGACTCAGTAAAGTAGACAGCCCTCCCCAATGAGTGTGGGCATCACTCAATCCGTTGAGGGCCTGACAGACTAAAAAGTGGAAGAAAGGAGGATTAGTTCTGCCTGCCAGATTGAGCTGGGACATCGGTCCTCTCCTACCCTTCGAATGGGACTTATACCATCAGCTCTCCTGGTGGACCTGGACCTGGACTCAAATTACACTACCAGCTTTCCTGAGTCTCCAGCTTGCAGACAGCAGATTGTGGTGGGACTTCTCAGCCTCCATAATTATGTAAGCCGATAAAATGTCTCCCTGTGTCTCCTACTGGTTCTGTTTCTCTGAAGAACCCTGACTAATACAGGACAATTAATGGATTACCAATTAGTACACACGCTCAATAAAGCTAACATCAATTAATCTTCCATACCTAAGATTTTCTTTTAACTAAATAACAGATGAATATGGTTCAGAATTTAGAAGGTACAAAAGGGGACACACTGTAGGGACATCCAGGTCCTTGCCCCAGACAACTACTACTAGTTTCCTGAATATTCTTCCAGACAGGCTATGCATGTAAAAGATATACATACAAATAAAATTTTTTAAATTAGCCCTTTTTTTTGGCCACGCCACACGGCATGTAGGATCTTAGTTCCCCCACCAGGGATTGAACCTGGGCAGTGAGAGTGTGGGATCTTAACCACTGGACTGCCAGGGAATTCCCTAAGCCAATTTTAAATCTCTCCCTCTGCGTCAACAATTATAGGTAAACACCAAGTGCATTGATAACTTCAATGTACAATATGGCACAATCACAATAAAATGTGTTAGGTGCTACAACACAGCTAAGTGCAACAAAGGGAGAGAGCGTACAGCATGTGTTAAGGCAGTGACACTGAAAGCAGAGGGTAGCACTGAAAATCTACAAGTAATTTTTAAGATAGCTCAAGCACAAAACAATTATGGGGGTGTTGTGGCAAATAAAGCTGGGGTAAAAAGGCCAGATTAAGAATGGACTTATATATGTCATTTAAAGACCTGGGACTTTATCCTATATCTAGAGAGTCATATACAAGGCACTCTGAAGATACTCTAAGGAAAAAAAAAAAACACTTCAAGCCAAGAACCTGAATCCTTGAAGTCAGAGGGCTTTCAGGTACCGTGAGAGATAAAGAACTTTTGCAGCAACTGTTGGGTTTTAATTTTTTATTTTTACACAATTTTTAAAGGTTATTTTCCATTTACAGTTACTACAAAATATTGGCTATACTCCCCATGTTGTACAATATGTCCTTGAGCCTACCTTACGTCCCTATGTTGCCCGCCCTTCCCACTGCTAACCACTAGTTTGTTCTCTATATCTTTGAGTCCGCTTCAAGTTATATTCGCTAGTTTGCTATATTTTTTAGGTTCCACATTTAAGTGATATCACACAGTATTTGTCTTTGTCTTATTTCACTTAGCATAACGCCTTCCAAGTCCATCTCATTTTTGGCTGCACTGGGTCTTCGTTACTGCGAGGGCTTTCTCTAGTTGTGGCGAGCGGGGGCTACTCTTCATTGTGGTGTGCAGGCTTCTCAGTGCAGTGGCTTCTCTTGTTGCGGAACACAGGGTCTAGGGCTTCAGTAGTTGCAGCATGCAAGTTTAGTAGTTGTGGCTCATGGGCTCTAGAGCTCAGGCTCAGTAGTTGTGGCGCACAGGCTTAGTTGCTCCGAAGTATGTGGGATCTTCCCAGACCAGGGCTTGAACCCACGTCCCCTGCATTGGCAGGCGGATTCTTAACCACTGCACCACCAGGCAAGTCCCTGTTTCCATGTCTTGACAATTGTAAATAACACTGCTATGAACACTGGGGTGTGCAGCAACTGTTTTATAACTTTACCATTGATGTCATGGGGTAAAAAACACGGGAAGTTTCATGAGAAGTTATTTTCTTTTAATCCATTCTCTCTCTATCCCTCCTTCCTTTTTTCCCTTCCCTATGCTTATATCATAGCTGGGGTCTAAAACCACCAAGCACACTTCATTCCATGCAGAGACCAAGGGAAGGGCTGAGCTGGCCTGTTCCACTGGGTACTTGGAGGAATGACTGCAGAACTCTAGACCCCGAGTCACTCACCAAACACTTTCGAGAAGGAGTACAGCACAGTGGGTAATCTCACCAGCTCAGGAGAAGGACAGGCTTGAGTTTACACTTACTATTATGGATTTTGAGTGTGTTTCCAAATGTACAAAACTGAACGAACCAAACTGTTCAGGATAATATTAAACAACTGACATTTAGAGCACATGCTTTCTATATACCACATACTGTGGCAAATCCCTTCTGTGCACTACCTCATTTAATTCTCATAATAGTCCTATGAGGTCAGTTTTAATAAAATCCCAATTTTATAAATGAGAAAATTGAGGTTTGATGAAGCCTAATCACTTGCCTAAGTCACTGACAAAATTAACTAGTGGTAAAGCCAGAGTTCACACCAAGTATTCATGTCAAAACACACCATGATGTGCCATAATCAGAGTAAAATGGTGCAAGTTTTAAACACTGTATCATCAATGCCAGGACTTCCCTGACAGTCCAGTGGTTAAGACTCCGAGCTTCCAATGCAGGGGGCACGGGTTTGATCCCTGACGGAGGAACTAAGATCCCACACGCCTCACAGCATGGTCAAAAAATAAAAAATAATTTTAAGAAATATATTAAAGTTAATTTCACCTGTTTCTTTTTATTTTTAATGTGGCTATTAGAAAATATAAAATTACACATGCCCTGCAATTGAGGTCACATTATATTTCTTTTGCACTGCAGTGATATAGACCCTTTTTTCTCCAAGCCTTCAGATTCTTTTCAGTAGTTTTGTATACGTCAGCAATTTAGAAGACTATTTCATTCTCATTTGATCATTCATATTAGTTCTACTTTAATGACATTCAACTTGAACCATCTCTTAACCAAAACTCTTCTTCTGCCTCCTTTGATGCCTTCATTGTCACCAAATCATGTTTTACCTCCAATCACCACTTCTAGTTCCTCTGTCTCTCCTATTACAAGCCTCAAACATTATCATATATTAAGATTTTAATTGGAATTCCCTTGTCCCAAAATTTACAATATCCATAACTGCCTTCACTCAAAATGAATCTTACAAATATTAAGTAAATGAAAAAAAATCCATAGTTTAATCAAAATCTCTCAACTGCCTACTCTAAGAAAGAATGTTGTATTTGTGATCCTGCTGAAACAAGGGAAACACATTGTATTCAATTTGTGGTATAGGTACAAATACAAAATTAAAGACTCAGGTTGTGGTCCACAATGAAAAAAGGAACCAAGGTTGAGCACCCATAAAACCTATGATGTAGAGCAATAAATAATTACACAGCATCAACAAAATTTAATATGGGTCATATGGTAGTTCTATTTTAGTTTTTTAGTTTTAGTTTTTTTTAGTTTTATTCTAGTTTTTTAAGGAACCTCCATACTGTTCTCCATGACCCAGCAATCCCACTATTGGGCATATACCCTAAGAAAACCATAATTCAAAAAGATACATGTACCACAATGTTCACTGCAGCACTATTTACAATAGCCAGGACATGGAAGCAAACTAAATGTCCAATGACAGATGAATGGATAAAGATGTGGCACATATATACAATGGAATATTACTCAGCCATAAAAAGGAACAAAATTCAGTTATTTGTAGTGAGGTGGGTGGACCTAGAGTCTGTTGTACAGAGTGAAGTAAGTCAGAAAGAGAAAAACAAATACCATATGCTAACACATATATATGGAATCTAGAAAAATGGTACTAATGAACCTAGTGACAGGGCAGGAATACAGACTCAGACGTAGAGAACAGACTTGAGGACACAGAGGGGGAAGAGGAGACTGGGATGAAGTGAGAGAGTAGCACTGACATATATACACTACCAAATGTAAAATATGCAGCTAGTGGGAAGCTGCTGCATAGCACAGGAAGATCAGCTCGGTGCTTTGTGACGACCTAGAAGGTGGGATGGGGGAGTGGGAGGGAGGCTCAGGAGGGAGGGGATATGGGGATATATGTATACATATAGCTGATTCACTTTGTTGTAGAGCCGAAACTAACACAACATTGTACAGCAATTACACCCCAATAAAGATGAAAGAATAAAAGAAAAAAATAAAATAAAATTTAATCTGCCCAGTGAACACAATGTGGAGACAACAAAGTAAAACCATTATAACTTAGCTGTTAAAAGTATTTTTGAAATACTTACTTTTTCATTAGACTCATATCCTGCTGAACAGAGACTACGAGACACCACTAAGTGCTGTCTTGAATAACGTGGAACAAGCTACCAAAAAAAAAAAAAAAAGTGAAATAAAGTACAGATACTTGAATGAGCTTTAAAAATATTTTTCAGGGTGATTCTCCCAGTATGCTTCTAGCTACAGTGTTTCATCAATCAATATATGTAGTCCTAAGCAACATACCATAACTATAGAAGGTAAATCATAACTAGACACATCCGCTTGGCACACATGAGAAACCAAAGGCATCAAAACAATCTCCAGAAAGGTATAATAAGAATCAATGCGTCAAGTAAAATTTGGAGAAAGGCCTTTTTGACCATGCAGACTGATGTGGCAGGATCAGAATGTCACCACTCAGAACTTTATTCAACATAAAAGAAGCATCTTGGCTTTCAGAAAGCTTCAGTTTTAACAGTGACCAGAAAATAACAAAATATTATTTTTTATTTGCTAATGTCTTAAACATGATTTCTTATTTTACTTATTCTGGTATAAACGTGGTTTGGCAGAAAAAATGAAAAGGTAATACTAATAATCAAGTTCACTTCTAATTCATTACCATAAATGTTTGTGGAAAAAGTATATCTTAAGCCTTGAAAACATTAAGAATAATCACTAATGAATTACAGTGAAGGTTTAAGAAAATAATTTACCCAGTAGTCACTGACGAAGGTAGATCAAGAGAAAAAGGGGGAAGGGCAAAAGGCAACAGCGACTACGTCTGAGAATTTTCTAATAGCATGACAACTCAAATAGGAAGCAAAATATTTTTATAGCAACATTTTAAAATGAAAAAGACGTATACAGTTATTTTTTAGAAGTATCAAGCCCCAAATGACAAAATGTAATCTTTATGCAAAAGTGAAGGTAATAGACATGAAAGATACACTTTACAAAATAAAACCTATACTACCAAATGAAAAGGACTGGTGATGAACAATGAACTGAGAATGAGAAGAAAACTGACTTTATTACTGTCCTTTTTACAGACCAAAACTCACTCTTATAGTCCGGCATGACTCCCTGTGAGTTCAAGAGTATTAGCCCCAGTTTTTAAAAATGAGAAAACTGAGTCTCAAGAATTTTAATTTTTCAAAAGTCACAGGGCTAGGCTGTAATGGTAACAAGATTTAAGCACAGATCTGGGGCTTCCCTGGTGGCGCAGGGGTTAAGAATCCACCTGGCAATGCAGGGGACATGGGTTCGAGTCCTGGTCTGGGAAGATCCCACATGCAGCAAAGCAACTAACTCTGTGTGCCACAACTACTAAGCCCATGTACTGCAACTACTGAAGCCCTGGCACCTAGAGTCTGTGCTCCACAAGAGAAGCCACTACAATGAGAAGGCTACGCACTGCAACAAAGAGTAGCCCCTGCTCACCACAACTAGAGAAAGCCTGTGCACAGCAACAAAGACCCAATGCAGTCAAAGGAAAATTTTTTTAATTTAATTAAATTTATTTTTTTTAAAAAGCACAAATCTGTTAAAAGCATTCTGAAGTTTTTTACTTTGAGATAATACAAATAGTGGAATTCCCACATTAACACTAATATGTGTGCAAAGATATGATGAGGTTTAAAAAAAAAACAATTTACCAAGGGGGTCTCACCACTCCTATGAGTTCAAATAAAAATTCAGTCTTCCACTGCCCTCAGCAGAACAGCTATAACCTGGCAACTTTATTCTCACATCAAACTTCACAGGATAACAATAATACTCCCTCCCCTAAAAATCGTATCTTGTGTTTATAGCCTCAGCCCACACAGAAAGCAAACTCTAAGAATAAAGAAAAGCAAAAGCTACCTGGGAATTTCTCACATTTATTCTGCTGCAAGGTAGCACTACGATATGTACAGAAGAAAGTAAACAGCATACTAGCTATCTATCAATTTTATAAAATGAAATAAAACAGTTTACAGCTTTACAAATTTTCCCTAATATCATAAGGCACATAATGGTCTGTTGTAGGAACATGTCAACACATACTTTTACAAAAGGCAAAGTCATACATGTGTCTTTAATCATTAACAAATAAAGGGCATAACTGATTCCTGATGGCAAAGACCAAATGTGAGTCTTCCAGAGACAAAACACAGCCTAAAGTAGACACTTTAGGTATTCTAATTAGCTTTGGAGAGAGAGCATTAACGGTGATGTTTATGTCTGGGAAAGGGAACCCTTCCCAGCATACTGCCTGGGAAAGAACTCTGGGAGAAGAAATCAAGGAACCTGAGTTCTAATCCTAGCTCAGCTGACACTATTTCTAGGACTTGAGCAAACCACTTTAACTCCTCGGCCCTCTACTGAGGAATGAAAGCTTAGATGAGTTTTCTCTAAGGTCCCTACTAACCTACACCAGTAGTATTCAAAAAACAAGAGCTTAGTAAGGGATTCTAACACGTGCAAGCATCTGACAATTATGAAGGATATGCAGTTAATCCAAACTGAACATGTGGGCCAAGAAGGTGTTGACACAGATCTCACCGCTGAACTGCTCTGAGAGCAACAAACGCTGAGCTACTTGGTGGAAATAGAACTAATTTCATAGATTCGAATAAATATGAATTAAGCACTAAGTTTCTAGAATACCTTTGGGAATAAAAACCTCAGGACTCTATCTCATCAGACGGGCTCATGAAAAATGGACTAAGCTAAACGTGGTCCCAACAGAATTCAGAAATCTCCAAGTGGCCAAGCTCTGAGAAATGTTTGGGTCAGCTGACTCAATGTAACCTATATTTACTTTCAGGAAACTACCAATAACATAAAACTCGAATCAAAAATGTCTATACCACCACTTCTTAAAACTAAATCAACTCTATTACAAATTACACCTGGCCAAAATGTAGAAGCGCTAGCACTACACCTAATTGATCAAATTGGGGTGTTTTTTTCTTTTATCTTTTTATTCCTAATTTTAAATACTTGGTTCTGAAGATCTAACAGACTATATTTTACCAACACCATCAAAAAAAAAAGCATACAGCACGTACACATTTGTGATAATATGGCCTGAAAATTTTAAAAACATAAATGACCCTAGTTAGCCAAGTAAGCAGAAGTAGAAATAGCACAAGCAGTCAGAACTATAACAGCAGAACAAAGTACTGAGGCAAAACAAGCCTTGGGCCAATCCCACTGCAAGCTTAGACTGGCTTGCAGTCAGGTCCACAACGGCTCTCTTGCGCTCCTGTTTACTCCCTGCAGACCTTCACGGAAGTTCAAAGTAACAACACAAGTCAAAAATCAGATAATTCTGTAAAGCTGCAACGTCATTTCTACTAACTTGTTCCTGCAACAAGGAACAAGTTAGTAGAAATCTGCTCATTTGGACAGCTACACAGAATTTTTAATGTTTATTATTTTCCTTAAGCATATAAAAAACTGGCTACAAGCCCAGTACAAAATTCTTTTAAGATACTCCCTAGAACAAGAGTGCGAAGGAAAAACTAACCAACTCCATTTACAGCCAAAAGGAGAAAGGTCAGTGTGTGCAAAATGACTTCCCCATAACATACTGCATTGGTTCTCTTCTGCAAGAATAAAGATTTCCTATATTCTCCACACTAAGAAATGCCAGCTAACAATGTGGCACCCGGAAAGTAGCACGACCCTCAGAGCCACAAGAGCTGGGTCAACTCTTAGCTCCACTGCTTCGTAGGTACACAACATTGAGTAAATAATGTCTCTGGACCCCAGTTTCCAGCTATAAAATGTACGAGATGACACCTCCCTTGTTTTCCTACAGAGCTGTTAAAAAAAAAAAAAAATCAAACCTTTAAAAACTGTAAAGCACCAAGAAAATGTAAGGTATTGCATAAAACTAAACCCAATTATGCAGCTGTAGATTTCTTTCCTAAAATTATACCAGGCTATTTGGGAGTTACCATTAGAGTAATAATGTAGTAATTAAGAGCTCTGATCTAGGCTCAGATTCAGACCTCAGCTCGAATGTTGGCCCTGACATTTCTTAAACATAAAGAAATTTTCCTCATACATAAACTGGGCATAAAAACTACTTATCTACGATATAAGGCTGCCATGAGTATTAAATGAGAATGTGTAAAATGCCTAGCACAGTTTTGCATGTGCTAAAGTAAGCATACTATAACTGTTAACCAACAAAAAGGATACAGTTTTTACACAAACTGTTCACATGCCTTCCAGCTGCTGCCAACAGGGAAATATCCTTTTCTAACCTAAGAGAGCACCTACTTTCACATTCTGGATGTGGCCAGGTGTCAGCCCAAACTGGCAAATCCACTAAACTGAAGTTTGAAGAAGAATTTAAATACTAACCCTGCCAAATCCAAAAGTATTGCTCTTAACATAACCATAGTGGCATTCAGGTGATGAATACAATTCTGTTAGCAGGTTAAGCTGTTAACAGGATTCATTTTACTTCAAAGAAGAAACCATCCTCAAAATGGTGGATTAATGGAGCCATAAGATGACCTTACCAAGTACAAGTAAATATTTGTTAGGGCTTCATCTTCAAAATTTCCAGGTGAAGGTCCTCTCTTCCACATTTCACAGAGCTCAGAAGCACCAGCCGAGTATTTCTTTCAGCATTTTAACAGACCCAGAGTGACCAGAGAAAACACCCTCTAAAAACACTACCGGAAGTCAGGTTTCTTCACTTAAGCACAGCTTTTCCTCCACAGACATTGACTATTTAGCCTTCAGGACTTCACTAGCCATCCCAAACTTCAACTGTTTGCCAAGACCTTCTGTTAGAAGCTAGGCTGAATATCTAATATTTGAGAGATGATCAAATCTCAAGATTCGTGTCAACTACACCTCAATAAAACTCAGGGGAAAAAAATCTCAAAATTCTCCAGCTCTGCCTCCACAGTAAGCTGGACCACCAGGGAACTATACAGGTCAACTCTAAAAGTTCCTCCTTCCACCAGAGCTCCCCAACCAGGTCACTCCTCCACCCCACCTGCAGCAGATGTTGGTGTAAACCCAGAACCTGTTCACCAGGCAGTGAAGGCCCCAGCTGGTGTACTGACTACTCATGGCTCACACCTGCTCCCTAGTTTGCCCCATTTGCCTCAACCAGACAGGAGTTCTCCCTCAAGCCTGGGAGCTACATCCCTCCCAGCCCACAGCCAATAACTGACTAACACAGGGTTCAAAAGGCTGCCCCCACCCCCAACCTCAAGGTGGGGCCAATTTAGTATTGCAATCTGCGCTTTAGATGTGGCTGTCCAACACGGCAACCACTAGCCACAGGCAGCTTCTGAGCACTTGAAATGTGCCAGTTCAAATTCCGATGTGCTCCAAGTGTTAAATACACACCAGATTTGAAGACAACACCCAAAACAAAACAAAACAAAACAACCCAAAACATTGTTAATTTTTTACATGTTGAAACATTTTGAATATATTGGGTTAAATAAAATACGTTAAAATTAATTTCACCTTTAAAAATTTTGTTAAATGTGAGTGCTAGAAAATGTTACACTACACTTTCAGCTCACATTATATATTTATTGCACAGGGCTAATCTAGAGCAGTGCTTCTCAAACTTGACTGTGCATCTGTATCACCTGGAGAAGGGCTTGTTGAAACAGACTGCTGGGCTCTAACCGCAGATTTTCAAATCTGGCAGGTCTAGGGTGGAGATGGAAGACGTACGTTCCTACCAAGTACCGAGGTAATGCTGCTGTCGCTGCTGGCTGCAGGCCCTTGCTTTCAGAACCACTGCTCCAGGGCTCCCTGTGGGACGAGACTGAATCTCACTCCCATCTGAAGCCCCTTCCTTGCTTAGATTTATCCCTGCCACCCCCTCTAGCCTGCTTTCTTCACTCTTCTCAACTACCACCACCTGCACAAAATTCCTCTTCAGGCTCTGCTTCTAGGAAACCTAACCATCCCAATGCTACAGAACTGTTTTTACACACTATAACCTTCACAAAAGTGCCAGATTAATAGCAACCAATGAGATGTGAACTATCACTGCATCTTTTGTAAAACAGTAACACAGAAGATTTTTATTGGATTGCTAGTTGCCCTTATATAATGAATTCTACACATTCAGTACTAGGACAAGGTTTGTCCATCCTGAGTAACGAATGCTCCTTACCACAGGGAAGTCTAACAGCTTCCCTATTTTCCATAACTGGTATGAAGCTCAAATTAGTTTTTGTCCTCTGAGATGTATAAATCTGATGTTTCTCATTTTTACTAAGTTTGTTAATATGGCATAAGAACAGTTTTGAAGTCAGATCTGAGTTTGAATCCTAGATCTATCACTTAATTGTTACATAACCTTGGGCAAGTTACTTAACCTCAGCTGTAAAAATGAGAATCATTTGAAGGTGGTTTGATAATTAAAAGCTAACACAGCTTGCCTCCTCCTCTTTCGCCACTTTCAGGAACCCCAGAATCATCTATCGACCCCAGAACGTGGATTCTGACTCCTACTTCTTTGCCATACCCATTACATGACTCCACAAACAACAAATAAAATCAACCACCCCTTTGGGTTTTGTAAATTCAATCAAATTATTTTAATGTCACTATTGTCTTGATCTTCCCTCCCAAGCTTCAGCCTTCTGCATCTCTAAAACACTACCACATCCAGGGGCTTAAGTCAAAGACTTAAGAATCATTCTTTTTTTTTTTATTGAGATATAATTCACATACCATAAAATTCACTCTTTTAAAGTTTACACTCAATGGGTTTTAGTATATTCACAAGGTTGCAGAGCTACCACCACTATCTGATTCCAGAACAGTTTTTCTTCACCCCCAAAAGACACTCCTCAGTCGTTAGCCGTCACCCCCACCTCCTCCCTCACCCGTCTCCCTGGCGCCTGGCAAGCACTAATCTACCTCCTGTCTCTATGGCTCTGCCTATCCTGGACATTTCATACTAACAGAATCATAGAGTATGCGGCCCTTTGTGTCTACCTTTCCAAGGTCCTTGATTCCTCTCTTTCCTTTCATCTCCCTTCTAACCCAACAGTAAGTACTACTGGTTATAGATCCAAAATACATCCCAAGGCTTACCAGTTCTCACCAACTTCAGTGCTAACACCCTAGCACAAGTTACCATGATGTTACCAGCTTGAACTTCTACAACAGTCTCCTGACTGGTCTCTCAGCTTCTACTCTTCTTCCCCTTCCCCGCCCCCTCTAGGACATTCTCCACACTGTAGAGTGGTTTTTCCAAAACATAACTCCAATTTGCTTAAAACCCTCCAATGGACTCCCATTATTGGGGTAAATTCCGAATACAAGCCCCTCCATGACTATCCTGTATACCTTATCACCTAGCATCCCCCCATTCATTTTGCTCCAACCACTGGCCACATGGATCCCTTGATCACACCAAACACAATCTCACCTCAGAGCTGTGCCCTAGCCTTCCTTTGGTTTACTAGTTCCCCAGGTCATCACATTATGGGCTGGGTCAGTTTTCTGTTCAAATGCCACATGCTTAGAAATATCTCCTCTGTTTTCCTTAGGTAACAACCCCCCCAACACCACGACCACCTTTTACCCGGTTATTCTATTTTTCTTTTTTCTTTCAGCACTTATCGCTCTTTGAACTTACATATTTATGTGAATGCTCTCAGTCTCTTTTAGTTAAATATAATCACAATGAGGGCAGAAATGTTCACTATTATACCCACAGCACTAAACAGTATCTGGCACATAGTAGGTGTAGTGGGCTGAATGGTGGACTCCAAAATAATGTGCCCATGTCCTAGAACCTGTGAATGTGATTTTTTTTTAAAGGGTCTTTGCAGATACATTTAAGTAAAGAATCTCAAGATGAGATCATCCTGGATCCTGCCAATCCCTAAAGCCAATGACAAGTGTCCTTTTAAAAGAAAGAAGAAAGGACACACAGGGAGAAGGAAAAGAAGGCCAGGTGAAGACAGAGGCTGAGACTGGAGTGATACAGCCACAAGCCAAGGAACAAGTGGAGCCACCAGAGACAAGGAAGGATTCTTCACTAGGGTCCTCAGACGGCCCATGGCCCCACTGACATCCTGATTTTAGACTTCTGGCCTCCATAACTGTGAGAGCAAATTTTCATTGTTTTAAGCCACCAGCTGTGTCCCATGGATACTGTATTCGTTTTTTTCACTGAAATTATAAATCTACATCTTCCAACATGTTTGAAATTCAGTTATTATATTGATCCCATCACAGTTTATGGTCTTATTTTAATGAAAATGTCAATAAGCACTTAAAATAAACTAATTTTTTAGTCATACAATACCCTCATTTTTCAGAAAGGTATATATTTGCTACAACTATTAGAGAGCAGCTTCAAAACAAAACGATATTTCTACATATGACACTTCACCATAATGCTGAAACTACTCTCATTAAAGATCAAGACTTTGGGAATTCCCTGGTGGTCTAGTGGTTGGGACTCCACACTTTCATTGCAGGGGGCTGGGGTTCAATCCCTAGTAGGGGAACTAGGATCCCACAAGCCACACAGCATAGTCAAAAAAAGAAAAAAAGACCAAAGACCTTATCATAGTCTCCCTTCAATCTTTATTCTTTGACCTCCCTACACCTGGGACATGGTAAGGGAACATGCTTTAATTTCTTCTGGTCTCTTCAGTGCATACCATAGCGGCAGGCACTTAGTAGATGTTCCACAAACACTTTGTGAGATAGACAGCTACATCTCTAGATGAATGAATGAATGAACGAATGATGCTATTTTGACTCCCCTCAAAGCATTCCTCTAAATCCTACTGTCTCTTCTTCCTTCTTCCAAATCCAAATTTAGGGTAATAATATTGAGTATTTATTCAATTAAATATTAACTTACCAACTATATCCTTCAGAGTGCACACATCCCAACTCCAACTTTTACCTCAGATCACTGACCCAAAAACCAGCCACTGATTTCCTTCTTTCTTCCCAGCAATTCAACATGACTCTTGGAATCATCTAACTCCAGATACCTAAAAGGAAACACTACCCCCCAAAAAAATTTTTTTTCTTCCCAAATTTTCTTTTTCATCCTTGTTCTCCCATTTACCAACTTTTTAAAAAATTGGAATCAGTTAATTCCTATCCCTTCATTCACTTGATCAAAAATGTCACCATCTCTTCCCCTTATTTAGAAAAGGGTTTTACCAATCACTCCTCTGTTCTGAACCTCTTAAGAACAGAATAAAATCCAAAAAGAGCAAATGTATAAATACACAAATGTCCATAAGCATTTTCTTATACCAAAAACTGACTTATGTAATAATGTTAGGTTTTTTTCCCAAATGATTATCGTAAGTCTATCAGCATGTTGGAAAGATTTATCTCCAGGCAATTCTAAAGCATTCAGATTTGCTTAAACATTCTTTTCCATGACTAGAAAAGAAAATCACAGATTTTAAGGAGCATAAAGCTTGAGCATTTGAGCTTCATGAATGCACCAAATGAGACCATAATAAGACCATGACTCAAATGAGAGGCAATTTGTAACTGGAAAAGCAAGGCTTTGGAATCACACCATCCAAGGTTCAACTTCTCTCTCAGCCAATTGTTTCCTTAAGCAAGTTACTTAACAGCTCTGATTTCTGTTTACTCTTCAGTAATATTGGGATTTTTTTTTAACCTAGTTATTACAAGGATAAAATGTAATATATGAAAATCATATAAAGCACATAAAAGTTCAGTAAACTGTACTAATTACCACAAGTCCAACATCCTGGAGCCACTGAAAAATGCACACAGAAGAAAAAAGCTAGTTATTTAAACAGAATGTTTAAAAAGCGCACACACAACAAATTAAGACTAAGAGGTGAACTCTACATATACCCTAAAAACAAACTCTATTAACTGGCTAAAAGAATGGTTAGAACTCTCTAGACTAGAGTCTAGAATTAGCAGTCTGCTTTCCAAGCAACCAAACGATTTGCAAGGGTGGAAGGAGGAATGGGAGGAATAAAATCTTCAAAAGGTTCCGCTTCAAACACAGACTCAGTGGAGTACATTTCAAGTTCACAGAAAAGAAGCATGGAGAGAAGCTAAGCAGCTCAAGTTCTCCTAAAGTGACAGTCATCTTCACAGCGTCCTCCCACCTCCAGGAGGAATTCTTTACTGGCACAAATATAACTCGCTACTTCACTCAGTACTACTTTGTTAAATGCTGTGTTAAGAAAACAGAAATAGACAAGATGCAGCCTCTACCAGCATATTATAAGGAAGAAACTGGGTAAGAAAAATCAAAGATTATATGTTGTACTATAAGTGTACAGCAGTAAACAGAGTAACAACTTCCCGCTCTCTTAGACTCTCCTCTCTAAAATATGTCAGTGTAATAATCCTCCCAATTCCAACATGAATGGTGTCCCATAAAGACCAAACCTGAGAAGCTCTGTCTGTAGCAAGGCCCAGCATGGTCTGTCACCTACCTCCCCTCCCCAGCACCATCTAACTCGATACCAAAGCCTCCGTAGGCCTTTCTCAGTTCTTCTATCTTGTCATTCCCTCTGGCCCAGGACTTTTGTATGTGCTGCTCTCCCACATATGACATTCACCTCTATCTTCTCTCTTTGCCTAGAAAAAAGTCACTTTATCCTTCAAAACTTGTTTCAGTTTTTACTTTCAAAGGAAAACACTCCCTCACCTTAGGCATGGTTTCAGCAAGTCACATAAAACTGTGCCTCAATTTCTTCATTTGTAAATGGGGATTATATAGTTGTTGCGAGGATTGAATAAATTAATTCAAGTAGAGCACCATAACAGTATCTAGGACACAAAGCTCAAAATCTAGACTTGGTAAAATCCCTCCATTTTATTTCCTTGTAGATAGCACCAGGACCTCTCCCCAACAGACACTTGTCTCTTTAACAGACTAAAATTTCTAAGAGAGAAATTATATTCAGCTCACAGACATGGAACACAGGAAGTAGTCCAGAAAGATTTGTTGAAAAAAAATATCAGTAAGGAAGAAGCTGAGGCCCAAAGAAGTAACTTATCTAATATACAAAACTTCATCTGTGATAGCATCAAGATGGTGGAGTAGGAGGACGTGCACTCACTCCCTTTTGCAAGAGCAGCGGAACTACAACTAAATGCTGAACAATCATCAACAGAAAGACACTGGAACTCACCAAAAAAGACACCCCATATCCAGAGACAAAGGAGAAGCTACAATGAGATGGTAGGAGGGGCACAACTGTGTTAAAATCATATCCCATAAATGCTGGGTGGGTGACTCACAAACTGGAGAACAGTTATACTATAGAAGTCCACCCACTAAAGTGAGGGTTCTGAGCCTCACGTCAGTCAGGCTTCCCAACCTGGGAGTCCAGCAATGGGAAGAGGAATCCCCAGAGAATCAGACTTTGAAAGCCAGTGAGATTTGATTGCAGGACCTCCACAGGACTGGGGGAAACAGAGATGCCACTCTTGGAGGGCACACAAAATAGTGTGCTCACCAGGACCCAGGAGGAAGGAGCAGTGACCCCATAGGAGACTGAACCAGACCTGCCTGCTGGTGTCGGAGGGTTGCCTGCAGAGGTGGGGGGTAGCTGTGGCTCCCCGAGGAGACGGGGTTATGGGAAGTGCTCACTGGCATGAGGCCTCCCAAAGTCCGCCATTAGCCCCACCAAAGAGCCTGTAAGCTCCAGTGCTAGGTAGCCTCAGGCCAAACAACCAACAGGGTGGGAACACAGCCCCACTCATTGGCAGACAAGCAGATTAAAAGTTTTACTGAGCTCCGCCCACCAAATCGGATTAAAATTTTACTGAGCTCTGCCCACCCAGCCCTACCCACCATCAGTCCCTCCCATCAGGAAGAACCCATGAGCCTCCTAGATAGCTTCCTCCACAAGAGGACAGACAAAAGTATCAAGCAGTATCAGCAGTATTTCATCTTGTGGAACTGAAAACCACAGCCACAGAAAGATAGAGAAAATGAAAAGGCAAAAGACTTTGTACCAGATGAAGGGACAGGATAAAACCCCAGAAAGACAACTAAATGAAGAGGAGATAGGCACCCTTCGAGAAAAAGAATTCACAATAATGATGATGAAGATGATCCAGGACTTTGAAAAAAGACTGGATGCAAAGATTGAAAAGTTTACCAAAGACCTAGAAGAATTAAAGAGCAAACAAACTGAGATATGCAACACAGTAACTGAAATGAGAAATACATTAGAAGGAACCAATAGCAGACTAACTGAGGCAGAAGGGCAAATAAGTGACCTGGAAGACAGAATGGTGATAATCACGGATGCGGAAAAGAATAAAGAAAAAAGAATGAAAAGAACTGAAGACAGCCTAAGAGACCTCTGGGACAATGTTAAACACACCAACATTCGCATTACAGGGGTCCCAGAAGGAGAAGAGAGAGAGAAAGGACCTGAGAAAATATTGCAAGAGATTATAATTGAAAACTTCCCTAACATGGGAAAGGAAATAGGTACTCAAGTGCAGGAAGCGCAGAGAGTCCCAGGCAGGATAAACCCAAGGAGAAACACGCCAAGACATATAGTAGTCAAACTGACAAACATGAAAGACAGAGAAAAGTTATTAAAAGCAACAAGGGAAAAACGACCAATAACATACAAGGGAACTCCCATCAGGTTAACAGCTGATTTCTCAGCAGAAACTCTGCAAGCCAGAAGGGAGTGGCACCATATATTTCAAGTGATGAAAGGGAAGAACCTACAACCAAGAATACTCTACCCAGCAAGGATCTCATTCAGATTGGACAGAGAAATCAAAAGCTTTACAGACAAGCAACAGCTAAGAGAATTCAGCATCACCAAACCAGCCCTACAACAAATGCTAAAGGAACTTCTCTAAGCGGGAAACAGAAGAAAAGGACCTACGAAAACAAAAATAAAACAAGTAAGAAAATGGTAATAGGAACATACATATCAATAATTACCTTGAATGTAAATGGACTAAATGCACCAACCAAAAGACACAGACTGACTGAATGGATACAAAAACAAGACCCACATATATGCTGTCTACAAGAGATCCACTTCAGACCTAGGGACACACACAGACTGAAAGTGAGGGGATGGAAAAAGATATTCCATGCAAATGGAAATCAAAAGAAAGCTGGAGTAGCAATACTCATATCAGATAAAATAGACTTTAAAATAAAAAATGTTACAAGAGACAAGAAAGGACATTACATAAAGATCAAGGGATCCATCCAAGAAGAGGAGGTAACAATTATAAATATATATGCCCCCAATATAGGAATACCTCAATACATAAGGCAAATGCTAACAATTATGAAAGAGTAAATGCAAGGCAGAAATAGAGACACAGATGTAGAGAACAAACATACGGACACCAAGTGGGGAAAGCAGGGAGGGTTGGGGGGGAATGAATTGGGAGATTGGGATACCAAATTGTACACTCTAAATATATGCTGTTTACTGTCTGTTAACTGTATCTCAATAAAAGTTCTTTAAAAAAAAAACTTCACCTGTGTGACTCCAAAGCCCATGTCTTTCCACCACACCATGCTGACTCCTACTTACGTGAACACATTACGAGCTTTGCAACTGCAAGTGATGTAGCAAAAAAATATTAAAAGATGAAAGAACTATAAAGATTAAGAAACAATAAATTGTGCACACACACAAAGCCCTGCAGGTTTTTGAAAGCAGGCATTCTAAAGCTGACACTAAGCTAATTACTGCAGGTGCAGCCTCACTGTCACTTCCGTGATCAGCACCAGCTCCCACATTTCTCACCTGGGTCTAATAAGCTCCGTCCTAGTTAAAAGAGTAGGATGGGCCAGACCATATCTAAAGTTTCCAATTCTAAAGTTCAATGACAATAAGTCAGGTTACATGCCTATGTTTTTAGAAGAAAGACAACAGGAGGTTTTCAGAGAAACTTTTATTTTAAAGAATTCGTTCAAGCAACTTAAACTATTAATAAAGTAACGTAGTCTTTGTTTAGAAATTACATGAGACTCCATGTTGAAGAGTAAAAGTGTTAAGAGCCACACACAAACACTCCAACGTATAAGTCAAGGCTGCCACCATGAAACCCTAGGATATACAGTGCAGAGATGTGTTTAGAACAGCACAAACATCAGGCTAACCACTACGGAGAAAAGAAAAACTCACAAGGTGCATATACAGTATAATGTGACTAATACAATTAAAACAGGCTCTCAACTCAAGCAAAGTTAGTAGCAATCCTAACACCTTATGATACTTTAAAAGGTGAGATAAACTCAAAACCCTAACTTTACTTGAGCAGCAATTTAGTGTCCCTTCCACGCAGGAACGAGGCAAGAGAAAATGGAAACTATAAGGACCCTTAAAAATACACCTGGAAGGCTCAAGACAAGCCCAAACCGCATGGCCCAAGAGTGGGAGCACAGGAAATGCCTGGTACAATACAGCCAGGCGGCTGTCAGCCGCTCCCGAGAAAGCAGAAAACACACCTGCCGGCTCCTCGGGCCGCTCTGCCCTCCATGATCCTCTGAGTAACCGCTGGGGCGGGACGCCGCCTCTGCCCCGCTCCAGAGCGAACTGCGGAGGGACAGAGAGTTCGCGGCGCGGACCCACGGGGAACCCGGCCCCGGGTATCGCTCGGACACCCACGGGGCGCTCTCCGCAGCACTGGCCACCGCCTGGCAGTGCGGGGCTGGGAGCCCAGTGAAACCCAGGCCCACGGGGAGTCCCGTCGCTCCTCACCTTCAGGGTCCACAGCGCCGCGCTCCGCATCTGCGCCTGCGGCCACCGCCGTCCACGTCGTCCTGCTGTGAACAGCGCGGACGCTCCCACCCAGAGCCCCGCCATTGTCGCCCCTGCAGACCGGAGCTCCGCTGACCTCTCACCCCGCCGAAAGGGGCGGAGAAGAAGAGCGCCTCGGCTCCGGCCAATCACGAGCCGAGGGTCCGTGGCCCCGCCCCGCCGCGGTGAAGGGAGAGACCCGGAGCGGGACTCGCCCAACCTCCAGAGCCGGGAGCCTGGCTGCGGAGCAAGCGCGCGCTGGGCGCCGCAGGGAGGCTGCCCCGGTGGCCCGCCTGGAGCCAGCTTGGGGCTGCCGGCCCGACCCGACCCCGGGAATGAGCGAGGCAGGGAGGACATGCGTGAGTTCTGCCGGCGGTTGGTCCGCGCCTGCTTGGGGTAAAGCCCGTACTGCATCAGCATCCACTTAGCAACCTACACGCAGTCCGGCCAGTGAACGTCAGTGAGTTCCCTCCTCCCCTTGACTACTCCTCAGGCCAGGGCCACCCTACAGTCTCGAATGTCCTAAATTCCAGGCAGGTACACAAACCAAGATCCTGTATGTTTGAATGCGTAAACTGCAAAGCACCAAACCAAGGTAAGGTTTTGGACAGTGTGATAACATAAAAACGCTCTAAGTCTAGAAATCAGAGATCCCAGCTCAAGCCCTACCTCTGCTGCATATACTAACATCTAGGAGGCGCAGGAATTAACCATAACCAGAGTCAGTTTCTGTTGCTTGCAAGTAGGCACCCTTATTAATACAACTACTAAGGGCCAGGTCTTGCTAGATGCCTCAAATTCTGTCTCATTTAATCTTTAAAAGAACCCTACTGGCCTATACATTTCCCATTTTGAGAAACTGAATTTATAGAGAGGAAAAATCACTCAGCTAGTAAGCGGTGAAACTAGGGTTTGAACCCAGGTCTGACTGTCTTCAGGGACTGGACTTTTGTTTTATTGTGGACATTTTTAACATACTCAAAAGAGAGAAAATAGTCTTATGATCACCCAGGCACCCATCACACAGCTTCAACAAATCAACATTTTGTCAATCTTTTTTCATCTATTCCCCCTGCTTATTTTTTGCTGGAGTATTTTGAAGCAAATCTCAGACATCAGGTCCTCTCACCTATAAATACGCCAGTATCAGAGGCTCTCTCAACTATTTTGCTTCTCCTACAGAGTCACCTTGAGAGAGTTACAAAGCTAGGACTGATATAGAATGTCTTACAACATGGCAAATACCAAAAGAGATATAAACAGTTTAGGGATAGCCAAGAGGTGATATTTAATGGAATTTTAAAATGTAAGTAGGAACTTGCATGACACACAAAATATAAAATATCAGTTTCATAGGATTTCTCACTTAGGTATCTAAGGCTGGACTCATTTCCTACCCAGGAAACCTGCTTTTCTTTTTTCTTTTTTTCTTTTTCTTCCTCCCATTTTTACCCTTTGGATTGATTCTCCTTAGATCCTATCTGTTTGCCTTACAGAGGTTATTTTCTTGAAAGGCGCTTGTGGCAGAAACTTGTTCATAATATCTGTTCTCCACTCTCCACTGCTTCCTTTAGTAAGAGAGCTCCTGAGCTTTAGCTCAGTACAAGGCCACCCAGCTAAAGGCTGCACTATCCACCCTCCCTAACAAGGTGTGAACATGTGACTACGGTGTGCCTTAAAGAATGTAAGAATTGTGCCCTTAAAGAGTAGGGCCATGCCTTCCATCTCCTCTTCCCTCCTTCCTGAAAGAAGACATACTGGTGGGTGATGGAGCAGCCAGCCATCTTTACTCATGAGCCAGCAGCCCCATTTTGAAGATGGCAGAGCAATAAGAGAGGAGGAGCCGGGATTTTCCTGGTGGTCCAGTGGGTAAGACTCCATGCAGGGGGCTCAGGTTCAGTCCCTGGTTGGGGAACCAGATCTCTCATGCACCACATGCTGCAACTAAGAAGAAGTCCACATGCCACATCAAAAGATCCCATATGATGCAACTAAGACCTAGCACAGCCAAAATAAATGAATAAATATTTTTTTAAAAAAGAGAGAGATAGTAGGAGCCAAGGTCCCTGACACTGTGGAGATAGCTCATCAGCCTTCTACTGCTTAATGCATGGATGGTTATGTGACAGAGAAATAAAACTTTATGTTGTTTAAATCACTGTTATTTCTGTCTTTACTATAGCAGCCAAAACTGTATCCTAACCAACTCATAAGTGAGGTACTGACAAAATGAAACCTAGTATATGTGGTGATAACTTAACGGTCACTACCCCAATATAGCAAACCAGAAGCTAAAAGCTGATGACCCCTGTTATGCCATGGCACCTCTTTGGTAAAATGGCCACTTTCAAAGTCTGGGATGATATTGTTGTCGCTTTCTGTGATATAGCCTGTAATTCTAATACATTGTTTTCAAGGGAGTATAACTGGCATTTTTGAGCAAAACAGTTCTACCTTCTCTGAGCTATGCCACACATTTTGGGATGTTTATTGTCTTCAAAACCCATTTCCTGTTACCAATGTCTGAAAACAGTTGTTTCATATATTTTGTCCAATTTTCTATTTATCTATAGTGGGAGGGAGCCAGTTACTCCATCTGGAACTAGTCTGGAACCAGTTACTCTGCCTTTGCTAGAAATAATAAATCTCTCAGAATTTTGAAAGCATTTTACATCATCTTCTAGCTTCCAGAGCTGCTCTTGAGCAATCAGATGCCAATCCTCCCTGTGGTCCTCGCATCTTGCTACAAGATACTGCCCTGCTGTTGCATGGCAGGTGTGGCACCCAGGGAAGCTGGGGCTTAAATCAGGGAATCATGAGCAGCCACATGAGCAACAAATAGCAAGACTGCACTCCACCTAGAGACTCTGAACTTGGAGCTACATACATACATTTGGCTCTCCCTGAGTGGGAGCACTTACAGACCAGGTACACTGGAGTGGAAATCATGTTTCCCCAAATCCTCTATCGTATATGGTTCCTGGTTAGAGTTAAGCAAAAGAGGACCTTGTAAGAGATTTAGAAAGCAGGAGTGAAGAGGCAGTCAATACTCTCAGATTATTACTGTAAGGTAAGGAACACAATTTCCTGGAAGACCACGTGTCCTCAGCCTTTAATCTGTATCCAGCTTGTTTTTCCCAGCAGCTAGCCCTGCTGACCACCAGCAACCCCAGGCCTAGTACCAGATGCTTGACTGTACACCCACAGAGGTGGTAGCTGTCCAGAAGCAACTGCTTCTCACTGATCCCACCATGAGAGCCTTTCTCACACTCCTATCTGGCAACCAGACGTGCTTGGCTTCTTGGCTATCCCTCTTACTCCAGCTTGTTCAGCTTGTCTACCACCCAGACTCTTGTAATCGCTCTTTCTCTGACAGTAGCCTGTAGCCACTGATGAAGGTGAGAATGTACTACAGGAAGGGAAAATAATCAGAATTTCCAGGGATCACTGGACTCTAGCTCTGAACTGACACTAATTCCTGGAGATCCAAAATGCTATTGTGCTCCCCGCCCCGCGAAAGTACAGTCTTATGGAGGTGTGATTCCTTGACTGATTCCTGACTGGAACACTAGTGAGAAGAGAAGTCATGCATAACTCTTTGAGTGATGAAGGGGTGGATTGTGGCAGAGACTGCTAGTTATCCCCTAATATCCACCTTCCTCTTGCTTCTTTAATAAAAGAACTCTCATGATTTAGCTGGGTACTCGGCCCTCAGGGAAGAACTACATTTGCCAACTTCCCTAACAGCAAGAGTAGCTAGGTTACTAAGCTTTGGCCAATGGGATGTAAGCTGAAGTGATATGGACAACTTTTGGGTTATGCCCCTAAGGGAAGGGGCATGCCTTCCACTTTCCCTTCTCCTCTTTGCAGCTTGCCAGAATGTGGGCATAATGTTGGGGGTAAAGTAGTCATCTGCGATGATAAGAAGAAAGTCAGGTGTTTAGGAAGACAAAAGAATATCCAAGGAGTTCCTAGGTACTGACATTATGGAGCTGCCATATCAGCCCCAGAATATTTTGCTCAGATTTTTATGCAAAAGAGTAAACACTGTATCTTATTTAAGTTACTGTGTTTTGTTTTGTTTTGTCTTTGTGACAGTAGCCAAATGTGTACCCTAACAGAACTCAACTTTATGTCTTTGCCCTCTCCACTTAAAGTTATAGATTGTACTCAGTAACAGCAACAACAACAAAACCCAATCAAAAATGAGCAGAAAGCCTAAATAGACATTTCTCCAGAGAAGACTTTCAGATGGCCAACAGGTACATGAAAAGATGCTCATTGATAATTATTAGGGAAATGCAAATCAAAACTGCAATGAAGTCACACTGGTCAGAATGGCCATCACTAAACAGTCTACAAATAACAAATGCTGGAGAGGGTGTGGAGAAAAGGCAAACCTCCTACACTGTTGGTGGGAATGTAAATTGGTACAGCCACTATGGAGAACAGTATGGGAGTTCCTTAAAAGACTAAAAATGGAGCTAACATGTGATCCAGCAATCCTACTTTTGGGTATATATTCAAAGGAAATAAAAACAGAAAATTGAAGAGATACCTGCCCTTCCATGTTGAAGCATTATTCACAACAGCCAAGATATAGAAACAACCTAAGTGTCCAACAACAAATGAATAAAGATATGGTACATAAGGAGAAATAATAACCCACACAGAAAAGGACAAATACTGCATGGTGTCACTTATATGTGGAATCTAAAAAATAAGAAAAAATGTCAAACTCATAGAAACAGAGTAGAAAAGTGTTTGCCAGGGGCTGGGGCAGAGGAAGAAACAGGGAGAGATTGGTAACAGGGTGCAAACTTTCAGCAACAAGATGAATAAGTTCTGAGGACCTAATGTAAAACATAGTGACTATAGTTGATAACACTGTATTATATAATTGAAATTTGCTAAGAGAGTAGAACTTAATTGTTCTCACCATAAAAAAAAAAGAAAATTACATACATGAGGTGATGGATGTGTTATTACCTAGATGGGCAGAAATCCTTTCACAATGTATACATATATCAAATCACCAAAATGTAGACTTTAAATATCTTACAATTTTGTATGTCAATTATACCTCAATAAAGCTGAAATTTATAGATAAATAAATAAATATTTTTAAAATACTCCTCAAAATTTTCAAGGTCATGAAAAACAAGGTAAGACAGAAACTATCACAAACCAGAGATGGCTAAGGACATATGACAACTAAATGCAATGCAATATCCTGGACTGAATATGAAAACTAAAAACTGTAAAAACTACTGAGATTTAAATACAGTCTAGAGTTTAGTTAATAATAACATACAAATGTTGTTTCCTTAGTCTTAACAAAAGTACCATGGTGATGTAAGACATTAACATTAGGAGAAATTGGGCAAGGAGTGTATGGGAAATCTCTGTATTTTGTCTTTACAACTTTCCTGTAAGTCTAAAATTACTCCAAAATAAATTTATCACCATAAAAAAGATAATTGAAAAGTAGATAAACGGGGGAAAATATTTGCAAATGAAACGACCGACAAGGGATTAATCTCTAAAATATACAAACAGCTCACGCAGCTCCATATCAAAAAAACAAACAACCCAATCAAAAAAGTAGGTGGAAGATCTAAATGGACATTTCTTCAAAGAAGACATACAGGTGGCCAAAATTACATGAAAAGGTGCTCAACTCACTAATTACTAGAAAAATGCAAATCAAAACTACAATGAGGTATTACTTCACACTGGTCAGAATGGCCATCATCAAAAAATCTACAAACAATAAATGCTGGAGAGAGTGTGGAGAAAAGGGAATCTTCCTGCACTGTTGTTGGGAGTGTAAATTGGTGCAGCCACTGTGGAGAACAGTATGGAGGTTCCTTAAAAAACTAAAAATAAAACTACCATATGATCCAGCAATCTCACTTCTGGGCATATACCCGGAGAAAACCATAATTCAAAAAATACATGTACCCCAATGTTCACTGCAGCCCTATGACAATAGCAAGGACATGGAAGCAACCTAAATATCCATCAACAGAGGAATGGGTAAAGAAGACGTGGTACATATTTACAATGGAATATTACTCAGCCATAAAAAAGAACAAAATAATGCCATTTGCAGCAACATGGATGGACTTAGAGACTGCCATACTGAGTGAAGTAAATGAGACACAGAAAGACAACATATGGTATTGCTTATAAATGGAATCTTAAAAAAAGGGTATAAATGAACTTATTTACAAAACAGAAGTAGAGTCACAGATATAGAAAACAAACTTATGGTTACCAGGGGATGAGGGGGGATAAACTGGGAGATTGGGACTTACATATACACACTATACATAAATAGATAACTAACAGGAACCTGCTGTACAGCACAGGGAACTCTACTCAGTACTCTGTAATGGCCTATATGGGAAAAGAATCTAAAAAAAGAAAGCGGATATATGTATATGTATAGCTGATTCACTTTGCTGTACACCTGAAACTAACACAACATTGTAAATCAACTATACTCCAATAAAAATTAAAAAACAAAACAAAACATGTATAAAGAGCATTACTGGGGACAATTAACTAAATTTACATGTAACTGGATTAGATAATTGAGTTTTTGTATGCTAAATTTCCTGCTTTTGATCCTTGTACTGGGGTAATGTAAGGAAGTGTTTAGGAAAAAAAAAGGTAGATAAGTGGATATTCTGGGTAAAGGACTTCCAAGCAGAAGAACAGCACGTGCTATGATAGTGAGCTGTGCGTCCAGCAGCAAGCTCTCACATCACAAATGGTATGACTTCAGCACAGGAAATGTTTACAGACAAAACTGAAGGGATAGGAAAGGGCCAGATCCTGAAGAAAGTAAATGTTATACTATGGAGTAGGGCGTTTTTATCTTTGAGGCCAGAAATCACAAAGCAGCATAAAAATGTGCCACATACTACACAAGTCTATGTCTGGTTTTAGCCCTGGGGATGTGTGTGTTAAATTGCATTAGTTAACTATATTCAAAATACAGCAGCTTTCACATGAAATTCCAAATTTTCTACTTCTTTTGAGAGATCAAAAAATTTAACAGTGCAGGGATGGGACTTCCCTGGTGGAGCAGTGGTTAATAACCTGCCTTCCAATGCAGGGAACATGGGTTCGAGCCCTGGTCAAGGAAGATCCCACATGCCACAGAGCAACTAAGCCTGTGCACCACAACTACTGAGCCCATGTGCCACAACTCCTGAAGCGCACCCAGAGCCCATGCTCCGCAACGAGAAGCCACTGCACTGGGAAGCCAGCACACTGCAACAAAGAGTAGCCCCCGCTCGTCACAACTAGAGAAAGCCCACACACAGCAACGAAGACCCAAAGCAGCCAAAAATAAATACATAAATAAAATAATAAATAAATCTTAAAAAAAAAAATGCTGGGATTCCCCCAAAACACTCAAAGGCATCTCCCTCTGCCACACCAGGTCCTTTACTCATCCTCATTAGTTGCTCGTGCTTTTGGTTTTTCTGTTTGTTTCTTTTTAAATTTTTATTGGAGTATAGCTGATTTACAATGTTGTGTTAGTTTCCGGTGTACAGCAAAGTGAATCAGTTCTACATATATATATATCCACTCTTTTTTTGTAGATTCTTTTCCCATCTAGGCCATTACAAAGTATTGAGTAGAGTTCCCTGTGCTATACAGTAGGTCCTTATTAGTTACCTATTTTATATATAGCTGCTTGTGTCTTTGAGGTCAGAAACCCAAAGCATCTTAATCCAGGAAGTGATGCTGTATTTGTATTTTAGAAAGTATTTTGCATTGTTCTACAACTAGAGCAAAAGTACGCACGTGTTTAAATGTCACAAATATAAGATGAAGCAAAAAACAAAACAAAAATCAAATAAAAAGAAAACAAGTTGCAGAAGAATACATACAATTTGATACCATTTTAATAAAAGCTTTACGATGTGAAACAATCTCATATTACTGAAGAACACATACATAAATAATAAAGGATGAAATAATGTATGAGAATGCTGATCTACGAATTTGAGAGACAGGTTGCTCTTCTTGAGGGAGGCGGTATTTGTTTCCTAGGGCTGTCATAACAAAATACCACAGACTAGGTAGCTTAAACAACAGAACTTTCTTTCCTCACAGTTCTGGAGGCTAGAAGTCCAAGATCAAGGTGTTGGCCAATTCAGTCTGGGGAGAGAGGTGTCTTCCTGGCTTGCAGACAACTGCCTTCTCACTGCGACTTCACACGGCCTTTCCTCCACACATGTGTGTGCAAGGAAGGAGAGAGAGAGCTCTCTGGTGTCTCTTCTTATAAGGTCACTAATCCTATCAGTTCAGGGTTCCACCCTTATGCCTTCATTTAGCCTTTAATTATTTCCATAAAGGTCCTGTCTCCAAATACAGTCACACTGAGGAAGTAGGGCTTCAACACGTGAATTTGGGAGAAGACCCATTCAGCCCTTAGCACTTTCCCATGAGGGGTCACACAAAGCATACTGTTCCCCCAGCAATGAAAACGAGTATTTGCAATGTTTCTGCCCAAGGAAGACTATTAGAGTCTCAAAGACCAACTTTTTTGTTGGGAGGGCTAGTCATGTAGGCACTCTCTGCCTAGCACATTCCCAAAAAGAAACCAGGCATTCAGCGTAAACTATTGAGACATTGTACATAGTCTGCACAGTCTGAGCATAGTGCGCCACCCTTATCAGAGGGGAACAGTGGGAACACTCCCAAAATCCAGCCAAGACCTTACGCTGCAAGCAGGCCCTTCTAAAGATAGTCACTTCAGCCTTGCTGTGTTAACTTGCACACACTTACAAATGACCTCCTCAGCTCTACTTCATTGCTCCCATGTCCTGAATAAAGATTACTGAGATAACCCAATTGCTAAGCACTAAAACTGGTACAATAATTGTCAACAAACTATTTTGTTTCTAGGTTTCAATACCACTGTCTACCAAGGACAATCATAATATACTTTGTGGCTTAAAAGGCCCTGGGGATTCGTCAATGTCCTTACTGTCCAGAACATGTTCTCTCCCAAGGTAATCATTGATCATATCCTTCAAAGTTAATTGCGTGTCATACTTCCGGAGAGGATCCCACCCTCTTGCATCCCTGAAGTGCTGATTAACACAGCAGGTAAGCTCTTGAGTCTTATTACCATAGCACAGATAGCTTAGCGACCATCTTAATCCTACAATGAGGGTGAAAACACTTTAAAGCATAGTCAAGGATGTTTCTAGAGTATACCCTACCTGCCTGCAACAAAATCCTGGCAAAACTGTAAAGATAGAAAAGAGAATAGAACCAAAGCTTCTTTGAGCACCACCAAATGGGTTGTATAAAATTGCCCCAACAATTTTGGTAATTGTGTGTTTTGGTAATCGTGTGTTTCTTATCAGAATGAAGCTTTCTCTTTTCAGAAAGCACAACTTAAACAGTTGCATAAAGTTTCCTACATAAGGAATCTTGAACTTTTTCTCTCTAGGAGCAGAAGCATTTGTTTCACTGGAATGTTTATTAAAAAGCTTTGTAAGTCTCAATATTTCTCTCCCCATATCACCTACAATCCTTAGGCAATATAAAAAGGACAAATATAATTCTCAACTTTAGTTAAACTTTTAGAAACGCTTGAACTTGCTTGGCCTAAACTGCTGCCTTTTGTCTCAATGACAATGAAGTCAGCTCCACAGACAGGATTGACTCTCAACCTATGAACTGATAGGCATCTTAGCTACCTAGGAATGTTGCCCCCAATTACAGACTCTACCTTATTATAGGCTGATATAGCCAAATATTGCAAATGACTCATATGATACTCAGTTCTTACATTTTTTTAAATTATGGTAAACTATACTTAACATAAAATTCACCATTTTAACCATTTTTAAGTGTACAGTTCAGTGGCATTAAGTACACTGACATTAACAACCATCACCACCTTCCACCTCCAGAACATTTTTCATTTTGTAAAACTGAAACTCTGTACCCATTAAAAACTAATTCCCCATTTTCCCCTCCCCCACCAGCCCCTAGCAGCCACCATTCTACTCTCTGTCTCTATGCATTTGACTACTCTAGGTATCTCATGTAAGTATCAACAGATGTGAGTGGCTTTTCCAAGACATCCTTCAAAACAACCCTATCTAGTATTTAAAACTCAGAGGCTTCATATTCTGAAAGAGACATCAGAAAAAGACTGCCCTTGATCGCAATGGAAAGGACCTTACAGACTCTATTAACAAATAACATAGTTAAACTCTGTGGTCTCTATCCTTGCACCCTTGTTTGTTAATGAGGGAGAAATAAAACCCTCTTGAATCAAGAAGACTGTTCCTGCCAGAGACTCAACCTGAGAATTCTTAGCAATCCTCCAGGAACAGAAAACAGCCTCCACTCAAGACTATCAGTAAACTAATGATCGTGTGGAGACAGCCCAAGACATGGAAAGTCAAGGAGCTGGTGCTATATATTGTCACACTTCAATCTGTATGCAAGTTTTCTTAATTTTCCTAGATATTTTCCTTAACCTTTGTTGGTTGTTTTAAGGTTCTGAATTGTTGACAAATAGCTTGTTACCTCTTAACTCTGGTATCTGTCAGCAATGGTTTGCTGGAGCCAGATCTACCAGCTTATGAGAATCAATTGCTAAACTGTCAGGAATCTTGCCAGACAGTTGTTAAATTCCTGGTAGCCCGAAATCAGCCTGTGGAAATATTTACACAATGGAAATCAGAAAACACCACAAATCATGGCCCCATTCAACCCCACTCTCCCAGAGAATCTGCTGTTAAACATTTACCAACACATCACTGCCTAGAAGGCACCTATCTGTAAGCAATGCTCTTAGTCACTGCTAGGCGTATGTCCGATACTGGCTACAGTCTACTTATGACATGGCTAAAATATACAATTAAACCAACTTGAGTTTGTATTCACTTTCCTTTGGGGACCACCCAGCCTCACTTGGTAGAAGTTCCTAGGTATCAACTGGTTCCCTAGGTAACTGGACTCAACCACGAAGTGACTTTTTAGATGGCAAACACCTCAATAGGCCAGACAACCAGAAATCTGAAACTCAGGACTTCCCTGGCAGTTCAGTGGTTAAGACTCTGCGCCTCCACTGCAGGCAGCGCAGGTTCAATCCCTGGTCAGGGAACTAACATCCCGCATGCCAAGGCACAGTCAAAAACAAAAAAAAAAGAAAAAGAAAAAACTAAATAAAAAGAAATCTGAAACTTATCACGTTGTACTAAAAAGGGAGATTCCTATCTCTACCTGTGGACATTTCATAGGTGCTAGTCTTAGTAACTAAATTTTCATAGTAACAGGGTTTTAAAAGGAAGTAAGAAACAGATGGTGTATATTCAGAGGTTATTTCACCTTTACACACCTTACAAGATTGGCACACCACCTGAGCTCTTTTGCTTTAGATCTAGCTCATCACTTCTTACTGTAAATTTAGTCACTGGTGCTGGACCAATCTTAATAAGTAACACCATCACTTAAGGCGGTGAACACTTACTTCCCATGAAAACCAGCTGTCAGTTCCTTTCACGCCTTGTTTGGCTCCAAAGCAGGATGTTTCCTATTGGAGGGAAATGCGAAAATGCAGAACATTTGTCAATCTCCTCTGGGAAAGGCGGGCATCACTGCTTGTCAGCACAAGCCTGGGCAACTCGGCATCAGCCTGTGTTTAATACCTGTCATTACAAAACTAACATTCCCACACACGTGGAGTGATCCCAATTGTTTTGTTCCTAGGCACAAGTTGCCCTCACTCTGAGTAGTTAAATGTATCAATCTTCTGGAATTTATAATAGAGGGACTTCCCTGGTGGCCCAGGGGTTAAGAATCCGCCTGCCAATGCAGGGGACACAGGTTCGATCCCTGGGCCAGAAAATCACAGAGCAGCTAAGCCCATGCACCACAACCACTGAGCCTGCACTCTAGAGCCCACGAGCCACAACTACTGAGGCCACCTGCCACAACTATTGAAGCCTGCATGCTTAGAGCCTGTGCTCCACAACAAGAAGCCACCACAAGAAACCCGAGCACCACAACGAAGAGTAGTAGCCCCTGCTCGCCACAACTAAAGAAAGGCTGTGAGCAGCAACAAAGACCCAATGCAGCCAAAAATTTAAAAAAAAACTATAATAGAAAGGCTTTTCTCATGTCCAGGTTATAAAGAGATGGACATTTTTTTTTCCTTAAACGTGTATTTTCATTTTTGTACACTGAAATAACTCATCTATTTGGAGTATATTTTAACATAAATTAAGGGTACATAATCCAAATACATATATTTTTTCAAACGACTCTCCAGTTGTGTTAACATCATTTTCAACTTTTTTTTTTAAACTTTATCCCTACAAGGATGAAGATTCACTTTTTTTTTAAATTTATTTACTTATTGGCTGTGTTGGGTCTTCGTTGCTGCATGCAGGCTTTCTCTAGTTGCAGTGAGTGGGGGCTACTCTTTGTTGTGGTGCACAGACTCATTGCTGTGCCTTCTCTTGTTGCTAAGCACGGGCTCTAGGTGCATGGGCTTCAGTAGTTGTGGCACATGGGCTCAACAGTTGTGGCTCATGGGCTCTAAAGTACAGGCTCAACAGTTGTGGCACACAGGCTTAGTTGCTCCACGGCATGTGGGATCTTCCTGGAGCAGGGATCAAACCCATGTCCCCTGCATTGACAGGCGGATTCTTAACCACTGCACCACCTAAGAAGCCCTCAACTTTTTTTTCAATTAATCTTTTTCCTCAGTGATATAAGATGCTACTTTTGTCCTATGCTAAATTTCCATATGTACTTGGAACTACTTCCATTAGTTTGTCTACCTAGCCAGGCATCACCACCACTGTTTTCATTATAGGGTCTGTAATATTTTTTTAATGTGTTATAAGGCCAGCCCCCTCTCACTGCTCTTCCTTTTGAAGACTTTCATAGGTATTCCTGCTTATTTATTTTTCCATTTGAAATTTAGGATCCAGTGACAGGAAATGTTTTGCTGATATCTTTTTGGGGAATTACGTTAAATTTATACATTAACCTGAGGAAGTTTGACTTATTTATGATGTTGAATAGTCCTATCCAAGAATAAGGAATGTGTTTTTATTTCTGTTTAATGCTACTTTTTGTGATTTTTAAGGATTATTTCAAAATCTTCTTCCTATAGGCTTTGCGCATAATCTTTTAAAGTACAGTGATCCCATTCTCTATGTGACTAGGTCAGTTGAATATGACCAATCATATCAGCAACTCTTCTCTTTGAGGAGAGGTGAGGAAATGGGCTGACAGAAAAGGGAAGAGAAGAGCAAACATATCTTCTATATCCTCCTTTCCCCGATTTTAGTTCCATTAACTCCACTGAGGGTTTGCATATGTGTACGTTGCTGGCTATGCTATTGTATAGTACTCATTGAAACACTGTCTTCAGTAAGCTTTACTAGACACTATGGCTGAGCAGAATGCAAGACGGGAAAGAGACTAGAGTGAATTTTGGATCTCGTATATAGCAGGGCTTTGGAGTTAAGCCATTTTATACTCAATTTAGAAACTTCTGAACAGACACCTCATCTGCCGAAAGAGTTGATTCCGGTAAAAGTCAAAACAGAAATATCAAGCTTCAGGAAAATGGTTTCCCAAAGGTGAAAGCAGGACTTCCCTGATACTCTGTTAGCTGCCTCTCCTGTGAGAGACATTTGTGCTCCAGGTTAACTCTAGGCTTGCTTTAAAATCTAATAGCATAACAGAGTATATAGCATAAGGAAGTATAGGAGGAAAGGGAAAAGCCAATTTCTTTCTTCAAATCCTTCCAGCTCCTCTTCAGCTCAGAGAAGAAAGCGATTTATTACGTAGGACCAGAAGCAATCTTGTGCTAATATGTTCAGCCATCTCTTCGTTGGCACCATCATTTTAGCCTCTATGCAAACCTTGAGTTTCCCGCAGGTTGGCAAATAAATAAATAAATAAATGAATAAAAATTTAAAAGGCCTCCTCTTCTAAAAGGTTTCCCCTGCTTTGAATCTTTCCTAATACCCTTATTCCATCTTAAAGTGTACCACAACATTCATAAAATGGGGAACCATGTATCTGTAAAAGAGAAAGAGGAAAATCTCTATATACAACAGTGGAATGATTGCCAGGATATATTGTTGAGAGAAAAAATTCAAGGTAGATAAACTATATATAGTTTGTTAGCATTTATCTAAGAAAAGAGAACTATAGATATATGGGGACTTCCCTGGCGGTCCAGCGGTTAAGACTTTGCCTTCCAGTGCAAGGGGTGCAGGTTCGATCCCTGATCGTGGAGCTAAGATCCCACCATGCTTCACAGCCAAAAAACCAAAACATAAAACAGAAGCACTACTGTAACAAATTCAATAAAGATTTTAAAAATGGCCCACATCAAAAAAAAATCTTAAAAAAAAAAAGAGAGAGAACTATAGATATAGATACATAGATATGATTATATTAAAAACAAACAATGGAGATAGTCCACAGCCCTTGCCTTTACTTCTGCCAGCCTGGCTGGCTCATGCCTGGAGATCCTGTAGCTCCACTGCACCACGTGTGGCATTTGGGCTCTTTGGTGATGATGACTGTCTCTCTGATCAGTCTGAGTGATATGAAGATTGCACATAAAGGTCCAGATGCATTTCATCTTTAGAATGTCAATGGCTACACCAACCACTGGTTTGGATTTCACTGGTTGGCAGTAGTGGGCCAACTGTTTTGAATGCAGCTAATTTGAGCAAAGAAATATCCTTAATTGTGGGTCTGTTACAATGATAAGCTCTATAACCATAAGGAGACAAAACACCATTTTAAATTTGATCACCAGACCGAAGAAGATGATGAGATAATCCCTCATCTTTATAACAAAGAAGGAACTAAGCAAACAATTTGTGTGTTAGATGAGATGTATGCATTTCTTTTATTGGATACTACCGATAAGAAAGTGTTCCTACGGCAGAGAGACACCTATGCAGTCAGACCTTTCTTTATAGCCATAATAGAAGATGGATTTTTGGCTGTGTGTTCAGAAGCTAAAGGTCTTGTTAACTTGAAACACACCACAACTCCTTTTTCAAAGTGGACCCTTTTTTTCCAGCACACTACAAAGTTTTGGATTTAAAGCCAAATGGCAAAGTTGCATCAGTGGAAATGAACACTATAGAGATGAACTTCTGCCTGCCCTCTATAACAGTGTGAAGAAACTATTCCCAGGTTTTGATATAGAAATTATGAAGAGAGGTGAGGAGAACTGGAGAGAGCAAGTATCGAAAACTCTTTCAAGGACTTTTACTATAGCGTGAGAAATAGAAGAGAGATATTTTAGCATGCATAGATATGCATATGCTATAAATGATCCAGTAGAGAGGAGAAAAACTGATAATGCAAGAGACAGGGAACAGTCCTTAAAACTGAAACTCAAACAATGCATACCTGCTGTGATTCCATTGGGATAAAGTAATTAATGTTTGTCTAGGGAAGTAGATTTATTCATGTTATTTTTTCTACTTCATATACACGCATACTTCTGGATCCTTTTTGACAGTGCTACTAAGAAAGGTTTGATGACAGACAGAAGGACTGGATGCTTTTAATCAGGTGACTTGGATTCCAGCTTGGCTGCTGTCACCCTGTTGAAGCAGCTAAAGGTGGCCCAAGTATAGTATGCTCCAGACATTTGCAATTGGCATGGAAGACAGTCTCAATTTACTGGCTGCTAGAAAGGTGGCAAGTCATATTGGGAAGGAACATCATGAAGTGTTTTTTAACTCTCAGTAAGGCATTTGGGTCCTGGATGAAGTCATATTTTACTTGGAAACTTATGACATTACAACAGCCCATGCTTCAGGAGATAAGTATTTAACTTCCAAGTACATTTGGAAGAGTGCAGATACCATGGTGATCTTTTCTGGAGAAGGTTCAGACAAACTTACACAGGGATACATATATTTTCACAAAAATTTCTTCTAAAAAAGCCAAGGAACAGAGTAAGAGGATGTCTGAAGGACGTCTATTTGTTTGATGTTCTCCACACAGATCAAAGTACTGCTGCCAATGCCCTTGAACTGAAGATCCCATTTCTGGATCACTGATTTTCTTCCTATTACTTGTCTCTGCCACCAGAAATAAGAATACCAAATAATGGGATAGAAAATATCTCCTGAGAGAGATATTTAAGGACTCGACTCTGATATGTAAAGAGATTCTCTGGTGACCAAAAGAACCTTCCGTGATGGGATAGCCTGAGTTAAGAATTTCTGGTTTAGGATTTTACAGAAATATACTGAACATCAGGTTGATGATGCAATGGATGGCAACTGCAGGACAAACATGTCCCTTCAGTACTCCTAAAACTAAAGACACTATTACGACCATTGAATCTTTGAATGCCACTATCCAGGCCAGGCTGAGAGGCCGACCAGTTCTTGGATGCCAAAGTAGATCAATGTCACTGACCCTTTTACCTGCACTTTGATCCATTACAAGTCAGCTGACAAAGCTTAGGCACTCTTTAAACTATAGACTGAAAGTATTTCTTCTTCTTGTGAAGGGTAGTGGGATTGTGGGCAGTAGGTAGGAGTAGCAGTGAGGGTCAACCATTTAGACTTACTTGGGCATAAAAAATATTAAAGTCTCAAATCTATAAAGCAAAGGAAAAATAAACCGCAGAATTAAAAAGAAATGGTTACCAATGAGGTGGAAGAAGGAATAGGATGGGAAGACAGAGATAGAAGCCAGACATGTTTTGCATACTTGACTTTGAACCCATGTAAATATTTTACATAGATCTAAAACAAAATTAAACTTTAGACATCTCTAAAGCAAAATAAACAAATAAAATCAGCTAGTGACATCTTTACTAAACCCAATGCCTTGCTTCAGGGTGCATTCAACTGAATTTGTCTTTGACATTGTTGACACTATTGGTTATTGACTCATTATTAAAATTCTCTTCCGTTTTGACTTTTCTGAGACCAGTCTCTCTTGGTTTCCCTTTTAAGTCTCTGATTTCACTTCTCAGTATCCCTCATTGGGCCCTCTTCTTCGACCTGTCCTTTCAATATAGGTAGTTCCCATTCCTAATTCACTCTTTTTAATCTACTGCCCACTCCCAGCAGTAAAACCACATACTCCCCTGGCTTCTATCAGACACATTTATATCAAATGATTATGAGAAAAAAATTCAACATCAATATAAACTCTAGTAAGTATTAATAGCCACTTCAGATGTTTCCCTTAGAAACAACTTCACAACAGAATTTAGAGGTCAGCTACACAGAGAACAGAGGCCCAGAGGCAAGTAATTTAGCAACCCTCAAAGCCAGATAACGAACGAAAGTAACATCCCTGTCATATTTGCAGCAGCATTCTTAGGGCAGAATTGCTTCCAGGGCACATTTACAATTTCTTGAATCACAAAATTTCCCTTCCTTTATTTTTGTTGTTGTGCTGTGTTGTTTTTATTTTGTTTACCTCAATCAAAAATGAAAAATAGAATTAATAAACCAGATATCCTGCTAATATGAATTCAGATATGTACAATGCCTCCCAAATACACATGATTACTATTATGTAAGCAGGACACCCAGGCATTTTGGCATGAACTATACACCGTACTCAGCATCTGATGCCCACTGCCTTTGTGAAAAAAAGAGAAAAACAGCAATGCCATTGTAATCACTGGCACTCTCTAAAATCTTTCTATTGTGAAAATTATATAGCTCCATTTCTGTTCAGTCATTGAGTGCAAATGAACAATTCTGTCATTCTATAGGGAAAACTGTCATGGGAGACTCAATCTCACGGGAACTGCTCTAACAGTTTCTTCGAGTAAGTTGCTTCACACATCTACTAAATTCCTGTCCATTCCTCAAAACCCACCTCCCTCAGATGTTACCTCCTCTATGAAGCCACCTTAGATTTCTCTGGCCAAAATTAATTATTATTTCCTCTTTCCTCTGATAACATAAAATCTCTTATGATATTTATTATATTGTGACATACATTTGTGGGTACATGTCCTCCACTGCCTAAACTATCAACTTTTGAAAGCAATGAGACTGGGTATATGGTGCTAAGAAAGTAGGAAAAAAGAGAAGGAAAAGCAAGAATAGAGCTGGAAGAACAGAGTTGAGTCTACAAGGAATCAAAGGTAAAATCAGCTAATTTTCTTCCCCAAGAGTAAGATATAGGATAGTAGGATTTCCAACAGAGACACCAATTTAAAAGTGAATTATATACTGAAGATTCATGAAATTCGAGGAATCTAAGACTGAGATTTGCTAATTTCTGACCACCTGACAGAAGTTTTATTGATAAAGCAAAGGAGAAAAATGCGTATTTAACCAGTAAGCACAAACTTACCTTAACAGAGTCTAATAAGCTACAGAACAATTCTTTTTTAAATATATTACAGAAGATGTTGGTGATGGCAATGTAGTTTTTATCTCCCAAATCCACCCAAACAGACAAACTAGGGTAACAAAACTAAAAAGCATTAAACAACACCCACAGCAAAACTAAGTGAGAAGCTATGCCTACAAACACCAAAACAGAAATGGGTAGGAAAAAAACATGAGAAGCCATAAGAGCTGCATAATATCAGCATATGTGAGGGAGAAAGTAGAGAGAAGCAAGGGTATCTTATAAGCTTGAGAAAATGGAAACAGCAAAAATCAGCAATAGGACAGAATAAAGGCTCACAATGAGAGAAACTGCAGGGAGTAGAATCTGAATTGACCACTACAGGGACATGAGGGCAAAGGTAAAAGAAGGTCCAGATAAAAACTGAAGCTAAGAGATCTCAGAAAGTACAAGACAATATTTTTGAACACTTTGTAAAAGCAACAGAAAAGGGAGCTTTACACATAAAGCTAGAAAACTTATCCTAATTCCTCTCATCTAAAATTTGGGCAAATTAATTCCACATGAAAAATAATAACGAAAGGGAGCTAATCAAATCTCAGTGTTATTGTGAGGCAAAAGATGTTTGGGTAACATCAATAACATTCCTCAAGACAATAAAACCTAAGCTTAAAACATGTCCACAAAACAAGTGAAAACCACAAACTAATAATTCAAAATAAGCTAAAACAAATCAGCAAACTATTAGAAGATTTAAGAGAACAGCACAAATAAAAATTAGAAAAACTAAAAATGAGATGATAGAAATCAGGAAAGAACAACAAACAAGCAAAAAATTATATCTTCAGAAATGACGATTACATTAGAAGTAGTATAAAAGCAAATATCAAAAAAGGTAGCCTTATGAGAAATAAGAAAAAAATTTTAAATCAAAAAGAAATTAAGAAAGTGTTTTTAAAAGACTTGAGAAAAAGTGGCAGATAAGATGGTCATAGAGGGAGATCCCAAAGAAGAGAAAACCAAAGCAGCAGAGAACAAACACTATATTACTAAGAACACTTTTTTTTTGGCCTACTCCGAGGTTTGCAGGATCTTAGTTTCCCAACCAGGGACTGAAACCATGCCACGGCAATGAAAGCGCCGAGTCCTACCCACTGGACCTCCAGGGGATCCCCTAAAAAACCCCACTATTTCAAGAAAACCTTCCTAATTAGAAAAAAATGACTTGAAGTTATGTATTGAAAGCGTTATACTGCATATGTAAGAAAATCAACTCAGAACAACCAACTCTAAGACACAATTTAGTAAAATTATTAAACATGTAAGAAAAAAATATACTGAGCACCCAAGCAAAAATATGTCCAGGATTTACTTCATAATAATCTGGAGTTGAGGACAGTGGGTGGGAGGGTAATTGAAATAAGACTGATCATGAGTTGATAATTGTTGAAGATGTTTAGAAAATGAGGGTTGGGACTTCCCTCAGTGGCCAGTGGTTGAGAATCTGCCTGCCAAAGCAAGGGATGAGGGTTCCAGCCCTGATTCGGGAAGATCCCACATGCCATGGAGCAACTAAGCCCTCAAGCCACAACTATTGAGCCCACATGCCACAACTACTGAAGCCTGCATGCCTAGAGCCTATGCTCTGCAACAAGAGAAGCCACCACAATGAGAAGCCCGCCCACGGCAACAAAGAGTAGCTCCTGCTCTCCACAACTACAGAAAGCCTGTGCAGCAGCAATGAAGACCCAATGCAGCCAATAAATAAATAAAAATAAAAAAGAAAGTGAGGGTTCACTATACTATTCTGTATGCTTCTATGTATGTTTAAGGTTTTTCATGGGGTATGAATGAATTATTGCTACCCACACAATACGGAATAAATCTCACAAATACTAGGCTGTACAAAAGAACAAAAGAAGCCAGATAAAAGTGAGAATACAGGGACTTCCTAGGTGGCGCAGTGGTTAAGAATCCGCCTGCCAATGCAGGGGACACAGGTTCGATCCCTGGCCCAGGAAGATCCCACATGCCACAGAGTAGCTAAGCCCGTGTGCCACAACTACTGAGCCTGTGCTCTAGAGCCCGTGAGCCACAACTATTGAGCCCACATGCCGCAACTACTGAAGCCCACGCACCTAGAGCCCATGCTCCGCAACAAGAGAAGCCACAGCAATGAGGAGCCCGCGCACCACAACGAAGAGTAGCCCCCACTCACTGCAACTAGAGAAAGCCTGTGTGCAGCAACGAAGACCCAACACAGCAAATAAATAAATAAATAAATTTATTTTAAAAAAAGTGAGAATACAGTATGATCTTATTTACATTAGGTTTATAAAACGCAAAACAAATCTATGATGTTAGAATTCAGGATAGTGGCTACCTTTGGGGCAAAATAACCAATAGGGGCCAAAGGGGATTCTGCTATGCTAAAAATATCCTCTTTTTGATAGGGGCATTGGTTACATAGGTGTGTCTGCTTTGTTAAAATTTACCACACTGTACACTTATCACTTAAAGTCATTTTCTGTATGAATACTGTACTTCTTAAAAAGGTTTTTTGATTTGCAAAATCAAAAGTAAAAAAGAATAAATAACAGCTATTGTTATTTGTCATATATTCTAAGAAAGCTTATTTTTATTTATTTATTTATTTATTGCCTGTGTTGGGTCTTCATTGCTGTGCACGGGTTTCCTCTAGTTTCGGAGAGCACGGCTACTCTTTGTTGAGGTGCACAGGTTACTCATTGCAGTGGCTTTTCTTGTTGTGGAGCACGGGCTCTAGGCATGGGCTTCAGTAGTTGTGGTTCAAGGGCTCCAGAGCACAGACTCAGTACTTGTGGCGCACGGGCTTAGCTGCTCCGTGGCATGTGGGATCTTCCCCGACCAGGGCTCAAACCTGTTGCCCCTGCATTGGCAGGCAGATTCTTAACCACTTCGCCACCAAGGAAGTCCCTAAGAAAGCTTATTTCTATACTCAATTTCAGTGGATACTCCTGGAAGACAGTTTTACTACTAATGATACACCCAACTCTCTGCCAAGAAAAACAACTGAGCATATACCCAAACCCAGACACTGAAAGAAAGTAAAGTTAAGCAGTACCTTCAGCCTCCTGAATGAATCAGTGTTTCACCACGTCTAACAAGCAAACTGATTGCTATACATACACACAGACACACACATATAGATGCTGCTCAGCACTGAAATGCCTCAAGCAGTGCTAAGTCCACAAAGCCTACTCTGCTATACCAATAACACGGCAGCAGCCTGACTTACCGTATTTGACCAACTTTACTAACCAGAATATACAAAAACATACCGTACAGCACATGTAACCTTGTTCTTCAAGGCACTGAGGGACAACTGTATAAATCAATAATGAACACACGCTGCCTGCTGTGAAAAAAGATACATATACCCTCTCACCAATACAATATAAAAGCTCGACAAGATTAAAAAAAAAAAAAAAAGGCTGGACAAGATATATCAATCCGAGCCACATTCTGACTGGATATGGTCCTTTGTTTAATATAGAAATAAAATCCACTGCATGAATTTCCTAAACTCATAACCTCAAATCCATTTCTTTGCCCAAATAACACAGCTTTCACTTCTGACTATATACTCAAAATACTGGAAGCAGAATCTCACAAAGCTATGTTCACAGCAGGATTATTCACATAGCTAACAAGTAGAAGCAACCCAAATGTCTATCAATGGATGAATGGATAAACAAAATGTGGTATATACAAACAACAAAATATTATTCAGTTTTTTTAAAAGAATCCTGTCTCAAGATGTGACACGGGTGCCCTTGAGAACATTATGCTAAGTGAAATAAGCCAGCCACAAAAGAACAAATACTGTATGAGGGACTAGGATCTAGGCAAATGGACAGTCACTGTTTAATGAGTATAGAGTTTCAGCTCTGGAGATCCATTACCCAACAATGTGAGTATGCATAACACTATTAAACTGAACACTTGAATATGGTAGGGATGGTCAATTTTATGGGTTTTTTTTTTTACCACAACTAAAAAAATGTTTAATGTTTTCAAATGAAATCTGAAGGAATATGTCATATGCAGACTTGATTTTTAAGAACTAACAGTTATTTGAGTTGAAAGAACATGATCTCAGATGAAAGAATAGAACTGCTAGAAAAGATAAAGAGGTAAAATATATTGCTAAATTTAAATATGTTAAGGTTCATTATACAGGTACGTATAAGCAAATGTTGATTGCTTAAAACAATAACAATAAAATCTGTGGAACTTAAAACGCGTGAAGTAAAATGACAAAAAGCAGGAAGAGATAAATGAAGTAGACTGTTATTCTTGTATTCTTCAAAGTATTAGTTTAAGTGGACTAAGTCAAGGATGTACACTAATTTCTAGAGTCACCACTAAAAAAGTAATAAAAAATTATTAGTAAAAAGAGAATAGAGGAGCAAAACAGATTAATACAAATATTTCATTACTGTAAAGGAAGGCAGGAAAGTAGAAACAATGTGGAAAAAAAAAAACCCAGAAAGAATCAATAGAAAACCAGTAGAAATAAACCCAATAAAGCCAATAGACTTCAATTATAGTAGTAACTATGTTATATGTAAAAGGCTTGTATAGTCCAATACAAAGACAAAGATTTCAGACTGGATAAAATACACCGTATTCTATTTACAAATTAAGTTTAAATATAAAAACATAGGTTGAAAGAAAAAGTATAAAAAAGCATGCAAACACTAGCTAAAATAAAGCTGGTATTGTCATATTAATATCTGACAAACAGACTTTTTTAAATTATGAAAGTGATTTTATTTAACTGATTACAAATAAACTAAAAACATATAAAAATAGTCTAAAAGTCAGAGTTATAAAGTATTCAGTGAAAGATTTTCAAAAAGTCAAGTCATTCTCTTTTTGAGGAATCATAAACAAGAATAATTGAATATGTGTAAAATATTATATTGTACAACATATAAAGAAATGGCTGTACTTTTTTCCTTCACTTTTGCAAACCCATCTTCCTATGGTTACAAAATTTATTTCCATTCACAATATGGATCAGCCAGATGAAAAAAAAAAGTGTGTATATATATATGTATATATATTCCTTCTTTTTATTTTGAGATATGACAGCAGACTTTAAGGCAAAAAAATATTACTGAAGATAGAGAGGAATGCTAGTGAGGATAAAAGTACCAATTTGAATGAGTATACAATAAACCTAATTTGTATTCACCTATAAAAATCCTTTATTAGAGAAATGTCTTGTACATATTTTCTCCCAACTATTGGCTACTCTAAAGTTTTTTTAAAATAATAGCTTCATTGAATTTTAATTCACATACCATCCAATTTACCTATTTTAAGCGTACAAATAAAAGTTTTTAGTATATTCACAGACGTGTGGAGTCATCACCACAATCAACTTCAGAACATTTTCATCACCCCCTAGAAAACCTTATATCCATTAGCACTCATGCACACACTCCACTCCAATCGCTAGTCCTAAATATACACTAATCTATTTTCTGTGTATAGATTTGCCTTTTATGGACATTCCCTATAAATGGAATCATATAATATGTGGTGTTTTGTGACCTGGCTGTTTTATCCAATTACAGCATCAGGTTCAAAGTCCAATTTTTATGATGTATATCAGATTCGGTGCAGCTCCTTTGGAGTGGCTGCTCGAGAGTCATGAACTAAAATCATCTGCCGCACACACCCCCAAAATGCAATGGTGAGAAACGGAAAGGATAACCACAATAAAGAGCCCTATCACATAGGAAAGCAACGGGAGACACATGACAGTTACTTGTTCACAGCAGTTTCGGAATTCAGCTAGGCAGTACTCTGGTGGCAGAGAATGTTCCTTGATTAGGACCCTGTTTGTCTCCTTGGGAGCGGCTCCTAGTCTATTGTTCTATACCGCCCTTGGCTATACAGTCTCAGATCCTGGTCAGATCCTCCCCAAGGAAACAGCTGTAAGTGTGTCCCTGTGCTTCTTCCCCATCCCCCTTCAACCTCTCATCTACCCAGTCCCCCCCAACCCCCATCTTGTTTTAGATTCTTATTAAGCAAGCTCTCCTGGGATATTCATGCTATCAGAAAAGTAGGCAAACTAAATTACTTACCTTTTATAATGTTTATTATTTAAAATAGGATTCACACATAGATACACACACACACACACACACACACACAGTTTCAAAACAGGAGAAAAATAGAAGAGTAGCTACAACCCAGGCTATACAGTAAGCCACATAACTCAGAAGGCGGCTTAGCACACCCATGGTAAGTAGTTGAAGAATCCTGAATATCCTCTGCAGCTGGAGCCCAGTTAAAACCTATCAAAATTTACTTCCTAGAATAATCACATTGGGTCTTTCCTCAAAGCCATTTTTTAAAAACGGTGGGGGAAAATGAGAAACACTATCCAATTCAAGTCCTGCAGCACCCTCACATATATTCTACAGTATTCATTTGGTGTTAAAAAAAAAAAGTTTCTCCTACCCTACCTCTTCACTTGGCTCTCCTTTCTTCTCATTTCCTGCTTTGTCTACTACTATGAAGCAGCAACAATTTTCAGCTCCCAGTGACAGCTTCCTCAATTAAAACTATAACCACTACATTGAGCAAGCGAGATTCAAGGGATGCAATTAGAAGGTAATTTTATTTGTGTTCATTGTGTCCTCAAATTTTTTTCCAGAAATGACCTTCAATATATGAAAAGATACACATCTTCTCTCATAATAAGAAAGATGCAAATTAAAATTATGTTGAGAAGCCATTTCTCACCTACCAAATTGGCAAAATTCCAAAAGTCTAAAATGCAGTTAGTGAAGCTTTGGGAAAATAGGCACTTTCATACATTGCTGGTGGGATTTATAAGGAAACAACTTCTATGGAGGGTCTTTTAGAAATATTTACCAAAACTGCAAATGTATATACCCTTGATCCAGAAAATCCACTTTTAGAAATGAGTCCCACCGATATACCTGTGTACTTAACCTGTACATGTACAAATTTACACACACACACACACATGATTTTTCATTGCATCGCTGTCTGTAATAGTGAAAGAGTGTATAAAATCGAAGCATCCAGCAGTAGAAGACAGGTTAAATAAACCATGGTACATCCACCATGAACTCTAGAACATTAAGTAGCTGTAAAGAGAACGAGGAAGATCTCTACGTACTGATTTATAGCAACAGAAAGATCTCCAGGATATATTGTCGAGTTAAAAAAAACAAACACAAAGAGACTTCACAGAAGATATCCAGGAATCCAGCTCTACCTAAACAACTCTGAACCAGCAGGAACTGTCTATAGGTAAATATTTTGGAACACAAGTTTAGTCAAACACATGCAACATTTGCAGCAGTGCTTCACAAAGAGGTTGGTAAATTTTGGTGAATTTTAACCTTTTGCATAACAGCTATCATGCCTCAGCCCCACAGCTGGCAACCCACATTCCAGGGAACATCTTCATGACATTAGATTTGACAATGATTTGTTGGATGCGATACCAAAAGCACAGGCAGTAACAACAAAAATAAACAGGACTTCATCAAAATTAAGCTTTTGTACATCAAAGTATACTACTGAGAAAGTGAAAAGACAACCCACAGAATGGGAAAAAATTATTTACAAATCATATATCCGACAAGGGGTTAATATACAGATTATACAAAGAACTCCTGCAACTCAACAACATAAAACAGCTAACCCAATTCAAAAATGGAGAAAGAACTTGAATAGACATTTCTCCAGAGAAGACAAACAAACGGCCAAAAGGCACATCATTAGTCATTAGGAAATTCAAATCAAAACTACAATGATATACCACTTCACACACATTAGGATGCCTATTAAAACAAACAAACAGAAGTGTTGGATGTGGAGAAACTGGAACTCTCCTGCATGGCTGGTGGGAATGTAAAATGGTACAGCCACTGTGAAAAACAGCTTTGCAGTTCCTCCAAAAGGTAAGTATAGAGTTACCGTATGATCCACCAACTCTGCTGCTAGGTATATACCCCGGAGAAGTGGGAACAGACACTAGAACAGATACCGTACACCCCTGTAGATAGCAGCATTATTCACAATAGCCAAAAGGTAGAAGAGAACCAAATGTCCATCAACAGATGAATGCACAAACAAAATGTGGTCTATACATAAAACGGAGTATTATTCAGCCTTAAGAAGTAAGGAAATTCTGACACATGCTACTACATGGATAAAACTTGAGGATATTACACTAAGTGAATAAGCCAATCACAAAAAGGGAACTATTGGATGTGGAGAAACTGCAACCCTCCTGCATGGCTGGTGAGAAAGTAAAATGGTGCAGCCACTGTAAAAAACAGCTTGGTGGTTCCTCAAAAAGGTAAACATACAGTTTACATATGTCCAGCCATTCCACTTCTAGGTTAAAATGGTAAGTTTATATTATGTATGTTTTACAGCAGTTTAAAAAATGAAAGAAATGATCTGAAAGGTATGCTACATTTTTTTGTAAGAAACAGGAGTATGAGATTCATATTTGCTTATATTTGTGTAAAGAAATACTGGAACAATAAACACATAAAATGTTTACCTGTAAGAGGAGAATGGCAATTGAGTAGATGGGGACAGATGTGAGAAGGATATCTCTCAGTGTACACTACTCATATCACTTTAGTTATTGAAATATAGTTGATTTACGATCTTGTGTTAGTTTCTGGTATACAGCAAAGTGATTCAGTTATACATTTATATATATTATTTTTCAGATTATTTTCCATTATAGGTTATTACAAGATATTGAATATAGTTCCCTGTACTATATAGTAGGACCCTGTTGTTTATCTATTTTACATATAGTAGTGTGTATCTGTTAATCACAAGCTCCTAATTTATGCCTCTCACCCCTTTTCCCCTTTGGTAACCATAAGTTTGTTTTCTACGTCTGTGAATCTGCTCCTGTTTTGGCAATAAGCTCATTTGTATCATTTTTTTTAGATCTCACATACAAGCGATATCATATGGTATTTGTCTTTCTCTGACTTGACTTCAGTTACTATGATAATCTCTAGGTCCAACCATGTTGCTGCAAATGGCATTATTTCATTCTTTTTTATGGCTGAGAAATATTCCTTTGTATATATTGTATATACCACATCTTCTTTATCCATTTATCTGTTGATGGACACTTAGGTTGCTTCCATGTCTTGGCTATTTTAAATAGTGCTGCTATGAAAATTGGAGTGTCTGTATGTTTTTTTCTTTTAATTTTATTTATTTATTATTTTTGGGGGGGTACACCAAGTTCAATTATCTGTTTTTATACACGTATCCCCGTATTCCCTCCCTCCCTCGACTCCCCCCCACCCTCCCCGCCCCAGTCCTCTAAGGCATCTTCCATCCTCGAGTTGAACTCCCTTTGTTATACAACAACTTTCTTTTTTTTTTAATTAATTAATTTATTTATTTTGGGGGGGGGGTACACCAAGCTCAATCATCCGTTTCTATACACATATCCCTGTATTCCCTCCCTCCCCCGACTCCCCCCCCACCCTCCCTCCAGTCTCCCCCACCCTCCCCGTCCCATGCCCAGGAGTGGGATTGCTGGATCATATGGTAATGCTATTTTTAGTTTTTTAAGGAACCTCCATGCTCTTCTCCATAGTGGCTCTACCCTATTCATATCATTTTTATTTTAAATCATGTAATGTATTACCTATTCAAAAGTGAATAGATTTTCCAAACAAGTAAATAAGTAAAATTTATTCAGATATATGCTTCCCTGCCCCTCAGTGAAAACTAAAACAGTCACATGACTTTTTTTTTTATCATTCTTACATAATTAAAGGTCCTGTAGTTATTTTAAATCACAAACATAGTCTCAATTCCATTTTAAATAAAAATGTTTGAGCCCATAAAATAATGAGAGCTTCAAAGTTAATGTAATGTTAGATCTTATCCTGTCCCACAGATGACCTCTGCAGTGGGTACACCCCTTTCAATGACAGAGGAGAGCATGGCCCTCTATCCCCTAAGTGTCCACCCTTCCTCACTGAAATTTTACTAACCTTCCTATCTGACCCACCCCAGTCCATCCAGAGGGGAGAGAAATGTTATTTTAACAGTAAAGTCATGAGGCAGTTTCACACTTTCTGTGCTTGCAGATATTTAAAGCTCTTTCCCTTCAGAGGCTCTTCATGGGTTCTTAGGAGATACCACCCACAAATCATTGTTGGATTTTCACCTGCAGTTCCCTTGACCTGAAGGGAGGCATGCTATTCCAAGTAATTTACTCACTCCTAACCACTAGAAATTCGATGGGACTCTGTCAACTTCTCCTCTATGATCCTGTTCACCCTTTCTGTGGCCTTTAGGTCAGATTATGAAATGACCCCAAACAGGCTCTCTTCACATCTTGTTCATGAGCAACACTCATGCACTGATTGCCTAATAAACTCTGGAAGAAGAGGTTGATTCCAATCTACTAGGTACTCTCCTTGCTCTACTTCCAAGCAGCAAGCCAGCTATTCCCTTGAACTCTAGATTTCCTTAAAAGGAGGCAGACATCAGTGAGCTGTGACCTGATAACTTCAGAGGACAGACATTAAGCTTTCCAAGTGGCCTCTCTCTCTTGACTTGAGATGAGGGGGATATCACATGCCTATTTCTCTCCGTTGAGAAGGGAGCAGGGTTCAACACTCACCAACAGCTCTCTTCAAAGAAATCCTTTAAAAAATTCCTCTCCCTTATAGTGGAGAAACTGCAACACCTTGCACAAATTATCAAAATTAATATAACCCATGAGAGCCAGATAGATACACACCTCAAGATGTGATAACTCTGAGAAAAATATATCACTTGTGTAGCATTTCGACTAGGAATCATAAACTGAATATAATCATGAGAAAACAGTAAACAAACTCAAAATGAGAACTGTTCTCTTAAAAAAATTTTTACAGTATTCTTCAAAACTATCATTTTTTATTAGTTATCTATTTTATACATATTAGCATATATATGTGAACCCCAATCTCCCAATACATCCCACCACCACCCTCCCCCTCCAAAAACTGTCATTGTTATAAAAGACAAAGAAAGGCTCGGGAACTGTTCCAGATGAAAGACTAAAGAAACAATCAAATGCAATACGTATACTGCAACCTCTAGTGGAGGAAAAAACAAATGCTATAAAGGACATTACTAAATTAGTTGCCAAATCAGATAGTGGATGGTAGATTATTTTAAGATTAGATTAAACTGTTTCAATGTTTAAAATTTCCTGAAGTTAATAACTGTACTGTGGTTATGTAACAGAATGTCCCTTTCTTCAGAAAATATATAGTGAAGTATCTGGAGACAAAGGGGCATGATGTCTACAGCTTATTCTGAAATAATTTAGACAAAATAGAGTGGGATAATAAATCTAACAAAAAAGCAAGTAACATAAAATGTTAACAGTAAGCGAATCTGGATAAAATGTAAACAGGTGTTTTTTTGTACCATTCTTGCAACTTTTCTGTAAGTTTGAAAGGATTTCCAAATAAAAGGCTTTTTATTAAAAAAAAAAAAAAACTGCTCTCTCTTTTAAGTCTCCAAAAACAGGACTCATTTGTATCCCTGTTAAAGGTAAAGGGATCAAGAGTCATAGATCTGACTTTTAACAGATCTTTCTTTATAATCATTTTACTGTAAAAATAGCACACAAATAGAAAAGTATTATTATGAAACTCAGTTTGAAAAATAATAACACAAATACCTGTGCACCTAGGACACAGCTTACATGACAGAACACTGTCAGTATTTTAGGAGCTCCCTCACTCACACTGTACCTTTTCCCAATCACAATCTCACCTCCATCACTCCACCCCAGGTTATCACTATCCTGAATTTTGTGACAATTGTTCTTTTCCTCAGGTTTTTATCACAAATGTATGTAGAGTTTTACAATGTGTAATTTAAACATGTCTCTTTTACATTTTAAGAAAACAGAATGTACTATGGTCTGAATTTTGTGTCCCCCCAAAATTCCTGTTGAAACCTAGCCCCCAAGGTGGTGGCATTAGGAGGTGGGGCCTCTGGGAGGGGATTAAGTCATGAGTGTGGAACCCTCATGAGTAGGACTACTGATCTTATAAAAGAAGTTCCCAGAGCTCCCTAGCCCCTTCTGCCATGTAAGGATATAAGTCTGCAACCAGAAGCCAGCTCTTACCCAAGCATGCTGGTGCCCTAAACTTGGGCTTCCAGCCTTCAGAACTGTGACCAGTAAATTTCTGCTGTAATAAGCCACCTAGTCTAAGGTATTTTGTTACGGCAGCCTGAATGGACTAAGACAGAATGATATAATATTTACTTTTCTACGACTTGCTTTTTTCACTCAATACTAAATTTTTCAGGTTCATTCATACTAATGAGTACAGCTAAGGTTCATTAATTTTCATTGCTATAAAATAGGTCAGTGTATGACTATACCATAATTTCTTTATCCAACTTATTACTATTGATGAAATGGTGTTGCTTCTATGTTTTTTCATTCTTACATAATATTACTGTTCCAATTGGATTGTTCTTGGACAATTTGTTTTAAATAACCATCTTTTCTGCCTACTGCTTTGCAATGCCCTTACTGTCCATGCATCTGCAGGTCTGATTCTGGATTCTCTATTCTGTTCCACTGGTTTATTTCTCTACACCTGTGTCAGTTTGACACCATCTCAATTATTATACCTATAAAGTAAATTTTAAGATCTTATAGCAACCTTACTATTTTTCTTTAGGAATGTCTTGGATATTTTTGGATCTTTGCTCCTTCCTATCAATTATATATTCAGCATCTCAAATTCAAAGAAAAACTCTGTTGGGGAATTGTAATTTCAATGACTCTTTGGGCAGAATTAGCATGCTTACAGTATTGATTCTTGCCTATCCACATAAAATAGCTCTACATGTATTTACATCTCTTGAATAAACTCTTTTCATTTTTCTAAGGTGGTTCATACTTTTTGGTTTTATAATAAATGAATTTTTTGCAGCTTAATACCAAAAAAGCAAATAACCCAATCCACAAATGGGCAGAAGACCTAAATAGACATTTCTCCAAAGAAGACATGCAGATGGCTAACAAACATGTGAAAAGATGCTCAACATCACTAATCATTAGAGAAATGCAAGTCAAAGCCACAATGAGGTATCACCTCACACCGGTCAGAATGGCCATCATCAAAAAATCTAGAAACAGTAAACGCTGGAGAGGGTGTGGAAAAAAGGGAACTCTCCTGCACTGTTGGTGGGAATATAAACTGGTACAGCCACTATGTAAAACAGTTTGGAGGTTCCTTAAAAAACTAAAAATGGAACTACCATATGACCCAGTAATCCCACTGCTAGGCATACACCCAGAGAACACCATAATCCAAAAAGAAACATGTACCATAATGTTCATTGCAGCACTATTTACAATAGCCAGGACATGGAAGCAACCTAAATGCCCATCAACAGATGAATGGACAAAGAAGATGTGGCACATATACACAATGGAATATTACTCAGCCAGAAAAAGGAATGAAATTGAACTATTTGTAGTGAGGTGGATGGACACAGAGTCTGTCACACAGAGTGAAGTAAGGCAGAAAGAGAAAAACAAATACCATACACTAACGCATATATATGGAATCTAAAAAAATGGTACTGATGAACGCAGTGACAGGGCAAGAATAAAGATGCAGATGTAGAGAATGGACTTGAGGACACAGGGTTGGGGGGGCAGCAAAGGGGAAGCCGGGATGAAGTCAGAAAGTAGCACAGACATAGATACATCACCAAATGTAAAATAGATAGCTAGTGGAAAGTTGCTGTATAACAAAGGGAGATCAACTCGATGATGGATGATGCTTTAGAAGGCCAGGACAGGGAGGGTGGGAGGGAGTCATGGGAGGGAGGGGATATGGGGATATATGTATAAATACAGCTGATTCACTTTGGTGCACCTCAAAAACTGGTACAAGAGTGTAAAGCAATTACATTCCAATAAAGAGCTTAAATAAATAAATAAAATTTTTTACAATGTTATTTCTAAAATATTTTTTCCTAGTATTTAAATTTTCAATACTGCTTTTGTATCCAGTGGCCTCACTAAATAATATATTGACAAATTATATTATTTATAAAAAAGTTGGTTTCTTCTTTGCAAATGTTATACCTTCTTTTTCTTCTCACATTACTTGAGAATAACCCTCAATACAACATTTGAATGGAAATGATGATTTGGGGCATCTCTGTCTTGTTCCTAACATAAAACGAATGTTGTTAACATTTCACAATTCAGTATACTTGCTGTCGTTTTTCAGAGATGCGCTTTATCAGATTATGGGAGTTCCTTTATGTTCCCAGCTTATTAAAGAGTGTTTTCTTTTTATTTTTCTGCATCTATTAAGATGATCATATGGTTTTCATCCTTTATTCTTTTAATCTAATAAATTACATATATTAATCATAATAAAATGGATTTTTGAATGTTAAACTACCTTGAACTTCTGGGATGAATCCAATTTGGTCATGATGTATTTATCATTTTTATTCAACACTGGATTCAATTTGCTAAGATCTTAGCTACGATTTATAAATGAGATGTGTCTATAAGTTTCTTTCTTTCTTTTTTTTTGGCCATGCCACGCACCACACAGGATCTTAGTTCCCCAACCAGGGATTGAACCCATGCCCCCTGCAGTGGAAGCGCAGAGTCTTAACCACTGGACTGCCAGGGAAGTCCCCTATAAGTTTCTTTCTTTCCTTCTTTCTTTCTTCCTTCCTTCCTTTCTCTCTCTTTCTTCTTTCTTTTTCTTTCTTTCTTTTTCTTTCTTTCTTCCTTCCTTCCTTCCTTCTTCTTTCTTTTATTGGCTGTGTTTGGTCTTTTTTTGCTGTGCACGGGCTTTCTTTTAGTTGCAGTGAGTGGGGGCCTCCTCGTTGTGGTGCGCGGTCTCGTCATTGCCACAGCTTCTCTTGTTGCGGAGCACGGGCTCTAGGCACATGGGCTTCAGTAGCTGCAGCACAAGGGCTCAACAGTTGTGGCTCATGGGCTCTAAAGCACAGGCTCAATAGTTGGGGCACACGGGCTTAATTGCCCCATGGCATGTGGGATCTTCCTGGAGCAGGGATCGAACCTGTGTCCCCTGCATTGGCAGGCAGATTCTTAACCACTGCGCCACCTAGGAAACTCACACACCCCCACCCCCACCCCCACCATAAGTTTCTTTTCTTGTACTACTTTGTTAGCTTTTGGTGTTGCTCTAAGTCAATCTCTTTCATAAAGAACAATGAAAATTTCATAGATAAAGAAACATTACTGACAGTGACAACAAATAAGGTCCCTTATATTAGAATAATTACTCTCACCATCTTCCTACTCCCCTTCTTATTCCCTTTTCTCATTTATAGATAGAAGAATAATGATACATACTCTGTCACATCTTCTCCTTCAAGTTTTCATATTTTGTACAAATTGAGCAAGTATAGGAAAAATGTAAATAACGACTGATAGAATTAAATATTTAAGTTCTGATCCCTAATTTCTAATCAAACTATCTATCTAAAACAGTTTGCTTACTAATAAGGAGTACAAATTATACTTTGGAAATAAATCATGTTCTATAATTTTCCACTGAATTCTTTAAGATTGTTTCTTAATGCCATGTCACGACAACAGCTGCTATGTTATTCCACTGAGAAAGGTGTGTTAATGAATAAGCATGAAAAATAATTTTAAGAAATACTGATAGGAAAAAATTAAAAATAAAAGCAAAGACCTATGTATTTTGCTGCTTCCTCCAAAAGTGTAACTATAGGTGATGAGAGCATTCATGTACTAGCTCCATAGTACAGGAGAGGAAAGTTGGACTTGAAGTGATTCCATATTTCCTAAGTACAAACAAAATTGTTGATTCCATTCTCAACAGGGAAGGGCAATGTCCTTGGCCTAGGAGACCAAGCAACCTAAACCAAGCAATGCTGTATAAACTATCTAAGGACAATTTGAATGAAAATAAGGTAATTACATTCTAATCTTTTAAGAATAGGAACCTAAAATAAATGTACAAAAACTTTACCTTGGGGAGGGTGGGGGGGACTCGAGGGAGGGTGGTGGGGGGAGTTGAGGGAGGGAGGGAATATGGGGATATGTGTATAAAAACAGATGATTGAACTTGGTGTACCCCCCCCCCAAAAAAAAACTTTACCTCATTACCTTATCTTGAAACTGTGGGACATTATTGTTTGAGATTACTATTTTAAAAGTTATAAAAGCAATATTAAATCTCTGAATTAAAAATATACAGTGTAGTTATTTAGGCATCAGTTCTCATACTCTGGACCCTTCCACATGTTACATGGCTACATGATATTCCCAAGTCGTGGATTTTGCCGTTTGATCTCTGATACAGCTTGAAGATATTTCAGGGCTGCAGAAGCTAGGCAGTTCTCTGAATACACTAAGTATACATATGAAGCAGCTCAAATGCACAAGTGCTTCCATCAACAATCACTTCAAAGGTCATTAATAACTTACAGGTGTGAGACTGGAAATGCCCTCTGCACTCCCCTGCCCCTTCTTGAACTCTGGCTACTCTCTCTGGGCCATTTTTGTAACAGTGAATTCTTAACTTGATATTTCTCTTTCTCCATTTTCTCCTTCCTAGCTCTGGAGCTTTTGCTCCAAAATCTTCTAGGAAACACAAAAGCAAACAAAATGTTTCAAGTGTTAATTCTAGGGTTTTTTTCATTCTTATTAGTTTCTTGAGAGTACAGGAAAACAATTTAAATCCTTCTGGAGAAGACACCTACAAAGACATGGAAAGAACAGGTGGGTTTCAAAAATCTGCCTGGTTTGAAACATGGGAAAATTCTGAGGGACTCTCACATCTGCCTGGTTTCTACCGTTGCTGAAGACAGGCTCTAAAACTTTACTAGCATCTCCAGAAAGGTCAGTGAACTGTGTATGAGAGAGAAGCTTAATTATACATCTAAATCAAAGTTTCTCAACAGTGAAATTATTCACATTCTGGACCAGAAATTCTTTGTGGGGGCTTTCCTGTGCATTGTAGGGTGCACAGCAGCATCCTTGGCTTTACCCACTAGATGCCAGTAGCATGTACCCCTCCCAACTGGGACAACCAAAAATGTCTCCAGACATTGACAAACGTCCCCTGAGGACAAAATCAACTCTAGACCAGTTGAGAACCACTGATCTAGATGGAGGTGTCTTCTGATCTTGAGCCTGTGAATATGAATCAACTCCACATCAGGGCAAGCCAGAGGAAACAGTTAAACGCATGCTTCCTCACTGGGTGAAGGGATATTTGCACAGTGCTGAAGCATTGCTCCACAGACTACTTGTAACTACAAAGGAGAAAATGACAGAACTGGCAATCACCACCTTAACCAAGTGACCAAATGTCGCATCACTAATGATGGGAGAAGATGACATTATATATTTAACCTAAATTTAATGAAGCCTCTAGACTTAATCACATTTATAGAAAAGAAAAGGGATAGAACAGGTTAAGTGACACCATGACAAAACAATCAGATAAATACAGAATATGGGACATACTATAAGAAAAGTAGACTGGACCTTTTAAAAAACTGATGTAATAAAAAGAAAATTAAAAGTGAGGGACTACTCTAGATTAAAAAAATATTAAGGAACATAACAATGTGGAAACTTTCACTATACCCTTTTTAAAAGCTATAAAAGATATTTGTTGAAACCATTAAAGAAATCTGAATATTAACTGAATGGTACCTAAGTTGTAATAATGATAATATATTTATGTTGGAGAATATCCTCATTTTTAGCAGGTGCATGCTGACACTTTAGGGGTGAAATTTCACAATGTCACATAGTACAGCCTAATATGTTTGAAAAGTTTCAGAATAAAAGATTGGGGAAAAACAAACAACCCAATCAAAAAATGAGCAGAAGACCTAAAGAGACATTTCTTTAAAGAAGACATACAGATGGCCAATATGCACATAAAAAAGATGCTCAATGTCGCTAATGATTAGAGAAATGCAAATCAAAACTGCAATGACGTACCACTTCATACCAGTCAAAATGGCCATCACTAAACAGTCTACAAATAACAAATGCTGGAGAGGGTGTGGAGAAAAGGGAACCCTCCTGCACTGTTGGTGGGAATGTAAATTGGTGCAGCCACTATGGAAAACAGTATAGAGGTGACCCCAGAAAACTAAAAATAGGATTACCATATGATCCAGTAATCCCACTCCTGGGCAAATATCCAGACAAAACCACAACACAAAAAGATCCATGCACTCCTATATTCATAGCAGCACTATTCACAATAGTCAAGACAAGGAAACAACCTAAATGTCCACCAATAGATGAATGGATAAAGATGTGGTACACATATACAATGGAATACTGCTCAGCCATAAAAAAGAATGAAATAATGCCATTTGTAGCAAAATGGATGCACCTAGAGATTATCATACTAAGTGAAGTAAATCAGAAAGACAAATACCACATGATATCACGTATATGTGGAATCTAAGATATGATACGAACTTATCTACAAAACAGACACAGAGAGAACAGACTTGTGGTTGCCAAGGGGGAGGGAGGTTGGAGGAGGGATGGATTAGAAGTTTGAGATTAGCAGATATAAACTATTATATAAAGAATGGATAAACAACAAGGTCCTACTGTATAGCACAATATCCTGTAATAAACCATAATGGAAAGAAATATGAAAAAGAATATATTTATATATATACATATATATATACATATGTATAACTGAATCACTCTGCTGTACAACAGAAATTAACACAACATTGTAAGTCAACTATACTTCAATAAAATAAAAAATTTTTTTAAAGATTAGGGGAAAACAAAAGATAAAAGCATGGTTTTCCAGACAGGGCTAAACCAAAAACTAACGTACAGGTAAAACTCTCTCTTAGATAAAGCTTGCATTCGAGCTCTTTCACCCTAATGCCAAGCCCCAAGCAGTCAGGTGCTTTCACGTGGCTCCTTAGCTGCCCAAGGATCCACTCCTAGCACATACTGTGGCCCACCATTGTGACATTTCCCAACCCCTGACTTCCATCAGAATGTTCCTGAGTATTCCATGAAACTAATGAACAAAACTTTAGATTCTAAAGTATATTAAATTATAAATGAATAATTATCTGTGTCAGTAGGTTATACATTTGCATTTTAACTAGGAACTACTGAACATAACCCCTTAGTTGAGGTTAAGGACTCAAATTAGAAACTTCAGGCAATTTGGTGGCAGGCCAGTGGCTCACAGCCTCCTTAAAGCTAAGCCTCATAAAAATTTGTATAGGAAAAAAAAAAAGCTGTCTATTTCATGAGGTCTTATTTTTACTATATAATATCTTTTCCTGATTCAAAAACAAAATAATACAAAAAAATTCGCTGAGAAGGCTCAGCTACTTCTCCAGTCCCCCTCACCCCATAGGCATAACCGTTTTTATTCATTTTCTTTGCTTCAATCTAGTATTTATGCAACACAAGCAAAACACATTTTATCCCTTATAAAAAAAAGGTAGAATCATATATAAACTTTTCAGCTCCTTTCTTTTTTTCACTTTTCAATATATCCTAGAGATCTCTATACATACCAGTACAGTGAGATCTTCCCCATTCTCTTTTACAGCTGCATTATATTGTATTTTGTAGAGATTGTTGTTTATTTAACCAGTCCCCATCACCAGACACTTGCCTTGTTTCCAATCTTTGGCCATTTCTATAAGCAATGATATCCTAATCTATGCAGATGTATCTGTAGGATAGATTCCTAGAAGTGGAAATGCTAGGTCAAAGGGTGTGGTAGACAGAATAGGGGCCCCTCCAAAGATGTGGACATCATAATCCCAGAAAACTGAATTGTTACCTTATATTCAAAAGGAACTCTACAAATATGACTAAGATAAGGACCTCCTTACTTTCACCCCAAATTATGGGTGAGTGGATGCAATCACAGGGGTCCTCAAGAGAAGGAGCCAGCTCAGAGAGGAGAGAAGCTGCTACACTACTGCCTTTGAAGATGGAGGAAGGGGCCATGAACCCAGAAATGTAGATGGCCTCTAGAGACTAGAAAAGGACAGGGAAACAAAAACTCCCCTAGAGTTTCCATAAAGAATGTAGCCTTATAGACCCATTTTACATTTACCACCTCCAGAACTGTAAAATAATAAATTTGGGTTATTTTAAGCCACTAAGTTTGTGGTATTTTGTTACAGCAACAATTGGGAATTAATACAAAGGGTAGATGCAATGTAAATTTTCTATATATTACCAAATCCTCTCCATAAAGTATGTACCTTTCTGTACTTCTACCAGCAATGTACCTATTTTTCCACTATCTCTCCAACAAAATATGGTATCAAACTTTAGAATTTTTGCCCATATAATAGGTGAGAAATGATTTATCTCAGTAGAGTTTTAATTCTCCAGTGAGACTGATTTAAAAGATTTCTTTTGCTGAAACTATCTGTTAAAATATTTTCTACCTATCTACAAAGTAGACTCACAGACATAGAGAACAGACTTCTGGTTGCCAAGGGACTGGGGGGAGAGATGGACTGGGAGTTTAGGGTTAGTAGATACAAACTATTACATATAGAATGGATGAACAAGAAGGTCCTACTGTACAGCACAGGGAACTATATCCAATGTCCTGGGATGAACCATAATGGAGAAGAATATAAAAAAATGTATATATATGTATAACTGAGCCACTTTGCTGTACAGCAATTGACATAATATTGTAAATCAACTATACTTCAATAAAAATTTTAAAAATGAAAATAATAAAATATTTTCTACCTTTTTCTCCTGGGTTGTTACTTTGTTTTAGATTTTTTTTCTAAAAACTCTTTATGGGTCTTACTTCTTTGTAATATGAATCACAAGTATTTTTCCCACTTGATCATTTATCTTTCTACATTGCTTATGGTAGTTATTGTCATGCTTAAGTCTTTATTATTTGAATTTATTTTTACTTAATGTTTAAAGCTTTCCTCATACGTGTTTTGCATATTCAAAAGATTTCAGCATGGCTTGTTTTAGTGTATCAATAATCCAATAAGACTGCCTCCTAATATCAAGGGCCAAGGGTAATGGTTGACTTGTTTTCCTTTCTTATTTCTCCATAGATACTTCAAAGAGAAGACAATTCCAGCGTGAGAAATACACAGAAGATGGCAAAAGAAAATTCCAAATAATCTAACACAATTTTTAGCAATGCTTTACTGCTTTACTTAAATTCATTAAAATAAAAGAATTTAAAAATCCATAAATTTGCTGAGAGAGTTACAAAGTATTACATGAGTATGTCTTTTATCCCAAATATATTTTTTTGAATTTTATTTTTGGGAAATCTATCCTTGTATTTATAGCAAGACATTCTTTCTCTCTTTTTAAAATTTTTGAGCTTTCTTTTTGGTTTTTTTAATTATTTTTTTACATTCTTTTTTTAATATTCTTTTCCATTATGGTTTATCACATTGATGTTGAATACACTTCCCTATGCTATACATTAAGACCTTGTTGTTTAAGACATTCTTTTTCTTAATTAAAATGAACTAAGAACCATTTCTGGATCACTATAAGGCAACAACATGTAACTGAGTTACTACTAATTAGGAAAGAAATTTAAGCAACTCAAAAAATGGAAGCTGCATAACTTAGGTAATTTTGCACAAAAACTATTTTAAGTTTGTTTACAATTTAAACATTGTTGGCGACAGGAAAATATTGTGTTTACTTTTTATACTACGTTGCTTTCAAGTTTAAGCTTTCCAAAGAATATTTATATAGTTGTGAGGATTTTAAAAATTGTTTCCAAATGCCATTTGATGATAAAGTTATATACCTACATATGAAAAAAAAAAAACCCTTTTTGCTATTTTTGGGGAGTGAGTCTATGTTAGCCTTTGCACTGGGGCCTATTTTTACTACTCCGAGTCTACTGAATGCTAGCCACCAGGCACTGGGACCAGGAAAGGAGTGCATGAGCCATAACACAACAAGCTGCAGCAAGCATCTCATTCACCCCTGTGACATCAATGGCCATAAAGTGACTCTGGAATCTGTGACCTGCCTCCTAAGTATATGTGCACTTCCAGTTGCCTCCTTGATATCTCCATTAGGCTATCCCAAAAGAACTAAAATATAAATTTTAATACCCCTAAGCTGAATGCATCATCTTTTCCTCCAAAACCTAGTCCCTTCCAAATTCTATTTCAATTAGTGATCATTCTTTCATTTTTGTCTCATCAATTTTATCTTGCAGGGCTTCCTTAGTAACACAGTGGTTAAGAATCCACTTGCCAATGCAGGGGACGCAGGGTCGTTCCCTGGCCTGGGAAGATCCCACATGCCACAAAGCAACTAAGTTTGTGCACCACGACTACAGAGCCTGTGCTCTAGAGCCTTCAAGCCACAACTACTGAGCCCACGCTCCACAACTGCTAAAGCCCGAGTGCCAAAAGCCTGTACTCTGCAACAAGAGAAGCCATCACAATAAGAAGCCCACACACCGCAATGAAGAGTAGCCCCCATTCATCCCAACTAGAGAAAGACCACTCATAGCAATGAAGACCCAAAGCAACCAATAAATATAGGTAAATAAATAAATTATAAAAAGAATTTTATCTTGCACTCTTTTACTTTTTCACCCTAAATTAGCTGTTAAGCACTCTTTTTTCTTTAACTGAAGTATAGTTTATTTATAATGTTGTGTTAGTTTCAGGTGTACAGCAAAGTGATTCAGATATGTATATATATTTATTTATAATCTTATAGGTTACTACAAAATATTGAATATAGTCCCCTGTGCTATACACTAGGTCCCTGTGTATCTATTTTATATATAGTCATGTGTATCTGTTAATCCCAAATTCCTAATTTATCCCCCCCTCCCTTTCTCTTTGGTAGCCATAAGTTTGTTTTCTATGTCTGTGATTTTTGAATCTTCCTATGAAATACATTTCAAGAGCATAACAGGGACTTCCTAGGTGGTGCAGTGGTTAAGAATCTGCCTACCAATGCAGGGGACACGGGTTCGATCCCTGCCCCAGGAAGATCCCACATGCCACAGAGCAACTAAGCCCGTGCACCACAACTATGGAGCCCATGTGCTGCAACTACTGAAGCCCATGCGCCTAGAGCCTGTGCTCTGCAACAAGAGGAGCCACCACAATGAGAAGCCTGTGCACCACAGTGCCTGCGCACCCACTCACTGCAACTAGAGAAAGCCCGTGTGCAGCAACAAAGACCCAACACAGCCAATAAATAAATAATTTTTAAAAAGAGCATAACAGTTTACAATTATTGTATTTCTATATTTTAAAATCTTTTAATTGTGAGTTATTTCAAACATATAGAAAATACCAGAAAATTAGATGATACCTAAAGATATAACCATATTGCCATATTTGATTCATATCACCCTTTAAAAAAAAAAAGGAAAAATGTTACAGATACAACTGAAGTCTTTTTTTTGGTTGCGCCTCATGCAGGAATCTTAGTTTCCCAGACTAGGGATCGAACCCATGCTCCCTGCAGTGGAAGTGTGAAGTCTTAACCACTGGACCCCCAGGGAAGCCCCCACAACTAAAGTCTTACCTTACCTGAACCCTCTTTACCACCGCAGAGATAACCACTTTTTTTTTATTGGAGTATAATTGGTTTAAAATGTTGTGTTAGCTTCTGCTGTAAGGCAAAGTGAATCAGTCATACCTATACATATATCCACTCTTTTTAAAATTCTTTTCCCATATAGGTCATAACAGAGTATTGAAAAGTTTCCTGTGCTATATAGCAGGTCCTTATTAGTTATCTATTTTATATATAGTAGTGTATATACGTCAATCCCAACCTCCCAGTTTATCCATCCCCACTTCTTTCCTCCCGGTAACCAAATGTTTGATAACCACTATCTTAATGTTAGTTCGTATTCTTCCCATGCTTGTTTTTTTTTTTACATTTTCACTATTGTTTTATACTTTAAAATTTTATGTAAATAATATACTGCATGTATCACTCTGAACTCTACTTTTTTCATATATTGATCATATAGATGCAGTTCATTCATTTTAAATGCTGCATAGTGGCCCATTGTATAAATAAACCACAATTTATGCCTTCATTTTCCTGCTGAGTGACAGATTATTTCCCATATTTGCTATTACAAATAGTGATGCAATGAAATCCTTGAACATGTCTCCTTGCAAAGATATATAAGAATTTCTTTAGAGCAGACATTTTTGTATCAGAACTTAGCTAGAAGTTAGTCACATGGCCATACCTACCTGCAAGAGAGGACGAGAAATGCAGTGTTTATTCTGGATGGCCATGTACCCAACTAAAAATTAGGGTTTCTATTTCTAAGGAAGAAGGAAAAAACAGATATCGGTATTGTGGTAAGCAGCTAGCAACAAGCAGCTGTTGCCATTTTAAGTATTTCCAAATGTCTTTGAAAATTTCAAAGAGGTTATTCCAATTTATATTCCCATCGACAAGTAAGAGTTCCAATTTTGCCACATGTTCTCCAATAACTTAGGCTATCAAATATATTAATTTACCAATCTGATGGACATGAAACAGTATATTCTTGTTGTTTTAATTTCCATTTCCCCGATTACTACCAAGCATAAACATCATTAACCAGATTGCCATATACAGACACTCTAAATATATGCAGTTTATTGTATGTCAACTGTATCTCAATAAAAGTTATTTAAAAAATAAAAAAATGAAAAAAAAAATAAAATAAAATAAACATCATTAACCATTCTAGTTTCCTGTTCTTTGAAATGACTAATCTTTTCTATTTAGTTGCCTGCTCATTTTTTATTGTAGAAGTCTACATATATTCTTGATACCAAGAATTTCTTTGAAAATAATTTCCACCAGTCTTTGGTTTGAGTATTCCATTTTTACATGGTGTCTTTTATTATGAGAATTTTTTAGTTTTAATGTAGCTATTGCAGAGGCTGCTAGTTGTCCACCAAAATCCATTCTCTCTCTCTTCCACAATAACAGTGGGAGCTAGATATGTCTACCCAGCTAAGCTATATTTCCCAGCCTCCCTTGCAGCTTGGTGACTAAGTTGCCAAGAATGTACCTGGAAGTAATGTGTGCTGCTTCTGAGTATAAATCTTAAAATAATGGACATGTGTTTGATCACTGTCTCTTCACCTTCCTTCACTCTGTCACATTAAAATCTAGAGCAACCTTGCAAACTCTATGTTGAGGATAACAAAGCTATTCAAGTATTCTGGGTCTCCATGAGGGCTTCACAGAGCAAAGCCTATCTACTTACTCTGAACTATCACATCAAAGAGAAATTAATTTCTGTCTTACTATCTGCTGCATTTCGGTTATCTTTTTTTTACAGATTCTTGGCCAAATATGCCAAATATGTTTAAGAATGATTTCTTAGACGACAGACAAATAGTAATTATTTTAGGCTGATTATTCTTTGTGTCTAGTATAAGTAGTCCCTCTTGAGATCATAAAAATATTCTCCCGTGTTTTTTCCTAAAAATTTTTAAGTTTTGCTTTTCAAATACAGGCTTTAATACTGAAATGTGGTTTCTGTATAGGTGAGATAAAGATAATTTTAGATGAGATTAGCCAGCTTTTTCAGCACTATTTATTGAATATTCCCTCTCACTGATTTATAATCACCTCTGTCATATACCAAATTATCATAGATACATGACTGTCTTCTGTTCCATTGGTCTATGCTTATAACCTTGTGCCAATGTCACACTACTATGATTACTAAAGCTTTATACTAAATCTTGATATTTGGCTGGACAAATCCCTCATAATATTTAAAAAGTATCTTAGTAATTCTTGACATTTTACTCTTGCATTTAACATTCACCTATTAAATTACACACACATACACAACTATTAGCATTTGTAATGGAACTGCACTGAATGCATGAACTAACACAGGAAGAAATTCATCTTTACAAAACTGAGTTTTCCCACTCATGAGCATGTTACATTTCTATATCATATACACTTTTATAATTTTCTCCATAAAGATCCTCAACATCTTTTGTTAGATACATTCCAAGGCCCCTGGGGTTTTTGGCCATTTCATATGCTATTTTTTTAATTGCATTTTCAACTTGTTTGTTGTTGGCATATGGGAATGCTGTCTACTTATCCTGTAACCTATAATTTTTCTGAATTCTTGTTAATTTTAATGTTTTGGTTGTATTAGATATTCTATATAGGCAATCATAGTGAATACTAACAACTTTAATTTTCTTTTTTATATTTAGTGTTTTTCATTCCTTTTCTTTTCTTATTGCCCTGGATAGAATCTTCAGTAAAATGTAGAACAGAAGTTGTGAGATTAGCATCTTTGTCTTGTTCTGGGACTTCCCTGGTGGCACAGTGGTTAAGACTCCGTGCTCTCAACAGAGGGGGCCTGGGTTCAATCCCTAGTCAGGGAACTAGATTCTACATGCATACCACAATGACATGTTCACATGCCACAACTAAGGAGCCCACATGCTGCAACTAAGGAGCCTGCCTGCCACAATTAAGACCAGGCACAACCAAATAAATGTTTTTTAAAAAGGGGGGAACACTTTCTAATGCTTACTCTGAGTTTTATGGGATACTCTTTATCATATTAATAGAATTCCTTTATTATTCCTACTTAGATGAATTTACATTGTTTTAAATTTTATCAAAACTTTTATCTGAATCTTTTGAGATGATCATGTCATTCTCTTCCTCTAATTTGTAAATGTGGTAGATTATATCATTAAATTTTTTACTTGTAAGACCATCCTTGAATTTCTGAAATAAATCCTCCTTAACTAAGATTGTGATTTTTAAACATGACACATTTGATTTGCTCATGTTTTATTTTGGATTTTTGCATTACAAACATAGAGTGAAACTGGACCATAATTTTTCTTTCTCTTACTATCCCTGTTAAATTTTACCATGCTCGTCAAATGAGTTAGGAAACTTGCCTTCTTTTTTAAATTTTATTAAACTGTTGGTATAAAATAGGAGTTATCTGTTCCTTGAGGATTAAAAATCATTATGAGCCTTAAAAGTTTAAAAGCATTATCAGCCTGGTATGTTTTACTATGGAAACTTTTTAAATAAATAATTATATTTGTTTAATGGTTGTATGTTTACTTAGGTCTTCTATTTCTTCTTAAAGCAATGAATCAGATAAAGAATACACTAGGCTTCAGTACAATACTGAACAGAACTGGTGAGAGCTTATCTTGTTTCCAATCTTACGGGGAAAACATTCAGTCTTTTCCTTTGCGTATTATGTTAGATGTGGCTTTTTTGTAGAAGTTTTGTAGATGCCTAGTCAAGAAAGATGACTTCTAAGTTTACTGAGAGTTTTTACCATGAACTATTCATATTTATTTTCTATATCATATTCTCTCAGTTGTGTTCCCATATTTTTAAACACCCTAAATTAGTCATTACCATTATTTTACATATGCAATAATTATTTCAATATTCCCACACATTGATGATTAACAGCTTTATACACCATTTCTACTTGCCGTCTACTCTTTCCTTCTAGGTTTAACAGACTTTTTCCTCCTGTACCTCCTACAACTTTTATTATGGTTATCAAAGATGACTGCTAAATTCCTACACTTTTTTGTCTGAAATGTTTTTGTTTGGCCCTCACTTTTAAACAACTGCTTACCTGGGTATGGCATTCTGAGTTATAGTTATTTCCTCTCAGCCCTTTCAAAATATTATTCCTTTATCTTCAGATGTGTCTTGTTAATTTTGAGAAGTACGCTGCTAGCTTAAATGTTGTTTCTTCATTTATAATCTTTTACAGTTTCTGACGTTATCTTGTTCATCTTTGAACACCCTAAAACAATTTATTGACATTTCTTCTAAGGTACATGCTATACTTTATACTAGTCATTCCCCATAACTCAGTATTACTTACCTTGTATTATTTAGTCATTTTTTAAAAATATTTATTTATTTATTTATTGGCTGAGTTGGGTCTTCATTGCTGTGCATGGGCTTTCTCTAGTTGTGGCGAGCGGGGGCTATTCTTCGTTGCTGTGCATGGGCTTCTCATTGCAGTGGCTTCTCTTGTTGTGGAGCACAGGCTCTAGGCACGCAGGCTTCAGTAGCTGCAGCACATGGGCTCAATAGCTGTGGCTTGCAGGCTCCAGAGAGCAGCCTCAGTAGCTGTGGCACACAAACTTAGTTGCTCTATGGCATGTGGGATCTTCCCAGCCCAGGGATCAAACCCGTGTCCCCTGCACTGGCAGGTGGATTCTTAACCACTGTGCCACCAGGGAAATCCCTAGTCATTTCACATAATTGCCTTTTCTTCCCCATTAGAGAACAAGCTCCCTGATGCTGTACAAAATGCTATACATCTTTTCCTATAAAGACCATGCTCTCTTATGGAATGGGGAATGGCACATTAAAAAAAAATAGATCAAAATGCCCTGGGTTTAGCAAAAAAGGCTTGTCTCAAAGGGTGCCTAGATATCAATTTGTTGACAATTGGCTAATGTTTAAGTACGAACAGCAAATGAGTAAACTGTATGCATTGACTATTCTGTGCACAATTTATTATTTGGCTTTCAACAGGTGGCTGGCATTCTTATTAAAAATTATTTAAACATCAAAAAGGTATTCATTAACTTCAGCAAGGTTTTCATCTGCCAATATGGTAATTTATACCGTGTGTACAGATCTGACTCTGAGTGAATTTATTGGGAAGGGGAATAGTCCTGACAATTTCTATATATACAGTCTAAGTTGTTTCCATCACTGGGGTTCAAACATATCTGAGCAATTTTGAAAGAACAGGAAAATAACCACCTGAAATCTATTTACATAAAAGACTGAGAAGCCTCCTGGGAGTAAACTTATTATCTTAAGCAAAGAGAAGATTAGGTAGCTTGATCTTGAAACAAAGTGTTGGTGCTTAGAGGAGACAAGTAATTTTGAATGTACCATAGTTCTTGAGACGGCATTACCCCAGTTCAGACCACTGTGGATTCAAATTTAGGTTCTAAGGAGACGGAGGGCTATAAGCAAAAATGAAAATACCTTTTTCTATTAAAGCCATTGACAGAATACACTGCAGACCATTTTGGAACCCTCTGACAGAATATATCACAGACAATCAACAATGAACACTGAGGTGCTTTGGCATCTCCATGTTACCAGTACATTTGTCACCAGCTGTATCCAAAAGAAGCAGCTACAATGCACACAGAAGAAATGCCTGACAAGAGGGGCAACACCCAGCAAAACCAGCAACCAAAAGGTATGAGAAAAAACCCACAGAAGAAGGTAAATCACTGGAGAATGGATTAAAAACATAAAATACTATTACCTACTAAATCTGGCAGCTTACCAGACTTGTTATTGAAAATACCTACAATATCTCTTGAGCACCCTAGAGAAATGTGGATGGAATTTTACCAGATGCATACAGCACAAGAAGCAGGGTTCTTTTTTTTAAATTAAATTTTATTTATTTATTGGCTATGTTGGGTCTTCGTTGCTGCCTGGGCTTTCTCTAGGTGTAGTGAGAGGGGGCTACTCTTCATTGTGGTGCACAAGCTTCTCACTGAAGTGGCTTCTCTTGTTGCAGAGCACAGGCTCTAGGCGCATGGGCTTCAGTAGTTGTGGCACATGGGCTCAGTAATTGTGGTGCACGGGCTTAGTTGCTCTGCAGCATGTGGTATCTTCCTGGGGCAGGGAGCGAACCCGTGTCCTCTGCATTGGCAGGCAGATTCTTAACCACTGCACCATCAGGGAAGTCCCGCATGGTTATTTTAACAATACGGTCAAGGTATGAGAGAGAGGGGCAAAACGTCAAATTGAGAATGTCAGGGGACTACTATTTGGGAAGGTAAATTTGTAACCTATTCCTCAAATCTGCAACGCAGTTGATTTTGGTCAATCACACTCACTACAATATGATATTTTAAAAATAAGACTGCTGACTTTACAAAAACATTTGAGTATGTTAATAACTGAAAATTCCTACTTTTTCCTGTAGTTTACACTTTTTCTTTTTTTTTTTGGCTGTGCCACGAGGCATGTGGGATCTTAGTTCCCCAACCAGGAATCAAAACCTGTTCCCCCTGCAGTAGAAGCACGTAGTCTTAACCACTGAACCACCAGGGAAGTCCCAGTTTACACATTTTAACAGCTAGGAATAGAATGCCCACAGAAATCTTTCACGGAATGACAACCAACATCAAAGGTGTCACCCAAGGAACTAAAGCATGGGGGAGGCGGGGAGGAACTCTAAAGTGTGATCCATTTCAAAACAATATATGTCATCTTACTATAAAATAGTACTTTGGACTTAAACCTTCCTCAGAGGTTCTCAGATCGTGTTAGGGTGACATCTTTTTCCCGCTTTTCTAAGTAAGAGAATGAACACAAAAACTTAAATGGTTTACTCGCCCAGATCCCAAGGTAAAGCCCAGACCTCATAGCGCCTGCTGTCTTTTTTGCCAGAAGCAGCACTAACCCGCTTCCGACAAGAGGGGTGGGGGGATGTCACAGCAGCAGAAACTCTTAATACTGGGAGGCTGAGAGGAAAAGACAGAAAGGTGACTCCAAAATACTGAGTTGAGTGTTAACCCTGTATTATACATACTCTGTGGACCATCTGAACGTCTTCCGTGGGCTGGACAAAGGCATTTCTAGACAGGGTTGAGTACAGACTCAGAGCGACTAGGCTAAGAAAGGGAAAGGGCTCCAGGAGGTGCCCAAGAATCAGAGCAGTTTCCTTTCTACAAGTCCTCAGCCAAAAATAACCCAACAGTGAAATGCAGCTACACCAAGTCCTTCAGCTATCAGTTAAATTTCCTCCCCTTCTTTCTGAATTTGTATTATAAATTATAAGACACTTGACACACGTTTGAACACTTACATAGCTCCTCCGTTTCAGGAAATATGGCTTGTTCGAGCTGAGGGGGGAAAAAAAGCATATCATGAGGGAGTCAACAAGGGCTGGTATTTTTTCACAACATTCTTTAAAAACTGAAAAACCTCTTTAAACACCAGGAACAAATTAAATAATTCACTCGAGGCCTGCGGGGCCCATGTGGCCGTTTCCCTCTCGGTCCCCTTTCTGGCCACGTTCTTCCCCCGGTTTCGGCCCAGACGGTGGGCCTGACGGGCGGCCCGTGCAGCCACGTGTGGTCTCGAGGCCTCCTCGCTGCCGTCCCGCGGCGTCGAGGGCCCGCGGAGGCCCGGGGCGCCCTGGAGAGGTCGGACCCCGGAAGGCGGGCCCGCGCCCTTTGACCTTGGACGCGCAGGACGCTGGGAGCAGGCGGAAGTGGGCCTCCCCCACGCCCGAGGCCCCAGGGACCTGATGGCGGCCTAGAGGGAGAGACCCCGAGGCGGCCGCGCCTGCCCGTTGGACTGCTGGTAGAGTCAAACGGTGCCCGAAGTGCTCTGTCGCCGGCCCTACCCCGGGCACTTGTCCGACCGCTGTGGAGGATCCGGGAGGCCACGGCCCTGGGCCCATCGCCTCTCGTCTACATGGGCGGGCGGGAAAGGGCGCCCTGCGGAGGAAGGGCCCGCACGGAGGCCCCGGGGGCGCCTGTCGGCCGGCCCTGGGGACCTCTGGCCTTCGTGGGCGCTGCCGTGTGGGAGGGAGGTGGACGCGACCTGCGTTCTCTCAAGTCCCGCGCACTCCCCGGGGGGCCGGGAATTGGGCAGCGGGGCCCGCGGGCCCGGCCAGGAGGAGGAGTGAGGCGCGCGGCCGCCGAGCGCGGCCCGGACTGCGCCGCCTGCGGGGCTGCGGGGACTGAGGGAGGCACCTGCCTCCTTCCACCTGGGCCCCCAGGCCGTCGCCGCCGCTCCCGGGCCATCCTCGCGGAGGTCGCCGTGGGTCGGACCCTGGAACCTCGGCGCCCCCGAGTGCTCCCCTGCCTGGGGGGCGAGCCGGGTACCTTTGACCGAGCTCCGCTCCCCAGGGCTGAGAGAGTTCGACTCTCCCAGGGCGGGAGTCTCAATGCAGGAATTCCTCCTGCTTCGCTCCCAGAGTGGAAAGCCCGGAGGCCGTCGGTTCTGCGAAGAGGAGCAGTCGGGCGCAGGCGAATAAGCAGCTGATAAAAAATAATTGTCCTCGCACACAACCCTGCGCTCAGGGGCGCGCGCGCGCACACACACACACACACACACAACTTGCTTCATCTAGCTGCCCAACCTTAGTATTCCGGGCATGCGGTTTTCAACAACTTGCTTGACACAATAACAAAGACATTTAAATGCCAGGACGCAGACTTCACTTTTTAACCTGCTGAGAGGAGCTACTTTCAAAGCTTCCCCACCGCGAATAAACTGACAAAAAATATGGGGTGCACTTATAAATTAAACACCTTACCCACAAAGCAACGTGCGTTAATCAGGTTTCTAAGGCAATAGCCATCTCTGTCTTTTCCTATTCACCCAAATAATGCCCCAAGAAGGAACCCCTTTACACAAGAAAGAGCTGGGGGGGGGGGTGAATTATACCCATTGCTAGTAAAAATCATCTTAAATCAATAGAGCACCACTTGAACTTGAGTTTCCATTGTTTCACTGAATCATCAATGTTTTTAATTAAACAGCTACCCTTTCTGTTAAAACATTACATAAAAGGGTTAGGTTTCTACTTTTGTTGAGGCAGCTGGCGTTTGTTGGCTGTTGTGTTTGAGCAACAGACTGTTCAATAGAAGCGAGAAATAGCTCAACGCGCTCTTAATAGACCTGTTTCAACAATGTACCTTGAAAAGGAATACATTGTGTTATTGTGTTAGTTTGCTACAAACCTATTAAAAGAAAAATAGCATCCATCAGGTCTAACAAAACGCATTTGTATTATACGTACTTATCTGCTTCAAATACACTTCTTGGCACAATGTCTAGAATTCAACTAGATCATCAAGACCTGGGTAGGAGAACACATACCAGTTAGGTAATGATACACGGGCTAAAAATAATAATAAAGGAAAGTCTAAGCAGACGGCAATTGCCACTTTTTGTTTGCTTATCATGAGACATACAGTCGACCCTACTTCAATTGAAAATATATTGCAAAAGCATGAACTCCTATGACAAAAACAATTTAAAAAATATTTCTAGCGTGGGAATATTGATTCAAATTCCATATTTGGAACGAATATGATACACTTTCGATAGCAATTTGTTTCAGAGAGGAGTTCAGGGCAGAAGCGATGCATTTTTAAAGCAGAATTAAATAGCGCAAAGAGCCGGGTTCTTTAGGGAAATGCGTGAAACAAACAAATCGAAAGCAACGGTTCCAGCCAAGAGGTTGGGGAGCAACGCAGTCCGGCAGTAAGAAAGGAAGCGCTTCTTGAAAGTGTTCTCTTTAAAATGATTTTAAACTTATTTTTTGGGTTTTAAACAGAGAACGAAACTTGAAGCAAAGAAACAGGCGGCTTTGCCACTATGCGACAGAAACTATGGTATGTTTCAGGGAGGGCTGACACTTGGACCACGAGTCTTAGGAAAACAGAGCAGCAAATGATGAAGCTAATTTTAGCTCTGAGATTCGCTTAGCAGAAAAGACACCCAAAGTAGCATCTGTCAGAGGGCGACATCTTTTGCTCCCAGGAAAGGCAATCGATTTAGTTTCCAACCTCAGAGTGCCCAACATTCTCTTTCAAGTGCAACAATGTTGGGGGCATGAGAGAATAGTATACTGTCTGCAATTGAACTCAATTGTCCATAAAAGAGAACTTATGTAGATTACAGTAGCATGCTATGAGAAATGTCTATGTTAACAAATAGATGAAGAAATATTTTGCCCAGTAAAGTCAATTGTTTTTTATATTTCTGAATTAGTTAATTATCAGGTGAAGATTTAGAAAAATGTCACCCTGAAACTTTAGATGACAGTTTTGCCATATTGTGAAATAGATATATTAGACTTTTCTAGGAGGCATTTGAAATCAATGGCTGATATGACTGCTCTCTACACATCTCTAAGATAATTTTTTCTTCAAGAAGGGTGTGTGTATGTATGTGCTGGGAGGTAGCTGAGATGTGTTTGATTTATACTTTTCACTGAGAATGTCTCCTCTGTAGACCAAATCAATTTTTGAATTAATTCCCTTGAATTAAAAAAAATGGAAATGAAATCATAAACCCCAAATTGCATATTATGAAATTAGTTTCTCATAAGATTGACTGAAGAGTTGACATTTTCAAGGTGGGATTTTTTTGATGTATCAAATAATCTACCAAAGATGAAAGAAGTTCACAATAAATTGGTTTGGCCATGATATGAAATGTTGTCACCAAGGCTTGGTAAAAAGTCTTTGATTTTTTTCATTTAGAACTTTTAGAAACATTTGCATGACAGAAGTTAAGCTATCTGGGGGAAATAGTCAATGATTTTAATTTGAAGAGATTGTTCAAATAAAGAAAGAATCACCAAAGAGATCACTTGAAAACCCAGAGAGGAAGAAATGTATTTTAGAGGAAGGCTGTGATTTGATTCCTTGTTTTGTTATTGGTCTTGAAAATCCGTGATTCTCCACTCTTGCAAAGAATTTTCAGTCATATATAAAGGCTAAACATTTTTATATCTTTGTCTAAAGTAAAAAAAAATACAAATAGCATGTACTATAATTTGCCTCCCCTTAAAGAATAGAAAGAAGAGGACCATATGTACATTATTTTCTACATGCCCCCCAAATTCTCCCTCGAAAGAGGCCTCTAGACTATTAATTTATCACTCATATCAAGAAAAGTTTTAACCAATCAAATCTCTTTAAAAAATCTTTACTGCCATTCATCCTAAACAGCATTTAATGTGAAAGCTTCTGTAATGTATATTTTCAAAGCATCTTCTCTTTTCAGTTTCTCCATCTGGCTTAGGTAGGTAAATGAATATCATTTCAGATTTCCTTTTAGTTTCTCTTGCCCTTTAGCTCAGAAGTATGGGGAGTAAGAGCAGTTAATATTTTTAAAACATTTCTGCCATACACAATTATTTCAATGCCATTCTCTGGTGTTGTGTCTGAAAAATGGGTGGCCGAGCCTGCTGCCCGCAGCGCCAGACATTCAGCCAGATCCACCCCGGGCACAGTCATCAGAGGGAAAAGATTCAGCTTTCCAAACTTGATTAAAAACAGCCTAACAGTCTCTGCCCCGCTAAAGAACTGTGAGGCTTGAGAAGCTGAGTAAACTGCCTCCGAGAGGAGGTGGCTGAGATCTAGATCCCTTTCAGCTGGTTATTGAGAGAAGCTCAGGAAAAAAAAGCGGTAGATAGTGGGCTACAGAAGGACAACTTGTCCTTCAAAATCCAGAGTTGAAATCGACTTTACACAATTTAGGTGCTGACGAAGAGTGATTCTACCTTGTAATTTTTCATCTTAATTTGAAGGGAAAAAGGAAGCACATGCACATACCAAAGACCTACTGAGATGCTGGGGAAATGTTAACTTGTTTCTGAGCTAGTTTTTTTTTTTTTTTTTTTTGCTTCCTTTTGGCAAATACTTCAAAATATCCTTCTCCCCCTAAAGTTTTATTCTGGGAGACACAATTAAAAGAAAAATACCAAGATGGAAAACTGAACCAGAAATGAGGAGTGTGTAGGTTGGTGAAGAAAATAGATGCCTGTCAGCATCTTCTTAAGGATATGTTGTCCTTGTTGTTGCATGTGACATTTTTATGGTGAGAAACTAAAGACATCCAAATAGGAGTCCAAATATGATGAGAAGTGGGAGGTTTCCTTATGTTTTTCAATAGTAAAATGAAAATTGTGTCTGTATGTGCCTGTGTTTCCCTTCGATTTGTAATTTTATTCCAGAAACTGGTGCAATTTGTTACTCTTTTTTTGTGGGCACAGGAGGAGGAAAATATGATACATTTGGGGATTTTTCAGTAGAGCTGTGTTTAGTTTTAATTTTCCTGTATTTTAAAATAAACACTTTGACCAAAGCATGTTTGATCTCTGCAAGAAGGAAATATACATTGTGAAGGAATGTGCAGCAGTTGGGTATGAAAATGGGGTTGTGACTCACAGCTGCAGGCAGAAAAAAAAGGCGTGGTGTCAGCCAGAGGTGTTCAGTCTAATAATTCAAGCTGTAAACTGTATCCCCTAAAATTACCTACATAATAAATCACTGTGTGAAGAAAAAAAAAGTTTGGACTGAAAAGTGTAAGTGAAACAGAATCCTCAGGAGACTTCAATGCTGGGACCTATTGGCCATGATGTGAAATATGGGTTTATTTTGTCCAAAACTTTAAGTATCAGAATAATACTGGAAATTATTGTAGTATAGCTGATTTTTTTTCTTTTTGCCTTAGGTTTCAACACATTTCTACATAGTCTGTTACAGAAATGGGCTTGCACTTTTTTTGCTCTCATGATCACACAGCCAAAGCTGCTTTATGCGATTTCCAGTCAATTTATACAGCTTCAAGAGAAAACTCAATTCAAGAATGGCTTTATTTTCCAAAAAATAGTATTACTAAGTTATCAAATACATATCAAGAACAGAGGCAGAAATCTTTCTGGAAATTACCTTAGGTTCCTGTCTCAGATTTCACTGTTCCTTGTAGGTACCAAAGAAAATACTACTTTTATGTAATCTGGTCAATTCACTTGCCTAGGAATTCACTGCTAGATTTAAACACTTGGACACTGTGGTTGGCAAAGCCAGTGTCAAATCCTGGAGACTTGAGAAACGGGAAACTTTGGGGATGGAATGCACCCGTTTGGAGTAAAAAGGAGCTCAGTGCTTAGAGAAAAGAGGCAATTGTCAAGAGGAGGTTTAAAGGCCAAGGACAGACGAAGTCTTTGAAACAATGAGGGTGAGGAATTCAAGAAGCAGTCTCACCAAAACCACACTGAAACAATTTATTTTATAGGCTCCCCTACATTTCCAGAATTAGTGAGCAGAAGAAGCGCCACGCTGGGAACTCGAGCTGTGAGCTCTCGCGCGCGCACCGGCCCTGCGAGAGGGAGAAAGGTAAGTTGACACGGGGCTCTTTCGCCTGGACATTTCAAATGAAAGTATAAGGAGGAGGGCGGAGAGAGAAGGAGACCAAACGAAGCTCGAAAAGACTGACTCCGAAGTCTGCAATAAAGATTAACTGGAAAAAAGGAAGTCCATACCAATTAAAACTCCTACCCTGGCTCGTTAGTATTCATGACCGAATGTCCAGCTTTTCTGTTTATCCTTCTCCCAGGATCAATATCTGAGCAGCGTGGGCCTGGGAGGAGCCCAAGCTGGACCCTGCGTGCACCTGACCTTTCGCGCCCTCCCTACAGGTCAGAGCATCTTCAGAACCGCCCGGCCGACGCCGCGCCCATGCTCATTAAATCCACCATTCATCTGCCAGCGGGGAGAGGGAGGGGGAAACAGGCCCGGGGCGGGGGAGAGTGGGCAAACAGACCCAACCGACTCCAAAGAATTTCAAGAAACCGCACTCTTGGCCACACCAACCACCGTGGGCCCAGTGGGCCAGGAGTAAGAGAAGAAAAAGAATGAGCCGCGTCTGCAGCAAGAGTCCCAGCGCGGCTTCTGGCCAGGCCCTTGCTGGTTCGGCCTGGTTCCAGACCCCAGATTTTGTTAGGGGGAGGCAACATAAAAGCCCCCTTCACGCCCCCCTCCCCCAAAAGAACCCCACGCCAGTCCCAGGCCAACGCGGTCTGGAGCCTCCCTAGGCTTCCACCGACGTCTGAGAGGCAACCCAGTGACAGAGCCTTAACTACAACTATTACCTTTGAAATTATTATTATTTCTACTCCCCACCTTCTCTAGGGGCGCTTCGCTCCATTCTGTTCCCCAGGACCACCAGTTGGCCTCAGGGGCAGAAAAAATACCTGGCTTCGGAGGTTAAGAAAGGAAGAGGCGGAGGCAGGGGCTGGAGAGGTGAGGTGTGCGCCTGTCCGGGGACAGTCAGCTCCTCCCGGTTTAACTGAGAGATGCGGGGGCGCCCCCCTCCACACGCACACCTGGGGGTCAGAGGGCGCGGTCAGGCCGGACAGTCTGGCTCATCACATTCCCAGGGAAGTGGGCCTGAGGGACCGCGACTGCAGGTAGCTCCCACACAACTTAGTTCCACGCTGGTGGCTTGACCAGCGGGCCCCGGAGCACGGCCCTGGCCCCCCTCGGAGAGAGGCTGACAGAGGGTGGGGGAGCTGGGAAAGCGCGGAGGGGTGAGAGCATCCCTCGCTGGGTTCTCTGGCCACTTGCCCCAAATCTCTGCGGCTCAAGTCCGTCCCACCCACGCGAGCCCGTGGCTGGGGAATGCCAGAGGTGAGCACGTGTGAGTGCACGCGTGTGTGACTCGGTCTGTCTGTGTGTGTGTACACGCACGCGAGGAAAGGGGAGCCCCCATCTCCCGCCTGGCGGCTGCGCCTAACCTCATCCCAGAGTGAGGGGCAGGCGGGACGCGGGAGAAGGCAGGACGCAGGGCTGGAGACAAGGGAGGTGTCACCTCTTCAAAAGCTCATCGGCCCCTGGGAACAAACGGGAAACTTGGGAGGGCGAAGAGGGGGCCCCAGCACTGGCCTTACCCCGACTGGGCCCTGTGGGGGCGGGGCGGGAGTGGGAGGACCCGAGCCCCACGTACCCCGCCAGAGATCCGGGTTGTGGCCGCGCAGGGGCGGGGCGGGGCGTGGACGCTGCAGCCCCAGTCGCCCCACAGCCTTGACCGTGAACTCGAACCCTCGGGCTGCCCTGGTTATGGTTTACACAAGCTCTCACTGGTAACACCCCGTTCAGATGGCCCAGCGCTGCCTTTTCCTTCTCAGGCGCCCAGCTGGACGGGCCTGAGGGTTTATGCCAGATCACCCGACTCAGTCTGGAAGGATCTAGATTCTTCCCTAAAATAAAAACCCGGCAACAATCTGTTGGAGGCCTGGGGTGGGGGAGAAGGGTAGAGAAGAGGGCGACATTTCTCAGGCCCTGTTCTGAGCTGCCAGTTAAAAATAGAAACCATTCATTGCGGTCTGCTGGGGGTAGCCGTGGGCCAAGGCGCTCCTAGTTTCTGTGGAAGGAGAGAGATATCAGACTGTAATCAATCAATCCACAAGTATTTATTGCACGCCTCCTTTGGATCCCGAGGGTCGCTTTCCAGGGCACGTGTGCCTTTAAGTGAAAACGCATCCAGTGGTTCAACCAAGTCTTGGTGGGGTGTTATTTTGAGGCCTTTATTTCTTAGCTCTTGGACGCAGGCCTAGCGTTCCCTTTGGGTTATTTCAGTGGCCTGATGTCGGGGAGGGAGGGCCTGAGTCTCTAGTGAGTACTTGGTGGGTCCCCTCGTGTCCCCAGTATGCCACCGGTGCGCTCACCAGGGGCCTACCAGAACCCTCTCACCACACCAGTCCTGCCGACCCGGGCGGGCAGTCGGTCGCCTGGAAAGCCCAGGCCTTCCTAGTCCATCCCAGGTTGCAGGAGAACAGCAGGGAGCATAGGGAAACCCGAACCTCCGGTCCAGTCTATGATCTGCCCTTGATCTCGGGGTTTTGTGCGGAAGATACACCACTTGAAACTAAAAACATCCGTCTGAAAAAGAGACAAAGGGACGAGGGGGTGGGGGGGGGGGAGGAAGAGAGAAGATGCCAGCAGAAAGGAAAGGGGCCGGACAGCATAGGATGGGGTGTGCTGGGCCTGTGACCTGTTTCCTTTCCGCGTTTCCCGACGGGCCTCGGCCCTCCAGCCTCCCCTTGCTCGCGCCCGGAGCAGAACCGACTGGGCCCCTGCTCCCGGAGTGACTTCCCCCTCGCCCGTGGCTTTGGGGGACGTTACTGAACCGGGCCGATGTCAGTTATCATTGTGGTCATTAATAATGCAGTGCGGATCCCAATAATTAGTGATAATCATGATTGGCCTCCCGAGGGGGCTCCAGCTGCCTCCAGATAAAGCGACTCTCGCGTTGAGGGGAGTTCCTCGGTGGTGGATGGAGAGGCGCGGAAAAGGAGCGAGCTTGGGAGCTCTGAAGTTCAAGTTGACAGCGCTGACCGGCAGAAACCGTCCGCGGCCGGGCAGTCGGCGTCCCTGCGGGCAGCGAACCACAGCACAGCTCTGGTTCCCCTGAGGGAAGCAGAAACTGGCCTCAGCTTGGAGGTTCTGGAGGCAAGGCAGGGGCAGGTTAGGTTCGCGTCCGTTTAGGCAGGGGAGGGGGACGCCTGCACCCCCCACCCCCACCCCCAGGCTCGGGTACCTCGTGGCCGCGCAGGATCTTGGGCCGCCTGCCACCCGCGCGTCTAAGTTGAGGCGTCCTGACATCTCTGATGCTCTCACACCTTCGCTATCTCCTTCTCCCCCATCCTGTCTCCGGGACGGGACGCGTAGGACCTAAGTGAAGGCGGAGACCCCGCCACACCGTCGGGTCCGTGACTTGTTTGGACAAAGCGGTGGGACCCAAGGGCTGGAGAACCGGGGAGACATTTCGCTGGAGAGCTGCTCCCATCCGCCCCTCACATCCTAGGGTGGACTAGGAGGCCGCTCCCGGACTGTAGTCCTCCTCACGCCAGGCCCCTTCCCAGTTTTATTTCCTGCTTACAACTAGGATCAGCGCCCCCCGGACCTAAAAGGCCCCCGGTAGCTCTCTGACGTTCAGATCTGGAAAGCGATCCAAGGCTGTGAGAGTGTCCTCTTCTTGCAGCCTTCCTTCTTCCCCCAAAAGAGAAGAAAGAAAATCGCACCCCTCCCCCAACCTCCCAACCCTCTCCTTATGTTTGGGAGGTGTCTCAAAGCCAATAATTTCACACACACACAAAGTTTTAAAACATTTAGAATAGATCATCTCATTCTTGCACAAGTTACGACGGATATTTAATCTGATTCCTGCGCCCCCTCCCCCGGGGATGGAGGCGTTGAAAAACTCTACACGTTTTCCTCACAGCTTATAATGTGTTCAATGAAATCTCCTAAGGATCAGTAACATATGCCAATTATTTTAATAATTTTCCTTAATATTATTAGGGGTTATAAATTTGATTTTAATAGGGGGTTGATTGCTTCAGGAGCTGGGGAGGGCTAGCCCGGCGGCGACTATCACCCTCTGGGACACACACACACACACACACACACACACACACACACACACACAGCCTCCAGGCTACAGTCGTTCCCTCCCCATTGAATAGGTAGCATGGCCTCCGGGAGGTCAGGGCTGCCCTTCTCCCCAAGCAGCCCTCCAGCCTCGCCTGTCTGTCCCTGCGGCTCAGTCCAGGGCCAGAGGGTTAGGAGAGAAGCGCCGGCTGCCGCAGCCACCCGCGCCATCGGCCTCCGCCAGCAGAGCCCTGCTCGCTGCTAGGAGATCCTATAGGGGTGTCGCCGCCGACGTCCAAACCTTTTCACCACTGGAGGGGTGACTCCAGGGCTGCCAGGGCCTCTCTGAGCAACACCTATACTCAGGAAGATGGAAATGTCCTCATGGCTCAGGGATTTAAAAAGAAATCGCCCCATGCCTACCCTTGGATTATTGAAATTATTTTTTTGCCTTCTTCCTTAGAGCATCTTGTTTGAAAGCTCTGTTAAACTTCTGCAGGGGAGAGGAGTGAGGCTGAACACCTTAGAGAAAGCTGATAGTGGGTCCTTGGCCTCACTGACTTCCATCTGGCCATTTTCGTCTTTGTAGCTTATTCTATTTGATTTCACTGAACTCTTGAAGAGGTTCTTTCATTTGGGGCCGATAGTTTGTTGCTTTCCTAAATCGAAATGTAGTCTATTGGTCACCTTCCTCCCTTGAACATCGCGTTTATTGGTGAGCAGCAGCTGGGTAGATAAGCAGGATTTTTTGAGCAAGCTCTCTGTTTAAAATTTCAAGAAAAAAACTTTTAGTAGAAAGGGGCCCTTAAACTATAATCATTGAGCCAAGTTCAAAAACAAAGTACTCAGCTCGGGTTTTAAACATGCAATTAAAAATAACTGTACCTCAGCTTTTCAGAGGGAGGGAGAGGAAAGGGGGCAGGGAAGAAGGAAAACAAAGAATAAGGAAATGTTTAGTGCTCTTCAATCCAGTCCAAATAGCTGAAAGAAAGGCATTCCCTTAGATAATGGAGCCATTAGAAACTCTGAAGGTTCCTGCCGCCATTCCTCACAGCTTTCCAAAAATTTAATTCACTCTCAGCTAGGAGACAAAGGACCTAGAAAATAATTTTGAGACCTTCTGCCAAAGGGGCAGTTTGGCCCAGTTTTCAGGCATATACCTTCCTCCCCAGAACGTAAGGTGGTGTCTCCCATTCAACTGGGCAGCTGATCCAGACCCATGGCAGCCCTCAGCTACCTCCTCCCCATTTCCTTGAATAACTTTTGCTAGAAAAAATAGTATGTTCATGCAGTTTCAACACATTTTATTATATTTCTGTATGCATTACTCTCAAAACATATCACAAGAAATGATCAAACCACTTAAAACCTTCAAATAAAAAATCTGAAACAGTTTATGCCCACAATTGTACATATTTATAGTTAAGAAACACTCTTTATAAATATTGTTTCCTCTGTAGCAAGTTAATACCATAATTTAATTACAAATGGATAAATATGGTAACGGATATTTACAGAAGGAAGGGTGTTATCAGGGAAAAAGCTAAGGGCACGACGTTTATTCCCCCCCACCCCCCACAATCTTTCATACGGGAACTAACAAATGGAACTTGCAAAAGCACTAGAACATCACATGTAAACCCAGCTAACAGAAAAATACATTCACAAGCGTTGGTGGTGGTGGTGGTGATGTGTACGTGAGTACTGCGGATGAGCGTGTTGAAGAAACAGAAGGGAGACTTTGGCACGGCTTGTTTTTTTCCAGTCTATAGTTGCATGAAGTTTACAATCAAGTTGCCTCATAAAAAGGAACACAATATTCAATACCACAATACAAAAGAAACCATTTTCTTCCACATTACTTACAAAGAAACCGGGGAAACTAAAAAGAGAAAAGAAAAAGCCCATCACTTGGGGAAGGGAAGGGAGGAAAGGCAGGAGGAACGCAATCTGGAGAATTACAAATGGACAAACTTCTATACACCAAGAAGCCATTAAAACCACCTCGGAGAAGGAAGGAAGAGTCCGCTATGTACACAGTTTGGCAGAAGACTGGGTAAGGAGTGGGAAGGAGAGCGGGCATGGAGGAAGGCATGGGCGGTTTGGTTCAATATTTTTATGGGTTTTTCACTATTTTTTTATTTTTTATTTTCATTTTTAGCTTCAGAGACTCTGGAAGGGATATTTTTGCTTTTCATGCCTAGATTATTTAGAAAAAAAAAAAAACTTTTAAAAATCCTTCTACTGGTAAAATCGTCTTCATCATCATAAAAATCAGATTCATAATTTTAACAACACGATCACAGGGTGCCCCGGGCGCTCGCCATCGGAGGGCTGCGGCGCCAGGGTGGGGACCGGGAGAGGGAGAGAGGCCCCGGCCTCTCACACGTACCATTCATTGAAGTTGGAGGAGAGGCCGCTGTGGCCCCCGGCCGTCCCGCTGCCCCCGCCAGAGCCGCCGCCGCCCCCGCCGCCCGCCCCGCCGCCGCCGCCGCCCCCGCCGCCGCTGCCTCCACCGGAGCCGCCACCCGCGCCGCCGCCGGAGCCTCCGCCCCGATGCACCGCGGACACCGCCGCCGCCGCTGCTGCCGCCGCCGCCGCCGCCGCCGGGGAAAGGTTGGAGCTGCTCTGCGGCTCGGCGCTGGGGGACACCAGCCCCGGGGGCGTGGACGACTCGTAGCCGGAGCTGGCGGCCGGAGAGGACTCGGAGCCCTGCGGGGAGGACTCATGGACCTGCAAGACAAAAGCCGGGAGGGGAGACCAAAGGGGACTGGGTGTGAGTGCAGCTGCTGTGGGGCCGGGCCCCCCGGGGGAGCACCCCCAGAAATGCGCCCCGCGGCCCCGGGGAACCCTCGCCTTCCCAGGCCGGTGGTGAGCCGGCGCCGCGGGCCAGCCGCCTCGCCCTCCTCCCCGGTGGTACCTTCATGTGTTTCCGCAGCGAGCTGGGGTGCGTGTAGGACTTGTCGCACATCTTGCACAGATAGGGCTTATCGGAGGTGTGGACGTGCATATGCTTCTTCCTGTCGCTGCTGTTGGCGAAGCGCCGGTCGCAGCCCTCGAACTCACACTGGAAGGGCTTCTCCCCTGTGGACACGAACACGGGCGCTTGCTGCCGACGCCCAGCGCCCCCCGGAACCCACACACACCCTGGAGGGGACTAGGCCTCCGGGAAGAGGAAAGAGGGGCGGTAAGGGCCTGGCTCCCTTAAACAAGGCGGATCCCTTCTGTGGCAGAACCAAGACGAAATTAACTGCCTTCCCACCTGAAAGTCGTGCTCATTTATTTCATATTTTACTTTTCTTCCTGGCTGACCCGCATTTCCTCCAATTTATAACGAATCTGGGGTAGCGTACCAGCCCTGCCTGCCTTTCTATAGGGCTTCTTGGATTCGCAGCTTCTAACAAGTTGGTCTTGCCACGGAGAAGCTGTTATTATGACAAAATATTTGGGGCATTATCAAAATCACACAGGCTGCTGGGCTGCTGTCGGCTACTCTCTGGGGCCAGTAGGCAATTCCATTTGGAGTTGCTGTGTGTTGTTTGGGGACCGTGCTGTGGATAGTGACTGAGCCAGTATTTCTCATCCAAAATTCTGCAAACTGAATTCACCAGAATTCTAGTCTCACTTCCAGTCTTTTAAAGAGAAGTTGGGGAAGAGATAAATATCAGAGATAAGGCAGCACCTAGCGACTGCTGAGAGGCGCAGACTGGGCAGTGGGGGGTGGGGGCATCAGCAAAGGCTTTCAGAATCTCCCTGTTTAATTTTCTGGCGGTCCCTGCATCCTGTTGCCAGAATTCCAAATGCTTGGAGTCATTTAGAGGTGTGAGAACTCAAACATTGTTCCACTTGGAAAGGGGACCATTTAACGTTAAATTCCATTAGCACCTAAATTGTTTTTTAAAGACATCCGCTCTGACACAGGACTCGAAAGCGAGCATTTCATGCAAATAAATTTCTCAAATTTTAAACCTTGTTAAAAGCTCGTCTAGCACCTCGGGTCCCTCCCTTCCCGGAAGAGAACAATAGGCCGCTGGCGCATCCCCACTTTGGAGTAAATATTGACGAAGGAAGTTGCTAAAACATTTGGCTTTCTTTTAGGAAATCGTCTGGCACGATTTTGGCTGGGACCTGGTCATAGATGAATAATCTATGAGGCGAGAGGCGCGTTCTTTCTCGGCTCTCTCTTCTCACGCGATTGCCCCGCGGGGCCGCGCTGCCCCGGGCTCTCACTGACCCGGTTGTCGGTCCAAGTTTGGAATCGCAAACCCTCTGGTGCCCATTAGAGAATTTCACAAACTGCTGCAAACCCACCGTAAAGCCCCGCGAGCCACCACGGGATGGGCTTTAAAAACACTTAAAAAAAGAGAAACGCTTTACAGCTTCGGCTCACACCAGACTCGTTTCTAATGGGAAACAGTGCGGGTAAGCACGTTTGGACCCCAAGTAAAAGAAGTGGGAAAACACACAAGCCACTCAAACGCAGACACACACCCGGAGCAGAAAAGCACATTCAGACAAGCTGGCAAAATCCTCTCTAGGCTCGATTCCCGGGCACCGAGTTGGAGAGCAGTTTTATTTTGTGCGTTCTATTCAGGACGGAAATTATTAACCGGGGCTGAGCAAACAAAGCAATTGCTTCACCCAAAGCATACATTTGATGTTACACTGATCATTTAAAACTCAACTTCCGCATATGGAAAAACCCAACCCAATAATATTCTTTCATTCTCCAACAAAAACAAGCCACTGGCTCTCGCGCACACACAAAAACATCTCCCATTCCCGGGCAGGGGCTGGCGGTCGGCGCGTTTCTCCCAGCCAACCAACCACGGCCTCTCTCCCCTCTGCGCCCCGTCCCTGTCCCGACCCGCGGTTACCTGTGTGGGTCCGTTTGTGGATCTTGAGGTTCTCAGAGCGCGCGAAGACCTTGCCGCAGCCCGGGAAGGGGCAGGGGAAGGGCTTCTCGCCGGTGTGCACGCGGATGTGGTTGACCAGTTTGTATTTGGCCTTGAAGGGCTTGCCCTCGCGCGGACACTCCTCCCAGAAGCAGACGTGGTTGCTCTGCTCCGGGCCGCCGACGTGCTCCACGGAGACGTGGGTCACCAGCTCGTGCATGGTGCTGAAAGTTTTGTTGCAGCTCTTCTTGGGGTTGCTCAGCTGCTCGGGGTCGATCCACTTGCAGATGAGCTCCTGCTTGATGCACTGCTGCCGCATGTAACGGAAAAAGGCACCAGGGTGGTGATGGTGGTGGTGGTGGTGGGCCGCGGCCGCTGCCATGTTCATACCCATGTTCATATTCATGGGGCCATATTGGTTGTGGAGCTGCGCCGCCGAGTAGGGGTCGGTCCGCGGGCTGGCCACCTGGCGGTACTGCTCCGAGCGACCGAACACCTCGCCGGGCAGCCCGAGGCGCATCTGCCCGTTGAGCACATTCTGCGAGCCGTGCGGCCCGTGCTGCTCCGGGAGGCCGGGGAAGAGAAGGTGGCCCTGCGCGTCCGAGTGCGCGTGGTGTAGGCCGCCCGCTCCCGGCCCGAACAGCCCGTGCTGCCCGCCGCCCGGCGCCGAGTCGCCGAAGCCGCGGCTGCGGAACAGGAAGTCCCGGGTGGAGTTGAAGGGCGGCCCAGAGTAGGAGCCGACATGCGCGGCATGGGGCCCGAGTGCGGCGGCGGCCGCGGCGGCCGCGGCGGAGCCGGGGTAGGCGCCGGGGCCCTGCGACGTGAACGCCGAGCTCTGGCCCGGGGACAGCTCGTGCGCACCCGGGTTGAGCTTGAAGGCGCCCATGTGCGCGGCCGCCGAGTCCACGAAGCCGTTCTGCGCCGCCGCCAGGCTCAGTTCGCGGTCCTGCATCTCGGCGGCGGCAGCTGCCGCCGCCGCGGCCGAGTGGTGATGGTGGCGCGCGAAGCTGCCCACCCCGATGGCCGGGAACTGCGGCCCCGCGTCCAGGAGCATGGCCAGCGCGCCCGCCCGCCCCGGCGAGCCCCGCGCCTCCTCTGCTCCCACGGCCGCCCGGCTCCGAGCGCAGGCGCCGGTGGTGGTGGCGGCTTCAGCCCCGGGAACCGCGCTCTTGCGCCCGCCGCCTCCGCCGCCGCCTGGGTCTGCCTCGGGCGGCCGGGCGCGGAGCGAAGGCGCGGAGAGGAAGAGGAGGCGGCGGCGGCGGAGGAGGCGCGGGAGGAGGAGGAGGTGGTGGAGAAGAGTCCAAAGCCAGGCGGAGAACCAAAGTGTATTAAAGGAGCTGCGGCGGGGGCGGGCGGGCAGGGCAGGGGAGGGGAGGGCGGGCGGGAGGAGGGAGGGAGCGGGAGGGAGGTGTGGGGAACCGAGCGGAGAGGGGGGTCGACGGGGGGCGAGCGCAGCGCCGCAGCCCCCACCCCTGCGCGCACTCGCGCGCGCACGCACTCACTCGCTCGTACCCCCGCCGGACCCGGGGCCCGGCGGCGCCAAGCGGCGCCTGCAGAATGAAATCACAGCGGCGGCGGGGCCAAGGTGCCCGAGCGCAGCGGCCGTGCGCGGGCCAGGCAGGCTGGTGTAGGCGAGGACCGAGGCGACGTCCGCGCTCGGCGCCCCTGCCCGGCGCGCCCGCGGCTCCACCTGACCGCGGCGGGGGAGCTGGGGCGGCGGACGGAGGCCCGGCGCCCTCTCCGCGGCGCGCTCGGTCGGCCGCTCCCTCCCCCGCGGCCCTTCCCGCGCCGCCCCGCGCGCGGCGGGTATTGTTCGGCTCCGCGGCCGCGGTGTTTAGCCCGCCTCGTCCTCCGCGCTCGGCATTGGCTGCGCCTCGCGTAGTAAACTTGCAGCGGCCACGAATTCCCCCAGATGAAGGGAGCTGCCGCGCCGCTCCCTCTTTCTTTAAGTTGTGCGGGAGGAGGAGGCGGGGGAGGAGGCGAGAAGGGGGCTGTGGGAGGGGAGAAGGCGAGCCGAGGGAAGGGAGGAGGGGGAGGCTGGGCTGAAAAACAATAACAACAATAAAAAAAAGTGTTCTCTCGCCCGCTCCCTCCCTCTCGCCGGTCGGCCCAGGGGCACCGGACCCGGAGCGGGCGGCTGCACCCGCGAGGAGCGAGCGGAGTCGGCGGCCGGAGCAAGTGCGCAGAGGCCGAAGTAGGTTTCCCGCTTTCGGCTGCGGTGGGCTGCGCTCGCCACCACCTCCGCCTCTGTTTACTTCAGTGGGCGCCGCCAGAGCCGCAGCCTTTTATTTTTTATTTTTTGTCTCCTCCTTTTCCTCTCCCCTCCCCCCTCGCCCCCGCGTCTCCAGCTCCGGCCTCCCTCCCCTCCCCTCCCTTCCCCTCCCGCTCCAGGCCGGGCCTCCCCGTCTCGCCACCCCTTTAACGGCGGCTCCCGCCCCGCCCGCCCTCCCGGTGCCGCCATTGGCCGCCGCGGCCCCGTCAATCCGGCGCCCCCGCCCCGCAGCCGGTCTGCCCCTCCCCAGCGCCCCTGAAGCTCCCCGCCCGCCCGGCCGCTGCGGATGGTGGCAGCCCGCCGGGTCTGCCAGCCTCCCGCTCCTCGCCTGCGCGCCTGGCGCTGCGGCCCCTCGGCCGGCCGGTCGCGGCGCTCCCCGGAGCTGGGCGGCCGGCCTAGCGCGGGCCCGGGCCGTGCGCGGGGTCACAGCGCCCTTGGCCGGGCCGGGAGGAGACGGCACCCTGCGCTCGCGCCCTCCGGTAGAGGCCACCAATTCCCCGGGAATCCGAACCGCTCCCGGCGGGCACCCCTGGTCGTTCAAGGACGTGGCTGGCTAGCAACCGGGCCTCGGGGTTCCGCGCGCCAGGACGCTACAGGCCCGGGGCGCCGCGGGGAGCGGCCGGGGGGCTGGTTTCCTGACCGGTCGGCACGCTCCTTGTCCGCGCCCAGCCCCCCGACACACACTTTGTCAACTTGTTCTGTGGTACTGGAAACACAGGTGCAGGATGGGGGGGGGGCCTAGAGAAAGCCAGACATGCCCCTTCCTCCCACCCTCGGACACTCACCCAGACGCCGCCCCCTCCCCGGCCGCGGCCCCCACCCGCAGCGCGGCGCCCTCCGCTCCCCCCGCCGCTCGCGTCCTGCTCTGATTACGGCCGTAAACACTGGGCAGCGGCCCCCGTGGTGGGGGGGGGGGGTGTTTGGAAGCGGTTTAAAGACAGTGTCACCCTCGGGGTGGATGCCCAGAAGCCCGGGCCTCTGCCACGGTAGGGTGGGAGGTGTGAGGACGCCCGAGGCGCGCGGCCAAGCAAGGCTCAGGCTGGAGTTTGACCGAGGGTCAGGCTCAGAGCCTCCAGAGAAGTCTCCAGACTGGTAGGGCTTAAACCTTCCAGAAGATAGTTATGAATCCTTCTCCAGGAGCGGGGACCCGCCCCCTCCAGGCGTTGGCGGGCCCGAGGCTGCTCCCTGTGCTTCGCGGGGTCTGCCTCGCGGCCCCCGGGGCTCGGCCGCCCCCCAGGCCCCCGGTTGGCCGCTGAGGACATTTCCTGTCCCGCCGGCGAACGCTTGCGCTCGCGAGGTAACCGGAGGGGGAACGGCCGGCCGGAGGCTGCGGAGGTGTGGATGGAAGGCCTGAGGCCAGCGCCTTTCTTCGCCTAGCTGGCGTGGGGAACTGCTTTTTCCTTCCTTCCTTTCTTTGCTTCTTTTAAACAGATCTCTGGGAGTTGAAATAAAATTCAAGTAAGAGAAAATCATGAACACGCATTTCAAAATTTCATGTTGAAATGGAATCAGCAAAAACGCGAGAAGACAACTCTAGCTGGCGATCGCTGGCGGAACCGGGCTCTCTCGCGCCGGCACAGGCAGCCTCTCCCGGCTTGAGCGGGTCTCTGAAGGTCGGAGCTGGCCGCAGCCCCTCGCAGAAGGGGCCCTGGGCCCTCCCGCTCTCCCCCTTCCCTGCCCGGGGCGGGGGGCGGGGGGGAGAAGGAAGGATGCGGGGGCATCTTGTCTGAAACCCGGGAGTTTGCCTGGAAGCTGGGGATTCTCTACTTCTCTGAAAGGAGGAAACGTTCTTCTTCTCCGCACATCTCTTTCCATGTTGGGGGGAGGGGGAGGCAAATACCAAACTGCCCCCCTAAGTAGAGAGGGACCTGAGAGAGAGACAGAGACAGAGAAACAGACTCCAGGCAGAAAGGCTGCCCTGATACAGTGAATCTATAAAATTGCCCAATGCACACAGCCTTTCACACGTTTATTTTATTCACCAATATGTATTGGGGGGGGGCGGAGTAATTGGAAAAGCTTACTCCAAAAGTATTTCCAAAAGAAAATATTTTCTTAGAGATTGGTCGTGAGAACAGCAATCCTGCACGTCCTCGAATCTCACTTCCTTTCCTTCTCCCAAGCCATCAGACTTCTTCAAGGTTTCCTCCCTTCCCACTTTCTCGCCCCGCCGTACTCCTCTGCCCCCCTCCTCTCCACCCCATTCTCTCCTTTCGCTTTGATTCCTCTTTGCAGCGCCCGTTTCGGGCCGATGCCACTGGGCGCTCGCTGGCCCTGGGTCCGGGGGCCGCGCGGCCGGGTGGTGGGGCGGACGACTCATTTCCGCCGGAGACCCCGTGGGCTGGGCCCTCCTGGCTATTCTTTCCCGGCTCCAGTTCTCTCTCTGCTGGACACGGAGGAGCTGAGCCAAGTTCAAAGTCACGTCGCCGTCCCCTCGTAGAAGTGCTTTATTTCTCTACGAACTGCAAAACTCCTTTGTCTCAAGACACAGTTTTTTGATTTGTTGTTGTTGTTAAAGAAGGAAGGGGGGGAGAAAACAAAAACAAACCTGCAAAGGCTTTCAGAGTCATTGCCTCAAAAGTACATTTGCGCTCCTGGGCCGAAAGGAAAAAAAAAAAAAAGCGGCCAAGCTGAGTTCCGCACCCTGTGAGTGAATTCCGTTTTTCAACAGGTTTCTAGAAGGGCCCGCCGTGTCGGTGTCAGACCCTGGGGACCCACAACTGTCTCCATAGGGCAAACATGTGCCCTCTTTGTAAGTTTTCCAAAATTGTTCTTTGGAGATTTCACGGAGCCTGCGCCGGCCTAGGCCAGCGAGACTCCAGGTTTTGCTGTATGTGCATGGCCCTGCATGGCGGGCCCCTGGGTGCCAGGGCTGGCGTCCCTTTCCCGGCAAGTGGAAGGAGAATGGCAGTGTAATAGAGAATTTGGGTTGTCTTCAAAAAAAACAAAATCCCATCAAACACCCGGGCACTCATTAACTGAACACCCCAGTTGCGGTTTGTGGGCCTCTGTAAACGGTTGACTGACTTCTTTTGTAGTATGATGAGTATTTTGTGTACATATACATAAAAACAATGTAAATACACATACAACACACACACACACACACACACACAGGTGTATACTGTTGGCCAGGAAAAGCCAAAAACAAACGAGCAAACAAAAGTGATCTTTAAATTGGAAAGCAGAAACACTAGACCATACCACTCAAACTTTTAATTTTCTTCTTAAGGAAAGGGATGGAAACGGGGGAAGAGATGGGAGGAAAAAAATGTGGAATCAGCTGGCTATATACATTGGACCCAAAAAAGGGGGTGGGGGATTTCACAGGATTTCAGCACTATCATCTGTATCACAGACTCATAAATTCAACAAGATCATCAACAGGATATTAAGTTGCAGGTCACCTTTGATTCAGCCTCTCAGCCACTCCTGGGCTGGGCGACCCCTGACCCATGAAGGACCACATGTGTGGTGCCCCCCCACCCCAAACCCACCTAGAACAAAAGTTCTTTGTTGGAGCTTTAGAGAAGTGATATGTAGAAGAAGGGGAAATCTGTAATGTAAAAGAAGGGGAAATCGTGAAAATCTCAGCCAATGTTGTAACTTTTAAATACCATTTTTAAGAAGGGGCAGATTTAGTGGAGGTGGGGAGAATCTTAGGATAAGGCCCTCTCTAGTGTGCTAAAAGAACTTCTTTCTACAGTTAAAATTTACTGTTCTGTAACTGGGCTTATAAAAAGTCCCTATATAAAATATATGCTCACCAGCAGTTTAGTGACAGGGATGCAAATGTGTGTGTATTTGTCATTAGGGACTCAGAAAAAAATAGAAGCCCACATTTCTAGGTGACAGTGGTTGTGCTTTTGCAAAAGGAAGAGGACTAATTGTCCTTACTTTGTCTCCTTTCCTGATGGGAGAGTTTCTACTGCTGTAAAGCAAAGCAAAAACAAAAACAACCCCCCAAAACAGAAGGCATTAGCTTACATCACTGTGTTTAATTATTTTGAGGGCCGTTATCCTTTGGGCTCCCAGGCAAACTACATCCAGGGAGGCTGAATACCAGTGACAGGCGAGCAGCTTTCCAATAAACTGCAGTATTATTGCAATAGACTTTGTAATACAATTTATGCTGTCATTCATAAATAACAATGCCATATGTCAACCATATTGCTTACACAAGTAAATCCGTCAACGTGTCACTATTTGATTTATCTCAACAGCTTCTTCAAATATTGAAATATAGATATTGGAAGGGGTATGGAATGGGGGGAAACTACCCACAAAATTTGAGATTTCAAATAAAAGCACAACTCTGCTCCTCCTTTATCCTCCATCCAAAAACATTCTAAAGGATAAAGCATGAAGGGTAGGAGAAGCACATCTTGGAGCCAACATAAAGAAGTATTGGGTGGTTATTCGAACTGTGAACACATAAGGGGATTTCTGCTTCCTGTATGGACCTTCTAACCATATTTGAAAAGACAACAATTAGGCATTTCCCAAGAAACTACCAATCTTAATTGTTGAATGTGGGTCAAAGGCCATTCTCCAACAACCCCCATCCCTGAGGGTAAAAATGATTGATAACCAAATGATAATATTTGATGACAGGTCGATTTTACTCAACTTATTTTTTCTTAGTGGGGAAGTGAATAGAGCTGTAATTTTTCAAGGGCGTTTTCAGGTCAGGTGGAAATGGGGAGTCCAATTCTTGAGTATCCAAAACAAATGAACAAACCCCAACATTTCAGTTATGGGCACATACCCCAGGCTGCTGAGGTTTTTTGTTTTGATTTGTTTTTAATCCTCATTAAGTCTATGTTCATGGGACAGGGATCAAAAACTTTATCAAGAAGCACATTTTTGGTTACTCTTAGCCTCACACATAGCCGTGGGATCTGAGGATTCAGCTGGGGCTCTGAAGGGCGGGAAGCTGAGGCAACCCTCCAAGAAGCGAGAAGCGCTCAGCGAGCTGAGAATTGCGCGGTGCTTCCGGACCCCCAAGGCCCCAGGGTCGTGTCGCAGGTCCCACGAGGTCAGGTCACCAGTGGTGAGGGCTGGACGGTGGGGATCTGGTCCCTGCCGAGCGCAAGCCGGGCAGGCGGCCGGGTACCTCATTGCCTAGTCGCCGCCTGGCGAGCTTGATTTGGGAAAAGCCCTTGAACCCAAAGCCCTCATCACTTCCGGCCATGACAAAGCTCAACTAAAATGCAGTTTTGTGGGCCCCTTCGCTCACCTCGCCCCGGCTTTAGAGAGGTCTCTCCACCCCCTCTTTCATTGTCTGCTGATAACCCGCCTCCTCCCAGTTGAGCACCCACTGGAGCCCCTAGGCTGGGCCTCAGAAGTCTTCTGATCCCTCGGGTGACTCGGGGCACCCTCTCCGCCCTTGAACCTGCCTCTGGCGCAGCCCAGATGGCACAGGGCGCTCCAAACCCTCCGGGCACCCAGCCTTTCTGCAAGGAGGCCGCCCTTGCGGAAGCCACGCGGGACGGGTGAGCCGTAAAGCAATTGCAAAGGCAATAAATAAAAGGCAGCTCGGTGGGTCCCCCAGCTCTTCTCTTGTCCACTTCACCGTCCCCGGCGTACCCCCTCCCCCCGCCTGCCGAAACAACCAAACAAAGGCTCAAAAGCCAGGAAATGTCCAATTCACTTCCCTCAGAGTTTATTAATTGCCCACACCCATCGCAAGGAAACTTGGCCGTGTTCAGGGACGAGCGGAGAGCACCGGGGAGCCGCAGTCACCCCTCAGCGCAGGGGGAAGGCGTGAGCGCCAGCCAGGGGATCCCCAGAGACCCGACTCTGTCGCCTGCAGGCAGCGGAGCGCGGCGTGGCCGCCGGGTTCGGGCCGGCTCGGCGTTTACTGTACCTCCCCTCCCTCTCCGCGCCTTTGTTTGGGGCCGGGAGCCGGTTGGGATTCGGGGTGCAACAGAGAAGTCTGGAAATCGACGTTCCCCCAGGAGCACCTGTTGACCCCAGAAAGGGCATCTCCACGGACTGTCGCGTAGCTGCCCCACACAAGCACCTCCGCGGCCAAAGCGCAGACAAGGGCATGGGCTTGGCGCATCCGCCCTGATCACCAGTACCACCGCGGAAATATGGGGCTAAATGCACCGGAGAACTGGCATAACGACTTCTACGACCCCCTGCTTAAAAACAAAAACAAAACCAAAAAAAACCCACACTACTATTTATTATTTTCTTCAACACCCTGGGAATTGTTGGTGTTTACTTAGGAAGTGTGACACAGTTATTTGGTCCTTAGAAACTCGGGAGGTTAAGGGGTTTTGATTTGGCTCCCAAATGGCTTGAAAAAGAACCAGAGCACCTGGGGTCAGGCGGGTCATCACAATAACAAAAAGCGCGTCTACAAAATAAAAAGCTCTTTTATAAAGAAAGGCAATCCCGGAAATCCACTGCCAGCCTTCCTGATGACCATCTAGCTTAGGCCTATTCTCAGGTTTAATTGGCAGGAGGTTTATTGGCGCCTTATTGGTGTTGATTGAAATTTTGCTCTCACTTCTTTCTTTTAAGAATTAGCATCTCAAGTCGATTACCTGAGTCAATTATCTTTTTAGGGTCTGAGTTTGGTCATAAATTTGCAAATATTCATTAAACACACTTTGTAAATATCTCTCTAATAGCTACCCAAATCTCCATCATTTCCAAAGAAAGTCTTTCTTTTTTAAAGCTTCCATAAAAAGAAATTGATCAGGGAGCTATATTTGAATTAAGACATATTAAATCGATGACAGATACATATCACGCTGTGTTTAACAAGAGTTGTACAAGGAGGCGGGTTCCAGATTCCACACGGCTCTGCTGCACCATTATTCACATTTTTACAGCCTTTCCTTCATGCCTTCAACCATTAAACCATTAAATTTCAGCAATTCAATAAAACAAAGCAGTTATAATTTTGAGGAAAAGCTATTTTGAAGGAGGTGGAGGTACCCGTTTTATTGCACAATAAAAATGCTCAACAGTCTATATTAAAGGCTAGGTTGGGTTTATTTTCTTCTTTCTTTATTCATTCTTTTTGTTTTGTTTTTTAACTTATAACCTGCAGGATTGAACGCAAAGCTGCCATTATGGAAGTATTGACGATTATTGCTAAAAAATTCAAATAAAGGAAACATTTGAAATGTTCTGAGAGGAAGTGAAGACAGTGGCGACGATTCCAAATATGATGCTTTCTCCATGAACCATTCGCAGAGATGACACAGTCCTCCCTCCACCTTGCCTGGGTGGCTTGAGACCTAAGTCTTTGAAAAGGAAACTGTGAAAGGACTCTTCCTCTCCAAATACAGATGTGGATTTTGTCGCTATCGTTTATTAAAATTTTTTCGCTGTGTTGCACTCATGCCTTTCTTATTTCCCCGGTATCTGAGCTTCACTGAAGCTTAAAGAAAATGCCCACTTGAAATTTGATTGTACTATTTTCTTTGTTTGCTTGTCAGTTTTATAAGAGAAATGACATTCCCAGGGCTCACAGGGAAATTCCCTGTTAAACCTTGTTCACACCAATGTAAATGGGGCTATCCAATCAGCTCTTTTGAAAATAATTCTTACCACTTCTCAGGATGATCTCCCAAATGATGGCTTTATGCAGTCTTCTTCCTCTTTTTTTTTTTTTTTTTTAAACTTGGACAGCAAACGAATTAAGCTGGTAACATGTTTTACTGTATCCCAAAAGAAAAAAAAAGTATAGTCATTATCCCTTTTAAAAATAATTTTATGTAGGGCAGCAAAATAAAAATTTAAAACCCTGATTTTAATTTTTGAGCATCATGGAATAAAACCAAATTTTAAGCTTTTTTGTTTTTAAAAGCTGAAGTGACACTTTGGGGCAGTAAGAACCCTAAATTGCGAAGGATGTCACAATTCTCCACCCTGCCCCCTCCCCAAAGTGATGCAAGGAAATATTTCTCTTTTTAAAAAGATTTGATAGCAAATCTCTAGAAAGGGATGGGGCTTACTTTTTTTTTTAAAGCCAGTTTTTATGGTTTTCAGGTAAAACATCTGTCCTGCTAGATGAGCTTATTAGAAAATAACAGGATAAAAGGTTATTCTATTAGCAAATATACTGCTTGATTTAAAAATAATTATTTCATTGGATCAATTCTAACTTGTGGTCCTTTCAAAGAAACTGAGGTACCCATGCAGTGTGCGTGTGTTCTGGACCGGAAGGAGAACTTCTGCTTAAAGGATATCGTTTATTTACCTGCTTCCCTCTGGAGAGATGCTGTTTGGCCTGCCCTGCCCACTGTATCCCCGAGAAGCAAAAGTTAGAATCGCTGCCTGATGTTCTTTCCCCCCAGTAGATCTAATTGGAAGTGGCAGATATAGAACCGATGAGCAGGGAGATTACACTTCGCGCCAACTCCTTTGAACCATACTGAAAAGGATTCCATGAGCTAAAAAGTCGAGGTAAAATGGTTCCTATTGGGAAAGATTTATTTTGACTTCACCTGGTGTTTTGGAACCAATAGGATTTTAATATCTTTCTTCATTCCGTCTACTGTCTGTGCGCCCTCCGTGAGCGCTCGGCAGATTAAGCGTCCTTCCCAAATAAGTTTCTAGCATCACCTCTACGAGTACGATGACGGGCATACATCTGTTCACCCTCCTCCCCCAGAGAGCAGCCCGTAGCTCTTCCAAGGGAGGAGGTAGGAACTTTGGGATGCTGGAAGGCACGCCGCGTGCAGTGAGCGAAGGCTTTCGAAGTTGGGGGCTCCCCCCCGCCCCGCGCCTTTTCCCTCCCCCGGGGGGTCCCCAGCCCAGAGCCTCCCGTCGCCCTTCGGCCGCGTGCCGGCGCACGCTCTCCGCAAGGCGCGTCATGGGAACGCGGGGCGCTGCGCGCGCAGGCCCGGCGCAAACTTTCTGCAAGTGCAACTTGGGTATCCCCGGGGAGGCGGGGACGCAGGGCTCCGGGGGAGGAGGGGGCGCGAAACGAAAGCGAAGGCTGCTTGGAGCACAGGGGCGGATGCCCGCTGGGCCGAGGGCCTGAAAGGGAGCCAATCGGGCAGCCGCGGCTGCTGCCAATCACGCGGCTCCCTCCAATCCCACCCTTGCCATTTCCAAAATCTCGGTCCCACTGTGCAGCTCAAATGTGGTTGTTCGCCGTGGAGGACAGAGTGGGAACGGGAATAAGCAGAGTTAGGAGGCCAGGACAAAGAAGTTACAGAGCGCCTCACATATACATGTTTTTGAAGGCGGGCAGAGGGAAAAAAGTCCCCCCAGTGAGGGTCTATGGGTCTGATTGTGTCGTTCCGATGGAGCCCCCTCTGAGCAAGAGGAACTCGCCAGCGCTGAGATTAGCGGATCTGGCGACGGCTCAGGCCAGGCCGCTTCAGAATATGACAGGCTTCCCGGCGCTGGCCAGCGCGCCCACCCACTCCCACGCCCGCGCCACAGCCGCGCACCTCCGCCCTCGGGACCTGGGCGCTGACCCCGGCGAGGCCATCGCTCCGCTCGGACCCGAGCACATGGCCCAAGCGAGCGCGCTCGGCCTCAGCCCTCCCTCCCAGGCGCTCCGGGCACAGCCCGAGGCCCGAGCGGCCGCCGCCCGCTCTGCCGCCTCGGTCGCTCACCCCGGCGCCGGCACCTACCCCGGCGGCGGGGGCAGCAGCAGCACGCCGTCCTCCGCGCCCCCGCCCCCAGCCCCTCCTCTTCCTCCCTCCCCGTCACCCCCTCCCCCTCCCCCTCCTCCTGCCCTCTCGGGCTACACCACCACCAACAGTGGTGGCGGCGGCAGCAGCGGCAAAGGCCACAGCAGGGACTTCGTCCTCCGGAGGGACCTTTCCGCCACGGCCCCCGCGGCGGCCATGCACGGGGCCCCGCTCGGAGGGGAGCAGCGGTCCGGCAGCGGCTCCCCCGAGTACTCGGCCCCGCCTCCCCACTCGGCCGGCATGTTCATCTCGGCCAGCGGCACCTACGCCGGCCCGGACGGCAGCGGCGGCGGGGGCCCGGCGCTCTTTCCCGCGCTGCACGACACGCCGGGAGGGCCCGGCGGCCACCCGCACCCGCTCAACGGCCAGATGCGCCTGGGGCTGGCGGCGGCGGCGGCGGCGGCGGCGGCTGAGCTCTACGGCCGCGCCGAGCCGCCCTTCGCGCCGCGCTCGGGGGATGCGCACTACGGGGCGGTGGCGGTCGCCGCGGCCGCCGCCCTGCATGGCTACGGAGCCGTGAACTTAAACCTGAACCTGGCTGCGGCCACCGCCGCCGCGGCGGCCGGACCGGGGCCCCACCTGCAGCACCACGCGCCGCCCCCGGCGCCGCCGCCGCCGGCGCCCGCGCAGCACCCGCACCAGCACCACCCCCACCTCCCAGGGGCGGCCGGGGCCTTCCTGCGCTACATGCGGCAGCCAATCAAGCAGGAGCTCATCTGCAAGTGGATCGACCCCGAGGAGCTGGCCGGGCCGCCGCCGCCGCCGCCGCCACCGCCCCCGGCCGGCGGCGCCAAGCCCTGCTCCAAAACTTTCGGCACCATGCACGAGCTGGTGAACCACGTCACGGTGGAGCACGTGGGCGGCCCCGAGCAGAGCAGCCACGTCTGCTTCTGGGAGGACTGTCCGCGCGAGGGCAAGCCCTTCAAGGCCAAATACAAGCTCATCAACCACATCCGCGTGCACACCGGCGAGAAGCCCTTCCCCTGCCCCTTCCCGGGCTGCGGCAAGGTCTTCGCGCGCTCGGAGAACCTCAAGATCCATAAGCGCACTCATACAGGTGGGTGTCTGTCCCCGGCCGCGCCGCCGCCGCCGCCTCCCGCGCCGCCGCCGCTTCTGCCGCTGCTTCTCTTCCTCCTCCTCCTGCTCGCCTTAACTTTTCCCTCCTTCTGCTGCTTCTCTTCGCATACGTATAACCCGGACATGTGACTTCTTTTTTTTCTCTCCCCCCTTTTTTTCTATGAATAAGTAATTCGATAGCACACACAGGCCCCGCGCTGGGTTCCCACACGGTGGAGTCTCCAGCGCTCCCGCAGCCCCTCCGCCGGGACCGGCAACGCGCTCCAGCCGCCGCCGCCGCCGCCCCGGAGCAGAAGCAGCCGCCGCCGGAGCAGGAAGGCACCCAGGACGGTCGGCAGCCCCCATCCGCCCGGCCCCGGGAACGTGGGGAGGGCGATGGGGAAGGAGGGCCGGAGCCGGAGCCGCCCCGGCGGCTCGTCCCTCCCCAGCGGACGACAGACCCCGCGCGGCCCCCGCGCTCCGAAGAGCGGCCGTGCGAGGGGCGTGTGGGATTTCCTGCGGAATTGGGGCCGCGAGGCCCAGCTCGGTGTGGCCCCTCCAGGAGGGGAGGGGATCCTGTTCCCCCGGGGCCGGGTGCAAAGATGCGAAAGTAATGCGCCCTCGGGCTCCTGGAGACCTTCCCCCTACACACACGCACACACACTTGCCCACGGTTACACACCCCACATATACTCCTTCACCTGCACACACATCACACAACTTCACACACCCATGTTCCCCCATGCACCCCTCCCTCATCGCTGGGACATCCTTATGCCCTGGTGACACAATCACACTTATTTACACACCTTCATATACACCTATACTCAAACGCGCCGTCACACATTTTATCACTCACGCCCTAGAGGGTGCTGGAGAAATTAGCTTCTGTGCTCTTAAAGAAGGTGCTCCTTAGAGGAGGACAGGGCGAGCTGCAGAGCCTCTCGCGGTCGTTGGGGCCTACCCCGCCGTGGAACTTGGGGGCAGCCCCCGGGCGCCGTGAGGACCCCTCCCGCCCCACCCCGAGCCCTGCCTTAGGGGGTGCCGCGGCCGCGGCCTGGGGCGCTGGGATGCCGCCTGTGGGCCGCGTGCCCCTTGGAACGGATGAGCGCGCTGGGCAGAAGCGCTGATGAGCGCGAGCGCGGTCGGGATTTATAGGGACAGACAATATTACCCCTCGGAGGACACTTAAGTAACTGGAGTTTACATTCGGTAATTACTTGGCTGATTTATCGGCGTGGCGGCGGCGAGGAGGCAGCCGCCGGGCGTGGGCCCCAACGTCTGGCCAGCTGCCGGTGTCCAGGCCACTGCGCGGGGCGGGGGAGTGGGGGGCAGATCTGCGTGAGCAGCCGGGTCCGGGGGCCCAAGGCTGGAGCCCCGGGCCTGGCTCCTGTCGCCGGTACCGGACAGGCCTCCTGCGGACTGGCCGTCGACCGGCTGGGAGCGCGTTTTCCCCGCAGTTCTGTTTGCCAGCCCCGTGCTTCTCTAATCGGGGTCAGCCCGCCTTCATGATTTTGCCGAAAGGCAACTTCCCACAAAGCTCTCGTAAAAACTCCCTGGCCCGCCACGCCAGCTGCTGGCCCCCGCGCCCAGCACTTCCCAACGGGACGGGGGCCTGGGGCTGTGAACCGGGCGCGGGGGGCGCGGGAAGTGAAGCCGTCCCCAGAGGGAACCCCTGAAAGCGGAGCCCGAGACCTGGGGCCCTTCTCCGCCTTTCCAGGCCTCGGAGGGGAGCGGACCTTCCCTGGGCGGGCAGGCGGGCTGCCCGGAGCTGAGGGCCGTTTCCGCCCGCGTCAAGCAGGGAGCTGGACATGGGCCGCGCGGCAGCTGAGCCGGTGCCGGCTCGCGGGTCCCCGGGGACAGGCTGCCTCCCGCCGCCCTCGAGGGCGGGCCCCCACGGGGGGCGTGCGCGGGTGCTGCGGGGGGCGGAGACGCGGGGGGACCCGGAACGTGTTGTTTCGGGCTCCCTGCGCGCAAGGTTGCCCTCCCGCCCGGCTCGCGGTGGCCGCGTGGGCCTCGCTGGGTCCCTCGGGCAGCGATGCAGGCGCCCTCGCGTCGATGCTCAGGTCCGCGCCGGGTGTTTTTGGCGGTCCCTGGGCCGCTCAGCCATTGAGCATTGTGTCCAGAGAGGGGCCAGACCGGACTCCCCTCCCCACCACAACGCTCTCCCTTTTTGGGGGGTCATCCGGGATCCCGGAACAGATTGATCAAAGGGAATAATCCCCGGCCACTCCTGAAGGCCCGTTTCCTGACCCACTTGCCCCCAATTCCGTTTGTAGCCTTCCTCTGGGCTGGACTAGAGTTCTCACACACAGCTTCCCTCACTCTCTGAAACTCTTACAGGAGTTAATTTCTGCCGCGACCCCTCTGTCAGAATCTGAAACGTAAACACTGGGGTCTCACCGCCTTTCTGGTCAGGTAGAATTTGCTTTGCGCCCCGCCCCCCTTAGGCCCTGAATAAAATAGGCAATTCTATCCCCCTTGCCTTTTTTTTCTACTTTCTTCCTGCATCTCTCCTTTATCTCTGCTTTTCTACCTTTCTTTCCACTGGGTATCTGCCTTTTCTGGGTCTGATTCTTAATGCTTCTCATTACCATGTGCAGTGGCGGGGCCAGCAGGGTCCAAGCCCACACTCTGAGACACACGTAGCTTATGCAGAAACATGAGAGCTCTAAAAAGCAGCATTGCACATTTGCATAGGGTGAATAAAGCCACTTCGGCCTCCGTGTTGAAGAAAAGCTGGTTATAATTTTTTTTGGAAGACCGCTATGTTACATTAGAATCACCTCCAACTTAAAGTGGGATATAGAAATCGGTACAAATAACCAATGTTTTGATAAAACTCGATTAACTGTTTTTGTTGCAGACCCTCTATAGGGCATTTTTAAAGGTTGTCATTACTGTTGTGCTATGTTGTGTTTTTTCCTCTTTATAGACCAGCGTAGGAGGTATGTGAATAATATTTAATTTTGTTTTTAAACAATATTTCTGGGTAGGGTAGGTTATATACCCAGCATCTGAATACCTTTCAGATGTGCTAACATACTCTGGCACTGAAGCAGTGAGCACTGGTGAAGTTAAAAAAGAGAAGATGACACTGAAATATTTGTATAGGATAGTCCACCACAGAAATTTATGTGCACTAAGCTGTCTTAATAGTTGCCTGGCTTTTTAAAAAACATAAAGTGTCAAAAACCAAGGAAAGGAACATACCTTGTGTATCACTAGAGTAGCTGCTGAAGTGTAGAGAAATTCAACCCTATTTTTTAAATCACTTAAATATAAGGAATATATTATACCATAATATGTATGAGATAACATGTTCAGTTATGGACTCAAATACATCAAGTTCATGGATACTAAGGTGAGGAGGAAAATTCACACTGCTACCTGCTGTCTTTCTGTTTTTGCTTTTTAAAACCAAGGTGTAGTGTGGCTGAATATCTAGTTGTTTTAACTGAGCATTTCCACTACCTGGATCTGGGGCGTTGGGTTTAAAGGCCCTGTGTTCCTAGGGAGGGTAGGGCAGGTTAACCGGGCAGTGGGCCCAAGACTCTGGTAAACAGTCGATCTTTTTTGATTATTAAACAATGTTAGAATAAGGTTACTTATGCCATCAGGGACATGCCAGTTTCTGGCTGAGGCTTGTGGTCTTTATTAGCGTTTGTTAAGGTTCTGTTCCGCTAGGGTCTTAACTGCCCAGCAAGTTGTGAGGAAAGCTGGTAGAACGAAGAGGCCAACAGCCTATGCTCTGCCCAGCTAGGCTTGTAAAACATCTAGTGGTCGGATCATGTTTTTCACAGACGTCTTCATTTCTGGAGAGAAGAGGGTTTTGGTGTATCTCCTTTCCTTTCCCATCAGTGGAATCCTGGGGAACACTCTGAAACAAAATGCCATTATTATCATTTTACTGCATCACCCCCAGTTTACCTTTAATGGAGTATATGTGTTTATTTTTCTTCTCTTTTTCTTATGATCTTCACCCAAGCTGTGGCTTTGGAAGTATTTTATCAGCATTTATCTTGACAGGGGGATTGGCTTGAATTTTTGTGTATATAGACCCTGAGGGTCTACATGAACAAGGACGTGGGTATTTGGGTCCTAGCTGGATTTCAGTGTTACAGCTGGACCATGCTCTGGCCATTCTCACCTTGACCCCTGTGGTACTTCGGGGTTGACATCCCGCCTCTCACAAGCCCAGGTCCAAGGTGAGCCTCCAGGCCAGGGGACAGCAGGCCCATCCCTGAAGTGTCCCTTCGCAGTTGCATCCTGGAACATGAGAATTAGGAATTAGGCTGGGAGGTGGTCTTCAAGAGAACGGGACGATGCATCCTCATGTCTGCTCTAAGATTTCTCTGTCAAGTGAGCAGTCTCTGAAAAGCACTTGTTAACCTTACCTATGTTTTATTGCAGGGGAAAAGCCTTTCAAATGTGAATTTGATGGCTGTGACAGGAAGTTTGCCAACAGCAGTGATCGAAAGAAACATTCCCACGTCCACACCAGTGACAAGCCCTACTACTGCAAGATCCGAGGCTGTGACAAATCCTACACCCACCCGAGCTCTCTGAGAAAGCACATGAAGATTCACTGCAAGTCCCCACCCCCTTCTCCAGGAGCCCTGGGTTACTCATCCGTGGGGACTCCAGTGGGTGCCCCCTTGTCCCCTGTGCTGGACCCAACCAGGAGTCGCTCGAGCACTCTGTCCCCTCAGGTGACCAACCTCAATGAGTGGTACGTTTGCCAGGCCAGTGGGGCCCCCAGCCACCTCCACACCCCTTCCAGCAACGGAACCACTTCCGAGTCCGACGATGAGGAGATGTACGGGAACTCTGAAGTCGTGCGGACGATACATTAGATTTGATTAGTAATAATAATAAAGTAAAATAATAAGTGGGAGCCCTTGGACCATATCCTAACCTGAGACAATGCCGCGCGTGAGACAAACCTGTGACTCAGACTTGCCACCGGGTCTAATTAGCCCTATTTATTCAGTATGAAACCCTATGGTGTTTGTACATTTAATTAATTTAATTAAGATATTTGGGCTTTTTTTTTTTTCCTTAGAAAACAAACAAACAAAAAAACCCAACCAAGCTGGACTTGTATGTTGCAGGGGGACAGGACTGGGGGCATGAAGGAAAATGAACGGAGAGGTTAGTTAATCGAGACACACACTGCCAATGCAGTATATATAGTTTTTACAAGGGTGAGAGAAAGAGCGTTAAGTCAGAACTCAACACAGCAACAAGGCCCTCTGCATTTCCTGGAGTGCCTCGGGAACGTCTTTGACACCATAATGGGCTTCTCTGGAGCCTCTCGGCCTCCTGCTTGGGCCCTCATTCTGCAAAGGCCTCTTGATTGTAAACCACACACTTGCTGCCATTGCCAACGGATCTTGGACTGTACCTGTGTCCAAAATTATTTGTAAAAACCCTTCCAGTTCTAATACTTGTAATTTTTAATTTCCACTCTTTTATTACTGAGCTCACCTTAACACAGTATTTTTATACAGGATTATTTCTTCAGTACCCTGCTTGTATGATTAAAAAAACAAAAGATGCAGCAGCCTAGTACATCTCCATATATTGTGCTACTGTGATTGTTCAAGCAACAGTGGAGAGAAGAAAAAGCTGCTGCGGTTGACACCTGTGAAACTGTGATGTTTTATAAAACAGAAGAAATTCAAGTGCTTTCTTTTTCCTCTACTGTTTTTGTTTTTGTTTTTTAAATCTGAAATCTCAGAGGCTGCCTCTTTACTCTGTCCAAACTTATTGTGTAATAAAGAGATTATGTTTTAGATCATAAGTTCTTTGGGATGCCAAAATTAACAGGCAAGTGTAAGGAGGTGTGATGTTGGCAACATGCCTATTTTTTGGGAATGCTGTTGTTTTAAAAACAGGCCAACCCCTCTTTTATACTGTTGTATCGACCTTTTTAAAAGTATTTTCAATGTCGGAAATTGCATTTTAATGCATTTTCTTCCACCTGAACACACGGAACTCTATCCCACTTGAAGATCACAGTGTATGATTTACATTAAAAGAGGGGAGGGAGTTTCTATACATATTAAAAATTTTAAAAGGTTTATAGTTACCACCAAACACTGATGAATGTGTGACCTTTGCCAGAGCTGTCAGGCTAGGACAAAAAAGGTCAAGGACCTAGGACAATAACTCTTAGTTTATTTTCGGTTGGTACAACACATCTCGTGTGCAAAACGCAGTCCATCATAAACATCATACAAATATACTAAAGAGCACTAATTTATCCTCAGAGACCCTGAAGACACCCCTCCCCAGGGTTTGTAGAAATTTGTTTTGTGTGCCGTGAGTGGCTGATGTAGTCTTGTCATTGTTAATAACTTGTATGTGAACACTATTATTTGTACAGTTGAATTAATTTATTTTCAGACATCATCCTTTTTTTTTCCTGGAAGAGTTCAAAGCACACCAAAGAATTATATTATACATTTTGGTGAAAGATTGTCCTTTATGATCACGATTTATTTTAAAAAAAGGAAAGAAAATGGGAAAATATATTTTTAAGCTTACTTGAATGAACAACGTAATGTGAAAACCAGGACTCTTCCTGCATGTCTCTTTTGCATTGTGTTGATAAGATTATATATAGTTTATAGATATATTCTATTACTAGTACAGTGCATGGTGCTGTCACTTTGAAAGCCTTTCAATGTTGTCTTCAGATTGTTACGGTGAATATGAAACATGCAGACCCTCCTTTATAAAGAAAAAGACCGTAAAACTTGAATATAAACTAATTCTATGTTTTTAGAATTTATTTGATTTTCATAGTATTCACTTTCCAAGCTCTTTCAAATAGACAAAAAATGAGGTATGAACTTTGGGGGGATAATTTATGTGTCGTAAACTTATTTGAACAAAAGTATTCCTGGTTTATAATGAGTTGTTTTATTTATACAACTTTTTTCAATGGTAGTTTGCACTATTCTTTATTATGCTACAGGTTTATTTATTATGAAACAAAGGAATATGTATTTTATGTATTTTGCCATGCATAGGTTAACTCTCTGCCACAGATTTATTGGTTCCTGATACACCTAAAATAAAAACTTAAAATGTGTACCTCCAGTAGGAAGCAAGAATGATTATGAAGTGGAAAATCTAATAAAGGTATTCTTCATACGTACTGCTTACGTGTTACGTGGTGGCGCATCCCCGCCATACCCTTCCAGACAGGACAGGCTGCTTATTAGGTTCTTCCCCCTCCCCAAGCGATCAAATATCTCTCCAGCTTGGTCTAATTTACAGTCTAATCTAGAAAGTACAGTATACTTATGAAGACTGAGCCCTGCGGTTTGCACAGAACAGTAGCATAAATCTTGGGGGGTTACTGCATTCACGTGTTGAAATTAAGACTATCCTTAGTGATCCTACTCTGTGGAGAGCTGAAAAGAATTTTAGCATTTCTTTGCTGCCCACTCTCAAAAAGGGTGAGACAAAGAAGGAGGGAAAGATAAAGGGACAGTGAGAAGTTTCCAGACACAAAGAAGGTGAAAGCAGCCTCAAGAGCTAAGATGGGTGTGGAGTTACACATCCTGAATCAAGCCGAGGAGTGGGCCTCAGACACCTCTCATCTCAGGTGATGGGATCAGAGCCCCGTTTTACTATGGTTTGTTTGGAAGTTGAGCAGAGATAAGTAACTTAGGTCAGCATTTTGGAGCAGGTGTTAAGGAGAAATGAGCTACATGACATCAAAATGCCCAAGTGGCTTAAAGCAATATGATTGGCTGTCCACATTAACAAGGCTGAACACTTCCTGGTTTTTAGGTTGGCTGATACAAAACTGATAAAAGGCAAATAGTTAAAAACAATTGGTAGTAATGTCAATAAACAGTTTTCCAAAAGATTATAGTGGTTTTTTTAAAGTCAGGTTTGTTACATGTAGTGAAGGTGAAACAAGTTGCAAAGGGTTGTTTGAAACCAGATGATAAAAATCAACACACAAAGGAGAAAAATACTCATAAATGAAGGCCCCGATCAATGGGGAAACTTATAGCTCTCTAATGAAGTTTCTTGTGAAAAGAAGGGTGACACAAAGCCACCAAGACATGAATCATTCATGGGAAATATAAAAGATAAAAGATATCTGACAATGAGCAGAACCTTGTATAGAGTGTATAAAACAAGTTTCCCCTTCTTATTTTCTGCTTTAAAACGCACAATCTCCCACTCCCAGCGTTCTCTGTCCAGTCTATAGAGTTAAAATTGACCACTGCTCGTCCTGCGCCACTTCAAAGTAATTTAGTCCAGAACGGAAGGCTTGGCGCTTGGACAATCTTCATGGTGTGTTAAGATTTCTATGGCAATTGGCAAGCAAGACGTTCCCATCTGAATGTCTCAAAGAAAGCCACTTATTGACACTAAGTTGGCTATCATCAAAGACTTCATCTTTCCTAGGCAAAACGTGGTCCTCGTGGCCCTGGTAAACACTGTTTAAATCATCTACCTTTGTTTTCTAGGCTAGGAGAATCTTCAAACATGATTATTTGTAGTTTATGTATATTTTCCCCTATTCAGGATGTTCTTTGGTAAAGCTAATGCTCCTAAAATCTAAAGTACTGAGAAAGCTTGAGGGGGGGAACTACATTCTTTCAGGGAGTTGGAGATGGCCACACAAGAGGGATAGCCCTGGAGACAGGAAAAGAGGATGCTCAAACTCCTTGAAAGCTAAGGCCCAACTATCTGGGATATCGCAGTTGTGCCATTTATATCTTGCATTTTCTGGAAGCTTTTGGAAACCATAATGGCTCTATCTATATAATCTATCTATCATCTATCTATCTGTCTATCATCTATCTATCTGTGTATCTATGTATTTATCTCTTTCTCTCTGAAAGGGGAATGAGATGTCCACTTGGAGTATTTGTTATACCAGTTTGATTATGAAATACAGCTGGGGAGGGGGCTGCGGAGACCATCTGATTTCTCAAATGATCACCTTAAGTCAGAGGAAAAGAAAGCTGAACACGAGAAACAAAGCAACCCGAGCACATAGTAATACTTTCAGCCTGTCACACCACACTGCCCGCTGGCCCTTCCACCCGTAGTCTACCAAAACAGACACACGGCCAGGGGAAACCCACCCTTCCAGGGCTGGAGGGATGGTGAAGGAGACCCGCGGTGAACGAGCCCTGGGGTTGCCAGCACACTTGCCCTCCCGTGAACAAAAACTCACAGCAACTCATACTCTGTCATCCCCACCCCCACGCCCACGCACACACACTCGGGAGCACACATTCACACACACCGCGAGTGCCTAATCAGGCACGGAGAAGTTCAAAGGCATGTTCTTTGAAATTCAAAGTACTGCTTTTATGGTACATCCACACGGAGCGCAGGCATTGCTATGGCAATGCGCCGGGCCAGGGGAGTCTCTGGCAGACGGTCCACAGTGATGCGAGACACTCTATTAAGATACAGTTGCAGTGACCTTCCCTTTCACGCCAAGTTAGCTCAGTTGATTTTCACCTGATCAGAAAAATATATTACACACCACATTGCAGGGATGTAATAGTATATGTATTACACGGAATACACATATATGTCTTTCCATCCACTGTTTGTTACCATTCCCCCTTAGAACCTCCCAGCTTGAGAGAAAGGAGAAAGAATGAGGAGAGGAGGAGAGAAAGGCGAGTGGGGGTGGGGGTGGGTGATGTCAGAAGAGGGGGAAGAGGGGCAGGAGCGCCCCAGCCGCAGTTCCTCTTCCTTCTCTCCCCACCTAAGTACTTTTATTTGCAGAGCGATTGTTCTTTGTTTATTTAATACAAGTACTGTGTGAATGGTGAAAAATAAACACGATGAAAAATAACCAAACAGATGATTCCTCCGAGTGAAAAAGCCCGGACTTAATAAAAGTGCGAAGCAGTCACCGCTGAATGAGAAATCCTTTGAAGTGGAACTTATTATAGGAGGAATACTTTGGGGTTGCCTTAACGACGCCGCTGAATCGAAAGCGCTCGCCTTTGTCAGCGATTTGTTCTCCTTTGCTGGGGTGCCCGAAGAAATTACTTACATGGGCTGCCTTAACATGCAGCCTGCAAATCAGTAACTTTGCAGCTCAGACTTGCAGACGCCACTCGGCCACGGACAAAAAGAAGTCAGGGGGAAACGCACCAACCTTTCACGCCGAGTCTCCGGGGATGGGGACGCACGGGCGTGTTGGGGGCGGCAGATAAGAAGTTGTCTTACAACTGGCCCCTCCCTCACCGGGGGTCCCCACCCTCAGCCCCCACCCCCACGCCGACCCGCGAGCCTCGGCCGGGGCCTCGGCCGCCCGGCCTCGCTCGGAGGCAGGGGAGGCTCGGGCCTCTCCAGGCCCTCCAGCGAGGGGCGCTCTTCCGCGCGCTGGCCGGGCGCGGGATGTTCCCAGCAGCCCGGGCCATATTTAATAAGGGTCGTTTATCACCCAGGCGCTTTGAAGGGTCGCCTCCAGCCCTGTGCCCATTAGAAAGGCGGAGGTGACATTTAAACTCCGTTTTCAAGGATCGCGGGGGGATTTCAATGAAAAGGCAACTCGTTTGTCTTATGAGCCTGGAAACAACCCCCTTCTCGCTCCTTTTGACCACATGGCATAACTCAAAAACAATAGTTCAAAAGTGAAATGGCATCGTGGTGTTCACTCGGAGACAAGCCCCCATCTAGCACCAGAGAAAAGAGGTAGTCCGCAAGACAATGTGCTTTTTGTGTCCGACTCTGTCACAAGGATTGTGTTGTTTGCTTTGGAGGCTGCGCCTGTTATACTTTCCTGAAAGTGCTTGTGTTAAACAAGAGTTATAAGTCATCCAAAACAACAAACATTTTGATTTTCTTTGCCTAAAGGGCTTTCCCTGGCTATGGGCACCGTGAAAAAATAATGTCCTTGCTGAGAAAGGAACACCAGTAGTAGCATAGAAGCGGGCGCATTAAATATTGAATGACACGGGGAAAAAGAGCTTGTCGAGGGGCACTCAGCCTTAAAGTCTTTCTTCAACTTTGTCTTCGGTGGCTGCTGGACTATTTAAGATGGTATTAATTAAGGCCGCTTCGGATGCCGCCGAGCCCGCCGGCCCCTCGGCCGCGCTCGGTCAATGGGCCTGTGTCCCCGCGCTCTGCTCACGCGTTGGCTGAGCCGAGTGCAAATGTCACTTCTCATTTGGAGGCTGAAGAGAAGGGCCCATCCTACATTAAGGGCAGCAGGGATGCAGTCAGCAGCAGGCGTTAAAGGGATACGAGGGGCTGGGGTGAGGGGAGGGGAGGTAGGAACAAAATGGGAACATCTGCCCGGGGCCGGGGAGCAGAGCCCGCCGGCGTGCACTGCTTTTGGCACATTTTGGAGAGTGTTGTTTAGCAAACAAGGGCCACGCGGGACTTGCTGGGCTGGAATTCTCTCTCTCTCTCTCTCTCTCTCTCTCTCTCTCGTCTGTCCTCCTGCGTGGGGACAATTTAAACCCCAGCCCTGCAAAAATCTATTAGGCCGTCTGGTGGGGCGTTATTTTACAAAGGGAGTAGCTTCTACAAAGAGAGACAAAGGCTTGGCGCAAACCGGCTTCTTTCCAGGCTTCCTCCTCCCCCCTCACGTCCTTTCACAGATCACAAATAAGGCCCAAAGGGCCTCAGCCAAGGACCTCCGATCCAATTTTACAGATAGTGAAACTGAGACCTCAGGCCAGTCTCAGAGAGGATTTTTTTATCAGTTTTCCCGCAGGGAGTGGGAAGTTGAGACCTTCACTGAGACCAAAGACCCAGACGGGGATGAAGCTCTGTTTAATGGTGCCAACAACCACGCCAGAAGATCCCCTTCTCCTCAGTTCCAAGCATGTGATTCAAAATCAAATGGAAGTTGGTTTCAGCAGCTGGAAATTCCTAACAATAAAAAAAAAAAAAAAAAAAGGAATGAAGTTCACTGCCAACTAACTGTGGCATAAATGCAATGCGTGCTTTAAGAAACTCTCTGCTAACTATCAATTCTTGATGAGGAGAGACAAGACTTGGCTGGGTAGAAGGGTGCAGAATACCCTGGCAGATTGATTTCTGCAGCCAGAATCCCCCATGGGAGCTCCCGTCTCCTGGTGTGGACTTCCAGATGGACAGGAGCTTTCTCTTTTATCACACGGTCCCTTGGAGGTGGTGGGAGACAGCAGTCAAATACTCTTCCCTCTGTGTGTGTGTGTCTGTGTGAGACAGAGAACGTTGGTTTGGACCCTTGCTGCCCTGTACAGGGGTTTAGCACCCGTAACTCTAGATTCATTTGCATGTCTGATTCTCCTTCTTGGGATGTGTCCCCTCAGGGGCTCTCTGGGCCTCCTGGATAAGGAGAGGTCACATTTCCCACCGAGAGCCATCCTGCAGAAGAAGCAGTTCTGGCAGGGCTGGGCTCTAGGAGGGGATGGGAGTGGGTACCTCGGATCTGTCAGCGGAGACTCCGGCCTGCGGCCTACACCCTCCACCGCAGTGGGAGCTGCAGGCGTCGCTCTAAGGTGGGGAACCGCCTGGCGGGGCCTGGACACTGGCCGAGGTGGGCGGTGGGGAGGAGAGAGGGCTGTAGCAGACCAGCCCTCTGCCCCCTCCCCCAGCAGGTCTGAAAAACCTAAGACTGGAGCTCACGTGCTCAACCGCTGACCTGGTGATCTTTCTTGCATCTCTTTCTTCGGTCCCCTTCTCCTGACTCTACTACTTTTTTGCAAGAACAGGCCCCAGGGCAGGGTAGAAGATGCAAAAACACGGCCCTTTGGCCCGGAACACAGTCCAGCGCGCGCGCGCGCGCACACACACTAGCTCACGCACAACTCATCCCCCCTCCCCGCACCGCGCCCCCACCCCCGCCCGTGCACTGGGCACACGCCCGGGCTTCAGGCACCTTGCCAAGAGCGCGCGAGCACCCTGCGTGGCACACTGGCTGAAGTTCCTGCACGAAGTGGCGGGGGTGGGGTGAGGAGGGAGGGGTGCGCGGTGGTGGACGCCGCCAACTGCTGGCGGTGCGCACAAGTTCAGTGCTCAACTTCGCGCTCTTAACGAGACCCGGGATCCCTTTGCAGAGGCCCTCGGGAGCTGGCGGCGGGGCTGGGAGTGGCGTGGGTAAGCTGGCCGGCGCGGGGCGCGGGCGGCGGGGCACGAGGGCGCGACAGGAGGAGGGCGCGAGGGTGCCCGCGGCCGGCCGGGCGCTCCGAGAAGTCAGCGCGAGCAGCTGTGACTTCACCTATTAGCCCCGATGTCTTTCCGAGGAGCCTGGTGGAGTTAAACAGCCCACAATGGGCGCTCTGGGGCGCCTCCAGCCTGACCTCCACCCGGGTTTAATAGTTTCATAGGAACTTCATTAAATCAATTACTTAGTGAGCACATCATCATTTATTTGTAATTAGCAGCGAGGAGCGCGTTCTCTCCCCCAGCCCGCGGCCCAGGTCCCAGCGGGTTTGGCGGAGTTGTGCAAGCACTTTTGTTTGCTCGAGTGTTGACTCCCGGCATTATTCGGCCCCGGTAATCTTTACGTCTTAATCTAGCATTCAGGGGGCGAAGGGAAAACAAACAGGGCGCAGGCCAGAGGCCAGCCCTGGGTCCCAGCCGCGCGCGCAGCACGGCCCTCGCTCGGCGCGCAGGGCGCGTCTCCGCGGCCCCCTCTCCTCGCGGCGGAGAGGGCGAGAGGCACCACCGGGGCAGCCGCGCTGGTGGGGAATGAGCCAGGCCAAGGGGCTCAAAAGCAAAGTGGCGAAGGAAGAGGAGGTGAAGGGGCGGAAAGAGGGAACCAAGAGCAGGAAAGCACGTCCTGCAAAGCGAGCACAAAAAGAAAACGTCCAAGCTCGTGCGCGTGTGCCAGCGGCGTCGGAGAGGGAGTGCGTGTGTACACGTGTGTGTGCGCGCGCGCGGAATGCGCGTGAAATCACATCCATTTCAGCTGTCGGGAGCTGGGCGGAGAGAGGGGAGCGCGAGCAGGAGGTGCCGGCCTGGCGTGCGCGGAGGCAGCTCGCTGGGTGTGCGGGCTGCAAAAGTGCTTTCATTTGGGGACTGCAGCCCCGGGCGCAGCTCCACCGCGGCCCACAAATTACGAGCGAGTAGTTAGCGAGCGGGGGGAGTTGCTGAGAGCTGGGCCAGAACCTGCGCGTGCGGAGCGATGCGAGTAATGGCCCCGCGAGGAGTCGTGATTCCTTTCGGGTGTAACCATCTTTCCCCACCCGCCGCAGCGCCGGCCAAGAAGCCGACGGGCCGTAGGAGTCTCGGCTTCCGGAGCTAGAAACGTGGATGACCCGTCCCTGCGTCCTTGCCCGGGACCCGATTTCCGCTCCCAGTTGAAGAAGTCCCTCCTGGCACAGGAAATGCTCAACTTCTGCGGGAGATCCCAGCTCAGGAAATGGGGGGGGGGGAGGGGGGGCGAGGGTCACTGATGATGCGGCTCCGGTTCTCAGGAGCCGGCGAGTGTGCACAGCTGTGAGGTTAGGAACAGGTCCATGGGACACCCCCCTCCCCCCACCCCACCCCCTCCCCCCACCCCACCCCCTCCCCGCCAGGAGCGGGCTTCCATTAGAAACAGTGATCCCGGAGGGTCCTTGAGGCTAGTCTCCTAGATGAACCTCGTAGCTGAATTTTTGAGGAGAGGGTCTTGAATTTCTCCACTGGTTTTTGTGGCCAGGCCTGTTTGATTCGGGATGATATTTGGAGGCAGTGAGTGTGTGAAGGTTACCTGTTGACTCAGTGTTTGGAGTGTCTGTACTCTAGTGGGCCCAGAGAGAACCTGGTGCATCTGTGGGTGGCAGCGTGGTGACAGGGTCTGTCCTGGGGTGGGAGTGGGGAGGGGTGTTGAGATATGGCCCCAGGGCCTGGCTGTGGTTGTGCTTCTGGGAGTGGCAGCTATGGTTGCCTGGGACCCTGGGGTGGGCTCTCCTGAGGCCTTCAGCTGGGTAAGCCTGTACCCATGACACTGCCTTGAGTTGCAGAGACCCCACTGAGACCCCCTCCTGCTGCTGACCCACGCTGGATTGCCTGAGAACTTGGGTCAGCCTGAAAAACAGGACGTGGATCCAGAGAAGGACCATCTCCTGGCAGGGCAACCATAGGGGGAGCACCTTTTAAAATATAAAAAGCACTTTGCAACTTTGCATACGCCTCCCCACCCCCAAAGTGATCCATGCTTAAGTAGTTAAAATGGTCAGGCTTCCAGAAGAATTACGAGCAAAAGCAAATACGTATGCATAAAGCAGAATACAGTTCTCTCAAATATCTCCAAACACTGTAAACACTAACACGCCTTAGAGTCTGTTGTACATGTTTCTGCTCTGATATAATGAATACCTATGTGCGTTAAATGTACATCTGATCAGACAAGACTATACACACACGCAGTCACAGCATATTTAAATCCAGCCTTGCAAATGATCAGGGCCTACCCATCCTGGACCTCACCAAATTTAGGGCAGCTGTGAAGGAAGCAAACCTGAGAAAGGCTCCTTTTAAAGTAATAGTAAAATAGAATTCACCCCTGACTTCTCTCTCCACTTCTCCCCCTCAACCTCGAGGCGCCCTGCCCCCTCCCCACAGCTTCAACAAGGTTTAATAAAATAGCATCATATGGAGAAGAGCAGACAAGTCAGGCAAGCATTTTATGAGCTGGCAGGGAATTGGGTGAAGTGGTTGATTTAAAGAATCTGGACACTGGCTGCAAAGATTCTGTAGAGATATGCAGATTTGGCACCTCTCTCCCTGCTCTGAGTCCTAACAGCTTTGAACCCACTAGCTGGCTCCCATCTCAGACTTCGTTCTGCTTCTGCCTTTACTGGGCCGCATGTCGCCGGCACCTCCCCCTGCCCAAGGCCCTCCCTCCACAGTGGAAGCCCTGTGCTCTGCTCCCCACCTCCTTCCAGTGGGGTTCCTCTGGCAAGAAGTGTGGGACCCTTCTAGCCCACTCCCCTTATTCGTCTGGGGTCCTTGCCATTGGGCCCATCAGCCTGAAAACGAATAGGCATCTGCTCGCATTCTGTCCTCGTCTGCACAGAGGGCTCGGAACAGGCTTCTCCCTCACCAGCTGCAGGTTGCCTCGTCCTGACCTGCAGGGAGAAGCGGGCGGTGCATAACAGACTGCAGACACAAAGCTGACCAAAGCCTGTGTGATGGACCCAGGAGCTCTCGGCAGCCTGGTTTGGGGTAATGACGTGCACTGGAAGTTTGGGGGGGGGGGCAGGGGGAACTTGGAATGGGAATCTTTATGCCAACATTTGTCTCCTTTTAGGAGCAAGGGCAAAGGGCTGACTGCTCTGGCTATTTCTTTTCTTTCTTTCTTTTTTTTTAATTGGAATATAATTGCTTTACACTGTTCTGGCTATTTCTTAAATCAACTGACCCCGAAGTGCAAGTGTTAGAAAACCTGTGACCTAGGTAGAGCATCTGCTGTGTTACTGAGAGAAACTTCTAGGCATACACGGGCACCGCTTTTTGCCTTCAAACCCATCCTCACATGTGGTTCCCTGTTTGAATCTGTGAGGGGCGAAATCACGAAGCAATTCTAGGCAAGTGCCTCTCAGGAGGGAGGAAGCCCAGAAGACAGAGAGGCAAGTGCAGGCAAACACTGCGGTCCGCCCAGTGCCACCCCTCCCTGCCCTCTCCCCCTGTTATTCTAACTTCGACTTTCTAGGCCTTTCTAGTCACTCCACCAGTCAGAGGGCTGGGGTGGTCCAGAGGCAGAAGAGTGCCCTGAAAGAACTATAGTGTCCTTGGCCTCTGGCAAGGAGACTGGAGTGTTGACTCAGAGTCCTCCAATCTGAACAATGCCCGGTTGGAAGGAGCAGAGAAATGATGTCATGCAAAATCTTCTTGGTTCTTACATTCCTTTAATGGGAAGGTTTCCCTGGACTGCACGCCTGTCTGGAGGATTGTAGACACCAAACTTCCCATTTCTTTAAGAGCAAAGGAAGCCCAGCGCAGGTCCTGGGGGAGCCAGGGGCAGCTTCCCTCTGAGGCCCTGGGGAGGTTGCTGTGGGCCCTGGGCCGGGACACGAGTAGGAGAAGGCGGGGTGGGGGGGTGGGAGTCGTTGAGAAGTCTGATATCCATTACTCACATGCTTTTTTCTCCCTATTTGAAAAATACTGGTAAAATAGGTATAACATAAAACTTACCATCTGAACCATTTTGAAGTATACAGTTTTATGGCATTCGGTACATTCACATTGTTGTTCAGCTGTCACCACCATCCATTTCCAGAACTTTTTCATCTTTCCAAACAGACCCTGTACCCATTAAACACTAACAATCATCCCCCTGCAGCCACTGCTAACCTCTATTCTACTTTGTCTCTATGAATGTGACTATGCAAGGTACCTCATATGAGTGTAATCATACAATCTTTGTCTACATCTGGCTTATTCGCTGAGCACAGTGTCCTCAGGGTTCATCCATGTTGTAGCCTGCATTGGAACTCCATTCCTCTTTATGGCTGAATAATATTCCAATGCAAGGATATATAACATTCCGTTTATCTGTTTATCTGTCAGTGGACCTTTGGTGTGTTTCCACCTTTCAGCTACTGTGAATAATGCTACTAGGAACATGGGTGCCCTCACATGCTTTTATATGTACCCATGTACCTATATGATATAATTTTTTGTGAACCGATGTAAAACACTTCAAACTAGATGGGGAGTTTCTGCCAAGATTTTAGAATATCCGATTTCTCTCTTGGGTCTGGCTTTCTGAGGTCGACAAAGTGCAGCTGGATTTCAAGGGAGAGCCAAAGCATTGTTTTCCAGTTCCATGGTATTCTCATCTGTGTGTGCACGTGTGTGTGTGTGTGTGTGTGTGTGTGTCCCCAGCCCTACCTGGTGCTGCTACTTCAGAGGAACTATTAACACATTAATATTATCAATAGCAGGCAGTGCCTGAGCCATTAGGGATTTATGAAAACATCTGAAGCAAGTCGTTTCAAAGCGCTGATTTGTTTTATAGTCAGTATTACATTTTATGACAGGCTCTTTTGCCAGCAAAATGAGCGTATAAGCATCATACACAGCTCAGTAGACGGAAGCCGCTGCCCTGCAAATTTGTGTTCCAGATCCCTTGGGAAGCTTCTGCAATTTGCAGACAAACACCGACCCTTTGCTGAAGGGTCCGTCCAGAACTGGATAGCGGGTGTGGCCTCCCCTTACATTTTCCTCAAACCTAGAACACAAGAAGCAAGCCAGCATCCGGTAGACCAAGGCCAGACATTTTCCTGGCCTCTTCTGCTTTTCTGTCGTGACTGTTCTCCCCGCTGACTTGCTAGCATTCCACAGGGCAAGTTCTCTAGTTCTGGGGAGGTAGTCTCAGCCCCCCTCAGAAGGGGTGGGTGCCTAAGCAGAGGGGCAAGCAGGTCCCTTGAAGGAGATGGATGGATGTGTGTTTCTGGGCTCCCCATTCAAACCTCAGCCACCTCTACCCCACCCCTAAGGGCAACCAAAAGAGGAGACTGTGATGTGTGGTGGAGGTGGGGGGGGGGAGGCAGCAATGCCCCCGAGGGAGAGACACACCCACCCTCCCTCCCAAAGCTGGGATATGTGGGTCTCCTCCCATGGCCCCTCTCTGGGATGGGGGGGGAGCATTAGAAAGTTCCTTCTCCATGGTCCCAGGGAGCAGGGTTTGTAATATTTTACAGCAGCTGTTTAACATTTCCCTACCTAGTTATTAAACACGAAAGGGAGTAAATGAAAATGGCAAAGTAAAATGAAATAAAAGGCGTCTTTTCTTTCTGTAAAGAGACAACACCTAATTAAAGAATATTTGAATCCCACAAAAATGCAGACGCTTATGGGTGACATAAAACTCCTTTTAAACCAGGAACAAAACCCAGAAAACTGGGGAACCGGCCCAAGAAATAGTCCCTTCAAACAAAAAGCTCCTTCCTTTTGAGACGTTTGCCTGACGCCCTTCTCCCCTTTCTCCTCTCCCACAGTCCTGGGGGAGGAGGAGACTCAGAGGATGCCCGGGAGTTAAAGTTTGGGGCAGTGCCTAGCCCGGAGCCCGGTTCCCTCCCCCGCGGCTCTCAGGCCTGACCCGGTTCCATCCCAGTCTCCCTCTTTTGTCCCCTCCCAACTCTGTTTCATTGTGTTGTTTTGTTTTGCAACTCTTTCTCTGGCTTCCCCATCTTTTCGGGGAGCCCACCCCCATCTCATGTTTCCCTCAGCCTCCCTGAGCTCTGAGAGGGGTACCTTCTGTCTTTTTCTCCTGGCTCTTATCTGGTTCTTGATTAGATAACGGAAGCTTTGCCGTCCTTCAGCTGCGATTCCACAATTCAGCCCGCTGGGCGTGGGCGCCTTATCCCACCGGACGCCTGGCTTTGACCTTTGCCCTCCGCTGCCTTCCGTCAATACGTGGGGATTCTGCTGCCGAACCTGCCAGGAATGAAACTCAGTGAGTGTGAGGGGAGCTCAGCTGCAGGGATTTGGAAGCAGCTGGTTCAGGTCAGGCAGGAAGGCTGCCTCTGCCTCAGTTCTGCTCTGGGAGGAAGCAAAGGCAGGGAGCACTCGCTGGCCAGAATGGAGTTCTTCTCCTAGCAGCTGCTCAGTTCCTTTGCTCCCCCTCCCCCCCCCCCCCCCCCCCCCCCGCAGTTCTTCTTTTAGGAGAGTGTCTTACTGTTTAGTCCTGTCATTCAGGAGAAGGAAAAGACAGCTATGGGGAGGCTTAAGGAAATACTGATCAATGTGTTAAAGAGATTCGTAGTCACACCTCACCCCAAGCTTGCCTTTCTGGGATTATTTTAGGAGTTTGATAGTTTAAATCTCCCTCAAAATCACAATGCATAGGACAGAGTCAGAGGTGCCCAGATGGTTGCTTATTAGACGAAACAGTAAAAGGAAGTCATTTTTTTCTTTCAAGAAATAAGGAGAGGCTATTTTGTTGGCATTTCCCTTTGGGGATGGATCCTGTGTCTTGCTTTGCCTTTTAAAAGGGTAAACACAGATGCCACCAAGGTGGGGTGTAATAGAAGCGGTGTCTGGTTCTCCCTGATCTGCTGCAGAAACATCTGTGTGGCTGCCTCTGCCCAGGTCCGGGAACCCAGCCCTCTTAGCTGCCTTAGTCCTACCTTCTCTTTTCCTTTCTGAAACATGTAGGTAGAAAGAGGTTTTTTTTTTAAGTTCTTGAATTCTTTTCTTCTACATTAAAATGCACTGCACATACTATTTCTGAGTACAACCCTGGGTGGTGTTTTTAGAAGAAGGATCATGGTAATAAAAATACTTTACATCAGTGTTATATCTACCTAACAGTCTAAGTCTTGAATGTGTTTTAATCGATTTGATTCACATGCTACTTCTCTAAAGTAGGCTTTGTTATCCTCATTTCAGGGGTAAGGAAATTGACTCAGAAGGTCAAGCTCACACAGTAGTAAGTGTAGAGCCAAAAGGAGTTCAAGTCCATTTTTTTTAAACCAAAGCTTAATGGACAGAAATAAAAAAATAGAAAGAAAGTGATATGGTGATTTGATGGCCAGATCTCTCTCAGTTTCTGATATAATAGGATCAGTAGGTGAGCATGGTCCCATCCATTGCTCTCCTTCAAAAAACCATCCTTCTTACACAGATGGGTGAACAGAAAAAAAAAGGATATTTGCCCGACCTTATTCCTAAGCAGCAACACTCAGCCATGGTGCATCTTCTTTGATATACAATATAATCCTTCCACTGAGAAGGCTCTCATCATCTTTTCCATTGAAATTCACCTTATCTCAAAAGTCAGCCCTTCCATCATCCCTCTGTCTAGTCCTGTGTGATCACTCCTTTCTTTGAATACTAGTGGCCAGACCTAGTGTCCTCTGTAGCCATGTGCTTTACTTAATAAAACTCATTTAAATCTACAGCAAGGCTATGAACCAGATGGTTTCATTATTTGCATGTAACAGATGAGGAAACTGAAGCACAGACAGATGAAGAAGTGAGTTGAAAGTGACACGGCAGGAAGTAGCTGACCTGAGATTCGAACCTCTCTAGTATGGGCTCCGGAGTCTATGTTCCTGCCCCTATATGATGCTGCCTTTCAACCCTTATACCGTTAGGCATCTTGCATGCATTATCTCACAAGGCAATGCGTGCCCTTCAACATGTGATGCTCTACCATCTCCCTATAGCTTGTGTCCTATTCTGCCTAAGGTGGGTAAAAGCATTTTAATCTTTCTTATACCGTTGTAAGCTGCCTGAGTGGGGTGACTGTGTTCATCAGTTTTAAATATCCTGTAGTACTTATTGCTTATACATTGTACATACTTGATACACATATTTCTGGAATCAAGCTTAATCAATTGGAAGATGGTTTGTTCTACAATTATTCATTGAGTACCAGCTATGCAACAAGCACTATTAGGCCCTGGTGAGCAAGTCAGAGAAGATTCTTCCTCTTAAGAAACTTAATTCTAGTGGGGGAAAAAGATGATAAACAAACAGATAAAGTAAGAAAACTATCAAGTAGTACATTTGGAAAATTAAAATGAGCTGTGATAGAGAGTGACAGGGGTTGAGGTACTGCTTCAGGATGGGTGATCAGAAAGATCTCTGGGAAAATAAGATCTAAGGTGGGTTTCGAATACCAAGGAGTGAGCCATGCAGAGAGTAGAGGAAGGGCATTCCACGCCAAGGGAACAGCTTGTGCAAAGGCCCCAAGGCAGGACAGAGGTTGGTGCCTACTTTCCTTAGCAACTTGCAGGATTTCTCAACCTCGGCACTTGTCTTAGTCAGCTCAGGCTTGTATAGCAAAATAGCAAATATTTATGGTGGCTTGAACAACAAATAGTTATTTCTCACAGTTTGAAGGCTGAGAAGTTCAGTATCAGGTGCTGGTGGATTTGGTATCTGTTGAAGGCCTCCTCCTGATTTGCAGACAGCCTCCTTCTTGCTGGGTCTTCACGTAGCAGAGAGCGTCTCCTCCTCTTCTTTGTGGGAACTACTTTCATCGTAGAGGCCCTACCTCATGACCTCATTTAAACCTAATCACCTCCCAAAGGCCCCACCTCCAAATACCATCACACTGGGGATTAGGGCTTCAGCATATGAATTTCGGGGCAACATATAAATACTCAGTCCGTAGCAGCACTACGGACATTTTGGGCCAGATAATTCTTTGTTTGGGGGCTTCCTGTGCCTTGTGGGACGTTCAGGAGTATCCTGGCACCCCCCAGCCTCTACGCATTAGATGCTGTTAGTAACCTCCTCCCCTCTAAACTGTGGCGATCAAAATGCCTCCACACATTGCCAAGTGTCCCCTGAGGCAAAATCACCCCTGGTTGAGGACCACTGAGTTAGAGGACCAGAAGGATGGCCAGAGTAGCTAGAACATAGTGAATGAGGTAGAATATGGTTCCTGATGTTGGAGAGATGCAGCCTGGACTCAGATCACATAAGGTGTGTAGATGTAATTGGAGGTTCCGTGAAAGCCACTGGGGGGGGGGGGGTTAAGCTGGGGCATGGAATGATGTAATTTATTTTTAGGGGTGGGAGGAGGCAAGAAGGAAGCCGAAGATCCTGGGAGCAAGCTATGGCAGTGGTGTAGGTGATGGGGGAATGGAGACAGAGAAGAGTGGACAGATTCAGGGTATGTTTCAGATGAATAGTTGACAGCACTTGCCAAAGCAACAGTGAGAGATGAGGGACAGAAGGACCACAGAAATGATTGAAGATCTGAGTCCAATGACAGGGTGGGTAACAGTTCCATTTGAAAGGCCTTAGCTGGTTTGGGACAGAAAGTCATTAATGTGGAGGTGCCTGCTAGACAGGAGGATGTAAAAATCCAGAGACCCAGGGAGGGGGTGGAGACGTGGGTACAGGAATTTGGGGTGTGTTGATCTTCATGGGTATTTAAACCACACGACTGAATAAGATCACCTGGGGTACTGTATGAATGGACAAGAGAAGGGCGCCCAAAACAAAGTCCTGGAGACGTTGTAGCAGGCAGAGGAGGAAGCAGAGAAAGATCCAGATGGAGCTCTCCGTGAGGTAGGAAAGGACGGTGCCACAGAAGCCACTAGTGTAGCAAGAAGGCCGAGTGGTCGTTTGATTGGATGACACAGAGCACATCAGTGTCGTTGCTATGGGCAGTCTCTGTGGACAGGGAAGGATGGAAGGCTGATTGGGTGGGTGAGGTGAGGAGAGAGAGGCCTAGAAACTTTTAAGGGGACGGCTGTGAAGGGAGCAGAGTACGGGCAGTAGCAGGTGAGGGGCCAGGATCACAGGCGTTTTCTCAAGATAAGAGATGATGGATTGTGTTTGTGTGCTGGGGCCAGTGGTCTGGGGCGGGTTAGGGGGAGACAGAGAAAGGCTGAAAAGGTTGCTGGCATGGGAGCAAGAGGGAATCCTGCAGGAAGAAAGGCCTTGAATGGGAGCCAGAGCCCAAGTCGGGGGCTGGGTTTTTTTTTTTGTTTTTTTTTTTTTTTTTTTTTTTGGCACACGGGCTTAGTTGCTCCATGGCATGTGGGATCTTCCTGGAGCAGGGATGGAACCCATGTCCTCTGCATTGGCAGGCGGATTCTTAACCACTGCGCCACCTAGGAAGCCCGGGGGGGCTGGGTTTTTTAAAAATAAATTTTACTGCAGTAAAGTAGATATGATATTTGCCATTTTGTTTTTCATTTATTGGCTGCATTGGGTCTTTGCTGCTGCGTGTGGGCTTTCTGTAGTTGCAGAAAGCGGAGGCTACTCTTCATTGCAGTGCGTGGGCTTCTCATGGCGGTGGCTTCTCTTGTTGTGGAGCACGGACTTTAGATGCACGGGCTTCAGTAGTTGCGGCTCATGGGCTCAGTGGTTGTGGTTCACGGGCTCCAGAGCACAGGCTCAATAGTTGTGACATGTGGGCTTGGTTGCTCCTCGGCATGTAGGATCTTCCCAGACCAGGGATCGAACCAGTGTCCCCTGCATTGGCAGGCGGATTATTAACTACTGCGCCACCAAGGAAGCCCCGATATTTGCCATTTTAGCTATTTTAAGTGTATACTTCAGTGATATTAATCACACTCACAATATTGTACAACTAGATTGTTTTCATCACCCCAAACCAAAACTCTAATCATTAAGCAATAATTCCCTGGTCCTTTCCCCCCAGAGGGGAGTTTTTGATACGAGCAGGACATTTCATCCCCAGTAACAGGAGGGAAGGCACAGAATGTGGCTAGAGGTATGGGTGTGTTGATGGGAAGATAAGGGGGTTTCTAGCCAATGGCTTGCATTTTCTCATTGAAGCTTGAGGGTGAAGATAGGCATAAGAGTGTAGGAGGAGACAGGAGAAAGTGTGAAACAGTCACTTGGAGAGTGGGAAAGTGAAAAAACCAGGGAAGTATATTAGGATTGATGGTGGGTATCAAATGTCCACTTGCTATTTGCGTACTTGAAATTGAAGTGACACCAGCCAACAACATTGAGTGTTTTTTTTTTTAAACTCTTTAATGTGGTAAAATGTACATGACATAAAACCTACCAGTTTAACTATTTTCGAGTGCACAGTTCAGTGGCATTAAGACCAAATTGTTGTGCTGCCTTCACCACCATCCGTCTCCAGAACTTGTTCACTGTCCCAAACTGAAACTGTGCCATCTGTGAACAGGTAACTCCTGATTTCCTCTCCTCCCAGCCCCTGGGAACCACAGGGGGAGTGTTTCTCCCCAGCAATGTTTGGGTGTAGACACGGAGGGGTGGACGGTTGAGTTACACAGGCCTGGCGAGGGAGAGGGGAGCAAGGAGTCAGCGGTGCTTGTGAGGTAGGGGTTACAATGGGAGACCATGGAACTCAGGCTGGATGCACCAGGGGGTGCAGGGGGTCATGAAGAATGACCGATGGTGTCTTTGGAGCCCCAAAGATGGTACTATCTTCCTTCTCTTCCTTCTTCATGATGCTGTAGATGGCACGAGGCAAACCTCATTTCAAATTTATTAACCAATATGGTTCCCTACTGCTCTGCTCATCCTGAAGAACGTTCTTCAGAAGAGCCCAAAATGCCCTCTCGAGTCACCTGGCAGAATCCCTTCCCCCTACATGCCACAGGTCCCTAGGATGCACGCACCCAATTAGGTAAGAGAAGACGCATATGGTGTTTATTTGGGGAAAGAGGTACATTTTCCATGAATAGCATAGCTATGTGAACAGACAGGCTGACAGATGATTCCACTTTATCTGATCACACAATATGGGCATCCACACTGTGTGAAAACCCCCAAAGATTCAGGAACTTGCAAACATCCTCCTTGCTTTCTGCATCTCAGCCCTTGCTTTTCCCTTCAAAACTGAAATAGAGGTGGAAAGGCCCTTTCTCAAATGCTATGGGCTGTATACTCAGAAATTTCTTCTAAGCTCACCTCTTTGGTGCTCTTCCTATTTGGTGCTGGGCTATTTTCTGCCTTGTTGATTAAATCGTCTCTTCTTCACAATACGCTGATCATCCTTCTGGTGATTGTGTTTTCTGGTTTTGTCCATACATTTTTTTGCGGGGTCCTATAAATTCTATTCCTGAAAGAGGCACTTGCACTGTGTATAAGGCTACACCTTAGAGGGGAGTGTTGGTCCAGGCCATCTCCCACGGCACAGACATCCTGAGGAGAAGTAGAAAGCCACAGGGGGGTGGGTCTTTCTTTAACAGAAGAAGCCGAGGCAGGCCACACCTTATATGGTGACGTTGGGTTAACAGATAGATAAGTCTAATCTCATGTAGAGTTATGTTTTGTAATACTACCATGTTGGACAGTGGAGCTTGTAGTAGGTACCAACTTACTAATCAGTTATAAGCTTTTCAATTAACATAACACAATTTTAATTAGATTTACTCAGTATCCAAATGATTATGATTGGCTTTGGCTGTGAGTAACAGGAACCTGAATAACCAGGGCTACACAGATGAGGGGTTTATGTTTCTCCCATAACAGGAAGGGCAGTGATAGGCAGTGGAGGACTGAAAATGGAGATGGAGAAAGAGCAAAAGGCAAACAAAAAGCTTCACGAAGTCAAAATGGTACAACTCCCACGGCAGAGAAGTTGGCAAGATAGAGCACAATTATATATGTTACTACCATTCAACCTAACAATGCCATGTCTAGGAATCTATTGCATATGGGATCAGGCATAAATAGAAAATGACTCATGCATAAGATTATTCCCTGTGGCATTACTGATGACTAAAAAACTGGAAAAAATCCAAGTGTCCATCAGTAAGGCACTGTTTGTATAATTCATAATATAGCCACACAAACAAACACTATGCAGTAAAAAAGAAGTAAGGAAGCACTACATATACTGCTATGGAGAGATCACCAAGATTCAAGAATATGAAATTAAAAAAAAGAACCAGGAGAACAACATAGATATATATATAATGATATATATCCTATTATGTAAAAAAGTAAGGAAAGAAATGCACAGACATTTGCTTATATTTGCAAGGGAAACAAACACATCTACATCTAAAGGGGGAGCAAGGAACAGGTGTGGGAGGCAGGGATGGAGATGAGACCACTGTGAATGTACCTTATTTCATACTCTTGACTTTCAAATCATGTAAGGTCTTCATATCCCAAAACTAAAATAAAAAACCATTTAAGAAAAGAAGCCTCACCTAGATATTTTCTCTTTAAGCTCCTTGACTAGAATCGGGTCACATGGCCACACCCAGATGCCAGGGCATGTGGGAGGTGAGTATTTTACTGGGCAGGTGACCCTCCAAACCCAATCAGGATTTATAAGAGATGAAGAAGGAGAGGGGACTAGACCTTGGGCAGCAACCACACAGGGTTGGCCCTAGCTACTCCACATGCCCAGGAATACCACCTGGAATGGAAACATCCATGACTGTGACCCCTTCAGGTGTGAGGAGGGCCAGCATTGACTGGACCTCCACCACGTGTAGCTGTACTGGTGGTTCCACATGGACCTTCTGCCTCATTTCTTACTTGCAGGCCAAGCAGGGTGAGAGTGTTCAGGTTTCATTCTTTTACATGTAGCTGTCCAGCTTTCCCAGCACCACTTATTGAAGAGACCATAAGAGACTACTATGAACAACTATATACCAATAAAATGGACAACTTAGAAGAAAGGGTTTACTGTATTCTTGGATTGGAGAATCAATATTGTTAAAATGACCATATTACCTAAGGCATTGTATAGATTCAGTGCAATCCCTATCAAAATACCAATGGCATTTTCGCCAGAACTAGAACAAAAAAATTTTTAATTTGTATGGAAACACAAAAGACCCTGAATAGCCAAAACAATCTTGGGAAAGAAGAATGGAGCTGGAACAATCACACTCCTTGACTTCAGACTATACTACAAAGACACAGTAATTAAAACAGTATGGTACTGGCACAAAAACAGACACATAGATCAATGGAACAGGATAGAAAGCCCAGAAATAAACCCACATACTTATGGTCAAGTAATCTATGACAAAGGAGACAAGAATATGCAATGGAGAAAAGACAATAAGCGGTGCTGGGAAAACTTAACAACTACATGTAAAAGAATGAAATCAGAACATTCTCTAACACCATATACAAAAATAAACTCAAAATGGATTAAAGTCCTAAATGTAACACCAGATACTATAAGACTCCTAGAGGAAAACATAGGCAGAACACTCTCTGACATAAATTGCAGCAATATTTTTTTGAATCCATCTCCTAAAGTAAAGGAAATAAAAGCAAAAATAAACAAATGGGACATAATTAAACTTAAAAGCTTTTGCACAGTAAAGGAAAACATTGACAAAATGAAAAGATAACCTACTGAATGGGAGAAAATATTTGCAAATGATATGACTGATAAGGGATTAATATCCAACACATGGTATATAGACAACATATACAGATCAACATCAAAAAATCAGACAACCCAATTAAAAAATGGGCAGAACTGAATAAACATTTTTCCAAAGAGGAAATGCAGACGGCCAACAGGCACACGAAAAGATGCTCAACATCACTAATCATCAGGGAAATGCAAATCAAAATCACGAGATACCACCGGACACCTGTCAGAATGGCTATTATGAAAAAGAACACAAATAACAAATGTTAGTGAGGATGTAGAGAAAAGGGAACCCTTGTACACTGTTGGTAGAAATGTAAATTGGTGCAGACACCATGGAAAACAGTATGGAGGTTTCTTAAAAAACTAAAAATAGAACTATCATATGACCCAGCAATTTCACTCCTCAGTATATATAAAAAAAACCCCAAAACACTAATTTGAAAAGATACATGCACCCCAATGTTCATAGCAACATTATTTATAATTGCCAAGATATGGAAGCAACCTAAGTGTCCATCAACAGATGAATGGATAAACAAAATGAGGTGTGTACATACAATGGAATATTATTCACCTTTAAAAAGGAAGGGAATTCTGACACATGCTACAACATGGATGAACCTTGAGGACATTATGCTTGGTGAAATAAGCCAGACACAAAAGGACAAATATTGTATTATTCCACTGAAATGACGTATCTAGAGAAGTCAAATTTATAGAGACAGAAAGTAGAAGAGAGGTTATCAGGGGCTGGGAGGAGAGAGGAGATGGGGAGTTAGTGTTTAATGGGCACAGCGTTTCAGTTTGGGTGGTGAAAAGTTCTGGAAATGGATGGTGGTGATGGCACAGAACAGTGTGAATGTACTTAATGCCACTGAAACAGACACTTAGGAATGGTTAAAATGGACTTCCCTGGTGGCACAGTGATTAAGAATCCGCCTGCCAATGTAGGGGACACGGATTCGATCCGTGGTCTGGGAAGATCCCACATGCCGCAGAAAAACTAAGCCCATGCACCACAGCTACTGAGCCTGCACTCTAGAGCCCTCGAGCCACAACTACTGAGCCCGTGCACCTAGAGCCTGTGCTCTGCAACAAGAGAAGCCACCGCAGTGAGAAACCCACGCACTGTAATGAAGAGTAGCCACCTCTTGCCAAAACTAGAGAAAGCCTGTGTGCAGCAAAAAAGACCCAACACAGCCAAAAATAAATAAATAAATATATTTTTAAATCTATTAAAAATGGTTAAAATGGTAAAATTTATAATATGTATATTTTACCACAATTTAAAAAATGTTGTGAGCAAAATAATATCTGTATCAGGATGAAAAATAATTTGTCCTCCAGGGACATTTGGCAATGCCTGAAAACATTTTTTCACTTAAATTTAAAAAATGTTAATACACTTTATGTTTTAGAGAATTTTAGGCTCACAGCAAAGTTGAGGGGGTTCTCTATTACCCTCTGCCCTCCCCCACTATCAACAGCCTGCATGGGACTGGCTGGCGTATTTGTTATAACTAATGAACCAGCACTGACACGTCATTATCACCCCAAGTCCCCAGGGCAGGAGACTGACGTTAGGGTTCACGTGTGGTGTTGTATACTCCATAGATTTCGACAATTGTATAATGACACACATCCACCATTATGGGATCACTCAGAATAGTTTCACCGCTCTAGAAATCCTCTGTGCTCTACCTTTTCGTCCCTCTCTCCTCCCCTAACTCTTTCCACTGTCTCCTGGTGATATTTTTGGTTGTTACAACTAAGGGTGGAGGTGCTACCGGCATCTTGTGTGTAGAGGCCAGAGGCTGGTAAACATCCTAGCAGGAATGGAACAGCCCCACGACAAAGAACTGTCTGACTCAAAGTGGCAACAGTACGGAGGCTGAGAAATCCTGATGCAGAAGCTAAGAGGGAATTTCTTGAATCCATGATTATGTGGGGTACATAGTAGATACTTGGTAAATACTAAGTAAACAAATGAAGTGTTTGAATAACCCAGAGAGAGCTACTCCTGGGTATACATAACATACCGAAGAACAAAGGGAAACATGATCTATTAAATTCAGGCCCTGTGCTCCTTCAGTTTGGTGGGGTGGGCTGACAAGGAAAGGACATTTTAATATGGAGAATGCAGTTTTCCTTAATGCCCGTGCATAGAGATTCCGTGTGCCCTGTGTGATACTTTGTGCAAATAGGTCTGGTGGTCTGTCGGCATTAGGTTTGAGTTCTATGACTATCGGGAAACAGCTGGGTCTGTACTGTTTTCTCTGTAAGACAGAGGAGTCTAAGTATTTAGCACAGAAGCAGCACTTTTCATCTTTGTTTTATGAAGCATCTAAGAGAGTCAGAAATGAAGAAAGGCAAGGGGTGGCAAGTTCCTAAACACCACTTGAAAGTGCATTTTTTTTGTCCCCAGAGAGTTTTCAATAGCGTATATTGAAGAACTGTCAGGGAGCTAACAGAAGCGAGACTTTTGATATTTAGTTTGAAACAAAGCATAGAGACACGAGATTCAAATCTAACGAAGGGAGGAATTTCAAAAGAGAAACTGGGCCACATTTCCTGGTTTTTGCTCTCACATCTCAAACGAAGCCCATCTTAGGTAACTGCTGGGAGCCTGGTGCCTCTGCTGTACCAGGGGACTGGGTACGTTAATGCCACAAGTCCCTCCTTCGGAGACCCCATTACCTTTTGTTGTGTTGAATGCCATCCTCAGGAGAATTAAGCCTCACTCAGACGTTGTCAAGGGTATTTTCTGTATTCTGAAGTTGGCCTGGGTGCTGTATCCCACACTTGCCTTGACAATACGGAGTCCCTCTCAGCCTCGTCTTCTGCACGTGTGTCTTCTGCATGTGTGACGTAGACGTGGCTGCAGGACAGGAGCAGGGCGGGTTGCTCAAGTCCGCACCAAGAAGAGGGAGATTCCATCCGAGCGCCACGAGCTCACAGCTTAGCAAGGGAGACCTGTGTGCGGATGAACTGTGTGAACCACATGAAAACATGCTGATTCTTCTAATAGAGTATTTTCAAAGTGCTCTGGGAACACTTACGGTGGGGCAACGCTGCCTGGGCCATTAGAGGACGCTTCAGAGAGGAGGTGACTTTTAGTCTGCGTCTTAAAGGATGAATAAGAATGGAAAGGGGAGAGTAGGGGTAACATTCCAAGCAGAAGGAGCACAGATGAAAATGCATATGTAAATGCAACCATTGTGTTTGAGGGTAAGACGGTCAATGGGATGGGGGTTAGGGAGCTAGTAGCAGATAACGAGGCAGGGGAAGTAAGTTGAAGCTTGACTGTGGAAGACACTTGTTAAAATGTGAAGCTAACGGGCAGGCATGCACAGGTGCACAACTCCAGGGGGCGCTATTCATAGCACAGCCTGAGTGAATGGTGCCCTGTAGTTGGGGCACACATAGCCCGTGTGGCTTTACCCATTGGCTCAGCTAATGGTTGCTGACTGATTACTTCTACAAGGTACACTGAGAGCTATGTATATTTTATCTTATTTGATTCTCACTACCTCCATAAAGAAAGTTCTATTTCCATTCCTAGTTTACAGATGGGAACCTGAGGCAGACACAGGTAAGCTTGTGTGGCTACGAAACGGTGGAATTGGGGTTTTCATCCAGGCAGTTGCCCTCTAAAACCAAGGCTGAGTGCTTCCCAAGTTTTGTCACATACGGCATTCACAGGAAGTGATGTTTTATGACACAACAGGGTAAATGACAAAGCTGCTCACTATCTGAAAGGCCCTGGCCCACGGACTGCTGTGTCCCAGGCTGCATCCTGGCCAAGCTGACGGCTAAGGGGATGGTCGGGGTCATGGCACACCTGTGACCCATTTTCTCAGCACCCCTGGGTGGCAGGTGGATCTCAGGTCTAGAGAGTACACCTGAGGTTGCTTTTCTAGGCAGATTCTGGTTATATTATGACTAAGTTCTCAAATGGGGCATAGGAAAAAAACTCTGTTTGCTTCAGAGTTCTAGATGGTTGACTCTTGGTTTTGTAGTTGTATAGAGGGCAAAATGGTTATGGAAAAAGCCTGGGCTCTGGAGGCAGACAAATCACATGACGCTGGACAAGGCATTTGCTCTCTTTGCGCCTCAGTTTCTCTTGATGAAAGAATATAGTAAATAGGCGCTTCATCGAGTTGTATTAAATGCTCCTATAAAGCAGCTGGCACCAGCCCTCTGTAAATGGCAGCCTCCTTCTCTGCTTCCTCCCCTCCCTCTAACTTCAGTAATTCTAACTGGGAACGATAGTGAAACCATGCTGGAGGGCAGTGATTTGGGGAGAGCCAGGCAGTAGCCATCTATCAGCAAAACCACTCATCATGATTGAGGGGGACATTGCTAGTGACATCTTCCTTCAGAACTCCTTTCTTTTGAAAGTACTTCTGAGTTTTGTTGGCAGAAGTTTATAGCTGTCAAAACTGTCCATGAAAACAGACAAGAAAACTGTCCCACTGTTGTTTCCACTTTTTTCCACACTTGCTCTCCTATGGTCATCTTGGTCATTTAATTGTTTAAATATTTGCATTTATTTTATTGTGATTAAAAAACATACAACATGATATTTACCATCTTGATCACTTTTAACTGTACATTGCACTCATATATTCACGTTGTTGTGAAACAGATCTTCAGCACTTTTTATCTTGCAGACCTTAAAATCTGCACCCATGGAACAGCAACTTTTCCCCCATCCAGCCCCTGGCAAACACCTTCATCATTTAATTTTTCAAAAGACAATTCAGTTTCCTGGGGCTTCCTAGGTGGCGCAGTGGTTAAGAATCCACCTGCCAATGCAGGGGACACGAGTTCGATCCCTGCTCCAGGAAGATCCCACATGCCACAAAGCAACTAAGCCCATGTGCCACAACCATTGAGTCTGCGCTTTAGAGCCCTCGAGCCACAACTATTGAGCCCATGTGCTGCAACTACTGAAGCCCACGCACCTAGAGCCCATGCTCCATAACAAGAGAAGCCACGGTAATGAGGAGCCTGCACACCACAACGAAGAGTAGCTCCCCCGCTCATCGCAGCTAAAGAAAGCCTGTGCACAGCAACAAAGACCCAACACAACCAATAAAAAAAAAAAAAAAGACAATTCAGTTTCCTGATAAGATGAACATTCTGCACTGCCAGTCTAGCACGTTGCTTTGGAAACTATGACTAGGTTAAATACTCCTGTGTATTTACTGATCAGAATTACTGGGTCTTTTTTTGAAATTAGTATTCAGAGGAGATGAGGATCAGTGACACTACTTGAAGACACAGATGTCTCACAGAACATCCAAATCTTTTTTATTCCCTAATAGTTGATTTATCCCATGTTTATCCAGTTGTCTGACAGCATCCTAGGTTTTACAAGTTCCCTAAATGTCCTGTTACTGCATTTGATTTACAGATCAGGCAAAGTGTGAGTAAAGGATGAGTCAGTAGAAAATCGTAACTACCTGGACTACCTTCTGCCTTTGAGAAAAACAATCACATCCCCCCACCCCCACCCCTAGCACAGCATGGAACGTACCTGTGAAATCCTTGGGGAATGAAAACGGCATGGTATCTCTTGTTGGATTTAGCGCCTTGCCCTAAGAAGGGGCTCATGCGATGCTTGTGTTAATCAATAAAAGACAGAAGGACTCTAGGTGAGCAGAAAGGAAGTACTGAGGACCTACAGTCAAGGGGTGTTTTACAGATTCTGCAAAATCAGGTTTGTAATGTTCAGTATTGTCTGTCTGGTTCTGGCCAATTCACAGAATATCAGTGACGGAAGGCCCCTTTTTCCAAATACATTGCACCAGGAAGTGGAAATCAGCCCACAACAAATAAGTTCTCTGGAAGAGGCCTGGCACATCTGGTTGGGGCATGTCTGCCTTATTTGAGTGTGATGGGGCAGTAAGCTGCCATTTTTATTTTCTCGTGTGTGTGTGTGTGTGTGTGTGTGTGTGTGTGAGCACCTATTTCTCATCCCGTGTCTTGTTTTCCTCCACGGACGGGGGTTTGCAGATGCTTAGCTGACAGTAACAATGCTCCTTTTCTTTGGGACACGTTTCTGAGCTGGTGTGTTGCTGGGCCCTTGCCCGGAAGGTAAGAATCTGCTTTCCTTGGTCATCCAGGCCTCTGTTTCTTGGGCCAGGAGCATTGTTTGTCTTTCTACCAGTGGGCGTTTTTTTCACGTTGACTGGTGAGATTTTTCTGGAGCCCACAGCCTGACAGTAGACTTTGGCTTTGATCACTGCATCTCCCTCCTCTGCCAGCTGCCTCAGCTTCCCGGCCTCTGCTCCCACTCTCAGCAAGCTCCACCCCCACACCTCCTGCCTGCACCTCCTTCCTCTTCACCTCGTGTCTAATCTCTGTAACTTTTGTTTCCTCATTTTGGTTCCCCTGTTTGTGGCAGAAATTTGAGGTCTTGGCAGACACTTGAAAGTTTTTCAGTGACCGCAAGTCATGCACCCTTCCTCTCCTCGGTACTTTCTGTGCCCACCCAAGGGACAATTAATAATAAATCAGTGAAATGTGTTTCAATAATTCTCTTGCCTTAAATTCTCAAAGACAGCTCTCAGGGAGGTATAAGGAAACGCAGCCCTCAGAATTTCTTCTGTCCTGCATCTTCAAACAGCTGGGCATTGATTGGTGTCTATAAATAATCAAGGGGGATAGAAGTATGGAAGGGAGAACGCTGAAAGGAAACCTGGAGCCTCTAGGTTCAGTATATCCTGCGTTACCCTGGTGCAGCGCGGGACTTGAATGCTCCCCAGGTATACAGCTGCCAGAGCAAATAAGGACTGTCAGCAGTGGAGAACGAGGAGAAGGAGACAAGAGCCCCATAAAGAGAGCGAGCATCGGGTGTCTGCTGGGTCACGATGGGAGAGAGAGGACCACTGGAGCACATCAGTGCTCCTACTTTTGTCATTAAGAAAATACATGAACTTCAACTAAACCATGGCAGGGGAGGCAAGACGCCTCTTTACTGATGAACTTTGAAGGAAGAACCAAAGCAACCCTGATGCCCCGAGCACAGTCCCGAGGGAAGACCGTGAAAGGATGAGTAGAGTCAGCTGGAGCTGGCGGGTGGGGAGGTAGGGGACACTGTGGACGGCTTGGCGCAGCCTCACCCTGGTGTGACCACAGGAGAAGGTCGTGGGAGAAAGCCATCCAGGAAGCAAGTAGAATTCTTCCAGAGCTTTCCACTTTCATCCTTGTGCATGATCAGATTTATGTTTCTCTCCTTGTCATGTTCTCTCCAGCCTACTTCTAAATATCAGTCATGGGTAATTCTTATTTTCATTCGATCAGCATTGGTTATAAAGTGACATGACCATGACATCCCTGGTCGGCTTCCTGGGGTAGACAGCTGGGGTGAACAAGACATTCTCTCCTGTTCTGCTGGCTCGAGGTGCGGGCTCTGGTGGGTTCTGATTGGTGGACCTATGATGTCCAAAAGGAACATCACCAGTAGGTACACTTCATAAGTGGAGATGAATGGTAATCGCTGTTGCAGGGGAATAAAGTTGTGTGCACTTGATATAACATTGAGGTAGCCTGTTGTAATACTTGTTAATAACATCCAGTCCAGTAGGTTCTGTCGGATAGAACATGCCAAAAGCCTTGGCATATTGCTGCCCTGCAATTTATGGCAGTGACATGGGGACATGTTCTTAATGGTGTCCCACATTAGGCAGGAGAGTGTTTGCTGAGGTGTGATTCAGAACACAAAGTCCGGTGGGGTCCTGACTTCTTCAAGCCCTAGATGGTTCTCCAACTCACCTCATGATCCAGGTTCTGAAGCAGGTGGTCGTGGGGGTGAGAAAGTGTGTTTTGAAGCAGTAAGGGTCAAGCTTCCTTTGGATTCCACAGTTTTAGAGGCTACATCGTCAGTATAAGGTGAATTCTGTTATCTGTCTGCATATGTGAACAAACACAAAGTTCACTGTCCTCTCTTTAAAATGTACATTAAGATTACTGCCTGTCGTTAATTAAGTGCTTATTGTACACCAGGCTTTATACACACAGTTACTGTCCTAAGTGCATTATCTGATAGTCTCACTCATTCCTGAAAGAGCTCCATGAGGTAGGAATGCTATTATCATATCCCCATTTTACAAGGGAGGCAACAGAGGCTTAGGGATTTCACAGCTTGGTCATGGAATAAGTGGCAGAACCAGGATTTGAACCCAGTTCTGTCTGATCCAAAGCCCATATTCCAAACTACAAAGTGAGACTGCCTCTCACTTTAAGTCTTTGAGTTTGAGTGATTTCTTTTCTTCATGTCCAGTGTGGTCTCCAGTAACCATCTCTTTAGACCTCTCATTCCTGATCCCCAAACACCAGCCCGGCTCCTCTTCTGCTCAGAATTAATGATGGTGGGTGACTGGGGTGACATCTGGGTGGCCTCCCACGGTGAGCTCCCCATCCAAACCAAATGGCGAGATCAAGCCCATTTCCTCACCCCTCTAAAAGTAATTCAGTTGTTTCTGCTTGTCAGATGCTTCTGTTTCCTCGCTAAGCCCGTGTTAGTCATTGGGATATGTCAGCATGTGAATGGATTTACTGTGTCCCAGCAGCTGCTGAGGGCCACGCACATGGCCCATGCATGGCAGAAACAGGAGCTGGGCAGGGAGGCCAGCCGACAACCGGGATCCCTGCAATTGCATCCAGGCCCTGAGACTGGAGAGAGGGTGCTGGGGAGAAACCATCCTTCTGATGTTCAGATATCAGCCCCCATCCTGCCCCAACTCTGGCAAAACGATGAGGATACTTTGTGTGCGGCGAGGAGACAGCCCTATAAAGCATGTCGTCTCCGAGGTGTGGCTCTTCCCCACTCGGAACGGAGCCCATCTGTCCAACCGTGTCTGAAATAACACCGCTGGCCGGCAAAGGAGTGTCCATTGTCACACGCGCATTTGGACCACAGGTAGTCCACATGGGCCCCTGTAATTCAAGTCACAACAGCCTCTTCCGTGACAGGGAGGCGGGGAGTGAAAGTGGTAGTTGTGATTCCAACAACCAGGAGGATTGTTTTTCTAAGAATTTCTGCCAGTGGCCATTGAGAACTCTTTGTGTGTGGCACCTGCGGGAGATCTTGAAATTTAGGCAGCTATCAAATTCCAAATTAAACACCTAGGTGCTGCTGGCGTGCTGGAGAAGCAGCCTGGTCCTGCGGATCTGTGTTTGGGAAAGGCCAGAATTTGATTGTACTGGATGCTTTTATATGGAAATCCTCCTAACAGGCTTTCGCAGGATCACAAATTAGATGCTAGAGTTTGAAGCTAGCAGGCCAATGGAGCTGTTGTTTAAAAACTCAGAAATAGTCTGCTTTGAACCTCAGGCCTCAGAATTTTCTAGAATGGGCTATTATGATCCAGTCACGTGGGGATTTTCTTACTGTTTTTACTTAGTGGGGCCTGGAGCTGACATCTGGCCTTTTGTCACTCCTTTTTCAGAGGTGAGCAGCGGTCAGATTCTAGCAAACAGTTTCTCCTTTCCCCTAAATATTAACTTTAACATCAATGATGGAGAGAATCAAGATGGTGTCATCCAGCATTGAGGTTTAGAAAAGAATTCTCATGAACACGGGCTGTGAATCAGTACAGTTTCATATCCTGAACCTGCATCTCTCCTGCTTTGGGACTTTGGGCAAATTACTTAGCATCCTCAAGCCTCAGCTTTTTCTTCTGTAAAACCGGGATAATGGTAAAAGAAGAACTAACCTGTTAGATTGTTGTGTGAATTAAAATGACATGACTGGGAATTTCCTGGTGGTCCAGTGGTTGGGACTCCGTGCTTTCACTGCCATGGGTGGGCAGGGGTTTGATCCCTGGTGGGGGAACTAAGATGCCACAAGCCGCGTGTCACAGCCCAAAAATAATAATAATAATAATAATAATAATAATAATAATAATAATAATAATAATAAAATAATGACGTGATTAACAAGATGTTTAGCTCGGTACCTGGCATGTAATCAGCATTTAACATATTACTAGAGTGTTTTCTAAAGATGAAGATGGAAATTGGTTTTTGATGCTTCTTTTGCTCCCTTATCCCTCTTGGGGGAGCGTAAGGTTTGCTCTTGGGTTTTGGAGGGGGGTGGGCTGGGATTTGAGCACAAGCACAGGCCACAGAAAGGCAGAAGGCCAAGCCACCCAGCGTCAGGGAGGAGAAGCACAGGTGCGGACACCGGGGGATGAAGCAGCAGCCGCAGGCTGGCGGGGAGGGTTCCAAGGCCCGCGCGGAGCAGGCCAGGGACAAGTCGAGGGTGTGGGAGGGGGTTAGGGCCCCAGGTGATTGCTCTATGGGGTGCACGGAAGGATCAGCATGGCTTTTAGGGATGGCTGGAAGGAGACTACTTTTTAAAAAAAATTGTACTGTGGTAAAATATACATAACACAAAATTTACCATTTTAACCATTTTTAAGAGTATGGTTCAGGGCATTAAGAAGAGTTACACTGTTGTGTAACCATCACCACCACCATCTCGAGAACTTGAAAAAGTTCTTCCCCCTCAACTCAAATTCTGGACCCATTAAACACCTAACCCCTGATTCTCCCCTCCCCCAGCCCCTAGCAACCACCGTTCTACTCTCTGTCTCTATGAATCTGACTATTTTAGGTACCTCATGTAAGCTGAATCACACAGTATTTGTCCTTTTGTGCCTGGCTTATTTCACTCAACATGAAGTCCTCAAGATTCATCCATGTTGTAGCACGTGTCTAAATTTCCTTCCTTTTTAAGGTTGAATAATATTCTGTCATATGTATACATCACATTTTGTTTATCCTTTCATCTGTGGATGGACATTTGGGTTGTTTCCAGCTTCTGGCTATTGTGAATATTGCTTCTAGGAACATTGGTATACAAGTATCTGTTTGAGTCCCTGCTTTCAATTCTTTGGGGTATAACCGCAGAAGTGGAATTGCTGGATCATATAGTAATTCTATGTTTTATTTTTTGAGAAACCGTCATATTGTTTTCCATAGTAGTTGTACCATTTTACATTCCCACCAACAGTGAACAATATTCCAACTTCTCTACACCTCACCAATACTTATTTTCTGTTTTGTTTTAAATAATTGCCATCCTAATGGGTGGGAAGTGGTATCTCATTGTGGAGGACTGATTTTAATGGTATCAAGAGTCAGTCTCTAAACAAAAGGTATCATCAGCACAATGCCTGGCACGTGCTGAATGGTTAAGAACTGCCCCTCCTTTTTAAAAATTTATTTATTTATTTATTTATTTATTTATTTATTTATTGGCTGCACTGGGTCTTTGTTGCTGCGCACGAGCTTTCTCTAGTTGCAGTGAGTGCGGGCTACTCTGTTGCAATGCGTGGACTTACTGAGGTGGCTTCTCTTGTTGTGGAGCACAGGCTCTAGGCACGCAGGCTGCAGTAGTTGTGGCACGTGGGCTTAATAGTTGTGGTTCGAGAGCTCTAGAGCACAGGCTCAGTAGTTGTGGCGCACGGGCTTCGTTGCTCCGTGGCATGTGGGATTTTCCCAGACCAGGGATCGAACCCGTGTCCCCTGCATTGGCAGGTGGATTCTTAACCACTGTGCCACCAGGGAAGCCAGAACTGTCCCTCTTTTAAGTCACTAACAATTTGAGTGTGTGGGACCTAGTGGTCTCAGCTCGCTAGATTCTTAGCTCTCTCTAGGGTAGGACCTATTTGGAGACAGGTGGCCACCTTGGCAGTGGGATTTTTATGGGCAGCAATGTCCATCTGGCTCCAAAGGTGGTCTTTACCAGGTTGGTGTGGTGCTGGACATCCCCAGCAGGAAGGTTACCTGTTAACATGGAGACGAGCTGCTGGGAGGAGCAGCACAGCACACCTGTGTGAGGCAGCGGCTGGCTGTCGCCGGGTGCGGAATCCTGGGAAGGCGGTCCAGGGCCTGCGTGTTTAGGAAAGGCAGGAGAAGATCTGAAGCTGGAGACCAGGCAGCCTGGGGTGGCAAAAGGCCTCAGGGGTGGGGATTGCTTAGGGCCAGCTCTTCTGTTCCCAGGTCAGAGGCTGCAACAGGAGGACATGTCCCCACTCCCGTCAGAACCCCTGTGTGGCTTCATATGTAACCACGACTCCCACTTACCCTTTGACCTCTTCGGAGTCTCTGCCTTCCATTCACCTTCTTTCTGTCCTGTCCTAAATGCACCCCACGTACATGTCTCTCCTTTCCAGCTGCCTCCCACTTTGAGTGTTAGTACCTACATTTCTTACTACCTGGGGCTTTACCAGAAAATCTAAAAGGCGTGATTCATCCTTGTTCTAGATAGCAAGTAGCTTCAGGCTAAATGTGCCAAGTGGGATTGAGAGAATAAAACAAGGATTTTGGAGAACGCAAGTATTTGTACTTTCCACATTTATGAGCACATTCTGTCACATAGCCGTGGCAGCTGATGGGGACACAGGTGACAGAGGCATTTCCCCCACTCTCAAGAAGTCTGTTGTGTGGCCAGGGACGTAAACGTAGAGGCCAATGGATGTGGACAGTTTAAATGTGTCGGGTGCTACAACGAAGATCATGCAGGGTCCAGGGGGGCAGGCAGGAGCAGTTGGGGGGTGGCTCAGGGAAGGCTTCAAAGAGGAGCTGACACTCAGGTCACTCAACTTGGCTACAGCATGAAATAAGTGGGGTTTGAAAGGTGTCAGAGTCCAGAACCCACCATGCTATTTTACATATGGAATTGTTTCTCTACTTAATTTTCCTACTGTGTATTTATGTTTTAAGAGAGAAATATTTCAGAAAATGAAAGGCCACCAGCCGGGATTCCAGTTCTCCCTTATGCTAGATCTCTGGAAACAGCTGTTGGGTTAGGTGTTTCCCTATCACTTCTCCCTCCCAGGCCTGTTGGGGGATTTGTGAATTGATGCTCTAAAAGCCTTGAAGCTTTAAAAGCCTTGCCTGGAAAAAACATTAAGTTAGTATCAAGTAGAAAGCACTTCTTATTTACTTGGGGGTAGTCGAACAACAGAACTATATGTGAAAGCAGCTTTTGCTCTTAGATTGATCAAAAAGGAAATGAAAAGATGTTAAAACATTATACTTTAAACCCATGAGTAAACAAAAAATGCTGTATGTTTTTCCTCCAAGTGTATTCATCTCTCTCTTCCAAAGTTAGTATGCACTTAAGGCTAGTGAATAGTAACCAGTAATCCCATGGTTATAATAGCTGCAGATGGGAGCAAAGCATTTCATTTTCTTCAACTCAGCAAATATGTTAAAAACAAGATTAAAAAAAAATTTTTTTTTACATTTCGTATATCTACATGTTATTTTATTCTTAAAAAGAAGTGATCTTTTCTATATTTTTTATTTTAGTGATCCAACCCATAGTTTTTTGTAACTCCTGATATTGTCTAAAAAAAAATAGGTTTTGAAAAAAATAGGTTTTAAAATGACTGCTGGTGATTTTGAGGCATTTATTGAAATATTTCCCTGTTTCTAAAATGCATAGAAAAGTGATACCACTGCTGTTTTAAAGGATTTACCGGGGATTATAGCCTTCAAGTAAAGGGATTCTGAATGCAGTCTGGTTGTCAGTTTGATTAAGAAGGAAGTAGCTCATCTTGGTATAAATACTCTTGAACAACTCTCTGTGACAGTCTGGCTAGGAGCACCCGATGGGGGAAAACTTCTAATTACAGTTGGAAAGATTCTAAGAATAATTAATTTAGTTTAGAATTAGTGGTAGTAGGTTTTAAGAAAAGACTTCTTTGTGGGCTTGTGACTTTTCCTGGGTAGCAAAGTGAAATCTGCACACCTGGGGCTCTGTGATGGTGACGTGCGTGTGGACTCCCCCATCACTCCCCGAATCCTCCATCTCACATTCCTTACTTTATCCTGCGTAACCTCCTGAGCAGTAATGCTATACTTACATATTTAAGAAATACACACTTACAGTTCCTTATGGGTTAAAGGCAATTTCTTTCCTCTTGGAAGTAAGATATTTTTGAAATGATGTATTGACAAGAAAGTTATGGGTGAGGTATGTGTCTAGACCCGGTGGTTCAGGTAAGGAGGGAGGAAGAAAGTTTTGAAGATGATAGAAACCATCGTTGACATTTTGGGCTGTCAACTTGGCTAACTGGTAAAAAGAAGGCAGATAATTTCATTCTCTAATAGAAATGTGAGGTGGGCTAGAAGAATATTTAAGAATTAGGTGTTCAAGACTTTGAAATGGACAGGTAAAGCACAGGAGACAGTTGCCAGATTTTGTTGAAGTCATTCACATGAAAATCTGAATCATAGATTAATTCTAAGTGACTGGCATACTTCTTAATTTACCAAAATTATGAAATTAGTGATAATGAAATGATGTGATCTGAGCATTAGGTAATGAGACTGGACTGACCATGGATGGCCAGTCTGGTCTGGAACATGAGGACGTTTGTGTGTTTTGGACTAGGCAGGGGAGCCCTTCAACAGTCACACTCTTTGGGGATGCTCTGTGTCAGCCAGGAGTCATGGGACTCTGTCTGCTCTGTTTGTTAAGTTTGAGTCTGATTTTGGCTATATGTGGGTCCTGTGTAAGATTTTAATATCTTTCTTGGTTGGAAAGAATCTTCGCATGAGAGCACTTTTGAGGAATATTGGTAATGAAGCTGGGAGCCATTTAGGGAACTGGCATAGAAATTCTTCTATACACATGGACAAGGGTGAGCTACTACAGGAAAGGGGCAGATGCATGTGATTAGCAAAAGGAATAGCCCAGGAAATGGGGAAATGAGCTGGTCTCACTTACCACCATGTGGCCAGCAAAGCAAATTCCAAGCTGTGGGTGCCAGTGAGCGTTTTCAGGAAGAGCAGACAACCACACCACTTTCTTTCCTGACGAAGTATACCTTCGAAGTGCAGATTATACCTCAGGTAGCCAAATCAATGCCAAGCTTCCCTCTGGATAATGGAGGCCATGGAGAGGAAGGAAGAGATGCACAGAGCAAAGATGGTGGATGGGATAAAAGTGAAAAGTTTACTGTAGCGCTTCCAACCTTTTATCCACTGTGGCATACAGAGAAAATAATATTTTTATAGCAACGGGGCAGCTTTCAGCAGGAGATGACCAGCTTGGAAACTCTAGCCATGCCTGGCCCCGTCCAGTAACCCAAGGGCTGAAGCAATCAGACGCTCAAGCACACATCTGAAATCCATTCTTGCACACTGACTGGGGGAATTCTGGTCTAATGCACATCATGATTGCATAGTTATGAGATGGAGGTCACGGAACCCTCTGAGAATCTGATGAAATTAATGGGCCCTCTCCCCAGAAGGACCATTATGTACATACACATAGAATTTTATTCACAATTTCAAGGGATTCATGGAAGGGCTCAAGTCTACTTCTGGACCTCAGGATAAGAACCCTTGCTTTAGCTAATTAATCAAAGAAAGGATGTTGATGAAGAAATGGAGGCAAAGTCATGTGGATAAATTCAGCAACTCGGATAAAAAAAAATCCAACTAAAGAAGGATAGAATCACAGACTCTATCTAAAGGGGTTTTCAAAGACCCTTTCTATAATAAAGTTCTGGCTTTGGAAATGATTCAAAGGCTGGGGACACCAAGCAGAAAATATACCGGCCAGGTAATTAGATCCAAACAATTGAGCAAATTGCAATGATTGAGCAGACTGCTTAGCTCCATGTTGTCTAGTTTTTAAAGGTACTAGTGCTCACTTGGTCAGGGTAATTATTTGGAAAATGGTCAGTTCAGGGGCACAAGTTTAATTTCTGAAGCCTTCCAAACCGTTTTCAGAAGGAACCTCCTGTAATTCCCTCAACATGCAGTGTGGAATGGGCGAGCCCTGGTGAAGCAGGCTCTTGCAAGTTTAACGGGGGCTACGTGGGCACTTACTGCCCTGAGGGGCCCTGATGCTTGGTTCGTAATCAATTGTTCTGATTGACTCAGTTTCACTTGCCCCCCTAAGCCCTATGCACCCTCAAAGCACCTAAAGTCTTACCATGACAGGTACTCAAAACAAGCCATTCAGGGCTAAATGCCTTACCAATTATTTCAGAAACAAAATAAAAACCAGATCTCAAAAGACTAAGTGATGAGGAAGGCATGGAATGTCAGCTTTACCTTGAATATTGTATGACTTCTGTTAGTTTAATCTCAGGTCTCACATCATGTGAAAAGTAGTCTCTGCAAAATATAGCCCGGAGGGAAATTTTGCCAGTATCGTGCTCTGGTGAGTTAATATGCATTAGAACAGTTTTATAGCAGATTATTTACCAACGGGAACAGAATGCCTTGGCACGAGATGCCTTGGAGAGAGCAGTTCTATTTGCACTAGCTAATTCCATATTTCAAAATCATTTCCACATCCCTCTTAGTTCTTGTAGGTTCTCTCAAACTCTCCCCTCTACTGGTAAAAGGAAAGAACTGACTAGTAGGTGAGATTATGTTGCCCTCTGGTGTCTGCCAACCCAAAAGAAAGAGCTAGAACTCAGGAAGGGGACAAGAAGTAGAAGGAAGATAGAAAGAAGGCACCCCATACCAAGAGAAAGACGGACAGATGGAGAGGTAAGGGAATGGAGAGAGAAGACGGGAGATGAGCCTGACATGGATCTTCTTGCCTGTGAGTGACAGGTTTTCAACTCCCCATTCGGGCTGGGGAAGAGAGGGATTGTCAGGGCTATTGGCCTGATCAACCTGGAGCCTTTGTGATCTGTGATAGAAGAGTAGGTTCACAGAGGGATAGGGCTTGGCTTTTCTCTCTGGAGAACCAGTGGGGAAGAGAACTGGATGATGGCCATCGCAGATGCCTATCTGAGGACCCATCTCTTCCTTGAGCTGGAGACTGAAATTTCCATCCCTTTTAGGGATCTCCACCAATACCCCTAAAGAGGGGCAGGGCCTCACTTGTCTAAGCCTTCAGTACATGCCTGGGCATGAGGGCCTTGGTGGTGGTGGTGGGGTGGTGGCGGTGGGGTGGTGGCAGTACCACTGGTCCTTGGGGTTCCTCCTCACCCCTGCTATTCCCCTCTTGCCCCGTTGTCAGGCTTCGCCCACTTGATGGCTGTGCTTGCCAGGTGAGCAGGGCCTGGTTGGCTCTGCCTACCTGTTAAATCTTGAATTGCTTTTGGATGCATCTGTCATGTTACTGACTTTTGATGCCCTCCCTCTACAGGCACAGGCATTATGTCTTCTTGCCACAAACTGGAAAGTCAGTGGAATATTGTTGATGACTTTTGCTTACAGAAGCAAACAGTTGATGACTATTCAAAGAAATCAGTGGAAGCCTGGAGCAAAAATGTGGGCAAAGTCTGGGCAGAGGCATGGGGAGGTCAAGCATTCCATCTTTGCTCAAGACTACAGGAGACAATGGAGCCATGGAAAGGAATCCTTTAGGCAGCAGAGCCCTATAGGGAACAGGGGGAGGACCAGGGATGCTTGGTCACTTGCAAAGAGGCAGGAAGTGAGGCAAAGGGGGGAAGTGAAGTTGGGAGAAGGGGGCACCATCAGGTTGTAAGTTCCTTTTGTAGATTCTCTTGGGATATTTATTTATTTATTTATTAGAATTTCTTGGCTGTGCAGAGTGGCATGACAGGATCTTAGCACTCCAACAAGGGATCGAACCGGAGCACCCTGCAGTGGAAGTGCGGAGTCTTAACCACTGGACGGCCAGGAAAGTCCCTCTCTTGGGATCTTTAAATCCTGGTTTAAAAGACAGTAAAGCTGGGACTTCTGATGTATTCCTCAGGCTGGCATAATTCTTGAGTGAGAGAGGGATAATTGTCTGGCTCTTAGCACCCAGTTAATTCAAGATATTATTGACTGAGTGGATGAAATATTATAACTCACTTTATTATTGGTTTTCAAATAGAGGGCATATATGGATGGTAAGTAAGAAGAGAAGGGAAACAGATTATCTTTTTTTTCCCCACTCTGTGACTATGTTAAGAAACTCAGGTTGGTGCTAATTAGAAACTATGAAAGACTAGAAAATACAAGGGAGGTTTAGAGGGAAGAAAGAAAGTCAATGGAATAATGTTCAAAAATAGCCAATTCATAGATTTGTAAATTATTTTAATTTATTGAATCATTATGCAACTGAAACAGAAGTAGGCATAATAATAGTTGTTTCCCCAAACTCTTATCTGTAGGAAGGGAACCGTGGTGGTGGGGGGATTGGTTCAGGAACCCTACTGGGCACTTCCTGTTTCTACCCCCAGCTATTTTCCCCACAGGTGGGACAGCTTAGATGACTGCATGTGAATACCTAGGGTGGGGTTTTAGGGCAAAGAAGCTGCAAAAGGTCTCTCTGAGCCATACGTGGGGTGTGCATGAGATCCCAGTGCCTTCCAGGTGGTCTGTGCCTTTGAACTTGGGCTCTTTGAGTATCTATCCACCTCAACCCACTTCCCCTGCATTTGTTCCCTCAGAGGAAGCAGCTTAGTTTATTCTCCTCTAGCACTGGTTTTGTGGTAATCTTCATGCTCTTTTCTAGAAAAGGATTTAGTGAGACTCATTATATTCAGACTAGGTTGTTCCTTAGGAAATCGGTTTGTTTTGGCTTTGTTTTGTCGAAGTATGAGAATTGGATCAATCCCTACACTGTCTTCCTTTGTAAGTCAGAGCTATTTTGGATTACCCAAGCAACAAAATGATTTACAAAATGAAAGAGAGGGACAATCTATTCTAATGGTTGGAAGGCAATAAAAAATATTTATGTGCGCTTGGCCGATGTTGACTTCTGGAGCGCGTTCACTTGTGAACTGAAAGCTGGGGAAACGAAAGAGGAAAATCAGCCCTCGGGGTTCTAACTCCGAGTGTACATCTTCTTAGGAAAAAACAATCTTCATTTCTAGTTTCAGATTCTGCATTTGTCACACAGTTATTAGCCTGGACGCCCCTATCGGTGCTGCTGTGCAGAGCTGTAGTTGATTTCTATGAGGCTGATCCTCAGCACTGGGGCTTGGAGGTGGCCGTGGAGGGAGAAGGGCTGGGGGTGGGGGTGGGGTGAGTAAATCCTTAAAAGGCAATCCCGTCAGTTTCCTGGGCCAGGGGTGGGGGGAGGGTGGGCTCTTCAATTTGAACTCTTCCTAGGCCCCATCTTTTCCTCGATACTCTCTCCTCACTCAAAGAATAATGCCTTTGTGAAGAAAGATATTTTTTAAATTTAAAAAACAGCAGACGGTTATATATGCCCGTCTCATCCTCCTGCTGGCACCTTCCACCTCTCAGAGCCCTGACTGCAGCCCAGCGCTGGGCGTGCTGGAGATTTAGGGCTATCAGGGTTGGACTGTAAATGTGCTTGCTCCTCAGCTGAGGAATCAGTAGTAAAGCCTGGCTCTGTAATATCTGTATGGAAAATGCAATGTTTGCACAATGAAGCTCTCCAGATTTTTAAGCCATAGGAGTGAAGCCAGTTTACAATCAATGATAACAGGTTTCCCTCATTGCCATTACCACAAATAGTATCTTATTTCAGCAAAATGGTGGCAGCCAGCAGGAGGTCCGACAATGCAGATTTTAATCAGAAAATTTAATTTTATATACAATTCACAGTTTGTGCACGGTGAGAAATGTTTCTCACTGCATGAACTTTCAGGACTCGGCTCTGAGCAAAAGGAGTTTCAATTTATGTAACGCCTTTCTCAGCACACAGTACCCCAAAGCACTTCCTGGTAACATAGGCTCGTGCTGCTGCTGCAGACGTCTTTCTTAAAATTACCCGGGATATTTATTTGGAGCAATTAAAAGAAGCGGCTGCATTCCACACAAATCCATGTTTAATGTAGATATTAAATTGGCCAAGATTTCAGTGCCGAGTGGCTGCACTGGGCTCTCTGCCTGAATGTGTTCCCTTGGAAGGCACCTTTCCGCCTGGGCTCATTTTATTTCCCAGTTGACTCGTAAACTCTCGGAACAGAAGCCTGAATTGAAAATGTTGACAGAGCCTTTAAGGGAAGGGCCCTGGAGGAGTTGCCTTTCAGGCTGAGCCCAGGAAGAGTGGCAGAGGAGGGTCACAGGCTGTCCCGTGAATGACCAAGAGATGCCAGCCCTTGACACACTTGGTGGACTTGAGCATGGGCTAGGTCCAGAAGGTGCAAGGCTGCTTTTTCGGGGTGGGGGTGGGTGGGACGGGAGCAGGACCTGTTCCTGTGTGATGGCAAGGGATATCACACACATACTTGGTAACACAAGGCCAAGGCTGAGTCAGAGAGGGGAGGCGGAGGCAGAGGGAGACGGCCAAGGCTAAGCTTCTCAGGGAATAACCCTCCCAGCTGAAGAGGAGACAGGAACTCATAACTGAGTCATCCCTAGTCATACTGAGGTCCAGTTGGGAGGAGGTAATGAGAGCGGCTCCAGAAATAGAGGGTCGTCGTCCTGAATTAAGAGGAGCTGGAGAAGGCAGACAGGAGGGACTGTCCCCGTGGTCTCACCCTGGTCCATGAGGAAGGCCCCTGCTCTGCTTATGGGAGTAACATAAGCCCTCCAGTACCCGCTCCCATCGTTTCCTCAGAGGGTCTGTGATGGAGTCCCTGCAGGCACTTCAGGGACCCCCTCACTCCCCATCCCTCACCCCTCCTACCCCCGCTGGCCTTCACCTCTTCCCAGGTGTCTGAGCCCATGTGACCTTGAATTCATTGACAGTTATGTTGAGTAGGGGCACGGGTGGCTTAGACAGGAGCACCCCAGCCCTGTTTTATGTTATGCGGGACCCTGGGGGTAAAGTCACGCAGGTGCTGTGCCTGGCTGGCCAGAAGACGGCACCTACCTTTTGTTGAGAGTCCACTCCAGCCAGGGTCACTCACATACATGATCACATTTAATCCTCAGGTAGGTTCTCTTTACCCAGAAGGAACTGGTGGCTCAGAGAGGGGTTAAGTTACTTGCTTAGCTAAGGTCACAGAGTTAGCCAGTGGCCATGAACCCAAAAGGGAGGGCAGAGTAGAACCAGTTCCACTGGTGATCTCTCAGGAATGGCGACTGGCAGGCAACTGTGGTAGCTGGGCTTCAGTCCTGGAAGAAGGGCCGTCACACTGTGTCTCTGGCAGCAGGGGGACAGGAGGATACCCAGTGTGTCCAATGAGAAAAACGACCCTGAGGCTGACACTAAGGTAAGGTTTAGGCCAGAGACACGGAGACACAGAGATAGACACTGGTTTACACTGCCTGGGGCGCTGTTTGGAAACAATTCGGAGCCTGAATCTAGACTCAGTTGGAAAGGATCCTGAGGTCGATTAGCCATGTCTGCCCTGGACCAGGGAGAAGGGAGTAGTCGTTATTTAGAATGAATTTTCAATCCTCATTTAGATGTCACCTAACTTTGGGAACCTTTTTCTTTCGGCTAAATGCTCATTATTTTCCATAAACAGACAGGAATATTACCTTTCCTTCCCTGATTAACCCAAGTCCACAGTTTTGGAGCTGCATTTCGTCACAAGTCCTATCAAGGGAGAATCATCAGGCATGCAGAAAGAGAAAGCCAAACAGAGTTCTTAATGAGAGTTTAAAATTCGTAGGACACAGGAAAGATTTATTTATATTTGGTACTTAGTACAAGCTTGGTATTATCCTGGGTTTTACAGATATTAACTCATTTATTCCTCATAGCAACCCTATAAGATAGGTCCTAGTATTAGCCTTACTTTACAAATGGGACAGTTAAAACCCAGAGAGGCTAAGTAACTTGTCCAAGGTCACACAGCTTTGTGAACTCAAGCAGTCTGATGCCAGAATATATGTGATTAAATTATACGAGACTGCCTTTCTATCGAGTCCATATTTCTGTTTTGCTTTCCTGGTGGTATTGTGCCCTCTATGCTTCATGTTTGTTTTCCAGATTAGACTGTGAACTTTGAAGGAAGGGATTGTATTTTACTGTGTGTAAGTACCTGACACATAGGAGGAGCTGAAACATGACTACTGATGGTTAGTGATATGATTTTAGGAATCAACCACATTGTATTTGAGTCATGTTCTATTTGTGTGTCTGGCTCCACCACTAGAGTGAGCTTCTAGGAGTGGGACTCAGAGTTATATATTTCTATATTCCCAGTATCTAACACAATAGAGAGGAGACCCTCTCTCACTTGTTCATCAATTCACTACCTGATTCATTCAGCAAAAATTTATTAAGAACAAGCACCATGCTCAGTGCTAGGAATGAACAAAGTAGATAAAATTTCTTTCTCTGTGGTTTGATTCCAACCTCGCAAGAATAGACACAGAAAAATGATGCTGACATTCTTTAAATTTGAGACATCTGTCTATTTTGCCAAAAATAATATTAGATTATTTGTCATTGCAACTGATCAATTCCCTCCTTTCCATACTGTGTGATGAAGTCAAGTTACAAACAGTTATTTTATTCCCATTTTACTTACTAAGAGCATTGGTAGCCCATATTAGTCAGATCTAATATTTAAAGGTAAGAGAAAGCCCTTTGGTGTAGAGCCAATGGAAGAATTACTGGGTTCTCACAATGCACGGTAGGGCTGTTTCATCCCCTTTTGTTATATGAAAAGCTTCAAGCATTATTAAGTGATGACAGAGAACGCACTTGGCTTCTGGTATTTCTTTGAAGGTTTGCCTGTAGCGTGCTGCTTGGAAGCAAGAATGATTCCACAAATGGTCAGGGAGCCACCCTCCAAACCGCCCTTCTCACCAGGTCCAGGTGTGTAAACAGAGCAGATGGGCCCTCCACCCTGGTAGAAGGAATTCCGAGGCTGGACAGCTGGAGTGGAGGATCACAGGGTTCAGGATCTCTTTTTCCTCCAACCGAGGGAATCTTCCTCAAAAATTCCCTTGACCACTTTTCTAATTCTCTGAGGTTGTTAATTGCATCAAGATCTCTCCTTATGGAGAAGGAGCAGGCTCTTCCCCAGAAACCACAGGGAGTGGGTGGCAGAAAGGGGACTGAAAATCAGGTTGCTTTCATGCCAATCCTGGGCGTGGTCCACGACCCGACACAACCAAGCCCATCCTCCTTGTGGCAAGAAGTGACTGTGGTGCCCAAGGAGGAAGGAGTCCTTGGAAGCCCGAGCCCGAGTCCTGGCAGCAGGAGGTTTCAGATCATGTGAAAACTTCCTGCCGAGGCCTCTCTACTCAGGGCTTTCTAGGTGTAAGCGTAGAATGATCTAAAGCAGTGTTTCAAACATAGATTTTGTTTGTAATTAGCTCCAACTTAGTTTTAAAATTTTTGATATATATTTAATGAAAAATTTGGAAACCCAAAGATATAAAAAGAAGACAAAATGAAAATCACCAGTAGTCTCAACATCCAAATACAGTAATTGCTAAGATTTTGGTGTATTTTCTTCTGATGTGATTTCTTTTTAACACGGTTGTAATCACATTGTAATAATACTAGCAGCTAACATTTGTTGAGGGCCTACAATGTGTCAGGTACTCATCTTTATATGTATTTACTCAATTAAGTTTCCTAAACAATCCCATGAGATAGGTACTGCTATTACCCCTATTTCACAGATAATAAAACTGAGGCACACAGAGGCTAGTTCCTTGCCCAAGGTTACTCAAAAGTATGCAGTAGAGCCCAGGCAGTCCAGCTCCAGAGTCTGCATATACAGCTTGATATCTGGTTTTGAACAAAGCTTTTTTCTTATTTTCTTCAGAAACACAAGCTTTAAGTTGCTGCCTAATATTCCTTACGATTTCCATACCTCTTTAATTTAAATGACGCAACTGTGAGTTGTGTTTCTGACTGAGGCTTTTCCTATATTTAGGATCAGAGAATTTCCCAGATGCACATGTAAAAAGCACAAGTAAATGACAATGAGTCTGTTGAGACACATTTTCAAATATTTTCCAGGAGCACTGTACCTGGCCACACTGCCACCAGGCTTGGAAGTGCTAGGCCTTGGAGGTTATCACTCAAAAAATGATTTAGTTTGATAGTTAAAAAACTTATGTTATTGCTTTAAATTTTCTCTGGTCCAGTTTCTGACTACTCTGGTAATAATAATGAAGTTTTCTCTCATCCAAATTCTGATTTTTGCCTAGACTTATTTTCCTCACCTCTAGTCATCCTTACTTAAAACAACAACAAAATTAAATGGTAGCACACATTTTTCTGACTACAAAACTTATAAATGTCCATTTTAGGAAATATGGAGAAATCCAAAATCCCATCTAGTTACATTTCCTTATCCTTCCTCTTACTTCTTGGCTATCGCAGTGATATGGGTTCACTGTAGGCACTTTGGAACGTACAGAAAAGTGTAAAGGAGCAGAAAGTGAAATCACCAAGCAGGGGCTAACTTTTCAGCAGTTCTTGCCATTAAAGATTTTTCATCTTTTTTTGGGGGCGGGGGGCATTGCATGAGAACATACTGCTAAGATACTTTTAGATTTCGTCCTTTTTCTTCCTTTTTTTTTTGGTCTCAGGCCTGGAGCTATGATCTTGGTTAATTTGCATTGTTTCTTGTAAAGGATAAGGAAGAATAACTAGAACAGGATGGGGGTGGGGGGTGGGAAACCAGAATAAGATAGGCTTTAACCACCCACCTGCTTTTACTTCTGACAGAACGACTAGACACAGAGGCCATAGGGCCACCCCTAGGATGACCCTCTTAGTCCATCACTAACACAGTGACGTCACTTACCACAGGCCCACAGTAGAAGCTCAAGTAATATCTGCTGGAGGAGTGAATTAATGAACATATTCTATGTAGATATGCCATATATTAACGTACCATCTCCTAGTAACTCTATAGCTTTAATCATTGCATCTCAGTCTTCCTTTCATTAAAAAAAAAAAGAAAAAAGATTTGCATCTGTGATCCCAGGTCCTGGCCTTATTAGCATCCTAGAGGAGTGGCCATACAGAGGTCTTTGAGCCCAAGGCAAATAATTGAGATCAAAGCTTCCTGGATCTCTCCTGGGAGGTCCTTGGCCCTCCAGTCAAAATGACTGGAGCGCCCCTCTCCCCGTCCTGACCAGCAAGCACGCCATGCTGCCAAGCCCGATGGGGAAGGGGCAGAAGGAGGCAGCGGAGGAGGAGTGGGAAAAGTGAGGGAGGTGCTGTTCTTGCGGGAGGTGGGGTGAAAGCAAGCCTTTAGGAAGTTGGCTCAAAGGCCCACAGAGCCCTCAGCTGAGGCTTCTTTCTAGAAGGAGCCCTTGCTCTCAGCGTGGCCTCCCTTGCTCTCTCGAGGCCATCAGAGATGGCAGCTAAGCTCACTTCTGCCTTCGTGGGACCGTGGGACTCACTCAGATGAGTTGTTATTTGATGTCACTTTGCTTCTGTTTTTATAAACACGGTATAATGTAAAGTTCTATGGTTCAAATGTTTTGAGATCGTCAGATGACACTAGGAGAAATACTGCTTTTTGCCAACATGTTTTAAATATATGTAAGAACAATACATTTGCAGAATATTAGCCATGAAGCATGACACTGCCACTGAAGAGGGCAAACTTAAAAGTGAGTTTGGAAGGGCAGCCATCCACACCTGTGCCTTATTTTAAAAATTAGGGACTTCCCTGGCAGTGCAGTGGTTAAGACTGTGCTACCATACCACTGCAAGGGGTGAGGATTCGATCCTGGTCTGGTCGTGGAACTAAGATCCCACATGCTTCGCAGTGCGGGGGTGGGGGTGGGGGAGTGGAAAAATTAAATGCAAGACATTTCAAGGCTGTGACTATTCCAGCCTATTCTGTGATCCGTCAAGGATGTGAATGTGCATAAAATTAGAAAGGGTATCATGTGGGAAGAATCAAGTCAACTATTTCACAATTCATGTGGCCCAAAACATAATTATGGAAACTTAATTAAGTTTGCTTTTTAAAGTTTAGCATGGCCAGGAGTTCCCAAATCAAGTTACAGTATTGTACATTACCTCTAATGTAAAAGCTGTATTGCATCTTTCAGAGTTTTGTTTGGTTGTTTCTCTTTTTAATCTGCAAAGTGATGGGTTAGACTATTTATTAAATGTTCACCAGGTAGTTCTCATATGCAACCAGGGTCCACATCTTTGGCCTAGATGATCTCAAAAGCCTTTCTCCAGCACCAAAATTCTGTGATTTCTATAATTTTAAGTTTAAATTAAAAAAAATAAATAAGAAAATCAGATTCACTTAGCAGATAATCCTGCTTAAAAACATCTGCCTAAATTCAGAGGTCTCAGAAGTCCTACAATGAAATTTACTTCTTAAGTGGCCGAACTCTCAAGAAATATTTTGCACAGAGCTTATGAATTGGGAAAGTTCATGTTTGTTCCACATTCCAATACTCCTGTATGAATTTTAAGTCAATACCAAAAAAAGATATTTTTCACCTTTGAGGGTCAAGATGTAAAGTTTTTGATTTCCAGGTGGAAATCAGAAGGCACAAATGAAAATGTTTATGGATAAAGAAAGATGAGAAATGAAGATATTGAATCTTTGCCATTAGCTTGCGATGACAATTCCGTGTGTGTGTGTGTGTGTGTGTGTGTGTGTGTGTGTGTGTGTGTGTTTGCACATGAGCCTCTGCTGGGATACAGGAGGAGCAGCTTATGTTGGGAAACTATCTCACACAAACTATACGGACAGACTACATGCTGGTCCCATGGGGCCAGCGTGCTACAGATTTCAACATAGGAACCCTTCTTATTGAAGACTATGTCCCCAGAAGCATCAAGTTTTAAAATGTAGTTCAACTGGAGATGGTTTTTATTTTCTTGTTATGAAACCCAGGCTTCTACGTTCAAGACTCAAATGACGATATCCCGTGTATATTCGAGAAGAGTATCTGTGGCAAAGAGATGTGAGGTTGAAGCCTCTCCACAAATAAGTCAGGAAACAGAATGACCCAAGTTTGGTATTTAGATTAGAAATATAAGTGGAAGAAGTAAGGTTACCATCAGAAATGTGCATTTCTAAAGATATTCATTTGAAAGTTTTGAAAAAAGTAAAGCTCATGCCCTGGGGCTTCTGGGAGTATGTACAAAATACAATAATTAAATTAAGTCCAGCAGTTAAAAGTCCTCATAAAAAGAAAAAGCTGGAGCACTTCCCAATGGGGAATGCTTGACTTAAAAGAAAGGTTTTACTCTGTGGCCTGAAGGTCAACAAACTGGGACTCTGTGGGAATGTATAAAATTTCTTAAAGGGGTTCTCTGGTCTTTGTTTTGTTGAAAGAAAATAAAAGAGCAAAAAGGGACAAGTTTTGAAAATTCAAAAAATGATGGTGCAGTCCTAAATTCATCACAATTTTTATAAATGCAGCACTGGAGGCTATGAAAACACACTCTTTTCTGAGTACTAATGCAACACATATGCTTTTTGAGAAGGAAGGAAAAAGGCCAATGGCGCCTTTTGAACAAACTGTTTTCAAATGTGCTCATTTTCAGACGCAGTGCATGCAAATTCATGACCCATTTATTTGTTACTTATTTTGAGAATATTCACCTTAAATATTCTAATAAATATATGTCACAATGTTAAATTCCTTAGATGATACAAAGACTGATCGGTTTTTTAAAAAGGTCTTTATGAAGCAAAGTTGTAAAAAATGATTTGGGGGGGGTCACATCTCAGTAATCTTAAATGGAATGTTTATCATAATTTGAAAATACCTGTTTTTATAAATAATCATTATTGTTACCTTTCTGGTAATGTCCTCCCCCGAAAGATAGTTAAGAACGGGATAGAAGTTAAATTTTATATCCTTAAACTTTATTTATAAGTATCGTTCTGGGTTCCCACGTGAATGTCAGGCTGCACACTCAAATGACTTCTCCTGAAACATAAAGAACCAATAACCAGTTTGCCAGAGTCTCATCTTCTTTATTGCTTAAGTAGAATCTGAATGTTGGCTCTGCATTAAGACAGCATGATCAAATGCAGGACATCAGAAATAGCAGCTTTGGCAGCAATATTTAATTTACTGAACAATTAGCAGCCTCACTGACATTTCTCTGTTGATTCCCAAAGTACAATATTAGCTGTCCTCTGCACTCAGGCGCTCTGCAGTTAAATGGGCCAATAAACTTCCTGTGCCAAGTTCACAGTAAATGAAGGACTACACGGGGTCCTGCAAGCAGCTCGCAGCTTAAGACACTAGATTTACTTCCAAAACATGAACACATCATTAAAAACATAAGTTTTTACCCACTTTTCTTTTCTTTCCTACATTTGTTAATTTTTGTTTGTTTGGGAATTGCGAGGAGGGAAAGAAAGGTAAAGTTACAAGAAAAAGGAAATGGGAAATGGAAGCAGGACAGTAGCCAGAGGGACTAGATGGACTGAGGGGTGACGCACAGAATGATGGGGGCCAAGGAGGGTGGGGCTGCAGGAGTGGGGAGGAGCTGAGAGGAGGCACAGGGAGCAAACCCCACTCTTGAGTCCTTGAGTCTGCACCCTGCTCCTTCATCCCTCCATTGGAACACCTTTCCTTACGCCACCCACGACATTCTCCATGGACGTTAGACCAGTCCCCACAGTGGGCCATCCTGCAAAACATGCCTGTTTAGTCTGGGAGGGGCAAAGAAGAGGGCATGAAGGCCTACCTGGAGGTGGCACTTGCCTGATCGCAGAGCTTCCTAGCTGCACTGGATGACTGGCTGTTTGAATTGTGACGAGCTCATGTACTCTTGCCAGGGTCAGGCACTGTCTCTGAGGGAGGCAGCTGTTGAAAAAGAGGCTTCAGCTACTTTGTCTGTTGCTTCAAAAAAATTCATGTGGAGCTTCCTTTGCGGGGAACTTAATGTGAAACTGTAAATCTGGGGAGTTCTTGGGTATGCAACTGTGTGGTTTAGTGGTTTCATTTCCAGACTTTAGTTGAAGTCTTGGTTTTGCCAGCTGTGTGACCTTGAGCAAGTCCACCAAAATGGCCAATATTTGCACAAATTTGGGAGGCAAGATGTCTGATGGAGGAACTGATGTCTCAGGGCCTAATTTTAATGAACACACACTAGCAAGTTCTTGTGTGTGGGGGGGATGAGAGATGAGCAGGAGAGGGATCCAGAGATGCATGGCAATGTCCACTGTTCAGGGCCTCCACACTATTTTGGGGACACACACACACACAAGGTACTACAACAGAAATCTGATTCAATGCAATGGAAGGACTGGGGAAGGGGCCAGCAAGTTGTCTCTGGGGAGCAGGGAAGACTTCGTGTGTCTTGAAAAATAGTTAGGAGTTTGTTGGGCATGATGGAGAAGGAAGGGTTACAGCTTGTGCAGAGCCTTTGCACTGGAGTGTCAGACCCTGCAGCCAGGCATAGTCCAGTTGCCTGGTAGCCAGGGTCCCTTGTGGGGAGGCAGTGTGTCGCTGGGCTGGTGTGGAAATGCCTGTGAAACTCCTGGTGGCCAAAGCTCCCTCACACCACCATGGCAAAAGCATCACAGAGCTCCCCTGGAAGCTGCTGCATGAATTCCAGTCCCTGGAAGTCCCATGGAGGAAACGGATGTGCTCCTCTCCTCATCTGGGAGTCTGGGTTATGAACATAGTTTTCCCAGAGATTCTAAACCGAAGTTCAGGGTGGTTTTATATTCTTCCTTCCATGGAACTCAAAAGAGTCCATTAAAAAAAAAATTAAGCCAGATGCCTAGCATGGATAGTCTTCTGAAGGAACTTTCCACCAGAAAGCTATTGAAATGGAATGTTCATTTTTCTCTTGATTCTTTTATTGTGTCTGAATAACTAAGGCAATGTGATTCATTGTTTAAAAATAAAACAGAACCCAGCCAAACCAGCTATGTGGCATTATGTAGACAAAAAACCCAAAAACCAACCAACAACCCCCCCCCCAAAAAAAACCATTTTCTTTTCACTGAATTTCTCCCCTTTAGCTAGTTATTTTAACATCACGATGTAGTTGGTGTTTGGTCTCCATAGTTGGTGTTTGGTCTCCTTTGTTTTTCATAAGATGGGGTTTTCAGTATATCAGCTCCCTTATTTATGTAAGGAAGGGAATCTGGAAAGTTCCTTCCAGGGCTTAGACTCTGGGACCATGTCCAGTTTTGTATATATCTACATGTTGCACACAGTGTGAGAGAGAAATTGACTTTGACCAACCGAGAAGTCTGACATCATTGCAAGATTCTCCCTTGGTCAATAGGTAGTAGGCACAGGTGATTTGAGAGTGGGTTGTTTTCTATTCCTCCTGGTGACAGGCAGCTTTGTCTTTGACTCAGGGTTCTGCAGTTATACTCCAAGAAGTGTGGTCCCCTCTGCCCTTCCTCAATGCCCATCCTGATTCCTGAATGAGAGCTCAGATTGGAGAAAAACACCTTGACAAGTGTTTGGTGTTGGCCAAATTCTGCCCTAAGACTGAGCACAGCTTTCCAATTCCCTGTGTCCAGCCAAAGGCAGAATGGGGCCAGGACCCAGTGTGTTTGATCCCTTAGCAAATCTGACAGGCTGTTTACAAACATGCAGAAGGGCTGACTTCATTCCTCAGACCTCAGGCAGGACTCTGGTTTTAGGACTGCAGCCTTGCTGAATTCGTAGGGACCAAAAGATCTGGGGAGGAGATGAAATAGGTGAAAAAAGTGGCTGGTTTTCAAAGTATAGCGTGTAGCTTTTCAAACACTTTAAATTCTTAATTTGCACCTCTCTTGTTACTGTCGCTGCAGTAGCCAATGGCCCTTCTTTTTGTTTTGACATTTGACATTATTTTACGCCTTTGCTCCTCCTTTCACTTCAAACAACAGCATTTTAATTTTAAAAGAAAACCAGTCCTACGGCTTTCAGACTAGCTGTCTGGCATCCAGTTGTGCTCAACAGATGTTTGTTGAATGAATAAACGAATGAATGAAGTGATACTCTCGAAGAAGTTCCGAGAAATCTTTACTTTTAGCAAAGTTTGGGGTTCCTTCTTACATAAACTCGGGATTATCGCTTAAAGCATCCTCTATGGATTTGGTAGGGAAATGAGCAAAGTTAGAGCCTTTTGAAGAAACTCCACCAAAAAGCTATCTGAAATAGAATGTTCATTTTTCTCTTGATTCTAAAACCGTGCTTGAATACCGAGGGCAATTCCACTCAATGACGGAAAAGCCAGGGGACCCGTATCCTTCGCAGGTCCCCCCGGGCTCCAAGCAGGACAGGCTAAGGGCGCCGGGCTCCGGTCACGGAAACCAGGACCCGGGAGATGCGCCCGGCGCTGGCAGGGCCCCAGGGCCTCGTCCCGGCGCCTGGCCGCGGCGCCGACTTCGGAGGAGGACACAGGGGCCGCCCGGTCCCCAGGGCGGGCGCGAGGGCCCCGCGCAGGTGTCGGGCCTGTGCGCGGGGTGCGCGGGCCTGGGAGACCCGAGAGAGACGTTATTGTTACACTGTAACGAGTCTGATTAACATGCTCCTGACACTTTCTCTTAGTTTCTCGGGCTCCTAGCAACAGCGCACAAAGACGCGGGATTGTCCCGGGCTCCGCGGGGACACGGGGCAGCCTTTGATCTGCCACCATTACAGCGGGGCTGCGCGACAGGCTCGCAGGCTCCGGGCGGCCCGTGGTCCCGGCCCACTGGGCGTCCCGGCCCCGCCCGCCCGACGGCCGCAGCTCCGGGAGGGACGACCGCGCGGGACGGGGCCGCGGGGCGCACAGGCCGGGCCCCGCTGGTCTCCGCGCCGGTGCGCCTCCGACCCGAGGCTTCGGCAAGCGCGGGCGGCGGGGACGCGGACTCGGCGTGTCCTGGCCCCGCGGGCGCACGTCCTTCCCACGAGGCGCGCGGTCCCCGGCATCGCCGGCCCTTTCCGTCTCAAGAAGCAAACAGTAAAACCGAGCGGATCGCTTACAGTTGAAGAAAACAAAAAAAACTTTAAAAGGACAGGCGTGAGCGTCAAACAGATCCCAAAAAATTTTGTAAAATATTTTAAAAATTAAAAAAAAATACGCAGGCTTCAGCCCGTTTAGCTGAAACTGGGCTCGATCGGCAGCAAACCACCAAAAGGCGCTAACGATGATTTCGGTTCCTTCCTACAAACCACTTTCTTTTCGTCGTTGGCAATTTTTATTAGATTCGTAAGGAAATATGCTGCCAAATCATTGCTGGAATTTAAACAAACTAACTACCACCACCACCTCCCGTCACAGAACAGTTAAAAATCTGCCCGGTCCCACCTAGCAAGCTTTCTGGTACTAAGAGGCTTGAAAGTAATTCATTTTCCGTTTGTTTGCTCTCTTCACCCGTCCCCCCCCCCCCCCCCCCCCACTCCACCCCGATTTAAAATAAAGCGCGGAAAGAAAGACTAAGATTTTAACATTTAAATGTTGAGGTCTGCTGATTACTTTCCCCCTAAGTTACAGTGTGAAAACCCGGCGGGGGGAGGGTCTCAGGGCTGGGAGGACAGTGTCCCCGAGCCTGGGGCACAAGCTTTGCGGTTACAGATCGGTTCGGTGTCCCTCGGCAGCATTAACATGCACAAGACCCTGCTGTTAATCTCAAAACCCGTTTTGTACCATCAACTGCCTTCCAAGTACTAGAGGTAAAAATCAAAATCAAAACGGAAGACATTTAGCTTCCCAAAGTAAACGGAAACCATAAAAACAGAATGCCCTTCAAATAAAAAAGCACGTATTAACTCTTCTCCTCGTAAGACATCATTAGAAAATTCATCGTGCCTATTGAAGGTCAGTTTCCCGACCTCCGGAAGAACTATTAGGGGCTGGGGTGTTCTGGATAACATGTATATTTTAGAAGAGAAAAATAAACAAACAAACCCTACATGTTCTATTCCATTTACCCAGCAAAATATGCCAGGCAACGAGTTACTTTCAAATTCAAATCGGAGGCAGCAAGTCTTCGTTCTTGAAGACACTTTTCCCAGTCAGTCCCTGGAGGAGACGATGTCAGGGCAGTTAGTAGTTCAATACTTGTAAATCTGAAGGGAACCGCACCCAGATGCCAGGAACTTCCCAACTTGTGCTCAGGGACAGTGCCTGACTCCGCTGGAGTTCCCCTCACCACTTCAATAAAACATGATTGTACTGATATAATCCTCTATACATTAAAATGAGGTTGTCACAGATTGTCATTAAGACCTCAGTAAAACAATGAAGACATTATGGGGCACCCCCCCTCAGGCAAGGTATTAGGGAATAAAACAATCTACACCACGCGGGTCCTATTGAGATTAATGAAAAAATTATGCAAAAAAAAAATCTCAATTTCATTTTCCTGTGACGGGGCTTTGCATACAGTCAGTCTTGCCTTACACCTGATGATTTATTAAACTAATCTGCAGTGATCACCAGTGATGTTCTCAACTCAATCTTGTCCTGGCTCATTTTCTAAGTAATTGTTTCTCATTAGTTCTGATAATGTCTTAATAGTGTTACCCATAATTTAGCCCCCAAGAATTAATAACAGGGGGGTAATATGGTGAAGCAGTTTGTGATGAGCTACACGAAATATAAACAGGTATGGTTTTTAATTAATCAGATTACTACAAGGTTCTCTTCTTGTAGTCAGTCCATTCCTAGCTGGGAGGAATTCCCCAGGTTGGGCATTGTCGTATACCAAGTGGGGTCAGCTCACCCAGTCCACCCTCCCACCCTCCCTGTATTACCCACCCGAGGCACCAAAGAGATGTGGGCAGGAAAATAGTGGGGATACCTCTTGTCTCCCAATGGCTCCTTGTCTTTGTTCTTCAAGGAATGAGGCATGATGGATCTCTGACCCTGACTACACCCTCTTCTGGGCCCCTCAGTAGGGTCTGTGCTCAGAGAGTGGGTCCCAGCATCATGATCCTACCATAATTGGGACACTGGGGTTATAAGGAAGATAATCTGACACTTAGAGAGACTTAAACAACAAGGTGGTTTTGTTGGAACAGTGTGGTTTGAGATCAAGGGCATGGTGACCAGTCCAACATGGTCGGAAATCTAGGAACCTGTGGGCCCTTTGGTGATGGGGGCAGGGAAGACCTAGCCAGGTCCAGGCTCTCAGGGCCACCTGAAGACCTTGCTGAGAGGACTGCTCTTCCCGGGGTCCACATGCCTTCGCCCTGGCATCTGGGGTCCTTTAGAGTGGGGAGCCCCAGGCTTGAGGACGTCCACCCTATAGGGTTTGGGAGTTGCCTGTGTAACAGGGGTGGAGACTGGGCGTCTCTCTGTCATCCTGTCAAAGCCTGAGGCGGGGGGTGGGGTGGGGGGGTGGGGGGTGTATTATCGGGAAGAACACGTGAGAAAGGGCAGGGTGGTTAAGTTGAAGTGGGGGATCCCTGTAGGGAAGTATGAAGAAAGGCTTTTATCATCTCCTTTTGTTTAAGGCAGGTCCTGCCTATGCTTCTAACACCCTGAGGGTGTTATATCACAGGTTAAAATGAGAGGCAGCCTCCCTCTTCCTTCTGAGCAGTCCTCCTGTGTCTCAACGTGCTGAGCAGCTGGGTCTGGCTGTGTGGATGTCTGTGGTCCTGGTTTACCCTTTCTTTGCATATTGACTACCAGCCTAGGTGGGCACAGGTGCGCAGTGGGTTGGGGGGATGGCTTCTCCTGTAACTGCTGCCCACTGCCACTGTCCGAAGTCTTGAAGCCCAGTGTGGCTGGAGGCCAGTCATCTCCCAAGTTGGCCAAGACACTGTCTTCCTCCTTCCAGTCCCTCCGAGTGAGGATGAGGCAGGCTCCCACATTTCTTTTCAGCTAACTCTGCAGCAGCACTGGGTGACTCACCAATGCTCTCGAGGGGTTAGGGATGCGGTGCCAGCATAGGCAGGATCCAGCTTAGCACATCCCACCTCAGTTTAAGAGCCACCTCCTCAGATTCCATGTTTGAGAATATTAGTTGCTGTCTCAAGCATGTGTTTCCCAGAACTGCCCAGCCTGGATCAGGTTCCTTTGCGTGCCTGTCAGAACTGCCCTGCACTGGCTGGTAGATGTTGCATATCAGTGTGTGGGCCTCTCTCACTTTGCTTTGGTTCCATGATGCCGTTCCTTGTATATAACCTTCAGCCTTACCCCCCTCTCAGGCTTCCTGGAGGAACTGGAAGAGGTAGGGGAAAGGAGACCCCTGGCTGGGGCACAAGGTAGGGCCACATACAAAATCAACAAAAAGGGTGTGGGAGGAGGTGAAAAATGAAAATAAAAAACAACTGTTTTCTATTTACAAATTTAAATAAACGGAACAGCATTCCCCGCGGTGTTTGTCTAAGAGTAGCAGCTTTGCTGCTGTGTAGGTCATGAAAAGGTTGGTGTAGAGTTTAAAACTTCCCATTCTGTTAATTTCTTAAAGAACAGTCGTCCAGAGTCTCCACACAAAAGCTCATGATTTAATGAGGAGCAGAAACAAAATCTCTGATTGTTGGTGTTTCAAATTTCATTGGCGTCCTCTGGCAAACACAAGTTGATCCTTCGCAGCTTCAATACCCTTTAGCCTTCAATATAAGAGCACATGCTGAATAGGGAAGAATGGCTGGTTGTTATGTTTATTTACCCTTACTACAAGCTGGGTTAACCTCTTCAAAACAGCTTTACTAAGCCCGTTAACCACACCACCCATATGACCTGTAGCAGCATCTCTAATGTGATGCAAATCTCACAGGGGACCATATGCACCAGCTCTGCGGCATTGTATCTTCTTAGAGGCTACAAGTTTATTGCTGAGGGGGCCCTGTCCTGGCCATACATTTACAGGGGGAAATGGCCTCAATGGCAAACAGTTAAACAGGGAAATAAAGGGAGAGAATGGATGGTCTTGTGCTTCTGCACATTTATTTTTTAATTGCTGGTAACTGTTGACCCAAAGCATTCACCCAGGATGAGTGCTTTCAAAGTCATCAGCTAGCAGTTCAAGGATAGGGATGTTTCATTTTGAGGGGTGGGGGGGTGGAGGTTAAAGTAATCAGTTTTGAAGATTTATTTTTAGAAGATACCTACACAAACCAGTATGGTACTTAACTTTTCTATGCCACCTCTGTTATTTTATCAGATTACTAGTGAAATAAACACCAACCCTTCACTGAGTTCTTTTTTAAAAGGCTGGCCTTTCTTAAAATTATTTATGGTGTCGAGGGAACAATGAACAATGTGAGAAACGTCTAACATGACAGGGTGAAGGGAGGATAAGTATTCCGGAAGGATCTGTTTCATTAAAGACCTCACTTCCCCTCACAGCCCATCTCTCCTCACTATTTTATCTCCCTGCAAAATCACAAGTCCATACTTGCAACACATTCGTAAACAGTAAAATCATACACTTGGAACCAAAAAGAAAAAAGTTCATTTTTAGAGGAATCACTGGCCAGTGAGATAACTAAAAAAAAAAAAAAAAAATTGTGACTACCATGAACTATAACTGGAGAAAAGGCTCCAATCTGGCATACTAACAAGTTGCCTTGAGTATTATGGTTTGTCTTTAAGAAACCCACTGTATATGTTCGGCCCACCTGATGAGAGCTTCATTTAGCAGATCATTTTTCCTTGATGGATGTGGCAAGCGTAACAATGTTCTGGGCCTGCTTCAGTAATGGCATGTCGATCATACTCCCTTGGAAAGTAAAGGCTCCCTGGAAGACACAGAATACAAACTTCCTGAAAGAATGCTCGGAAATTATAGGCTTCCTTTCTGCACACACTTGTACGACAAGAACATTTTAGATTCCACCTGAATTATACTGACTTTCCTACCCAACTTTTGAGAAAGCCAAAGTAAATTACAGGGGAAAGATTTCTTTTTTCCTCCTAAAGAGGGGAGGAAAAAAAAAACCCTTCAGCATTTTAATGGAGAGGAAAAACATCAGACACAAGGTATTAGAAACGGTTCAATTAACTCTTGAAATCAAGCAGAAAACAAGGGCGGAAGGACAATGTAAATACTTTCTTATATACTTTTTGAAATATTACATAGAACTGTGAAAACAGTAATATGCTCTGGCAACTGGTTATTATTTGAATAAATAATTGTATGATCAGGTTAACGGGAGAATGCTACCTTCTTGTGGTAACATAATTGAGGGGTAACTATCATGTGATGAGAAAATGTAAGGTAGGATTATACTGAGTAAAAAGAGATTCCTCTGTTGGTACACACTTTTGCAGAAAAGGATTCAAATGACAGGGGACATGAGTCTGTAACAAAGAAATCGTAGGTCAGTTGAATGTTGAGCCTTGCAAAGAACCTGAGATCTCCTGGTTTACCCTCATTTTACAGACTCACTTTTTTTAACCTTCTGAAAATACTTATTGAATGTGTCATGTGATCTCAGCCCTGTTCTAGATGAGGACTCTGAGGCCCAGAGTAGCTGAGCGATTTTCCGAGGCTTCTTCACTAGGAGAAGTTAGAGCTGGGGCTAGTCCTTGGATCTCAGAACCTCAAGGCGTCATTAGAGACTCCCACATCCAAATGACAAGGTAGTTTCTTTCGTGCCTCAGAAAAAGAAGAATTAAGTGGATAGAAGCAATATGCTCAGAATCTGAAGTTAACGTCTGGTTATTTATGGGTTGTTTGTTTATTTGTTTGTTTTTTTGGTGGAAGGGAAAGTTTGCTTTATTTCAGATGCAGCAACCAGAAGGTGGGGGGAGGGCAGACTCCTGTCCAAAGGCCAATTCCCCCCACAATGACAATCAATGGGCAAAAACTTTTATAAGCAGAGGGAGGGGGTTATCATGTTCTTTTTCAGTCGCTTCTTTTTGCTCTTTACAGTCACAGCTCTTCTTACTTCCCCTTCTTTCTACCTATTGGTAAGGATGCTGGTGTGAGTGGGGAGCAGGTGGTCTTTTGAGGCCTGAAGGCGGGCTGGAGCAATCATAATCCTCGCTGATGGTCCATTTGTATCTATTGCCATGCACTTCTGGATTTTACAAGTACCACCTCTCAGCGGTCAATGTTGTCATTATTCAGGACTTCTGGGATGGTCTCCTGGGCTCTCTGGAAACCCTCCTCTCTCATAATAACATAGAGTTATACATAGAATGGAGGTTAAACAATTGGCAGGGAATCCTTAGCAGTGACTTTGAAATTTATTTTTTAATCAAGAGAGAGTGAGAAGTCACTAGGATTAGAATTCTCACCAGCGCCTAGCCTTCTCACCCTAGGATGATACATCTGATTCATGTGAACGCCTGCGTGGCCTGAAATCCTATACTGCGAAATCATTTTCCAACCCGCCCACTTTACTATTTGTACTCCCAGATTGGTCTTTGCCTAATTTCATTCAGCCTAGAGCTAATTTTGGTTGTCTCTGTGACCATGATGAATCTCATGAATCTGGTAGAAGTTCTACGGATATTCTGTGGGTTAGCATGACATGTGAAGTCAGGGCATGAGACTCATGCTGTTTTACAAGGCAATAGTCTAGTTTTCTTCTTGGAGTAAATGAAGAAGACAAAAGGCCTCCTGGTTATCTGCCCATCGAGCGGACTATGGCCCTGTAAAACAGCACATCTGTCCTGCTGAAGCTCAAATAACAGGCTGGAGAGACAAAATTAGCATAGATGCACATGAAATCAAAATGATGCACAGAGAATCAAGATGACAGCTTTGGGTCTCCGCCATGTTCCCTGAATCTGCTTTGGATTCCACTTGCTCATCAAAGATGCAAAATATCTCATATAGCTTTTCAAGACAGGGAAATCATTTCTTTCTTTTATGGTGGCAGATTTTGCTTGACTTCCTTTGTTAAGCTTAAGCTGGAAAACAAAAGTTAACATTTGTGTTCTTTGCTTCCTGCATCTCTGCAAACTGAGGATTTTAGTGTTAAGATTCTGACTTCCTAATATGAATATTCTCCTGCTTTCACATCGACCTAGAATGTGGTTGGGTTTTTTAACATATGGATCTACATGTGAAATGCGAATAGTCTGTTGGTCAGGATTTGGACAAATGCAGATTGTCAAAAGCTACCTGGATTTGCGGGGAGGGTTTGAAATGTTCCTTAATGAGTGATTGTGGATGTTTCGATTTCACAGCTCAGTGCCTTTCTGAGAAACTGATGTACCATTTTGAAAAGAAGAGGGAACTTCCATCAGTTTGAAGATTCAAATTATAATTTGGTTTAAAATGCCTTTAAGTAGTAACTCATTCATGGTTAAAAACCTTAACAACCATGACTACAACAGTAATAATAGCTCTAATTTCTTGAGCAGTTGCTACCCAGGACTGTGCCTGGCCCTTGACATGCTTTATTTCCTGTAATGCTCATAACAACACTGTGAGGTAGAAGCTATGACCCATCCCCATTAACAAGTCGTTTTTATTTTTCTTTTCAATTGTAGTAAAAACACATAACATAAACACATTTTTAAGTGTACGAGTCTGTAGTGTTAAGTAGATTCACATTCTTGTGCAACAGATCTCCAGAGCTTTTTTGTCTTGCAAAAGTGAAACTCGGTACCATAAGACAACAACTCCCCATTCCCCCTCCTCCATCCCCTGGCAATGAGTGTGTATCCATCCCCATATTATAACTGAGGAACACTGAGGCACAAAGAAACATGTATGAGTCTGCCCTGTAGCTCAAAAGTATAGAATTGGTATAAAACCTAGCTCTATTTGACCCAAAGCATGTGCTCCAGGCTTACACCCTGGGCTTGTGGATTGTTCTTTGAGTGGGTTGCCTGGCCACCTGAAGCAGAATCATCTGATGGGGAGGTAGCTTGTTAAAATGCAGATTCTTGGGCTCCATCCTATGAGGTTTCGTGCAGAAGGTCCGGGGCTTGGCCAGGAACCCTCTGATGACTCTAATGCACACTGAAGTTTGAGAAGCTCTGTGTTTTAGTTCTCCAGGGTAGAAATGGTTAGGATGGCTCTTATGTGGGTACAACTCCATCCCTGCTCTCAAGGAGCCTACAGTTTGCAGGAGGAGACACGGAAGAGAAGAAGCAGGAGCCACAAAATGCAGCAAGAATTGGAGACAAAGCCAGTGTGATGAGCAGGGAGACCAGAGGCCTGAAAAGGCTCCGCTTCTTACCCATCAGGACCATGCCTGCCATTCTGCACTGTTGGCTTGGACATGTATTGTGCACCTCGTGCACGGCATGCATTTCCCACTAGAGCTGTCATGGGGCTCCAGCTCCGTGCACAATGGGCTTTCATTCAGCAATTACCTATTGAGTTATCTGTTGTAATAAATCACTAGTCAGCCACTCTGGCACATCTTAGTATACACGTCTATGGCTTCAGCCTCCTGGAAATGAAGAGCAGTATCACACCTTAGCATAGGTGTTACCTGCATAGGAAGGAAAACAATTACTTATTGGGCTGTAGTTTTTCTTTTCTTTTTTAAAATATTTATTTACTCATTTGGTTGTGCTGGGTCTTAGTTGAGGCATGCGCACTCCTTAGTTGCTGCTCACTGGCTCCTTAGTTGCAGCACGTGGGCTCCTTAGTTGTGGCATGCGAACTCTTAGTTGCGGCATGCATGTGGGATCTAGTTCCCTGACCAGAGATGGTACCCGGGACCCCTGCATTGGGAGCGCAGAGTCTTCACTACTGCACCACCAGGGGAGTCCCTGGGCTGTGGTTTTTCTAACATCTGGGTCATCACCTGGTGGTAAGATAGGTATTGAAATAACATGAATTTTATCAAACCCTGAAGTTCTTCAGTGGGGGAGTATCTGACTTACAGTTTGATGGCAAAAGGACTGGTGATGATGGTGGTGGTAGTGATGAGAAGTAAGCATATCTATGGGAAATAGTCATAGATTCTGCATTTCTGGCACTTAGCCCTTGAGACTTTTTTTTTCTAGAGTACTAAAAGTAATTTTCTAGCACCCATAAATTGATCTAATTCCTTCCCTACCCACTGTATTTTCAAATAACTTCTTTGGACATTCAGGGCGTTCCCTTTGGCACATTCCCACGATGGTGTTGCTGTGTCAGAATTAATGGTAATATTTGAGCGCAGCTGTTACAGTGACACTCTTTTTGTTCCTCTATGATGCTAAGTCTTATGCCCAATGAATTATCTACCTCACTACAGTTCCTAGTGAATTCCTAAAACTTTTAGTCAGTGCTGGCCACTATGGAATTTGTCTTAAGGACCCTGGTTGTGCCCTCTTCTTGCTAAAATCTCTCAGGCCCAGCCCTGACCTCCTGTCACATGGTTCTACTTTACTCCTTGATACCCCCAAAATGGGGGAAATGATGCTCTCACAGGGACACAGATGGACATGAATTCACTCTTTCTTTCCCATGTTTCAGCCTATCACAGCTGGAGAGTCCTTGGACAGGCCCTAGTATGGCTTTGGTCCCCTCACAATTTGGTTAAGGGGTAAGGATTTAAGTTTGGTTACCAGGCACCCAAAGCTCAGTGGGGAGGCTGCCCAGCTCCCAGGCTGGCTAGCAGAGGTCTCGCTGAAAGTGTGCTGGGACATTTACAGGGGAGTTGCACCTTCCTAATCGGGACTGTGACGTTGTTTTTCTAAAATATCAGAGAAGACCATCCATTTACTTAAACCTTGCTTTGACCCCCTTTGGACTCACAGAATCAAGTGCAATCTCCTTAGCAGGGAGCCCAATGCTCCCCGTGATGATACCAGGCCCTGCCTCTGCTCTCAGCTTAGTCTCCTGCTATTCCACACACACACACACACACACACACACACACACACACACACACACCTCTGCACCTCTCCTACAGGCTCTGCTTTCTGCTCTGATGGTCCTTTTCCTGTCTATCCAGCAAACTGTTCCTTATGCTTCAAGATGTCAGAGATGTCATGTCTGTGAAGCATTTCCAGACTTCCCTGGTTGGGCTCATTTCTCTCCTTCCTTCCCTTACACAGCCTCCTGTTACAATGCTTGTCACACTCCACTGTAATTACTTGTTTACATTGCTGTCTCCCTCAATGGGCTGAGAAGTCCTTGAGGACAGGGTCTCATATATTTTTGAATCCCTAGCACTCAAAACATGGTTCCAAGGGAAGCTTGTTTCTTTTGTGGGGCCTGAGCCGGGTGACTGAGGGGAGAATGACTTGGGAAGACAGAATCAATCTTACCTTTCTGCTCTCCTTTATCTGCAAGGCTCTTTCTGTGCCACTTGATCTTTCCCTGGTCTGGTAGTACTCCCTGGTCAGTTGACCAAGACTTGCTGAGCCTCCAGTAGGACACAGGGACTGACCTAAACAAATGTGATGTTGGGTTGGGGTCAGGTTAACTCATGCAGATGACTTAACAGTTAAGTGGTGCTTAAGGAATTAGAAGCTGCAGAGAGAAAGAGCCATCAAAATAGGGTGCTTTGGCCTGGGAAGGGCTTTGAGGAACAGGTACTTTATTTATTTGGCCGAGCTGCACAACCTGCGGGATCTTAGTTCCCTGACCAGGGATTGAACCTAGGCCATCCCTCAGCAGTGAAGATGCAGAGTCCTAACCACTGGACCATCAGGGAGTTCCCAAGGGAACAGGCACTTTTAAAGTCAGCTTTAGAAGGTTAGGGATGCCAAATGAAGGTCAAGAGAGGGGTAGAGGAAACGGAGAAGCACATCCAGATGTGCCAGTGAGGTTGGCCTTCTGTGTTCTGCAAGAGCCCCCTACGCCTCTGGTCACCAGTGACTCAATAGATCAAGCAAAACGAAGGACCACAGTATGAGATACTGGATGTGTCTGTTGACAAAGGGGTTTCTCTAGGGCCTGAGGAAAGGGAGCCTAATCTAGCCTCAATGAAAACAATCTGGAAGAGGGACAACAGACTTCTTTTATGACAAGACATGCAGGGCTGTCTCTGCTTGATGCAGCCCAACTGGAACCCACAGGACTCCCTCTGTTCTCGATGCCTGCCCTGGTGAACCCAAGACTCACTCAGCCCTGGTCCCCGAGGGCAGGAAGTTGAACCACGTGTTTCCTTTTCTTTATCCTGGGTAATTTTCCTCTGTCCTAGGGTAGTTTTGGGATCCAACAATCTGATTCACAGCTACAAAAACTGCAGTTCAGTATTAGTTCATATTTTAAAGGAACTTATGAGTAGGATAGGACTAAAATCTAGAATCCTTCACCCTAAATCTCAAGCTCTTCCTACTAATCAGTGTACCTCAAAGCATGGCTGGTGGGACTTCCCTGGTGGTCCAGTAGTAAAGAATCCACCTTGCAACTCAGGGGACATGGGTTTGATCCCTGGTCAGGGAACTAAGATCCCACATGCTTCAGCGCAACTATATCCGCACACCACAATTACAGAGCTCGTGCGCCTCAACTAGAAAGCCTGTGTGCTGCAAACTACAGAGCCCATGCGCTCTGGAACCCTCATGCCACAACTACAGAGCCTATGTGTCCTGGAGCCTGTGTGCTACAACTAGAGAAGAGAAAACCTGCATGCCACAACTAGAGAGAAGCCCACCTGCCACAACAAGAGATCCTGCATGCCTCAATGAGATCCCACGTGCTGCAACTAAGACCTGACGCAGGCTCCCCCTCCAAAAAAAAAAAAAGCATGGCTGGTAACCATGGTACCTAAGATGATTACAGAAAAAATTAATATCAAAAATTTTAATATATATTATTTTACATACACTGTAGTTTAACAATTTATTTTGATGTGATTTATAAAAAATAACTAGCATATCTAAACTGTTATTTCAGAGATATTATTACTTAGAATGAAGTTGAAAAAATTAATGATATATATAGGTAAGGTCCAGACAAGCAAATACGTGAAAATGAGGTTTTAATAACTGACTTGGGAACAAGTGAAATGCAACGTGCTTCCATCCTGAGTTTCCACTGGGAAGCTTTCACTATAATTATTATGATGGCAGAAACACCAAAGGATATTTTCAGTGAGAAAAAATTCAATAATAAAAATGTGAATGACATTTTAAGTCCTCAAAAAACCCCAAACATTTGTAAGAAGGATTAAAGGAGGTGACATTTGATCCTTGTATGTGCTTCTGAATATTAGTAACCCTTTGTTTTGTGGATAAACATCTTTTAGAACTGCCACTGAGAGTAAAAGAATACTATTGATGTGGGAAATAGAGAATGTGTTTTTCTTTTTTAAACACTTTAAATTGTAGCGATAATTTGATAGGTATTTTAATATTTTGAATTAAAAGTCAATAGTCGTTTACTCCTATGACCAGAGAATTTACAGATGCTAATACATCTCTACTTGAAATTTCTAAAAGCTCAACTGAAGTCTTTCAGCATGGGCAATTCACATTGGGCTAATCTGTCCTTACTACAAGCACTGAAATTCTGACGGGTGACATTCCATGGCCTTTGATGGGGAGGCCCTTTAAATGATTCATGAGAATGTAACAGTTGGAATATTTGAAGGAGGTGTGTTTTGTGTCTGATTGGGGAATATAGTGACAATTCGGGCCGGCTGAACTGCTTCAACAGGATCCCTTCAGCCTTTGCCTCAGAGCACCGCCTCAGAGGGGGTGTCCGGTGCTAGGGATCCTGCATCCTGGGCAGCCTGTCAGATTTATTTTCCAAGTTCTGAAAGGTGGAAGAGCCTGGAGAAACTCCCTCCTCATCCCTCCCTTCCTTCCCCCGGTCTTTCCCCTGTGGCTCTCTGGCTTGAAAAAAGAGCATAGACTCCTCCATGGAGAATGGGATGGAGGGTCCAGTATGCCCCCCCAGTGCATTTCCACCTGCCAGGTCAGTGCTGCCTGAGAGGACATGAGGCTCACCTGTCCAAGCGGCCCCTCTGTGACTTTCCACCAAACAGAAATGGGAAACCCCCTGGGGATGAGCACATTCTGAAGTGGAACTCAGGAGCCTGCAGCTGAAACAAACAGTGCACAAAGACACGTGCAGAGAAAGGGACTTGCTTCTCCGGGTTCTCCCATTTGAGGCCGTGGTTAGGAACATGGGCTTTCAGGTCAGCTCCACCTGAATTTCAATGCAGGCGCTGCCTTTTCCAAGCTGGGTGTGATCTGTGACAAATAATGTTACTTTTCTGAGCCTCAATGTCTACATCTGTAAAATGGGGATGATAATACCACCCTTGTAGAGTTGTTGTGAGGATTAAATAAAATAATACACATCACTTAATGGGCTCTCAGTGCACAGGAGCTGCAGCTGCTACCACCACTACCATTACTGACACCACTGCTGTGGCCATGCCCCCGGTGAGCTGCTGCCACTACCGTTACCAGGGCGATCACCTCCACCTGATGGCTATTACCACCACCATGAGCACTGCCACCACACTGCTGCTATTACTGCTACTGCCATTGTTAGTCAGAGACAGTGTGATTCGATTTATCACAGAAAGGGCCAGTAAGAAGCAGAGCGTTTGGATTATGACAGGATTTTAAGATTCCAGAGTAGCTTTGAGGGTTCTGAGAGACATCAGCGTTCTTGAAGATGTAATGAGTAGAGGCCGACACGTGCCTAAAGCTTCCTGTTCCCTCTAAACGCTTATAAATCATAGATTGAATTGTCCCTTTAAGAAATGAGACTCAGAGGTACTATATATGTGACACAGCACCAGTATTTGAAAACAAATACATTTAAAAGAATTTAAAAACTTAGAATATCAGCTGGAGGAGATACTAATCAAATACAGGTGACCAGAAGTTGGGAGCATAGCTTATGCTGGAGACAGTGGTGAAACAGGACCGTTTTCAGCAGACAGTGAGCAGGAAAAGGAAGACTACTAGCAGAGACCAATGGCCTGATGGGTTTATGAAAAGAGGAGATTCTTTGGAACGGGGGCACTGAATGGATGTAAAATGAAGAGACATCATTAACATTTTGCTTTTTAAAAAGGAAACGAAATCATTTAGCTTTAGCTCTACACAGGAAATAGAAACACTCAGGTGTTGGACTTGGTAAGATTAATTTGAGACTTTACCAATAGTTTTTGGAAGCAGGAGGAATAAAGAAGAATTATATTTAGAAGATGAATTTGGCAGGGAAGATGGAGGCTGTGGAACAGTAGGGAGGAGAGCTGAGGTGAATGTCTGGGTCAATTATCTTAATATGTGACCAGTCCTGAGTTGTCTACTTGCCCAGATGGAGGGTCTCAATGGACCAGGGCATCCTCACTTCACAAACGGATAGGTAGACCAAAGGTGCCTTCTGTTTTTAAAATTCTTCTCAGAACCCACTAAATGTAGGCAATAAGATTTATCTTTTAAAATAGGCAGAATGATCAGACAGGAATAGACAAGTCTATTTTAAATATCTTTTGATAAGGAAATCTGGAAAAATCGGGCCAAGTATGCCACATGGAAAGCTACCTACCAAGGTGAAACAATTGGATTTATAAGCATATTGCAATCCAAAGGAGTTTCCACATTTGCTAGCAAATTGAGGTTGTGCTTAATTTTCTGTTTGTTAAATAGCTTTATTGAGGTATAATTTGCATACCATAAAATTCACCCATTGTTAAATATATAATTTATTGAATTTTACCAATTACATAGAGTTGTGCAACTATCACCTCTCAGATTTTTTTGAAACGAAATCTTGTTGGAAAATATTTTTAACACTGAGATAAATGTGTAAATACTTGCATTTAATTCAGAATATTTTATGTCAAATTTAAGCTGATATTGCCTCTGAGAAAAGCAGAGAATGAGGGCCATTTTACAACAGCTTGCAGCTAAGACCAATAATGTTAAATTTCTTCTATTCCATATGCTGCAGGCTTATTCTTTCTTTGGAAAATATATCTAAATGAAATAACATTAACTAGAAGGCACTTTAAACTTTAAAACATTTACTAAAATACAACTGATGAACAATAACTGATGAAATAATTGGTGAAAATTTTTTCTTTCAACTTTTCTAGAAGGGAAAAAAGGTCAGTATCATATATATTGTTAAAAAGTAAAACGAATAATTTCTTTTTAGCACTGCTGGAAATTTAGAAACCAGTTAGCTAAACAGCATTTACTAAATGTATGTCGGGTACCTATTTCCATCCAAGATGCTGCAGGGAGATACGTGATAGAAAGAATTCTTTACTCTCTGGGGTAGTGGTGAGAAATGCCCCCACTTTTTTTTCACTGAGGTCCACTAACCTAAAATGGAAAAAAAAAGAGAGAATTCTAGAAACTCTTGATTTATATTTTCTAGTAAAATAAAACCTCCATTTGCCTGCTTTTAATATAAATAAGAATTACAAAATTCTTTAATAAGTACCACAAAATATTAAAAGAATGTGCTGAACTTCTCTGTTATAATCAGCTGAAGGAAAGAAGGCAGGGGATCCTGGTGGGGTGTGGAGATGATGTGGTGAGAAAGGAAGAGAGATATAAAGAAAAAGGGGAAACAAAAAAGAATCCATGGAAAGGGGCTCAGGGAAGGAACAGGAGGACATACACAGAAACACACATGCAGACCCATACATCCTAAGAGGGAGAAATACCCTAAGAGGAAAAGAGAGAGGGAGATGTCCGAGGAGTAAAACCATTCTTTCATGGCCCTTATTTGGCTCTTGCTTTTAAAGGCACTGAAAGGCATGGTGTGTTTTTGCAACCACAGGTGTAACTGAGAACAGGACTTTGGGAACTTGTCCTTTGAGTGAGATGAAACTGAGCTCGGGGCCAGATACGGCCTCTTTGCCAAAGGCCCCTGGTCTTGCTCTGAGAGTTTCCAACCTACCTTAGGAGATTGAATGACTAATAAAACAGAATGAGGTTTGCAGTGATCAGAGCCAGGAAGTCTTTCTGGGGCAGGGCAGGTGGACAAGCACAGGATAGAACTGAGAAGGAGGGAGCAATGCAGGGACTAATAGCTTGGAAGGTTGGGAAGGTACATGGATACTCTGCTCTTTGCTTCTCCTTCAGTTTCTGCTCACGCAAAAAAAAAAATGTGTAGGATTAAGAAAAAGATTCTAATCTGAACTAATCAAATTCACATTTTGTTTGTGACTGAATACTTTTAAAGCTCTATCTAGTTTTGGTCATTAGTGTGCAGATTCATTGTGACCAAACTGAAACCAGATTTAAGCTAGCTATGTTCACATCTTTATTTACAAAGTGAGCCCTGGATTCTAGTTGGGGCTCTATCACCACCTTGGCTGTGAGTGACCGTGGGTAACTACCAAACCCTTGTTGGGTCTCGGTGTATTTTTTAAGTTGTAAACTGAAGGGATTTAACTAGAAGATTTCTGAGATTTCATCCAACTTACAGAATTACATTTTTTTAATTGAATTGAGCAAGAAAAAAATCCTGAAAAATATAAACCAGAATAGAAGTATGTTGATTAAAATATCCTTAAGAATGTGTTATAAATTAAAGATGAAACAACTTTTAAAATTATCAGATTTAACCTACACATAAATTTTTTTATCCTCTAACACTAAACCAGCCACTTGCCACCAAACCTATGTGAAATAGGATATGATCAGCAATAAAACTGTACTGCCTTGCTTTAAATGTTTAGAAATCTGCAATTTGTTGTTAATCAAATCAACCTTAAAGTTATCATTGGCAGACTCTCAACTTTTCTAAGAATTTGACTTTTTAAAGTCAAAATTATGGCATATAGTTCTAAAGATCTTCAATGAACAAGGAAATGGAGACATGCGATAACTAAGCATCTCCAAAGTAGAGTGATGTCCCTTCCTCTTTCATTTTCACTGGCAATCACTCAGTTCTGATTTTAGTATTTCTGCTTACAAATAAAGGGGGCAAGGCTGTGGGTGGTGGGATGCATGAGTGTGGGAGGGCACACTGTTGTCTATTAGTGGAATCAACCCTTTCCTTTGACAAAGACAACAACCAAATCTTTGGATGGTTTATTTGATCTGCCTGAAAGAGTGGCAGTGGGATTTCTGGCACTTGAATAAGCGGAAACAATATTTTTGGCTAGAGAGACTTCTGAGTTCTCTCAGGGAGCCTTCTAGAAGGCCATCTGGACCAAACAGTATTTCTTTTGTAAAGCCCTGCATTTGGAAACACAAATGAAAGGTGTGTGAGCCACAAATACCTATGAAAATAATTTGCTTTCAACATTGAGGAGGGGGTATTATTCTTTGTAATTTTCTAGACGAAAAGACTTACATGAGGGAAAAAAACCTCTTTCTTTTTTCTTTATTAAGATATAAGTTCCCAATTTATATTCCTGTAGAGGATATGCTTATTAATGTAAAGATATTAATCTGCATTATTGCTCTCTCTTGAGTGAAGTTAGAATGTTTTGGTTACGTGTGTTGTTTATAGTTTTTATGTCAGCTAGTGACCTTGTCTTTGACCTTTATAATTACTAGCGCAACCTAGATTTTAAAGGTGGACACTTCCCCTTCCTTGATTTTTAGCCAGCTTGCGAAGATATAATGAACAAAAAATATTGAAAAACAAACAAAATCCTTCCAAAACCAAATAAAGCATTTACAAATTTACTATGAATAAAGTAGAGTGCTTAGAACACTGGAAATGAAGCAAAGCTATATTTGTAGCCAGACACTGCAGAAATATGAATATTCTAGCAAAGTACTTTTAAACATGGATCTTATGTCATCCATGTTGCTATTCTTTAATATCTTTTGCTATTCTTTCACATTTTTCTGTTAGAGCCTCTATTTGAAAAGAAATGGTAAATTCTTAAATTAGGATTTCCTGGGATTATCAATTATTTTACAAAAGCAACTGACTAGTTCCTGTAGCTGTCATTTTTGCCCAAGAAGTGATGAATTTAGCACTGAGTTTATAATACAGACATGAAAAAATACTCAGTATCATACATATATGAATGTACATATACTGTATAAACATGTATGTTATTTATATACAAATTATATATATACAAATTACAATTTCTATTGATATAAACTAATATTAACTAATTATGTGCTTGAGATGGTTTCATTTCAATTACCCAATTTCATCCTAGACACAATTCTTAGTTTATAATAAAAGAAGTGTTAAAATCATATTTTAAAATAAACAATACTAAATTCAGTTCTGAATGGAGAATTTCCAAATATTTGAATCACTGTTATTATAAAAAAATGACATTAAAAAGTGAAATTAACTTTTAAGAAAATACTTTACAAATTTAAAACAAGTCACATGGGAGTGATATATCCTGGCTAAAATATTTCACCAAATAATTTGAGACTAAAATAATTCATGACATGCAGGTTGTATCTCAAAATATATTTTTCTGGAAGGATGGAAGAAAGAAACAAATTTGATTAATAGTGCGGATATATACCTCACAACTGATGTCAGTAAAGTAGACATACTTTATCTTATGGGAATTAAAATAGGAGCACAGAGTAAGTGGAATGTTTAAACTTTTTCCAACAGATTGTAATGAGTCCCTAAATATCAATCTACAGCCCTAATTCTTATGATGGGGACTGTTGTGCCAGACAAAATTTTTTAGCTTGAAAATATCTTTAGTTTCCTGAAACAAAGCAGTCACAAGTATCATTACCTGCCAAATAGTGACAGAGTATATAAGCAGATTATTATTTTTTAATGTATTTTTCATCCAACATTAGACTAAGGGCATCAAACTTTATTTCCTTAGAACTTCTAATTAATATAAAACAAAATTTTCCATGATACTAAAGACTAAATCCCAATAATTTATCTACTTGTGATCTAAGTATTCTCATGAATTTTGTTATTTGGAGGGGACAGGAAAAAAAAGGTAGAACTTTAATTTTTGAATACTAATACTACTTGTTATTATTATAATAAGTAGTATTACTATAGAAAATACAAATGACCCAGCACTAACTGTGAACTTCAGCTATACCTTTCATCTTAGGGTGGAATATAATTTAAGATGGGAGCAGCAAGTAGAGAAAAGCAATGATACATAATTTTTCCTTCTTGGGGCATTTCTACTTGAAAGCATTACTTGAATGAAATTTTCATCAGAGGGTGAAAAAGGTCTTTTAGAAATTTATAAGTGTCTCACTAGGACACAAACCATCCGTTTCCTGTCGTTGAAAGAGTCACCTGTGCTTTGGACAAAGTATCCGAGGGTTTATGTTTTCATCAGTGAGTCGCATTTGAAATAAAACAGATTAGGTGTTTGTTGGAAGCAGTACTTTATACAACTGAGCGACCTATTTATACTAAATCTTTACAAACAGAACCTACATTATTTAAACCCCAAGACCCCTCAAGACCCAGAGTCACCTACCTGCAGACCCAATTTTTGTGACCAGCCAATTTATAGGCAAAGTGAAAGAAACATGTGAACTGGATAAAATAACCATATGTCCCCACTGGAAGCCCCATTACTTGAATCATTTAAACCTTGCTGGACAAAGCACCAGGAGAATTTGCTGTAGGAAACAAACCTACACGAATGGGGCAGGGAAGAAATGACCTAATAGTTAGTCTCCCTTCTGCTCTAATTTCTATGGTTCTGTGTTAAGAAAAGCTGTTCTACCACACTGTTGTGAAAACTTATGCCCCAATAAGAGGGCATTTCCTATTAGAAAAAAAAAAAAACACCAGTCCAGAATTTAACATTTCAGTTGCCATCATCAAAAGGCAAGGACACTTTAGGGCAATTTTCCCTGGGAATAGCGCTTTCAAGATACAATGGAAAAGTGTTGTTTTTCCCTCATTCAGGAACTTAAATGCTGATAAAACAGCATTTAAGTGTTTCTAGTTTGAATTTTGTTTGCTGGCTACTGAAACTTAGGGTAACCTCCCCCACTCCAGCTGCTTATAATGCCAATGGCATTCTTTTATTCAACATGAAACCCAGTGTAGACAGTTCAGGAAGGCAGTGTTGGCCCAGACTGGAACTCTACTTGGTCTGCTGTTTTGATGGTCCCATCCTGCCTCAGTTTATTTCAGCAGGAAGTATTTACCAGGTGCATATCCTTAGCTGGCATAAGGTACACACAGAGTTACAGAACATTTAGTGAGTGTGTGCACAGGCAAGAATGCAGGAGAAGGGAGTGGATGGAGTTATTCGCGTGTATAAACGAAAAGTACATGGCTCTTCTCTCTCGATATATATCTATATTTATTCATGGAGGATCTGGATTTTAGAGGCAAGATAGAGAAATGGACATAAAACATAATGTCGAATGGAAAGCTATTTTTATGAACGGCAATGTGTGTGTGTTGTTTCTTTTTTTGATGGTCACTATTGACTTGAAACAAAACAATGCTATTTATCCTGAAATTGGTATGAGTCCAAATGGGATGTTTCCAGTGTCACATATTCTGCCTTTTGATTTCAAGTGCAAGTTTGTGCAAAGATGAGCCTGCAACTGTGTGAGAGTAAGCATGCGTGCATGGTCGGAATTGAAGGCAGGTAATGAGAGGGAGGGAGTGACCCATTTAATATTGTTACCTACTTTCGAAAGTCCTGGGATTTTTTTGGTGTTTTTATTGCCAGTGAAAAGTGTAAGCACACTTCTCACGCTGATGTCACCAGTTCACCACTGAAAACCAATTTTGTTCTTTTGTTTTGTTTTGTTTTTGATAGGGGGTACTGTTTAACATTTAGAACCTTTATAATGTTTCAACATCCTTTCTCCCCTGAGTACTTTTGCATTATAGGCATCAAAACTTCACTCCTTATGTAAGTAACAAGGCCGAGGTTAGATATAATCTCTGGGATAGATTTATAAATGCAACTTTACCCCCATTGTCTTAAAAAGAGGCAAACAGTATTATTGCAAATAACCTTTAAGATAATTAACTGACAATGCTGCAACTAGCATAAAATCTTCCTTCAGGCGACACCTAATTTAAGTGTTACTGGCACAAAGTGGAGACAGATTGTGCATCACCACTGCAATATTTACATAGCAGAAACCCACAGAGCAGGAAACGCGAGGCTCAATGATGCACTAAATTAGGAACAACCGTACTCCAGTGTTAATTTGCTTTCCATTCTATCCAAATCTCAGGTCCAGAAATTGGTACTAACACATATACAACCTCCCACTCTTAAATGACTAAACCGGAGGAGATTTTTGTACTTTTTTTTCCCCGAAAATTAAAATAACTTGAAATTTATATCTTCTCTCCACAAGAACCATTTGATCAAACTGTGTTTATTTCATTACAACTTGTTCTCATTTTGATCTAAAATTATTTTCATATGAATGCTGCATTGGGGTCTGTAGAGTAAAACTAAACAGACTTCTATTTTCTCAAAGGCTGCCAATATAGTGTATGAAAAGAATAAAATGAGAAACTTGAGAGCCAGTTAGTGAAACATTTAGGAACGTGGAAGGGCAAATCTACCTTAAGTGAATTTCTCACTGATGCATGTTGTCCCCCCTAAGCCCACACACATCCTCTGCACCAAAATACAATGAGTTTTTAAAAACCACTCAAACAATCTTTTTTTCATTCTTCCCCACGGTATTTTAAACACCAGTCTCACCAATGTTTCAAAGCATTAACAAAACATTTACCTTTCCTAACTGTTGATGTTCTTTAAAGGCAGCAATCAGTTCTTCAGCCCATTTAATTTTTTCAGGGGAAGGAGAAAACTGCTCCTGGACCACAGCAATCTGGTTAGGGTGTATCACCTGCTTACCTACAAGAAGATTAATAACACCGGAAACACAAAACAACAAACAGATGTTCAAACAAAATGTCTCAGCTACGCCAGGCTCCTGAATGCCTTACAGACTGTATGTAAAATAACTAATCATTTTTAGAACTTTTTAAAAAGAAAATAACCACAATCAGGCAGGCTCTTCCAGAATATCACATAAGGACAAATACAACGAGAGTAATTGTGTTTCCGATCCTATAGAAATGCCACCTTAATGCAGATAATCTCTCATTTTTAGTTACAGGTGGATTGACCAGGCAGCTCACTGAATAACTGCTTTGGCTGGAACTTTAAAAGGATAATGTCCGCAAATAGAGTGATGATTTTGAGTTAAAGTAGAAAAAAATTACGTTAATTCTTTCAAGTTCTGTAAGTTGTCTTTTGCTTATTCTGTACCATTACCCCACCTCCCGTGATTTCTTTTAAAACTGGTCTGCTGATTTTCATAAAGCTTACAGAAGCAGACATTACAACTATATTACTATCTAATATTGTCTTACAATAATATATTTAATTTTCTTTCTTTTAGATGAATGTAGTGTATCCTTTCTAACCACTAAGAGAAAATTGGATTTCAATGAAAAACATTTTATTCAGTATTGTAAAACAGAAGGCAGATTTGAACACTGTGGTCTCTAGGTTACTCCACTGAAGAATGTTTAAATAAAAAATTACATAAAGTTTCTCTAACCAAACCCTCCCCCCCCAGATTTTCCCTTTTTGCTTATAGAATGAAGACTGGATATTTCTCCTTTATACAGATTCTTAGACACCCCAGAAGATCTTATTTCTGTAGTAATAGCTGTAAAAAAAGCTTTAAAAAAGAATCAAATAAAAACATTACACAAAGATAAGAGTCACAGGATTCTATGAAATCACACAGTCATTAAAAAAACAATTTAACAATCAGGGAAGAGTAGAATCTAATCAGGTCATTAATAAAATGTAACATAATTTAATGTTATAATAAGGATGAGATTATATTTTATTATATGATAAAATTATAGGCATATTTGGTTCTTTAAAAATGAATGTACATTTAATGATAATTTACTCTGCTAAGTATATTGTTGGCATATCAATTTGCTTTGCTTTTGAAAGTTGTGGTAACAGTACAAATTATATCCCTGACGCTTTATAAAAGGTCCATTCCTGTTACTGTTATTATTCTGTTGAATAGTAAAAAGAACGTTTCTAAAAAAATTATTTTAGTATTTTATGAAAAAAGTTTAAGTAAATAAATATAACAATATTTTTTCTTTACAGTAGCATAATTAAAACATCCTTACATTGCTATTTCATTCTTATCTGTCAGCATACTAATAAAACATTAAAATCCTGTATAAATAAGGATGCTTTAAATTATTTGAGGAATAATTTCTTGGAACAAATTATATCGATGATGACAAATGAGAGTTTTTTTCAATAGTAGATACTGAAATTATATTTAAGTAATCTAACAGTTGTTACAATATTATTAATAAAAGATGGCAGTCCTGGTAGTCATTTTGTACTAATTGTTAGTCCTGAATTTTATAATTTATGTACATAATTTATACTGATGTGTAAAAAGCCAGATTTCATGGGAACTTCTTGGTACAGACACAATAAACTGACAGGCAAAAGATAAAATATTTACAATGCTGTGAAACTAATGATGGCTTTCAAGTAGCCATATTTTGATACTGAGGCTAATTTTAAGATATGTATCAGGTTTTAGAAATTTACGAACCTCCATATGTGAAGTTATCTTTTGTCAAATCTTATGTATCCCAACAACTGAACATCAGACTTTAATGCCATGTGGGAGCGAAGCAAATATTTTATACAGAAGAGTTGTTATTGACAAGTTACTGAGAGGGTGCAAAATTGGAAGACATTAAAATTTATGACCATGAAATCCTTTTTACAGTACCACTTGATATATCGTGCTTTAAATCAATACCTGTCAAGTCTTTTAGGTAACTGTATGATGGTGTCATTTTTGTCTCCTACAAAAGACTGTAAAAAAGAAGAAAACCTATAGTGCTTCATATTTATAATCTTTCTTCTCAGCATGTAGTACTGGAATAACTGTGATGACTAAGTCGGCTGTTAAAGCTTTATTCCGAGATTTATTTTTGGCTTCTTTTTATAAAAATAATTTCTAAAGTTAATAGTCATTTATACAGCCAATGCATTGATTCAAAATCAATCTACATGGATTGTGGCCCCGTGAAACAATGATTACAGAAAAGAAACTGTAACCCGCTGTTTGATGCATGGCTAAGTTTCAGAAAACTACAACTCATTAAAAAAATATCTAATTTTTGGAAGTCCAGAAAATCCTTATAGCACAGGTCCGTATCAGTGTTATGGATAACACAATACTTTATTCAATTTTAAAACTTTCAACCACTTGCTTCAGATAGGGTGTGCAGCTCTCCTTCTTTCCTCCCCTCCTTCCTTCCTTCCCCCTTTCTTTCCTGCCTTCTTTCCTTCCTTTTCTGCCTTCTTTCCTTCCTTTTCTCCCTTCTTGTGCAAAGCCCAAAGTATGGCAATTAAATGACAAGTAATTAGGACAAACAGACTGTGAGTGGTCTAAAATACTCATTAAAGCACTTATTGTTTTAAAATACTACAAATAATTTCCTATCTTTTTATCAGACTAATTACCTTTTATTGGTGTATAGAAATATAATTGAGACAACAAAGACCTTCTTTCTAAAAATTGCAAAATGGCTCTGAAGTTTAGTTTCCTACTTTACTGACTTGTTCACTTGAATATATAATGGGCTCTGTACCCTCCATGCCTCCCCATTCTCTCCCCCTCCCTCCCACTTCCATTTTTTTGGTGTGATTTAATACTCCCTGTTGTTGAGAAACAATAGTGCCAAGTCCGTAAGCTCCTCATGCTGAGTTGGGCACAGTCTAGAAATTTAAATCTGATTTGAAATAACTTGTCTTCTACGATTGAATGAGGGACAAATTTAATTCAGTCCTGTTTCTTGGAGAAACTCTCAAACTCCCTTATAAGTTCTGGAGCAAACATTTACCCCAGAGGAAGCAGAGGACACCCAGGTTATCCTGAGTGATGGGGAGAGAGGCCCCCATCAATTCAGTGTTTTCTATTTTTTACTGTATTAGTGCCCATTTCAGAGCAACATCTGGCTGCTTGGCAGCCAGTGCCACAGATTTTAGACCAACAACATCGGGGTCTATTAGATAGATTTCATGGAGTTTTTCTCCAACTTTTCCATTTGGGCCACACCCTAACAGGTCGTTGGAAAGAGGCGGGTGTCACAGGCACAGAGATAAGGACAATATCAGGGACTCGGTGGAGGGACTCTTTCTTTCTCAGTCACTGTTAAATTTAGGGAGAATTCATTTATTAATAGTTCAGATGACTGAGAAATATTTCTCTATAACAGACATTTATTTATTTAATAAAGTTTGGGGAATCACATTTTATTTGAACTCTATGTTAAAAACACAAATACAAAGGTCAGAGCTTTATTTAATTCTACTATAACACTAAAATGGTTTCTTCAGCCTTTCAATTTTACTTTGGGTTAAATTATCATCCATGAAGGTATCTTTTACACTGAAGGTCACTTTATGAAATGTTTCTTTCAGTAACCTCTAAATGAATAATTTCAAAAATATTCACATAAGGAATAGCGTGGATGCTTGTCTCTTTGCCTTATTTTGGGGTGCATCTCTGATCATGACATCCTTAGAACTTGCGGCAGAAGAACAAATAAGAATAAAAGAGCTTATGTTGTTTTTTACCCATGGTTTTTGTGTGTGTGTGTGTGTAACTGCAGACGTGTTTGTGTATAGAATCCTATTGTGGTTTTTCAAAAAAATAGATTTCTGTTGCAAAAATACAATTTTCGGTTGCTCCCTGGGCTCCTGGGTATCTGAGTGATTGGGCACACCAATCAGCAGATACCTGCCTGAGAGCTGGGGCTGGATTTCCAGGACCCGCTGATCTTAGTGCCAGCCAATGCCCGTAGGTGTCACCAGGTGCACAGACACTTACTGGGAGGCAGGAGAGTGGGGAGGGGCTTGAAGTGGCAAAAGAATAAAAAGCTAGTTATGAGTTTTAAAAAAACAAAGAAGATACCACTACATTTTTTTCAGAAATAAATTAGTATTTTGAATATCTGAAGATGGGTTTTCTTTCTATCCATCAACTCAAATTCTTATGGCAGTTCACTCAAAAATACTTCTAAAATGGCCTCATTCTTCCCCTCGTGTCAGCAAAAACTGCAACAAAATACTTAAGAGGATAGAAAAAACTGGTGTATCAGGAGAAACTAAAATGAGTGCTTTGCTTTTTGTCTTGTGGAGCCAAAGACAAACACAGCAATGTTTGGCAGCTTCTTGTCCTGTATAACTTTTTCATGTTTCAAATACTGGAATAAGTACGTGAGACACCTGGCTAGATTAGAAACACCAGTTCCTGGTTAAATTTCTATTTTTCTGGAATGTTTGCTAAATGTAGATACTGCTTCCTAAGATATCATCAAGAATCATACCAGTAAATCCCATTGCAGCTCCTTCTTTCGACTGCCGGAGGAGCCCCTCTTCATCCTGGAAGTCAATGTACACCAGATCTATGGCCTGTAGACCGAAGGCCTTCGCTACAACAATAATCTTTTGTCGGGCATAGAGAATATCTTGGGTTTCCTTACTACTTGTTGCACCTGAAAATGGAATGTTGACAGAGAAAGGAGACATTATCTTTGGAAACTGGACCTAGATATCTATCATAAAAACTCAGTTTGTAAAGATTGCTATGTTTTCCTGGGGATTTCTCCCTAGTGAAATGATGATTCAAATATAAATGAAGAGAGGGCTATGTGGATGCAGAGTTAAATCTCCTACGTGTCTCTTTATCTTGCGAGGCATCTTTTCGTGTAATTACTTGCACATACATTAAGAAGAACCCCCTCCCCTATCTCAGGAGCTAGACACAAATGACTTAAAGACTCCTGGTGTATTTTTTCCTTCTTGCCATCACTCAGAAAATGTCAGTCCAGAGATAGCACCATAAAAGGCAGCCAAACAGCTGTGCATGGAAATAGTTAATGTCCCTCACTGAGCACAGAATTCGTGTGCGGGGGTTGCCAGGCTGTATCGTAAGTGAGGTTCTGAGCCAAATACTGCAGCTTTGGGGTGTGGATGGAGAACCTGGGGAAACGAAAGGACACTCATTTTGAGGAAGGCAGAAAGTGTCCACGGAGCTGCTGGATACACAAAAAGTCTCCTGGAAAGACTGATATTAAAATAAGTTCCCTTTTTCCCCCGGGATGGGGGAAAGTGTCACTGCTTATATTTGGACCATGCCACTGCTCAGGGAAAGCTACTGTATTCGGGTCACTGTGACTGGGGTTCTGAAAATGCTCCCTGGCCTTGACCTCTTTTCTACATGCGCTCACAGCCTCTAGTTACACACGTGCCCAGACCAAAGACATAGTGCCCACAGGATGGGGAAGACAGTGAAAACAAGCATACTATCTCAATAAATATTCCATAATAAAGGAGTTCTTAAGTATATTTTAGGCGGAATTTAAGATCTATCTTAAATATTTACATACTACATTTAATGTAGAAAATTATTCATTAAAGCAGTGTGAAATTATCTTAAATTTGTGTTAGAAGCCTAGACAGACCTAGACTGATGGGAAAACAACATATTTAAGCAACAGAGAGGTTGTTCACATAATGTACTTATTATGAACAAAGTAGACGTCATATACATCTGAACATGTCTGAGGCTACGACAGGCTTTTTATTAGTTATTTTATAAATGAACGGAAGTGATGATGTCGTGTTCTGGAAATGGGACAGCTATGAGGTGCCCTAAATTATCAGGAAGTATTGCCTTTTAGCTGAAAAACCATTGTCATGGTTGGCAAATGTATATTGTCATGTAAATGCCCATTCTTGAAGGGGCAAAGAAAAAACATATACACATATGCACAGAGAGAATAAGAGAAACGTGTCTTTGACACCTATGCTGGCTCGAAAGTCTTCTCCTCCAAAAACGACTGCATCTAGAAAAAGACCCACTTGAGGTCCGTTCTTTAGTGCTTCTTCACATACTGCCTGTAAAAGAGCAGAACAGAACCAGAGCTCACAGAAATGCACGTATTAGAGAGAAGCCGCATGGTATATTTCAGTAACAGAAAGATCCTATTCTTAACACAGTTTAGCTGAAAGCAGTCCTGAAAATGCATCCCCAATTCACCCCTTTCAAAAGGTATTTAATATTGTCCAAGGTAAGTATGTTGCATATATTTGCTTTGCTTAATGGATTATATTAATATAGTTAGTAATATATATTAATATAGTTATAATGTTCAAATTTTAGTTCATCCAATCTTTAGAGAAACTTTCAAGTTAACTCATTTTGATTGTACTGTAAGTTATTTCTGTTCTTCCAAAGTTTGTTTTTGTTTTAAGAGACCCTCCAACAATAAACATAAAACCATAGGAGAAAAGGAAAGAATTTTAAAATCAAACTAATTGGATTACTTGCATTGGGATCAAGATTTCTTAGTAAATGGTCTCAGGATTAAAGACAAAATAATACAAAAATCTACAGCTCCAGAGGGGAAAATAAAAACGCAATAAGTCATCCAAGATGTATTAATAAGCAACTTGGACATTTCTCTGTGAAAATAAAGATGAATAACAGTCATGTCACGACTGTGACTCTACAAAGGTGGAGAGTCAGCATGCTAATATATGTGGGTGGGGAAGACATGAAGACACTTGATTAATTTCAGGGGCTGTGCCTGCTTCTAAGCATATTATGAATAAAATGGCGAATCAGCACTTAAAATGAAATCACTGTGAATCTAGTTGCATCTAAGAAATATGCGTTGACTATATCCTCAGAATTCTAGGGCAGGCTGGAAGAATTTTGTGGTTAGTGGTGTAAACATGTGCATCACGAGGCCCGAAGCAGCTCCCCAAACACTTGCACTCTGCCCCTCCTGCGCGGGCCAGCAGGTCTCAAAGTTTCCTCTCAGAGCTGTTGCTCACATATTCTCTCTCTAGTACAGTTCAGCTATCTTTTTTTGTTTTTGTTTTCAGGTATTTCTTCTCTTCTGCCCTCTGAGATGGGGTGCTACAGTGATGTTCACAGGTCAGGTGGAACGTGAGACATATTTTGGAAAACAATTTAAAGGGCCACTAATAAAGAGCAAGAAACAAGATAGCTATGAATTTGTTAAGGCAAACAGTTTAATGCAGCCATACAATGGTGAAAATGCTTGGCTCAGCTAATCTTCCTGAATATATATTAGGAAATATTTTATGTTCCAATGTGGCAAACTGAAATAATATAGTACAAGCCTGTGTGTACACTAACTCAAAAATAGTAATCTTATCTATTAGACATTATAGATATGTTGCTACAAAGAGGCCTGAAAATTTCCCAATAAAGGCAATTGTTACAAAAGAACAGTCGAAAGTTGATTCATAAGAGTGACAACTGTTCAGGTACATTTATTGAATAAATGTAATAATTCACAGCAAAAAGTTACATAGTGATTAATTAAAATTAATGCCAGGAATATATAAATATTTCATTTAAATATTTAGGACTAGGAAGTTTTTCCTTGCTACTTAGCCAGTTTCTTTGTTTTCTAAGATGCTCACAACCTGGTTTTGGTTATTACAGATAACAAATGGTGCTCAAGGTTTACTTTGCTTATAAATCTTTGTAGAAAAATATTTTAAGCAAATGTCAAAATTGAAAACAAAAGTTTTTTTTAGGTAATAAATAAAATACTAACTTAGCCACATTACGGTTTTCTTACCTTAAAATTGAGCAAACCCATTGCAGTTTCCACAAAAGGGATTAAATTCATAGGTTGTTCAAGTTTTCGGCCTTTTAAGTAGAATGAAAATTTGTCTGAAAACTAAAATAAAAAGTGTCATAGGTGACTAGTGGGGGAAAAAAGGTACAATCATTGAACTGTGGAATAGAAGTAGTATTTAAGTCTTTGACCTGAGGAAGTAATATCCCAGCCTCTTTCCTCCACACAAAAGAATTTAAAAAAAAAAAAAAAGAGAGAGAGAGAGAGAAAAGAAAAAACAGAGGAAAGACCAAAGGAAAAAGGTAACAAAGTTCCCACCAAACTAAACAGTAAAACCCCAAGCATTATAATTTTTTTTTTCTGAAAGAGCAATTTGAGGCCTAGGAGTTAGAGGTGGAAGGAGAGATTCTCGAGTTTAAATGCTTTCCTTGAAAACTTATTCACTTAAGACCTCTCGTCTTCACCTCATTCAGAGCAAGTGGCAGGCCCCTAACACAATGAAGGCTCGCTCTACCTGCCATTCTGGTTTTGTTTTGGACCCAGACGGACATTAGTGTTACCGTTCAGCAGCCTTCTACGTGGGATCCATATTATTCATTATAGCAACACTACCCTTTGTTCAGAGGTTTTTCTTCATAATTTTTTAGCTTACCTAGGAAGACCTTAAAAAGGAAGTTTAATTCTTTGAAGACCAAAGCTCGCCAATTTTTTCCATGAGACCAGTTCACAGCTAGCTCTGTGCTGCCAGTGGGGTAGCCCAAATTCCAAAATCTATCATCTGGAAACATACAAAAGCTCTTGCACAGATCTCCCCCCACCCCTTTCAAAGGGGAAAAAAAAAATCCAACCACCACACTCTAAATTGTAAATCTATTATGTCTATCTAGATCTAATAAGATGTGGGGAGATAAAAACACACACACACACACAGGTATGATAAAGATATTTTTGTAAATAAAGATAAAAACATATATATCCATTTTAAATTTAAGGAATATTCAGACATTAATGGATATCAAAGGAAAAGGGAATTTTAATCATCTCTCCATTCAGTCTCAGTTGGGTAAATCATATCTAAGAGATTTGCATAAATATAAACCATCAAAGACTTTTCATCTTCAAAGGGGGTTTCAGGACCCTATAAGCTTTGTACTGTAATCATCGCAGGTCACCACCCTGCAGGAATAGGGCTGCTATGGCAACATAAAAAAACTAATGCTTAAGGCTTAGCATAATATTCTGACTAATAGAAAGGAAACTCATTTTAAAAGCTGGCAGCCTATTTACCAGAAGCAGGATTAGAGGTGTTATTTCCCCTGTTAGCTGCCCCCTCCTTGCCTGTGCAGCCCCCCCAACCCCCACCAAAAAAAAATCTAATCACTGGGATCTTTAAAAAGCTTTTGAGCAATTTGCAGTAACTTTACAATTAGGCTAAAATAAATCACAGCTTTCAGTAATGAAGAATTATTCCCAGTCGCTCTCACTGCCCCCTCCCCTCCTCGACACCATCATCATCACCTCCTCAGCAACTTTACAAGGGAAGGAATAACTCAACCAAAATAGCAAGAGTGAAGAGAAGGTGGCAATTTAGAGGGACAAAATGTATAGTATTCCACGAAAATGAAAATAAAACATGATTTATGTCACATTTAAGCTAGAAAATGGGTGGTAAAATATTAGTGGTTTTGGTGTTACCTGTGCACTGGAGGAATTATTTTTTCCTTGTTAAAAAAAAAAAAACCTTGCAATATTACTTGCCCCATTTTTTGTGATAATAGTTATAACTACAAAACCTGTAAAGTTGAAAATTGGGTAAATCCTTTACAATATAGTCCCTGTTCCTAGTGAGAAAAATCTCTAATGCCTTTTGTTTTTAAGCCAATGGGGCATTTAAAAATTAAACATGCTAGCCCACCCTCCTCCTCCTCCTCCTCTTCTTTCTTAAAAAATTGCATTAACTACTAACACAAAAGGTAACTAGTGGAGAAGTTTCAATTAATTTTTTCAAAAGGAGACGATTAAATGTTTCCGGCCTGGTAAAGTGTTCATTTCAGCGAGGTGGAGGGGACTTGGGGGGCGGGGGGAGGAAAAGAAGGGGGTAGAATCACAAAGAGATTGGGGAGGAGATGAAGTAGCAGGGCTCAGCAATTCTTTCAATTCCAGTGCACACCCAATAGTGTGCTGGAAGAATGCACCCTGTTCGGGATTTGTGGGAGAATTGTCCCACGACAAAGGAGGCAGAGTCACGCTTGTTATAGTCCAATAAGCCGTGCCAGTCAAACAAGAACCCACACTAGCGACAAAAGGCCAGCAAGAGATTCTCACACAAAAGAAAACAAGGAAGCCCATCTTTCAGTTGTGCATCAGGCTCTGGGTTTTATGCTTCACATAAATACAAACGGAGAGGAAAAAATAAACAGCCCAAAAGACTTCTGTTAACTAGAAATCCTATTTAGATTTTGGTACGTTCCTCACATTCAAGGATTTAAAACAGCGAACAGAGGCCGTAGCTGAAGGCCGGGGTGAGCCCTCCCCTCTCAAATGAGGGGTAATAATGGTGATAAATAGGCATTAACTATGAAACCAAAAGGGAACAGTGACTTCAGATTCCATTTCAATCAACTTAAGACACATTTGAATGAGGTAGGAACCCTGGAGGACATTAACCTGCTATCACCAGGATCTCCCAGCTTCTGAGGGGTGACCTTGTGGAGGAGAACTCCAGTTCTGAAAGTAAATATGGGCTCTTGAACGCAGGTCTTCAAGAAGACGCCAATGCAGATCTTTCAACAGAAAAATAATGACAGCTGCATGTGTAATTCTAAACTTTCTAGTAGCTAACATTAAAAGAGTAGTTGAAACAGGTGAATTTAATTTTAATAAAAGGTTTATTCATCCCAATACATCTGAAATAGTATCATTTCAACATGTAATCAGCATAAAAATTATTGAGATAATTTACATTCTTTTGCGGGGGGGGGGTGGCAGGAAGGGTGCTATGAAGTCTCCAAAGTCCCGTGTGTATTTTATACTTACAGCACATCTCAATTTGGACTGGCTACATTTCAAGTGCTCCATAGCCACATGTGGCAGGCAGCCACGGCACTGGAAAGCACAGAGCCAACATAGCTATGTGCACTGAAGAGGTGAGCAGTGTCTTTGGTTGCCACAGCTAGAACTCGGGGTATTGCTACAGTTGTAGCCACAGCCTTAGAGATCACCCCAGATGTGGCATCAAAATCACCACTGTCCACACGCTCTCACCACGCTTCCAGCATGTGGGTGCCACGGGCCCTGCGCCCTGGAGTGGCACAATGGAACCGTACTCTATTCAGCAGAGATCTGCAGAACCACAGCAACCCCCAAATAAAATCTAGCCTCACCCTCCAACCCCCACCCCGCTTTAACAATTAAAACAATCATAGTATAATTAGGCCCATTTCAAAGTTTTCTTCAGTAATTTGACATGCCAGGGTGTTATTGGCTGAAAAGTCTGTCATGAAACAAACACACCTGTCAGCAATTTAAAAAGGACAAACTAGAAAACTGTTCAGGAAATAATATCTGTGCTAATTAAAACCACTCGTTAAAAGCTTCCTGTCTCTTCCTCTAGTTGCCCTAATGAGTGACCTTTTCCTCTCCTCCTCTAGGTTCATTTTTTTCCTTTGCAGCTAATGTGCTTTTGCTGTCTATGATGACTTTGAATGAATCTGCCTAAGAGCCATGAACATCACTGCTCTTCCAGGTGGAAGGTTAGGGCCTGGCCAGATGTTGTAGTCTTGGGTAAACTGGTTTCCAGGGGTTGTTATGGAAGAGGCTATTCTTTCTAAACCACAGACCTGTTTAGGCAGCAGAAGCATCATTTCAAGTGTAGAGCTGTTCCATTGAACACTTAGGGCAAACCCAGGTTCTCCTTGTGTGCAGGAAATGGTCTTTCGGGAAACAGTCTTTCCTTTTTCTTAGTTCCCTTTCTCTCTGCTCTGTGTGTGCATTTTCAAAACCTGCAGCACCCAAATCCTTCCTTTCTGCTACTCCTTCTTAGCTGCTCCTGAGTCTTCAATTAAAGCAAAGCATGAGCTACTCACCCACTGGATTTCTTCAGGACCTTCTACCTTCGGGAGCATCAGGCTGGAAGGAAGGACCTGGGACTGCAGGAGGGCCTCTAGGTCTTCTTCGGCCAGACCACTGGACACTGAGTTGATTCTCACACACTTTTCAGTTGGGCCCAGGTCAAAGCCTTCCAGAGTTTTTACTATTCTCAATCGAGCTTCATCCTGTAAGTGTAGATAAAATGTATCTCCTAAATTTATTTATCATTGAGAGGAAACACAATCAAACCATCTATGAAACTCTTATGTGCATTGTAAATCTGAGCACCATTACGATACCTACTATGTCCACCAAATAAATGGTTTTTGAAATGAGTTGTCCACTCTAGTGGGCAAGTGATTGATTTCCAGACTTCATTCAAGATGATTACGGCAGAGATGAGAGTCATTGTAATGCACGCTAGTGAACCTCTAAATAGTAGTCTCGTCTTGCTCATCAGCACTACTTTACTATTGGAAAGGTAAAATAATCAATAGGTAACACGTATTGAGCATTTACTAAGCACCAGGCATGGTGTTAGGTGCTCTACCTGCATTTTTCTCATTTAATAAATACAAGAAACTAGGTAACTCATGGGTTAATGGTAGACTTGATTGCCGGCATATTCACATTAGGGAAAAAAATAAGGATTTGCTTTTCTCTTTCCACGTGCTTCATGCTTTCTTATTCATTAAAAATTTTTTTTTGCAACTGAGTTGAAACTTGACATTCAATTAAGAAGGTGCTCACAGGAAAATGACACTCCATATTACAGAAAAATTCCAACTTATTCAGATGGAAGGCAATAATATCACAAGAAATCCCTTCTCGAAGTGGTAGACAAATACATTTTTTTTCTTTGATTTAACAGGCTTTGCTCCGCAGTTAAGAAAAGCTGAAAGGTTGAAAGTCTGCTTCAGTATTTGAATTGTCCCCAGAAAAACTGTATGAAACCAAACGTTATTTATTGGCTTTTGAGTTGGGGATGATGAAGGTGGGATGGGTGTAGGGAGAGAGGAGAGCACTGGGGGCGTGGGGGCTGGAATCAAGAGAAAGAAAGCACTTGGGGTCATTACTTCCTGCCAATTTCAGTTTTAAAAACAAATTCCTCCAACTCGCCAACAGCCCTCAACAAATTCTCATTGTCAGAATGAACACTTATCAAAAGTAGTTTCATTTGGGAAGGGCTTTTATGATACTAATAAAACTTTAAAGCTTCTCACTGCTGATGAATGTAGTTTGAGAAAAAAAAAAGTCTTAACAATATATGGCCATTTGAACAGCAATAGTTATCTAGGAAAATAACAAACCAAAGCAGAGAGAAAAAAGAATTATTTGAGCCAATATTGAGTCGAAGTCCAATCAAGGAGACAAGCCAGGACAGTAGATTTAAACCAGACGGATGTGGGTCTATGACCGGGTGGAAGCAGGGAAGGCCTCCAAATGTGGTCTGAGTTAAACAGTGTGAGGAAGCTAGCTTAGAGTTGTCAGGTCAGATGGAAGCAGAGTACATAGGAGCAGTTTAAGACAGCTCTGTGGAGTCCTGATTTACTGAGTTCTGACTGCCAATAATTAGGCCAAGCTTAGACAAAAGCAAGAGAGAGCTCATACCAGCTAAAGTGAGGGAGGATGCAGCCAACAGTGGCTTGGCTCCACACCATGCTGTGGGCTGTTCCACAGCAATAAAATGCATCCACTTGCTCTACCAGGCCCTCTTGCTACAATCACTGAATAGGAAGATCCTGAAGGTGAAGAGCAGAAGTCAACTCAACAGTATGGTTCCAAGGCCATCTACAGTTGTCAAGAGAAATGCTTCCTGCGTGTATTTCGGTCTATGGCCTCAGAAAACCTAAGATGTGCTATGCTCCAGGCAGCCTGGCACAGCTACAAACTCAGGATGGCTTCAGCTCAGAAAAGTTTCAACTTCCAGGTTTCCTTTCAAGGGCAGACTGGGCTTGTAAAGTGTCTACTGGGACAAAGTGAATGGAAAATGGAAGGGAACTAACTAGATCGTTGGGGCTGAAGTGCATTTTAAAACTTGAGTTATGTGACTCATCATCTCCATCCCCTAGTTTAATCTGCATGTGCGCTCAAGGACGCAGAATCCCTGGCAATGTCAACTTCCTAAATTGCTAATGTTGGTGTCAAACAAAATCTGACCTCTAAGCTGTTTAGTTGTTTCACTTGGATTTGAAGGGGACTGTTTGTTCAAAGCTCATGTTCTAAACCTGTTTGTGATTTTTATCTAAAGTCAGATTGCCATGGTTTCAGCACATTCTGGTTTACTTAGTAAAATTCAGCCTTTGCGAAATTGGCTGCAAATGAAGTACCCCATTCCAATTTTAGGCATAATCTGATTAGTACTTTTCATGCTATAATAATGAGCAGTGAATACTCAGCATTTTATTAGACTTTTTTTTCCCCCCTCTTTCTGGCTCAGAATTAAAACCCAGATCTTTCCACTTCATCATTCTGTACCTTTCCAAAAAAAGATGATGGCTTTGGAGGTATATTGCCATACAACACCCTTATTAACAGGCTGTTGCTTGTGGCAATTTACATAAACGAAGTGTGCATCCCTCTGCTATGTATCCCAAAATATCCAACAACTTCACTGAATTTACACCAACCAACAAGCATGTTGATTTTTTTTTTCTTTTTGGTATTTTAATGGTGAAATATGTTACAGTGCTAGCAAACACACCCGTGCCATCTGTTGGGTGAGAGGAAGGCAGTTTCTAAGAACAATCAAGTTTAGTTCTGGGTGTTCAGCTAGAGAGAGCCAGAATGCACCAGTTGTGAAAAGAAGGAAATTCTGTTCATGCTGTTCTTTCTCCCTTTCCCTCTCTCTAACACAGACCTAACCTCTTGCTACCATCTCTCTTACATCTCTCTCATCTCCATCACCTTGCTCCCTTCACCCTTTCATTCCCTTTTCCTTTGGCTTCTGTTTGGCTATGACCATCCTTCCAAGTTCCAGCTCATTAGGGGGATTAGTAAGACTTGGTCTGGCAGACACCACCTTCTCAGAAGGGCCATCCGGGTGATCTGCTGAGATTATTGGGAGGTAAGTGCTCCCTGGAGAAAGAAGGAAAAGGAAATGAAGGCAAAAAGAGGCCACTTCAAAAACGATCTTTTTTGGGGGGTGGGGTGTGTGTGCAGGGATCTTACATTCTGGAAGCAAAACGTTGTTAAAAATGAAGTTTAGAAGGAACTGCACTCTAAACATGTTAACACTACAGGACGGCCTTGGGAAGCATTTCTCAGTGTAGTATGAACTTGTCCTCCTAAGATCTGACAACTTGAAAAGAGGGAATAATAATGTAAGGCCTTCCTCAACAGTTACATTAGATTTTTGCAGAGACTAATTACCCTTGTGTGTTTGTAGCACGTTTGATTCCAGAGGTGGGCTCTGCAAAGGTCAGAAAGAAAGTTGGCACAGGTCAGTATCTTCACAGGCCCTGGTTCTAAAAGGTGGTGTTACCAAAGTTCCCACATTCAATCGATATTTTCGTGCCATGGGCTGCTCAGTGCAGTGGACCAGTGGCTAATAAACTTGTCCTTATACATAAGCCACCGTATTATGTGACTCTGTCTGGGCCAGGAACCAAGGCGTGCTATGATTTCAGAGACCGGGTTCTTATCACCTGGGGAAGAGACACACTCTGCTGACATAAGAAAGCGGATAAATCAACCATCACCAAGACCTGCAGACTCCGAAATTAAAGGAGAAAATATGCGTGCAGTTGGTTCAATTGGCACCCATTAAAGCTAATAACTAATCATCCTCGCAAGTTTCTAGCTCAGAATGATCAAATCTGCAAAGAAAACAACATCCGTCCACTTTTACACTCCAGTGGAAGAGGTGGTCCCTCGCGGCGGGGCGGCACAGTCTCGCCATCTGGAGAATAAATCGAGTGTGAAGTACAGTATAGTTTGGGACCAAGCTCCGTGGCGGCAGCTCAGCAGTCAGTTCATTAGTTCCAAACTTCCAGGGATTAGAGCGGCATCAATTCTACTGTCGGATAGGAAGAGACAGACAGGATACGAGATTCAAGGAGGATTGTGACAACCAGGAGGAGCCCCTTGGGCTTATTTATAAAACTACAAAGTATAAACATACCCAAATAAGTGTCTTAAATAATAGCATTATCACAGTTTCATAACATCTGAATTAACACCTTTCTTCTTCCACCTCCACAGCCCGCCCCCCAAAACCTTGTATGTTAACGTACAGTTGTTTTCAGAGGAAATCACCAATACGACCCTCAATGCAACAGGAGCAGCGAGAAAGCTGTGCGGGCGGAAATGAGACTTGGGACTGAAGAAATACAGAAGACTTTCTAGGCTCCAGGGAGATGCATATAACCTTTGCGATTTTTAAAAATGAGCAATTAATATTTTCATCCTAAAAAAGGCGAATTGGCATGCCACCTACTCAAAAACACTAGTGAATTCTGTCTTTTCTGAATTTGTCCATCTCACTTCACTTCCATTTTATCTAATTCATAAAATGATGTCATAAGCATGGACTGGAACAAATTTTGGGCAAAAGGCCCCGATATCAGCTCTATAGGAAATGATTTCGGTTTTGAAAATTTTGAGATTGTTTGGTTTAAAATAAAAAGTTCTGATGTATTGTTCCATTTAAGGATCTCCTTTTTCATATAAGTTCTTTTTATACACTAAAATTTAAAAACAGAAGTGCCTGTGACATAAACAAGTTGTCATTAGTAAATTACTGTATTTTTCTTACGAATGTATAAAATGTATTATAATCACAGAGACTGTTGTAGTGACTGCATTAGAAAAAGAGACAAATTCTTATTGATTATTACAACCTGGTAGTGTTTCTTTAGGTACGGTGGTAGTGCTGAGTTTTCTAACCCATTGTTTTTCCCACACACACAAAAAATCTTAGTTTGCCTGTTTTTTTGTTTTGTTTTTACTTTTTTTCTTTTTTCTTAGTTTCCTGACTAGGGATTGAATCCGTGCCCCCTGCAGTGGAAGCACAGACTCTTAACCACTGGACCACTGGGGAAGTTCCTTGGTTTGCTTGTTTTTGAAAAAAGAAAATTTCCAGCAATACTGAACGCACCATGAGTTAACTGGTTTAAAATTTCATTCATCAATAACACCAAAACCACAGGTAACAAAAGAAAAAAATAAACCAAACTTCATGAAAAATTTTAAATGTTGCACATCAAAAGACACTATCAACAGAGTGAAAAGGCAACCCAAAGAATGGGAGAAAATATTTGCAAATCATATATCTGATAAAGGAATATATATTCAGAACATATACAGAACTTCTAAAACTCAACACCAAAAACTAACCAACCAAACAACAAAATTCAAAAATAGGCAAAGGACTTGAACAGACATTTCTCCTAAGAAGATGTACAAATGGCCAATAAGTACATGAAAAGATGCTCAGTATCATTGATCAGGGACTTCGCTGGTGGTGCAGTGGTTAAGAATCCGCCTGCCAATGCAGGGGACACAGGTCTGATCCCTGGTCCAGAAATATTCCACATGCAACTAAGCCCGTGGGCCACAACTACTGAGTCTGGGCTCTAGAGCTTGCAAGCCACAACTACTGAGTCCATGTGCTGCAACTACTGAAGCCTGAGCGCCTAGAGCCCATGCTCCGCAATAAGAGCAGCCACCACAATGAGAAGGCTGAGTAACACAACGAAGAGTAGCCCCTGCTCGCCACAACTAGAGAAAGTCCGCAAGCAGCAACAAAAACCCAATGCAGCCAAAAAACAAAAACAAAAACATTGATTACTAGGGAAATGCAAATCAAAACTACAATGAGATACTACTTCACATCCATTAGGATGACTACTATCAAAAAAACAGAAAAAAACAAGTGCTGGGGAGGATGTGGAGAAATTGGAACCCTTGTGCACTGTTGGCAGAAACGTAAAATGGTAGAGAAAACAGTATGGCGGGTCCTCAAAAAAATTAAAGATAGAATTAACATATGATGCAGCAATTCCACTTCTGGGTATGTACCTCAAAGCAATGAAAGCAGGTCTCAAAGAAATTATTTCCACACCCATTTTTATAGCAGCATTAATCACAATAGGTAAAATGTAGAAGAAGCCCAAGTGTCCACTGACAGAAGAATGGATAAGCAAAATGTGTTAAATACATACAATGGAATATTACTCAACATTAAAAAGGAAGGAAATTCTGACACATGCTACAACATGGACAAACCTTGAAGACATTATGCTAAGTGAAATAAGCCAGTTACAAAAGGACAACAATGTGAATGTATTTAGTAACCAACCACTTAATAGTACACTTAAAAATGGCTAAGATGGTAAATTTTGTTATATGTGTTTTATCACAATAAAAAAAATGAGGAAAATGTTCATTTATTGATTTCATCCCGCAAGTTACTACATTCTAAGCACCCTACTCCGAAACTGTAGATTTTGGTAGAGCAAAGTTTCTGATGTGTTAATTATGAAAGATCCTTTAAAACACATGTTTAGGGACTTCCGTGGTGGTCCAGTGGTCCACCTTCCAGTGCGGGGATGCCAGTACGACTCCTGGTCAGGGAGTTAAGATCCCACACGCCACGGGGCAAGTAAGCCTGCGCGGTACAACTACTGAGCTCTCGTGCCTCAACTAGAGAGCCCGCGTGCTGCAAACTACAGAGCCCACTCGCTCTGGAACCCGCACACCACAGCTAGAGAAGAGAAAACCCACAGGTCACAGCTAGAGAGAAGCCCGCACGCCACAAGGAAGAGCCCACACACGGCAACAAAAGATCCGCATGCCTCAACAAAGATCCCCAGTGCTGCAACCAAGACCCGACACAGTCAACAAAACAAAACAAAACAAAACCCACGGGTTTATTAAACAGTCAAATCAGCTTTCATTCAAAGGACCAAGAAGGCTCAGGATGTGTATGGGTGGATACACTGGCGTACAAGTAGCTCTCTGAGTCTCTGTTTTCAGTTTTTTTGGGTATATACCTAGGAGTAGAATTACGGGGCCATTCAGTAATTCTATGTTTAGCTTTTTGAGGAACTGCCAAACTGTTTTCCACAGTGGTTGTACATTTTACATTCCCACCAGCGATGTGTCAGAGTTCCAAATTTTTCCACACCCTTGGCAACGCTTGTTATTTTTCATTTTATTTATTTGTTTTTGATAACAGCCGTCCCAGTGGGTATGATATGGTATTTCATTGTGGTTTTGATTTGCACTTCTCTAATGATTAACGATGCTGAGCATCTTTTTTATGTGCTTACTGGCCATCAGCACACAGATCTCCCTTGACTTATGATGGAGTCACGTCCTGATACACCCATCGTAAGCTGAAAATATCGTAAGTTGAAAATGCATTTAATACACCTAACCTGCTGAATATCATAGCTCAGCCTAGCCTACCTTACATGTGCTCTGAACACTTAAATTAGCCTACTATTGGGCAAAATCCCCTAAACATGAATATCTCATGTAATTTATTGACTACTGTACTAGAAGTGAAAAACTGAATGGTTATCTGGGTAGAGAAGGATTGCAAGGGTGTCGACTGTTGACCCTCACGACCATGGTACTGACTGTGCTTCACAGCCGCTTGCCGGCATCACGAGAGAGGAGGAACCACATGATCACCAGACTAGGAAAAGATCAAAATTCAATATTCAAAGTACGGTTTCTACTGAATACGTATTGCTTTCACACCATCATAAAGCGGAACCATCGTAAATCAGGGACCACCTGTACCTTCTTTAGAGAAATGTCTATTCGAGTCCTAAATTTTAAAAAATGGGGTGTTTGTCTTTTGGTTGTTGGGTAATGAGTGTTCTTTACATATTCTAGATATTAAATCCATATCAGATATATATGATTCACAAATATTTTCTCCCCTTCTGTAAGTTGTCATTTCACTTTCTGGATGGTGTCCTGTGATGCACAAAAGTTATAATTTTGCTGAAGTCCAATTCATCTATCCTTATTTGGTAGCTTGTGCTTTTGTTATCATTTTGAGATCATCGCCTAATCCAAGGTTATGAAGATATACACCTATGTCTTCCTCTAATAGTTTTACAGTTTTAACTTTAACATTTAGGCTCTTGATATATTTTCGCTCTTAACAAAATACAATGAAAATTCCTTGGGAAGAGAAGACTCAGGCTGAAAGAAGGGGCTTACTTCTATCAGCCTCTTGACTCGGCTCTGCCCTAGCCCCTGAATGGTGAGCGGCTGGTGTTTAGCTTTCCCATTGCCAAGGCCCTATCCATCACCTTCCCTCATGCTCTTCCTCTTTTACTTTGCCCTTTCCCCACCTGCTCCTAATGGATTTTCCTTAACTGTATGTGACAGGTCTTGTGTTGGGTCTTTTTTTTTTTTTTTTTTTTTTGAGGACCTTGCTAGACTGCCCCATGAGCCTCTGAGGGACCTCAAACCCAACCCTAGAGTGAAATGTGGAGCTAATCCTGTGAAGATGTCCTGCATGGACATAGCTGCCTTTGTTTTTTACATTTCTTGTTAACTTTATGACTTAAATCGTGAGGCTTCAAGGTACACTTTGCACACAGCTCTTTGAAAACACAAAGTATTTGCTTACTAAAGCACAGCCTTTCTCAATACCAATAACAACTGCCACACTCAGATTTGACTGGAACTCTGCAGTCTGCAAGTTCATGGCTCTCTCCACTCGTCATTTTCTTTGTTCTCACTCATTGCTTGTTCTCAGCCTCAAGGGGCAATGTGATTTCTGCATTCTAGCAGGGCAGCGGGGCACCAGGAGCCTTGAGATTTGTACCAAGTGGGGCGATCTGAGTGAGGAATGGGTGTTGTGGGGGATGGGCAGTAGCCATGTCTCCATGATGGGAAGGATCCAGAGGAAAACTGAACAATGTCATCACTCATGAGGTGTTTTATGTACTTAAAACCAAGCTTCCAGATACTTGAAAATATTTAGATAACTGATAGGATTTGTCCTTTTTTAAAAAGGAGTGTTTGTGATTCTGAAAAGAAAATTTTCGTTATACTTTTCTCACATTCTGCCTGATGTTCCTGGTCTGGTGCAATTACAATTTTTTAACAAGTAAGAGAGGGCTCAATCATATGTTACCACCATGCCCGGTGCTGGGGACAGGTGTGGAGGAGAGGGAAAGATATATAAATCACTTTATACTGGCATATAATTTAATAGAGGAATGTATCATCTAGCTGTGGTGATGCAAGGCCCATAGGACGAGAAGTGAAATAACAGTCCAAGTGAGTGGAACAGACACTAGGACCATGGGACTTCGAGGCAGGAGGAAGAACCGCAGGCTGATCTGGGAAGCAGGAAGTTGAGCGTTTCGATAGGTGCAGAGGCGGGAGGAGCGCCCAGCAGAGAGCTGGCAAAGGGCAGACGCAGGAAGAGTGAGTGAGTGGAGAGGCAGGTGGTCAGCATGTACGAGGTTGGGGAGGGAGGGTGCTGGGGCCACAGGAGGGACAGAAAGACAGGAGAGTCCCAGGAGGGCAGGGGAGAGCCCATGGTTTAGGAGAAAAGGGTGATGGGGGAGGTGGGACAAGAATCACAGTTCAGTTGAGAAGCAGCTTCCAACTTCCAGCTTCCTAATGTCTGGGCCTGGACTGCGGGAAGGTCCACACTGCAGCCCCTTGAGCACCAAGTGGAGAAGGTCCTGGCTTGAGCCTGCCCTGCCTATGGGCAATTTCCCCATCCCCGAGAGAGCTTTTATTGAGACAGGATCTCTAGTCCCAAAGTTACTCTTTTTGTCTTTGGAATGGGTGTTTGTACGCGGGTCTCAGATCTGGGGGGTTCACAGTACCGTACCTTGAGAGCCCTTGAAAGCGAAATGGAAAGAAGACATGGATTGGAAAGGCCAGCCCATCCCCCTCCCCACGCTTTCTAATTGGTCTCCCTCTGCCCCGGCCCTCTGAGAAGGCGGCTCCCTTCCCACCTGGTGCAAAGCACAGCCCCAAGCAAAGCTGCCCTCTCCCTCTAAACTCGCTCTATTTGTGTTTGGCAACTTCTCTGGGCTGGAGGAGGTAATTAACTGTTTTGGTTTAAAAGCCCTCCTGCTGGGTTGCAGTCTGCGTTGGAGAATAAAAGTAAACAAGTGAAAGGGAACTGTGTCATCAAAGGACTCTGCACCTAACTTTCTTCACTGTAAGAATGAGAACCTTGCCATTTGCCACAGGTGTCAGGCATTACCCACACAAGGCAGAGCCGTGGGCCTTTCATTCTTTTTTAACAATAAATCAAGAGTGATCGGTTGGGGCTTCCTAGGTGGCGCAGTGGTTAAGAATCCGCCTGCCAATGCAGAGGACACGGGTTCGATCCCTGCTCCAGGAAGATCCCACATGCCACGGAGCAACTAAGCCCGTGTGCCAAAAAAAAAAAAAAAACTATTAAGAGTGATCGGTTGGTAATTTAATGAGGCAGCCTTGCCGTGGTTCCAGACACGCAACAGGTAACAGCCGTGTCACCTGTATCCTGGCCTGAGCAGTTTTACTGTGATGCCCACAACATATTCTGGCTGATGACTTCCTTTACCTCTCAAGCCAACCGTGAGATACATTGCTAGAAATGGATCCAAATGGTCTTAATGTAAATATCAAGAACCAGTTTTTTCTTTAAAGCCAAAGCTTCTTCACTTCTATGGAAGACAACATGTTTCCCTGCTCATCACCAAATTTTGGAGGCAAATTGGGCTGCTTCTTGCTGAGGCTACGCTTAGGTACATTATGAAGGAGCTCAGCTGCATCCACGGTTGTCGCAGGGAAATTCCTGTCTGTGTGCCAAGTGCTTCAACAACACTTCGCTAAGGTGCTGACACAAAGAATCTTGTCTTCATAAGTAGGAGGTTATAAAAGCTTACAGATAGAAGTATAAGTGTCTAATGATAAGGCACAAACAACCTTGCAATTAAATGAACCAAGCTAACGGGAATTTGAGCTAGCTGCAGGCTCAGGGCCTTGACTTCTATTCTGGGCAGGAAGCTTTCCCGGTGGCAGAACAGCATCCCAAACAGGATTCTTTCCATTCCTTAGTGTTAATTAGTCTTGCTGGCAGCCATGGATGAAGAAATCAGGTAACTGAATGAGCTCTGTGATGGCAGAAACAGAACGTAAAGAAGTCTCTCTCACACTACGTTACACTGGATCATTATTCTCACAAACTGCTTTTAAGTAGGTGAAGCTTCACAGCTAAAAGGAATTTTAAAACTCCCCACACAATATTACCAGTTGGTTCTACTTTGTATATTTTGATTTCTGTTGCTCAAATATATGCTCACAACCTCATTTTATAGTAGCTGATCATTTATTTTTCAGGTTTGTTTGTCTTGCTTCCTAGTTATTTCCCAAAGAAAATGGTGGCAAATGTGTATCTTAAAGGGTAGAACTTTTCCACCTTATTCCTTATATATTTTATTCTAAAATCAACGAGGAAGGGAATTCCCTGGCAGTCAAATGGTTAGGACTTGGTGCTTTCACTGATGGTGCCTGCGTTTGATCCCTGGTCGGGGAACTAAGCTCCCGAAAGCCGCATGGTGCATCCCCCGCCCAAAAAAATTTAACCAGGAAAAGGAATGAAAAATATAATGTGTAAAATGGAAGAATGGAGAATGATGATAGCCGTAAGAACATTCTATTTTTAAAAAGGCATATTTTTCCCTTTGAGAGCCAATCTTTGATTACAGCAAAGAGCCCTTCTCAAGGACCAGGCCACATGGAAGTTTCTCTCTGCTGACTACCATATCTTACGCCACAATTCCTCTGAAAACGGGTACCGTGGAGAAAGTGACAAGCCCAGCATCATCTTCCCTAGCTCATGGATACCAGATCTTCTATAATTAAATGTTTTCCTCGAGAAGATGCTAATAAAACAATGCAATGACTGGCACCACACTTGGTTTTCATTGCGTTTTACACCTTTCCCTCTTGCCAGCTCTTCACAATGACTTTCTCCACAGCTTCATTCCTTCACTGGTGCCAGGCAGGCTCACTGCGGAACCACTTGGGTTTTCTTCCCTCTTTTTGCGCCCAGTAAATTTTCATAAAGCATTTAATGTGAGAACAAGCAGGTTAATTTGCTATGCCGGTGAGCCAGGTTCTCGGAAGGCTCCCTGCAACACTGCCATGTTTTGGCGTCAGAGTCAGAGGTTTTGGTCCCAGTGGCGAGGATGCTTGCCAGAGCCTTCTCTGTGCAGACACCAGGTGTGATTTAGCGTAACAGATTGTGTGGACGCCCGGTAGCTCCTGTAACCAATGCGTCAGAACCAAATCTCAGCCTTCGTGCAAGATAAAGATGAAAAGTCTCATGGGCTAGAAGCTCTGCCAGGAAAGACTTCTGGACATAGAGGAAATGGAAAATCACCCCGTCTTGCAACAAACACCTGGTTTCAGGAAAACGGAAGTTCTTCATGAAATCAGTACCTTGTTAAAAATCCCCTGTAATATCACAATGCTATTTTCCTCCAATGACAGATAGGCAATGAGAACCAAAGATTTTTTTCATATATAAATAGAATATGCAAAGAATAGAATTATTAGGAAATTAAAAAACTCACTGAGTCCAGTCTTTGATCTACACCCAGTCAGCTGACACTGATTTCAAATGCTGATGCTCTGGTGTCAGCCCTCGTGGCAATAATGAAGGTGACTGAGGAAGACTCTCAGGGAAGAAACCAAGCTTGGTGGCCAGCACAGTGTAGATCCCAGGGACGAGAAGAGCAAGCTCCCTGCAGATGCCAAGCTTAGCGAGCCTCGAGAAAAGGACAGGCTCAAGCAGAGGTACAAGGCACCCCACAGGGAGAGTGGCTGATGTCACACAGGAGATGATTTTAGGACAAGCTTAGCAAATAGCTTCTGGAATTACCAGCCTTGTGGTCCAGATCACTGCCACAGGGCAATTTAATGGTCAGCGATGTACAGTTAGTTAATAGAGAGGACGAATGTGTCCCAGTATTGAGCAACATGGCTTTGGAATGAGTCTGTATGCCCAGACATTCTAAATCACCTGAAAACAATGATGTGTATGCATACACAGCTCAAAGGGCTTGTCTCTCCTCTGCCGTCACAGCAGTCCTGAGGTATAGACAGGGCAGGTATTATTATCCACGTCTGTCTGAAGAACACAGGGGTTATCAGACTTATCCAGCGAAGCCACAGCTAGTCACCATTCAAGATAGGGAAGAACTCACATGTCAGGCTCCCAATCTAGTGCTCTGTCTGCAGAACCCCTCTTTGCATATCTTATAGAGTCTCTCATTTACCCAACAGCCTATAACAAACTGTGTTTTCTGCTTAAACTCAGTAGAGCAGGCTCTGTGGTTGGCTACCAGGAGCCCTGGGCCATATGGGGATCACATTCACATGCATTATGTTGTGTCTTTTTCACACAAGTAGGGAACAACTTTATGTGGGGGATAATCTACATAATCATTTGCAATGACTGCAGAATATTCTATCGCATGGGTATGTCATAATTTATTTAATCAATCCCCTAATGATTAAGATTCAAATTTTTTTTTTGCTATTAGTTCATTCATTTTATTCAACAGCTGTTCACTGAATACTCTTCATGTCCCAAGCACTATTTTAGCTAATGGAAATAACAGCTCCCTGCCTACAGAGCACTTACATTTCATTTAGAAAACAACTAATAAGCAAGTAAACCAATAAACAAGTGCAGGCTATGAAAAGATCTATTAAAAGGACAGAATTTAATAATGGGATAGTGATGGGGGGGAGGTGCTTGAGATAGGGTAGCAAAACAGCTTATTTGAGGATGTGACATTTGCCCTGATACCTAAAAGATTATATACACAAAGCTGTAACGAATATCCAAGAACATTCATCTTAGAGTACTTGTCTGAATACTCCCTTAGGCTAAATCCTAGAAGTGCAAATGCAAGGTCAAATCACACGCTCATTTAGGTGCCAAAAGAATGGCCATAAAATTCCAACTCTCACAGCCTCCTTCTAAACCAGCTCTGAATCTAGCAAGTCTAGATTCCAGTCCCAGTCCAGTCCAGTCCCCTGGGCCAGTGACTGACTCTCTAAGAGACTGGATAGTCTGCTATCTACTGCACATCTCTGAACCTCAGTGTCCTCATCTGAAAAATGGGGACAATAAAAGTGCCTGACTCAGGAATTGGTGAGGATTGAAAACAGTATAACATAAGTGGTTAATAATGTTAGATTAAAAAAAATACACACTCATTTAAACATGTATACTAAAACTGCTTTTTTTTAAAAAAGGGGTGTACAAATTTAAACTCCCATTTCCTGGTGTCCAATCACTTGGAATTGGTTCTGAGCTCATACTAGCTTGACCTGTTTTCAAGAACCTAGTATCCACACTCCAGGACTGTAATCACATTTGGACAGGGATGGTACCTCGTAGCTCTCATGTCCCTAGTGCCTAAACCAAAGAAAAACACAAGAGGCTGGTCTCCTGGCACTGAGGAGAGTTCTCAAAGAAGTCAATATACTCACAGATAGTGGGACAGCCTGCCTACCAAATCTTATACCTCTCATTTTGTATGAAATCAGATCTTAAATATACAAAGTCTACTTTCCTATAGCTGCCATGGCTTTCTGTTTGCTGGATTCTTCAAGAAGGCAGGTAGGTCTAATGTGCTCACCACTGCCTGATTAAAAAAAGACAAAAAACACCACAAATAGCAACCTGCTGAATGTTTTCATTTCAACTTAGAAACCCCAAACCCGGAATCTTGAATTGCTGCCTCAGCACGAATGGAAGGCCACAGGTTGCAGATGGCAAATGACTCACTGCCATCTGAAGAGGTCGATGCTTTTGGTACAACATGTGACCACGTTCCATTTCTTCCTTTGTCCATCTGCTGCTGTTGTGGTCTAGGAGGGACAATGATTTTAAGAATTTAAATTTGGACTGTGTGTAAGCTGATTTCTCAAGCCACATCGAATACGGTTTAGTGACAAGCACTACTTTGGTGCTGTTTGACTAAGAAGGTAGTGAAGAACACGGAGATTTCTGTCTTTTTTCAGGCTGTATGCATATGTCACCTTTTTGAATGGAAGTGGTTGTGATTAAGGTGGCCGGCCACACAGCTGACTCCTAAGAAGGCTGGCAAGAAGTTGTGGTTGATCACGATGTTAGGCTAACTCTTCATCCACTCAGCGTGCTTAATAACATGGCTTCCGTTGTCGTCTTCTTAAATCCGGCCATTCTTAATACCAATTTTTCAGTTTTTCAAAAGGGTGTTAAGAACGTTCAATGTTTAACAACATGGTAACATGGAAGATTAACATATTTCATAAAAGTCAGGCTTTGACTTCTTCCAAGGCCAAACAGCATGTGTATTCAGAATTATTTTCCTGGCACCTCACTTTTAACTGCCATGGAAAATATGCCACAAATGGTAGCATTCCTGAGATAAAAATTCAATGTGTTTGGGGCCTGAAGAATTGGCTTCTGAGTTTAATTCTGGCTTTAACATTCACCATCCTCTGTATAGCCCTACTCTGGTCAATTCTCCAAGAGAACCCCCTCCTTCCAATAATAGAAATATGTACCCTTATTACTTCCTTTGGGGTAGAAATAATAATATACTGCTGGCCTAATATTTTAATGGCACAAAAACGTAAAATATCTAATGTTTGAGTATGCTTTTGTTTTAAATATAAAAGCTTTCAATCTTTGTCATTTTACATGGAATAAGTTTTTTAAAAGTTTGTTGAAATTTATTATTTACCTTTATAAATACATCTAATGTATAATTATTTATCCATAATCAAAGAACAGATAATGCCTCCCAATCTTTAAACTGCATTAAAGAAGCATTAATAGATATAAAAGCACTGGGATTTTGGAGACTTAAAACCACTTGATTTGGAGGAGGGCAAATCAGACATAGCAAGTAAAAAAACCAATATGTGTAGTTTTCAAGATCCATTTGTAGTTAAGAAGCTATATGATGAACCTTTTAAAGTATTTAGCGATGTATTTCTCTGCTCTTTGTTTTTAAAGAGAGCTTTATTTATTTACTTATTTATTATTTTTTTGAGCTGTGTTGGGTCTTCGTTACTGCACACTGGCTTTCTCTAGTTGTGGTGAGTGGGGGGCTAGTCTTCATTGCAGTGCACAGACTTCTCATTGTAGTGGCTTCTCTTGTTGCAGATCATGGGCTTCCGTAGTTGCAGCATGCGGGCTCAGTAGTTGTTGCTTGTGGGCTCTACAGCGCAGGCTCAGTAGTTGTGGCACATGGGCTTAGTTGCTCCGGGGCATGTGGGATCTTCTCAGATCAGGGATTGAATCCGCATCCCCTGCATTGGCAGGTGGATTCTTAACCACTACACCACCAGTGAATTCCCTGCTCTTCTTGATATCTGGCTTCCTTGAGTGGATTGGTTTGGGTGGGGCGTAGACCGGTATTTTTCAAGTCTCCCCTGGTGATTCTGAAGGACAGTCAGGGCTGAGAACCCTCTCCTAAAGGCACACGCAAATGCCTCGCCTGCTGGACAAGCAGCCCTCAAGGCACTGGTGAAGGAAAGCCTGCTGGGGAAGAGAGACACTTAGCATTTGCCAGAAATCTTCAAGCAGCGTTTTATTTATCACATAAATCCTCACAAGCCAGCTTCATTGCACTATGTGACATATCTACTTGAGACACTGTTATAAAATATTGTTGCTGAAGCAAACGGGAATTATGACACAGGCACCCCTCAGAGATACTGCGCGTTCGGTTCCAGACCATGACAGCAAAGTGAATACTGCAATAAAGCGAGTCCCATGAATTTTTTGGTTTCCTAGTGCATATAAAAGCTATGTTTACACTATACTATAGTCTATTAAGTGTGCAATAGCATTATATCTAAAAAATGTAAATATGTTGATTAAAAATACTTTATTGCTAAAAAATGCTAACCATCAACATGACAATACAGGGTTGCCACAAACCTTCAATTTGTAAAAAATGCGATATCTGTGAAATGCGATAAAGCAAAGCACAATAAAACCAGGTACACCTATATTTTTTGCTATTATAGTCGGTGACTGATATCCTGATCCTTATTCTCCTGTTCCCATCTGTGCACTGAATGCAGGAATCACGTGATAGTTGAACAGGAAGAGAATTATAAGCATTAAAGTGAGAGACCACGGAAGCCAACCCCCTCATTTTACAGCTAAGCAAATTAAGGACCACAGAAATGGATAATCCTCCCAACACCATCACCTTGGAAGACTTTAATTCTAGTGGCATTTTCTTCTGATTATAAGTGAAATATATATTCTTTATAGGAAACTTAGATATAGGAAAGTACATATATATATTAATAGATACTTGAAATCCATCTCACTGTCACACCATGACATCACCATATGGAGCACGAGAGCCGGGCTGTACAATACACAACCTAAGGCCAGCTGCCTGCTTCCTTCACTTTCTTAGTAAATTGCCACTCAACACTGGTTGAGTCCATTCTTCACACTCCTCCATTTGGCTCAGGCATATTTTTTCCTGGCCTAACTGCTACCTTAGTGGGCTGTAGCTTCTGGAATGTTCTGAATTCTCTTATATCAGCAACCATTCCCTGGAAACTGTTCACTCTATTTCGCCGTAACTGATGCTTCTTGGCTTTGCCCTGCTGACTCACTCTCACTGCTCCCTCAAGGGAAGGAAAGGACATACACCCTGTTCGCAGGGCCAGGAGTAGAGGGGGGCATCCTCTTCATCCCACCACCAACCCCCTGTCACTGTCCCCCCAACCCTTGTCCAACACTCCCCCCACTGAAATCCATGCCATCCAGTTGTATCACCCCTTCAAATCCCACCATGCTCATCAATGGAAGCGCCACCACATCCCTCCAGTGGAAATCCATGCTACTAATACCTACCCTGATGACTCAGACACACTTTGGTCCCACCTTTCTCAACACTGCCCCATCCCTAAATTCTCAAGCCCGGAAACCACCCTCTCCAATTTGCCTTCATTTGTTTTCCAAGTCCTGGCCACCTGGGGTGGGGGGCAGGTCACCCTCAGATTTTCTTGCCTGTCTACCTGGTTAGCTGTTCCAACCGTTGCCCTCACAAGCACTCTCAATTTTTGATCCCCTTTAATTCTTTTTCACTCTTGCTTGGGTCTGGGGCTTGATTTTTTGGGGGGGAAGATGCATTCATCATTTACTCATTTGTTCAACTACTCAAGTATGTTAGGCACTGTACTAGGTCCTGGGGATCTCAAAATGTGTCCTTCTTAGGAATGAGCCTTGAGGACATTGTGCTGTGTAAAGTACACCAGTCACAAAAAGATAATGTGTCAAAGTGTATGAATCCACTTACATGAGGTACTTAGAGTAGTCAAATTCAGAGGGACAGGTAGTAGGATAATGATTGCCAGCGGCTGGGGGGAGGGGGGAATGGGAGAGTTGTTTAATGGGTACTTTCAGTTTTGCAAGATGAAACCATTCTGAAGATTGGTTGTACAATGTCAATATTCTTAATACGAAACTGTACACTTAGAAATGGTTAGGATGGGACTTCCCTGGTTGTACAGTGGTTAAGAACCTGCCTGCCAATGCAGGGGACACGGGGTTCAATCCCTGGTCTGGGAAGATCCCACATGCCAGGGTGCAACTAAGCCCGTGCGCCACAACTACTGAGCCTGTGCCCTAGAGCCTTTGAGTCACAACTACTGAGCCCACGTGCCGCAACTACTGAAGCCCATGCAGCTAGAACCTGTGCTCTGTAACAAGAGAAGCCACTGCAATGAGAAATCCATGCACTGTAACAAAGAGTAGCCCCCACTCACCTCAACTAGAGAAAGCCTATGTGCAGCAGCCAAGACCCAACGCTGCCAAAAATAAATAAATAATAAAATAAATCTTTAAAAAAGAGAGAAGTGCTTAGGATGGTAAAATTTATGTTATGTGAGTTTTTTAACCATAATTAAAAAAATTTTTTTAAAGTGCACCGGTCTTGCAATAAACAGAAATGAAAAATTACAATGTAGGTGGTCTATGTGTAACAGGGCAGGCATCGTGTGGTGGTTGTGCAGGGGTGTGGCAGAGACTGCCAATGGCCCCAGCTTTCATTCTCCCCTCTTCCTTTGACTTTGAGCAGGGCACATGGTCTACTTCTGAAAGCCTGCATGTCCCAGCCCCACTGGCAGCTAGGAGGTGAATGGAACCGAAGCGGTATGCGCAACATTGAATCTCTTAGAAGGAAGCCACTTGCCCTCTGCTCTCTTCTCCCATCTCACAGGTTGGAACTCAAACGTGGTATGAAGCGAGTCTCAGCCACACAAATTAGGGTGTCAGAGCAACAAGCAGAAGCAAGATGGGTCTCTGGATGACCTCAGGAAGAAGGCTGCTTACCTGCCTGGACCACCCACCTGCCTCTGAACTGTTAGGTGAGAGAGAAATAAACTTCATTCAGCTTGAGCCACTCTAGCTTTGGGTCTTTTTGTTGTAGTAGCTGAGCCTGTATACTAACACAAAAGGAAATCAACTGCACATGGACGTGATGGTGGGAGGATGGCAGTGATGGTGGGAAGGGAGGATGGGGGTGACGGTGAGAGTGGAGTATGCAGTCGGGGCAAGAAGACTGTCTGGGAAGATGTAACGACATAAAGATAGGCTCTGCCACCTGCTTTCTAGCCTCTGAGCCCTGGGTGCTGATTGGCAATCCTTTTACTGGTCCAGGATAATTCCCTTTCTCACTTCTCTGTGTGTATTGGGAATTGGAGGGTGTGTTCTAACAATGGAGGGGGGAGACCCATGAGGAACCACGGGTGAAATTTTGGGGTGTGGGTAGATGATTAGTAGGGTTTTAGATGTTTTTGCTTAGGGCCTCGATGAATAATACCTCTTGACCACCAACGTTCTGAACCTACAGAACAATAAGATAAAGGAGTCAGCAGGGGGAGAATCAAAACATCTCCTGATAAGAGTTGGGGTGGGGACAAAGTCAAAGAGTTATGCTGGCTTTCTAATACTCAACACTGGAGTTGGATTGGCCATTATGCAGTTATGGCAGTAGCTCAAAGATTCTGATATAACATTTAGGGTTTACTTAATCATTCTGTCCCTTTAAATGATAAGAACTGGTAGAATAAACAATATAAACTATTTAATTAAATATATACAACAATATTTCAAGATGTGTTAAACTTTCCCATTAACATATAATGGTTATTAATGCGTTCTTTCATTTTCACATTTCCCACCCTTCCTCCTTCCCATCCTTCCTTTCTTTTCTTTTCTTTTTTTTTTTTTGGCTTTAACAGATTTAATGCAATATATCCCACATGCAGTTGGCCTTTGGCCTCCATTGGTGGGCAGATGGCGCCGTTATTGACATTCTGCCCCCACCCACTACCTACCAAAACTCAGTAGTTACTGTGAAACCCACACTCCTAATTCTGATTGTGACCAGCGGGAAATGGCCAGCTTGCCCAATCCATTTAGGGGATGGGTTCTTGAGCTCCCTTGGAAGATAACTTTAGGACAAGAGAAGTCCATCTGACAATAAACTTCCTTTCCAGGGTATTTCTCAGTTTTGATATGTCTCAACACACCAGCTCACATCCATCTCTACACAGTTACCCCTGTCAGTCTTTGCCTCCATCTACTGAAATGACCTGTCTATATGTTGGTTTCTTCTACCTGGCGAGCATGTTGTACCTATTTAATAAATGTTTATTGAACAGAATAATTAAAAAAGAAGAAGTAAGGTAACAGTTGGGTCTAAGGTGGCTTCTTTCAAGAGATCATCTTAAGGTGTGGAAGGAGAAACCAGTGGTACAAACTAGTGGTTGGCACCATGGGAACAGAGAAATGTCAGGAAGTTCAAGACCAGCACAAGGTAAGTGCTTTCATAGTTTTCCTACTGGAAGTCAACCATCAAAGCTAAGTTGCAAAACTGGATTATAAAAAACAAACAAGCATACAATGTGCTGTTATTTAAAAATAAGTTGTTTGGAAATAAGTAAATCCAATATTGTCACAAACACTGTAAGCTGTTCGCCCTCAATTGTGAGCTAGCAAGTTGATTAACATCATATTCTAAATTTGAAATGAAAACTATGTTGGAAAACAGTTATTAAAAGATGTACTGAGACAGAGCTCTGAGAATAGGCCAACAAATTCGGGCCAAAAGACCAGATAGTCGACTGTTTGATAAATGTATAATAAAACAGCAGAATTTTATTGATACTATTACTCTATGAAGCTGAAATACCCTAAAACAGAAAGGCTTACAAAGAGTGTGGATCTGGTACAAAAATGAAGGTGCCAAAACAAAGCCGGGGATGGAAGAAGGAATCCCTTTTCTCTGAGGGTGGGGTGTTTCCCTCTACCAAAAAACTTAAGAAAATGGGGATTTGTTCAGAAGGTGGTATTTATAGACAGCCATTGCGTGAGCAAAAAAATGTTTATTTCAAGAGAGATCCAATACTGTGATTTAATAATATTATTAATATGTTTTAAGACAGCATTCTTTGATTTTTATTATCAGTAAGGCTGACCATGATGTTACTAAAGAAAGAGATATCGGAGTTCCCAATTAATGATGTCCATCCTTTGAAATACACTCATCCTCTTCAGGCTGCCATAAGCAATTATCACAAACTTGGCTGCTTAAAACAATGGAGATTTATTCTCTCGCAGCTCTATAAAGATAAGAAATTTGAAATCAAAGTGTCAAAGGGGCCACGCTCCCTCCCTAGAGAATCTTTCCCTGCTTGTCCCAGCTTCTGTGGACTGTGCACATTCCCTGTGGCTGTGTCGCTCTAATCTCTGACTCTGCACCCACGTTGAATTCTCTGTATCTCATAAGAATCTTGTTACTGGACTTAAAGCCCACCTGGGTGATCTAAGATGATCTCATCTTGACATCCTTACTACATCTAGAAGGATGCTTTTCCACATAAGTTTGCATTTATAGGTTCTGGGAATTAGGATGTGGACACATCTTTTGAGAAGCCACAATCAATCCACTACGGGAAGCATATTCCATGAACAGTGGAATGAAGGGTTCTTCAAAAGAACTACTACAAAATACTGTGTTAATGGGCTTCCCTGGTGGCGCAGTGGTCAAGAATCCACCTGCTAATGCAGGGGACACGGGTTCGAGCCCTGGTCTGGGAAGCAACTAAGCCCGAGTGCCACAACTATGGAAGCCCGTGCACCTAGAACCTGTGCTCCACAAGAGGAGCCACCACAATGAGAAGTCCACACACTGCAACAAAGAGTAGCCCCCTCTCACCACAACTAGAGAAAGCCTGTATGCAGCAATGAAGACCTAATGTAGCCAAAAATTAAAATAAAATAAATTTATTTTTTAAAAAAAGAGTAAAGCCTATTTTAAAAAAATAGTGTGTTAATGAAGACAAGTTCTCCCTTTTCCATCCTTCCCTCTCTAAATGCTACGTTAAAGATCACAGTGCTATCTGGAGCCATATTCAGCCTTCCCATTCGTTCTGTGCATTAGTGCCTTGTCCTTTTCGCCTCTCAGTTCCACTGAAAGAGCACCTATTAAGGGGAAGAAGAAGATAGTACTTCTGAATTACTGTCTTTGGGATATGTGCTTGCATTAATTCTTTCCACTAAGAACACTGACTTTTAAACTTGGGCCTAGTAGCTATCATTCAAAGAACGCATTCTTACATGATTGGCTAAGGTTTGGAATCAAAAAAACACACAATTTTAGGGCTGAAGAAAGCTCAGCGATTATCTAGTCATTTTAGAAACAAGGAGAGAAAAGTCCCAGGGAGATCAATAAATCACTGAAAGTCATCAATGTGATGGGGGCAGAGCCAAGACTATAACTCAATCTCCTGATGCCTATTTAAGCACTTTTTCACTCTGTCACACACAATACAGAATGTGATGCAAAGCTCTCTCCTCCACAGATTACTCAAGATGTTGGCCTCATTGGTGCCACCCAGTGAGAGAACCAACCTTCTATGAAATGAATGTTTGTTTCCCTAAAATTCATATGTTTAAGTCCTAACCTCAAACATGATGGTATTTGGAGGAGGTGGGTTTGGGGGGTAATTAGGTCCTTAGGGTAGAGCCCCTGAATGGGATTGGTGCCCTCATAAGAAGAGACACAAGAGAGATGATCTTTTCCCCATGTGCAGGCACAGCAAGAAGGTGGCCATCTATGAACCAGGAAGAGGGCTCTCACCAGGAGCCAAATCGTCCTGCACCTTGATCTCGGACTCCCCAGCTTCCAGACTGTGAGAAATAAATGCCTGGTATTTAAGCAAGCCAGTCTACAATATTCATTATGTCAGCTTGAACTGAGTAAGTCATACCTCAATGAATATATTCAACAATATTTACTGAGTGTGTGCTGTGGACAGAGCTTGCACGTTCAGGTAAGTGAATGGTTGATGGTACCCAAAAGGCGGCAATCCAGCTTTCACATTCAGGTGTTGTTTGGGACTAAGGTCACCTAGTTCAACCCTTGATTCTTCACTATACCCTTAGGAGAAAGGTAAAGTACCTGGAGTTAATGTCCCTATTTAGAAGTGTTTCTTAACTTGTCAGATGTCATCATTAGAGTCAAAAGCACCTCTTGGCCTAGAAAATAAGTCTCCTCAGTTCTTCTCTAGTGCTCAACTGTAAGATGAAACAGGATTCCAAGGTCAACAACCCAAGCTTTTTTTTTTTTAATTGAAACTCATCACTGTCCATAAAATAAAGTATATCTCTGGGGAACAGTAAAGCCATCAACTAGCTGCTCATAAATGAGAGAGGCATTTTGTGGTTGACACAGTGAGCAAAAAAGACCCAGATGGTGGATCCTTTTGGCACAGACTTATCTGCTCCGGCTGTCTAATACATTTCTTCGCTGTGTTAATTCCTGCATCAGAACCATCATGGCAGTTTGCTTATTTCCAAGGATGACAAAAATGGAAAGGTTTTTGTCTGTAGGATTTTTGCCTTCCTCCTTCAACACTGGGGTGGCCTGTTCACTGCAGGGGGCAACTGAAATGACCTGGATCCTTTGGTGAAAAATCTCAAAGCTCTGGCCCAAGCTAGATTCAACATAATCCCTTCCTCATGAAACAGGAAAGAGGATTAGACTTTTGGGTGGGGGGAATATGTTACCTGGGCTGGACCTGATGCCTGATGAAGATTCAGAATTTATTTTAAAATGGGTTTTGGCTGCTTACGTAGGGCATGTTGCATTACTGCTGGCTGGAGAGTGAGTCCCATGGGCTCACGGCCCTGTCTTCTTTCATGAGGAATCCCTGCCAATCCAGGGTCTGTGAACTGCTTCTGCCAGCCAATCTCTAATTTAGCATATGTACAAAGCCAATTTCTGGACACCATGATTGAGCCTGGCACCTCTGCAGCCCACCATGTTTGCAGTACTCACAGTGAAATCAGCAGCTAGCAAGACAGAAAAAAAGATGCCATGGAAAGGCTTTTTAAATTCACAGTAAATTGTCTGCGGATTATATATGTATATGTGTCTCTCTCCTGCTTTTCCAACATAAACTTCCCCCATGCCTTTCCTTATCGTTATTTCCTTTAGATTTTCAATCTGGGATGCACTTAGCAACAGCCAACACTGACAAAGATGAAACCCTGCTCCCCACTGTGAGCATCTGATTTTTAAAATGTAGAAATGCTGCTCTTTACAAAACAGGACATTTCCCTTTTAATTAGCTTCCAAATACACCCAAATAATTTGCAACTAGGAAATGATACCATTTTAGAGTACTTAAAAATAATTCCCATCCATGCAAAACCAATTTGATGAGAGGCACAAGCTAGTGAAACCTTCAGTTCTGAGATAAATTCAGCTGCTTCTTTGGGGACAGCTGTCACAACCATGGGAACACTCACCTAACCTTCTGGCTTTGATCACTGTTTTCTCTCAGAAAACCCACGTCTAAGGTGTGCTTGCTGAAATATTTGTGAACAAGTGCTAATTGAGGCTGCAGTGCACCCAACCCATCTTTGCTGAAAACGTGGATCTTCCTGCCTCCCTCTCTTCTATAGATTTTCTTGCCAATCATCTGGTTTGCTAACAGTTCTTCAAAAGAGACTAGGTAGCCACAAAAGCTCTATGGTGTCATGTCATGCTGTCTTTGAAAATAAACACATGTATTGTGCTCATTCACCCTGCAATGTGCTGGCCCCAAGTCCTGAGAAGGGTGTCCATCAGGAGCGGCTTTTGACTTTTCCCTGTGCATAAATGAAATCAAATCTCTGAATAAAAGAGAGGGGAAAACGATGTGATTTTCTGATGTGTATTTCTTCCAATTGTGACAACGGCCAGCTTTTTGACTCTTTTTATAAATGAGATCCCTGCTCTTTCAGCCAGGTGAGACATCGCTGATAGGTTTGCTAGCATGGGATGAATGAACCCTCCCAAACCCAGACCTTACCTGCTATGGCTTCTGTTGGTAAAAAAGGGTCTGAGCCCTGCCTGTATAAATATAAATATTTCAGGAGCTTGGCTGATGGCAAGCTTTGCACGACCATGCAGAAGACAGGCCTGATTGCCCTGGCCTGGTGTGGGGCTCCCCAGGTGGCAGGGGCTGAGAGTGGGCCGTGCAGTTGGTGGGGGGTGGACTGAGTGCCTCCAGTCATTCTGAGTAGCCCCTGGGCTGATTAGTGACTGGGGCTGACAGGCTCCTAAGGGGAGGTCCTGTCCAGTTTCTTTCTGCGGCAGGGATGATGGGCCACGCACAGGGTCCTGAGGCAGAGACTGGGGACTTTTTTGTGTGACTGTGACTACAGTATTCCTCATCAACAAGGACACACTCACGGTTTCTTTGGAGGCCCTTGGCTCGCTGGAGAATTACCATTAAGAGACGTCAGCTCAGCGGTGCCAGGTTCTTTCCCCACCCCTCAGGGGCCAGCATGGTGCCTCCATGCGGCTTCACCCAAGCCAGACAGAAGGGCAGGGCACCAGGTCTGGGAATTAGAGAGGGCGATCGATATGTGTATACAGAACACAGTCACGGACCATTGAAAAGGCTTACACGTAACCCCACTGGGAACGGCTTAAAACTGAAGCCTGTGATAAATGACTCACAGAACCCAGACCCTGACTAGTATGCCTGGGAATGGCCAGAGATGAAGTTCCTAACATTTGTGATTCTCAGAGTTCAAATGACTGGAATGTATAAAGGATTCCAGGACTGGTCCTGAAAATAAAAATAACTACTTAAACAGGGATGAATTTTTCGCTCTTGAGTGATCCTGAAATCTTGAAATATGAGATTATCACCTTTCTAGTTTGGTGTCAAAGGAAAGAGTACTTCATTGAAATATAAAGCCTACAACTTCAGTCCCACTGTTTCAGCAGCCAGAGATAGCTGCCACCTCATTGGTATATTGAGCTTCCTTACTGACAAGCATGTGTTCAAGTGGGGAGACCGTCTGGGGGAACAATTAGAGACTATAAAGTTATAAGACCTAAGGCAGATATGGGATTAAAACGCGGATATTTTGAAATTCTAACTTTTGATGAGGTAAAATCAATAAGGATTTTTAAAAAATGTACTTCAGTTATATCAAAGTTTAGTAGAGTTTAAGAAGATCAGAGTTGGATTATAATTTGGGATTAATTTACATGGTTTGCTGTTCTAGAAAAGCAGTTGATTTTCCTAGTGTAAAGAAAACATTTTGTACACTGGACCACTGAGAATTGGGTTTACAATGGAGACAAAAAAAGGCAAACTCTGGATAGAGAGAAGCTTGTACAGTCAGGGCTCTCCAGAGAAACAGAACAAGGAGATAGATAGATGATAGATAGATAGATAGATGACAGATTTTAAAGAATTAGCTCATAAGATGACAAGTTCAAAATCTATAAGGCAAGCAGCAGCGGGTGGGGGTCGGGGAGCTTGGAAACTTGGGCAGAAGTTGATGTTGTAGTCCTCAGGCAGAATTTCTTTTCCAGGAAACCTCAATTTTTGCTTCTAAGGTCTGCAACTGATTGGATGAGGCCCCCCTACATTACCCAGGGTAATCTAATTTAGGTAAAGTCAACTGATTGTAGATGTTAACCATATCTATAAAACATACTCCCAGCAATACCTAGACTATTGTTTGATTAAATAACTGGGTCCTATAGCTCAGCCAAGTTGACACATAAAGCAGATCATCACAGTAGCTTTCTTCCAAACTGTGAAAAAATAATAGCTGTCTTCAGTCCATGAAGATTCAGCCTTCTTGCCCCTCTCTGGAGGGGTCCAAGCCACACCCCATCACTTGAGGCAAGATACACTAGTGATCTGGAGCTCTACTATCTTCCTCACCAGATACCCACTAGAAGAGGGTTGCAGATCCTGAGCTTTGTACAGATGGTGTGCAGAAAGGGGAATGGCAAACAGACCAAAATAGAGGGAAGGAAGATCCACCTATTTCATGGTTTCCATTCTGATTCTACCAACGTCTCTGAAGCTGTTCCTCCAACTACAGCCAAAACACAAATGGTTGTCTGTGCTGCCCATCTGACCGGTGCCTGGTACATGCTTTCCATCACCATCATTCTCAAATGGTCACTCAAGAAGCCCTTTGAGCATGATGTGCTCTTAACACATGAAATCATGAACGTATTGTACTGGGTCAACAAGTCATGGGTATTCTCATCCTAGAGAATCATAAGCTTCCTTCCCTGCTAATTATACTCTAAGTCTTCCTGTCATAATTTTTATATTTTTAAAATACTTTAAACACAAAACATCCTTCATCTAAAAGGACTAAATCAAAAGAAAAATAACTCAGAATAAGAATGAATCCTTTTGATCTGAGGTCAGATAACAATAAGTAACATTTACATGGTACTTCATCATCTATAAAGTGATTTCACATACACATTATATTTTTATCCTTGCAGCAACCTTGGGAAATAGATGGTATTATCACCATCTTACAGGTGATGGCACCAAGGCTTGGACAGATTAACAGACTTTCTTGATGTCATACAGCCATCAGGAGTTGCGATCTTCTGCTCCTAGCTCCATGATGGGCTGCCTAGACTGCTTTGAGGCTTGTTGCTGGTGACCACTCACTTCTCAAACCTTAGTTTATGGAATTACATAAACAGGGCCAGAACCTGACTGTCCAATAAATCATGACGTGACTATCTACCTATGGAAAACCTTCGCTGGAGGTAGTGTTCCCTCATACAACCAGGTACCTTTCCCCTCCCCGTGTCTTACTTGGGTGCAGAGAGTTCTATTGGAAATCAGTGGGAGTCCTGCACAATGAAGAGCAGGGAGTGAAAAGCAGGATGTGAATCTGTTTCTTACAGTGGAAACTTATGTCCTAACAATTAAGAAAAAATTTGAGGTCGTTTCCTCAGCTGATCATCACTGGCAGAGCCAACTTTGGATTAAACACTTCTGCTCAGTGGTTCTGACATTCTCAGTCAGGCATATCTTGATGAAATTAGAGATGCAGAAAATATTTTTTTGATAGAGTGCAGGGACAAAACAGCTAGAAGGGAAGCCAATTCTGTGTCCAAACTTGTGCAGACTGAGATAAAGAGGAAAAGTGAAAGCAAGAGAATAAGACGTGTGTGCTTGTGTGTGTGTATGTGTAAACGAAGGAAGATGAAAGCAAGTGACAGAAGAGGAAAGGGGAAGCTGGGGTGATGCTAATTAATTAGACTTTAAGATCTTGGCAGCAAGAGGTGTGTTTATAAACAATCTTCACTAAAACATACCTTTCCAACTATTAACTGTTTTATTTGCCAGAAATAGACTCTGTCTAATTATTCTGTGCTTATTTCAATCCAAAGTAGAGAAAGAAATATTAATAAATAAACATAGCCATTCTTATGCTATAATATATATCACTGCACAGAGGTTAATGTTTCAAATGCTTAATTAATAAAGTATGTCCAATTCAAACTATTTTACAAAAAAAAGATTAAGTGGGGGGCTATTAGTCTGAAGGCTTTCAAAATAGTGGAAAAGAAAAACCAGACCAAAGATACAAAAAAATAATAGAATTTTAACCATTTAGGAATCTCTCTCTCTCTCTTTCTTTACATAGGTTTATTTATTTATTTGGTTGTGTTGGGTCTTCATTGCTGTGCATGGGCTTTCTCTAGTTGCAGAGAGTGGGGGCTACTCTTTGTTGTGCTGTGTGGGCTTTTCATTGCATTGGCTTCTCTTATTGCAGAGTATGGGCTCTAGGTACATAGGCTTCAGTACTTGAAGCACTTGGGCTCAGTAGTTGTGGCTCTTGGGCTCTAGAGCACAGGCTCAGTAGTTATGGCACACGGGCTTAGTTGCTCTGGGGCATGTGGATCTTCCAAGACCAGGGTTTGAACCTGTGTTGCCTGCATTGGCAGGCGGATTCTTAACCACTGTGCCACCAGGGAAGTCCCTATGAATCTCTTAATAATGCGCTTATACTAAGCTACCAGCAAGTCAACTAGTTTTCCTCTTGGGATTTAGGTCTAGAAAAGTCTGATCTATGATGAGAGAATAAAGACCTGCAGATGTGCCAAATCTTTAAAAAAAAAAAAAAATCTCCCATGTATCCTTTCTGAGGCAGTTAATAAAGGATATACTCCATTAAAATGAGGGAACAAAAAAAGAAAGAAAAAGACATGAGATCCAGTAAACAGAATACCTAACTTAGAAATTAAATCAAAGAACTTCCCAAATAGGAAGGGAAGCTCCTAGATAATAATTTTGTGAGCAACCAGCACAAGACTGGAGTGGTAGATGACAACTCTGTTGGAAGTTTGAGACTGAATTAGTGAGAGATATGTAGAAAATAAAGCAAATTCAGTGGGTGAAAGGACAAACTGTGGTACACTTATGCAATGGAATACTATTCAACAATAAAAAGAAAAGCTATCAAACCACAAAAAGACATGAAGGAAACTTAAATGCATACTGCTAAGTGAAAGAAGCCAGACTAATTCCAACTATATGACATTCTGGAGAAGGCAAAACTATGGAGACAGTAAAAAGATTAGTGGTTCCCAGCGGTTCACTGGGAACAGGATAAACAGAGCAGAGGGGATTTTTAGGGTAATAAAACTATTCTGTAATGGTGGATAAATGATATGAAGTTGTCAAAACCCATAAACTGTATAACACAGAGTGAATCCTAATGTAATCTATGGACTTTAGTTAATAAATTTTAAAGATAAAAAAATAAAACCAAGGCAATTACTAATTTCAGGAGAAACAAGAAAGCAAATATAATCACAGTAAGCCATATGGCTCAACTGTGAAAACACTTACCTAGTCACATTAAGTAAACATTGAATATTGACATAATCCTAAAATATTTTATATTTACAGTGGAAAAATAGGGAAAAGGAAGAGGAGTAAGAAAGCTCAATCCTTATCTTACATAAAAAGAGGTCAGTAGATAATATACAAAATTGAAAAATCAAGAAATAACACTATAAATATGCTATTTAGAAATGGCAATAAAGTGAGAAAAGTTGAAAGTAGTGTATTCAAGACTTGAAGAGGGGCAGGAAAGTTTGACCTTCCCTATGAGTTTTGCTGCAACAAAAAGAAACCCATAAATCAGCTATGATTCTCTGACTCCTCAGCACTCTGAGGCACAGTTATGCAGTGGGCAGAGAACCATATTAACAAGGTCAGAGCTATGACCTCTCTCTCTGAGCATATGAACCATATGTTACTCCACATCTCACTGCAGACACGTACCTTGTCTGAAAGGAAACTGGGCTAGAGCACGTGGACAGGTCAGCACAAATCCATGATCACCACTTACTAAGGCCCATTGGTCTGATTAGTCAGTGTGTTGCACTTGACCTTGTTGACAATGGCTCTTCTAAGGGCACCAAGCCTGCCCCTGCCAAGGCACCAACACATACCAAGACATTCAGCTTTCATGAGTTAGTCTCAGCCTTACTTCTGAACCATTTTCTTGACTCTGATCCTATCCTAGTTGTAAGCCTCCCAGCCACCAGTTCTGCTGTTTTGCTCTCCTGTTTACATTCTTATCTACTCATTTGATGGTGTGGGTACTATATTTGTGTGATAACCATGCCAAAACTGAGTGGCTTATAACCACAACCATTTTATTTGCTCAAGATTCTGTGGGTCAGAATTTGCACTCGCCCACTAGGTGGTTCTTCTGCTGGTCCCACTGGGGGTTGCTTATGTGCATCCAGTTGTCTGGTGGCTTGACTGGGGCTGGATGATCGAAGATGGCCCCACTCCATCACGAGATGGCAGAGTTCCAGAAGGACAAGCCCCAATATGTGCCCCTGACCAAGGCAAGCCACATGGCCCCAACCAGAACTGATGAAGGAGGGAACTAGGCAATGGTGTGGATATGGGAGGTTCGAATCATTGGGGTCCACCACAGACACGTTCCCCACTTATGCTCTGGCTTCCTGCTTGATCTCCAGCCAGCAGCCCTCAAAAGGAGTATCTCCAGGAAATGAATGTGCCACTTTTTCCTCTCTAAGAAGACTGTAAGCTCACAAGGGATTTATTTTTCACTCCTTCATCACCCATCCATAGAAGAAAACAAAGGCAGTGTGCTCTCTGTCAGGGGAACCAAGTCGTCCTGAGCCTGAGGTCAATGCTTCTGGGCTAGGTCATACCTAGGAGAGCAGGGAAGAGGAAGGGTCTGTACACATGCAATGCCTTGGTGCTGCTGCATAAAAACACACAAAAATTCCTCAGCTATGTCCTTTGCAGAGCACGAGAAGCCTGATAGAAAATGAAGATTAGAGATATGCTCATCCAATAGCAGGAGGAATTATGTATCTGTTCATTCCTTTATTTACAGAATAATGTGAATTAGATCAATTAAGTGCCAGGTACAGTGTTAGATGCCAGACATCCAAAGATGAACGCATTATAGTTCCGGTCTTTAAGATGCTCAGAACCTAGTAAGAGATAAGAATAAATATAGATACCCTTCAACATCCAAAATCTAATCCAGCCCTCGAAAATGGCCAGATAGCAAGTTTCTGGATGGCAAGCGCCTACATTCCATCATTATGAATGGAATCAAAAATATTAGGTTCTCAGCCCACCCCAAAACCTTCAGAAAACATTTTTTAACAGTATAATTGCCCACATAACAACCCACCGCTTATTTTCCACATGATGTAAAGGATTTAAAACACTGATTTTAGGAAATTCCTTGGCTGTCCAGTGGTTAGGACTCCGAGCTTTCACTGCCAAGGGCCCAGATTCAACCCTGATGGGGGAACTAAGATCCCGCAAGCCCTGTGGTGTGGCCAAATAAAACAAACAAACACACAAAAACACAACAAAAAAACGCTGATTATAATTATTTAACAATGAATGAGGGACTTCCCTGGTGGCACAGTGGTTAAGAATCCGCCTGCCAATGCATGGGACACAGGTGCTCCAGGAAGATCCCACATGCCTCAAAGCAACTAAGCCCATGCGCCACAACTACTAAGCCCGTGCACCGCAACTACTGAAGCCCGCGTGCCTAGAGCCGGTGCTCTGCAACAAGAGAAGTCACTGCAATGAGAAGCTCCCACACGTAATGAAGAGTAGTCCCTGCTCGCTGCAACCAGAGAAAGCCCACACGCAGCAACAAAGACCCAACGCAGCCAAAATAAATAAATAAAAAACCAAAAACAAACAAACAACAAAACCCAAACCATGAATGAGCACTCATGGGTGTATTTTTTACAGTACATGAGACTGTACAGTAGTGGATACGACTTATGTTTTCCTTCTATGCCATATTAAACATGTATGGTAATGTACATAAACAATGTAACTGTGCTAAGGAAACTTTCTTGGAAGACAATAACATGAGATGGATTGGACATTAGTGGTAACACACACATTTAAACGACATGCAGTGTGACCCCAGCAGGGATACAGCTGAACACAGTCTGATCCTCTGATCTGAATCCACACAAAGCCTAATTTTTTTTTTGCCAGTACACACATACAAACCCCTGCTGGAATTCTGATCCAGATGGTAAATGCTGGGTTAAAAGTTTCTGCAAGTTGTTATAGTGACTACTCCAATGGTGAGAGTTTAGCTAGTACAGGAGTTTTGTACATATTGAGACTATGAAACAACATGACAATGTACAGCGTTACATGATAGAAGGAGGAAACAAAACTGAACACAGATGAAAACAGCTAGGCATATATTATGTGTGCATATGGGCAAGGTAAACAAAGTATATTGAAGAAGCACATCTACTGGTACTGTGAAAATTTTCTGAGTGATTTTTTCCCATTTCTATTATTCTATTATTGCTGTTATGTTGTTTTTGCAGTTGACACGATTTTTAAAATGTGAGCACATGCAAAAACAATGGATGCAAATATAAGTATGAGTGCCCGTGAATGCAACCCCCCCACCTCACCCTACCCCCATGATCTCCAGAGCCTGGTTAGACCATCGCAAGTAGAGGAGGTCCAACCCTAAGGAAAGATCACCTGGATCAGGTCTGCTTTAGAGAAGCTGGGATTCTCTGCAGCCAGCAGCCACCGAATGCACATGTCAAAATCTGCATACATTAAATACAAGTATCTTGCTTTGCATAGTAGGTGGCTGAGGGTATATTACATTTTTGTAATTTAAATTATTCTAAAGAAACACAAGCGGAACTCAGTATTTAAAAGTCCCTTGCAGAGAACTCTTTTGATGAGTAAACATTTCTTTAACTTTAGTAGTCACCCCCATGATTTAACTGTTTTGATAAGTTGGATTTTCTCAAAGCAGGGTATAACAGCAGCATCTCACACTTGTTTTAGACAATTATGGTACATCAGCTTGATGGAATATTAAGCAGTCATTAACATTTATAATTATGAAGACTGTGGTGATGTAGAACAATGCTTGCGGTGTGTTAAGTGAAAAAGAGCTAAATATAAAATTATATTTAAACCATTACTGCGACTAAGTAAAAATGCATGGGGAAGGACTGGAAAAGAACATAGAATAAGGAAGTATTTTTATACACATCACATTTTGATCTCAAGGGGATTAAGTGGAGCTTTTGAAAAAGCAAACCCTACCTTACAGCTACAGAAACTGAAGAGGGTAGACCTCGTGTTTTGGCGACCGTGGTATGAGCTGCTATAACAGACACCCACAATCACAGGGGCTTAACACACTAGTAGTTCCTTTCTTATTCATGTCGACACTAATCTGTGGTTGGGTGGAGTTGGGGGGCTGTGTCTTCATGGACCCAGTCTGTCGGCAGCTCTCATCTTAAGCCACAATGTCCAAAGTCTTTCTCTGTTATTAACAATCAACAAGGAGAAAGAACATGGGGGATAGAGAAAAGTTTTTGTGGGTGAGGATTGGAAGTATACATCATTTCCACCCACATTCTGTGGGTCAAAATATAATCACATGGCAATATGTAACTGCACAGGAGGCTGGGAAATATCATCTGTGTTTCAGGAGGAAGCAGAAGTGGGTTTGGTGAACAGCTGGCTGATCTCTACCACACAAATTCCCACCTCTAACAAGAGGTAGGCAAGAACTGGAACCCAGATCTTCCTAGCTTAGCTCAGTACTCACATTTTCATCTCTGTCTCTCTCTCTCTGTCTCTCTGTCTCTCTCTCTCTGTCTCTCTCTCATACACACACACACACAAAAGATAAAGACGTGTTAAAATCTAAACAGAAGACAGCTGTACCACATTTAAGTACAACCAATATACAATCTAATTCTTTTTAGGAAACACATTACATTCTCACTGAAAATCATCCCTGGGAAGGAAATACCTACCAGGGATAAGTCCAGGTTCTTGGGCAAGAGGATTTGGCTAAGAGCTGACCTGGCTGAGAAAGAATGAGCAAACGCCTACGTGATACATGGCCCTTACATTTCCAGTATCACTCACATCGTTGCTTATACATTATCCCATTATGGGTGGATAGGAAGAAAATCAAATCCTACCTGTCGCATACATTAGGACCCCCTACCACGTCCCATGAAATCCCAACCAGAAGGCACTAGCAAAGAGTTGGCACATTTATCTTCTTTGCGGCCTGTTTTACTCAGCCCTTGCCCGACTTTTCAGGTCTACTCCACTGTGGTTGTGACCAACAAAAGGAAGGACACAGTCATTGGGAGCTATTTTCTAGCAAAAACACCTTAAACAGCACATAAAAATATTATTTTGGGGTTACATGCTGAAAAACAGATACCTGTCCTAAATATGGCATTTTTGATGTTAAATGTTTTCATTTGGTGAAAAATCCGTTCAAACTAGGATAAATTACCAAATCTTGGTATTTTGGTGAGAGCTGTTTATGTCAAACATCTAAGTTATAGCCAGAGCTTAAATTGGACAATGAGAAAAATAAAATTGCTATTTTATACTTCTCTGTCCCCTAACCAGTGCAATGCTTTGAACAATTAGGCACTTGGTAAATACTGAGCCAATCATTATGAACATAATTATTATGTTATGCTGTTTGACTATAGTTTAGAAACTACTGAGGTAAGAATGGATAATTGTACCTATAGTAAATGCTGTCAGGCTGCTCTGCTTATAGGCCTCCTCTGAACTTTTTAAGGTTCACCCATTCCTTCATCCACACCATACACCCACCCACCTCACACACCCTCCCCCACACACATCTACACACCCATTCATACATACCATCCACACACACAAACACATTATCCCTCCACAGACACTACACACATACACACACACCTCTACACACACCCCCACACACACCATCCACACAGACACATCTACATACACCATCCACATAAATATCATCTACACACACACACACACACACACACCCTCTACAAACCCATCCACACACCAATTGCTGCTTGCAGGGTTTCAGATCCCTTTTGGGTGTGCGACTTCTAACCTTTATTCTTGGGATGCTGCTCCTCACAACCGTTCCATGGCGTGATCCTAAGTGCCTTGGTGAGCAATTGGGTCTGAAGTGCCACCCAAGAGGCAAAGTGGGACGACCCAGGCCAGGGACGCTGCCCAGGGGCCGCTAGAGAAACCTGTGCTTCAGGCGCCCCACCCTGACTCACTCTCTCCCAACTTTTTATTTCAATGTTTGAAAGAAGAAACCTTGCCTTTAGGATAAAGCAATGTCTAGGAGGCTCAATTTCTATGCTCTGAGTTCAGTCTCTGTTTCTGACTCTAAGACGGGGTAAGTTCCTTACTTTTCCAGTGGGTTTGCCAGCCCTTCAACCAGTTCTTGCAGTGATCCATCATATCTACATGATGAGCGGGGAGGAAAGGATAATTTAAGAGCTGGTGTCAGAATTCTTCAGGGAGAAAACTGTCTTTTAAAAAATTTTTATTTTAATAATTGCCTTTAATAAAGTTAGTATAGAAAGACTAAGGGTAGAAAGAACTCTCTGTTTGTTTAAAAACAAACCAAAAAGCTGGTTGGGCTATCTGCTAGTGTAAAGGTCCCTCATGGCAAGGCTGGGACGGACTAGGAGCAAGACAAAGAAAACCACATTTCTTTACGAAATAAAGTTAGAAGAATAGAGAGGTTCTAGCGTCTTGTAAAGAAAGCGGGGAGAGAGTAGGAAAGGTGGTGGGACTTTGGTCCACGACAATGGCCCACGGATTTTTCTGGTTAGGAAGTTTTGTGTTATGATGCGATACCAGGAGCTGGAGGACTTGCAGACAGCAAAGTGGCCATCATCTAGTTTCAGGTAAAGATACATTGAGCACAAGAGCCAGCCACTAGGTTATGCAGCTGACATGCACATTCTGATTTAATCCTCAAACCCACTCTGTGATAAGCCTACCACTATCCCCATTTTACAGAGGAGGACGCGGAAGCTTGCCAAGGGGCAGATACCCAGTAAGTTAGAGTCCAAATCTGAGTTTGACTGATTCCAAAATCCATCCTATTTCTCAGTCACTGAAGCATACTGTCCTCATGAACACTGAAGGCTAGAGCACTGAGCTACAGAGCAGAAATTATTTGCGATTTACTAATTAAGGGCGATAAAAGCATCCCAGAAATGCAAAGCACTAAATAAACACTGGTATCATTGTCCTTGAGCTTGACCACTGACATCTGAAGGAGGCACTGTCATCTAAAATGGAAACATGACAAGCCAGCAAGGGCTTATTATGTCACATGAAAATGATATAAATACTCATGTTTGCATTTCACTGGATATCTACATTATAAAGACCATACTCTCAGGCACTGGACTCCCATTAAAGTCAGGATCGTTTGCAAATCTAGTAGAAAATATGGCCGTATCACTTCATTTTTTTCTGAGACAATAAGAAGAAAAGTGGTACCATTTTGGCACAGATCTGTAAAGCAGAAATCATGGTGCCTCTACCACTCCTGCTTCAAAAAGAAGAAATTATAGCCTTTCATTCTCCTAGCAGCATGTAACTAAGGTTTAGATGAGTGAACAGATGCATGCAAAAATCAGCCACGTGCATAGAAAACATTCATTTTCACAATCTGGTAAATCTGCTAGGTACGCGTGAAACAGAGCCAAATTGATTTCAGCAGAATGCAATGTCACAGCCCCGGCACGACAGGAATCCTCCTCAGCCTCACTCACTGCCAGGCCTGTCACCATCCAAGGTCCTGGGTGTACTGATCACCCAGCACCAAGGGTCTGTGAATAGTCCCGGAAATGGTGGCCTGATTTGCCCAGCCCCAGTTGACTGGCTGTGCTACTTCCATCCCTAGTAATGGACCGGAACATGCAACCATGTTCTTGCTTTTCCCACTTTGAGGTCTTATCTGAGCTTCTTGCTACCTAGCCCCTCATCCCTCCAGTAGGTAGTTCATGGAATTATGGAATGTAAAAACACGATGTGTCCTTAGGGATCATCTTGTCCAAGTCTTTCATTTTATGGATGAGATCCAGGGAGGAGAAAGGTCTTTGCCCAAGGCCACATGGGTCATTAATAATGGCAAAGGCAGCTTCCGACTCCCAAACCCATGCTTTTTTCACCACATGCTGTCTCCATTGAAATTTGGACTCAGATTATGTAAGAGGGAATTTCTGCAATTCCATCAACCCCAAACATCTATGTGGCTATTAAATATTTATAGTGCAAAGGGCTCTATTTAGTCTGCCCTTGGATTTCCTGATTGTCTACTAGACCACAAGTCCTCATAACAATACAAGTTTACAATCCCTCATTAGAAAATCTGGGAGACAAAGGTATTTTAGAATGAAGAATTTTTTGGAAAAGCAAAAGGTTACTCAGGCAGTTCATCCTATGTCACCCCACCTGGAAACCTGGAGCAAAATGTAGGACTGACTAGTCACACTAAGGGGATGGAGTCGACAAATCGCCCCACGTCAGCTGAGGGCAGGTTTTGCTGCCAAATGAGTCAGCTGAAAACTTATAATAAAATTTTTGGCTTTCAGAGCTCTTTGGATTTTGGAAATGTGGGTAAAGGATTGTGGATTCATACTATTCTCTTCACACAAGTGGCCTTAAATAAGTGTCATGGACTAGTCGGATAGCATCACTTTATCAATAAAAGGGTGGTTGGTCACTAGAATTTTCATGGCCCGATTTCGGTTTTTCTGTGGATCTCAATTACGCCAGTTGCCTCTCAGTTATATCCCAGATAGAAAAAGGAATGACCCTACACTGGCCAGACCTCAGGGAGCTTGGTTTCAGAAGCTGATTGCCCCGTCTGTTTCTTGGATCTTTTATAAAACAGATCCAGCTGGGATCACCGGGGGGGGCAAGCACGTTACGAGGCAGCTTGGGAGGTCGTGTGGGGACTGGCAGCAGCACCTGTCCTCTTGGGCTTTGGTAAAAGCGAGCAGCATGGACTTGCCACCAGGTCCCCAACGGGCAATGGACCGCGCCTGCATCTCTGGGCTTTCTCGGGCTCCAACCGCTTCTCAGCTTCCTCCTTCTCATCGGATGGGCAGGTTTCCAGAGCTGTCAGATTTTCTTCTGCCCAAGTTAACAGGGACATTGATTTTGGAGGAAGGGAGGCCCTTCCTCCCCCAGCCCATCCTTCCCTCGCTCCTGGCTTAGCCACGCCAGCTCCGTGGCATTGTCCGGTTTTATTAGTACTGCCTGGTTGAGGCCTCCTTTCCCAGGCGGCCCCAGTGATTTCCAGCCCCTCTCCACTTGGCATGTCGACGTGCACTTCTGGTCTCCCGTGGAGAGCCTGCTTACCTGGATAATGGGCACTTGACCCCCTGGTTTCCAAAGTGGGCTTCTGTACCACAGCACGGCTTGCATCTGTTTTTATTGTTTTCTGGACTGTCGCCGGGAGGGAGTCCTGTAAACGTGACCTTGCTTGGCTGGCTTTGGGATTGATGGAAATCAGATCACTTTGGGGGTTCTAAAGGGCCTGGATAGAGGGCGTCTGGAGTGGCACAGGAGGGCCTACTGCGTTTGTGAGGAAGCCCTTTGCTCCATCAGAACTGAACATGGCTTTCCTAAAATCTTTCATCTGGCATAGAATTGTAGGCACCTGTTTCCTTGGGGAATTTCCCCACAGAGACAGGAGGATGGAGTTTTACTTAGAAAAGTGTAAAGACCTTCTAAGAAAAAGAACCCATTTCTGTCTTTTGGAGCAGAGAGACCAGATAGTTTTGGAGAGGAAAGAGCAAAGGAACGAAGAAAGGAAGGAAGGGAGGGAGGGAGGGAAATCCTGTCTCCCATGTCCTCCGCATCCCTCATCATCTCATTTCTTCCCACTGACCATGTGACAGTGTGTGGATGGCCCCCCATCCACCCTTGCCCAGCTCCAGTCCATTCCACTGCATTCAAAATAATATTCTGTAAGACACCCATCTCTGCTGCTTAAACTCCTCAGCGGCTTTCCACTGTCCTTAGAATACATGTGTAGTCCTGACTGTGGTCCTGGCCGTGTATCACCCAGCCCTTGCTACCTCATCCGACATGACTCCTGGGCTCTGGGCACTCCAGCCACACAACGGTCTCATAGGCTTCTTGCTGCTCCTGGGCCTTTGCATGTGCCTCTCCTCCTGCCCACAAAGCTTTCTGCTCCATTTCCCCCTGTATCCCACCCTTAGTCTAGTTATCTCCTTTGGATCCTAGTTCAAATGTCATTTCCATAAGGACTCCTCTCCAGCCTGGAGTCCTGTTTTATACTCTCATTGCACTTGCACTTTTGTCTTCCCATCATTTATCACAACTACACATTAACCACGGTGGCCATTGGACTGATGTCTGTCTCCCTCTCCAGCGCAGCAGCTCTGTGAGAGGAGGGACTGCATTTTCTTTGCTCACCTCCAGCACTAGCCTTCTCTTGCCAAGATAGCGGTTTCTCAATAATTACTGGATGAGTTACCAAGTGAATAATTTTTCTACCCGGTATGCCAACTTCACCAACAATGCTAGCCTATCTAAGAGAAAAGCTCCCATGTTACTCCAGTGTACAGTGGAAATTTCTGCTTGTCGGCTAATTTGGACATGGCTTATACCTGAGAGTCTGAATGGTAAGCCTGTGTCTCTAACTCCCTGGGGGCAAGTCTGCTGTGGTGGCTATACCCAGCTTCATGTTTCTCTCCTGAAGCTCCAAGGGCCCTCTCTCATGGCAGACTGGCATGTCTTCCCTGAGTTTTCGTGTTGGCCAAAAGGAACATGTCACATTGGTAATAATGTCAGTAAACTCTGAAGCTGCCAAGGAGAGCAGCAAGTGAAGGCCAAGAGGAAGCCGGAAGAGCCTTAAACACGCAAGCCCTGGAAATCATCTCATTACCAGAGGTGCCAGCCATCACACCCTGGATGGAAGGGCATAATTGCTGAAAACAGCTAATCACTAACAGCGTGACAGCCAAGGGCCTACAGTCCCCCCTTTCTTCACTTCGTCATCTGTCCCACCACGAGAGGAAAGGCTCCAAAAGAGGAAACCGTGCATGAAGACATGGCTCCTGACGCAGAGAAAGGACATTTCCCCCCCGACTTTCGTAAGATGCTTTGGAAGCCCTCTCTTTGTTACCAAGCTTGAGTCCTTGAAGCTTTTATCCAAATGCAGTGCCTCTGGACTCCAAAGATGGCAGAGGACGGTTTTCTGTGTGACACTGGCCATTTGAAAAAGGGAGTCTCACAAAAGTAACATTTTTCCTTCGGGAGAGCATGTGGGCAAATGTGGATTGGATACCCATGGTGTAGAGACTACTGCATAAGGTCTTTAGGGGGGAAAATAAAAAAAATAATGGCCCTCATAGTTTCTTTGTTCATTTATGCTTGTTATAATATATCTAATGTAGTCCATTAAAATAAGTGGATGGCTTCATCTAGCAAATGTCCACATAGATATCAAAACAGAAGTTGTTGCAAGTATCTCGGAACTGTGTGTGTACAAAATTAACAGCATAGCAGCTGGATAAATTCAAGCATATTTTTTCCCCTTAAGCTGCCTCCTTCAACCATCTGTTGAGTGCCTTTTGTGTGCCTGGAGACATACTAGGTGCTTAGCACATAAACACGGTTGTGGCCTCAAGGAATCTGTGTACTAGTGGAAGAAACCCACAGATAAATCAGCAACTATGCTGTGCAGTAGAAAGTTCTAGAATTGGAGCAGTCAATATAAATTTTTTAAATGTCTGAGCGCAGCTTTTGTCTGCAGAAAGACCATGTAGGTTACTTTGGTTTTAAAAATTATCAGTTTTGGACTTTCTAGGTGGCGCAGTGGTTAAGAATCTGCCTGCCAATGCAGGGGACATGGGTTCGAGCCCTGCTCCAGGAAGATTCCACATGCCGCGGAGCAACTAAGCCCATGCGCCACAACTATTGAGCCTATGCTCTACCCATGCACCTAGGGCCTGTGCTCTACAACAAGAGAAGCCATGACAATGAGGAGCCCACACACCGCAATGAAGAGTAGCCCCCACTAGCATCAACTAGAGAAAGCCCATGTGCAGCAACAAAGACCCAATGCAGCCAATAAATTAAATAAATAAATAAATAAATAAATATTACCAGTTTAGGGCTTCCTAGGTGGCACAGTGGTTAAGAATCCACCTGCCAATGCAGGGGACACAGGTTCGATCCCTGCTCCAGGAAGATCCCACATGCCACGGAGCAACTAAGCCCGTGAGCCACAACTACTGAGCCTGTGCTTTAGAGCCTGTGAGCCACAACTATTGAGCCCATGTGCTGGAACTACTGAAACCCATGCATCTAGAGCCTGTGCACCACAACGAAGAGTAGCCCCCACTCACCGCAACTAAAGAATGCCTGTGCACAGCAAAAAAGACCCAACACAGCCAATTAAATAAGTAAATTAAATTAAAAAAAAATTACCAGTTTAAAACATTTATCTTCCTTAGGCCTTTGTGTTCAGCCTACAACCTTATTATTTTGTTTATAAAGAAAATGGATTAATTCAAGTTGAATAGATTTAAATAAGCTCAAATCTCCACTGGTGCTATTTACAGCTTTATTAAATTCCCTTAAATTGTAAAACCTGTATTTATGAATTTAATACATTTATTTTCTTTTTAAGTGCTTCAAATGCTTGACCTAACAAGCAAAACCTTCCCAAATACTTCAACAGTGTTTGCAAATCTTAAATTACTGATACTATCTGTGGGGACTAATGTTTCCTACAGGCCAAAGACGATCTCCAGGCGCACACAGGCCCAGGTGATTCTTTCTTTGCCAAGAGGATCCTGAGCCCTCTTATGGTTGCCATGACAATGGGGAATTTCAAGTTCCTATCCTTTAGATAGAGTTGGTTTTCTTTAATCTAAATTACAATCTAACCTAATTCTTTCCTCTTCTTTGAGTTGTAACCTTCTCACCCAAGTTGCTACTAATGTTTTTCAACTAACCTCTTTTCATGTTCTTCATATTCTTGGTTTAAATCCCAATTTTTTTTTCTTTATAAAAAATTTTATTGTGGTAAAATATACCTAACATAAAATTTATCATTTTAATCCTTTTTAATATTTTAGTGGTATTAAGTAAATTCTCATGGTTGTGCAACCATCACTACCATCCATCCCCAGAACTTTTCTCATCTTCCCAAACTGACACTCTGTACCCATTAAATAATAATCATCTATTCCACCCTCCCGTCAGCCCCTGGCAACCACTGTTCTATTTACTGTCTCTATGAATTTGGCTACTCTAGGTGCCTCATATAAGTAGAATCATACAGTCATTTGTCCTTTGTGACTGGCCCATTTCACTTGGCATAATATCTTTTTTTTTCATCTTTATTGGAGTATAATTGCTTTACAACGTTGTGTTAGTGTCTGCTGTACAACAAAGTGAATCAGCTATATGTATAAATATATCCCCATATCCCCTCCCTTGAGACTCCCTCGCACCCTCCCTATCCCAGTCCTCTAGGTCATAACCAATCATCGAGTTGATCTCTCTGTGCTATGCAGCAGCTTCCCACTAGCCATCTATTTTACATTTGGTAGTGTATATATGTCAATGCTACTCTCACTTCTTCCCAGCTTCCCCTTCCCCCCATGTCCTCAAGTCCGTTCTCTACATCTGCGTCTCTATTCCTGCCCTGCCACTAGAGTCATTGATACCATTTTTCTAGATTCTATATATATAGCATAATGTCTTTAAAATTCATACATGTTGAGCAAGTGTCTGAATTTCCTTCCTTTTTAAAGGCTGAATACTATTTCATCATATGGATATACCACATTTTGTTTATCTATTCACCTGTCATGGACACTTGGGTTATTACTACAGTTTGGCTATTATGCATCACATGGCTATGAAAATGGGTGTGCTGGGTTCCAGTTCTTTTAGATACTTTAATGCTACCCAACTGGATTTTGCATCAAATCAGACCTTTGTGGCTTAATCATACTCATGCTGGGGCATGAGCCTGATTCTGGAGAGCCCAGAAGAGAAGCACCTAAATCAGAGTAGAATCCTATAGCTACTAACGAGTCAGAATCTCTATGAAAATAATGGGTCTGGAAGCAAGGTGAAAATATGGAAAATTAAAAACAAAAACAAAGGAGACAAAAAGAATAAGTATGCAAGAAAAGGAATTTCTGTATACTATAAAAATATACACTGCAATATATCTTCAAATACATGAATAATGACTAACATGCAGATGAGTTATGTAGTGAATAGTATAGGCCTTTGAATCACTCAGTGGTCTTGGGGCAAGCTGTTGAACTTCTTTCAAGTCTCAGTAACAAAGCTTATATAAAGTGCCTGTCAAGTACTAGGTGCTAAAGAGACATGGACTGGACCTCCCACCCTTTCTTGCTCTGTTTGAGGAGAAACAGCCAGACGTGGTTTGCAACTGCAGCAGTGGAGCCCGAACTGGCTGGAGGTGAGGAGGCTACTTTTTCCCTTGAACCTCCTTGCAAGTAGGGTCACTCTACCTCAATAGTCCTGGGCTAATGCCAGCTCTAATGGGAAGCATTCATTAGAAGCGCAGGGCAGCTAAAATGGGGTTCTGTACATCCTTCCAATTCTGCAATTCCACTCTTTACCATCCATTCACTTAACACAAGAATGCAGACACAAACATCTGGAGTGAAGATGCTATTTGGTCAGATCAGATTATGCCCATGTGTGAACATGATGGCAGGGCTGGCCCTGCACAACCCCACCACTCTTACCTCTGACTCCTAGCAGCTCAATCACCCAAGGGTGAGAGGCAATGGGAGAAAAAAAGAAAGATATAGAAGATGATGAAGAGGAGAAGGAAATTAGGTAGGGGGAATGACGAAGTAATAAGAACAAAGACGTTTAATATTAATTGAGCATATTCTACGTGCCAAGCACTGTACTAAAGTGATTCATATACAACATCTCATTTAATCTCTGCAATAATCCAATGAGGCAGGTACTATTATTGTTTCTGTTTTTAAAAATGAGAAATCTGGGAACAGTTTCTCAGAGCTATCTGGGATGCTGTCTGCTGGGCTGCAGTCCTCATTTTGCCCCTAATAAACTCAACTTGCAACTCTCACACTGTGCAATTTTTAAGTCAACACTTTTGGCAACCACAAATAAGGGACCCAGAGTAGACTTCTCTCCTTCACCTGAACTCTATGAGGAACTGGAGCCTTGGTACCAGCAGAGGCCCCTTGAGCCCATCCGCCTCCTCAGGGAGTCCAGATGAATTTGGACTGATTTCGATTTTCGCAACATTTCTGGAGTCCCCAGCGAGATTCCAACCACGCCAGCCACTTGAGCCGCCGGGCCAGTGGCTCGGCTGGGTCAGAGCGAAGGAGCTCCGAGACGAACGAGGAGGTGCGCCAACTGATGGTTTTCCGGGTTCTCTTTCGGACTGGTGCTCTGACTCTTTGGATGGCCGGGCCCCAACCGGACTCACTGGAGGGATGGACCAGCTCACCAGGAACAGCCACGAGATAAGCTTATCTCAGTAATCTGTCTTCGGATAAAAACCAGATGCCCCACAACCTGCAACCAGGGGATTACAGATACTAAAAAGGACATAATTTAAAGGACAATCTGCAACCTAGACGGAAGGACACTTATCAGAGGAGAAACTACATTCACACCAGGACGAGAAGCTGACATCAGAAGTAGACAGCTAGCCTAAGATGCTGGACCTGACTCGTATGAGCATTTATAATGTTTTCTTGACTTCCTGGACCTTTACATATAAATCAAATGTTTTCCTATAATGGCACAATCCTATGCTAATTTAAAAAATCAATCCAATTGTTGGTTTGAGGCCAATTACCTACAACCAGTACTTTTGGGTTGCCTTGGTGGATTTCTCCCCTCCAAGGCTCTAATTGGATGGCCCTTAGGAAATTTACTCTAGAGAAAGAGAAAAAAAAGTATAGTCCTGTTCGGGGGATCCCCTTGCCTGGCCAATTAATAATACCTGCTCAGATTTCTGCTTTAAGCGACCCATTCCGAAGTCTTGACCTCTTCAAAAATTGATTTGGTGTAGGAAGCTCTTGGCTTAAGTATTTACTTGTAACTCTACTGACGCTACTAGCGATATTATTTGTATTTTGCCTGCCTTTCAAGATTACTGCTTCTCGTATTACCAAATGTGACTGAACCGCCAACAAAAATAACGATGACTAGGCTACTTAAAGCAGTTGATCAAATATATAGTTCTGTATGTGATCAATGATTATAATAATGTAACTCTGGATATAGGAAGATGCAACAAGAGGGAATTTTTCCTGGACCATAACAAATTAAAAATACAGGTGGTCCAGAAAAAAAAAAAAAGAGAAATCTGAGGTTTAATGAAATTAAATATTACTTGCCCAAGATTAAGAAGTAACAAAGGTAAGAACTGAATCCATCTTTGCTTCTGGCACCTAATGTCTTCATTTTAATGTAAAACTGCTAAAGTAACACAATAGATAACTGGGCAAAGGGTGTAAAGAAACAAAATACAGGGAATTCCTGGCAGTCTAGTGGTTAAGACTTGGTGCTTTCACTGCCATGGTCCAAGTTCAATCCCTGGCTGGGGAACTAAGATCCCACAAGCTGCACAGCATGGCCAAAAAAAAAAAAAAAAAAAAAAGAAATAAAATACATGTGGAAATACACTTACTAAACACATGAAAACCATGTAAGCAATTTTTAAAAAAGCGACAATAAAGTATAATTTTACATGTACTAAAAATAGTAAAACAAAGTTAAAAGTAATACTTAATGTGGAGACATTGTTACACTCCAATACTGCTGCTGAAAATGTATTATCAATCTTTGAAAAGTAAGCTTTTATATATCCCCCGTACAATAATTTCACAATATAAACAAAAGCTATAAAAGCGTTTCTACCCATTGATCTGCTAACCCTAGTACTAGAAAGATACTATAAAGAAATGTCTTAAAAAAAAAAGTCTAAGAAGGAAAAAGTTATATAGATGAAACATTTTATTGCTAAAATTATAAAATTTTAGGTTATATAATTATACAATGAAATTATATAATAACTATATTATAAAACTGCAGTGAAAAACTGGAGACAATCTAAATTTTCAATAGTAGGGGAATGGTTAACTGAATTGAAATGAAACCACTTGATGCATATATACATCTATTAAAATAATAAATACAAAGATTTTTGTAGCAATAAAAAAGCAGAATATAAAATTATATACTATTCAATCATGTAATAATTATGGCTTCAAATGGGCAAAGCCTGAAAAAGAACAGGGAAGTGTTGGAGTGACTTTTGTGTGAGACTGGTAGATTCAAAATGATTTCTTCCCTTTTAAAAATATTCTTTATGGCTGTTAAAAGCAATAAAAATTAAAAATTTGAAGTAGCTGACAAGACTTGTCCATAAAAATAAGGGTACCTGCTGGGTTGTTTTGATGATTAAATAAGTTAATGGATGCAAAAGCTCCTAGAAATAGTCCCAGTGTACTCAACAGGGTCTCCCTCCCATCCCTCTCTGCCTCACCCTTCCTTCCTTCCAGCTTTAGCATCCTGAGGTTGCAGGATCAACACTGGTCTCACAGCACCTCTGTACTCTCTCCTTCTCAGTATGAGTGCTTCTTTTGCTTCTTTACTGCATTTGTCTGTGACTTCCAGAGCTCAGTAGGATCTAGACGCTTAGCACTTTCTGATTCTCTCATCAAAATAAACTTGTTCTTTTCTCCTTGGTTAATATATGGGTTTTAAAGAAGCATATAGTATTAACAGTCTGGCTGTTCTCCCAAAAATTAAACATAGAGTTACCATATGATCCAGGATTCCCACTTCTGGATGTATACCCGAAAGAAGTGAAAGCAGGGACCTGAACAGATGCTTGCACACCCATGTTCATAGCAGCATTATTCACAATAGCCAAAAGGTGGAACAACCCATGTCCAATGACAGATAAGTAGATAAACAGAATGTGGTATATACATACAATGGGACATTATTCCAGCCTTAAAAAGGAAGGAAATTCTGATAGTGCTACAACATAGGCAAACCCTGAAGACATCATGCGAAGTGAAATAAGTCAGTCACAAAGGGACAAATACTGTATGAATCCACTCATATGAGGTGCACAGTACAGACAAATTCAGAAACACAAAGTAGAATTGTGGATAGCAAGGGCTGGGGGGAAAGGAGAAGAGGGAATTATTGTTTAATGGGCACAGTGTTTCAGTTTGGAATGATGAAAAAGTTCTGGAGACGGATGGTGGTGATGGTTGCACAACATTGTAAATGTACTTAATGCCGATGAATGTACACTTAAAAATGATTAAAATGGTAAATACTATGTTATGCATATTCTACCAAAATTCTAAGAAAGTATATGGTATTAATATCCCTCTGAGATAATGTATTAATAACTTACCAAGCACTATACGTATTGACATCTTACCAAGTACATTCGGGAGGCAATGCCTTAGGTGAAAGATGTGGAAAATGGGAAAATTTCAGGTATTGTGGCAGGGAAGACAGAAAGACTATAGGGCAGGTAGGTCTTTAAGTTCCCTAAAAACAGCACTGCAGCAGCACAAATCTCATTACCCTGTCTGTGTGTACAGGAACATTCTGGTTGTCAAGGGGGCATGGAAAATAAAAATTCGAGGTGAGAGGTGAGTTTGAAGGATGAGGTGGGGGTGGTGGTCATGGTGCCAGTAGAGGAAATCAGAAAACGGATGGAGGGAAATCATTAAAACAAAAGTGATAGCAAAACCAACAGAGAAGCTAGCTGAATCCACCTGCTCGAGTTCAAACAAGAGTCTAATCGAAGAGTTAAACGTCAAATCCAGATCTTTGCAAGAGCTGTGGCCGGCCAGGTGGTCCAAGCTCCTGCCCGGGGCTCCCAATGAATGGGTACTCAGGCAGGCCTCTGCTTTGTCGATGGGAACTTGCTCTTTCCCATTTACACGCTGTTCATTCTTCCACAGTTCTTTCTCCCACTGAATGAAAATCTATACCCAAGTCATCTGCCCCCTGAAGCAGCATAGAACAATTCCATTCCCTCTTCTCTTTGAATTTGAAGTCTTTTCTGGTTTCAAGTCTTCTCTTTTTCAGAATTAACAACATCCTCAGCCTCTTTGACTGTTCCTTGTCCTCTAGACTATGGCTTCAAGACCTGAACTGCAGCCTTCAGATGTGTTCTGACCAGTACTTTTACCTTCCTTTAGCAGGACATGTTCTCCAAATAGGGCTGCTGTAGAATCCACTGTAAATATGACTATGAACGTCTGACTCCTGTGCTAGATTGTAAGCTACTTGACAGTTCATGTGCAAAGGACCTGGGGGATTATTCATTTCACTGTTAGTTCAACCCCTTGGACCCCCAAGATAACACATGAAACGTTTCCTAAATGGAAAATAAATAACTTTTGTTGAGTACTTAACCTGTTTTAGGCACTCTGGTAGATTTTTACATACATTTCATTTAATCCACACATCAACTCCATGTTAGAAGTATTACTTTCTCCACCACATTTATTAAGAAAGTCAGCCTGAAGTTCGCACCAATAAGAATCAAACTCAATGCACTTGACATCAAAGCCCACAGGCTTTCCTCAATGGTTCCATTTCAGTTAGGATACATTAGGCTGCAGAGAATAGAAAACTCAATTCAGATTGGCTCAAGTAAACACTAAGGACAGTTACATGATGACAACATCCAAAGGTGGGGGAGCTTCTGGGTTGGCAAAGCCAACAGCTCAACAACGTCAAGGATGCCTGTTTCTCCTGTACCCCCTTTGCCACCCACAATATTGTCTTTGTTCTAAGGCAGACTGTCCTTAATAGTAACTACTGCGACATGCTCCTTTGTCATTGTTAGCAAGAAAGACAGACTGATTCTCTTTCAAGAGGAAGAAAAGCTTTACTAGAAATCTTCAGCAAGCCATTCCACATATTGCATTGGCCATGAACAGTGGTCACTGGCAAGGGGTATTAATTACTCTTAATTGGCCTAGTCAGACTTAGCCTTTGAGTCAGGATGGGTTCCCTGAGCTCATTTCCTGATGCTTAATGTCAGAGAAGGGGAGTCCACCACAGCTGTACCACTCCCACCTCCACTGAGAGCAACAAAGTAGCAAGTATGGGCACAGGGCTGGCTGCTAGGGATTCAGACTCAATTCCTGCCCTCATGGGGCTTCCAGTCTAGAGCAAAAGATAAGCACTGTACAAGTATTACAGGGGTGACACCTGTTACAGAAGGGAAAACACACATAGCACAGATAGAACACAGAGCTGGGGAAATCACTGAGTTTCAGTTGTCCTGGAAGGCCTCTGAGGAACGATGCTCCCAGTGAGACTCAGAGGATGCTGGGTAGAAGGAAGAGTGCATGTGAAGACTGGAGTGGAGAATAAATTGTACAAGGCTACCACTAGACCTTAAGTCCTTGGGATGCCTCCCAGCCAGAGACCAATTTGTTCAGTCACTCATTCATGCATGCATTCATTTCATGAATATCTACCTGCAGCAGGTGAGAATATGTGTACATCACTGGCAAAAAGGACTTACCTAAGAGATGATTAGTTTGTGAATGAGCCAAGTCTTACACTTTCCCCCTCATTCTCACTAGCTACCTACTGTTTATTTGAACTTTCCCTGGAGTCTGCCCCCCAAAAAAGGTGGATTTTAAACCACAGGTAGTACATTTTGCTATCTGTAATGTTTGGGGAGAAGGGGATGGGGAGGGATTGGAGGAGGAAAGGAAGGAAGGAAGGGAAAGAAAAAAAGAAACAGGGAGAAAGGAAGGAAGGAAGGAAGAAAACGAAAGAAAGAAAAAAGAAAGAAAGAAAGAAAGAAAGAAAGAAAGAAAGAAAGAAAGAAAGAAAGAAAGAAAGAAAGAAAGAAAAAGAAAGAAAAAGAAAAGAAAGAAAGGAAGAAAGAAAAGAAAGGAAAGCAGGAAGGAAGGGAAGAAGGAAGGACAAATTTAGAATTAAGTTAAAATGAGGTTTTAGTGGCGCAGTGGTTAAGAATCTGCTGCCAATATAGGGGACACGCGTTCAAGCCCTGGTCCAGGAAGATCCCACATGCCACGGAGCAACTAAACCAGTGTGCCACAACTACTGAACCTGGGCTCTAGCGCCCTCAAGTCACAACTACTGAGCCCGAGTGCTGCAACTACTGAAGCCCGCATGCCTAGAACCTGTGTTCCACAAGAGAAGCCACCACAATGGGAAGCCTGGACACCACAACAAAGAGTAGCCCCTGCTTACCACGACTAGATAAAGCTCATGGGCAGCAACAAAGACCCACTGCAGCCAATAAATAAATACATTTTTTAAAAATGAGGTTTTAAAATTGTAAGTAAATTTCAATGATTTATGTTCTCTTATTAGGTGTTTCTATGGATAGGCCCACTAGCTTCTGATTTCAGTCTCAGCATATGCAAAAAGTGATAGTATCAGTAAGAATGTAAACTGAAGGAGAAAAGGCACAAGTTGCTTGACACCAGATTTTGGGAAACAAAGCATATAAATTCCATTTAAGTTTTCTAAGAAACATTCTATTCAGAATAGCAGTAAATTTTACTTCGAAGAGAATAATTTCTTTCTAATATTACTTTCTTTTCTAAAACTTTTGGCTCTTTCCAAATCGATTAATAACCATTAGGATGTAGCATTCAGTCCAAAAAAAAAAAAAAAATCCCACGGCCTACTGAACTGTCATTAAAAGAAGGCCTGAGAACAGTACAGTTCTTGCCATGAAGACATCTATATATTTTTTCAGGAAACTTCACTTGGACAATGATGTATAACTCCTACAATGTGAGTACTTGGTAAATATCACAGTAATAAGAACAGGTAGAGGGAAAAGGGAAAACATGCAGGCCACATTTAAAGGTCTTTAACCCACCTTCCTCAGAGCACGAACTCAGATGCCTAGAGGCCAAGAGACTGCGGTACTCCAACAGGGCCAAGCGCAGCTCCAGGCCCAGGCTGAGGGTGATGCCTTCACTTCCTTCCTCAGGGCTAGCCGCTCCTTCTCCTTCAGGGCCAGCTCTGATGAAACCGTCTCAAGATAGGATCTGATAAACTTATTCTATCAGGTAAGACTCTCTGAAGCAAGGGGCAGAACACCGCCTCCAGTACTGGCTTCTGCCAAAGGGAATTTTAATGGCTCAGACGAGTGCTTTCCGGTCAGGGATTTTGCTCCAGAGCCTGCTGGAATTAGGCCCAAGGAACACCCTCAGGGCCAGCTTCCTCTCCACCTCTCAGTCCCGACTTCTCAGGACTTAATTTTCTGCTCTCCGTGGTAAACCTGGGGCACACTGAGCTTCCCAGGCAGGATGGCTGCAGCAGCACCTGCCTCATGGCCACTCAAGTGAGATCCAGCGAGAAAGAGCCTCAGTCCCTTTCTCCCACGGAAGTCCCGAGATTCATTCTGATTGGACTGTCTGATGTCACGTGCCCTGGCCTGAGCCAATCACTGTGGCCAGCAGAGTGTCACTGATTGGTTAGCCTTGAACCCCAGATTCCCTGGGGGCTGAAACTACACCTAAATGACCTGGGCTGGGACAGAAATCAGGAGCTGACCTTTGAAGAAGGAAAAATAGATGCTCAGTGGTAAACCACAAATGTCCTCTACACATGTTCACATTCTTCCCAGGAGTATTTCCACTCTTGCAAGAGACAAAGCCTTCAAACAAAAGAGCCTCAAAAGGCTCTCGAATCATGGAGTTTCCAGTCCTCTACTGGTGTTGTGTCTTCACCCTGCCAAGCCACCTGCCCTGCTGTGTACCCAGGGACACCAGGCCTCTTTTCCAACATAAACAAACATGACATGATTGCTTTGCATGTAAACCTCTACCAGAAAACCAGCGTGTTGATGTGATTGATGTCCACATAATTATCCCCATTAGTACATGAGATGGATATGCACAGGATTATCTACCTCGATACCTAAAGTGATTGATACCCATGTGATTATCTGCCATGAAGACACGCCCTTGTCTGCTTCTAATGCAATTACCTTTCTCCATATAGATGGAATTGATGCCCACGTGATGACTTGCTTCAGATACACACGTGATTGATGCCCGTGCAATTATCTAACACAATGATATGCCACTGATTGATACCCATGTGATTATCTGCTAAGATGATACCCGTGCAAATGAAAATTGGCAAGACCTGCCAGCTCTAATAATAACCCTCACCAGCAAGCCAAAACCAATGGCTAAGACTTAAGGAAGCGTCTTCTTTAAAAATAAAAAAGCCACTGATACACTGTTCAGTGTGTGTGTGTGTGTGTGTGTGTGTGTGTGTGTGTGTGTGTGTGTCTGTGAGTGTATATGAGAGAGAGAGATCCATCTTTTTGCAGTGTTTAAAGTAAAACTTGGCATAGGAATATAAAAATGAAATAAAATAAATGTCAAGCTCCTTCCCAGCTCTAAAATTCTCAAATTCTAGGGTCTAACAATAACTGAAAAAGTGTTACTGATTTCACAAAGTAGCAAAATATTTCTTCCACAACCAACTTGTGTTTTAATTCATGGACTTTGGTTCCTAGTGACTTTTTTGCCCTTTGGTGACCATATAAGAAAACCAGAAGTAGGGAATTACTGATGCAAATAGCTATCTACAACTGAGCTGGGGTGCCGACATGGAAATCAGCAAGGCCACATTTCCAATTCCAGAGCACGTGCCAGTATTACAGACAAGGCCACACTCAGCTTTACTCCCCAACCTCCACTGCTCTTCTGAAAAAGAAATAGTCTAAGTAATAGCATGTTTGGTCATTTATCTTGTTCCCTTTTCCCAATTCGCTGTACTGACTTTTGAGAAAAGCATGTAATATCCCCATAGAATTTGATGATTTTCTTTGTTATTGTCAAAAAATGCTAATCCATGAAGAGAACCTTCCTGGGTAATGTTAATTCAGCCGCCTGTTTTATAATAGGATTATGTTTTCCAGGATTTAAAAATCCCACTTGTTAGCTACCAAATAGACTTCTACAACAGCTATAAAATCTAATTTAATCCCTGTTGGCATTAATGAAATAGCTGAAGTACAATTTATGTCTAACTACACTTAACACCCTACAACCTCCAATAAATATGTAACACTGCTTTTGAAGTTATAAAAGGAAACTGTTGAGTGGGATAACCAGAGTCTCGTGGGTCCAATCATGCAATCTCTCTAAGGCAGAACAAATGTTGTTTACATATGGTAAGGATTATGGGGAAAGTTTATTTAAACAGATTAATCCATGTTTACATGGATTAATGCTCCCTTTTCCATCATGCAAATTCAAGTTAAAATGATCTTCATTTCTTTCATTTGAAAATAATTATAGGGGGGAGTCAACTACTTGGTCTCTTACCATTTAGTTTAAGAAGCTAACTAGGTTAGAATAAATTTCAGAATGGAACGCTACACCAAACTCAAGGTAGAAGGCTAATACTGTATTTCACTTTACATAGGGGGAGGGCATTTTCTGGAGGGTGGGTGAAGATTAAAGGAAAGGGAGTTGGCCCCAAAATGATCCTGTGGGCCAGAGAGGGCAGTAAGCAGATTCCCTTTTGTCTTTGGCTGTTCATTCCTGTATCATCCTCTCTTCACAAATGGAGTGGAGTCGGCATTAAAGGGCCTTCTGGGAATGTAAAATTCAAGTTTGGTGAAACAGAGACATATTTCTTCTCCCGCCCCTACCCACCCCTCCTCCTTCAGACAGGTGACTATCAGGAAGCTTATGGTAGGCCAGATGGGAGCAGAGATACACTGGCAAATATTGTTTCAAGATGAAGGAGAGGAAAACAAGGAGGCTGACATGTAACATATCAAAGACTACTCAGGCACTGGGAAGTTGAACATGAATCTCAGGGCAGCCCAACCTCTTTAAAGATGCAAATTGCAGTCAAACACAGAAAACAGTAGGGTTCTGTTTATCCTTTCACAAAGGGTGCAAACTGCTAATCAGGCTCCATTGCTGGGCTGGCCACTTTGTTTATCAATAAACAGGAAGACAGTTAGACTATAATTTTCCTGCCTAGTACTGGTAGCCAAAGGGAAATGCTGGCAGCTTGGTAGTACTGAGTTCCAGTTGCATCAAAACCCAATTATTATTGTAATAATGTATGGGTGTTTGCAAGTTGCACAGGCGTGCTACACATGTCCCCAGAATCATGTGAAATATATTGGCAGAGAACGAGCTTGGTGATACACGGACTAAGGGGAGCTGTCAAAATAGGCCGGTCCTCCAAGGGCTCAGCTGCGGAGTGTTGTTTAAAAACACACACACGCTGGAGTTAACGTGGCAGATATGGAAGTCTTCTACATGTTAATACAAGACAACAACAACATGGTTTGACTAAAATCAAACAACACATAGGCTCTGAAATGGGAAATTTGATTGGAATATGCTATAATTGCCACTACAAGCTCTGTTACCACAGAACACTTGCACATCCTTTAAAAGAGATGTTCAAGAGTTATTTGCATGTCAATGGAGCTCCCTTCCTAAGACACTATAAGATCCCAAATCTAAAATATAGTGCAAGGCCCCAAATCTAACATGTATTAAAAATTTAATCATACATGTGTTTAGGCACTCAAATTTCTCAAATCATGACCTTAGTTCTTTGTTTCATTTTGTTCATATAGAAGCACTATAAGAAATTAAGATACACTCCAGGCTTCATATAGCCCCCAAGATAGGGCATGACAAGTATAAAATACGAAGGGACTATAGTTTCCACAACACAATGCTTCTACTAATGTTGAAGTAATACATGGGTCAATAATAGTTATCATTATATTATTATAATATTATATATCAATATTATATTGATCACATGTAACTCACTTATTCATCAAATGTTTGCTGAGCACCTACTATGTACCAGGCACTCCAGTAAGCTGTGGGGGATACAGTGGCATCCTCTTCACAATGCTGACAGTCTAGCAGGGAAGCAGACATGGGACAAGTCATTACCTTAAAGTGTGATGACTGTTATAACAGGGTAGGTGAGCACCCAAGCAATCTTTACTGAGGTGTCTGACTCTCCAAGGTGCCAACCCACAGCTACTTACCCTGGCAACTTGAGGAAGGGAACTGCGGCTCAATTCTGCTAGAACAAGACTTGGACAAGTGAAAATCTGGCAGGTTCTTTATGGCTCTGGTAATAACTCTCATTAGCAAGTGTAATTACCAAAAGTGCATCATAGGGTATGAACTGCCTGGCTTTCCCACTTGCTAGCTGTGTGCCCTTGGGCAAGTCTGTTAACCCCTCCGTATTCCACTCTCCTTATTAGTCAATGGGGATAATAATAGCACCTCTTTCACAGAGTTTCTGAGAGCCTGAGTCAATGGGGATAATAATAGCACCCCTTTCACAGAGTTTCTGAGAGCCTGAAGTAAGTTACTCCATGCAGAGCAGTTAGAAAAGTACTATGGCATACGGAAAGTACCATGTATCCACTAAACCGTCTCTAGTATTGGTCTTAGACCATCTTCAGCACCACGGTCAGCTCCAAGAGGCCTAGTCCCCTTGGAAAGGGCAGAGCTGGAAAGAATGATTGTGGGAAACTGCTTTCGGCCCAGGAATGGGCCAAAGTTCAAGGAGACTGTTGTCATCCAGACAACTCAGGAGGAGGTGTGATAATGCCTGTCCAGTATCTGAGCCTTAAAGTTGAAGATGTATATATGCAGTATGTCTCCAGGGGAAATATGGAAAACCAATGGGAATATGGAAAAACTCAGTCCAGAGAGTCCTGACTGCCCTGACCACTGCGAGTTCTTGATCTAATTCTCCCTAACTCTCTTACGACTCCAAACCTGGGCTCTTCATACTGACTTCAAGCTCCCTTTGCTCTCACAGACTATTGGAATAGTTTTTTCATGTATTGACCCTAACTATCTACTTTGCCTTCTCCCGTGCATCTATCCATCCACAGCTCTAGGGAAGAGAAGCCCTTGACACCCTCTGTGCTCTGAAAACCTGCACCAGTTGGGCCAGGCCATCAGCCTTCCCCTGCTCCTAGGGAAAGGGGATTAGATGGTGTGGACAAAGGCTTCGTGGAACAGCCTATTGGTGCTCAAGCCCTAACTTCACTCTTCTATGCTGTACTGGAAAAACTTGAGAAGTCTTTCAGAAGCCCATGTTTATTTCAGGCCAGCCCCTTCACTCATCTTTCTCTCTTGGTTTTTGCTCTTCTGACCAATGTCTAGGGAGGTCCTTTTGGTCTTGTTATCTGGAGCTAATCAATACTTTGCCCAAGAATATGCCGCTGCTTAGACTAGATCTGGCTGGGAATTCAGAGCACAAGTGCTAACTTTTGGAGGTTAATTTTTGACTAGTGAATGGCTAGCACAGTTGCATCAAATGGGAAAAACTGCAAAAACGTATCTGAAACACACACCATATCTTTAGTAGAAAGCAGGCTATACCTTGGGTTAATTCATGACTTGTCCTTTGCCCCTGACTAATCCATAGTTTTTTCTTTTCCCTTTAAAGCACCATCTTTCCTAACCTACAGAGCAGGTATAGGATAAGAATTAAACTATCACCACCCTGAGAAGATCTGATGTACTTGAAAATATCTGGCAAAAGTAGGATATTATTTCTTTTTTTTTAAAGAATTTTATTGAAGTATAGTTGATTTACAATGTTGTGTTAATTTCTGCTATATAGCAAAGTGACTCACTTATACATATATATATATATTTTCATATTCTTTTCCATTCTTGTTTATCACAGGATATTGAATATAGTTCCCTGTGCTATACAGTAGGACCTTGTTATTTATCCATCCTACATACATTAGTTTGCATCTGTTAATCCCAAGGTCCCAATCCTTCCCTCCCCCATCCTCCCTCCCCCTTGGCAACCACAAGTCTGCTCTCTATGTCTGTGAGTCTGCTTCTGCTTCGTAGATCTGTTCATTTGTGCCATATTTTAGATTTCACATATAAGTGATATCATATTGTTTTTGTCTCTCTGACTTACTTCACTTAGTATGATAATCTCTAGGTCCATCCATGTTGCTGCAAATGGCATTATTTCATTCTTTTTTATGGCTGAGTAATATTCCGTTGTGTATATATACCACATCTCTATCCAATCATCTGTCAATGGACATTTAGGTTGTTTCCATATCCTGGCTATTGTAAATAGTGCTGCTATGAACATAAGGGTGCATGTATCTTTTTGAATTAGATTTTGTCTAGTATATGCCCAGGAGTGGGATTACTAGATCATATGGAAACTCTATTTTTAGTTTTTTGAGGAACCTCCATACTCTTTTCCATAGTGTCTGCACCAATTTACATTCCCACCAACAGTGTAAGAGGGTTTCCTTTTCTTCACACCTTCTCCAACGTTTATTATTTGTAGACTTTTTAATGATGGCCATTCTGACAGGTGTAAGGTGGTACCTCATTGCAGTTTTGATTTGCATTTCTCTCATAATTAGTGATGATGAGCACCTTTTCATGTGCCTATTGGTCATCTGTATGTGTTTTTTGGAGAAATGTCTATTTAGGTCTTCTGCCCATTTCTCGATTGGGTTATTTTTTTGTTATTGAGTTGTATGAGCTATCTGTATATTTTGGAAATTAAGTCCTTGTCAGTTGCATCATTTGCAAATATTTTCTCCTAGTCTATAGGCTGTCTTTCCGTTTTGTTTATGGTTTCCTTTGCTGTTCAGAAGACTGTAAGACTGTAAGTTTGATTAGGTCCCATTTGTTTACTTTTGATTTTTACTTTTATTGCCTTGGGAGACTGACCTAAGAAAACACTGGTACAATTTATGTCAGAGAATATTTTGCCTATGTTCTCTTCTAGGAATTTTATGGTGTCAGGTCTTATACTTAAATCTTTAAGAAATTTTGAGTTTATTTTTGTGTATGGTGTGAGGGTGTGTTCTAACTTCATTGATTTATCAATACATGCAGCTGGCTGTCCAACTTTTCCAATACCAGTTGCTGAAAAGACTGTCTTCTCCCCATTGCATATTCTTGCCTCCTTTGTTGAAGATTAATTGTCCATAAGTATGTGGGGATATTATTTCTTAATTCTCTCTCTAAATCAGAATTTTAAATTCTGCTTTAAAATATACCCACTAATTTATTATTGAAAACATGGTGGTATTTAATACTTTGATATGACCTGTGGCCACCTAAATAAGAAAACTTGAAACAAATACTCTTATTTAATATCAAGCATGCTGCACTGCAAGATTTCATGCCATATCCCTTTATTCTGGTGATGGCTATGTGTACTTGGTTCTTCAGTCACAGAGATTTAGCAAACTGAAACTTCTTGGGCTTATTTTGTGAAAATCACCTGTGGTCCCCCTGATTGAAAAGAATAGATTTTTAACTGGCATCCAAAGTTGGAATAAACAAGTTTACTGCTTTTCACTATAGTATCCAACCTATTTCTTATTTCATTTCAGAGGAAATGGCTACAGTTTCCACTTTTATAAAGTTTCAGTTCATTTCTTTCAACCTTAATTTTGAGCTGGACCTCAAAGATCGTTTTATTGCCTAGGCCTGGGCTTTCCATAGTCAGGTATATCATGTTATAGATCATACTCATTCTTACTTGATTGGATTACTAGAAATTCCTGGAAAAGACATAACTGGCAACTTGAAGCCTGCATCTCTTTGTAAAGAGTTTTTGCTGAGCTTATTAAATGGAAATTGCTGACTATTATGACCCTAATAGAGATATTTGAATCCTTGCACTAAGAAGATGCTCAGTTTGAAGAATAAAATAATGAAGGGGAAAAAGGTGGGGTTTTTGTTGTTTTTGTTTTTGGCCAATTACTCCACAAAAGGAAAAGACTATTTAAGGGTATGAAGAGATTAATAGAAGACTGAAAACATTTTACTGCTTTTATGAAAACTTGGATAGGTTTTTATATCAGAACCTTTAAGGATCAAAGAGACCTTGCGGAGTTCCTAAGCACAGTTCAGTTCTCCATACTGTTCCCAAAAGACTCACAGACACCCCAATTCCTATTGAAGAAATCTCCCAAGCTCTCAAGTCTTTTAATAAAAGCAAGGTCCCTGGGAGAGGAGACTTGCCATCCTAATTTCACTTCCCTATTGAAGTGGAGTTAGCTCCCCACGCACTGTATACATTTAATCATTCACTGCACGTCAGTTAGCTTTCTCCCTGTTGGGAGAATACACCTCCTCGCTACTCTACTGATTTATTTCAACCAAAGAGACAGCACTGGGGTATTTACGTTTTAACCAAGTGGATTTGTGTATGCGTACGGCAAGTGTAAATGGGGGTTTACACTTAGGCGTGTGTCCACATGTGTGCACGAAAGAAAGCCAAATGAGAAAGCACAAATTAGAATATGTAAGCTCAGGGTAGAAAAAGAGCTTACATCTGTGTGGCAATTAAAGGTATTACAGAGGAACTCAAGAGTTAACTGGTTTAAAATGATGAGCGTCAGGAAATCATATTTACATTAATCGAAGATTAATGATAAGCCAACAACTTTGATTGATATTCAGTGTTTCTTAATGAACAACTCACACTTGCAAACGCGATGATTCCCAGGTTCTGCAGAGTCAACTATAGGAGCCTTGGTAAGAATTACTGTTTGTGAAGAGTACTTAGAAAGTGGCTAACTGTGGGGGACAAAGTTGTGCTCCCCTCATCTCTGCAGTGTTGCTTCCAACTGTCTCTCCACAGCCACAATCCTTTAGGCCTTATGTCCTGGTATCCAAGATGGATGGAGGAAGCTGAAGCAATCAAAGGATATGGCTCAGTGGGGACGATCCTGTGGGGTTTCTGAAGCACCCACTGTTGCTTAGAAGCCAAATGGCTTCCCCTTGCTTTTCATGATGTAGGGCAGCTTCCACAAGACAGCCCTCCTGGCCACCCCAGGTTCTCTACATGCAGAGCAGGTGGTGGGAAAGTTGGCTGCTGCTCCAACCCCCTCCACCGACCAGAGGCTCCCCTCAACTGCTGAAGGCACCTCTCCTTAGACACGCCAGCCCCAGTCCCGGGCAGTCCTCCTTCCTCTGTTTACCATAACTGAGAGAGGCACTGTACATGCGGTTGCTCAGGACCCAGACCCCAGCCCAGTGCTCCCTTGCTCTGAACTGCTGGGGGGAATGCCTTCACAGAGTTGGCCACCTTCCTCCATCCTTTTCTTATTCCCTTTCTGTCAAGTATCCAGCAGAGAAATGCAAAGTAAAAATTTACTGCTTAGCTGCTTAAGACAGATAATTTTCTCTTTGTTTTCCTGAGGGAAAAAATAAGTAAGATCTTTCTAAGATAGTTGCTTCTAGCTCCCTAATGTTAAGAAATCTGTGAGGGAGCTTGAAAGAAAAAGTGGTATTTTGATGTCTCTAGAGTCTTTTCTTTGTCTACCATAGTTGAGGGAGAAGGTTAAAAAAAATAGCAAAACTGGCAAACTCCATGACATTTAGAGCAAAAACCTATCTGTGCCAAGATATTACCTATGAGAGTCAGGAATTTAAAGTATGAATCAAGGGACTTCCTTGGTGGTCCAGTGGCTACAATCCACCCTCCCACAGCAGGGGGCCCGGGTTTGATCCCTGGTCAGGGAACTAGATCCCACATGCATGCCACAACTAAGAGTTTGCATGCCACAACTAAGGAGCTGGTGCAACGATAAACAAACAAACAAACAAATAAATAAATTTAAGTTATATATAATTGTATTGAGACAACTGAAGTATGGGAAAGATTCACATTTAATGGGGATAGGGTGGTAGTGGAGGGGAGAGATAACTCCCACAGCAGGGAGTCAATATAATGGCTAAAAAATAATTCAAAAAGTGTATTATTTAGAAATATGGGAATAAATGCCACAAGAATAAACTAGAAGAGATAAAAGGGATTATCTCTGGAGAGAGGAATGGAATAATGATTAGGGGCTGCTTTATTTCTTAACCATTTGATTCTTCATGTGTAACAATAAATTTTAGACTAATCTTTTTAAGTTTATAATTTAAAAATTTTAAAGGACAGGTACTTTACTTTTGGCAATATGGCAGACCACATTCTCTGAAGGGCCAACAACTATAAAATGGATATATTTCAACAGAAGTACTTTTTGATGTATTGCTGGGCTCATAAGAACATAAGGGCCAATGGAAAACAACAACAAAAGTAAATTCTGATTTATGAGGAGTTAGAAAAATAAGAAAGCTAGGAACCAAATACCTATATTAGACCTGGTACCAGGATACCTGAGATCACGGCAAAGTTGGGGAGAATAAACCAAAACTCCACATTAATAATATCCCTGACTCCCAGCGGAAGCAAATACAAACTCTTTTTAGAGGAAAATCTTTCTACTCTAGGCCCTTGGGATTCCCAAGAAATAATTCCAATCAACATGGGTTCATATCATGAGTAGGAGGCATTGAACAACAAAAAGCAATTTAGATGCAAAAATATTGAAGTTATCAAATTCAGAACGTACCAAGCAGGTATGAAAATGAATCAAATAGAATTTCTAGATATGAAAAATATAATCATTAAAATTAAAAACTCAGAGGATGGATTAAATAAATTAGACACAACTGATGGGACAATTACAAAAGTGTTGAATAGATATGAAGAACTAACCCAGAATGTGGCACAGAGAGACAAGGAGATAGAAAATATGAAAAGATAGTGAGAGACAAGGAGGATAAAACAAAAATTTCCTAGTATGTCAGTAGACATACTAGGTATCTCTAAAGGAAAGAATAGAAATGATGTACTAGAAGTGATATTTGAAGTGCTGTTAGCAGGAATTTTATAAAACTGATAAAATACATGAATACACAAATATACAAAAAACCACCTACACCAAGCTAAAAGAAAGAAGGGGGAAAAGGAGGTAAAGAAGCATACATCCATACCTACTCAAGATTCTAGTAAAACTTCAGTACACCAAAGACAAAAGACCTTCAGAATAGCCAAAGAAGAAAAGACAAATAGCCTAGTTTTTAGATTGACAATGGAGTTCTCAATAGCACTAACAGTAACCAGAAGGCAACGAAATAATATCTTCAAAGTTCTGAGGGCAAATAACTATAAATCTAGATTTGTCTACCCAGGCAAACAATGAAAACATTTCAAATAAACAAAAACTATGAGAGTTCACTATCAACAAACCTCCACTATAAAGAAATTCTGAAGGTGAACATCAGGAGAAAGAAAGATAACCCCAGAAAAAAGGTCTGAGATACAAGAAAGAATAATGATCAGAGAAACTGGTAAAATATATAGATTAATCTAAATTAACAAAGGTGCATATAAAATAATGATATAGTAACAATGTAAAATTCATGGGATTAAAAAGAGATAACTGAAATACTGATTAAAAAATAACATAATTGGCAAGGGAGCTGACTGAATTTAAAGCTTTCTAGAATTCTTACTTTGGGACTTCCCTGGTGGTGCAGTGGTTAAGAATCCACCTGCCAATGCAGGGGACACAGGTTTGATCACTGATCCAGGAAGATCCCATATGCTGCGGAACAACTAAGCCCGTGTGCCACAACTACCGAGCCCACATGCCACAACTACTGAAGCTGGTGTGCCTAGAGCCTGTGCTCCACAACAAGAGAAGCCACTGCAATGAGAAGGCTGAGCACTGCAATGAAGAGTAGCCCCCGCTTGCCACAACTAGAGAAAGCCCGTGTGCAGCAATGAAGACCCAACACAGCCAAAAATAAATAAATAAAATAAAAATAAAATAAAATTCTTACTTTGTCCAGGAAGAAGACACAGGTTAATTTTAGGCTTTGTTAAGTATACTTGGTAAAATTTCAGGAATAACTGATAAAAATTAGAAACATAGCCATAACTTCTAAACTAAGAGAGGAAAAAATGGACTAAGAAAATAATCAAAAAAGTCAAATAATCTTTAAAAGGCAAGAAAAATTAGAAAAAGAGGGAATTCCCTGGTTGTCTGCACTTTCACTGCCGTGGGCCCAGGTTCAATCTGTGGTCACAGAACTAAGATCCCAAAAGCCACATGGTGAGGCCAAAAAAAAAAGAAAAAGACAAGAAAAGAGACATAGAACAGGTGAGAAAAATGGGTCAAATATAATGGTATATTTAAATCTAAATTTATTAGTAACTATATTAAAAGTAAGTGGGTTAATGTTCCAGTTAAAAGACACATTGTCTACACGAATATAAAAATTTTAAAACAATAGGAGACATTTTTAAATCATAAAGATTTGGAAAAGTTGAAAGCAAAAGGCTGAAAACAATATAGTGGGCAAATATTAATCAAAAGAAAGCTAGTGTATTTTTATCAGACCACATAAACTTTAGAGAAAAAAAGCATTATAGGGGATGAAGAGGGTCAGTGCATAATAACAGATAATCCAATATACCAGGAGGATACATTAATTCTAAATTTGTATACACCTAATAACATAGGCTCGAACTATCAACAACAAAAATTGATAGAACTGCAGGAAGAAATTGGCAAATTCTCCATCAGAGGGTAAATTTCAACTAGCCTCTTAATTATTAATGTATCAAGCAGATGAAAGTCATTAAAGATTTGGATATTGGAACAAAATAATTAACAAGTTTGGTCTAGTGGAAAATACACAGAACACTGCATCTAGTAAACATACAATATACATTCTTATAAAGCATACATGGAACATTTACAAAAATGGCTCATGTAATAGGCCATAAAGCAGAACTCAACAAGTCTCCAAAAATCAGCATCATTCAGATCACATTCTCTAACCATCATGCAACCAAGCTTGAGGTCAGCAACAAAAGAATAAATTAAAAACCTCATATACACATAGAAATTTAAAACTTCTAAGTCCCTTCTACTCAAACTGTGGTCTGTGGACCACTCTTGATCCACAAACTCTCATCACGACCATGCCACCAGGAGGTTAGTACAAAATAGGGAACATGAGTTTAGAAACGTCTATAGCACTTGACATTGCTGCCATACCCAAGCAGCATTTAATTTTTATAGCAATTCATTTTTATTGTATTTTATACAAGTATCGGTCCACAGTAGTTTAGAAATTTTTTAAAAAATGAAACAAAGTAACAACAACAAATCAAAATGACCAAACTCATTCTTTACCACAGAAAGTCTGGGAAGCACTCTTTGTATTTCACAGCCCAAGCAAGAGATCAAAACAGAAATTAAAAAAATATGTAGAACCAAATGATAACAAAAAGTATGTGCTCTAATAGACCTATCTTGTCAGATTACAATTTATTTTTTTTCCCTGTCTCTCCACCAATCTTTGACTCCTCTGGGTTGGGGACCATGCAAGCATCTTTGTTCCCCTCCTGTTGTTGCCAAGGTGCCTGGTTGAGTAGGTACTCAATATTTAGTTACATATTTAAACTTAAATATGAAGTAAATTTAAATATTTACTCAACTAAAATAGCAGCCCTGGAACCCTGCCTCTATCTATTTTACACCTACCTTCTCAGCCTCACCCAGTGTCATGGAGATTCACCAGAAATTTGTGCATTACTTGGCTTATTTTCACTGTGTCCCAGCAAGCAGTGGCTTAGACAGCCCTGTATCTCCTCATGCATTTAACACTGAAAAGGAGAAGATAAAAGGGTAGTGAAGATGGTCTTTTCATCATCCATGCTTGGAAAGGTGAGCTGGTAGCACCACCCTTGACATGAAGGAGCTGCTTAAACACAAATTGGATTAACAGGACAGGATTAGAGCCCGCTGGAAGGTATTATATACTTATAAACTGCTCTGTGGAAGCTCCTCTTGTTTTCATTACAAGCCCATACTCCACAGTCAGTCAAATGAAATATGGAATTAGTCAATTAATAAAAAAAGAAATAAAATGAAATATATAAAATGAAGTGACTAAGTTTTAATAATGCCAAGGAAGCTGAATTAGGCTAATAGTCCAGTTTAGCAAAACCATAACTAGATCATTAGAAATGAGAGTTTTAACATGGTAAGAAATAAACTCACTAAAAAATGGTCTCTATCTCCTCCATTAAGAGGAGTAATATTCGAACAAGAAATATGATTAAGAGGTGACTTCAAGAAAGGAAAAAGAATATGAGCTACGTGAGAAGTTTCAGACTTATTGGACATTTCAAATAAATTGAAGTCCCTAGGTTTTAATGCATTAAAAGAATTTGCAAATGTGAACACGGCACTCCTGCCAGTAATCTTTGAGAAACTACGGAGTATACAAAGGTGACAAAAGATAAAGAGAAGCCAAGGCACTAACTTTCTGAGAAAGGAGGAAAAGGTAAGTTATGGAATACGCCAACAGGTGAACTTGAGGCTGATTCCTAGCAAAAAATTCTAAGAGGTTCAAATCTGCCTTTTAACGCCACTGTGACCCTGAACAAAACTTTGCTGTAAGGAGTAAATGAGATAATTAAACCATTTATTATAGCGCCTCTTACAAAGAAAACTCTCAGTAGATGGTAGCTATTACCATTTTCGTGTTTCCAGCACTTCCAAGCGAAGGTGGTAACAACTAGGGGGTACTGACAGGGGTTCTTCAAGATCAAGTCTCGTCTACCTAATCTCATTTTTCTGGCGAGGTGGAGGTATAGGGAGAGAGAAGGTATCGCTAGACCATGTAGATCAGGAAGGTGTCTTCATTTTGAAATGGCACTAGATAAAATCTCTTATACTATTCTTGTGAAAAGACTGGATTTTAGGAGAGTTAGGTGACTGAATAACCACATTTACAGAACTGATTCATGAACTTGACCTCTTCATGCTTCGGTTTCCCTATCTGTACAAGGAGTATAATAATAGTAACTTACTGGGTTATTATGCAAATTGAAGCCCTTAGAACAGTACCTGGCATTTAGTCACCACTACATAAATGTTTGTTAAATAAGCTTGAACCGAAGTTTCTAATGGCATGCTTGCATAGCACTTGGCTCCAACCTCTTCAACATTTCTATCAGAAACCCGTTAAATTTTCGTACAGTGTGCTGGTCAGTTTCTCAGATGGTATAAATGTTGGACCATGAAATCAAAATCCAAAAAGACCTTGACAGGCTAGGGCTATGTAATGAGATAAAATTAAGTCCTGGGTAGAAATTTTAAGGGAAAAAGATGTTTTACAAGTACTAGCCTGGCTTGCCAGAACTCTCTGTGGATAAGAAAGGGAAATTTTGTTAACTCCAAGTTCAGCATGCGTAAAACAGCGTGTTTGGCAACTAATGCAAATTTTAGCTGCATTCAGAGAACTGCAGTGTCCTGACTGGACAAAAACACTGTCTGGACATAGATGCCAAAATGGCACACACAACTTGCCCATCATAAACGCTTCTCTCCCCTGCCCCTCCTTAGGTTCCTCCTAACTAGTGGCTCTAGGTATAAGGATGAGCTTCAGAACACAGATAAACAGTAAGGAAATATGAGGTAGGAATGAACCATATTTCCAACTCATCTGGGTAGCAGGAAACATCCTTAGGTGGGAATGGGAAGATAGCCTCAAGACTTGTGAAGAAATATAATTAGAAGTTTATCAGGGCACCTAATGGCTCACTGTGCTACAGCTAAAATAAATTCCCTTCTAATCATGATTACTACAGGATTTATCTAATCTGTTTCCTATAGGAAATCAAGCTACTCCCAGGCATTTTATCAAACTTATTCCTCGTAATAATCCCTGTCCCTGACAAAAGAAGATTTTGTCATCCCACAGTATAGATAAGAAATTGAGGCAAAGAAGTAAAGTAAATTGCCCTGGGTCACACAGAACTAGAATTATAATTTAGTATCTAATCTTAGAATGCACTACATGAGTTTTGGAAGGGAGCATACTGGAATCATATTATGTCCTTCAAGAAAAGCCCTATTTACCTTAATCTCTGCGAGAAAGAAGATTAATTGTATTTTCCTTGGTGCATGCCAAAGATGTTGAGTAGACGCTTTAGATTCCACATATTTATTCTAATCCTTTCCCAAACACTTGTAAAGCCTTGGTATGACCATTAGAAAGATGCTGGAAATTAACTTTAAAAAAAAATAAGGCAAATATTTGTTTGCTAGAATCTCCAAGGAAAGCAATTAATCAAGAAAGTTGTATAGGACAACCACGCTATTTCAGATCACCTAGAAAAGAAACTATCCAAACAGATATAAACGCAGATGGCCAGCTCCTTCTGTGCCACCAGCCCCACAGTCCACTCCCAGCCCAACCTCACTGTCTAGGGACTGGATAGATGAAGGTTGAGGGGAAGCATGTCTTTAATTCCATGCAAACATCAGTTATTGTTAAAGCAATTTATGTATTTCACCCAATTATTAAACAAATCTGTGTTCATTATAAAAACCAAGAAAACTAAGTTAAGCAAACCAAAATGAAACAAAAAGCACCAATTATGCTACCACTCAGTAAGAACTTTTTGTACCTGTTTACAAATTGGGTATATTCTACGACTCAGTTCTCTGATCAGGCCATGAGAAAATCGGCCAAAAGCTGCAACCTTAAGGCTCTGTGTGTAGTTTCTCTTTTACCTTAAGGTTCTATGTGTAGTTTCTTAATTTTCACCATTAACGAGGGAAAGTGGTGACCCATCCATTGAAGTCTATCTTTTCTTTTATTGGCACTTGTCCCAGAAGAGATAAGGCTACTGCACAATATACCTGGCGGTAAAAAGAAGAAATAAATTCCTAACTCCACCTTACTAGTCTGAAAAATTTACACCACAAGTCTAGGATTAAGTCATTTACCCAAACCAGCAAATATCACAGCCAAAATGGATTGAGCGTCTATCTTTCTCTCTCTTTTTTTAAAAGCGTCTATCTCTTTATATACACACACAGTCACATATACTGAAGATCATGATTTTAAATATATTTTGGCTGGATACTTCCTGTCTCTTGGAGAAAAGAAACATACACATTCAGAACTCACACAAGGGCTGGTCAAGAACATATTGGTAATCAGCAAAGGTACGGTAATCAGTGAGTACGGAAGACTCTTTCCAAATAGTGAGCAATGCTACCAGGAGAGCACCAAATTTCATTTCTTTCTTTTCTTTTTTTTCAGATTCATTTTTTTATTCTTATTTTTCTTTAAGAACTTTTACTGAGTTCTTAAAGAAAAGAGGGAAAGTATGTCTTTAATTCCATGCATTTTTTCTATCATAAGGAAAAATTACCTTTTTGTTCACAGCCACACCATCCTCACAGTCAAGCACTGCACAATCCACATTCAGAGAGGGAATCTTCTTTATCTTCTTTTCATCATTTCCAGGTACATAGAGCACTGCCCTTCGGGGAATGTATTTGTGATTGGGTGAGGAACTATACCCAAGCCTGGACACATCAGCTGCCAGAGATACTTTCCTGCAGGAGACATGATTAGAGTTAGTCCAGAACAGAATTTATTTACAAACTTTTGAAAAACCTTATGTTACTACAAAATTAAAATAGAAAACGGATACTTTTTAAAAATCATGGCAGAACATAATCACACATAATAACTAGAACAATAATAACAGAAATAATCAAGAAACAGAATGTCACTTTGGCTGAGGTTTAAAAAATATACAATACTGTTTACTGACACAATCTTCTGAGAAAAGAAGGAGGGTGTACCTATCTCTTCTTGGAAAAACACTGTCAACATTCGTATACTGTCCAGATAGCACCCATGGAGAAAAAGTGAAGAAATTTATACCTAAAAGGTCCTAAAGAACAATACTACCTACAATTATATGAAAGTAAAAAGTAGAAAATAAGCAATCTGGGACTTCCCTGGCAGCACAGTGGATAAGAATCCACCTGCCAATGCAGGGGACAGGAGTTCAGTCCCTGGTCTGGGAAGATCCCATATACCGCAGAGCAACTAAGCCCATACGCTACAACTACTGAGCCTGTGCTCTAGAGCCCACAAGCCACAACTACTGAAGCCCCCGTGCCTACAGCCCAATGAGAAACCCACACACCACAACAAAGAGTAGCCCATGCTCACTGCAACTAGAGAAAGCCTGCACGCAGCAAGGAAGACCCAAACGCAGCCAAACAAAAAAAAAAAAAGGAAAATAAGCAATCTATGTAAACAAAATCTATGGCTCTCTCCCTGACAATGAATCTTTTTAAGCAGACAAATAAGTGATTCAAGTTCAATTTTAACAACAGACAAAGATGGCTAGCTACTTTTTAAGTCAGTAGTGAGGATGGTGATTAGGAAAAGACCATTAACTAGCTCTGTAATTATGGGCAATTTCATTGCTGGAAACTTCAGATTCTTCATCTGGAAAAATAATACTCATGCTGCAGGTTGGGGAGAAAATTAAGTTAAAGGAGATAATGCACATGAAGCGATCAGACAGAGCCCGGGGGTTATTAACTTGGTGTGGTAGTGGGTGTAGCAGGAATGGCAGCCACCGCTATTGTTCTTAATGGAGAAACTCTAGCTGTCAGTAGCCCTGCCTACTCATAAACTCTGCTCTCTCTTCCCTTCTCTGATTGTACTAAGTTTAGCCTCCAGTGGAAATCAAAGGAGTTGACCAGAAGCACCTTTGGCTCAGTGCAGCCCTCACCTCTAACCTGTTCCATAGTTTGGTCCTGTGGAAACTATGTTTTAGCCCATAATACATGGCAAAGGAAGATGAAATCAGCTTTCACAATTAAGATTAGTTACATAATTTGAGGTACCCTGTGTAAAATAAAAACGCAGAACCGTCATCCAATTTATTAGGAATTTCAAGATAGCAACAGAAGAGCATCACACGAAGCACCAGACCCTTCTAAACACAGGGTCATCCAGGACTGCGGAGGTCACACATCCATGAAACCAGCCCTGCCCATAACAGATGGAGCTATATGTCATGAAAATCCCAGTTAAGGAAAGGTTAAAGCCCCAGCAAACTTGGTAACACCCTAACATTTTACTCCCCCAGGGTAAACAGCATCATCCTTTCAAAAATATGTCAGCAGTAGTTTCATGAATGCTCTGGACATTTAGTAGTTACCCTAAGTTAATGCCATCAAATATTTTACACAGTTGTAACATTCTGCCATGATTAGTGTCTTGTAACAATGTATCTCAAGAAAAACCAGCATCTTTTTGGTGGCCTATCAATTTTGTGAGGGCCCCCTCATTCTTTCTTGCAGCCAACCTTAATAAAATCTAAAACTTGAGTCCAAGTCTTATTTTTCCATAACATAAGCATTGTGCTATGTGAGATATGGTGACATATAGATGGATTTTAAAAGTGTATGTGTATTACAAGACATTTATTTAATATTGATATAAAATATAGTATGGCCAGATAATTGAAGAATTCCCAAAGTATCTGTCATTGTTTTACATTGATTAAAATATCTGGTTTGATGCTCAACATCACTAATCATTAGAGAAATGCAAATCAAAACCACAGTGAGGTATCACCTCACACCAGTCAAAATGGCCATTATCAAAAAATCTAGAAACAGGGCTTCCCTGGTGGCACAGTCGTTAAGAATCCACCTGCCAATGCAGAGGACACAAGTTTGAGCCCTGGTCCAGGAAGATCACACACGCCATGGAGCAACTAAGCCTATGCACCACAACTACTTAGCCCACATGCCGCAACTACTGAAGCCCATGTGCCTAGAGCCTGTGCTCCGCAACAAGAGAAGCTATTGCAATAAGAAGCCTGCACACTGCAATGAAGAGTAGCTGCTGCTCTCCACAACTACAGAAAACCCGTGTGCAGTAACAAAGACCCAATGCAGCCAATAAATAAAAAATAAAATTAATTAATTTTTAAAAAATTTACAAACAATAAATGCTGTAGAGAATGTGGAGAAAAGGAAACCCTCCTGCACTGTTGGTAAGAATGTAAATTGATACAGCCACTATGGAGAACAGTATGGAGGTTCCTTAAAAAACTAAAAATAGAACTACCATATGACCCAGCAATCCCACTACCGGGCATATATCCCGAGAAAACCATAATTCAAAAAAGATACATGTACCACAGTGTGCATTGTGGCACTATTTACAATAGCCAGGACATGGAAGCAACCTAAATGTCCATCAACAGATGAATGGGTAAAGAAGATATGGCACATATACACAATGGAATATTACTCAGCCATAAAAAGGAACAAAACTGAGTTATTGAGTTATTTGTAGTGAGGTGGATGGACCTAGACTCTGTCCATATAGAGTGAAATAAGTCAGAAAAAGAAAAACAAATACCATATGCTAACACATATATATGGAATCTAAAAAAAGGGTACTGATGAACCTAGTGGCAGGGCAAGAATAAAGATGCAGATGTAGAGAACAAACTTTAGGATACACAGTAGTAGGGGAAGCTGGGACGAAGTGAGAGAGTAGCATTGACATATATACACTACCAAATGTAAAATGGATGGCTAGTGGGAAGCTGCTGCATAGCACAGGGAGATCAACTTGATGCTTTGTGACCACCTAAGAGGGGTGGGATAGGGAGGGTAGGAGGGAGGCTCAAGAGGGAGGGGATATGGGGATACTTGTATACAGACAGCTGATTAACTTTGTTATACAGCAGAAATTAACACAACATTGTAAAACAATCATACTCCAATAAAGATCTGGGAAAAAAAAAGAAATCCAACTTTAAAAAATCTGGTTTATCTTTAAAAAGAAAAAATATAATGATGTAATAGCAACAACCACATTTTATTTATTTGTACTGAAAACCAGAATTTGCAACATATACCTTTCCTTTAAAATGGCAAAAATGCACTTAAAAGGGATGAAATTTTTATTTACCAAGAAATGCTTAGGGCAAAAGTCACTTCTCATGAGGATTTGTTGTAACTGCACGTGTAAACGCTAAAGAGACCTTTGTTTCATGAGAACTTAGATTTCCTCCATGTGAAATAGCTTCTGACTGCCAATTTGGATCCAGCCACTGTGATCTCTAAGCCACACTACCTGAATCTCAGAGTCTGAGACACTCAGATATGGCTGACAGGTCATACCACTGTCACATGCTAAGCACTAGAGCAAATCATTCCTAGGATGTTCATATGATGTATAATTTTTTTAAAACAGATGATCATTTTCTTTCTTTTTTTTTTTTAACAAGAGAAAAAGAAACAAATTTTAATTCTGGCACATGGAGGTCTCATAGAAAAGGGATCTAAGCAGTAGGCAAAGCAGGCAGCTTTTATACTTTGTACACAAAGAAACAAAAAATTGGTGAGGAATCAACAGGACAAAAAATTTAGGGTTTGGGTGATTAGTGAAGAATCTAAACAGAGTTTAGGCTTGGGATAGTAAATTAAAGAAACAGTAAGATTTTAAAACAGATGATCATTTAAAAAAATCTGCCACTGTTAAAGATGTTTCTGGTTTCCCAGATAAAGTCTCCTATAATCACTGAAATGTTGTTTTCGTCATGTGATCTCCTGCTCAAAAACTGTCAACAGCTCCCTATCACCTCCAGGATTAAGCTCGATCTCAGCTGGTATTCCTTTTCTCAATTCCCACTATTCCCATGTTGCAACCATCCACCCTAGAAAAATTAATTATGATTGTCTCCACAATATTCCATATTGTTTCCATTGTACCTTTGCTTCTGTGTGCTTCTGCTGGAAAAGTATTTCCCCTCAGTTTATTTGAAACTTAGGGATCTTTCAAGCTTAGTTCAAGGTCCACCTCACTGCCGAGCCTTTTTTGACCATTCATCTTTAAACTCTCTCATCTTTAAAAACAGCATTTATCACTCGTAACCAAACCAGAACCAGCAAAGGACTGGCCCTGCCATCGTGGCTAAAATTAATCAAGGGGCACATGCTTTCTGGAAGCCAATGGACACTACAAATCAAGACACTTAAAAAAGCTTCCTGCTTTTTGACTCAGTTATTTCAAGTAATTCAACCCAATTCCTTTTGGGAACTGCTATAGACTAAATGTTTGTGTCCCCACCCCGGAAAAAATTCATGTGTTGAAACATAATCCTCAATATGATGGTATTTGGAGGTGGGGCATTTGGAAGGTGATTAAGTCATGAGGGCAGAATCTAGGAGATTAATGTCCTTACAAAAGAGACACCAGAGAGCTCCCTAGCCCTTTCTGCCATGGGAGGACAGTGAAAAGACTGTCATCTATGAACCAGGAAGTGCATTCCTATCAGACACTGAATTTTCTGAAGCATTGATCTTGGACCTCCAACCTCCAGAACTGTGAGAAATAAACTTCTGTTGTTTACAAGCCACCTAGTCCATGGTAGTATCCCATTATAGCAGCCCAAATGGATTAATACAGAAATTTATCTTAAGAAAATGATCAGAAATAAAACTAGGTGTACATAATATAAGGAACTGAAAACAATCTTCAGGTCCAACAGCAGGACAGATTACAGTACCTACATTCAATGGAATATTATGCCATCATTAAAAAGTGTATCAATAAAAATACTTAATGTTACATGAAGATTGTTCTTTTAAACACAGGATTGTTCTTTTAAACATTATATATGTAATAACATCTCAACTTTATAAAAATGCAAACAAAAATATCTGGAAGGAAATACACCAAGATGTTATGAGGGATACCTCAGAACTGTAGAGTTTGAGATTAAGATTTTTCTGTTTCTGCACACCTTTTTCCCTATTTTGCACATTTACTAGAAAGAGCATCACTTAAAAAATTATTTTATAATAGGCTTAAAGCAAACCAATAAAATCACTAAACAGGTCTCAAATGGCAGCATAATATTGTGGAACATGTAAGAACCACCTATATGAAATTGCTGACATCTGACCATTTTGGCTGGCAAAAATGTTAATTTTATGTGGTTCAAACCAATATTGTGGGGGATTTCCCTCGTGGTACAGTGGATAAGACTCCGCGCTCCCAATGCAGGGGGCCCGGGTTCGATCCCTGGTCAGGGAACTAGATCCCACATGCATGCCACAACTAAGGAGCCTGCCTGCTGCATCTAAGATGCAGCTCGACCAAATAAATAAATATTAAAAAAAAAAAAACAATATCATGACTAGCAGTAAGAAGATGGGGTGAGAAGCAACACACAGGGGCGAACTCACCACAGGCAGTAAAGCAGCATATGTGTGCATAGCTACGATGATTACCTGACACCTGTCGCCCACACGTGATGCTGGCCAGCATAGCTGGGCATCAGGAATTTTGTTGGACCCAAGTGCCCTCAGTTAGATCAGAAGCTCACTGAGGGAAGGGCAGTCTTATGTCTCCCACACTGCTTAGCACAGGTCCTGCACACAAGAGGCACAAGAAGATAACAATTCCTGTTATCTTGTTACCCATCCAAAGCCAGCTCTCCAGAAGGGAGAAAACTGCACTTATTCTTCTTGGGCAAGAGTCAAGTTTTAGTGGTGATTACAAGTAGGAGGTCATTTTTATCCCCTCTCTCATTTGCCCTCCTGGAAGCTTTAACCTAATCTATGGCCCGTTGCTTCTTCTCCTTTGTTTATCTCCTCCTTTCTGTAAATACAGTTGACATCCTAGTTTGGGGCCTCGTTTACCTTTACTTAGATGACTGTGGAAGCCTCTTATTTATCCTCAGTGCCTCCACTTTGTTCTTTTGTTCATATATTCAGTGAGCACTTAGTAAGCAGGCACTGGGTGACCTGCATCGGGTCTCCACTAGCACACTTGGCAGGTCCCTTTGTGCAAATTAGAAAAAGTTGCCTCCTTGAGCCTGCCAGCAGGTGGAAGAGCAAAGAGGTGCCTCCTGCTCCTGAGGCAGCAGCTTTGATGTGTAGAGATGAGCTGAGGCTCAGCCCTGCGCGTGGCCTCGGTAGGCGCTCTGATCAGGGCACACCCTGTACAACTGCATGTGGCAGCCCTGACCAGCACTGTTCTGAGCACTGTGGGGAGGTGGCACAACAGATACAGGTCAAGTCCAGAAGGTCCAGGAGGCACACCCAGAGGATGGCCTGCAAGTAGCTCAGGAAGGCTAAAGGCCCGTACAGAATGGAGCTTCTGAGAAAGATCAAAGGCAGCAAGACTGTTGAGAATAATAAGACAGGTATAGAGGGGATTTGGGCTTTAGGTTCTGTTGCAGACTCTGAGGTCCCAGAGGGGGCTGTCACTGGGAAGGTGGCAGGAGCCTGTCGTGGCTTCTCCAAGCCTCCCTCCTCCTATACTGCTGGTGTGTCCTCTCCTTCCCCCATCTCCGGCTGTTTCAAAATCTGTTCCCTGCTTGAGTTGTGTTCAGCACTGACTACTGCATATGAATACAACTGCAGTAGGTGCAAGATCTAACTTCTTTTATTTTATCTTACATATTTGGAGTTAGGGCCTCTTGATAGTCAACATGTAAATATATTCAAACAATATGCAAAACAGGGGCATAAGATGAGTTGGAAAAAATCTGGTAGCCTTATGGTGAGTTCTCTCTACAAATGGACCTTTTTTTAGATAAGACATCCCTTGGCAGGTCTAGGGGTTCTTCTGGCTGGAGGGGGGATCTCTCCTGGCCTTGTTTTTGTCCTCTCCCTTTCCTCTGCCACCTGCCTCCAACCATTTATATCACAGGAGGCAGAGTTAGTCCTTCAAGCTGCTGGGGTTCTCCACCTGGGATTCAATATAACCATCACCTGGGGAGCTTTTAACACTTGTCACAGTCTGGACCCCACCCAGTACAATCAAATTAAATTCACTGGTGGGACTTCTCTGGTAGTCCAGTGGTTAAGAATCCACCGTCCAATGCAGGGGACGTCGGTTTGATCCCTGGTTGGGGAACTAAGATCCCACATGCCTCAGGGCAACTAAGCCCACATGCCACAACTACTGAGCACACAAGCCACAACTAGCAAGAAGCCCAAGTTCCACAATGAAGATCTCGTGTGCCACAACTAAGACTCAATGCAACCAAATATATTTTTTTGAAAAATTAAATTCACTGGTAATAGGTCCCAGGCTCAGTATATATGTATTTTTTCCTTCTTTTTCTTTTTCTTTTTTTTTTTTTGGCCCTCTATGTTCTTGCCACTTCAGTGAGGTGTTGCTACAGACCAGCACCATTGGTCTCTTATCTGTTCTGATGTGAGAGTCTCCCATCTCTCATGGGAGCATCTACCATCGCCACATGGGAACTTTTCAGAAATGTAGAGTCTAAGGCCCCCAACCCAGTCCCACTGAATCAGAAGCTGCATATTAACAAATCTCCAAGGGATGCTTATCTCATGGAAGTTTAAGAATGTTATTCTAGGCTGACTCAAACTTGGGGGCATAGTGGGAGCTGGGGAACTTTCAAATATGCTGATGCTAAAGCTCAGTCAGAAATTTCGAAGTCATTTGTTTGGGGCAAAGGCAAGGCTCCGGAACTTCTGAAACCCCCTAGGTGATTCAGATGTACAGCCAAGTTGAAGGACCACAGCACTAGATGACCCCAATGTGTAGCCACTGCCCTAAGGCAGGAAATTTTGCTCCAACGAAAACTTCTCTTGAGTCATGTGTTACTACTATATACAAGTAGATGCTGTGAAAGTAATTGTCATAACTGAAAATGTAGCAAACTTGGGAAAAAAATCCATGTTTAAGGAAAAGTCTTTCTGATGAAAAAAAAACTGACAAACTGCTAACAATATTTGAAATAGCATCAATAATCAACTAAGCTAATGTCTATTTGAAGAACTTCAATTTGGTATGTGACTTCTCATCCAAGGTAGTGGTTTCTTTACTTAGCTGATGGCTAGTACAGAGGTCTCCACTTTGACCGCACATTACAATCACCTGGGGAACTTAGAAAAAGAAAAATCCCCAGGCCACACTCCAACCCAATTAAATTAGGGCCTTGTGGTAAGTCCCAGGCATCAGTGTTTCTTTAAAACTTCCAGAGAGACTCCAAGGTGCAACCAAGGATGAGAACCTCTGCACCATGAATTCAAAGTAACCACCAAAGTGTCTTATTGATCCTAGAAAGGATTTGGGGTTGTTGGACTTTAAAAGTTGCCAGCACATAATCCTACCATACTTAGGCAGGGGAGTTTGGTACCAACAATGCAAATTCACAGTAATGAAGTGACTGGGAACGATAACTTTGAGAGGAATGGCAGTTTTCCTTGCTTGGAAACCATGATACTCCACATTCCCACCCACTGAATCGGTAGCCATCACAGCAGGGTTTAGAAGAGGTGGGGGGGCGAACACCAAGAAGTCCTTGCTGAACTTGGAGTTCAAACTAGAGTCTTAGATCAAGTCCACAGTGAATACAAGGAAGGAAGTCTGCTAATTTCCAACAGTTTGAGGGTCCAAACCTCAAGCTCCCAAGAGGCAGAGTGAACAAGGACGGGGCATGTGAAGGAAAGGAAGTCCCTGCCAGCAGCAGGGACTAAGCCCTTCGGATGCTGGGAGAAGCTTGCGGGGGAAGAGCATCAGTAATGAAACTGGGAAAGATTCTGCCTGGCCCCCCACTCTTTAGGAACTTTCGATTTGTCTTCTGCAGTGAGGAATACAGCTCCAAGGCGAGAAAGCGCTCTACCCTTATCCAGCTTAGCTTCTCATGACTGGTGAGCCCTGATGTAACAAAATAATTGCATCAGAGGAGTTTTGCTGAAGCCAATACTAGTGCCTCAGATGTTGGTATTATACTGCTGAATGTTATCCACTTTATGTATTTTCCAAAAATCACATTTCCCCTTAGGTGGAGCCAATTTAACTTAAATTTACAGCTTTCACAAAAACCACATGATCATCTCAGTAGATGTAGAAAAAAGTATTTGACAAAATCTTTTATGATAAAAACACTCAGCAAACCGGATTTGAAGGGGAACCCTCAAATATTGAGAAAGGACTCAACTGCAGTACAGACAGAATTCCAGTTTAACAAATATCAATCCATCCAGCCTCTCATTGGCTGAGAACCCACCAATGCTCCAGCAAAGTGTCCAAACTCATGCTGTTTTGCTTTTGAACTTCTGATGAACTCATATCCAAGAAAAGACTTGTATATCAGACACTTTCACAAATGCTGACTCAACTCACAGTTGGCTTACTTAACAAATCAAATAAAAATATTATTTAGGTGAAATGTGTTTATACAGCAGTTGGAGTTTTTAAAATAGCAATTGGGTTTTAAGATTAAATCATATTTAGTTCTCATTAGAAAATCTGACAGGCTTTTCAAAATACATTGGTGAGTTAGGGAAGGAAGGATTTTGTGTCAGCACACAGGTGAGGAACCTGGGCCTGTTGGCTAGATGCTGCTTTCAACCCCAGATCTGATTCTAGTTATCACTAGGTAACAAGTGATGACTAGGGGCTCAGATCCTCAGGAAAAACACAAAGTTAAAGGAAGTCCCCGCTGCAATTCTCAGGCAGTGACCACTCAGCCTTTGTCAGGTGACTGAGGCACTGAGAGGACAGAGTCCATGCAGAGATGGGGAGAACATGATCACATGTAGCAGGGAGCTCGGGCAGCTTGGGGTATAGAATGGCCACTGCAGACCAAGTGCCTCCTGTGTCCTGGGAATCACCATATGGGGTCACAGTGCTATCTCCCTAGGAAGCAAGGGCTACAGGAACTTGGCATTAGGAGAACCTTCTGTCATATTCAGTGAGAGGGGACCTAGTCTGCTCTCAGGGGGCTGAAGTGGATTCTCCTCCTTCTCCTCCATCTTAAGTCAAGATACCCTTTTCCAGGGCCTCACAGCACCAGGCACCAAGGACCTGCACCAGCTCTGGTGAGGCTGCCAGCAGGAGGCCAGCACGGGCTGGAGTTAGACCTGCTTTCCTAAGCCTGGGGTCAGGTTTGCAGGGGTGAAGCCTGGGAACTTGCACGGCCAGTGCAGCGTAGCCCCAGCTCCTTCCCAGGCCCCTGAGGATCCCACCCCTGGGAGGATGCCTGGGCTTGCTTATCAGGATCCTGCCCCTTGGCCTGGCTTATGGTCAGTGTTGCACTGGCTGCTATAGCACTTGGGAGCATTCCCACTGCTTAGAAACTTCTGCTCCTCAGCCTTTACAACGTACAAGTCTGAGTTTGCCACACCCTTTGGTGATTTGATACTGGCCATGCCCTGAAGGGGCAGACACTCAGCTGGGCTGGTTCCCCTGCCCTCAAGCTGCCTGCCCAGATTCTATTCCTCCACTCTGGCCCAGGCATCTGATGCTCTGGAGGGCTCCAATGCAGGGTTCCACCCAAGTTAGAACCAATGCAGACAGAGAAGAAGCTTGCCAGAGCCCAGGTAAACATCCAAACCGAGGGCTTGGGTGGGCAGGTGGGCAACCTTGGGTGGGCAGGTGGGACGGAGGGTGGAGGCCTCAGCTGATCTCTATTTACAAGCAGCAGAGCTCAGTGAAGCCAAGGCCAGACGGAACATACTGAGCAAGGCCCAGGGACTCTAACCAAGGACACCACATCTTAGCCTTGACCCTGATCTGTTTTCTATCATTTTACACCTCTGCTGGTCAAATGCTATTTTTCATTGTGGTAAATTTCATAAAATTTACCACTTTAACCATTTTTAAGCAAACAATTCAGTGGCATTAAGTGCATTCCGATTGTTGTGTAGCCATCACCACCATCCATCTCCAGAACTTTCCATCTTCCCAAACTGAAACTATGTGCCCATTAAACAATAGCCCACCCCCCACCTCCCCCAGTCCCTGTCCCCTCAGGCCCTGGAAACCACTATTCTACTTTCTGTCTCTTTGAATTTGACTACTCTAGGTACCTCATGTAAGTGAAATCATACAGTATTTGTCCTTTTGTGACTGGCTTACTTCCCTGAGCATAATGTCCATAAGGTTCACCATGTTGTAGCAGATGTGAGAATTTCCTTCCTTTTTAAGGTTGAATAACACTCCATTACACGTGCATACCACACTTTATCTATTCATCCATTGATGGACACAGGTTATTTCCACATTTTGACTATTGTGAATGATGCTGTTATGAACAAATCTCTCTTTAAGACCCTGCTTTCAATTCTTTTGGGTATAACCCAGAAGATGAACTGCTGGATCATATGGTAATTCGATCTGTCATTTTTTGAGGAAAAACCACATTGCTTTCCATAGTGGCTCTATCACTTTACATATCCACTCCAACATTATTTTTAAATATTTTATGCTACATTCAAGTCTAGTTACCACTAAAGCATTTTTTTAGCTCTTTATTGAAGTATAATTGCTTTACAATTATATCCCCATATCCCCTTCCTCTCGTGACTCCTTCCTACCCTCCCTATCTCACCCCTCTAAGTCATCACCAATCACTGAGTTGATCTCCCTGTGTTATGCAGGACCTTTAAAGGGGTGTTTCTGAACCCAAACAAAAAAGAATTATCTTTTATGCGCCCTTGCCCTTTAGAAACTGCCTCTGTAAATTATAATAAATTTTGGTAAACTCCCATTTGTTCATAAACATAAAACATGATAAAACAAATAAAGCATCATTTTGAAATAATACATCAATTAATTTCTATTTAGGACACCACACAGAAATGATATGGTCAAGTTCTTTTAAAGCAATTTTGACTCTAAGAGCTGATAAAGGTTGAGAATAAAAACTTCTTCAGAAAAGTATGCACAAATCCTGATTCTTAAAGGATTCCTCTATTTGGAGCTGTACCTTCAATCCCCTCAGGGGGCTGGAGGAGCATAACTGCATTCTGTCATTGCCTACTCTATATACTGGGAATATAAATACTGGGAAAAATTAAGTTCTTTTATATAAGCCCCATGGTCTTATTACCGAAACACAAGTCCGTGTGCCCGACGCACAGTGAGGCCAAACAAAACATTGGAGTTTGGAACAGAGAAATGTTTATTATAGGACCATGCAAGGAGATGGGTGGCTCATGCTTGAAAAACCCCAAACTCCCAGAAAGCTTTCAGCAAAGCCCTCTTACAGGAAAGGTAAGGGAGGGGCGTGGTTAGTTTTTGCAAACTTATCGGTGTCAGGTCCTTTGTTCTTGAGGTCAGGTCATGGTCAGGTAACGATGTTCCTGTAAATCTCTACCAAACAAATGTTACTCTCAGTTCTAACAAGAAAGGGCAAGGTCCCAAAGCACAGCTAGCACCCTCCGAGGTCCAGGGCCGGCTAAGAGAAAGGGGTCCTTGCGCGGGGGCGGGGGGGTGGTTACCCTGCCCCAGAGCATTCGTCCAGCACCCACTCTGGGTCCTCCCGCCAGTGCCCAGGCCTGACTGAAGAGGCAGATCTCAGTTGGCGGCTCCCTCAGGGCCAGGTCCCCAGACCCTGCCCTGCTGTCACTGCTGAGGGAGCCAGGCGCCCAGGACCCAACTGGCCCTCAGGCTCCACAGGCCGCCCAAACAGTGGGGGCCAGGCCCCCCAGGCTGTGTCCCATGCAAACTGCTGCTGCCATTAGGTCACAGAGACAGGGACCGGGGAGTGGCTCACCACGGCCTCAGGGCCTGGGCCTGGGCCTGGCCAGTGGGCGATCTTGGGGAGGGCTCTGGAGCCCTGCAGGACACACCACCAGCCTGTTCCCTGGGCCCCCCAGCGCACCAGCTGGCCTGGAGGGCTGGAGGGGGGTGGATGGGGGAAGGCTGGGATCTGCCTCTTACCTCACTCTCCACCTGATGACCACCACGCCGCCAAGTGTTGGCTCAAGGCCCCTCTAATGGGTGCTCATTGACAGTTGCTCGCTCAGGGGAGGAGCCTGCTGTGGCGCAAACCAGTGGCTGAGCAGAACCTCTAACACTGCTCTAACCTACCGGCATTAATGGCGTCCTGGTAACTGTTGCCTGGTAACTGGGGTGTAGGGTAACAGCTCGCAGCAGTAGCAGAGTGCTAAGGGCTGTGCCCCGCAACGCTCTAATACAGTCTGACCTTGTATGACAATTCTGGTGCTCAAGGAAGAATCTGTGGGACTAGAGTAAAAATAAGAGCCCATTCATTGATCCTTTCCTACCCTCACCAAGTGACAGTAAAATGTACTGACAAATTTCAGCCACGCTTATGATTATTAATAACTAGGTATTTACACTAGCATCTGTAATAGAGGCCTACGTATGTTCTCACTTTGCTAAGTTCCCAACTGCCCAGAGAGATTCCTTCCCTATTTTGAAGAACTATGTTTCAGTTACTATGGCAACAGGGCAAGGAGAAGTGGGGAGCTTTCCATGGGTACGAGAGTAAAAGAACAGCTATTTGTCCTCCCACTGGCAGAACAGGGCCATTCGTGAGATTAGCATGTGGTGCAAATACAAACAGGTGTGCAGTCTGCTTTAGAAAAGCCAAGACATTTTCAGGGCAAACCCTCTCAAAGCAATTATATCACACCTTAATCAAGTGCTCCATTTTGTACTGAAAGGAAGAGATAGTCTTTTGTGTCCAAAGCAGACACACACAGGATAGCAGTTTGTGGTCCGATGTGGGTTTGCTTCTAAGGAAGAAGTCAGGACGTAGGATAGGGGAGACCTGCGGGCTGTGGCCCAGCCCCTCAGCCATTGAGGGGTGCCATGGAGAAGGATGGATGCTGGTGAGGCACCTTCCTCCTTGCCTATCCTTGCCATGGAAACCCCAGGAAAAGAGGTGAGTGTCAAATCACGGACAGATTTATCAGAAACAGAGAAAAAAGCAGAATCCTTATTTTTGCTCACTTTGGTAAAATTTGTGTAATGCTGTTTCAGTGCAGATCTCGTCCTCCTCAGACCCTCAGAATATCAAAAGGCAAAAACAAGTGACCCCAGTAATAGAACCCTTTTTTCATACAGAATGAGAAAGCAAATATCCATATCAGAAATTACTCATTATCCTCAGTGAAACAAGCTAGACACACAAGGACAAATACTGCATGATTCCACTTCTGTGAGGTACGTGGAGTAGTCAATTCATAGAGACAGGAAGTATTATAGAATGGTGAGGGAGAAAGAGGAGGAAACTGACCCGTTTAGAGGGTACAGAGTTTCATTTCCAGAAGATGAAGAAATTCTGGAGATGGATGGTGGTGACAGTTATACAACAGTAAGAATGTACTTAATGCCACTGAATGATATGCTGTGAATAGTTAAAATGGTAAACTGTATGTTACGTATATTTTACCCCAGTGAAAAAAATTTTAAGTTAACAAATCTGTTTCCCTTGTTATATCCATGCTATTGTTTCATAAACACAAATGTACTGATCAAATTCAGTACCAGTCATGCATTTAATAAATCCGGAGTCCACCATGAGCTGGCTCTTAGACCATGGGCTGAGCAAACATGGACAAGAACCCATGTGTCCAGCAGATCCTCGTTGGTCACTGAATCTGCTTCTTTGGCCACAGAACTGTGGCCAGATACACGTTCTCCAGATACATGCAAGGGTGGGGTAAGTCCCAGGAACAGGGAAAATCCCATACAACTGGGTGACCATTAATGGGTCCCAAAGAAGAGAGCAAGTTTTCCATGAAAACAGAGATCCATGTTCATATCCCAAATGGATTAGGCTTTATAAATAAATGTGGCAGCGTACCACTCCGCCCCGTGGCACTTGGGTGCTTGGTAGCACCTCCAAGGGCAATGATGCCACTTTTCCAAAAGGCGAATGAAGAAGAGTTTGATACAAGCTAAGGCCGAGTCAGCCCAGCATACGATAAGGAGGAACAGGAGGGCAGTGGTGAGGGTATTCGAGAGGGGGTGAGGGAAAGGAATAGGGTGAGGAAAAGAAAGGGAGGGAGGGAGGAGAAAGGATGGGTTTTGGAGGAAAGTAGGCGGATAAGAAAGTGGGAGGGAGGAAAGGAAGATGGAGGTGAGGGCCAGGAGGGAGAGTGGGGGATGGGACAAGTGGAGAGGAGAGGAGCTTTGTTTTGCTGCAAAGCTCCTTGATTCCTGTTGAAGAGGGGATGACAATAGAGCATGTGCCTGCTAGTGGGCATTCACCGTAATCCCACTTTCTTGTTCTACTTTTGGTGAGAAGAGGAGGAGCAGAGGTTTTATCTGAAGGGAAAACTGGAGGGATTTTTCCCCCCAGAGTGACACTGAGGTCAAGAGGGAAACCTGCACTCCTTCACTGAACACGTTTAAGAACACAATGCGATTAGCATCTCTTCTGTTTCGGGGCTGCTTCAACCCGGGGCTCCTGGAAACACAAAGAAGTCTAAGGATGTTGTTTATTAATAGTTAACTGTTGATGTCGCTGAGAACCTGGTCCAGGAAAGATGCTCAGGACCCTCTACCCATAGCGATTTGATAGATGGATTTCCCAGTGTTGGGAATGATGAGAGGAAGCACCTGTCAAGCACAGAACGTGGGAGCTTTCAGTAAATTGTAATTAAAACCTAAAGGACATGCTAGTCAATTTCTCTTAGCCTCCGCAGAGACGATTTGGGGTTTTGGATGGTGAAATTTTGAGCGTGAAGAATAAGCAGCTTACTTGTTCCACTCCTGGCCAAAGCTAAACACCCAGAACAGAGTCTTATGTTTGGATTGTTCCCTGCTGGCATTCCTGCCTAAGAAGATGTGATTCCAAAACAAGTTGTAGAAAAGACAATATGTAGTAGTTAATGTATTAAAACAGCCAGTGGAGAGTATAGGAAATATTATCACCACAGGCCCACCAGAAATTTTCACACACAAAAAAGACCATTCACAAAATTTCTCCATTTAGAGATTCCATTAGTACTGGGTTATCCTAGCTCAAAAGATAATAAACTTAAAGCTGAGATGACTATTTCCTAGCTTGGGTAGAACTTTAGAGGCAACTGAGCAAATGTGAACTAAAAAGATCAGTATCTCCTTAACTTTTTTTTAAAGGTCATGAAAGAAGACTGTCAACCTGACAGACGTAACCATGGATTCTTTTACAGAGTCCTTCAAAAGCTCAAAGGCTGCTAAATGTGTCAAATAATGCATCCCCCCAGGACCAGGTTCTTTGATATGAGAGTAATCATGGGAGAATTTTTTTTCTCCAGAAAATGAATCTACAATTTTAAGAAAACAGTTCTCTCCGCATCTTATTTTATTTTTTGGTAGCTGTCATGAAAATCATCTAGGTTAATGGAATCTTCATTCTCTCCTTGGATTCTCTCAAAAATTCCTTTTAAGTGTCAATCTCAATGAAATGAGGCCAAAATGTTACACAGCTTAGAATTTTGGTATTTTGTTAGCTATCGTCCTTTGATTATCTTGATTTGTAGATTTGGGGAAATTTTAATATTGATCCCTCTCTAGCGCTGAATAATTTTTAGAAAAAACACAGTCTGAGTCTAATTGCCAGACCCATACCACACACACGAAAGCTGTGAATACAAGCTGTGATCACGAATCACGTGTATGTGGCTTTGATTGTGTGGGGACCCACAATAAGATTAAGATTGTTTTTTTCCGTCTTAATTATTCAGAGCTAAGTGTGATGAAAATTAAAACTAAACATATGGATGTGATCATGAAGGCTTTCTCTAACATACTTTTTTTTTTAAAGTACGTTTAATGTGCTACAGGCACTAGTACTCCTTTAAATATTTAAGGCAAGACTTCCTAGAACTTCTTCTAATTTTAAGGGAGCTTAAGAGTTTTTTTCTTATTCAGTGCCACACTTAGCAACACACCAGCCAAAGTACAAAACAGCCTCTTTTTCCTTTATATTTAGTTCTAAAAAAAATCCCACTCATTGAATATGTATTGCTACTTTTCTGTGGAATGAATTGGTCAGACTCAGACAGTAACACTTTTATTGTAAATGCAAAAGGAATAAAATTAAAAATTAAGAGGTGAATTCTTTCCACAAGCTATATGTCCATGACAATCTGTGTTATGGTTTATTTGTGACTTGATTCAGCATTTTCTATGATAATGCAAAGAGAGATGGAATAGGTTATCCAGAGAACAAGATAACCAGACAATTTTTTGCATTTGTCTCTGGAATGTATTAACTAATTTTAAAGGCTAATTTAATCTTATTTCTATCTAGAGTAACTGATATTTGTCTTCCTTTGGTATGTGCAACTGATATACTAAGAGGTAGGTGGCTTGGAAGTCTGTTGGGTGACAAGGACAGACCACTTGAGATTGAAAAGTTGTTGCAGGTTATCATGGCACCATATGGACAGTCTCCAAATGGTCCTTCCTCTGACTCTGGTTTCAGAAATGCAAGCAGGGAACAGAGGAACTCCAAGCTACAAGTTAGGAGGCCTGAAACATCCATTTCTAGATAGACTACGTTGGATTTCCCTGGCACCCTGGTTCCATTCTTCTGTCTCACATTTCCTTTCTTTCCATTCCCATTTGCACCTCCTACAACTCTCACTGACTCCACGTTTAGCTCAGCTCACATTTCTTTGCTAACCCTAAACTCCTAGATGCACTTCCAGGGGGAATTCAACTGCCATCCATCTCTCTAAATTGGTCCTTACCTCTATAGTCACTTCTGTCTTTCTCCTGGTTCTGCGCACTTAGGAAGGTTAGGCTGGAGGGCTTAGCAGAACGCTGACTGTCCACATGGGCCAACCAGCTCCCAGCTAGTTTATGTTTGACTAAGTTACCCTTCCCAGGTCTCTGTGACTACAGTAAAAGTGCTGAATACAAGAGGATCTATTTTGGCTCAAAAACCAAATAAGAGCAAACTTTGTAGTAGTTCTCCATGGCATCCAGCATTTTAAACAAAAAAGAGCAAAGGAGCAAAACTTAAGCACTCAGTTTATCTCATTCCCAGCAAGATCAGTAGACTGTAATAACAACCCAAAAGCAGGAAAAAACCATAGGATATTAAATTACAAAATACCAACATTTACATAGTAATTCCCACTAATTAAGAAAGAAAGATACAAGTTGTTTGTTATAAACATCACCAGGTCTTGAGCAAACACTAAGAGCTCACCACAGAGCCAAACCAAGCATTTGTCTAATCAGAGCCACTTTCCAAAGCGTTTTATTGGTACAGCTGCAGAGCGCACATTTTATCACACATGCTAATAATCCCAGTTATGGCGCCTACATTTTAATCATTTGTTCTGGGCTTGTTTCTCAAACAATTAGCACTAATGAATGGTCAGAATACCTCGGATCATATATGTCTAATTGCAGTCAAGAGCAGTTCTCGTCTGCATGTACATTTCAATTTACCTCTGCGGATAATGTTTGTTAATTGTATTTCTTTATACGCAAGCGAAGAAAAAGGCAGCTCAGGCAAAAAGGGACTAAGTGTTCTCCTCTTTCCCTTTGTTCCCACAAGAAGCTAAAGTCACTTCAAGAGGCACTTAATCCCATCATCCGCGGTTACAATTGCCTTGCAGCATCAATCAAAAAGAATCTGAAGTAAAATGATGCAGCTATATTCTGTAATTAAAAGCAATTCAGGTGGTTATTGCTTGGGGCCTTTACGGGTCCAAACACTTAAAATGGCCCTGCAGGGATCCTAAACACTGCAGTGTTTTAAATGTGGTCAGCAATAATATCTGGAGGAAAGGAAAGAATATGCAAAAAACACCCCAAAAGACCCCAAACAACAAAAAAAGCCCACTAGCCTCTCCTAGTGCGAGCTGTAAAGCAAAAGACCAGGGAGAGCAAAAGTCTGAATTGAAAAAAACCCACAACTCGCAACTAAAGTGAAATAAACGTAGAAAAAAAGGAAGGAGAAAAAGAAAATTGATGTTTTCCAAATTCAACAGTCCCTGTCCCAATCCAACTTTTGCACTTAAGAAAAAAGTGTCATAATATTGGTTCGGTCTCTTCAACCTGAAATGAAACAGCCTTGTACGATCTGTATTATAACAGATAGAGGCTATGTGAAAATTCAAACTTATTAAGAAAATGCAAAGTAAATTTATGGTATGTCTAACATCACAGTTGCTTATGAGGGCAAAATGTGAAAAGTACTTTTCAAAAGTTTGGCACAGATTTTTTTAAGTGATTTACTTAAATCATTTTAGAAAATTAAGTGCTTTGGCTTTTAAGGCTTCATATATGGCTTTTTAAGCAAACAAGAGTTTAACATAGTATTTTCTGTTGTGTGCTTTTAACAAAGAGTTGTCATTGACAGGAGGCTGGGAAAAGGCATAATTCTCTGGCTTTGATTCTTGGCTAAAATATTTTTAAGTGAAAACACAACTCCTCAACAGATGTAAGACTAGATGTTAAAACAACAATGTGTGTTTAAGTTTTACCATCATTTCACCCTTTATAACAAAAATGGGAAAGAAGGCTTCCTGTTGATTTACGAAAGAATTTTGGGGGAAAATGCTAAGTGTGGGCCAGAGTGAACTATTGTATATCAAGCAACTTTTCATGAAAGACACCAGTTTATTCCCAGGATAAGGTGCATTCTGGAAGCACATGACTAGTGGAAATACTCCACATCACTAGGACACAGCACTTCACAGCAGCATCTATAAATACTTTCTAAAATACAGCTTAGTGGCAAATGTAATTGTGGCCTGAAAACTATTATGTGTGAGCATGTGAGGGTCATATGATTTAATACTCAAATCACAAAATGATTGTCAGGTGAGACATCCAACAACGGTTCATTTAAACACAGAATTTACCTCATTTTCCACACAGATATTCTAGCAATTTAAGTTAGTGCAAAAGCCTACAGCTGAAAAATGCAAAAGTACTCCCTCAAAGTTTAACCTTATACGAACTACCGATGCAAAACGTCAGAATGGAACCAGTCGTCTTTCCTTCTTTAATAGAACCAAACAAAAAAAATCTCTCATTGAAAAAAAAATCTTCTGACTATGCTTCTTCAATTATATTGGTTACAGTGTTGGGGATACTATACATGCTCAAGCGGTTTCGTGTTGTGAATGATTTCCTATAAGTTGAAACCTATTTATTATTATTCAGCGTTCAGTCTTCAAGGATCTGTTCAAAATCATTACCCTTGATTGGGGAGGGGGGTGTCTGACATTCCCCTGATGCAGTATTCTTATCACCCTTACCTTCTAGCTGCCCCTGTGGGGCGTCATACTCCGCGGGACTAAGAAGGGCAGGTGGGTGACAGAAGTGCCCTGGGTGTACCTGAGCTCAATTTCCTGTCTCTCCACTATCACCACTACCATCACCACCACCATCACCACCCAGATAATTTACTTCATAATCAGGTACCGGTGCTTCTTTGCCACAACTGTGCTGCCCTATCTGAAGGCCGGGTGCCAAGCTGGAAAAAAAAAACAACTTTATTTTTGATCCACCAAAATATCTGTTCATGTCCTATAGTTTTTATTTCACTAGCCTTTGGATTAAGATAGGCAGATACTTTAACCTTAGAGAAAGAAAGTGTAAACTTTTAACAAGGAACATTTTAGGCATACCCAAAACTGCACTAAGGAAGAGGAGAAAAACAAATTCATTGATAATGAATTTCAGGCATAAGTCTGTACTGTGATCTGTCTCCTGTAACGATTCCCACTGACAGCTGCTTATCAATATCATGTCTTTCCTCCTGCGCCCCAGCTCTCCTCACTGTTCTCCTGTCCCTGATGCTCCCCTGGAATTCCCTGGGGATGGTGGCCACCACAGGCTGCCAGGAGCAGCCCTGCAACTGGGCCCTTCAATTCCTGCCATTGATCCAGCTGTGTGCATGCTGGCTAAATGCTGCCAGGTCAAGCTGGAGAGCAGGACTTGAAAATTCAGTGCTAATTACTCTGATTGCAATCTGTGTCTCAAGCAGCCAGAGCCTCCGGGAAGTTGTCTACAGCTGACCTGCCTCTGAATCAAAAATCTCAGTTTGAGAGATGTAGAATCTATACCTGAGGACTTTCCAGCTCATTAAGTTATAATATGGGTGTCAGGTCATTCATGATACCTTCTCCCGAAGCATATGACTAAGGCAAGCCCAGAACATGGAATGTACAAGACAGATGCGGAGGGGAAAGGATCAAACAGAACCCACAGAGCCACGAAAACTGCAAACACCAGCCCTGCAACATTACGCTCAGGCGGCGATTTTCTTGAGATGGCTTCAGACCCTTTGAACTCAATGAGGAGTGAGTGGGGGCTTAAAGGAACAAGCTCACAGGAACCTCGGTCTGCAAAGAGCTGGGGCCAACTTGTCATGAGAACCTTGAACCTCTCAGGATCCATGCCAGTTGTGTATTCACCACTGATTCCAAAGGCAGACATACTAGAGTCAGATAAAGTGATTTCATGAGTAGATTTATATGACATAAAGAATCCAAAAAATGCTGATGCAAGAGAATGCTAAGATACCAGTTTATTTTCCTGGGCTCACCAGCGTTTCTTTACATATGTTTAAACCATTTGGAAACAGGCTGGGGAGCAAGGCAGCTAGTTCTGTTCTGAAGTACATGGCTGATTTTCCTTTCTTCACAGACTATGTGCAGGTATGCTTGTCCCTGACCAAGTTTATACAAAGAGAGTTCTTCCCCGGGCATGAAAATTAGAACAGAATTAATTGCTCTGAATCATCATGCAGAATTCTAAAGGGATTTCTATTCTCACAGTGACATCACAATGCTAGGTTTCCAGATGCTGCCAAAGAGTTGAGTGTGATTTCGCCTCTAACCCATCACTGGGGCCCTTCTGCAGCTGGCGGGCACCACACAGGCTTTCTGATATGTGCCCAAAGCAGGGATTCTGAGGAAGAGGGGCTTTTCAGGAGACACTTCTGTGACAAGTGGGGTCCCAAGACAGTAGGCAAAACCTGAATTGTCATTTTGAGCTTGGCCTGAATTTACTGGTCAACACATGTCAAACACCAGAGAGGCTTTATGAAAATATGACTTCAAATATTTTTCTTTCCTCCCCTCATTTCCTTCTTTCAAGTACTCAATTCACAAGGTGTGTCTGTAAGTGTGTTTATTTGAAAATGAAACCGCTTTTTAGAGGGCTCAGTTGTTTTACATCAAGAACCCTGAAAATAGAAGAAAAAATTTCAGTATGAACCCATTCTACAGAATACCATTATTTGATGACTTTTAAATTATTTGCTGATTAATCAATCTAAATACAATTTTAAAAATAGAAGTGACTGTATGTTTTAAAATTTTGGTAACTTCAAATGGTAATTTTTCTCTTTTTAAGAATTGAATGAAATCAGTGTTAGCTTAGCAAAACAAACCATTCCTGCATTTAAAAAAATTTACTGAGCTCCATGTCAGGTGCTCCTGCCACTCAAAGTGAACAATCTTGTAAGTCAAAACTTTTGGATTCCATAAGTGTTCATTTTTTTATTTTTGTTTTTTCTGTGTACGATGAGAGAGCCAGCAAATCTCCTTAGTCTGTTTCTGAATCTGGGTCTGTGGGTCTGAATCTCTGGGTCTGTTTAGCTTGCAATAAGAATTTGGCCCTTTACTTAATTTCCAAAATATACAACAGCTTATACAGCTCAGTATCAAAAAAAAAACCAAGCAACCCAATCGAAAAATGGGCAGAAGACCTAAATAGACATTTCTCCAAAGAAGAAATACAGAAGGCAAAACAGGCACATGAAAAGATGATCAACATCCCTAATCATTAGAGAAATGCAAATCAAAACTACAAGTTAACACCTCACACAGGTCAGAATGGCCATCATCAAAACAGATAATAAATGCTGGAGAGGATGTGGAAAGAAGGGAACCCTCCTACACTGTTGGTGGGAATGTAAATTGGTGCAGCCACTATGGAAAAGAGTATGGCGGTTCCTTAAAAAACTAAAAATAAAAAAAGTTACCATATGATCCAACAATCCCACTCCTGGGTATATATCTCAAGAAAACTCTAATTCAAAAAGATACATGCATCCCAATGTTCAATGCAGCACTATTTACAACAGCCAAGACATGGAAACAACCTAAATATCCATCAACGGATGAATGGATAAAGAAGATGTGGTATACATACAATGGAATACTACTCAGCCATAAAAAAGAATGACATAATACCATTTGCAGCAACATGGATGGACGGAGAGATTATCATACTAAGTGAAGTAAATCAGAGACAAATATTGTATGGTATCAGTTATACGTGGAATCTAAAAAAAAAAGATACAAATGAACTTATTGACAAAACAGACACAGACTCAAAGACATAGAAAACAAATTTATGGTTACCAAAGGGGAAGTGGGGAGGGGAAGGATAAATTAGGAGTATGGGATTAATAAATACATACCACTATATATAAAATAAACAACAACAATTTACTGTATAGCACATGAAACTACATTCAGTGTCCTGTAATAACCTAAAATGGAAAAGAATCTGAAAAAGAATGTGTGTGTATATATGTACATACACACACATACATATACACGCACATGTATAAATGAATCACTTTGCAGTACACCAGAAACTAACACAACATTGTATTGATAAATCAACTATACTTCAATAAAAAAAAAGAATTTGGCCCTGTGGCTCATGGACACTAATACAAGTTGATTGGCATCCAGCAAGGCCTGGCACAGGGCCACACTCGTGTGTGTGGACCAACTTGCTTACCATCTTCCTTCCTGGTTCATTGTAGGGACCATCCAAGTCATCATCCCTGGGTTTCTCAATGGCCAAGAAACTCTTACATTTGTTCCCTTTCCCAGACAAATCTTCTAACAACTGTCTGCCCTATACCATACCATAGGTGTAATCTGTCCCCTGCAGGCTGAAAAATAGCTTACCCTACAAGACCACTAAATAGAAAATGCACCAAAAATAGGCTGTGACCAATACAAATATATGCAGTGAAGACTGCTCCAGAAATAATTCCAATCAATTTTATACAATTGATTTGTTCTTTCAAGGAGCCCTTAATTTACTCAATCCCTGATTGAGTTGTTACATGAATCATGAAGGATTAACTATGAAGATAAAGGGAGATATTTCAATCAGGGAATACCCGCAATGGTTTAATTAAAGAATTTTTGCATCTCACTTACAGAACATTGCTGCTTAAGTACGGCATGGCATTTATTTAAAATGTCCCAGAGGCAATTAAGCCCTTGATTAACAATAAAATTTCCTTCCTTAACTTCATTCTCAATTACCATGAAGCTCATTTCTCATTGCCTGGAACTTCCAGCACGTGGTACTCAGTGGCTTTAACTTGCACGTGATTCCACATAAGCCACCAAAAAAGATTAGGGGGAACTGAGGTACACAGGAACCAGTCTTTTCTAAAAGCTGGAAGTCTTGCTTGTTTTGCATTTTGCTCGTTGTCTCCCTCCACTTGCAGCTTAGTCACGTCCACGTGTGTATGATGATTCCACTCCAAGTTGTGGGAGGAACAGGGGATGTGGTGACCAGGACACAATTCCTTAACTCTGAGAGTTCAGACTTGCTTGAGCTCAGGGCAGACCTGGATCTGGTGACACCTTAAGCGTGTCTCTTAACCTCTCAATCTCAGATTTGTATTCTGAGTTGGATGTAATAATAGGATTGTTGTGAGAAGTCTAATGAAATGATGCATGTGACACACCTGATAAAATGCCTCGCACACAGCAAGTCCAATCAATAATAGCTACTACTATTAAGGATAAGACATCCCCTTCCTCTTCCCTGACCTCCGTGAGCTAGACACATGGGTCTGGAGCAAAGGGTTGCCTAGGACTCTAAACAGGCACACCATTCACACGCCCGCACAGGCAGACGGTGGGAGGCACTCTATCACACCTGGGAAACACAAGGGGACTGGGGACCCCACTTCCATGCTAATGGTCAGCACCACAGAAAATAAAGAAGTCAGATTTATGTCTCTTCTCTGATCTCCCCCAAGTCTTCAGAACTTAATAACCGGACAAGCTACATACATATTTTGACTTATCTGTGAAATTGTCATCAGAGCTACAAGAATGACTATGCATATTAATCTACATCTGAAAAAAGAGAAAGATCAACAGGATTTTGCCATTCGTTTTATTTTAACGTTAGACAAATTTTTATTCAGTATTTCACTGATTCAACAAACAGATATTGGACATAAGCCAGGCTGGGATATCCAAATGAGAAAGAAAAACAGCCTTGGGGGAAGTCAAGATCTAGCTGCGGAGGCTGGGGTCTCTAAGGCAAGAGGGCAAATTCTAACTCTCCTTGGAAAACAGTGGGGGGGTGAATCTGAGAAGGCTTCTCAGAGGTGGTAACAGCAGATGGGGCCTGGGAAGGGGGAGGACAAACTCCAGAGGCAAAAAGTGCCTTGTAGATACAGTATGATAAGGAAGATTGAGACCCTCTCCTCAAGTGTCACCAGTAATTTTCTTTCTTTGCAAATGCCATGCCCACGTCTAATTCTTACCTGTTGCCCTTCCTGCATGTGGGGGATTTCCAGGTATAAACACCAGCTATTTGAAATACCAAGACAGTGCCCTTTTCCCAATCCCGTACTCTGTCACAGATGGTGGCCAAAACAGTGACACTCAATACCCTAAAATTTTCTGACCTAAAAAAACTCCCTTTTTCACTCTCGAGTAAAATTTATTTATGCTTTAAAAATCATCTTAGAAATATACAGAACTTAAGTAATAATTATTCTTAAACAGATAGGGTGTTCCTTTAAAATCAGAATCGTGTTGAAAGGAGATAAACCAGATTACATTTTGCATTATCGGAAGCTTACGAAGGCATTATTCAGGGACTTCCAGGGTACAAGAGACACTGTGTCTGTACACAGATACAAAATGTTAAAATGAAAGATACCAGGACTCATACATACTAAGGCAAATAAACTTGAGTTCTCAGTGGTAGACTTTGTTCTTTTTTTTTTCTTTTTAACATCTATTGAGTCCTTTATTTGCATCATCTCATTTAATCTTTTCAAAAATCCTACAAAATAGGTACTATCATTATGATCTATTTTATATGCAGCAACACAGGTTTATTTTATTCTGTAACCTTAAATTTTCAAACAGGCAGCAGCTGACACTATTATGCCACATTTCACAACTGACCAGTTTTTTCAGGGCATTGCACAAGCCAAAGAATATTAACTCACAACCATACTGGCTTCACACTTAAGATAGAAAATTGAAACAGAGATTCAAGCAAAGAATGACAGTGAAGATGCCTTTTTTCCCTTCAAAATTTTCTCTATGTGACAGTTTAGAACAGGACTCAGCAAACTTTATCTGAAAGGGCCAGACAGTCAATTATTTCACACTTGTGAGCTGAGAGACAAACTCAAGGATATCATACAGGGACTTGTATAACAAGAGGGAATATGTAGATTTCCACATATTTGGTAATGACAAAATTCAAAATTAAATTGAGTACAATCTTTTGGTAATATAGTTCTACTCAGGAGAAGAATGGCACTCCCACCCCCGAAAGCGATGAATAGCATCTTCCTTAATTGGAGTTCAAAGGTAATGTTCCCTGTTCTCAATTCAGTCATCTGGAAAAACCATTCTTAGTTCAAGAGCTGCACAAAAATAGGTGGTAGGCAGAATTCTGGCCCATGGACCCTGGTTTAGAATATATCTCTAAGGATTTAGCCATAGACAACTTGATATATACCCTGGAGACCCAGAGTTTCACAGACACAGGGCCCAAGTCACAGAGAAGTGCCCAGCTTTGAATCACAGGTGGGTGTACCAGTCCTGGTTATTATTCAGAGATATCAACAAGTAGAAAGCTCGCAGGGCTCCTGGCTCCCTTCCCATGGGATTCTCATTTTTTTTTATATCGTTTGTTAACTTGGGAGGTTTGAAGTTGCTGCCGCACCTGCTAGTTTGCGCTGCACTAAAGAAAAGTCAGTTTGGTGTCAATCACAAAAAGCAACTGAATATTCCCCTCTATTTGTAGCATTAAAAAAAAAATCTCAATTTCTCTTATTCCCTTTATCCTGACACCAATAAATATTTTTTTTGGTAAAGTTTTAACAGATCAGTTTTTTGTTTCTATGTATATCCAGTATTTCACCCTCCTTTTAAATACAAAACCCAGAAACTTAGTCTTTTGTGGGCTCCCTGCTCTTTGTGCGACCACAGGGTAGGGCTGGGAGAGGAGAGGGGAAAGAGGTGAAGAGGGAAGATCCTGGCTCACAAAAGTCCAGAGAGTATTTGACTAAAAATATGCAGAACAGGGTGGAAGAAATGAATCAGAAATTTCACAAGCAGAGGAGATTATTTTTTTCTTTTAAAAGATTAAGGATTGTAGGTTTTCATGCTTAACTCAGATGGAATAAGAAAATATTTTAACCTTTTTGCCTCATTCAGTTTGGGTCTGAACAAAATAAAGGTCAGGCACATTTACAACATCCATTATAATTTTCTTCTACCCTTTAAGATGACAAGACATCTGGTGGGAGATTCGAGATTACACTCTACTCAGTAAACAACCATGGGGAAGAAAAGTGGGAAGCACACTCAAAACGCGAAGGGAGATGGAACTGGTACAACTTTTCCCCGCCTTTTATGGGGACAGACATTCTAGGTAAAGCTTCCTCGCCACTGTGAGTAAATTTCAGTTCTAGCATCAAGCCGGACATTCAGATTCCAGTTGTTCAAGATGAACAGTGAAATAATGCACACAGCTATTTTATAAAAGTGTCCAAAGGAGCATGAGCTGTTTCTTTGAGGAGAGGAACCATATTTTCCAAATTAGTCCAACTTGTAGCTGATAGGCCGGACGCCCATTTATCTCCAGCTATAAGGAACGTGTGCTCCTGATGACTAATCATGCCTTCAGGAAGTAGTTAAACACCACTGTGCTGTAGACTGGCAGTGCACACGATAAAAAGCAAGGGAAATAGGCAAATGAGGAAAGGGAGGAAGTTAAGGCAGTAATTTTGACAATAAAGTGGAAAGGGTTTCAAGTGTTCAAATTACAACAGGATCTGTTCAATTCAGCTTGAGCAGTCCTCCTCGTCTACACGGATGTCTGTTGATTTGCCTGATAGTGCCAGCTCCCCAGTGATTAAAGGCTCTTCAAGATGTTCTCTTCTTTAACCATCCCTACTGCACAGTGCATCACTGGGACTCCAAGATCTTAAAAAATTAATCTAAATTACTGGCCACAATGATAAGGAAGAACAGGAGGTAATATTTGAGAGGGGGAAATAGAGACAAAGAACTGACTTTAAGGACCATGATTTTAGGGAGTCATGATTTAAGGAGGCACTATTTTGCTGACCCTAGCACTATGCCTGGCATATAATAGATACTACTTAAACATATAAATGAGTAAAAAGTGAATGCAAAAACCACAAATCTTATACAGCTTTATATAAATATCTGTTCCTTAACTGTTTGTGATACTAATTATTTGTAAAGAATTTTAAAAATTAGAAGAGCAAGTAGAATCATACTGCTTACCTACTAACCAATGTACTCTGTTACACATGCAAATGAAAACAGTGATACAGTCAGGAAATTTCTAAGGAAACTGATGTATTTTTAAATATCTTTGAGTGAAGTATAAAGTTGTCCTGTAGAAACTGAATTGGGGGTGAAGGTATGAATGCCTCCTTTATTACACACCGTGTTTTTATATTTTAGCTCTCTTTTTAAGTTCTCAAGATATTTATAGCACTTAGTTTATGGCTGTGTTCTCAGAGATCAAGAATGGGGCATAGGTTTTATTTAAAATAGCAAAATTACAAAACAGTGATTCATTATCATAATGCTCCTGTGGACATAGATTAAAACACACAGGAAACTAATTTCTCTCTGAAAAGTGAAGAAAGAAAAGACCTCTTTAAAACATTGCTGAAATCCTTAAAACAGTTTGGTCTGAAAGATGTAGATGTCTTTATGTAATATACTGCAACCAGAAAACAGGATAAAGAAATTTAAAAAGAAAAAATGAAAATAAAATCCCAACAAAAATAAAGGCCCAGCAGAATCTACTGCAAAAATCCAAAGCTTCTGATACTATTCATGCAAGTATACCTACATTTCCTATGTCTGAGAATGTCAACCCCTTACCTTCCAAAGGAGAAGCAAGTAAAGTGACAGTTATACTAAAGAATTGAGTATAGGTTCCTGAAATGCTAAAGCAGTGTGAAACCATTTTGGTGTGGAGTTTGTTATTGTTTCCTTCTTAGCTAGAAAACAAAGAAGTCGTAAGTGACAGCATAGGCCTTCTGTATATCAGGAGGTTCCTAGGTTCCCCCCCTCACTATCATGCAATACCGCCACTGTCCATGTTTTCCCAGAGTCTACACGTTAAGCATGTCCATTAGAACTCTCCTGCTAACCTTCCCCCCACGTCACAACCTCTATCTTCTCACACTACTGAAACCAGTGCATGGCCTTCTCCATCACCCATCACATTGCAAATTGCAATATTTCTGTTCTTTCAGTGGAATCGTCAGTGGTTTGATGCTTTGAGGCATTCTTTCTTTTTTAAAAGCAAGCTAGAGAAATTTATTATTTATTCTGCTGTTAGGCTTTTTAAGTAAAGAAATTAAAGTCATCTTCAGCTTATAAGCAAGGTTTGCCAGCCCTATTTTGACCATACCAATCCTTATAACTTTTCTGGCCACATTTACATTTCTCTATAGAGTGCCACCTGCCTATACTGACAAAGTACAAAGTACAAAACCCTCAGTGCCCCTCCCTGAAGCCCCACTACTGCTTCTCTCTGGGGCTTTTGAGGGCTCTCTCACACAGACTGGTGCTGGGCTGCCTCCTGCCCAGCCACAGCTCCATGGTCCTCCCCACTGTGGTGTCTGCCCCTAGGCATCCTGCAGAATCATCTTGGGCTGCTTCACTGCTTCCCAGGGCCCCTGGGGCCCTTGTGTGGCCAGCCCCCCTGCACACCACTGCTCAGAGGTGGCCCTGGCCCTGCGTCTCACTCTGTCTCCACTCGGAGAAGGAGCCACCTTGCCCCTCCTCTTGGGCCTAGCTTGGCCTGTCCTGAGGAAAGACGAAGGCAAGTACTGGAGGTGGCAATCCCAGGTTCTCATTAGCAGAGAAGCCAGCGAGGCAGCCAAATGCTTTCTGTCCAGACTCGACCAGTACGGGGGCTGCCCCCACTAAGGCTCATTTTCTGTGCTTCCTGCCTGCCACTGGGCCTGCCACGCTGTCCCTGCACTTGGAGGCTGTGGTGGTGATCATTTCTATGACATCTGCTAGTCAAATTTTAAAAGCAAACTCAGACATCGAATGAAGTCCATTAAGACAGGAACGTAAGGCCTCAGCCGCCCAACTGAGAGACTGGTTTCCTGAGCAGCTGCAGGTGCATCTTGAGATCCACAACTACAGTGATAAGCCCTTGGAAAGATGAGGCCCTAAAGCACCGGTCACCCTCCAGCCAGTGGTTGGTCTGGTAACAGCACTAACAACAGTAACACAGCACTGACTGTTGTGGGGGGAAGTCAGGACAGTCACACACTTGAAACACTCAAGTAGGGGCTGAAAGTGGCCCAGGATGTGGTGCTCCTCTTTCTTTCTTCCTAAACTTTATCCACAGAAGAAAATCTCATTTTGCTAACTGACTGAGAAAGAAAAAGAATCTTTCAAGGACTCTTGAGTACCTCACCAATGGGCCAACGGCCACCTGTACTTTCTCTGGTCCCCTCTTGGGGAGGGAAGGAATGATGAGGTACCTTCTGGCCACTCTTTCCCTTCTACCCATTTACGTACCTTTCCAAACCCCATCAAACTCTGAAGATATTCAGCCCCAAACAGCTCTAGGTGTCTAAAAGTACACACCTTACCAGATGAAGCTATATCTCAAAGAGACACTGATGGCAAGCACCACCAACCACCACTTCCTTTCTTTTCCTTAAGCCTAATGGATACTCAAGCAGATGACTGACAAAGGAGTCCAATATAAAAAGTCGTAGAAGAAAGGTTTAGTAACTGATTTGTAAGTAGAGGCCATTTTGGCTAAGATCACAGGTACATTATCTCCATAGAAACAGCTGAGTACATTTGCTGGTCACCAGCAGTGTGTAAGGCACACAGCAGCACAGAGAACGACCCTCCTCCACTTAGGGCTCACAAGTTTAAAAGACAAGAGAAATCAGGCAAAAGCATTTTTTTCAGTCCTACTTGTTTTGAGCTGATGATGAGAGAGAACTTTTAATGCAGTCCTTCATCCTAATCTACAGGAAGAAGACAACTGGATGGTCCCTGACGTTAGACTTTCTCAAGCTCTAAAACAGCAAGGTCTTATAGGACTTCCAGAACATAATTATGCAGAAAGTTTTCAGCATTACAAAGCAGAAGCAACAACTGTCTTAGATATTTCAAAGAACTGCTGTTTTACCTTAAGTATTAAGAAAGACCCAAATTATACTGAATAGGTTTTCAGGAATACTCACCAAATACAGTAAAAAGCAGTATAATGGGATCTGTAATATTACTTCTAACATTCTCTGTAAATAAAGACCAAAAGGCATCATTTTCTGTGAGATCTACTATAAGGTAAAAGGACAATTTTCTCCAGCTATCACTTTGTACAGCTGGCTGTGGGAGAGAGAACTAGGGATTTTTTAAGCCCAGATCTGTTACTTACCTATGTTTCAAAGGAAATGGTTCATTTGCTAGGTGGCCTACTCTTGCTACTTCCTGGATCCTAGATCTGACCTGAGGCTGGTTTGGCAGAGGCTGAAATCTGCTTCTGTTCATTCTTTTTTCCACTTGGTTTCAGAAGACAAGGTGCTCAGATGACCATAATCCTCCAATTTTATGAGAGACATTCCGCCCTCCCTGCCCTATGAGACCTTTATCTGAAAAAGAACATGCAGCCCTGGAAGAAACGTAGCTGCGGGCTTGATTTCTGTTGAGGAGATTAAGACTGTGGTCTCTTTCTTCTCAGCAATCACCAGGCCGATTTTGTGGGAAAAGCAACACTTGGAAGATTTCCACGGTAGGGAAATATTTAAAATATCTGCAATTGGCTTCAAATAAGCAAATGAGGCAGGTATTCCCTGGATCTAAAAAACCTTTGAGGTATTTTCCACAAGAATGAGGTTCTAAACATACACCCTTGCTCTCTTTTTGGTGGCACAGAGGAGTAATGAGGAGATAATCTCCTGGCCCCTGAGTGTGCATGATGGGAATGACAGTGTGAATGTTCGAGGCCCTGTGGATACCTATTTCCTAGGAATAAGGGAGTGGGGTTCCCAGAGGATTCCACGTGGGACAAGCTAGGTGCTGGCCGCTTTACCACAGAGAACTTAATTCACACACCAAGCCCTGAGCTCCTGCCTTTGAGGCAAGGAAAAGTAAGTGACAGCTTGTGTCCTTTCCATGACACCATTCTGCCTCCATGGCTCTCTCTAGTTTCAAATCTGGAAAAATCTATCAATCAAGCAACTTCAGTTAGCATTCCAAGAGCTACGGTCAGGCCTGAGTAATCTATTCATAGACATGCTTCAGAAAGAACACACTCACTAAGAGTTAAAGCTGATTACCAAAAACTAGAATATTCAGGGGTTTCCAATATTTATAATAATCAATGTAAATACAAATCAAAACCCAATTACATTGACAATTACAATAATGGAAATATAATACTATGCACCCGGCATAAAGTAGGAGCTTAATAAATAACATGTGATGAATGAACAGGTTTGTCTTTGGGTTCTTAATCCGGGAACAGTAACAAAAAAGAATCAATGAAAAGTCTAGCATCTTATTCATTTCAAAATAATTTTTAAAACTCTTGTGATTGGCTATTAAACCATTAGCAGGATAGCAGTAATTATCACGAAACACTGTCTAAAATTAGCTCTGAAATTTTGCCTTAGCTTGTTTATATAAACATATCTCCCATATAAATTCATTAAAATAAACCCAACTATCCCTCTTTCAACAGAAAAAAACATAAAACAAGCACTTCAACTGGAAAAGAAGCAATGCTATCGGCCCATTCCCAAAACTATCTCCTAAAGCAGGACTGTTAACCTGTTGCCTTCACGCGCATGTGCAGTGGCTGAATTAACAGGACAGAAAGCAGCAGCCCTAAGAACTGACCCAGTGTTTCTAGTGGGTAAACCACAAAGGAGAGGGGATTTACACAATCACAACAATGTTCCCCTGGGAGCCGTTCCGGTCCATCAGAACCCAAATCTAAATGCATGGCAATAAAGTAAATTGTACCTTTCCAAAATTAGCTTATAAAATACAATAAATATGTGATTAAGTTTTTAACTAAGTGCTTTAAATACATCCTAACCTGTTTCTAGATCACAACAGCCAGAAGAGTTAATACTTGCCCCTGGGCTTCTACAGCACAGTCCCCTTGTATCTCTGCCAGCCTCTCAACAAATGAAGTTGGTAAATAAAAAAAAGAAAATGACAATAGAATCCAGTTTCCTACCTGATCCTGACCAGCCCAGGGCTAATCTTCAACTCTCCCACAGCAGCCTCAGTGAAAGCATGCATTGGTAGCCCTCACTTGTCCCCTTCTTGCTTTTGTTTCCTTTGAGAGCCATGCCTGAAACTTCCCCAAGCTGTGAGTTTCTCAGTAAGAGGCAGATCCAGTGCCTTTAAAAAAAGTTCACCATGGTAAATCACCATCGTACTTACTGTTAGTTCTTTCCTTCTCTGACATCAAGATTTCTTTCTGCCACCAACCTGAGAGCAGGCTCTTCCCTGAGCCAAGATCTCAGATACTGGTCATGTTTAGAGACCAGCCCTGCTCGTCAAAGATTAGAGAGCTGTCTGCAGCATTCGCTTCTCTTCACCATAGCCAAGTAGGCCCGATAAATGCTAATACTCAGCGTGACGTATCAAGAACTTTAAGCCTCAGCAATGGCTAAGCAGAAAGTATCACAAATTTACTGAAATTATCTGTGGCACAAAAGAAAAGAGAAGGAATTAATCAAAGTCTCTCTCTTAATGCAATGCTTGATTGAACTACCCCAATCCCTTTTTAAATAGGATACTGGTGGCAAGTGACCCTGATGGCAGGCCCTAGTGAGATACACAAGGAACACTTGTTCCATTTTTTCCTTTTATGACCTCATTAAGGAGGATTTTGAAGATTGTTCCTGAATATGAGAACAAAGTGTCTTAAGACATGTCTAGCTTTTTATGTTTTTAGCCTTTTACTGCTGGGATGGCCTTTGGGTCTGTGTGTATAACTAGGTAAGGTTACGCTCACACTCATCTCCCCCCAAAACACGAATCGAGCAAGGTGATCTGGATGAAGACAGTCAGAGCTGCACACCTCTTGATGCAGAGATGTGCTAGTTTCTTACACCAGCAAGTTTTGCCAAGACCAACTTGGGATCCACTCTTTTCTCATCTCCTCCAAGTTGTAGCTGCCATTAATTAGTTCTGGCGGCTGTTTTGAGGCTCTTATCAAGGGAGGGTGCAGACTGCCAAATCTGCTAGTGTGAAAATAGTCCACCGCCAGCAACATTTTTCTAAGTGTTTGTTGACTCCACGCTTCACTTTAATATGGAAGATTATATTCTACGATCAGAAACAAACAAAGAGATTTAAAACCGAAGACTTGAAAGGAGGCAAACAGGGAAAAAGCCAGCCAAGGACTGAGCCTAAATGTAGTATTTTTATTGACTTCTTAGAAACCAAATAACCTGGCATATTAGTGTGTGCATTCTGCAACAGACATTCAGTCCCATTGTACTACTTAGAAGAGAATAAAAAGAAACCCTACTGTTTGAAACCCAGCGGAACATCCCCACAACAGGGCACAACTGTTCCCTCATGCATGAATGGGAAGGAGATGAAAGAAAAGATGGACTTCTGAGGTACAGCAAAAAACAAAGACAACAAAAGTGCTGATCATGAGGGAATGACACAACTCATTGCAGCAAAAAGGATGAGAGAGGAACTCAGACAATGGTGAGGACAGCTAAGTGACACGTAGGAGAACTGAAAAATTTACAGAAGTGTCTTTTCTCTCCACCCTTGATGAAAAACAATTAAATGTTGGTACATCTGTCATAAAAAAGATCACTGAAACCTGTTACCATTATTATGTATGGTAAACTCAACTGCCCAAACTGTAACTCTCCAATTAAACGCTGCCACCTCTGTTTCTCACCCTTGCTAAAATGAAAAGTTTTAATTTCTGTGATGCTTTACAACATCTGAATATGTTGTAACAAACTGTAAAGGCTGAGGGGTACTGAAAATGTGTATGTACACATGTATGTGTGTTTAAAACACTCTATGTAGAAGATGGACTTTAGGAAATTGGTATATAAACAGCTTTTATTTATAAAATATTTTCCTCTTGACTCACATTATAATTATAGAGATATTTGCTCCAAATTTTGGATTGGTTTTCATCTAGTAGCAGCTCCAAATATTTTGGCACTAAGTTTCTTCACTGTTGAACCCCACTACCAAGAAGATATTGTTTGTAAACACTTAATAGGAATGAAGGAAGCCCATGATTTAATGCTACTTTTAGGTAAATGCAGTCATTTGTATGGGATGGGAATAATTACATTTTGATGTTTCTGTTTTTCTTAAACAGAGGCACACCTGTCCACACTTCACTAATGTTGAGCCCTGCTAATGAAGTGTTCAGTGAGAAAATCCCATCAACCAAATATATTAAGAAAACACCATATGAAATCCCCACAAGATGTTTATTGCTCCGGAAGTCCACCAGCCTGGGAAAGTCACACTGGTTTTAAGTGAGCTCCTGAGCATTATTCCTTGCTTGATAACGTGCAGCTCCTCACAAAACCCAAAAAGCAGTTATTGACCCTGTCAGAATGCCTGATTAATGGATAAACGCTGTAATTGATTAGCAAAGAAGTGTGAATTAAAACAGGGCACAGCATCAATAACCAGCTTCTAACAAAGGTGGCTGACGTAAAATGTAAAACAAGAGCCAGCGGCTATATCTCATCAAAGGCACGCTTTTCTTAAAATAGGAGAGAGAGGGAAATAAACAGGCCTAGTGTCCTGCTCCCTGTGATTCTTTAATCTTTCCTCTTGGTAAGGATGCTGTGTGGAGCCACCAGCAAATGGTATGGGAACTCACTGTCTGTCCACTTTCAGTCCACCTTCAGATATCAAGCAGTTTGAGGCAGTTAAATGTTCCCAATTGTTCCAAGACTTAAAAAAAAAGCATGTAAGAAATCCTACTCTCTCTTCATTTTGTTTACTGGGAACTTTCTTCAGTTACGTCCTCATAGAAAAATAAATTCCGCTTGCTCCAGTGTTCTTGGAGAGATAGAATGTTCCTTCCATCTGCTTCTGGACATGAAAAATAAATTCATTCATTCATTCATTCACTCAGTCAGTCAGTGATCCAGCACCTGATACAGACCAGTTATTCCTCTGAGCTGGGGAGAACAGAGATGAATAAGGTTTATGGCAAGCTGAGTGGATGCAGACCCCATTTCTGATTAAAAACACACAGAAATGTTGGATAATCTAAAGCAAAAGTTAAAAAAAGGAAAGGTTTAACATACAGCTGAGCTTGAAAGAAAAAGGAAAAGGAAATCTTCAAGTACTGAAACAAAGCAAGAACTGCAGGGCCGGAGTTCTCGGAGCTGATGCTGTGTCTACAGAGAGGTATCAGCGCTGGAACAAAGACTAGGGGCCAGAGTGTCAATACCCACGGGGGACAGAAGACACCAACCTGGGCTTGTGCAAGGTGAGGGAACTGAACAAAACTGGACCCCTTTAAAAGCTATCTAATCCACGAATAGGGAACTAGAAGAATTATGCCCAGAAAGAAACAGCAAGGCAGTCTGAGGTCTGGCTTGGGCTCTGTGAAAATAAATAAAGCCTTTTGTTCTAGTCATCAAAACCATGAGCCTATGCTAAGAGCAAGTGCAGGCATTAAGTTTATATCACCTAGATGGGTTTGAAGTCACAGATAGAGAAGTTAAAATTAAAAACTTGAGTTTAAGACTCTAAAACAACTGAGTCTTTGTTTGCAGAAAAAAAACGAAAAGCAGTGCTGCAAGAATGTATCCACAGTCCAGGGTACATGGACTCCCAGAGGCAAAACCAAGCCCTGCTGAAGATGAGTTCACAATAGAGTCCCAACCATGTAAGGAAATAAACCACCGGGGGGAGGGTCACTAGGCACTAAGGGTGAATAGGTACCTGGGAAATAGAAATAAGTGAAAACCTCGGAAGGAATATGAAATATATAAGTTTGAAGCTATTAAAGTGACACAGGAAGGAATAATAACCATTGAAAGATTAGGACAGTATTGGAAATAAAAATTAATTTGAAAGAACCAAATAGCATTTTTAAAAGGAAAAAATAGTCACAAAATTAATAAGTAAAACAGTAGATTAGACATGCCTGAAAAAAGAATCAGTGAACCATAGGATGGATGAAAAGAAACCACACAGAACATGGCAGAGAGAGGTAGGTGGTGGAAGTCATGAAGTAAGGAAACAAGATGGGCAGAATGAAACATTACAAATAAACGTCTAAGAGAGAATGGAAAGAATGAGGATTCACGACAGAGTTTTCAGAAATGAAAGGAATATTTAAGTTCTCAGATGGGAGAAGAGTCACGAGCTAAATAAGTAAACAGAAAAGACTGATTGCTCATGAAGAAGAACAATTTTGCTGCACAATATATTGTTCCTAGGCAGCAAAATAAACCCCAAAATAATGGAATAATACTTTCAAAGTATTGAAGAAAAATAACCTTCAGCTTTGAATTCAACCAAGCTGTCATTCAAGATAGGGGCAAAATACATATATTTTCCAGATAAACAAAGTCTGAAAGGAGTTATGTTTACTGAGAGAAGTGACCAAAGGTATATTTCATAATAAAAGAAACTGAATCCAGAAGCAACAATAATGTTGTCTCATTTAAACAAAGTACTAAAAAAAAAAATCAACAACAAATAAAGTACAACACTGATAACATACCAGACAGAAAACATGAAAGACTGGAGGTGGATATCAGAGCTAAAATATTCTAGAATACTTTGTTCAGAAGGAGAATAGAGATATTATCAGTTAATGTCAGGCTTTGTTAAATCAAATATGCATATTAAAATTATAAAAGTAATCACCAAAAGAAAAAAAACTGAATGTATAACTTCCAAATCAATGTAAGGAAATAAATAAAATAGAAGGAATAAATAAAGCTGAGTAAATCCAATGACAAGTAGGAAAAGAGGAAAAATCTAGCAAATAAACAGCATGATACATAAAAATAGTAAAATAAAGTGGTAAAAATAAATTTAATTACATTAATAATCACAACAAATGTAAAGAGATGAAATATTCCTGTTAAGACAGAACAAATACAAAGAAAAACAAAAATGATTTGATTAAATCCTGTTTATGAGATAACCCTAAAACATAAGGGCACAGGTTAAGATATGGTTAGGTGATATTATCTGTTTTGGTCATGATGTACCTAGCATAGATTAGGTTCTCAATAGACACTGCTGAATGAATGACTGAATTAAGAATGTTAATATTAAACAAGATAGAAATTAAGGGGAAAAAAAACACCTAGTAATAAAAAATATCATTATCTAATAATGCAAGGAACACTTTATCAAAAAGAAATAATAGTCCTCAAACTGTAGAAATCTGAAATAAATGCAAAAATTACCAGAATTACAGAAGTAATTGATGAATTCACAACCAGAGGCAGAAATGGATAGGTCTAAAAGACAAAAATGTAACAAGAATATACAAGGGCTTCCCTGGTAGCACAGTGCTTAAGAATCTGTCTGCCAATGCAGGGGACACGGGTTCAATCCCTGGTCCGGGAACATCCCATATGCTGAGGAATAACTAAATCTGTGTGCCACACTACGGAGCCTGCGCTCTAGAGCCCGTAAGCCACAACTAATGAGCCCACGCTCTGCAACTACTAAAGCCCATGCGCCTAGAGCCTGGGGTTCTGCAACAACAGAAGCCACCGCAATGAGAAGCCTCTGCTCTCCGCAACTACAGAAAGCCCATGCACAGCAACAAAAGACCCAATGCAGCCAAGAAAGACCCAATGCAGCCAAAAAATAAAAATTAATAATTCATTCATTTAAAAAATAATAAGAATATACAAAATTTGAACATGTTAATAATCACTAGCTAATGCACATCAAAGAATTCCTCACTGAATTATTAGAGAATACACATTCTTTTCAAGCACATAAGGAACATGCACAAAACATGACCACTTACAAGGCCAGAAAGTAAGTCTCAGGAAATATTAGTCAATTTTGTACAAACGGAATTCTCTGACCAAAATGCAATAAAGTCAGAAGTCGATACTTCTGAAAACTTAAATATATTTTTAAATAATTTATGGATAAAAAAATTATAATTAAGAGAAAATATTTAAAATATGAAAATGAAACATTAAATATTTAAATCTGTGAGATACACCTAAGGTAGTTCTTAGGGGGCAATTTATAAGTTTAAATGTATATACTAGAAAAGAAAGAATAAAATATTAATGAACTAGGTTTTCTACTCAGGAAAAAGACTTTTTAAAGAGTAAAAGACTTAATCCTAGGAAAGTAGAAAGAATAATAAAAATAAGAGTAAAAATTAATGAACCAGTTAACAAAGGATAAGGTAGGTCATCAAAATAAAAAACCGATTCTCTGAAAAAATAAAAGACCACCTCTGGCAAAATCAAGAAAATATTAGGAATAAAAAGAAACTAAAACTACAGATGCAGAAGAGATTACAAATAAGAAGAGAATGCTAGGAACAACATTGTGGCAAGAAATTTGAAAACAGATAACGTGAATACTTTTCTAAATAAATATAAGTAAGCAAAAGTGATTTAATAAGATCTAAGAAACCTGAAGAGATCACATGCTACTAAACATATTGAATTAGTAGTCAAGATACACACACACACCTACAAATAATTTCTAATAAGTTCTAAGAAGGCTTTAAGAAATAGATGTCATAATTTACACAACTTGTCCTAGAGAATAGAATATGTGGGAAAGTTCCTCAAATAATTATTCCCAGTTTATTCTGAAGAGAGTATAAAACCCAAAGGCAAAAATAAGAAAAGAAAATTATAGGCCTGTCTCACTTATAAGCATAAATGTAAAATTCCTGAATTTTAACTAACAAAATCCAGAAAATGGAAAAAAAATTGTTTTATGTCAATAAGGCAAGGATGATTTACTGTTAGAAAATATATTAGTATAGTTCATTACATTAACAGGTTAGAGAAAAGTCTTTTGAACATCTCAAAAAAAGGAGGAAAAGCATATGATAAAATTCAATAATTAAAATTTTTTGTGCACCAAAAGCCAATATCAGCAGAGTAAAAAGATAACCCACAGAATGGGAGAAAATACTTCCAAATCATATGTCTGATAAGGAATTAACATCCAAAATATAGAGAGAACTCCTAAAACTCAATAACAAAAAACAAACAACATGATTCAAAAATGGACAAAGAAGATATACACATAGCCAATAACACATGAAAAGATGGTCAACATCACTGACCATTAGCGAAATGAAAATCAAAACTATTGATACAACGGGATACCACCTCATACCTATCAGAATGCCTACTACCAAAATAAACAGAAAATAACAAATGTTGGCGAGGATGTGGAGAAATTAGAACCCTTGTTCACTGTTGGTAAAAATGTAAAGCCACTATAGAAAACAGTATGGAGGTTCCTCAAAAAATTAAAAATAGAATTACTATATTATGCAGCAATGCCACTTCTGGGTATACACCAAAAAGCACTGAAAGCAGGGTCTTGAAGAGATATTTATACTCCCTTGTTTATAACAGCATTATTCACAATAGCTAAAATGTGGAAGCAACCCAAACGTATAGTATATCATGGATGAATGGATAAGCAAAATGTGGTATATACATACAATGGGATATTATTCAGATTTTAAAAGGGTGGAAATTCTTACATATGCTACAACCTGGATGAAACTTGAGGACATTATGCTAAGTAAAATAAACCAGTCACAACAAGACAAATGCTCTATGATTCCACTTATATGGCATACTTAGAGTAGTCAAAATGAAAGAGATAAAAAGTAGAATGGTGGTGGCCAGGGGGCCAGGGAAGGGAGAATGGGGAGTTATTGTTTAATGGGTACAGAGTTTCAGTTTTACAAGCTGAAAAGAGCTACAGAGATGGATGGTGTTGATGGTCATGATTACAAAATTGTGAATGTACTTAACACCACTAAACTGTACACTTAAAAATGGTTAAAATGGGAAATGTTATGTGTGTGTGTGTATATATATATATACATAACCATAATAAAACAAAATTAGGGGGAAAGGTCAATAATCATTCCTTTTTTAAAAAACTAATAAAAGTTCATATAGTTGGCTGGATACTAGATCAAAATACTCAAATCAAAAGCAGAAACATGGCAGATGAACATGTGTTTATCTCTACTTCCTTTCAAAAACCCATATTAAAGTGTGGAGGACTATGAATCCACAGAAACAGATGTATTGGAAGACAGATGTCAACAAATTTGGAAAATGGAAAGTGAATCAACAGGTGGAAAAGCCAATTGCTAACTGTCCACAGCACTGGGGCCAAAGAAGTGTGGCAGGTCAAAAAGAATGAAACTTCCTTCCACAACAGAACTCTGCAAAAGCTTAGGAATGAGGTTCCCGCTACCTCTGAAGGCAGGCTTGTGGCTCTGAACAAAAGGATTGTTTATACTGTATAAAGAGCAATAAGACCCTCCCCCTACTCACATCCTCATTCCAATAGTCAAAGGAAGTAACTCTCTCTGGAGAAAATGAACCAGAACAGCTTCCAACTTGTGGATGTAAAACACAGCAAAGGGGAGGACTTAATCAAGGAGCTGAAAATTGGGACTAAGTGAAAGTCAGTACATGGAATGGTGAGGATTCCCCAGTCCTTGTCCCCTTGGCTTCCAGAATGCTGGCAGCCAGGTTTTATCCCGGGAGACCAGAGGCTGGAGGATGCCTCTCTCAGAAACAGAGAGCCTACAGACACTGATATCTGGCAATCCCCTGGTGAAGGTGTCGGTCCCTATCTGATAACCCTGTAGTGAGGTCCATCAGTTAGCACACATAAAGAACTCTCCAGCAATTTTTAAGTTCCTTATTCTTAAATATGGACTGATAGCCACAGATTACCAGACATTTGATGAAAGCCATTAAGATGAAAGATAAAGACTAAAACAAACAACCAGGTAGAGCACTCAAGAAAACTCTTGAGTGCTGAAAACTTCTGAATCTTGTATTATTTCATAAAAAATTAAATTTACATTAAAATCAAAATGAAGCAGGACTTCCCTGGTGGTGCAGTGGTTAAGAATCTGCCTGCCAACGCAGGGGACACAGGTTCGATCCCTGCTCCAGGAAGATCTCGTGTGCCGTGGAGCGACTAAGCCCATGCACCACAACTACTGAGCCTGTGTGCCACAACTACTGAAGACCATGCGCCTAGAGGCTGTGCTTCACAGCAAGAGAAGCCACTGCAGTTATGAGCCCGCGCACCACAGCAAAGAGTAGCCCCCACTCTCCGTGGCTAGAGAAAGCCTGCATTCAGCAATGAAGACCCAACACAGCCAATAAATAAATAAATAAATAAAATTTATTTTAAAAAAAAATCAAGCAGCATTCCTATACACCAGCAACAATCAAGCACAGATTTTGTTTGAAGTGACACAAGTCCTGTCTTCATGGCATTCAAATTTTAGTTGGAATGACAGACATGCAAGAGATAAATCACAACACAACATGGTAAGTGCTAAAAACAAGCCATTATTTGGACCCCAAAATGAGGAAAATGTTTTCGAGAAACCTAATGAAGTCAGTTTGGTACATACACAATTTGAGTAGCCATGCAAGCATCCGAGTTGAAGGAAGATTCTGAGACCATCATAAATGAAAAGGATGTCATCATCGAGGGGAATGACTTACAGACAGAAAAAGACACCCTGAGTAGGATCATGACTTTTAGGCTCAAAGAAGGATGTAGAAACCCTTTTGGAAAACCTAGATGGAATGTTCAGTCAGATGAAATTCCAGGGCAGTGAGTATTCTTGATACAGGGGAGAGAGACAAGAGAGTTCTGAGAATTGGAACATGATCTACAGCATCAAGAGCTGGAGAGAGCCAACTAGTATATGAATTAAAAAATGGGGCCTTGGAGGGACTTCCCTGGCCATCCAGTGGTTGAGACTCCATGCTCCCAGTGCAGGGGGCACAGGTTTGATCCCCGGTCAGAGAACTAGGATTCTACATGCCGCATGGGGCAGCCAGGAAAAAAAAAAGGAAAAAAAAATAGGGCCTTGGAATTCATAATTCCTAAGGCATTTGAGACCTTATGGGACAGTTTCAGAGTTAGAGGGATGACTGTGTTCCTAACAAGGTGAGAATTCAGTGTGACTTAGTGGGAAGTGAGGAAGATGGACACAGACCTCTCCAAGAAGTTAGCTATCAAAAGAAGTTGGGAGACACACCAACAGCTTGAAGATGTGGACACAAAGGAAAGTTTATGTTTTATACTCAGCTCTCCTAGCTGTGGGTTCTGCATCCAAGGATTCAACCAACTTCAGATCAAAAATATTCGGAAAAAAAATCCAGAAAGTTCCAAAAATCAAAACCTGAATTTTCCACAAGCTGGCAACTATTTACATAGCATTTACATTATATTAGGTGTTATAAGTAAACTAGAGGTGATTTAAAGTATAATATAAGGGAGGATGTGCATAGGTTATATGCAAATACTACACCATTTTATATAAGGGACTTGAACATCCACGAATTTTTAGTATCCTTGGGGTTCCTGGAACCAAAAATGACTGTACTTCATTTTTGATAAAGATGTGTTTAGAATATCCTTGCAGGCTGTCGGGAAGCATTGCACAAAGGGGCAAGGAGGAAAAGACAAGGAGAAAGAGGGACTGAATTGGTGTACCAAGATTCTCCAAGGAGATGGAAGAAATGGAGGGGCTGACACTGGAGGGGAAGAATGACTCCTTCTCATTTGAGAAACTTAAGGAGGCAGGAAGAAGGTTCCTTTCCAAGTGGAGGGGTACAAGATGGAGAGAGGAGTGCTGTTTGAGCCAAGGTTTGCACTTTTGGAGACCAATGATTCTTTTTTTTTTTTGGCTGAGCCACACAGCTTGCAGGATCTTAGTTCCCTGACCAGGGATTGAACCTACGTCCTGGGCAGTGAAAGCGCAGAATCCTAACCACTGGACTGCCAGGGAATTCCCTGATTACTCTTTTTCAAAAAAGGATATTTAAATGACAGAAATTAAGAGGTGAACCATGGAGAAACTTAATGATCAAGGAGATAGAATTTATATATTCCACGGTAGCAGGAAAACTGGCTGGGAGCTATGGTGACAGTACAGATGAGAAGAGGCAGATCAAAAGGGTGGTGGTGGCAGCAAGGAGATGAGGGGTGGAGGTGGCGAGTTCACAAGTTACTCTACAGCACATGAAAGGACAGCGTAGGAAAAGGGCTAAGAAAGGGAATGGAAAAACTGAAGGCGTTTAGAAAAGCAACATTCCTGGAAAGATAACCCCCTCCTTTACCTCTCTCCTCTGCCTGGGTAAAAATTCACAAATTCCCTCATGTCCTATGTTAACTTCATAAGTCTCAATGACAAAGACCACTGACAAAAATGCTGTGCAGTGTAAATAATAACAGCTTTATTATTCCCCTAGCTCCACTGGGGCAGAGAAAAGCAGCAGACGGTCCCCGGGAAGAACAAATGTTAGTGCCGCCAAGTCCAGAATGCAACCCGCCACATTGCTCTGGGCCTCTGGAGGGGAAGGAGAAACATTGTCCAATCTCAAGTTTCTTAAAAACAAACAAAGAAAAACCCAAGCCACCAATTGAGAGATAGGTAAGAGTGAAGTCAGCTACAGAAATGCAGTAGGAGGGCTCTCTCCTCCACTAGATCTTTCATCTTGCTTCATTTCATACAGCTGCTCATCTGCACTTCCTTTTTATTGAAAGAACACACACATAAAAGCCTACAAGTAAACTACCTCTGGTCAAGAGTGCGGGATTGGGGCAAGCTCTAGGAGTTAACAATTTAAAAGGGGTTGCGATCGTTTAAAGAAAGAAAAATCAAGCTGAGAAGGTGAGAAGAAATGTGCTAAGAGAGAAAAGAAACTTTTCCACTACAGCTTTTTAGGAATAGACACAGGAATGAATGGCAGGGAAATTTTCTTGAACACTTGTTCTTACTAGGAATTTTTTTTGTTTGTTTTCATGTTCTTTCATGAGAGAGAAAGAACAGGAAAAAAATACAAGCTGAAAAGGAGCAAATGTATTTCCCATGGGCCAGAAAATAGAGGCTGGTTCTCAGATCAATGAAAAACACGGTAGGCAGAGGATGACAACATCAGCTGTATTCGTTAGCTAGGGCTGCCATAACGAAGTTCTACAGGCTAAGTGGCTCACACAGTTCTGGAGGCTGGAAGTCTGAAATCAAGGCAGGGTTGGCTCCAAAGTCTGAAATCCAAGGGGGAAAGGACCTTTTCCAGGCTTCTCTCCTTGGAATTCAGATGGCCATCTTCTTCCTGTCTCTCTTCACATCATCTTCCCTCTATGCACATCTATTTTTGTGTCCAAATTTCCCCTTTATTTAAGGACACCAGTCATATTGGATTAGGGCCCCCCAATGTTAAATTAAGATTAGTTAAGATAACATCATTTTAACTAATTTCATCTATAATAACCATACTTTCAAATAAGGTCACATTCTGAATATTGGGACCTCAGTATATGCATTTTGGGTATTCAACTCATAACAATTCAACTCATAACAACAGCTAGTATTTATTGGGTTCTTACTGGGCACTCTGCAATGCACATTTCATGTAACTCTCAAATTATTATCCCCATTTTATAAATAAAGAAGATTGGGCACAGAGAAATTAAGTAATTAAGTAGTTTACCCAAGATCAAACAGCTGGTAAATAATGAAGTTAAGATTTCAGAACCTGGTCCAAATGGGCCCAACGTGCTACTATCTTATTTATTAATAAGTGCTCTGTATTTAATAAGACAGTGTTTCACCCACTCGGAAATCTTTGTGATAGAATCAATAAATAAATGCCCAAGAGAATGAATCAAGTACACGAATGGGGAATGAACAAATTGGTGGATGGCTGACAGTTTCTACACAGTAAAGTAGGGATGTCGCCCAAAGCACCCAGTAGTATCCTTAGGTCCAGGGTGGATGCTTAGTGGCACCTGGAAGGGAGCACACAGGCTGTGGAGTCCAACAGAATGTGTTTGGTGGAAGGAAATACATGCGTTAATGATTTGTGTGTGCCCAACTCTAATGAAACAATTCTGAAATTATTTTCAAATGTAAGAGAAATGATGAAACTTGAGGAGCTAACCCGGGAAAAATACAGTTTGGGCAAGTACACAAATCACCAGGCTTAAGAGTTCCCTAATACAAGGTCAACTGTCATTTCAGCAGCAACAAGATTAACTGCCATTACAAACAGAACTTTCTTTAGTAACTAGTGTTTCAAACTTTTAAATCTGTTTTATTATAGATCATATCATAAATGATATAGATTATTTAGATTATAGATCAGGGCTCAAAATCATTCATCCAAAAATCAAGGCCAAACCTCTCTCTAAAAAAAGTCACCTCAGTCCTGCACTTAAATACTCAAGTTCAACTACATGTGCTTGGAAGAAAAAAAGTTGAAAGAGAAATACTTTAAATAGTATTGATATAATACATGCCTGGCTCTACCAGCCACTTAACTCACTAAGAACAAAGATGTAAATCAGCCTATGACAATCTCCTGGATCCTCTGAGCCTGTCATCCTGTCTTGGGGGCTAAGTGTGATGCCTGTGTTTATTTATCAAATTTCAAAATATGCATTTTTCCAAGAGTCTGCCTCTAAATGTAGCCACATTTCTGAAAGAATGAAGATCTGCTCCAGTTCTGGAGGGAAAATAAATCTGTGATTAATTTAATGACACTTTAACATAACAGCACAACAGATTTGAACTTGACTGCATGTGACTACCCCTTTTCCAACTGTTTTCATGCTGAATACCCAAGAAAGGTGCAATTACTCCATATCACCTTCCACACCACAATACTGTATTGATAAGTTTTTATCTCAGAAATACAGGACATACATAGTAATCCCAAACTACTAAGAAACCAAAAGCTACCTCCGCCATATGCAGCCCCCATGCCTCACCCACAAGAGCCTCATCATAACGGAAGCCATTCAGTGAGGGACCTCTCAGGATGCAGACCAGGCAAAAGACCTGCAGGGTGGTAGACAAAGTTTTGAAATGATTTTATGTGCTGCTCTTCTGGGTATATTTGGCTGAGGAGCTGTATCTTTTCCAGTGGCTTTGCCTTCACTGTGTTTTTGTTCTTTTAATTGTGGTAAAATACACGTTATATACAATTCACCATTTTAACCATTTCTAACTGTACAGTTCTGTGGCATTAAGTACATTCTCATCGTTGTGCAAACGTCACCACTGCTCATCTTCAGAACTTTTATCATCATCCCAAACTGAAACTCTGTAGCTGTTAAACACTAACTCTCCATTCTCCACTTCCTCCAGTCCCTGGTAACCATTATTCTGTGTACTGTTTCTATGAGTTTCCCTATTTTTGGTACCTCATGCAAGTTAACAGAATCATATAGTATTAATATTTGTCCTTTTCCATTATGCTTATTTAACTGAGCATAATATTTTCAAAGTTTATCCATGTTGTAGCATGTGTCAGTATAGCCTTCCTTCTTAAGGCTGAATAATATTTCATTGTATGGATGGACCATATTTTGTTTATCCGTCCATCCATCAACGGACACTGGGTTGCTTCCACCTTTTGACTACTGTGAATAACGCTGCTATGAACCTGGGTGCACAAATGTCTGTTCAAGTCCCTGCTTCCAATTCCGTTGGGTACATTAGGGTATACACCCAGAAGAGGAATTGCTGGATCATATAGAATTCTGTGTTTAATGCCTTCACTGTATTTTTCTTACATGTAATGTTGTAAACATGGTAAATGTTGTAAACAAATGCATCCTTGCAGGGTGTGCTGGGTGCAATTTGTGCTGAGGTTTCTAAATGCCTTAGATAACTGAGTCACCTTCGAATTCTTCGAGTTTGGCTGTGTGTACAATGCTAAAGAAGATAAAAGACTAAGCTTAGGACCCACACACAGGAACTCTGTGCAGATGAAAAAAGTCTGTCTGTTGACAACTGAGCACTTAATAATCTAGGAAAATGAAATATTCTACTGTAGTGTGCTACTTCCTTTTACATTAATTTCAGTAATTTAAACAACAGGTATTTATTGAGTGCTGACTGTCAAGCAGTCCCCAAACCTGGGGTGTGGATCTCTCCCTTCTGGGATTGTCTGCACATTGCTGAGTGTCTGGGGCATAGAAGGTACTCAACATGTTGGCTGGTTTCCCTGTTTATGTGTCATAATGTGAAAACATAAAGTATCAAAGAAAGAAATGCCCTGCATTAGACAAACACGCTAACAAATGGATATGATCATTATTTAAGTCCTACTTAGCATCCAAATTAGTTTACAATCATGATTTAGATTTATAGGAAATCAACCTATGCCAGTTAAAATTCAGAACTGGACTTTGTCCCAAGAACATTCCTATAACTGAGTCATTAGACTTCCAAAAAGAAGATGAAACCATCACACTAATATGAATAAATCTTTCCGTACTTTTCCCTGAAATGTGTCAGAAAAAGGAAAAAAGACATCTGAAGACTTGGAGGAAATGGATGGCACACAGGGAAGGAGAGGAAAGATCTGAATGTTATTAACAGCATAAAGAAGGCTAACTTGCTTAGTGATGGCTTGGGTATTGCCATAAATAACATCCACAGATGCTTTTCTCCTTTATAGCAACTGCTTTCTCTAGACGTCATTTTCAAGTGTAAACAAAGCAGTATTTCTACATACATAAGCTTTGGTTTTGTTTTGTAAATATGGAATTTATGGAATGTATAATCATTCTACATGTCTTTTTTTTTATTTTATATTTTATTTTTTTTATTTTTATTTTTTTTATCTACATCTTTATACATGCTACACATTATGATACATACACAAGTTTTTTATTCATGCTGACATAAAAGAAAGTTCCCAACAAGTGGATGGAAGAAGTCTAAGGCCAAATTCTCCACTCTACCCTAAACCCAGAAGATGAGTTTTCAAGGAAAAAAAAACAAGTGCTTTCTATAAAAGGGAAAAAAATACACACAGAAACACACACACAGAGGGAGAGGTCTTTCTGAATATATCTCCTAGGTGGAGAAAGAACATGTATATGAAACAAATGCCGTCCAAGAGATGCATACATTGAAAACAAGAGTTGAGAGGTAGGAAGGAAAAAAAAAATCACCTGACTTCATACTAAGAGGCTATGGTCAATTAAATAGAGGATGCACTATGGAGATGGTAGCCCAGGAAGTAAAGGATGAAGAAATGGAAACACAAACTGGATGGCACAGCAATCCACGAAATAACAGGATTTAGAACTATTGGTGTTTGCATGATAGTCTGGATCCAGTGAAATGTCATTTCAACTAGACTACCTGAGGTGGCTTCTTAAGAGAAAGCCTCCTTTTCTTTTGAAAAGGTATTATATTCACATGGTTCCAGGAGGGTACCAAAGAGTTCATAGTGAAAGCCTTCCTCTCAGCCACCCGCCCCGCTGTCCCCAGTTCACCTCCATGACGCCAGTGTTTTCAGCATCTTGTGTAATGGGAACGAAGTGTTTAGCTATACATTCAGAAGCTCTAGAGGCAGCTCCAGATGCGCAAAGTAAATTAGAAGGAGCACAAGTGGGTACTTTCCAGGGAGCATCTTAATCTTTTCCCTTACCCCTCACCCCTTCTTTAAGGCACGAAAACTCAAGGCTCTCAGAATACTGTTTTATTCTGAACTCACCGGGAATTCTGCATGAGGTTTTGTTTTTCAATGGTGAGCCAAATTTTTGAAAGCCCCAAGTAAGTAAATTAAGTTAAAATGCAAATTAAACAGACAGATGTGAAAACACTGTCTAACACATAACAGATAATCAATAAGTAGTTGCTGAATGAATGTGAAAGTGGCTCTAAAATCTACCATACCTGGGTTCAAATGCTGGCTGCCATTTACCAGGGGTGTGGCTGTCTTGCTTCACTTCTTTGATAAAATGAAGATAAACACACATAGCTGCTGTTATGTTGTTGGAATTAAACGAGACAATATATGTGAAGTGGTGAGAATTCCCGATATGCATTAAGTGCTCCATAAAAAGGCTGCTATCATTATTGCTGCCATGACCTATTCATGACCTCTAACTACTTTCAGTCATAAAGATCTTTTGGAGATTTGGTCCCCCCCCCCCCGCCCCAGGGCACCCAAGGCTGTCACTGAAACACCTCTAAGCTTGCACCATGCTGGGGTGAAGTGACAATCAACATGGGCTGACGGCTGTCTTACATCATCCTCTGCAACATCACTGAAGCAATGTCAATTTCCTCTGTACCCAGAATGGAAAAATCACACTCCAAAATTGACACCGGCAAAGGATTCTTGACAATCAGGGTGGGAAAAAAAATCCAACTTTCCCATAATGAACAGTAAATCACTTGTTTTAAAAGTTCTTTCGTGCTGTGCTCTGAGACAAGAGAATAGATTGACAGAGTCCCACAAATACCTTAATACAAAAAAGAAAAGCAATAAAATGTTGATTCTTGAGCATTACGTTTATCACTGTGGCAAATACACATTTAGATTCACTGAAGCCTTGGTCTAAAGGCCATCCACAAAATGCAAAAAGCCATGACCAGCCATGCCTTCAAGCATCACAGTGTGAAAAGGAATATAGAGGCATCTGCACCCTCAGCTGCTGTGTAAAAGTTGTCTGTTGTGATACTTTGCAGCACAAGGGCTGTCACAGCACTGAACAGTGAGGGAGTCACGGCTCCAGACTTTACAACACCAATATGACCGACCGCAGGAGTGTCCTCACTTTCCTACATCTTGGGTCCCATGCCCAACAAGGGGTGTTTACAAGTAGCCATTTAGCACCTTCCTTGCAATATTTTTACACCGTGCTCTTGCCTTTCCTGTGGAGAAGAGAAGCGGGGAGAATACATTTTCTCTTCTGTGCCGAAATTAAAATAAGAAAATGTAATCACATTAGGGTTGGGTTTTTTAATGGCAATGTTTAAAAATCTCTTCTATGTCAATGATGAAGAAAAAAATCTTACTCCTTAAAATGACTCTTTCATAGAACATCAGGGTTAGTTTGTGAGTGGCACGTTTTAAAAACATTTAATCAGTGATCTGAATATATGTCAACACCTTCTGGCGGTGTGCTATAAAATGTGAACCTTGTCAACAGCAACAGAAAAAGGTGACACACTTGGGACACAGAGCTTTTATGCTGACACACAGTAATAATATAATTTTAAAACTTATCATCTGTTTAGCTGCAAGCAACAATTAATCTTTTTGACAATTCATACAATGCTTTAAATAACACCTGGGAAGAAAAACAACACATTCTAATTTTTACCTTCATTGTCTTCCAGGGCTTTATAGCTACAAATGCGTATAAAAGCACACACAATAAATTTTGTGATTAGAATTAAAATGTTAACAAAAAAATATTTCCCTTGTCACCTCATGCTCCTCCTTGCCTCAGTTAATAAAATTACTTAACACAAGAACCATAAGTGAGAGCAAGTCCCAGAGGAAGTGTGGGCCACTGAGGGTTCATTTCTGTCACGTCAAATGACATTTTATTCCCAAATCATTTAACCTACGACTTTGCGTGACTACTTATAGCTTGAATGGAATTCTAGTGGGGGCCCAGAAATGACACTAATCCCTCTGCTAGAAACTCCATCAGGGAATGACAATCCCAAGCCCATTTGATACCAACAATTGAAAAAATACAGCCAGGCAGACTGTCTTCAATTTGCTCAGAAGCATGTGAATATATACGTGTTGTATGGATTGGTGTTTGTGTGTCCTGTGAGGCTTCATGGGATTTAGTGTTAGATTACATTAACATCCTTAATTAACCTCTTTCCTATTATACATTAAACCATTTCTCCTAATACACCTGTTGACCCAGTGCCCTGCTAACCCCAAGGTTTAAAAGCCTGTGGGTTAAAGCAAAGGCATCATAAGCACAAAAAAAGGGCTGATGCTACTTTCACTAGTAAATCACAAGCTTGTGACATTTGCAGGTGAAATGAAATGGGAAGGTAGTTGCAAACCACCCCACTGTCCACACACTGCTTTCAACCAGGTTTCCAAGACTCTGATTGTACCCATTTGACAGATAAAGAAACCAGAGTGCTGCAACTCTAACTTACGGCTTTGCCAAAGCCACGTCCAAATCCCAGGTGTTTTCTATTGTCACACACCCTAAACTGCAGCTAAGACTCAAAAATAAGGAAGTAGCTCAAAGAGCTTGGTCAAATGAGTTTGGCAAAGCAGAGAGAAGATAGGGTCAGAGGAAGACATAGGTCATGACATACAGGCACGCACATTTGTGAAAAAAATAGAGATTTAAGTACATATAGATCTCATAGCTCAGGTATTTCCTTCTTTTTTGATCTTTGTTTTCATTCTTTTCTTTTTCCTTCTTTCCCGAGTCTGGGCCTCCTAGAAGTGATCAAATTGATTTTTACCATGTGCCATGTGTCTTTTACGCAGATTAGGACCCAAGTAGTGGATTTCAATTCCAATAATGTTTCCTAATGAATGATCAATATTACATGGTTTTCGTGCCAGACAACTTGGTCTACACGTTTCTTAGAAAAAAATGCAAATTCTTTTTCAGAAAAGATTTCCAGAGGAGAGCTTGCCATTCTACCTAGAATATCAGACTTCCTCTAGTGGCTATGCTGACTTGGGGACCACTACTCTAAATGTATATTTTGAGTCTCTAAGCAAAAAACTTCATAAAGGTTCCTTTAATCTTTCGTTAATTACTGATGAACTGATTCCTCACATGACATGTCCCCAGTGTGTCCCTCTGTGTCTGAGCTCTAATGAACTGCTTGTGTAGCATTTAAAACTACAGCAGGAACTTTTAAACATGGACATGTTCTTTTGAAATGTAGAACTCTGGAGTGAATTCTAGATCTGAGGGGACTGTGGCACACCCAAGCCACTCTGTTCTCACTGTGGGGACCAGGAACCTGAGATGAGGGCTTCAAGAATTTGCTCACATCTGTACTCCTGATCTCCTGACTTCTGTCCAATTTCCTCTCAGTGCTTTAACATTTTCCTAGCCCTAAAAGACATAAAAATTACTTTCCCACCAAGGAATTCTTTCCCCAACTATCAAAGAGGGGGAAAAATCCCCTATACTTAATCAATTGCTATACAAGTTTCTTTTTAATTATACCTAGTGTTAATATTTAAGTCTCAGGCCTGAAACAGCCCTCTCCAGCTAGTGGGAAAAGCACTGACGTCCACAGCACACACGCAAAAGAACAACTCTTAAAACGTGTTTAATTACAGGGAGCCCCTCACAGCATGGAACCGGAGCACAGGGATCTCAGAAAGCAATTTTCCATTTAGACTGTGCTCCTCAGCTAATTAAAAACCAAACAGGCCAGCAATCTGGACAAGGAGACAACGCACACTCCACATGTTACAACACAGGTAAAGGTATGTGTGAGCCTAAATGGAAATGAGAGCTGCAGGAACCCAAAGGTGAAAAACAGCCATTTATAGCAGTGGCCCTGATGGATGGGTACGTGCCTGACTGGCGAATGACACACTGCCCTCGCACTTCATGGCTGAGACACGGGAACGCTCCAGCCATCTGTTGTATCTGCAGAGATCTCCAACTCAGAGGAGAAGAGAAACACATGCTTCAGTTGCAGCTGGAACACACATGCTTGCTGTTGACGTGGGCTCTTGGCATGGCCAGGATTTCAGGTTTGAGCCCTCAATGACTGATATTTCCCCCCAACTGTTTGATCAGGTTTCCCAGGTTTTTGCAGGAATCTGTTTGTTTGGAAGGTGGAAGACATATAAGGGAGGGAGGGTACAGAGTGGTCACTGACTTTCCAAAGAGCTCAGTTCGACTCTGACTATTGAAATGCCACACGGATGAAGGAAGGAGGTTCCAGAGATTTGGTGCAGGTTTGCGCCAACCATAAATCCTGCTCAGCTTCCTTCCATTTACAGTTTATTGCATTAACATTTCTTTTGTGCCGGCTGCTGCTGGGAAGCTATTGTAAATTTGGGCAATTACAACTTTTGTTTTATCTGTCCCTCCCCTCCTCCATAGGCACTGTAACATCAAAGGTGGCCCATTCAGCAGAGGCTGGCTCTGTCTCTTAAATCCAACCTGAAATAGATGTTATTAGAAAAAGCAGGCTCTGAGTGAAAGGTAGCAGGATAAATTATAAAGATGCTGCTCTGGCCTTCTGAGAAGGTCTTAAGATAAGCTTTCTTAAACCCCCTGCACAAGCTCCTAAGTCAAAGCCTGGGTAGGCATTTGAGGGCCTCCTTGTCCAAATCCCCCTAAAGTAGATGTGTGAGCCATGTCAAACGGGGGCGTGCCCCCGCATGTCAAGGTTTTACCAGCCCTGCCTCTGCTTGGGTTTCAGTGGTGCTTAAAATAATCTCTCTCAAAGTATCTGCACACACCGGAGCGGGTCCCAACTGCTGCTGTGGGGCTGAGGCAGCCTGGAGAAATCCCAAGATCCTGGGGAGGCCCCGCAGCAGATCAGAAGGGTCAGCAACCAGCGGGAAAGCTAGGAGGACAATGTGGAGCTGCTTCTAGTCCTGACAAGCTGTCACTTGTTACAGGGAAGAGAAAGTGTGTGTGTCTCAGGGGTGTTGGGAATTCCACTGGTTAGCTTCATCCTCAAGAACTTTCTAAGAACCTGCTATGTCCCTTGATGGGGGCTGGACTGGGAGGGTGGGGTTCAAATATGAACAAGAACAACTGTTGTCTCAAGAAACTTAAAACCTAGTGGAACACCTCAGACCAGTGTTGGCTCTTACACTGGGCCCAGAGCCTCTCTGGTCAGATGCCACATTCAGAGCCATACTGTGTGTTATATAAAATAATCAACAAGGACCTACTGTATAGTACACAGAACTGTACTCAATACTCTGTTATAACCTACATGGGAAAAGAATCTGAAAAAGAATAGATATGTATATATGTATGACTAAATCACTTCGCTGTGCACCTGAAACTAACACAACACTGTAAATCAGCTGTACTCTAATATATAATTTAAAAAACCAAACAAAAAAACCACAAACCTAGTAGAAGAGACAGGCCTAATGATAACTGTCTATAAGTTACTTCATAATGAGTTTCATAGCATAGTCACAAAATGCTATGCAGCCCAGTTCCTCAGAATGTTGAACAGAGTTGCCATATGACTCAGCAATTCCACTCCTAGGGATACCCAAGAGAAATGAAAACGTATGTTCAAAATGTACACTAACGTTCACAGCAGCATTATTCATAACAGCCAAAAAGTGGATATAACCCACATGTCCATGACGGATGAATGGATAAATAAAACGCATTATATTCCTACAACGGGACATCATGAAAAGGAATAAAATATTGATCCATGCTACAATCGAAAACATTACACTACAGAGAAAGAAGCTGGACACCAAAGGGCACAGCTATACAACTGCAATTATATGAAATGTCCAGAATAGGCAAATCTAAAGATTTGGAAGCTGGATCAGAGGTTTCCAAGGGAAGGGAAGAGGGGAACGTGACTGCTAATGGGTGTGGGGTTTCTTTTCCGGGCGAGGAAAATGTTCTGGGATTAGGTAGTAGTGATCACTGCACAACTTTGTGAATAGACTAAAAAATTTGAATTGTACATTTTAAGAGGATGAATTTTATGGTATTTGAATGATATCTCAATAAAAAAAAAATTTTTTTTTTGACCACGTCACATGGCTTGTGGGATCTTAGTTCTCCAACCAAGAATTGAACCCAGGCCCTTGGCAGTGAAAATGCAGAGTCCTAACCACTGGACCACTAGGGAATTCCCAAAACTTATTTTAAAATGCTATGGGAGGTTAGGGTTGGGAGTAATGTGACTAAGGGAACAGGGCTGCTACAGATGCCACCTCTGCTTGTGTTAAGAACATAGGAAGGATTCTAAGCACTTTGTTGACGTGAAAGAATGAAGGAAGGGAGAAAACAAGTCACTGGATTAATTGCTCACTTGGATACCTCCTGGCTATGAAGAACAGACACTGAGATTCTACCTTCTGAGTTATTATTACTGTGATACAGTCCATAGAAATAACACTCTTAAAACAGGGATATGGAGCTCTCTGTGCAGTGTTTCAGGTTTTGAGGATTCTAGAAACTCCTGTTCTGTGTTCCCACCACCCCCTGGGCTCTGATTTCACCATCATGTAAAGCAGCTGGTATTTATTTGTCTTTAAAGCGATTTGGGGGCAGTAACTATACCTTTTATCCCTAGCCAGCAGTATGTAGAAGAGACTCAACAGGTGATTGTGGAAGGAAGGGAGGGAGGAAGGGAAGGAGTCACTATTTGCTTATAATGAGCTTATAATCTAATTCTTTACTCTTTCTTATTTCTCTATTTTGTTATCAGGAGGTGTTATTACACTAAAAAATTTTGGTGTTCTAATGCTATTTTTATACGTCAAAGTGGTCAAACGGTGGCAATTTCCTATGGGTCAATCTAATACACAGTCACAAGAAACTATCATTTTGGTCCTGTTTTATTACACAAAACATGTTTTCAACTTGGGGCTCTGAAAGCTCCTTAAGCAACAGCAACTGAGAGGCAAGGGAGAGGATCTGTGATCCCTGACTACCTCCTCCAAAAAAAATAAATCAGAGTTCCTATGTAAGAGTTGGTTTGAACTAAAGACCTAAAGACATGTGTCTAAAAATTAGTTTGTACAGCTTATTTACAACTCTAGATCCACTTAGTTATTCACTAAGAAAATGACCTTTAGGTCAAGGAAACAAGGAGTAATGCTTAAGCTTTTTTGCTTTCAGTTCATTTGAAAACCATAGTGCTTACACATTTTCATGTTGTCTACCAAGAGGGCATCTAAGGAGAGGCATCTACAGGAGAGGCAGCCATGCTGGAAATTCTGCCTGGGGCAGTGAGAGTGGGTTAGAAACTCAAAGCAGTAACCCAAGGGTTAATCAGGAGGGAGCCTAAATCCAGAAGGTGCTTATTAACCCAAGCCTTTCTGTAGTGTCTATACCACTCTGCTGCCTCTAACCAAATAGGACACTGTAGGTCTCAGTATGACAGAAAGCTTTTGTTGAAGTAGGAGGTTGACAGCTATTTGTGAGGAGGGGTTTTTGTTTATTTGTTTGTTATTCAAATAACTTTTCCCCCTGAGGAAATTCAAAAGGAAAATGTCAGAAGTATGTGATTAATGATTTTTTTAAAATAGATGGGATCCCCCCTGTTGAACTGAAAAGTATGTATTGAAAAGGCATCCACCCCATTAAATGGTAAATTCTCATATGTAAGTCTGATATTAATTCCTTCAAAAGAGTTATGCTTGCAAATCAGATAAATGACAGGAGGGTCTGTCTACACAACAACATCCTCTGAAGGGCAGCTATTTAGGAAGATTCTCAGGTCATAATGACAAACAGAACTGGAACACTGATGATATTTGATCAATTGGTGATGGGGGAGTCACCTACCCCTCTCTTCTTCAAGCTGTGCAATATTAATGTACTTCCTAAAATACCTTCAAAATTATTTAAAAAAAAGAAAAAGTACATGTTGGGGGAAGGGGTAAGTGGTGATGGGGGAGGGGGGGTGGAGACAAGGGAAGATTCCGGAAAAGAAAAACCTACACTAAAAACTACCTTCTTTTTAATTTTTTTTAAGATTCCTTTTAATCAGCTCTTAAAGCAAAGACAGAAGCTGAAAACATTCCATATAAATAAACAGCAAAGAACTCCAAATGCTTAGCAGACCAGAGCACCAGAAAGAGCTTGCTTGATATCACCAGGCATGACCCACTTTAGTGGATTTAACAATAAAAAAGAAGATGGCGCCAAATGACCAAACTACACACATGCAACCTTCCCTTCCAACAAGAAAAGTGGATAACACTTTCCACTAGGGGTGGGGGAGGGTCCAGAGAGATAAATTCTACTTAACACAACAATGTGGATAGTATTTAGGCCACATGCAAATTTCATCAGCAGAGCTTTGCAAATGGAATGCAATTTACTGCTTGGAGGATGTAACCTATTTGAGTTGGAGAGCTAATTAATAAAACCTTCTAAAAAAGAAAGCAGAGTTAATTGCCATCCATCTCCTGGGCTACCTCAACTTGGTTCTTTATATTGGCTGTTAAACAAAATTCCAAACATTGTTATGGCAAGTCATGTTTTAGGTATCTTAAGAAAAGGCAAGTTGGGTGTTGGTCAAATCTAAGCCCCTTTGAAAAACAACTTGATAAGCTGAAGCTGCTTTTCTCCTCAGAACTTGTTCTGTGATAGATAAAAACTTCAACAACTTTAAAAGTTTCAAGTCAGGTCACATTAGAAAATAACAGTAAATAAATGTAACTGTTCATAAGGGTGCTAGCTCTTATGTGCAACTACTGAAGTTGAAATTATTGAGTACAATCTTAAGAAAGCATACTCTCACTTACAGATATAGTTGGGCACATGAGATGTAAACCATACTCCTTCCTTGCTGTGAATCATGGAATTGAAGATAGAAATGATTTTTATCTCCAGTCTTCCTCTTGACTTTTTCTTCCCTTAAGGATGCCTGCACTAAGTTTTGTTTTTCAGAATAACAAGAGAAGTGTGCGCCAGATTATTCCTTTGGGACAACCTGTCAATGACTGCAAGGATACAATGCAAAACGCCCTGCAAATAGTTCACTCATGGCTCATTCTTGATTCTGTTTCCCCTTGAAGCTTGCTGAAAGAAAGCACGATGCTTCTTCATTCTGTCTTGGTGTATGTGCTTCTGAATCCTGAAATTGAGAATGAACTATATCCACTTTTCAATAACTAGGCTTAAAATGTCAAAGACTTGATAAGAGGTTGTTGAGTAGAAAATATTTTATGAATTTGTATTAAGCCCCAAGGGCTAGATCCTAAGACCCCTGCATTTCAGCCAGAGAGTACTTGCTAAGGATGGGAGGGGCGATGCTTGGGGTGTGAGGCTTATTTTATGGACAGATCTTCAAAACTTGAGTGGGTAGACCTGGAAAGTGCAGGTCTTACCTTGGCCACAGTCCCAAAGGTACATCTGTATCATTGGCTTTTGTCAGGATGAGTGATGGAGTTGAGTAATTTCAGGAAAGCAACTCCTGCCAAAATATGACTGCCAAGATATTTGGAATAATGTAATTCAACACTTCAATGTAATTTTGCTTCCTGAATTTACAAATAAAGAAAAAGCTGCCTCTGGCCATTACAGCTTTTGCTCTGTGCTTTAATTCCCAGGAACAGTAATTTTCACCATACTCCATTCATACAAAAGCTGGAAGAGATATATTGAGTATATTTCTTTTCTTTTTGTCTCCACTTCCTCATTCTCAGTTCACTTCCTGTAGTAATGCCAAGTTTGTACACTTAAATTTTTTTTGACTAAATAAGAGCTTAAGGAATGATATCATTAGCAAATGCAGATATGCTAATTCACATAAAAAGAACATGCTTAAAAAGCCCAACCTGTCATATGTAAAATTATTTTAATGACATATTCAAGAAGAATCTGGAGATTATGCTGCCAAGAAGGAAATACATTTAAGGCAATCTTATTACAAAGTATATGAAATCACAGACTGTAATATCCTGCAACTATTTTAATTTTAAAAGCTCAGTTTACAAATATATACCAGTATTTTTCTCACTTTTAATCACTCCCCTACTGTTTTAGCATAAGAGCTAAAATAACCTAAAAGGGCCCCCTTAAACACACACAGGGAGTCTGTTACACAGATCTAGACAACAAAAAATGTATGAAGGAAAGAATGTTTTAAATAATCTGAAACAGAGTAGCCAAAAAATGTGTGGTTTCTAGGTTTCAGCTACTAATAAAGAATTTTCCTGGGAGAATTTGACTTTAAAGCAACTCTAAATGAAAATGCATATAATTAAGGGAAAGACCATTGCTTCAAACAGATTGACTGTCTCTAACAAGTTTCTCTCTTTCTAGCTACTCAGATATGCTATATTTCCTAATTATCACCTTTTAAGGGCCATCTGGGCCCATTCCTCCCCATCAGGGGGCAATTCCATTTGCATTGTTCCTGGGTTTAGTCATGATCAAGTATTCTGGTGGTAAAGTTCATTAGAAATTAGAACAGAAGCCGTCAACCCAACACAGTAAACCAAGTATCTGATGCTCAGGCACCCCCAGGAGAGATGAGAAGCACTTCATACCTATTCTCACATAACTAACAAGTCTTCCATGCGCATTTTATCAAATTGCTTAAACATTCAGCTAGTCCCTGACCAGGTATGTAATGAAAATTTGATTAAGTCTCCTTATACAGTAAAATATTTCTCAATTAAGGCAACATAACTATAATCCCTTATGTCTTTTGGTTCAAAAGTCTATTAAAAACCCTTTAATGATTCCCTCATTTAGCCTACCATTCACAAGCAGTATACTACTTCCTTCCTGTAGAGAACACACAAGAATTATCCTAATTGTATTTTCTGTGTAACGAATGCACATTTCAGAGAAAGCGTATCCAACCCACAGACCGACTCTGCCGGGTATAGGTTCCAAAGACATTCCCTTTTGTCCTAATCAATAGATTATCCTATACATTCACAAGCTCTTTACAAACATGTTTGTGTGCCGAAGGCAAGCTTGGCCCCTGGATATGCTAGATGGTTAGGCAGCTGCCCTACAGCAGGGCTGACTGGAAACGGCATGGCTAATTCAAGGCAGCCACATATAAGGGTTCCCACTTCATACCTCAAAAGGTCAGATACATAAAACCCAGGAAATAGTTACTGCCGCATCTTGCGATTTCTGATCCTGGCTTGCAATGGCCATCTTAATCCGAAATGCCAGCCTATTGAGATCCAGAAGGAGCGCTCCCTGCTGAGACCCACAGCCTCATCGGGCTACACCTTAGTCTTGCAAATGAAGACAGCTGCAGCAGGCCCTAATCTATGCAAGGCAGGTGTAGCCCTGGGGCTCTCCGAAAGTGACCCTAGGAGCTCTTACGGCTGTGGAGTTAAGAAGTTACTGTTATAAAAAGAACTATTTCATAGCCTCTCATTATTGAGGTTACTATGCTTTTTAAAAGAACAATGGCTTATTTTCTCCCATTTGTACCTTGATTTTCTCCTCTGCCTTTCTGAAATTCCCTTATTTAGACAGTCCTTAATTCTGACTCCAGCTGGGACACTTCAAATTGGTGGCATAGCTCACGCCTAACCGATGCTATTCATTCAATGCTATGTTGAAAAATCAGTCCTATGTCAAACTGTCCATTTTAAAAACCTATCCTAAAACCTATTCTCCATACACTAGGAGAGATTTCAGGAGAAAATTACACCTAAGGGATCTTCCTGAGATCCAATCATGAATAAAAATAATTCAATATATTGCTTCGTAAAAAGACTACAGCAAAACATAGCACCACTGAAACTGAGCCAACAATAATTAACTCAAGAAGTAATCACTGAGTTCCCCCATTTCCTCTCTCACCCTCCCTTCTCTCTCTCTCTCTGAATGTGTTAAAACAAATATATCTATGTCTGAAGCCAGTTCCTAGTCTGAAGTGTCCCCCCAAGGGCTGAGGAAACAGAACTCCAGGGATGTTTCTTCCTTAAGAGGGACTGGGGTGCACCTGGAAAGTGCCTGACTAGGTCACCAGCAAGGCCACCAGCTAAGGCTGTGCCAGGGCGCTGAACCGAGCATATGTGGAGGGTTCCTGGCAGAAAGGAGACTCAGCAAACCTTAAAGCTTATCCTCTGGGAAGATCCCCCATCTGAAAGACTGAAGTTCTGCTCAGATGATGCTTAAGTTGTGTAGGTTTCAACAGAAGAGGCGGTTGAAAACCCAAAACCTTGTATGTGATTACTATACTGAAAGTTTGACATTAAATGTCATTTTTAATATGCCTTTAATATTACTGTAAGGCATACTTTAAAAATCTGGGAGCTCATATATGAATTTTGAAGTAAAGATGATAAATATTTTTAAACATTAGGATTTTTTTTTGAAGAATTATTTTAGAACTTTATCAGTTCTATTATATTTTTCTATCCTTCACTTTCGGAATACACATAATAGGCTTTTTTTTTTCCAATTCCTATAGAACTGTTGTGTCTTTATAAAAGTATAAAATTTGAAACAAGTGCAGAAAGCCTGTAAATGTGCCAGAAATACCAGGCTACACTTCCACACCCATTACTTCTAACAATTTCACAAGAAGGAGCACATTTTCATGAGTTGTCTGATGTTTTAGCAACAAGACTCCTATGGGCTTTAATGGAAGTCACACAGCTAAAACTCCATGTACCACTTTGCAAGTTTAAGAGTAATTGCTAAGTCTCCCTTAGAGGGTCACAGAAATATTAAAAACCAAAGTATTTTGCTAAGAACTCCAGTTATGCCTAAAGGCTTACATCAGATTTTATAAAATGATTGGTCACATATATAATGTACTCTAATACTGTTTTATTGGCTGGTTGTTTTCTTTATAAAAGAGGGTCTTTGTGAAGTCCTGTCTGAAAGGGAACATACAATACAGTGAACTGCAGATCTGTTGTTCACTTAAACCCATGGCTCAATCTTACAGGGGAGGTGTGTGTGAGAAATAAATGGACTTGGGAACATTTTATCTTGTTATTTATAGACCCAGAAGGGATATTTAGTTTGCTGTTCCATCAGGCTGATAGATTTTCAAGAAATATATTAAACTGTTCAATAAAACCAGTCTGCTGCCCTGGTGAATATTCATCCTGAGAGTCCGTTTTGCCGGGCTGAGTCAGCAGGACTGACCCTCTGCATGTGATGCAGTGGCAGCCTTTGTCTGAGGATCCCTGTCGTAAGTAGAACTTCTGACTTCTTTCCAGAATCACGCACAAGGAGTTTTATTAATTTGGGGGAAGAATCCAACATTTCTACTTTACTTTTTAAAAAATTTTAAATCATTTCAAACTAACAGAAAAGCCACAAGGATAGCACAAAAAATTCCTGAATACCCTCTACCCAGATTCACCAACTGTTAAAATTTTGCCACAGTTGCTTTATCACGACTGCCCCTCTCCATTGACTGACTGACTGATGTTCATATATTATACATATGTTTACTTTTTCTTCTGAATCATTCATAAGTTGTATTCATTGTGCCCTGTTACCCCTAAATACTCCCCCAAACCAAGGACACTCTCCTACACAATTCCACTACAATGTTCAAAATAAAGAAATACAATGCTGGTACAGTGCTGTTATCTATTCTACAGACAGACCTCATTTAAATCTCATAAACTGTCCCAATACTGTAATTTATGTCCATTTTTTTCTGGCCATGATCCAATCCCAAATCACTCACTGCATTTAGTTTGCATGCCACTTTAGACTCAGTACACTGTAATACTACATCCTCCTTGAAGATTTCATTCACAGAAAAATGACTCTTCTCATAATCTTATGTTATGGCTCCAGTCCAAAATAATCACAAGAGAAGAATTAAAATTTATAGAAAAAAGTGTAACTTTTATCTGCCTTTAAGAAAGATAAGAAAGAACATGTAGGATAGGCCACAGTAAAGACATCATGAAAAATGTGATACATTTTCACAACTATGCTGTTTAGTTGGTTCTAGCCTGATACCAATATGACTGAAGTTTCAAGCTAGTGAGAGAAGCACAAGTGGTCTAGACCCTTAAGCTCAGCAGCATCCCACGCCTGTGCTGCTGCTCAGAGAGAAGGCTGCATACGGAGCACAGGTACTTCATAGGTACGCAGTAGTAGCACCAGAGAACACACTCCAAATTCCTGTTCTGCCCTGGTGAAGTCATATCATTCAGTGACGGAAGCACACTGGGTATCTCAAGATCTTACTCAGGTATAAAACAAATGAGTTTTTCTACTAATCGTGATAAACTCTAGGTTTGGGATTTGAGGTGAGAGATTTGGTCTATTACTGACCAGCTCTTGTCAATTATTTTTGAAGGCCTCATGCAAAATTGCCTCTTATAAGACTTGGTCAACATAGGTATCATTCTTTTATTTTAATGGCACAGGAATATCCACCAGGCAATTGATATCCCATTCCTACAAATGAGGCTATGTTATTCACCTTCTCATTTGATTCGCAAAATACTTCACATGGAATCTATGAAATGGGGATGTTTTCATGGAAGGGTGCACTGCATCCTCAGACCCACAGGCATGAGTGAAGAGAAGTGCAATGGGTGCCCTAGAAGTCAAAGGTGGTATCAGATATTCTCTTGTACATGTATGGAGGAAGACATTGCTTTTAAAGAACGCCTTCCATTTGTTGTTGTAGGCATTGCCATACTGAAATTCTCACATTAGCAGGCCTACTTCAAGCTGCCATTACCCATAAAAACACCAGCCAACAAAAGCTACTTTATGCCAGTTTGCTTTCAGCCAGTCTTGAATGCAAAAGTTTCCAGCACAAATATTGAAAAATGCAAACTGGGCATCCTAAATTTTTATATTAAATATTGCCCCAAGAATAAAACATAGTCATTTAGATACTGTTATTTAGATTCTAGGTATGCATGCTAGAAAGTAATATGCATTGCTCTTTAGAATGCGTCTCTCACAGGGACCGGACCAAGTGGGCCAAATACTTTCTTTGAATGAAGTTTAACAACAGGCTCCTGGAAATCTAGGGCAGCTGCTGAATTTTGTATATAATTAATGGCTAGAGGAATCCATGGTTAAAAACATTTCTTCTCATTTCTAACAGACATTTCCTTCTCCCTCTTCCCCTCCTGTTTTGTAAATAGTAGAATTATGCTTTATACAAATTGGGTTGTGGCTACTCATTACATGACACTTGGACAGATGTGTCCTTTGCAGATAATATAGGTCTGTGCTTCACTACCCCCCAACACAATTACTCATATCTCCATCTAAGGATCTCTAAGAGCGATTCACAAGGTAAAAAGAAAGTCCCAGCACAGTGGACATCTAAGCAACACTCTGATAAACAGAAACACAGGTCCATACAATGAGGAAGACATAAGAGGAAGACCCCGAAAGACCACATTGTTAGAGAGGAGTTCTGGGACATCAAAGAGCATTTCTTAGGACCTAAAAAAAGTGTAGTTCCCCCTTTACAACATGTATCCAGGGCAGAGTTTAATTAGCTGTACAATTTAGGTCACAAAGCTTTTTTTCTAAAGGAGCAATATATCAGCAATACAGTTTAAATATTTCAAATGAGAAAAACCAATCACTGCAGACATGTTTGGTTTTTCACTGCATGGAGCAAGGATCAGCACTTAGTACGTCCTCATTAGATGTGTGGTAAGTGAATGAATGCTGGGTGAATTATCCTGTACTTTCCGTTTTTAAAGAGTTAACCTACATAAAAATATCAGGAGAGCGAAATATTTCACACTAACTCTTACTGCCTACCTTTTCTTTAATTATACAAAAGATGATTGTAACAAAGCTGCTCTGGAAGTCTCCTAAAACAAAAAGGATAATAAGACTTTCCTAATTTTGGTTTGGTTGTAGAAAAGGCAAATTGGTACATAATTAACAATTTGTTGGTGCAAATTTATCTGCATCTTTTAATTGGTGTTAATTAGATTAGGACTAAAATTTCTTTAATCCTCTATCTTGCCTTTTTTGATGCAAACTAATTTTCTCAGCTGGATGTCAAAGTTTCCCATTAATTACACTTTTCTAACTGGAGCTTCTTCAACCACGAAGACTCAAACATATAGAACAACAGCAATTTTCAGAAGGCCTAGGGACCAGCCTTTTGGGGAAAATAAGGAATGGTGAGAACTGACACTTTGGAGATAACTAGTGAATTCACCCAAATTCACTGGTGAAGCAAGGCTTCCACAATTAACAAATCAGGGTCTGTCTGATGAGAGCCTTCAGCATTTGGTGGCTGTAAATAACATCCTGTAATGTAACTCTGCCACACAATGCAGATGCTAGAGCGAAACAACAGTGACAAAATGTTCAGCCTTATAGTGAAGAAGATAATCTGCTTTTAAATGTCAAGGATAACAATATGCTGCCTTTATTACCTAGGAGCCATTCCTAACACTGGTAGACCCATTTCCAATGGAAAACAAACACAAATGTACACCATCTTAGGAGAATTAAGTTCCACATTTCATATGGTTTCCTCCAAATATTGTAACCCTTCTACTATGGTTAACATGTCAGGGGGAAGGCCACAAAATACATTCAACATCTTTTATGACAAGCTGACCCAAAATAAAATTTTATGTAGTTAAGGATTTGATAGTTCTTTATCCATTGCTTTCCTTTCACTATGCAGCAGTGATGATTGAAACCCGATGTGTACTGCAAAAAAAGGCTATAAAACATTTTATGTACAAATAAAACAGTAGCCATTAAGTTTTGCTATGATGTCTGAGTAGATATTCAGCATGAAAACATGATAAAACAACTGTAAACTGACTGTGATCAAATGTAATTACAATGACTTGTCTCCAGTGAATGACATGAACTAAACACAGTCACAGACTTCTCCAAAATTACTTTGGGCAAAGAACCAAGAGAACACTATATCCTTTCTTCACTAAAGGCATTTTGCCAAATAAATCGCAAACACACAAGCTTTAATAACCAGGGCCAAAAAAGCACTTGGGAACTCATTAGGGAAATGTTTAAAACCACACACACACGTACACGCATGCACACACATGCAATCATATTTGATAAAACTCTTTCAAATTAATATAATGCCACTGAAAAAGCCACATGTTTGAGATTTTTAATTGGTGCTCCCCTGAAGTAAATCCAAGGACTGATAGGCAATTACAAGTCTTTTTTCCTCTCCTCAAAGTCAATGTATTTGGCTGCCTTTCCTGGCATCTTTATTTTGGAGATGCTGTAAGATCTACTTGAAGATTTTTACGCAGCTAAAAGTAAACCATGATCTGGATTCTGAAACAACCTTATATTTTCAATAAGCCAATGCAGGTAGATTCTCTCCCGCACTCTCTGCCCATTTTGATGTGGCTGACTACAGTATTATGTTCCAAAACAGAACAAAGAAAAATATCCATTCATTGAGCACTGCAGTACTCCACGCAACTATGGCTGGAACAGCTCTAGGAACTTAGGGACCAGGAAAAGAAAGAGAACAGCATGCCTTCTAGGTCCTCCTTTTTAACCTTGTCTCATTTCTTGACCTCTAGCCCTGAAATGTGGCAGTAGTGATACAAGCTAATTATTAATATCAGCAAGAAAGTAGACATCTAATTCCACTCCTAATAATATACCCCAGAAAACACATGTCCACACAAAAACTTGTATTCAAACATTCATAGGAGTATTACTCATAACAGCTAAAAAGCAGAAACCCAAATGTCCATTAACTGACCAATGTTATTTACAATGTGGTCTATCCATACAATGGGATATTTTTCAGCTGCAAAAAGTACTAATATTGATACATGCTAGAATACAGATGAACCTTGAAGAAAACATTATGCTAAGGGAAAGAAACCACTCACAAAAGACCATATTACATGACTCCACTTATACAAAATATCCAGAAGAGGCAAATCTATAGAAACAGAAAGTAAATTTGTGGATGCCCAGGACTGAGAGGTTGCAGAGGCAATGACTACTAATAGGTATGAGGTTTCTTTTCGAAGTGATGAAAATATTTTTAAATTGACTGTGGTGATGGTTGTACAATTCTGTGAATAGACTAAAATACACGTGTACACTGAACACTTCAAGTGGGTAAACTGCATGATATATGTTATATTTCAATAAAGCTGTTATATGTATATACTTAAAAGTAGAGATCACAACGTTTGGGTCCCTTTAACGTGTGTTCCAGTAGAAACTGCAGGGTCAATCATAAAGATTGACGAGTGCTCCACATACACTTTTATTTAAACTTCATCCTCCCCTGAAGAGGAAGAAAATTAGGGAAAACCCACACCTCCTCCAAATCTGCTCTAGTTGAGGCCACCAATGCCCTCCTCTCCTCTGCCATGTTGCTAAATATAGTAGCCAATTCTCAGTTCCCACAGTACATGACCCACCAGCAGCCTCTGGCACAGTCACCACCCTCACCCCATCTTTTTAAAATATTATTTATTTATTTATTTTAAATTTATTTGGCTGTGCTGGGTCTTAGTTGTGGCACGCAGGATCTTTAGCTATGGCATGCAGGGTCTTTAGTTGCTGCATGTGGGATTTAGTTCTCTGACCAAGGATTGAACCTGGGCCCCCTGCATTGGGATTGTGGAGTCTCAGCCACTGGACCACCAGGGAAGTCCCTCACCCCATCTTTTTTTTTTAATTTATTCATTTATTTACTTTTAAACTTTTGACTCAGTTGGGTCTTTGCTGCTGCGCACAGGCTTTCTCTAGTTGCGGCGAGCAGGGGCTACTCCTCCTTGCAGTGCGTGGGCTTCTCAGTGCGGTGGCATCTCTTGTTGCGGAGCACGGACTCTAGGCGCACGGGCTCAGTCGTTGCAGATCGCAGGCTCTAGAGCGCAGGCTCAGTAGTTGTGGCGCATGGGCTTAGTTGCTCCACGGCATGTGGAATCTTCCCGGCCCAGGGATCAAACCCATGTCCCCTGCGTTGGCAGGCGGATTCTTAACCACTGGACCACCAGGGAAGTCCCTCACCCTATCTTGATAAATTGTTTTCACTTGATTTCCAGGACACACACTGCTTGGTTATCATCCTATCTTACTGCTTGTTATTTCTCCAACTCCTGTGCTGGATATTCCCTCTCACCTTCCCCAACCCTGCCCCTTAATGACTGTCTTACTGGGTTTGCAGCCTTGCGCCCACTCCCAAAGTGACCCCCAGTCTTACTGCTTTACATACCAACTCTATGCTAGCAACTTGCACATGGAGATCTTCAGTCCAGGCCTCATTCCAAATGCCAGACTCCTATATGCAACTGCTGACTTGGCATCTCCACTTGGATTTCTAATCTCAGATTCAACAGAGCTAAACTCCTGATCTCTCCCCCTCTCCCTGCCCCAAACCCCAGAAAACCATGCTCCATCTATAGCCTCTCCCCTCTCACTTGAGGGCAACTCTTTCCTTCCAGCCACTCAAGTCAAGAATCTTGACAGTCATCCTTGTCTCCTCTTTTTTATTTCCAACTGAGAAACATTGAACCCACCAGGAAATCTTGCTGGTTCTGCTTCAGAGTACTTTCAAACTACATCTCACCACCTCCCACTCTGGTTTGAGCCACCATCAGCTTTCACCTGGCTCAAGGAAACCACCTTCTGACTGGTCTCCCTGCTTCTACCCTTGTCCCCTACAGTCTATCCTCAACACAGGTTCCAGAGGTATCAGTTTAAAATACGAGTCTTACCGTGTCTCTCCTTTGCTCAACACTCTGTGATGGTTTCCTCTTCACTTGGAGTAAAGGTGAAACTCCTTACAGTGATCTGGCCCCTGTTATCTCTCATTTCATCTCTCACTGCTTTTTACCTTCCTCACTCCACCAGCCTCCAGGCCTCCTTGCTATCCTTGGACACACAGGGCTGTTTCCTTTGCCTAGAGCACTCCCAGATATATGCTTATGTATAAGATAAATAAGTCCCTTACTCCTTCAAGCCTTTAATAGCATTTCACCTTCTCAATGGGGCTTATCCTTACCACCCTATTTTTTTATTATTATTATTACCATTTTGGCCATGCCACGTGGCTTCCAGGATCTTAATTCCCCAACCAGGGATTGAAGCTGCGCCCTCCATAGTCAAAGCTCAGAGTCCTAACCACTAGGCTGCCTATTTTAAATGGCAACCTGACTCCCATCCCCACCCACACCCATTTCCTTTCTTCTGTTGCAACTTTTCTTTCACCATCTTCTAAAATTCTCCATGATCTACCTATTTACTATCTCTGTTGTTTGTTGTCAGAGTTCCAGGAGGGTGTATCTTTGTTCTGTTCAATGATAGATCTCAAGTACCTAGAACACAGCAGTTGCTCAATACACGATTATTGGATGAATGAATGACTGCTAAAAATCCCAATGGACCCATCACCTGCCAACATTTGTTTAATAGTAACTTTATGAGTTAAGGGCATAAATTTTTGTTACACAGAATTTTAAACAATACAAGAGTGGGGAAAATTGAGGTAAAGAGTTATTGCTGCTGTTTAATATTTACTGTAGCCCTAAAACATGCTAGATAACATGGAGGAGATTCTCTCAACTCCATGAGTCTTCAATGAAACTGTGGCTGTTGAGATATTTACACTTATGTAGCAAATGAAAGGTCACAGGTAAAGGAAGAGAATGTGGTATAGGTCTCCCAAGAGCTCAAGTACCAGCATTTGGAGCAGACAGGAAAGAGCAGATTACAGAGATGTCCATCTGACTCAAATGATCTTTGAGGTGTTCTGAGGTGGGTGTTTTTTTAGTTCCCCAACCAGGGATTGAACCTGGGCCCCTGGCAGTGAGAGCACCAAGTTCTAACAACTGGACCACCAGGGAATTCTCTGTTTAGAGTTCTATGGTGGTGCTTCTCCCTGCAATGATAGGTGAGATGGTCCTGAAATGGAGAAAGGGTCTAAAAATAGCCCATACTATAAAAGGAGAAAAGTTAAAGTAATCTATTTTGTTTACAACACTGGTCTTCTTGTAAGCAAAATGCATTGCTGAGTTTAGAAAAAAGAACACACTGATCTTACAACTTGCAATTGTAGAAATGTTATATGAAGTTTTCCAATGAGACTGTGGAAGCACTTCCATATCCTAAGTCAAAATTTTATACATTCAAAAACGTATTGTTATGGCATTTTCTGATTAAGCCTAGAAAGAACTCCCAAGGCAAAAGCTCCAAAGTAGTCACGTTATATTAGCTTCTTCTTGAGAATGACTTTAACAGGGGCTAATAATAGCATAGTTATTGCTAATAATAATATTCATAATAATAATAGCTAACAGCTAATAATAATAATACAGCTCTATATTAAAGAGCTATATCATCTTCTAAAAGACATGAGACAGATTCTACGTTCAAGCATTACCCAGGAGGCATGCAGCACCTGCTCAGAGGTGACAACTTCACCAAGCAGCATCGCATCATCCCTGTGCTCACAACTGCAGCTAGCACAGGTGGTGCTTGGAGTTAAAATTAAAATATAAAACCAGTAGTGACTGATTACGATTTATACCTCTGGACCTTCAGCACGGCTTGCATCTTTTTTCTAAGCATCTTTTTTTTTCTTTTTTTCTCTTTTCCATCTTTTTTTCTATTTTAATTACAGAAAGTCCATATCATGTCCCAATACTAGGTCAAGAGGAGGGCAGGAATTCACCCAGGCTGCTCAGGAACCACTGTGGTCTATGCTGGGTAATACTGGCCCACACAAGAACATCTTTGAGTTTTGCACTAGCTCATTATAAAGTTCTCAATATATTCAATATGATTCTTTATAATACGCTTTCGGGCAAACTTTAATGTTGCCCGGAAGTTTCATTTTTGTACATAAATATCATTTAAAAAGATGAGTAGCCCCACAAAATGTGAAGGATTGAATAAAACAATGTTTATCATCTTAAGCCCCAATGTACCTGTTACAACCAGTAAACTTTGTATCCGAAATATTTTATTATTATCATTAATTCCTAAAATGCAATCACACCCGTCCCTAGTTTGAAAATTTTTAGAGGCTCCTCCCAGCTCAGACCTAACTCCTTGGTCTTGGTAGTCCAAAATCCTTCATTAAGTCTCCCATCCTTCATTAAGGGTGGGGCTGATGGATGTCTGTTTTCAGAGCACGTGTCTAGAAATTGTGAATAAGTTATAGTTCAGGAAGTAATAAACTGCCATGGGAAATTCCACATAAAATTATTTGGATAGTTAGAACTTTTAAAGTATCATTTATACACAGGGAAATTTCTAACAGATCTTTCACTAAAATTAAATAATAGAATGAGAAAACATGCCTATAAGGAAACCTAACAGATTGAGTAAGACCAAAGTTGTCTTTCAGTTCCAGGAGCTCTGTCTCTAATCCTAAAATGTGTACTGTGTGGGGTGCAGAATACTATTTATATCTCAGTTGTAACAGCTCTTAAAAGCTAAAAATAGGGACCTCTTTGTGGAATAAAAAAGAAACTTTAGGGGCTTCCTAGGTGGCACAGTGGTTAAGAATTCGCCTGCCAATGCAGAGGACATGGGTTCCATCCCTGCTCCAGGAAGATCCCACATGCTGGGGAGCAACTAAGCCTGTGCGTAGAAAAAAAAAGAAACTTCATAACATCCATGCAATTGAAGGCTGGCTCTCAGTGAACTAGGAAATCTTTCAGGGTGAAGAAAACAAAACAATTTCCTATTGGGCAAAGTAGGGTTCCTGGCGATACCCAACTTTTTTTAAGGCTTATGACTTCCCCCCCCCCCCCCCCGATTCTTCAAGAATATTGTAAAAAGAGCCTATGGATTTTCTGCAAATGACTAGTGAAGGCTCGGGAGGGAGGGAGGAAAAAAGGAAGGAAGGAAGGGAGGGAGGGAGGGAGGGAACTCACATGCTCTTCATGGTATCTTGGGCCCTTAATACCTCACTTCCCATTCAAAGCCAAGGCTGTATAAAAGCACCAGTGGTTTGGCCTGGCAGCTCAGGACTCCTCTGGGGGCTCCACCTCCTGCCTCCTGCCTTGAACCACCTTGCCCAGCTCCCTGGTGCTTTGAACCCAGCTTCTGTCCCTCCAATTCTTCACCTAGATTAACCCCTTGATTTGACTGTACCACGGCCTTTGAGTTTGGTTTTATCCCTTAATCCTGTTTCATGGATTGGCTCCAGCACCTTGAACCTGGCCAGGCCACCCTCAGCTCACCCCTATGGAAGGAAGCCCGGCTGGAGATGCTGTGCCCGCCTCATGTCCAGGCCTTGAGGAAGTTTAGTCACAGGCAATGGAGAGTGATAGGTTTCCTCTTCCTTCTACCTACCAAATACATTTGTCTATTCCAAATGGCCAACAGTTCATTAACTGTGAAGTTTTATTTTTGGTCACTTTTTCATACTTATTTGGCAAGCATTATTGAAAAGTGATGGGCAAAAGCTTTATTTTTCAGGTGGCCACAGGATTCTTCAAATTATACATACATACACATTACATATATATCCTTTTGTTCTGAAATAGACCATTTGCCAACTGGAGTATTAGGGAGATTTTAGTCTTTAGAGGAAATCAGGTGAATGTGAAATGAGTTGTTAAAATTTAAGAGAAAATGTGTGACTATTAGGAATATCTACTCTAGTCAAAAAGGTAAAAAATTAGCTTTTTAGATAATACCAAATACATTGTATGACTTCACGAAAATAATTTTTTATTCTAACACCTTTACTGAGATATAATGCACATATCATCCAATTTACCCACTGAAAGCATATAATATCCACAGAATTGTGCAAGCATCACCACCATCAACTTTAGAACATTTTCATCACCCCAGAAAGAAACCCTGTACTCACTGGCAATCACTCCCCATTTCCACCCAGCCTCTCCAGCCTTAGGTCAACACTAATCTGCTCTCTGTCTCTACAGATTTGCCTATTCTGGACATTTCACATGTATGGAACCACAGAATATGTGATCTACAAAAATAATTTTTAATGTGGCCATTAACTGCTTCCACTAAAATGTTCAATTTTATTCTGTAAACATCCAAAGACTACCTAGGAAATTGAGGCCAACACACAACACACAAAATTGTGTCTTACTGATTACTATCAAATCCTAAACCTGTTACAGAATTAGATGCAGGGCGGCCTCTCCAGGCTTTCAGTGGCAGTTAACTGTCTATAAAAAGCAACATCCTTTAAGCAGGACTATACTACAATCCTTTCCATAATCTGGGTGTGTGTGTGTGAGAGAGAGACAGAGACAGAGACAGAGAGAAAGACAGAGAGAAGGGGGGAAGAAACAATGACAGTGGCAAGATTACAGTAGATTGAAGATGAAAACAACAGATTATATGCTCTACGTTCCTCCCTCCACTCTGTTCAGAATTTACCTAGCTTTACACCCATGGGATGATTACCTGTGGGGGGTTAGTTACAAGTGTCAGCTCTAGTATATTCTGACAGAGCAATGATTTCTGACAAACCCTGCATCCTAAAGCCTCCCCCCAGAATCTCCCAACACAACTTGCTTCTCTGCTTCCTTTGGGGTCTACATGAAGGTCATTTAATTGAGGTCGGAAACCCTCCAAGCAGAATTCTGACATGTCTTCAGGGTGCAGACACTAAGTTGGGGCACAGGACATTGGGAAGCCACCCCCATGTGCTCTGCCACACTCAAAGGTGAGACGCACAGCTTTCTGCGAGACCCCCAAGTATAGGCAGCAACATGTGACAAACAGGAAAACCACCACTGAGCAGCCTGAAGATCACCAAGAACATCCTTAAAGTTGGCAGGTCATTTTAAATTTTTTTAATATGGGTGGGTCTGGTTTTGGGGGCAAGGGAAATTTTCACATTAATGGTATGAATTCTGCACCATATTTTGACACCTTCAAATGCAAACAAGACAAAACAAAAAAAAGCACCCTGAGTCTGCATAATAAAAAGCCATTCATTTCTCCGTTTCCTGTCCAGCAGGAATAGAAAGCAATTCCAAGCCACTCTGCAAATACAGCCAAGGTTAAAGATTTTAGAGGAAAGAGCCTGCCAGCATATCATGCCCTAAATCACTGAAGCATTTCAGTAGACTGATTCAAAGTAATAACTAAGGAAAGAAGAAAGAAGAAACACCCTGTGAGATTTGTGAAAGTTCTATTGCAGAACAGGTTCTTTCTAGAACCATCTCAGAGAGGCTTATCATGTTGGACCCGATCTCTAGAGTCTGTTCCAAGTCTCACCACCAGACCCCCTCCGATTCAGTGAGGGTTGACTGCTCAAAGCCACCCTAGTGTGGTCACAATCAGCACCCCGCCCCTGCTAGGGTCTCGGCTTGGCAATGCAAGAGTTCTCTGGGTGACTATTTATCTCCACCCCCCAGACCCTTCCTAAATATCCATCCCTTCTTCCTTTAATCCCCATGGCTTCTACTCTCATGTGGCCTTCTCAGCCTTGCTGCCTAGAAAATGTTCCAGAGCCCAAGGTCCCTCAGGCCTCCTGCCCCGAGTTCCTTGGAGTAGGTAGCCCTGAATTGGGAGATCTCTTCTTTCTTCTCATCCTCAGCTCCTCCAGATGAAGCCCACAGTAAATCCCTCTCCAGACATATCTTGGAAATGATTAATCTCTCAGATTAACCGAATGGGCTCAAATATAAAAATATTTTTAAAAAACAGTAGGGTCGTTAAAGAGTGACAGATTTAAGCGCCATCTGGGCTCGCTGGTCAGGGTGGCGCGAATTCCATCAAACGGCTGAACGGTGCGCGATCTGGGAATCCCATCTGTTTTATCTAACATGAATCAGTCCAACGGTTTGGCCATTTTGATGTTAGAGTTGTTTAAAGAAAACCCCAGACATATAATACTAATAGTTTTTTCTTCCTCTAAACTTCTAGAAGGCAAGTTACATGCTTGATTATCACAATTAAAGAAAGAAATGAAGCTTGATTTGATTCTAAGAGCAGCCCTAGTGAAATTCTAAACAGACTTTTTTTTCCTTAAAATGATTATTTTCACAGTTTTACTTTTTTTAAACCTTTGGGACCATATATAGAGAATTTTCTTAGGGTTATCATATGAAAGTTTACTTTAATATTTTTTTTTCACTGAAAACTATATTGATAAGATTTTGGATCTTGCAGAACAGCAAATTTGGGGGTCCTTTCTCATTTTAATTCTTCCTTCTCTGCTCCCCTCAATGAAAATATCTTTAATGAAAATAATATGAAAGTATTATAATGAAAAGTAATCAAGAATATCACTTAGACAATTTTAATTATTCTTAATAAACATGTATTTCTTTTTTTTGAACAAGTAAATTATTTTCCTAGTTTTTATAAATTGCTTTTAACCTTAAGCACTTTGGACTGCTTCCCTGTCTTGCTGTGCTATAATAATTCTTAGAAACACTAATCAGATTTTCCTGTGCCCAATAACATAGTTCTGTTTCTGAACCATAGCAGTAAATTGTCCCAAAACAAATACTCTGGCTACCTAGTCTTTAACAAGCAGTGGGAAAATATTATTATTAAGACTAAATATATTTTGTCTGTTTTGAGATCTCATAAGAAAAAAATCATATTGTCAACTACAAATCAAACTATCCTTTAGTTGGAAAATACTCTTCTGCTATGATATTGTGATTATAATTTTTATCTTTAAAAATATGGGGGATAATTTTCCTACTTTTTCTATTTTATTATGCTATAATATAGCATACTATATCTTACATGTGAAACACATGAAAACAGCAATCATACAACAAAAATTCACACAGCTATGCATTAAAAGGGGGACTGCACATTATCACATGATTTTATTCCTATTTTTTGTCATCTTTTATAGCTATTATGTGGAACCAAAATAAATTCTTAAATCCTAGATTTGTGGTTTTGAGTCATTTTACATGCCAAATATATTTCCTAAAACACAGAATCTTCTGGAAATATAAAGCTGGCACTATGTGGTATGTTACGAGTACATGCATTTATTGTTTCCTCATCTATAAAACCAGGATAATAATATCTTCCTGTAGAAGTCTTTCAAGGACTATATGTAATCATGTTTGTAAAAGTACATTAAAAATTCTAAAGTGCTGTGCAAATGTAAGGTGTCATTAGTAATCATAATAACAATAATTCCATATTCTTATGGAACAAAAACTACTGAAAAATAAAACATCCTTTCTCTAAATCTCCCTTATGATTAAATAAAGAAGCACATTTATATGAATTCTTTCTAAAGCTGCATTTCACAATTGGCTTTAAAGTATCCACTTCAGGGAATGACAAAGATTCAGAGAAAAAATTTTCTACAATTGACACATTTTTAAATGCAGACGCAAATTGTCATACACTTTATTTGTATCCTTTACTTTCCTAAAAGTTGCTGTGGCGAATTCAGAATTCTAAAAAGCACATGAAAACTTTTGTCTGAGGGGACTGGTCCCAGAGCTGAATCAGGATTTATCTCACTAAACGCTAAACGTCAGTGGTCAAGAGTTATAATACATTTAGGTCACTGATAAAGGCAAATGCTGGGAACACAGAGGTTTTCTCCTTTTCCTTCAAGTTTATACAATCAAAAAAAGAGGAGAGAATTTTTTGGAGGATAAAAGCTATTTACAAAGTCTTTAAGGGGAAAAACTCTGATTATTAAAATTTCATTAAATTTGCAGTCTTATCCCTCCCTGCGTTACCTGAAACAAAAGAAATGGTTCCCAGCATCGGGCCCAGTGTATTCTTTCCCTTCCCCTATGGGGACCTAGCCTGGCCATGCTCCTGGAATAGCAGTAGTGAACGGGATCCGTCCAAACCCAAGTCTTGTGACACTGGAGCAGCTCAGGTTGCCCCTGTAAGATGCCAGCTGGCTTCTGCACAAAGGTGTCGAGCTTTGTATGTCGTTAATCCCTTTGGCTTTCTCGGCATCCCCAAGTCATGCGGACACGCACTGGGCACTTCTATCAGGTGGCCACAGTACTGAGGTCTGGTCCCCATGATTGTGTGGTGCCCATATCCCTAGGCATATCCCCAACTCCAGGTCCTGGAACATTCACTAAGTGCGCGTACCCCCCAAAAGCGCTCAGTTACACTTGGTTGCAAGCTGGTTCTGCTACCCAGCAGGGGAATATGAGGACACACTAGGCCATGGGATGGGGGGTGGGCAGTAGTGACTGCTTCAGGTAAAAATGACAAGCAGTTACAGTCCTGGGAGAACTACCACAGTGACATTCTTCCTTGGCCAGGTAAAATGACCTTAATGAGGCAGTGTGCATTCAAAGATGCCAACCAGAAAATGTTATTATTGATATTTTATACCCACACATGTGGCTAGTATCAAACAAAGCCCTGTTTGCTCCAGTTTCATACAGACATACAATTTGTTTGCTCCAGTTCAATCAAAGGATGCCATTTCTAGGGGTTATAAAGTATAAGAAAATATTCCCCTTGGGGTGCACCTGAGTAGCACAATGTGAGCTAAGAGGAGTGGTAAGCTTGTACTGCCCCGTCTTCTTCTAGCATATTCCTTGACAAAATAACCATATTTTGAAACCATGGGTTATTTAAATGTATCTCATTCCCCATATCTGGATGTATCTGAGTAATTTTATTTAACCTTGGTTTAAAGAAAATGCTCAGTGTCCTGCATCCAACCTGAGATGTTTTTTCATTGTACCAACAGTGACTATCTCGGATCTCAGCACTCTATTTTGAGCCACTGAACAGTGGCCTATTTAAAAGTAATATAAACAAAAAAATCACATTACAAGAAAGAACAACACCAATAAATGAATAAGGAAAGTGCTTGTGCGACCTGAAAATACTTAATTCTCAATAATGTCTCATTATCTCTTACCAAAACTAGTGTAATGTGCCGTGAGATTGGGAAATATTTTATAAATATGCTGTACTTTACACATTATTAAGTCAGATGGTGGCAAAAGATAAAATGGTATGACCCTTTGTTGGGTTATCCCATAAATCTGTACTTTTAAATGTGACAATTTGTCAAATTAGTAATATGAACGAAAAAAAAAGCTTTCTCCTATCCTAAAAAAAATCTCTATTTTCTACTCATTATGACCACTGCCTGACAAAAACAATGTTTTAAACACTTAGAAAACATAAATCTATTTTTCCAAGAATAATTTCAACAAAATAGGACGAACGGCCTAACATCAGTAGCTAATGATTCTCGATGACAGTAGCTACAGGGAAGAGACACCAGAAGAGATTTAGAATCTACTTTGGCTCAAGATAATTGATGAAACGCTATTCCCCTTTGTTTTAAGAAACACTGTTAGCAGCTGTATCAAACTTTTAAAAATGATTTTGAGTGCTAACATCCAGTGAATTTATTAAAAATCACACAGCACGATTAAATCTGTGCTGAGATGTATCTTAAATAATCCCAAACTTCCAAAACTTCTGTGGCTTTGGTAAAAGCATCATAAAGTATGCGACAACCAGAGTAAACCTCTTTAAAGAGACAAAATAGCAAGGAAAGGTCAGGGAGCCAAGCAGGTCAACAAAGTCCTTCTTCCCTGTTTGGGGTCATTCTTCCCTCCAGCACTGATTGGTCTCCCCGTAAATTCCACATTAGCTCCTCCCTTCAGCAGCAGCAGAAACACTTGAACTGCCTTCCCTCTCCACAAAAGTTTAGTCTGCTGATTGGGCATGAAACAAAGGGAAGACAGCAGGGGTACAATTTATAAGGGGGCAGGCGAGGTTGACAAGCTATTGTGCTCTGGAGGCATCCACAAGCTGTTAATTCTATTTTAACATCGTTAATAAGACTGTTAACACATCAGACTTTGTTTAGAGACCTTGAAAACATCAACAAACTATTAAACGACCCACTCGAAATAAAATAGTATCCACTTTGAAAGTATCAAAATCATACTTTTTAAAAAAATCCTTAAGATGAAAAGACTAAAGGAAAAAAAGGGAAATTTATTACTGTAAAATGTGTGCAAAGACTCCAAATTCTTGTAGTCAATAGTCTTGAAACATTCTTTTTAATTTTGATATCATCTTTGATCTAGGGATTTTCCAAATAAGGAAGTTACATCAAAACACAATCACTTCCTTGTGCATATGCAAAAAGGGATTAAAAACACACAAGTTTAACCAAATATTTTAAATGAATAATTAGTCTTTCAATTAACTGCAGTTAATTTTGCAACAGAATAGAAAAATGTTTTGATCTCAGTCTTCAAAGAATTAGGAAAACACTCCATTATATTTATAAGGGCAGTTTTTATATACCTTCATGTCCAACTAAAAAATTGTTGAGTACTTTCAGTAAGAGTGAAAAGCTCCAATTCATGACTTAAGGAAAATAAAATTTTCTAAAAATTACTATTTTTCTCTTAATTTTAAGAATTAAGACTATTCAAAGTGAAAAGTATCATGCTTAAAATCAGAGACTAAAAATAAGCAATAATCTATATTCAAAAATAAATGTATGTAAAGAAGAAATTCTCCTTTGAATTTTTGGGTGTAAATTTATTTTTCAGTGTCAAACTTTTTTTTCAGTTAAAATAGCATACTTCTTATGGGATAATCTCCTAAAATTATTATAATTGGCATTTAACTATCTTTTCATTCAAAGCAAAACAGACCAAAATATATAGGAAATAATTTGTAGTAATTTTTAAAACTATTTTTGGACACTGTATATATCTGAAATCTAATGACAGAAAAAACTTAGAGTGTTCTGGATGTGGCTTAAAGTATTGATTTTCCAACACACTGTAATACAAATATGTAGGTGTTAATTTTAAATATATCTGATTTAAAAGAACAATTATTTAATACTCTTGCCAGCATGGGAGAGAAAAATAAAAAAGCACAAGAAATTATGATAGCATCAAATTATGAAGAAGGGATATACAGCTTTTAGAAGAGGACAGAGAATCCTCGGGAATATTTTATTTTGACTCCTTTGAGTGCTGCTGTTTGTTGGTGGGCTTGGGTGGGGGGAGACAGTGAATGAAAAGACGGTAGAGAATATTCATAGGGAAGGACATAAATATGAGAACACAGACGTGTAAACTTCTGGGCAAATGCTGAGGCAACTTAAACGCATCTTCGCGCTGAACACTCATACGTACGAGAGCGTGCTCTCAACAGGTCAAAGGACCAATGCGCAGAGGCTGCTGTGTACAAGGCGTGGCGACTTCGGGTGACACAGTCTGGGAAAGCATCAATCACCACACGCTTTGAAAAGTGGAAACCGAGGCAGTAACCCTGAATGATGACCGCCGGAGGAATAATATTTGGCTGCCACTGTTCAATCGCTCTTCCCAAATACAATGCCGTGCTTATTTCTCCGGCTTCCTGCAATCTTTCATGTTTCACACGCACATATTTCAATCCAAGTGTTTCAGTTGCCATAACAACTTCATAAATTTGTTCTCAGATGTCCCTTTTAATCACATCATTTACGAAAAGCTGGATGGGTCAGGACAGTGCCTCAATTTATCCGGTTCACACCTGGCTCCCGAAGAGTCTCGGTATTTGTTCCTTTTCGCTAAGCTCAAACACCTGAAAATAATGTCACTATTCCTCTCTCTCCATAGGCGAGGCAGATTTCTTTTAAATAATCTGTTTGTGTGTGGCCTTATTATCAAGTTTTTAAAACCCAGGCGACATAATGCCCAGGAATCGTCCTCTGGTTCGTGAAGTAGTGGGACTGCGGTCACTGCCCAGTGGTGTACAGCAGGGCCCTACGCACAGAGCGGCCGCTTTATTTCCAGATATAAATTATTTATGCCACCAAACAGGTTTTTGATAGAATCCTAGCAATTTTAATTGGCTTCTGGTGACTACTACTACCTAGCACTTTTAAAATATTATCTACCTTATGATGGGAAAATGAAACTATGCTAATTTATAACAGTTCCAATGGCATGCATTCATTTTTTAAGTACTCTGGAATATTTTTGGATTTTGTTCCAATAAAGAATAAGGCATAATATCCCTGGCACCGTTAAATAAATGACTTTTGCCAACATCAACAACCAAACAATGGGAAACAAGACTCCACCAACAAACGTGGGGGGGGGGGGCGGCGGGGGGTGGTGTAAAGAAATTCGGCCGGGCTTTTTGCATATGTAGCGAAACCGAAGGCACTTCCCCAGAAGGTATTGAAATGCACAGATAAGAACACAAAAGGCCCTGAAGTGGTTTTGAGGGTAACAATTTGATATTAAACACAGCAGATGGAAACACGTGAAAGTCCACTTAAGTGAACTTTAGAATGCTCAAGTGTAAAATAAAATCGAGTGTAAAAGACAAGTTAGGGCAATTTGACGATTCTAGAGTTTTATTTTTAATTGTACTCTGTTTGTTAGAACAGAAATACATACATTTAAACTTAGAAGAATTAGCTGGAGGGGGAAAACACTGTTTATAACCCCATCTGTCGAAAATTAAAATGCAGGGTGTATGATATGCAACTAAGTACCAGAAAAAAGTAAATATTGGTTATATTTAGGAAAAAATATAAGAACAGATGTTATATAAAAAGTTAGATCTTTTACTTCAAAAAATACTACACATGATCAGTTCCTTGCCACAGGGAAAACAAAAAACAAAAAGCAAATCTCTTTTAATTATGTAAAGAGTGAAAAGAAGGTAGGATTCTTTACCTTTGAATACTAAATTAGGAAACAACAGCATCAAAGGCAGGCTTGATCTGTTCTGCCTGAAAAATTAATAGGCCTGACAGTCTTCTACAATAGCTTCTCGAGTTGCAAAAAAAGAAGCTCTAGTGACACCAACAGTCCCGGGAACAAAATGCAGCTGTGAAGCAGGGCTTGGGGTTGGGGGAGGGCTTTTTTGTTTGTTTTGGGGGTTGTGGTTTGTTTTTCTTTCCTCACAACAGTATAAGCCTTCAGCCATAACCCTACAGAGTATCTGCCCAGTGCTCTCACCCCTTCCACCGGCTTCCTCTCCCTCTCTCACCCCAGCGGGGAGAGAGAAGGCCCCGCTGCCAGTTGGGGAGAAGGCCTGCAGCTATAAGCGGGCCTGGCTGGGAGGCCCGGCCACCCCAACCCCACAGTTTCAAAGGGCAGGGAGTTGAAAGGAGGGGAGGACCGCGAGAGGGGCAGGGATGCCGAGGAAAGACATCAATTCAGCATTCCTCAGTGGCTTCAGATCTTCACACTTGTTTTCTTTCCCCCCTTCCCTCCTGGAAGGGTGAGGCGGGAACCAGCACTTCAAAGGGGAAACTTTCTTGGTGCTTGCGTGGAAGGACACGTTAGGTAGCTCTGGCTCTTCCCACCAGCGTGATTAACACTAGAGGTTGTTATTATTTTTGACAAAAATTATCTCTTTAAAAAAAAACCACCTTTCATCTCCTGAGTCACTTGCTGATGAAGCTGTTGGAGTTAGAGAGGGTGGGGAGGGTGACAGCACAATAGCCGGCCCTCGCTCAGCCCCTTCAGAAAAATGTAAGGAACACCTCTTAGAGCAGGGGCAGGCAGGAAGCCTTCTGCTCGCACATCAAACTCTCATCCTTGTCTTTTGTCCACCACCTCTCTGGACCCCACTCCAGTGGTAGGGAGTAGGGAGGGCCGACAGGGGCTACAGCTTCAACGGAAAGGGGAGGGACGGAAAAAGATTGCCAATTCAATAGTAGGAAACCAACCGTATGGGGCAGGATAAGGCAGGCGCACTGACTTGGGCTCTGTGTCTGGGACTGAGAGGAAACATGGAGGTTCAAGGCAAGTGCCTCCTAATGAAACAAACTTGGCTTAGTTACTGGGAAATGCTGATAAAGAAACTAGCTGAAGACAACTATTTAAAGATGAAGGAAAGCAGAGCTGCTTAAAGTACTCAATAACAAATCTTAATTGCTCAAAACAAAGCAGCTGAGTTTCAAGAGCGCTTAAGAGGCCTTTCAGCTGTAACTTGCAGCACAAAGCCCTTGCAATATTATCTTTAAAAAAAAAAAACAGATTTTCAGGATCAAGGAATGAGTTAGAACTTTACCTTTTTTAAGGGTTTTTTTTTTTCTATCTCCGCCGGCTTCCCGCAATTAAGTCAAAATTTAGATAACGTTACTACAATTTAACTACAAGCCATTATTTTACTGCCTTTTTAAAAGCAAGTATAAGGGAAAGAGACCCACGTACCTTAGTCCTAAAAGGCTCAAAATCTGAATTTAAAGGAATAAAACATTCCTGAACAATTACATATAAAGTCAAGAAGGATTTTTGAAAGAGCTATCAAAAGACAATATTTGTATAGAATTTGAGCATTAGCAGCTAGCCTGACACAGCAAAACCATTGTATTTTCCACTAGTTTTGTTTTGCTATATACAGCTGTGTTTTCACAGATGCAAAGCCATGTGTCTCCACCAAAAGGTCTAGCCTTCCCTTCAGATGTGAATGCAGATCAAAGGTTCAAACGCAGAAATACAAGATCCTTTTCCCTTTGGAACATGTTTTTATTTTTCTGCAGTGGCTGCAAACCAGAATTTCCATCTGTTGTCCTTCTGCAGTGTACAGGTTAACCTTAACAGTGGGGCTCAGAGCACCGTTATCTCAGCTAAGAAGTGCACAGATGAAGCACGTCTGCATGGACGCTCCAAACACTCCCCAAGATGTCCACACAGCTGAGACAGAACTGAACCAGGCAGTAGCAGAATCCATTTTAGTTGATAGATAGAAATTTTCTTATTTCTTTGAATACTGAAACAGACTAAAATTTTAAGATGGGTTTTGTTTTTATAACATGCACCTTGATAAAGATAAAATCAGCTGATTTCCTACCTATCCCTTCTCCCTCCTATCTCCAGGTATTTTGCATCTGAATCTCGGCTTATGGAAAATTCTCCAACAGTAGAAAATAATTTCATAAAATAACTTGCTAATCTTAAGTGATTTAAAAAATTTCACTACAAATTACTAACCCATAATTTTTAATGGAAATGTTTTAAACATTTCTTTTATCTATTACCTTTTTAAAAAAACTCCTTTTCCCTCAATTTCCATTTCTTCTATTGAACACACCCTCAGGATGACTGAAGAGAAACAAGTTTCCCTCTGTTAACTACTCTAAAAATGGATTTACTGCCATGTAAACATATGCTAAGGATAACAGTAAAAATATAGCACTGCAGCTAAAAAGGTGGGAGGGCTTGGAAGGTAGTTTTGGCAGATTTTTAAACAGACTGACAGACCTATCTACCTATCTGTAGAAGATCAAGAGACTAGAGGGATGAATGGATAGGTGGAGATGGCAGATACAAAGCTTTGGCTAGTCCCTAGAGATTTTACAAAAGCCCCAAGTGGAAAATGGCAGGGACCAGTCCTAACACTTATGTGTGAGTGCCATCTAGTGGTCTGCCTAGAACTGCACCCTGGTCTACCTACACCTAGAAACACTCCACCCTATGTCTGTGGTTCCCTACCCCTATGTCCCTGCTCCACTCTGGCTCATTCCAGCACTCCCAACCCTCCTGCCCACTAACTGCAGCTTTTCTGCCCTAATATAAAGCCCCCAAAAAGTCTCAGAAAACAAAATAAGAGGGATGATCCCAAAGGTTGGACTGGGTCTGCAGAAGCAAAGTGTGTTATCACAGGTGTCCCCCCAACAAAGGGCTGCTTCCAAGCCACGTGGGGAAGCTTAAAAGGGCTGCTTCTACATAAAGAAATGCTGTGACCACATCCAAGGACCAGACTAAATAAATAGGGAGCCCTGTTGTCTACACACACGCACTCTCTGGTGTCAGTCTATTAATCTTTCTAGGGGAAAAGAGCTCTTTGGACATCGATATTCCTCCGTAGGTACTGAGAGGTAGAGAAAGAGTAGTCTGTTACACTGAAAAGTCCCTATTTCAGCTCTTATTTTCCAGCTCAAGTGACTCAGAAAGGTGAAGACACTCCCCCCCCCAAGACAACCCAGGGAGACAAGAACTCATCATCCCCTCCTGCTCTGAGAAGGGGTCGCTGAGAGGAGGGTAGACAGGTCATGAAAGAATAAGGGGGACAACCATGTTTCTTGCAGACAGAGCTGGGGTGAGGCCCCTGCCAGGGCACACAGAGACTCACAGAGCTTAGTGGTAAAGTGAGGGACTGATTTTTCTTAGATGACCCGCCTCATCTCTTCTCCCCTCTCCTTTCACTTTAATAATTAGAGTATATATACCGTTACCTCGCACACACCGATCACAGCTCACACGTGCTAAGCTCTTTCAATCTTATCTCACCGAATCCTCACAAAAACTCTCTGAAATCCTCCCCATGTCATAGATGAGGAAACTGGACTAGAGAGAAGCGTTGCCAGCTCACCACCAGCATGTGGCAGCGCTGGGATTAAGGGTGGGGGTCTGGCTCCAGGCTGTGCTGCCTTCACAGGAGCACCTTTCCCCTCTGAATGAAAACATGGACACTTAAAGCTTTCAGTGGTTAACGAGGCTGCTTAGGGACAAACAGGGTCGGCTCTCAGATATGCAAGGTGAGGGCTGCCTTGTAGTAAGTGCTCCCCCAAGGGTATGTGACCTTGGGCAAGCCATGTGATGTCAGAGCATGAGTTTGTCCATCGACAAAATGGGGATATGCTATCTGTCTGTCCACCTCAGAGGAGTTGCTGGAAATGTGATGAGATCACGTGTGAGCAAGCTCTGTGAAGAGTCAGGTCCAGTGGAACGGAAGTGTATCATTTTCATCCTGTAAGACCATCCCTGCTGCCTGATGTCTGACTGGGGAGGGCTGTGCCACAAACTGACCACAGGCACCAGAAGCAAGGCCGTCAGTTTCCATACTTCACCTACTTATTTTGATTTTAAGTTCCATGGAGGACAGACACCTGCCCTCCACAACAATGTGTCGTTTACTGGGATGAGAGAGGATGCCACCCGTTATACCACGGCCCAGTGGGCAAACCTGGAATTAGGAAGCTTGTCTTATGAATGATAATGAGAAACAACAGTGCTGGTATTAATCCTACTGGACAAACGCAGTGGTTACTAGCTCAAGCATGTTTCCTTGCAGTGCCCCTCGCCCCTTGGGTCACTGGAGGCCTCGTCCTGAAGGACCTAGACGTGTTCGTGGAGGCCCAGGAGAAGAGGAGATGCCCAGAGCCGACTCTCCTGTCCCAGTCACTAGAGGCCGCTGTCCTGGCCTCATTCTGTGAGTCACACACCTGACAGTAACAAGATGCAACAGTGCAGCACGCGCCATACTCCCACAGGTTCTTTTCCCCTCCCAGCTTTACTGCGATATACTTGACATATAATACTGTGTATGTTTAATGTGTACAATGTAATGATTTGATATACACATATACTGCAGAATGATCACCACAATGAGGTTAGTTAACACATCCATCACTTCACATAATTACTATTTGTGTGTGTGCAGTAAGAACATTTAAGATCTACTTAGGCCTGGCAAGGAGGAGAGTTCTCAAGACATATCAGATGTTACACAGAAAGAATGGGCTTTGGAGTGGGTCTGGGCCAGTATCCAGTTCTGCCAAGCATCCATGTGTGATCCTAGCAAAACACTTAACTCTCTAGGTCTTGTGCTCATCCAGTATGAAACGGGGATGACAACACCTGTCCTACAGAGCTGGCATCAGACTTAGATGATGTATTCATGAAGCTCAAAGCCAACCTAGGAGTGGGGACTCAGTGCATATTCGTTGACTGGCAGAAAGGAGGGAGGAGATCACCAAGAGATGCTGGTGGTGTGCATCGCTGTGGGAGCTATACCGAAAGGACTCGAAGCACTGTCCATGTTCCCCCTGCCCGTGCTAAACAGGCCAACTGAGCACAGCTGAATGCTTAAGAACACATTAAGGGGACTTCCCTGGTGGCTCAGTGGTTAAGAATCCGCCTGTCAAGGCAGGGGATACGGGTTCGAGCCCTGGTCCAGGAAGATCCCACAAGCCACAGAGAGACTAAACCTGTGCAACACAACTACCGAGGCTGTGCTTTAGAGCCCATGAGACACAACTACTGAGCCCACATGCCACAACTACTGAAGCCCACGCACCTAGACCCCGTGCTCTGCAACAAGAGAAGCCACCACAATAAGCCCACGCACCACAACGAAGAGTAGCCCCCAATCACTGCAACCAGAGAAAGCTCACACGCAGCAACAAAGACCCAATGCAGCCAATAAATAAATACATTAAATACATAAATTTATTTTTAAAAAAACCACACACATTAAGGTTCTGAAGCCGGGCAGACCCAGACATACAGGTCGAGCTTCTCTACCTGTTCTCTCAGTAACCTTGGCCAAGATTCTAAACCTCAGTGAACATGTTTTCAAATCTGTAAAGCGGGGCTGATAACACGAGCAAGCTTATAGGGCTGTTCTGAGGCATAAAAGTAGGTAAAGCACTGGGTACAGGTCTGGAACATGTGTGGCAGTGTGAGGTTTGAGATATTAACCATTGGGTTTGACCCTGTGGGATTAATGTCAACACTGTTATTTCTCATTATTATTAATAAGACCAGTTTCCTGCATTTCAGTTTTGCCTCTTGGGCTCTAGCAGTGAGGACCCTAGCCATTTTACCTTTATTAAAATAATATTTACTTAATTTACTGAAACTCCCTGGCTGTCCAGTGGTTAGGACTCTGAGCTTCCACTGTAGGGGGCATGGGTTCGATCCCTGGTCCAGGAACTAAGATCCTGCAAGCTGCGTGGCTTGGCCAAAAAACAAAACAAAACAAAACAAAAAACACTACTTAATTTAAAAACTGTGACTTGTCTCAGTGTGGCTCACCACTAGCATTGAGGCTAGAGGCTCTGTGCTCTGCCCACTTGTAACCACTGCTCTGTGATTGCTTTGGACACTTTGATAGTGAGTAAGGTGACAGTGACATGGAAGCAGCATAATGTAAATGGGAAAGGGAAGACTGGGCCAGAAGATTTGGGTTGGACAGGCCACCCTGCCACACACGGGGTTTGGGGTGAGGGTACATGGCCCAGCCAGGCCCTCCTCTTCGCAGCCCTGGCTCAGTCCTGCATGTGTGTGGACATGCCAGTGTGCATGTCCAAGCTCTATGCCTCACTTCCCAGCCCTGCCCCACCCTTCAACTACCCCTCGGGTCTGGGATGCAAATGCTGCTACTGACACTATCTGCCCACTAGGATGGACCACCTACTGATGCCCAGCTAACGATGACATTTCCCAGTCTCTCCAATGTCTGGGTATATTCACAGGACGATGTTCTGGTTGATGAGGTGTGGTCAGAGTGAGCAGAAGTATGGAGTCCCCTAAAAGGAAGGAATGTATCCTCCCATTTCCTGTGGGATGGGCCAGGTCTGAGCAGCCTTCTTAGGTAAGAAGGATGCCATGTGCTGAGGATGTAAGAGCCACAGGATAAAAGGAACCTGCATCCTCACTGAGTCACCATGTGAGCCCTCCACCACCTACCCACAGTTTAAGTGAGAGAAATTATCTTTGAGAAAGGCACTGTATTTGGGGGCCTTTTTGATCACAACACTCAAACCTGTATCCTGACTTACATACTAGTTACTGGATGCGTCTGAATGAAATATGGACACCTAGCCGACTATGCCTAGTATACCAGAACTTGACTCAATCTAATTTTGAGCAGAAGGAACAAGTAAACCAAAGCTATCCTGTTGATCCATTCAGACATTGGACCGTTATGGGATCCCAAAGCAAAAGGGGAGGTTAACAAAAACAAGCAAGGAGAAGGAAAGGGGGAAAAAAACTGGAAAATAAATGGAAAGCCAAGAAAAGGAGAAAATAAATCATAGCAGCTTCACGTGTGGTGTTTTTAAATTTTCAAACAGATGTAGGTGATTGAGGAGATATTTTAAAATGAAACATTATTTCATTTGATCATTACAATATTGGTAAAATGAACACTGTTACCTTCAGGTGAGTAAACTGAGGCACACTTTTCCAGGATTTACCAGTGAGTAACTTCAAGTCCAGATTCCAAGCTTCCTTACATGCTCCCTCCCATAGATGCTTTCATTTCTTTCATTCATTTTTGTCCCTAGATTATCAGCCTCATGACAGAGACTCCTCAGTATCCCGTTACTTAATCCTGCTCTTTTTAAAACAGCACATCCATCACGACACTTGCATTCTGAAACATCTATAGGTGCTCCTAGTTGCCTGCAAAGCAACATCTATTTAAAATCCTTAGCCTAGAGGTCCAAACTCTCCAAGCCTGACCCAAACGTGACTTTCTGATCTCATTTCCCACCACTCCCTACACACACCTCTGCCTTCAATTGGCTTATCTTTTGCCAGCATGAGGCACATCTTCCTGCCTCCGTGACTGCAGGCACATAATTCCACCTCCCCAGCACTATCCCCCTTCTACCATGTGTGTTCAAAGCTTACTCATCCTGGAAATGTTACTGTGTCGCCACCTGCTCGTCATCTTTCAGGTTGTGTCTCCCCCAGCTCGTGACTGCAACTCCTCCCACCTTTCTATCAGCCACCCCAGGAGGCCAGCACAGTCCTTCCCACTTGGTAGAGCGGTACCCATTGTTTCACTTGACTGATTTACAAGGAGAAATAAGCTTCAGGGGCATCTCGCCTCCAGGGCCCAATCAAGAACCGATTGTTCCCACACAGAGCCCTCTGAGAGGCTTCTCCCAAGAGTGTGGGGGTGAAAGAGGACGTGAACCTCCTGAGCAGTGTGAGGGTTACTGCGGGCTCCCACACTGCCTTTTCTCATCTCACCCACCCTGCTTCCTCCATGCTGCACCCACAGTTTCCACTTTTGGCAAATGGATGCTGGCTAGCAGGGGCTGCGTTATCATCCCTTCCCAGGGGTATCTGCATTTTAATAGAACTTCCCTCTTTGGGGAAGAAAGGCTTGCTCAGAATATCTAGCAAGTCATACCAGAAAGGCCAGTGTGGGTGCTCAAATGCTAGAAAAGGAAGAGTCAGTCCCGTGTGAACGCATATTGGTTACTGACTACCCCAAGATCCACTCTACCTCTTGAGAATTTGCCTCATCCTGCCCATCGCTTACAGTCTGCTGGAATTACCATCAAGGCGCCCAGCTCTCTCAGAGCCAAATGGTGGACACAGGCCAATCAGACCCTCCCTTCCTGGAGTTTGCATCTTGTGCTGGCAGAACATCCATTCTGGTAGCTGAGCTGGGAAAGATGGAGGAGTGGTGCTGATGCCAAGATGCCTAAGCTGCCTTCCCACCGATTTTGTGTGTCCCCATATCCTTCCAGTAAATCCCCCTTTTGCCTAAAAGAGCCAATTCAGTATTTGTTCCTTGAGAATTTTTGTTGCCTAAAAGAGCCAGATTCAATCTGTTGATTAATCAAGAATCTTTTTTAATTAGCTTTTATTGAAGTATAGTTGATTTACAATGTTGTTAGTTTCTGTCGTACAGCAAAGTGAATCAGTTACACACATACATATATCCACTCTTTTGTAGATTCTTTCCCCACATAGGGTCATTACAGAGTATTGAGTAGAGTTCCCTGTGCTGTACAGTAGGTCCTTATTAGTTATCTATTTTATATACAGTAGTGTGTATATGTCAATCCCAATCTCCCAATTTATCCCTCCCCCTACTTTCCCCCTTGGTAACCATAAGTTTTTAACCAAGAATCTTAACTGATAGAAAGTCACAACCCAGAATTACATTTCATTCAAAAAAAATATTCAATTCTTGCCATGTACTCAGCACCAAGACAGGTGCCTGTTTGAAAGCAGGTACAGGACTATCTCTACCCTCCAGGAGGTTTAATTTGATATGAGGGACAGAAAAGGGTGCAAAGAACAACAATCACACATGAGTAAAGCCATAGGGATGTGGAGGAAGGGTGTCTGTTAGCTGGATGGCTGTGGGTGAAAGGTAAGACTTCCTAAAGTAAGGTGATATCTGATCTGCAGGATTTCACCAGGGGGAAAATGGGGAGAAGGACCCTGCAGGCAGAAGGAACAGCATGAGCAATGGCAAGGAGATGGAAAAGAGCAGGGGTGTCTCATTATAGTAAGAATTTTAATGTGACCAGAGGATCAGGTACAAGGGGTGGAAAGGAGATAATTCTGGAAAGGCAATTTTGGGTCAGTGTATACCTTTATAAAGAACACAGTATGGCCATGTAGAGTCTTCAGTCTTCAGTGTTGGGAGCTATAGCAACTTTTAGAGAGTAGAGCAATGAGCTTTGTACTGAGAAAGCTCCTTCTGGAAGATGGAGGGGAGGGAGGAGGGACCAGCAAGAGGGAGACAGCAAGGGCCAGGAAAGAAGCAAGGAGGGGATGGTGGAGCCATAGTGAAGATATGAAGAATCAAAGGGGTTGGATGGAGTCAAGGATAACTCCAACGATTTCAGCCACAAAATATGGAAATGTGGCTTCAGAGCTGTGGCTTGAGTGGTACAACCACCAGGATAACACACCTAACACACAGACCTCCCTGCTTACCTTACTCCTCAGAAGAGCACATTTAATTTGGCCAAATCAAGATTCAACCTCCCCCCTGAATGAGCATTTAGTGATACAGTTTCTGTCTCCTAGGCAGACAGAAGGGGTAAAAGTGGAGGAACACCTGATGTTTCTAACACTGTTCTCTATTACTTCCCCTCTTCAAAAAAATTTTTTTCATGAAGACTCATAGAACATTTAACACATAAGTCCTTCATCACTGTTTCAAAATTTCACAAATTTTCCACCCTTCATCTCCTTTTAACAGCCAATAAGTTAAGATTTGCCAAAGAAACCATGACATTGTAAAGGTACATCTCATTGAAGTCTACTTAATTTTCACATTTGTTTAGCTTTTTTGACACAATTTTTAAGGGTGTTTATATTCTTCACAGAACTGCACCTGGACTATCGTATGAAAAATGGGCGCCAATTAGAAGTATTTTGGCTAAAACCGATTCCCGAACATCATTGTCTGATGCTAGAAGTGAGCTGGCATGAACAACAAAGGGTTGCTATTAATAGTACAACACAGAACGCAAGCGGAAAACTTGAGTGAAATCATGTTTTTTAAAACCCACTGTTTAGTGCCCAGAAAAGGGACAGACTGTGCAGCATCTGTGCTGGGGGGATATGGAACTAATAAATCATTGCCATTTTTACTACGCCTAGGCAGATATCATAGTACATCCAAAGCCAAACATTTGCTGTCCGAGAAAAATGATTTACGTTCCAGGGCTTTTTTTTCCACTTGATTTGAAAGTTTATGCATTTAGGCATCCGAAATGATTTTATTAATTTAACTCTCCTGTAATCATTAACAGTTTTTTTATTAATTTGAGAGGGGTTACATTTATGAATGAAATATTACCATAAACATATATACATCCTTATGTTCAAACATAAAACATTCATTTCAAAGTCTGATTTGCAGATATAAAGCCATATTAACACATAAGACTGGGCTGGGAAAAAAATGATACTTTGATACATGTAAAAAAGCGACAAGTTTTTTGTGAAGCTAGATGGCTAACTTTCTACTATCAGTCTCAGAAAGCTGTTAAGAAAAGCATATTTTTTTACTGAATTAATTTTATCAGAATATCAAAGCAAATTTACAAAAGACTCCAAACATCAATGACAGTACAATATCCTTCCTCAATAAATAACTACCCAAGGCTAATTTCTTAAGCCTTAGGCACACTTGGCCATCCTACCTGCTCTGGAATACATTAATGTAATAAAAAGACACGTCTAAATAATAACACAGGCAGTTCCACTAATCAGCTTATCATCATAATGTATTGACAGTGAAAGAAGTCACAGAAAACAAAGACTGACAGAATACTGTTTCAGAATTCAAAGAACAATGGACTACTTATTTTGGCATTCCATAATCATTTTACCTACACACTCTTTTAGAAAACTGGTAAAATTCAGGAAGCAGAACCTAGAAGGGCTAAGACATATTCGGAGTCTTCTGAACAGTCAACGGCGTTCAGATTTTTGTCCTAGGACTTGAAAAGTTAAAGGCACGGTCCTGCCAATTGTGAGATGCCCTCTCCAACACAGACCACCCACAACTGCGGATTTTCCATCTGGTGAACAAAACAGACAGCTCCCTAATTATTTTTAAAAAGGATTTTTTCCCCCTAACATACTTTCTTTATTCGTCTGTGACCTGGAACTTAATGGAAAACCTGGTGTATGCCAACTTCATTTCTCGTAATGAAACATCCTATTTTATTGTTTTAACTGGGGTTTTTCAAAGGCTCTAAGATAGAAATTATTACCCCCAGAACTAACACACCAAATCACCAAGACAATTCCAATGAACAACTGTTTTCTCTGAGCAGAGAATATCTTGTTTAAATATTAACCACTGAAGTTTTCACTTACAATCAACATGATGAAAATAGGAGGGAAATTATTTTCAATCATTTTCAACTGGGCACCCATACTGCTAGTGTCAAAATCTATGGCTTTTCCAACAAGATGGCCACCTCTGCCAAAAGCATGCTCAGAAATGCCAACTGTAATTAAAATCTGGCACCTGTCTTGGGCACCAAATTTGCTTCTAATATCTCCATGTTGAAATGTGTCTCAGCTTTGAGAGGACGTAAGATGCTTCTTGCCCTCTACCCTTCGGAAAAACACTCGAGTGGAAAAATTGACGGCTATTTTCCCGAAAATTACATTTTTTACATCTTAACTATCCTACATTTTCTCTGCTTTCTTTCCCTGAATCTGTTTGTTTAATTAGTCCCAAGAGAATCAGGATACATTCCCTTCACACTTTTTTTTTTATAAACCTCAGGAAAAATGGGCAGTGAAATAAGTTCTTCCTAGTATGGAGTTGTGCTTGAGGGGTGGCAGTGTGGCATGGATAGATTTCACAAGGGGTTAGATACTATGGAATTGGGAGGGTATAGAAGGTGTGTGTGTGGGGGGGGGGGTTCGCCTTAAGGTGTTTCAGAGACCAGACCAATAAATCTTGATGTGATGCACAATGTCCTCTCTGACCGTTGTCTATGGACAAGCCTGTGCCCCAACTATTGTTTTGTTGACCTGGGGCCCTAAAAAATCTAAGGTGTTTGTTCTTTAAAGAATCCATAGCATTTCCCCAAAAGGAAATCCCTTCTCTCTTAACAAGCTTTTCACATGCCGGACACCTGGCTCCACTTAGGTGAGGCCAAAGTGGTCCTCAGGCCCAGCTACCACTTTGGAAGCTTAAATCTATTGCACAGCTTGGCCCCAACAAGCCCAGTGGACAAAAGACCAGAGTGTGAGATGGCCCAAAAGCAGACTTGTGCCCACCTTGCTCACCCCGGAGCCCAGGGCCTAGCAGAGGGCCTCCCGTAGAGAGGGTGCTCAATAAATGCTATGGAAAGAAGAGTGGGCAGATCCCATGTGAGTGTGTCTTTGTAAAGACCATCTTATATATATTTACAGATGTTCTGACCCTGGGATTTGCCAGCCCCACTCCTTGGCTGACTGTCAGCAATGCTATGCACCCCAGGCCCTCCTGAGTTCCTGTAACACCTCACTCTTCATCAGAAGTGAGAGAGGGGTAAGGAAGCGTGACAGACTACTTAAGGTACAGACAGATTTTACTATTAAATAAAGCAGAAAGTGTATAAAAGCAGAGCCTAATTTATAACAGGGCTATGCTCAAAAAGTTCATCAAATCCTTAAAAAAAATTCATCAAGAAGTTGCTTCTTTGGAACCAAAAATGAATTTTTCCCAATGGAAAAGATATTACAAAGGATGGTCAGGCACTCAGGAGAGCTCACAAAAGCCCATTTAACCCCACATGGTTCCAGAATGCTAGTTTAACTACACCCAACCACTCTGCAACAGTGTGCTCATGGGACGAGAATGCTGAGTTTAAACTAGGGAACCCCACAGCCACAGCAACAAAGATACCCAGGACATGGCTCGCAGCCTATGAATGCCCCACACTCCCCTAAACAAAGCCATCTCCCTGGATGAGAAATTCCACTAAGGCAGCATTTTTCAAAAAAAAAAAAAAGTTTTTACTGCAACCCACAGGAAAAAAACATTTTAAATGCAGAGCCCATAAACACACACACATCCCCCACATATTAAAAGAAATAAAAGTTTTACAAAAACAAAACAACCTGTGACATACTCTGACTAGAACAGTTTCTATTTTATTAGTTTCTTTTTTCAAATGCTTGTCCTGATCCAATAAATATATTTACAGCTCACTATGGGTTGGGACCCCCAGTCTAAAACATCACTTCCCTGAACAACCCAAATTGAGGAGCAAAGGTGCAGAGTGGTGGTTGCTAAGGTGCAGTCCCTCAACTTCTTATATTGCATGGCTCACTCTTAATGTGACTGTGAATAAAAAGATAAAAATGAGACAATTTCCTGCAAATGTGTTGCAAATTCACGTGTCCCTTGGTTCAGGCTCCCACCTGTTCAAGCAAGTCTCTCCTTCTTTGCTACCTTGTTGAAGATGTCATGTTAGCAGAAAACCTAAGGATATAGATAATTATAGACACTAGGTAACAAAGACAGAGACTGCAAATCATGCTGATAAAAAGCCTGAAGATTTGTAAACTTTTTTTTAAATTATTTTTGGGGGAGGGGGTACACCAAGTTGTAAACTTTAAAAGAAAAAAAACCTGGTTATTCAGAATACTTAGATACCACTTAATCAATCCTTGGGCTTTTGTCACCAAAGCAATGCACAAACTGTGGCTGGTAGTGGGAACCAGTCATTATCATCCACTAGGAGTTGCCTAAGGAAGCAGAGAGAAGCACATTATTCTGAGCCTTCTAGCCCTTTGGTGCAGACCTACCACAATTTCTCTCCAGAGAAAAGTCCAAAAATTCAGGGTGAAGGAATGACCCTGGTGACTCCAGGGTCAAATTAGTACCCGAGAGGAACCCCATGAGCCCAGAGGCAAAGTCCTCATGAAGGCCCAGTAAACACCTGAGTTCAGTAGATTAGAAAGGAGTCACTACTCTGGTTTTCACCCTAGTGGTGGATTCAAGCAACAACCCCCCCCCACCCCCCCACATCTGCCTTCTGCTAAAGGTGACTGGATATGCCCAGAGCCACATTCACAAGAGTACACACTAGCCAAAGCTGTGGTACTGAACGATTCGAGTGTGAGGCCCCCACACCTCCCCAACGAATGTGGACTTTCCAACCAAACCTGAGAATTCTTCCCAGTCATCTCTCAGAACCATCTTGTACTGTGTCTGAGAACCTGGGACCCTTACAGGCATTCCTCTGGGGGGAGGGGTCGTCCGTGAGACGTGACCTACGGGTTTTCATCATCATAGGTATGCATCTTTTGCATTCTGTCACATTTTATTTTAAAACTCCATTCAAAAGACTGGGGAACATTATTTCAAGATTTACTTTAAAATAGTTTAACTTGACTTAATGTTTCCAAAAGGGAAATGCACCAATCTCAGAAACATCTCACTCCACTGAGTTCATCTTGGACCTTTTATTTCTGTGCTCTCTTTCCTTCTTCTGTTATAGGACTTTTTAAATAAATAAAGTGATTGGGGGGGCATATAATAAGTAATGGAAAGTTGCATATAGTGTCAATACCACAACCTAAATAGCTTTGGTTCATTTGGGTTCCTAACTTTATCCATTAAGAACTCCATTTTAACCTATAGGTTATAAATGACTAATTACCCATATTTTAAAATCAGCAAAAAGCATACTATGTCAATTGGGGTTGTAACAACTGCAAACAATGTATGATTGTAGGCTTACACTGCTGATCTGAGAAAAGATTCCCATCAGGATTGAAGAAAACTCCATAGAAAAAAATTTTATGTTTGTTGTTTGGCAATACAGTTTATAAAGCCAACCAATGAAAATCCTATGTTAGAAAGATGATAAATGTGAAACAAAGTAAAACTAGGCACTTATTCCTTTTGTTCAGCCCTCCCATAAGGGGGACATTTTTAGGAAACGGATCAGCATGAGTAGTCTGGATTTGTACAGCCCACCATATATTCATATACATACATGTGTGTATTTTTGAATATATGTCTATGTCTGGGTACGTGCATACCTATTTCCAGAGCAGTAACAATCCTACAGTCCTGAAGACAAAATAGCAGGGGGCACTGCCCATTAAGTTATCAGTTCCAGGCCTTCACTTCCTAATTGACAACTTCAGGGCTACTTTCATCACTTGTCAACTTCAAACCCACACTCAATTTTTCCTTTTAGATGATGTTGCATCTGTAATACAGCAGTGTTTCTGACATACTGCAGCATGTCTGCGAGGAATATTTCTTCGGAAGCACAGCTTAATAAAGCGTGGAAAGGGAGGAAACCTGCTAAATGTTTTTCACATCTATCAACAACTCAAAAGAACACTTGTGGGAAAAAAACACATTTTTATGCTTAAAATATTTTTCACTAGCTTTAACAATAATTCAAGCTATTTAAAGCAAGTAGATATGGATTTAAATAAAACACAAAAGGGTATCTGATAAACCGAAAATACCTTCAGCCTAACAGGCTGAAGCTAGTGAAACATTAAAGATGACATTTTATGTCAATTCACATACAAAAACCACAGTGAAATATAGCTGGCTCCAAGCTAAGTGATTTTTAAAACCCATAATGACACTACTGAAATATGAAATAGTTTAGTCCGCAATCATCCGGTCTATTAAATTGCCTTGTTTGAAAAAATAAAATAATTATTTTAAGCTGATAGGTGCTTTAAGCGTTATTTTCATGATTAAAAGAACACCAAAATAAACAAATTCAAATTTTACTTTTATAATATCAAAAGCTAGATTAAAATCACATCATTCAGTTTAATTGAACACTACTGTACACAGAAAATATAAATTTTCAACTAAGTATACATCAATCACATGCCTGGAATTTTCCCAGATAATTTCATTTTTAAATATTTTGTCCAATTAGCCACTTCTATAAATGTACTCAAATCATGTGCTCTGTGTATACCAATTTGTGGTTCTAAAAATACAGTCACCTTGTGTAGGCTAAAAGGATAGGGTTGTTTTTCTTTTTGGCTTTCATTTGTTATATATAATGCATTTAAACAACTGCTAAACCATTGGGGCACCCCCTTTAAGAATGATTCTAAATACTTATGTTCTAGAACTGGATTTGGCCAACTATTTATTGTTATGGTTACCAATACTCATAAAACAGTTTATAATTAAAGCCTAGTAATTTCTGCATACTGTATTTAGAGGCTTAGTGCTCCATATTGCCCCTGGGACCACAATGGAGTGGGTTAGGACATGGAGAGAATGCAGCACCATTCATTTTTCCTATTTGGCGGCAGAGCTATCATTTTATCTATACACTAGCCAAGAAAATAAGATCCAAGGCACACTGTACACAACAAGTTAATCATAAATGTCCTCTTTTAAACTTTGCCCATTAGAATCAGGCATCCTTCTCAAGAGTGTGGGGAGGCAGCAATGCCCAAACAACTCTAGCTGAGAGGAATGGGCTCAGGAGTAGCTGCAGACAGCAGAGTGTCCAGGCCCATGGGGACAGCTCACGCTAGCCAGGCAGAGCTAGTTGACACACTGTGTTCAGAACGTGTGTGTGGCCCTTCCTGGTCCAGACATTTGCTGATGCTGCATCAGCTGAAGCTCAGCTAGTCCCAGCAGATCCTGTCTCTGTATTCAAGCGTCATGAGCTAACAAGTAATATTTTCTTTAGATCACTCAATCAATATTTTCTTAACAGGACTTTAACACCTTGGTAGAATTTAATAGTCCTGTTTAGCCATACATTTAATGACCTGCAGCAAGGGTGAGCAATGGAGAATGGGTTAAGATATACCTATAGTAAAGCATTTGTCAAAGCTGGAGTTAGCATTTAGCTTCGGGAGATTAAATTGTTTCTTCAAAGATATAAATTGAGGAGTTTCTGCTGAAAATATGCATAAAGCTCCAAATTTCACGTTACCTTAAGTTCCAGAGTTAATGATAATCACTACTTTAATTTGGCAAGCCTACTCTTTTTTTAATAAATTTATTTACTTTATTTATTTAGGCTGCATTGGGTCTTCATTGCTGTGCATGGGCTTTCACTAGTTGCGGTGAGTGGGGGCTACTCTTCACTGTGGTGCGTGGGTTTCTCACTGAGGTGGCTTCTCTTGTTGCAGAGAATGGGCTCTAGGCATGTGGGCTTCAGTAGCTGTGGCACTCGGGCTCAGCAGTTGTGGCTCATGGCCTCTAGAGCTCAGGCTCAGTAGTTGTGGTGCACGGGCTTAGTTGCTCTGTGGCATGTGGGATCCTCCCAGACCAGGGATCGAACCCATGTCCCCTGTATTGGCAGGCAGATTCTTAACCACTGCACCACCAAGGAAGTCCCTCTTTTTTTTTTTTTTTTTAAAGAATTTTTTTCTTGATGTGGAAAGTCTATTGAATTTGTTATAATATCGCTTCTGTTTTTTATTGGGGGGGGGTTGTTTGGTTTTTTGGCCGCAAGGCATGTGGGATCTTAGCTCCCTGACCAGGAATCAAATCCGCACCCCCTTCATTGGAAGGCAAAGTCTTAACCACTGGACCGCTAGGGAAGCCCCAAGCCTACTCTCTTAAAGTTCAAACGTACTGTCAAGAGTTCAATTCAACAACACTGCTGGTCTCAAGGAATACAGTCTAGTAAGAGAGAGACATTTAATCAGGTAGATTCAATACAAGCCCAAAGCACTGAAAGAATAACAGCTATAACAGGTACCATGCTAAGCTCTTTACTTATATTATCTTTAGTCCTCCTGTCTCAGCAAAATAAATAGCAGTATTGCCACCACACAGATGAGGAAATTGAGGCTGGGGGATATTAAATAACTTGCCTAAGCTCAGATAGCCAATAGACTGAAGGACTAGAATTGAAACCAAATCTGTCCAATACCAAACCCTGTCATCATCCCACCAACCTGCACGGCCTCTCCCAGGGTAGGACAGAAGCATTAACAGGAGTTATGGGAGTAGAAAGGACCATTTCATCTACCTTGGTAGGAAATAAGTAAGGCTTCTAGACAAGGTATTTCTGAGGTGAGAATAATTTTCTGTGTGAAGACAAGGAGGGAAAACAAGAATAAGGAATAATAGGAGAAAGCCAGGAGTGAAACTGTGGTAAAGAACCTGCAACAGTGCAGCTGGAACCTAAAGTGTGGGAGATAAGGCTGGACATGAGGCAGGGACTGAACTAGAAAAGTCTTGTGTTAAGAAACACAGACATGGACTTCCTAGGTGGTACAGTGGTAAAGAATCTGCCTGCCAATGCAGGGAACACAGGTTCGAGCCCTGCCCTGGGAAGATTCCACATGCCACGGGAGCAACTAAGCCCGTGTGCCTTAAAAAAGAAAGAAAGAAACACAGACTTCATCCTGTAAACAATGGAAAAATGCCCATTCAGCCCTTGGGGAGGCAGGGTAGATCATGGAAATAAAGACAGAGAGAGGAGATAGATTTGAGATGTATTTAGGTCAACTGGCAGAGCCTGGTAACTACATGTATCTGGGATTGCTAAAAGGTGAGTCAAGGAGAATAGCCTTCTGGCTTGGGTGACAGCACAAGTGATGGTACCATTACCATGTGAGATGTAGAACCCAGGAGCAGAAGCAGCCTTGGGGCCCTAATATCAGCCACTCATATCTGAGAAAGCAGTAAGCCAGATTGTATGCAGGGATGACAGTGTTAAGGAGAGAATTTTCGAGCAAGAAGTACTTCTCTGGAGTTGTCCCCTGAGTGAGAGGGGAAGTCTAGGGATGACAAAGAAGATGCCAGAAATGGGAAAAAAAAAAAAAAAAAAGAGGCCAGAGAACACTATCTGACAACCCCATCACAGCCTTAGTCAAATGAGTGTCCTGTTTACACAGCAAGAAAGAAACCCAGAATCCTGAACCTCAATCTATATTTTCTTCATTTCTGTCAAACTCCATATAAGGTAGAGACAGATATTATTTTCCCACCTCACACTACAGTATCTCTATTTTTTCCCAACTATTCCATGACATTTTAAAATTTATTTTTAAAAAATAAAAGTGATATGCACATATTAAAAAAATATTCAAAACAAAACTTTAGTCTCTCTTTCCATACTCTAAGGCTTCAATCTCTTTGTCTATCTGTTCATTCATTGTGCATACATTTTCCATTAAGTTCTTGAACATACTTATGATAGATGCTTTAAAGTCCTTGTCTGTTAATTGCAACATGTAGGTGATCTTGAGTTTGGCGTCAATTAACTGCTCCCTCTCTCTGTTCCTTCATCTGTGTAGTGATTATTCCCAGTTTTATGGATATAATTGACATATTATGTTAGTTTAAGGTGTACAACAGGATGATTTGATATATGTTATATAGTGATTTTTAAGAACTTTTATTGAGATATAATTGACATACAATAAACTGCATATATTTAAAGTGTACAATTTGATTTTTTTTCCTTATTAGTAATGTATATATGGCAATCCCAATCTCCCAATTCATCCCACCCCAACCCTATATTTTGATTTTGGACATTATGATTAATATGTTGTCTCTGGATTCTGTATATTTCTCTGAAGAATGATTTATTCTAGCAGACAGTTAACTTTGCTGAACACAAACATCAAACTCTTGTCTCCCTTACAGCGGGCAGCAGCTAAGATCTCTGCTCAGTTCTTTCAGCTTCCAGCTGCTGCTTTTTCACCAGTCCCCTTGGGATCTTCCCTCCACACATACAGTTTAGTGGCTAGCCAAGGATTTGTGCCATTTTGTAAAAAGACTGTGGGGTTTTCCCCTTGATAGCTCCCTCCCCTCTGGGATTTCCCTCCTAACTTTCTGGCTGCTCTGCCAGTCTCCATCTCTGCCTTCTAACACCTCAATATATAAGCCTGTGGCTTTTTGCCACTTAAGTGGGTTTGGGAGTACCTATAGCTAAAAAGCTGCAAACTTGCAAACCTTACCCACTGTAGTTTGTCTTTCAAGGGGAGATTCTTTTCCAGTTTCTGCCTGATTTTGCTTGCTCTCTAGTGCCTTCAAATAAATTAGTTTTAAAAAATACTTTGTGAAGATTATAAATGTTATCTACAGGGGATTAGAGCAATCGAGCTACTCCACCATTCATGGAAACTATCTTATTCTTTTTAATAGCTACACCATTGCTATGGTATGACTATATTATAATTTATTTAACAAATCCTCAATTTATGGGCATTTTATATTAGCATCTCTTTCGGTAATCCTCTTTCGGAATCCTCCTTTCCAAAAGTGTCCAGACTAGCTGGCTGAAAAGTAGTGGTTCAGCTAATAAGCTTCAGAAATAGCCGTTTGGCTCCTTCTCTATCCTTTCGTAGGTCTGTAAGTTTGGGTAACTCACCTTACTTTCCTGCATCTCACTTTACTCATCTATAAAACAGCCAAAAGAATGCTTTCCTTATGATAATATTAATGTATAAAAGCATAATCCTTGCATATAGAAAGAGCTCAACAGAGTGTAGTCTTTCCCAAGAATAAGAACTAGATCCAGGAGAGGGCAGAGATGGGATCAAAATAAAGAGTCTCTTGTCCACAAGAGAGCTCAGCTGGGATGGGAGGTCACAGAGGAAGGCGAAAGAAAAGAGGAGAGAAGAAAAAAGAGAGGCCAAAAGTAGTATGTCTTTGTTCAAGGTAAGATTCCATCAAACGCTATCTTGTTCAGAACTCTTCGGTCAACGCTTGCAAAAGGCCTGCCCACAACCCTTCCACTTTTAGAATTTCTCTGAACATTCTGGGCGCCTACCAGCTTGGTGCATGAGTTATTACTAGGAATTCTTTTCAGAGACTGTACTAACCATCAGCCCTCCTAAAGCTTCTCCCAACCCCAGGAAGACCATCCTCACAAATACGTTAATGCTTGTACTACAAGTGGCTCCAAGAGTAAAGAAAGGGGAGGAGGCATAAAAGAAGGGAACGCTTTGAAAGAGGCACTGCACGATTTATCAGGACAACACCTCCCATTTTCCCTCTAGGAAAAGTGTTGCTTAAGTAGCCCACATGATAGTTAAACAAGGAATGCATCAAGCTGCTTCTGCAGGAGAGGATGGGAATGTGCAGCCAGTATCCAAGCATGTTTCTGCTTGATGGCAACAACCCACTTCCAGTTTGGGCCCCACTCGCAGTGGTGCAGAGCACAGGGGCAGCAAGCAAGACTGCCTAAGTAGAGAAGCCACATCCAACCAACTCCACCCACATCTCAGGGCCAGTGGGGGTGAGCAGAACCTTTCTGCCACACCATCAGAGATCACCTGGTGACTCATAACAGGTTAGCAGAGATTACCTTCAAATGAATAAACACCAGTTCCAAGCAGAAAGTCACATACTTGAACATTCTGCGATCCTCAAGAGAGGATCAGCATAAAATCTCTTTGGGAAAGGAAGAAATCTTCAAAAGAAACCAGGCTTAAAACAGGAACCCTGAGCAATAGGAACCTGGGGCTCATAGGGAGAAGTGGTTTCTCTCAGATAATACTGATGTCTTGGACTTTCCTGGTGGTACAGTGGCTAAGAATTCGCCTGCCAATTCAGGGGACACAGGTTCGAGCCCTGGCCTGGGAAGATCCCACATGCCGTGGAACAACTAAGCCCATGCACCACAATTACTGAGCCTGTGCTCTAGAGCCCACAAGCCACAACTACTGAAGCCTGCACACCTAGAGCCTGTGCTCCACAACAAGAGAAGCCACTGCAGTGAGAAGCCCGCACATGGCAACGAAGAGCAGCCCCCACTCGCCACAACTAGAGAAAGCCCGTGCACTGCAATGAAGATGCAACTCAACTAATAAATAAATAAATAAATTTATATTAAAAAAATACTGATGTCTTGGTGTAGGGCCACCTCACTGCAGCCCAATCCCATCTGTGTCCTCTGGAAACAACTGGACCTTGATATGAAGGATGGAAATATTACTAAATGCCTACAATTTCCACTGTGAGAGTCCCTCTGGGTCACCCATGGGAATCAGAAGGAATGTTTCCTGTTGGACAGAGAAAGACATAAGCAAGAGAGCTGCAGAAGGACCTGAGGCTCTCACTGAAACAAGACCCAAGAGCAGGAGGGCATCACTGAGCATCAGGGACAGCTCTGACCAGACTGGGGGCAATTCAGGTAACATCTTACTCCTGGAGGAGGGCAGGCGCGGGGACTTGAAACACTGAGATTTAAACAGTCACATTTGTACTGGTCAGGAGGAAAAGCCTGGAGCACCCTTGGTCACACACATCATTACGCCCAGGTAGATTCTGTAGACATTTCTTGATCTACAGACTGTTGAATTCTCACCTAATCTTTTGCTTTTCATTGTTTCAGTTAAAGAACTACTCTTGGGATCGTCAGCAGAGATTCTGAAGCTGGGCTGGTCCACTGTGAGGGCCATTTGTCATCCCCACAGGCAGCCAAGAACCTGAATTATGTTGCCAGGTCGAGACTCTCCACCTTATGAGCCAATGGAAGGTGGTAATGCTTTCCCATTCTCCCAGCGCCAAGGACTCTGCTTGTCACACACACCTGTCCAAGCCTGGGAATTTAGAACCAATCACAAAAAGATGCAGGAACTGTGCAGGAGTAGCTGTTTCAAGGTAAACCCCTCCATGTTATCTGTGACACTTACAACCATCATCAGAGACAACATTTATTTTTAAACTAACAAAAGTATTCAGTTTTACTTGTTCCACTTGTAGCAGGGCCCCCTTCCTCTCCTCCCTCATTCACGAAGGCAGAATAAGAAAATACAGTATCACAATAACAAGTAGGAAATATCAGTAACTGGCCATTGTCTAGGCCTTCTACAGTCAGATGTTTCATGGGATTTGCCCGCAACACTTAAAGGCACATTTGTGATTCTGATAACCCAAAACTTTAAGCTGTATTACAGACTGATTACCGTCCAGAGCCTAAAGCTAAGGTTTACAAGCCTGTTCTGCCTTCCTTCAGGCCCTCCATGCTTATAAATGACACCTTCCAGTGTCTTAAAGTATGAGAGGTAGCTAGCCCCAAATTCTCAGGCTGCTAATGGTTTCACATAAAATGAGCTCCTACAATTTTATTACCATCCTGGTGTGAATTCGCAGGTGAGGGGCCACCAGGGAAAGGATGAGGATATGTCTCTCACTCCTGGCCTCCTGACTTTTCCAACTTTCTCCTCAATGTTTCAAACGATTGCTTTAATTCCCAAGGCTGCTGACTAAGCCAAACAGGCTCTACTATGTTACTTAGAGAAAGCAGGAGTAAGTCATCAAGTGCCTCTGGAGAGAGAGGGGATGCGAATTCATATCCTAACTTTACACTTGTAAAGCTAATAAAACAACCGATCCTTTATATTCTGACTTAAATATACATTTAGTGGGTATCAATCAATTTGCATGTCGAGAAGTAACTACTGGAAAATGTTAAATTTCACATTTCAATCAGATAAGCCAGACATCAGTTTTGTACACATCATATATGATACATGTATCTCACAACACAAAGACTACTATACTTAGAAAAGTGATCACATTAGCATACAAGTAAAAATGTCCTGATCGGTTCTGTAAACTGCATGATTCAGTACCTCCGTATTCATATGTAGTTTTAACAACATGCAGCATGCCAAATACAGCACTGATGAGCTGCTTTTGAAAGAAACCTTTAAAACAGGGCTGATTACCAGAAAATACATGACATTCACATGTTCAGATATATCTAACTTTGTATAACTCTTTCTTACCTTTGAAAGTGACTTATGACAGGCTAAATAGATAACTGGATAGATGGCAGATCTAAGAATATTTACAACATGATTTCTCCTAAGGGAGTTAAAAAACTTAAAACCATACAATTAAAAATAATTTCTCAGTTTTTAAAAGCAGTCGACTAATAAATAATGAATGCTTAGTGGTGGGGGCAGGGGATGTTCTTCTGTATCTTTTAAAAATAGAAAAGGCAAATTAACTTTTAAATGTCTAAATGTGGGGGGGAGTCAAGGGAGGGAGGGAATACGGGGATATGTGTATAAAAACAGATGACTGAACTTGGTGTACCCCCCAAAAAAATAAAATAAAATAAAATTAAATTAAATTAAAATAAAAAAATAAATGTCTAAATGTGAAAACAGTTCAATATGGCAGGCTCTAACTACTTTTAAAATGTTTTAAAAATTTCAAATTCAAATAAAACAAGATTCCACATAGATGGCTTATATAAAAAAGCCTTCAAAAAACAGCTGAACTTAAAATTCACAAACAGAAAGCTTTCCTTTTTAAGACCGAAGTTCTAAGATCATTTGTCACAGGCTTAGAAGTGGTGAAAACCAAACCAGCTGCCAAAAATTATTTACTTTGTAGCACAAACGACTAAGGATGTAACACCCACTAAGTGACCTGCAGAGAAAATACAAGGTTAATTTATTCTGCATGCTTTCTGCTTTACTTTCTGTTAAAATAATACTCATCACCATATTCAACTCTTTCTTCATGTGTTTTATCCTAATCAAAAATAGAGGCAAAGGAAGGAACACAGGGGAAAAAAGTGGTAGTGGCAAGAAACAAACAGATCAGGGTTTCTCAGTCAGAAATTTAAGATTAACCCTTTCACTAAGAATAAATCTATGATGAAGTACATCATGAATACTTTTTTCTTCTCAAAAGTGGAGGATTAAAAATTGGAATTATTACAACATCACTATATTCTCAACATACATTTATATACATAGTAGCTTTTGGATCTTTCCAGATTCAAAAGCACCAGCCAAAACACAGAGCCAGAGTGAATGCAGTGAACTGAGCCCATGCCAGATAAGCCAGAACTGTAGACAGTCCTGCAAGTATAGTGACAACAGGGCCCGGTTTGTTAGTCCTGAAAATATATAAGTTCTTTGTAACTGAAGCTCTGGAATGGCATCTGTCTTAAATTACATCCACCTGGGATTGCAGTTCCAACAACCAATATAGGCAGATTACTGGAACTTGAAAACCTCACTTTTTTTTTGGTAATTGACATTTAAACTGTTTGAAGTTTCTCATTAAAGCCTCTTAAGAAATTAACTACAGATGTTGGAAACTAAGTGTATAGTACTCAGAGAAATGAAGTCACCTGAAGGCTCCAAATAACTACAAGTATTTAAACACAGTAAGTACATTGGAAAGAGAGGATGGACTGGCCTGCCCCACAGGCTGCAGAGTTTCATCACTTTTTCTCTATTTCAACTGGGTTTCCCAGCACAACTTTGAATGTAATTAAAAGAAAAGAGAGAGAGGCAAGTGGTTGAAATGATACGGGACTACCACCTAGGCCAGAGTAGAGTGAAGAACTAACTTGATGGAGGCTGTGAGAGATTAAACATCTCCACTGCCTCCCGGTTACAGGATGTACATCTGAAATCCTGGTCTGGTCTCAGAAGCCATTCACAGCCTGACCCCAACTGACCTGCTCAGCTTCACGCCCAGTCCCTCTGCCACAAGGCACTCCACACTCCACCCTGACCCATTCCTGACTCCCCTGCTCTGCTCTGTACATGCAGTTCCCTTGGCCAGGAATGCCTTTCGCTCTCCTGTCATCCTTCCAGATCTGCTCAGAGGTCCATTTCTCTGTGAATAGACCCTCATACCCTCTGAAAATCACTTCCCCCTCTCTATTCCCACTTATACTATACACTACTTAGAACGGAGTCCATCTTACACGAAATGCGCCAAATAAACGACCTCCAGGTGCCTGCCACACAAAAGACCTCTGGGAAATTTTCTCGCATTCCCCCTTCTTAGCTGTGGCCTAGGACTTGGTAGAGGCATAATTCTCATTCTTTTCAGGAAAATGTATAAATGAATGACTGAATAATAAAAAGAGATGTATAGAGACTTTTACTTAAAAAGACCATTGACATGTTCTGGAATTTCTTATTGAAAAAAATTCTTCTATGAAGGAAAACACTTTTCCCATTTACCTGCATAATAAAATGAATGAGTCCTGCAAGCAAATGCTTTTGTCCTTATGCAAATAAAAATCAAATTTAAAAACACCAAAAAAAAAGAGAGAGAGAATCACATCAAGCAGTACACCATATGGTTGAGAAGATAAAAAGATAAGTTTCTTGCCCCTCATTAAGAATCCTGGAAATACTAACATTTTTACTAATTCCTCAAAAACAGTACACTAATTAGTAAAAGGCACCTGTGTCAACAGTCCTATTTCCATTTTTAAAAGTCGTTTCTTCAGCTGATGCCTGGCATCCTCACTTAGCACATTAAACGTTTGTGGAGGCTAAAAACTGCTCATCACTGCTGGTCACTGGCTAGTTGCTAATGCTTAACGGTTCCCACACACAACAGAATGTGTGGAGCCATCCCGCTGGTTTCAGAAACTCGCTAGTTAGCAGCTCCACCCAGGCGCTGCACAGAGACAGGAATTCGGAAAGGTGATACCTTTTCCTGAAGGAGCATACAGCTCCATGGGCCTCAGGTGAGCAGCAGAGTTCCTGAATGGGGGATTCTGCCCCAAATCAACCTGTGGGTTCCTTAATTCCTGATGGAGAAGACATGAGATGGGAGCAGTGCGATGATGAGGGGTAGGGAAAAAACAAAAGCCGAGATTTCCTAATGAAAGGAATATTGTTTCAGATCCTAAGCTTCCTCCACTGAGCTGAAAGATCACTACTTTTTTTTAATACACCTTCCAGGTGCTGAGTTGAGGAAAAGAAGTGTGTTCCATAGGTGAGAAATTCTGAAATAAACAGAATGTACCTGGGACAGAAACAGTGGCTGGGGAGGTGCTTTCAACCACACAGACTTAGACTGACAGGGTTCTCCCAGTGACACCTCTGTGCTGGGGTATAGCCACATACTGCCATTAAGATCTCATCTCCATCCCCCACAATTCATGCTGGTACATGAATAATGTAGACAAGCATGTACAGAAGACACCCACTTTATGCTTTCGAAAACTCTTTCCCAAAAAGGAGAATACTGAGGATTCTGAAAACAGCCCTGGACTGTGTTCAAAAACTCAAGCCAAGAAAGAACCTTCAGATTTGACATCTTAAATTAGTAGGAATGTTTAGACAAATCTATAATCGAGGAAAACATACACACACCCACACTCGGACCAAAAAAGTTTGCCTTTCCACCTTCTCATGTCAAGTGGATAATTAGTAATGAATTCTGTTTACTGTGACCATATGATGATTTTTTTCATCCAAGAATTTTTAAATAAGTGCCTACTATGTGTCAGACACTGTGCTAGGCACAGGCACAAAGGGGTGAATGTGGAGATTCAGTCTCATGGAAGAGACCAAATGTAAGAGGGAAATGCACCCATTCACATCTTGTGACTAAACTGTTTTAAGTGTGATGAGGAACAAGACGCCCTCAGGGAGGAAACGGGGAATGGGGGTGGGAGGGAGGACACGCCTTAGACAATGGAGCCAAGGTGGACGGAGGAGGGGCTTTATATATATATCTTATTTCTTCTTTTTACATTTGCTGTTTACTAGTGTTCTTATGAGCCAGGCACTATACCCAGCATTCATTTCATTTAATTCTAACCACTCGCTGTGGTATCGTGAGCTCCTTTTACAGATGAGGGAACTGGAAGGAGCTGGCTAGTAAGTGGTGGGGGCAGGGCTCTGGCTCAGGTCTGTGTGATCTTGGGAAAGTGTCTGAACTCCACTGATCCTCAAAGCCCATAGTCTTTGCCTTCCTCACTTACGGAAGCAAGAGAAGGCCAATGATGCTGCGAGGAGCAGAATGTGTGAGAAGGGTGAGGTGAGATGCAAGACATAGAACGGGTGAGGCCAGACACACCCTGGAGGGCCACTGGAGGGCGCTTTAAGGATGCTAAGCAGTGAAGTGAGATGAACTAACTTGTGTATTTAAAAATAGTTTGGAGGAAACCACAAGCAGACACCACTTCATACCCACTAGGATGGCAACAATGAAAACAATGGAAAATAACAAGTGTCTGCGAGGATGCAGAGAAACTGGAACCCTTGTGCATTGCCAGCGGAACTGGTGCAGCCATTGTGGAGAACAGTTCGGTGGCTGCTCGAAAAGTTAACATTTACCATATGACCCAGCAATTATATTACTAGGTATATACCCAAGAGAACTGAAAACAAGTACTCAAATACTTGTGCATGAATGTTCACGACAGCACCATTCACAGTTGTCAAAAGGTAAAAATAACCCAAATGTCCATCAACTGGATGAATGGATAAACAAAATACAGTATATGCCTACAATGGAATACTATTAAGCCATAAAGGGGAACAGACTACTGATATATGCCACAACATGGATGAATCTTGAAAACATTGTGCTAGGTGAAAGAAGTCCATCACAAAAAGGCACATATTGCATGACTTCACTTATATGAAATATCCAGAATAGGCAGAAAACTAGTGGTTGCCAGGGGCTGGAAGGAGTGAGAATAGGGAGTGACTACTAACAGGTACAGGGCTTTCCTCTGGGGTAATGAAAACTAAATAGAGGTTATAGTTGTACTACATTGTAAATGTACTAAATTTTACACTTTAAAATGGTTAATTTTATATTATATAAATTTTACCTCAATTTTTTAAAAAATGGGTTGGAAGGGTATAAGTGGATGTAAAAGACCCCCTTCGCAGTGGTCCAGATGAGAGATGACCACTAGGATGGTGGCATCGTAGACAAAGAGAAGGGGACAGAACCACAAGATATTTTTGGAGGCAGACCCAACAAGTCTTGATAATAGAATATACATCCTAATATTTACGCAGGTGGCATGTAACATGGGAGGTGATGAGGCAGATAAGGTGGGCAGCCAATCAGATAGATACTCCAAGAGTTCTAACCTGGGACTTCCCTGGTGGCGCAATGGTTAAGAATCTGCCTGCCAATGCAGGGGACACGGGTTTGAGCCCTCGTCTGGGAAGATCCCTCATGGCACGGAGCAACTAAGCCCATGTGCCACAACTACTGAGCCTGCGCTCTAGAGCCCACAAGCCATAACTACTGAGCCCACGTACCACAACTACTGAATCCACGTGCCACAACTACTGAAGCCCACATGCCTAGAGCCTGTGCTCTGCAACAAGAGGAGCCACCACAATGAGAAGCCCACGCAACGCAATGAAGAGTAACTGCCACTTGCCACAACTAGAGAAAGCCCGTGTACAGCAATGAAGACCCAATGCAGCCAATAAATAAATGTATATTAAAAAAAAGAGCTCAAACCTGAAGCTAGGAGACTGGGTGTGGTTAGCAGAATAATGGCCCCCAAAGACGTCCATGGCCTAAACCCTGAAAGCTGGGCATACGGTAGGTTACATGGCAAAGTGAATTAAGGTTGCTAATCAGCTGACCTTGAGATGGGGAGATCAGCCTGGACCATCCAGGCAGGCTCAATATAAACACAAGCATCCTTACAAGTGGAAGAGGGAGGCAGAAGTGAGAGAACCAGAGAGATGGTAACATGAGAAGAATTTGACCCACTGTTGCTGGCTCTGAAGATGGAGGAAGGGGCCATGAGGCAAAGAATACGGCACCTTTAAAAGCTGGAAAAGGAAACAGATTCTCCCCTCATGCCTCCAGAAAGGAATGCAGTTCTGCTGACACCTTGGTTTCAGCTCATCGAGACCCATTTCAGACTTCTGATTTCCAGAAGTGTAAAATAATAAACCTGTGTTGTTTTAAGCCACTAGGTTTGTGGTGATCTGTTATAGCAGCAATAGGAAACTAATATAGTGGGGAAGAGTTGACAACTGAAGGAGAGAATCAACAGACCTGGCCATAGATGGGGTATGGGCGGGAAAGGGAGATGAAGGCATTAAAGACGACTAGGACTTTGACCCTAGAAAACCTTAACGAAGGGAAAAGGTGGCAAGAGCCACTAGAGGGGGCTGGGCTTCAGAGGGAAGGGGCGGATGGCTGCTGTCTGAGAGGTCTGGGGAAGGACAACTTCTAGGAGGAAGTGGCATTTGTGACAGGCCCTGAGGTGAGAGGTGGGAGGAAGAGTGTGAGCAAATCAGAGAGGGGAGAGGGTTGGGTGGGTATGAAGAAGAGTGAGCATTCTGGTTGAATGGCATAAGGTAAGCAGAACCGGGAGAAACACTGGAAATGTGGGTGATGGATGAGGTGGCCTGTGCTGCCACACTAAGGGGTCCAGACTTCATGCAGCAGAGAGTCGGAAGCTATCAGGGAATTGATGCTGTGCACAGGGGTGGGTAACAGGATTAGAGGCAGCTTTAGGAAGCTAAGTAAGGAGTACATGAGTGTGACTGTGGGGTGGGGGGTGGGGGGTTCCTAAGGGTAAGGCTTCTCCCCAGTCTCAGGCATGTCACCAGGCCCCCATAAATCCCGACTGTTCTGTGGCCCAGGGAGAGACTGGTGACCCAAACTCACAGCCTGGACCTTCGTCCAGAGAATGGGGGGTGGAAGGGGCACCACGAACCTCTCTGATGTCCACATTTGCTTCCCTGGTAGAGGAGAAATTCTCTTTACTGGCCAACTCCTTTGCAGGTAAGGCATTTGCAGAAGGCCTTCATTAAAATGTACAACATTTGGCTGGGGCCACACACACAACATTCGCACATTCTGGTTTTCTCAGAGTCTCTGGGCATCACTAGGTGATTGCAGACCATGGGACCTAAGAACACTGTGCTTCAAGCACTGGGGCATTTGTGGGACAGCATGAGGTTTCCAGGAGGGCAGAAGCAAACTGGAAGGGGATAGGATACAAGCAAAAATCACGTCTCTACTTTTCCAAGTCATTCTTGCAGATAACACTAATTTAAGACATCTTCCTTTTCTTACTCCTGAGTTCTTCTAGGTTCTGTATTCCCACTGTACCCCAATTACTTCAGACTCATAGCCCCTCTGTACGGTGGCAGTCAGCAGCCACTTGATTGAGGGCCTGAACAGAGCACCTGGCAGAGGTCCCTACTGCAAAGAGAGAAACGGTGAGGACACCTCCTGATCTGAGGATCTAAAGGATGAGGGTGAATAACACACACAAAAATCTCCCAAGATGGCAGGAGGGAAGAGTATGAATCAATTGGATGCAGGCTGTGCCCATAAATTTCGGGGAAGCAGAGCTTTTATTATCTTCAATCTGTGGTCAAATTGAGTTGAAATGGACCAAAATAACCCAAAGCTCAAAAATCCATTTATTTTGTATTTCTGAATTCTCCACAGTCCTCTTGCTTTAGGTCAACAATTCCTTCCTAGATTATGGAATGTCAGTGGGCAGGAGGCATCCTCCACCCTCCTTGTTTTAATTGTGAGAAAAATAAGCCTCAGTTTAGACAAGGGCCTTGAACAAGGTCAAGGGCTAACTGCAGGGTCAGCACTGGACTGGAACCCCAGAGTATCTGTCCAAGATCTTCCTGCTTATAGCAGAGAGTTAGTAATTTGATCTTGTGAACTGGTTTTTCTTTTTTGACATTTCTAAGAAAAGCCTGAATAGCACCAATAAGAGATATTAAACTAACTCTGATTTTTAGGAGCTTGAATAAGTTTCTACTTTAATCGGAACTAAAAGTATTTCGTAAAGGCAGAAATCACCCAAGGGTGAACTGTTACTCACTGGTATCACTTAAAGATGTTATCATTGTTTCAAAGAAATCCACTTTAGACTCAAAATCTTAACATCATGTTTCTGTGCTCTACATAAAACAGGCACTAACAACAGCCAAAGGGTGGCAGCAACCCAAAGGTCCACTGATGGATGAGCAGATAAACAAATTGTGGTACAGACATATAAGGAAATATTATCCAGCCTTAAAAAGGATGGAAATTCTGATTTCCTACAACATGGATGAACCTTGAGGACATTATGCTAAGTGAAATAAACCAGACACAAAAGACAAACATTGCCTGATTCCACTTATATGAGAAAACAGAACAGCCACTCATAAACACAGAAAGGAGAATAGTGGTTACTGGGGACTAGGGGTAGGAGAATGCGGAGGTACTGTTGAATGGGTACAGGGTTTCAGTCTGGAATGATGAAAAGGTTCTGGAGATGGATGGTGGTGATGGTTGTAAAAAAAAAAAAAAAAGGTGAATGTACTTAATGCCACTTAACTGTATAATTAAAAGTGGTTAAAATGGTAAATTTATGTTATATATATTTTACCATAATAAAAAAAAGGCACTAATCTCCAGCTACAGTGTCTTTCATTCTGTAAGTCTACACTGGGCACTTACTGTGTGCCAGGCACTGCTTCAGGCCAAGGTATACAGCAACAGGATAAACAGACCAAGCCTGTGTTCTTGTGAATATGGCAGCTGGGGACGGGGTGCAGACAACCAGTAAACAGATAAACATACGATATGAGGTGGAAATGAGTGCAATGGGAAAAAACATTAGGCAGAGTGAGGTGGAGCACATCTGGGGGTAGGGGGATGTCAGGAAAGACCTCTCTGATGGGTGACATTTGAGCAGAGACTTAAAGGGACAGTGCTTCAGGCTGAGAACACAACCCCGAGCAGGAGGCGGGTGTAACTGGAAGGGCAACAGGAAGGAGGAGCTAATAAGGAGGACCAGAGCACAGAGCTACTTCTTAAATTTCTCATAAATGAAGGGACCGTTTATAGGTCAGTATAGAAATATGCCCTCTACATCTAGGTGTCTTTCATTCATGTTAAAATGAACAGGAAAACCAATTCGCCTAATCTTTTACTAAGATGCATGCATGCCTCCAAGGAGACAATTTACATCTTCCATTGCTAGAGCACCCTCCAGTGTCTATGTATGAAAACAGCATCTGGCACAGATTTTTTTTTCCCCCTCTAAATTTTGGTGTTCCGCTGTATAAATTTTAAAAAGGCTCCTATTTTTTATATATACAATTTTTTAGCAATGTAGAACTTTCAGCTAAAAGGCAAACACAGTCTACCACTAAATTATAACCCTATTTTACTGGGGGCAGCAAGGAAGACAATAAAGTACAAAGTGCTATCCTTAAAATTTTTCAATATTTTGGGGTTCTGAATATTAATATTTGAAAAGTGTCCTACAAATACTTACAGAGCACTTTGGTCACTTTGCTTTCTCAGTCAGAATGCAGCATGGGGAAACAGTTCAGACAGACTTGTCCATAAGAAGCATCCTATTAAAATGGAATCCTTACCTTCCCATGGAAATTGGCTTTGATTCCTTTATTATGAAATCAGGCACTTTTGTCAATCTCAAAGCCTAAGAGGAAGTCGTTATATGTGGTGTAGTTCTGAAGAGAACTTGTAAAATTACGTGGCTCTTTACAGAAACTCCTGCAGGCCGGGTCAGTGTGACAGAGGCCACACGGGGAAAAGCCTCCAGAGGCTGACAGCCAGGAGCTGGGGTTCTATCCAGGCCTGGCACAGCCAGCTGTGTGATCATCAAGACAAGACAGTCTGTGCTTGTTTTACTGTGCATGGGCCTGCTGATGTGAAGGAACATGGGCAAGTAAGCCTCCAAAAGGCACAGTGCAATCCAGGTATCTATCACCATTTTTGGAGGGCAATTTGACAAGCATCAAAAGGCTCAAAATGTCTATGCTTTCTGACCCAGCAATACACATACAGAAAATCATCTCCAAGTACTTAAGTAAGGGTAGCCACAGAGATCTGGATATAGGGACATTCATATCTGCATTTCCCAAGGAAAAAAAAAAAAACCTGGAAATAAACCCAATGAACAACTGTGGTTATATACAAACAAACATATATGTGATAGTTGTGGAACAACAGTGAACATCAATGCTCAGAGATTAGGTTAACATCCTAAAATTTAACCAAAACATAAAATCAAAGCAACTAAATAAAAAGCCATCTTAAGTCTGGCTTATAGTTGGAAAAGGAAGGAAGAGAGGGAAGAAGGAAGGAGAAAATGAGACAAAGGAGGGAAAGAAGGAAGGAAAGGAGGAAGGAAGGAATCTCTATTCTGGGGCCCATTTATTGTCTACATCATTCAAGTGAGTTACTTAATTGATAAGCTATATTCAAGAAACAACATGAAATAAATTAAACTTTTATGAATTACAATGTTTTTAAATTCATTCCCAAGTGACCTATATGAAAACACAAATACTATTTCTTTGAAATTTTCTTTATTGATTAATAAAGTTCTAAACTTTACCTGCCAAAATCATGAGCAATGCATAGGGGAATAAATAAGAATCATGTAACAACAGAACACAGCCCAGTTGCATTCAGAGGCAAGAAAGCATACTGTTTTTACAATTAACAACTCTTCCAACCTTAAGAATATTCATCAAGCCCACCAATAACCACTCCCCAAGGAGCCCAGCTTTCTTCTCCCCCATCTTCCTAAAATCTTAGCCACATGCACCTGTGTGCTTCCCCACAGGGAGTCATGCATAAAATGGCAGCTCCTACAGAGCGGCCACTGCAACATTTAGTTAAGGAAACTGTGACCAAAGGCTGTTTTCAGAAATTACATCAAGCAGATCTTGGCTGTTGCAAAGCCATCAGTGGAGAAAATAACTACTTCAGGAAAGTGGCGATGCTGAGCCGTGTCAGCCACTCTGGATGCTACCTCACTGACCATGTATGATGACGTCTTCTGCCAGGCTCAACTACAACCAAACATACGCGGTCACCTTCGAAGCCTCAAATGTAGTTTCAGAGAATACTCCATCCTCAATGCACCACTATGGAGTATTTCTAGAAGAATGAAGTGCTTATGCCACTCAAACATTCTGCATAGCAGGGGCACTCAGGAGAGTCCCCTGAGAGGACAGAGACTTCAGTGGCTACAGTTATTCAGAGTAGAACAGAGAAAAGCACGTGATGAAACTGTGCTCAACTCCCTTCGGGATCCATGGGGCCCAGCTGGCAGCGCGTAAAGGTTTTTCAGTTCATTTTCAGGTCTCAGCCTTTCCTCCCTACCCTTGGCCTCTCCCTTGGGCTACCCAACGTCCTTCCTCCCAGCCTGCACCCACACAGATGGTTCTAGACCACAGAAAAACTCTATAACAGGGTGATGGTACAATGGCAGTAGGAGCCCTATACAACTGGAATGGATCTACAAGCAAAGCTTACGCTATTCAGTAGGCTTGGCACAGCCTTGCTGACACACAGCCCCTTGCTGGGAATTTCCCTACAGCTACATTTTCTCCAGGAGGCACCACCCACATGCATTTGCATCTTCCAGTTCAGGCCTAGCTACCACTGTTAGTTCTTGCTCACCAGCTTGGCTATTGCCCACTAGTTTTGGCTCTAGTCTTACCTCATTTCCCACCAACTCCTCCGTCCAGCCTGCGGGCATGTGCCCTGCCTCCAGGCTATTCCTGGTCTATATACCCCTTTATGGTATTTCCTGTTTCCTCAGAGTCTCTTCCCTTTTTCTCTTCTCTTCAGCCCTACTCCTAGCAGAGGCCCTTCTTTCTCCATGAAAGCACTCCAAATACTCTCTCCCATCCCATTCTTTTAGGAGGCCATTCTAGAAGGCTCTAGCTCCAATTCTTGAAACTCTAATCTACCATCTTAGATCATCTTTACTCCATCCTTCAGCCCTTCATTTCTCTATCTCTAGGGCAGAACCATCCTGGTTAGCTTGGAACAGAGGGGCTTCCTGGAATATGGGGCCTTCAGGGCTAAAACCAGGACAGTTTTGGGCAAGTTGAGACACTTGGTCTCAACCCTGGACTACTTAAAGTTACTTTCTGCCTCATAACCCAAAACATTTTTGTTTACAGCATGCCATAGCTTCTCACCATGCATGTGGGCAACTAAAGTCAATTTCTAATGATGTCAACAAACATTTTAAAATACCTAACACTTCACACTGACTTTTTAATACCAATTCAAGTGACAAAGTACACATATTCTTATTTTGAGTTTTTTTCAAAATGATCATTCAAAAATTTCTCAGCTCTTTTTAACCCCTGCCTCCTTTTTAGCATTCTTTCTACAACAGTTTCTCCCCTTTCTCTCCCACTGCTTTCATTGTTCTCTGCCCTACAATTTCTCCCCTCTGCACCCTTCTCCCATTTCCATTCTCCATTTGGATGCTATTAAAAGGTCAAATTAAACCCAAAGCAAGTTGAAACAGGAAATAATAACGATAGGAACAGAAATCAATGTAATTGAAAACAGAAAAACAACAGGAAAAATCAATAAAACCAAAAGATAGTTCTTTAAGAAGATCCATAAGCTGATAAAACTCTAGCCAGAATGATCAAGTGAAAAGGAGAGAAAAAAGAATTACAAACACCAGGAAGAGAGAGCAAGTCACTACTGACAATATGAATATTAAAATGATAATAGGGCTGGAGGTGGGAGTGAGCGTTAACTGCAAATGGGCTCCAGAGAATTTGGGGGATGGTAGATATTTGGGGGGTGATCTAAAACGATCGTGGTGACAGGCTGCACAACTCTACAAATGTACTAGTGATTATTTAACACTTACAAAGGATGAATTTTATGGTGTGTAAATTATACCTCTATAAAGCTGTAAGAGAAAGGTTAAGGGATAATAGTAACTCTATGCCCATGGATTTGACCACTTATATGAAATGGACAAACTTCTTGAAAGACACAAACTACCAACGCTCACAAGAACTGGATAATCTGAGTAGCTTTTTATCTATTAAAGACATTGAATTTGTAGCTTAAAATTTTTTCCACAATGGAAACTCCAGGCAAAAACATTTATGGAAAAATATTACCGACCTGATCAAAGGCAATTTAGAATAACAATAGCCATTATGAGGAACTTTTGAAATCTTCAAACTTAATTTTCTTAAAACCAAATTGGACAATGGTTCAAAGTTTTCCAGAACTGAGTGGAATGTTTACTTCAGTTGGCATTTTGAGGCTTCCCAATGATATCAGGAATCTAAAATTGCCTCTGTAAAATAAGGTTTTAAGTTTAACTGAGGCAAAGGATTAAAGAAAGATAAAATGGCTCCTGAAGTCTCAGGCTCTTCTTCCTGGTCTCAGACTCCACCTCCGATGCCATCTTCCTCCTTCTCTTCTACACCACCTATGCCTCCTCTATACCCTCAGTCCTCCCATACTAATGCTCTTGTCAAACTTCCCCTTTTCTCTGAAATTCTCCCCACTCCCTTTTCCTCTGAACTTGTCAGAACCTATCCTTTCAAAGTTAAGTGTTCTGAGGGTCCAGAAGCTAAATCTTTAATTTCTTATTCTCCCTGGACTAATGGTGAACTGCAAGCCATAGTCAAAGATTTCCCCAAAGTAACCAAACATCCTCACAGGTTTGCTGAAGAATTTAATATAGTCATTCAAACTTATCAACCAGTGTTTTTCTGACTGATACTGGCTGGTTCATAGGCTTGTTGATGAAGGCCAGGCTCAGCTGTGAATGAAAACCACTAACTGGAAAAGTCCTGAAAGGTCTCTAGAATTACAACTGGGAGACCAGTCCACTAACCTCTTATACAATCAGGCTCAGCACTCACTTGGTAACTTCATCAAGCAATCCCTAGGGCTTTTCCAAAGCCTGTTCATTGGAACAAAATTCAGGTTTGCACACAAAAGTCTGACGAACCTGTTCATGATTATTACAATCAACTTCAGACAGTTTTTAAAGAAAATTCTGGTCTTCCTTCAAATGTTGATTCCTCTCAGGTAGCTTTTAACTCCATGTTTATTAATGGGCTGAACTGGGACCTTTCTCTTGAAGTAAAAAGGACCGGGTTGGAATGGGAAACTATGTCCACTTCAGGTTTAGTTAATCTGGCAAACCAGCTCTCTCATACTCTAGATTAGTCACCTCCAAAGACCACCAAAATTTTTAATCTTCAGCTCTAGCAAGTGAAGGCTCCCAAACAAAACAAAAACCCTCCTATTTTTGCTGTTATCGTAAAAAGCTAAGACACTGAAAAAAAAGATTATTACAAATTTAAGTGCTTTAGGCAACTTTGGCCCTTTAACCAATCTTTCTGGGAAGAGATTTTGAGGGGGTCTATTTCAATTTTGACGGGAGGTGCACTATGAATTTTGCCAACATCAGCTGGAAATTTTGCCCATAAGGAAAGTGGTAGCTGATTCAATGGGGACCATCAGTGTTTCCAGAAACTGCTCTGGTACCATCAGAGATGGAACAAAGAAAAGATGTCAAAAGATTATTTAATTTATCTGGTAGGGTACTTTGATGACTACTGTCAAATTGCAGTTTGCCCAAACCCAGTTTTGATGTTTAAGGCATCTGATATCAGGACAAGGGCTAAAGAACCAGAGAGAATTTATGTTTACCTTAAGTTTCCCCAAATCCAAAACTAAGTGCCAACTGCAAGGTTTTCTCAGACTAGTTAGTTATTTTCAACACTGGGATTCCAAATTTCTCTCTTATGGTCAAACGTCTATGTGTTTTACTCAACAATAACAACCCTGACCCAATTTTATGGGATGAATTGAATGACACAGACTTCAAGGCCTTAAAGAAGAGTATGATGAACCCACCTGCCCTTGAGCATTCCAATTATAGATTCCCCTTTTCTTTTTTTGTATGTGAAAAGGAAGGGAATACCCTTGGGGTACTCATCCAAAAACAGGGAGACCACCGCTGACCCACAGGATATAACAGCCAGCAACTGGACCCTGTGGCAAGGGATACTCCCCTTGCCTTAGAGCCAGGACAGCCGCTGCCCATTTGCTTAAGTCCCCAAGAAAAGAGTCGTGGGATCCCCTTGAACCATTTTCGTACCTCATGCAGTAGAAGCTCTCCTGAATTCCCATCACATGCAACATTTCAGCCAGACATCTCAACTCCTCTGAAGTCTTCTCATTACCTGCCCCTCACATAACTCTTTTACATTATAATAACCTTAACTCAACTACTCTTCTCCCCTCCACCATGGAAAAAGTCCCTCACCACTGTTTCACTGACAGACCACCTCTGGATTCCTCGTAATGATCTACAGGAAATTTCACTGGCTGACACTGATTTCTCATTGTTCATTGATTTTTTTTTTTCAAAAGTGATGATGGCAAATACTGTGCTGGGCATGCTATTACAACTCCTTTTGATATTCTTGAGGTAGCATCTTTACCTACGGCTACTTTGGCCCAACAGACTGAATTATATGCCTTTACACATGCTTGTGCTTTAGCCAAAGATAAAAATGCCAATATTTACACTGATAGTAGATATGCTTTTTGGAGTAGCTCATGATTTGGGAATGTTGTGGAAGCAACATGGCTTCCTTATTCCCATTGGAAGCTAAATTTTAAATGGTTCCTATTTTCAAGACTTATTGAATACAATACTCTTACCAACTGCTTTAGCTATTATTAAGATTCTGGGGCATTCTAAGCTTGCTTCTCTGGAAGCTAGGGTAAATCACCTTGCTGATAATTCTGCAAGGAATGCTGCCCTTAAAGGGACCTACAGCAGCCAAACTTCTGTCATGATCCAAGGGGATATTTCCCCAAACAATAATTCAGAAAAACTGGCTAGAGAAGCCCAACAATTGGCCTCAGAAAAGGAAAAACAAAATTGGAAATTCAATAATTGTTGGTTTGATAAAAAGAGAAAGCTCTTGTTTGGAACAAACAATAACCCAGTCCTACCATGGACGCTACAATTCTCACTCCTCACCACTGTACATGCACTAAACCATTGGTCTACTGACAAAACGAGTCTTCATGAATCAATATTGGTGGGGAAACATTAACAAGGCCACAAAAAGTGCCTACCTCACTTGTCCCACTGTCCAAAGTACAATCCAGGGAAGCCATTCATATTGCTCCCAGACATTTTAAACTTTTTAATGAACCATCTTAGGTCTGGCAAATGAATTTTATACAATTTACTCCAACTAATGGATATAAATGTTTTAGTCAGAGCCTGTATGTTTACACACTGGACTGAAGCTTTCCCTTGCAGACAGGGAACTAACTCCTCTCAAACTTCATAGTGATTGAGGAATCCATTTTTACCGGCCAGGCACTTTGACAAGTATGTGCTGTTTGTCTGGTTTTACAACACTTTCATTGTACTTGCCACCCTCAATCCTGTTGTTTAGTTAAACACACTGACATCATTATTAAGACTCAACTGGCAAAATTTGTAGAGACCCTCCAAATACTATGGCCAAAAGCATTGCCACTGGTCCTTCTAAATCTCAGAGCCACCCCTTTTGAAACTCATAAACTCTCACCCTTTGAAATTGTCACAGGATGTCCAATGCACTTGGCTCCTGCTTCTTTTGACCCACAATTGACAAAAGGAGAGATACTCCAGTATTGCAAAGGCCTAACTGGTGCTATTAAAAGTAATCATGTTTTGGTAGAGCAATGGTTTCACAGTGTGCCCTCAGGAAATAAAGACCTTAAGCATCACACATTGTAACCTGGAGATTTCATCTATTGGAAAAGACACCTCCAGGAGAACTCTCTTCAATCTCAATGGAAAGACCCGTATCAAATATTGTTAACCAACCCTTGTGCCACCAAACCACAAGAAACCGATTCCCAGATTCACATAACACACTTAAAGAAAGTGCCAAATTCTGACTGGAACTGCATGTCATCTGGCAACCTGAAAGTAAAGATTTCCCAGAATTGAAGCAGATAACAACTGATGGGACAGCTTTCCCAAGAAATCTGTACCAGACCTTTTGAAAGTTTGTTGCCAAACCTCTGATGACCCAACACTTCAGATGATCTTCAATGTCTATGACATTGTTAACATATGGACTTTAGATAAAAGGTGCCTGAGAGGTCCCCCTCTTGCCCCTCCTTTATTACTGGAATGTGACCTTAATAGGTTTCCAATCTGTGCACTTTCCCTTCAACATGAAACACTATACGTAGGAAAGGTCTTTCCTGACACTGCAGCACAAAAAGCTGTTGAAACTAGAAAACCTGATCCTTGATCAGCAATGCTTTCAGAGAAAAATCTTGATCAAAAGGTGGAAATGGTAAAAAAAAAATTAATTAAACAGAAACCTCAATTACATAGAGTTGGGAAACTAGAAGGGAGAATTCTCATGACCTGGCACCACTGCAGAGCCCAACAACAAGAAGACTGCTCTTCTTTCCTGCCAAGGACTCAGTAAATGAAAAGCCATGGACTCTTTGCTTACTACAGCCCTCCCAACTTCCTTTCCTTCTCTATAAAAACATTTTCCTCCCCTTGTCATGCAGGAAGTTGAACATGTATTGCCATGGTTGCAGACCCAGAATTACAATTCTCTGCTGATCCCAAATAAACCCATTTTTGCTAGAGAACTATCTGGTGGTATATCTGTTTCGGGTCAACACCCCTTTCCCTAGTTTGGTGGTAGCCTTAAAAACCAGCAGCTACAACCACAGTGAAAACCAGCAGCCTGGCAACCATTGGAGGGGGAAGGGCAGGACTGGAGCTCTTTCAAAGCTCCATTCTCTGGAGGACTGCTGCTATTTGACCCATCTGGTGGTTCCCTACAGGACCCCACTCACAAGGCTGACCTGACTCAGAGCTGAACAGTGGTAAGAGCATTTTGCCCAAAGGCATTTTTCAAAAACCATCAGAAGCAATTACTTAACATCACAGCTACCTGAGATAGTAGATAACAGTTGGGGCAAACAACAGGCTAATGAAAAAGCTTAAACAGAAGAGCTGGAAAATGAGATGCCCATAGGGGGCTTTGAAAAGCTCTGACATATTCCTGGGAATCTAAAAGACTATGCACATGTGTAGGGCAGTTGATAGCAGACCCACCTTATAAGAAATACTAATGGAAGTTCTTCAGGCTGAAAGTAATCCCAGATAATAATTCAAATTCATATACATACACAAAGAGCAATGGTAAAGATAACTCTGTAATTATAAAACACTGTTTAAATGCATACTTCTGTTCCTTTCTTCTCTTGCCTAATTTTAAAAGCAACTATATAAAAGAATATTATATAATTGTATCATTAGACCTATAACATTTAGAAATGTAATATATTTGTCAATAACAACACAAAGGAGGTAGCTAAAAGCAAAGATGTACTGGGTAAAGAAATGGCACCAGATGATAACTGAAATCCACAAGAACATTTGAAAAGAATAAGGAACAGTAAATAAGAAAGTTACTATAACAAATACTATAAAATAAGTGTGTGTTTGTGTGTGTGTGCACCTGCATTTTTCTCCTAGTTTCTTTAAAAGACAAAATTATATAAATGATAATTATAACAAAGTATTACTGGGTTTGTACCATATATAAATATAATATGTACAACAATGATATAAAAAAGAAAAGGAATAGAACTATACAGATATAACATTTCTCTATCTTCTGGAATTAATTTAGTATGAATCAAAAGTAGATTCTGATAAATTAAGATGTATATGGTAATATACAAACAATGAAATATTATCCAGCCATAGGAAGGAATGGAGTTCTAACACATGCTTCACCATGGAAGATTCCTGAAAACATTATGCTAAGTGAAATAAATCAGAAACAAAAGGACAAATATTTCATGATTCCACTTATATGAAATACCTAAAATAGGCAAATTCAGAGAGACAAAAAGTAGATTAGGGAATACCAAGTGCTGAGGAATGAGGAGTTATTGCTTAATGGGTACAGAGTTTCTGTTTGGAGTGATGAAAAAAATTGGGGGGATAGTGATGATGCTTGCACAGCACTGTGATTATGATAATGCCACTAAATTCTACACTTAAAATGGTCAAGATGGCAAAGTTTATGTTATACACATTTTACCACAATTTTTTAAAAGATGCATATGGTAAGCCTGAGAGCAACCACTAAAAAAAAGTTTTGTGAAAAAAAATCATTAAAGAAGTAAAAAATATTACATAAGAAAATATTCACTTAAAGCAAAAGAAAGCAGTAGAAAAGAAACAGAGGAACAAAAAAGACATGAGACATATAGAAACCAATACCAAATAAATACATTACAAGAAAGGAAAACTACAGACCAATGCTGCTCATGAACAAAGATGTAAAACCCTCAAAAAACATTTGCAAATCAAATCCAACAATGTATAAAAAGAAACACATGCCATGACCAAGTGGGATTTATTCCAGGTATACAAGGCTGGTCCAATATTCAGAAATTAATTAATGTAATCTGTCACATCAACAGGCTAAAGAAGAAAAATCATATGATCATATTAACTGATTACAGAAAAAGAATTTGACAAAATTCAACACTGATTCATGTCAAAAACAAAAACAAAAACAAAAACTCAGCAAATGGGGAATAAAAAATATTTACAAAATACCTACAACTAACATTAGACTTAACAGTGGGAAACTGGATGCTTTCCCTAAGACTGGGAACAAGCCAAGAATGTCCCCTCTCATCACTCCTATTTAACGTTACTAAAACCACTAGCTAGTGCACCTATATAAGAAAAGGGAAAAGAGAATCTTACTATATTACAAATGTATGAAACAACCTCACTGAAATGGATGAAAGAAAAAGGTGCTAACCTAAGTAACTGTGGAAATGAGTGGAGCCTATAAGACTAACGGGAAAGGAACTGCACTTAAGCACTGGACTCTAGTTGATAAAGTTTCTTTCCCATGGAGTATGGTCTAACAAGTCAGATACTGCTACATGTGTATGCTGAACTTGAATAATTGAGTAACTGGATGGCATATGGTGGGAGCCAGGTTTCTCACTGTTGGAATGAAAACTGACAAACAAGCAAAGTGAGGTTACAATGAGCCATGTGATAATGGATTAGAATTGGAGACAGTATGAACTCATGTTTAGCTTAAAACAGATACAGATGGTTACATCAGAAATATTTCTAGATGTATATATATGCATGGGTTACTATTCATTCATATTTCTTTGCTCTGCCAGCTGAGACAATTTAAGACATCCCTAGCAACAGCACACCTACTCGTGGGCACTAATGTTCCCCCAACTTGAGGGCAGGATATTTACATAAATTGAGCAATGGCAACAGATCCCTGCAGGGCTGGAGACAGGATAGGCAGGGAAGCACCAGGGACAGCACTGCAAAAGAGGCAAATGTTGGAGGGTGGGGAAGATGGTTCAGCACCTGCCTATCAGCAATGGTGCTTACTCTCTAAAAAAAAGAAGAAAAAAGCCACCAAAAGCCAGTCTACTGGCCTGAAGCTGAAGTGCAACACAACTGGGATAGAAATTAAGGCATCTCTAGGCAGACTTTTCTAAGTTGACCTTGGGCACATTTACTTTCCCCACCCCATGTGTTCTGAAAGCGCCAGGACCCACAGGATTTAACCTGGAGTGTAGGCTCTGGGAAGGGCCCTGCATGAAAGCCTGCTGCCATGGCCTTGGTGGGGTGTGTAGGTGTGCTGAGAATGAGCCAATGTGCTAAGGGAGGTGAAGAGTTTTATGAGCTGAGTCCCAAGAGCCTTAGAAGTAGGTGACTGGGTGTGGTCACTGGACCCATTGTTGAACAGGCCATAGAAGCTGGCCCCTTCACAGGCCAGAAAAAGACTTTCTGGAAGGGTCTGGGTACACCCCTTCAGGGGCTCCTCTGGCTCCAGGGACACTGCCAGGCCCAGATCTAGGAAATGGGAAGGTGGGATGCATAGACCAGGTGGCTCCTGGGACACTGGTGAGTCAGGAAGCACTGAGCAAGCGGATGTAAAAACGTTCCAGACCAGGGGACACTGACTTGGTTTCTGAACCCAACTCTGCCATTCTCCGCTTTAAGAGTCACTTAGCCTCTCCAGGCCTCAGTTTGCTCATCTTTATGAACACGGCCTCTTCCCATGACGATCAGGGAACAGAATGAGATAATGTATGTGCATGTAGTTGGCAACCAAGCAAGTCTCAACCAGCGGTTCTCAAAGTGTGACCTGAGGACCCTCACCCCCTTTGGGAGGGTCTGCGAGGTCTTCCCTTTTCCAACGAGTTTGTACACGAGCCTGACATTTCTTGGTAAACCTCCTTCGAGACAGCTGACATGAGGCTCCAATTCTCCTTAATTAAACGGAAGAGATTTTCAAAAATATAAAACCATGCCACTTTTTTTTAAACAGTATTTCCACGAAAGATGTCATTCGCGTTACATTTAAACGTATGTTATTTTAAAATGAATATTTAAACTATTTAATTCCTCACACCGTGAACACCAACAGATATAAGCAAAAGTTCTTCGGGGTCCTCAGTAAAGTCTCAGTGTGTAAAGGGGTCCTGAGGCCCAACAGTTTGGGAACCGCTCTGCCGAGCAACCAGCTGGAGGCGAGCCGCCTCTCCGAGGCGGACTCCAGGCGTCCTCTGACAACTCGCTTTCCGTGTGTGGGGACGCTAGTTTTGTTTTCCGGGTCTGAGAGACCCAATGTTTGTACCCATGTTCCCCGCCCAGGCAAGGGTCCTCCCACAGGGAGGCCCGGACCCCGGGGGGCGACCCTCGCGAGGCGTCGGCGACCTTGTCAGAGGTCGAGCCCGCGCGCGGGAGGCGCACCGGGCTCCCGGCCGGCGGGCGTTCCCGCACAGGGGCCGGGGAGGCCCCGCCTGCGCAGCGCGGAGCCGGGATGCCGACCCACGGCGAGCCCGGCCGGGTGGCGGGGGACTGGGGAACTGCACTCACAGCCTAGGCAGCGCCGCCTCCGCCGCCGCTCCGCGCGCCGCCCTCCTCAGCAGACGCAGCGCCATCTTCTCGACGGGCGCACCGCCCCCTCCCCACCCCCGTGCCCTGTCCGTCGCCGCTTCGTCCCGCCCCCGTCGCCACGCCCCCCGTCGCCCCGCCCCGCGCACGTCCTGCCCAGACCTCGCGTCTCCACGCCCCGCCCCGTCCCCGCAAGCCACGCCCCTCAGCTCTGCGCCCCTGCCCCTTCGGGCTGTCAGAACTTCCAGGCTGTAACGCGAGGCAGAGCAGAGTCCCGGTGGGTGGCACCTTCCTTTGTTTTGGTGAATGATGCCAACACTTCCCGTGCTTCTGGTTTTGTTAGGGCGGTTTTTGAGAGACCTTGCATTTTCCCAGCCAGACCTGGCCAACTTTCTGGGGATTTCTTTGTTGTTTTCTTTAAAATACTAACTACCTAACAAAGTTTGTGAGCCTCAACCGTGTGCGTGCTTCGGTTAACAGTTAATCCGCTATGGGACATATATAATAGGGTGAGAATAGCTGCTCCCAGAGGCTTTCTGGGCCAGAGAAATGCTTGTTGAAGACACGGGGCAGCAAACACAACTCTTCGCTCCAACTTCTTCCTGCCAGTCTCAGCAAATACAGCTGCTCTGGCGTCACAGTTAAGGTACTAAAACGGAGCTTGTCAGCTGTGTGACTGTGAGCAAATTACTTAAGCTCTCCCTGCTTCAGTTTCCTCCTATAAGAAGGGAATATAAATAGTACTCACCTATTATAAGGATATGTTGAGTTAATATGTATACAGAACTTAAACCTCACCTGGCCCAGAGCACGTGCTCAGTAATGTTAATTACTCATTATTACCACACCAATTTGGTGGGGACTTCCCTGGTGGCGCAGTGGTTAAGAATCTGCCTGCAAATGCAGGGGACACGGGTTCGAGCCCTGGTCAGGGAAGATCGCACATGCCATGGAGCAGCTAAGCCCGTGCACCACAACTACTGAGCCTGCACTCTAGAGCCCGCGAGCCACAACTATTGAGCCCGGGTGCCACAGCCACTGAAGCCCGCACACCTAGAGCCCATGCTCTGCAGCAAGAGAAACCACTGCAATGAAAAGCCTGTGCACCACAACGAAGAGTAGCCCCCACTCACCACAATTAGAGAAAGTCCGTGGACAGCAACGGAGACCCCAACACAACCAATAAAATAAACAAATAAATAAATAATAAAAGAATCTAATTAAAGAAAAACAGCAACTCTTTAGTGGCTTCCAATAGGAAGTGTTTAAAAAAAAAAAAAAAAAGACCAACCCTGAAAATTCCCTGAGCAGACAAAAAGTTTCATCATACAAGCAAGGCCTAATTTAGCTTATCTTGCAAGACAACTTGACATAGGTCTTTTCTTGCTTGTGCCTCTGGAAATCATAAGCAAAACTTGAACTATTTCCCAAGGTTGATATGAGGTAACCACCGACCAATTCCCTATCGTTGAAGAAAATTCTAATATTATGTCCAATCACTGTGAGGAATAAACAGTCACTACTTTCTCACTAAATAAGCTGCTTTATAACAACATATCCCCAAGCCTTATTCCATGTTTTGGTTTGCATGCTCCTAGTCTGCAAAATGTCTTTTTAGTGTGTGCACAATAGACTTTTACCAGTGACTACTTCAGGGATTCCTTGGTTTAACTCTGTTATTTATGAACTTTTGGCAGAAGCACTTAGAATAAAACCCCAGGTCTTCACCATGACCCTGAAGTCCTTACTCTATCTGGCCTCTGCCTGTTGCTACAACCTTATCTCAGCCCCACCCATTTTCTTTCTGTGTCTGTTTCTTTTCGTTTGTTTTTAGTTTTTGTTTTGTCTTCTTTTTTGTTTTTTTAGTTCGATAAGCCCTCCCCTACTTTAGGACCTCCGCACATGCTGTTTCCTATCCCTAGTACGCTTATGGCCTCCCAGACATTTACCCTACCTGCCACCTGCTCAAAAAGTCTGAGCTGACAACCCAAACTAGAGCATCCCCCAGTCTATTTCACTGGCACAGCAACCTGATCATTTCCATCACAGCCCTCATCACAATGTTTATTTATCGATTTATGAATTTACTTTCTTATTGTTGCCTATCCCCCGGTGGTTCTCAAGATGGGAGGGAACTACTGCCCATAATCAGGAGGGTTTTGGATTGTGTTATTGTCATCTAGGGATGTTCGGGCAATCCCACTTGTAGAAAGGTTGCTCTGGTCTAGAAACACTATCTATAGGAACAGAATGTGAGCTCTCGGAGGGCAGCGACCTGGTATATCTTGTCATTGCCATGTGCTCCCAGCACCTGGCTCAGGGACTTGTAACCTGTAGGTACTTAATAAATATAAGATGAAAATATTCCTCTAGCCTCATTGCAATTCTGAGGACTGCCATATGAATTCTTATCCTTACTAAAAATGCCCTAGACCTTATGGCTTTTTAGGTAAAATACAACCTCCAATGACTTATTTGCTAACTGATTCAATTTCTTTCAGATTCTGCTTGAAGAAATTGTAGCTGTGCCCATTCTCACCAGGACTACTGTAGTTTTATTGAGTTTCTTCGTGAGATTACCAACTTGTGGGTTTTAAGGACTGTTTTCTAATGTTGGTAGACTTTTAAATAAAGCTTTATCAACTTCACCTAGTGTATGGATTTCTGGAGGCTACCATACTTCCAGATATAATAGAAAAAGAGATCTAGAGTTATTTTCCTGAAGCTAGTCAAATCAGTCTGTACTCAAGCTTCCAAAACTGAAAGAAAAGTAAAAGTATGTATTTGCTCTAAGGGCATGAGAAAGTATGAAATTTAGCAGGGTGAATAATTCTATGAGACTCTGCTGAGTTAAGCAATCTGGTGAGGTAAGAACCTGGCAGAGATCTGAGGAGCAAGGATTGGAGCCAGAAGCATCACACCTCCAGAGCACAATTGGCTTACGGGTGATGAGGTTGGGTACCAGAATAATCAACCCACATTGATCACTGTGGAAGCAGGGTGTTGGGTACATGGGTGGGAATGGGGCTTACTATGTGTTCCTCAACTTTGCATATGTTGAAAAATATTCGAAATAAAAAATTAAAACAAAAATCAATTCAAGTATTGCCTTGCATAGAAAGAGCCAGATGCAAAATTACCCAAGCCAGTTAAGCCTCAGGACAATTGACTTGCACTGGTCCCCTCCAAGTTCCCATCAGCGTGTTCACAAGGGCATTTGCTTTTGTAAACTCTTCCAAAGTAAGATATTTTAACTACCATTGGTTGATAGTTTCATTGTCTACTCCAACTGTTCCCCTCTCAGACTTCCTTTTGTGTTGGGTGGCGTTGGAGTCGCTGCAGGTATTTTGGGAGTCCAGCTAAGGAGAAGCTGAGCTGGGATGTATTTGGTTTAGATTTAATAGAATACATGTATGTGATTTGCAATCACTTTCATGTTTAGTTATTACTAGCAGTCCTGGCTTAGGAACGGTTTTCAGGAATTCTGCTACCCACTGTGCTGACTCACCGGCATAAAGATGCAATGGTGAGAGGTTATATCCCAAGAAAAATGTGCCCCTGGGCACCTGGCACCAGAAGGGTGCATGCAGTAGAAGAGAAAGTTTGAAATGCATGGAGCCAGAGACCATCTATGGACAATTCTTCCAGTCGTCAGAAATGTAAAATTGTAAAGAGAGAGTTTGGTTCTAATCTATACCTGGCCAACATGGAAGCTCTCTCCTGTCTGGAATGCACTCTAATAGCATTGTTTGACAGCTCAGCTCAGCAGGGACCACTTCTCCCAGAATTTCCTTGCCTGTGTGGTACCAGGTTGGGGTCATTCACAAGAGACATTTGCATGAGCTCTGGAAGGTGAAGGTGAAGCAGCAGGTCACGTGGGCTCATGCTGTTGACATGGGGCAGTCGGTGTTAATTTCCTCTCTTTTGATATTATCTACAGATCTCATTACTTTACCTTTATATCCACTCATTTTTTTCTACTCAAACAAACTTAAACATTTATGGACATGATTCCTGACCTCAAGAAGCTAATCTGAATGAAATTCAGGCACGTGCTCCACCATGGGTGGAACTTGAGGACATCATGCTAAGTGAAATAAGCCAGTCACAAAAGGACAAATACTGTACAATTTCACTTATATGAGTTTCCTAGAGTAATCAGATTCATAGAGACAGAAAGGAGAATGGGGGTTGCCGGGGGCTGGAGGGAGGGGAAATAGGGAGTTAATGTCTAATGGGTACAGAGTTCAGTTTTGAAAGATGAAAACAGTTCTGGGGCTGGATGGTGATGATGGTTGCATAACACTGTGAATGTACTTAATGCCACCGAGCTGTACACTTAATATGGTTAAAATTGTGAATTTTATGGTGTTCATATTTTACCAAATAAGGAAAAAGATTTTATTTACTTATTTATTTTTAAATTGAAGTATAGCTGATTTACCATGTTATATCAGTTTCGGGTGTATAACACAGTAATTCAATCTTTTTATATATTACACTCCATTTAAAGTTATTTAAAATATTGGTTATATTCCTCATAATCCCCTTTCTTTATCTTGCCTCTCCTCCCTTCCCTCTCCCCATTGGTAACCACTAGTTTGTTCTCTGTATCCATGAGTCTGTTTCTGTTTTTCTTATATTCATTCATGTTTTATTTTTTTAGATTCCACACATAAGTGAAAACATCTAGTATTTTTATTTGTCTTTCTCTGTCTGACTTACTTCACTAAACTTAATACCCTCCAGGTCCATCCACGTTGTTGTGAATGGCAATTTTTTATTCTTTTTGTTGTTGTTTATAGCTGAGTAATGTTCCGTTGTATGTATATACCATACCTTTATGCATTCATCTCTTGCTGGACACTGAGGTTGAGTCCACGTCTTGGCTATGGTGAATAATGCTGCTATGAACATTGGGTTGCATATTATCTTTTCTAACTAGTGTTTTCATTTTCTTTGCATAAGAAATGCAAACAGGAGTGAAATTGCTGGATCATACAGCAATTCTGTTTTTAACTTTTTAGAAAGGAGATTTTGAAAAGAAGCTATCCATGAAAGAGGTAGACAGGTGTAAGTGGGGGAAATGGGTGGGTTTTGAGGTCTGCTGGTGCCCTGGGGAAGGGGGATATGGAAGTAGAAAGGCTGCTGCAATTCCCTCTGTGTGAGAGAGGCAGGGAAACCAGGAGGCTCTGCAGAGATGGGCCAGCACCGGGACGTGGAGAGTGAGCCTGAGAGTGTTAGGGGAAGAGCAGAGCAAGCAGAGAGAACACTGCTCCCAACTGTAAACCACAGGAATGCCCACGTCTCAACCAACGCCACCCTACAATATACGGGTCTCCTGAGTGGAAACACGTGACATCGTTACCACTTGGTCTTATAAGTGTCATGAAACTCAAATAACTCTCATTATTAATCTTCGAAATATTGAGCTTTTGTGTTGGCTCAACTACACTTTTGGAAAATAGTCACACCCAAGGAGACAGTGGATAAAAATATCTTATCAAACCATGGTTTACTGTAATAACCATTTCCAGCTTAAATAACCATTTAAAGCGGTAACAATTAGGAAAATGAAGCTGCATTATTCTTTTGTTACAAACACCAAAGCCTCTTTATCATAATCCATTTTCCCCTTCCTTTTGGTGTCTGGCCCATGTAGGTTATTTTCACCAAAGTTGCGTCTCAAAGGCTGGAGGGCCAGTGTCACTGATTCGAGACTTCAGAATGCTGCACTTAGAAAGAGGCACATTAGAAGTTCTGTGGAATAATTTTTCAACAGTGGCATAGATAGAACTACGCTCTGAAATCATCCATCCCTCCTGCTGCTCTGATACAAAACCCTCCCAGCCTCACCGCCTGGCAGGCGCTGCCTTTGATAACATGGTGACTATGTCTGGCTTTCTTGGGGAGAGAGGAGACTGTCTCTCAAATTTAGGCCAAATGCAAAATAACTAGAGACCACATTGTGGACCTTCTGATCCTTAGCTTTCTCTTTATAAATTGAGGAAGTGAGACTAGCTGATCTCTAAAATTCCTTCTGGCTCTTAAATACTGATTGTATAACTAATATCATTTTCTAATCTCAGCCTCCAAAACTGTGCTGCAGCGCCCCCTAATGTTGTAGGAAGATGGCTCCCCCCCCCCCCCCCCCCCCCCCGCCCACCTTCCATACACTCCTTTGGGACTCTCCCTGGCACTTCCCATGACCCACTTCCCTTTCTCCAAAGCATTTATCCACTTCTAAATTACTAGGTAACAGACTTAATTGTGATGTCTTTGTTGAATGTAAGCCCTATGAGAGCAGGGATTTTTGCCTGTTTTGTTCACTGATGTATCCCGTGTCCCTGGAACAGGGCCTGGCACATGGCAGATGTTTAGAATTAATTTGTCGAACTTAAAGTGTTGAATCTTGAGGCATCCTCTACCAAGATTATCCTTTACATAATTTTCCCTGTTTTTTTGTTTTTGTTTTTTTATTTGGTGCCGGGTCTTAGTTGCCGCACGTGGGATCTAGTTCCCTGTCCGGGGATCAAATCCAGGCCCCCTGCATTGGGAGTATGGAGTCTTAACTGCTGGACCACCAGGGAAGTCCCTCCCTGCTATTTGTAGGTTAAGAATTCAGTTGCTTCAGTTGCTGTTTCTTTTTCTAATTTATTTATTTATTGAATTTTTCATTTTTTTATTGGCTGGGTTGGGTCTTTGTTGCTGCACACAGGCTTTCTCTAGTTGCTGAGAGCAGGGGCTACTCTTCATTGTCGTGCGTGGGCTTCTCATTGCAGTGGCTTCTCTTGTTGCAGAGCATGGGCTCTAGGAGCCTCGGCTTCAGTAGTTGTGGCACACGGGCTTAGTTGCTCCGCGGCATATGGTATCTTCCTGGGGCAGGGCTCGAACCCATTTCCCCTGCATTGGCAGGCGGATTCTTAACCACTGCGCCACCTAGGAAGTCCCCAGTTGCTGTTTCTTAATTGCCTAATTGGTGGGCTGAATAATAGCCCCCAAGACGTCCACGTGCTAATTTCCAGAGACTCTGAATATGTTACTTTGCAGTTGTGATGCAATTTACGATCTTGAGATGGGGAGATTTTCCTGGATTATGTGGGTGGGCCCAACGTAATCCCAGGGTCCTTGGGACAGGGAAGCAAGAGGTCAGAGTCAGAACAACAAGATGTGATATGGACTCAATGTCAGAGTGATGAGGGTGCCAGCAGTCTCTAGAAGCTGGAGACAGCGAGGAAACAGCTTCTCCTCTCCAGCCTCCAGGAGGAACACAGCCTTGCCGACTTCTTGATTTTATCCCCTTGAGAGCTATTTTGGACTTGTAGCCTCCAGAACTGTAAGATAATAAAGCTGTGTTGTTTTAAGCCACCAAGGTTGTGGTCATTTAATACAGCAGCAATAGGAAACAAATACACCTGAAACGGAGCAGGACCCTATGGTCCTACCCCCCACATGTCCTCTACCTGCCTTTTGTCTGCGGAAAAACTTTAGCCAAATAAGTTTAATCAGAGAAGTGAGAAAATGCAGAAACAGAGGAAAACAGTCCAGCAAGACTAAGAAAGAATAATTTAGTCATGAAGCATAGTCAAGGGCCTTTGGTCCCTCCTCAAGGGCTATAGGTAGTATTCCGAGCCATACTCTGTGAGCTGTTTCATAGATACTGAAACCCTCGCCACGTGGAAGAAGTTAATCACATGCTGACCAGGCTGTAGCCATGACATAAGCTGCCACAATTCCGAGAACTGGCCTCAAAGAAATGGGAAAAAACCGACCCTGGAACTGAAAATTAACTGTACTTAAAACAGTCAAGATGACACCAGTCAGACCACCACATGACCAATTTCAAGATGACTGTCAGAGCTGACTGTGCTGTTTCTACGCGTAGCCCCCTCCCTCCATCTTTATTATAAAAGCTCTTGCCTGCTGGTTGTCAGCGGGGGCTGGGGGGAGGGGGGGTGTCGGCCTTTAGACAGGCGTCCACACCCCTCCCCCACCCCCCACTCCACCCCACCCTCACCCCACCCCACCCCCATTGCCGGCCTCTGAAATAAAGCAAAACTTTCCTTTTCACCAACCTTGCCTCTTTATTGGCTTTTGAGTGGCAAGCAGCCAGACCCCACTGTCGGTAACACACCTAGTAAGAAGAAAACCTTCCCAAGCACACCTCCACAGACAAACCAGCTCTTAAAGAGTGCTTTTAACACCCATTCCAAGTCCATAGTGACACTGTTGGTTCAAATGACCACAAACATCTCTGTCAGTGTCAGAATCAACAAATTTTTGCTCTGGCCAGAACCTCCTAGACTGAAAGTTTCTAAAGAGAGCAGCTTCCGTAATTTTCCAAGCCAGAATTGGAATCCTTTCTCTGTACGTCATTTGAAAAGTACTCTTCACCCCTGAACTGATTAAATAGAGACGCCAAGCACTTAGCACTGCCTGAAGTCAGACTATACACTTATTTGTTTATTGCCTGCCATTACTGTCATTCGTTTATGGTGTGTTGCTTTCCATTCGAATGTAAGCCCCATGAGGCTGGGAACTGAGTTTACTTTGTTTGCTACTGTATTTTCAATGCCTAAAATGATGCCTGAGACACAGTAGATGCTAAATAAATATTTGTTGAGTAAATGGCTGGGAAGTTGACTTGCTAAGAAGATGTAAGAAATCCCTCAGCACAACTTTGCCCTACCTCTGAGAAAAAACAAATGATAGCAATTCAGATGCAGCTGAAAATGATGAGATTAAGAAGAAAAAAAAAAAAGTAAGCAGTCCCAGGGTGTTAGTTTTGTGTGATGGGAGGAAACGAAGGAGTCACATAAGGATGAGAGTGAGAATGGGGGAGAAACAGGAGTTACAGCCAGGCTTCAAAATGACCCCTTGCCTGTCTCTTCACAAATCACACATTGACGAAATAAAAGAGGATGTTTGCCAACTATAAGAATCTATTAGGTCCAGCAATCCCACTCCTGGGCTTATATCCAGAGAAAACTATAATTTGAAAAGATGCATGCACCCCAATGTTCGTTGCAGCATTTTACAATAGCCAAGACATGGAAGCAACCTAAGTGTCCATCAATAAATGAATGGATAGAGACTTCCCAGGTGGCACAGTGGTTAAAAATCTGCCTACCAATGCAGGGACACAGGTTCGATCCCTGGTCAGGGAAGATCCCACATGCTGCAGAGCAACCAAGCCCGTGCACCACAACTACTGAGCCTGCTCTCTAGAGCCCGCAAGCCACAACTATTGAGCCCGTGTGCCACAACTACTGCAGTCCTGTGCACCTAGAGCCCGTGCTCCACAACAAGAGAAGCCACCTCAATGAGAAGCCTGTGCACCGCAACAAAGAGTAGCCCCTGCTCACCGCAACTGGAGAAAGCCTGAGTGCAGCAATGAAGACCCAATGTAGCCAATAAATAAATGAATTAATTAATTAATAAAAAAATGAATGGATAAAGAAGATGTGGTACATATATACTATGGAATTTTACTCAGCCATAAAAAAGAATAAAATAATGCCATTTTCAGCAACATGGACAGATCTAGAGATTATCATACTAAGTGAAGTAAGTCAGACAGATATCATGATATCACTTATACATGGAATCTAAAAAAGTGATACAAATGAACTTATTTACAAAACAGAAACAGATCCACAGACAGAGAAAACAAACATGGTTACCAAAGGGGGAAAGAGGGGGTTAGATAAATTGAGTTTGGGGTTAACATATAAAAACTAGTATATATAAAATAAACAACAAGGGCCTACTGTATAGCACAGGGAACTATAGTCAATATTTTGTAATAACCTATAAGGGAAAAGAATCTGAAAAAGAATATATATATACATACACATGTATATATAAAACTGAATCACTTTGCTGTACATCTAAAACTTACCCAGCCTTGTAAACCAACTATACTTCAATTAAAAACAAAAAATAATCAAAACAAACAAACAAAAAACAAAACAAAGAATCTATTAGGAATTTTAGTTATTAACTTATGGAGTCAGGAAGAGATGCCCTACCAGGCCCAACCTCGGCTACTACCAGGTAGCTCTATGAAAAGTGAATAGAAATAACATGTGAAAGAACTAATGTGCAAGGTTATTCACTGTAACATTGTTAGCACAAAATATTGGGGGGAAAAATCTAAGTGTTCATCACCAGGGGGCTGATATTTTAAAGTATGGTACATGAAACAACAGAAAAATATGCAGCCGTAAAAAGAATATGAAAATAAACTATTATTATAAACTACAATTTATTTCCTTATTCTTTTTCCTAATATAATGTACTAATACACTAAGGTACTAAATATAGAAGCTATTTTGTTATGTATGATAGAAGATATATGCAAGGAAACAAAGACAAGGCACAGAACAATTGTGTTACATTCTATCTTTTGTATAAAAAAGAAGAGTCAAATAAAAATATGTTTTGTATTTTCTTATAGCCAATTATTTAAAAGTTCTGAAAGGATAAAATAATGCTGCTAATGAGAGGTGTTACCTGTCGGAGGAGGCAGGAACAAAGCAATGGAAAGAAGGATGGGAAAGGCTTTCACTGTATCCCTTTTACAATTTTAAAACTTTTGAACCATGTGTATGTATTATTTATTCAAACCACTAAATTTATATCCTATGAACAATAAGGCAGAAAGAAGAAAATAGAAACCACAGTCTTACCCAACTGGACCTGGATCCCTAACTCGACCTGGCGCAGAGCCCCCTGCACCATGTTTGTCTGTGGACCGTGGGATACCATATGCATTTTGGCCTCTTTCTGGCCACAGAGCTCTATGTCTGTTTCCTATCCCATACTGGATTAAAAACTCCCGAAGTCCCAACCTGTTTCCCAGAGTAAGGGCTCAGAGACTTACACAGTTGATAGAGCCTTCACAGCCTCTATGGACAGGAGACTTGATAAAATATGTAACGTTGAACCATATAATGAAAGCTGGTTGGTTAAGACCCTCTGGCTTTTGTGGAATAATCTTTAATGCACCAGACAAGAAGACTGCTAACCAGCCTTATTACTGACAATTTCCTAATATCCCTGCTAGGGCAGGCAGATGATTTGAGGATTATCCAGGTGCTGACAAATCCCCTGGGCCCTGACAATCTCGTTTACAAAAGAATCGAATCTGTTTATTGCTGATAATAGATGGTATGCCCTAAGGTTTGCTTGTAACATGTGTGTTGCTTTTTTTTTTCTTTTTCTTTTCCTTTTAGCAACAGGAACCAAACTTGGGTTCAGCCTGATAAACTGGGCATTTGGGACTTTATGTGAAGTAATTGCTCTGAACAGTTTCTTAATCCACATTTGCTAAACCTTTGCACCCCAGCTCACAATGGCATAAATGGCCTTCATCCAGGGCAAAATGGTCTATTTAACAAAAGAGTCTATTCTTGGGCTAACATTAACTAATCACTCTTCCTCATTTTTATTTGTTGTTCTAAGAATTATTTAAAACAAAAGGACAAAGCAAATCTTGAACTTGTATGTGTAATAAGCTGAACTATCTGAATATAAAGGCCATGTCTTCATTCATCTCTGTATTCCTTGCAATAGGTATAGTAGCTAACACACTCCAGATTCTCAAAACCAGTGGTGGGATTGCCTTGCTCCATCCCACAACTGTCATCATTTCTCCAGTGAAATCTTCTCAGATATCTAAATTTTAGCAAACAACATTTGGAAACCCAAATAGAGAGTAATTTAAATTAGTTCTGTATTTCCTTTTGATTTATAAGAAGCCTGTCATTCCTTTTGATTTATAAGAAGTAAAATACTATCTGCCGAATTCTAAATCTATGCTTATTGTTAGTATTTCATCTCATCCATTACATCTCAATGAATGTGGTTATTTTTTAAAGTGTTGCTGCATAAGAAAAAATTTCTAAGCATAGGTTAATATATCACATAGCAAGATCTGCCTGACCCTTGATTTTACGACTATTTTCCGAGGTAAGTTGCACCTGAAACTGATACACAAGCCCAGACTCTGAGGGAACTCTGGGCCACCTACACTTCTTTTTTTGGAAGGGGAGGCACCTATACTTCTGTACTTTGCATACTAGTCCAGGGATCCATGAGGACCTGCCAGGTGAAGAACATGACTGCTGGTAGCCAAATGCATCCTATCCCACCTGTAATATTCTGCATTCTGATATTCTGCCTGATGAAACAATGCAGCTAGCCATAGGACTTCCAGTGTCAAAACAAGGCCCTTTCTGAAGGTTTTGTCATTAGTTTTCTCAAAATTAGAGGAGTTTTAGGATTCCGGAGGTTGAAAAGACCAAACCATTAAAAGTCTCTCTTTTTAAAATCGCATTTAATATTCAACACATATTCATTCTAGACAAATTGAAATCTATGGAAATAAATCAATCGGGGCATGGGAAGAAAGTTAACATTCAAAGGTAATTGTTAATACTCTGCCTTCCGTATAGATATGTTCTTATACATTTTTCTGAGTGTGTGTGTGTATCTCTTTTTCTCTCTCCAGAGATGGATAGTTAACATATATAGACACACACACACACACACACACACACACACACATCTTAACAAAAATAACATCACATACACATTCTGTTTTAAAACTTGTTTTTGGGGGACTTCCCTGGTGGCACAGTAGTTAAGAATCCACCTACCAATTCAGGGAATATGGGTTTGATCCCTGGTCTGGGAAGATCCCACATGCCGAGGAGCAACTAAGCCCCTGAGCCACAACTATTGAGCCCGTGTGCCGCAACTACTGAAGGCTGTGTGCCTAGAGCCTGTGCTCTGCAACAAGAGAAGACACTGCAATGAGGAGCCCATGCACCACAATGAAGAGTAAGCCCCCTACTCACCGCAACTAGAGAAAGCCCATGTGCAACAACGAAGACCCAATGCAACCAATACATACATACATACGTACATACATAAATTAAAAAACAAACAAAAGAAAACCAACACAGGACTTCTCCCCTGGAAGTGCCTGCTGTTCCTTTAAAACTTGTTTTTTTCCTCTCAATAAATCACTGAAAAGTCTATTTTAGGTAATATTGTAACACACACATGGAGATACTCAGATCTTTGTGGAAAAGAAACAAAAAAAATATATAAAAATATTAAAGACAAACCCAGGGAGAGACCCTATGTAAGCTGTGAAAATGAGTTCAGAGTATTAGAAAATTACTTTCTTCTAATTCAAATTTTTTTACTCTGGTAAAGTTTGAAAAATATTTTTCACACCATAAACTTTTTATAGGAACATAGCTAGGAAATTCTCCTATTGTCATGCAGTCCTAAGCTTAAAGTTTGCAAAATCTAGTTTTTGCTTCTTCTTTTTCTTCTTTTTTTTATTTTAAACCTTTTAATTTAACTTATTGACCCCAGTATTTTTGCTACATCCATTGCTAGGATCAAATCATTACTCTTTTCAAAAGCATTCCTTTAACCTGAGGTCAAACAAATGTGAAATATGAGGAAGTTATAAATAGACTGAAATCTAGAATAACCATAACCCTGATGTACTTTATCTAAATTTTTATAACTTTGAAGTGCACCGAATACAGAAAGAATGCAGAGCTTTTCTTTTCCAGCCAGAGAAACCACACACACAAAAAAAAGAATTTAAAAAAATGATCTCTTTCTCATTTCTGTAGTCAATTTCTCTCAATCCAAAAAAAGAAAGTGGGGGAGGATTTAAGTCAACCAACAAAAATAAACTGTTGCCACTGTTTATTGAGAAAATAATTCCTTGAGATTTCTTTTTCCCCAAAGAACTACCAAAAAAAAAATTATAAAGAAGATCTCTGGCTTAGTTTATTTCCTAGAGGAAAAACTGTTTAACATTTGTTTATTTTGTAAAACCTACCAATAACAAGTGGGCCCATAAAGTTCCCCCCTTTTTCCTATGTGGTGGGAAAGAAACAGGGGGCAGGCTAAGTGTGGCCTGCAGGTGGAATATAGTTTGCTGTCTGGAATTGCCCAATCTTGTCTGGCTTCTATAAGATTCCCAAGGTCCATGAACTGTGTCCCAGACGCGTAGCCCAGAGGGAGAGCCTTGGGTTGGATGGCTGGAGCGAGACCAGACAATGGAAGACTTTGAAATCCAGGCAGTAGAGTCTAGACTTGACTCTCTGTGTAGTAAATTGGGTTGATGACTCCAGCTGTCCCCTCTCTTTGCATCCACACTTTTCCACAGGCTCAGTGTAGGTAAAGTATCTCTCCTTATCCCTTGACTTTGAGTGAAGGGATAGATTAGAGATGGTTTGAGAGCTCTCCAGAGTGTTACCACTGGAGCTCTAACATGAACTTTCATTCACATAAATATGTGACTTTATTGGTTCTTCCATTGCAGTATATCCTGTTTGTGCCAGCTATCAATTTATTGCCTCAGGGCTCCAAGTCCACCCTTCTTTGCCCTGCCCTGTTCCAGCTGGAGCTGGAACCCTTTGCCTCCGGTCCCAATGGTAAGTTTTATCAGTAGTAGGTGCAGGAAGGACACTGCAGGTGAAAGGTGTTTTTTTTTCCAGTTTCAGTTTCTTTTTTCTTGCTGCTACAGCAGAAACACCAGTGGGACCAGCGAAGACCCAGTGACTTACAACCTCCAGGAAGTTTCATTGTCACTCGAGCAGGTGGCCTCCCAGGGTAGGTCACCAGCCCCCCAGCTGGTAGTTCTCTGCTTTGCCAGGCGGCCCTCAGAACCCCAGCAAACTGCTACCCCATCCAACGGCCTTGGTCACCCCCTCCCCCAGGGCCTCTGCTGTAGAGGTAGTGCTTTCTCCCTACAGCTGTGATTCCTATGTCTTCAGAGTTCTCTTTACACTTCCTTACAGTTAATTCTTTTCTACCAATGTAATCGTCTCTATGTTAAATCTTGCCTATTCAAATCACTGGTGTGGTTTCTCTCCTGACTGGACCCTTCGAACAGTAAAGCAGGAAACAACAGCACAGCACAAGCCTCTCCATGCTTCTCACCCTTCACAGCTGACTTTCACTGCCTCCTTTGCCTGTCTTCCTGATTCATTGCAATCAGAAATTTCATTGATAAATTCCTAACTGTCCAAAAGGCGTTTTTCAGACCTTTTCTCTTTTCATCACTTCTCCCTGATACCTACTATGTTTCAGACCATTCCTTTTGAAGCCAATATGCTTCTATACAGTAGCAAGAGTAGGAATGTTGGAGTTGGACAAAACTGCACTGAAATCTCAACTGTCATTTATAAGACTCGTGACCTTGATCTTTGTGAGCCTTGGTCAACCTTCTCATCTGTAAATTGGGGAATAATGATGACGATACCCGGTTCACAGATTATTTTAAAGAATAAATATGGTAATTTATGTAAAGCATCAAAGCATAGAGCCTGGGACTTCCCTGGTGGTCCGGTGGTTAGGACTCTGCACTTCCACTGCAGGGGGCATGGGTTTGATCCCTGGTTGGGGAACTAAGATCCCACAAGCCGCATGGGGCTGCCAAAAGGATGAAAAAAATAAAGCATGGAGCCTGGCAAATAGTATGTGCTCAACAAATGCTGATTCCCATATTCTAATGAACCTCCACCTACCCCTGGGAATCCTAGGCTCCACTCTCCAGCACCTTCCTTGGGCAATGTTACCACCCAGGAGGCGCTAACCACCACCCACTTACGCAGTCATGCCTTCCAGATCTGTCTTCCTCCAAGACCTCGCTTCTAAACCAGCGAGGGGTCTGACGTCACCTTATCACACCCACAACCCCCTCGCGAGCCCCACGACACTTTCTCGTCTGCACCTCCATGTATTGTGGCCCAGCTAACCAGCCAGGGACCGGCCACAGCAAATCTCCATCCAAAGCGGGGGGTGGGGTGTCTCTCTGCTGACACAGTGACCCTGGAGACCCAGTCAGGCCTCTCTGTGGACTCTTTTAGTGTGAGACAGAGAGGAACACGGTATCAGCAGCCAGAACTGAAAGAAAACAAGAAAAGCCAATCTGCAGATCCCTCGTGGCAATCACACCTAGGGGTAAGCAGTGGCTTGGAGGAGGACGAGAAAGAGTCACAGAAGAAGCAGAGATGTAGCAAAGCCCCTCCGTCGGGAGTGGAGTTCCTAGAGCCAGCGGCAAAGGACACCCGTGTTGGGCAGCTGGAGCGGCTGGGAGCTTCTGCTTGTCATGAAGGACGTGCCAAGACTCCAGGGAGCCCAGATGCTGAGCTCCTTCCTACTTCCCATTGCTTCTCTTTGCTCATTCATTCTCTCTGGCTCTTTAGTTTTTTTCCCCCTGATTGTAGTAAGAAATGCTCATTATCATGGTTTCTTTACAACACATGCTGCCACCTGAAAAAAATCTAAAAGGGTCTTTGCTCCTTACAACCCAAAGCGGCTTAACAACATCCCAAGAGAGCTTCAAACTCATCTAGATCCATCTACCAAACCGACCGCAGGAGACCGTTTGCTCGATGTCTGCTGCATGCATGCATGAATCCATGCACACACACGTACACACACAGGCACACACACTCTAGCAGGGAGGATGAAGGAGGAATGAGGGGATAGGACACAGTCAAGAAGCAGCTAGACAGGTGGGTAAGTGCCTTAAGACAAGACACTTAGCAGATGGCAATAGATTCAAGCTCTGGTTCTCAGACATCAGGGGCATCAGAATCACCTCAATGGCTTGTTGAACCTCAGCTTGCTGGGCAACCGCCCCACGCACCCCTGCAGTGTTTCCCATCCAGCATGTCTGGGTCTGAGCCTGAAAATGTGCATTTCTGGGGCTTCCCTGGTGGTGCAGTGGTTAAGAATCCGCCTGCCAATTCAGGGAACACGGGTTCCATCCCTGGGCCAGGAAGATCCCACATGCCACAGAGCAACTAAGCCCGTGCACCACAGCTCTTGAGCCTGTGCTCTAGAGCCCGTGAGCCACAACTACTGAGCCCACGTGCCGCAACTACTGAAGCCCATGTTCCTAGAGCCTGTGCTCCCCAACAAGAGAAATCACTGATCTGAGAAGCCTGCGCACCGCAATGAAGAGTCGCTCCCGCTCGGCACAATTAAAGAAAGCCTGTGCGCAGCTACGAAGACCCAATGCAGCCAAAAATAAATAAATAAATAATAAATCTTTTTTTAAAAAAAGTCTGACAACAAAAAAGCACTTTATAAAAAAAGAAAGAAAAGAAAATGTGCATTTCTGACAAGTTCTCGGGTGATGCTGGGGCTGCTGATCTGGGTAACCACACTGAGAGTCACTACTGTTTCAAGAATAAGTGAGTGTTTAAGAAAATCAGACACCTCAGAGGCTTGACGTACTGGGCAGGTTGAGAAAACGTCTATGCTGTCAGTCCAGATAGTAATTTCCAGAGAATAGCAGATTGGTGGTTTCCTGTCCCCTGAAAAAACACCAAAAAAAGCTATTCCTGTCCCCTGGGAAAACCCCATTGTCAAAAGCTGCAGGCAGCGTGGGTGAGTCCTCTTCATTAAAGCTGTCATCAATCACGCTGCCCCAGCGCCCAGCCCTGACTAGGACAGTCGCAGTGGGTTAGCGGGTCAGCCAGCGTTTGTCGCCCTCAGCATCCTGCACTTTTAACCAAACTCTCAGGTCAAGAGCCTTCAGTGCAATAAAGGCATTCGTGGTCTGAATCCGTATTTCAGTAGATCAGACACTGAAAACAAGCAAAATCACTTTGAAAGGTGATTAAGAGAGTCATCCCCTGAAAACAGCTATTCTTTGTCCATCATCTAGGTTAGAGTCAAAATAGGAAGGAGGAAGGAAGGCTCTAGAGCTCCCTCAGATGGACATTTTAATTTCAATTCTGTCCCCACTTTAGAGCACATTTCATTACTTGCTGAATGTGGGACGTTATGGGTTGCCTACTGTTTGAGTTTCCTAGAGCTGCCGCAGCAAGTTACAACAAACAGGTGGCTTAAAACAACAGAGAAGCTTCCCCTGGCTGTCCAGCGGTTAGGACTCCGTGCTTCCACTGCTGGGGGCCTGGGTTCGCTTCCTGGTCAGGGAAATAAGACCCTGCAAGCTGTGCAGTGCAGCCAAAAAAAAAAAAAAATCCAAAATCAAGGTGTCAATAAGGCCGCACTCCCCCTGAAGCCTGTAGGGGAGGGTCCTTCCTCGCCTCTCCCTGCTTCTCAAGATTTGCTGGCCATCCTCTGCATTCCCTGGCTCGCAGCAGATGTCACTCTAATCGCTCTTAGGTATCACGTGGCATCTCCCTGTGTGTCTCTGTCCTCAGGTGGCGCTCTGCCCTTCTTAGGGGGACTCCAGTCACACTGGATTAGGGCCCACCCAACACCAGTATGCCCTCATCTTAACTGATTCCATCTGCAAGGACCCTATTTCTAAATAAGGTCACATTCTTAAGTAGGCCACAGGGGAGGGGAGCAGGTAAGACTTCAACATACATTTTCTGGGAGGACACAATTAACCCATAATATCTATCCAGGACCCTTTACTTTTTTCTCTTTCCTAATCAAACCCAGGTTTTCCCTAAAGTGTATCAACTGATACAACTATGAACAAAAATATCTAAGCTAAGACTGGGAAGACCCTGCCCATATGGCAATGGCTTGTCCCAACAAGTCATTCCTGTGCACAAAACAGGTACTGGGGGTGACTCACAGATTATGCTCATGAAGGCTTATAGCTATGCGGAGTCCAGGCAAAGAGACAAGCCTTTAAAAGGTAGGGACAGGGCTTCCCTGGTGGCAGAGTGGTTAAGAATCTGCCTGCCAATGCAGGGGAAACGGGTTCAAACCCTGGGCCGGGAAGATCCCACATGCCGCGGGTCAACAAAGCCTGTGTGCCACAACTACTGAGCCTGAGCTTTAGCGCCTGCGAGCCACAACTATTGAGCCCACGTGCCACAACTACTGAAGGCCGAGAGCCTAGAGCTGTGCTCCGCAACAAGAGAAGCCACAGCAACGAGAAGCCCGCACACCACAACAAAGAGCAGCCCCCCGCTCACCACAACTAGAGAATGCCCACGTGCAGCAATGAAAACCCAATGCAGCCAAAAATAAATAAATTAAAAAATGTATTAAAAATAAAAATAAAAATAAATAAATAAAAAGTGGGGACATCAGATGGCCATGTATGGTCGTGGCACTTCTCAGATCATTAGTTTGCTAATTATCTGCTTTCCTGGATGTTACCCCCATTAGATTGGGAAGGTTGACCCTTAAAAAAAAATCTATCTAAGCTCTTACTAGAAAGCCTAACATATAATAGGTACTCAAATTGAATACGTTTCAAATATTGTGAAAAATGTTTATTTGGCTAAATCTTCTTTCTGCCCCATTGTGAGCCGTTATCTGCCATAGAATGAGCAAGAAAGTATTTTACTAAAGGAGCAGATATTGGTTTTCCCAACTCAGAACCAAGAAAATGGACACAGAGCTTGAGGGGCAGCTGTGAGTAATCAGGCTGGGACCACATTCAGTGTTTTTGCAAGGAGATTAAATGAGACAGTGGCAAATGCTGAGGCAGAAAATGCTGGAGTGTTGGCAGAGGGTCTGTTTTTCCCTCAGGCACCAAGTAATAGTGGGTCCCCAAGGATGTAGATGTGGACCAAGTGGGACTCAAATTGCCTTGGAAGGAGGTCAGCTAATAGGATGACTTTAGCTCAGCCCGGGAGAGACAGGCTGGACCAGACCCACAGGGGTATGAGTTCAGGTACAGTTAGGATTTAGTGAATTTCCTTCCCATCTGTCCCTGACCTGCAAAGTCGGGTGCAACCTCAAGGAAACGTTCATGGACCCACTTACACATTGCAAAACAAACATGCTAGAAAAATTGTCAAAGATTTGGAAATGGGCAAAAGAGATTATTAGTATCCTTCCAATAAAATGCTGGGATGTTGTGCCCCAACCATACAGGAGTACTAGATCCTATAAAGGTGTGTGCACCTCTGATTGTCTTTGATTGGACTAGTATACACCTCTGTAGAGATAGAAGTAAACCTGCAGAAAACAGATAGGCAAACATTTCCTGTCTCTAGCAATGCCAGTGAGTCCTGTTCATACTAATGCAAAAGAATCTTATCCAGTAGAGAATATAAATCCCTGTAAGTCTAAATCTCATTTGACCTGGTTTTAATCTCTTACTTGTTCTTTCATTACTTAATAAGTTAAATAAAACCTTTAACATGCAAGCAGCTTACATTTGTCTGAGAGTCATGTTTTACCTTTCAGGATATTATACTTTATCAGATAAAGAGGTAAATAGGAGTACAGTGGGAATGATGTGGATGCCTGGAGCCTCAAAGTTTCAACGTAATCGTAGGTAGCTATGGAGAAAATCAAGCCACTGTTGGGGAGGGATGACAAAGTAACCTGTTAGGGAAAAAATTCAAAGGAGGTGAAGTCTGTCATTGGACATTTCTAATTCTCTTTACTCTGACCTCCTAACACCCTCACTTTCCTCACCTTGCTGGCTGTATAAATCTCCTCTCTAGAGACCCCACCAGGCTCTGAACGCACACCCACCCTTCCCCAAGGTCCAAAATTCCTTCTTCCTTTCCCAGAAAGACCCTCTGTCCAACTAAGAGGCTGAAACAGAGTATGATTCCTCAAGGGTATTTTTTTCTTTCCTTTCTGAGAAAAAAATTTTTTGAATTTTAGATTTATGCCAAACTGGTGAAATTATGGTAGAATATATAACACAATAGTTATTTTTAAGGGTACAGTTTAGTGGCATTAAATACATTAATAATATAGTGTAATTACCATCACTATCTATACTTAAAACTTTTTAATCTTTCCGAACACCAATTCTGTAGCCATTAAACAGTAAATCCCACCCGATAAGTCCGATTCTACTTTCTGTCTCTATGAATTTGACTACTCTAGGTATCTCATATTAATGAAATCATACTAAATTTGTCCTTCTGTGACAGGCTTATCGCACTGAGCATAGTGTCTTCAAGGTCCACCCATGTTGCAGCATGTGTCATAATTTCCTTCCTTTTTTTAAAATAAATAAATTTATTTATTGGCTGTGTTGGGTCTTCATTGCTGAGCGTGGGCTTTTCTCTAGTTATGACGTTGCATTGTGCAGGCTTCTCATTGTGGTGGCTTCTCTTGTGGAGCACAGGCTCAAGGTGTGCGGGCTTCAATAGCTGTGGCATCTGGGCTCAGTAGTTGTGGCTCATGGGCTTAGTTGCTCCACCGAATGTGGGATCTTCCCAGGCCAGGGATCGAAACCAGGTCCCCTGCGTTGGCAGGCGGATTCTTAATCACTGTACCACCAGGGAAGTCCCTTCCTTCCTCTTTAAGACTGAATAGTCCATGGTGTGGATATATCACATTCTGTTCATCTGTTGGTGATCATTTGGGTTCTTTCAACCTTTTGGCTATTGTGAATAATGCTGTATGCATTTTTTCTCTTCTTTTTAAATTACTTGGCGGGAAGTTTTTTTTTTTTCAGTATTTATTTACTTATCATTTACTTATTTTGGCTGTGCTGGGTCTTAGTTGCAGCACGTGGGATCTTCATTGTCGCATGTGGGTTCTTAGTTGTGGCATCTGAACTTTTAGCTGTGGCATGCATGTGGGATCTAGTCCCCAGACCAGGGATCAAACCCGGGCTCCCTGCATTGGGAGCGTGGAGTCTTACCCATTGGACCACCAGGGAAATCCCCAAAAGCTTTAAAAGATCTGTCACTGGGGCAGTGTATGCAATTTGAAGAGTAGGAATTCTACTTTGCCTTGCTCTCATCATCTCAGAAACCAGGACTTGCAACCTGGCATCCTGCTGCTGAAAGATGGCTGCCCTCCAGCACACTTTCCTCCAGCATATGCCAAGGAATGTTTGCTACCTCCCTTCTCTCCCCATCTTATTAACTGGTATATTAGTTTTGTAGGGCTGCCATAAAGAAGTATCACAACTGGGGTGGCTTAAAAAACAGAAATTAATTCCTTATAGTTTTAAGGCTGTAAGTCCAAGATCAAGGTGTTGGCAGGCTTGGTTTCTCCTGAGGCCACTCTCCTTGGCTTGTAAATGACTGTCTTCCCTCTGTGTGTGTCTGTGTTCTCATCTGCCCTTCTTATAAGGACACCAGTTACATTGGATTAGGGCCCACCCTAATGACCTCATTTAACTTAATTACTTCTTTTTTTAAAATTAATTAATTAATCTATTGGCTATGTTGGGTCTTCATTGCTGCACGCGGGCTTTCTCTAGTTGTGGTGAGCAGGGCTACTCTTCGTTGTGGTGCACAGGCTTCTCACTGCAGTGGCTTCTCTTGTTGTGGAACATGGTCTCTAGGTGCATGGGCTTCAGTAGTTATGGCTCTAGAGCACAGGCTCAGTAGTTGTGGCACATGGGCTTAGTTGTTCCATGGCATGTGGCATCTTCCCCAAATAGGGATCGAACCTTAAATTGGCAGGTGGACTCTTAAACCACTGCGCTACCAGGGAAATCCCTTAATTATCTCTTTAAAGGGCTGTATGTTCCAATACAGTCACAATCTGAGGTACTGGGGCTTAGAACTTCAACATACGAATTTGGGGGGGGACACAAGTCAGCCCTAAATAGCTGTTTTGGGGTTGAACCAGATTGATAGCATATCACTCGCACACTGTGAAAGTTTTTACTCTGCTGGTTTGATGAAACTGAGTTTATGGAAGAGGTGCTCACTTTTATCGACATAGCCTGGAATCTGCTAAGTGGACACAAAACCACTCATGACCAAACAAAAACTGCAGAAATCCCTGGGAGGAAATTGCCTTAACTCATTGACTCAAATGCTTCCCAGGGCAGGGTTTCCTGGCTGCTTCCTGAGAAGAATGTCATTTTCCCTAAGCAGGTGGTGGGGTTATGAGGGATGCTGCCAGTGAAGGTGGTATTGGGGGTGAGAGGGGAGCTGGTTGTGGACTTCGTGATTTTGGGTAAATTGCTTAATTTACCTAGGCTTCAGTTTCCTCCTCTGTGAAAGTGAGGGGCTCTTTAGCCCCTTCCTACTCAAACATGGGCCAGCAACCAGGAGCATCGCATCACCTGGAGCTGGTGAGATGTGCAGAATCTCTGGACCCATCCTGGCCCGCTGAATCAGAATCTGCATCTTAAGATCTCCAGGTGATTCACAGGTACATGGAAGTTTGAGAAGCACTGCAAAGACTTATTGGGTCTGGTGGTCACAGAGGGAGATCAAGGAGCCAGTCACTATGAAACAATTTCTCCCTTCCCTCATTTCCTCCCCTCAGGTAGCAGGTTGGAGGAAACATGTTCATCCCTGCTTCTAAGCTGCTGTGAATACATGCAGGAAAGGCTCTGTCCTGTAGGCAACTGTCACCCCATTCAGAGCAGAAAATAAAGACTGAAATGCAACTGCCTCCCCTGACCCCACTAATAATCTTTGGCTAAAAGATCCAGGGAACGTGCAAAGACCAACAGGATTATTGGGTTAATTTCAGAACTCCCCCGGCCTCCACCCTGCAGTCTGCCACAGATGCATGCTATAAAAAGGGAGAGCCGAGCTCAACAGTAAAAACAAACAATCCAACTAGAAAATGGGCAACAGACAGGAACAGACATGTCACCAAAGATGGCAAATAAGCACATGAAAAGATATCCATTATTAGCAGCCGTGAGGAAAATACCAATTAAAACCACAATAAGATGTCACTACATACCTGTCAGAACATAAAAAAAACAAACTAGTGACATCACCAAATGCTGGCGAGAATGTGGAGAAAGTGTACCTTTCACATGTTCCCAGTGGGAGTGTAAAATGGTACAGACATTCTGGAAAAGTTTGGCAGTTTCTTATAAAACTAAACCATTATTTTGGTTACATTGAATATAGATTTGCTGAACAGTTTTGATGTTATTACTTATTTTTTTAATAAAATTTGTATTGTGAAAGTGCCTCTAGGATTATTTTCTAATAAATAACTTCGCATTAAAAAAAAAACACTAAACCATTTGACCCTGTGATCTCATTCTTGGGCATTTATCCCAGAGAAATGAACTTATGTTCACACAAAAATCTGTATAAAACTGTCCAGAGAGGCTTTATTCATATTAGCCCCAAACTGGAAACAACCCCAATGTCCTTCAATGTGGGAAACAAGCTCTTGAACATCCATACTCTGGAACTTTCTCAGCCATAAAAAAAAGAGTGAACTGCTGATGCACCATACAAGCAGGATGAAATCTCCAGAGACTTGTACTGAGTGAAGAAAGCCAGTACCAAAGGTCACATGCTTCTCGAGTCATTTAAATGACATTCTTGAAATGACAGAAGTATAGAAGCAGAGAATGGATTAATGGTGGGAGAAGGGTGAGGCAGGTGGGGGTAGCTATAAAAGGGCACCTGAGGGATCATCGTGGTGATGGAAATGTTCTCTATCTTTGTATATCTGTGTCAATGTCCTGATTTGGACATCGTGCGATGGTTTTGCAAGATGTTACCACAGGGGGAAACAGGCAAAGGATATACAGGGTCCAGTTGCGTTATTTCTTACAATTGCATATAAATTTACAATTCTCTCAAAAGAAGAGACAGAGAAAAGGAAAGAAAAAAGAAATTATTTTTGTTAGAAGCGAGAGAGAGAGAGAGAGAGAGAGAGAGAGAGGAAAGAGACCTATGTCCTGGTCCTCATTAGAGAAATGTGAGATTCTTTGCCAGTTGAGGAATTCTGGTGCTTCCGCTGGATGTGAAGGGAGAACAGAGAAGGTCAGAGAAGGGAGAAAGGAGAATGTTTTATTTACTCCCTGGAAAGCCCTAATTTCTATGCGAACTAGACAATTGCTTGGACCATCGTTCCTCAGAAAACAACTGGTTGACAAAGCCCAGCCAAACCTCAGAACCTGCCAGAAATCTAGGAAACTACAAAATAGATCTCCAGTGCCCTCGTGGGCACCACATGTCAGAAGCCCTGTTTGTCAGCAGGATGGGCCCCGGGGGACACTAATCTGTAGCTTCTGGATGTGGGAGAAGTCTGTCTGGCGTGTTGCTTCAGCTACTCTCCACCAGGAGGCTCTGCCTGGCTCCGCCGTTCTTGCAAGGGCCTGGGCAGCTTCTAAAACCTGCCTCTGGTAAGGAGCTCATCAAATTCCACATTGAGAACAAGAGGGAGTCTGTGAGACAGCTCCTCCCCTGCGGACTGCCAGTTGTCCAGTCGGAGGGTTCTGGAACTTCCCTCCCACCACATCCCTGGACATCCCACCCACTTGAGTCTTGCCCCTCCAGTACTTACCGGGTACTCACAGGCTAGTGGAACTAAAGCTTCTTGCCCCGCCTGGTGCAGACAAGGAAAGGAAAGGCACGACCAAGGACACCTTGAGCTGCCCTGCAGTTCACAGAGCAAGTGGCAGGATGGTGAGAGTCAGGCTACACAAATGGAGACCAAGTCATTGTCCTCCCTTTACCTCCTCACCTTTTTTTCTTTTTTGGTCTCAAAGACAGTTGCCATTCAACTACCACACCCTCTCCTATATTTCATTCATGTTTCCTGTTCACCAGAAAGCCAGCAGATTGGGCTCCCCAACCAGCACGTCCCAGTCAACGGGATCATTGCCTGGTCAGCCTCCAGTTGTTTCCACCACAGTCCCCTGCCTTGACTGGGGGGGCCCGGGGCTTGCCTCCACCACCCAATCAGCAACTTAAACCCTCGGAACGTACCACAGGTTAGCTCCTTCTGGCCGGGAGCAAGGTTAGGGTACGGGGCTCCCCAACCCCCAACAATGCTCACATCTTCCTGCAATTTCTCTCCTTCCTATGATGGTCATCCCACAATTTTAAGGAAATAAAGAGTAAAACGCTCGTCTTTATACTGTACACACAGAACATCTAGACGTTGTAGAAAACCTGGTAAAATTAGAACAAATTTTGCAACGTCAAACCATTGTGTTTGCACTGAGAGGATCAGAATTGTGGCTTAATCTAAAACGACATTCTTACCCAACTACTGTTTAGCCTTTTGCCACCTGCTCACAGAATTTCGCATACATTTACTCACACACATCTAACAGCAGCCTGAAGATTAAATATCTGAATGTAAGTCAGACAGGATCAAAGTAGATTTTACAGATTTTTCACAGCTCTGAAAGGCAGGCCACATCTTCCAGTGGAAGAGGGCAGCTCACGAGCACTGTATAAGGTCTGCCCCTCCTTTCCTCAGGTGCATTTCACCACTAGCACCTTGGGCTTCGGTTGGTGGGGGTCACCGCCTGGGACTATCCCAGGTGGCCAGGGTACAGCAGGGCGAGCCTAGGGAACTGCTGGAACCTGGAGTCTGAGCTGGGAGTGTATCTGAGGCACCCAGGAGCCTGGGTTTCCGGCCATGGCCCAGGACAGTGAGGGAGAACGAGGGGAGTCCCTTCAAACCCCGGAGGGGCTGCTCCAGAGCGTGAAGGGTGAAGTTAGCCACCTCAGGGAGCAACGACGGGGGTGCCCAGAAGCAGCTACTCCCCATGTTCACACTGATCCTTGGATTTTTTCCTCCAGGAAACAAAGCTCATTTCACTGTTACTCATGTGGTTAAAACATGCAACCACCTTGACAGGGATGTAAAAAAACAAAATTCACACCTGAGGTAGAAATAAACCACATGGTGGCTTCTCCTGAAATTAAGCTTTGATAAGACTGGGTGGGGAGGGAAGATGGAGAGAAAGCCGAGGGAGGATACCCAGCTCCTGAGGCAAACTGCATGCGTGTGTGTGCAAGCAGCAAGATAAACTGCCAAGTGCACATTTTAGCCAGGCCTCAGGTTAAATCGCTTTTCCAAAGATCAGCAACAAGGAGCCGCACTTCTGTGTAGCAGTTCATGGAATCAGATGCTGCCTCCATGAGCTGGGATCTTTCAGTAGATCTCGTCACTGGGTCCTGTCTCTGGGCAGTTGGGCTGCAGCAATTACCCAGCTATGGAACCAAAGAATTTTCTCTTCAGATTTCCTTCCCCAAACAGGACCTACGAGGTGGTTTATACCACTTTACATATTTATTAAATATTAATGAGGTGACTTTTATAGTGATGCTTTTTATTTATATATCAAACATACCCCATCCAATAAAAAAATAGTCTCCACAGTTGCTTTCTTAAAATGCTCATGACAATTCTGAAACCAAATACTATTAATACTTTCAGCTAAATAGGAATCAAAAAAGAGGTTTCAAGGAGGTAAATTTAAAACAAAGTTTCAATTTCTGGAAAGAAACTGTTAACGATGATTGTCTCCAGAGGAGAAGTGTCAGTGACTGGAGGTTACTCTTCTCTATATTCTCTTGCACATTTTGAATTGTTCACCGCGTGCATGCATAATTACCTATTCCAAAGGAAAAGCAATTAAAGTGAAAATTAAATATTCAGAATCTAAATTGAAACTGTGAATACAGACTATCCCTATTAAAGTGCTTTTTCTTAAACCTTCAAAATAAAGGGAAACAAGCTCTACTATTTAAAAAAGCCCTCCCTCCTACACCCCTCCCATTTCAATAGCTGTGTGTAATTCCTTTAAGGAACAGAGTAACCATGCGTGGGAGTTAAAAACGCATTTAATCATTTCCCCCCAAATACGACAGAAGTGTGGCAAGGAGGGCCATCTGTTTTACTTGAATGAGAAATGACCCAGCATTCTGATTTCAATTAGCCTCTTTGTAGCTTTATGTTTGAGCTGGTTCCATGGGTAACAGTTCAAACTAAGTGTAGAGAGAAGCTGGCCAAGTTCTGCCAGTGCTGGTTTGTTTTAACAACTGTCAATGAACATAGAACAAGTGTACAAGACAATGCTGCTGGATGCAAATTAAAATGCAAAACTTTACAGAGTCAAAATAGCATGTTCTGGAATCTAAGAGCTAAACAAAATATTGAAATGGTGTCTTTATATCATTATATCAAACAATTTAAATATTTAAAATCAATATCACTTATTTAAATTCCTAGTTTCAATCAACAAATATACACCTACTACATGCAAAGTCCTGTTATGCCCTGAGCCTGAAACAAAGAGGATACAAGTAGTGATCCCTGCCCTTGGGAAATTTGTGATCTATTTGGAAGGATAAGCCTGCAAAGTTGTACAATAATTTGAATATTTAAGACAATAAGAGAACTGTCAAACATCAGTATTGAACAAATTATTATGAGTTCTGAGGATGGAAAGGGAATACTTTAGTCAAAGGCTTTATATCGGAAAGAATCTGCTCATTAGCAGTAGAGCAGGGCCGAAACACACACACCCCCATCTGACACCTGTGTCTCCTCCACATCACCTCTACCCCCCCGCTTACACACAAGCACACACACACACACTCAGCAGGTTTACAAAGGTGGGTGTACTCCCTCTAGAATGGCCAAAGGTAACCCAATGATGCAACACTGCATTGGTGATGGCCCAAGATCACTCCCGGGGCTCTAGGGAAGCCAGCCTGAACCTCAGCTCTAGTTGTCACTGCCTCCTAGGCTGCGTTTGTCAAAGACACCAGACTCCTGGCCCCCCTCCTGCACAGGCTGACTGCCCAGTTCTTTAATAGATTCATGTAATGGGTCTCAAGGAAGCCTTATGAATGGGGTGGGAGGGGGAGTCATTTTTGATGGCAGCTAGTATGTGCCATTACAGGAACTGATTCACATTTTTCCACGGCACTCAGTGTTCCCAGTCCTTACCATCTGCTTTCTTGATGTCTGAAAGAAGGGTCTATGACCTCGGCTGTGTATCTTCATCAGTTTCTCAACATGTCTCTCCTCAAGGGGTTGGCCAGTTCTCCAAAGCCACGTCACCCAGGGCAGAGGAGTCATGGTGGTGATGGCCATCGAGAGGGGACCTCGTGTCAGGGTTCTGGCACCGCAGCAGCATCATGGGATGGATTCTGAGCCCCCTGCTCCTCCCACCCAAGCACTCTCCTCAGTGTGGCTAACCCAGACCCACCCGCTTAGTCTCCTGCTGAACATGAGACACTACCAGTCACCATGCTGCCACGGACTTATTTCTTAACTCTAGGAGATCCAAATTAAGACAAGGTAATCATAAAGAAGAACTGCTAGTCACTATTAATGTAAAGATCATAAAAACTGTTTTTTTAAAAAAAATCAAAAATACTGTATTTTGAAAAACAGGTAAAAAATATGAAATTCTTAACAGCAATGCAGTAAGGCTCATAGTAACTATTATACTTAGATAATTTATCTGGCTAGATATGCATGACTAAAATTTCTGTTACTGCCTAACAATGAAGATTTTTAGTTTTGTTACAAAGTCCAGGAGACTGGCATTTCATTTAACTCAAAACTCAGAAAGTATTACATTAACAAAAATCAGTAAAATCTGATAAAATAGTATAAATCATTAAAAACACCATTGGTAAATAGATTTGTATTTACAGAATCTCCGTGAACATATAACAGGTAATGATGCAATGAAGACGTTTTTACAATATTTATTAAGATAACAAATTTATAAATTGAAAGACTCAGAGGCACATAGTTTAAAAGGCCAATACCACGGGAATAATGAAGTCAACACAGAAAAGAAAGTATGAACAGTTACAACCAAGGCAGGATTTTTTTAAAAGCCACATCCCCCCAATACACATCATATGAATCATCCTTCAAAATTACCATGATAAAAAGTTACTTCCTTCAAAGAAAAATAATTCTTTCCACCTACCGAGTCTAGAAAATCCTATTTACAATGAACTGCCCTGTATTTCATCAGTATTGTTTAATACGGCCTCTTCTATTTTGCCATTAGAAGTACTGAAAATTTTATAGCTATTATATTTACAAATGCACATAATATTTAAATTTGCTCTTCATTGAGAAAAGCTGAATATATACTTAATCAAATCACAATACAAATGTTTTAGTGTTGATAACACATTCTGTGGGGACAGGTGTACGGGGAGAGGTGTATTTAGAATTATGTTGTCTCTGAAGGATTACTAGGCCAATAAGTCTGATAAAACGCAAGGTAGTCACAAAAACAGGTCTCTGTTGGTGAAGAATTTAGTTTATTTCTGTTTTAACTGGACACACTGGGCTTCTTCAGTCAACCTTCACCACACTGTATATTTTGGTAACAAACCAAAAGCATGCAAAGAAGCCAATTGTTCCTATAAAAGAAAAAACAAAAATAAACCCCTTTTCAAAGGCAGCTTCATGATTTACACAAACATACAAACTTAAAATGATTGGTTCCTTATAAAAGGCCACAAAATTACAAACCATTACTTACCAGGAATATACCATAGGTCCATAAACTTTTTTGAATACAGAACTAATTCAAATCAAATTTCTTATAGAAATTGATAGAGAAAAATTTTTATGCTGTAAGAGTACCTAAAGCTTTCTGTAACATATTCTTTTTCTTATTACATGGAAAAAGCTAAAACTGAAGAAGAAAAGGATGCCAATTTTACTTTCCTATTTAAGAATATTTGCTTATCACAAAATGGAAAACTGCTATTTAATTAATTCAACACACGATATGAACAGTTTAAATATCAGAATATCTGATTCACAGAGTAATTAAATGGGGATATTTTCTAAGTACAGTTATTGGGAATGATCAGCTTTCAAAGAATTATAATAAAATAACTCAAAAAGATTTTACAAAGTGTTAAAACTGATATGATTAGAATAATAACAAAGGCACATCCCCTCTGAAATGAGAGGTGGTGCAGTACTGGAGGACAGAGTAGCTCTGTCATGAGCTGTGTGTCTTATCTTTAGATCAGTCCTAGAATCTCCAAGCCCCGTTTCTTTATCTTATTAAAGAGGGATAATTTTATCTGCCCTAGCTCTCTCCACAGACTGTTATGTAGAGTAAATGAAATGATTCATGAAAAAATACATGTCTTAATTTTCACGTAGTCTCATAACTCTAGATTCCAAAAAATGTGAATGCTAGACAGGTGACAAAAATGAGGCTCCAAGGGGTTATGGAACTGTCTAATGGCCCGTGGCTGGTAAGAAAGGGCAGAATTCAAATTCACTTTTTCTGACTTCAACTGTAGTATTCTTTTAAACTATATCATGCTTAGATTTACTAAACATAAATTCAGGGACTCTGTTTTGCAAGAGAATATATACTAAATTGTGAAACTATCTAACACATTTTTAAAGCTGAGGCATAGCATTTTTTCCAAGACTACCCCCTGAGAAAGAGTCAATAGGTAGGGGTGCAGAATACAGAAGGAGGTATACATGCCCCTGTGGAAGTTTTATTTTTAAAGTTCCAATAGTTTTTATCATGGTTTTACGTATAATATAAACAGAAAGTACTAAAGCAGATTTTCTAAATCAAGAGACTACACATGGGACATTACTACAGAGTTATGAATGTTATTCTCACATCGTACATGTACCGAGTACCTACTCTACGCGTGTCATGCACACAGTGTGTGTTTTGGAGGACACACAAATATACATTTTCAATAGTCAAAGGGTCATTATTAAGACCTGGGAAGAGGTTTCGGTTAATTTCCGAAAAGTAATGGTGACAACATAAATATATTTAAACTATCTTTTCTGTGTGTGGCAAGGAATAAATTACTCTATATATGCATTCATGGACACAGATACCAATGCACAAGAACAGTAATCCTCATTTCACAGGCTATGACTGTTTTACAGACATTTATTAAGCCTTATGGCTATGGGACTTTTCTAGTGGTCCAGTGGTAAAGAATCCATCCAGCAGTGCAGGGCATGTGGGTTCGACCCCTGGTTGGGGAACTAAGATCCCACTTGCCTTGGGGTAACTAAGCCTACATGACATTACTGAGTCCATGCACCCTGGACCCTGCACACCACAACTAGAGAAGAGAAAACTCGCACGACGCAACTAGAGAGAAGCCCACGCGCCACAGTGAAGAGCTCGTGCAACGCAACCAAAGATTTTGCATGCCGCAACGAAGACCTGATGCAGCCAAAAATTAAAAAAAAAAGCCTTACAGCTATGGACCTAAATTTATCACACAGCACCAAGATATGCACCCCCACACACACCTACCCCACTATGTCTGACCAACAACCTGGAGTACAGAACTGATATAAGTGCCTAAAGCTTGTTATACTGATATAGCAACAGGGGCACTTCAAAACTCTACCTAATTCTCTTAAATGTTAACAGATGAGTAAAAAGAAGAAAAGTTCTAATTTTTAAAAGTTTCTTTTCTGGGACTTCCCTGGCAGTCCAATGGTTAAGACTCCACGCTTCCAATGCAAGGGACTTGGGTTCAATCCCTGGTCGGGGAACAAAGATCCCACGTGTCACATGGCCAAAAAAATAAATAAAATAAAAATCTTAAGAAAACATTTTTTTTTAAAAGTTCTTTTTCTGATTCCTATATTTCCTCAGATAGCATGCATCACAATATTAGATAAAATTTTAGATGTACATTTTTTTTGACAAAGAAAGGTCCCCCAATCTTTTTGTTTGTTTAGTTCTTCCACAAATGCTGACCAAGCACCCACAGGGCTCTTAGATACAGAAATCTAGGTGGACAGAGAAGATATACATATAGAAATACCAACATAAAGCATACTATATTCCATTAGGTACTTGGATTTTAAAGTGGAGATATATAAGCCTCTGGCTTAAAACTTCTAGAGTAAGGGATATCCTATGATTATCTTTTCTTGATATCATCTATTCTCAGTCTCATCTTGACTTCACCTCCCCAACTTCTACTTACTCCTAAACTTAGGTAGGTAGAGTTTTTTATTCTATTTCTGAAATGAGCAGAAGCAAGACTGTTCCATTATGAGATTAACGGGAAAACCTTGAGATGTACGGTTGAGATGCCCCTGTACTTTTAGCACAACAATGGACCCTGTTTAGTCTTCTTCCCTTAGGTTCTGTTTTCTCACCTTCGGTTTACTGATATTCACCTCACAGGGGGGCAGACCAAACTATGCTTAGTTGCGTTGAGAACTAAATATAGGAGCACTATGTAGTAGGAGCCTTCATGGGTTTTGTAAAAGCAAAATAATTATAATTTGCCTAAAAACTTATTAACTAAAAGGAAGGGAGGGAATATGGGGATATGTGTATAAAAACAGTTGATTGAACCTGGTGTACCCCCCCCCCAAAAAAAATAATAATTAAAAAAACAAAAAAAACAAAAAAAACTTATTAACTAAAAATAAATCATTCTAATTCTTACCTGTAAAAAGAAAGAAGATCAAAACCATTATCATGGTATAACCAAAGTACAAAATTGTACTTGCTGTTCCTGTGATTTGCAGTTTTGAAAAGAAGTAGTGTATTGCATATATTAAGAAATAAACTGCAGTAAAGCCACTGGTAAGGAATGAACGCCATTGCCAATGATAATCCTGGGTAGAAAAGAAAAAAGTTAAAGATCAAGAATTACTTTCCAATTAATAGATAACATGTAGTAGAACAAAGTTATAAAGCAAACATAGCTAAGTGAAACAGTGCCCCAAACCTAATTTTTGCTATTGGTTCCAGCCTCTTTCTCACACTGAACTTTGCCAATTTCCCTTTTCACTAAAGGTGCCGAGAGGCACCCTCTATCTTCGATGGAGCTACTTAAAGACTGACTAAAAACGTGTAGAAAAATCTTAAACAGTTTATGAATAATGAAGCATTAGGCTGTATTTTAAAATGTATGTTTCTCAAAAAGAAAAGAATACAAAGAGCTTAGTTACATAATTCAAAGTTAGTATTACTTATCTTACAGTCTAGTCGACTCTATTAGAAGATTATCCTCAAAAAAAAAACCTGGTTGAAACCTGTTTTTAGTTATTACTAACATAATTTAAATAAGATAGGTTTTTAAAACTGCTTCTCTTACTTTTACATAAAGTGGCCTATAGCTTAGCAGGAGATCTTATAAAAGAAAATACTTCCTATCTCTTCTACCCTTTGGAACATGTAAAAAATTAATATATTTCAAAAGCATACCAAGATTAGAAAATCCTAAAGAATCCACACACAATAACTACTACAGCTAATAAATGAATCCAGCAAACTTGCAGGGTACAAGATCAACATGAAAATCAGTGTTTTCATACACTGACAATGAATGATCCACAAAAGGAAGTTTTAAAAAATTACTCCATTTACAGCAGCATCCAAAAGAATAAAATATCCAGGAATAAATTTAAGCAAGGAGGTGAAAGACTTGTACATTGAAAACTATAAAACATTGCTAAAAGAAAACTAAAAACGATTTAAATAAATGGAAAGCCATCTGTTTTCATGGATTAGAAGACTTAATATTGTTAAGATGGCAACACTCTTCAAAGCAATCTACAGATTCAATGCAATCCCTATCAAAATTCCAACAACCTTCTTTGCAAAAATGAAAAAGCGAACCCCCAGCTTCATATGAAATTGTGAAGGGTCCTAAAGAGCTAAAACAACCTTCAAAAAGAAGAACAAAGTTGGAAGACTTACCCTTCCCAATTTCAAAACTGAATACAAAGCCATGGTATTCAAAACAGTGTGGTACTGGCATAAAAATAGCATATATACCACTGGAATAGAATTGAGACTTCAGAAATAAACCCACACATCTATGGCCAATCTATTTTCAAGAAGGTTGCCAAGGCCATTTAATGAGGAAAAAATAATTTCTTCAACAAAAGGTGCTGGGAAAACTGGATAGGCACATGCAGAAAATGAATTTGGACCCCTAACTAATACCACACACAAAAATTAATTCAAAATGGATTAATGACCTAAAACTATACACTTAGAAGACAACATGGGGGTAAATCTTCGTGACCTTGGATCTAAGCAATAAATTCTTAGAAACAAAAGAAAAAAATAGATAAATCAGACCCTCAAAATTAAAAACTTTGGTGTGAAAGACATCATTAAGAAAGTGAAAACACAGCCTACAGAATGGGAGAAAACATTTACAAATCACATATCTGATAAAGGTCTCGTATCCAGAATATAGAAAGAACTCTAACAATCAAATAAAAAGATTAACAAGCCAATTTATAAATGGGCAAAGGAATTAGACATTTCACCAAGCAAGATATAGAAGAAAATATGCTCTTCATCATTAGTTACTGGGGACATGGAAATCAAAACCACAGTGAGATCCCACTTAGCACCTAACAGGATGGCTATAATTTAAAAAAACAGAAAATAGCAGGCACTGGCAAGGATGTGGAGAAATTGGAACCCTTGTGCATTGCTAGTAGGAATGTAAAATGGTGCAGCCACTGTGGAGAACAGCCTGATGGTTCCTCAAAAAGTTAAACAAAGAATTATGATATGACTCAGCAATATCTCTCCTACATATATACCCAAAAGAACTGGAAACAGGTAGCCAAATAAATATCTGTACATGAATGTTCACAGCAGCACTATTCACAATAGCCAAAAGGTGGAAACAAATCTAATGTCCATCAACGAATGAATGAATGAACAAACTGGAGTACATCTATCTATGCAATGGAATATTACTCCATTATAAAAGGGAATGAAGCACTGACACATGCTACAATGTGATGAACCTTAAAACATTCTGCTAAGTGAAGGAGGCCAGACACAAAAGGCCCACATATTGTATGATTCCATTTATATGAAATATCCAGAATAGATAAATCTGTAGAGACAGAAGCAGACTGGTGGTTGCCAGGGTCTGAAGGGGAGAGAAGATCGGGAAGTAACTACTTAATGGGTATGGGATTTTATTTAGGGGTGATGAAAACCTTTTGAGACAGAGACAGTGGTTGCACAACACTCTGTATATGTATTAAGTGCCACTGAATTGTTCATTTTAAAATGATTGATTTCATGTTATGTGAATTTAACTTCAACTTTTTAAAAAAGCATCTCAAGTTTAACAAAGTTAGATATTTATCTCCTGTATAGAAAACAACTATAAAAAGAATGATTTAATGCAATCTAAATCTTTAAAAGTCACCTAAGGACACCAACACACATCACCATGTTGCCCAGAATATAACTCATTACACAATATAATCTCTGAAATGTTTTATTAAATTTTTCCACTTAAAATGTTTATTTTCACTAAATTTTCAGTCTACAAGTGTCTGTATCACAAAAAAGAATATTAATTTTAAAGTCAGTTAAAAAATAAAAATTCAGCATAATGTATCATTCTCAGGAAATTAACATTTTAAAGTTAAGCTCTAAATAAATAAATATACTGAATTAGGATACCATCTTAATTCAGTCAAACTGATTTAGGAACTTGACTTAGGAATACAGGTCAATTTCTACCTAAATAACACATATTTACAGAAATTACTTTGATTACAGTTAAGTCCCCTACATATGAACCTTCAACCTTCAAGCCGAGAACTTTCAAAGATGTGAACGTGCATCTGGTTCCAGCAAGGAACCAGCACCTGTGCCGTCAGCATCAGGCATGAGTGAAACTGCAGCCTGCCCTCTGTCTCCTATTGCTGACGATTCTTCAGCTCCACCATCTCCCACCTCCTCCCTCTCCTCCAGTCAGTAACTTCTTGGCTGTTCACGCGATGCCAGCTGTTGTACTGTACCACTGTACTTTTCAAGGTACTGTACTGTAAGATTAAAAGTGTTTTCTTACGTTTTTTGTGGGTCTTTTTTCTTTATGTATTATTTGTGTGAAAGGTATTATAAACCTATTGCGGTACAGCACCATATAGCCGATTGTGTTAGTTGGGTACCTAGGCTACCTTTGTTGAACTTACGAACAAACTGGACTTATGAATGCACTTCTAGAACAGAACTCATTCGTATGTAGGGGGCTTACTATAATAGTATTCAAAGTCGCCTTATGCCAAAGTTATAAATACTGTCCACAAACTAACGTAAGTGAATACTGCTAATACATACCTCTGCACACAGGTGGAAATAGCAAAGAAGTATAGTTGCCTCAGAGCAGGTAATAACCAAAATGATAAACACCAAGAACAGGAAGCCAAACATGTAATACATCTGGTGTGACCTATAATCAGACATGTCAAGATGAAGCTGTAGATATTTTCTCTTTGACACAGTAAATGACACAACCTTTTCATTTTTCCTGAACTGAAAATGTTTGCTTTTTCCCCCAACTAATCAAAGACAAATTCTCCGTAGATTTAGACAGTGATGGGGTGGGGGTGAGGAACAGCGAGGGAAGGATACAGCAATGTTACTGGACTCCGCCTTCCTGTTCAGGGAGAACCTAAAATTCTTATTTATTCAAATATGTTTAGTCTATCTGTCTACTGGTGAGTCAAACAAATTTGATAAAAAAATTAATGTAAAGACAGAACCAAACTAAGAAAAGGTTACATTTGGTACATATTGTTTCTTATCATATATGATAAAGTCAGTGGAATTTGGAAAACACTATAACAATGAGGAAGGAAAGACAAGTTCTAATCACTAAAAAGCTCAAGTTTAATTCTGACAATGCTACCTGGAACCTTGGTACTTTCTGTAACAAATGTCAATGTGATCAAATAAAAATCATAATGTACTGCAATGTATATACCCTAACAGTGGGGCTCAAAATTACCACTATGAGTTTTCCCACATGAACAAGAAATTAGAGAATGAAGGGTCTTAAGATAAGAAACAACTTTGTTTTTGTTTTTTTGGCCATGCTGTGTGGCTTGTGGGATCTTAGTTCCCTAGGCCCTCAGCAGTGAAAGTGCAGAGTCCTAACCACTGGACCACCAGAGAATTCCCAAGAAATGATTCTGAGGTTGTCTAGCTCAAACCTTCCTCCAATGCTGGCTTGAACCCCCTCTATCAAGAGCTCAGAGCATCTTCTCTGAAGCAGAACAGGTTACTTACTAAAGAGCATAGGTTTGGAGAGATTTAGGTTAATTTTCTATCATAAAGTAGCTGTGTGACATAGGCAAATTACTTAACCTCCAAAATCCCATTTTCTCCTCTGTAAAATGGGATAACACCCACCTTAGAGAGGTCTGATAATTGAGAATTAAGTAAGAATAAGAAATAATAAGCCCTTGATTAATAACTTATCACAATTATTCTTTCTCACATTGAAAAGATAAAATAACTTCAAAAAAATTTTATTTATTGGCTGCGTTGGGTCTTCATTGCTGTGCGAGGGCTTTCTCTAGTTGCAGCGAGTGGGGGCTACTTTTCATTGCAGTGCGCGAGCTTCTCATTGCAGTGGCTTCTCTTGTTACAGAGCATGGGCTCTAGGCACGTGGGCTTCAGTAGTTGTGGCACATGGGCTCAATAGTTGTGGCTCACAGGCTGTAGAGCACAGGCTCAGTAGTTGTGGCACACGGGCTTAGTTGCAGCATGTGGGATCTTTCCAGACCAGGGCTCGAACCCATGTCCCCTGTACTGGCAGATGGATTCTTAATCACCACACCACCAGGGAAGTCCCATAAAATAGCTTTTGTCTCTAGATTTCTGGTGAGGGCTACTACTGAGCCTGTGCTCTAGAGCCCGAGAGTCACAACTACTGAGCCCATGAGCAGCAACTACTGAAGCCTGTGTGCCTAGAGCCTGTGCTCTGCAACAGAAGCCACCGCAATGAGAAGCCTGAGCACCTCAACAAAGAATAGTCCCTGCTCACCACAACTAGAGAAAGCCCCCTAGCAGCAATGAAGATCCAGTTTAGCCAATAAATTAAATAAATAAATAAATAAAAAGATTTCTGATTATTAGAGAATGGCTTACATTTATAAGATATATAGTAATCCATATAAACAAAAAGAGAAAGCTAGTACTACATATAATGGGAGTGGGAAAAAAGAGGACTTAATCCTTAGCTTACCAAATACTATTCAGAATGAAGAAAAGCTGTATAAAGATGCACCCAAAGGGCAAAATCCCTCCCATGATAATACCAGGCAATGGCTTTGTGTAGAAGGACTGTTCAGGAATCTGACGTGGAATCTGATTGGTTCGAACTGGATGTTCAATGGCCTTCATAAAAAGAAAGGATTCATAATTATATATCTGTTTAAAAAATTCTTCTCTGTACTAGATTATTTGCCTGCTTTTTCTCAGCTTCCATGCTGACATGAATGGCAATACAAGCCTACCTAAGTCATCAAAGAGATTTTTATTTAGAAGCAACAAACCAGATACCATCAGGTACCATATTCAGTCTGTCTTCTGGAACAAGCCACCACTGTTTCCAGCAGTGAGCCAATGATTAATGGCTTTAGACAAAGTAAGAAACACACAGGAGGAGATAATATAGTACTCAGGAAACAGTAGTTAATAAAAAGGTAGAGTTAGGTTTTTCCTTTTAATTACATACTTACTCTAAGAAATTGGGTGGTTCTGAAACTGTTATCAATGTATTTTTTTTTGGAGATGAACAATGTCACCTTTATTAAAATCGCTCAATTTCACTAAGCCTTAAGAACACAAAGAAGACAATGAATGGCTATATGAAGCTTCATGATCGTAAGTTATTGGTGATGTTCTCAATTACTCTCCCTTTCGTAACACACAACATGGCAGTGTAAAAACAAATGGGACCTAAAGTACCTAAACATAGTTACGTAAGAGGAAAAAAAGAGTACATATGTAGAGATTCACTTCCTTGCAAAAAAGTTCAAAAACATACTTCTATAGTTTTTGTGATGCTATATCAAAATTTAAAACTTGATATTCTCATTGAGACTATACTTCTGTGGATCAGATTACTTTACATGTAGATATATGTGTATATAGGCAGAGAATCACTATATTGTTCTTAAATTTTTAGAATTTTAAGTATTTAATCTATGCAATTAAAAAAATTCAAATCGTGTCAGTTTACTATTTATGCTATATAGATTTTAAATCATAAAATTAAACAAAATGCCAAAGAACTGAAAACTCTTTTAGTAGCCTGGCAGGGTAGGTGCAGTGGAGACTCTCAAGTCTCGTAGAAGTCAAGCAGGCAAGTTTCTTCCAGGGCATTCCAGGTCCCCTCACAAAGTGTACTATACTAAGTAATTTCTTTTGACTCTGTGGAGACATTTTCAGAGGAGAGCAAAGATGAAGTAAGAGCAGGGCACTGAAGAATAAATTCTCATTTTTCTCTCAGCCCGTGGGGAGAAAGTGGGGAGCAGAGGTGGAGACAGACAGACTGGAGGTGGGGACCGAGCCTTGACTATAATCTTCCCTAAAATCAAATATTAGCAGGTAAGCATATAAAATTTATTCCAAAGGTACTTAATTAACAAAATTGCTACTCTTACAGTACAGTCACTTTTCTACAGCTTCACTTCCTAACCCATGCTCAGTTTTACCCAGTTTATTTAATTAAGTAATATAGACTAGGAACAGTTATCACTAAGAAAAAAAATGCATGTACTTTTTAGGTTTAAAAAAAGTAATTATTTTTAATGTAATAAATTCAAATTTTTCATTAGTTTAAATTAGTATCTTGTTTCCTATTAATCTATTCTAGTTTCCACTTCCATCTACTTATGAAACTTTGAAATCTAAGTTTATATCCATAACCTCTCTCTACCACTCTTCTGAGTACTATTTTAAGAATGATTTCAACCAAACTAAGAAGTCATCAATTTTCTATGAAATCTATATCCCACAGGACTAGTTTATATCTTTTAGATACTTTTATCTTTTAAGGTGGCATATGCTAATTTCCACAGCTGAGAATCATTTGAGTAAGTTAACATCTATATACTTACATTCTTCTTAAAACCAAAGTATGCACCAATAAACGTTAGAGGCACGGATATGCAGAACCAAAGAGCCAATATGGCAACCAATGTCCCAAAAGGAATAGCTGCTGAAGATCCTTCTCCCCACAGAATCAGATTCATTATAAAGAAGTCAGCAAACACAATCCTGAAAGACACAATAGGCTTTTGGGTAAAACCTGAGGTAGAAACAAAATGATATAGTAGCAGTCATATGCAGTTAATATCACAACTTCTGTGTTATACACAAGGAAAGTGGAACTCCTGAGTCATGGGTATGTGAATTTAAAACTTTAGTAGAAACTGCCAAATTGCCCTTCAAATTGGTTTTGCCTGACTTAAACTATCAGCAGCTTATGAAATTTACCTCTTTACATATTTTCATCATGCTTAGGATTGTTAAATTTGTTGTTTTAATTTGCATTTCCTATTGACAACTGCAGCTGAGCACCCTGTGTTTGCTGGCTTTCTAGGTTTTACCTTCGGTGACTTGCTGGTTACAGTCACTGCTCATTTCTCACTTTGGTTGCAGGGCTTTTGTAAAGTTACACACATGAGTTATTTATATACTTCAGCAACTAATTCCTTGTTAAATACTTTTCTCCTGGTTTATGCCTTTTAGGAACCCAAACATCTGAATGTGTGTACCTAATTCCTTTTAGTCAGTTTTTTTTCTATGAGTACATTTTAAAAAACATGGCTATAATAATGTTATAATCACTTCTATATACCTCACAGTTTTTAATGTTATCAAAATCAATTTTTTCCTTTATCTTTTGTGTAACGTAAGAGAAGAAAGCCTTTCCTAACCTGGGCTCATAAAAATATGCTTCTAAATTTTTGTCTGTCACACCTGTTACATTTAGGTTTTAATCCACCTGGAACTGACTTCATGTGTGTGAGGTAAGAATTTTTCTCCCTTCATGTGGACAATCGATTGTTCCAGCATCCTTTAGCAGCTCCTCTGGTTTGTGATGCCACGTCTGGCATGCTTCCACATATACATAGTCTACTTCTGTGTTCTCTGTCCTGGCAGCCATGGGTCCTCTCCAAATGCCTTTGCAATACTCGGTCTTCTCATCAAGTAACACGTTGAATTTGTATCGCTTACAAGCTTTGTGGACTTGTCATATGGACTGTCCCTATTTTGAGAAGTTACTTCAAGTGTTGCGAAGTTTTTCTGTTGCTAATACTCCTGTGAATAGAGTCTTTTTCCCACACAACTACCAATGCCATTAAGACATTTCACTTGCTGCTGGCTGTTTTCATAATCCTGAAATATTAGCTGATATCTAGCCATTTTGCCAAACTCTTTTACTAATTTTGTAAGTTTACAGCTCAAATTTGTTTGTGTTCTCTGTATACAAACTATGTCACCAATAAACAATAATATAATCTTCACCTTTCTTTTTGTTTCATGTCTTAATGTAACTAGAACTTAAATAGCTGAAGCTCTAAAAGTGATTTATGAAAATGTCTCTAGTGTTTCATCATTAAATGATGTTGGTTTTAAATTAGAGATGAGATTTTCATTAACAGAAGGGAGCATTTCTCCATTAATTCTTTTTAAATCTGGAAACAATCTAATATTATCAAATGCCATATTTTGTTGTGTCTACTGCAATAATTATATGCAGGTGCTTATTTATTAAAAAATTACATGAATCAATTTCATATTATCAACTGATCCCTCTTTTCCTAGATGAACACTAATTCCCTCTGCCCTGGGGAACTTGGGTTCTTGGCTCTTCTCCTTCTCTCTACTTACCTCATCATCTCACTGGTGAACACCTATTTTTAAGGGTGGGATGAAGATGATAAATCAGAGGAGGTTTGATTAGAGACATAAAAAAAAACTAGCAGAGGATAACTTCTATGCCAGCAAAAAAGGAAGGAGTTTCAAGGAAAAGGTATCCCAATGTTAGACAATGTAAAGAGGTAAAGACAGGGAAAATGATTTCTAGATTTGAAAATGGGAACGTCATTCGTAACCTGAGAGAGAAGTTCACTAAAGTGATGGAGCAAAAAGATTATGTGGGTTTACAATGTAAATGTATGCTAAGATAAGCAGAGTAAGGCAGTGTAGACTATTTTTTCAAAGCATTTTGTTGAAAATGGAAAAGAAATAAAGATCGTAGACTAGGAAATGCTTATAGGAAGCTCTTTTTAGAATTTGGGAAAGCTTAGCATATTTGTAGGAAGAGATGAAACAGATGAACAGAACATAGAGTAAGGGAGAAACGGATTATGTCAGAGATTGGGGGGGGTGGGGAGAGATATTTGAAGAGCAATATTCCAAAGGAAATTATGGCTGACAGTCTTGGTAAGGAGGGACACTTCTTGAATTGACAGCAGAGGGAAAGAAGACAAAGGATACGACTTGGCAAAAGCATAAAAACTTGAATACAACATGAATGACTGAGAGGCATGTGAATATCCAATGGAGGTGATAATCTGAGAATATTTACCCCAATCATGTATAAAAATTCCAGCTATTCTTTCATTTCTGGCCTGCAAATGGAACAGTTCCGGCTTCTAGATTTAACCCTTGGCCTAATTCATTGCTGCTGATTACTCAGAGACCGGCTCTTGTCCTCCAGAAATCTGTGAGCGAGGGATAAACTGGGTTCTATTTCTAGGATCAGACACACATCAGATACTCGATATCAGAAGCTATCTTCCAAAGTGTCACAGTTGTTTTGTTTTTTTTTATGTGGTGGTTGCCTTTTTCCTTTTTGGTATATGTTACTCTAATTAATGAAATGTTCTAAAAAGTAGCTATACTTAACGATAAAAATCTGAAAAATGTATGTCTGCCTGAACTATCTTCAGGTGATGATTCCTTTCTGCGACTAGGTCAAAAACTTCATATGCAGCCTTACATGACAATATGCCAGACTAAGAAACAGACTTTTAAGAAAAGGAATATAAAAATTTCTCATGTCTAAATGTACTTTTTCCAGATAAGGCATGTAGCAGTCATTCTGCAAATGTTTATTAAATATTCACTTTTTAAAAATTAAATTTATTTTCTTGGGTACACAGAGACAGAAAAGATTAGATTTACAGGACAGAAATTCTGGGAACTAAAATATGACTATGTTAAGCAAGTTATTACTAAAAAATTCACCTACCCAGGACAAAGAAATGATGTTAATAAAACATTTGTTTTCCACTTCTCACCTCCAAAGGCTGTAGAAGAAAACAAAAATGGCATTAACATAAAGACTTTCCTTCAAAGCAAACCAAATATCCATACCTCAGGTCTGGTACTGGACAAATTAACAGACAGCACTAGATGCCTATTCCTAGAAAAAGACACTAGCAAATGTCCTAATACTCCCGAATCAAATGATCAAATCAGAGATGCACATCACAGCACTGCCCTGGATAAGTTTCGCTCTAAAGATTTTTGTTTCAGCATAAAATACATTTAGTATCAAAGAAAAGTCATCCAAACCAGTTTTTCTTTCCTAATCTTTTTTTAACTCCAAAATCAAAAAACCCTTAAATTCTAACCCAGTTTCAATGAATGGCACTGGATGGGAAAAGGGTGCACTGGAGATTCTCATTTATCCTGAGGTCAGTTTCAGAATTTGTTATAAAACTAGGAACCTTCAAGCCTGACATACAACACATGTAAGTGTCCACAGCAGGCCTGATCTCCAGGACCCCTCCAACATGGTAGTTTCTGGTAGGCAGTGGGTGGGGGTGGGGAGATCAGCATGCAGGATCAGGTGACTAAGAAGAATAGAAGGGTTACAGACACTTGACAGAACAAATTTACTTACAAACTTTTTACTCTCCTTTGCCCCTCTCTAATTTTTTCCCCACTTAAAAAACAATTAAAAACTTAAGTATCTAGAGTAAAAAAAAATGAAAGTACTCCTCTGCTCCTAGTTTAAAACTTGGAGATAAAACTGGCTGAGATCTGAAAATAGCTTTGATTTAAAAAAAAAAGGTTTTACCAGGGACTTCCCTGGTGGGCCAGTGGTTAAGAATCTCCTTCCAATGCAGAGGACAAGCGTTCGTTCCCTGGTCGGGAAACTAAGATCCCACAGGCTGTAGGGCAACTAAGCCCATGCGCCACAACTGGAGAGAAGCCTGTGTGCCGCAATGAAAGATCCCGCATGCCATAACGAAGACCCCGTGTGCCACAACTAGGTTCCAACGCAGTCAAATAAATAAACAATTACATATTAAAAAAAAAAGTTTTAACAATTTATAAGCAAGTTTAAGTACCTCTTGCACTAAAAAAAACAAATTATATATATGATTTGAATTCACAGCATTACTGACACACTGTTGTGAAATTATGAATTTTGGGTTTAATACAATTCCAATCAAAATCCAAGTCTTATTTTCTGAAACATTAAAAATGATTCAAGAAAATGAAGCATTTTGTGACTAGGGCCACATGACAGTATGTCTCAGATGTTCTGCCTGATTAATATGGTACTTAATCTGCAGCTAGGAGATCTGAAGGACAGAGAGGAGAGGAAGGGCAGGTACATCTGTCGGGCTGGGAGTATGGACTGGAATTCAAGCAGAGGGAACAGCATATGGGAAGGTCCTTGGGCAGGTGGGATGGCACACAGCCTGAGTGAGGAACTGAAAGAAAGCCAGTGCACAGAAACAGTGAGAAAGGGGGAGTAGGCAGGGCTCCAACCATACTGCATATGTGTTAAAACACATATGACCACCCTAACCCTATGTCTGTTAATAAAGAATGAAAGAAAAAAAGAAGTCTGACAAAATTCACAGAAATTAAAAGCACACTCTCACACACACAGGCATACAGAACTTCACATACTCTACATATCTGGCAAAATCTAAGTAATATTACTATTTGGGGTTGGGTGTAGCCAACCACACCTTAAGGCCACCTATGTAACCCTACTGTGTTTTAGCTCAAGCCTTTTTCCTATCAGAAGACCTCAGGGAACCCTAGCCCTGTGTCAGCATCTCCCTGGCATTTAAAATCACAGATTACCTATGGGACCATCTCAACTGGACTAGAGGATTCCTAACAGGGCAAACTGTGGCATTTACTGACCCTGGCAAAGCTGCTTTCTAAGTCATCTAATCATATCCCATCCTTACCCTGTGGCTCTGATTCTTTCTTTTCATTGAACTTTATTTCACTTTTGAAAAGCAAGACTACAAGAGAATGCAACTAGTCATGCTGCAAAAGTAACTTACTTCAGGGCTCTTTAAAACAGTGGTCTTAATTTATTTTAAGTACAGTTGACTTTTATAAATATTAAATCAATGTAAGTATGCTCTCTCTCACAAAGGTAGTCCCATATATACTACTCATTTTAATGACTAAGTCAGTGGTACTCATTTGTATATTTTTTCTTTATGAGTCTAAATATATGTCTATGAACGTAGCAAAGCTAAGTTGTTCAGCCAAACCTGTTCAGTCAAAACGTAAGAAGGAGACAGGGGATGATGGATTATCAGCACCCAAATTTGCTGAACCCACTGTTTAAGCATGTTTGAACAAGCAAACCTAGGGACAGTCATCCACTTCACAAGCTTCTTTACATAAGGATACACACCTACAACACAAACTGTTTAAAGAGCATCAACTACCAGACACAGGCTCAGACACCTGATGCAGCGGATGAGATCCCTGATCTGACACCCAGCAGGGTGGCTCTTACTTACACTTATAGAATCTGGCAGCGACATAACCTGCAGGAGTGCCCAGCAGCACCCATAAGACCACAGCACAAGTCATCAGTGCTCCTCTGTTGGCAGGTGACAAAAATCCCAGGCAGGCAAAAACTAAAAAATAAGTAAAGTTATGAATTTTATTACTGTTTCCTTTGAAGTGATAGAAGACTCCTCTCATTTTTTAACAATAAACTAAATACAACTTCATGAAAATATGCTCTCTTCCCCACGCAGCCACACTGGATCTTAGTAACAATTAGGGCAATGCATCAACAGGATCACGCATAAGGAAAGCACCAATCTGGAATTTTCCTGTCAGGGTCCGTAAGACCCCACCTTTGCTCTTATGAGTGGAGACTCATGAGTGCCTTCAGCTCTTTTGAGATTCAAGTACAGCTTTTAAAATTAACATCAATGAAAATATTCCCACTATAAAGTATTCTCACTTTGTGTTTCTTTTAAAAATAATACTGAGGGGCTTCCTAGGTGGCGCAGTGGTTAAGAATCCGCCTGATAATGCAGAGGTCATGGGTTCGATCCCAGCTCCAGGAAGATCCCACATGCCACGGAGCAACTAAGCCTGTGTGCCAAAAATAAAAAAATAAAAAAAATAAAAAAAAAATAAAAATAAAAAATAATACTGAGTCCTCTGGGGTGAAAAAAAAACCTTATAACATTCAAACATAAGAGACAAGACAGAATCTAATCAAAGAACAAAACAGGGGGAAAAGATTTCATACTACCATTAGCTTTGCGAACACAAGTTACTGAAGGACTTGGTCAATGACTTGGGAAATTCTGGTTCCTACCCTTATTCAGCTGGTTAGTTTTATTTGTTCTTCCCTATATAAGCCTCCCAACTAATAATAAAAGAAATGCTATCTTATATTTACAGCGATCCCAAGTTTTAAACTGGAAGTCAGAATTTACAACTTTCTCAGAAAGAAATCCAAAAACAGATGCAGGTGGCTTCCTAATCCCAGGAGCACCAAAGTTCCCAGTGTTTCCCCCAGGGACACACAGTCAAGTACACACCATTGCACATCTTCTGATCAGCACCAACTGAAGAGGAGAAACTCATGATCATAGGAAAACAAATGGGTAACTTTAGACGATCTATTGGAATTTTAGCTAAGATGCAACCCCCACCAAATTCCTCCCAGGCCTGAGAGATGGGATTGTTCTGAAGCAAAAAGTCCATATTCGAGCATTAAAGGAAAACAATCCCTATAATTTTATAACCTAGGCTCTCTGCAACTTTTCCTTACAAGTTCACTTTCTAGCTGACCCCAACAAAGATCAGAGAGAAGCAGAAGGCAGCTCTCGATAAAATTTTACAGCAGGGAATTTCACCCTCAAGCATCCACTCTGCTCTATCTCTACCTCGGTTCTCTGGAGATTCGTGCAACTGTCTGGCTGCGTTCAAACTTCTTTCATGACTCGTTTTCCCAACCTACCTTCTTCAGGATAATATACTTACAAATGCTAGTCTCACCCATCACACCAGCACCTCCTTATCTAAGTTGTTAGTAGATAAATATGTTCTAGTTAGTCTTCAAACTGAGCTGGCACATGCAAATCAGTAAACCCCAAACTTATTCAGGTGCCAGACATCTGGAACTGGTAATTCTCTTTCCAAACATTTACAGGGTTAACTGCACCACAAAAACTTGGAACAATTTTACTAACAGAAAATGATTATAGTATTATATATTTAATATACAATCAAACATAAGAACAAAGCTTTGCTAAAAAAATTATTGAAAGGTCAGTGGTTTCTGAGTTCTTCTAGTAACATTCATGTGTTATTGTTTATCAGTAGCAGCCAACAATAAAGGAAACGGGGGAAATAAATGCAAAATTCAGAAAATTCTTTTCATAAACAATTTTTCCTCTTATAACTAAGAAAACTGAAAAACCATGGCATTAATATATCTCCAGAGAGTAGTCTCAGAGCTACTCCTGCAGCTGATGAATACCTCTAAAAGACTTCTATTTTTAAAAAAAGAAAAAAAAAAGATTGTCCTGACAAAACCTTAAGTAAAAAAATTTCTGAAGATTTTCAGGTGGCACAAGGAAGAGGTAATTTTTTGTGTTGGAAGATCTTTCCTGAACATTGCTAGAGGAAGAGGCCTTGCTTCCTAAATCCTGCCAAGATGGAAAGGTCTACTAAAAGCTTCCTGTCCCATGCCCTTCTCCTTTCTGTCTCTCTCAGTGGAAGCCAAGAATGTCTTGGAATCCTAATCATATGCTCTGGTGCGGCAGAAGAGTCTGTCTGAGAGACCCTGCTTCCAGGCCACCCAGACTCAGACCCAGATGGTCTCTGAGGATCTAGTCATCTGCAGCTCCAGTGCTCCCACAACAAAAGCTTGGTCTCTATGCAACTGTGAGGGAGATATGAAGATCAACTTTTGGCACAGCTAACCCTGTCCCACTTATGGTCAAAGCACACAGATTCTGAGAACCAAAAGGACTCTGGGAAACAATCTAGCCTAGCTACAACTTAGGAAAACTGGATTTCAAATAATTATTTAGAAAAAGTATTTTCTACTTTTAAATTTTCACTTAACACTTACATAGCGTCACAAAAGTCATAATTAAAATCTGTGTCCCCGATCCCAGAAAGACTGATAGCAGCATCCCTTTTCTTGGAGGACGGAATATATCACCATGAACTAGTTTCCAGCCAAATTCTTCCTGGGCATCCTCCTAAAATGGGAATGAAATTGTTTAATTGCCACGTGGTATCACCAAGAAAACTAGACAGTTTGTTCACCGCTGAATATGCAGATACAGAAATTTAATAAAAACCTTACAAATATTAATATTTCAGTTTTGAAGTATAAAGCTCGACTCACAGAGCTTTACATAGCTTTCTTGAATTGTTTTTAAAGGAACAGTGTGTGTTAAGGTCCATAAATATAGTTACTGAGAAACTTTAAAAAGAAATAAAGAAAATGTGATACCTAGTTCTAGTCTAATAAGTCAAGCTTTATTACCCAACTTGATGACATTTTTAAATTATACTCTATATCCTTTTTAACCTACACTTACAAATCTCCAAAAAAACCAAATGGTATTAGGTCTCATAGCTACTTTGCCTGTAGAGTAGGCTTGGCTGTGAAAATATTAATAAGCTTGTGTCACCAACCCAAACTGTTCCCCCTGATCTCCAGACACACATATACACCTGCCTAATCAACAGCTCCATTGGGCTGTTTAATGGACACTTTGAACAGAATTATCCACAATGGAACTGATTCTCTCTCCCCACCTCCACCTGCTCTACCTGCAGTATCCTCCAGGAGGTAAAAACTCTATCCTTTCAGTTGCTCAGTCCCCCAAACCTCAGAGTCATCTTTGATGCCTCCTTTTTTTCCCCCCACACTTCACACACAATCCTCTAACAATTCCTACAGTTCTAGCTCTAAAGTATATCCACAGGATCCACCACCAGCCCCTGGTTCAAGCCATCCCCTCTCACCTGGCAATCACAGTATTCACTATACTGGTCTCTGTTTCTGCCCTTGTCTCCATTCAGTTACTTCTCAATACAGAACCAGAAAGATCCTTTTAATTAATCGGGTGGTTCAGACCAGAAACGTGGGGTCATTCACTGGCTTTTCTGCCTCTTCCACCCTCTCCACAGTCACCCAATCGATTAGTACTCCATTCCCCCTCCTGAACATGCCCTGTATCTACCTGCCCACTTCCTCACTCCTTCCCTGCCACCATCCACTGTCTCTGGGAACTCTCTAACAGTCTCCTGACTGGTCTCTGTGCTCTGAACGGTTCTCCACATAATGTTCAAAGTGATTTTCCTAAAACATGAATCTGGCCATGTCACTGCTGTTTAATATTCTTCAACAGCTTCTCAATGACTTTCAGACTGCATAGCTTAGAAAGTCCTTCAAAATTTGGCCCCAGCTATATTTTCAGCCTCCTCTCTTAACATTTCATCCTGGGTACATCTGTATCCCTCCCCCAAATGCCCACTCAAATTTTTATCTTTGTGAGCCATAGACTAGATTTAAAAATAACTTCCCATGTGTTCTAGTATTTCAGTTTCACATTTCATTTAGATCATTGATCATTTCAATATAAGCAATAAAGTTGGAATCTACCTTATTTTTTTTCCAGATGGCCACCCACCTTATCCAAAACTATTCATCAAATCTATTTTTTCTTTGTTGATACACTTTCGTTAACCTCTAAATTTAGACTCACTATTATTATATATAGAAAATATTTACTTGGAATTTCTTTGTTCACCAATCCTTCTAAATCACTCTTTAGGACTGTTATTTATTTATTTTCTACTTAAGTATTTCTACAGAAATTCCTGCAGGTCTGATAGATTGATTCACTGCTGAAGTATTTCTATAGAAATTCCTTTAGTGAAGTCTGTTTGTGGTCAACTGTTTTTATTAGTCTGAAAAAGGTATTTCACCTTCATTTTTAAAAGACAGCATCTCTTGAGTACATGATTCTGTGTAAATAATTTCCTCACCACCAATTTAAAGATAGTATTTTTTGAGCTTCCATTGCCAATCTAATTGTTCTTCCTTTGCAAATGCTCAGTCATTTTTCCCTCTGGCTGATTCTAAGATCTTTTCTCTTCGCTGGTGTTTATGGTTTTGCCCAGCTGGTCTAGGTGTGGACTTCATTTTATTTATTCCACTTTGGATACACTCTGTATCCTTTATCAATGGATTCTTATATTTCATCTATGCTGGAAAACCCTAGCTGTTACTTTTTCATAAATCTTATACCCTGTAATTTTAATAATCCTAATACCTGAAATCTTTGGGACCTGGTGTAAATTTGTTGTTTATTGTAAATTTCTGTGAATTTCTGATTAATAGATATTTTATTGACCTTAAATGGGGGGAATCATGCAAACCCAAATTTGGGAGACCTTCCTCTCAGAGTATTTCTACTTGATTCTGCTGAGAATCAGAAGGTATTAACTAACCTAGAACTATTTTGCCCTCCTTTAAGAATCCCAGCTTACCATATAGGAGATTGAGGTTCACCACTGGCCCAAGGTTTAATCTCCCAATTGGTTAAAAATATGATATAAGCATGGACCCAAAGAACTTCAACCTCTCATGCTCACATTGCTTCCTGCTCTGGCCTCATTCAATTTGAGGGGAAGGGGTGGATTTGGAAGAGTCCTTGGATATCTTTTTCTTTTTACCTATCATAAACTCAGTAATGCATCAAGCCTGGTACACTGAGGGCTAATTTATTTATTCACTCATTCAACAAATATTTGTTGATCACCAAATATATGTTTGGCACTGTTTAAAACACCAGAGATACTAAAACACCTGAGATACTACAGTGAGTATAACAGAAAAACTCCTCTTCTCATGAGCACATCTTCTCATTGGAAAGGCAGACAATAAACAAAATAAGTAAAATATACAGTACATTAGGTGGTGATAAGAAGTATGGGTGTGGGGTGTGGGGTATGGGTGGAGAGGATGTAATTTTCATGGGATGGTGAGGAAGTTCTCACTGGGAAGATCATAACTCAGTGAAGACCAGAAGGACATGAGGGAGCTCTCTGAGGGACAAACACTTGAGGAAGACAGAAAAGCAGCTGTAAAGGCCTAGAGATGGGAACATGCCCCAAAGTGTGTGAGGAATAGCAAGGCAGCCAGCATGGCTGGAGCAGAGCTCCAAGAGCTACTGCAGAGCCTTATGGGCCAGTGTATGCTTCACTGAATGCAATGCAAGTCGCTGGAGGGCTGCAATCAAGAATGAAATGATCCAACATATTTGAATAGATCTGCTCTGACTGGCAGAAGGAAAAGAATGGGAGCAAGACTAGACATAGGGTTTCCTGGCCTGTACCCCAAGGCACCTCTGACAAATTAAGAAAAAAACTCCATTAACTCAGCAATTATTTGGAATTGCCAATTACGAACAGAATATTGTGAAAATTCTTTTAATAAAAAATTTAATAAGGCATACAATCAATAAAATCATGGAAAAGAAACTGTAGAGTATACGTGCTAAAAACTTCTGAACATTAATATGTTCTTTTTTCTAATTAGAACAGGACAGAAAGATGTGGGGGTGCTAAGAAGCTGGGGAAGAGAAAACAATGAAAATCTGAGTTTTATGTATTCATTACAAGTCGTGATTCTTGTGGAAATTTTATTAAAGAGCTGCTAGGAAGTAAAAAAGTATAAAATGTAAAACATTATGCAACTTAAAATGAGCATAAACGAAGTTGAGGCATTAAATTACTTTGAATACACCAAAAAATTCAGTTAAAATTAATTTAAAAAAATTAAACATACACACATATAAAAATTGCCTGGGAGCTATTCTATTCAACTTCGCTGTTTCACGAACTGAATGTCTGCTGGAAATAGAAACTCTGACAGATTTGATGGCACGTAAGTGAAAAGAGGACAGAGTTGTAGCTGTATACCTGCACCCGTTCCGCACCTTCTACTGATGCAGACGAGGCTGTGAATAGTTCAGCTCTGAGAGTCGCAGTCACTAAATTTCTACAAAAACCCAATTCTCAAGGGTCATTTTGTTATTTGAAAATGTGAATTCAGGATAGTTTTTGAGAAGAATGTTTTAAAAGTAGATCCTGTCTAAAGCTATTATTTAAATTTGGGGGGAAGAAAAAATAAAGACTATCCTCGGCAGACCAAAGAATAGTTCAGATGTTTCACTCACCGTAGAATCCATCTGATTATATCTGGCAATATCTTTATGCAGTGTCCGCAGCATAATCATGGCCACCATTCCAGACAAGAAGAGGACAATGACCAGGGAATTCATGATGCTGCAGAAATAAGCATGTCAGGATTAATCTACAGCTTAATCTTTGGAGCAGCAAAACTCTTTTTAAAAACTACTTATTGAGTAACATTAAGACAGCATTAATCAAATTAAAAACTTGACCTAAATTCCAACAAATTCAATGAACTGTCTTCTGCTACATGGCCTTCTAGTGGATACATAACTGCATATAGGTATCATAATACAATTTCGTGGTCTGTTGAGAACTAGAATTTTTTTTGTCCATGGTCAACATTAATAATTATTGTGCCCAAATCAGGGCAACATAAGCTGAGGATCAACTATGGACTGGTCTGTACCCTCAAGAAATCTACTAAAAAACAAAGTTACTCAGTAAATTAATGAGTGTCAAAAAAGATTAGTCAGTGAAGTAGGAAAAGGAGAGTGATGGCACTACAGCTCTCTAGATAAAGTTTTGGATCATGCTTAGAAGAGAGAATAAGAAGAAGAAGAAGAAGCAGTTGTAACAGCTGCAGCAGCTTGTCTATTGAGTCCTCTTCCTTGCCAAGGTAAGGTGCTCTTTAAATGCTCCGTTTCATTACCTCCTTCAATCCTCAGAATAGTTCCATGAGACAGGTCATTTCTATATAAAGAAATGGACTCTGAGAAACTGGGTGATCCAGCCTGACTGACAACCAGTAACTGAAAGGCAGGACTGAACCCAAGTCTATCTAATTCAAAAGCCCAGCCTTCTGAATAACTGGAGAGAATCAGAGTAAATGAGATGTTGAAAGGGACAGAAAAGAGAATAAGGACAGAGCGTAAAGGAGATTAACTCTATGTTCTTACCTAAACCACTGAATGTGGGTATGAGGCATAGATTCCAGAATGTAGTCCCATCTAGATGCCCATCTGATATTCTTGTCTTCCTAAAGGGATTTAAACACACACACTCTTTAAATAAGAATTTGCCAATGAAGTGCATTAGGAATCCAAAAATTTCCATTCACAGCTTAATCTTCCTCATTATCATAACTTGGCTTAGTCATGAGATTCATAGACCTAGATTTACTCAAGTCTCAGGAAAATCAGGATGAAATTAAGCAGTAAATAAAAAATAATAAGAGTTCCTGGGACTTTCCTGGCAGTCCTGGTTAAGACTTTGACTTCCAACGCAGGGAGTGCGGATTCCATCCCTGGTCGGGGAGCTAAGATCCCACATGCCTCAACGCCAGAAAACCAAAACAAAACAGAAGCAACCTTGTAACAAATTCAATAAAGACTTTAAAAGTGGTCCACATTAAAAAAAAACAAAACAAAAAAAACCCTTAAAAAAAAAAAGTTCCTAAAAGTATCTAGTTACTTGTATTTTTTTAAAGACTTGCTTTAAATCTTAATTAGCAAAGCCTTACTTTTAAATGTCAAGATTTAGAGCTGCATTTAATTTTTTTTTTCAGAAGATTGAGTGTTAATAGCTTATTCTTTCTTCTCTTTGATGCTATCTATCTATACCTACAAGATATCTAACCAGACCAGAGTTATAACCTATACCCTGAGCACCTGCAGGTACATCTCACAGAGCGCTTAACACTTAGAGAGAACTATTTACTGCATCAGGCTTGCAAAATTACACACTATATGAGGACAGTAAACGTCACAACTATATTGGATTGCCAAGATGGTTTATTAAAAACAGAGGTGGATGGGACTTCCCCAGTGCAGTGGTTAAGAATCCACCTGCCAGGGCTTCCTAGGTGGCGCAGTGGTTGAGAATCTGCCTGCCGATGCAGGGGACACGGGTTCGATCCCTGCTCCAGGAAGATCCCACATGCCGCGGAGCAGCTAAGCCCATGCGCCACGACTGTTGAGCCTGTGCTTTAGAGCCCGTGAGCCACAACTATTGAGCCCATGTGCTGCAACTACTGAAGCCCACGCACCTGGAGCCCGTGCTGCGCAATGAGAGAAGCCACGGCAATGAGGAGCCTGCGCACCACAACGAAGAGTAGCCCCCACTTACCACAACTAAAAAGAAAGCCCACGCACAGCAAAAAAGACCTAACACAGCCAATAAAATAAATAAACAAATAAATAAATTTATTAAAAAAAAAAAAAAAATCCGCCTGCCAATGCAGGAGACATGGGTTCGAGCCCTGGTCTAGGAAGATCCCACATGCTACTGTGTGCCACAACTACTGAGCCATGCCACAACTACTGAAGCCTGTGTGCTCTAAGGCCTGTGCTCTGCAACAAGAGAAGCCACCACAATGAGAAGCCTGAAGACCACAATGAAGAGTAGCCCCCGCTCTCTGCAACTAGAGAAAGCCTGTGTGCAGCAACGAAGACCCAACACAGGGCTTCCTTGGTGGGACAGTGGTTAAGAATCTGCCTGCCAATGCAGGGGACAAAGGTTCAAGCCCCGGTCTGGAAAGATCCCACATGACGTGGAGTAACTAAGCCCGTGCGCCACAACTACTGAGCCTGCACTATAGAGCCTGCAAGCCACAACTACTGAGCCCACGTGCTGCAACTACTGAAGCCTGAGCGCCTAGTGCCGGTACCCCGCAACAAGAGAAGCTACCACAATGAGAAGCCCACACACCGCAAGGAAAGCAGCCCCCCGCTCTGTGCAACTAGAGAAAGCCTGTGCCCTGCAACAAAGACCCAATACAGCCAAAAATAAAAATAAATAAATAATAAAATAAATATTTAAAAAAAAAGACCCAACACAGCCATAAATAAATAAATATTAAAAAAAAAAACAGAGGTGGAATATTGCCCAAGATTCTCATAAAATGAACTTTTACCTTCCTTCTAGGAAAACCCTCCCTTGAATTCCCTAAGAACCTATATAGATCATTCACCATCAGGAAACTCTCAATTTAAGCTTACACTCAAATTCTAATTATAAAAATGGTGTTGTTTTCCCAAGTGCTTGTTGCATATCTTTGACATTTTCATACCATCCTTTCTGCCTATTTACTTTGGTACCTTTTGCCTTGTTTGTATCTCTTATTTCATAACATTTTTAATCAGGCTCAGTTCTCCAATTTCCTATACTTCTTATTTAAATGAAGACTTAAGTTTTGAGTGCAATTATGTTGCCAGGGACACTGACAAACCATTCCAAAAATTAGCTCATTAAAAGCTTATCTATTTGACAAGCTAATCATTAATATTTTTAATTAGTTTAAGTAATATGAATTTAAAGTCAATTTCTGAGTTATACTAAAGATAAAATCACACTCACCTGGAAGCTAACAGAATAAGTATAGGCAATTTTGATCTCCCCAGAAGCCTTGTTACTTATATCCATGGGGGGTCCAGAGCAGTCTGGTTTATCTATACGGGTATGCTTGAAGCTGTGGGAAGAAACATTTTGGCAAAATGCTGATAAAGTAGTTTTTAAAAACAGAGTAAAGTTTAGAGATTTTGTACATATTTCACAATGCTGCTGACAATCAAAAGTGATTCATATCACAATGAATAGTACAAATATTTATTTCATATAAATAAATGGCTTAGTTATAAGTATGTGTATAAAATTGTTACTCAAAATAACCAAACTTTTGAAGACATTACTTGAAGAGCATTAAATAATCTTTAAAGAAATCAAAACAAGCACTGAGGGAGTCTAAATTAACTGTCATCTTACTATGGCATGCACTATCTTCACCCCTAGTGGCATGAGAAAATGGCTAAATCAGTTGGATGGGGGGATGGTGAGTAACGGAAAAAAAGAATACGCAATCAAAAAAGCATCTCAGACATAACTGAGAGGTACTTTCACACTAAAAAAGTCAACAATTTGAAAAGATGCCCTTTCAAGGACTTATCATATACTGGCATCTAACACTGCATGGAGACTTTGGAAATGACAAACTAATCAGCTCATTTGGGCCTCTGACGAGAGGTCAAGCTGCAAATAGCTGAGGTAATGCTTTTCCACTATAAAAGGGAACACGGTCCTAACCACTCATGTGCTCCATTCCACTCTGACACAGAAAAGCTGTCAAAAATTAACTGAAAAACAAAACAAAAAAGCAACCTTGGTTTGACTACTTATGATGACAGGAAAATAAATATTTGTATGGTTTCTCTGGGCAATCCATAACTCAATAACAAATCATGCTAAAGGGAATTTTAGTAAAATCAATTAAAATACCAAATTATATGCCAGAATACTGATTAAGGAAAAAGTTAATTGGGCCACAAATACTTATTTTTTGGGTCTAAATTTCACTTACAGTTACGTATTTTTATCTATTGTATAGTTACCTTTTTGGTTCAAGTTTAGCAGCCACTAATCTTGCTCCCATGGACCCAGTTTCAACAACATGATAGTGTATTTTGATGTCAACATGATTGAAGATGTAAAATGTATCTCTTTCATGGAATTCTGACTGTGGAACAGAACTTAAAGTTAGTGGTAGAAAACCGGCTATAAAAGAGTTAAAATATAAAATTTTTAAATGAGCCAAAACAAGAATATTTGAACTTGGACAGAAGTTTAATCCTTCCCCATAAAAATGTATAAGTTTTAGGCTTAAACTTTTTTTTTTAAATTGAAGTATAGTTTTTATGAAGTACAATGTTGTGCTAGTTTCTTGTGTAGAGCAAAATGATTCAGTTATACATATATATTCTTTTCCATTATAGTTTATTACACAATATTGAATACAGTTTCCTGTGCTATACAGTACAATCTTGTTTATTATATTTTATTTATAGTAGTTTGTATCAACTAATCCAAACTTTTAGTTTATCCTCCTCCCTCTTCCCCTTTGGTAACCATAAGTTTTGTGTTTCTATGTCTGTGAATCTGTTCCTGTTTTGTAAGTAAGTTCATTTGTATCATTTTTTTAGATTCCACGTATAAGTGATATATGATATTTGTCTTTCTCTATTTGACTTACTTCACTCAGTATGACAATCTCTAGGTCCATCCACGTTGCTGCAAATTGCATTATTTCATTCCTTTCTATGGATGAGTAATATTCCATTGCGTGTGTATATATATATATACACTACATCTTCTTCATCCACTCACCCGTTGATGGACATTTAGGCTGTTTCCATGTCTTGGCTATTATAAATAGTGCTGCTATGAACAGTGGAGTGCATGTATCTTTTTGAATTAGTGTTTTCATCTTTTCTGGATATGTGCCCAGGAATGGGACTGCTGGATCATGTGATAACTCTATTTTTAGTTTCTTAAGGAACTCCCATACTGCCTTCCATAGTGGCTGTGCCAATTTAACATTCCCAGAAAGTGTAGGAGGGTTCTCTTTTCTCCATTACCTTCTCCGGCATTTATTATTTGTAGACTTTTTGATGATGGCCATTCTGACCAGTAATGAGGTGATACCTCATTGTAGTATTTTGATTCTCGTTTCTCTAATAATATGCGATGTTAAGCATGTTTCGTGTGCCTATTGGCCATCTGCATGTCTTCTGTGGAGAAATGTCTATTTGGGTCTTCTGCCCATTTTTTTGATTGTATTTTTTTTTTGTTGCTGAGTTGTATGAGCTGTTTGTACATTTTGGAAATTAAGCCCTTGTCAGGCGCATCATTTGTAAATGTTTTCTCCCAATCTGTAGGCTGTCTTTTCATTTTGCTTATGGTTTCCTTTGCTCTGCAAATGCTTAGAAGTTTGATTAGGTCCCATTTGTTTATTTTTGCTTTTATTTCTATTGCCTTGGAAGACTGACCTAAGAAAACATTACTACATGAGAAAACATGTCAGAAAATGTTTTGCCTACGTTCTCTTTGAGGAGTTTTACAGTGTCACGTCTTACATTTATAAAGTCTTTAAGCCCTTTTGAGTTTATTTTTGTGTATGGTGTGAGGGAGAGTTCTAACTTTATTGATTTACATGTGGCTGTCCAGCTTTCCCAACATCACTTGCTGAAGAGACTGTCTTTTCTCCATTCTATATTCCTGCCTCCTTTGTTGAAGATTTATTGACCATAGGTGTGTGGGTTTATTTCTGCGCTCTCTATTCTGTTCCATTGATTCATACGTCTGTTTTTGTGCCAATACCATGCTGTTTTGATTTTTGTAGCTTTGTAGTATTGTCTGAAGTCTGGGAGAGTTATGCCTCCATAAGCTTTATAAAACAAGACTAACTGGAGGAGGTACAAATTATACTTGTTTAATGTTTTAATTTTTACATAAAACTTTAAAAGTACCTGACAAGACATCCAATACTATCTAGCTTTTCCCTTAGAAAATAAAAAAAATAAATTTTAAGATATTACATGTTATGAGCACGCTATACGTTACACATTTGAACACTTTTCCTCTGTGGAAGTTTAAAACTTCAGAATAAATCAATAACCTAAATTATTCAAGAGTCCTTGGTCAAAAATGCATTAACTCTCACAAAAGCATTAACCAATATAACCAGCTTCATGAGGGAGCTCATGCTAACTTCTACTACCAGGTTATACTCATTAAGAGATTAAATCAGTTTGACCTCATTATACAAAATTTAATATATATCCCCAATAATTTTGATTACTTTCTAAATTAATGTCTTCACTTTATTATTTTATGTCCTCAAAGACTGATATCTTTTTACTGAAGAATATATATTCAGAAAAGGGGGGAAAAAAGACTGATATTTTTTAAAAAAGGTATAATATCAAACTTTCACAATACAGTATTCTATGGTTTTAAATTCACAATACAAATTTCATGGACTTACAATGAAGTCTTTTTGGCAGTCCAGTATGAACTTTTTTTAATATGTAAGATTTATGAATTTAACTTTTAACAGAGTCAGAACATACAAAGTCCTAGCCCACAGCATAGTGTTTAGCATATAACAGACACTGCCAGTAAATGCTAAACTGAATCTGAATTATTTTAGTTCTAGAGTTATAAATTGTTAACCTGGCTTAAATTTAAAGACTAAATATGGTAATTCTCTGGCAGTCCAGCAGTTAGGACTCAGCGCTTTCACTGCAGTAACCCGGGTTCAATCCCTGGTCAGGGAACTAAGATTCTGCAAGCCATGCAGTGCAGCCAAAAACAAAAACAACTGAGTAGTTGTCTTTCAGAACACCTGAATTGCACTCATTCAATGAATATAATTTTTGTCCATATAAAGACTGACTCCTTCTTCCAAAAAGCCATATTTTAAAAAGTAGCATGTATTCTGGTTTCTCTTCAGATCGTATAAATCTTTCGCCTTTTAAAAAGTAGCATAGAGTTAGTTTATCACAAACTTACGTTAATAACACAGGCATCTTTTGCATGGCCTTTATCTGTAATGTAACAGCCAATAGGAAACCCAGGATTACAGAACCTCTGACCATCTTCAACATCATAACACCATGTTACAGGCATATTATCCACAATCCTATGGAGAGAAATAAAAGTCAAGTTAGAAACCACCAAACATGACTAAGAATTACTTCCCAAATTTGTGTCATCACTTTGTAAAATCTAAATGCCTAAAAATCCCTTAAGGTGTCAAAACTACAATCAAAGAATTTTGATAAAATGTGGTATTTTTAAAGTCACAGTATTGTGCCAATATCTGACACACTGTAGTGGGGAAAAAAATCTTTATAGAAAGGGAGTAAATTATTTATTGTGATCATTAATTTGACAATATCATTATCTAGACATCTAAGTATAATTTACCTTCAGGAGAACACTCAAAAGCTCTAGGTGCAAAGCAATACATTTAGGTCCCTGGGAACCGTTCATGGAACAGTATAGAAACAAATGTCTTTTATTACTCAGGTAATTCAATAAAAAGGAGAAGAATATAACTGCAAGATATGGGGAAATATTCAACTTAAGCGCCAGGTGGAAAAGTGAAAATTATAGCAGTATCTATTAAAACGGTGTATATCTAACTTATGTTTAAAAGAAATGCTGTTATAAAGTTAGAGAAATAAATCTTTCGAGTTCTATACTGAAAATAAACTTCTTTTAAAAAAAGGATAAAAGTAAAGAATAAAATTCTGTAGCACTGTATAACTATATTGAAGTCCGAGTATGGGGTCCCCCATACCCAGAACACACCACAGGATACAAATTTAAAAAATTACTGAAAATATACTAGCTGTATTATAGTCAGAAGACAACACTCCAGGGCATGTTTTATTTGTTAATTAATGTATGCCTTAGGAAGTAAAATTATAATTGTATATTCACCCAAGGTGTACGTTAATGACCTAATAAAACATGTATTGTCACACTTAAATGCTATTTAATAGTACCCAATGTACTAAATTTTAGAATCACCTACACTATTAAGCTGCTTATTATTATAACCAGCAGGCTAGTAGTTTCCATGAAAAGACTAAAATATTAGAAGCATGAAAACCATGTTATATAATATAAATAATTCAGATTTTCTGGAGGCCTCAAGAATCAATTGTTTTAATTTTTTAGATAGACAATGAAGTTCAATCAATGAATATATACCAGCAATATATTAATTATAATATCTCTAAGCTATTATATCAGAGAAAGTACTATATAAAATTATTGCGTTAGTTACAAAATGAGAAATAAAGGGGCAATTTAGGTTTTTTTTAAAGGTGAACATCCTAAATATATCATTTATATAATGCCTTGACATAACCTTTTCTTGGTTGGAAACAAACAAAAAAACCCAACAAACCCTTGGAAATAAATGTAAGAAATTTTAAAGAATATAATTTTTAATTACTGCCTTGCTAAGTTGGGAAGAAGTAGTTATTGAAATTCGTAACACCAAAAATATTAAAAAATTCTACTTTCAATCTGATACAGTGAAAAAGTATAAGAAGAGGACGCAAAAGGTTAAAGGCCAAATGACTAGCCCTAATTTTTTACCGTTAAGGACTGCCTTCCAATATTTCCCTCTACCCTCATGGGTTCCATCTGAAACACTTCTATCAGTCAAGCTTCGTTTATTAATAACTCATTTTCCCAATAAATTGATTTCTAGAGTTTCTGATCAGAATGGAATAACCCATGTTGCCACAATACACTGGGGAAAAAAAAAAAAAAGCAGCCAAAAGTAAAAGCAAATTGGCATTTAGGTTATTCTACATAGTTTCAACATAATTTACACTAAAAATAACTGGAGTTTTGAATTTTTGAAAATAGCACATCATTCCCTTTTTCCAGCCTACTGGGATCCAAGATTGGTACTCACTAGACTGAAATAGCTTCAAAGACTTCTCTCTTTCCAATAAGCCAGAGTCTGGTGGTTTTATGATACAAAAAAAAATATTACAGTACTTTGATAACTAGTTAAATAAATTATACTTTTATAAATAAAATGTCACAAAGACTTCAAAATTAGGCAAAAAGTATAATCACAACCACGCAGAGTACAGGGAATTCAAGTGTCTGTTGCTGGTATCAAAACATTAGACAGTCTCAAGAATCAAGAATTAGCCTAGGTTATTGACAGACTAAGCCAAAAACATCCTCAAATTATGTTCTGAAGTCCCAAATAAGAATTAAAGGTATTCATCAATTTGGATATGAAAATTAACTACTGTTAATTAACTGACTGTTCTCTATAATGAGAGGTTTGGCGGGGGCAGGGCGTGAAGGGGAAGCTGAGACGAAGCGAGAGAGTAGCACAGACATATATATACTACCAACTGTAAAATAGATAGCCAGTGGGAAGTTGTTGTATAACAAAGGGAGTTCAAATCGAGGATGGAAGATGCCTTAGAGGACTGGGATGGGGGGGGGGGGGGGGGGACTCGAGGGAGGGTGGGGGGGAGTCAAGAGAGGGAGGGAATATGGGGATATGTGTATAAAAACAGATGACTGAACTTGGTGTACCCCCCCAAAAATAATAAATAAATAAAATTTTTAAAAAAATGAGTTGGTGCACTAACTAACAATCTGTCATTTTAATCATTCAAAAGGTAGTATGGTTAAAGTGTAATGGGGGAAGCATTACAGTTCATTTATGCAACAGAATGCTATACAATTACAAAAAGAATGAGGTAGATATAGATCTACAGATGTGCTTTACATGGAAAAATGCCCATATTTTCTTAAAACGATCAATTTGCAGAATAATGTGTATAATATTTGAGTCGTTATTTTAAAAGGTACACAATCTTTTATATACCTACGAATGCATAGAAATCTAGAAACATACATGAGAAATAATAGTGCTATCTCTGGGGAGCAGGATTAAAGAAGCTGAGGGCAGTAGAAAACTCTTTATTTAATATTTTCCTTCACTGCTTATGTTTTTTTTGCCCCAAGTCACGTATGTACTGGTTTGTAATTTAGAAAACAATGATGCTCTCTCCAAAACATCTTAGTGCGAAGGTTAATAAGATGTGCTACTTTCACAATATTCCATAAAGGAACACTATACTTTTAAAAGATTTTTCATATTTCTGAAGGTTCATGCTATTTTACTTCTGTCAACTCTGCTAACTATGCTTAAAATCAAATTCTGAAGTGTCAAGGACAGAAATATACTCAACTAATGGTTCACATAAATTCATCAATATGAATCAATAATTTCCAAATTTGTAATGAACTGATTTAAGGACTAAAGCCCATTGCCTAGAATTATCAGACTGTATATCTGTGATAGGTGAGATTTTTTGTTAATGGATTCAGATTTGAAATCATAAGCTTTTCAACTACAAAAATCACTATTCTCCAACATTTTTCCAATTTATTTCTTTAGGTAGAATAGTTTGTTTACAACTGATAAACCTATCACAAACTGTTTAGTAAATTCTACTATCAAATGCTTTCTAACTTTGTAAATTATTTTAAATTATTTATTCTTATTATTAAGCATCTTGGGATCAAAATAGTACCTATGTTAACTGCATCATAAATAACTTAAAAATATTTCTAAGTACTTTATTGTCAGGAAGCTACTGAAGAAGAGCTACTTCTATTATCTTTAGGAGCAAGACTCTAAACAGTATTCTAAGAACGGAGGATAGAAGGGAGAGCTAAAAATCACCCATAGGCCGTAAGAGTCATTCTTTCATTCAGCCAACAAATGACCAGCTGTCAGAGTAAATGGAGGCAGTAGGGGCGAAAATGAGCCTTAAGGCTCATAAGGACTGAGCCTTAAATATGACTCTGAAGGCTGGAAAGACAATTTGAAGCAAAGAGAAAAACACCAAGGGAAATGCTTCAATTACTTATGAATAAGAAATGTATCCCAAGTTACATTAACTCAGCAATTAGGTACTATTCTCACAGTAGCTTAGAGGAAAAAAGCTCTTGGCTTACCAGAAACCAAAGAAATGAGGAGATGGAGGAGTTTTTCAAGTTCTTGTTTGTACTGAGGGTCAGATGAGAAAGAAGCTGACAGAAGTGTACCAGGCACGTTTCCTTCTTTCTAAAAGAGCTCTGCTATGGGAAACTCATTTCTAGGTGGTTCAGGTGTATTTCATCCAGGTCTGGTCAGAATGAATCCCCCTAATCACAGACTTGTTCATGAATAAGCATGTGACCCAGGGACGTCCTTCCGCAGGACTTTTTTGTTCTATGTGTGTGGAGGGGAGGAACCAAGGAGGCAAGGGGCAATGAGAGGTTCCAACCATCCTGAGCCACAGGATCTGGTCATGTGCAAACTGAGATCAATGGTTCTAACCTCCCTGAGCGAAGGCAAACAGGTCAACATGAGATAGTGACAAGATAAACACTCAAGAGGATGTCTATGAAGATAGTCTTCCTGTTCACCACCACCAGCATCTTATGCTTTTGGAAGAGGCAAAACATTTGTAAACCATGACCACCAGAGAATATAGGCATTTGTTGGCAAAATTATCTAGAAGAATAACAATTGGTTATACTTGAAAAGTTGGGTTTTCGAGACCCCTTTTTAATACTATTTGAATACTGTATAATAAGTAAATACTACTTGGGAAGCAAAAAAAAAAAGTTTTAATTGCTTTTTGATTGTGATACAAACTGGTTAAAAACATTGTTAATATTATAGCATGTTTATAAAATAAAAAAGATTACACAAAATACAAGTTTGTTTTTTTTTTAATTTTTTTTAAAGTATTTTTTTTGAAGTAGATGCTATTTCTCAAATATCAAGTGAAAGCTAAATTTTGTTTTCCTATGGTCTTTTTCATTGCCCACAAGTATAAAATAACAGTATTTTTCTAGAAGATTGATCCAGGTCCTTTCCTCAAAGCATAAATAATGCTCCTTTTAACCAGGTATAAATAAAGTGCTCTAGGAAACAGATCTATGTACCTAAACAAGTACGAGATATTACAATAATCTAAGCGCAGAAAACGATGATACTTTAAGCTGTCAACCTTAGTAATCCTCTGGCAAATAAAAGTCACCACTTCATATTATTAATAACAAAATTAGGAAACAAATTTATTTGCTATATTTTACAGAGTCAATGAAGTAATTTACACATTCAACGAAACAGAGGTTTCTTCTTGAAAAGGAAAAAGCCCCAAATCCCAAATCTCCATGTCTTACCAGTGATGTTGATAATTCAGTAACATGCTTTTTTTCAAGAATTCTAACTTTTGTTTGTCTTCAGCTTTCTCTGTATGGTATGTTTTTGTACAAACAAGCTGACACGTCTCTTCCTTATTAAACATAAACTGTATTAAAATAAAGTGGAAAGCAAATTAAGAAAAAATATCCAGGTCCTTTACACCTATGACAGAGTAAAAGCACTGGTCTCATTAAATCACTGAAGTGCATTAATATTGATAATACACATATAAAAATTCCACACAGCTCAATCATATTTAAATTTCAACCTTATTCTGTCTCTCTAAAAACTTAAGTCATCAATTTTTCTTTTGGTAAGTAACAGTTTTTATTTTTGATAATTTCAACCTACCCATCTTTTAAATATAAATGAGTCCCGGAAGGGGGGGAAAATCCACAGGTAGAACGAAATAAATAACATCAGTATTTCCACAGTAATGTCCCCTGATGATGTTTTGGAATTTACGGATTTGAAGTCTTTCTAGCAATAAACAGCTAAGTTTTATGTCTATATATTCACTCAGTGGCTATTTGTTAAGTGCCTCCTATGCACTAGGTGATGGAGGTTCAGCAGTGAATAACACAGACTGTGATGACACAAGAAAAAGTGAAATCTGGACATCTAGAATCAGAATAAATGTGATTCTTTTTACTCACATTTGAAAAGATTGTCAATTTTCAGGATGAATAATAAAGTTGAAACAAAAATTGAAAATTTTTTAAACCAAAGTTTAAAAACTAAGGAGGACTTCCTAGGTGGCGCAGTGGTTAAGAATCTGCCTGCCAATGCAGGGGACACAGGTTTGAGCCCTGCTCTGTGAAGATTCCACATGGCACGGAGCAACTAAGCCTGTGCGCCACAACTATTGAGCCTGTGCTCTAGAGCCCATGAACCACAACTACTGACCCCGTGTGCTGCAAATATTAAAGCCGACACACCTAGAGCCCATGCTCCACAACAAGAGAAGCCACTGCAATGAGGAGCCCACACACCACAATGAAAAGCAGTCCCTGCTCACAGCAACTAGAGAAAGCCCGTGTGCAGCAGGGACCCAAAGCAGCCAATAAATAAACTAATTAAAACAAAAAACAAAAAAACCTAAGGAGTCCTCCAATTTTGGAGTCTAAGACTTATTTCATAAGCATAAAAACACACACAGTATATTATTCACAAAATATTATATAACGTAGGTTTACTTTACCAGGGCCGATTTATGTCTTAATTTTAAAAACCTATTTCCTGGTTTTCTTAAGGCCATAATTTATTAAACTAATAATATATACTTCATAATATAACTATATATAGTCCAATACACCTTTTAAGAAATTCAAACTTTATTACAGGGAGTAAAAAAACCCCAACTTGCATATGTTTCACTTCAAAGTAGTCCATTCTTCTATACATTTATTAAAATCCCTAAACCAGTTTTTGTGCATCAGCTGACAAACCAGTTTCAAGTGTAGCTCACTGCTGCCACCTGACTGCCAACAGTTTCATTCTCATGGTATTGCTACTTGTGTAAATATAGCAATATTTATGTAAGTATTTACCATTTTAAATCTTATATGAACCTTATAGGCTCCATTTTAAAGACTAGGAAATGAAAAATCAAAAGTATACATACTAAGGAATCAGAGTGATGTGTCAAACTTAAAGCAAGAGAGAGACATTATTTGCTACCAAAAGGAACAAATCTTACACTGCAATCCAATGCTCACTGGGTTTAGGCAAGTCAACTGTGAGTTCAACTGTGAAGGAAAACAGCAAACCTAAAGATGACACTTAATCATAATAATAAACACTTATTACCTCATGTAATCCTCCCAAGAGTCCTATGAATAAGTCTCCTTTGCTGACTCCTCCTCCATCTTCCTGACCCATTAACACCGACTGCACCAAGGCCCAGTCCTTGGAATTGTTCTCTTCACTATTTTTATTCACTCCCTTGGGGATTTCCATCAATTCTCAGCTATGAATACCAACTATACATTAATGATTCTCAAATATACGTACCTAGGCTGAACCCCTCTTCCAAACTCCAGACACGTATAGTCAACTGTTAACTCAACTTCCCTACTTGGATGCCTAACAAACACCTCACACCACAGCAAAACAAACTTCCCCATTCCCTCCAGGCCTGCTCTTCCCACAGACTTTCTCGTCTTAGAAAACAGAAACTCCACACCCCACATTCCATCCCTTAGCAAATTCTGTTGGCCCCACCTTCAAAATATAGCCAATTTCTGAGATTCTGACCACTTCGCAACCCCAACCCCCTACCCCAATGGTCTGAGTCACTATCAAGTCATGAATATTTTCATGATTGACTGTCAGAGCCTCCTATCCAGTCTCCTGGCCTCTCACTCTCCCACAGTCCATTCTCACCGCAGCAGGCCTGGTGATCTTGTTAAAATCTAAGCCCACCCCAAACCCTTCAATGCTAACCACCTTGCCCAGAACTTACAGATCAAAGTCTTTACGACGGCCTATGAATCACTACATGATTTGGTCCCATTACTCCTTAGCCCTCATTTCCTACTATTCTCTATCTTGCTCACCCGCTTGCGTTGCACCAATTCTTCTCTGTACCTTGCATACACCAGGAAAGCTACATCTCAGGACCTTTGCTCCTGCTGCTTCCTTCACCCAGAACATCTTCCCCACTCCCCAAGGTAGTCACATGGCTCACTCCCTCATTTGCTTCAAGTCTTTTGTTCAAATGTCACCCTCTCAGGTGAGACTTTCTCTGGCCTATTTAAAGTGGCAAATTCTCCAACCACCTTCCCTAATTTATCTTCAGTAGTTCTTTCATCAGCAACTGACACACTATGTATTTCAGTAATTCATTTTGTTTCCTTCTCCCCATCAGGATACAAGATCCACGAGGACAGAGATTTTTGTCTAGTTCACTGCTGTATCCCACACCTACCACAGTGCCAGGCACATGAAAGGCATTCAGAGGTTGTGTTAACTGAGTGAAGGAGTGAATATGAGTGGTTAGACTTGAGATTTTATGATCCTATGATAGGTGATTCCAGCTTCACATAATGTACACTATGTCTTACACTGTTTTTTTTCCTGACCTCAACAAAAGTCATAGATAAAAGATGGCAAAGTAGATTTGGGGCTTTGTTTTGCTGCTGGTTGTTACCACTGTTTTTACTGCAGATGGATAAGGCAAAATTCAGGACTTCCCTTGGTGACACAGTGGTTAAGAATCTGCCTGCCAATGCAGGGGACACAGGTTCAAGCCCTGGCCCAGGAAGATCCTACATGTCACAGAGCAACTAATCCTATGTGCCACAACTATTGAGCCTGTGCTCTAGAGCCCACAAGCCACAACTACTGAGCCCATGTGCTGCAACTACTGAAGCCCGTGCTCCACAAAGAAGAAAAGTCACCTCAATGAGAAGCCCAGGCATCGCAACGAAAAGCAGCCCCAGCTCACCACAACTAGTGGAAGCCCTCACACAGCAATGAAGACCCAATGCAGCCATAAATAAATAAATAAATAAATTTATAAAAATAAGGTAAAATTCTTTGAAAATAAAGGACAAAAAATCAATACTGAAATCAATACTCAAAAATATGTCAATACATTCATGGCTGGTTTGGGGGGGAAAATCTGATATCTTGGTCCCATGTTTCTATTAACCTATGCCTTGATCCTAAGAAATGCTTGCTCTGTCTCTCTAAGCTTGGGGCTTAAAGAATTTGTCTTAGCACAAATCTTTATCCCTAAAAAATTCTAGAAAACTCATGAAAATGTTAGGTGCACATTTTTTTTTTTAAGATTTCCTTATTTATTTATTGGCTGCATTGGGTCTTTGTTGCTGCACACGGGCTTTCACTAGTTGTGGCGAGCAGGGGCTACTCTTTGTTGTGGTGCACGGGTTTCTCATTGCTGTGGCTTCTCTTGTTGCGGAGCACAGCTCTAGGCTCTCGGCCTTCAGTAGTTGCGGCTTGTGGGCTCAGTAGTTGTGGCTCGCAGGCTCTAGAGCACAGGCTCAGTAGTTGTGGTGCATGGGCTTAGCTGCTCCAAGGCATGTGTAATCTCCCCGGCCCAGGGATCGAACCCATGTCCCCTGCACTGGCAGGTGGATTCTTAACCACTGAGCCACCAGGGAAGCCCTAGGTGCACATTCTTTCTCCATTTAAAAACACTCCTTCTGTTCTACTTCACCTCAACTCCTAGGACAAAATTAAATCTGAAAAGCACTAGGCGTAAAAGAAGGGCCTTTTGCATAAGCAAAGCATAATCTTTACATATAAATAAATGAACTCTGAGTAGAATACTATTAAAGAAGTAATTTGCCTTTAAAGTTTGCACCAAAGGGACAAAACTTCTCTATGGATTTGAATAGTTTGCTGTTTACTGCTACAGACTCCCGTTGTCCCTCAAGTTCACTGAAGGTGTTACTGATGCTCTTCCCGCCTTCCATCATTTCTTAAGGTCAAGGCATAAACAAACTGAAAGGTGGGGCTGAGAGACCAAACGAGTATTTTAAGGTAGTTATACAATTTAATAAATATGCCTGAAAATCACCCTCTGCTATAAAAACAATGCAGCAATTTCCAAAGTAATCTTTCAAAATAGGGAAATGTTACACAATTAATATTCTTGCCCTACTCAATACTACTCATGTCCACATATTTTGAGTTCCTTCTTTCCCAGTGACTTTCTCTCATTAGGCCTTCAAATCTTCTGTCTTTGAAAAATTAAAAAAAAAAAAAAAATTCTGGCATCTTTAGGGTAGAAATCTCAAATTAAAATATTTTAAGAGGACATAATTATGGTTGAAAACTATAAACTTATAGTGAATTAAAGTTATACAACTGTGTCTTCCCCCAGTGCTTCATAGTTTACATATAATCTTAGAGTAAAAGGGTTAATGGGACTAATCTAGGCTTGGGGATTTGCTAGACAGATGCTCGATGTAATAAGTGCCAAGGGAGATAGATAGTGGTGCTTAATGAGAAAGCACGGAAGGTGGCTAATCAAGGGGTCACAGCAGAGTCAGATGTGACCCCAACAGAGGGAGCTGTTAAGCTGGGGAATAAAACTTGGGGTCAAGTTACAGCCATTAAAATGAGTGAGCTCAAACAGACAGATGCCCAAGGCAGAGTGCTAAAGAAAAATGCACAGTGCAGAATAATATTTTAAAACATGAATACACGCATTTAATTCTATTTATATATGCTTGTAAGTACATGGAAAATTTCAGGAAAGATTAACAAAAAACTGTGATGTGGAATGGGGCAGGGCGGGGGGGGGGAGAGAAACTTACTTTTCATTTTACATTCTTTGTACCATTTAGTTTTGTATATGGTGATACATTATAATTACAAACTAGTTTAATTTTTCTAAAAGAGAGAGATCCATTATTCTTTGTGCAGCAGGAGAGCAGATATAAAATTAATAGGGGACTGTGAAATTTAAAAGGATAATAGGCTTAAAAGATAATAGATTTAAAAGGCAGAATAATTCTGGGTGATGACGAAGTACATATATTGAAGAGAATATCTTATATTGTGCTTAGATTGGTTTAACTGATGTTCTAAAAATATATCAAAGATATACCAAATATACTTTCATTGGTCAAAACGGAAAGGTTAGCTTCCCCGAAAGTAGTGCTATATTTGCTAATAGAGAAAATCTAGGGATACTGTTCCCAAAGAGGAGGGAGATGTGGAGCAGTGAGGGCAACTCTTCAAACCTGAAAGCTAGGTTCCAGGTCCCTCTGTAAGGGGAAGCAGGGGGTCTGAGCACTTTTAGGCCACCAATTTATCATTTATTGATACAATACTGACTGTAGGAAAAGTTCCTTAAGACAAACTTATTCATGACATATCGTGAGAAGGGGAGGGATCCTTCTAAACTGTGACTTTAAGAAATTATTCCTGGAGGCAAAAGAGAAAATGAATTCCTTCTTAGCTAAGTTATCACAGGCTTTTCTGTAAGAGGGGGAAGAAAAGAAAAAAGATGCAACTAAGTAACTTGTATATAACACTAAATACAAACCTTATATGGTGACGGTTCAATTCTTTCCCCAAATAATACCTGACCTAGATTTTCAGATGGGCGTTTTCCTTCTGATGCTTGGCAAAAATCAAACCTGCAGACAAGAATATTTAAGTTTTTAAGCATAAAAGGAAGCAATGAGATATCAAACCCCTAGCCAATCTAGAGTATAGTTTAGGTACTGATCACTCCAGCTGTTCTAGATGAATAAGAAATATATTCCTACTCCAAGTTCCATGTACCACATCTCCCCAAAACAAAAAACAAAACATCTGAAAATTATGCCTTAGGATGCTTTGATTTTTAAATAATACTTTTATTAAGATGTAAATTATAGAATTTAAAAAATTGACTATTTTTGTTCATTCCAATGATAAAATTATTTACGTCCTACTCTACAAGGGAATTTTGCATAACTTATCTTTTATTATCTTTCTAATCCAAATATTTACTTAACAACATTTCAAGAAGATGTGTCAAATTTACATGGGTTTCTGTCTCATCTCAATATCCTGGCCAACATGAAAAGCAAGACTAAACAGACCCTCTGAGAACATGGAATTGTGGAGAAGCCCTAATCAGTCAGCTCTAAGTTTCTTTCTGTGTTATAACTTCCTTGTATTACTAACCAAATTTTCACAAAGTTTTGTTTGAACATTACAGCCTAATTTCAGCCTTGCTATAGAATATTAAAGGGCAGTTCTGTGTACACCATGGCTGAGACCAGCACAGTGATGGCTACAGACTAGTCAGTTCCCTAAGAGGAAGATGAATCTTGGCTGATAAAAAACAGGGGCTGGGAAGTCCCCAAATGAAGATTCTCCGTCTACTGGATATAAAAGAGTCACTGAGTTTTCCCAAGAATATCCACGAGGATTTGAGAGAGATTTGTTTATTTAACAAAACAAAAACTAGAAAAAGTCTCCAATAGTTACATAAATTATAGTCCATTCATTCATGAAATTTGTATTATCTTCTTACACGTTTAGGCATATGGATTCTTATAGGATAGTCTTGAACTTTCTGTGTATGTTTTCTACAGTAAACATATTTTCTTTCACAACTTTTAGATACCAGAGCAATTTAGAAGCCAGCTAAAATTTAGGAACTATATTTTACACCTAATGTGGCATACAGTGCTCAAATGAACAAAGGATACTTATGCAGCATTTTTTATAATATCAAAAAATGGAAATAATGAAATGTTCATAAATAGAGAATTAGTGAAACAAATCATATACAGATTCTAAACCATTTCTACAAAGGGATAATAAACAGCTACTATAAAGACTGAGGTAGCTGTGTATTCAACATAGAAAAGATGTCCATATAGATTCAGTGAGAAAAACAAGGTGCAAATAAAATATATAAACTTACTTTTATTTAAAACAAAAATGTATAAATGTGGTTACATGCATTAGAATATGCAGAGAAAAAATGCAGGGGGCAGAACACAAAGCAATTATTTCTGGGAGTTGATTATGTGGGACAAAGGGATTTTGTTTAAAACTATGCGGGTTTTTTAATAATCAAAAGAATTAAACAAAATGGCTATTTGTCCAGTCAGGTAAAAAAGGAAATCCATTGTTTTAGTTGGTGCTTCTATTACACTGCAAAGCGACATCAAGAGATCGCATTTCACATTTTAACCCTACCTCAGAAATAAAGAATACACCTTTAAAAAAATGTTTTCAGGCCCTTTACATTTTTAAAATGCATATGAATTTATCCATAACTGTGGAGAAAGTAATGTTCTAAATGTACAAAATTCTGATGAATCATAAAATTTCATATAAAAACCAAGCTGAAAAACTTACGCTGTATATTCATAAGGAAGAACAGATTCCACTGAGTCAAGCCTGTTCACAAATAGTTCTATTTCAGCCTGAAAATAAGGAAAGAATCAGAACATAAACAACTGGAGACCAAAACTTAGGTCATGCCTAGAATTAAAAAGGAATTTGACTTTTGAAATGTGAAATTTTATGATATCCAACTCACTTTAAAGAATTCTTTTATAAATCCATTCACTGAGTAGATTTATATGCATTTAAATTACAACAAAATAACTTTCAGTTGCAAACATCTCCAATATTTTCTAAATGCTTTTTAAGTTCTGAAAATTTCTAAAAAATTGAATACGATATTTAAAATAAATCATTCATCACATCAATATACGTTGTTTTTAAAAATTTTGTTTTCAAATTCAATATTTCATTCTGCAGCACAAAGATAAATTTTATTTTTAAACAATTAAAAAAAAACATTCTCACAGCATTCAGGAAATTCTGTCAGCAAGAAGGAAAAGAGAAATGGGTGCATCCAAGAAATATTCTGAAAATAAATTTGATAGGACTTCATGGGTTTTATGTGAGAGTAAAGATAAGACATGACTTAAGTTTAAAGATGAGAGATGCTTTAATTTTCTGATTTCGACAAGTAACAAAAGGGACATTGGAAAAGGAGTAAGTCTGGAGAAAGATCATGAGTTTGTCTTTAGACATGTTTTGTTTGAAGTGCCTTTGAGATATCTAAGTGTAGAAAGATAAACAGTCATGGCATTTAGAAAAAAAAATCTGGAGATACAAATTTCAGATACATCTGCAATTAAACTGAATGCAAGACACCACTAAACTCTGGCTAAAAATTTTCAAAAGCTATAATACCTGTGGCTCTTTGAAATGTGAAGTGGTTACAGCCTTTTGGAAAGCAAAATACATATATTCTTCCATCCAACAATACTGCTTATGAGAACTTATCTCCTAGAAATAAAATCATCCCTGCACAAGAGATCATGTGTAAGAATGTATACTGCAGACTTGTTCATTAAAAAACAAGAAACATATTGTAATGTGCCTGTTGGTAGTAAATTGGCTATTAAAATAAACACCATGGGACCATTAAAAAAAAGAAAGAAAGAAAGAAATGCTGCCAGGTAGGTAACAAAAGAAGTACAATCTCATGCTCTTAAGCAGACAGGAGACGGACAATGACAACATGGTTTAACTGTGGAGAACGGCTTTGATCAATCTGAGAAGCTAAACTACAAAGATAGTAACAGAAGAAATTCATAAAGACCAAATCAAGTTCAACAGCAGGGGAGAGGGAGAAAAGCTTATCAACTTCCTAGGAAATATGGGCCAATTTAAAGCCACACCTTCCTGCTGAAGCTCCCAGAATTTCTCCAAGGTATATCTGAAGTTCCAAAGGACACCAAGAAACCACTCTCCCAATAGGGGCTCACTGCTATTCAACACAGAATTCTTTAGCTGAAAATGTCAGTAAGTAATTTGTGCCCTGAAGTACTTCTGGTGCTAACCAAAAATAATTAAATAGGAGCTGTTAACCTGTATTTTATAGGGTTAGATCACTATGGCTGCCTCTGGACTCTGATCTGAGGCTACCTGGAAGGGCATAAAGCCATACTTGCCATTTTGATCTCATTTACTAATGCTGTCAGCAGTCCTCTGTACCTGTTAATACCCCAAAAGTGAGACAAGATGTTCACTGTACAAAAACTAATAATACACTGTCATTGGAAAAACAGCAAAACACAGTGGACAAGAGTTGACCTTTGGAGCCAGTTTGCCTGGGTTCACGTCCCAGCTCTACCATTTATACTTGGTCAAATTATTTAACATCTCAGTTTCCTCATGGATGCTTCAGTTTCTTTACCTACAAAATGGGGATAACAGTATTTACCTCACACAGGTATGAGGATTAAATGAGTTAACATTTATAAAGTATGTCAAACAGTGCCTAATACAAGAAGTGCTATGTATTTGTTAAATAAAGAAAACCAAATAAATGTAATGATATTCAGAATAGCAAATGCCTACACTACACTGCTCATCCACTAAGATGCTCATCCAGTAGTCATGATACACAGTGGAAGGCATTAGCCTCTGTACATAGTGCTGAAAACAGTAACACAGAAAACCCCTAAAACTGTACTCAAATAAAATGACAACTCAATGGCAACACTGTCTCAAACACAAAGTTTAACTATGTCTCCCTGTATAAAATAGTTAAGACTATATCACTGGTCATTTAGGCTAAGAAGATAATGGGACATGATATTTAAGCTTACAGAATGCTTGAGTAATTATCACAAGTATGTAACTGTTGTGAAGGCAAAATTCCCAGCTGATATCTTCCTCTGCCAAAATAATTTTCACTAATTATAAGGGGTCAACACTGCTGTGAAGATACACCAGAATCCAAGTGCTCTATTTAATATATCTTAATGAAGACTGAAAGTTCCTGAAAAGCTAATCCAGTTTACATCTTTAGATTACTTTCTAGGAAGGAATGTAGTTATTATATTCTACACAACTTTCTATGTTTTGAGTTTCAAAATCCATAGAGCCACATTTTCATCACATATGCTACAATTAAGCATATTCCTGGACTTTCCTGGTGGCGCAGTGGTTAAGAATCTGCCTGCCAGCACTCTTTACAATAGCCAGGACATGGAAGCAACCTAAATGCCCATCAACAAATGAATGGATACAGAAGATGTGGCATATATATACAATGGAATATTACTCAGCTATAAAAAGGGATGAGATGGAGCTATATGTAATGAGGTGGATAGAACTACAATCTGTCATACATAGTGAAGTAAGTCAGAAAGAGAAGGACAAATATTGTATGCTAACTCACATATATGGAATCTAAAAATGGTACTGATGAACTCAGTGACAAGAACAAGGAAGCAGATACAGAGAATGGACTGGAGAACTCGAGGTATGGGAGGGGGCGTGGGGTGAAGGGGAAACTGAGAAGAAGCGAGAGAGTAGCACGGACATATATATACTACCAACTGTAAAATAGTCAGTGGGAAGTTGTTGTATAACAAAGGGAGTCCAACTCGAGGATGGAAGATGCCTTAGAGGACTGGGGCAGGGAGGGTGGGGGGGACTCGAGGGGGGGGGGGGCGTCAAGGAAGGGAGGGAATATGGGGATATGTGTATAAAAACAGTTGATTGAACCTGGTGTACCCCCAAAAAAATAAAATAAAATAATTAAGAAAAAAAAAAAAAAAAAAGAATCTGCCTGCCAATGCAGGGGACACGAGTTTGAGCCCTGTCCAGGAAGATCCCACATGCCGAGGAGCAACTAAGCCCATGCACCACAACTACTGAGCCCACATGCCACAACTACTGAAGCCTACTCGCCTAGAGCCCATGCTCTGCAACAAGAGAAGCCACCGCAATGAGAAGCTCATGCACCACAGCAAAGAGCAGCTGCCGCACAACTAGAGAATGCCCGTGAGCAGCAAGGAAGACCCACCACAGCCAAAAATAAATAAATAAATAAATTTTTTAAAAAATAGCATATTCCCTACTCTCGACTTGTTCAGTATAAAGTGGTTAAGAACACAGACTCTCAAGATGGCAGTGTGGGAAGACGCGGAGATCGTGTCTCCCCACAAACAGAACAGTTGCCGGAGGCCAGCGGGGGACCTGAGGCCCAAGCAGACTGCAGGAACCCCGGAGCAACCGGGCAGGACCTGGGGGAAGTCAGGAGGGTGGGAAAGGGGAAGCCCAACGGAACCGGCGCCCCTAGGGGGTGGCTGGGGGAGGGGGGGAGGTTCCCGCCTGGAGGGATCTTTGGGGGCTGGGGAGATCGGGGAAACTGCAACTGGGTTTCTTCTGCCCAGGAGGCCTGCTGAGCTCTCTGGCTTGGGGGCCTGCTAGACTCCCCAGCGGAGCCCTCCACCCTGCAAGGCCCCCTCTGGGCTGCCTGGGTCCTGGGGGTGTGGGAGGGAGGGAGGAGGGGCGAGGAGGTGGAGAGGCAGACAGGTGGGGGTGGGGGCTTTGAGACTGGGGGACGGGGAGGTGAGGGGATGGGGAGGAGAGAAGGGCGTTTTGCCTGCCCTCTTGGCCAGGGAGGCCAACTGGGCTTCCAGGCCTGGTCCCTTACTCTCTGGGACCCCTCCAGCACGAGGATCCTGGAGGCGTGGTGGGGGGGGGGGGAGAGGCAGACAGTGGGGGTGGGAAGGGATCTCTCCAGGTCAGAATAGGGGAGGCACCAGCAGGTATTTCTTCTGGGCAGGTCCTCTGCCTTCCAAGGCTCCTCCCACAGGCTGTTGGTCCTAGAAGTACAGGAGGGAAGCGGTGGGGGGAAAAGAAGAGAGGCAGAAGAGGGGAGGGACCCTCTGGGATCAGAGGATTGGGGGAGGAGTGGAAGGCATTTCTGATGCCCACTGGCCCGGGAAGCCTGCTGGGCTCCTGGGCCTGGTCTCCAACTCTCCGGGGTCCCCTCCCAGACGCATCAGTCCTGGGGACATTGGGAGCGTGGCAGGGAAAGAGGAAGAGCGGCAGACTGGTGGTGGAATGCTCCAGGAGCAGAGGACCAGGGGAGGTGCAGAGGACCTTTCCACTGCCCACTTGGGCCTGGTGGGCCTGCTGGGCTCCCAAGTCTGGTCTCTTGGTCTGGTCCCTCTGTCTCTCCGGCTGAGTGGGTCGTACAGGCGTGGGAGGGAGGGAGGAGAGGAGAAGAGGGAAGAGAGGCAGACAGCGGTGGAGGGGACCTTGCAGGACCGGAGGATCAGGGGGGATGCTGTGGGAAATCACCCCTCCCCACTTGGCACCAGGAGGCCAGTTGCACCCCCAGGCCTGGTCTTTGGTCCTTCAGGGGCCCCTCTAGGTCTCATTGGTCCAGGGGGTATAGAAGGAAAGCAAGGAAGAAGAGGAGAGGCAGGCAGGGGAGGGGACCTTCTGGGATTGGAGGATCAAGGGAGGCTGAGAAGGTATTTCCCCTGCCCACTAGCTTCGGGAAGCTGGCTAGGCTCACGGACCTGGTCTTTCACACTTCAGGGCCCCCTCCAGCTGCTTGGGACCTAGGAGAGTGAGGGGCGGGGGAGGGGAAGACAGAGACCCTATGAGACTGGGAGATCTGGGGAAGTGCAGCAGGCGTTACCCTAGCCCAGTTGGCCCTGGGAAGCCTGTTGGGCATCAGAGTCCGGTCTCCTGCCTTCCAGTGCCCCCTGCAGCTGTGAGGGTCCTAGGGGAATAGGAGAGAGGGTGAGGAAGAAGAGAACCCAAAGGGGAGGGACCCTCCGAGACTGGAGAACTAGGGGAGGTGCCTCGCATTTCTCCCACCAGCTCGGGCCCAGGGAGCTCGCTGGATACCTTGACCTGGTCCTTTGCCCCCAGGACCAGAGGCATTCCTGGGCCACTCTGCCACACTGGGCATAAGCCCAACTCCCCACCACCCTAAGGGCCTTAAGTGTAGACCCTGCCCATTGCCTAACTTCTCCCCCCACCCCTGCCCTTGTCTAAGCCATGCCCCCACAGCCAAAGCCTTTTCTGGCTTTTTTTTTTCTTTCTTTTTTTTCCTTCCCACCTCCTCACTTAGGCTACTGCAGTTGTTTAACCTTCCAGTTGTTGCTCCACTTTTTAAAAAAATTTTTTCTAACACATCTGTTAGTTTCCTATCATCGTATTTTTTATCTTGCTATTTGTTCTGCTGTTCTCCTACTTTTTTTTTTTTTTTTGGTTTTCCCTGCTCCACACAGCTTGTGATTCACAAGCCCAGGGTCAGGCCTGAGCTCCTGAGGTGAGAGCTCTGAGTCCAAAACACTGGACTAACAGGGAAACCCAGTTCCCAGGGAATATTCTTCAGAGTGAGGTCTCCCAGAGGTTCTCACCTCAACATCAAGACTCAGCTATGCTCAACAGCCTACAAACTCCAGTGCCTGAAACCTCAGGCCAAACACCCAGTGCGACAGGAACACAATCCCACTCATCCAAAGTGAGGGGAAAATGAGACAACAAAAAAATATGTCACAGATGAAGGAACAAGGTAAAAATACACAAGTTCAAATAAATAAAAAGGAAATAGGAAAATTGCCTGAAAAATAACTCAGAGTAATGATAGTAAAGATGATCCAAAATCTTGATAACAAAATACAGAAAATACAAGAAACAGTTAATAAGGACTCAGAAGAACTAAAGGGCAAACAAACAGTAATGGACAACAAAATAACCGGAATTAAAAATACTCTAGATGCTATAAACAGCAGAATAACTGAGGCAGAAGAACGAATATGTGAGTTGGAAGATAGAATGGGGGAAATAACTGCCACAGAGCAGGAAAAAGAAAAAAGAATAAAAAAGAATGGAAGGCAGTCTCAGAGACCTTGGTGACAACATTAAGCGCACCAACATTTGAATCATAGGCATCCCAAAAGAAGAAAAAAAAAAAAGAAAGGATCTGAGAAAATGTTTGAAGAGGTTATAGTGGAAAACTTCCCCAACACGGAAAAGGAAATAATTAATCAAGTCCAAGAAGCACAGAGAGTCCCATACAGAATAAACCCAGGGAGAAATACACCGAGGCACATATTAATCAAACTAAAGAAAATTAAACACAAAGAAAAAATATTAAAAGCAGCAAGAGAAGAGCAACAAATAACATACAAGGGAAAACCCGTAACGATAACAGCTGATTTTTCTGCAGAAACTCTGCAGGCCAGAAGGGAGTGGCTGGATACACTGAAAGTCCTGAGAGAGAAAAACCTACAGCCAAGAATCCTCTACCCAGCAAGAATCTCATTCAGATTCCATGGAGAAATCAAAATCTTTACAGACAAGCAAAAGTTAAGAGAATTTAGCACCACCAAACCAGCCTTACAACAATTGCTTAAGGAACTTTTCTAAGCAGGAAGCACAAGAGAAAGAAAAGACCTACAAAAAAAACCCCAAAACAATTAAGAAAATGGTAATAGAAACATACATGTCAATAATCACCTTAAATGTAAATGGATTAAACGCTCCAACCAAAAGACACAGACTGGTTGAATGGATACAAAAACAAGACCCTTACATATGCTGTCTACAAGAAACCCACTTCAGACCAAGGGACACATGTAGACTGAAAGTAAGGGGATTCCATGCGAATGGAAGTCAAAAGAAAGCTGGAGTAGCAATACTCATATCAGACAAATTAGACTTTAAAGTAAAGACTGTTACAAGAGACAAAGAAGGATACTACATAATGATCAAGGGATCAATCCAAGAAGAAGATATAACAATTGTAAATATCTATGCACCCAATACAGGAGCACCTCAATACACAAGGCAAATGCTAACAGCCATAAAAGGGGAAATCGACAGTAACACAATAATAGTAGGAGACTTTAACACCCCACTTACATCAATGGACAGATCATCCAAGCAGAAAATAAGGAAACACAAGCTTTAAATGACACATTAGACCATCTTGACTAAATTGATATTTATAGGACATTCCATCCAAAAACTACAGAATACACTTTCTTCTCAAGTGCACACGGAACATTCTCCAGGATAGATCACATCTTGGGTCACAAATCAAGCCTTGGTAAATTCAAAAAAACTGAAATCATATCAAGCATTTTCTCTGACCACAATGCCATGACACTAGATACCAATTATAGGGAAAAAACTGTAAAAAAATACAACCACATGGAGACTAAACAATACGCTATTAAACAACCAAGAAATCACTAAAGAAATCAAAAAATATCTAGAGACAAATGACAATGAAAACACAACGACCCAAAACCTATGGGACACAGCAAAAGCAGTTCTAAGAAGGAAGTTTATAGCAATACAGTCCTACCTCAAGAAACAAGAAAAATATCGAATAAACAACCTAACCTTACACTTAAAACAATGAGAGAAAGAAGAACAAAAAAAAACCCCAAAGTGAGCAGAAGGAAAGAAATCATAAAGATCAGATCAGGAATAAATGAAAAAGAAATGAAGGAAACAACAGCAAAGATCAATAAAACTAAAAGCTGGTTCTTTGAGAAGATAAACAAAATTGATAAACCATTAGCCAAACTTAACAGGAAACAAAGGGAGAAGATACAAATCAACAGAATTAGAAATGAAAAAGGAGAAGTAACAACTGACACCACAGAAATACAAAAGCTCATGAGAGACTACTACAAGTAACTATACGTCAATAAATTGGATAACCTGGAAGAAATGGATAAATTCTTAGAAAAGTACAATCCTCCAAGACTGAACCAGGAAGAAATAGAAAACATGAACAGACCAAACACAAGTATTGAAATTGAGACTGTGATTAAAAATCTCCCAACTGGGCTTCCTAGGTGGCGCAGTGGTTAAGAATCCGCCTGCCAATACAGGGGACACGAGTTCGATCCCTGCTCCAGGAAGATCCCACATGCCGCGGAGCAACTAAGCCTGTGGGCCACAACTATTGAGCCTGCGCTTTAGAGCCCATGAGCCACAACTACTGAGCCCATGTGCTGCAACTACTGAAGCCCACGCACCTATAGCCCATGCTCCACAAAAGAGAAGCCACGGCAATGAGGAGACCACGCACCACAACAAAGAGTACCCCCCACTTACCACAACTAAAGAAAGCTCGTGCACAGCAAAAAAAGACCCAACAAAGCCAATAAAATAAATAAATAAATAAATTTAAAAAGGAAAGGAAAAAAAAATCTCCCAACAAACAAAAGCCTAGGGCCATATGACTTCCCAGGCGAATTCTAACAAACATTTCGGGAAGAGTTAACCTATCCTTCTCAAACTCTTCCAAAATATAGCAGGAGGAGGAACACTCCCAAACTCATTCTACGAGGCCACCATCACCCTGATACTAAAACCAGGCAAAGATGCCACAAAAAAAGAAAATTACAGGCCAATATCACTGATGAATACAGATGCAAAGATCCTCAACAAAATACTAGCAAACAGAATCCAAGAGCACATTCAAAAGATCATACACCATGATCAAGTGGGGTTTATCCCTGGAATGCAAGGATTCTTCAGTATATGCAAATCAATCAATGTGATACATCATATTAACAAACTGAAGGATAAAAAGCATATGATCATCTCAATAGATGCAGAAAAAGCTTTTGACAAAATTCAACATCCATTTATGATAAAAGCTCTCCAGAAAATGGGCACAGAAAGAAATTACTTCGACATAATAAAAGCCATATATGACAAGCCAACATCATTCCAAATGGTGAAAAACTGAAAGCATTCCCTCTAAGGACAGGAACAAGACAAGGGTGTCCAGTCTCACCATTATTATTCAACATAGTTTTGGAAGTCTTAGCCACAGCAATCACAGAAAAAAATGAAATAAAAAGAACCCAATCTGGAAATGAAAAAGTAAAACTGTCACTCTTTGCAGATGACACGATATTATACATAGAAAACCCTAAAGACTCTACCAGAAAACTGCTAGCACTAATCGATTAATTTAGTAAAGGAGCAGGATACAAAATTAATGCACAGAAATCTCTTGCATTCCTATACACTCACAATGAAAGAGCAGAAAGAGAAATTAAGGAAATGATCCCATTTACCATTGCAACAAAAAGAATCAACTACCTAGGAATAAACCTGCCTAAGGAGGCAAAAGACCTGTATGCAGAAAACTATAAGACACTGATGAAAGAAATCAAAGACGATACAAAGAGATGGAGAAACATACCATGTTCTTGGATTGGAAGAAGCAATATTGTGAAAATGACTATACTACCCAAAGCAATTTACAGGTTCAACACAATCCCTATCAAATTACCAATGGCATTTTTCACAGAACTAGAACAAGAAATCTTACGATTTGTACGTAAACGCAAAAGACCCCAAATGGCCAAAGCAATCTTGAGAAGGAAAGACGCAGTTGGTGGAATTAGGCTTCCTGACTTCAAATTATACTACAAGGCCACAGTGATGAAGACAGTATGGTACTGGCACAAAAACAGAAAGGAAGATTAATGGAACAGAATAGAGAACTCAGAGGTAAACCCAAGCACATATGGGCACCTTATTTTTGACAAAGGAGGCACGGATATACAATGGCAAAAAGACAGCCTCTTCAATAAGTGGTGCTGGGAAAATTGGACAGCTACATGTAAAAGAATGAAATTAGAACAATTCCTAACACTATACACAAAAATAAACTCACAATGGATTAAGACCTAAATGTAAGGCCAGACACTATAAAACTCCTAGAGGAAAACATAGGCAGAACACTCTATGACATACATCAAAGCAAGATCCTTTCTGACCCACCTCCTAGAATAAATAAAGGAAATAAAAACAAGAATAAACAAATGGGCACTATAAAACTCCTAGAGGAAAACATAGGAAAAACACTCTTCGACGTAAATAACAGCAAGATCTTTTTTGATCCACCCCCTAGAATAATGGAAATAAAAACAAAAATAAATAACTGGGACCTAATGAAACTTCAAACCTTCTGCACAGCAAAGGAAACTATAAGCAAGATGAAAAGACAACACTCAGAATGGGAGAAAATATTTGCAAATGAATCAACAGACAAAGGATTAATCTCCAAAATATATAAACAGTTCATCCAGCTCAATATCAAAAAAACAAACCCAATCAAAAAATGGGCAGAAGACCTAAATAGGCATTTCTCCAAAGAAGACATGCGGATGGCCAAGAGGCACATGAAAAGCTGCTCAACATCACTAACTATTAGAGAAATGCAAATCAAACCTACAATGAGGTATCACCTCACACCGGTCAGAATGGGCATCATCAGAAAATCTACACACAGTAAATGCTGGAGAGGGTGTGGAGAAAAGGGAACGCTCTTGCACTGCTGGTGGGAATGTAAATTCATACAGCCACTATGGAGAACAGTATGGAGGTTCCTTGAAAAATTAAAAATAGAACTACCATATGACCCAGCAATCCCACTCCTGGGCATATACCCAGAGAACACCATAATTCAAAAAGACACATGCACTCCAATGTTCATTGCAACACTATTTACAATAGCCAGGACATGGAAGGAACCTAAATGTCCATCAACAGATGAATGGATAAAGAAGATGTGGTACATACATACAATGGAATATTACTTAGCTGTAAAAAGCAATGAAACTGGGACATTTTTAGAAACATGGATGGACCTAGAGACTGTCATACAGAGTGAAGTGAGTCAGAAAGAGAAAAACAAATACTGTATATTAACACATATATGTGGACTAGAGAAAAATGGTACAAATCAACCTGTTTGCAAGGCAGAAATAGAGACACAGATGTAGAGAACAAACATATGGACACCAAGTGGGGAAAGCAGGGAGGGTTGAGGGGTGGAAATGAATTGGGAGATTGGGATACAAATTGTACACTCTAAATATATGCAGTTTATTGTAAAAAAAATAAAAATAAAAATAATTTTAAAAAATTAAAAAAATTAAAAAAAGAATAAACAAATGGGACCTAATGAAACAAAAGCTTTTGCATAGCGAAAGAAACCATAAACAAGACAAGAAGACAGCCCTCAGAATGGGAGAAAATACTTGCCAATGAAGCAACGGACAAGGGATTAATCTCCAAAAAATATAAGCAGCTCATGCAGCTTAATACCAAAAAAGCAAATAACCCAATCCACAAATGGGCAGAAGACCTAAATAGACATTTCTCCAAAGAAGACATGCAGATGGCTAACAAACATGTGAAAAGATGCTCAACATCACTAATCATTAGAGAAATGCAAGTCAAAGCCACAATGAGGCATCACTTCACACCAGTCAGAATGGTCATCATCAAAAAATCTAGAAACAATAAATGTTGGAGAGGGTGTGGAGAAAAGGGAACCCTCCTGCACTGCTGGTGGGAATGTAAGCTGATACAGCCACTATGGAAAACAGTTTGGAGGTTCCTTAAAAAACTAAAAATGGAACTACCATATGACCCAGCAATCCCACTACTGGGCATACACCCAGAGAAAGCCATAATCCAAAAAGAAACATGTACCATAATGTTCATTGCAGCACTATTTACAATAGCCAGGACATGCAAACAACCTAAATGCCCATCAACAGATGAATGGATAAAGAAGATGTGGCACATATATACAATGGAATATTACTCAGCCATAAAAAGGAATGAAATGGAACTATATGTAATGAGGTAGATAGACCTAGAGTCTGTCATACAGAGCGAAGTAAGCCAGAAAGAGAAAAACAAATACCGTATGCTAACTCATATATATGGAATCTGAAGAAATGGTACTGATGAACCCGGTGACAGGGCAAGAGTGGAGATACAGATGTAGAGAATGGACTTGAGGACACGGGGCTGGGGTGGGGGGTGAAGGGGAAGCTGGGACGAAGTGAGAGAGTAGCACTGACATATATACACTACCAACTGTAAAACAGACAGCTAGTGGGAAGTTGCTGTTATAACAAAGGGAGATCAACTTGATGATGGGTGATGCCTTACAGGGCCAGGACAGGGAGCGGGGGAGGGAGTCGCGGGAGGGAGGAGATATGGGGACATATGTATAAATACAGCTGATTCACTTTGGTGTACCTCAAAAACTGGTACGAGAGTGTAAAGCAAATATATCCCAATAAAGAGCTTTAAAAAAAAAAAAAAAAAAAAAAAACACAGACTCTGAAACTAGGCTGCCTGGCTTTACATCCTAGCTCTGACATTTACTAGCTGTGTGATCTCGGGCAAGTTTCTTCGCTTCCCTGTGCCTTGGTTTTCTCATTTGCAGAATGGAGGTAATACTAATCTCTGCTGCAAGTGGTTTTTCAGAAGATTCAAGAACAGTGCCTGTTACAAAATACTATGTATTTACTATTAAGCACCAATCTTCAATAGAACTTTAAGCTATGATGAAAATACTCTTTATCTGTTCTGTCAAGTACAGTAGCCAGTAGCCACACCGGCCCAATGGTCACTTGAAATGTGGTCAGTGTGGCTGAAGATCTGAATTTAAATTTTTATTTAATTTTACATTTAAAAAGTCACAGGAGGCTAACGGCTTCTATACGGACAGCACAGTTATGAAAAAGAATAAAATGCTGCTAGGTACCGTTTATATACCCTCTCCAGATACTTAATACTTTAGTCATTACAATCTTTTCTTTACCTGGAAAAATAACTCGAATGTTAGTTTACCCCAGAGGTTGGCAAATTTTTTCTTAAAGGGCCAGAGAATAAATATTTTAGGCTCTGCTGGACAAGCAGACTCTGCAATTGTAGTGTGAAAGCAGCCACAAACATTACATACGTGAATAAGCCCAGCTGTAACCCAATAAAACTATTTATGGGCACTGAAATTTGATTTTCATGTGATTTTCACCCATCCCTAAATATTATTCTTCTTTTAATTTTTTTCTAACCACTTAAAAATGTAAACACAGTTCTTAGATCAAGGACCCTAGAAAACAGACAGCAAGCTGGATTGGACTCCTAGTTCATCCTTGAGCTCTGTTTTCTAGGTATTTTCCAATGTTCTTTAAAGTCACTTCTTAGGAAACCCAAAACGGGGCAAAAGGTTCAGAGATCTGATGCCATTAAAAAAAAAATTAGGACACTGTTGAAGAGCATATAAATTTAGGGTAAAAGTTTCTTCCATTTCCACCCAATGGATGAGGCAAAAATTTCTGCTTAGCCTATGACGTTCTCTGAAGTTTCACAGTGCATCTCTTGGCTGCAGGATTACATGATTGAAGGAAAACCCTATTCTCATTTTCTCACTTCTCTCATCTCTCCTTTGAGTCTTAATCTTTCAAAACGGAAAGGTCTTAGTCTTTTTTTTTTTAAGCTCCTTATTGGAATATAATTGCTTTACACTCTTGTGCCAGTTTTTGAGGTACACCAAAGTGAATCAGCTGTATTAAGGTCAATCTTTCGAATCATGTATCTCCTTGAACACGCCAGCTGCTTTTCTTGGGATTTTGCCCTGCTCTCATATCTTTCCTAAAAGTTGTATCATTGAGAATTACATGCAGGACTCAAGGTAAAAACACCAAAGTTTTATATATGTGTAGAAAGACACTGTTACTTTTCATTAGCCTTTCTGGCCAAAAGCATAAATTCTTCAATGACAAGCTTTATCTCTTTCCAATGTTCTATAACTGATAGTTTAGAGCTCATCACCTCAAATATATAATTGTTAATTGTTTTTCTTCAAATATACTTTCTTAACTTGTCCATGATCAAATTAATTTACTACTTTTTGTTCTCTCACATAACTTTAAGAGAGCCTCTGGAAGTATATTCCTAGGGGCTTTACTTTATGTTAATACAAGAGCTTAATACTACTAGCAAATTAAAACATTTCACATTCATTTTTTTGCTGAATTTAAGATCCAGATCAGCCTCAGGCACTTCTGGAAGTCTGTCTCCATGTTTACCATTCCCCACGATTTATTCCCTGCCCCACTTGCCCTTAAACTAACCCACACCACTTTAAATTCCAATATAACCTTTTTGAAAAACAACCTTGGGCTTCCTAGGTGGCGCAGTGGTTAAGAATCCGCCTGCCAATGCAGGGGACACAGGTTCGATCCCTACTCCAGGAAGATCCCACATGCCACCGAGCAACTAAGCCCATATGCCAAAAAAACAAAACAAAACAATCTGTCAGAATTTTAGAAATCAAATTCACTGGTTCCCTCTAAGTCTACTTAAGTCTCTTAATCAAACTCTAGAAGCCAGGAGAATTACTGTTCTAGACACCATGCTGGCTTTTAGTCTTCTGTTTATATAACTTAGTATCAGTTAAACTGATTATTACCACACTTATTCCATTTCAGTCTATAGCCCAAAGACCCACACACACTCCCTCCCTATTACCTTCTTTGTACATTATTAGTTTTTATCCAACTCACACTTGGCATTTTGTCTACTATCAACTCCCCATTAAATTCACCTTATCTATCAACTTTTCCTGATCTAGTGAAGTAGCTTCAGATTCTACTCCTAATAACAAAAGTGTTAAGTCACCTAAGAAGCATGTTTCAGCCTTGCTTTGTGGTTTATAAGGACGCCTACAGTTATCAAGGGCTGTCCACAAAAATTTCCAGAATGTTGACAGCAAAATCCAAAAAACAATTCTTCTCACAAATCTTTCACCGAAAAAACAAAATTAATTTTAATACACAGCATATAAACAGGGAACACAACTTCAGTTTGGAAGGAGAAGAGTCAGACTGCTGGGTTCATTTCAAATCCTAAGTCTACTGTTAATAAATATGTGCTCATGGGCAAGTAATTTTGAATGTGAGGAATGAATGATGTAATAATAAAACAGAAAACAATACAAAAGCTGGTTCATAGTTGGCAAACAATAACTATAAGTTGAATGCTTAACTATAAGTTAGATAAAGATAGCTATTATTATCTATTATTTTAGAGAAGCTGGACCTTCTTCAATTTGAACACATAATAGTATGAGGATAACCTTGAGGGTTTCTGTGAGAAGCCCTCCTTCCTCCCTCCCATTAAGGGACACTAAGGACAGTGGCTTCTGATCTACTTACTGTTAATGCTTATTCATTACTCCCTTCTTGGCTGTTAGTCTAGGAAAGGGGAAGATAATAATTATCAAGCACAATTCTCATAACCGTATGGGCTAGGGATTACTTGCTCTAAGACAAAGAAATAAGTTCAAAAACTTGACTGTTGGCTCAAAAAAGTGAGTAAACTCAACTGCTGCTACCACTTCTGCTTCTCTCAGTCCTCCACTTTTCTTCCTTCTAGTCTCTTCTGACTTACTTTGGAACTTTTCCTGTCGTTTGGTGAACTAATCAAAACACACCTTGGATATTCAGTTTATCTTGGCTATTTTTGTAGTACTTTCATTCATTCTTCCTTTTTCAAATTGTGAGAATTTGAAAATTTAAGATTTATCTCACTTAAAATATGCTAAGAATTGTAAATTAAAATTGATACCTTTAACACAAAACAGAGCAATTTACAACATATTTGTAAATGCTACATTTACAACACTATTTTAAATACTGACCCTTATAGTGAAACAAAGAAATTTCAGAAGTTATTATAAGTCTTATAAGAGTACTATTACGAGATTCTCTTAATATGACAGTAGGGCAAATGTTTAAAATTGCAAGAAAGGAGAAAGGATATGACACTGCTATGAGCTTATGTGGTTTCATGAAGGGCAAAAAGTATGCTACAAACATGACACTCATTCCTAAAAAATATAAATATACACACAGATAAAACAAACAGAATAAACAACTGTCGGGTCTAGGGGCATATACAGGTGACCATTATACTATTCTTTCCACTTTTTTGAATTTTGACAATTGTCACAATTAAAAGTTGAAAAAAGAAAAGGCTTTAAAGACGAGAGTAGACTTTAGTCATGTTATGAAGTGACAGGAGCCAAATCAAAGCAGTAAAAAATAAAGACAAAAGAGTAAAATTTAGTGTGGAAAGATGTTAGAAGCAGGAAAGATGACTTCAAAAGAAGTAATAAATATGGGGAAATAGTAGAATTTGTAATATATGAGAAAACCGAAGAACATTCACAACAACAAATCCTGAAAGAGCATGAGAAATTCATTCAATCAACACATTTATTCAAAGCCCATAATGGGGACTTTCCTGGTGGCGCAGTGGTTAAGAATCTGCCTGCCAATGCAGGGGACACGGGTTCGATCCCTGGTCTGGGAAGATCCCACATGCTACGAAGCAAGTAAGCCTGTGCACAGCAACTACTGAGCCTGTGCTCTAGAGCCCATGAGCCACAGCTATTGAGCCCACGTGCCGCAAGAGAAGCTACCGAGAAGCCACCACAATGAGGAGCTTGTGCACCACAATGAAGAGTAGTGTCCGCTCACTGCAACTAGAGAAAGTCTATGTGCAGCAACAAAGACCCAACGCTGCCAATAAATAAATAAATAATAAATAAGTAAATTTATATTTAAAAAAAGCCCATAATGTCCTATACTAGACACTGTGAATGCTATAAGAATATAAAATGCACAAATGCCTGCCTTTCAAAGAATTTATAATCCAGATGGGGAGATAGGGCATATATTCAAGAAAAAAGTAAAAGAGTGACTAAGAGATTTATGTGTTCTTAGGGTAGCTACTGGGATTTAGTTTTCTTATTAAAATATCAATCGTTATAAGAGGGCAATATTTGATTAATTTTAAGGTCATTTTCCACTCTAAACATTTTCTTTTTCTCCTTCTGGAAATGTGCCTTAAATAGAGACAGCCAACTCCAAAATATCACTGACATGACTTGAATTAGCCTTAAAGGTTACTTTCTTTACAGTTCCACTTGCAAACTACCCCAAAATGAGTTATTACAAGCATGAAAAGTTGTGACAACATTAAGCATTTTAAGAAAGGTACAGATTAATCCTAAAGCAAGACTGTAAGTTCTAAAGCAAGACACAGAAAAAACACGACTGATTACAATACCACCCTAAGAAATCTTTTATGGAAATGCTTTTATTTAATTTAGAGTTCTATCATCTCCGTTCTAAATCCATCTCCCAAATTTATTCCTAGTCCCCATCTGCCCATTCTACTTCTGATCCCAACTCTGGTCACGACCACGTCCTATTTTACTGTTTCAAGGCATGCCATGGTATAGGACTGCATTTCTCCCCATTCCTTGTTTCTTTCTTTTGATTCTGCTTTTACAAACTGCCATCACACATGTCCCACCCCGCACCTACAATTTTTTTTGTTGTTTTTGTTTTTTTAATTTTACTTATTGGCTGCATTGGGTCTTCGTTGCTGCACATGGGCTTTCTCTAGTTGCAGCAAGTGTCAGCTACTCTTCGTTGCGATGCGAGGGCTTCTCATTGCAGTGGCTTCTCTTGTTGCAGAGCATGGGCTCTAGGTATGCGGGCTTCAGTAGTTGTGGCACTCAGGCTCAGCAGTTGTGGCTCACGGGCTCTAGAGCAGTCGTGGCGCACGGGCTTCGCTGCTCTGAGGCATGTGGGATCTTCCCAGATCAGGGCTTGAACCCGTGTCCCCTGCACTGGCAGGCAGATTCTTAACCACTGTGCCACCAGGGAAGTCCCTACAATTGTTCTTCAAGGCAGAAAGAAATCCCAGTGAAGAAATATGACTTTGCACAATGATCAAAGCAAGTGACTAGTCACAAAAGGGTCTGAGATACCAAAGTACAGCCATAGAAAAGGAGAACTATGGAAGGTTCAACTACTTTAATATTGGAGAAGTCCATAGCGAGAAAAAGTCTGAAAACGGAAAACCTTAACCCAGATATAATTTAAAAATTCCAATAGAAACGCTGAAACCCACAAACGGATGTTCCTGAGCTTTGAATTACCTGACCAACAATGCCCAGAAGCTGATCTCTTAGATACTAAGGTTCTTCCTCTACTCCCCCATCAAAAAATAAAATTTCAACTTTAGATCATATCAGAGAAAGGAATAAACATAAAATGTGACTGGTTAAAAATTGATTACACAGGTAAAGAGCTTTTTGTTGTAACTGCAATAACTGTGGAAGTCCAGAATTACAAGCAGCCTGGAATCTACAGGGTAGGGCAGAAGAGGTACAGCACTCAGCCTGGAAGATCCAGCAGTATTCCAATGCGGTGAAGAGCCTAACCTTCAGACTCAGACACTCCTGGAATTGTATCTTAGCTTCGCTACTTACCAGGTATGTATGCTTAAGAGGGTACTGCATCCTACCCAGCTTCAGTTTCCCCATTTAAAAACCACAGGATTGTTGTGAGGATTAACTAAGGTTAATACACACCTGGCACACAGAAAGTACACAAACTAGTCTCTATCATTGTTATTAGCTAAGGGCATTAAACAGGTATGAAAGTTAAGAGTAAAAAGAACAAAGGAAAATATATTTCACAAATTTCTTATAAAGCCTTTCATCAATACTTAATTTTCATGGCAATAGAGAATGGCCTTGTAGAGTGCATATAGGCAGCTACAATTAACTACATTCAGTACAACACTTACTAAGAGGACTCTGATAGAAAACTGCAAGGAGGAATAGAAGGAGGGGTTTTGGGAACCGGGCTCTAAGGCTGACTGAGCTCAGACCAGTTTCTAGAACGTTTGTGGGTCTGCGTGTGGAGCACATGTCTGTGGCTTTGTTTCAGATAGTCAAGAACACACCTCTTGCAGGGCTTCCCTTTGTGGAGAGCCAAAGGCGGCAGGAGAGTATTTTATCTACATTGACCATGCTTGCTTTCCTAATCCTTGTTCTCACATCCACTAGAATGAACAATCACAGTTTTAAAATAATTTTATTCAAAAATTTAATTTCTGAACACTAACCTTCTCGGTTCCATGTACCTTTTCAGAGAAACAAAGAACAATTATTGGAATGTGAATTTATCACAAAGTCATTCTTTCCAATGCCAGATTTCATATTTGAAAGAGTATCAGTAACCCTCACATACTGATTAATTTCCAGTAGCTAAGAATCAATGCTCTTCTTCCAGAAAAAACTATGAAAACATGACACTGAATATCAATACATATATATATTATATTAAGAACACACATAAATTATATTTTTTCTTTAAATATTTAAAAATCTTCAAACTATCTCTAAGGTCAAGTTAAAACAGGCAGATACACATACATTCTTGTGTCTGCTTGGAGCAACATTTAGAACTGTTTTCTTAAATTTGACTAATTCCATATTTATAGGCAATTGCTCCCAAAATACAGACAAAGAATTTATTAAAAGCTTCTAAAAATAACTACCAAGAAAGGAAATTTAGAAGTATGATTCTGATTTTCTTTTTTATAAAAAAGCTGTTAAACTAATTCATTTAAACTCTTTTTTTTTTTAACCACCAGTGGGTATATTTGGTCATTTTTCCTTACTACAAAAGAAAGAAAATCTTAATCTTCCATCCACGAACATGATCTATATATCAAACAGTAAAAAAGTGGCAGATGTCTTCTAAAATTTAGCTGTTCATGTGGACAAGCTATTAAATAATTGTTTGAAAGTTACAAGCAGCAAGGGTGAACTCCTCACTCATCTGCAGCTATTAGCCATTAGAATGCCACTCAGCACACTTGAGACTCAATCTAAAGCTAACTGCACATCTATCTATTCACTTCTGACCAGGGCTTATTTTACTTACATATTACATATTACTCAACATATTATTGCCTGAGTTTAAGAAAGTAAAATGCTAGAGGAAAGGGAATACCATGGTTCAATTCTTTAATACTGTGGTTTCAAAAACTACCAAAATAAGACAAATAAGAAAAAAGAATTAAAAGATAGAGAAACCTCAATATCAACAAAAGCAATGCAGCATTAAAAATGTTTTAGGTATGTTCACATAACTATTAAATCAATAAATAAAAGCTATAAAATATTGTGGAGACACAGGGAATCATTCAGCTAATGGCATTGTAAATCAAACCTATCTTTCTTCAAAGAAACCTGGTGATATTAAATAGAGTTATAAAATTGCTTCTTGCTTTTTACCTAGTAATTTGTGAATATGCAAGTAATTCCTGCTAAATACAGTCTAGCAAAGTTATTTACAATAGAGAAAAATCGGGACCAATCTAAATGCCCTACAAGTAAGAAATAGCTAAGCAAACCATACTACGGTAATACAATGAAATACTGTATAGTCAATAAAAACCAATGAAAACGTGCACTATGTTGATATTCAAATGTATATGTAATGATAGCAAGGTTAAAAAAAAAGCCCCACACACAAGCCACAGAACACAAGCACAATATTTATAAATGCTAATAAGATCACAAATCAGAAGTTAGAGGTATATGAATATGATTTTATGTTCACTGGACTCCAGTTTCTATGCCAGTAAATTGAACATAAAATAATTCTGAGAGGAGAGAATGACCAAATCCTCAGGGTTCTTTTGATTGTCTCTCAATATACATAGTGAGCTAAACACAGGACATGGACTTCATAGGATATGTAAAGACTATACTCCATAAATTACACTTATGCTGAAGATAAACTTGGTTCACCTCTACACTTATGAACATTGTATAATATTGCAACAATGATAAATATTCTACCTTCCCTCTAAGAAAGGCAAAACATCTTTCAAGGGGAATATATAATAAGCAAATATGATTATCTCTATTTTCCAGATGGAAAAACTGATGGAAACAGTATCAATGACCTACCCAATTCATCCAACTCCAGAGTCCCTAACCTAAAAGCATCTCCTGCAAATAATTATTCCCATTTCACAACTCCCATTTCCAATTTTTACAAGTCCCTTTAACTTTTCTGATAGTGTATATAAGACTGTCTTCCTTAACAAATATGGAATAGATGAGAAAAAAAGTACTAATACCCTGATTGAAGTAATGAAAATTTAAACTGTTTACTGTTTTTCTCCTTTGAGAGGCAAAGAGAAGAAATATTAAAGTGCACTTCAAATTCCGTACACCCATTAGTCAAGTTTTAGGGGGAAACTGCTAAAAGTACATCTTTCTACTTGTCTAAGATTTGTTTCCACTGACCAACATGTGAGAGCAGCAGGCAAGAAAGATGAAATACAAACATTTCAGAAAAAGGATGTGTCTTGCCTGTTTTATCCCTATACCTGTGAAAATTAGAAATCCAAAAGGACTTCCTGAAATTAATCAAAAGTTAACTAAAAAGTAGCTTCCTAAAGAAGGACCTGTTGAGGAAACAAAATTGTCTGGCAAACCACCTGCAAATTTCACTCATACTTATGTCTGAAGTCCATCTCAAATGTCAATTCCTCTTTGTAGCTTTCCCTTAAGACTTCAAACGACAGATGTTTCCTCATTTGTGTTTTAGAGCACTTTGGACATCCATCTTTTACAACATGTGAGATTTTGATAATCAGTCATAAGCTTATGACCTTTACCTTCAGGTTCCTAGGAGACAGGAATATCTTTTTTGTTTCTAAGGCACTATTATACAATATACAATTGCTGTTAAATTTAAAGACCAAATACTACGTGTTTAAAGGCTGATTACTAAAATACTTAATGGAAAAACCAATGTGCTTGTGAGACTAGCTCTCTCTTCCACTTGGAAGCACTATTTTCTTTCAGTCAGAACTCCCAATGAGTGAAAGCGTCTTGCACTGCAAGGTAGGAGAGTTATGGTATTCAAGTGTCAACTGTTGACTTGAGTAAACCTTTTAGATCCTTAGACATTTTTAGAGATTCAAGTTTTTAAACAGAAACTGTAAAATGCCATGAAAAATTTAATAGCTTCTTTAGTGCCCTAAAATAAGCTCAAAATTCACAACTATAATAAAGCTAGCAGTAATAAAATAAACACCAGCTTAAAAAAATCAAACTTAGTAAATAAATCTATTTATAGACTATAAAGGTTTGTTGAACGATTCTTTGAATTGTTAGAATCATTAATGGTTTCAGAGAGTTTCTTGCGCCCCAAAGGGTAAGTTTTAGCAACCTAAAATAATTGTGCATGTATACTGTCCTACCCTATACCGAGTAACCTAAAAGCAGGTTACTTTACTTATGTCTCTTTTACGACTAGTTAAACTGAAAGCCGTGAGTTTAAGGCCGTAAGAGATCACAGTTTTCGAGATTTGCCCCAGGAAGAAAACGCCGGTTTCTCCTACCGTCTGCTCCTTTTAAGTGTTCAAAACAATCTCAGAGAAACTAAATAGTGGAATTTTATATATTTTTTGCAGTTTTTTTTTTACACTTAAAAGGTAGACATTAACTGTCTCAACCATCACAGCGACTCTTTATTAATGCAGTTTAGGCGGTTATGGGTGTTAAATCCCACAAATAAGGAAGCGACTGCTAATCGTGAGGTTAAAATACCGAAGTCCTAGAAAGAACAAGTCCTCATAACAAACCAGGGTCCCAGAAAAGTAGAAAACGAGAAGCAACGAAATTAAAAGTTACTGGAAGACCTGGCCGTCCCCTTCCCCGGAGTCGTGACACGGGGCTGTGTGCGCACACTCGTTCGTGGAACGTTCGCTGACTTGCACGCATCCAACTCCAAAGAGCGCCGCGCACACACACAGCCTCTGTTCCAGGAAAACGGAACACACCTGCTCGTGCTACCTGGCCCGCTAGAAGGGAGGCGAGCCCGAGGCCCTCCGAGTCCTCCAGAATCCACCGCGCTCCTGAGGCCGTTCCAGAGCCGCCGACCCCCAGCCCGGCCAACCCCCCAGCGCTTCTGGGGACACCCGACCGCACCCACCCCTCCCCCTCGGACCCCGGCTCCCCAGGCAGGGGGAGGCTGCTGCTTCCGACAGCGCACCCGAGCGCCCGCCAGGCCGCACCCACCTTGCACTCGTCGCTCTTCTTCCCGTCCTCGCAGAAGTTGACGGGCGCCAGGCCCGGCAGGTAGAAAGCGGCGCTCCGACGCGGGCCCGGGGCCGGCCCCAGCAGGAGCAGCGACAGCAGCAACAGCCACCGAGGTGGAGACGGCGCCCGCGGCCTCGCGCTCATGACGGCTGTTTCGAGGAAGGGGCAGCCGAGCTGCGGGGGTGAAAAGGGAAGGAGGGACGGGGAAACTCGGACAAGACGACCAGGCCGCCGCAGCTGAGGGAGGCCGGCCCCGCGACGGATAGTTCCGGTTGCGCTAGGAGACACCGCGGGTTCCGCAACAGACGCCGAACCGGACCTCGACGGAGCATGCGCAACGCCGCCTGCACATGCTCAGTGAGAGCGGCCGCAAGCGCCCGGAGGAGCTTCCGGGAGGGAGAATGGAGGAAATCCGCTTTCCGGGTTTTCAGCGGGCCGGCTGGGGTGGTTCTTGCGAGAAAGGTTCCAGCGCTCTCGTTCCTATTCCGAATTCCGATCTAGATCTCCCTTGGGGCGTTGTGGGCCGTCTCACTTGCCCAGCGCCCCAAGCTTGCTGCCTTGCCCCAGTTTTCCGCGGTTTCCTCACCACAGTACCCAAGGCACACCAACCCCTAATACAGAATTGGTGCTGCGAAAAGTACTTGCTGATGGAGGCTGAGTTGGTGGAGGGAAGAAGTTCGGGAGACGGTTGGGTGCAGGATAAGGAAACAAATGGGAAGGAACTAGCCACAAATTTTCAAATCGCTACTCAGAGGTGTTTGCAGGGACAGGTTCCCAGCATTGGCTGCGGTGGCTCATTCCTGCGTGGGACAGTGATTGTTTGCATAGACTAAACAAGACCTCTTTAAGGATGAGTGGAAATGAGGTGGGGAGAAAAATGGGAGTAGGCAAATAGGAGAAGGTAGCGTTGACATTTCCTTGCAAAAGAAGACAGGAGCACACCTGAGAACCCAATGAGAAATGTAGTTCCAGCAAAATAGAAACCTGGTATGATCATCCTTGAGCAAGTTTCTGTCAGTTTTCCTATTGAAGTGATGTGATGTCTGTTTGTATATGCACATACATACTTGTGTGTTTGTGTGGTTCATTTTCTGAGCATTTTTCAAACTTGCTTTTGGTGACAAAGAAAAACACACAACATAAAAATTGTGAGTTGTTTTATTCGGGGACCTTACTGAGGGCTATGACTGCCTCTCAGATAGCTCTGAGGAACTGTTCTGAAGAGGTAAGGGAGGAGCCAGGATGTATATGAGGTTTTTTGCTGGAAAAAAAAAAAACAGCTAGGCCAACATCAAAAGGTTACTGCTAATCACAAAGAACAGACATCTCAAGTTGAAGATTTTAATGCTTTTTTAAGTATCAGAAGATGCAAGAATCTGAGTTCACGGAAATTCTTCCTTAGATATGCATCTTAACTATTCAGTGCCAGTATCCAAAGCACAGAATATTCCTGTTTTTTCTGTATCCTGAATTTCCCTCAGGGTGCACTGTCGGTGTGTGTGACTGCAGTGGTGAATGGCTTGATCCTTGTAGAACTGAACTGGTGGGCAACAGTCTTTATAAAGTCAATTATGCTGAGCTTTAGAGTTTGATCTAATTGCAGAAAAGGGCATCAATTTAGAATATTTAAGCAAGAAAGCATAACCCATAAGTATCTCCAGCTCAGAATTCAAGAATTGGCAAGTTTGCTAAGTGGACAATTCAGAAAAACGTGGAGCCGGAGGCAATCAACTAAATTTCTTGTGGGTATCTGCACATTTCCCCCCTGGAAAGTTTATAACATTTATTAAATTTTCAAAGGAATCTGACCCTGCAAAAGGCTGAGAACCACTGTTCTATATACTGTGGGGGTAACCAGAAAAATTAAAGAATTCTTGCTTGCAAAGGTAGTTTGCACTAAGAGCTCCAGCTTTGGGACACTACTAAATAGTTATGTGGCCCTTCCGCACGTTAATACATCAAGTCCCAGGTTATAGAGAGAACTGGAAAGTAGAGAGAATAGGATGTCCATGTTCTTTAGTTTGCTGTGAAGATTGGGACCGGGGGCGGGGGGAATGTATATTAGGTGCTGGGGAGAGGAAAGGCAGCCATTCTTATAACGAAAGCAGGGTGCGGGTGGGGGTCGGTAGGCGGGTGAGGGGGCCTGAGCAGTGGGATTTGTCTAGGTCACTTCTCCCTCGAGCAAACCAATTAACATATTTGTTGAACTTACTTAGGCTAGGGAAAAGAATTTATAATATTCTATACTTGAAGTCATAGAGATTTCCAATATAATAAGAGGAAGCAAATGTTCTCTCCATTTAGAAAAGAATGGCGCAATTAACACTTTTTGTTCACTATACTTGATCTTCCGTATCTCACCGCCCCCATCCCAAGCTTTTCCACATTGCTGGAAATGGGCACTGCTGCCCGCCTGCTTCTCAGGCCCCAAACCTGGGAGGTAACCTAAATTTCTCGTTCCCTCACTCGCCACATACAGTCCCTCAACAAGTTGTGCTCGCTGGGCAGCTGAACTAAACTAAATCCTTTTAATACTTTGCTTGCCCACAACCACACCCTAGTCCAAGCGAAAATCTTAGTTCTCCTGCACTAGAACTTACTGCAACAGCCTCCCAGTTTCCACTCTTGACAACAGCGATCTCGTAAAATCTTTAAATCCCTCAACTGCACTCTTCTGCTTAACCCTGGCACTCCATGCTACTTGCTTGTCACTACTGGAATAACGTGGTTATTTGTTTACTCACTCCATGTTTACACATAAACTACGTGGGAGTAAAGGACCTAGTCTCTGCATCCCCAGAGGCTACAGCAGCGTCTGGCACATAAAGGAAGAGCACGTAACCAGAAAGCACTACAGGACTGGTACGGGCCAGACCCCATAATCTCTAGATCTGAGTTTAGAATCGCAGACTTTCAGCGCTGAAGTAAACCTGAGGTTTTCCAGACGCGTTTAACCACCTCCACGTACAAAGGAAGGGGAAAGGACTGCCCGCAGTCAAACGGCCACTCATTAGGACCTAGCCCGCTGCAGTGGGAGTGTCTAAGTTGAGGGGTCCCTACACTTCTTTCCAAACAGCCGGGCCTCCTCTATCCGCGAAGCTCAGCATCAGCAAAAACCCGGAGTAGTGGAGTCATCCTCAATGAGAGTGCTCTCCGGACTCCAGACGCAATACGGCCCGCCCGCTGCGCGGATCGCGCATGCGCACAGCCGGCCAGCCGCACATCGCCAACTCTTACCCAGGCGACCTTTCTCCGGCTTCCGCCTCCAGAGTTCAGACACGTCATCCTCCGCGGCAGGGCCTGGTGGGAGGGGCCGGAGGCGGTGCTCGGCCGCGGGGCGGAGTGCACTTCTTACTTCCGGATCTGGCCTCACGTGTGGTTCTCTCGGTTACCTGGCGCGGGTGTCTGCTGGATGACCCCGGCCTGGCGTGGGAAAAGCGCCCAGCTCTTCACCCAGGGCGCAGAATGGAGTCCCTATCTTGTGGGCGCTTCCTCCGTGGGCGCTGCCTCGCAGAAAGGATGAGTGGGAATTCTAGTTCCAAACTAGGAAGAAATGACGTTTTCCTTCCATCCTCCCCTTGACTGTGACAGTCCCTTTCTCCCAGTACTAATACTTCTGACTCGGCTGTAAAACTTGAGGGATAGGATTTTCTCCTTTCCTCTGCTACAGATAGCATTTGCTGACTCCGATTTAAGTCTGTTAACAATCTGGTGTTTCTTTCTTCCCCTCCTTTACGCCAAAGTTATTTGGACAGTGTGTTTTTCTGGGCTTCTAGGTCTTTACTAGCAAGTGAAATATAGGATGCTCAGTTAAATTTTAATTTCAGGTGAACAATGAATAGTTTTTTAGCCTATGTACCTCCCGGTATTCCATGGGACATGCAAATATTTTATCTGACAGCCCTACCTCTCTGTCATGTTGTAGGAAGGGCAGCTGTACTCAGCTCGTTGTGTGCCTGTAAAGATTTTTTAGAAGATAAAAATCACCTCATTGCTATTCTATTTCTGATATAAAATTGTGATAGTCCAAGGGACAAAAAGTCACCCATTGTCCTCTTCCCTCCCATTCTAAACACGGCAACGTGGAAATAAAATTGGCCCTGAGCCAATATTACTGATGAGTATAGATGCAAAAATCCTCAACAAAATACTACCAAACAGAATCCAACAGCACATTCAAAAGATCATACACCATGATCAAGTGGGGTTTATCCCTGGATTGCAAGGATTCTTCAATAGATGCAAATCAATCAATCTGATACACCATTTTAACAAATTGAAGGATAAAAACCATATGATCATCTCAAGAGATGCAGAAAAAGCTTTTGACAAAATTCAACATCCATTTATAATAAAAGCTCTCCAGAAAATGGGCATAGAAGGAAATTACCTCAACTTAATAAAAGCCATATATGACAAACCAACAGCCAACATTGTTCTAAGTGGTGAAAAACTGAAAGCATTCCCTCTAAGGAAAGGAACAAGACAAGGGTGTCCAGTCTCACCACTGTTATTCAACATAGTTTTGAAAGTTTTAGCCACAGCAGTCAGAGGAGAAAACGAAATAAAAGGAACCCAAATTGGAAATGAAGAAGTAAAACTGTCACTCTTTGCAGATGACATGATATTATACATAGAAAACCCTAAAGATGCTACCAGAAAACTGTTAGCATTAATCAATGAATTTAGTAAAGTAGCAGGATACAAAATTAATGTGCAGGAATCTCTTGCATTCCTATACACTAACAACAAAAGAGCAGAAAGAGAAATTAAGGAAATGCTCCCATTTACCATTGCAACAAAAAAGAATCAAATATCTAGGAATAAACCTGCCTAAGGAGGCAAAAGACCTGTATGCAGAAAACTATAAGACACTGATGAAAGAAATCAAAGACGATGCAAAGAGATGGAGAAACACACCGTGTTCTTGGATTGGAAGAATCAACATTGTGAATGACTATACAATTTACAGATTCAACACAATCCCTATCAAATTACCAATGGCATTTTTCACAGAACTAGAACAAGAAGCTTTACAATTTGTATGGAAACACAAAAGACCCCGAATAGCCAAAGCAATCTTGAGAAGGAAAGACGGAGTTGGTAGAATCAGGCTCCCTGACTTGAAACTATACAGTGATCAAGGCTACAGTGATCAAGCCAGTATGGTACTGGCACAAAAACAGAAAGGAAGATCAATGGAACAGAGTAAAGAGCCCAGAGATAAACTCACGCACATATGGGCACCCTATCTTTGACAAAGGAGGCACAAATATACAATGGCAAAAAGACAGCGTCTTCAATAAGTGGTGCTGGGAAAATTGGACAGCTACATGTAAAATAATGAAATTAGAACAATTCCTAACACCATACACAAAAATAAACTCGCAATGGATTAAAGACCTAAATGTAAGGCCAGACACTATAAAACTCCTAGAGGAAAACATAGGCAGAACACTCTATGATATACATCAAAGCAAGATTCTTTTTGACCTACCTCCTAGAATAATGGAAATAAAATCAGAAATAAACAAATGGGACCTAATGAAACAAAAGCTTTTGCACTGCAAAAGAAACCATAAATAAGACAAAAAGACAGCCCTCAGAATGGGAGAAAATACTTGCCAATGAAGCAACGGACAAAGGATTAATCTCCAAAATATATAAGCAGCTCATGCAGCTTAATACCAAAAAAGCAAATAACCCAATCCACAAATGGGCAGAAGACCTAAATAGGCATTTCTCCAAAGAAGACATGCAGATGGCTAACAAACACGTGAAAAGATGCTCAACATCACTAATCATTAGAGAAATGCCAGTCAAAGCCACAATGAGGTACCACCTCACACCAGTCAGAATGGTCATCATCAAAAAATCTAGAAACAATAAATGCTGGAGAGGATGCGGAGAAAAGGGAACCCTCCTGCACTGCTGGTGGGAATGTAAATTGGTACAGCCACTATGGAAAACAGTATGGAGTTTCCTTAAAAAACTAAAAATGGAACTACTATATGTTGCAGCAATCCCACTACCAGGCATATACACAGAGAAAACCATAATCCAAAAAGAAGCATGTACCACAATGTTCATTGCAGCACTGTTTACAATAGCCAGGACGTGGAAGCAACCTAAATGCCCATCAACAGATGAATGGACAAAGAAGATGTGGCACATATATACAATGGAATATTACTCAGCCACAAGAAGGAATGAAATTGAGTTATTTGTCATGAGGTGGATGGACCTAGAGTCTGTCATACAGAGCGAAGTAAGCCAGAAAGAGAAAAACAGATACTGTATGCTAACTCATATATATGGAATCTAAAAAAATGGTACTGATGAACCCAGTGACAGGGCAAGAATAAAGATGCAGATGTAGAGAACGGACTTGAGGACACAGGGGGCGGGGGGAAGGGTGGTGAAGCAAGCAGGGATGAAGTGAGAGAGTAGCATTGACATATATACACTATCAAATGTAAAATAGCTAGTGGGAAGCTGCTACATAACGTACGGAGATCAAGTCGATGGTGGGTGATGACTTAGAGGGCTGGGATAGGGAGCTTGGGAAGGAGTTGTGGGAGGGAGGAGATATGGGGGTATACGTATAAATAGAGCTGATTCACTTTGGTGTACAGCAAAAAATGGCACAGCAGTGTAAAGCAATTATATTCCAATAAAGAGCTTAAAAATAAATAAATAAATAAATAAATAAATAAATAAATAAATAAATAACACAAATTGGCCCTGAGGCTGTAAACACAACTCATGGTACTTAAGAGCCAAGATAGCTTAAGTTTTTTGTTTTTGGTTTTTTTTTTAATCCTTTTATGGGTGTACACCATAGCTTAAGTTTTAAGTTGAAAAATATTTCCCAGAACAACATGACTTGATTTGTAGGCTAAAAGTAGTAGTTGTAACCTGAAGAGGGATTATTTGGCCAAGAGAACTTGGGAAAATGAAAGCCACAGAGGGAAACACTAAAGTATAAAGACTCCATATCTGCAGTGGTTATAGCTCTGTGATGTAAATGGAGGTATTTTAATCATATAGCTAATTCGACTTGCTCTGAATTTATGTCCCAAACAACTTTCTTACAATGTATTTATCATGTAGTTTGCTTAGAGAGAGGGAATGTTTGCTGGATTCATGTAGCTGGTCTCCTCTGGAATTATTGTTGTTTTAACAACTATATTGAGGTATAATACATGTACCATGCGATTCACTCACTTTAAGTATACAATTCAATGAGATTTAGCAAATTTACTGAGTTATGCAGCCATCGCCATAATACAGGTTAGACCATCACCTCAAATAAGAGGGTCTTTAACATTTAATCCCTCTTTCCACATACAGCTCCAGGGACCACTAATCTACTTTTGGTCTCTATAAATGTGCCTTTTCTGACTCCTCTGGGTTTCTTTAAAATTATTAATTAATCATTTTATTTATCCCTCATTTCAGTGTCTGTGGCTAATGTAAATTCACCCTAGAGATAGGTCTGTTTTTAGTGTCCTAACAAGTATGTAGTCTCAGGCTGTTGGATTATCCTGGATTCCCCAATGTCAATGCCCTTTAACCAAGAGAGACTCATTATAGGTTTCTGGGCTTGTGCTGGATGATTTGGGGGAGTGTTTAAAGAAGTGGAGCTTTGCTCTGGGTTGGATGGTGCCAGGAAGCAGGGGTCATTCTTAAGAATGGGTATCTTTATATAAGTTTTATCTAGAAGGAGGGCAGACTAGACTGAGGTTAAACCTATATAATTGGTAAAGAAACAGCAGGCACTATTCTTAACCAGAGTAGGGGGATGTTTGGTCATTTTGTGGTTTGGACAATGTTCAGGGTTTTGCCTGTTGTGTAGGCATAATTACAGAGGGCTCCTGTTTTGTCTCGATCACGGTCAGAGTGGCCTTGCTGATGTTCATGTTCTGTGAAATTGCTTATACTCAACAAGGCCTAGATGTGATTACCAGGCCAGCTCCTCCTGTCAGGGGCTGCTTTGCACTTTTTCACCAAGATAATGCCATCTAGTGGGCACGTTGTCTGGATAAACTAGCCATCCATTCACTCCTTTGTATCATTAGATATATTTACCTTTTTCCTGAAATTTCTGCAGAAAATATTAGGCCGCTGGGTAAACCCCAACCTCAAACTCAGATTGTGATAATTTTTATGGATTTTTAAGTAGTTCACCTTCAACTCATAAGTGAGGCAAGTGAGCAATATTACTCTATTTGTTTGCTTTCTTTCATGATCCTGCATCTTTTAAATGCAATTTAGCAATATTTGCTGTGCATATAACCAGCAAAAGTTTCCTATCCAGTATACAAGAACTCTTATAAACTCTTATAAAAGGCAACTAAGTAGAAAAATGGGCAAGAGAACAGATACATCAGAGTAGGTAGCCAATGGTCATCAAAAATGAAACCATGTTCAGCCTTATTAATCATGAAGAAATTGCAAATTAAAACTTGAATGAGGGGCTTCCTAGGTGGCACAGTGGTTAAGAATCCGCCTGCCAATGCAGGGGACATGGGTTCGATCCCTGCTCCAGGAAGATCCCACATGCCGGGGAGCAACTAAGCCCGTGAGCCACAACTGTGGAGCCCATGTGCTGCAACTACTGAAGCCCATGCACCTAGAGCCCATGCTCCACAACAAGAGAAGCCACGGCAATGAGGAGCCCAAGCACCACAACAGAGTAGCCCCTGCTCGCCGCAACTAGAGAAAGCCCACATGCAGCAACAAAGACCCAACACAGCCAATAAATAAATAAATAAATAATAAATTTATATATATAAAAAGAACTTCAATGAGGGACTTCCCTGGTGGCACAGTGGTTAAGAACCCACCTGCCAATGCAGGGGACACAGGTTTGATGCCTTGTCCAGGAAGATCCCACATGCTGAGAAGCTACAAAGCCCATGCACTGCAGCTACTGAGCCCACATGCTGCAACTACTGAAGTCTACAAACCTAGAGCCCATGCTCCTCAACAAAAGAAGCCTCCACAATGAGAAGCCCACTCACTGCGAGGAAGAGTAGCCCCTGCTTGCCACAACTAGAAAAAGCCCTCATGCAGCAACAAAGATCCAACAGAGACAAATAAATAAATAAATTAATTAAAAAAAAAGATCAATGAGATACAGCTACACATACACACACACACACACATACACACGACAGAAGAGCTAAAATTTAAAAGCCGACAATACCAAGTGTTGACAGGGCTGTGGAACAACTGAAATGTTCATCTGCTGCCAGTGGGTGTGCAAACTGATGGAAAATTGTTTTGCACACATATTCTATAGCCCAGAAATTTCACTCCTAGATCTAAATGCCTACTTACATTCACCAAAAGATGTGTTCACTAAGATAGAACCTTAATGTCCACCTACAGTAGAATGGATAAACACATTGTAGTATAGTTCTACTATAGAATACTACACAACAATGAAGACAAATCACTGTTAAACACAACAATATGTATTAATCTCAGAAATATTTTAAGTAAAAAAAAGACAATGAGAATACTTGTATGATTCCATTTATATAAAGTTCTAAAACAGGCAAAACTAATCTATGATATTAGAAGTCAGGGTAGTGATTACCTTTTGGGAGCTATGAAGAGGTAGCAATTAGGAGGGCACGTGGTAGGGCTGCTGCAGTGCAGGTAACATTCTATAGCTTCATCTGGGTGGTGGTTACCTGGGTGCAGGCACCTTGTAATAGTTCATAGAGTTGGGCACTTATGATCTGTGCACATCTCTGTATGTATGTTATACGTTAAAAAAAGCTTATTAAGGATATCATTGTGTGCTCGTTTCAGCAGTGCATATACTAAAATTGGAAGGTATTATTGTGAATAATATTACTGTGAAAAAGTTGGCAATCATTGAAGTTGGGTGTTGGGCACAGGAGGGTACCCTTCTCTCTATTTTATGCATTTCAAACTTTCCATGATAAAAAGTTACATATGTATATATACATGTATGTTTGTGTGTATGTATATATGTGTACATACATATTTTATGTGTTTACATGTATATGTATTTATTTGTAAATATGTATTTATTTGTAAATATTTGAGTTGCTCCTTGACTTGCCAATCTCTTCAAAAGTGAACAAGATTTTCCAGAAACCATAGCAATATGAGAAGAGCCATGTAATTCTTTTATACCATGCTGGATTTGGAAATTGGCATTAAAGAAGTTCAGCATATTTAGAAGTATTAACCAACGAAAGCAATATATCTAATATGTGAAACAACCTGAGTAAACATTTTTATGCATGTACTAATGCAAATATGTTGAATATATATTATATGTATATTATAGATATAGATATAAATATATTGAAGAGAACACAAGACAATATGACAATGTCTTTTACTATAGGCCAAATCCTATTCAAATGAACTTTGGCAAGGATTTCACATTTTTTATTTCATTGGAATGATTTAAATATGCTAGGGATAAAAGATTTGAATGTCATTTGTAAATTGTGTTTGAGAGAAATAAATACATCATTTTGTTTATTTTGCTTTGGACTCCTGACTAATGATTGATGTGAAACTTCTGAGTATCACTAGGTATATTTCCCTAAAATAAAATATTGGGCAAAGTTTTTAGAAAAATGTCTAGAAGGAAAAATAAAAAGAAAGGGTGCATGAACAGGACATGATTGCCCAACAAGCCATGTGAGGCCTGTCACCATGATTACTCTTAAGTAGCTGCTGAACCACCCAAAATATACAAGTTCCCCCAGAAGAAAAACATTTGAGTAACTTGGGGTTAGAATGTTTATTGAAAATACAATGTGGACTGAGGGAGTTGGGAAGCCTGGATTGAAGGGTAACTGTATCAAAACATTTCCGTGGAGTCACAGCATGGTCATGTTTTTCCTGAGCACTAACTTTGGAACATAATACCCATGTGGGATGAACTTCACTGTTGAATCTTGTTAAACCACCACAACTACCAATAACCACTTGTTTACACATTTTAGAAGCCTGATACCAAAAAAATAATAAGTGTTTAAGAATGGGAAAATAATTGCTTATACGTGGAGTCTAAAAAAAAAATGGTACAAATGAACTTTTTTACAAAACAGAGATAGAGTCACAGACATAGAAAAGAAACCTATGGTTCCCAAGCGGGGGAGGGGGGGTAAATTGGAAGAATGGGATTGACATATACACACTACTATATATAACATAGATGACTAATAAGAACCTACTGTATAGCACAGGGAACTCTACTCAATACTCTGTAACAACCTATATGGGAAAAGAATCTAAAAAAGAGGGGAAAAATAAAAATAAAAAAATAAAAAAGAGGGGATATATGTGTATGTATAACTGATTCACTTTGCTGTACACCTGAAACTAACACAACATTGTAAATCAACTACACTCCAATAAAAATTAAATAAGTAAATAAATAAATGGAAAAAATATATAAGCAGAAAAAAAGAATGAAGGACACACATGAAAATTCTTATAGTGGGTTATTTCTATGCAGTCATGATTTCCTCCCTCTTGATTCTGTAGCATTTCCAGTTTTAAAAATAATGAACATGTGTTTCCTTTGTAAAGAGATTTTGTATAGACAGGTTATACATATTTAAACATACATATTAGATATATTTACATATATATGTAGACAGATTTTTTTTTATAGGAAAACTCGAGTGATACCTGCCATTATTTCATATTGGTTCAGCCTTTTAGGGGCAAAGAAGTTTCACCGTGCTATTGGAAAAATACCTTTTAGATAAGATGCTTCTTTTACTTAGGGAAGAACTGGCAGTGCTATCGTCTTCCCATAAATCTTGTGCTCTGTCCTGGGCCACAGTGCAGTATCGTGGCCTCTGCTGCACATTTGGTTTGCCATTAGCATCCATTAACCAACAGCTTCCACATTGTGGTATGCAGCCAGAACTCCTTCTGAAACGGAAAAATGTTGGCATGATGATGCGACCCTAGACTAAGTACTGTATTTGTTTCCCTTTCACATCATGCTAGCGGGTCTTACAAATAGATCAGAACTCTCATCAAGAATTAAGCATTAGGACGCTGCCAGGCATTCCAACAGCATTTGGCTTATTTGATTTTGCTCTACCAAAGTAATCAAAGTTATGCTAAGTGAAGTTTTTAAATAGCTTTATCCAAAAATCTAGAGAGAGAATTTAAACCAAGTGCATGAGGCCTCCTTACACATTATTTGCCGCATCCAGGACCAAAGCCAGAAATTCCGACCACAGACTGAGCAGCAGACCCCTACTGGCTGTGGCAATCCACACTCTAACCACTCCTTGAGGGGTCCCAGCCTCCCTCATCTGTTCCTGCCATGGCCACCAGCAGGAAGTGAGGCCACAGGCATCCCACAGGCCAAGCTGTTTCTCAAAAATCCACAGCTGTTATGAGGCATTATGCCTCTGTTTGACAGTTTGACCTTGAGCAATGGGCTCTCTTGAGAGCTATACCACGCAGGGCGAGGATATTACAAAAGGCTAGGACAGGCAGGTTATGACTTCTTAGGGGCTCGGTTTTGACTCCCATTAATAGTTCTAGAACTCAAACCAGAACCAAAACTTCTGTATATTTCCGCAGCTACTCAAATCTATAGGTACATGCATAGAAAATGATCAGAAAGTAACAATAGTAAAGATTGGGGGTGGGGGGGGCTTTAAATTTGTCTATAACTATCGAAGTTTTTACAACTTATATTATCTATGTAATTTAAAGTAATTTAAGTCCTAGAATCCTTTTGGGGGGGTGGAGAAAGATGGATACATTCACTATTTTGTCATTTTATAAGAGAGTTGCTCTGAAGGAGTGAAGGACAGGAGAATTTAAGAGACGTGAGGGTCTCACATTCTGTCCTTAACTATGGAAGTCTGGAAGCAAACACAGCACCTGAAGATGCAATTGGGATTTGAGTAGCTCTGAATAGGAAAGGGAACTTCATAGTTGGGGAAGGAACCTTGGAGACATGGGGTTTGATGGTCTATTGGTCCAACAGTTCTCAGATTGGATTATTTCTGTTCTCACTGCTGAGTGAATGTGAAGTGGAAGAAGAACCAGAACAAAGGGTGACCACATGACTGAAGGAAAGAAACGAGATCTGGAAGGGTGGACACACATGCTGGACAGCCCGTGGAGGGAGGAAGGCAATCTTGGGACGAGGGGTAGGGGACAGGTTTAGAACCGTCCACGACCATATTTTCTGGCTAGTTGCATTGGCATAAATAGTGTTCATTTTGCAGATTCAAGATCTTTCAGGTCGCAAGGAACAGGGCCACATTCAAAGTAGCTCAGGTAATAGGGAATGCACCACCTAGATTTGCAAAGACCATGAGAGGCAGGTGAGACCTTTGAGAAAGAACTTTATTGGATCTGTGTGTCAGCCTGAGAGGAAGGTGGCAGCATTTTACTGGTAGAAAGTGAAAAGAAAGGGCTTTCACTGATTCCCCACTGAGGGGAGATTTCAAAGGTTCTTGTCCTTGAGGAGCTCACTGTTTAGTGAAGAAGCCATGACGATGATTCAGTGTGACAAATTCCATAAAGAAGTGCAAAATGAGGAGGGAACAGAGGGGAGGTTGTGACAGCATTAGCTGGGCAAGTTTTTAGAGGACTTGCTAACTGGGCTGGTGAGTGTAGGTTAAGTGTGACTGAGGGGCATGGAGGATTCAGCCCGGGTAGGACAAGAACCAGAACCACCAAGATCAGAGATTCAGACTTGGGAACAGAGAGAGTTGTAGTGGTGCAGCATAGCAAAGAATAGCCTGAGGTCTGCTCAGAGGAACACCATAGGAGGTATGGTATATGATGTTAATAACGCCCACCGAAGAGACTGAATTAAAGAATCAATCTTACGAAAAAGCTGAAGAGTTGAGTCACTTTGGCATTTTGCGAAGCTGCTTCTGAACTGGTTCAAAGATGCTAACAGCAGAAGGGCAGCAAGAGGCTTCTTTCTCTTCTCCTTCTTTCCCTCCCTCCTTCCCTCCCTTCCTCCTTTCTTTCCCTTCTTCTTTCTTTCCATCATGAAGGAATTATTTTTCAAGAGAATCAAGAATGAGACTATTTCAAAGGGACCGTGACAGAAAATACAATGACCTTTCATTAGGAAATTATAGTCAGTGATTCAGTGCAGGAGGATGAGGTACTGTGTTAAGCTAAAAGCAGCAGAAGTTCACAGAAGGAACAGGGGTGAATATTCCACCAGGGAGAGAACAAGTCACTAAAATAAAATACCATAGCTATTAAATACATCCCACTTGTAAGTATTCAGAATTTCCAAGTAAGAAAATTGACTCCTTGATGATGCCCTTAAATTCTATTATTTTTATTCTAGGTACAATCTGACATGTTTAATAAGAAAAAAAGTAATGGAATAATTAACATGATCCTATTTTTATATACACAATTATATTTTCCCTTTTATTAAACTTTAAGATATTGTTAAAGACATTACTAAAATTGCATATATATACTCAGTGTCTCTCAGAAAATACAGTTCAAAGAATGGTGATGAGTCATTCTATATTTGAAGAAAACCAACTGTTTTTAGAGAAAATTTTCTAATGTATTTATTCATTTAGTTCATTTATTCTTTCAGGTTCTTTGCATGGTTCTCTTTAGTAATAAAGTGAAGGCAATTTATGCAAAGATTAATATTTTCTTGCTAGTTGTGCTGGCATAAATATTGTTCATTTTGCATATTCAAGATCTTTCAGGTTGCAATGAACAGGGGCACATTCAAAGTAGCTCAAGTGGGACTTCCCTGGTGGTTCAGTGGGTAAGACTCCATGCTCCCAATGCAGGGGGTCCGGGTTCAATCCTTGGTAGTGATCTAGGCGAGACAGCTGTGAGAGCTCCTGAAGAGAGATCTTAGTTTTCTGCCTAGGAATTGAACCTTGGTAGCCTGGATGAAAAACCAGGAATCCTAGCCACTAGATCACCAGAGGCTAGAGACTAAAGGGAACATGGCCCTAGCTCTTTCCCCTGTTTGAAAGCGAGAATGTTTCAAGGTGGCAAAAACTGTGAAAACAGGTACAAAGTTTATTATTAAAGACACAGCACAACTTATGGGAGAGTACACAGAGAAGCAGTTTATTTAAGACAGAAGCTGGGCAGAAATGCACACCTGGAGGAGTGTGGGCATCCTGAATGAGGTGCGCAGTGAAGAGGTGGTTGAAATCACTCATATAGGACAGTTCTTCCAGGTCTTTGCTTATCTTTGGCCAATTATCTCGTTTCTTTCTTCACAGCTGGCTGGTCCCAGGACCCTCTCCCACATCCGCGCGCAACTTTTTGCTAAGATGGATCCCACCACAGAGTCCTATCGGTGCAGGTCCACACTTATGGGGTGGCTCCCCCTCCCTTTTTGACCCCTAAGGAGCCTTCCTGCGGATATGCATACAGGGAAGTATTCCTTGACCTCAGGAGTGGTCATCTTATCTCTTTACTTCAGCAGAGCTCAGCTTCTGCCACTAGCTTTGTCTAACCCAGTGTCTGGGTGAGAACAAAGCTTCAGTTTTACTCTGCTTGACCAACACCAGTTGTCCAGCCCCGGGGCCCATCTATCCCCTACCTCTGTCGAGGCATGCTGCAACTAAGAGTCCACAAGCTGCAATGAAGATCCCGTGTGCCACATCTAAGACCCAGCGCAACCGCAACGAAGAGTAGCCCCTGCCCACTGCAACTAGAGAAAACCTGTGCACAGCAACGAAGACCCAACGCAGCCAAAAAAAAAAAAAAAAAAAAAAAAAAAAGACCCAGCACAGCCAAAAAAACAAACAGAAACAAAATAGCTCAGGTCCTAGGAAATGCACGATTAGGATGGGAAATGTCTCAATATCAAGGTGAGTAGGCTTTACAGGAAACCAAAACTGTATGAAAATCATCTGATATGATCTCGGAAGACACAGAAGCTGACAGTCTGTTTTCCCCTACGTTAGGGCCCTGACCCCGTGGATACTCAACCATCAGCGTCTCCTCATCCAGTGTTCCTGTCACTACTGCTCAGTCAACTCACTGAGCCTTGTCACCCTAGCTCCCTGAGAAGACTGAACTGATTTGGCCATCACTGTCCAGCAGAGGGCCTTGTGGTAGTCAGAGTTCTCTGTTGCATGTAATAAGCTGCGTCATTTTCTAGCGCTGCCATAGCAAAGTACTACAATAATAGTTCTGGAGACTAGAAATCTGAGGTCAAGGTATTGTCAAGGGTGGTTCCTTCTGAGGGCTGCCAGGGAAGGATCTTTTCCAGGCCTCACACCTTGTCTTGTAGATGGCCGTCTTCATGTTCACATGGCATACTTTCTATCTGTATGTCTGTGACTGAATTTCCTCCTTTTATAAGGACACCAGTCCTACTGGATTAGGGCCCACCCTAATGACCTCATCTTAACTAATTACAGCGGCAATGATCTTATTTCCAAATAAGGTCACATTCTGAGGTCCTGGAGCTTAGGGCTTCAAAGCATGGATTTTATGTGGACACATTTCAACTGAGAACACAAATCCAGATCAAAATAGTTTAAGTTAAAAGGGGATATTATTTCAGCTCTTCAAGAAGGACAGGGGCTCAGGAACAGTGGGAACCACAGCCTGGAGGACCACCTTGACCACCTCTCATCTTTACTTCTATGTAACAGCTTCATTTACTTCTCTTTCATTACAGGTTACATCCACAAGGCAGGAGATGTGAGGACTGACAGCTCCAGAGATCCACATTTCCATCATCAGAGAAGAGGTGAATCATAGATTCTCCAGCCCCAAATTAAAACATTTCAGGATAAGGGCTGTGTTGGTCCAATGTGGTTTCAAAGCCCACCCCTCGACTAACTGCTGTGGTCACAGTTCTTTCCAGATATGTGTCACATGGTCAGAAGGACTGTTTCTCAAAAGAAGGAGGGTATTGTTCTTGGTAGAATAAACAAAAGACACCTATTACCTTGTCCCTGGTGGGTACAGTTCTCACAAAGGACCATCTCCCACACTGCTTCCTGCCATTGGACCAGGCCCCTAATAATCATCTAATCGATATGGCCATGGTTATGGTATGCTGTGAAACCACATAGTACCAAGCATGGAATCCTATATACAGGGAGCTCTTTAGTAGGGATATATGGAGGCAAGGCAGCCATTCTAAAATATCTGAAAATTGCACAGTGTAGCAGGAAAGCCCATCACATTAATGAATTTTATAAAGCCAGTTTATAACAATTGTTTTCTTATATATTTGTGCTTTCTACTTAAAGTCAAATGCAGAGGAAAATATCTTGGTTAATTGAGCACTGTACATGTAAAATTCTCTGGCTCATTCAGGTTTACCACATTTTAATCTTACTTATTCTGAAGTGTTCTGGTGACTTGAGATCATGTGTCAGGTAACAGAGAAAAACAAACACTACATTTCCAGAAAACTTATGTCCACACAAAAACCTGCACACAAAATGTTTACAGCGGCTTCAGTCACAGTTGTCAAAACTTGAAAGCAGCCAAAATATCCTACAACAGGTGAAAGGATAAACAAACTGTGGTCCATTCAGACAATGGAATATCATTTGGTTCTAAAACAAAATGAGCTGTCAGGCCATGAAAGGACATGGAGGAATCTCAAATGTGTATTGCTAAGTGAAAGAAGCCAGTCTGGAAAGGTTGCATACTGTGTATTCCAACTATATGGCACCGTGGAAATGGCAAAACTATGGAGATAGTAAAAACATCAGTGATGTGAAAGATAAACAAAGCCTGATGCTAGTTCAAGTGATAAGGATTTTGGTCAGCTGCAAAAGGGAAAAGAATCCAGCGTGGACTGAATTCAACCTTGATCCTTGCAGAAGTGACTGGGTGTTTAAAGGGAGAATGGTAGGTGGGGTGGGGGGTGGAACAGGGATGGTGAGAAGAGTCTGGGAAGCGAAAAATTACAAAAAGCAGGAAATGGGCTGGGTCCATGTGAAACCAACTAGGTTTCCTAAGTTAGGCTCCTCCCCTCCCACAGAGGCTGGGAGAAGAGGGCCGATATCTGTAGGTGTTGGCTGAAACAGTCACTTTTTTGGACAGCCTTGAGTTTTCTCAGGCAGGCACTTTAAGGAGGGGTAGGGTCATCCTAGGGATACAACTTGAGATGTTAGAAAATATGCTAATATTTATTCAAGTCTTTATGGGCCAAGGTTGAGGCCTAGTGGAGAAGAAGGCTCAGAGGAGCCTGGGTAGAATTTGGAGAGAATTATTGTCAGTGGTTACTAGAAGTTTGGTGGAGCGCAGGGGACTTGGGGGCAGTGGAATTATTCTGTATAATACTGTCATGGTGGATACATGTCATTACACTTTGTTGAAACCCAGCAAGAGTGAACTCTAATGTAAACTATAGGCTTTAGTTAATAATAATGTATCAACATAAGCTCATCCATTGTAACAAGTATACCACATGAATGCAGGAGGTTAACAACAGGGAAAAGATGTATGGTGAAGCGGGGGCTATACGGGGACTGTATTTTCTGCTAATTTTTTCTACAAACCAAAAACTGCTCTAAAAATTATCTATTGAAGCTCATACAGCTCAATATCAAAAAATAAACAACACAATCAATGGGCAGATCTAAACAGACATTTATCCAAAGAAGACATGCATTTGGCCAATAGGCATATGAAAAGATGCTCAACAGTTGCTAATTATTAGAGAAATGCAGATCAAAACTACAATGAGGTAACACTTCACACCGGTCAGGATAGCCATCATTAAAAAATCTACAAACAATAAATGCTGGAGAGGGTGTAGAGAAAAAGGAACCCTCCTACACTGTTGGTGGGAGGGTACAGCCACCATGGAGAACAGTATGGAAGTTCCTTAAAAAACTAAAAATGGAGTTATCATATGACCCAGCAGTCCCACTCCTGGGCCTATATCCAGAGAAAGCCATAACTTGAAAAGATACATGCACCCCATTGTTCATTGTAGCAGTATTCACAAAAGCGAAGACATGGAAGCAACCTAAATGTCCATCAACAGATAAATGGATAAAGATGTGATATATATACACAGTGGAATATTAGCCATTAAGAAGAACAGTGTAATGCCATTTGCAGCAATAAGGATAAGAAACAGATTCACAGACACAGAAAACAAATTTATGGTTACCAAAGGGGAAATGTCGGGGGTGGGGGGGGGAAGGGATAAATTAGGAATTTGGGAGTAACATACACACACTACTATATATAAAATAGATAACCAACAAGGACCTACTGTATAGCACGGGGAACTCCACTCAATATTTTGTAATCACCTGTATGGGAAGAGAGTCTGAAAAAGAATATATATTGATATATATTCTGAATCACTTTGCTGTATACCTGAAACTAAAACATTGTAAATCAACTATACTTCAATCAAAAATAAATTAAAAGAATAAAATTGTGATCGTAGTCAACTTATTCATTCTGAACAATTTAAAAAACATGAAAAAGAAAAAAAGTTTATTTTAAAAGGGAATTTTCAGCTTTTTTTTCATTTTGTTCATTAGGTTCAAGCGGAAACATTAAATTTGAAGTGAATAATACTAATGTTATATTTAATATAATATGTTACAGACTTAAAGATACCTTTTGGCATGCTTATGTGTAAAGGAAAAGTTATGATTGAAAAACCAATTGCTTCAAATTGAGGCAGGTTCATAACAAAACAGGGAAGGACAAAGCAAAAATAAGAAAATGCAAGCCCCAGGGAATGAGCAACTTGTGGCCTCTTTCACAGGACCCTGCCAGGGGCAGCACAAACCTCTGGGTCAACAAGATAAGAAAAAAAGAAAAGAAAAAGAAACTAACGTATGCACTCTGGCTTCTGTACATTGCTTCTGCATAGATAAACCTAGCTATAGGCTCCCAAAGGCGCGGGAACTGGTCTATAAAAGGAGGAACTCTCTAGTTGGGGGCTCAGTCTTTGGATGTGAATCCACTGGGCCTGTAGCAGTACAATAAACATTGCTTCCTGCATTGCAAGCCTCGGTGTCCTGCCTACCCCTACCGATCCCTCCAACAAAATGTATAGCATAATGTTAAAAATGTCTAAAATAAAAGATAGCTCCCTACCCCATACAGGTGACTTCTCTTAGGAGTTTGAAATCTCCCCAACTACCCTCGTTATTTTGGTCCTCACAAAATCTTTTTTCGTGTGTGACAAGCAGGGAAACTCTTATGGTTCCTGGTCAGAGTCAGGGCGACAGTGTTCAGCATGTGGTTTCCATGAGAAAACACCCAAAAGGCACCTACTCTGTGTTTGGCAAAGAGGTCCTACAGAAATAATATTTTCCCTCTCTCTCCTGTAATGAATATTGGAAAAGGTGTATCTTTATTTGAGGCAAAGTGTTTTAAAAACATGCTCAAACAAAAAGATGGAGGCTCTAAAAGAAAAAAGTTCTTTCCAAAAAATGAGACTGAAGAGCTGGCTGACTTCCTTCTTCGTTTCCAGGGACTACTAACTCTATTAAGGTATTAGCACACCCAGTCCCAGGAAGGCATAGTGTTTTGAATGAAAATACCCAGTATTCGGTGAACATCGAGAAGGGGGCCCTATTTAGGTAATGACTCAGATTAGATATCCAGCTGTCAGTAATTTTAGCGTTTGCTTGGTTTTATGAAATCTTTTATTGACAGGCATTCTAGTTCAGGCTTTGTTTTTTCATTCTCCACCTGTTTGTGGGTAGATTTTTATGACTGGTGTAGAATTCCTTCTTTTACACATTTACTTACATTTCATGCTTGATATTTGATGAAGGAAATTGAGCTGTTCTTTCTGTTGCTTTACGAGCAGGGGATCCTGGGGTAAACATTGCTGTGTGACAAACCAGGATCAGTAGACATACTACGGAAACAGGCTTTGAAAAGAGAGGTAATTACCTAAAATTAGATCAAGCAAAAACTGCTCTATTTGGTAAATCCTGTTGCTAAATGGTCTACAGCAAGCTAAGCACGAGAGAATACTGAGACCAAAAAAAAAAAAAAAAGTTTTTTTTAAGCTTTAGCAACAGGAAAATATGTCGAATACCTAGTGTTATCAAGTCCTTTCTTATTTTTCTATATTATTTTTCCAATTTGAAAGAAGACATGGGGAATTATAGAGACTGTTGATTCAAGGCATGGGGGTGGATGACCCTGTTTTTTTTTAAATATTCGTAAGTAAACAAGCTAGTCACTTTGAGATCAAGTGATGTTTCTGAGAAATTAGTGATCTTTTTCTAGAACTTAATGGACAGACTGTTTTCAAAAGTAACCATTTGTTCTAGTTGCCCTACTTTTGTTGTAGTCTTAGTATTCCTAGGAAAGGCTTTGAGGCATCATGGGGTTTGGACTTCTCCTAGAAGAGAGCCATAAAACAAACGTGGAACCAAAGAACCAGGTATCTTGGCAAAGTTGCAATTACAGCTCTTCCTGAAGTTCTACAGGAATGCCTTCTCCAGGGCTATGAATTCAGCCCAGTAGAACTTTGAGCTACACACTTTGCCTAGCTATCTGACACTTGTTGGGGAAATCTACAGGATGCAGGAGAGCCCAGGAAGTGGGGAGAGAGGACATTGTATTGTTTTCCTTTTCTCTCTTCCTTCCACACCCACCACACATAATTTGTATAGCACAGTCCTCTGGCTTAAATCCAAGTAAGAGCTGATAAATCATCCAAATAATAATTTTGAAAACTCTGTTTAAATTTGGGGAACTGCTTATGACATCGTGGTATACAAAAGAAGCAAGACACAAAAATGAACTTTGCTGGGATTACAACCATGTGAACATATGAACACGGTCTCCAAGACATCAGGGCAAAATGAAAAACACCTGATTTCTGGGGCGATTGTTTAAAAGATCTTTGAGCTGGGTTGCTTTAATCTTGCTGTGGTTGGTGCAAAAAGAAAAAGGCAGAGTGACATTCAAAATATTGAATAACCAGTATTGTACAGCACGGAGGCTGCTCCAACAAGCAGCTCCCATAATTACACAGGGAGCCAGATGGTGGCAGGAAAACGCAGCCTTGCAAAGCCAGGTTGCGCTATTTCCCTCCCGTCAGCAGCCCCAGCAGGATGCTGGTGGGTAGATGCCCCCCACAGTGCCTTACCTGGACCAGAGCAGGAGGTGGGGTGGGTGGCAAGCATTGGTGGACTCCGGCATCACCCAGTAACCAACCAGCACCGCAGTATTTCCACACTTTAACAACCGGTACAGCTCTAACAGTGCCCGCGAGCTGACAGGAGTCCTGATTAAAAATCATCCTGAAAGAGAGAATGAGATGATGTTTGCAAAGCCCTTATACTGACTATAATGGCCAGCACCTGGTAAATACTCCACACATACTGGCTGTCATAATAGTGCTACATTCCTGATTTCACTTTTATTTGTATTAATAAGCAAAAAAGCACACAGCCTAGAGGTTCCTGCAGGAGAGTATGGAAGTAGGGTGAGGCCATCACACCTTTTTTCTTTGTTTTCGTTTTTTTTGTACAGTAAGAGGTTTATTATCACTTTATTTTCCTCTCCCTTTTCCCCATATCTGCCAATCAGGTACTGCCTAGCTCAGCAGCCCTCTGATCTTTGGTGTGGAGATGGGAACAGAGAGGAAGAAGTAGCAAGGGACTTGAACCTGGAGATGCCGGTTAATGTCAGCATTGCCCTTCTAAACAACATTCATGGAAATACCTGTCCCTACACAATCAGGACAGGGACCAGGTGTTAGGGAACCCCAGTGAGGGTGCCACGTGCCCTCCAGAAAAGCAGACACAATGCCACAGCTGATCTTCTAACCGTCTCATCTTATACATGAGGAAACTTAAGCTCCAAGAGAATAAGTACCTTCCTCAACTTGATAAGTTACTTTTTTTTGGTAAATGCATTTTTTGTGTGTCTAGTTCATCTTACTTTATAAGCACAGACACCTGCTTCCAGGTAACAAGAATGTTAAGAAACACAGCTGAAAAGTACAAAAAAGGATCAGCGAGGGTCTGTCATTACATATAGTGCACAGAATGATTAGTGTTCAAATGAGTTCTGGAGGGGAACAGGCAGCCTAGGGACCCCCTCCAGCGACGGCAAGCCCAGTTCCCCCGGTGGAGGAAGACAACACCTGTTAGCCACGATCATCCATCTCGTCGTGGGGAGAGGGGGGTTTCTATACAAACCCAGGGTGGCCCATCCTCCTCTTCTCCCCAGGAAAAGGAGCCTTCTGAAGATGCCCACAGAGTCATGCACACGGCAGCCTCATCAACACTCACATCTACAAGCACCATCATTTCCAACAGAACGCCATGCTCTTTCTAGTGGCTGACACTGAGTGTGTTTATGTGCCAGGCATTGCACGGAGCAGTTTATATGGATTACTTTCTCCTATCCTGTTAGGAAGATATTATGTGCATTTGCAGATGGGGAAACTGAGGCTCTGGATAGATAGATGGGTGGATAGATGGATGGTGGGTAAAGTTGAAGTTCAAATCCACTCTTAACCATAAAATTGCCTTTATGAATGATGGTCTAAAATAAGATAAATTCAAACTCCTTCAGATCTAGGAATCAATAAATGATAAATATAAAATGATGATACCTAACACAACAATCTTATGAGATAGGTGCTAGCATTACCTCTGGTTTATAAAAATGCCTAAAGTATTTCCGGCTATTCTGATAAAAACCACATCCAGAAGGAGAAACAGACATAGACATAAGCACAAGATGTAAGCAAACACACATGCGTGGATGAAGAAATATACTCATAAGCAGCAGCATATTTTCTTTGTCAGCTTGGGCTGCTATAGCGAAATACCACAGGCTGGGGGGCTTAAACAACAGACACTTATTTCTCACGGTTCTGGAGGCTGGGAGTCCAAGATCAAGGTACTGGCAGAGACGGTTTTTTGTGAGGGCTCTTTTCTGACTGGCAGACAGCTGGCTTCTCCCTTTGCGCTCACAAGGCCTTTGCTCGGTACCTGCAGGTGGAGAGTGAGACAGCTGCAGACCCTTCTTTTAAGAGCAGTATTCCCATCACGAGAGCTCTGCCCTTATGAGCTAATTTAAACTCAGATACTCTGAGAGTTGCTTCAGTAACCAGAGGGGGAAAATTCCCATTATAAACAGGTACTTGTTTTGCAGACAAAAGAGTATTTTCCTTGGAACCCCTTACTAAGACACAATTCTATGAGAGAGGTATCGTTCATCCCATATTACAGATGAAGAATCTGGGACTCAGAAAGTTAAGTAATTTATTCAATTGTTTTCAGCGCTTGCCAAGTTCAGGTGACCCCCTTCTATGGAATAGGCATACTTCGATTCCCTCTCTCTCCTAAACTTTTTATTATGGAAAAAATTCAAATTACACATATACTGGGAGAAAGTAGAAAAAACCTCCATATTCCCATCACCCGGATACAACAGTCACCAATTCATGGTATCTCTTGTTTCAACTATGATTCTTTTTAACATTCAATGAGATGGAAGTTTCTTCACAATGATAAGTAGCAACCAGACAAATGGGTAGTGTATTATGCCTTTTATTTTCTATCTCAAACAAGTTGCTCAACAAAATCTAGGCATATCTATATAACATTCCAGCCCCTTGCTGTAAGATGAATTTTTCATATGTCTAAGCACTGGGAATTCCCCAGGGGTCCAGTGGTTAGGACTCTGTGCTTCCACTGCAGGGGGCATGGGTTTGATCCCTTGTTGAGGAACTAAGATCCTGCATGACTTGCAGTGCAGCCAAAAAAAAAAAAAGTCAAAGCACTTCAGGGACTCTGCTTATTTGTTCTTAGGGGCAGATACAGAAATGCTGCTTGTGACCCATAGCCAAGCTCTGTGGGGAGGGCAAGGTGCCAGCTTCAAAAAAAGGAAGGACTGGGACTTCCTAGGTGGTGCAGTGATTAAGAATCTGCCTGCCAATGCAGGGGACCCATGTTCAAGCCCTGCTCCAGGAGGATCCCACAGGCCACGGAGCAACTAAGCCCATGCACCACAATTATTGAGCCTGTGCTCTAGAGTCTGTGAGCCACAACTATTGAGCCTGTGTGCTGCAGCTACTGAAGCCCATGTGCCTAGAGCCCGTGCTCTGCAACAAGAGAAGCCACTGCAATGAGAAGCCTGCGCACCAAAATGAAGAGTAGCCCCTGCTTGCCACAACTAGAGAAAACCCGTGTGCAGCAATGAAAACCCAAAGCAGCCAATAAACAAAATAAATAAATAAATTTATTTAAAAAAAAAAAAAGGAAGGACTCAATTCCCTTTGATGACCTCTCCTGAGGCAGTTAATGATGGCCATGTAACAGTCAGACATAATTCTAAATGAGTATTTCAAACACTTTTGGGGGATACTTTCTTATTATTCTTTAACAGAAACATTAAAACAGTAAGAAAGTAATTTTCAGACATAATTCAGCACAGGAATTTGGTGACTATTAACCAATCTCTTTTCTTACTACAATATGTATAATTTATCTTCTGAAAAAGATGTATTACTATGACTTGATACCAACCTACAACAGTCACAATTTGTTCATCCTATTTGTTCTTCACAAGAAGGAAAAAAAAACATTAACTGTAATTTATGAGCCTATAAAGGAGCATTTGACCAAAGGTCTTCCAGACCAAAAGCTTCACTCAGCAAGCAAATGGCACAGACACAATTGGAAGCTAAGGCCCATCTGTCTCATCTGTGTATCATTCAGCTTTGCTATAGTAACAAATGACCCCTGTAGAGGAGGAAAAACTTTTCTTCCACCCTCTTATGTTATGTCTCTGTGGCATGTGAATTAAACTGACAAAAGATAGATTCATAGGAGGAAAAAAAAAAGTCTACTTATCTGTGTAACACAAAGGATTGGTTAGAATTTGGGGCTTATATACCATATTAATAGGTGAAAGAGAGGGGAAGAAACACATTTATGGGAAAGCAAATGACTTTTTTGAAAGATGAAGAGTTTTTAGGAGAACAAACAAGAGATGAAATATTGGCGATAATGTTTGTCTATATAGGCATGAGTGGTCTTTCCATACCCTTCAGGGCCATAAAACTCCCCTGGAAAAGGGATTTAGGGAAGGTTTTTTTGTTTGTTTGTTTCTTTTTTAATACAAATACTTGCTTGTCTTTTTTATATAAATTTATGTATGTATGTATGTATTGACTGCGTTGGGTCTTTGTTGCAGTGTGCGGGCTTCTCATTGTGGTGCCTTCTTTTGTTGCAGAGCATGGGCTCTAGGCGCGCGGGCTTCAGTAGTTGTGGCTCGTGGGCTCTAGAGCAGGCTTAATTGCTCCATGGAATGTGGGATCTTTCCAGACTAGGGACTGAACCCATGTACCCTGAATTGGGAACAGGGCAGGTGGATTCTTAAGCACTGCGCCAAAGGGAAGTCCCGTTTGTTTTCTAATTGGAGTATAATTGACTTACAACACTACATTAGTTCCAAGGGCACAACACAGTGATTCAAAATTTCTATACATTACAAAATCATCACCATGATCAGTCTAGTTACCAGCTGTTCCCATACAAAGTTATGACAACATCGTTGACTATATCCCCATGCTATACATTTCATCCCTGTGATTCATTTATTGTATTTGGGGAAGGTTTTTATTTGTGTTCTCCCTTCGAGAAGTAGATCTGCCCTGAAGAGGAAATAAGGCAGCCTTATTTCCCAGAAGTTGCTGCTTTTAGTCAGACGTGTCTTTTCTTTTCTTTTTTCCATCTGTTGACTTTCAAATGTCTTCAGCTTAAAATAACCTTTATAACAACCCTGGGGTTCTAAGTTGGTTCCCACACCCCCCCGAATCTTGGTAGCTTATAACAACAAAGATGTTCTTCTCAGTCATGTTACATGATATCTCTCCTCCACGTCTTTTCTTCACCCCAGGATCTGGTCAGAAGGAGCAGCCCCTATTGGGAACATGCCGTTTTGTTATGGCAGAAGGAAAACAAGTGGCTGAAACCTGCAATGCCTCTGAGAGCTTCCATTTGGAATAGGTGTTTGTGACTACTGCTCACAGTCCATTGGCCAAAGCAAGCCACACAGCCAAGTCGGATAATAATGAGACAGAGAGAGTATCCTCTCCTACAGGGAGGCCACTGCAAGTCACTGGGAAACTGGAAAGGGACTCTTACTGGTAAGGGGTGTGAATAATTAGGAACAATACTATTCATACAGTTTACCAGAGTCTCTAAAGATATACTCTTTCCACTCCATTCTGCTTAGGAAAATTTCAAAGAGGAAGTAAGGCTTGAGTTGGATTTTCAAGGATGGTTCTAGGCAGGGGTGAAGCAGATACAAAGGCAGGAATATTTGGAAACAATAAACATGAAAAAATACCTAACCTCGGTGCCACTATCTTTCAGGAACCATTTTTTTGCCCATCAGATCAGCAAAAAATTAAAAGATTGATTATATTCAGGATTTGTGGAAGTGCTATTCACTCATAAACTGCTGGCAGGAGTAGCTTATGTGGACAGCAATATCACAATATCTACTGAAACTAAACATACAAATAGCTTTTGATCCACCGATTCCACTTCTAGGAATCTCTCCTACAAAAGTATTTGTTCAGGTACACAAACATGTATGTACAAAGGATGCCCAATGAACTGGAAAGCCAAATGGATGTCCATCAAGGTGAGAACTGTAAAATAAGCTATAGCACTGAAATACTATGCAGCCATTAAAAGATATATATATGTATATGTGTATACATATATACACACATATATACGTACATATATACATTTAAATATCATCCAGACCTTTTTAAGCATAAAAGGCAAGTCACAACACACAATCAAAACACAACATGAAAACTACAGGTAAGTATAAATAAAGTATTAGCAGGACACACATTAAATTGTCACAGTTGTTACAGCTGCAGCAAAATCAGTTGGGATTAGTGGCAACAGTAGCAGTGTAGGACTTTACTTTTTACTCTAAACACTTCTGGGTTGTTTGAAACTTTCATGAATAGAATATATTCCTGTAGTGTTTAGCATAATTAAACAAATTAAAATATCTAAAATAAAAATAAAATAATAGCAACTTATTTTATAATATTCATAAAATTCAGAAAAAAATAAAAAAGATAAAGTCACCACTAGAGTCATTTGAAAATGACTCTAAAACCAAACTCATTTGAAAGATTGGTCATATACAGGATTCTCTTGTTCTTCTAAGCTTCATTCTGAAAATCAGACACCCATAAGATAATAGTTCATGAAACCCACCTCCAAATAGCTTTAATCAGTTGACGTGATTTTGTTAGCAGCTAATAAAGTCCCATTTCAAAACACTTCTAGTAACCGCAGCTGATTGCAAAAGTATTGAGGGAACATTGTGATAGAAAACAGCTGAGAGGTGTCTAATGCAAGAGAAATTTCTCGACTGGTGTTTAAAAGAGAGTTTGACTAAAACAGATGACTGTACGGCCTGATTCAACCAATCACATGCGGCATTCCAGCCAAGTTTATTACCTGCTCAAATCAAATCAATAATCTTGGTTATATAAAGCACGGTTCGGTGGTTTCAATTGCCTTTTGTCATCAGAAGGACTGAATAGGAGCTGGAGTAACTAATGGAAATTCCTTTCATTCTTCATCAAGCTGAGTTAGAGGTTTCCTGAAGCCAGATTTTCTACCAACTGTATAAATTGTTAAAAGCCTGGCACCCAGAAAGCTATTCACTGCCATTTTCTTCCCTGATGCACTTTTCCTTAGACCTACACTGTTCTCTTCTTTGTTAGCACTGTTACATTATTCATTTTAAAAGTTCCATTCATTTTATAAGTGTCCTGGGGCTAGGATGCTTCTTCAATCCACTTTCTTCGGAGGGCTATCTCATTACCCTATTTATGCCTCATAATGGCAAGAAATCGTCCTTAATAGTACCAGGTAACAAATCCAATATTACCAGATTTTGAGGTGCTAGGTACTCCTGTGATCTTTAGAAAACACCCAGCACTGTCCGCATGAAGAAAAGGAAGCCCAGGGAGACTGGGTAACTTATCCACCTCATGGTGTAACAGAGAAGAGCTAAATCAGGCTCCATGTTCAATCTGTTTCTTTGACGTTAACCTTTGCTTTCTGCTGCTTTTGTTATTATAAACATACATGATGGCTGCCCCTCTGCCTGAATGTTAAACTGAAGTGTCTCTGTTCAGCTCACAGGCAGACAATCTGCCCTGCCCACCTGTAAATGGCTGCAAGAAAGAAGAAATTAACACATCCCCTCACCAAGGCTGGTCATTCCCAGAGATGTTTTGCAAGACTGATGGCCCTTTTACTTTACTTTCCAGCAGCCTCTCCCTCTCTATTCTGCCTTTTTACTTTACTTCCTCACAGCCTCTCCCTCTCTGATTCTATAAAGGAAACTGGCATCCAGGCCCTGATAAGATGGTTTTTTGGAGACACTAGTCTACCATCTTCTCGGTCTGCCGGCTTTCCAAATAAAGTCGTATTCCTTGCCTCAACACCTCATTTTGATTCATTGGCCTGTCATGCAGCGAGCAGAGTGAGCTTGGACTCAGTAACAATGGCAGCCAATGTGTGATGGATGTCCAACTTCAAAGTCATTCTGCCCCAGCACCACCTGGATTCTGGTTCAGGGCAGCCCCATACCTGGTTTGCAGTGACAAAAGCTGGCCCTGAATCCCAGCACCTGAGGCAGCTTTAAGTCTCTCTGCACCATAGATTAAAAGTAGCTTTATTAAGGTGTAATTTACATACCATAAAATTGACTAATTTTAAGTGTATGATTCATTGATTTTTAATATTTTTACAGAGTTGTGCAAACATCACCACAATCCAGTTTGAGAACATATCCATCAAAAAAAGCCCTCCAGCCCATTTATTGTCACTCCCTGGCCCCCTTCCCCCACCTCCCACCCTTATTACCAGCCTCAGGCAGCCACAAATCTGCCTTAGGTCTCTATAGATTTGCCTTTCCTGGAATTTTCGTGTAAATGGATTCTTACAATACATGGTCATCATTTTTGTCTTTCTGACCTCAAATATTCAGATCATCATTTTGACATGGCAGTGTATTCTGTTGACTGCTCTCTCTTTCTGCCATGTGGTCATATCTTGCCTTTTTGAGACTTAAGCTCCCTGTAGGTAGGTAGGCACAATTTCATACCCCCTGTAGTACACTCTCACAGTGTCCTGTCTCTTTCTCTTTGTTCAAACCACTTCAGTGCCCACCTGCCCAACTTCAAACTGCTGGAAACTTTTTTCTTTTTTTGTTTTTAAGAATATGTTAATCTTGGTTTTTTAATTAATTAATTAATTAATTAATTGGCTGCATTGGGCGTTCAGTGCTGCACACGGGCTTTCTCTAGTTGCGGCGAGTGGAGGCTACTCTTCATTGTGGTGCGCAGGCTCCTCGTTGCTGTGGCTTCTCTAACTGTGGAGCACAGGATCTAGGGGCATGGGCTTCAGTAGTTGCGGCACATGGGCTCAATAGTTGTGGCTCATGGGCTCTAGAGCACAGGCTCAATAGTTGTGGTGCATGGGCTTAGTTGCTCTGAGGCATGTGAAATCTTCTTGGAGCAGGGATCGAACCCTTGTCCCCTGCATTTGCAGGTGGATTCTTAATCACTGTGCCACCTAAAGTCCTCCTTTTCCTTTTTAAGTGGAGGGCTGTCTGGCTATGCTTACGGCAGGGGCAGGGAATTAGCTTCCCCTGGAAACAGCCTCAACCAATGGCTGACTGGACTAAGTGTATAAATACCCCAAATCTCCCACCTCTCAGGAGCCCTTGGAGGTATGTGCTGTGCAAAGCACACTCTCAAAAAGTTTCCCTAGAGAGACCAAACTCTCCTTGTCCACAGCAGCTCCTGGCCTGATTGCTGACCTCACACTGGCTGCCTTTCCTTCTGGTTTCACTCCCCTACTCCCCTTCCACTGTTTTCTTTTGCTCCAAAATAAACTATTTGCACTGGGATCTTTGTCTCAGTGTCTGATTCTGAGGGAACCCAAATTCTGAATCTTCCCACCGTGTACTCAATACATGTTGAGCCCAGTGTAGATGTCTGTTCCATCCTGAACTTCCTATTTTGCTACTTTCATCACTTAATCTCTGTTACATAATAGCTAACTGATATAGGGTGTCTGTAATAAAAAACAGATAATAACAATTGTTGGCAAGGATGTGGAGAAATTTGAGCCCGTATATACTTGTAGGAATATAAAATGATGCAGCCACTGTGAAAAAGAGTCTGAAAGTTCCTGAAAAGATTCAGTATAGAATTACCACATGACTCAACAATTCCAATCCTAGGTACATACCCCAGGAAAATGAAAACATATATCCACACAAAAACTGGGACAAGCAGGTTCACAGCAGCATTATTCATAATAGTAAAAAAGTGGAAACAATCCAAGTATCCATCACCTGATAAATGGATAAATGAAACCTATTATATCCATACAATGGACTATTAGCTATTAAAAAAAATGAAGCACTGATTCATGGAAGTACAGCATGGATGAACCTTGAAAACAGTATGCTACGTGGAAGAAGCTAATTGTAAAAAGCCATAGATATATGGTTCCATTTATATGAAATATCCAGAACAGGCAAATCTATAGAGACAGAAAGTAGCTTTATGGTGGCCTAGGGTTGAGGGAGTGCAGACAGAGAGTTTGGGAAATGCTGACTGAGGGTATGGTGTTTCTTTGTGGGGTGATGAGAATGTTCTAAAATTGACTGTGGCCATGGTTGCACAACTATGTGAATACAGTAAATTCACATTGAATTGTATACTTTAAATGGATAAATCTTATAGTATGTGAATTATATTTCAATACAACTTTTTTTTTTTTTTAAACACTAAGAAGTGTGGTTATTTAGGAAATCGCCCAGGCCACCCTCCACTTATATTCACAAACATGCCTTTGTATCTCGGCCCTCAGATTTCTGGCATCAAGATAAGGTGGAAAATATGTACATGAAAAGATGTTCCACATCATTAGTCGTGACTGAAATGTAGCTTAAACCACAATGAGATACTACTATGCACCTATTAAAATGGCTAAAATTAAAAGACTGACCATACCAAGTGTTGATAAGGATGGAGAGGAAATAGAGCCCTCATGCACTGCTCGTGGGAATGTAATGCAAGTTTGGAAACACATTGGGAATGTCTTAAAAAGTTAAACAGACACACCAGTCATGCGATCTAGCCATTCCAATCATAGCTGTTTACCCAAGAGAAAAGAAAATATATGTCTATACAAAGACTTGTACATGAATGTTCATAGTACCTTTGTAAGAGCCTCAAACTGGAAATAGCGTGCTGTGTCCTGCATGTCTGTACACCCACAAGATTAAGGCCTTTGAGAGGTAATTAGGTTCAGATGAGGGCACGAGTGTGGAGCGCCCATCGTGGGATTAGTGCCTCTATAAGAAGAGAAAGAGAACAGAGCTCCCTCTCTCTGCCCATGAGGACACAGGAGAGGGTGGCCCTCTACAAGCCAGGAAGCGAGCTCTCACCAGAACTAGGCCATGCTGGCACCCTGGCCTCAGACTCCCAGACTCCAGAACCATGAGAAATAAAGGCTTGTTGTTTAAACCACCCAGTCTGTGGTACCTTGTATAGCAGCTGGAACTAAGACACAGCCCAGTGAATAAAAAATGGGTCAACAATTTATGGTACATCTACACAATGGAATACTACTTAGGAATTAAAAGGAATAAACTACTGATACCCACAACACCATGGATGAATCTCAAAAAAATTATGCTGAATGGAAGAAGCTAGACAAAGAAAAAGTACTGTTGCAGAAATTGAGTCAGTCTGTCAAGAAACCAAGCACCACACTCGGAGAGTTGGAGAACTCAGGTTTATTAAGCTGGCGGTCCCAGACGAGCTAACGCTCTAAAGTTCTGGGGCCCCGAGCTCAGGGTGAGCTTTACTTTTATAGGGGTCAGTGCACATGGTTACAGTTAGCACTGGTTGATTGTTTACCTGGTTACTATAGGTTATGGGTAGTTACAGAGTGTGGGAGTTGCTATGGGTTACATGCAGGGGGTTTCCAAATCGAAACTTGCAGGAGCAGGAACAGAACATTCCATACTTATCAGAACATCTTAAGGTTACAGTTGATTGCTAGGTCATCTTGTTCTTATCTCAGTGCAGCAAGCAGATTTTACAGAAGCAGAGCAAGCATGAAATTATTTCTAGCTGAGTGCAAACTTCTAATTTTCCTCTTCAGTACAGCTGTATGATCTCACTCATATAAAACCAGAAAATGCAGACTAAACTATAGTGACAGAAAGCTGATCAGTGGTTGTCTAGGGAAGCTGGGTAGGATGGGAGGAGAGAGAGATTAAAAAGGGCATCATGAAAGACCTTGGGTGTGATGGAGATGCTCACTATCTTGACTGTGGTGATGGTTTTAGGGATACATACAGACATATACACATATGTAAAAACTTATCAAACTGTACATTTCAAATATGTGCAGTTTATTGTATGCCAATTATATCTCAATTAAAAAAAAAAGATACGATCTCCAAGCTCTGGCTAGTTTACTATAAAATATGCTAACCATAATCCTAGATTTCTATATTCTATTTTTCAGGATGAATTTAACTATACTGTTGAAAAACAGAAAACCAACCTTCAATACCTACATTTTTTAATCTATCTTCAGCTTCCCACCTGGCTCTCGGGTCTGCTAGCTCCTCTGATTCTGGCATGTGTTGCAGCCACAGGCAGGAGAGTACCTTTCCCTGAGCTCCAGAAGAGCCCCACCAGCTGGGCTACTGCACGGTCCCCTTCTGCAAAGAGCTTCTAGGCTAGAAAGGGAGGCTGACTGGCAGTTACAACACAAATAACAAATACAATGATAGAGCTCTAGAGGCACACAGCCTGGGCCCTGACTCACCCTCCAGGCCTGGAGGAAGGCTCTGAAGAGGAAGTGATATCAGAACTGAAGAGTAGGAACAGGTGAGGGAGGAGGCAGGGAGAGCTACGCGGGGTGCAACAGGGCCAGAGCAGAGAGGAAGCACAGTGGGTTTGGGGGCACGCAGGCAGTAGCTGAGACTGGTTGACAGAATGAGGCAGATGGGATGGGGGTGAGGATGGGGGGAAGAGAGCAGTGGCAGCAAGAGAGGAAGCTGAAGAGCTGAATGCCCTGGATCAGAGGGGTTCTGGGGACCCACTGAAGATCTTTAGGGGAGACCTATGATCAGAGTTTCAACTTAGAAGCCAACTTTGTTGTGGACAAATGCAAGGATGGTTTAAGTAATTCCAGCTGAATATACCCCGTCTTACATCTCCGTAAGGCCTTCATCACTGCCTGTATTAGTGTTCTGTTGCAAATTACTATACACGTCATGGCTTCAAACAACACACACATTTATTAGCTCACAGTTTCTAAGTCCAGGCTGGTTTAGCTGGGTCCTCTGGTCAGGGTCTCATAAGGCTATGCTGAAGGTGTCTGCTGGGTTGTATTTCCACCTGGAGCCTCCACTGCAGGCGAATCCACTTCCAACTCATTCAGGTTGTTGGCACAATTCATTTCCATACTGAAGTCTCTGGCTGGCTTTTTTGCTGGCTGTCAGCTCAGGTCCTAGAGGTTACTTGCAGTTCCCTGCCCCATGGACTTCCTCCACAGGGCTTCTCCCTTCATCAAACCATTAAGAACAACCTCTGTAGTTCATGCTGGCAAGATAACACCATATATATATATATATAATATATATCTGTATATATAGTCATATAATTGTACTATATATCATAAAGTAACCATGGGAGTGACACCCTACCACTTTTGCCATATCACATAACCTAATCATGTGTGGTTATTCTATTGGTTAGAAGCAAGTCAAAGGCCCTGTCCATCATCCATCAAGGGGAGGGAATTACACATGGCTTGAACTTGGGGCGCCCCCTGGAATCTGTCTGCTGCACTGCCCAAGACGTAAGAACTTTCAGCATCAGGCTCCTTGTCCAGCACAGAGCTCGGCAGGGAGAGAAGTGTATAGCTTCATAGCTCTTTGCTGCCACTTCCAGACCTTTCTCCTCCACCCTCCAGTAAGAATATCGCTTCTTCAAACTCCACCACTTGTCTCTGTCCACCCTTTTTTTTTTTTACTATTATTTATTTATTTATTTATTTGGCTGCACTGGGTCTTAGTTGTGGCATGCGGGGTCTTCATTGTGGCATGCGGGATCTTTAGTTGCAGCATGTGGGATCTACTCCCCTGACCAGGGATCGAACCCGGGCTCCCTGCCTTGGGGGTGTGGAGTCTTAACCACTGGACCACCAGGGAAGTCCCTGTCTCTCTACATCCTTGTTCTCGCTGTTACTACCACAGACCTCCAGCCAAGGTGGGTCCCAAGCCCACTCTGGGCAGCCCTGGGGTTGCAGAGGGAAGCTCTGAGCACTTCCTCTTCCACAGGACCTCACACAAAGGAGGAGAAGCAATTCTGTACATGAAGTATCTTTAGGAAAAGAGAATGGATACCACCAGGTGAAAAAGAGGGAGTGGGGTGGAGAGAAATGTCCATTGGTATAACCTCAGCCTTCCTATTTATGTTTTGGACCCAGCGTCCCACGTGGATCTTGTATCTGCTCATCCTGTTTTAACTCCCCCCCGGCCCCCGCTTTTCATACTTCTAAATAATATCCTATTGCTTTCCCTTGATTTTTCCACTTTAGAAATGATCTATCGACTTCTTAGCATAGCAATTGAGGGTTTGGCTTTTTCATACACTTTTTCCAATCCTTCCTCCCCATCCCACCCGCAAATAGCTACGTCACGATTTTGGGTTAGGTTGTCAGAATTTACTAATCTCTATTGAAAGACATGTAATAAATAGAAAGCTACCTGTACTCAGTGTAAAGACGGCAGCTAAATCATAGTGCACCATGGTTTTTTCCTGTATAAATTTTAATTTTCTTGAATTTAATAATTGTCTTGTTTTTGTTTTCATATATACCTATCACAAGTTCACCCCCACGTTTCATATCAGAAATGTAACTTTTATTAATTATCAAACAGATTAAATATTTTCAATTTGCTCTCTTGGAGCCTCCTGTTTTCTACACAGATGTTATCCTAGAAGTTCCCTTCATCATCATTCTGGATTCATGTTTTACTCTTTGTTTTGGTGAAGTACATTCTCCAGGAGCTTCTGAAAGTGGGCACATGGAAAGTACATTTCTTGAGACCTAGCACATTTGAAATAATTTTTATTGTACCATTACATTTGAATGCCAGCACATCTGAATATAGAATTGTAGGTTGAAAATAACTTTCCTTTAAGATTTTTTAGGACATTTTGGTCACATTTCCTAACTTCCAGAGTTGCCGCTGAGAAATCCAATGCCATTCTGACCTTTAAGCCTTTGAATGTAATCCATTCTTGCTTCATAAATGCAATGTCTTCTGTTAACTCTCCCAGAATATCTATCATCTATCTACCTATCTATCATCTATCTATCATCATCTATCCATCCATCCATCCATCCATCTATTTAAGACTTCCTTCTTGCAGCATCCCCCTCAAACTCCTCCCCCCTTTTTCTCTTTGTTTTGATATCTTCCTTTCCCTTTGGAAGCTTTCCTCAACTGCCTGGTGATCCCTAGCAGTCTTACAATATTTAAGGGTGGGGCCCTAAGAGATGGATGGAGCTCTGTAGTGAGTGGAGCTTGTTAACTGACAGCCTTCACCCTAGGGGTATCTGGCTGCCTGATTCACTGGGGCTCCCTTGACAGGTTCAGGGAAGATACTGTGCTTTTCCTGTCATACAACCAGGAGGTGATAGAGCTACTAGGAAAACCCAAAGCTTCCCACGGAAGCTCTATCTTATTACCCTGTCTCCTGGCTTCACTCTTTCCTTCTTTCTTTCTTACCTCCTAATGAGTTAGATAGTAGTAATGATGCTGAAAGCTCAGCGTCTCTGTACACAGGTGCCAAATCAAGTCTTGGAGACAGAGTTCGGGTGAAGTAGAAAAGGATAGCTTTATTACTTTGCCAGGCAAAGGGGGAACACAGTAGGCTAGCGCCTCAAAAACTGTACCCACCCCTCTGGGGAATAGGGAGAGGTCTTATAGTTGGGACCCGTGGTCAGGTGTATGCAATAAGGATCAAGGCAGTAACAGTCTTGCATTCTTCTGATTGGTTGGTAGTGAGGTAAGCAGAAGTCAGCATCATCAACCTTCAAGTCCAACTGGTCTGGGGTCTGCATGCTTGCGGGCAGTATACCATTGTTAATCATTAACTTTTTCCTATCTGGAAGGGGTCTCAGTATTTGCAAAAGAGCTCAAAGATATTGTTGAGTGCAACCGTTGATGGGGAAACAGGACCTTGCCCTAAGGCTGCTTTTGACTGTTTCTCTCTGGTCTCATATCCCCTCCCTTCCCTAATTAACAACTGCTTGAACCTGCCCATTGAAACTCAGGGAAGGTCATGGAGGCTGTATGAAGGCTGTTTCCTACAATCAAAGAAATGGGGGACACAGAAAGGCTTTGTGCCCAGGAGCCGCACAGGGCCCTGCTCCGTATCAATAGTAATAAAAATAGTAATAGTGTAGGGGAGGAAAAATAATTTTCCCCTACCCTTCCTAGTTCTCAGCTGGGACCTCCCCTGTAACAGAAGACAAATTAACAAGAGAAAAACAAACAAGTTTATTAACAGGTATACCTCATGTATATATGGGGGACACCCAGGGAAAAATGATTAGCTCTCAGAGGCAGCTTAGAATTTAGGCTTAAATACCGTCTTCGACTAAAGACAAAGAGAGAAGGGTGTGGAGGAAGCCAGTCATGGGGAAGTGACCAGGAAAGGCACGGTAAACATGAGTAAGATTTGTTATATAGATTTAAGTTGGTGACTTCTCCACTGATAAGGGTTTAAAGGTGTCTCTGGGGACGAACCTTTGTCCTTCCTGTTAGAGAAGGGAGGAAGGACAACTTTATAAATTTATGTCCTGCTTTTAGGCAAAGAGGGGAGGACAGAGAGCTTTTCTTATAGCTGTTTCTTCTCAGTTGCCTTCAGCTCAACATAATTCTTATTTTGGGGTAGCATGTTCTGCCACCCTTCAATAGCTAGAAGTCATTAAATAACAAAACGTGTGCTATGCTAGGGGCATGACATATATTAGATGCCCTTGAGAGCAAAAGCTCTTCTGTGGCATATTATCACACCCTAGGTGATGTTGGGGCTTCATAAAAAAGTAAAAGTACATAGTTGTCCTGACATATATATTGGAGACTTTTGCCAGACAGGACTGTGGTGTGGTCTAATACACGTCATCGAGGACAGTAAACTTGGTTTACTTAGAGGCAAATCCTTAACATTTTCTACTCATTAAAGGACAAGGGAGGGACTTCCCTGGTGGCGCAGTGGTTAAGAATCTGCCTGCCAATGCAGGGGACACGGTTCGAGCCCTGCTCCAGGAAGATCTCCCATGCCGCGGAGCAACTAAGCCTGTGTGCCACAACTACTGAGCCTGAACTCTAGAGCCTGCAAGCCACAACTATTGAGCCGGAGTGCCAAAACTACTGAAGTCTGCATGCCTAAAGCCCGTGCTCTGCAACAAGAGAAGCCACTACAGTGAGAAGCCCAAGCACTGCAACAAAGAGTAACTCGGGCTTGCACAACTAGAGAAAGCCTGCGTGTTCCAACGAAGACCCAACGCAGCCAATAAATAAATAAATAAATAAACAATTTTTTTTAAAAAAGGACAAGGGAAAGTAATAAGTACAAGATCCCTAACTTGGGGGCTGCTGATCCCACATTTATCATGGTAGATACTATATATTATTTCATATACTTTTTCTAATTATTTTTAAATTTCTAAAACTACCTTGAAAACTTTCAAAACTATAGCAAAGTTGAAAGAATTTTATAGTAAACACCTATATACCTATTACCTAGCTTCTACTACTAACATTTTACTATATTTTATCAATATCTATCCCTTTATCCTTTCCTCCACCCATCTATCACTTATTTTTTTTTTTTTTTTGGACAAAGTAAATTGCAAACATCAGTACACTTCCCCTTAAGTATCTAATTAAGCAGAGTTCAATATCTGTTTCGTTGTTTTATTTTAGTGTAAAATTTACTTTCAATGAAATGCAAATATTAAGTGTACATTTGTTATTTAAAAAATGTACACTTACCTGTGAAAGCCTAGACCCTTAAGCACCAGTGGGGCAAAGTTTAAGGTGCTACTTGCCTAATTGTCTTTTATTTAGACTAAGTGGCAGGGCCAGGACTCACCCCCAGGGTCCTACATGTAGAGTTGGATTCTCTTTTTATTTAAAATGTTTATATTTTGTTCATCATGGATTTTTTTGCATTGATTCTGGTTCTCTAAAATTGTATGAAAATATTTATCTTAATTATAGAATTTTTTGCACACCCTGGTGCCCCTTAAATTTTGCAACAGGAGTGAATACCTCGCTCACCTACCCTGCTAAACAGGCAGTCAAAGGGAGCAGGAAAATGTCTGGAAGAGGAGCTGAATCCACTTGCTGTTCAACATAGAAGCCAGGTGGTTCAATCAATAAAAATCATGGTTCCAGGTCCCTTCCCTTGGGCGCCTAATTATTAACCCTGAGTCATAAGCAAGGCACTCTCTGGCGGTGACAGTCACAGAACAAATGCCCATCCATGGCAACGTGAAGGAGACACCTTAGGACGAACATCTCCACGAGCTCAGGAAGGGAGGTGGGAGGGTCCCGATTCAGGTGGCATGGCCTTCTGGTGCGTCTCAAGAATTGGAGAAGGCGTTGGGGAAAGAATTTGTTTTGTATCTGTCAGCAGACCACCAGGGCTTGATACTGGGAGCCAACGGTGCCGCTCTGCTGGGCGGAGAGCCTCACCTGAGCTGCCCGCTGGGCGTGAAATTGACTAGGAGCCGGCCACGCTGGTCAATTTCCCTCCCAGAGGGCGCAGGGCGGCGGCTTCCCTTGGGGCGATCCCGCGCGCAGCCCACCTGCCCCGGCTGCAGCCTGGGCGCGGGAGACGAGCTCTGCGGGCCTGAGGGGCTCTGCGCTGCTGGAGCTTTCTTTGTTGCAATGCATTGATTCTTAGCAAACGGCTTTGTGTGCCCCTCGAGACCGCAGCTTTGTTCCAGGACCCGGGATCTTGATTTTTAGTGATTTCACAACCTGGGCCACAGCAGGGTAGTTTCTGTATGGTCTAATTCTAGGAAGTAGGAAATAAAAACGGAGCTCATTACTGCTGCACACACCTTCAGCGGTAGGGGGGAAAAGTGTATTCTAATGGAAAACTATGCATTGTCTGTAACATACCCTCTGCCTTATGGGCTTCTGATTTTTTTCCTTCTGATTCTGATTCTGAGCTATTTGACAACTCTAAGAGCTCCAGATAACTGGGAGCCATGTACATTTCATCCTAACTGGGAGAGGCCCAGCTGACTCCCCCCTCCCCAGCTGGTGGAAAAAAAACCAGTTCTGCTTTCTTTACAATTCATTTCAACTTTTCTTTTATTCCATGTACATTTGTGATTCTTGACTTCTTCACTGAAACAGCTGTAAAAATCTGCCTGATTCCCTTGTTGAATGAGGAGCTAAATAGCATCTTTGACACGTCTAGTTTTTTATATTTGAAGGAGAGTCACGGATTTATCTTTCCCTGAAATTTATCTTTTAATAGCCCCTACTTTCTAAGTCTGTCTGGGATGAGAAAGTAACACTCAAAATTGGTCTGTGTGGCTCTTCCAAGGGGAAAGCATGTATTTGCGGGGAGCAGGAAGGGGTGGGGGGGTTCAACCGACTATGTTCTGTGCACCTGCTACTTTACGAACAAAACTGAAGTGAATATGCATGCCACTCTATTTGATGTAGACAACCCATGTTCAGAGATAATTTCAGAGATAAGCGTTATTCAGAGATAAATGTTATTGGAGATGACTATTATTCAGAGATGATATTCTAAGATAAGTGATTTGACCAATATCACTTAGGATTTGAAGTCACATCCATCTTAGCCCCAAATTATGCCACACTGTTGCCATACAGTGGGAGGAGGTGGCCCTGCCCTATGTAGAGTTCTTAGGTTCGGGGAATATTTCTCCTCCATGTCCTGGGTCACAGGGATGCATGGGATGCGGGTCTGGCGTACTGAGGAACCAATTGTTAATTTGTTCATTGGAGGAGAGGCCTTACCAACCTCGAAAGGAGAAATAGGTGGGGCTCACTTGTTATTGCGTTTCCTTCATTCTCTCTGCTCCACCAGAAAAACCAGGCAGAACGTTGTCTGTGAAGGGCCATGAGTTGGGGGTTAGACTGTTGATGGGAGGAAGAGAAGGACAAACAGGTCTTTCCTTCAAACTGACCTCCCCATCAAAACTTGTGTAAAATAGGCAGTTGAACAGCCCAGCACCCAGTTCGCTGGGTTAACTGAACAGATATCAGGGGGAATCAGACTCTTTGACAAAAGACAACTGGAAAAGGTTTCTTTTGCCAACAAAAAAGGACTACGTTATGTATACCAGGAAGGCTTTAGATAGTGTTCTAGGTGGGTTGGCTGAAGACCTAGAAGGCCCTTCCATACCGTTATCACCATGGATCACAATATTTGGTATTTTGATTTTTTGTGTGTATTTGTAATGTGCTCAGGTTATTCTTGACATTAATTTCCATTTTATGCTCATTGCATACTTTCATATAGGACATAGAAATCACAAAGTAGCTCCAGCTATAAATAACTTCAGCACCAACTGTTCATTTAAGCATTTAAAAAATGATAGGGAAATTTTAAGAGTCCACAAAGAAATAGGATAGCAGGCCTGCAAGTATTTCCATATTCTGATCACTGTGCATACATTATTACTATTCTAAAAATAATACAAATTTAAAGGATATTTCTGTTTCTGCAGTGGGGGAAAATAGTAAAACAGGCAGCATAGTATCTGCAGCTTTGCATAGATGCTCTAGTGTCCTCTGCTGGACCCATTAGAGTACTGCAGGTGAGGCTCAACTTCATAGGGCCATGGACTCCTTTGGCATTCTGGTGATACCTATGGACCCTTTCTCAGAATAATGTTTTCAAATGCACAGAATAAAATAAAGAGAATAAAAAAGGAAATAATTATATTGAAATATAGTGGTGAAAATATAACGGTAGCTTAAGATGAATTTATAAGTTATTTATTTCTCATTAAATAAAAAGATCCAGCTTTGGGTCTAATCACCATAATTTCAAAATGCTGATGAGCTTAAGCAATATTCTGAGATATCTTTAGCAACTATCATCTTGCATGAAAATATCTGTGATTTCTATTGATGACAAAGTTTTAGGTAGTATGTGTATTCGTTTCCTCAGGCTGCCGTAACGAAGTACCACAAACTGGGTGGCTTAAGCAACAGAGACTTTTCTTCTCACAATTCTGATGGCCGAACATCCAAAATCAAGATGTCATCAGCACCATTTTCCTTCTGAAGCCTCTAGGAGAGGAAGCTTCCTCGCCTCTTCCAGCTTGTGGTAATCCCAGCCTTTTCTTGACTGATGGCAACATCACGCCAACATCCGCCTGTCTTCACACGACCATCTTCCCTCTGTGGCCACGTGCATCTCTCTCTACTTATAAGGACATCAGTAATATAATTAATATGATATGACATGATAGATCAGTCTAATTCAGGACACCCAGAATTCTATTCATGGAACACAGGTTAAGAACCTCTAAAAGTTATTTCCAGTTACTACATATTTATCACATTCGTACTTTCTTCCTAGGAGAATCTCAAGTTGTAAGAAGAACGTGAAAGATGTCCCAGCTTCCCAGAAGGGATAAGACTTACTCCTGTAGAGCAACCAGAAAGCAATATCAGGCAGTGGGAAACATTGTGGTTTGAATATCATACCTTACAGGCTCAGAGACTGCGAACTGGGAGAGGTCACATGGATGGGAACAGCTGGGCGTAAATCTTATTGAGGACGTGGGACTTGATGTGGGTTTAGGATGGCGGCAAGATGTAACTCATCAGGATGCATATCAGACCATGGAAAAGGTCTGAGCTAAAATAAAACCTTGAGAAAGAAAGTTATATATCACAAAAAGATTTAATAGTCAAGTAGCCTAAAAATTAAGTTTGGAAAAGCCTTCCAATTATAATAGCTTATCATTATAATCAAAAGTATAATTCCCAGAAATAAAATTGCCTTGTGTGATCAGAACTGACCCTTGAACAACTAAGGTTTGTTTTTGGTTTTCTTTTACTATTTATTTTAAGAACTTTGAGATATAATTGACATACAAGAAACTGCATATATTTAAAGTGTAAAATTTGATATATTTTTTCTTATTAGTAATATATATGGCAATCCCAATCTCCCAATTCATCCCCACTGTCCCCCCACCCCCGGTGTCCATGTGTTTGTTCTCTACATCTGTGTCTGTTTCTGCCTTGCAAATCAGTGAACAACTAAGGTTTGAACTGCACATGTCCATTTGCATGTACATATTTTTCAGTAGTAAATACTGCAGGACTATACAACCCATGGGTTGGTTGAATCTGAGGATGTAGAGGAACCTCGGATATGGAGGGCTGACCCTAGATTATAGGTGGATTAACAGTGAACTAGTTACAAAACTAGTAAAAAGTTTCTGCTGAAACGATAGGCAATATCTATTTCATCATTGACGTATCCCATGCAACGTCTTAATTTTCCTAATCTATACAGAGCTCTACAAGCCAATAAGAAAAAAGACAAGAAAAATGGTCAAGGAAGAAGACCTAACTGTACACAGATAGGAAATACAAAAGCCTCTTAAACATATACGAAAATGTTAAAACCTCACTCATAAGAAAAATACAAATTAAATTATACTGAAATGCCATTTTCATTGCTCAGATTGACACAGATCAAAACATTTGATAATATGCTGTGCTCATATCAGTGTGGGGGAATACACATTCTTATATAAGAATATATTGGTATAATATACCAGCGTAAGTTGGTATAATCTTCGTGGAGGTCAATTTGGCAATATTTTACCAAAATTGCAAGCACACTTACCTTTTGACCCAGAAAATCCACTTCTTTATCTTACAGATATATCTGCATACCTAGAAATTATTTTTGTGAAGGGTTATTAACTACTCCATTGTTTGCAAAAGACTGGACATGATGGAACTGTCCGTTAACAGAGCAGGTTAAGTAACCTCCGGCAGATCTATGCAATGAGATGCATGGCAACTACGTAAGAGAAAAGAATGAGAGTTCCTTAAAAACTGCTATGGAATGATTTCTAAGATACGGTGAAATGGGAAAAAGCAATGATGCACACACATTTTGGCTTATCTTATGCATAAAATATTCTGCAAGGATACACACGGGGCAGACAGCTGTGGTTGCCTCTACAGCAACTGGGGTGGGGGGCAGGGGGCGTGCATCTTTCTGCGCCTTCTGAATTTCCAGCTCCGTGGGTGCATGGCCTACACGATAAGCAGACTGCATTTGGGTAAGATTTTCCAATTACAAGTGTTGACATTAACTTATTCTGCTTCATTTATTCATTCAGCCAGTAGTTATGTGGCAAGCACAGAAGCGCAGTGGGAAGGCCCCGTGCTCTCCTGGGAGGGTTGCTTCCATCTACAGGTCTTTAGCGCTTCAGGCATCTCAGAGTGGACAACGCCCCACTAGAAACCCTCCTCTGACTCACGCTGACCAGTTCTCAACAGTGCAACCTCAGTGAGTTACGATGCTGTCAGTCTCCTCTGGGTCTCTCTATCTCTGTCTCTCATGTCTTCAAATGTCCCCTCCCCATAAGCAGGGAACTAAGAAAAGCAGGGGTTGTGGTGCAAAGTGCCATCCCAGTGCCATCCCAGTGCTTTCCAGTGCTGTTTCACAGCACCACGAACCATTGAAGGGCCTGACCTTGGTAGGGCGTGGGCAGATTTGCTTTTTGGAGATAAAGTTCTCTAGGATGGAGCATGTGAAGGCAGGGAGACCAGGTAGGAACCTACTGCAATTATTCCAGGAACGTTCCAGCTGAGTGAAAAGCAAGCACGTGTAGAAAAAGATGACTGAGGTGTTATCCCAGGTTCTCTTCATTACGCATCCCCAGATGGGGATCTGTGAAACTGCTCTCCTGCAGAAATAAATCAAGCAGATGCCACAACACCTGGGAAACCTTTACCAGCCCTGAAACATAACAGCAGAATTCCCCAGGCCTGCAGAGACTTGCCTGCACCATCATCCTGCCAGTCCTGGTCTGTCGGTCAGAGGTGGCCACTTGGGTCTATCAGATGCCTCTTGCCCTGGTGCTGTCAGCCTCCGCTCTGCTTCCGGCCCCGGGGGAGGGTGAGCAGCTCCAACAAGCCTCCTTCTGCTCAGCCCTGACAGGTCTCACCTGCAGCGAGCAAGGCTTGCCTCTTGCTTCTCACCTGTGGTCGGCTGAAAAATGGCCCCCAAAGATCTCTCCATGTTGCAGTCCCTGGAGCCTGTAAACGTCCCCTTCTTTGGGAAAAGAGTCTTTGCAGATGTGACTAAGGATCTTGAGATGAGGAGGATGACCTAGGTGGGTCCTAATTGCCATCACATGTCCTTATAAGAAAGAGGCAGAGGGAGGTTTGACACACAGAGGAGGAGGCAACATGAAGATGGAGGCAGAGGTTGGAGAGATGTGGCCGCGAGCCCTCGAACGCTGCAGCCACCAGAAGCTGGAGGAGAGGAGTGGATTTCTCCCTAGAGCCTCCAGAGGGAGCAAGTCTCCAAGATACCTGGATTTTGGCCCAGCGAAACTGATGTTGGACTTCTGGCCTCCAGAGGTGCAAGAGAAAAAATGTCTGGTAGGCACCCAGTTTGTGGTGCTTCTGTTGCAGCAGCAGCAGGAAGTGAAAGGTCCACCCAGTGCATCTCCGGAGGCTGGCGCTCAGCAGACAGCATGGGAGGGAAGGTTTACTGTCCCCAGGGGACCCCTCGACCCGCAAGGGGCTGGATAATGAACCAAGCAAGGGGTGCCAGTTTCCTCCTCCCTGGGTAGGTAGACAACTCTGAGATGTCCCATCTTGTATGGGTTTCTCTTTTCTTATTTCGCTTCCCCCATCCTTCACTCCTGCCTCCTGGGATCATATCCCATCAACTAAATTAACTGTAGCACACAGCCTTTGTCTCAGCTCTGCCTTGGGGGACTCTGCCTAAAACAAGCCTGCACCTTCAAGAAAAGCCTCATGGAATTTTTAAAAATATGAGATTAAAGGGCCAGCCAATCAGGGACAGTCTTATGAGCGCTACCAAGTGGGCAGTGTGACACCAACCACTTTCTTCTTTATATATATATGTATGTATATATTTATTTATTTATTTGGTTCTGCCAGGTCTTAGTTGCCGCAGGTGAGTTCCTTAGTTGTGGCTCGAGGGCTCCTTAGTTGCAGCATGTGAACTCTTAGATGCAGCATGCATGTGGGATCTAGTTCCCTGACCAGGAATTGAACCCAGGCCCCCTGTATCTGGAGCAAGGAGTCTTATGCACTGCGCCACCAGGGAAGTCACCAACCACTTTCTTCTTTACTCACATTCTAAACCAGTATTTCTCAGACTAGGGGTTTATTAAAAATAATTGGCAGAGTTGATGGAGGAGGGCAGTGCCTTCCCACACGCCCCTTAAGAATTAAGTTTAGCTATCATCACTGTTTTCATTTCAGTGATGATCTAAAATAAAAATGAATACGGCCAACTGAATGATGCCATCCAGGGAAGCACGGTGCAGGGGGCCTTTGTGACATGTAGATGGCTGTGACGGCTCTAGGGATGACCTGTGGTTACAGGTTTTACTTTTAATGCAGTTTCTCAGAGGAGTCTCAATTTTCTTTGGTTCACAAGACAGTCTTTTCATTGAAAGGGGTCCACACGTAACTCGGGTTTGCGAAACACCACTCTAACCAGCTGTGGTGGAACTGGGTGCAGTGGGTAAGTGGTTAAGAGCAGGGGTTAGGCCTCGGGTTACGTCCTAGACCCATTTCCTACGAGCTGTGTGGCTCTGAGCCAGTCACTCAGACTCTCTGAGCTGTAGCTTCCTGCGCTGTAAATGGCAGTGCTGACAACAGTTGCCCCATAGGGTTGTTATAAATCTTACATGAAATAAGGTGTATGAAGGGCTTCCTTACCACAGTGCCGGGCTTACCAGTGTCCTTATGAATAATAAGAGTCAACCAGTAGAAAGTGTAGTGGTAACAGCCACAACAATAGTAATAATAGTCATAAAGTAGGGAGAATTGACCTCCAGGCAAAGGAAACAATTTTGGGTGCCACGGACCAATGACCCTGTCGTGCTCTCTTTCCTCCACAAGGGGGCGCGGGCATGCGCTCCAAGCATTTGATGAGAAAGGCGACTCCGCTTTCCCTCAGGTAGCAGTTTTGTTAGGAAGGAAGACAGGCTCTCCTGGGCGTCCTTGGTCTGTACTCCTCGGGCCTCCGTTTTGTTCACTCTGGGTTCTAAAGGTCAGACTCGAATCCAAAACAACTGCAGTAATAAGAGCTGTAACTTACTGCATACCTGCAGGGCACTGTGTGTGCGTGCCTGTGTTGTCCGCGCTGACACACATATAAATTCTGTAAATTTAGTATATTTCAGGGTGAAGGATAGAGTTTAAATACTATAAAGAAAAATTGTGGAGAGAAGCAGATATTCTCATGATCCAAATATTTTAAAAAGTTAGACCTAGCTGAGAAGAAATTGTGCAAGGCTGACCTTGGAGTGTTTCCCTTTATATACACACACTCTCACAAAATCACACACACACATAAATATACCTGAAGGGTAGCTGGGTTCATCAGCACAGAAGTGGGGGCATCACAATTACCAAGGACTCAAAAGTCACCAGCAGAATGTAAATTGCTGCAGCCACCATGGAAAACAGTATGGAGGGTCCATAAAAAAACTAAAAATAGAGCTACCCTAGGATCCAGCAGTCCCATTCCTGCGTATATATCCGGAAAAAATAAAACTTGAATTTGAAGAGACACACGCTACCCAATGGTCATAGCAACATGTTGAACATTTACAACAACATAGAAACATGGAAACAACCCAAGTGCCCATCAACAGACAATTGGCTTAAGAAGATGGCATATATCGGACTTCCTAGGTGGCACAGTGGTAAAGAATCCACATGCCAATGCAGCGGACATGGGTTCGAGCCCTGCCCTGGGAGGATTCCACATGCCGCGGAGCAACTAAGCCCATGCACCACAACTATTGACCCTGTGCTTTAGAGCCCGTGAGCCACAACTACTGAGCCCATGTGCCACAACTATGGAAGCCCACACGCCAAGCGCCTGTGCTCCACAACAAGAGAAGCCACAGCAATGAGGAGCCTGCGCACCACAATGAAGAGTAGCCCCGCTCACAGCAACCAGAGAAAGCCCGTGTGCAGCAATGAAGACCCGATGCAGCGAATAAAATAAATAAATAAGTAAATAAATAAATAAATAAAAGATATATATATATATATGCACACACCATGGAATATTACCTATAAAAAGAATGAAATATTGCCATTTGCAGCAACATGGATGGACCTAGAGATTATCATACTTAGTGAAGTAAGTCAGACAGAGAAAGACAACTATCATATGATATCACTTATTTGTGGAAACTTTAAAAAATAAAACAAATGAATCTGTATACAAAACAGAAACAGACACACACGTAAAAACAAATTTATGGTTACCAAAGGGGAAAAGGAGGGGAGGGACAAATTAGGAGTATGGGATTAACAGATACAAACTACTATACATAAAATAGATAAACAACAAGAATTTACTGTATAGCACAGGGAATTATATTCAATAACTTGTAATGACCTTTAATGGAAAAGAATCTGAATCACTTTGCTGTACACCTGAAACTAACACAATACTGTAAATCAACTCTACTGCAATTAAAAAAAAAGTCACCCACCAAACCAAGCTTCAATGATTTGAGAATCACAGCTATGATTCTGTTTACACTTCTGGTGTGAAATTGTGGACCCTGCCCCACGCCAGAAGGGATGTGTGACAGCCCTGCTGGACTCCATAATTGTCTTACACGTGAGCAAAATGCTCTTTGTATTGTTATTTCCTAAAACTGCTTTGGATCAGATTAACTTGCCCAGATTTGCAGGCCCACTTCAGCTCCTGGCTGGGTGCCCTGGTTGACCTGCACAGTTGAGTGGTGCAGGGGGGCCAGGAACCAACACCCTGCCCTCCGATTTCCCTTGTGAAACCTTGAGCTGGGGAAAGGACCTGGCCTGAGGGCCTGAGGGCCTGGCAGCTAGTTTCTCCCCAATCAGAATAAAACCAAGATGACTATATTTCTTCATCTACATAAAAGAGCATAGAACAAGATGTCAAGAAACCCAGAGAAATTCTTTTGTCTAAGTCATTTGCCTAATTTAAAACATACTCATTACAAGCTGCCAGGCTGGAAATATCCCGGCAGCTTTCTCAGTTGCGTTTTTGATACGAGAGCGATTTTACTTCCGCAAGAAGCTTGAGATGGGCCCCGGTGTATACTGGCACTTCAACTATGGAGAGAGAAAGAGCTGTCAGTCCTATCTCTGCTCGAAGTAAGGCCTTGTTTTTGGGGCCTTAGATGCTGAAGGGTTTTTCCAAGATTCTTGGGGCAAACGTCCAGGCAGTTGAGTAGAAGGGACTTGGGTACACAAATGCACAGAAAAAAGACTGGAAGGAAAGATCGCAAAATATTAACCAATGATTATCTCTGGATGTTAGGGTTGGCTATAATATTTGTTTTCTTCTTTATGCTTGAGTACATATTCCAAACTGAATGCAAGGAGCATAAGTTACTTTTATCAGAAAAATAGTTTTTAAATTCACGTTCTTCAAGGACAGTCCCAGCTGAGCTGGACACAGGTGAGTGACAGATGGGATGGGGATGAGACCAAGACAGCAATTCATCAACACTCTTTATCCCAGTCTCAGCATGTGCCCAGCACGGTGCTGGGCAAGGTGGAGATGCCCAGGAGAAGCCACAGTTCTGCCTTCAAGGGGCGGGACAGAGATAAAAGGGAATGGACACTTAGTATTTACTAGACCCCAGACACAGTCCATTCATATGTTACTCCCTTAATCCAGCAAGGTCCTCTGGGTGGGCTGTTATGTTTCTCACTTTACAAAGAGAAAATGGAAGCCCAGAAGGTGAAGCAACTGGGCCAGGCAGCAGCAAACACTGCACCTCCCGCCCTGGCAGCCCCGGGCCTGTGAGAGTTCACTCATCTCGGGCAGAGGGGGCAGCGGAAGGCAGTTTAACCAGCCAGGCTTTGTTTCCTGCGGGAGTGCGCCCATCAGTCACTTACCAAAAGCAACCAAAATCACCTGGACTTTCTCAGGAGGCAGAGCCCAGCTGGAGGCTGTTACCTGCCTGGCAATTGCAGGCAGAGTGAGCTGGAGATGGGGGAGGGGCAGTGAGAGGTGGGACGCCCGCGTGTCCCCAAAGCCCTAGGAGGCACTGCCAGGTAATCCGTGAAATGCACTTAAAATTTGAAGACTGGCTGCCAAGTACCTTCTGAAACTTTCAAGTTGGACTTACTTTTATTCTCTTTGCGTTGTAAAGTCAGGCACATTGCTAATAAGCCTGGTAAAAGACTAAAGCATGCATGACTTTTTTTTTTTTTTTAAACATTAAAACCCACGAACCTCCCCGCAGATGTCAGCCCTTTAACCCCATTCAGGGTCCGTGGTTCTCCTTCTCCACGTGTAAAATCTACATGAGCAAATATCAGCTTACTGCTAAGCGTGGGCCCTCTGACATCAGCAAAGAGCAGCTGTGCTTCTGGGAAATTCAGGCCCTGAAGCCCTGCTTTTCTTACGGAGAAGCAGTAAGGTCACTAAATAACCAAATAACTCATCCCCGAGGCCGGAGGTTTTTCTGATCTATGAGTCTTTAAAGACTCTTCTGTGTGTTTCTCCTTTGTGGTGACAGAAGAGCGTGGGTGTTACCTCTGGGAGCCCATTGAAAAACTTCACTGAGGTCATCTGTGTGAGTCGGATAGGGTTGTCGTAACAAAGTACCACAGACTGAGGGGTTTAAACAACAGAAACGTATTTCCTCACAAATCTGGAGGCTAGAGGTCCGCGTCAGCAGGGCTGGTTTCCTCTGAGGTCTCTCTCCTTGCCTTGTAGACGGACGTCTTCTCCCCGTGTCCTCACGTGGTCTTCTGTCTGTGTCTGTGTCCTAATCTCCTCTTCTTATAAAGACATTAGTCATATTAGATTAGGGCCCAACTGTATCACTTCATTTTTTTTTTAAGAACTTTTATTGAGATACAATTGACATACAATAAACTGTATATATTTAAAGTGTACAATTTGATATTTTCTTATTAGTAATATATATATGGCAATCCCAATCTCCCAATTCATCCCACCCCAACCCCGTCCACTCCCCACCCCCCACTTTCCCCACTTGGTGTCCATATGTTTGTTCTCTACATCTGTGTGTATGACTTCATTTTATTTTATTATTATTTTTTACTGGAATATAATTGCTTTACACTCTTGTACCAGTTTTTGAGGTACACCAAAGTCAATCATCTGTATTTATACACATATCCCCGTATTCCCTCCCTCCCTCGACTCCCCCCCACCCTCCCCATCCCGACCCTCTAAGGCATCATCCATCATCGCGTTGATCTCCCTTTGTTATACAGCAACTTCCCACTGGCTATTTTACGGTTGGTAGTATATAGGACTTCATTTTAACTTAATCACCTCTTTAAAAACCCTGCCTCCAAATGCAGTCACATTCTGGGGTGCTGAGGACTAGAACTTCAACAGATGAATTTGGGAGGGGGACACAGTTCGGCCCATCACATTGCTGGGAGGAACAGAGATGCCGTAGAAACGCTCTGCTTCATCCTTTATGGATCAGGACCAGCCCATGGGAGGGCCGTGAGGAGGCAACCTTCCCCACCTATGGTGAGCTCGGGATGGAGGCTCCGGTGAGGATGCTCCCAGCCCTCTGCTCCCACTCACTGGGACTCATCCTTCCCAGAGCTCGGACCATGCTCTGAGGAAAGGGATCCCTAATCCAGGCAGCTCAGGAGCCCACGAGGACCCTGCAGATCCCTGTGACAGCACCTTGCCATCCTGGAAGAGGGCAGAGACATTCACACCTGAGCAGCCCAGGTGATGGGCGCTTCACCTGCTTACTGCCTAGAAGCAATTCTGTATCCATGGGAGTGGCGGGTGGGGAGGAGGGGGTCTTTCCAGGCCATCCAGAGTGCAGGGCACCATGGTGATCTGGAGACACAAATGCTGCCATGCAGAGAGGCGGAGTCAGGGCTGTCCTATCCAGCTGCCCCCCCTCGCTCTGGAAGGCTGCGGCTGGATTTATTTACTCATTCAACAGAAATCTGCAGGGGCCAGATCCGCACTGGGCACAGGTGCTTGTGATTCATTAACCAGCAAAACAGACAACAACCTGTGAGCTCATGGAGACCTTATTCCAACGTGGAGGGATGGAAAAGATGTGGCTGCAACCAGAGGTGCTTCCTGTGAAATGTCCATTCTGTCCTGGGGAACTGGGGACTCCCGGCCTCCTCTGCTGAGGGTTTCTGGGTGGTTTCCTGTTTAGCCCCACAGCCAGGGGAAATTTCTGCTTTTTGCTCTTCTGAACTCTAAGCTGAGACACGCACACACTTGAGGAGGGATTTTTCTGGTTAGAGGAAAGTTTTATGTCCTGTGTGCACTTCTTAATATATCCTGAAAAACTCAGTTCAAATGTCACTTCCCGTGAGAAACCTCGTCTGACCCCACCAAGCCCTCTTCTGTGCTCTTGCAGCGTGAATCACCATGCAGTGCAGTTGTCTGTCTGCTTAAGCTGTGTGCCTCCCCCAGCTCCCGGGTTCCACCGGGAGGGCTCTCTGCCTTCCTGTCTCCGTACCTGCTCTAGGGCCACCAGTGTCTGACACAGAGAATGTGCTGGATTAGTGACAAAACAGAAAACCAGGCGGAGCACCTCCACCCTGCCTTCGGTCTGGTCCTTAGGGTCCAGCACCATCACACCTTCTGATACCCAGACGGTGGATCTATGACCACGTGATAGTCAAAAAGTATAAACAATATTTTGAGATATTGGCAACAACTAAAGTGTGGTGTGAAAATCTGTTATTTCTCTCGGCACAGCTAAAACTCATCCCCCAAGTCGTACTTAGACCTTTCCCCTGGCAACCCCCCAGGCAGTGCAGGTGCAAGGTTCCGCCACCTCCCAAACCTTGAGGTGACCTGGAAGTCAGGTGCCTTCAGCTGCATGGTCCACCTGCATGGCGTCCTCCAGCTGCAGACAGAACTTGGCCCTTTTCCTGCTGCCCCACTGGGCCCCAGATGTGTAAAAAGCATTAGCCGCAGGTAATTATAGCAAACAACCTACGCCCAGTAGACAGTCCCTTCTCCCCAGTGGCCCTCCTTGGCCGCCCTGATGCCAGGGTTTGCTTCCTTTTCTTTTTCTCCTTTCTCCCCAGCACTCTCCTTTTCTTTTTCTCCTTTCTCACCCAGTCTCTCTGGTTTCCCCCTTCTACCTTTTCTTGCTCTCCTTTTCATGCCACGGACAAGTCAGTTCTGCCCCAGCCCTGCCCATCCCAGCAGCTCAGGTTCTCAGCCCAACATGAGGCTCTTCTTGGATAGACATTTCAACAATAGCAAACTATTTATCAAAATGTTTCTTCCAAACACAGCTAGAACTCTCCTCGATATTACCTTGGATGAATACAATTTTCTCCATCTTACACAACAGGGTCAAAGGTGCTTTGAGGAAGCTTGCTCCTTTGGGATTTTTTCCCCACTGTATGTACCCTTCCTGGAACAAGGATATGATCCGTATCCATCACTGTCTCCTCTGTTTCCTTGGCCATTGGCCTCCTGTTCATTTGGGGTGACCTGGTATAACACATCCCGGTCTCTACACTAAACACAAATACTTCATACAAGTAGGTGTATCCAACAAACGCAGGAATGGGTTATTATTAGGGAACCTATCAATGTATTTCACTGCATTGAGCCATAGTCATTTCAAAAGACACACCAAAAACATTTGACAAGTTGGATATTGTTGATAAACTCTTAGTAATCCAGGCACAGAGGCCACATTCCTAACGCTAACCAGGGTCTACCAGAAGCTTGCACAAACCATGACATGTAAGAGTGAAACTCTAGGACTTCTCTGGTGGCACAGTGGTTAAGAATCCGCCTGTCAATGCAGGGGACACGGGTTTGAGCCCTGGTCCGGGAAGATCCCACATGCCGAGGAGCAACTAAGCCCATGCACCACAACTACTGAGCCTGTGCTCTAGAGCCCGTGAGCCACAACTATTGAGCCCATGTGCCAAAACTGCTGAAACCCGCGTGCCTAGAGCTTGTGCTCTACAACAAGAGAAGCCACAGGATTGAGAAGCCTGTGCACTGCAACAAAGAGTAGCTCCCACTCTCTGCAACTAGAGAAAGCCCACGTGCAGCAATGAAGACCCAACGCAGCCAAAAATGGATAAATAAATAAATAATAATTTTTTTTTCTCTTTAAAGATGACAGATAAATCTTTTAATTGGCAGTTTGTACTTCTAAGATATGATTTTCATTAAGTTCGTTTCATACAGATGTTATAAAGTTTTACACTCAAAGAATTATTTTGGCGAATCAACAATCACGGAATCATGTGACTTGCAAATCTTCAGCACAAAGATCATTTTCTGTTCCATAATGCGGTGAATGTGTCAAAACATCTCCAGTCTTGGTTTCTTTTTAAGCACAATGTGGAGGTTCTTGGAATCCTTTCCGATGATATAGAAACTGATTCTGTAGCCCCAGGTGAATAAATAATAAATCTTTAAAAAAGAAAAGAGTGAAACACTAGAAAGAAGGGGTACCCGCCATCACCGCTTCTCTTCAACCTTGTAATGTGGATCCTTGACAATGCTGGAAAATAAGACAAAGGGGCCTGAGTCTAAAATGAGTAAAGGGGACTTCGCTGGTGGTCCAGTGGTTACGACTCTGCGCTCCCCATACAAGGGGCATGGGTGCAATCCCTGAGCAGGGAACTAAGATCCTGCATGCCATGTAGCCAAATAAAATGAGAAAAAAAATATTGTCACTATTGCAGGTGATGTGATGAACTACCTAGAGAATCCAAGACGCCGAATGAGAAACCAATGGGAGGGGGCTTCCTAGGTGGCGCAGTGGGTAAGAATCCGCCTGCCAGTGCAGGGGACACGGGTTCGATCCCTGCTTCAGGAAGATCCCACATGCCGCGGAGCAACTAAGCCCCTGCGCCACAACTATTGAGCCTGTGCTTTAGAGCCTGTGAGCCACAACTATTGAGCCCATGTGCTGCAACTACTGAAGCCCATGCACCTAGAGCCCATGCTCCACAAGAGAAGCCACAGCAATGAGGAGCCTGTACACCACAATGAAGAGTAGCCCCCACTCACTGCAACTAAAGAAAGCCCATGCACAGCAAAAAAGACCCAACACAACCAATAAAATAAATAAATAAATAAATTAATTAATTAATTAATTTAAAAAAAGGCACAAGCCTTTAAAAAAAAACTAACGGGAGGATTTGGGGAGGTTGGTTGTTGGACACAAGATAAACATAAACACATCAATGGCTTTCACATCCATTAGTGTGGGTATTTTTACAAAACAATAGACTATAACAAGTGTTGGTGAGGATGTGGAGAAATTGGATCCCTGTGCATTGCTGGTGGGACTGTAAAACAGTACAGACACTGTGGAAAATGGTGTGATGATTCCTCAAAAAATTAAAGAATTACTGTATGATCCAGAAATTCCACTTCTAGATGTATATCCAAAGAAGTGAAAGCAGAGACTCAAACAGATGTTTGTACACTGAGTGTTCCTAGTCTTCACAGCAGCGGTATTCACAGTTGCCAAAAGGGTGAAGCAACCCAAGTGTCCAATGACAGATGAATGGATAAACAAAATGTGACATATACGTACAATGGGCTATTATTCAGCCATAAAAAGCAGTGAAGTGCTGACACATGCTACACTATGGATGGAACTTGAACACATTGTGTTAAGTTTAAGAAATCAGACACAAAAGGACCGATATTATACGAGGTTCCCAGAGCAGTCGGATTCATAAAGACAAAAAGTAGAACAGGGGTTGCTGAGGGCTGAACCTAGGTGGGATTGGGGAGTTAGTGTCTAATGGGTACAGAGTTTCTGTTTGGAAAGATGAGAAAATTCTGGAGCTGGATGGTCATTACGGTTGCACAACACTGTTCACTTAAAAAATGGTTAAAATGGGCAATTTTATGTTATATGTCTTTTACCACAATTAAAAATCTATGGTTTCTTTAATCACTAACTATAACTAATTAGAAAAGTTAAAACGAAAGGGAAGCTACTCACAAGAGCAACAGAATCCATAATGTAACCAAGAATGAAGCCACCAGCTGTCCTGTTACAGCTGCTACAGCACTACACTCGGGTAAATGAGCACAGCTGAGCGCAGAGTCCAGGAACTCAGACGTGCCACTTCCAAGAATCGACCCTAGTAACAAAAAAAGTGGACATGAGAACGGGTATATATATATGTACAAGGTGGCTCACAGAAATGACATTTGCAGAAGTGAGCAATGCTGACAGCGATATGGGATAAAACCCATGGTGCCGTGAGTAAAGTCACCTCCCACTTTGCAGCCATTTCAGAGAGGAATCAGAGGTGTGCATTCCCACATGCAGTGATCTTAGTGATATATTGAGAAGCAAGTTTTCACATAATTCCTTGAGCATCATCTCATTGGTTTATCCTCAAAAGAAAAGCTATGTATGTATATTTACCTAGAGAGATAAACGCATGGAAAAGTGTCTAGAGGTACACATACTGGACTGTTGCTGTCATTAGTCCCGGGGGAACCTTCCTGTATGAATTTTCTATGAGAATGTATTCAAGTAGTATCTGTGAATTATTTTTTCTTTCATAAAGTAGGAAGAACTAGCTTTCTCAGTTCTGTGACAAGCTGGCCGTGTCTATGCACCCACCAGGTCCTCTCTGTGGAATCAGCACGAGGGCACCAGTGGAGGAAGTCAGGAAAACAGCTACACCTCCTGGTGCAGCCTTCCAGAAGAGGAGGTCTGCGTGGGGCTGTTAGGGGAAAACCAGGATTTCACCAGAGACCCTCCCTTCTGATACAGCAGTAGTTTACTTTGGGTGCCCCGTAACCTCTACTCAGTCATCCTTGACTTTGACCTTGGCTGTGCATTGGAAACACGTGGGAGAACTGAAAAGCTCCTGATCCTAATCTTCACCAGGGGATTCCCATTTCTTTGGTCCGGGGGTGGCCCCTGCCTTGGGCTGTTATGATGTGTAGCCCATCTCTCTGAATTCGGGGTTCCTCTGTTCTCCCATTACAGCCCTCAAGGTGTTATCTAATCTGGCACTTTCCACCTATGCAAGTGATATTTGAAACCAAAGGAGAGGTTTTTTTGACATTTGGCCTAACTGGTTTCTGCTTGTCACTCTATCCCACTGAGATGTATTTTTTAACTTTTTCCATTCACTGAATCTTTCTGCATCTCCATCACCACGATGGGACATTTTCTCTGTCTCTCAGGCACAGAAGCCTCACCCGGGCCAACCTCTCTTTCAGCTGGGTCCTTGGAGGAAGGCATGGTTTCTGTATGACTGAAAATACCTTTCTCCTTCATTAATAAGAAACCATGGCCCAGGGACTGCCCTGGTGGCTCAGTGGTTAAGAATCTGCCTGCCAGTGCAGGGGACACGGGTTCGAGCCCTGGTCCGGGAAGATCCCACATGCCAAGGAGCAACTAAGCCCGTGCACCACAACTACTGAGCGTGCTCTCTCACAACTACTGAGTGTGCGCTCTAGAGCCCGTGAGCCACAACTACTAAGCCTGTGTGCCGCAACAAGAGAAGCCACGGGACTGAGAAGCCCGTGCACCACAATGAAGAGTAGCCCCTGCTCGCCACAACTAGAGAAAGCCCGTGGGCAGCAACAAACACCCAACACAGCCTAAAAATAAATAGATAAATAAATAATAAATAAATAAGTAAATTCATTTAAAAATTATTAGAAAGAAGAAAGAAAGAAAGGAAGGAAGAAAGAAACCAAGGCCCAGGAACACTATTCAGCAACAAAAATAAACTGGTGACACGTGCATGCTACAACATGAACCTCAAAATCATTCCGCTCATTGAAAGAAGCTAGATGCCAAAGGCCATGTATCTGATGATTCCATTCACATGAAACATCCAGAAAAGGCAAATCTATATGCAGAGAGAGCAGATTAGAGGTCGGCTGGGTCTGGGCTGTAATGGGACGGGGTGACCATAAATAGACACAAAGGATCTTTTGTGGTGTTGATTTAAAACAAATCAACTGCCGGATATTTCTCCAGCAAAGTGGGTTTATTTGGGATCAGCAGAGAATTACAATTCTGCATCTGCATTCCGGCAAGCCATGGGAAAGTTGCAAAAGATGCAAAGTGGGCTCCGCATCTCCACCAGGTCAGCACCACTGCCCGACTGGCCTCTGGCAGAATGAGAGGTGCCCCTGCGAAGCCTGTGAGACTTGTTCTCCGAGGGCAGCAGGAACTTGAGGGCACACCACTCACTGGCTCCCGTGCTGGCTGGTTAGAACAGGGGAAACTGTAAACCCATTTTCAGGGAGTGATGGAGGGAGAGAGCCACTCAGTTCTTGCTGATAACTGGCCCCCTCCCCGCTCCCCTCTCTTGTCCATCCTTTCACTTCTCCTCTGCATGTCCTCTTCTCTCCTCTCCTTCCTCCTCACCCCTCCCCCTCCACTCCCAACTCTCCTACATCCTTCCCTCCCCTCCCCCATCCCATCCATCCTTTTCCTTCCCTCCATCCCCTCTTCTCTCCCTCTTCTTTCTTCCCCCCTCCTCTTCTCCCTCCATCCCCTCTTTTCTCCTTTCCTTCCTCCTCCCCTCCCTTCCCCCTCCCTCTTCCCGCCTGTAAGGTATGAGCATCATCTTCTGTGCAGACACTGAGCTGGAAGGTGTGCACAGCGGTGAGCCAAACCCACTTGGACCTGTCTTCAGTTTGCTGGGGGAGACAGTTTTTTTGTTTTGTTTTGTTTTTAAGAACTTTTATTGAGATACAATTGACATACAATGAACTGCATATATTTAGAGTGTACAACTTGGTATTTTTTTTTCTTTTAGTAATGTATATATGGCAATCCCAATCTCCCAATTCATTCCCCCCCAACCCTCTCCTCTTTCCCCACTTGGCGTCCACATGTTTGTTCTCTACGTCTGTGTCTCTAGAGATATCAACCTAATAATCACACAAATCAAACGCTGACTCACACACATAAAGTGTTGGAAGGAAGGGCCTGTCCGGCCACAAGAGGTTCTAATATAGAGGATCCTTGAAGAGCACTTGGCCAACGAGGTGATACTGACCTGGAGTCTTGAAGGCTGAGAGGAGCTCCAGGTGAGGAGCAGAGAGAAGGCCCTGGATGTGGAGGTGGATCTGGGAGGAGTGAAAGGTGGTCAGTGAGTGGAGGGAGGGCAGCGGGGGAGTCTGGCCCCTCTCCCAACAGTGTCCACGGCTTTTCCGCCTCTTCCCAACCAAGCCAGCCCCCCGCCCCCCAAGGAAACATACACTCCCAGGAAAAACAGGGGATGCCGTGCAATTACACTCTCACATCACCTGCTCTCAATCTTCTTCCCTCCTGCTGCGTCTACCTGGTCAAAAATGATGAATCGCTCTCAGCGGGCTGTGGGCGGGGCTTATTCTGAGACCTTGGGACGGCAATGCTGAGGTTTGACTGGGGTGAGATACACCTACGTGATGTTATGACACCGCTGGTGGGTGAGGGGCGAATGCCGTGGGGGCCCTTTTGAGCCGAATGACCCTGGGCACTTAGGTCCAGGGTGAGACGTGTCCCCTTCCTCCGAGGGGCTGTCTTGGGTGGACGTGGGGGTGGGGACTGGCTGGGGTTGGAATGTGGGGACCCAGGCCAGCGCGTTCAGCGCCAGCCCTGGTTTTGATGACGAGGAGGGGCCCCCTGAAAAGCCCCACCAGGGCCCTAGATTTGAAGACAAGCAGGTGTTCCGAGCAGACTTCCTCCTCCCCTCCCCCTCTCTTCCCCTCCCCCCCGCCGCGAGCCACCTTCTATTTATAGCGCTTCCTCTCCAGATCTCTGCACTTGAAAAGTGTCCTTGAAACACACACACACACGAGAGAAAAAAAATTCTGAAAAATGTCAAACCACAGGTCCTTTCCCCACTTTTCTTTTTAAGTGTCTAGGTTTGTACTATTCCTGGTTGACCCTAAAGTAGACATGATCAAATGGGTGCCTCAAGTTTTAATGGTTCAGGAGGTGTTGGTTTTTGGGTTCTGGCTCCGACCGCCTACGGGGGACCAACTCAAGGAGCGGGGGACTTGAGATCCTCTCTCACAGGTAAAGTAGGGGGCCAGAAACATACAGCCCCTTCTAGCCTGTAACCTTGGCAAGATCAGTGGCACTGATCTCAAGGTGGTGAGATGGAAGTTGGAAAGTACACTGAATTGGAAGCCAGGATGTCGTGGTCTAGTTCAAGCTGTGTTTAGATGTTGCAGAAATCGGTCCGTCGAGAAACCAAGCACCACACTTGGAGGGTTGGAGAACTTAGGTTTATGAAGCTGGCGGCCCCAGACGAGCTAACGCTCCAGAGTTCTGGGCCCCGAACTCAGGGTGAGCTTTACTTTTATAGTGCACATGTTTACAGAGCATGGAAGTTTCCAAAACAGAAACTTACATGAGCAGGTGCAGAACATTCCATTTTTAGCAAAACATCTTAAAGTTACATTGGATTGCTGGGTCATCCTGGTTTTTTGTTTTTCTCTGTGCAGCAAGCATATTTCACAAAAGCAAAAGAAGCATGGAGTCATTTTTAGCTGAGTGTAAGTTTCTAACTTTCCTCTTCATAGAAACATCACTTACGTCTCTGAATATACCTTCCACTCTGTAAATTAAAAAATTTGGACTAGACCAGTGTTTTACAAATTTTTTGATCCAGAGCACACATACCCGTAACAAAAGTCCCATGAAATATTATGGGATAGTATTTATGTATATTGTTATGCATTTTCTTTTGTATTCTGTTCCATTAAAAAATTCTGATCATGACCCACTAAAATTTCTTTTAATGAATTAATTAATTGGCTGTGTTGGGTCTTTGTTGCTGCAAGCTGGCTTTCTCTAGTTGTGGTGAGCAGGGGCTACTCTTCGTTGTGGTGCATGGGCTTCTCATTGCGGTGGCTTCTCGTTGCAGAGCATGAGCTCTAGGCGCGTGGGCTTCAGTAGTTGTGGCACAAGGGCTCAATAGCTGCGACTCATGGGCTCTGGAACACAGGCTCGGTAATTGTGGTGCACGGGCTTAGTTGCTCCCTGGAGTGTAGGATCCTCCCAGCCCAGGGATTGAACCCGTGTCCCCTGCATTGGCAGACAGATTCTTAACCACTGTGCCAGCAGGGAAGTCCCGTGACCCACTAAAACTTCGAAACCTACTATAAATGGTTAAAGTAGTAAATTTTATGTTATGTATATTTTACCATAATAAAAAAATTGAAAAACCCATTGTGAATTTTACAATGGCTAAAAAATACTGGGCTACACAATCCCTGAGTTCTCTAATTATTATTTTTAAAACCTAATTGTGCAGTCACAGGGGAAACATGCCTCTTGGATAAAATGTTGATTAAGCTTAAATTTTTTCAGATAATTAAAAATGTTTTCTCCCTTTTAAATATCAACTCTCTTTCAAATATCTCTTTTAAATATCAACTAAGTATGACATCAACTAAAACTGCACCCGTGCATACTCTGTGACCTGGCAATTCTGCCCTGGGCACATCCCAAAGGAAATGAGTGCCCGTGTTCACCTGAAGATGGGCTCAGGAATGTTTGGAGCAGCGCTGTTTGTAACAGCCTCAGCCGGGTACAATTCAGATGTCCGTCAGCAGGAAAATGAATAAGTAAGTACTGATCTCTCCCCACGAAGGAATAAAGACAGCGATGGGAGTGAATGAACTATACCTGTTAACAATATGGATGAGTTGCACCAAGATAATATTTAGCAAAAGAAGCCAGAGCTGGAAGAACACACACCATGATTTCATATTTATCAAGTTCAGAACCAGGCAAAACTATTCTGGGCATAGTAACCCTGGGAGGTAGTGACTGGAAGGGGCTGCCGGAGTGCATAGACGGTGCTGGGTTTTTTGTCTAGCTGCGAGTACGTGGGTGTGGTTTGTAGGGGTTCAGAATGAGCACTCCCAGAATGTGTCACTTTTGCCTGAGGATTATTTTGAGCTAAAGGCAATCGATACCCTGCGGATTCTGGAGGAATTAGTTCCTTTCCCCCAACTACCTAGAAGCATTTCAATTGGGGATTTTTTTCCCAGAAAAAGGGTTACCAGAGATAACGTTTTACCAACGTGGCCTCATCTGTATGTCAGGGAAAGCACATCTAATTACCCAACATCTGCTCTTCTTTTTATCACCACGTGAGTGACCCTCCCATCCTTGGAAACCCCAGGACCTGATCCCATTCCTCAGCTCAGGATGGTGTATAGACCTCATCTTACCTTTCTGTCTCTGACCCTCTCATGTCTGTGCAGGTCTCTGACCTTCTCCTGTATGCAGCGTACGAAACTAAATGTGAGTTTCTCCTGTTATTCTGTCTAATGTCAACTTAATTCTTAGACCAGCCAGAAGAACCTAGAAGGACAGAGGAAAGTTTTCTTCCTCCTGGACAGTTTACTTAATGAAAATTGATTGAGTTTATGATTTGTAGCCTTTTCTGTTAGATGTATACATAACATATATGAAATGTATTTCAGCAGAAGCTTACTGCAAGAACAACAAAATGTTGAGATATTTCTTTTGGGGGTCAACCTCTGCAATGGGAAAACTTTAGAAAGAAGGCATGCATTCATCACACACACACACACACACACACACACACACACACACACACATTGATTCTTGGTGACTGGGTCAGGTGCCGTGCAGGGCCCCGGGAAAGACATCATCCTCATCCTTCTGGCAGAACGTGGGTCTAGGAGAAAGCCTCACACAGCGATGACAATCTCATCTAATTTTGTTGCTTCTGCGCTTTTTTGGCTGTCGGCTCAACAGTGAATTCAGACCACACAGGAGGGTCGCAGGTGGGGGTTGATCAGGGCTGGGAATTGAGTGGACCCCAGGAATCTCCCCAGGAGTTGCTTTTCTGACTAAACGTCTCCTGGGGGCATTTTCTTGTGAAAGTTTTGCAAATTGTCTTCCTTGCCTGCACCACCCATTTGGCATTTCCCCTGCATTCTTGGTTAACGGGCAGCCACTTGTGCCTTATCCCCACAGCCTGAAGCAAGGCAGGTTTTTTTTTTGTGGATCATCGAAGGCGCCCAGCACAGCACCTGGAGCATGAAATGCTCTTCAATAATAATATTGATTGAAAGAGAGAAAGCAGAAATCATTCAATTAAACTGCGGTTTCCTCCCAAAGGAAAGCACGGGGAAGAGAGAATACGGCGGTTCCAGTTAGCCCAGGGTTCACCTGCATTCTTGGTCTGTGCTTTGTGGAGTGAGAGCACCCCGCCTTCTTCTTGAAGAGCAGTTGCTTGGAAGGCCGCGGGCTGGGCTGGGCTGGGCGTCGGTGTTGGCTGTGGCTACCTGTGGGACTGCAGGTGGCTCACTGCACGTCTCCTGGCCTCGCTTCCTCATCTGCGAGCGGGAGGATGGGGCAGGAGACGCTGCTGAGTTCCTCTGCCTGGTGACTCTGTGAGGTCGGGGGAAGACAGAGGGCCTGGATCTTCATCCCCAGCTGTCGTCCCATGTCCAGCATCACGTGGCTCTCCCTGACCTGTGGGTACCTCCATTTCCCACTCAGACTAGAAGCTCCTGGGCATGGGGGTATCACGGACCATGGTGCATCCCTGCCTCCATGGCTACCGCAGGGTACAGAGTAGATGCTCGATGAATCCTTGTAGGAAGAAGGCTTTGGATGAGGTGGGAAGACGAGTCAATGGGAGCTGTGGCAGACGGAAGTGGCGCAGCAGTACCTCAGCACCGGTCCGGCATTTGGTAATCATTTACCAACTGCCTCTTCCGTGCCAGGCCCTGTGTCAGGCTCTAGAGAGGCTCGTCACTTCCCACAATGGCCCACGGTCCCACCGATGGGGGTCATTTACAGCCTACATGGATATAGAGATGTGCAGGGAGCCACCGGAGGTCAGAAGAGGAGCATCTACATTATGTGGTGGCAGGTGGAGGCAGTCCAGGTAGGCTGCCTGGAGGAGATGGTGCCTTGCTGTCTTGAGCAAGGAGGAGGAGTTAAGCAGAGTTGAGCAGCACTTGTGGGAGGGCGAGATGCATCCCAGGCAGAGGGAGTAGCAAACGCCAGCTCATGGAGCTAGGATCGTGTCCTAAGGAAAAGTAGGGCCACTGCATTTTAGCAAACTCAGTCTCGCAGTGCGATGGGGAATGTAGTATGTTTTGGAAGGTCAAGATTGAGAGCCAAGACTGGGAAACGAGAAAGCTGTGGCTGTCTTCCCGGAGAGAGACGGCAAGGCCTAGACCATGGCAATGGCCTCAAGGAGATGTAGGGGTGGATGGCACCTGGAGGGAGAGTGAGGTGGGCGTGCAGGGTGGCTTTGGGGTGTGCTTTGTGGGGATGGACTGACCAGGAGGTAGAGTGGGTCTGTGGGGACTGATCCCGGCGTTCCAGGTGGAGGCACGTGAGTCCTGGGTGGGAGAGACGCTATATTTAGTGGTGTGATCGGCTTTGGTTTCCCTGGTGTTTCTCCCCAGCACGTGGCAGGATTCCACCTCCCTGCCCTCTGGAAGTGAGCTGTGGCCCTGTGACTTGTGTGGGTCAATGAAATACAAGTGAAAGTGACACCAAGAGCCAGCGCACAGCTCGACACTCTCTTTCCCTCTACTTCGGTGGTGGGAAATGTTTGGCAAATCATGTCTCATCCTTGTCAGAGTTGAGAAGAGGCCTCCCCAAGGGGTACCACTTTTGCATGAGGATTATTTTGAGCTGAACGCAACTGAGACCCTGTGAGTTCAAGGGAAACTACTGCCCTTCCCCTAACGACCTAGAAGTGTTGAAATTGGGGCTTTTTCCTAGGAAAGAGTTATTATCAGAGATAAATTTCACCAAAGTGGCCCCATCGGTGTGTCAGGGCAAACATCTAAGTACCCAACATCTGCTCTTCTTCTTGTCCTGTGAGTGATCGTGATCCTCCTGTCCTTGGAAGCCCCAGGCCCCAACCCCCTTCCTCAGCCCAGGATGGCATCTGGACCTCATTTTACCTTTCTGTCTGACCCTCTCATGTATGTGGGGTTCCCGTACGGAAGAATTACAGTGTGATTGTCTCCTGTTATTCTGTCTCATATCAATTTAATTCTTAGACCAGCCAGATGAACCTTGAAGGGTAAAGGAACGTTTCCTTCCACACCCTCATCATTCATCTCTGGGAAACCTCTCTGACCGCTCAGGACCAGGGTGAGTGTCCCCCGGGGTGGTCCCTTAGCGCCCTGAACTCACTCTCTCTGCTGTATCTCTCTCCACAGAGATCGCCTGCCTGCTCCTCTGTCCACGTCACCAGAAGGGAGGACTCTGTCGCTATTGTATCCCTAGCAGGTTCTGAAGTTCAGCATAAAGTAGATGGTCACTTCACATGAGGGAATACATTTATTCAAGTGTCTAGAAGTCTATCGACGATTAAATGGATTTTAAAAAGGAAGAAGAAACAAATACATCTGTCACCATTCCCAATCCTTTTCCTCCTCCATCATTAAAAAAAAAAGGATAAGAGGCTTCAATTAGCTTTACAGACCCTTGCCGCCGCCCCTCCCTGCCCCGGAAGTGGCTGTACCTGGAACGAAGCCACACGGTGCCTCTCTGCTTACACTCGGGATGAAGATGCTTATGGAACACAGACAAGCAAACCACAGAGATTAGATAGGGGCGCCCCTGCTTTCCTTGGGCAGGCACAGATCACATCAGAAATCAGTGCCCTGTGAAGCTGTTTTAGGGGTAACACCCAGGGTGGTCGCTCAGCTCAGACATCACCAGCCACAGCTGCTGTGGCTCCACCCGCCCCAGAAACAGCAGCACCAAGTCCTTTGTGTCCTTCAGATCTGGGTGACGCTATCCCTTGGCCACCTCCTTAACCTCCAGCCCCGGCTGCAACCTCCTTGTCATGGAACCTATCAGAAGAAGCCCCTGGATCTTTGATGCAATTGGCTACGTGGCCTTAGACAAGTCACTTAACGTCCCTGAGCCTCATTTTTCTCATCTGTAAAACGGGGATAATAATGCCTCTTTGTGGACGAAGTGAGGTGTAAATAAATATAGCTAAGAGTATCTGACACAGGGTAGGTCCTCCGTGAAGGGTGCCATTATCATTACTGTCACTGCTCTTGATTTTCTGGGCCAGGTGGAAGATGAGTACAAGGAAAGAAGTTGTCAAGCCACCTGGAGAAGGAAGCAGGACAGTCAGTGGGTCAGGGAGTCGCACCATTGGTCCAAATCCCAGCCTTTGGGGAACACTATTTGCTGAGCCATCATGCGTTGGGGGCTGAGAGGAGGCGGGTGTAGGGATTAAAGGGCTCCGCATTGTGAGGGGAGCCCGGAAAGGGAACCAGGAGCCCAGGGTCCTGGCCCCGTCTTGTTGGAGAAAGCCAGGAGGTTTGAGGGGAGAAAAATCCCATGCCTCAGTTTCTCCATTTGGCAGACAAAAATGTTTGACTAGATCAAGGGCTCTCCATCTTTTCTTGTGCCGTGGACCCCTGAGGTGAAACTAAGGACCCTCCTCAGGGTGATGGAGTATGAAGTAAAATACATAAGATGACAAAAAAACAACTCATGTTAAAATACAGCTATGAAAATGTTAAAAACCAGATTTCTAATATGATGTTCCTTCCCTATGATTCTTTATTAACTAATAACAGCTGTAATTTCAAAGCAGTGATGAGGAAACATATTTCAAGGTACTTGAATCACCTGTAATGGGCTGTGAAGAGAGTCAGGATCTCCATCAGTGACGGAGTCACAGGTACACTTCATCGCACTGTGACTGGCCACCGGCATCCGTCAATGCAAATTAGAGCCTACTGAAAATAAAGAGGTCACTTTTTTCCCACCCAGGTTCACAGGCCTCCTGAATCCTGGGCCCCCAGGGACTAGGTGATGTCTCTCACACCTTCCACGGTAGTAGCCCCTGTAGATAAAAGAGCCTCTGCAATTCCTACCCTTGAGGAACTCATCAGCTGGTTGAAATGAAACACCCCTGGCCCAAGAAACAACTGGAGAACAGCCCCAGACAGCGTGAAATCCAGTGCACCGAACAGGTGGTAAGTATAGGATGGTGGCCGGTGGGCCGCTACTTACACCTGGACAAGATCATAAATGGGTGGGAGAGATGGTAGCTTCATACGAGACCAGCTAGATTCCAGGCCAAGCGCGTGCTAAGGGACTGAACGATGCGATTGTGTGAACACAAGGAGGGCCCACCATGTACTTTCCAGTCACACGTACACACGAAAGGGACCAGGAGATGCCACCCACATAGGCTACTTTGGCATACAGATTATTTTGAGCTGAAGGCAGCTAAGAAAAATAGCAGAAACAGAAGAAAAAAATATCTCTGCCTTCTTCCTATTTGGCTAAAAGCGTGACATAAATTTCTACTTGTAAAGGCATTGCGCCTTCCTCACCAGGAAGACAGCCACTCTTAACCAACTGAGAGGACTCTAGACCCTTAGCCCAGAGCCAGCAGAGAGGAAGGTACATGATAAACCTTACTAAACAGCCTTCACCTTCCACTCCTTTCCCCATCTATTACCGCTCCCCCACTCCCCACTCTCCTCTGTCTTGTTAGTTTCCACCACTTCTTGCTCTTCATTAAAACGCTGTATAAACTCATTTCTGTCCACTTTGGGTCCTCATTTCTTTCCCGTGAAGGCTCCCGGGCCACTCAAAGTAAAAATTTTAACATCAAATAAAATGCGTATACCTTTTCTCCTGTAAATCGGTCTTTTGTCAGTTTAATTGGCACAGCCCCAGCCACTACACCCAGGAGGGCAGAGAAGAGTGTTTTCCCTTCCTGGCACACACAGGAACGTGGTCCTGGCTCGAAGCTGGCACTCAGTAAACGCTTGTTGAGTGAACCATGAATGCACAGTGTGGGGTGGGGGGCTTCTATAGTTTCTTGCCCTTCTTGGGCCCCCTAGGTCTGTCCTCTTAGTGGGAGAATCCTAAATGTCTTGAGGACACAGAGGGAGGTTCTCCTAGGGTTTGCGACCTGTGTGTAAGTCAGGCACCTCTGGAAACTGCATTAGTCCTTCCTTCTGGGCTGTGGGAGAGAGGTTTATGGTAGAAGTTGCAGGTGAGACAGGGCTTCACTCCCAAACTTCTCTCCAACTGATCTGGAGCTTTGGGGGACATCTTTTAGGACCCAGTCTACGCAAGGGAAAAATGGGGTCCTGTGGCCTTCATCCGTGGGAGGCCAGTTAGGGGAGCACTGACCCACATTCTATACTGGGGGAAACCGAGGCAGGCGGGATGTCACGCCAGAGACACAGAGCTGGGGGTGGGGAGAGGGAGGGGAAGTCTTAGGCCGGGCTGGAGAGCTGGCTGGTGACTGAAGCGACTTCTCTCCGTGTTCAGAGAATGCTCAGAAAGAAGCACACGCTCACAGGACTTCCCTGGCAGTCCCGTGGTTAAGACTCTGAGCTTCCACTGCGCGGGGCACGGGTTCGATCCCTGGTCGGGGGAAGTTTCACAGGCTGCACAGTGCGGCCTGAAACAAAACAAAACAAAACAAGCACACGCTCACATCCCTAGGGGGACAATTGAGCAGTCCTAATCCAAGGGTGGGTCTGATGCCAGCTGTGTGGTAGGGGAAACCTTCCCAAGGGGCGGCTGGGGGACACCCCGGTTTCATTTGCCGTCCAGCCCTGCCAAGCGCAGCCCTTGGGGGCGCGACCCATCAGGGCTGCAAATGGGCTTTCAGGCTCCATGAAGGCACCATGCCTGGACCACAGAGACCCAGGAAACCCTGAGCCAGCCGAATCTCCCCTTGGAGACGGGGGTGGGGGTTGGGGGGGCGACTCTCCCTGCCCCCAGCCCGAGCTCGTCAGGGTCCCCAGACGGCACGTGTTGCTTTACTTCACTCACTGCCCCATCGTGGGGTTGGAGGAGGGGGTGGAGAGAATGCCAGCTGCTTTTGAAGTTCCTGACTCTGGTGGCTTGATCGTCACATCTATGGCCTAAATCCCCACCTGTCGGGGGCACGGAACTGGAACAGAAGGGAAACCGGTTCCTAGAGCAACTTTCCCCCACTGCCTCCTTCGCGGGAGGCGAGGGGGACAGGCCCGGGTGGGAGGCCTTGTGGCTGAGCGAGCTCGTCCTGTGGCAGGGAGATCACCTTGGCTGATACCCTGGGTGGGTGGTTTTTTTTTTTTTTTCCTTTCTTTCTTTCTTTTTTTTTTTTTTTCAGCGGGGTGGGTGAAGGGAAGAAGAGCGTGGAGTCTAGTGCGGTGAGCTGATTCAATTCCTGCAGAGGGGAGGGTGCTCGGGACACCTTCGTGCTCCGGGGCCACCTGGGAAGGCAGCTGGCCGCTGGACGAGGCTCCGCCGGGCTCCCTGGCGTCACCCTTGGTGAGCGAGGTAAGTCGACCAGAGGTGAGTCTTCTCAGGCACCACGGGAAGGGCGTGTCTCGCTGAGGCTCGGAGAGAAGGGCTCAGATTGCTCTGCTCTTCACACACCCTTTCTTTCTGCTGCTGTTGGCAACAGGTAGAACATCCCTACCGACCCCAGCCACCAGCCGGGACCCCTGCTGTTCCGACAGGGCAGAAGGACGGATCAGGCCAGAAGGACCAACGGTCAGTGTCAGTCTCACGTCACCGAGCAGAACCGGCTGATAGAACGGCGCTGCCTTCCCTGGATCAGAGCCTGGGGCGCAGACCCTTAGAATCTTCCGGAAGCCCTTTGGATCTCATTCTTCCCTGCATGGCTGCACTACCTGATAGCCCCTTAACACGGGCACCGCTGGCCCTGCACAGTCACAGCTGGGTGAGTCTCAAAAGGCACATACACTTGTGAGTGGGAAATGCGGCAGTACCTTCATATTAAGACACAGAAGGCTGTAGGGAGGGGAAATGTCCCTTCTTCCCTTCTGACTTCGTTGGCTGGCTTAATCCCGAAATTGACAAGAGATAGATTAATAGGAGAAAAATGAACAAACGCTGAATCACATGTGTACGTGGGAGAGACCCGGGAAAACTGAGTAACTCGCCAGAACGGGTGAAACCATCACCTAAAATACTTTCTTCAGCAAAAGACAACAGAAGATGTTGGAGGTGGGAGAGAGAGATGTGAGAGGTGAGCAGGAAAAGCACAGTAAACAAGAAGGCAGTTCTGCAGATTTAAGTCCTTCCCTTCTGCATCGACTAGAGTTTCTACAGAGTGAGCCATCATCCCTCTTCTTGGTATGGCAAGGGAGACACTCTTACAAATAGAAATATCTCTTACAAAGGGTATCTTCTCCTTGGTTTTCAGAGCTTTTTCTGTGCCAGCAGTTTCTTAAAAATAACCAGTTTAAAATAACCCTTAGGCCAAAGAGGTGTATTTTGCGGTGACAAATTCCGCTCCCCTACAAGATGAATAGTGGGTGATTTCCTAAGAGCAGATGGGAGGGGATTCGAGAAATGGGGTGCTTCGTGCTTGTGGCGGAGAACCTGGAATCGGGGCAACGGTGCAGAAAGGGGCCGAGGAGCACACAACTTCGGCAGGTGTGGGCCAGGGCCCGTGGTGCACAGACCAACCGAGCTGTCAAGCACTGGGCAGTCAGTGCCTGTGGTGGGGAAGGGACATCCACGCTGAGGTCTGCATCCACCTCAGTGAGCAGAGGGGTGGACTAGAGCAGCAGGAAGGACCGGCCAGCAGGTCAGAGGCATTAGGGCCTCTCCTGACGGCTCCTCACTGGGGTCTGATCTGCCCGAACTCGCAGCTGTGACAGCATCCCCCCGCCCCTCTTTGGGATGTGGATGTGACGTCTCTGCGGGTGCCCTGAGAAGGGGGACCACAGGGCTGCCAGCAGCACCCACCATCCAGACAGCATGTTTCGTGCCAAATACCAAAAAAGGAAGACAACTAGGAGATGCCCGCGGGGCCCAGGGTCCCTGAGGTTGCTGGGGCACCGCCGAGGAGTGAGTCACAGTGAGCAGGTACCTGTGAGTTGCCCTCAGATGCTCGAGCACCAGGTTGGGGCGGGGTGGTGCTGCAGAGACTGGAGGTTTCAGGGAGGAAGTGGCGCTCGGTGGGGCCTCGGGGTTGTGTGGTGTGCCAGGTGCCCTGGGCTGCAGGCCGGCGTGTGGTGTGCCCTGGGAAAGAGGCCCAGGAAAGTCAGGAAGGGGGGATGCTTGCCTAGGATGGGGTCTCTTTAGGAGCCAGTCCCATCCCTGTGCCCGGTGAGTCCTGAACAGACCAGGAAAGGGACACACAACATTCCAACAGGCATCAAATCACTGCTCTGTGACTGATCGCTAGTGATTCTAGCAGCTGAGTTGACCTGTGGCTGGGACCCTCCTGAGCTAAGCTGGCCCCTTGAGATGCCCTCCTTGCCCTGCTAGGGGGCACAGAGCCCCTCTCCACAGCCCACACCTCAGTGCGACCTGAGGACCTGATTGTTCAGGGAAGGAAGGGATGAGGAAGAAGAGCCTTCCTTCTGGATTCAGAGCCCAGGGAGAGCACACCTACCTACCTACTTACCTATCTCTATCTATTCATCTCTCTCTATCTGTCTATCTAGTCACCATCTCTATATCTATCTAATCTATCTTCTGTCTACCATCTATTTACCTACCTACCTATCTAACCATATATCTATCTATCTAATCATCATAACTAAATCATCTCCATCTATCCACCCATCCATCCATCTGCCCATCCATCCATCAACCTGAGGTTCAAAGGACTTTTCAGTGCTCCTCTCTCTACTGTTCAGATGGACTTTTCTTACTTTCCATTTGAATGGAGGCCCCTTCACCTGCAGAGACTAGACAGAGCTCTCTATGCGTAGGTTGCAATGAGGCATAGTCTATAGCAGGCTCCCTACTAGCCAGCCTGAAATTGGTAAAGGAGAGAACAGCTATGTCCTGACGCAAATAAGGTCTTGGGGCTCATGGAGCTGGTGCCCTTCAAGCCAGCATGTGACTGCAGAAGTTCAGCATCTCTGCCTGGATTTGTGGTTCTGTGAGCTACTGTGACCTTTGGGTAAACCGCACACCCTCTGCAACCTCAGTGCTCACGTGTGCATCATGTGGACAGTCACTCAGGCTCTACCTGCTGCACGGAGAGCATTGGGTAGACCCACCCCAGCTCTCCTTGTCTCAGTGTTAAATTAAATTAACTTTTAATTAACTTGTCTTAATTAAAAGTTAAAGGATGATCAGAATGTAGATGATAGAAATGAAAGTGTGTAGAGCAAAGGCAGGGCTAGTTTAGCAAACTGGGGAAAATGGGCTGGAAAGATGAAAACATACAATTTTGACAGACAACCCAATAGAAAAAGGGACAAAATATTTATATTCCCCTCATAAAGAAGATAAATAATTTTCCATATAAGCAATATTATACAATATTTGTTTTTCTCTTTCTGGCTTACTTCACTCTGTATGACAGTCTCTAGGTCTATCCAGGTCTCTGCAAATGGCACTATTTTGTTCCTTTTTATGGCTAATACTCCATATGTACCACATCTTCTTTATCCATTCCTCTGTTGATAGACATTTAGGTTGCTTCCATGTTCTGGCTATTGTAAATAGTGCTGCAATGAACATTGGGGTGCAAGTATCTTTTTGAATTATGGTTTTCTCTGGGTATATGCCCAGGATGGGATTGCTGGGTCATATGGTAGTTCTATTTTTGGTTTTTTGAGGAACTTCCATACTGTTCTCCATAGTGGCTGTACCAATTTACATTCCCACCAACAGTGTAGGAAGGTCCCCTTTTCTCCACATCTGTGGAATCTAAAAACATGGTACAGATGAACTTATATGCAAAGCAGAAATAGAGACACAGATGTAGAGAATAAACTTATGGATACCAAGGGGGGAAGGGAGAATGAGATGAACTGGGAGATTGGGATTGACATATATACACTACCATGTATAAAACAGATAACTAATGAGAACCTGCTGTGTAGCACAGGGACCTCTACTCAAGGCTCTGTGGTGACCTTAATAGGAAGGAAATCTAAAAAAGGGGGGATAAGTGTAACGTGTAACTGATTCACTTTGCTGTACAGCAGAAACTAACAGAACATCGTAAAGCAACTATACGCCAATACAAATTTTAAAGAATAATAAAAAACAAAAGACAATGATAGTCATCAGGGGAATGCCAATTTAAACCACAAGAAGATGCCCCTGCACACCCACCAGCATGGTTCACCCGAAAAAGAATGACCACGCCCAGGGCTGGCGAGGATGAGGTGCCGTGGGGCTCCCGTACACGGTTGGGAGTGTGAAGAGCGGCTGCTCTGGCACACTGTTTGCCAGAACCTGTGAAAACGAAACGTGCAGAACCTGTGACTCACCAGCCCCACTCCTAGCTGTCCACAGGACTCAGCAGCATGCATATTTGTGTGTCAGCAAAGACATGTGAAAGAACACGCATAGCTGAACGTGATATAACATAACGGAAATGTTCACCAACAGTAGGATGTGTGTAAATCGGTGGTGATGCGCTCACACAACGGAGTACCATACAACAACGAGGAGGAACAAACCACGACTACACCCCGCCGTGGAGGTGAATCTCACAAACTGATGCTGACCCAAAGAAGCGCCGTGCGTAAGAATACACGTACACACGGAGTATGATTTCATGAACAACGTTCAGAAGCAGGCATGCTGAGTTGTGATTTTAGAAGTTAGGATATTGATGACCCTAGAGCAGAGACAGAGGTTGGGGCGGGCAAAGGAGAGTTTCGGGGGTGCTGGAGAGGCGTTTCCTAATCTGCGTGCTCATCACACAGACCTGCTCACTCTGCAAAAGTCGTCAAGCTCTACTTTGATAACTTGTGCACGTTTTTGCATGTGTGATTTTTAAACGGGTGCAAACTCTTTGACACTCCTCCTGTTGAGAGGTGGGGGCTGTGTCTGCTCTTCTCGATTCTGGGTGGGCTTGTGACTCGCTTGTAATCGATAGAAAGTGGAAGTGATGATACTACACTTCCCAGGCCAGCTTAGAAAAGGTGACGCGGTGTTTTTAAGTACAGTGTGTTAATAGAAGATCTGAGGGTCCGTAAGGCCAACAGATCAGGAGATGATTGCTGTTGAAAAAGAGAGCTTGTTACTTACAGATCCCAAGAAGAGGGGGCATGCCGTATCACAGAGGGTCACGGGGGAAGAGCTGGGGTTGCTCAGGAAACAGAGGGAGAGGAGCAGAAATGTGGGCAAGAGCCTTCACTGTGGTTTCTTTGGGAGGGAACAGGCATGACAGGGTCAGCAGACTTAGGGTTGTTTGAATCATCTCAGGGAGTTCTGGGACATGAGGGCTGCTCCTGGGGTGATCAGGGCAGGTGGAGAGTGGCCCCGCCTGTGAAAGCCTGATAAAGGAGGTGGCTGGGGTGTGACTCTGCAATGGTTGGGCTGCCCTTGAGAAGGACACTCAAGGAACTGGTGAATCCAGGGAAGGGCAGCCCCTCCAGGGTCAGCCAGGCCCCAAGATGTCAAAGCACTAGAATAAAGAAAATAAAAGACATGGTTAATAGATGGAGATTCTACCTTGTTTCTGAGACAATTTCTTTTGGAGCCTCAAGCTGCTGTGTAAGTAGCTGAGTTACTTGTAGACCTCCACGTTGTGAGGAAGCCCCCGTCTCACGAGCAACCCTCGTGCAGGTGCTGTAGCTGACAGCCCAGTTGAGGCTCCAGCCAAAAGCCAGCGTCAAGCACCACTCTTTTGAGTAAAATCACCTCCAGCCCCTGCTACTGAGTAACCCTCCGCTGTCAATTCTTTCCAGCTGAGCCTCCCAGCAGCGGGGAGCAGAGAAAAGCCATTCCCACTGTGTCCTGTGCAAAACCTGACTGTGACCATAATAAAGTGTCTTAAGCTGCTACATTCTGAGGGGTAATTTGCCACCTCGCAACCGTAAATGGAACAGTATGTCACACTTCAACATAAATTTACTTAAAAAAGAGATGCTTATATGTACCACATCTTCTTTATCCATTTGCAAAACAGAAAAAGACTTACACATATGGAAAACAAACGTACGGTTATCAAAGGGGAAACACTGAGGGGAGGGGTAAATCGGGAGCTTGGGATGGACACACACACACCATTGCATGTAAGATCAATAACCAACAGGGAACGCCACTCAGTGTTCTGTGATAACCTACATGAGAAAAGAATCTAAAAAAGAATGAATACAGGTATAACTGAATCACTCTGCTGTACACCTGAAACTAACACAACGTTGCAAATCAACTATGCTCCAATAAAATTAAAATGAAAAAAAGAGATATGCTTTCCATGGGTGTGTCGCTTCGGCAAATTATTAGGCATTACTAGATAGAGGGGTAACCCTACAGATACAATATTACATTTTAATTTTTTGTCTCCCCAAGGACCACTATGACATGCCTTCTAGCATGGCTGACCCAAACAGCCTTGTCCACCAAACCAACTCCTGTTTTCCTTACAACCCACCCCGGGCGGCCAGCGTGATGCTCTCTCTGATCTATACAGCCCTCTTGGTCTTCGGCGCCCTGGGAAACATCCTCGCCCTTCGCCTTGCCCATCGAAAGGGCAAGATCAACTCAACAAATGTCTACCTGGTCCACCTGGCAGTGTCTGATCTCCTGTTCACCCTGGCCCTGCCCGGAAAGATCGTCTACTATGTGCTGGACTTCAGCTGGCCATTCGGTGAAGGGTTCTGCAGGCTGACGGCCTTCCTATTCTACGTGAACACCTACTCGGGGATCTACCTGATGACTTTCGTGAGCGTGGACCGTTACGTGGCTGTGGTCCGCACCCACCAGTGTCCCCAGCTCCGCAAGCCTGGGCGGGCCAGGCTCCTCTGTATGGCTGTGTGGGCCCTGGCGTCTCTGCAGACGGCGCCCCTGCTCTTTTTCTCCACGACCAAGCTTGTGGCCGGCAGGCTGATCTGCATGGAGTATGACAGCGTCCAGCCGGTGCTCATGCTGCCGGTCGCGGTCCTAGTGATCTCCACTCTGAGCTTCTGCGGGCCGGTGGGTATCATCCTCTTCTGCTACGTGAAGATCACCGTGAAGCTGTGCAGGACGGCCCGGGACAACCCTCTGACGAGCCGGCATGGGCACCACCGCAGGGCCTGCCTGCTCACGCTGGTGGTGCTGGTGGCCGTGGCTGTGTGCTTCATCCCGTACCACGTTAACGTCATCCAGTTCATGGCAAGAAATATGCTCCGCTGGCCAACCTGCCCCGAGCAGAGGGCTTTCAAACTGTGGCTCCAGCTCACGGTGTGCCTCATGAACTTGAACTGCAGCATCGACCCCGTCATTTACTTCTTTGCCTCCATGCGTTACAGGAAGTGGCTCCTCCGCATTTTGAAACTCAAAGCATCAGCCTCCTCCTCCCCTCAGGGAAAAATCTCCTTAGAAACACAAAGTATCAACCAGATGGTAGGCTCCTTGCCCTTTGAGGAGAATGAGATCTAACAGGTCTTGGGCTTTAAGACTGCATCTGGGGGTGGGGGGGTGGGGGTCCAGGATTGGGAGACCCAAAGCTGATACAATTGGGGGGGGGATGGTTAAGAAAAAGAATACAAAATGATAGATGCAAAATTAGGTACAAGGTCTTGGATGGTACCTGAAGCTTGTACTCATTCGCTTTATGGCAAACCTACCTCTAATGTAACCTAATAAATACCACTGCAACCTTGGCCTCTGAAGGGTGTGTGGTTTCTTCTGGGAAAAGAGTATTTTCACAGCAAATGCAGTCAGGACCAAAAGAATCACTGGCTGAGTACCAGATCCACAGTCTAGACAAGGTTTCCAATGTGGGGAGGCACGTTGTTATAAAGAGCAAAACACCCCTCCCCCAATAACAAAACTTCTGAAAGCTTAGGGTTAACATTTACAAAAATGCCAAGGTTTTTCCTGAGAAAGTTAGAAACGTGGGGAGGACGCACTCCAAGTTATTGGCCTGGCTGCCTCTGGGGTCCGGGAGTGGGGGTGAAGGACTGGGTTTACTTTTGTAGGAGAAGTCTGAGTCTGGTGCAGGGGGTACACATTCCCGTATGAAGGACGTGAGTGGGGACCATGTTGGGGAAGGAGGAACATGGGGAACGTGGGCGTGAGCTTTTCGTTTGTTCTGTGCATGTCAGACAGTGCTTATCCATGGGAGCGTTGTTTACATTCGGTCAAAACAAACCTTTCTTGGCACTTCCTTGAGTTTAAAACAATGCAAAGAGCATTTCCACTTGGGCGATTTTTTAAGATATATTTATATATTTATTTATATATTGGCTGCTTTGGGTCTTCATTGCCATGTGCGGGCTTTCTCTAGTTGCGGGGAGCGGGGGCTACTCTTTGTTGTGGTGTGTGGGCTTCTCATCGCGGTCTCTTTTCTTGTGGTGGAGCACAAGCTCTAGGTGCGCGGGCTTCAGTAGTTGCAGCACACAGGCTCAACAGTTGTGGCTCGAGGGCTCTAGAGCAGGCTTTGTAGTTGTGGCACACGGGCTTAGTTGCTCCATGGCATGTGGGATCTTCCTGGACCAGGGATGGAACCTGTGTCCCCTACATTGGCAGGTGGATTCTTAACCATTGCGTCACCAGGGAAGTCCCCACTTTGGCAATTTTGAGTTTTGTAAAATAAAACACAGGTTTCCCTGCCAAATTGTGGGGAGTACCAGGGCCAGCGTGATGTCTGTCTCAGCCGCACGGGCCCAGCTCAACCTACTCACGGCCTCTGTGGCCCTCCCTGCCCCCCCCCCCCCCAGCTCTCCGGCTTCAGACGGGTCCTCTCTGAGGTCATCCCCGTTCCCTGACCTACAATGACCTCCTTTTGCTCCATGATCGGCGTCTTCCACCTCACAATTTCCAAGCTTGGGGCACTTGACTCTTCCGCACAGAGCTTCACACTGGCTCTCTTGAGAGGGGATTGTCTCACAGGGCACCCAGACTGTACATTCCTGAGAGACGCCTGGGGCAGAGCCGCCTCCCCTCAGCCCCTCGCATCACAGCCCCGTTACTCCTGTGATGGGAGATGGTGCCCGGTCCGTCCTTGCCGGTGGGAGCTGCTGAGCATTCCTCCTCCCACGCTGAGGTGTGTCCCAGGAAAAGCCCTCAGGGGCTCACGTCGAGGCTCTGGGCACACTTTTCCTCCATCCTGCCCTTGTCTCTGCCTCCACTGGGCTCGGGGCAGGGAGGACACTCAGCTCCAGAGTTACCCACAGACACGTGACTGTGGCCCCTGGTCCCAGCACTGAACGTGGATCCTGGGGACGTGGTGGCCGGTGCTCATGGTGGAGGTGCTTCCTGCCTGCTGCGGGACAGGAATGATGGTTAAAGGCGCCGAAGAATTTGGAAGTCTGCTCTTGGGGCCTGTGGACTGAAGGTGCAGAACCTCAGCTGAAAGGTCCACCTCTGCACCCTGCGTACCTCTCATAGGAGCCCACAGCTCATGTCCACGCCTGGCCGGGGGGAAAAGCTCACACTCACGCTGTTTGCCCCAACCCAGCCCTTATCAAAGGGCATGGAAGTGGCAAGGGGGGGCCTGGACAGCCTGCAGTTTGGAGGAGGCAAACTGCAGAGGCCTCCTCCTCCTTGGAGAGCGGCCAGGCCAGCGGGGCGGCAGACAGAGCGGCCAGGCCAGCGGGGCGGCAGACCTGTCTGACTCTGGATGTTACAAATCCTTCTTTTTTTGTTACAAATCCTTCTTGGCCATCCTCCCAAGCATTTCTCATCACCTGTCCAGGCTGCACGCCAGGCTCCTCAGATCCAAAACTTCTCGGGGCTGGTTTGTGCCGAGCACGTGGAAGCAGGAAGGAGGAAGCCACATCCGGAGGGCATTTGGGGACAAAACAGGATCAGGAAAGAGGAGGAGACCACGGCTGCGGCAGGAAGCAGCAACAATGGGTGGGGGAGAGCCAGCGAGCTGCACCTCTGGCTTCCAGCACCGCTGCAGGAGGAGGGGGATGGCTCCCTGTTCAGACAAGCTGAAGACGGGTGTGATTTACAAAGAGGGACGTCTGAGTCCCGAGGACTCAACCAGCCGGGCTCAGGGCTCGGACTCCGGAGCTCAGGGAGTCAGGAGGGAGAAATGCCCTGCTGAGGATTCACACCCACGCCTGAGCCTCAATTTCCTTGTCTGTAAAAACAGGGACTATAATATCTACCACGTGGGGTTAGTGTGTTGCGGGGGTGGGGAGGTGGGGGGGGGTGTGTGTGTGAGAGATCCGTGAATCAGCACACGTGTAAATCCCTTAAAACTAATGAAATCATTTAAATGAAAACTGACTGGCCACCGAAGTTTTCTGAGTGGGCTGGCACAGCTCCTGTCAGCAGGGATGTACATCTCATTATTACCGGCACCAGAAGGTCCCAATGGGGGCACACTCAGGCCCCTAGAGCAGGGGTTCCCAAAGTGTGGTCCCCGGGCCTACCGACTGGCAGCATCAACACCCCTGGAGACTTGTTAGAAATGCACTTTCTGGGGCCGCACTGCGGACCTGCTGACCCGGCTGCTTTGGGGGAGGGGCCCAGCGCTCTGTGTCTTAACAAGCCCTCTGGGTCATCCTGCTGCAGCTCACGCTTGAGAACCCTGGCCTGAGGGGTCCTTGGAGACTTGCTAGCACCTCTCTCGTGCATGGTATGAGTTTGCTGGGGCCGCTGTAATAAAATACTGTTAAAAAATGTGACCCCCCCCAAAACCCCAAAACTTACTCTTTTACAGTTCTGGAGGCTGGAAGTTCAAAATCAAGGTGTCAGGAGGGCTGGTTTCTTCTGAGACTATGAGGGAGGCTCTGTTCCAGGCCTCTCCCAGCTTCTGGTGATTTGCTGGCAGTTGTTGGCGTTCCTTGGCTAGTAAAGCATCACCCTGATCTCTGCCTCCATCTTCACGTGGTCTTCTCTCCATGCATCTCTGTCTTCACATGGCATTTTCTTCTTTTCCTAAGGACAGCAGTCATCTTGGATTAGGCTCACCCTTATGACCTCATCTGAACTTGATTATACCTGCAAAGCCCTCGTCTGAACTTGATTTCACCTATTTCCAATTAACGTCATATTGACAGGTACTGGGGGTTAGGACTTGATCCTATCATTTTGGGGGACAAAATCCAACTCATAACCTGCACCCATTTCTGAGCACCCCTCTTTCCAGACACTCTTCTCTGCGTCTCATCCCATCCTGGACCCCTCCCCAGCTCTAAGTCCCTATTATACCGCATCAGAGCTCTGTGACCAAGGTGAGACTTGGAGAAAGGTGTAGGAAGGGTCTGTTTTAAACACTAGTTGGGGGCTTCCCTGGTGGCACATTGGTTAAGAATCCGCCTGCCAACGCAGGAGACACAGGTTCAATCCCTGCTCCGAGAAGATCCCACATGCCACAGAGTAGCTACACTCATGTGCCACAACTACTGAACCTGTGCTCTAGAGCCCACGAGCCACAACTACTGAAGCCTGCTTGCCTAGTGGCCGTGCTCTAGAAGAGAAGCCACCTCAATGAGAAGCCTGCACACCGCCACAAAGAGTAGCCCCTGCTTGCCACAACAAGAGAAAGCCTGCATGCAGCAACGAAGACCTAACACAGCCAAAGATAAATAAATCAATATATATTTTATAAATAATAAATAAAAAATACTAGTTGGTCCAAAAAAAGTTGAACTTCCGTGGTTTGTTTCTCAGCCCGAATCAAGATAACCCCATGTTGAAGTGGAAACATCAGAGTGACACCTCAGAGGGTCCCCTCACTGTGCATGTGGGAGCTTAGTTCAGAGGAAAGTGTAGGGCCCAGGGCAGCCCTGCAGGTCTGGACTCTGTAACAAGGACCCCTGTGTCCCATTCCGGGGCATGGACAACCAACAGAGATGTCCGGGAGATTCTGCCCTTGGGTGGAGGGTCTCATGATGACTTCTAAGAATTTCATGCTCTTGGGTGGAGGGTCTCATGATGACTTCTAAGAATTTCAATCATTTGGCATTTTAAGGAGGAAGAATGGAGAGTTTCATAAGTCGAGTTGGTAGATACCCAAATGTCCCTATGGGTGCTCGGCTTTCCCCAGAAAGCACATTTCCACTGAGAATCCCTGCTTCCCTGCCATCACCACACACCACAAGTCAACCACGGCCCAGCTTTCACCACGGTTTTCTTTCTCACTTTGCCAAGTGACTGCATATGGGGCAGACACAGAGAGGGAGTCCCTCTGGCGTGTGTGGGGGTTGTGGGCAGCCAGGCTCGGGGACGGGTTGTGTCCTCCGTGGGGACCCCAACCCTGAAGGTCAGGCCACACCTCAGGCCACGAATCCCTCATGACAGGGACGCCCTGTTTCCTCTGTAATTTCGAAATCTTGAGGTCTACCCCACCTTCCAGTGCTCACATTCTCTGATTCCAAGAAGCCCTGACACGTCCTCTGCTGCCCTAGCAGCTCTGCAGTGCGACAGGCAGGGCAGGTGGCGGGAGCCCGCTGTGTGTGTGTTTGTGTGCTTAATGCGAATACCTGAGAGTATTCCCTTTGGCTGGTTGCACATAAGGGATAAAGTGCTAGAAACTGAGCGAGCTAGGACAGTGCCAGACATTCAGCCCCGAGGAAGACACATCAGCTCCATCTGCAAGCGTAAGGGGCTGCTCCCCCAGCAGCAGGCGGCAGCTCAGGGGACAGGAGGGGGCCCTGCAGAAAGGACACACTGGCGACACCAATTCTGTCTTGGGGCCGGTTTCCTCCTCAACATTCACTGCATTAATTCCTACATTTATCAAGCATGAGCCTCGGCTCTGAGGTTACGGTGGGAATAATGGAACCACGGCCCCTAAGACTCGTGGATCGTGTAGACCAGCGGATGACGCATTCGATGGTAACCAGACAAGGACACACAAGGCGCTAAGTGTTAATGGAGGTTGATGGACTACGGGAGGCGAGGCTGGGGAGACGGGGCAGACTCCCGTGTTTGGGGGTGGACGATTGGGTGGATGGCGGTGTCCCTCCCGAGGTCGGGAACACAGGAGGAGCTATAGGGAGAAGGTGGGCTTGGGTGGCCCTGGGACGGGCGTATGCAGGCGTCCAGGACAAAGGCCTGAAGCCTAGAAGAGACGTCTAGGGTGAGGGCACAGACTCGGGAGGCATGAAGTGGACGTGACTCCCAGGGGGAGTCGGGGTTCTGCTAAATGTAGGTTTTGTTATTAGTCAGGTGTGGTGAGACAGGTTACCCGCTTCCTTTCTGCCCCAGTGAGCGTCCTCACGGTGGAGCGGGGTGAGGAGGGGCATTTTGTCAGCGTCATGTCCTTTAATTCCCTCCGCAAAGGATTTGTTATTGGCTGAATCGTCCCCTCCCCCCCACATTCACATGCTGAGGTCCCAAGCCCCAGCACCTCCGAATGTGACTGTATTTGGAGACAGGTTCTTTAAAATGAGGTCATTAGGTCCTCATCCAAGAAGGCGGATGTGTGTATAAGAAGAGGAGATTAGGACACAGACACACAGACACACACAGAGGGACACCCGTGTAAAGACAGAGAGAAGACAGCATCTACAAGCCAAAGAGAGACCTCAGAGGATAACCAGCCCTGCCCACACCTTGACCTCAGGCTTCCAGCCTCCAGAACCGTGAGGAAATGACCTTGTTGTTGAAGACCCCCCACCCCCGCCCCCCCAGTCTGTGGGACTCCTGCAGCCCACGCAGACTGATGCAGTATTCTTCATTTCTCCACCTGACGGAAGGGAAAAAAGGAGATTCTGCTCTCTGCCTTCAAACTTCGCACCTCCTACCCACCTATTGAAAGAATAACAGAAGCCAAGACACAGGGAATGTTATCATTCCCACTGGTTTTCTTAGGCACCTCCTAGAACTAAAAATGTTACATTGACGGGGGTGTGGAGTTGGTGCTGGGCAGTGACCTTTGGTCAGTGGAGCCTTCCAGAAGGTCAGGTGACAGCAGGCTGTAGAGTCAAGCGGCGGCTGCAGTTGGAGGAGGAGCGGGGGTGCCCACGGTGCCACGTCGTACGTGGTACAGGTTGCCAGGCTGCTTCTCCCTCGGTCGAGTCAATGACCCGGGGTTACTGAGCAGCCTTCATGCAGCGCCCTGCCCATCCCACAGCCTACAGGTGACTTTGCCGGCCTGCTCGGCTGCCCTCTGTTGAGTACTTCCGCAGAAGCCTGTTCACCTTATCTCTCGTGTTTTCCATGTGCTCCTTTTCTCTGTTCACAGAGGGCTCTGGTTGCGTGTGGGGATGTGACAGAGGAGACCGGCGGCAACCGCAGTCCTTTCCATAGACGCCAGCTCCTCCGCTGAGCTCCTGCAAGCAGCCAACTCGGGAACCTTCACGTTCAGGTCCCTGGAAGCACCCTTCCGTGGGAAGGATGGCCTCGAGAGCCCTGCCTCTTACCTCCAACCTTCGCCAAGTGAGCCCACCGCAGGCGGGTGGGGCTGGAGGGGAGGCCTTCCTCGGGGGGACCCACGGGACGTGGGTTCCAGGCCTGCTGGGCCCCAGGCAGCCTCGGGGAGTCCCTGGCAGTTCTAGAACCTGGCTTCAAGTGCGAACGGAGGCTGTTGGTCAGGATGACAGCTGATGTCCCTTCAGCTCTGAGCACTGGGGTTTCTGCGGGGGAGGCCGGGGAGCCCAGCAGGTGCAGCCTGGTTGCCCGTGAGTCCAAGGGGTGTGCCGTGCACCTGTCTTGGCGCCTCTTTACCATCTTTTGTTCTGTGTTCAGTGGGCGTGGCTTGATTCGGTTCAGAGGTTTAGCCTCTGGCTGGTGTCCACTCTCATCTGGGGAAACAGTGGCTGGTGTGGGGCTGGTGTCAAACAGTGTTGGAGAGAAACTCGCATAGAGAGGGGAGAGGAGGAGAGGAGGGCAGAGCCAGGGAGAGTGAGGCTGGGGGTGCCCCCCTCAGGGTCAACTGTGCTGAATATCTGGCCGCTGCTGTCGGGCCCTACGGCAGGGGCCCCCACATGTGCCCCAATGGCATATTGGTTATTTTGAATTAAAGTTACTTAAGAAAGAGTCGATGCAAGAGGGCCATTCTGACCCTCCTCTCTGTCTCCCTGAAAGCAGGAGATAAATCTGTCCTATGAAAGGTCCCCTCCCTGCTCCTGGAGGTAGAAGAACACCATTATCTCCAGCGAGAGGGAGTTGCCGAGGAGAAGCCTGTATAAGCAAACCTTGTTACTTCTTTACTCACAGACTACCCCAAGCCCAAACTCTGTTTAGAGTCTTCACTAATTAAGGACCCAAAGCCGAAGTTTCTTTGTCCTGTCAATTCCTCACAAATTTGTTTCTTTGTCTAAAAAGTATAGAAGCTGCCTGCTTTGGCCACTTCTTAGGTCCTGTTTCAATGAGACCTCCCTGCACAAGAATTAAAATTTCTCTCCTGTTAATCTGTCTTGGGTTAATTTTATTATTAATCCAGCCACAAGAGCTTAAGAGGGGTAGAGGGGGAACTCCCCCCCCCCAAATAGCACCCTTCCTAGGACCTCACGGTGTGAGGCAGGGAAGCTGGGTGCTGGGAGACGGGCGCACTGCACCAGGGGTGCTGAGCAAGAAACCCTGTCCCTTAATCATGGCACTGGAACTGGTGACACGCTGTTCCCCATTTGTTCCAGCTCTGTGAGGTTCTGGGGGCCACCTAGGCTGCAGAATAAGACATCAGGGGCAGAGGCCCCTAAACTTTCTTACTGCAGTCCTTTGGGAGACCTCTTTGGCGGTTCTCCCAATCTGAATGACTTTCTTGCTACTCTTGACTGATGCTACAATGGAACTTCTCTTAGCCGACTCCACGAAGCCGTCTCAGGGGTTGCGCGGCTCTGAGGGTCGCCCACTGCACACAACATGCTTGTGGGCGGGGGCCTGTCCCCAGCCCGTTTCCCCGCTCCGTTCTTCTGAGCCAGGTGGGGCCCTGTGCTCCCCGAGAGACAGCTGTGTTTGTTCTCAAACCTTCTCACGTCAGTTGTTATCAAAATTAAATAATTTAATTAATTATTACAGAAATCGATATAAAGACAAAAAAGAGTTTTTTTAATACGAACAAAGTTGAATGTTTTGGTAAGTTTGATAAAGATGAGTTGCTAATAAAACCAAACCTGCTGTCAAAATAGATGTGAGTGTTAACAGTTACAGGGTGTTTGGAAAAGTGTAAAAATCCAGGATGACGTGCACTCTGATTGCTTTGCTGAGTTCTGGGGCTAAGAAATCCAAACTGGAATTTACAAAGGACGTAATATGAGTGTGGATTATAAAAAACACAAATTTCTAATCATTACAGCTACGATTTGAAAAATAAAGGCCTTGTCCACATCCACACCAGAAGATTGGTGAATTAATTACATTGACATGTTTGAACTTAAAATATTTACTCTGTGGGCTCCGGTATATAGATGTATATACATATATTACACATGCACACATAGGTGTATATGTATGTATGTGTACATATCTATCTATCTCCCTCGACTTATGATGAACCCATTGTAAGCTGAAAATCTCCCAAGTCGAAATGCATGAATACACCTAACCCACCAAACCTCACAGCTTAGCCCAGCCTACCTGAAACGTGCTCAGAACACTTACACGAGCCTATGGCTGGGCAGAGTCACCTGACAAAGCCTACTCTTAAACAAAGTGTTGAGTGTCTCATGTAGTTTACTGGATACGGTACTGACAGTGCAAAGCAGAAGGTTGTCTGGGTGCAGAATTGTTGCTGATCCCTGTGATCATGTGGCCGTCGGGCTGCCACTCCCGGCATCACGAAGGGGGATCGGACTGAAAAGAATATCGCCGACCCAGGAAAAGATCAACATGCAGAATTCAAAGTACGGTTTCTACTGAGTGCCTGCCACTTTCATGCTATCACACAGTTGAAAAATTATAAGCCAAACCTTTGTACATCAGGGTCCTTCTGTGTGTGTATATGTTCTACATTTTACCCAACTTTTTTTTTTCCAACTTTTTAATATTGACTAACCAGCAGTTCCCAGCCTAGAATAAGAGGGCTTTTGGCATGTGCCATTTGTGTTAAAAATAGTGGTGCAGTATTGTGATTCATAAGAAATATAAGTTTGGTCATTCAGGTGACCAAAATTCTCTCTCATCTATATTTGGTCTTTATCCACATTTCCTGGCTCACAGCTCCTAAAACCTTGGAATATCCTAAGTGTAAAGAATGATGTAGGTGTCTTTTGTTATGTGAATGAGGTGGTTTTTGGAAGCACCGAAGGATGGGGGCTGATGGGCAGGAGAAGGAACTTTCTGCCCCACCCCCTTGACCTCCACGGAGGGGAGAGAGGCTAGAGGTCGAATCAATGGCCAATGGCCAGTAATTTAATCAATCCAGCCTATGTAATGAAGCCTCCATAAAAAACCTAAAGGACAGAGTTTGGAGGCTTCTAGGTTGGTGAACGCGTGGCGATTTTGGGGAGAGTGGGGCTCAGAGAGAGCCCGGAAGCTCTGCACGCATTCCCCTTACCTCGCCCTACACATCTCTTCATCTGGCTGTGGGGTCACATCCTTTAATATCCTTTTAAAATAAATCGGTAACCTAGTGAGCAAATGAGTTTTCCTAGTTCTGTGAGTTATTCTTGCAAAGTAGCTGAACCCTAGGAAGAGGTTGTGGGAACCTCTGATTTACAGCCAGGCGGTCAGAAGTACAGGTAACAAGCTGGACTCGTGCCTGGCACCTGACGTGGGGGCATCTCGTGGGACTGAGCCCTTCGCCTGTGGAATCGGATTCTGCCTCCAGGAGACTGTGTCAGGACTGAGTTGAATTCTTGGACCCGCTGCTGGCATCTGAGAATTTCCTGCTGATATGGGGAAGGCCACCCCCCCTCCCCGCCCCCACGATGGAAGCAGGTCCAGGAACCCTTTCGAGTGGCCACTCCCCCAGACGGCAGAGACTGTATTTTGTCAATTTTTTGCCTCCTCCCTCCCTCCCTCCCTCCCTTGTCGGACCCCCCAGGGAAGGCAAGTGAAGGAAGCTGGGGCACAGCTGGTGGCGCAGCCCTTGCCCATGGGGGTTTAGTATGGTTATGTCATCCCTTGGTGCATGAGGCAGCCAGCAGAGAATGACTGGTGTTAGCAGAATTGCTGGTTATCTGCCCGGTTGACCGCGAGCATTCCTCAGCTCAGGTTCTGGGAGGGTCCGCTGGAGGGCTGGGGCTGGTTCTGCAAGGCGGTGGCATCCTGCTCTGCCTGGGGCTGGCCCCAGGCCCCGGGCCCCAGCCCCTCCCTCCGTCCTCAGTCCCCGCAGACCTTTGTCCTGCTTCTGTGTTCCTGATGAATCTGAGGTTCTTGAGGTCTCGTCGCAGAAAGAATTCAGTGAGAGACAAAGTGATGGGTAAGAAGTGGATTTACTTAGAGAGAAACCCGCCCCACAGACAGAGTGTGGGCCATCTCAGAAGGTGAGAGCCCCCGAAATATGGTGTGGTTAGTTTTTATGGGCTGAGTGATTTCATGGGCTAATGAGGGGGAGGATTATTCCAACTATTTGGGGGAAGGGATGGTGATTTCCAGGCGTTAGGCCACGGCCCACTTTTTGGCCTTTTATAAGGTCGGCCTCAGAACTGTCATGGTGCTGGTGAGTGTGTCATTTAGCTGAGGTCTTACCATGTGTGTCATGAGGCTCGAGGGCCACAGGAAGTTGAATCTTCTGCCATTGTGGACCTACTTGGTTCTAACCAATTTTTGTCATGTCCTAGGTCCATGTCATTCTTTTAAAGGTTGTGCCCTGCCCCCATATAGGACTGAAGTGGATTAATTCCCAGGCAAACCACAAGCCCCACTGGACATCACAGTGCAGGGGCAGCTGGGGTCTGGTGCTCTGAGGATATCCACCAGCTTTGGACAGGAGGGGTTAGGTTTGGGACCATGAAGGAATCTCCTGGAAAGTGTCTGAATCCATGGAAAGTCCTGAGGACATGCTGTGCCCTCCCCCAGGCTCCACCAGGAGCTCGGCCGGAAGCGTCTCCACTGTGAAATGAGGGGAGGGGTATAAGAAGTTCCCCAAGGATGCATGTCTCCCCCCTACAACCCCATTCTAATGCCCTGGGGCTGCAGCCACATTCCACCAGCCCAGGGCCCTGGGGCCCCCCAATGTAGGAGATGCACTAGGCCCTCTTGGTCTGAACCCCTGAAAGAAGTGTGCAAGCTCTTAAGGGGGGATATGAGATTTCTTTGGAGAGTTTCAACTTTCTCTTGAATATTTCATAATACAGAAGAGTACAGTTGGTTAGGTTTCCTCTAACTTTCTAGTTTCTTCTGGCTGATCTAAGAATTAAAGTGACATGAGACAGAAAATACAATTTAGTTTTGTATGTACAGGAAGCCCACATACACAAGAGGGTCAGAGACAGAAAGGTAAAATGAGGTCCAGATGCCATCCTGAGCTGAGGAAGGGGGTTGGGGCCTGGGGCTTCTGAGGACGCGAGAGTCACTCACAGGACGAGAAGAGCAGATGTTGGGAAATTAGATGTTTGCCCTGACACACTGATGGGGCCACTTTGGTGAAATTTATCTCTGGTAATAACTCCTTCCCGGGAAAAATCCCCAATTACAACTCTTCTAGGTAGTTTGGGGAAGGGCAGTAGTTTCCCTTGAACCCACAGGGTCTCAATTGCCTTTAGCTCAAAATGACCCTCATGCGGGCCCTCGTTTGTCAGTCCTCTGCCTTCCAGGCCTGCCTACTCCCTTCATTACAGGAACCACCTGGACGTTTCCAGAATGAGGAACCTGTCCTCAAGGGGCAGCGCTTCTTAACTTTCTGGAATCCATTTGGTATCTGGGCCACTTCCAGAATAATGTCTTTAAACATGTGAAACAACATACAGAGGAAAACAATTATATTGAAATAATCAAATACTTTGAAAATTGCAAAAAAAAAAAAATTCTCACGCAAAAGTGGCACATTTAGGGGAGGCTCCTTCTGAATCCCTGTACTACGTACAGCATCTGTGTAAGTTATTACAAACGAGAGTGAATCAGGCACCCTCTGTGCCCTACGCCCTCTCCCCATGTATCCACTTCCTTCCTCCCTCTGCCCAGAGCAACAGTATCCCCAGACTTGAAGTGTTTTCTTTTTTTCTCTTTTTTCATAAATTTATTTATTTATTGGCTGCGTTGGGTCTTCGTTGCTGCACACGGGCTTTCTCTAGTTGCGGCGAGTGCGGGCTACTCTTCATTGTGGTGAGTGGGCTTCTCACTGCGGTGGTTTCTCTTGTTGTGGAGCACGGGCTCTAGGCGTACGGGCTCAGTAGTTGTGGCTCGCGGGCTCTAGAGCACAGGCTCAGTGGTTGTGGTGCATGGGCTTAGTTGCTCTGCGGCATGTGGGATCTTCCCGGACCAGGGATCAAACCCGTGTCGCCTGCATTGGCAGGCGGATTCTTAACCACTGCACCACCACGGAAGTCCCTGGAGTGGTTTTGAGCTCTGAATTTAGAAATGCATAAATGTCTAAAATGGCCCCTCATACAAACACTCAGAAATAAGACAGGCTGAGAGTGGGTGTTGGGCTTTACTTGCTCTGCTCACAGCGGGGCCGTCTCTGCCCCGTTGCATCCACTCTGCTGAAGAGGCTGGATTTTCTAATTATTTGCTTGACTGTTTTGCTTGCACAAAACAAGCAGGCTTTCCCCCTTTAAACAGGTCCTTGAGGCACCAGCAGGTGTTGATGTTACATTTATCTCTGTGCAGATTTAAACTGGACAGGACCCAGCCTGCTGGCGGCTTGATGCATATGAAAGGCTGGGGTCAGGCACAGGCTACTGAAATAAGGGTTTACAAAATGCACAGAAAGTGCTAGGCTGAGCAATGGTCAGACACAATGCAGTACTTCCGTGGAACATCAGTACACAACCTTAAATAAAAACTCCACATACACAACTCTCAGGAGAGCAAAAGAGCAAAACTGATCATGGTCCCCTGGGAAGAACTGAAATGGAAATCTTGTAGGACGGAAAAGTCAGCCACTTGGGCTGGGCTCCCCCACTGCCCACCTGGAGGCCCAGAGCATCTCTGAAGGGGCAGGGGGACCAGAAGAGCCCGAAGAGCATGGAGTTGGGGCCCCGTTTCCCATCACGACACAGGCCCTCGCCCCTGGGTTCCCTGCGACCTTCTGATAAGTCCTCTCCTTTACCTTTGGCCTGGAAGTGAGGGGGAAGTGTCACAGGGATTACCCGACAGCCTCAATCTTCATACTGAACTCAACTGCTAAGTTCAGAATAAGGGGTTTACAAAGCCTCTGAGGGCAGCATCACGGGAACCCAGGGCCTCCGGTTCAAACCCTGAAAGACATCAAGTCCAGTCTGCTGTTCAGGTTCTCCCTGACCACTTTCGAAAAGCAGACTTGTCCTTAATGTCAATTTAATCTCAGGGGGAGACACTGCATCGCCACCAACGCTCCTGGCAAATCTGTGGGTCACATCCTGACCTTGAACTTTGGCAGTGTTAGGAGAGCACCTGCGATTTCTCAGGAGCACCCGGTAGTTAGGAGCAGCCTGGGGGAAAACTGGGTGGACCTGGCTTTGGGCACATTCAGTGGTTCGGAAAGACAATTCTGGCCCCACAGGAGGAATCCTGACCTTGCACAATAAGACACGGTTTCCCCACAGCATCCCTCAGGGACCCTCCCTTCTCCTTGTGGAGAGCAGGGCGGCCAGCACACGGGGAGGAGCCCTTGTCGATCGGAGCTGGGGGGAACGGGGCGGGAGGCATGCAGGCAGGACAGTCCCCAAGGGACAGTCTGGAGGTGGAACACGTGAAACTTTCCTTCCCTCCTCCCACTGCCCGTGCAGGTTGCTCAGGGGCTGGAATTTCCCAGCAGGACGCCAGAGCCCAGGTCTAGAGCCAGAGGGAGGATGCTGACTGTGGGAGGGGTGACCTGATTCCAGGAGCAGCCCTGGGCAGGGGCTGAGGGACGGGAGCAGAGGCGCTCAAGTTCCCTAAAATGTTTACCTTCCGAATCCCAAACGCAGCCTAGGTTTATGAATCAGGACTTCGAAGGCAGGTTTTCCTTTATCTGGGAACGGGAGGGGTTGGTTCACTGTAGACAACTTTTCCTCCTCATTTTACAGTTTGGAATCTGCTCACTTGAAAAATGGGCCCAATCGATTACCCTTTGCACAGAATCAAAAGCCAAAATAATCTTTTCTAATGATCTTTTCTGAGGAAACCAAGCGAGTGGCTCGCCGATGCCCCCGTCTGGCTCGTGTCCCCATGCATGAACGCAAAAGGGGTCCTTCAGGGGGCCCCATCAGCCTGAAAGCCTTCCGGGTGTCTTGACAAGAGGTGTGGGTGTCCTTGGGAACTCACGCTCCAGCGGTGGGTACTGTTTGTGTCAAGTGTGCAGGAAGCAAGAGCAGGTCAGCGGTGGGAACTGCCGTCGGGCAGAGCAGCTCGCCCGAGAGTGGTCAGACGTGGGGGTGAAGTCAGAGAGTGTGTGTGGGGTGGGGGACAGGGACGTCCTAGAGGGTGGTGATGGGTGAAGGGGGACAATGGCCTGGAAGGTGCACGAAAAGGATGGAAAATAAAGGTTCACCTCTGGGAAGGTAAGACCTTGGCAGCTACAGGGAACTGGAAAAGAGGTTGCAAGAAGCCAGGACAAACCCAAGGGGTCCCAAGCTCGGCCACCGCAGGTGCATGTCCAATGGTTACGCTACCTGTATGGACCTCAATTTCTAATAAAGGACTGAAGACGAGGATCACTGAGCTCCTTTCAGCTGGACAAGGCTCTCTCATTTAGGAGGGAATCCTGACAAGAAAACAAACAAGAATTTGGGGTGGTGAATCCTCTTTGAGATCTCACCCTGTGACAGTGGGCCCGCTGCTCCCTTCCTCTGGGAGAGAAGCAGTGGAAAATCTCAGGCGAGAATTTTGCCTCTGGTTTGGTTTTGCCTTGCTAAGCGCTGTCTGGAGGTGAGAAGGAACTCAGGAGACGGTGTATTCTTGGATACGGTTGCTCTTTCCTGTGACCCTTTTGCGTTGGAAGCCCAGAGGGTGGGTTTAGATTTGCCGCAGAGGTTAAAACACGAATCTGCACTGTCAGGTCCTCTGGTTGTGCCCTGCCAGTGACCAAGGTGCCACCACTGTCGACTGTCCCTGTACCCTGAGATGCGGACACTCAGATCAAGTGGGGGGCCTGTGCTCACTGCCAGAAAGTCACCTCAGCCCCCATTCTGAGCAGCCTGATGGCCCTGTCAAGACTCAGGATGGGGCCTCACAGGGCCGGTCCTACTTACAGGAACCAAAGGGCTCAAAAGTGCCTCAAAACAAGCACCCAAATCTTCTGAAGGAAGATGAGCAGTCTGATAAAAAAAACAATTTTTTTCCCCTATGGTAAAGAACAGTACAGCCTAGAACAACGTTTTATTTAGGTAAGTCTAATAAAAGAACAGCAGAAAGTAAAACATGAAAAACTTTATTGTAAGTACCACACGTCTAAATCTGCATCACTTTGAAACACTTCTGCTGGCTTTGCAGAACACAATAGTTGCAAATTTCCTTAAATCTTAATAGTCGCCTGCTTTAGATTTTCTCAGGCTCGTCTGCTCTGGCCTCCCCCTCTTCCCCATGGTGGGGTCAGTCTACCCTGCCCCATGCTGACATCTGATCACCCCAGAGCCAGGGGGAAGCCTGCTTCCAGAGGCACTGGCCCTGCAGCTAGGATGCCCCGGACTCCTCTGGGAAGCCCACTCTTCTCTTTGTCCCATTTTTACTCCTAGCCTGAGTGGCTAACTGGATATTCCAAGCAAAATTAACTCCAGTTTAGCTTCACGGAGGACGCCAGAACCTCGGATCCGTACCTGATTGCCATCACTGCTGTTTTAATGGAAGTGGGGAGTAGCTGGGAGAAATCCCCTGGACTGGAGTGGGCTGGGACAGGCGGAGGAGGGGTTAGTTCCCTGTCCCTCCCTCATCGGCCGGGCCTGGCCAACTGCGTGCCGCAGACTGGAACTGCTCACCCGTAGGGAGTGAGGACCCTGTACAGCCACTGGGGTTTGAAAGCAAATTTGACGGGAAAAAAAAAAAGCAATGAAAAAAGGCCATAGAGAATAAAAATGGACAGATCCTTTCTGAATAACAGTCCCTTTTCTGGCACTTATGATCAGATATAATGTAGGAAGATGCATTACAGTAAAAAGAAAATGATAATAGCAGTAATTTCCCATCTGGAATACTATTCAACTGCTTGCAGAAATCTGCAATTTTAATGCATTTTAAACATGTTAGGAATGAGTGACGATTCTCCAAACCAAGGAAAATACTCCATAAAAAAAAATAAAGATAGAAAATACACACTACTTTAATAGCAAACTTATTTTGGATACTTAATGGTGATGATCTTGGAATTAAGGGAGGGAGCAGCAGGGACCACCCTTTGCCCGAGAGGACAGCGAGAACATTGCACCAGAGAGTGCTGGGTCCTGGGGCTGAGCTGGGAGCGGGGACAGCGCCCGCTGTGGTCAGCAGCCCGCCAGTCCCTGTGTTGTCTGCTGGGACCGTCAGTGCTGCAGCAGGAAGTTGGTGGCCACGTTAAGGTCATTATTTGAAGCTCTCAGGGCTTCCAAAGCGTCACCTCTGGAAAATCCCATCTCCATGAGCCGGGCAACCTGAAAACAGAAACAAAACCAGAAGCCTGATGAGGCGGATGACGCTGCCGCTGATTCACCAGCCCCCAAATGTTCCTCATGTGAGTTTTGTAGGACACGTTAAAGAAAAAACAAACAACACATTTTCATTTCAGTGTGAAATCTGATGTTTATAAAACTGCAACAGGCACCACATTTTAAGGTGCTCCCTATATACAGCCAATAAGTATGTATTTTCTCATTAGGTCCTCATTTTAGGGCCCAGCAAGGGGGCTTCTGAGGGTCAGGGACCTGCCAGGACGAGCAGAGGGCGGCTGAGCTGTGGGCCTGGGCTGGGCCTGGGCCTGGGCAGCAGGTCTACACCAGCAGCCCCGCACTCCCCGGCCTTGCCACACGCCTTCGGGGTCAAATTTGATTCCCCAGGAGTAACTTCTCCAAGTCGCATTTCCCTATGCAGGCGTCCTGATGCTGGCGGGCTCTGAGGATCCACACGCCTTAGAGCTCCCGGTGCGGCTCAGGCAGAGCCCGGCCTTTGGGATGCCGGCCCCTCCCAGTGTCTCACAGCAGGTGCAGCGCCCCCGGAGTCCCCGCCGGCCTGCGGGCAGCAGCCGTGCAGAGGGGGGCGAAGCCCGAGCAGAACCGCGGAGGAGGCACTAAAGCCACCGAGAGCAGGGAGGTCGAGGCTTGCATTTTTTTGACCACAAATCCTGAATCTGTGAATGTAGAGGTTTCCTGTACTTTTACCTACAGGCGGTCTCCAAGGTCGAAACAGGCAGTGTTACTACAGTTTATTCGTAACCTGTTTTCCCGCGTTAAAATATATTATAAAAAACATTTATGGCCCTGGACTAGCCGCAGGCGGCGGCTTCTTCTTTTAAACCTTATTTTGAAATACACTGCATTTGCAATAATATATAGTGAAAAGTGATACTCTTACAAATGTTGAGATTTTCAAAGAGGTGTGAGTTGACAAAGGACGGGGACTTAGTCACCACCTCTAACTTTCTTTCCGGTAGAACACGATGCCCTGGGGCGGCCCAGTGGTCAGAGCCGCGCTGTCTCTCCTTCCCCTGCGGAGGGGGGCGGGGCGGGGCGGGGCGAGAGGGGAAGGCGGTGCCGAGAGCAGCCAGACTCCTCGCCCCTTAGGGAGCCTTTGGGAGAGGCTAACTCGGCTGGGAGGAGACTCGGCACACTTTTCAGAAGCCGAGGTTATGGCTGGTGTTTTCCAAACTGAGGCTGTGGTCCCTCATCAGTGGGTCGTTAAGACTAGGATTAAAAAAAAAAGTACACAGTGGGCTTCCCTGGTAGAACAGTGGTTAAGAATCTGCCTGCCAATGCAGGGGGACATGGGAAGATGCTGCAGAGAAACTAAGCCTGTGCACCACAACTACTGAGCCTGCGCTCTAGAGCCCATGAGCCACAACTACTGAGCCCATGCTCTACAACGAGAAGCCACCACAATGAGAAGCCTGCACATCGCAATGACGAGTAGCCCCGCTCACCACAGCTAGAGAAAGCCCACGTGCAGCAAGGAAGATCCAATGCAGCCAATAAATAAAAATGAATATTCAGTGAGGGTCTTCCCTCCAAGGAACCTCATTCCAGTTCTGGACCTCCACACACACCTCCTAAGGGCCAGCCTTGGGGAGGAGACGGGAGGCCGACTTCCAGCTCAACTTCCCAGAGTAACGGACCCATGGCTGGTGTGGGCAGAACAGCAGGGATCTCTGCTTCCATCTCCTGCTCTGGAAAGAATGGCCTTTTCCGGAGTCCCAGAACATTTCTTCGCTCATTGGTTGGGATGGAAAGCTCTTCCTCAAGGCAGCAGAATCTGAGTCTCGCTAGTTGCCAAGCATGGGACTTCAAAGGCCTTAATTTGCCTTCTGAAGCCACAGGAAACAGCCCCATTCCTTCTTCTGCGCGAGGCACTCGTGTCCTCCTCCCCTCGGCCGGCACCCCGCTCCTGTCCATCCCAGGCCGCGTGGCTCCTTGTCTCCCACCTTCACTGCCTGTGTGTCCTCTGCTAGGAGGCTCTCCCTTTGCCCTTGGCCTGGTTAACCTGTCTTCATCCACTGATCTCGGGGCACGTGGCCTTTTCCCATGGCTCGCAGCCTAGGAGGAACCCAGAGGAGGCGTCTTGCGGTCCCGCTGACCTCTGTCCCGTGCTCCTCCTGGCTGTGACTCAGGGCCGAAGTCGTCTCCTTACCAGCGCACTGTAAGGGCCCTGGCTGCCTCTGTTCACCTCTGTGTTTCAGAATACAGCACTTGCCAGCCTGCCCCTCCCCTTCCAGCGCTCGCCCACTTGTGCTGCCACAGAACACGGTACCACTGGTGTGATCTGCCCAGGGCGGAGGACGGCTAGACGGTGCTGTCCCAGCCCTCCGCACAGTGGGTTTGCACACGTGTGTGCGCGTGTACACTTGCCCTGAGTGTGTAGCTACAGCATCCTGGGGTGGCATGTTAGGCTGGGGCTGCTATAAACCCTGAGTGAAATGCGCTCAAGTCCGGCCTCTGAGTAAGTTTCTATTCACCCTTCCAGGTTCAGGACTGGGTGCATCTCTGTGAAACTTCCTCTGACCGTCTTCTAGCCAAACCGAACTACTGTCGGCTTAAGTTCTGCTGTCCCGTGTTAGCTCCCTCAAACGCGTATCGTCCCCACATCTGATTAGCACGCTTGCTCAACTCTCCAACGTCACTCAACTTAAAACGCCAAGCAGACAAGCTCAAAGGCAGAGCTCAGAACTTGCCAGAGCCATCCCCTCTCTATCCAAGGGGCTCATCAACAGTTTTTTTTGAACTTTAACCAGTTTCAAACTTCATGTTATTATCTGTTGTGATGTCACCAGCATCTCTGAGGTGACGAGCAGCACAGATGTCTTGGTGGCATCCTGTGTCAACAGGATCAGTTTGGTGCCTTCAGACCACAAGGCCCTTCACCTCTCACAAGTATCCGCCTGACAATCTGTTTCAGGCTCCTGCCAGACGTGAAACATCAGTTTTGCCTTTCAGTTCTCACAGTCCACACTTTTCCCTTTCCTTGGGGTCATTTCACATGGAGTGTCACTCGGGGACAGGGGCCACAGGACTCGTGCTGGACGCATGTCAACAGGAAGAACCCCCCTCACTGGTCTGGGTCCTCTTGCCAGGCTATTTCCACTCCTGCACGGAAGTAACCTTTTATGATGTTTATTCCAATTACTTCCGGTTAAGGACTGCTATCTTTCGTGGCGCGAACGTGGCCCAGCGAGGGGGTGGGCAGCTCCGCCTGCCGCGTCTCTGTCACCCACGGACACGCCACCACGGGCCAGCGCCTTGGCTGTTCTCAACAACGGTGAACAGCGAAGCACAGGCTCCACTCGCTGTCCCCTCTGTCCCCTCTGGGACTTCAAGCACAGCTGAGGCGTGGCTGCTTCTCCGCCCCTGCCCGACAGGAACACATCCATTTGTTTGGCAAAGCAGATCCAGAGCTGCGGCTGATGACGGGTGAGCCTCGCCCCGGCGCTGGTCCCAGGCGAGGCTGCCAGCCAGCGCGTCCACCTGTGCTGGAGCTTTCCCTCGACCAACTCCGGGTCTGGTCTGAAATCCAGGAGAGGCTGCCGCAGCCACAGAGCACCGCGCCCGGGGCAGGCGGCCTGGAGCGAAACGCGCCCGGGGCTGGGGTGGCCGGGCCGCGTCCGAGGTGCTGATGTCCGGTGTGAGGAGAAACTAGTTCTCTGCACGCAAGGCTTCCTCCGAGTTCATTCTCTCTCAGACACCAACGACCACACACGCCCCCGTGGGTTTTGACAGCTGGGCTGTTTTTCACAGGTCTCCGCCGAAAAGGATGTTTGCTGCTCTGCGCAGGCAGCGGCTGAGTGGCCATCACGGCGCTCCGCCTAAAGCTGGCGTTGGAGCCTCCTGCGTTTCTCCAGGGGGGACCAGACGCGTGTGACTGGAGACTGTGCCCTGCGGCATGCCCTGGCGCTCTGACCCGCTGAGAAAGCTCACACAGTAGAAACGGTGTTGACACTATTTAAAAACTGAACAAGCAAAGGAAGAAAGGGCATCTGTGAGTCTCCTCTGGTGTCCACGACGGTAAACATCCACAAGAAGTGACATGGCACGCTCGGGTGTGGGTCTGAGGGTAACAATCAGGAAACCAGAAGGAGGACAGCGAGGGGGCTCCGCCCGTGTTTCCTCATCCCGCGGAGGACGGCGCCGGCTGGGGCGCCCCCCCACCCCGCGGGCTCAGCGGCCCTCGGCCAGGAGGTCAGAGCCGCAGCGGCCGGCTGCAGCCCCCGCGGCGGACACGGAGGATCACCGTCGGGGCCCTTCTTGTTTATCGGCGCCTGACTTGCACAACCCTCACGCGTTTTGTAACCAGCTGAGCGTGAAGCCTCACGGAGCACATGATGCAGGAGCCCCTGGGGTCCACGGCAGCGAGAGACACCTGAGGCCACGCAGACCTGTGGTCAGATAAGCAAGACATGGAGAGGATTCTAGAGGTTTACAATTCCTTAAAATAAAACCACAGAGGAGCTGGCAGCTGGTAGAGAAGCGCCCCAGCCCTGGCTGCGGGGAGGCGGGGACCCCGCCAGGTGGCAGAGGGGGCTGCGTGGAGTTGCCGTGTGACCCCAGGCTGGGGCCCGGAGCCTTGGGCTCCTAGCTTTCTCCAGCTCTGGGGGGAGGAGAGACAGGTGGGAAGGGCCTAGAGCGGTGACTGGCACATAACAGGTGCTCAGGAAGCGTTACCTCTTAGGATCACTCTGCTCTACTGAGGAGCCCTCAGGCCGGGTGTGGAGAATCCCTCCCTTAGAGCCTCCGAGGTGACAAAACTGCCCTAGGGTTTTGTTTTCAGCACTCACTTTGTTTCCACTTCGCTGGTTTTATACCCTTTGTTCGTCAAAGAACTGAGGAGTCTTTCACAAGATCAAACACAGGCTTGTTTTCAGAGGGGCCACGGTGAACGCTGAGTGGCTGGAGGGAGGTCCTGGAGCAGAAGGGCCACCCCTGGCCCCGGGACCTGGGTCACTGGCATCCAGGGAGAGGCCCGTGTCCCCAAATGACAGGGACCTGATTCTACACCGGCTCCACAGCCAAGCACACCCACAGGCACAGCCACAGCTGAACACGGCCACGATGAACAACAAAGCAAGTGACTTTTGCTACCTGTTTCTAGTGTTTAAGTTGTGTAGACCTGAATTGGCCTAATGAAACTAGGGTGGTCAGCCCAAATGCAGTCGGACAGGAAGAGAGCAGAGTCCAGAGCATGCCGGTCAGTACCGGGCTGGAGGGTCTGGAAAACCCATGGGTCCCATAGCAACTTTCTAAAACGCATCTCCTTCAACATTCCTTCTGTTTCAGAGCCCAGTAAGAACTGTCCTCCTTCCGCCCGCGCATCACAGGAAAGCTTCTGTCTAAAAATCCTCACCACAAAACATCAGAATAGAGTTCATCTTGGTTTCTAGTCTAAAAACCTGAATGATCCCTTTCTCTGACTTCTTTTGGAAACCAGGTGTAGCTGGGTTATTATCCAAAGAGGATGTTATGCTTTTCCCGTTTTCCTTGTCACGTATTCAAAAATCTCAGGTGACTCACATGTAACACCTCCAAGGCCTGTTTCCTGTGACGTAAGATGGGACTTCCCAGGGGCAAGATGAGAGGGACGGGATGGGACAGCAGGGAGAGGCCCGCACTGAAATTCTAGCTCAGCCTCCTCACTGGGAGGGAAACACACTTGTGCAAGGTCCTTGCGGTGACTTCTGACTCTATCCGCTGCTCTTCGCCAGGCACCCCCGAGACTGGCCCAAGGTCCGGGAGCTCGGACAGGAGCAGGTGCCGTGGGAGAGCCCCGTCACCATCACCCAACAGTGCTGCACAGGAGGACAAGGTGGAAACATGCTTCCCAAGGAGAGACCTCACCACACAAGAAACCTACAGACACAGGAGACACATCTGGACCAGTTTTCCTTTCCTTTTTTTTTTTTTTTTAAATCTTCTATGGTTGGGACGTGTGCCCCTAATATCTCAAGGTAATTTTTACTCAAGAAAATGATTAAAACCCTACTTCAACATTCTACTACTCTGACACAATTCAACCACTCTGACACACGTGAAGTAGTACAGTCATCCCAATGAGATTTATAGAAATTCCTCTCCGTTTGACACACTCCTCTGCTTGTTTTGTTCAAATAAGACTGTGGTTTTCTTTAACTTCCCTTTAGCTAAGGGTGTCAAAAACAAATGGTTTTTGGGGTTCTTACTTCCCAAATTCTGACTTTTGCAGAAAGTGATGCCCACCTGAAAGGGGGTCCCGATCCGTCCCCCGTGGGCTGCCCGTGGTGGCTGGCCACTTCCCGGGCCATGGGCATACCCTGGAGGAGTGGCCCCAGAGAGATTTTGGGAGATGGGCTTGCCCTTCCCTGCCCTCACTGTAACTGCACTTGTCACCAGTCAGGGCAAGCTCAACGTCAGATTCCTGCGGGTCGGTGCCGCCCTCCTTCCCTATCAGCTGACCCCTTCTCCTCCTCCTTGGAACTGCTGAACCCCCGTGATCACACGGTTGACCGAGTGGGCTGTGCCTGGTTAAGTTACTCTCCTGCCTGGCCGCAGGAGGCTGGGCGGTCCCTCCTCTTTGCACTCTCCTGCTTGCTCAGGGTGTGGTCCTGAGAAGGCCCTCGCTACAGGCTGGGCATCTCCTTTGCTTACATCTCTCAGTACTCGGCAGAATCAGGCACCCCCAAAAGTTAATTATTTGATTACCACTCAATATTTCATTCTAACAGATCACGTGTTCTAATACTAGCATTAGAGACTAGAGATGGAAAGGTCTGAAACAGGACCACCCTCTAACACATTTTAAAGTAAAAACAAGTGTTCTTTTGAAAAAGAAGCCCTCTAACCACACCTGCATGTTCAGCTCTGCTCTAATCGCTGCTGGGCACCTGTTGCGTGTCTGGCTCTGTGTCAGCAGAGAAATGCGGAAGAGATGGTACCGGCCCTGGTGGAGCTCACCGTCCGCCAGGGAACCAGATGACCTGGGTGTCTCTAGGCCAACGCCCAACTCATTGTGGTCTAGATACTCAGAGCAGAAGCACTAAGTGAGGGGACCGTTTTCATAAGGTGAGCATTCTGGAGTTCAGGTGGGTTTTTCAGAGGCAGTGGTGAGGACTCTGGAGATCAGAAGAGAGACTCACTGAGATTTAGATTCTCTCATACTGAATAAATTTCCCTACTTAGCAGCTAAGATTGAGAGTGTCCGTGTGCCATCTCTCTCTACTTGGGCTGATGGATATTTCAGAGGATGTGAATGGAATCCACACGACGGGTCTCACGTATTATAAACCTACTAAGTGGTACCATATCTTGTCTGGGCAAGAGTCTCATAAGCACCTGGACTGTAACATGTTCCCTGGGCAGGGATGGAAGAAATTACATACGTGGTTATGATCATAATACACCCCTTCCTCCACGTCTGGTCCATGCTCTGGGGAAATCCAACAATGTGATTCCCCGTTCAAAGTCCTGCACACGGTTCCCTAATGCCTACAGCATGGAAGTAGAGGTCCATGCCCCGCTGAGAAGCCTTCCTGCTTTTATCCAACGTGGGGCCCCTGCCCCACCAGTCACGCTCCACTCCAGCCTCACCCACCTGTGCTTCCCCAAATCTGATGTGCTTCTCACCAGGCCACATCTTTACAAACAGCACTGCCCCCCACTCTCCCTGCACTGGCAGTCCTCGGCAGCATCAGCAGACTTGTACATAGCTGACAAGAGCTGTCCCCGTGCCTGGCCCCCACACTCGGCTCTGCACCACGTGAGGGCAGGAGTCGCTGCCTTAGCTGTCTCCATATTTCAAGAACCTAGCCCCGTGCTTACACCGGGCAGAGTGGACAGCTGATAACTGCTGGTTGACTAAAAGGAAGGAAGACATGAAGGGACGTGAGGAAGTCGACATTTGTGAAGTCCACGTTCATCCTCCTTTCATCGAGACTGCCAGCACTGGCTCAGTCAGTCCTGTTTGACTTCCTTGTCTAATTTCACCTGTGCGTCCCATTTAGCGTAAACCTAAGGGTCACTTTCTAAGCTTGGGGAGGGCTCAAGAGAGACAAACTTGGGATGTTTTTCCCCCTTTTGATTTAAAAAAAAAAATTAGGCCAACAGGACAAAATTTCACTATTTGTTAATTTTGAGTATGGGTGTAATATGAAAATCCTTGGTTAAGAAGAAAAAAATAAGAGAAACGCAATAATGCATGTACTTATTTTTAAGATACTAGAAGGTGGTATCTGCAAGGGATGATGAACTGCAAAGGTGCTCACTGAAAAATAGGAGGAGTGGATTGTGAAGAACCAAAAATCCAGAAACCTAACAGCAAAAGTAGAAAAGGTGGCAAACATTTCTGTGGCCGTATGTTAGACCATCACAAGGCTTAACGAGGGATGCACATTCCTTCTTAGAATATTCTTTGTTTTCCAAATGGATGGGACTACATTTCCTATCTTAAATAACTCATTAAAATTCCTACAGTATCTGTTCACATCAGAAAAAACTCAAACAATCATTTCTCTTTTTCTTGGTTTAGAAATTTACTGTTTCTTAATGCATTAAAATTATGACTGATGCTTAAATAAAGTATAGCACATCCAATTGAAAAATTAAGCATAAAAAGGCTTTGTTAATTCACGCTATCTTAATGTTACTAACAAATGATATTTTAGATAGTGTCTAGCCTCCAGCTAACCAAGAGGTTATACATAACTACACATTTGTAAACATTATCGTAAATGCCCTGAGAGGAGACCCACATCTTTCTTCTCTTTTACAGTCGCTCTAGTACGCACCACAAGAACGACTGAGAGTCTACACATATGATGTCGGGGGTGGGGGGGGGGGACTCTGTGTCATAGTGTGGGACAGTCTATAAGGCCATTTCAGGATAATCAAGAAATACAGAAGATAAGATTTTGAAAAAAATCAGTGAATAAGGAAGCACGTTAAAAACAACCTCTCATGTATTTACATCTTTTCATAACAGAGCCAAGAAGAAGTAAATGATATTTTAAACAGATACCGACAAGATGTTAACCTCACTCTTGTCATTCTGGGAGGATCAAGGACAATGATTCATTAAAAAAAAAAACAACCCTACAGACTTCAATTACACACATTCACCTTGTTATCACTTTTTGACACTTTTTTTTCCTCAAGTGTCAAAACTAAGAACTATGTCACCTTCAAGTACTTTCTATCGTTAACGGCTGCTCTGTTGTGATGGATGTGACCTGGGTTCTAGCAAGGAAACAGTAATGTAACAGAACTTTCTTTCTTTTCACCTGAATTTGAGAGTATTAGTTTATTTTTTAATCTCTTATCATAAACACCTTGCAAATGCTGAGTTACTCGGCTTTTTCCTTATCGCGGGGCTAATATTTTTTTGGAAATTAGCCAATGGAAGAGAACTGCGGCTCAATCCATCTCTCCACCCTAACGAGTTGCTCCAAGGATGAGTCTGAGCTGAGAAGTTAAGGGCGAGGGGCTGGCTCAGCTTGTCAGGCACGTTCAACTGGGTTCCCTCACTTGTCGTGGCCTAACCTGCAGGTGCCAGTGGGGGCCCTGCCCAGGAGCCCCACTTGAGCTCCAGAGAAAGTCAGGATACATACAGCCTTGCCACAGAGCCTGAGTGCCCTGGGTCGGACTGGCGTTTGTTGGCTCTGGGGACAGGGGATGGGGGGGAAGCGCACGGTGTGACCCGCTCTGAAACACTGCCCTTGATTTGCTTTCATAAGAAGAAAGCAACGTTTGCAGAACAAAATTTAAAAGGGCTGTTACTGAAATGCTCCCAACCTACTTTTATAGATTTCAAAAACTTTCTAGTGTGAAATAATTACAAACTTCTAGAAAAATTTCAAGAAAAGCACTAGGAACCCAATTATTCTTCATCCAGATGCATCTATTACTTTGCCACAGTTGCTTTCTGTCCACACACACACACCCCCACTTATTTTTCCCGAGCCAACTGACATTAAGCTGCATGCGCCCTGTCCCTTTAGATCACTCTATTTCCTCGTTTGCTCAAATCTACAATACATACAATATAATTTCAGAATTGCTGTACTCATACCACCATGAAAAACAAACCCATGGAGAGTATAAGGTTTGCAGTTCTTTTTTTTTTTTTTTTAGAGGGCATATTATGTTCAAAAGTTACTGAAATTAATTTGCCCTCTTCCTTTTGATTATATTATTCATTTAAGATACAGCTGGAACATTTAACATTAATTTGTTTCCTTTTAGTTTTATGACTGTCCCCATCTTGATGTGCTTTTTGAATATGTAAAACATTAACTTGATTCCTAAGTTAAGACCATACGGATAGAGAAGCTACCCTGTCCTTCTGCCTCCTTTTCTCCCAGCCCGTGCAGTGAACCAATTTCGGTAGTTCTGTAAATATGAAATATCACAGATTTAACAATAAGCAATCACAATGCTTTTTTTTTTCTTCTTTCTTTCTTTCTTTTTACAAATTATGCCTTCCTTAAACTCATAAGACCCACAGTAGCCAATAAAGAGCCCAACTGTCTGTCACTGGTAGAGGTGGTGGTTTATCTGATATCAAAGTCTTTGTATTTATACACTGAGTTTTTCAAGTCTTGTTCACCAAAACTGCTTGGAGTGTGAAGCATGGGTTTAGGGTTAAGTACCAGGTGTTACTGATTACCTGCTCCTCCGAAACCTCCAGAGGAGGGGCCGCTTGTTGTTCAGACCGCCGACCATCCTGATAGTTTACGTTTCGTCGCTGACGTAAAGGAGGGAAAAGACGGTTCCAGTTGATCATTCCTCCCTAAAAAGAGATCAATGCACAGAGATCAGACACAGGAGGAGCAGACCCATCGTAACGCTCGGAAGAGCGTTCTCTTGCAGTGCGGTCACAGCTGCAGGCTGGAAAGAAAATGTCAGGTGGATCTGCCGTGTGCAAGCTGAATACATAGGCTAAAGTCGGCAGGAGGTGCACGGAGAGAAAAGAAGGTAGTGGGTGCTGCCAAAGGGGTTTGTGCGATCTGGCTCCGGAAGGCAGCAGAAGACACATGGAGTCACTCCTAAGCTCAGCCCCATGGTGTCCCCACCGATGCTATCCCAGCTCTGCTGGACTCAGGGGAAGATGCGGAGAGGTGGCTAACTCAGGGCAGGCAACCAGACCTGGGGCTTCCTTCAGGAGTTCTTTGAGAGGCTGCTCCTTCCTCTTTCTCCTCCTGCTCCTCTTCTCCGCCTTCTTGCTTTTTTAAAAAAATGTAAGTAAATTCTGAGCAAGGTCCGTGGAGAGAGACTGCAGGTGGAGGTAAAACCCAGGCTGGGGGACAGGCTTGGGAATGTGAAGGTAAACCCTACATGCAGGGACAAGAAGTTCAGACCCCGTCCTCAGTGGCTTTATGGGTAACATTGGTGGCGATGTTGTTTCTTCCCTTCTCTATGTCATCAATGGAAAAAAGCCACTATGTGAAGAAAAAATGTGCACTGCAAGGTGCTTTTAAAAAATTGATGTTTTAACCTACATGACAACTTTTTAATTTATCAGCTTAAGTCTATATCTAGATGCCTTCTAGCTCCGGAAGATTCAGAGATTAAGAAAACCTAAAATTTTTGCTATTATAAATACCTAAGCATGCTACATAAAACTGAAAAACATTTCATATGCATAGCTGAACATAAAGGGAAGATGAAGGCCCCCAGGGTGCCAGAAAGAAGCTCTGGAAACCAGGGCAGTGAAGAAGCAAGGGCGGCACATCCTGCTAAATAACCCAGAGCCACTTGGTTCTGTCACCTGTTTAGGTTCAGGAGAGCAGGCCTTGGGTCTAAAAGAGGCAGTGACTTTAAGTTCATTACCTCCTTAAAGGTACAACCTCAAATGGAGCACCCCCAGTGAGAGAGGAAGACCCACCAAAGAGCAGATTTTCCCGAGGGAGGGAGCAGGAATCTCGGTGTGCCTGGCAGTGGAGAACTGCAGGCCAATCCGGGGCTCACGTTACACTACATATTTGCTCTAAGAACCCACGGAAAAGTACATAAAGTTGGTCCTGGGATGGAGACAGATACACCTAGGGAGCCAAGCAGGAGCAAATCTCAAGTTCTTCTGGAGAGACGCGCTCTCATCCTGGGATCACACGGGATCCACTGATACAGCTCCCGTGGGGGAAGACTCGGACCCTGGACTGCAAAACCCAGGGGGAAAACCCCAGCATAATCAAGAGTCAATGTGTACAGTAAACAGCAGGACCAGCTCCCCGAGAACTTAAATTTACAACATTCTAAAAACAACTATAAAATCAGAAGTTTTAAGATGACTGAGATACAGAAGGAGTTAAAGAATAGGACACTATTTTAAAAAAAAGCTAGTCTTTTAAAAAACAGGGAAACAACGTAGGGACATTATGCAAAGCTGTTCCGGAGAGACACTGGTAGAAATGAATTCACATGTATGAATGACTGCACTGAATACATACCGACGGACTCACCAGCTGAAAGGCTGAGACTGTCAACTCTGAAATCTCTCCCATTCCCCCCGACTCAACAACAAACTGAAAATATAGATACAGACGAGTTGATGCAGAGAGATGGAAAACGAAGTATCAAAGCAAACTGTATCAAAGCAAACTGACGTTGCTAAATTCATGTCAAATAAACAGACCTCAAGGGCAAAAGAGGCATTATTAGGAATAAAACCACTAGGATACATTGCTATTATTTATATATAACATGCGCGCATCAAAATACAGAAAGTAAAATTCAACAAAACTACAAGAGAAGTGGAAATATCTATATATTTAATTTTTAGCATATATTGGTAGATCAGGTTTGTCTAGATGGACATATATAACCTGCACTCAATTTTTAGAGGATATATGTTCTTTTCTACGTAAGATATTTATTAAAAAAGTGACAATGCACTGAACAAGTACTATATGAAATGTCCACAAATACCGAAACATTAATATTGTTTGATATTCTTTGATTACAATGCAATTAAATTAGAAATAAGTATCAAAATTATAATTAATATAAAACAAACAAAAATGCACACAGATGTTAATAAAGTGGGGGACAGACACAACAGAAGGAATCAACAAAAATCCAGTGTCGGCTGTTGACAAGGTCAAATACACCTGACGCTTCGTGAAAGGACAAAGAAAGAAGCACAAATTACATGAGCAATAATACAAGGAATATGACAGATATTAAATAAGAATGCTTTATTTGTACCAAAAACTTTAATGAAGTAGACAATTTTCTAGAAAAATACAACTTGCTAAAACTCGAGAAGGAACAGAAATTGGTAATCGGTTTTAAAAGCTGTTCAGGAGCATCAACTGAAGCTGGACACGTGTGGCTGCCTCAGCAACTCCACTCCTGGACAAGAGAAATGCAGACTCGTGTTCACCAAGGCTGCATTGTTTGTAACTGTCAAAGACTGGAAACTACCCAAATGCCCATCAAGTAGAATGGATACTTTATGTATATTCACATGATGTAATACTATATAGCAGTTCAAAATGAGCAAACTACAATTGTATGCAACAATATGGCTACATCTCTCAAATATAAGGCGGAATAAAATAAACACACAAAAAAGTATATTTTGGGAATTCCCTGGCGGTCCAGTGGTTAGGACTCTGTGTTTTCACTGCTGAGGGCACGGGTTCAATCCCTGGTGACGGAACTAAGATCCCACAAGCTGCATGGTGCAGCAAAAAAAAAAAAAAAAATTTGTATGATTACTTTTATATAAGGCTTACTTTTCTGTATGATATACTTCAATAGAAAGCTAAAAAAAGAAATAGAAAACCTGACTAGACTTTTAGCCATTAATGTAATTGAAATAACACCTAAAAATCTACCTACCAAAAATCTACAGGCGAAATCTATGAAAATTTTAAGGACCTGCTATCTTATACAACTTGTTCTAGAGAACCGAAGAGCTCCCCACCTAACTTTTAGAGTCTATATAATGCTGTTTCCAAAATCAGAGAAGGCTATTATGAGAAAGAAGAATTATAAAACAATCTGTTTTTACGGACAGATGCAATAATCCTAAATAAAATATTAGAGAACTCAATCCAACGATGTTCAAAAAAAAATCACCTTATCCAGTATGATGTACTTTATATTAGGACTTATCTCAGGAATCTTAGAAAATATAGGAACATAATTCACACATTAACAGATTAAAGGACAAAAACCAAACGCTCACTCAACAGATCTAAAAATAATTTGATTAAACTTGATGAAGAGACACGAATGCCTATTACCACCTCTTGCATTCGACACAAGTCACAGCACAATGAGGACAAAACCAACCAATTATGAAAGAAAATGCAGAAGGATGGAAAGGGAGAAACAAAACTGTCATAACACATGATAACCGTCTACCTTAGAAAATGAGAACTAATAAAGAGTACAAGATAAAAAAAATTCAGTAACATTCCTTGCTTGTGATCACTGAGAAAATGTAAGTGCAAAAAATTCCTATTTGCAAAGAGAAATAAAAACCATTAGGTACTTAGGAATTAAATCTAACAAAAGATTTGCAAGATCTCTATGAAAAATGGTAAACTTGATTGAAGGATATCAGAAGACCTAAATAAGTGGAAAGACAGCACATTCCTGCCTGGGAAGACTCAATATGGTCATCTTTCCACATTCTGCCAATTCTAGGTTGTAGCAGAGACCGCTGGCTGACTCTCAATATCCACGTTCCCTTTTCTTTAAAAACAGGATTTTCTTTTGGTGACACAGTTAGTACATCCCCCAGCTTTCCCCCCATGGACTAGCTCTGCCAATGCAAGCAGAAAGGGCATCTGCGACCTCCAGAAGAGATCTTTTTTAAAAAAATGAGTTAAATTAAAAAAAAAATTTTATTGAAGCATAGTTGATTTACAATGTTGTGTTAATTTCTGCTGTAAAGTGATTCAGTTATACATATATATGCTCTTTTTCATAGTCTTTTCCATTCTGGTTTATCACAGGATATTGAATATAGTTCCCTGTGCTATACAGTAGGACCTTGTTGTTCATCCACTCTATGTATGTTAGTTTGCATCTGCAAATCTCAAACTCCCAATCCATCCCTCCCCCACCCCCTTTCCAGAAGAGATCTTAAAGGGAGGGATGCACCCTTCCTCACTGCTCCCGCCTCCTTCCTGGAGCCCAGGCAGCTGTCCCGGCCTCGGGCTGAGGACGGGGCCGCAGCCAGAGAAAAGGAGCCTCGGGTGGCAACGTCATGCAGGGGCCCCACCAGCTCGGGGCTGACAATGTCTGACTTCTTTTACACAAGACAAATTTCTACCTTGTTTAGCTTTCTGTCATTTTGTGTTTTCTGTCATATGGAGCCAAACCTATTCCCAACGGCCCTATACTCAAAATTCACGTGTGTGCGTGCGCGTGCGTGTGTGTTGGTGGGATGAGACAACCTCAAGTTAAGGGTCAAAACTAGATCTGAATATTTTCGAGAAGTATAAGGGATGTTTTTTGTTTGTTTTTTTCCTATCAGCTTTTACGACTTACTGTTAGAGTATAAGAGTTAAAGTAGGATGGTGTTAGCGCGACAGGTAAGTAGGGCAAAGAAACAGGAGAGACAATCAAGAAATCAAAAGTAAACATGGACACTTGGTACATGATGGAGGAGGCACTGTAAGTCAGCAGGAAAAAGACACACCATTTAATGAACGGTACTGGGACAACCGGGTACAGAGATGGTAAAAGAGGGGACTCTGCTGGGGGTCCAGTGGTTGGGACTGTGCACTTCCAGTGCAGGAGGCACGGGTTCGATCCCTGATCAGGGAACTAGGATCCCACATGCTGTGCGGCGTGGCCAAATAAATAAATAGATTTTTTTAAAAAGATAAAATTTGACCTTTATTTCATATTGTATACAAAAATAAGTTTCTTTAAAAATAAACCCCATAGATTAAAGATTTAAACCTGAAAAGCTAAACTGATAACATTTTAGAAGAAATAGACATTCTTTATGTTGCTGGGATAGGAAAGGATTTCTAAAACAAAAATATAAAGCATAAATCATAAAAAAAGGATTGCTAACAATTACTACAAATAAGAACTTTTGTACGATAAAAAAATATAGCTAGAAGAGAAAGTACAGATTAAGAGAAAATGTCTGTAATATATAACTGACAAAATAGTATCCAGAATATGGAAAGAATCAATGAGAAAAAATAAACAACACAAGAGAAAACTGGATAATGTATATGAATAAACAATTTACAGAAGAGGAAACCCTGAGTCAATAAACATAAGGAAAGATGTTCAACCCCATCAGCATTAGGAAATGCAAATTAAAACAGCAATACGTCACTTCACACCCGTAAGACTGGCACAAATTAAACGTCTAACAATACCAGGGAAGGGGATGATGTGAAGGAAATGGGAACTCTGTATAGTGTTGATGAGCGTTTAGATTGGCACAAACATTTTAGAGAACAGTGTGTCCAGATCTAGTAAGACTGAGGATGTTCTACAACCCAGCAATTTTGTCTCCAGGGAGCTGAGTGCCTAATGGAGCATTTATAAGGATATCCTGTGATACACTGATTATAAAGTTCAGAAAATGTAAAAAATTCAACTGTCCCTAAAGAGGGAAATAAATTAATAAGTGGTTCTATTATATAAATGACTATTATACGTGCAGCTAGAATTAATGAACTAGATCTAATGGATAAATCTCAAAAATACAATGTTGAATGACAAAGAAAGTTGTATAAGAATATGTATATACAATACCATTTACATAAATTAAAAAAATACTTAGAATAGTATACTGTTTAGACTAGCGGTGATTCTGCCCTGCAGGGGATATCTGGCAATGTCTGCAGGCATTTTTGGTTGTTTTGGGTGGGGGGGAGGGGGAGACTGGGGACAGGATGGTGGTGCTGTTGGCATTTAGTGAGTAGAGGTGCTGCTAAGCGCCTTATAAGGCACAGGACAGACCCCACAACAAAGGATGGCCAGGACCAAAATGTCCACAGCGTCCAGGCGGAGAAGCCCTGATACACACACAGGTGGTGAAGGTACAAACACCCACAGGCAGTGGACACTGTCAAAGGCATCAGACACAACACACCTGCTATGGGAGGGTGGGAAGGGGAATGAACCTTTGGTTGAATCTGTAACATTTTATTCTTCAAAGGGAGTGAGAGTGAAAGAGTAAGCAAAACAAAACAAAACTAACCCCCAAGCTGTGATAGTAAAAAAGTGCTTAAAAAGCAGAAAGTTACAGGAGCTCTAGGTTCTGGGATGTTTTGACACTAATCTGCTCTTTCTGTAGGTTCAACTTGAGCCTCTGCAAACAGGAAACGCTTCCTTCACTTTGTCTTCTTCAAAAGCAATAACCACATATTCAAAAGAGAAAGAAGGAAACAGCTTGCATTTTGAACAGCCATTTTTTGTTATTAGCTGGTAAGGAGATTTTCAAATGAAGTAAAATTTCTTGTGAAAATTAATGAACAACTAATCTTCCCACTGAGAACAGTAAATGTTTGTTAAGGTTTCATCAGGTGGAAGTCATGTGGACTAGAACTCTACCCCTAAAGGCCTTGGCGGGTTTCAGAAGGGATGATCAGGTCAGGCAGTGTCTACTCGGAGAAGCTGGGTCAAAAGAGCCCCCCAGGGGCCTCCAGGGCACTCGCAGCTCCCATGGGAGAGAGAAGCATGGCGCAGGGCCCGGTCCTTGCTCCAGTGGAGCTCCTGATAGCCTGGGGAAGGCACCACATCCAGAAAGGGAAAAGCCAGAAGCAGGCAAGGTGATCTATAACCAAGAAGGAAGCCACGAGGCAGAGGCATCGGTTAAAGGGCGCAGCCAAAGCTCGGGGGTAAAACTTCAAAGAGGATGGGGGCTTAGCTGAGTTTTAAAGGATGAGGATGACTTCAACAATGGAGAGGAGAATCAGGCATTTTTGTCAGCCTATTTAAAGACAGGGGACTGAGAATGGGTTTATTTCCACTTCAAGGGCCAAAGCAATGCTAAGGAGAAAAGGAGAAAAGACAGAGGAACAAAAGTAGAGGATGCTGAGTGACTGAGAGCAGCCTCTAGAGCCAGAAGAGCTGGATCAAATCCCAGCTCTGCCACTTATTATAATGGGACCTTAGGCTTCAGTTTTTTTTTTTTTTTTAACTTCCCTGAACCTTAGTTTTCTCATCTGTATTATGGGAACAATAACTACACTCACCTCATAAAGATATGAGAAATAAATGAGTTAATACATGTAAAGCATTTAAAACAGAGCCTGAAAACTTCTAAAAGCTTATTACATATATGTTAGCTATTATTACTATCTAATATTTGCACTGTATCACAGTGTTATTTCTCGTCTTCCCAGCCCGACTACAGGACCCTGGAGAGCTGCACTGGAGGTGAGATGTGCATGAAACTCCCCAGGTGGCTGGCACAGCTCTAAGCTCTTTGCAGCCTTAGCTGATTCCCCAGCAAAGAATGATTACAGAGCAGGCACAATGAATGTGATGGTTTAGAACAATTCACGTTCTTTCCAAAAGCATCCTCGTCTTCTTTTTAAAAGGTTGGTCACTGGGAGAAAAAAAAAAAAGCATCCTTTATTCTCCGCCTTTGGTGATGTGAAAGCCTTTATCAGAGTGCTGGGTTCTGAACCGTAAAACAGGCGGGGCTGCCCGCACGGCACTGTCTGTGGCTGCCCGCGGACCGTGTCGGGAAGATTCTGGGGGAGGGTACGGGTTCATCAGGAAACAGTGACACGACTGTTTAGTGATACCGGCCGAGGAGGCGAGGCGGCACCTACACAGGAACTGCTCACCCTGCTGCAGACCATGGCTGTCCGGTATTCCCCACATCATGGCACACACAGAAGGACGTATCTGTGCGACACACAGGACAGAGCAAGCTGCCTGCAACCAGCCTGGCAGCTGCAGGCCCTTCCCAGCTGCCCCGAGGGCTGAGGGATCGATACCTCCGCCCATCTGTGACCATGATACAGTGGTGGGGAAGTTCTGCCACAGACCCTAAAGAAACACCTGTACATTTAATGTGAGCAATTTGCAGTGGGAACGGGCTATCATGGAGTTCAGACGCAGAGAAGACCAGATTGTTTCAGGAGCATCAGTTAAGGTAAAATCCATGGAATTACGGAGTGTCTACTCAAGTATCTGGTAGTACCTGAAGCCATGAAGCTAAAAAAAAAAGAAAACCAAGACCACGTCCCTGCCTTCCAGACGCTCCCAGTCTGGTATTCTAACCATTAAACTGCTTTTCCTTTTCCTTCCAGGTTCCCCATCACACCCCCTGCTTGATCAGTGGTCCTGTTGACCCCGCCACCCCCACCCCAATGCCCCTCTCTGGCTTCTGCGGAACCACACTTTCTTGGTCTGTTGAGCCTTCTGGTCACACCCTGAGTGCTCCTCAGAGCCACCTTCTCCGGTTCACGTCCTTTACACGCTGGTGCCCCTTAAGGTTCTGTTAGGATCATGTCTCTTCTCTCTCCACATCCATCCCCAGGGCTTCAGTTTCCACGCATGTGGCGGAGACTCCCGCCACCTCTTTCCCATCCAGGTGCTGCCCCTCGGAGCCACACGACCAGCTCTCCTGACACTTCCCCTTAGGTGTTCCAGAGATGTCTAAAATGGAGCACGTCCCAATCCCATATCTCTTCCTGTGTCCCCAGTCCTGGGGAACGACATCAGTGTCCATCCATGGCACCAGCCAGCTCACCAGGCTCTGCTAATTATAACTCCCAAATGCCTCAGCAATCCACCCTGACTCTCACTGTCCTATCTCACAACACCATCAAGGGTGGGCGTGGCTTCAGAGCAATTTTCCTGAGATACAGATCGCATCATGTCACCTCTCTACTTAAAAACCCCTGAATGGTTCCTCGTTGCCTTTTTATTAATCTTAAAATACTTTTTTCTTCATTTGTAGCAACCACAAACTTACTACTTCCTAACACCCTTTTATAAAAAAATGTTTTCCAAAACAGAAAAATAATTAATGAGAAGAATGTCATTATTTTCTATTTTTGTAAACCTCTTTTATGTCTGACTTAAATGGAAGATAGCTGGATTCTTGTATCTGCTTCTGCAGTCAATCCTGTTACACGCTACTCTGGCTTCTGAAGTATCACTATATAAAAAAATCTAGCCACATACAGACATATAGTTACAAAAAAAAATTAAGAGCATATTAATAGCCTTTTCAGATAATCGTGGATATTCTTCTTTGATTCTACTCAAGTCCCTATTGGTTTTAGGATGCAATTCAGGTTTCTCACCAGGACTTGCCAGCTTCCTGTTTACCGTTTCAGTGGTCTTCCTCACCACTCTGGCCTCACGTTGTAGACTCCTGCCCGGGGCCTTCTCTACTCCCCCATGGAGCCTCACATCTCGCTGCACCTTTGCAAGGACAGCACTTGGTACATTGCACCTCAATGATGTGCTCCCTGGTAGGAATCTCACAGCATGTGACAAGCTCCAGGAGGGCTGAGACTATCCATCTTGTCTCTGTAGACCCAGCCTCGCCTGTCACCCGGCATGTTCAAGTACTTAAGAAATATTTGCTGAGTGAATAAATCCATGGACATATACACAGCAAAGCACATTGCTGAGTTAGGTTCTATGGGATTTTCTTTAGCAAAGGCCTCACAGTTAGCTGTACTGCAGGGCCTTAAGCGTCAGGATGCAAGGGGGGGAGGGACTGAGGCAGGAGGCTCAGAGAGTGGAGCTCATCACATGGCCGATACGATCTGTAAGGGCGCGAGGCGCCGTCTCCCTCTGACACAGGAGCCGCAGTTTCAAAGCACCACTGCTGCGAGACTGCGATTGAGGACTTCTCACAGGAGGGGCCTTTGTAACGCACTGGACCGCTGCCCAGTGCCCTTCGGAGGCTGCAGCTCACAGTGTAAATATGAATATGCCTGGCTTCATTCCTTTATCTTCTACGTGCAGTGCGCTGTACTGGGGCCAGGTAAAGAGGGCTGTGACACACAGAGACGTGACTAATTTCCGACGGCTCTGAAAGAGCTTAGCTGAGTTGACAAAACAAAGGCACATTAGAAACTAAACAAGAGGCACTGAAGATGCAGCATGTGACGAAGGGCTACGTGAAAGGTATCTCATTAGATTTAGAATTAACAATAAGCACGACCAATATAGAGGACAGAAACATTCCCAGAGGCTGCTGTCCTCAGCAACAGCTTCATGGCAAAACCCGAAAACAAAGGAGAAGAAAACCAAGACAGACCCCATTACCACCACACACACACACACCAGCAATGCATTCATCACGTGGGTGGAGGATGGAGGGACAGCCGTGAGGCTGAGAGTAAATCCTGTCGCATATGTGGAAAGCATGTCACGGTCACGCTGTAGGAATACAAGCAGGAGACGGACGCCGGCCACGTGGTGTGAAGTGCCACGTCCTCAGGTTTGCACAGACACCAGAAACAGTCATCATAGTATCCTCTGGGCTGCTGGGCAGTGAGTCTTGGCAGGTGTTGGGAGAAAATAATCAGCTAGACGGAATGGATCAGCTAGGTGATGCTTGAATGCAATCCCCGGTTAGTTTTACAGCTCTCAGTTTCACTTTGTGATTTATCCTACGGCCAGTTTTGGGGGCTTGGACACTTCATATCGTATCATCCTTCTCAGCAAAACACAAAGCAGTTTCCGCAGTAGTGAGATCAGGAGACAGAAGTTTCCGATGGCCCTGCTGCTCTCTGCCACGGCTCCTCCTCCTCCTCCTCTTCCTCGCTCTGATCGGCCAGAGCCCTGGGGGCCACTGCCTCGCCCGTCCACTCCATTGTTGGGTTGGGAGGGCCGGGGCCACAGGTGCTGGTCCAGGGACTGAAGTGGGGAGGCACTGAGGAGGCATCTAGAGAGGCCACTATTAGGAAGCTATGCCACAGGCCAGGACGCAACTCAACGGCTCGGCCACTGCTGCGCCCTGCAAGGAACACTCCCACTGGTGCGCACAGCTGGACCTGCACCTGAGTCCTCTGTGCTGAGGGACGACTGGTCTCGTGAGAGGCTGAGGCCTCCCACCACAGCTGATCTTACTTCTCCCGAGACATGGGTACAATTTTCACAACAGGCAGAGGAAAGAGCTCTGGGGAAAGTGTAGCAGGCTTCAGATTCTCCCTGGCAACGGGCTCCCTGCCCCTGGGGGGTGAGGACGGAGGGTGCTGGGCACGTGCTGGGCCAGGCAACACGTCTGATTCCTGTGTTTTCCGAAGTCTGGCTGACTCTCCTCTAAAGGGGACCTTCTCCTCCACACACAGTCAGGACCAAAGGTGTCCCCACTTTCTGGGGGCAGGTTGGGTTTGATTTTGGTAGAGAATGGGAACGCTCAGTCTCTTGTGAGGATGAAGTGGTGGTGAGGGCAGGGAGCTCCCCATGTTGGGGGCATCTGGTGTAAGTAGATGACACCTCTCTCTTGCTTTAAGGCTTTTTTACTATCTTAATTTGATTTATGTGCTTGTGAACACTGAACACAAGTTAACAGGAACTGCACAGGATAAGACACAGCTTCCTTGAAAACATGAAAGAAAGAGCATCTTTTGGCATGGGAATGACTGATGTCTGCATTACATCTTTTATTTCCTCCCTTCTTTATCAATTTTTTTGTCATTTCTTTTGCTCCGTAATCTTAGCGCTACTCAAAAATTATTAAATAAAAGTCAAAATTAAAATTAGTTCTGGTACTTGTTACCAGTAAGTGTTTGAAGAGAAGAGGAGGTGAAGCTTGTTATTAAAAATGAGATTGGAGATTACTCAGGACTTCCCATCTTTTTACATCTCCTCCCTCAGAGCGGTCACTCATTTTCATCCTTCAGTGATCGCCTCTCACTCCCTTGCTTGTCTTTCAACCAGCACAGGGCCAGGGCAGACAGCATCGCCTGAAAGCCTGGCGACCCTTTTGTTTTGTTTTGTTTTGTTTTAATTTTTTTATTTTATTTTATTGGCTGGGTTGGGTCTTTTTTTGCTGTGCAGGGCTTTCTTTTAGTTGCAGTGAGTGGTGGCTACTCTTCGTTGTGGTGCACAGGCTCCTCACTGCTGTGGCTTCTCTTGTTGCAGAGCACGGGCTCTAGGTGTGTGGGCTTCAGTAGTTGCAGCACATGGGCTCAGCAGTTGTGGCTCACGGGCTCTAAAGCGCAGGCTCAGTAGTTGTGGCGCACAGGCTTAGTTTCTCCGCGGCATGTGGGATCTTCCTGGAGCAGGGATCAAACCCGTGTTCCCTGCATTGGCAGGCGGGTTCTCAACCACTGCGCCACCTAGGAAGCCCCTGGCGACCCTTTTAGACTCAACTCTCTCCTCGGTACGTCAAATCCTGCCAATTCTCCACCAACTTTTCCCTTCAAGGGGGTTCGCCACCGTTAACGTCTTTGTCGTCCCCTTCTGAGGTTAAGCCAACAGCCTCTTGGGTGACATCACATCACTGCCACTTATGCAGGCCTTGGTTTATGGAGCTTCACAGATAGTGCATTTGTTATAAACTGAACTTTCTGCCAACCCTGCAATGAGCAAGTCTATGGGTGATGTTTTCCCAACAGCATTTGCTCACTGGGTGTCTCTGTGTCCCACTCTGGTAACTCTCTCAATACTTCAAAGTTCTTCATTTTTATTTTATTTGTTATGGTGACCTGTGACCTTTGATATCACTGCTGTAATTGTTTGGGGGTGCCATGAACACTGCTGTCCTATTTTAAGGAATCGCCACAGCCACCCCAACCTTCAGCAACCAGCACCTTGATCAGTCAGCAGCACTGGCACCAAGGCGAGACCCTCCACCTGTATAAAGATTATGACTCCTTGAACAATCAGATGATAGTTAGCATTTGTTAGCAATGATGTACTTCTTGATTAAGGTATTTTAAGGGTATACCGCTCTTGTACACTTAATAGACTACAGTACAGTGTAAACACAACTCTTATACACACTGGGAAACCAAAAAATTCGTGGGACTCGCTTTCTTGCAATACGTGCTTCAATGCAGTCTGGAACTGCAGCTGCAGTGTCTCCGAGGTGTCCCTGCACTGCCCGCACCTAATCTGCACACCATGGCAGGTGGATCGTGCATATACAGCCTTTCGCCACGCTGCTGCCTCACGTGAAAATCCTACTGCATCCCGTCTACATTATTCTGTCCTGTTTTGAAGGTCCTCTAAAACCAGCTCATCTTAATTACTCCTTACCTCTTCCCTGCGTGTTCCTTCCACTCTTCCACTTGCTGTGTCCCTCACTTATTCAGACCACTTCTGCTCAAATCGTGCCTCCCCTACGACCATCTACCACCCTACCGGCTTGTACAGGGCCCAGTTCTTGTTTTATGTCTGTAACTGGCTTCTTTCTTGACAGTCCAAGTCCTTCCTGGTCCCCACGTCTGCGGAACTTCTACAGAACTCAGTCAAGTGGCCAGTCTAACAGAATGTAACACTGAGTCTAGGTTGCTTCATCTGTAAAAGGGAAAACTGGACTAGATGATCCTTAAACTAATAATTATGAGTTGCTTCTTCCTAATCAGTGTATTAAAGAATGTCTTGAAAGCCAAGCAGTTCTCTCTCAAAAAAGATCTTCACTGTTGCAGCAGCAGTGGCTTCCTGCCAGAGCTGTTGCAGGAGGGATGCCCGGGCAGACACTGGTCTAGACACCCTCCATTTTATACCCTCTTGTACTGCTTACGAGTGTTACTTGCACGGATCAAGGAGCTCTAACGAGCATCTCTAATGATCAAGCATCCTTGAGCACAACCCCTACTGGACAGAAGTGATGGACAGTTCACGAATGAGGAATGTGGATTTGTGGAAGTGAAGTGCTGACTCTCACAGCCCAAAGTCCATGCTCTGAACCACCTATGAAACCTGTACCCGCACCCCGTACCCCTCACCACACCCTAGGAATCCAATGCAACAAGGGTGCATACACCACTATCATTTAAAAAGTATGACTTTAAAAAAATCTTGGTATCACTAATCTGTGCTCTAACCTCTGACAGGAGATCATGACTCATGACTGGAAATTCCTGTGCTCCTGCTGCCTTCTTCACAAAACCACGTCTGACACCCACAGTGACAGCCTGCAGCGGGGTCTGCAGCTGGGCTGAGCTCCATGAAAGTCGAGGCCTCTTGAGACGATCAGAAGGAAACTTCCAGAGAAACTCATGGGTAGCTCAGGGGTCTGTCCTGCACTAGAACTGTTTTCTGGTTTTGAAAACCCACAAGGATAGCTTTTTTTTTTTTTTTTTGAGGAGGAAAAATATGCAAAATGATTATGGGGACAATTTTTCTAATATTCTCCTATTTAACATTATGTCTGCTTCAAGGTACATCTCTGAATTCATTCATGGTTTCAAAAAGTGATTAATAAGTGAGAAAATAAAAAGTTATGAAAAGAATTAGGATTGCTGATAACTTCTATCTCCCCCCAAAACCGAGTATGTCATCATTGTTTACTTGTTTCTTTAAGTGCCATGAGATTGTACCACACTCTTCTTTCTCATGAAGACCAAGGCAGAATGGAAAACAGAAATGATTTTCTCGAGGTCACTTAATGAGTCAGCCTTGGAAAGGGATTAGAATTTATATTGATCCTATCTTTCTGTTCTGAATTTTGTCAAAAAGGTCACTATGATCAACTACAAGAGCACCAAAACCATAACAGTAGTTTCTGCAAGAGGTACAGATTGAGATAAACAGCTTAGCTTTAATTTCACTTGAAAATAGAGTTCTTGCACCTGATTTTCATTTAATTTGCAGATTTTTATCAACCAAGCACTAGTAACTTATTCCACACCTGATACTATACACTTCATACTCATAAAAGAAAAAAGTCATACAAGAACTAGCTCTAACTGATTAGATTGCTTTGTTGACAAGGCAGCACAGCAACTTGAAAAGGATGATTTTTAAATCAAATTGCACCAAAAAGTGAAAGAGCAAAGCTAAAAAGGAAAAGTGCTGAGAAGCATGCCACGTGCCTGTGTGCTATCTTCAAGGCTGCTTGGGTTCATCTTGGCTGAGTACTTGCTCCCTTTGGATTCAAGGTGCATGCCTTTGCTACACACACACACACACACACACACACACACACACACACACACACGAGTGTGTGCTTAGGTTTAGGTGTACAGTTTTCAGGGCTCCACTCCAGACACACGTTCTTGACCCTCCGTGGCTGGTGAGGGGCTTCTCCTCAAAGAGCACGTGTGACATTCTGCTGTAACTGCCTCTTCCTACTCTCAGCTCAGGAAGAGGAAAGATGGTGCTGCCTCGTCTGCTGTGATACTCCCCAGAGCCTGGCTAAACACTGAGTAAGTTTTGCGGAGAGGAAGTTAATGGAAACTACGAGGTGAGCAAGCAGCTTACTCAGAGACCTAGCCAGATGGAGGGGCCATGACAGACACTGGCTGGATGGGGTGGCACCCGCCAGGATGAAGGGCAGGCACACATGCTGCTGCCATGGGGACAAGCCTCAGAAACGTGAGGCCGAGTGAAAGACGCTCGTCGCGAAGGACCAGACAGTACATGATCCCATTCAAGGTCCAGAACAGGCCAACTCAGAGAGTCAGAAAACAGATGGGTGGTTGCCCGGGGCGAGGTGGGTGGGAGGACTGGGGAGTGGCTGCTAACGGGAACAGTCTCTTTTTGAGGTAAGATCAATGTTCCAAAATTCAATGTGGTGATGGCGGGACAACTCTGTGACTACACTAAAAATCACTGAATTGTACTCTTTTTTTTTTTGGTTGCACAGCAAGGCTTGCAGGATCTTAGTTCCCCGACCAGGAATCAAACCCAGGCCCTGGCAGTGAAAGCGCCGAGTCCTAACCCATGGACTCCCAGGGAATTCCCTGAGTTGTACTCCTTAAATAGGTGGCATGAATTCCATCTCAATAAAGCTATTAAAAAACTCAAAAAAAAATTGAGTACCTGAGAGCACTTTTAATACACTAAAAATATTTTACCAAATTAAAAATCCTTGATTAATAAAAGGAACTCTCATGATTTGCAAGGCAGATGTGACTCATAAGAAAGCGTATGTTAGATGTTACCTAACAACTGTTGCTGGGGTGGATAAAGACAGAAACACTTTTCACAGCCACAAAATGTTACTAAGAAGAGGGTGAGAGAATACAGCAAGCTCAATTCCACCAAATGCTGAGAAAACAACAGAAATGCACGTGTGAATGATGGTGAGCTGCTTAGGTATCAACGTCTTCTCTCCCTGCAGGTCAAACAGGCTGCTCGTTTCTGAAAACAGATGTGATAATCAACCAGGAAACACTGGCAGCCGGAGGAAGTGAAGAGGTAGCGGAAAAAACCATCACCAAACGACTTCACTGCTTTGTCGACAAAATTCCCACTTGGCTTACACCAAGTGCGATGCATTCGTAGTGGGCTTCACCGTAATCCTACTTCCAGAGTAAATGGAGATATTACAGAAATACCTTAGAGAGTCTTATCACCGAGTTTATGTTGTGGTACACGATGGCATCCTCACCACTGGCCAACAGAGAGAATGGTGGTCACACAAGTAACAGACGACCAACGCTCAGAGGATACAGACTTCCCGGGAGAGGGAGCTGCTTGGAAAGCTGCTGGCCACATAATCTTCTAGAGCAGGGGGCTGGCAAAGTTCTTTTGTAAAGGGTTGGGTAGTAAATCTTTTAGGTTCTGAGGACCAATAGGCAAAATCAAAGATATTATGTAGGTGCTTACAGAGCCACTGAAAATGTAAAAACCATTCTTAGCTTCGGGTTTGGCCCATGGGGCATAGCGTACTGACCCTTGTTCTAAAGCTTACGAGTTTTAAAGAGCAGTAACTATCAGGACTCTCTCTCAAACTTCCTGAGAGCCCGAAGACAGATGCCCAATGCAATCATGATAACTAACATCTGACAGATCTTTCTGATGTATCAAGTAATTTTGCATAAATTATTTTATCCTCATGACAACCCTATTAGATAGATTCTGCACAGATCTCCCTGTCAACCCAGCGTTGATTCCTTGACTGCAAATTTCTTCCCCTTTTCACTTATATTCTGCTTCTCTTCTATCGTGATGGCGTCATGACCAGCAAGGAGGGGAATACGTGCTAAGAAGCTGCAGACACTCCTGCAGCAACCCTGCTGCTCAAATGCTGATTGTCACAGGGCATTTCAGCGACTGTTCCGGAGGTGTGAATGTGCAGAGGCTCACGGAGCTTGACTGTGGCCATCTGCTCTCAGGCAGCGAGGATGCTCTGCCTCCCGGCCACGAATGTGCCGAGAACTCAGAGAATCCTCACCGCCTCCCGACTGGCCTTCTTCCTCCAGGACCACCCTTCCCATGGACCATTCGTGTCAGGGCCAAAGTAACCTTTCTTAAAGACAACTCTAACTTACTCTTCTGCTTGAAGGCCTTCATTGTCTCACTACTTCTTGCAGGACGAAAGAAAAAACAGTCCTTAGTGTAGCACAAGACCCCCGATGTCCTGGCCTCGGCTTTCTCCCTGGCCTCGGCTTTCACTGCCTCCTCCTCAGGGAAGCCCTGCGCTTAGGCAAATGCAATCGCTTGTTGTTCCCACAGCTGTCTCAAGCCCTTGTGCTTTTCCCCACAAGGTTCTCTAGGCCTGAAATGCTGCCTGAGCGCTGGCCTCTTCCAGATTCCTCTCAACCACACAGGGCTTTGCTGAGTCCCTCAGGGAGAACCGGAACTCTGTTGCTGGTACAAACTCCAATAGAAACCTAGCACTTCGTACTGACTATGCCTCTTCCCCCAGGGGCTGCAGGCCTCTCCAAGGCCAGGGCAGCACCACGTTCTCCCTCAGGGCTGCACACTGCGGGGGAACCAGAAGAGGCGTAAGTAAGTGCAGCACACAACTCCTGTCCTTCCACAGCTCAAATGCTAGACGCATAAACGTGAATGAATAAAGCACAAACCCATGAAAAGTTACATAACAGTCCCAGGAGTGGAAAACGACCTGCAGCTGCTAGTACCAGAATGACTCGGCGATGTCACCAACCCTGGAGCCGGCAGCCCTGATGGGGGCGGGGAGCGGACGGAGAGCGAGGAGCTGGCGGGAGCAGAGTCCACGTGCGCTGACACGCTGCCCCTCCATCAATGGGCAGAATAGGAAGGCTCTGCCGGCAGGGAGATGAGGGCCAGAAGCAGGGGACCGCGCATTCCTATGTAGGCAGCTCAGCCTTCATCAGGATGAGTCCATAAGCCAATCAGCCAAGAGCTCCTGGGTCGTGACCACCACGGAAGTGCCCAGAAAGGTCACGTCACTCTGCCTGATGATGAACTTCAGGACCCTGTACACCGACCCCGTAAGCTCCAGGCGAAGCCAGGTCTGCAGAGCGGTCACGCTGCTCACTGCCCCTCAGAGCCATGGACGTGTACGCGCTGCGGAGCATGTTACAACTGCTTCAAGGGCTACAAGGGCAACGGCAGAGCTCACGCTCGAGAACAGAGACGTGACTCCCACGGCGACGTCCTAGGACGAGGCTGGCTGGTCCGAACAGGGGTGAGGCCTGTCCTTCCCCTGCTTCCAGTCCCCACACGACTTCCCGACGTGGTGCCGTCTCGCGGAAACTCCTTCCAAAAGCGAGCCCATTCTGGCGGACTCCTGTGGTCTTTTCCTCACCACTGTCTCTGCCTGGCATTTTTTTTTGTGGGGGGGGGGGTGTGTGTAGGGGTGTCCCCTGAATCTGTTGAGCACTGCTCTCCCATTCTTCCTGAAGCTCTCCACTCTCTGGGGTCCCTGCCCCTGCCCTCTCCCGGATTCCTCCTGGGCCCTGCAGTTCCTTTCTTCCTCCTCTCTGGTCTCTCTAAACATGGGTCTCAGGACGTCTTTAGTGGCGTCCCTCAGAGTTGTCCTCTCAGAGGACAGCTGCACCCTTTCCAGCCAGGACTATTCACCTGCGTTCGGCTGGCCTCAGTCCATGAAGAAATTCTGTAAATATTTACACGTATCGAGTCACTAATTCCCCAAATATGTGGGTTCCTAGCACATGCCAGGCATTATTCACATCTTAGAGACACAGCGGAAAACGTTCCCGGCCCCCCCACTGCCGGCACAGATGGGAGGTGAGTCGATGGTGAGGGGCGGGAGTGGTGAGCCCAGGACAGACGCCAGGGGCTCTAGGGACAGGCGGAGGGTCAGGGCCGACCGCGAGGCTGGACAGCGCTTCCCAGAGGAGGGGATTTCAGAAAACACTCAAGAGCGAGCAGGAGTTAGGGAAGCAAATGCCGGGTGGGGCGGGGTGGGGCGGGGCGGGGAAGTTGGTACAGGGGAAGTTTGCTGTCGGCAGAGGAAAGGGCAGATGTGGAGGCAAGAAGTGAGAAACGACACGGGCTGAGATAAACGGCAAGCAGTTCAGCATGACTAGCCTGGGGCGGCCGGGGCAGGGCACGGCTGCACAGCAGGAAGGGGCCTCGTGCAGCGAGCGGGAACTACCCTGACGGCTCGGCAGGGCCTCTGAGGGCCTTTGGTGGGAGTGAGACACTCAGATGTGTGTTGTCACAAGGCTCACTCTGGGGGCTGGCGTGGGGGGCAGGGCAGGGAGGGGGAGGCGGTCGTGGCAAGATTTCATTAGCTACGTGACCATGGTGGCCTGAACGGAGGCAGGGGGGTGGAGAGAGCAGCAACGGCGGGTGTATGTGGAGAAGGCAGACTCTCTGGGGCGCAGGTGAGGGAGGGGACGGGAGGGACACGGACGCAGGAGGGAGGGGTCCAAGGCGAAGCCACGACACAGCGGCTGGTGTGGGCCTCGGGTGGACGATGGCACGTTCCATCAGGGAGGGAGCGGGCCGGAGGAGCCCGCCGAGCAAAGCAAGGGTACGTTTCCAGGGCCCGTGGAGCGTTCCGTGGAGACGGGCGGCAGGCAGTGGGGTGTTTAGGTCTGGAGCCCAGGAGAGCGGAGATCTAGGCCAGACCTCTAGGTCTGGGAGGCACGAGCTGAGCACAGAGGGTGGAGCCATGGACTGCAAGTGTGCAGGAGCTGGACCTCGCACACTTAGGAGCCCAGTGAAGACACGGCCATTATCCCGGCCAGGCAGTCATAGAGCCAAGCGCTGGAAATCTTCTGTTTATCTCTTCCTCCGTGCTCTCTCCTTCCTCCACCCATCTCACACGCTGCAATAAGAGGAATTTTTCTGAGATAACTGTCCTACCTTTAGTATCGACTGAACCACTTTTGACAGCCTCCAAGGTCAAAATCCAGCTCTGCCGTGGGGTTGAAAAACATTCCCTCTGCTACAGTTGCTGTGTTACTTCCCTCTGTCACTAGTACCCTGCCACCTCGGCCCCCGAACGACTCCTCAAGGCCTCCCCTTTCAGGCCTCCTCCTCACCTCCACACCTCCCTCCCCCTTGCTGGTTCTCTCCTCTGGGATGACCGGCCTTATCCTCTCCGCCTGCCCACATCCTGCCCATCCTTCTAGTCGCTGAAACCTCCTCTCACAGTACCAGGCTCCCCGACGGCATCTTCCCGGGTGTCTTACTGCCCGGGGCACTCCGGTCAATATTTCACCGTTCTTGGATGTTTCCCTAATTCAGGTGTATCTGCCGAGCTCCCTGACATGGATCACAAACTCATCAAGGGAAAAGACACGTTTTTCACTTCTTAGGTGTCCACCGAGTCCCCACCAGATTTGGTCCCTGTCTCAATAATGACCCACTGGCCGACTGTGACCCCAGAGCCAAGTGCAGACCCCAGGCAGGCGGACGAGAGCATGCAGGAAGCAGCTGCCAGGCCGCGCGATGAAATCCGACAGGAGTAGCAAAGACGTACAGAGGAGTGCACTCCAACAAGACCTCGGCATTATTTTGGAGTGCTTGAAATTTAAAATTGCAGACAGATCAATCTGATGTACAGTAATTAGGAACTGATTGGTTTTTTGACCAAATAAATTCTGGGTTCTGTGAAAAACATCTGAAAACCCACAGTTAGCAAACAAATAACAGATTTATATGCAATAACAGAATTTGAGGACGCCCGCAAGATACAAAGACACTAAAACAATCAAAAAAGGTATTTTAGAAACATAGAAGATGGAAGCAAAAGTTCTAACTTCGAATGTTAAACTTGGCACTGAGTTTCCAGTCAGATGAAGCAAAAAAGGAAAGAAAAAAAAATCACCAAGGAGCTCCCTGTACAGGGAGGCAGCACAATGAAGTTCTGGGCGGAGGCCCTGGAGTCGGGCACGTCTGGGTCCCTGTTCTGCAGCCCCTTGGGCAGCTGTGGCTCTGGGCAGGCAGGGACCCCGAGCCTTGGGGGACGTGGAGGAAACAGCTGTGTCTCTCGAGGCCAACGCTGGGAAAAAATGAGGAGGGAACTGAGTGAGTCCAGGACTAAAGAAACTGTGAGCTCTTCTCTCCAGCAGACCACACGATGAGAAGACTGTGGCAAGAGTCCGGGGGCTGGGGTCCTGAACTGGGGGCAAGACCCACTTCGGGAAGCAGAGGAGCCTGCCAAGCAGCAGGCAGAGCCACAGACCAAAGGACATCACTTCACAGCTGCCCAGCTGGAAGGCCCTCCCCACGAGGGCGGGGATTTTGGTCTGTGTTAGTCATGGATGCTTGGGCTGTGAAACCAGCAGATACTACTATACTCAAGAGTATCTGTGGTGGGGAAAGACAGACACTGGGTGCAGTCTGCAGCAAGCCCCAGGGGACAGCCAGGATGCGGATGCCTGGGCACTGGAGCGAGGGCACACGTACAGTATCAGCAGAGAATTACGCATTTTCGAAAAACTGCTGCTGGACCCTGGGGGACAGGACGTGCCTGACCATAGGCACAGAGTGAGCACATGGTCAGAAGTGTGAGACCTACCAAGTTCTATGCTCAAGCAGGGCCAAAGAAATCCATCGTCCGACGGAAGGGGTGCCTCCGGGGTTAGCGCCAGCAGGCCCGGGGGCGCAGGCAAGCTGCAGCAGCAGGTCTGCCAAGACCACCACGTCGATCACCCCTGTTGCACAGAAACCTCTTCCCTAGTTCACACCTCCTGCTACATGGGGGTGACCAAGTGACAAGGAGGAAAATGGCCAAATTCGGTTCATAGATGGGTTAGCTCAGCACACACGTGAAAGCTGAAAAGGCACTGCGGCTGCCCTACAGCTCCACTCGGGTCACCCTGAAAGACAGTGACAGGGACACATGCTCCTAATGGGCAGAGCTTGGGCAGTGCATTTGGTCGTCCATTCTGCGTGGAAAGAGAGGTGGCCTGAGGCAGTAACACTTGTGGACTCACCGGATGTGGTGAATGACTTGGTGGGGTGGTCAGGGGACAAGGGAGCCTGGGAAGAGGCAGGTGGGTCCAGCTGGGAACGGGCACGAGGTGTGACACGCAGGTTCCCGTGTTTACCACGCACATCCAGCACAGGAGAGGGAGACGGCAGATTCGGCAGACTCACGTCTGCCAGCCTCTGTCACCGGCCACGCCAGGGCTGGCGCACAAACGGAGCAGCCGAGGTGGCAGGGAAGGCGGCTGTGCGTGGGCCCCACGCTCTAAGGTGGGCTCAGCTTCTAGAGTAACAGAGAGCAATGCTGAGCCCTGATACGCAGGCCACCATCCGTCAAGGAGAACCTACAGTCCCTGAGAGCCAGGTCGACTACACGGGGCTCTTCTCACTCTGGAAGGGGCGCCGTTATGGACTGAAACACGTCTCCCCAAAATTCAGAGGATGAAGTCCCTAACCCCCAATGCAACTGTACTTGGAGACAGGGTCTTTAAAGAGGTAATTAAGGTTAGATGAGGTCAGAAAGATGGGGCCCTAACCCAACGGGACTGCTGTCCTTGAAAGAAGAGACACCAGGAACACACAGGCACCAAGAAAAGGCCCCGTGAGGACACAGCAAGGAGGTGGCTGCCTGCGAGCCAAGGAGAGTCCTCGCCAGAAACCAGGGCTGATGGTTTCTTGATCTTGGACTTCTAGTCTCTAGAACACTGAGAAGAAATTTCTGATATTTAAGCCACCCAGTCTGTGGTATCCTGTTAGGGCAACCTGAGTTGACTATTACAGACGGTCACTGTAATACTGTAATAGCTGACTATTACTGTTTACCTGGAACTGACACATTTTCCGGTTACAGGGCTGCCTGCCTGCTCTGTCACTCAGCACCACTCTCTGTGGGTTGACAGAACGCATGAGGTACTGACCAGCGTTGCAGATGACATCACCTCAGACCACAAGGCCCGCTTACAGCAAAGACGGCACGGCAGTGCCCAGGCCACGGGACACACTGACCCTCTCACAGCACGACCCGGGGCTGCCAGCTCGCCAGACCGACGGGCCGCAGGTGACGGTGGGGGTGAGACGCCAACTTGGGGATGACGGCCCGCAAGGCTCTAGCACGCAGTTCAGCCCCTCAATCAACAGCCGTCACACGGCGCTATGTCCTCAGTGGGCAGAGCACGCTGGAAACAAGAGTGCGGAGGAGAAGTGGCCCTCCTGCTGCGTGACCCACCTGGGGAATCTGGGCTTCCCGTCCCACAGCTCTGGATTCCGCGGTTTACAGAGCTGGGCTCACAGGAAGGGAACACTTCCACCGGGGACGGAGCAAGAACACGTTACACCTGGAAGTTACAGCTGTTGCCCAGTCCGTGGTCCGTTTGAGTTCTTGTGCCGGAAGACCAGTAGGCAAGGAAAGGAGTCATTATCCTGGCAGGAGTAATTCACCCTGATCATCAGGAAAGTTACGGCCACGGGCACAAGAAGGGGAGGGGAGATCATGTGTGGCACTCAGGGTGACTGCGAGGGCATCTCTTGTACTCCCTCAGCCAGTTTCTAGAGTAAACGGACAAATGCAGCAGACACAGCCTGAGAAGAGCTTGGGGACCAGGGACCCAGACCTTACAGGGGTGAGCACGTGTGTCACTTCATCAGGTAAGCCTTCCAGTCAAGGGTGGGGGACTCTCAAATGGACAACGGAGGAGGGAGATGGTCATCAGTGTGGCCTCAAGACTAGCTCCAGCAGAAAGGGATGCAGTCTGTCCTGCTAACCTTCCTCTTGAAGGTGTCTCCTGGGAAAACAGCGCCCAGGAAAATCTTCCAATTCTCCTGCAAGAGCACCTTGCAATCTTGGAGGAGCCGCTCTGAGAACTTATTTAAAGCAAGGAGATCCAAGCAGCACAAGGGGCTGGTCTGCGGCCCAGACCCCCACCTCCCTCAGGACTAGCGCTCAGACTTCCCGCTGCGGGGGTGCTGGCACCCGACAGTTCTCAAGGAACACCCGCTCTGCGAACGGCGCGCATCCGAGGAGAGGCAGTCGGCCCAAGACCTGCAACCTGCTCCAATGCCTGCCCAAATCTGGGACAACTGGGAAGGGCTCTCCCAGCTCCAGGGCTCAGGCACCACAAGACTGGCTCAGGCCTTCTCTGTGACTGGGGCTCGAAGTCTCCCTCTGCCCTTTACCCCGGCTCCCCCCGAGACGCTCATCCTGACGGCGTTCTCCCATCAACGTCACGCACGGGGATCCGCCTGGAAACAGCCTCAGATGCCTGACCCCTCATGTTGCTCACTGCACAAGACCACAGCCATCTACTGGGGAACCTCTTCCCAGGTAGCCCGAAGGTACCTCAGTCAATACATTTCCCCTCGTCTGCTCTTCTGACGTGGGTGGGATGGTGCTGTCATCGATGTCTCTTGTTAGCTAAGCCAGAAACCTCAGAATCATACACCACCTCTTTCTCTCTCTCAGAGCTCTGTCCATTCTATCAGAAAACATGTATACTGAGTATTCCTCAGGTTTTTGGACACTGATTATTCTGAGTCCTCGTGCTTTTCAATCTCCCCTCTGTTTCCTCCAAGGATCTACCTCTTCCTCCTGCTAAATACAGGCTTAGTCCATAGCCTACAGTCATCTTGGATGTGATCCTCCTACAGGACTCCCCTCCCAACCCTACACACTGAATCCATGATCTGCACCTGCAGCTCTGACCTCTCCAAGAGTGATGTCTGTTCTCCACGTTCAGTTACAACAGGAGTTCCTTTACTGTATGTTCCAGAGTCACCTCAAACTCAAATACGCCTGAAGGGAACAGCTTTCACTTCTCTTTCACCTGCAGACTTGGCCCATTGACAAGGGGCCCCTTCTTCCTACCCCAGAGAGAAGATCTGGGACCCACCTCTCCACTGACATCCAGAGATGTCACACCTGGTTTCACTTTCCAGACCACACACAATGAAGACCTACTTCTCACACGCGACACAGGCAGGAGATCGGGAGACGGCAGGAGAGAACAGAACTCTCTCTCATACCCCAGAGGCTAAAGGGGATGGAGACAGGAAATGAGGAGCCCAGTGCGCTGGGTCACAGAAGTGCCAAAGAAGGATCAGGTATGAGGTTTCAGCCTGACACAGAGTAACCCTGGAAAGACCAGTGTGGTATGAGATTGCTTGGATATAGCAGTTTTTGTGGATAAATGCTCAGTATTTCCTGATGATTCATGACAAGGCTAAGAAAACACAACATTTATCTGATCTACTCATTGTTTGTTCCTTTGAAAATCTTCTTACCTTCATATTCTCTCCATTTCAACCAAGGAAAATCAAGAAGTTTGATATCTGCTCTTCACTCCAGAGCACATGATAATAAGCATGTTAACAGGAAGACACTGTGGCTTTTACAAGATGATAAAAACAGATAAATATCCCGTCTTGTAAACTAGGTTGGTGTTTCTCTAAGAAATCATGCTTATCTAATACAAGTGGAGCAAGAACGTCCAGTTTGACCAGCCTTTCAGCTGCAAGTTACTTCTTTTTTTTTTTTTTTTTTTTTTACCTTAAAAAGAAAACACCAAGAATAGCCACTATCAGAGACCTACATTCCACTTGGAAACATGTCAAAGTATCCATGAAGCAAGGCACAGGAATGAAATGCAGACTCCACCACACACACAGCCTCAGAGGAGACGCTCACGCAGGCCCCTGAGCAGTTCTGCACTTTGCATCGTGACTGTTATCGTTTACCTGCTGCTGTCTCTGCCGCCTCACTTGTGCAAACTGTGAGAGCATCAGCTGCCGGTCCAGCAGCTCCATCCTCTGCTGTCTCTGGATGTCTACCGTGGCCCCCATCCCGATCCTGGCCTCGCTGCTGGGTTCTGAAGATGAGAAGATGGGCTCAAGGGTCCAAGAGCAGAACTGTGCCATCCAGCTGGGGACGCAGAGTACCTCATGAACTTGTAACATTTTGCTGTTGTAGCAGATTCCGGAAATCTAAAAGAAAAAGAGTCCAACTGGATTGTTGAAATATCATAAAATGTTAAATAATATATTTAATGTAGAAATCAATAACTGCAAAATACTTCAGATGGTGTTTTCCTTCACTTTCGTAGTGTCAGATGATAACCAGAACTCCTACCAGGTTCAGGACACTAAGCAGCGCAAACCAACAAAAAACTGCATTTACTCAGTAAACAAATGTGTTTTTATTAAGTTAGAAGAGACAGCAAAATCCTAACTATTTAACACTCAAAGTACTGGTACAATATTTAAAAAAACAATGTTTTCTTTAAAAAAAAAGCCATGAAATATCTGATTATCAAAACACTTTCACACTGTACTAACTCTGTGGTTACTCTTACTGGCAGATGGCCATCAGTGAGAGATAGTGACAGAAAACAACTCTGACATTCAGTGATATGACCTAGCCATACAATACATTTATCAGAAAATAAAGACAATCTAAAATGTAACTAGTGTTTTAATAAATTTTTCAAGTATTGATTTTTCCTAGATTTAAAAATCCTTGCTAATAGTTAGCAATTAACAATTCTGTTTACGAATAAGCCTATTTTTCATCTTTAAGGCAATTTATATGGTAAGAGAAGTCTAAAGAGTCTCTATGGTTTTCTAGGTAAAAATGAGAATGGCTATTCCTTTGTTAAAGAGAAATCTTTAATTTTGTGAACTTTGTTCTTAGGATAAGAAGTTATTCACACCAAATTAGAAAATATTTGACAACTTTCTAATAAGAGAAAAGTATACTTTGTTTTATTAATAAAAGTTAAATTAACTAATTAGGAAAAAATTTATCGAGCATCTGCTACACACCTGGTACTATTCTGGCACTTAAAATACAGCAGAAGACAAGATAAACAAAACCCTACTCTTACAGAGGCAATTGTGATCAATATAGAGATTGGCTGGTAAACAAGCAAACACGTAAAGTAATTCCAGACGGGATCTATGAAGGAAATAAACTAAGGTGACTTGGAGCAGGGAGCTTCTTTAGGTCGGGTGGAAGTGACACTTGAGAAGAGTTCCTAAGGATAATGAGGTGCCAGTGGTTTGATGAGGTGGAAGAAGACCCTTTCAGGCAGAGAAAACAGCAAATGCAATGCAGGGACGAGCTTGGGAGTATTTATTAGAAATCTTAGTGGAGCAATCAAGTGGGTTGTTGGATATAAAAATCTGAAACTCAAGGGAAAAGTTAGCAGAGATGAAGATTTGGGAGTCAGTGGTACTAGACTGTGTTTAATGCAACGGGACTAGAGGCGATGATGAGGGTGGGGACGTATCACAGAGGAGAGAAGAGCACTTAGGATGGAACCTGGGCACACCAGCATTCTGTGGACGGACAGAGTAGGAGACGCCAGTAAAGAAATCTAAGGGGCTGCCAGTGAGAGGAAGGAAAACTAGGAGAGTTCAGTACCCCTGAAGCTAAGAGAACAGTGTTTTAAGATCGGAATAGTCAGCTATGTCTAATGCAGCCCAGAGTTTAAGTAAGACAGGCAGAGGAAAATGACCGTTGCATTTGGCAAAGTTAAGAACAGTTTTGGTGCAGTGGTAGGAGCAAAAGACACACTGGAGGAGGTCGGAGAGTGAATGGAAAAGGACTTTTGATTTCAAATAATTTCCATGCCTCTTCTCTCATAAATGGCACAAAACAACAAAGAAAACGAAAACAGAAACAAACTTCACATTCAGTAAAACTAGAAAGCAGCTGTAATCCTCAACCACACTAATAAAATGGAAAACACATTGAGCAGTTAGAAATACTTAGTATATGAGAAGAAGGGTAAATCCAAATGTGGGAGAGGGTCTCCCGGACAGACTCAGGGATGAGAGGCGCCAGGTGCTGTGAGGGAGAGAGTGAAGAGGATCACAGAACTCTGTGCAAGTAAGCAGCCCAATTCCTCCCTCACCCAGCACGGCCCTCATCTAGACTCTCCCTTCTCTACAGCGAGAGGGTGCAAGCTCTGCAGGGCCTGCATAAAAGGCTCTGAAGTGGTAGAGCAGACCCACAGGGGAAGCCCGGGGCTCTACACGTGTGGACTTCATACAGACAGACAGGCCCTCTGTGTATGTCTCCTAGAGCTTCCAGAAGACGACAGCAGAGGAAATACAGGAAGAAGGGGACTATATTTCAAGAGATTGTAGCTGAGAGCTTTCCAGAATTAATAAAGAATATAGATACTCAGATTGAAAATACAAAAGTCCCAAGAAAGATAATATAATGAAATTTATATCTAGATCCATTATAGCGAAACAGAGAAAGAAATCATTAAAAGTGTGAACAAAAAAGAACAAAAAAGCGTAGCTCATTATACAAGGGTTAAGTCACAACCCGCAGCAGTCATGCTGACAGTGCGCCCGGAGGACGATTCAGGATGAAAGATAGGATGACGCACCCTGTGCTTCAGGTAAACAGGCCCAAGAGGGTTAGATGCACATCTCAGGAAGAATTTCAATGACCCCAGATTCTTGCACCCTCACATACAAAGAAAAGCACTGAAATTAACTTGAGATTCTGTGCTTTCTGATTAGCAGTAATCTTTTACTGAGATGTATGCTTGACTAGACATATTTCCTAACCAAAAAATTCATATATATATAGATATACATACACACACACACATATATAATATATATATTGGCTCCTCCCCTACTTCTTTGGAGCAGTTCCTCAGAGCTACTCCCCAGGCTATAGTCCTCAGTAAGACTCTGAATAAAACTTAAACTCACAACTCTTACGCTGTGCATTCTTCTTTAAGTCAACAAAAGTAACCAGAGATCAAATACTCACTGTCTAGGAAGGAAAAATAATAACTGTGAACAGACAACAGCAGCAAACAGTATGAGATACTTAGCAATAAATTTAATAAAAAATATACAAGGCCTTTATAGAAAACTAAAAAACTATAATAAGGCACATTAAAAAAAACCCTCTAGTAATAAATAAAGACATCACAACACCACATCTGCAAACAGATGCAAAATTGTTAAGACATCAATTTTCACTGAATTAGGACTTCCTAGGTGGCAGAGTGGTTAAGAATCCACCTGCCAATGCAGGGGACACGGGTTTGAGCCCTGGTCCAGGAAGATCCCACATGCCCTGGAGCAACTAAGCCCATGAGCCACAACTATTGAGTCCGTGTGCTGCAACTATGGAAGCCCACGCACCTAGAGCCTGTGCTCCTCAACAAGAGAGGCCACGGCAATGAGGAGCCCGCACACCACAATGAAGAGTAGCTCCCGCTCACTGCAACTAGAGAAAGCTCATGTGCAGCAATGAAGACCCAATGCAGCCAATAACTAAATAAATAAATAAAAAAATTTCACTGAACTAATTTATAAATTCAATATAATACAAAAGAAAACCTTGGGGTTTTTTGGTTGGAACTTAAATGCCAATCCTAAAATTTGTATGGAATATTAAGGTTTAAATTTTTAAAAACAATGTTGGGAGAAAGGAGCCGGACACAAAAGACTGCATACGTTATGATTCCACTTTGTGAATGGATCAGTGAAGCGGGAAAACCATAAAGGAAAGCATGGAGGTGATAACTGTTTGCGCCAGGAGAGCCGTCACCTGGGCACCGAGGGCTCCAGGGGCCGGCAGCGCTGTGACCTGCGTGGGGCTGTGTGGGTGTGTCCACATCACAGCGATGTGTTTGGCTTCATGACATTTACAGTTTACGCACATTTTGGTGTGTGTTCTGTATCACAATAAAAAGATTTAGACATAAAAAGAATATACGGGCCACACTTAAGGATAAAGACAAAACAGTTCCCCCTTCCTGACACCACATATAAACTCCCAATGGATTAAAGACACAAACATAATTTATAAAACTGTAAATCTTTCTCCACAAAATACAGAAGGAACATCTTTTTTGGCACTGGGCTGAGGACGGATTTTTAAATAAGAAATATAAAGGCCAAATTATAAAAGGAAACACACATTCACCTACTTCATAATTTAAAAGCTACAGTGGGCCAAAAGTTACCATAAATGAAGGGAAACACAAGTAAGAGCCTGGGAGAAGGTACTTAGGATTCTTGTCCTCAACAAAGGTAGTGTCAGGACATAAACAAACTATCCATCTGCAAGAAAAAGACAATCAACCCAATTGATACAGCAGACGAAGACACTTTCAGAAAAGGAAATCCGAATGACCAGCAAACACATAAAAGGATGTTTGTCCTCACTTGCTTTTAGGGAAATGCAAATCTTAACTGGACAATGTTAAATACAATAAAAATTGGCAGAAATCGAAGAACCTGGTTTCAAGCTTTGGTGAGGATGAGGGGGAACTGAGAACTCTCCCACAGTCCCGAGGGAAGGTAAAGTGGTCCAACCGCTTGGGAAAGCAATTTGACAATACCCAGCAGAGCTGCCGCAGGTATATTTCAGGAAATACTCAACTGTAATACTCTGTGTAACAGCTAGGAAATGGGAACAGTTGCCCCAGGAGAGGAATGGTTAAAGAGTGGCTTATTCATCCCACAAAATACCAAACAGCAGTGAAATAAACTCGGTATACGTGTTTTAGTGTGCTTCTAAGAAAGTATCACATACTGTATTCGTCTTTCTGCAAAATTTCTTTTTTTTTCTTTTAAAATTTATTTATTATTTTTTTTGGGGTACACCAAGTTCAATCATCTGTTTTTATACACATATCCCCATATTCCCTCCCTCCCTCAACTCCCCCCCCCACCCTCCCTCGAGTCCCCCCCACCCTCCCCGTCCCAGTCCTCTAGAGCATCTTCCATCCTTGAGTTGGACTCCCTTTGTTATACAACAACTTCCCACTGGCTATCTATTTAACAGTTAACAGTTGGTACTATATATATGTCTGTGCTACTCTCTCGCTTTGTCTCAGCTTCCCCTTCACCCCCCACACCCCCCAAAACTCGAGTTCTCCAGTCCATTCTCTGCATCTGCATCCTTGTTCTTGTCTTGTCACTGAGTTCATCAGTACCATTTTTAGATTCCGTATATGTGAGTTAGCATACAATATCTGTCTTTCTCTTTCTGACTTACTTCACTCTGTATGACAGACTGTAGGTCTATCCACCTCATGACATATAGCTCCATCTCATCCCTTTTTATAGCTGAGTAATATTCCATTGTATATATATGCCACATCTTCTTTATCCATTCATTTGTTGATGGGCATTTCGGTTGCTTCCATGTCCTGGCTATTGTAAATAGTGCTGCAATAAACATTATGGTACATGTTTCTTTTGGGATTATGGTTTTTCTTTGGGTATATGCCCAGAAGTGGGATTACAGGATCATATGGTAGTTCTATTTGTAGTTTTTTAAGGAACCTCCAAATTGTTTTCCATAGTGGCTGTACCAATTTACATTCCCACCAACAGTGCAGGAGAGTTCCCTTTTCTCCACACCCTCTCCAACATGGTTTCTTCTGCAGCAGGATGATGGGGGGAAAGGGAAGGGGAGAGGGGAGAGGGAAGGGGAGGGGGGAGAGGGAAGGGGAGGCGTGGGGGCGGGTAGCACTCTCTGTAACAAACGCATATATGATAAACAAAGAAAGAGCCAGGAAGTAAATATGGCAAAAATATATAATGAATTGGAGGTGAGGAAGTAAGGATTCCTTTTCTGAAGATCTGGGTGAAAAGGAAGACAGAAAATGGAGCTGTGTAGCAGCAAAACCACACTGATTCAGCTGAAGCTAGCAAAGTGTTGTTATAAATATAACAAAATATGAAAAAAATCGATCGAATCAGAACTGTGAGATTTGAATTAAGTGAAAAATTAAACACTTTTAGGTTTTAGTCTCAAACTGATTGTGAATCTGTCCATTTGCCCACAGTTTTGTTTTAATTTCATGTATTTGGAAAGTGTTGGTGTATCTGGAAGCTATTATTAGGCACACATACATTGGCCCTTCTATCATAATAAAGAATTCCTCTTTGTTTTGAGTAATACTCACAAAGAAGTCTATTTTGTCTTATATTAATATGTCCATTTCAGATTTCCATGATTAATATTTCTTCACTGTTTTACTTTCAACTCTTTTTTTGTGTCTTTGTTTAAAGTGTATCTTGCAGACACCGTATAGCAGTTTCTTACTTTTAAATCCAGTCTATCTCCGCCTTTTGATTAGCGTATTTACCTATTTGCATTTAATATACTTACCTTGATAGAGATGAATTTTGCTCTTTGGTTCTGTCTTATCTGTTTTTTTGTTCTTTGTTCCTCCTTTCTTACTTCCTTTTGTTAAGCAAATACTTTTTAGTATCTCATTTTGTTTACCGAAATTTTTTTTAGAAATATCTCATATTTTTTTCTTGTGTTTGATCTAGGGATTCCAATACACACACAAGGTGCTCAGAGTTAATACTGAATTACTTCAAGTAAAATACAGGAACCTTCAAGAGCATAATTCCATTTAACATCATCCCCATTCCCTGTGCTACTTTTCTGTCTTATACTTTATACGTATATGCATTATGAACCCATTAATACTGTTATTTGTGCTTTATGCAATTATATGCCTTTTAAAGAAACAAGGGAAAAAATAACGACAATGTATAATTATTGCCTGTACTTAAGGAGCTCACAATTTAGTAAGGTGGGGAGGGAAGGTCATAGATTCCTTCAAGGAGTTGATGAAGGCTAAAGACTGTCATTCTCTTGTCCATATCTATCCCCCCACCATCACATACATACACATAATTTCAGTTATTATGTGTTTGATTCTAGTAGGAACGTCCTATGAAGGATTAGGACATCCTACTCAGTAGTAAACAAATGCATGACTACAAATTCTGGCAGGGATAAAGTAGGGCTTTTGTGCTCGTTGGCTTAAAGTTCTATTCTAAGGGTTATTTATTTGAATGTACCCTCTGGAAGGGGAAGAATTTTGGTTTGTTTTGATCACTGTTTGGCCTCTGCACCCAGAAGAGCACCTGCTGGGAGAATGGCGAATGAATGAATAGTCCAAAAAAAAAAAAAGGTCATCTTAGATCCTTTTAAAGAAAATTGGAAAGGTGCCAGTAGATACACTTTTTTGGTCCTAAATTTCAATACTTCTCATATGACAAAAAGACAGAATTCACCTGTCCGCGCCTCTGGTACATCAGCACAACTTCAAGTTGTCAAATAAATAAAGTGCTGTTGTAAAATGTTTCAGGTGATGAAATAAAAATTCATATTTTAAGGCAAGACAAGAACAACTTAAACATAAAATGTTCCCTGCCCACTGTCCCTCTCCCTCTCCTCTAGTGTGCACGGTGCATCTGCACTGTGCTAACCAGACCTCCCCAACGGCAGAAATACCTGCTCAACCAGAAACGTCAATCTTTCTCCTTCTGGCGCCAGCTGAGTAACTCCTTAGATGATAATGCCCCTTACTCAATCCTGTAAGGGGTCACAATGACCCACCGCTTGCCTTGTACGTGCAGACACCTTAGGTGAACTTTATGTACAGTGCCAATAGATCACTTTCCTTAAAGATAGAGATTGGTGCAGAACAGACTGGTTAGACGACCTGGGGAGATACTGAGTTGCATCTTATGGAAATTCTTAGTTTACATACTTACTTATGACCTTATTAATTTTACTGGCTATATTTCTTGTATTCTGTGTATTTTACAAGATTATTGGTTTTTTTTTTTTTTGCATTACCAAATGTGTGCTAAAATGAATGATGATTAGGTGACTTCAAACAAATGACCAAATACATAGTCCTATAAGATCAATGATTATAACAGTGTGACTCTAGACATGGGAAGAAGCAACAAGAGGGAACCATTTCCTAGACCATAACAGACTGGTAAGACAGCTGGTCCAGTAATAGCACTGAGTAGCCTATCAATGAAATCCTCCTCGGACCTGGGAAGGAGCATTCCTAAGAGCAGTGAGAAAAACTGGTCAAGAAATGCCTCCCAAATCTTAGTCAATACTAAGACTGAAAGGGAAGGGACTGTAGAATAAAGAAAGTTGCCCACCATCCAGTTCTCCAAGAATCCAGTCCTTACCCACTGCAGTTGCTGACCTATAGCACACTCTGGAAGGGATTCAAGGTGAAGTTCAGGATGAGACACTTTGTGCTCTGGGAAAATTGACATAACTGGCACTAAGACGGTTACTTATATCACAGGAGAAAATGTTATAAACTTAGTTTCTTGCATCTCCCTATACTTAGAAAAGCACTAAAAGCATTAACTAAGGTATCTGTTCCTTGCAAATAACAGTAACCTTCTACCAAGATGGGAGCTTGACTGCATGTACCGCTTCATCAAAGTCACATGTGTCCCGGCTCCCCCCTTCCCTCTAAGGAACAGTTCTCAGAGCTCTCTGAAAGACTGCCTCCTGGGTTATAATCCTCAGGTTGGCTCGGATAAAATTTTCCATTTCTTTCTAAGATTGACTATTGATTAATTTTTTGGTCAGCATAGGTATTCACAAAGGATTAAAATATAAAGAGCTTTAAGAATTTAGTTTCCTATAAATATCTGATAATCACATCACCCTATTCTATGAGAAATGGGGAATAAGATAAGCATATTAAATTCTACCTAAGTTATACCTCACTGCTACCAAAAGCCTTGAGACAGTACCACTTATTTAGTATACTACCTTACATTAACACATTACTTTTAACTTTAATTTTCATTTACTCACAAACCTTCTTTTATTGGGACTTCTGAATGAGAGTTTTCTTGAAACCCAGAGAGTTTATAAAAAAGAGCATTTAAAAATAGACCATCTGCTGGGATTTGTGTGTCAAGAGGTCAGGGGAAATTCTAAGAAGCCCAAGATCAAGCTGGGATGCCCAGTGACAAGGGATGAAGCAGTGGCAGTCATCTTGAGCAGGCCAGGAGTCAGGGCCAGGATGCTCAGATACAGTGGAAAGGAACATACGGGCTGTGTCTGTGAAGGCCGGGTAGAGCTGGAACCAGAGCACTGAAGCAGCAGGAACTGGGAATCCCAGCCAGGAAAAGGGCCCCAGAGGTCAGGCGGCCAGAGAGCGTTCTGGACTTCTTGCAGTGGACAGTCCAGGCCAAAGGGAATAAAGAATCTAATCTGCTGGGTGGAAACATGTGAAACTCTCTTGACTACAGAGAGTAAACCTCAACTGTCCTCTGTCTTGTTTAGCGATAGCATGAAACCACAGCCAGCAAAGGTGAGAAACCATGACCTGGCACCAGCACTCAGGTTTCTGTTGATCTCTCTCTCCAGTCAACTGTGTCTGAACAAAAACCCTCTTGGCAAACTACACTGCCAGGGTCCTGGTGAACCACAGCTCCAGCATTCACGAAACTTGTCATCTCATAGGACAGCAGGGCAAGCACAAGGGGCTGCCTTCCTGGGGGAAAGCGTTGTCGTCACACGAGAAAGAGGAGCTGAGGGAGCTGTGCTCTTGTACCTGGACCCCTTCACACAGACTCCATAGTCACTCAAGTCCTGAGGAAACCAGGCCCACTGAGGCCTCGTGTGTTCATTCGACACGTATTTACTGAACTTCTTTTAGGTGCCAGGCTGTGTTCTCAACGCTGGGATACAGCCGGGAGCAAAACAAAGACAATCCCTGCTCCAACGAACCTTACATTTTCCTATTCCTTCGTCTTCACCGAAAACGCTAAAGAAAGAAGGAAGGAACTTTGGAAATTACTTATTTAATTACACAAAGAATATGTATACAAATTAGAAATGCCTGAGGTTATTTGTGCCATTTGTGATTAATTATGAAATGACTGTTCTTTTCATGACAGATCATGTAGCTTTAGCACTTATCGAAAGAGTCTTGCTATCTCGTTCTTTGTCAAGTACGAAAGTGATTCAGATGAATTTCCCATAGCTCTCTTTTCTTTTTCAATATTATTCTGAAGCATCTATTTAAAACACTGGGTGTCCTTCTGATTCTTGGGAAGTTGAATTAGAATAGGAACAGAGTTAATTAAACTAATAATAGATTATTTGTTTCTAACAAATTGTCTTAGAAAGCTGCTCTAAGCTTTTCCTTTCGGAAAATATACATCAAGGTTAACCGCATAAAGCAGAAACTGCAAATAACAGTGGCTTAAACACAACAGAAATTTATTTCTCTCTCACGTTAGAAAAGCTCCAACCATCTCAACTGAGTTCCAGGTAGCGGGGAGAAGAAAATGAGGAAGAACAAAAGGACAAAAGGCTACTTTAAGCAGCCTTCCTAGAAGTCTCACCAATGTGTACGCGTATAGCTCATCAGCCAGGATGCTAGCATTTAGTTTGATAGCCATACTTAGATGCGAAGGAAACTGGAAAGTGTGATCTTTTAGTTGGAGGCCCTGCTGCCCAAAATAAGATAAAGGTTCTGTTACCAGGGAAAAAATACACTGGGAGAGAGCTAGAGTCTCTAGCACATGGAAAAAAGCCGTAATCAAATGCTGAAATGTAAATACCTTTTAATATCCCTTTCAACAAGGAGACCATCCCCCTTTAAAACTACATTCACTTTCATAAACTGATTCAGCAAACTAAAATTAAGGAGAAAACAGGCTTATGTTAAGATTTGTTTCTTACACTGGACTAAAAATAACAAATTAAAAATGAATGTAAATATCAACAACAACTTATACATTTACAGATACAGATTCAACAGGGAAAAACTAAAGCCTTTCTAAGACCAGGAACAAGGCAAGGATGTCTATTCACCACTCTTAGCTAACATTATACTAGAGGTCTTAGCTAGTGCAATAGGCAAGAAAAATAAAAGGCACAGATTAGAAAGGAAGAAGTAAAACATATAAACCAAACCTATTTCCTGATGACTTGATCATATACGTAAGAAACCCTAAGGAATCCACAGAAAAGCTACCAGAAATAACAAAGTCAGCAAAACTGCAGGATACAATAGCAATATACAGAAATCAACTGCATTTCTATATACTAGCAACAAACATTTGGAACAAAATAACTCCATTTAAAATAGCACCAAAACCCCACGAATACTTAGGAATACACTTAATGAAAGATATGTAGGGCCTGTACATTGAAAATTTAAAAATTAAAAAGGGGAATTAAAGAATTACTAGAAACATGTAGACACATACTATGTTTATGAATTGGAAGACCCAATATTGTTAAAATAGCTGTATTAGTTATCTATTACTGAATAACAAATGACCCAAAACTCAGTGGCTTAAAACAATAAGCATTTATTATACACACAGTTTATGTGGGTCAGAAACCTGGGAACTGCTTAGTTGGGTGGTTGTGCCTCAAGGTCTCTCATGAGGCTGCAGTCAAGGGTGACACCTACTACCTTCATCTGAACTCCCAACTGGGGCTGAAGGACCAGCTTCTATTGAGGCTCAAAAACACAGTGGCGAGTCAGTGCTGACTGCTGGCAGGATGCTAGAGTTCTTTGCCATGTAGACCTCTCCACAGGGGGGCTTCAGTACCCTTGGGACATGGCAGCTGGCTTCGCCCGGAATAAACGATGCGAGAGAGAGCCAGAGGGAAGCAACGTGTCTCATGATCAGCCCTTAGGAGTCACATTCCATCCACATTCTATTCTTTAGAAGTGAATTGCAAAGTAATAGCCCACACTCCAGAAGACGGGAATTAAGCTCCATCTCTTCAAGTATAAAATAATTTGTGGCCATATTTCTAAAATCAACAGCAATCCTTCCTAATTGATCTATACTTTCAGTGCAATCTCAAGCAAATTTTTAACTGTTTTTTTTCTTTTTTGAAGGAAATTACAAGCTGATTTAAAAATGTACATGGAAAGTCAATGTTCCTAAAACAGCTTAACCAGTTTTGAAAAAGATGAACAAAGTTGGAATACTTTTGTCACCCAATTTCAAAACCTGTCATATGCAAAAGTACTCAAACAGCACGGTACTGGCATGAGAACAGACATACAAACCACTGAGATAGAAAAGAAAGTCAAGAAACAGACCCACACTGGTCAACTGACTTTCAACAAAGGTGCCAGGATAATACGCAAAGGAGAAAAGAGTCTTTTCAACAAACGATGGAACAATGCTAGATGTCTGTAAGGAAAAATATACACCTCAACCCTTAACTTCACAAAGATTATACTCAAATTGGATCTTAGACCTAAACGTAAGAGCAAAAAACTATTAAATTCTAGATGAAAACACAGGACAAAATGTTTGTGACATCAGATCAGCAAATATTTCTTAAGATATTAAAAGCACAAACTATTTTCAAAGTTGAAACACTGAATTAATCAAGTTTAAAACTTTTGCTTATTGGAAGACATAGTTAAGGAAAAAAAGAGGCAAGCCACAGACTGGTATAAAATTTTTATAAAACATATCCAACAAAGGGCTTATATCCAGAATGTAAATAGAACTCTTTTAACTCAATTATAACAAAAATGTAACCCAGTGAAAAAGTGGGTGAAAGATCTGAACAGACACAACACAAAGGAGGATATACACATGGCTGGTGAGCACAAGAAAAGATGCTCAAATCACTAGTCATTAGAGAAACGCAAATAAAAACCACAAAATATAATTACACGCCACCTAGAATGACTGAAGTTAAAATGACTGACAGTGCAAAGTGTTGGCAAGGAGGTGGAGGAACTGGAACGCTCATGTGTTGATGGTAGAAATGCAAAATGGTACAGTCACTTTGTAAAATAACATGGTACCCTATATTTCTCATATGATAAATTCTAGCAATTCTACTCCTAGGCATTTACTCAAGAGAAGTAAAAACACATGTCCACACAGAAATGTGTACCCAGATTTTCATAGCAGCATTATTCATAATCAAACCTGGAAGCAACCCAAATATTCACCAACTGGTGAATGGACAGTCTGTGGTGCAGCCATACCACAGATTAATATTCACAGTAACAAGGAATGAAACAGCAATAAAACATAGCTGGGTTTCAAAAGTGGCATCTTAAGTGAAAGAGGTAGAACACAAAAGACTTCATAGTACATGATTCAAATTATATGAGATTCTAGAAAAGGCAAAACTGTAGTGACATGAAGAAACCAGTGGTTGCTCAGGGATGGCAGGGTGGGTGAGAGGACAGAGCGCAAAAGGAATGAAAAAAAATGTTTAGGGACTTCCCTTATGGTCCAGTGGCTAAGAGTCCATCTCCCAATACAGGGGGCCCAGGTTTGATCCCTGGTCAGGGAACTAGATCCCACATACCACAACTAAAAGAGCCTGCATGCTGCACAAAGATCCCACGTGCTGCAACAAAGACCCAGTGCAGCCAAACAAATAAATAAATAAATATTTAAAAAAAAAAAGAAAAAAGTGTTTAGGGTAAGGGGACTGTTCTCTATTCTGATTGTGGTGGTGGTTACAAAACTATATACAATTACCAAAATTCACCAAACTGTACACCCAAATTGGCAAACTTTATTGTAGGCAACACTTTAATAAACAAAAAAAGAGAAAAAAATTTTTCATAAAAAAGTAAATGTGGAGATCTAGAAAGATTAAGACATTTCTGGATATATAATTATTCTCAAACTTTGTAAAAGAGGTGGGATTTTCACAGACTAAAACCAATCTTTAGCAATAAAAAAACTTCTGATACCTTGAAAATATTCCCAGCTAACATCAACTAACATGAGAAGACCTTCCAATAATAATGAATACATTCAAAATCACATGCATTGATTTTCACCATAGTTCTTTCCCACATGTTATCACCAAGACACAAGAAAAATATCAACACAATCAGCCAAAGAGGAAGGAACACTGGACGTTTCTATTTTAAAAAATCAGTTTAAAGAGATAATCAAAACTGACTCAACACTTTCCATCTCTTGATAGGAAAACAATGTGAAGACCCTGTGAGAAAATGCTGTGTGGCAACTGTCGTGTAATCTACCAGTAACCATATAAAATGAAAACGTATGGGTGTTTTCTTGCTAACCTCTTCCTCATTTCCATTTCTTTTTCCTTTGACCAGCAGCAGTACTGACAGCTTAATAATTAAGGGCAGCTTAATATGTTGTACACTATCCTTTAAGCTTTCTCAAAGTCACCCTTTACATCCTTTTTGGATACATGACAACACCAGAAACACAAGACAATGAATTTGCTGAGGTGAGGTTTGAGCTGCATTTTTAATCCATCATATGGAGGACCAGTTAAATATCTTTGCTGATCTTAGAAGAGAAAGTACAGTACAGTTATAGACCGAACTCCTCATATTAGGAGGAAGGTAGAGGCTGCCAACGGGATAACGGTCGGCCCACAAAATTCATTATGAAGGCTTCAGGAAGTTGTTGCAGTTATGTGTCTTTCAGCACCTCTGGGTACTTTTAAAACTTCTTCATGATCAAGATCTCCCTCCAAAATCACGTCTCCATTGACGAAGATCAGGGCCTCATCTTAGTGGTGTAGTCAAGAGAAGATCTAAGAACAGCTTTGTACCTAAGTGTCTTGTGGTTGAAACAGACATGGATGAGAGCCTTGAAATGTGCAATGGAAGGCACTGTACCCAATGGACCACCAGAACACCTGGCCTTTGGTCCTGCCTCTATCACCCATTAGCTGTGCAACCTGACCTTCAGCCTCCTCATCTTTAAAATGGGAAGCCCAGGCTCTCCACCACCGCAGAGAGTGTGTTAAGAACCTAGTAAGGCAGTACGGGTTGACAGCACCCTGACCATCACAAAGGGTTACAGTGTCTTATTGCACAGAAATGATTATTTTGATAATACTGAATTTTAAAACAATTATTTACAGAATATAGATAAAATACCAGACATTTTGCTAGGTACTGGGAATTATAAAGAATAATGTATAGTTTCTAAACTCAAAGCGCAGACTCAGAAAAGCCTTCAGAGTCAAAACTTAAATGAATAAGATTTTTCTAGGAAAAGAATGGATCTAATAGTGAAGGAATGGATGTGGCTGGAAGAAACTGCATACAGTTATGCAAAGCCACCTCTTAAGAGCACAGACGCTAAAGCTCCAGTACCTGCATTTGAGTGTTGTCTCCACTACTTATCAGTCTGTATTCTTGGCAAATAACTTATGTTCGCTGTGTCTCAGTTTCTTCATCTATAAAATGGGGACAACAGTTCCTACATCATCAGGCTTTCAGAAGGACTAATTAAATAATATTTGTAAAGTGCTTAGAAAAGAGCTGTATTAGTCTGCTTTCTCTAGGTTATACTGTGGTAACAAAATTATCCCAAATTTCAGCAGCTTGTAACAGAGGTTTATTTCTCACTCATCTTACATGTTGGCCACTGCCCTGCTCTGTGTGTCCTTTTCATTCTGGGGTTTGGGCTGAAGGAGTAGTTTCTACCTGGCACATGCTTTTCTCATGACAAAAGGAGCAGCCCAGCAGTGGAACCACACAATGGTCTGAAAACTTCTGCCTGTGACACACGCATCACTTCTGCTCACAGTCCAGGGGCTCACGTAAGTCAGAGTCCAGTCTGACGGTAACAAGGCACTAGAGGCCCTGCAGGGAGGGGCCCACAGAGATGGGCAGCGGGCATTCTCAGCAAACAGAACAGCTGAATAAACAGTACAGTCTACCACAGGTGCCTGGTACACAGTAAGTGCCGTGTGTTTCTTAAGGAAAAATAAGTGATGGCCCAGAATCCTGAGGCAGCATGGAATGTCAGGAAGAGTTCAATGCTCAGTGTCCCCGGGGTACAGGGTCCACAGGGCTGAAGGAGGGACCTGCAGAGGCCTAGTTATGAAAGGCTCTGAAAGGAGGTGATGTTTTTGCCTACAGGTAAAAGGTAAGTTACAGTAACGAAAATTTTATAGCTATATTTTATGAGGTACTTCTGTGCCAGTGTTATCAAGACATTGGCATGATTTCATCTGTTCCGCACTGAACATTTAAAAGTCTACTAGTCACTCTCCGTGTAACACTTGTCTGATAAGACATTCTGCCAGCCCCGGACTGAGTTGTAATTGTCACAACAAGGCAGAGGACAGAAGAGTTCTTTCAGCAGGTCCAGGATACCTCAGGTCAGGACAGGGGGAGGGGGCACAGAGAGGAAAGGAAGAGAAGGGGGGGAAGAGAGAAGGTATAAATGAACTAATGACAGAGAGAGAGAGAAAGAGAGTTGTACAATGGACTGAGAAGCACTCAGTTTGGTGTTGGGATTGTAAATACCGTGTGAATTATAAGAAGGTGAAAGCACCCTGTAAAGATGGCTGTTTCCTAAGGACCGACTGTCATCTTCTACTTCTGCACTAGGTTCTTTCATGAGCCCAACCCACCTCACAGCTCTAAGCATCCTTGACTTCCCGCTGCAGCTTCTGCCCTCATTTTCAATGCTAGAAAATCATTTCAATCCCTAAAGTTCAACTGAAAACCTTGGGCATCAGATGAGTTACCTGACCTGCTACACTTGGTGAACTGGGAGAAGAAATCTAAGGGAAGAAAGAACAGGCAGAAGAAAAAGAAGTGTGAAGAGCAGAGAAAGACATGAAGAGCAGGGCCAGGCTCAGAGGACCTAACTCCCCATCCTTATTCACCTGGGATGCAGGTCAGGCTCCAAAACTTACTCCAAAGAAGTTCTGATTTCCATAGCAGATTATGCTCGTTCCATAAGCTTTCCCCTTAATGACATACCATGACTTGGAAAGCCCATCAACACTGAGGTTCTGTTGGATGCTTTTTCTTTTAGTTACCATAAGACAATGTTCTATTTTTTGTCTTTAAAATTCTTGTGGGGGGGGGCGGGGAGAGACAGACAAATCACAGCCCACAAATGAGCCATCCTGACTCCTCCAAAGTTGCTCAACTCTCCCCTTCCCCACTTCTATGACTTATAAACCTCAACAAGACTTCTATAATCTTGCACCATTGTGAAGTTTTTTTGTTTGAAAGCTTTAAAGATCTCCACTGCCTACAGAAAAGAAATACAAACTCAGACCACATCCAAAGTCCTAAAGGACCTGGTGTGAATCTATGTTTCTAATCTTATTGGGTAGGACAGATTTTCTTTCACGAAGGTTGCTTGATCACAAGATAATCAAAGTCTGACATGCTGTACAGAGCAGGTAACAAACACAGGAAATGGCTAGATCGTAAAGGGCCAGGTTGAAGGGGAGAAGCCTGGAGCCTGAGAAGTACAAGCCTGTCTGTTCATCTACTCCAAAATAGCTTGAAAGAAGACCAAATGATGACAGATATGTGAATTGTAAAAAGGAGAAAAATTGGCAAAAGTAGGCTCTTTCTATTTTAATCATGCCAGAATCAGCTCAGGCCTGAGACTTCAGCTTTTGAGAGTTAGGGTACATCCCAGTGGTAATGACTCACAACTATGATTCATAAAATGGCAGAAAATGAAGAAGTGCAGGGATACGGATGGCCCAAAGACTTTCTGCAGAACCACAAAAAGAACTTAAAGTTCAATAAGTAAGCAACGTTTTCTTTAAGGAAAGAAAGGATTAATGTGTAACAAGACTGGCGGAACCGTGAACACACAGAGTGGCCTCAATTTTTGAAGGTCTCTCACCAAAGACATGAAGAAGAGTAGTTAGACATGAGGTGGGACTATGATGGAAGTAGGTGTTTACTAACATTTTTGAAACACTCGCTTAAATTGAAGTATTTAATTTGGCTTCTATAGCCAAGCTTTCCAATTACAATTCTGCAAACTCTCATGAAAACAGTGGTATTTTAGATATTGAATGTTGGTGTTAAAAGCCAGAAATGTCAAAGGAAGAACAATGCAACATTAAAACACGTATCAGTGGTACATGTGAATACAGTAAGTCCCCTATTTACGAATGAGTTCTGTTCTGAGAGCGTTTTCCTAAGTCCAATTTGCTTGTAAGTCCTACAAAATTAGCCTAGGTACCCAACTAACACAATTAGCTATATAGTACTGTACTGTAGTAGGTTTATAATACTTTCCACATAAGTAATACACAACAAACAAACACAAAAAATAGAGAAAACATTTTTAATCTTACAGCACAGGACCCTGAAAGGTACAGTAGTAGTACAGTACAACAGCTGGCATACAGGGGGCTGGCATCGAGTGAACAGGCAAGTACCAGCTACATGATATCACCGCTGCTTTTATGCTTGCTTCTGGGCATCCTGGGCTTGAAATAAGGATACTGTACTACGGTACTCTGTACGGTATGGTAAAGTACACAAAAGCACCACCACTTGTAGGGGATACACACATGTGACAATGTACACCAGACACGAGAACTAACTTACATGACTGGACACGTGAATGCACGTTTGCATCTTTGGAAGTTTGCAACTTGAAGGCTTCTATGTAGGGGACTTACTGTAACCTTAATCTTTACGCAAAACCGAACGCCCCTTATCCTTTCTGGGCAGCAGCTGGAATCCCTGAGGGATTACAAAATGGAATTGTGGAGAGACAGCTGTCCTAGGCAAATTAACTCTTCATTGCTCCTCATAAACTGAACACACTTCCCCAATCCCCCTCCATCCAGGAAAAATATTTAGTCCTTATTCTTTTCTGTGACATCATTGAAGACAGAAAGTGGACTCCCACCTAGCAAAATAATGCCCTGATGTAATTTATCTCCTCCTCCTCTTTTAATTAGTGGGATATTTTTAAGCTATGTATTCAGAAACATTTCTAACCATGAAAGAGTGGGTGACACAAGGAGAGAGAAAAACCAGCCTAAGCAAAATAAATCCACCAATAACTAAATAAACTAAACCCAAAGTTGGCAGCTTTTCAGAAGCGCATGAGTGAAGGTTTTGGTTTCTATGACAGCAGATAACACATGACTTAGTTTATACAAATGTCTTTTTATAAAAAAAAAAAAGCTCTCTCTCTGAAAAACACAGATTGAAATAAAATTACTTCCTTACTACATATAGTATGCTAGGAGAACTATTGGTCTCAGAGCTAAAAGGTGATATTTTATCAACAAGTTTTATAACATTCCTCCAAAACACCGAATACCATCTGTGCATTTCCTTTCAGTAGTAAATATTTTATTTTCTTTTTCATATTTTGTTTAGCATAAAAACAAAAAAAAAAAAGAAACACACACACACACAAACCAAACCAAAAAAGGGAAGTTGCTTGATAAATATGGAGACAGGAGAAGTCAGGTTGAGCAAGAGACATCTGGGACAAGCTGTGGCTTTGTGAATCTCAGACTTTGATCCCATAATCAGTGGTGTGTAAACCAAACATTCACAAATAATTTTAATATCCTCCTTTATAATTATCCTTATCTAAAGTATAACATATTATATTAAATATTTCATAACAAAAGTATGATTTTCTGGGAAAAGCCAGAAACAAAATATTCATTAAATTCAAAACAAGCACTAACATCTATGGTATAGCATGAAGGAAAACTGGTGTCATTATCTCTGATATTAAGCATCTTAAGTAAACATAGTATCATCTAACTATGGTGGAATAATAATAAAGAATGAGGCTGATATGAGGATTTATCAGATTTGTGTAATGGTAGGAAGTCAATAATATTGGTTTAATTAGTTACCACAAAGTGAAGATTCAATTGGCTGAGAGGTGTTTATTAATAGTGGGATTATTTAAATGCTACATGTATCTGGGGATTATATTTCAAATACTGAGCAATTCTATTTACTCTTCTGAAACCAGGAATTTTAATGTTAGAAATCTGTTAAATTTCTGATTCCTTTAAAAAGTTTAATCAAGCACCTTACCACCTGTTAAGCATCTGTGCCAGAAAAGACTGACCACAATACACATACTTTAGATTTTAAAAAGACTAGAAAGAGCTGAAAAATGCGACCTCTAATTCTAGAGCACTGAATGTCACAAAGTGAAACTTTCTGAGGTGATAGCAAGAACTTATTTTAAAACCAGGAGTCTGAAAACAGAATAAAGAAAGAAAATAGGATGCCTTAAAACAAATGAGTCACATAATGAGTTATTAAAGAAGGGTTCCGATAATGTGAGCAAATCAATTAACAGTAAACTAACATGATGAAATGTAACACAATAAGGCACTTTTCAAATTTCTGAATGCTTTAGGAAAATATCCAAAAAAGGACTCAAGATTCTCACTGCTGAGAGAAACAGAATGCTATCATGAATGAAAGAGTAAAGTCTCACGCTGCTCTCATTGTGAAAGCCATGAACTATCTATTGTCTACAGGCTGGTTAAGTAGCTGCCAATCAAGCTGGCAGTTCAAGTGGGGATGAGGTTAGACTGGGCAGAGCCTGGTCACTGTGCCCCACAGGACTGGCATGACCCCAGGCTGACCTTTAAGTTACTACAAGTCTTCAGAACACCAGGTGGCTCAGAGGGCTTGAAGACCTCACAAGGGAGTTCAGCTCTGTAGTCCTGAAGCAACTCTAGGCATCTGAGAAAAATGTTTCAGCAGGGGAAACACAGTGACCTCAATCCCCAGAATTTTGGCTGGAAGTTGTGAGGAGTGAAGGATTAAGTTGTATATGAAAAGAATAAACACAGAAAAGGAATAGTACAGAGAGCATGAAGGAAGGAAAGAAGCGAGCCGGCTTAAAGTAATGACCCAGCGTCCCAAACTACCAATCACCCAGGAAACAAGAATAAGCAGGGGTAACTCACTTAAAAGGTCTGCAGTGGAATGCAGAGTTATTTCCAAATCCTTTCCCTTTGATGTTATACATGTTACTATGAATCCAGTCTGTAATTTTCTTTGCCTTTTCCAAGAAAGAAATTAAAACCATATTTCATATATACTAGTTTAAACTTATTTTTGTATAAATTTGGGAGTTCAAATTTAAGCTGTGGATGAAAAACAAAGTTTGATTTCATGCTTTAGATTCTTTTTTCAATACCTCATAGAGTTTAAGACATATGCTTATTAAAATAAAATAGAATAGAATAAAATAGAATAGAGCAGCGTGGGGATGGGGGAGAGGAAGGCGGTCCAGCACAGATGAGACGCCGCTCAAACCCTTCAGCTCACTCCCCGTCCTTCTCTGGCCACAAACCCTGATGAATCTCCTGTCAGTTCCAGTCCACCTGACTTTCCACTTGACCTTATTATTCCCCTTGCATGACCATGTCTCCTTCCAAAACAGAGTCTCTCTCACTATTTTTGGTAAATCCAACTTCTTCATTTTCTTTTTCTGCCATTTTTGTCCTACTATGAGTTCGACTCCTAATGTAATTTAAATATAACACTGCCAAGAAACTTGGCTAAAACTTTCATTAAAATTACCTTGAAAACTGAGACAAACCTCTCTCATCTCGATTATCCACATCACTGGCTTTTTCATGACTAAGGAAGTAGCTCTGAGATGGAATCTGACACCTGAAGACAACTGATTATGACCCATAATCTAAATATGACATTTTCCCTAAAGTTTCTCCAGAAAAGAGGAGGCATGGGGGGGAGGGGAGAAATCACACTTACAAGTCCACTTATGGCTACAATCCAGATGTAGGAACCAGAGGTGAAAAGCTATAAAAGAAAAAAAAAGGCAACTAAAAATGAAATTCAACTGCCAGTCACAGCATATTTATTTTTACATAACTATAGTCATAACCATTTATGTTAAGCCTTAATTATATATATCAATATAAACAAATAGGAAATCAATAAATATCAATTCTGTTATATAATATGAAAGAAAATAATACACTAATTTTCTTTTCTTTTGTTTCTTTTTTTTTAACACCAAGACCTCACTCAGCTTTTTGATAGCCTAAAACAGACTGGCTGAACCCAGCCCACTCCCGTGCAAAGAAAAGTAAGTGAAATTCAAGCATATTCTAATTTACAAATGGACATTAATTGGTTTAAACAAAGCAAAATATTATGCAGAAAGAAATTATTAGCATTAACAACATACAAAATATGTAGTCACTATCCAATGCTTGGTGTTAAGTAATGACATGTAATATTAGTTTATGTAATTCTCTCATTTCAATTTCTCATCGTCACTACTCTAGTTTTAGATGGAAGACGTCTGCCGGCATACAAGTCCAAGTCCAATGCTGCTCTGCTTAACTGCTGATACTCCAAGAAAGAGCAAACTAAGTAATGGTATCAAAGTTCATTAATGGCAAAAGTAGTTAGAATGGGGTCTCGTGAACCTTCTCCCTTTTCTTCCAAATCATTTATATCCAAGGGTTGTGATAAGGGTTTAAAAAAAAAAAGTCACAAGACATCTTAAAGTGTTCTTGCAAGAAAGAAAAGATTTGTAGCCTAATAAGAGGATATTATTGGGACAACTGGTGAAATTTGAATATGATTGTATCAATGTTAATTTCCCAATTTTGTTAACTGAATAATGGTTATGTAAGAGAACACCCTTGTGTGTAGGAAATATACACTGAAATATTTAGGGAATAAAATAAAGTCACATGTATAGATTTTAAAAAAAGATTTATATCAGTGTTTGTTCACATTTAGATATTTAGATGGAGAATTTAAGCACTTTTGCTCATAAAGAAGCAGGTTCATTTTGACACTGTGCTAGATGAAAACCTCAAAGTGGTGCACATTTACCAAGGATACATAGAAAAAAAGATACAGAGAAAGAAGACAGATAGAGAGGTAAGAGATGACACAGCGCAGGTAAAAGGAGTCTGACAAGCTGTGCTCTCATGTTAGCTCACGTAGAAACGAGCACTGGCTGCAACTTTAAATTTAATCCCTTGATCTAAAATTGAATCCTTTGATGTAGCATGGGTGCTTGTTCACTGTGGATGACTGGTAATAACAAGGATGAGAATTACGTGGAAAAATAATTTTCTGTAGTTTTCTTCCAAAAGTATAGAGAACAATAAAACAGCTGACACTTTCACAGCTTACTGTATGTGTTCGCTCACTGCTGGCCCCGCAGGGCAGGTGCTGCATCTCCTGCTTCATTTTATCCTCCAAGGCCCCCAGCACTGGCCGTTACGTGACTGGCTCCTGGGCTGTGTGTACTTCACGCCTGGCCACACACATCTCTGCTCTCCTGACGATGCTTAGTCATTCACTCACTCGCCTGCCCATCAGCTGTCCCTGGCTTCAACAAGTTGTTGAGTGAGAGACAGAGGCATAGAAGCTTGTGCAAAGGTCCAGAGGGGAGGGATGGAGGGAGAGAACAGAAGTTTTGGGAATAAAAGGTTCACACTCACGTCAAGGTGGGGGAGGGTGTGGGTTGACACGGGACAGGCAACGAGAAACCCTGTACGCCGTGCGTGAGGCAACAAGAAACCCTGCACGCCGTGCGTGTTAAGGACTTCTGATTTTATCAAGAAGCCAGGGGCATCTCCACCTCCACTTTCTGATATCAACTTCTACCTCCCCCCGACTCCAAAAAAAATCTCAGAAAAAGCAAAGGTGGTAGCCATAGAGACATAAATTATTAATTAATAATAGGAACCAATGGACAGCTCTTATTACCTGTTCAGATTACCCTAAAAATCCAATGCTATAATCTCTAATTCTTCAAATGACCCTGTAAGATAGGTATTATTGTCCCCACTTTACAGACGGGCAAATGGGGGCTCAGAAAAAGTGGCAGAGAAAGAAAATAATTATCAGAGCAAGTAATTAAACCGAAGTCCACTTGGCTCCAAAGACTTTCCACAATGCTCCATTGAATTCCTACTCTGTAATTCATAAAACAATGTTTTTCAGCCTCCAAGATGCTCTATAACTAGAGTCAACATGAGGCTCAGAGGCTTCCATAACTTGATCCCAGTCTCAAGCTAGTGCATGCCACGTCAGAACTGGAACCTGGGTCTCTACCACTGCATTCTGCCTTCTGCTGTAACATCTTAAAAAAAACATTAAACACGCCACAGCAAATCCTAGTAATAAGAGTAAAATGCGGAAATGGGCTATGAGATTATTGAGCATTAGGGAGGATAAGGGAGAGTGTAATGCTATGCAGCCTGAGAGATGGAGAATAAACCTATTTCATGAGAAACAGTTGTAAAAGTGGTAAGGAAACACCCACCCCAGATGAGCCACTGATAACACAAGACAGCAGACTAGAGAAGTTAGAGGAAATGCTAAAGGTTAAAAGGGGAGGGAGGAGGGCATTTTACACCGGCATCTGATTTGATGTGTGTGGGATAAGGAATGTTATGACTATTAATGGTGGATCAAAAGGCCAAGCTACACATGGTACCACAGGAAACAGTAGAATAAAAGTTTACATCAAAAGGTGTGAGAGTGAAAGAAAAGTGACAGGTAGTAAAGGTTGAAAACTGAAAATCACATGCATCTTCTATTCCTGGGCCTGGAACCCAGCAGAGAGTGATCAATATTCGCTGAATATTGGTGAAGATAATCTTTTTCAATTTAGTAAGTCCTCTAATGGCCTTCGTGCCCAACCGTGTGGCGAGTGGTGACAGTGTGATCAGGCCCGTGCGGCGCAGGAGTTACGGAGCTGGCAAAGCGTATGGGGTTCCTGCTTCAGAGCTTTATTTGTGACACTCGATTCAATAAGTTAATGTTGACAGTGGTTTTCCACTTTCCACCTTTTGACTGTTCTCATTCGTTTCCACTTCATACTATGATTTAAAAAAAAAGTACTTACACGCAATTGTACAATGAAATTAAAATATTTTCCACCGATACAAATTACAGTGAAAGCTCTTATCAGATTTCGAAAGCCTAGGAAAGTATTCTAGTACCTTATATACCTTGATGTTCTTGTTCTGTAACACTTCCTTTGAACGTTTGATATAGATCATGAAGCCAAACTTATGGGAAAAAAAAACATTGTTTTCAAGGAGATCAAATAAGAAAAAGACCGAAAAAAAAAAAGAGAGAGAGAGATCTGGTAAAGAAACGTGAACATAAAAATGCATACTGTACCTGTAGTCCCAATATATAAATCAGTGTCTTGTTTGTGATGGACAACGGGCCCAGAATATGTGCCACTTGGACGCTCGGGATGGAGCAGTAAAATGGTACAAACAGAGCAAACACAGGTGCCAAGCTATGCAAACAAATAAAAAAAAAATCACTATGGTGTAACACTCAATGTAAAATACCAACGGCAAATGCATATTTGAAGTAACACTGCTTATCATTTTATTTCAGTCTGAAAGCATAGTCTTAGATACACAAGTTGGTCTCTATGTGTACACCATATCCAAAATAATTTGTACATATATATAACATTTTATGAAAGATTCACTTTTCTGTACAGTAGAAACTAACACAACATTGTAAATCAACTATATGCCAATAAAAATCAATTAAAAAAACATTTTATGAGAACTCTAATTATCTAACTCTTGTCGACTCTCCCAAAACTATTGCAAAGAAGTGGTTCGGCATCTACTAATGAACTATCAGCATCGTGAGAAAATTTAAATTTGATGCCAAGTTTTCTTCTCACGAATGACTTACAATCTGACGAAACAGACTAGATGAACCAAAAGCAAGAAACATTACAGTTTATCATGGTCAAATCCAAAATCTTCATCTCACACTCTGTCCAATTCCATTTCACTCCCGCACATGACACGGCTCGCCGCCCCTGTCCTCCCTTCCTCAAATTCCTTCCTGCTTTTGCTTTAAACCCTGTTTCTCGCAGGTCTGCCCACAATTTCTCCTACCACTCTTCTTCTGCCCTCTCCAGAGTTCCATCACAGTCTTTTCTTCTTGCTCCAGTCTCTCCTGGTATAATCCTAAGCCCTTCTATGGCTTCAACTAAAAAGTGAAGTGAGTCCCCAAACTGTCTGGCTGTCCCCTCACCTTGGCTATGAAACTTGATGTGATACCTTCCACCTGACATATTCAAAAGTCACAAATGCCTTTCTACTTAAAGTCTTGTTTCTCTCTAATCCATTTCCTAACACTGCCAACAGTATCGTCTTCCCCAAACACAACTATGCTCATGTGACACCCTTGTTTAAAACCCTTCCTTCCACGGACCCTCCCAGTATCCAAAGAGGAAATTCAAACATCAGCATGAGATAGCAAAGTCCTGCAATTCTTTCTTCCCAGTGTGGTTTCCTACCACTGTCCTCCTCTCCCTTCCCTTGTTCTGGCCCATCCCCTCTCACCCCCTCTCCGCCCAGATGCTCCCTGGGCACCTTAGGCTCTGTGGACTGTTCATGGACACAGGTTATTCTTTCAACACGAAAGTGCCCTTGCACTTTCTTGCTTAGGAAACTTATACTTACGGTGTATGAGAGAGCTCAATTCCTCTCCCCAGCAATTTTCCCAGCCCTCCTGGTGGTTAGCTGCTCTCCTTTGCTCTCAAAGCTATCCCAGTTTCATTGTTTGAGTGAATCAGTACATCACCCGGGCACTGTGTGAGAGGCAGTAGGCCAGGTACAGCAGATCCGTCTACATCTCTAAGTAAGTAGACCCTAACCTCAAGGAACTAGCTCCAGGATCACAAACTCACATTCCTACGAGGGCAAGGCAGGAGACGTGAATGAGTCGCGTGGCTTGGACACATGCTTACACCCATTCTTCATTAAACACATGGCTTAATTTAATTAGTCTTTAACTTTCTCATGTTTTGGACGAGCGGCATCATACAAAGATCACTTTTATCATAAGAAAAACGCAAGAAATATCTTTCACTTCCACAAAGAAATGTTCTCACTCCCATTTTTGTAGAAATGACAGGTCCCTCTTGTGTATTTTCCCATCTTCGATAGAGAATATGTTATTAAAAAGTCATTCACTGTCCTCTCAATTCTATTAAAAACAAAAGCAAACACATGTTGAAGATGTGATGAATGGCAGCCGCATCTACAAGAACGCAGTAAATGCTGGAAGAGGGAAAACCCCAACAGGTGAACACCCGCGTGCCAGGCCCGGTCAGGGCTGGAGACCCAGAGACGGGTAAGACGCAGCCTCCGCAGTCTCGTAAGGAGACGGCAGGGACGGGGGGCAGAGGTCTGCAGACAGCCTGGGGACGGGTCTGGAATGCTTCACGCCTCTGGCCCTCCTCCTGAGCTGAGTACATCCCACGGCAGGGGCGGAGATATATCCTTGTGGTTCTCCCAGCATTGGACACAGTGCTTGGCACAGCAGAAACGCTCATTAAATTTGGGGCAATGAAACAATTCTTATTCTCAAACAGCTATGCAATCTACATTTTAACTAACTACACAGGGTTTTGTTTTTTCTTAAGTCTCCCATTAGATTATTCATGTTATGAGAAAGCACCATGTTCTCTCTAGTGCTGCAGCTCCCTAGTGCCTAACGCGGACCCTTACCCATAACTGACCTGCAATATTTGTTAGATTAAAAAAACAATGAACAAAGCAGTTTTCACAGAGACTTATTTAAATTGTCTTTCTAAATATCAATACTACACACAAAAAAACTGTTCTTTTTTTTCAATTAAATTCATCTAAACCCAAACACAGTTGATGAAGCAGCTGTGCATTCTTTTCATTAAAAAGAACACGTTAGGGGCTTCCTAGATGGCGCAGTGGTTAAGAATCCGCCTGCCAATGTAGGGGACCCAGGTTTGATCTCTGCTACAGGAAGATCCCAGGTGCCGCAGAGCAACTAAGCCAGTGCGCCACAACTACTGAGCCTGCGCTTTAGAGCCCGTGAGCCGCAACTACTGAGCCCATGTGCTGCAACTACTGAAGCCCACGTGCCTAGAGCTCAAGCTCCACAACGAGAAGCCACGGCAATGAGGAGCCCGCGCACCACAATGTAGAGTAGCCCCCACTCACCGCAACTAAAGAAACCCCGCGCACAGCAACAAATGAACTAAATAAATAAATAAATTTTAAAAAAGAACACGTTCATCACTCTTGGGCTGAAAAAATCCTCCTGTGACCCCCCCCCCCACACACCCAAGAGTAAAAGCAAAAGTCATGACAAACACCTACAAGGCCCTGCGTCCCCCACCCTGACCTGCCTTCTACTCCGTAGACTCCCCCACTCGCTCTCACGGCTCCCCCCACACTGACCGGCGTGTCTCACTCAAGCAGGACCAGGCACACGGTGTCCAGCGCTGGCGCCTCTACTTCCCTGTCTCCTGGCCATCTTCCCACAGACAAGTACATCACTCACTCCCTCACACTCTTCAGGTCTTTGCTCAAATGCCACCTTCTCCGAGAAGCACTCCCAGGCCACCACTCCAAACTGTCGCCCTCCCGCCCACCTCACAGCCCCATCCCCACTTTGCATTCTCTATTTCCTCTCCCCATAGCACCCATAACCTCCTGATTTACTACGTGGCTTATTCCTCATCTGTCTCCATGAATGGAAGCTCCTAGAAAGGAAGCTCCACGAGGGCAGGGATCTCGGTCTGTTTGCTGCTTAGTCTCCACTCTCCAGGGTCATGCCTGGCACAGGGCAGGTGCTCGGCGAATACTTGTTGAATAAATGAATTTCTCTTTAAAATGGTAAAATCATTCAGCGGAATTTGTCTTTTGTTTTAAAAAGTCCCTTTTCTTGTTTTGTTATTTTTAATGGGATAAAAACTTACAGCTTCACAGATATACTCAAAATATGGCCTGCTGGTCTCCTGGTAATAATAAGACTCTATTTTGGTTCTCACTACAGAACATGTCTTTAGGTACTTAATTTATAGAAGGTCTTCCGTTTACATTTAGCAATAAAGCACAGAGTGAAGTTATAATAAAAAATCTGAAAAGCAGAGTTTTTTTTTTTTTAAGAACTTTCATTGAGATATAATTGACATACAATAAATTGTATATATTTAAAGTGTACAATTTGATTTTTTTTCTTATTAGTAATGTATATATGGCAATCCCAATCTCCCAATTCATCCCACCCCCCTGCCTCGCTTTCCCTCCTTGGTGTCCATATGTTTGTTCTCTACATCTGCATCTCTATTTTGAAGCAGAGTTCTGGCTTGAGGTTACACTTCAATGTAAACTAAGAAATACTATAGGAATTTTAATGACCACAGTTCATACCTTATGTACCAACAGAAGAAGTTTCAAAATTCCTTAGAAGTTATTCATCACTGTGTAGTTTTAAATGATGACTAAATACTAAACCACATCTACCCATAATACAAAAACACACATTTCAGACCACGGTTATACAGGTTGTTTTGTAGAAAATTTCCATTGCTATTTCTATACACACTGCATGTTATTAGTCACTGACCAGTTTTTCTCCTTTCCTTATTTTACGACAACACTTGTTCTTTATACTGTCAACAATAACTCAGTTTGACCTTTTCATATTTTGAACAGCTAACTTCTGGAAGTCCTATCTGGCTTAAGCATATAGGGCTGAAGTATACAGAAATGAAGAACACAGGTTATAAAGAAATCATTCACTAATGTCACTAATATTTATTGAGTATCTACTATATACTCACAACTGTGCTTAAAAGAACAAACAAAATAGTAGAAACACTCAGTCCAGGTCACAGATGTCCATCTTACCCCTTCTATAGAAAAGGACATGGACTCCACTTTTATAGTACAACTAAAGAAATCCTGGTAACTTTCAACAATAAAAATAAGGTTTGTGAGCTCATGAAATTACATCACACTAAACATCAACAGCATCTCAGAGGACAATTATCCTGTCACCTCTTCTATATACACTTGACTACTCTAATACCAAAAAAAGGGGAGATCCAGTTTGCTAGAACATTTACTTTACCTAGATTTCATGATATAACAATATTTTACTTAATAAAAACTATTTTTAAAATTAAAAACCAAAAACCCCACCAGATGGCTTTTCAACAAATTGAAAAACTTCAACAGTGTCTTCTTCAAAGATTCTTCAATCCAAGTTTTAAAGGAACCAGTTCTTGGGACTTCCCTGGTAGTGCAGTGGTTAAGATTCCGTACTCCCAATGCAGGGGACCCAGGTTCAGTCCCTGGTCAGGGAACTAGATCCCACATGCATGCTGCAACTAAGAGTTCGCATGCCACAATTAAGGAGTCCGTGTGCCGAAAGTAGGGAGCCTGTGAGTCGCAGCTAAGGAGCCTGCCTGGCACAACTAAGACCTGGCACAACCAAATAAATAAATAGAAACAAACAAACAAACTAGTTCTAGAACATTTTGTGATACTGATCGACCAAATCATAAAATCTCTGTATTTCCCCCTCACAGAATTTTTATATAGGAATTATTTTGGTGATCATTTAGTTCAATATTTTTATCTTATACAGTGAGGTGGAGACCCAAAGAATTTAGGTAAGTTGTTGCTTCTCTGTTTGACAAGGTTTCTCTACAGATCTTCAGCACTTTAAAGCTTATAGGAACCTAATAAGCTTCTCAATGGAATAACACCAGAGGCTAAAGGTCCTCAGCCACTGTGACAGAATCCTGGAGTGGGAAGGGCCTCTAAGGTCACAGAGTAACAAATTCCTACCAAATGATTCAATTCTCTCTACGACATCCCTCAAAATAGTCATCCAGTTTATGCAAGCACCTGAATAAGAGTCAATATGCCATTTTTTTTATGATCCCAACTTTTGAAAACTACTTTCATATTTTGATTTGAAACCCGTCTCCCGTAACCTCCTCCTACAGGCCTTCCTTCTACTCTCTGGATTTAGGAAGACTGACACATGCAACCTAAACCCTTTACCATAAGAGCTTCCTAATGCGTGAGGATAATGATCACGTCCCTGCCGCGCCCAGACACGCTCAGTTATTTCTCCCACGACCTGGGATCCAGAACCCTCGCCACCCAGGCATGCTCTGAGGCCATCCACGCCCTGGTAAAACACAGTCTCCTGACCTCACTGGGAATGCCCAGCTCGTGTCTCTTGTTCTGAGTGCCACATTTCCATTTATTAAGCCTGCAAACTAACTTGCATTTTGATAGCCATGTGACACTGTTGGTTTAAACTGAGTCCGTTAACACTTGAAGGCGAACAGCACAGGCAGGTCTCCTTCATCCTGTGCACGAGAGGCAATTCTAGCTTTAAGATGCCCCCTTGCCATGCATGTGCCCACACAGTCACCCATCCAGACAGTTGGTCTCCTGCCTGAAAACACTGACTAACCATTGCACACATGCAAAAGAGCATTTTCCTCCACTCACCACAGAAACTTCTGTTTCCTTCTCATTAAGCTGTTGATAAGATACAGAATGAGTAAACTACCCCCTGCACCAAGTTTCCAGGCAGACAGAATGGTCAAAATGGGCATTTTTCCCTTAAAACATTTTAAAATTCATACTTCACACGTAATATGGATACAAAATCATCAATAACTATGATTGTTTTTTTTTTTTCTGGTTAAGTTTTATTGCTTCAGTCCCTTCCAAAGGATTCTTTTTAAACATATCTTTATAGAAAAATTTATAAAGTTCCATAGGCATCAAACATTCATAAATTCCAAGGGGTTTTTGGATAACTCTTTTTCAAAAAATCACTAACAGAAAAATTTCACTTCCCATTTAAAAAAAAAAGTGCACACGCACACATGAGGCTAACGGATCATTACTATGCAGTCACAGGGTGACAGAAAAAAAAGCCACCACCATAAAAGGATGTGTGCATAATCTCCCTTAAACAACATGCCAAGGCTAACCTACTTCAGTCTGGGCGAACACTGACTGCTACTACACAGAGGTCCCAGCAAGGCACTAAGAGGTAAGTACCAGATATTTTGCTTCTTCAACAAAGTCTTGTGGGTTAAGAAAAACTCTGAAAGCCTAATCAAGGTTTAAGGTAAAGGTAAAGAATCTATTCAACAAAAAGCTATACACAGTTCTAACAAAAATTTTATCATTAATATAGTTGAGACTCTCTGGTGACTGGCAGTTCTAATAAGCTGATATTAAGCTAGGTGAAAGCAATGGATCGTGCCAGAAATATCTTTGCCAGAAAACAGGGCTTGCTTTGTACTCCTGTGTGAACACACAACTTCAAAAAACAGTATCAAACATTAAGCATCAAATACTGCCAGTATTTTAGGATACTTCACGAAGGAAAGGAACAAAGTTATTTTGAAATGGAGTATTCCTACACTGAAGTGTACTGTATTTATAACAAGTTATTCAGCACAATTTAAAATAAAAGTTAGTACATGTTACTATTTGACCACGTATCTATGTACATACAAGACTTTACTACCATTATTTCTCTACTTTTATACTTTCTATTATTTTTCAGGATAGAATCTCAGTAGTAGAATTCCGGGAGCAAAGGGTATACATTAAAAAAAAAGCTTCGGATACAAATTGGTATTTTTCAGTTTACAAAAACATTTTACCAATTTAGTCTCCCACCAGTGACAGTCTGGCCTTCACTGCTTCTTAGCCAACACGAGTATTTTAATTCTAAATACAAACTATTAATCTAGTAAGTGAAAAAGAACATCTCTTGTTTACTTTATATTTATTTGACGATCAGAAAGCCTAAACACATCTCCATATCTTTTCCTAGAACTTCTGTGTGCCTAGAAACTATCACAAAACAATGATTATATTCAGTGAATTGCCAATATTTATGTCCAGGTTGGGAATGGAGGTAACAGAAACTCTTAGTAAAATAGAAGCTGTGCAGAGACTTCCTCTAAAAGAGGGTGTGGTTTTTTTTTTCTGGGAGGGGGTCACACTCTAAGTACAATGTAGTGTAGTGGTTATGTGCACCGGCTCTGGAGTCAGGCTTGAACCTGGGCTCCGTTATTTACCAGCTGCATGACCTTGGACACGTTACTTGGCAGGCTTCAACTGCTTCAGTTGTAAAATGGGGCGTAATCATATTGCCCAGGGCTTATAACACTGGCACTCACAGTAAGTGCTGGAAAACTGCCTGCTATGATCCTCTCCTCCCTCTGTCTGTTAAACCACCAATGGATGAATCCAATAGACAAAGTTTCCTTATCCTATCATTTCTGTGGGAATTACAAGGGTGAGTCAAAAATTACCCGCACTCCGGATATATTAAAGCGTCTATAAATTCTACAGCCAGAGTGTGGGTAAGTTTTGCCTCCTCTTCATATTTTTCTTGAACTTATTTCCAGATCTTTGGAAAATATTTTACATAAAGACTGAGTCTATGGATGATTATACATCTAACTGTGCTTCCTGTCTGGATGTTGCATTTGCTAGTATTTCAGTGCATGTTTTCTCTTGGGGGTTAATCATAGTTTCTGGACATAACGCTGCAAAGTGCACAACGCTCCAGAAAGCATCCTCACTCACAAGGTTCACCTATCATGTGGTGGTGGGAATTCCTTTTATCAATTACTTACAACTGTCTTCTGAGAGCTTTTCAGCAACATGACCAGTCATTTAATGGAATAGATATTCACTTAGGTCTCTATATGACTTTCATTCACTCATGCTTTCCATGAGCATTTACTAGATACCTGTTGCTGGCCAGTTCTGAAACACTCTATGGGATAAAATGCGATAAAGCCATCATCCTTAAGAAAAGAGCTCACCACCCAGTAAAGGAGTTAACTAGCGACAGTTTTCTCTCTGCTACGGTTCAGGGCCTCCTGGAGTTTTAAAAGGCCCTGGTTGTGTACGTGCTGAAGACGGGTAGTATCCTCCAGTCCATATCCTTCCCAGCTTCCCAGAAAGTTTGTAAAATAAAGGGCTTCAAAGTAAGATGAAATAACACACGTGAAAATCCTCTGAAAGCGACAGAAGTAACAAAGATCCCTGTGGTATCTGGAAAGCCCGGAGAGAAGAATAAAAATATTTTGTTAAATATCTGCAAATACTTAAACAGACTATAAAAATAAACAGCATAAGAGCTATCCTAGGTATTCACCATCTTCTTTCAAGTGGAAATTTCAGTCCAAACTGTTTTACAGGAATCTTGTTAAAAATAGTAAAAATCTAAATTCATTTATAAAATTTTTATTTACTTTAAAATATGCTACAAATAAATTGATGAATTCCTTACTTATATCAACATATCTCCCTCCTTCCCTCCCTCTTCCCATCTCCCCAGCCCTTCTTTTCTCTTTGGTTCAGACAGGTGTATGAGTTGGTATGTGTTAAAGTTTTGAGATGTCTTCCTGTTTTACTTGTTTCCTACCAATAACATCAGATCATGCTGGAAATAGGAGCTAGGGCTAAAATGTATTACACTGGGTGTGATTTCTGGAGCCAAACCGCCTGGATTAAACCCTGACACTTAACAGCTGTGTCTTTAGGCAGGACTCGTAAACGCTCTGTGCCTCAGTTTCACCACTGCCCATGGATTTGGGAAACTTCTGTGAGATTCACTGAGTGAATATATGTAGGGTGCCCAGGGCAGTGCCTGGGACACAGTCTATGCTGAATAATGCTGGTTACTTTTATTAATTAAATGCATCCTGTAGTCTGATAAGAAGCTTTGAGGATCAAGAATGCTGGGATTCTGCTATTCCCTAACGGGTATTTAATGAACACCAATCATGGGCCAGTTTGGAGAGACAAAATTAACAACACAGCCCTCACTCTTAGGACTTCACAGGCTAGTAGGAAACAGAAAAAAAAAAAACAACAACCAACCAAAACCAGCACAGATGCTAGTACAGAGTGCCGCGCCCCAGCAAGGACACCGCACGCTGCCTTTCTGTGGGCGGGGGAGGCGCTGTCGAGGGAGCAGAAGGGGGGAAAATCAGGGAATCTTCCAGGAGCAGCTGATTCTGAACAAAGCCTTGAAGGAAAGCAGGAGCTGAGGATGTAGGACAGGGGAGGAGGCGGCAGAGGGAAGGACGAGGGTCAGAACGGAACAGAGCTGTGAGAGAACACAGGACATCAACAGACAGAGAGTGATCCAGCAGGGCCAGGGCCGGAGCCAGGGGGTCACAGGAGGGAAGGCGGGCCAGAGATCCAGCCGAAGAGGGAAGCAGAGCCTGATCACAAAGGAAACCGTGTGTCATGACAGACAGCTTTCAGTTTCCCGGGTCCGATGGGCACCATCTGAACGGCACTGTGCGAGCTGCAGCTGCAGCTCCAGGGAGAAGTGAGGGCAGCCTGGGGTGGGCAGAGCCGTGGCAAGCAGCACGTGCACAGGCAGACGGACAGACAGAAGGGCACATGCAGAGGAGAGGCCGGGGCCCAGGGGGCTGAAGGCCCGGGAACCACTGACTGGCAGGAGACAGAGGGTGACGAGGACACGGAGGCCTGGGCACCTGAGTGGTCCCTGGCTGGGCACCTGTCCTGAGGGAGGACCCTGAGCAAGTGATCTAATTCCTCCTGTATTCTGTTTATCCATAAAATAAGGATATTTAATCTTTCTGACTAATTTCTATGAGATAACAGAGACGAAAACCAAAATTTGAAACTCCTGCAAACTTTAAGGAGAAAGGGTACATATTATTTCCAGAAACATTCTGGATTCAGAGGATAAAGATTATACTGACTCAGCCCTTCATTACAAGGAGTCTTTACATATTATGCCGTTGGTTATCCTACATACAGGTCAAATCACGCCACACGGAAACACAGCATTTGTCTTCCTCACACTGAAATGAGCATAATGCTGGGATTATTTTTTCTTCCAGTTCCTAAACATTATGCCATATATTTCAAGTCCTTAGTGCTACCACCTCCTCTGTCTTCATCTCTGAAGACTTTCATACCATCCTAGTCAGTATTAAAGTTGCCAAAAGCCACATAAAGAATAAATAATCAGTGAAAGGTGAAAATAAATAGTCAGACTACGTAAAACCCCAAATATGCAAGTGGGTGCAAATGTCAGGCACCTTTCACTTTCCCATCAATTCCAATGTACGTGTTTACGGAAGGTGAAGTGTCTTCATCAGGTGCCCACTGGGTTCAGGACACCACAGAGGCACAAAGAGGAAAGTGCAGACCGGCCAACGCTGGTTTGTTTGTTTTTTCCACTTTTCTGAAGAAGCTCCCTGTGCACTGTCTTGCACATGGCCCTGTGCAGACCTACCGAGACGTGATCAGGACCAGATCGTGCCCTGGGGTCAGCTGCAGTGCCACCCTTCCACAAGCCGGAGAAAGCAAGCGAGCTGCCCAGGAGGCAGGGAAGAGAGGTACCCTCAGACATGCTGACCACAGACGACTGGACTCCTGACATAAACACTCTGGCTCGTGGGAGGCTCCATCTGAGAACGTGGAGACCGCTGTCCGCGGTCACCTTTCTGGACAACATTCTCTACATATCCTCCCCCAAAATCAATCCTGGACACAGCTATCAACTTAAGACTCAAAGCTGGTCGGAAGAAAAAAAGAAGAATCACCTGATAGCGTAGCAAGGTTTCTTTTACTAGGCTATCGGGGTGTGTACGGACTATGAGAGCGGTCGAGGGCGGGCTAGTAGTCTGGAACGGGCCATCTGACTGCGCCGGGAGGGTCGCCAGGCTGGGCCTGTGCTGGTCACTGCCCGTCCATGCCTCAGGGATGACTGGTTCGCACCTGCCTATTTTGTAGGTCAGTGGGACACACAACTGCTCAGGTGACAGCTGAGTCACCTTAAAGCAGGTGAGAAACATCACTGCTTGAGTGCTAGGCCCCAGTGCATGTGACACTGGACCAGACTCAGATGTCCCTGTTTGCTCAGCTTTAAGAACAAGGAGGCTTTTTCAAGCAACTGACAAATACCTATGAAACTAGGTAACTGAAGGAAGCAGCAATGATTTCTTTCTTCCACGGGGTATGTTTGTCCTCAAAGGCACTAAACAGCCTCAGCCTGCTGTCCTGTTCCATCTGTACTTGTCTGTTTCCCAGGAGACCGAATCCTTGTTGTTCCCTTGAGCCCGGAGCTCTCCTCTGCCCCCTCCTTTCCCAGTGACTTTATTTTCCCCTGCTCCAGAAATTTCCCGTCAGTCTTATGCCTCTTCAACAAAATAACCAAAGGACAGTGTATCAACAGAAATCAGACAAAGAATGGGATCAAACAACACTCATCACTGAACCACAGACAAGTATCAGTTGTATCTGCGTGTCCATTCCGTGGCTCTTCGGGTTGTTTTTGAGAGCGTGCCCCTGGAACTTCCTCTTTGGTGCAGGCCCCTGTGGGCACTTTGAGTCAGATCATCGCAATGTGTGAACACGGTCCTGAGCAGACCACCACACAGACATGTCACCTCTTATTAACGATCACGTCAGCATGATTTGACCCATTTGATTCGTTGTTAAGGCCTGAATTTAAACAAAACTACTAGAAGTTTAACCCCTTCTCATTTTTTAACTGTTGATGATTATTAGGTGAATAAACATTAGGCATAAAAGGTGACATTTCAGAAATCTTAAACCTAAACACTAAAAGCCGGTATTCTGGTATTTACTAAATCTTAGAATATAAAGAGGATTTTATTGTTTCTGCCACAAATAAAAACTAAGAAAATAATTATCCAAGCAAGTAAGCTGGGATTGCAGAAGCACCCTGTGAAAAAATCACAAATGCCTCCAAGTTGGTATCCAGGGTAAACATTTCTAGAGTACAAATCACATGAGCTCTTTGTTTTCTTAAATACTAATAAATGAGTTTTGAGGGGGCCTTTTATTTTTTCCTTTCTGTGGCTAGAAAGAACTTGACAGTTCATGTCAACATGTCCGGTTATGCAAAAATGAGACGACAGTGTCTTAAGAAATGCTAGCTACTCTATTAGTAAGGAGATCAATTCTAGAGAAAACCACACACAGGCCCACTTCCAAAAACGTAAGTGAAAATACTTTGGAGGATATTTTTCTGTGGAAGAACTTGCTGTTTTACTATGTCAGGATAACAGTAAAGTTAAAAGGATCAATGCCGCATTACAGAGACAAAACTGAGGTAAGCCTCCTTTGCTTATTAACAAAACTGCTAAGACCGCTGGCACAGGTGGCTGCCCCGCAGTTCCTTGGGTGGAACCTGAGTAAGGACCCACTGCCCGCAGCCCACGTGCTATCCGTGCCTTCAGGGCAAAGCTTGCAACTCTCCTTCTTGTCTCTCAGGTGTGAGGCACTATGGACACCTTGAGGACAACGCACATCTTTTCATGAGAAAGCATTATGAGGAAATTATAATTATTACAGGTACCGGTATTCTAAGGAAAAAAGATGTAGAACAAACACTTCTTTGTGCTTTTCTCAAGGCAATAAAATGATGAACCACAGTACCGATGCTTTCAAATGCAACTCAGTGTTTCTACCCCAAGTAACATGTCAGACGCTGTCGTCCAGCAATTATGAAAATATTTAAAATACAGTCTAAAACAAATAAAGGAAGGAAGGATTTAGTTCTGACTAAAAGAGGAAGGATTAGAAACAGTTAAAAGGGGGATCTGCAGTCCAAAGGTTAATGAAGGAGCGCTGTACTGCAAAGAGCAAGCAGAGCCCGGGTGTGTGTGAGAGACGATAACACCTCACCCAGGCAACAGCACATCCCCAACACCCATCCTGCAGTTTGAGGTCCTCGGACACTAAAAGGTATCATTTCTGAATCTCCAGGATCTAGCATGTGGAGGAGGCACTAACAACAATTTTGCTGAATAAAAGGATGGAGTACGTCAAGGTTCAGGAAAGTAATTCTGAATCCCGAAGTGATTAGAAGGGGGGATAAAATAATCTTTCTGACGGAAGATGACAATAGATTGGGGTTGGCTGATATAAGAACGGGTTAACAACATTCAAGTATATGAAAGCAGTTCTCTCTCAATTTGGAGAAGCCAAAAGGGACTGAAACTATAGCATTAATCACACAGGATAAGCAACACCAAAGGTAATATACTAGAGCTGTTGACAGATGGAATCAGCCTTCCGGAGGTTACGAACCCTCCAAAAGAACACATTTCAGAACAGCTCAGACTCTCCTTTACCTGAGATCCTCTGGGTCGGTCCATTTACAAGTCCACGTTGTGCGAGCGCCTTTCTTTAACTGACCCGGGACGGGGGGCAGGCAGCAAAGGCCCTTCCCCAGCCTCCCCCTCGGGGCTCTATGACGCAGCGTCCACCACCCACTCGGGAAGGCACCTCTCCTGGAGTGGCAGCCCCGCTGTCCTCTGGAAGAATCGTCCCCCTGCTCTGGAGCCGTCAGGCCACGCGTGCTCTGGCTGTCTGTGTACAGGTGAGGGTGGCCCTGAAGCCTAGACCACTCTGAAACCACAGACTCTCAGTTCTTGAAAGGCAGGGTGAAGCAGCTGCCGCTGCTGAGGACTGGACAGAGGAGGAGGCTCGAAGCCAGGCTGGCAGAGAGAAGGATCCAGCATGACCTTTACCTTCTCTGACTGTGGTTTCCTTGAGCGGAGAGTGGGCAAGTGATGGCAAAACCTGGCTTGTAGGGCTGCCATGAGGGTTCTTCCAGACATGACTTAAGGTAGTCACCTAGTGAAAACTCAGGCATAAATCTGAATAAAGAGCACTCGGGGGCTAGCTTTGAAAAGTATGTTAGAGGACAAGCTTTTGCAAGAAGAGCGGAATTTCAAAAAAGATTCCCTCACATTAAAAAAAAAAATTTACCTATTTATTCATTTCATAGTCAATTCATGTTTGGTGTTAAAAATGTTAAATATATGCTAAAACTCAAAAATTACTTGTACTTGTGAATTATGTTTTGGCCTATACAGCCATGCAGGGATGTGTGTGTGAACAGCTGCTCTTTCTCCCCACAAACCGGCCTGTTGTGGAATCTGCCTTCCTTATTTAACACATTATTCCCCGTCAGGATGTAGGTATCTACGCTGCCATTTTCAGTGGCTGCTTCGTATTCTACTATATGGCCATAAAATACTTAGTAAAGTATTTGGACATGATGGACATTTTTTAAAAAATTAATTAATTTTATTTATTTATTGGCTGCATTGGGTCTTCGTTGCTGCACACAGGCTTTCTCTAGTTGTGGAAAGCGCGGGCTCCTCACTGTGGTGGCTTCTCTTGTTGTGGAGCACAGACTCTAGGCGCGTGGGCTTCAGTAGTTGCGGCACACAGGCTCAATAGTTGTGGCGCACGGGCTTAGCCGCTCCGTGGCATGTGGCATCTTCCCGGACCAGGGCTCGAACCTGTGTCCCCTGTATTGGCAGGCGGATTCTCAACAACTGTGCCACCTAGGAAGTCCCTGGACATGATGGACATTGGATTTGGTTGCAAATTTTCACACTTAAAATTAACACTGTGTTAAACATCTTTTCCTTAACTTAAAATATTCTGAAAACACTGCCTTTAGTGACTCTCCTGGAGGCTGTATCTCATTCAGTGAAGCAGCTGGCCGTGCATCTACAACCAGTGGGCAGCAGCACATTCTCAGATGCATACACTAGCATAACTTTCTTAATTACAATAGTTAGAATTCAGATGGGGGATGCGCAGACTTCACAGTGTATCTTTTTCCCCAACGTGTACTTTAAAGGCAGTTCCCAGGAACCCGCTTTGGAAGACTCCTCAAAATAAAATTCATACATTGAGATTTTCAGAAAAAAATTTTTTTTCAAAAAAGTTAGAAAAACAAAGGCAGCTCTTGATGCTTGTTCCTAAACTGCAACCTGGGCCTGGAATTTCCACCTCTCCCTTGTGCCCACTCCCAGCTCCTGAAAGCCACTTCTCACACAAGCGAAGCCCTTCCCAACTCACTGGGTAAAGTCCGTCTACTTTTATTCCACGATTGCAGTTTCCATGATCTCCCGTTCAAGAATCACTCCACCTCCCAGCCCCGCACAAAATATGAAGTCCGTATTTACTGGGTTTTGTTCATTCTGTTCTCTATTTCATTTATATCTCCAATTAATTTTTATTATTCTACTTTCTGGGGGCAGACTTTTCTAGCTTCTTGAGCTGTATATTTAACTTAGCTATTTTTAATTTTTAAAGGAATAAACGCATTCAAGGCTTTGCAACAATCTTGGATAAACTCTAGCTGCATTCCACGGTTTTACAGAATTTTTGTCCCTTAGTTATAAGCACTTCAAATTCTGCATTGTGATTTCTTAACCCGTGAGTTCCTTAGAAAGATTCCAAATGTATCTTTTATCATTTTATTTTTGATTTCTAACTTAGTTGCACTGTACTACTCCCAAGGAATGTGAGCTGCTAGCTAATGATCTTCTGAGAAATGAGACACCTCTCATGATCTAGTACATGGTTAAATTTGCAATAATTCTAATGTGCTTTCAGCACAAATTCTGTTAGTATTTAAGTCATGTTGGGTCAATCTCTTTTTTACCTGTCATATTCTAATAAAAATGTGTTAAAATCTCCCATTACGGTTGTGGATTTGACTGTTTCTCCTTTAAATTCTGTCAAAGTTTGCTGTTACAAGTACAATTCATGATTATTTTCATGTCTTTGGTGAACCGTTCTTTTTAACTTGTGCAGCGACCTTCTTTATCCCTATTAATATTGATTGTGCCTTGAATTCTATTTTTTTCTGATGTTAACATTGCTACTCTAGCTTTCCACTGGTTGGGGTCTGTCTGGTATGTTTTCCCATGCCTTTCTTTTCATACTTTCCAAATCACTCTGAGTTACCTTTCTTCTAAGCAGTACACAGCTGGATTTTTAAAAATCCAAACTGACAGTCTCTGTCTTTTAATTGGTGAGTTCATTCCATTTCAATTTGTTGTGACACATTTCCTGCCCTCTTATTTTGTGTTTTCTGCCTACCATCCTCATCCTTTGCTTCTTCCCAGTCTCCTTTCTTGTATTCCCTTGACTAATAAAAAGCTCCACTTCCTTTTTTGCTTCCTTTTGCTTTAGGATGTATTCCCATATTTTCATAATTAACCTATAAACACTGCAGGTCGTGCACACCTAGGACGGTAGTACAATCTTCTCAGAACCCTCCCTCTCTGTTGGCATCACTGCTTTAAGACTGTTAGAACTGAGTTAGCAGAGTTCCAATTCATTTAATACAGCAGTTGGAGATGTGTGAGGGCAACTCAAAAATGATCCACACTCTGGCTGTAACATTTATAGAAGTTTTAATATAACCGGAGTGCAGATAATTTTTGACTCATCCTTGTAGATTTGTAGTCAGTGCCCTGATAAGGCTAGGGACAGAGTTCTTTCCTTTAACATACAGTAGCATCATCACTAGATATACTGAACTTTCCCCTCAGTTTTGGTGATTTTCAGATGAGATTTATGCATAGAGACAGACCTATCAGAAAATTATTTTTCTCCTAAAGATAACTTCACAGAATTTATTGCTCTGCTCTTCCTTAGTTTTATCAAAGTTCAACCTCATATATGGAGTTTTCCACTTTCCAACTTAGGACTTGAAATTTCATCTTAGATACTATTTATAATAAGAAAAAAGTTGGAAATAATCCAGATATTCATCAAGGGAGCAGGAGAGCAAATTACGCAGGAACACACTGGAAAACTGCAGACTACGTATCAAATGTCTATGTAAGATCTACACATATGACTAAAGTATAGATTGCGCTGACCCATAAGCACGGTAAATGAATACAGCAGAATACAGAATGCCACGTGTGGAACGTTTCCTACTGCGTGCACACATAGGAACGCATACTGCACGCACCAGCGGGGTATCTGCGTTAATTTTAAAGTTTCCCCTTGAAGCACTTAAGCTTTTTCTCTTTTTGTTTCTTTTTCTCCATCTTTGCTGTGGTTGCCATGGTCATGGTCTTCTTCTTTTCTTCTTCTTTTTTTTAAAGAAAACCTAACTTTCAGTTCCTAACAAAGGCCTTAGCTTGTTTCTCATAATTTTTTGGGTTAACACAAATCAGATCACTGTGGTAAGTTCATATTTCACTACATAAATGTGTGACTGATTTCATTTCCTGGCAGTGATATGCATTTGGCGAAAAAAAAAAAAAGTCCAACTGATATTCAATTTAAAAGCAAAGTTTTATGCTTTCTGAAATGTGGGGTGCTTTACATGATTTTACTCTTAACCAGACAATGATTCAGAAAAAGGAAGGGGAAATTTCTGCCTAAAAAGTTAGTGCATTCCCTCTTGTCACAAAAATACATTTGCCCTATTTAAATGGTTCTATTTCCTTCGCCAGAGGTTTGCCAAACCCACCAAATTGTGAGAGTAAAAACATAAATTTTATGCTCGGTTCTTCCTGTTGCTATGTAGCATGTAACCACAATACATATCATAGATTTTTAAAAATTATATCAATCTTGAGATTTTAAAAGTGAGCTCTATGGGAGGCAGTTTATATCATTTTTAGTTAAACACACTTTTAATTAAACTTACCCTTCTTGGTTTTTTTTTTAGAGACCTTGAACGCTGCTGATGGATATAAAAATGGACAATTTTACGACACCCTCTGCAGCTCCTCAGGACAGTGACTGTGACCTCTACGCCCACCACCACACAGCCAGGGTCCTCATGCCCCTGCATTACAGCATCGTCTTCATAATTGGGCTCGTGGGAAATCTGTTGGCCTTGACTGTCATTATTCAAAACAGGAAAAAAATCAACTCTACCACTCTATACTCAACCAACTTGGTGATTTCGGATATACTTTTTACCACTGCTCTGCCTACACGGATAGCCTACTATGCGCTGGGCTTTGACTGGAAAATTGGCGAGGCCTTGTGTAGGATAACCGCTCTCGTGTTTTACATCAACACGTACGCAGGTGTGAACTTCATGACCTGCCTGAGCATTGACCGCTTCTTCGCTGTGGTGCACCCCCTGCGGTACAACAAGATGAAAAGAATTGAACACGCAAAATGCATCTGCATATGTGTCTGGATTCTCGTGTTTGCTCAAACACTCCCACTACTCATAAACCCTATGTCCAAGCAGGAGGCTGAAAGGACTACGTGCATGGAATATCCAAACTTTGAAGAAACCAAATACCTTCCCTGGATTCTGCTTGGTGCGTGCTTCATAGGATATGTGCTTCCGCTCATAATCATTCTTATCTGCTATTCTCAAATCTGCTGCAAGCTCTTTAAAACTGCCAAACAAAACCCACTAACTGAGAAATCCGGTGTAAACAAAAAGGCTCTTAACACAATTATTTTTATAATTGTTGTGTTTGTTGTCTGTTTCACACCTTATCACGTTGCAATCATTCAACACATGATTAAGAAGCTTCGTTTTCCTGATCTCCTGGAATGTAGCCAAAGACATTCATTCCAGATATCTCTGCACATTACAGTATGTCTGATGAACTTCAATTGCTGCATGGACCCTTTTATATATTTCTTTGCATGTAAAGGATACAAGAGAAAGGTCATGAAGATGTTGAGACGTCAAGTCAGTGTATCAATTTCCAGTGCTGTGAAGTCAGCCCCTGAAGAAAACTCACGTGAAATGACGGAAACTCAAATGATGATACATTCCAAGTCTTTAAATGGAAAGTAAAAAGGAATTTGATCCTGGATTTATAGCAAAGTGTGTGACAAACCTTGCAGGACTCTTCTTATAAATCAAAATGATTGTTTAACTTCCAATTAGGATTCTTTTAAATCCCTTTCATTGGGCACTATTTCTCACCTCCAACTTGGAAGTTCTAATTTGTAAATGAAAGACTATACCAAAAGGAAGTATATTTTAATACTTCTCAGTGCAAAAAGAAAAGTTTTGTGTTAATGAAAATTTAATCATTAATATTTCCCACCAATAATTTGGCAAAAGAAGAAAAGACTGCTAAAATTGTATATTGCCAGTGTAGAAATGTTAATATTGTAACATATTTTTTCTTTTTTTGATAACATATTTTTTCAATTCATGTTTCTTTCAATCTTAGACTTTATCTCCTAGATAATAATAGTTTTTTTGTTTTGTTTTGTTCTGCATTACACATTTTTGTTTCAAAAAACTTTTTTGGAATAAACACGTGGATGCTACAAAATTATGAGTACGTCCTTCAATGCTCACTGTCAACTCTCAGCAAAAGTTACAGGGAGGATAAAACTAGCAGTAGACAGACTTCAGACAGCAACATCATAATGATGGTGGTGACGAAAGCAATGAAAGCTCTTCCCAAAGAGCCAGCATAGCATTCAGGGGCACTGCTCATAAATACGACAAGGACTTCATGTGGAAGGAGGGCCCACTTGCTAAATTCTTCTTGAGCATAAAAAAATATACAAATAGGCTTGGTTTTTCTTGGGTCCTTAGGGGATGGTTTCTTGTTTATACAGAGGTTGGCAGTACCCTGTATCTGTATTTCAGTGGTTTGGGTTATCAGAAAGGGTAGGGAGGATGGGCAGTGGAGGGGGGTAGTTGTTGCTTGCCTAAATAAGATGCGGAGTCAAACACAAAATCATAAACTTCAGAGTCGCCAGGTTTCTTTACAACATTATATATGTGCTCAAATAAACTTTGTATGAGCAGCATGACCTCTGCAAGTATAGTCACCCATCTGCAAGCTCAAGTTTGCTTTACTGAACCCCCAAATTACCCCAATACAGTATCCGTGTTAGCAATGACACCAAGCTTGACAATGGAACTAAAGAAATGAAATACTATGCCATGAGTCATACTTAAAATTTTTATTAGGCTTTATATCCTGGAAATATTTTCTTTTAAAGTCTTATCTTACTCATTTTCAACTTTTATGCTGTAGGAAAACTAATCTTAATGGTTGGTTCAACACCATTTACTGAATGCTTTCCGATTTGTATTTTGTTAATTTCACAAATAGCTGACCTTAAAGCCACTGTCAAAAATAGGCATAGGTTTTTGTTTCACTTTATGGAGACAGGTGAGACCACAATGGATGGAAGTCAGGCAATTAGGGCCTTTCCTTCACTCCATCTAATAAACTTTTCCAAGTAAAGGAGAAAAAAGGGCAAAACACTAAATTGTATGCAGGGTGGCACGTATGTAGTCATCTGAGTTGGATCCCAAAAGAGAAACCATTGTGAAAGCTGCTAAAGGAAAACCAGAAGCAAAGCCTCCTGAATGTCAGAGCATCTTCACCGCACACTAGCTGTATGACTACCTTCAGCGTAGACTATTGTACGTGTGAGCTGACACGCTGTTTCATAGCAGATGAGGGAGTCCTCTCTGTGCTAATGGGACACTTCAAACTAGATAGTAAATATCTACGTCGCTTGACAAAGGAATAACACTCTTTTTCCTGAGCAGTCTTTTGCCTCCACCGTCCACTGTACCACAAGTCTATATAAATGACTTTTTCCAATCATCAGTAGCCATATTGCCAAAAAGGTAAATTTTAAACCTACCTCCAATTAATCTTTAAAAAAAAAAAAAGGTCTATACGCTAGTCAAACTCAGCTTTTTGCTCTCCTTCAAAAGGCCCTTTACTGCCTATTTCATTCACGAAGCCATTGCTCACACACGGCCTGGGGGCACCCTCCCACTGTCTTGTATTATTAGTTGGCTTTAGGCTTATTTCCTGTGCATTTCCCTCAGGAGTAGGTAAACTTGGAGAAAAGGGACAATGCTGTATAATTTTGTATTCTGTTACAGAAGAAAGGAAGTGGCCTTATATATAATACATTATTTGAAAATCACATTCTGTAAGTATTTTCTACATCAATGAGGTGATATTAACAATTTTAATCACATGGAGCTAGGAAAAATCATCTAGGAAAGTTGATAGTTACATGGCAGCTAACTATATGTAGCTCTTCCATGATTTTATTTTTATTTCTGAAAGGATCATTTGATTAATTAAAAACTCTCAAAGCTATTTAGTTTGAGTCAGTACAAACATGTAGACGCTTCAGTGATAGCATAGAATAGACAGTATAGAACAGTAAAGGTTAGATTTTAGAAATGATATCATGTATATATGAAGAGTGCAATAATTCATAAAAATAGTCCATGCATTACATGTCTTCCTTTTCAATTCTGTGAAACAGGATGAGCAGACTGTATCACCCACACTTTATAAGGAAATCTAAATTCAGAAAAGGCACCTGGTAAATTAGAGGCAGCATTAGGAATGTAACCCTAACTTCACATTCCAGCCATAAAAAAGAACTGAATCACACGAACCCTGAAAAAAGTATGAGAAGGCTTGTTTCATTACAGGCCAGCAGGTTAGCCAACCCTTACATAGGACAAATAACCAAAAGTAGGTAGATTACAAACAGGCTGTGAGTCCCCTGAGGATGCGGATGTCATAGGTTATATACACAGCACCTAGTACACAGCCCGGCCCACAGAAGGCTCTCAAATATCCGTCTAACTGAATAGCACAGGTATTGTGTTACTAGTAACAAAATACTAAAGCCCTACTGAAACATCTGTGAAGTTCTCAATTTTTCAGTGAAATGAGAAAAACACTAAATGCTTAATTACATATGTTAGAGAATATACAATTGTATAATTGAAGACAAGGACCCTCTAAAGACCCTGCAATTTAAACTAGACATACTAAAGAAAGGAACTAATTTCCCAAGAAGCCAATTTAAATCTACATATAGAAATATGTTCTGCTTGGAAACAACTTTATGTTTCAAGAGGCAAGGGCAGTGATTCCTACCGATCAGTAAAAAGTACCAGGCAATTTTAAAAGAGGAAGCATTGATCTTAAATTAGCCTTTAAAATGGTCTATTTTGGTCACTCTCAGCCCACTGTAATTTGTTATTCTTTGCAAGGCTAAAAACACTTGCTCACTGACTATTCAGGTAGAGTGAAAAAAATGAAGAGCTGATCTGGTGACAACACAGTTCATTCTTTTGAATCCAGAGAAGACTAAACACACTCATAAGAGCCAATGGCACTGAAGTTTGTTTTACGTTAAACTCTGAAGAACTGGTCACTTAAAAAATAATCCTCAAGTTTCTACTCAACTAAATCTCAATGAGCCAAGGAGGAACAATTACTGACTGTTTACTATGGGCCACTTTTTTGAGCACCTGACCGGCATCACCTCACTTAACCCTCATCCCCTTAAGAGGCGGGTATAACTTCATCCCCATCGTGCTGATGAGGAAACTGGAGTGCAGGCCACGGAGACGTGGAGCTGGGGACTCAGGCCAAACTCTCTCGCCCCAGTGCCTGCAGCCTGACTTGGAGCACAAGGACATCACCACCTACAGGAATACGTTCACTAAGAGATGGCTCCACTCTTCGCCTGCCAGTGGCTTCCCGGGGCTGGGACAGCTCCCATCACCACAGGGGACCCTCAGCTCATGGTCCTTCCCCACAGGGGCCCCCTGATTTCTCCGCAAACTCAAGCTCCATTCTCTCAGTCACCCACACCTCATCACCCTCTCTCGTCCACAGTATTTGGCCAGTGAACCCTGCTTGGGTTTTCTCCTCTTGCACTCACTCTTGCCCGTCTTTGTCCCAGATCATCATCCTAGTCCCGGATGCTGGCATCACACACGTAAATTACTACAACTTTTTGCCCACTGGTCCCCCTCAACCGGAGTCAGAAACTTGAGCCTTCCTTTAAGGGGCTATCCTGGAAGCCAGCAGATTAATAATGACAACAGTACTGAATAACTGCTAACAATTACATGGCGTAGTGCTCTAAGCAGTTTACATATATTCAAGCCCCACAATAATTCTGTGAGGTTTGTCCCATTACTATCCCTGTTTTACAAATGAGGGGAATTATGCCCCAGAGGAGTTCAGTAAATTGCCCAAAGCCACACAGCTAGTAAGTGGGGAGACAGACTGTGGACTCTGGCAGTCTGGCTCCAGGGTCTGTCCCTCTTACTCACTATATTGTGCCTCTTAAACAAGTAGAATTATATGCCCAGGTCCTCAGAGAGCCTTGGAAGAGACACTTACTGCTCAGCGAATATCCTCAACTTCCCTTTGGGGGTACATGTGACTACCTGTGGCCAGGTTGGGGACAAAAATGATACAGGTCACTTCCAGGCTGGAGCTCTGGAGAGTAGGGAGGGATCTTCCATACTGCTCTTCTCTCTTCCCACAGAGCCCAGCGAGGTTCTAGACGGTGGGACCTTTGTCAGCCTGGGTCCTTGAAGGAGGAAATGGAGAACCTCCCCACCCCTCTACCCTATCGACCTGTGTTGGCCAAATAGCACAAACAAGAAACGCATTTATGTATTCAGCCACTGAGATTTCAGGGTTACTTTGTGATCACAACACAGGCTAGCCTCTCATTAACAAGGTGTTTAACCTATTGAGAATGCAGCTGACCAATACACTGAGTGTAAGGAAAGAAAAATGCATGCACTATGTACTTCTCCTGACAAACGAACATAATCTTCCTTAATCCCAGTTTCATCATGTCATTTCACGCTCCAGGATTGACAGTAGTTCCCCATGGTCTACCACATGAAGTCCAAGTTCCTTTCCCATACTTTCAAGCCCCTGCAACCTCATTTCCCTTCACTGCCCCACATGTATCTTTCAAGACAATCTAGTTGGTCTGTGCTGTGAATATAAGAGTTATTTGGTTCTCGCTGGTTGGATTATTCTGCTTCTGCCATTTACTCTTTACACTCACGTTCCAATCGTACCTCCTCCTTTAATTTTCCTTTGACTACTCGAAGGCACCCATCTTCCCTTTCCTCAACTTATATGGCTTTTATAGAGCCTATGCCACATAGTTTTAATTTTAGACAAATATTATCTTGAAAACAAAGGACTAGCCTGGAAACCTGTGGCCTGGTTCTGGTTTGACTGCGTATCAGCAACGTCACCTCTGTCCAGTCTTTTAGCCCTTCTAGATTTCCATTCCCTTACCAATGAAATAATGGCACTACATAACATGTATGCTCTCTGCCAACCATCACACAGCCCGTGGTCTGTTATTTCACGTGCACCACTCTTACATTCCTCAGCTGAAACATAAGCTCCATTGGGAAAGAGATCTTGACTTTGACTTCTTCCTATTCTGGGTAGCTCTGAGCACAACACCTTGCACAGAGATAATGCTCAAAAAATATCTATGTTGACTACAGGTCATCAAATGTTAGCTAAGGACACTATATGATTAGTACTATTCAAGTATGATGGATGAGAGGTTTTATTCTTGTGTGTTGTAGTTTATTAGTCAGCAACAGATAACTAATACATGCTTGGTATTGAAATACTAATCTTGGAAAATATATTAAATCAGAAACTGGGATGACATTTAAATCAGTCAAGATTTCTTTTCCAAGAAGAAAGTTTTCCGTTGAAAGTATAAGAGGAGGGACTTTCCTGGTGGTGCAGTGGTTAAGAACTCTCCTGCCAATGCAGGGGATACAGGTTCCATACCTGGTCCGAGAAGATGCCACATGCCACGGAGCAACTAAGCCCATGCACCACAACTACTGAGCCTGCGATCTAGAACCCGTGAGCCACAACCAATGAGCCCATGCTCCACAACTTACTGAAGCCTGCGCGCCTTGAGCCCGTGCTCTGCAGCAAGAGAAGCCACCGCAATGAGAAGCCTGTGCAAGCAATGAAGAGTAGCCCCCACTCACCACAACAAAGAGTAGCCCTGCTTGCCACAACTAGAGAGAAAGTCCGTGCACAGCAATGAAGACCCAATGCAGCCAAAAAAAAGAAAAATAAAAGAAAAAAGATTAAAAATAAATAAATAAAAAGTTATTACAAAAAAAAAGAGGAGTGCCACTAGCTTTCCCTCCTTCTTCCATGTACAAGGAAGCAACGGATGACTATGCTCATTTATTTAATTTATCCCTGATAATGCATGTCCAGACGCCTCAAACTTAGAGAAATCTCTGCAGTACTGTAATTGTTAGAAGGAAGAAACTGTCTGTACATGGGGAAGTACATGATATGATTTTTCTTTTTTTCAAAAATAAAGTTATTTTTTTATTATTTATTAGCTGTGTTGGATCTTTGTTGCTGCACGCAGGCTTTCTGTAGTTGCAGCAAGCGGGGGCTACTGTTCGTTGCAGTGCTCGGGCTTCTCACTGTTGTGGCTTCTCTTGCTGCGGAGCACAGGCTCTAGGTGCACGGGCTTCAGTAGCTGTGGCATGTGGGCTCAGGATTTGTGGCTTGAGGGCTCCAGAGCACAGGCTCAGTAATTGCGGCACACGGGCTCAGTAGCTGTGGCCCACAGGCTTAGCTGCTCCGAGGCATGTGGGATCGTCCCGGAACAGGGCTTGAACCTGTGCCCCCTGCGCTGGCAGGCGGATTCTTAACCACTCCGCCACCAGGGAAGCCTCCGAGATGATTTTTCAGTAGTTTATCTTCCCCGCAAATTGTAAAGACCTCCTTTCTCTTTATTTGCACACTTACTGTGTTGCCCCTCATTGTGAACAGTGACCTTCAGGTGTCTTGTCTACTCGACTCAACTGCAAGTCGCTCCTGGGCAGGAGCCACATTACCCCTGTCTTATGTGGTACCTACCGCAGTGGATCCGAACCAAGAACTCAAGTAATTTTTGATTGGCTTTTAGCAGTTTTCTCAGAGTGTGAGAACATTTATTTCTGGTTTACATATTTTGTAAGAATGACTTTTCCCATGCAGGTTTTGAGAAGAAAAAAAAGTGTGTCAGAATGAAACTACACAGAGGCTGCAAAAGGTTTTAATCCTACTCTAAAAAAAGTAACATTTTGATGTGTTCTTAGGGCTTGAGTTCCACAATTTTCCCCTTAAGTCCTAGAGTGAAACACCTGCTTTTTAAAAATACATTGTAAAAATATATGGGGTTACTGTGTGTGTCAAGGTTGAAAAAAAAATCAACACAAACTATATTATTGGTCTAGCATATACTATAATTCAACGTGGTCCCTGTTGTGAGTACCAACAATCTGGAAAGGGCTCTACCTGGGACAGGGCCTACGACTCAGGTCCATGCACTCAGGTCTCCAGAGACCCAGGGAGGGGAGAGCCTGGGAGGAGGGAGAGACCCCAGGGGGAGAGACCCATGGAGAAGCTGGTCAACTGAAGGCAGGGGCAAGGCTGAGAGATATTATAGGTCCTGGCCATGAAGAATTTAGGAAGCAAACAGTAAAATGGAAAAGAGAGAAAAAAGGTGTCTCATTAGGGATCCAACTGTCAAATTATTTGAAGTTTGTGTGTTTGACAAAATGCTGATAAGGTGATGGGTACATGGTAATCACTGCATTATTCTCACTGCGTTCATGTATGTTTGAAATTTTCTGTAATAAATTTTAAAAATTGGTAAGTGCAGTCTCCAACACATTTCCCATACTGCTGTTACATCAGGGGTGGAAACAGAAATTCAGGGATGGATTCACAAGGGCCTGAGAGGGAGAGGCAGGTGGAGGTCACACAGCTGCTTGTCCCATCTCTCACCAGTCAGCCGCACAACCCAAGTCATGTGGGAAGACAGGAATGGGACACATGGGGCCACATTCATATCCTAGGAGCACAGGGGAAGGTGGTGTCAATGGACCTACAAGAAGTCCTAGTAAGAGAGGGCTTTTGGTGACAAAGTCACCAGCAAAGAACAGGGTATACCAAAAATCTGCATGAAAAGATTGTCAGGTTTCACACACACACACACACACACACACACACACACACACACACACACACACACAAACACACACACACACACGCAAAGAGCTGCTTCCTTTCCCTTAAACCACATCCCAGCTCAAATCTTTATGTTTCACATTTAGGTATGTTGCTTTGTACATATATATTTGAAGTCAAAGATAAATGTTCTTTTGATTACCAGTTCTGTCAGCCAAGGTTCACTTACAGATAATAGAAACCTCTCAAGCTGTTCTGGGCAGAAAAAGATTTAATATACAGAACTAGGCATTTATAAAATTTTTGAAAGGGCCAGAAGGGCAGATCCAGGCTTTGCGTCTAGGAACAGACTCCTGGAGCAACACACAAGGACTGGTCTACCATGCAGACTGCTTCCTCTGCCACGTTCAGGATACTGGGAATCAGGAAGTCATTACGTCACTCCAGCAGAGTCTGGGGATGAGGAAGTTGTCTGAACTATAACCTCCAGGGCCCTGTTGGGTCTGTAGAAAGGGACCCGCAAAATGGGCTTCTCAAATGCTACTGCCTCAGCTCATGCTGAACTCAAGCATCATTCAAGTTCCTCTGATTGGTACTTAGAACCTAAATCATAGGCAGAACTCTGGATGCAAGGGAATTTAAGAACGACAGCATTTAGCTTTCCAACCTCTGCTTCACGGGGAATTTACCAGGAGGACCTTGGAGAAGATAACGAGAAAGCCAAGCCAGGCGTATTCACTATCCCATAAATGCTCCTGGACTAACACGCTCTACCAAAAGGGAGGAAGGGGACACTTAAGAGATATCATAACCAAATGCAAAACCAATTGTAAAGGGCTTTTTCAAAGAGAAAAAATGAATATAGGAGAAATTTGAATATAGTTTTGGTAGTAGATAATATTAAGGAATTATAAATAAATTTGTTAGGTTAAAGTAATATATTTCTGTAAGCACTTTTTAGACCTTACTTAAATATGGAATATTATGATGTCTAGAAATTGCTGAAAAATGCTTAAAAGTAATTAGCTTTTAGGAGAACAGAATAAGGAAGGGCCGCAAAAATGTTAATTATTAATTCCGGGTGATAGGGATCGTTCTATTATTCTCTCTGCTTCTGTGATTGAAATTTTTCATAATAAAAAGTTTCAACAGGTTATACAAGAGAAACAAGAGAAGTACAAATTATTTTCATCTAATGCTTCCTTCAAAAACTTTAATTTTACCACATTATTAAAATAAGTACCATCTTCTATAAAGTAACTAGCTTATACTCTTTGAAATGCCAAGATCACAAAAGACAAAGACAGAATGAGGACTGTTCTAGACGAAAGAGTAAAGGGACATAACAACTAAACGTAAGAGAGAATTCTGAAATTTCCCATGGACCAGATTTTTTTTTTCTTTTTTTCTATAAAACCAGACAATTGCCAATTTTATGGTAATACATACTGATGTATTCGGGGTAAAGGGGTATTACATATACAACTTGCTCTCCAATGACTCAGAAAAAAATACCATATGTACAGAGAGAGAAAATGATAAAGCAAACATAAAAGACGTTAATAATTAGGGCATCTGGGTTTAGGGTCCTATTCTTGTAACTTCCCTATAAGGGCCTGAATTATTTCAGAATTTTTTTAAAAAGTATAAAACACAGTGGCAGCACTAGATCGCTCTGAAGAGAAACAGCATAGATTTTTTTTCTGTCTATTAAATTAAAATGAAAATTAACAGCTAAAAAATAACTGGGGTATTGTGTAGTTAGTGCTTTTTCAGCTACCACTCCATGAGGGATTATTTTTGTACTTCTCATTTTAGCAGCAAATTTTTAATGTAATCATCAACATTGTCTTTAGAGACTAACATCTTCTTTTATAAACATCTGTGGCTTCCCTGGTGGCACAGTGGTGAAGAATCCTCCAGCCAGTGCAGGGGACATAGGTTTGCACCCTGGTCCGGGAAGATCCCACATGCTGCGTAGCAACTAAGCCCATATACCACAACTACTGAGCCTACGCTCTAGAGCCTGCAAGACACAACTAGTGAGCCCATGCGCCACAACTACTGAAGCCTGCTTGCCTAGTGTCCGTGCTCCACTACAAGAGAAGTCACCGCAATGAGAAACCCAGGCACCACAATGAAGAGTAGCCCCTGCTCTCTGCAACTACAGAAAGCCCACGCATAGCAACAAAGACCCAAAACAGTCAATAAATTTTTAAAAAATAAAATAAATTAAAAAAAAACACAAAAAGACATTTGCAACACTGTAGTTGAAAATCCAAACAGGAAGCCTCAGTTTGATGAGCTTATACACTCAAATTACTTTCTAACAGAGTGAACAGGTGACCATTAAGTAGACTTTTTACCTTACAAAAAAGAAAGAAAGCGGCATTAAGGCTGTGTTGCACAGAGGAGCATGTCTGTGCTAAGAGTCAGACAGGCATGAATTTCAGTCTAGGCTCTTCCACTTAAATAGCCATGACCCTGATGATTCAATCAATTCTCAGAACCTCTGCTTTCTCACGAAGGACACAACCATATCAATATGTACTCTTGCAACACTGCTGTGGATGTTCACTTAAATGGGGAACGTACGTAAAACAGGGCTGTATGATACAAAATAGTCATTTAATATTTAATTGTCAAGATGACTAAAGAAAAAGAGCACGTTTTAAATAGTACAGATGAACCGGTGTGCAAGGCAGAAATAGAGATACAGATGTAGAGAACAAATGTATGGACACCAAGGGGGGGAAGGGACCTGGGATGAACTGGGAGACTGGGACTGACGTATATACGCTAATATGTATAAAACAGATAACTAATGAGAACCTGCTGTGTAGCACAGGGAACTCCACTTCGCTGTGCAGTAGAAACTAACACAACGCTGTAAAACAACGATATTCCAATTAAAAAAAAAAGGAAAGAAAAGTTTTGCTGCCCAAAAACATCTCCCAATAGAATGTATAAGACTAACATTTCAATACTTTTGTATTTTTACTGCATGTTGTTGCTGATAGTGATGAACATACCCTTTGTCTAGTAATTTATTTATACAAAAAATATTTATTAAGGGCCTACTATGAGCTAGTACTGTTTGAGGCGCCAGCATGTGAGAGCTGAAAACAGTAAAGACCAAGCTGCCCTCGTGAATCTTATGTTCTATAAGCCAACATTAAACATTAAGTAGGCAAACAGTATTAGTTTACGAGTGCGGATACATTTAAGTATTAACTATGGTTTTGTTGCATCCAAGACTGGCTCTTTGCCCTCCCAAATAGTCTCTGAACTACTTTAATAATAAACCCCCTTTCTGCTAAATAAGCCAGAGTTGGTTCTATTACTTCGACCAACAGGCATGCCTGTGACGCCTCTTTTCCTTTGACCTCAGGTAACAGAAGCAAATTAGATACTTCAGAACCCAACACATACCATATACAAAAAAATTCAACCCTAAGATAAATGTGAGATTATTTCTGTGTGTTGCATATTTTTGCTATGGTTACCAAGACGTGGTTAGCATTTTGAATTTTTTTTCTTAGAATAATACAGTGATCTGAATCTAAAATCTTTCATAAGGTGCAACTTTCCAATGATAAACAAGAACAGGAAGTGAATCTTGAACAGAACCAGACTTTTGAGCTCCCTTCAGTATTACCGACTGCCGTCATCTGGTCTGATTAACAACATTAAACTTTTCACTGTCCTATCCTAATTTAAACTTACTAACATTTTCATTCGTTTGGATAAGACATATTTCCTACCAAACTGGAAATTTTGACATATACTCAAATATTTTAAGTCCTAAGAGGAAGATAGCTAAAATAAAGGAATTGAGTAGCAAAGCAACTTACAAAAGCAGAAATGAAAACAGATGTTAAACTTCTTTGAAACAAATTTTTACTAATAGCCTCAACCATAGCTATTTCAGTCAAGTACTAGAAATATTCTACTTAGTCAAAAGATCTCAAGCTTCATAGGTCATCGGCTCCTCAAGGGTGTGGGCTAACTCTTTTCAAGGTTCTGTTTACCACCCAGCACTGTGCATGGTATGGGATTTCAAAACAGGTGATAAGCTCTGTGAGAGCTGAGTTTAGGTCAGAGGCCCTCCATCCGGGTAATTTTGAGCCCAAATGTCATCTGGCACTATCTGGAGATGTTTTCAGTTGTCATGGCTGGGGGCGGGGGCATGCTACAGGCATCTAGGGGCAGAGACCAGGGATGTTACTCAACATCCTGATTCACAGGACAGCCCCCTCAACGGCAAAGAACTATGCGGCCAAAAGTGCCAGCCGAGGTTGAGAAAACTCTGGTTTAGGTCAACTGTATCTCTGCCCTTCACATTCAAATATAAAATCACTGATTGTGTGGCTTTACACACCCTCTGATGAGAGCTTACAGAGTCTTTCAAACAAGTACATTAAATCTGTTCTCTGGAAAGATGCTCTGCCCACTGAAACTGTCAATGAAACCCCTGCAGTGGAAAAACCTGAGCCTCCTTTCACAGTTAGCCAGCAATCTCCAAGGGTAAGAAACTCGCTATTTATGCCACTTTATTTGATTTGGAAGACACTGGGCTTCAAATATTACTAATACCTTGATTACACTGAGTAGCAACCTCATTTTCTAATCATTCCTTAGACAATGTTAAATGCACGAGTGAAGTAACAGAAGCCACTTCCTCTCCTTAGGTGTCTTCTAACATCATCATTTTTCTTTTATCACTTTACAGAAAATGGTGCTTAAGGTTTCTGAGCCTGCTTCCTCAAAGGAGACGGTAGTTCCCACTGCACAGAGGATTAAAGTGACGTCAGTGTGTGGGCAGAGTGCCTGGGACGTTCATGGCGTGTGCTGACTCCTGATGGATGACGTCAGACACACGGCATCAGACACCTGGATAGTAAACTGATGGGAAGTTTGAGAACTTTTTGGTTAAGAAAAGAGCTATTGTGAGAATATAAGAATGAATGGATTTTATGTTTTTCTTTAGGTAAGATCCTGGGAATGATTTTATAAATCTACATTTCAATCCTTTAAACATATCATTGAATGCAAATTTGAAATTCAGTTTTCACATTTTTCTTATGAGTAACAGATCTGAGGTGACTTACCAGGAAAAAAAAAAAAGGGAAGAGAAGAGAAAAGAAAGGAAAGGGCATTAGTACAAAAGAAAAATTGAAATCACTAGCATGTGGCAGATCAAAATTTCCATCGCAGCCAGGTCTCTGGTGTTCAAGAACCCTCTTTTCACTGTTCCATGCTGTCTCCCAGGTGCTCCATGCTGAGGGAGCTTTAATAAAAGAGAGTCAGATTTTGCTCCTAAAAGCACTAAGAGAAGGATCAATTAGGTAAATAAATGTTATATGTCACTTATAAGCATAAAGTCATCTATGAGCGCAAAAGAAGATGTGATCACTTCTGGCTGGGGCAGGGTTTCATAGAGTAGAGATGTCCAAGGTGAGCCTTGAAGGTCAAGCAGAATTTTGCCAAGCAAAGGAGAGGAATGATGTTGCGATCAGAATTGTCAGGTGTATTAACAAATGAATTCAGAGACGCGAAACAACACACGAGGGACAGGTGGTGGTAAATGATGCAAGTAGGCTGGTGTGAGGAGCACGAGGCCGGGAATGAGAGTAAGCCAGGCTGGAAAGGTGGGCGGAACTCAACTCTGAGGTGTCTCACTAACACGTTAGACTTTACAGCAGAGCAGTAGGAAGTCACAGCTTTATGAAGGTGTAAAGGAGTAAGGTAAGATATTTTTTGGAGATAAAATCGCAGGGGTTGGGGGACAGTACAGACGCTAGCTCTGAGGCGGTGACAGGGAGAACAGCTGGGAGGCTACGCAACAGTCCGAACAAAAGGAGATGAACGGGCATCCGAAGACCAATGGCTTTTCATTCATTTATGTGTTACTCTATCTGCCCACCCACCATCCGTTCACCCACCCATCCAACACAGCGCCCACTATGTGGGGGCCCCTGTGCTGAGGCATGGTCGGTAGGTAAGCACTCTGGTCTCCTGCTTGCCCTCGCTTATATGCCAGTGGAGGAGACCGATACGGAACCATCTATGACACAATTATTTAATCTCTACAGTGACAAGTGTTATAAGAAATATTCTAAGAAAGCGTATCACAAGAGACGGTGACCTAATCTCAGGGTGGGGATGGTCAAAGGAAACTTCTTCAAGAAGGAACCTTTAAACCTTTCCTGAATCCCTGGAGTCAGGGCTATTTATTATCTCACACCTTTCATTCTAAGTAAAAATTCCAGAAACTCCTCTTTCGTTAGTCAGCTCTGCTTCTGTGCAGTCACAGTTAAGTACCTACTTCCTAAAATCCCTGGAAGGTCTAACCAAACCAGTAGGTACTGTTGGGAGGGGAGAGGACTGAGGATAAAGGGAGCAGGGTGGCGGCAGAAGCTAAAGGGTAAGAGAAAGGGAAAGAAGAGAAAGTGGGGCTGTGGGAAAAGGAAAGGGGGGAGAAGAGGGCTCAAGCTCCAAAGGCTTCAGCTACACAACAACAGACTTTATAAAGAGAGATGCAGTAAGGAAAGAACGTCTAAACCTTTGTTGTGACCAATACTCAGAGACATAATCCTCTGCAGACGGATAAACAGATGAAGCAGCAGCCTGTCAACTTCTATTGCCTGATCTTGACTGCAAGGCATTCTATTTTTAGAGGGGAATATTCTGGGTCAAAATTCCAACTGACTTACATGCCCCTGAGCAGATTTCTTAGTCTCTCTGAGAATCAGTTTTCTTACCAATAAATTAGGTATTATCATACCAATTTTACAAAGTACTTTTTTTTTCCTTTATAAAGTACTTTTTAAAATAGGACTCAAAGGAGGTAAGATATTTAAAATATCTATTAGTTCAACTCATCTAATTGATTAACCTAAACACATTAATGTGATCACTTCAAAGCTGGAGGCCCTGGCGGCTCTATCTTTGAGAAATAAATCACTTTATTTCTAAAGTAAAGGCACTGGACATTATTCAAGCTGTGATGATTATTTACATGTTGAATATTTAGTCCAAGTTCAAACCAGAGGGACAAGTAATTTAGAAAGCTAACTGCTACTCGTTAACTTTGCCACAATACCCACTTCCCTTAAACTATCCCAACGGTTGATATTCAAGATGACCACAGATGATTATAGGTGTGCTGCTGCTCTCCTATTGGCCCTCGGCTGGAGAGAACCCAATGCCTTAGCACTTCTGAGGTTAAAAGTTAACACTACTTCTTGGTACCACTGTTACTACAGTAACAATGGGGCCCAAATGAGAGTCTCATTTAGAGCAACAAAATTAAGAAAGGATTACATTAAATATCTATGACTGGTTTTTTAAAAAACAAATCTAAATAACCAAGTCAGTCCCCCAAATAAATATGGTAGCACTGTAATATTTGTTTCTTAGCCTCCTGAACTGGATGTGCCCAGCCCTAAAAAGTTTTATCCTTTGTAATGTCATGAGGCAGAATTAGATCTATGGCAAACATATAACCTGGTCATCAAGAACATCAGAAAGGGGCTTCCCTGGCAGTGCAGTGGTTAAGAATCTGCCTGTCAGTGCAGAGGATATGGGTTCAATCCCTCATCTGGGAAGATCCCACATGCTGCAGAGCAACTAAGTCCATGCGCCACAACTACTGAATCCCGCGCACCTAGAGTCCGTGCTCCACAACAAAAGAAGCCACTGCAACGAGAAGCCCAAGCACTGCAATGAAGAGTAGCCCCCACTCGCAGCAACTAGAGAAAGCCCCTGTGCAGCAACGAAGACCCAACGCAGCCAAAAATAAAATTAAAAAAAAAAAATCTGGAAAGTTCCCCCTATGATAAGACTTAACAGGAAATTTATCCTGCTGGAAATTGGGTATCTGCAGAAATGAGAACAATAAATTCCTACAGACAGATCCTGAGACCAAGCAGGCCCCTCTCTGCCCTTTCCCACCAGCACTCCAGCAGATTACAGTGACCAGTGTGGAGATGCCTAAAACACAATTTGCAAAGAAACAGAATGTGCCTTGAAAAGGTGCTCACGGCTGCTGGGAATGGGTGAGAAAAGCAGAGTAGTAACTAAATTGGCAAACCTGAGAAAACTAAATACTAAAGCAGCCATGGTGAAATCTGAGACACAAACTGATTAACACCAAAGCTTCCCAAGGGCTGCAGGACCAGTGTCACCATGTTTTTCCAGAACTCAGAAGAGGCAGCCAGGGCACTGATTCCCTCCCAGCACTCTTCCCACCTGCTGACTGCCGCTCTCCATCCCAGCAGACAACTCAGGGTGGGGTTATTATCTAGAAATGGTAACAAGGAGGCTCTTGGGACTGGGGGACTCCTATGCTCAGTCGAGAGTGCAAATACAATACTAGAAACCAAAGTTTATATGTGACGTGTTGAGACTCCCAGAGTTACACCCTACAGATAGGAGACTACAGAGCATGCCCTGTGGAATCTGACCATACATGAGGGAAAAAAAGGCATATATTGACAGATCCTGATATTGGGAGTTCACAGTGGAACATCCCAGTGAGAGGACCCTACCATGAAGTCCATAAGGGTCATTCGGCCCCTCGCACACAATCCATTTCTTCAATCAGCTCTTTTGGAAACTGGCTCTTCAATATAAACAAATAGCCAAAGTCTCAGAGATATTTAAGTAAAGTCCCTAACATCAAAAGCAGAAAACAAGGAGGGAAAAAGGAACTCAGAAGAGACAGAAACTATGCAGGGAAATGAAAACCTTGAGGCAGGGGTAGGATTATCCTTAATATCATAAAAGATACAAGAAAAAAGACTATATGTATCCATGAAACAAAAACAGAATGCCAGCAAAAATGAATATTCAAAAAGCAAAAAAGAACTACTGGAAATTAAAACCAGGATAGCAAAAATATTTAAAAGGTACTCAACAGGTGAAAAGGTACTTAATGTCATTAGTCATAAAGGAAATACAAACTAAAACCACAATTATATATCACTACACATCCACTAGAATGACTGAAATGAAAAGGACTAGTAACTCTCTTGGTGCACCCGCTCTGGGGGAAATCAGCTGTCAACATGTCACGTAGATACTCGAGCAGCTTCATGGTGAGGAACGGAGGCTTCCTGCCAACTGCCATGTGAGTGAGCTACTTGGGAAGAGGGTCTTCCAGTCGAGTCAGGCCTCCAGATGACCGTGGTCTCTGCTGGCACTGTGACTCCAACCACATGAAAGACTCAGGGCCAGGGTCACCCGGCTAAGCTGCTCCCAAATTCCTGATCCACAGGAAAACTGGCAATATCTGCCAAAGCTAAACATATGTACCCCTTACAATTCAGCTTTCAGCTCCTAAGTATACGCCCAACAGAAATGTATACACACGCACAACAGAAGACATGTTCAAGGGTGTTCACAGCAATAGTGGTCTATAATCATCCCAAATCAGAAACAATCCCAATGTCCATCAACAACAGAACGAATAAATGGCAGTAATTCATACAACAAAACACTACACAGCGATAAATAAAGCATGAACTGCTGCAATGTGCAGCAATGTCAACATGATATTGAGAGACAGACACTAGATATAGAAGTCCACATTTCCGCTTATACAGAGGTCAAAGCCAGACAAAATTAGACCAGGGCTAAAAGTCAGGAGAGACTTTTGGGAGGCAGCATGTGTGGGCCTTGTAGGGTACAGAGGATGTTCTATTTCTCCATCTGGACAGTGTTTAAAAGGGGGTCACTTTGTACGAATTCAGCGAGCTCCACACTTAGGATATGCACACTTTTCCATGTACACTTTGTGCTTCAATAAACGTTTATTTTAAAATGATAATTAGAATTAGAAGACAGAGCTCAAGACATGGCCCAGAAAGGAGAGCAAGAATACAGAAAGAAAGTGAAAAAAGAAAGAAAAAAAAAAAAAAAAAAGATTAAAACTAGACCTGTCCAAGAGGCTGAACACCCCCGATAGTAGGAGAATCAAGAAAATGGAAGGCAAATAATCAAAATGATTCAGGAAAAATTCAAGAAAATGCCTGAGTTCCCTGATTGACAGGGTCCACCAGGTGTACAACCAAAAGAGATGAAAGCACCTCATCACAAACTGTCACTAACTATTAGTCAGCAGATCTCCACTCAATCTGTCAACAGCAACACTGTAAGGTTGGTACTGGTGACAAGAGATAGCATTCCCTCACCTATTTCTTCCTCTATATTCTCCTTCCCCTGCTGAGACACATTACCATATTAAAAAAACCTGCTTCTTCTCAATATTGCTTATTTCTAAGAGTCTGAAGGTGAGTCCCCAGTTAGCTTGCATGCCTGATGGGATGTCAGCAAACAGGAGTGGGTAACAAATGGGCTCTGTGGTGACTGTGGGTTTTCTATCCTGGGGGGCTCACTGCCCCACTGATCTGCGCTGACATTGCCAAAAATGTTTAATACGCCTCAGGGGAACACAAGTTCAGAGGCCAAAATAACTAGGCATCCTCAGAATATAATCACAACAAAAGAGAAAGAACAAACTACACAATATTACTAATGAAAGCACGATTTTTAGAACAGATGAACCCCAAGTTACAATACGTATTAATATCTATACTAATATAAGAGAAAATATTAAAAATATGAAATCGGACTACACGGAAACATTAAATACAAAAAAAACATAACAGATGGGATAAATTTAGCTGAGGAACAAATTACCAAGCTATAAAAATAAACTAAGGCATCCTACCAGAAGTCAGCATAAGAGGTTGAACAGGGAGAAAACATGGAGATAACATGTTTAAAGAAGTAGTAAGTCATTTAAAGAATGCACACATATTTCAACTAAAGGTCTCTTAGCCATAGAGTTCAGATAAAGATAACTTATACATAAACACATTATGGTGATATTTAAGAAGGGCAGAAACTCTAAAAACTTCCAAAGGCAAAGAATAAACAAATGACAAAGGGATAAGATCAACCTCAAACTTCTCAAAAGATACAGGGGATTCAATAACATAGTACAGTAATACTATTAAAATAGTGAAGAAAAAGAACTTCAACCTAGAATTTTTATACATCCTAATTATTTAAAAGTGATAGCAAATGAAAAAATATCTTTATGTATACAAGGACTCAAAGCTTTGCCACACACTGTGAAAATACTCATGGAAAGACTATTCCACTAAGAATTAAGGGCGGGGGGATGGGGCTCCCCTGGTGCCACAGCGGTGAAGAATCTGCTTGCAAAGCAGGGGACACGGGTTTGGGCCCTGGTCCAGGAAGATCCCACATGCCGCAGAGCAACTAAGCCTGTGCACCACAACTACTGAGCCTGCATTCTAGAGCCTGCAAGCCACAACTACTGTGCCCGCATGCCACAACTAGTGAAGCCCATGAGCCGTACAGCCCATGCTCTGCAACAAGAGAAGCCACCACAATGAGAAGCCCACGCACAGCAACGAAGAACAGCCCCCACTGGCTGCAATTAGAGAAAGCCTGCATGCAGCAACGAACACCCGATGCAGCCAGTAAAAATAAATAATTAATTAAAAAAAAAGAACTAAATGGGAACTACAGAAAGCTGAAATTAAGGGTGATCAAAAAGTAGAAATAGACAAATCCACAACTGGAGCTCAAGTATTCAACATTCCTTGTTCTGTAAGTAGCAAAACAAGTGGACAGAAAACCACTTGGGATACAGAAGACATAAAAAGCACATCAATGAACGTGACCTAGTTGACATTTATAGAACAAAAGAAGGTTCTCTGACTACACAGAATTCGATTAGCATTCAATACCAGAAATGTATCTGGAAAATCCTGGAAATTAAAAACTTTTTTGAATAACCCATGAATCAAAGAAGAAGTCATAGGGGATGTTGGAAAATATTTTTAATTGAATGAAAATAGAAACATCATAAAACTTGTCAGATGCAGCTCAAGCAGTGCGTAAGGAGAAATGTATAGCATTGAACACATCTAATACTGAATATTAGGAAAGCAAGGTCTCAATCCATGGTCTAGACGTCTATTTTAAGAAAATAGACAAAGAGGATCAAAGCAAGCACAAGGTAGGAAATAACAATGATAGGAACAAAAATCTTAGACACTGAAAACAGAAAGTAGAGAAAAATCACTGAAACTTTTTTTTTTCTTGTAAAGACTTTATTCTTTCTAGAGCAGTTTTAGGTTCACGGCAAAATTGAAAGGAAGGCACAGAGATATCCCACACACATGTGTAGCCTACCCATTATCATTTATTAAAAATTGATGGACCTACATCGACATATTATCATTCAGTCCATAATTTACATTATGGGTCACTCTTGGTAGACATTCTACGGGCTTAGACAAATGTTTAAAACACGTATCCCCCATGATAGTATTATATAGAGTATTTCCACTGACCTAAAATTCCTCTGTGTTCTGCCTAAACATTCCTCCCTTCCACTTACCCCCTGACAACCACTGATCTTTTTACTGTTTCCATAGTTTTGCCTTTTCCCAGAATGTTATATATTTGGAATCATACAGCCTTTTCAGATTGCTTTCTTTCACTTAGTGATACACATTAAGGTTCTTCCATGTCTTTTCATGGCTTGTTAGTTTCTTGTTAGCATTGAATAATTCCATTGTCTGGATGTACCACAGTTTGTCCATTCACCTATTCAAGGACATCTTGGTTGCTTCCAAGTTTTTGTAATTATAAGTAAACCTGCAATAAACATCCGTGTCTGCATAAATATCTGTGTGTATATAAATATCCACATAGTTCTTTAGAATTGTTAATATGTAAACGAAACTGAATTCATAGAGGGAAACAAAAAACAAAAAAACAAAAAAAACACCTACCAAAAAAGAAAATTCAAGGCCCAGATAGCTTCACTGGCAAAATCTACCAAATATTTAGGAAAAAATTACACTTATTCTATACAAATACTTCAAGAAAATGGGCAGAAAGCAACATGTCTCAGACCAGCACTACCTTCATACCAAAACCAAAGATATTATAAGAAAAGAAAATTACAGACCGATGTTACACATGAATATACACAAAAATTCTCAACAAAATATTAGCAAATCAAATCTAGAAATACATAAAAGGGATAATACATCAAGCAGAGTTTATCACAGGAGTGTAAGGTTGGTTCAACATTCAAAAATAAATGTAATTCACCACAAAGCAGTCTAAATAAGAAAAACCATAGACTGTATCAATAGATGCAAAAAAAAATCTGACAAAATTCAGTCTATTCATGATAAAGAACTCTAGGCAGGAGTTCCCTGGTGGCTCACTGGTTAAGAATCCACCTGCCAGGACTTCCTAGGCGGCACAGTGGTAAAGAATCCGCCTGCTGATGCAGGGGACACGGGTTCGAGCCCTGCCCTGGGAAGATTACACATGCCACGGAGCAACTAAGCCCGTACACCACAACTGTTGAGCCTGTGCTCTAGAGCCCGTGAGCCACAACTACTGAGCCCATGTGCCGCAACTACTGAAGCCCACGCACCTGGGGCCCATGCTCCACAACAAGAGAAGCCACTGCAGTGAGGAGCCTGCACACCACAATGAAGAGTGCCCCCGCTCACAGCAACTAGGGAGGGCCTGTGTGCAGCAACGAAGACCCAACACAGCCAATAAATTAAATAAATAAATAAATAGAAAAGAAAAAAGAAAAAAAAAAGGGGGGGACACAGGTTCAATCTCTGGTCCGGGAAGATCCCACATGCCATCGAGCAACTAAGCCTGTGTGCCACAACTACTGAACCTGCGTGCTGCAACTACTGAAGCCCGTGCTCCACAACAAGAGAAGCCACGGCACTGAGACGCTCATGCACCACAACGAAGAGCAGCCTCCGCTTGTCGCAACTAGAGAAAGCCTGTTCACAGCAACAAAGACCAAACGCAGCCAAAAAATAAATAAATGAAAGTGATTGATAAATTCAATACACTCACGTTAAAAGCTTCCTTTAAAAAAAATAAAAATAAAAAAGAACTCTAAAAAAAAATAAAAATAAAAAAGAACTCTACAAACTAAAAGACTTCCTCAACCTGACAGACTATCTAAGAAATCTCTCTAACATGCTTGATGATGACCAAATGTTTTCCCCCTAAGGTCTGGAACAAGACAAGGATGTCAACCCTCTCTACCTAATCAACATCACATTGGATTGTCTTTGCCAGTGGCATACGGCAAGAAAATGAATAAAAGACATATAGATTGGAAAGGAAGAAACAAAAATGTCTATTCTCAAACAACATGAATACATCTACATAGAAAATCCCAAGGGTTCTCAAAAAAAAGAAAAAAGCTACTAGAACAGCTCTGTGAGAAAGTAGAATGCTGGGTACGAAGGGCTGGAAAGAGAGTAGGAAATGGGGAGTTATTGTTTAATGGGTGCAAGATCAAAAAGTTATGGAGAGCTGCTGGACAACAACGTGAATATATTTCACACTACTTAACTGCACACTTAAATGGTTAAGATGATAAATTTTATATTATGTGGGTTTTTACCACAATTTTTTAAAAAATAGCAATAGAAAGCCATGGTTCTTTTTTAAGCATGGCCATGACTTGGTTATATTTGAATTGTAAAATGATCATTTTTGCTGCCTTTGAACCACTGATGTAATAAATACATGATATATGCTAATAGGTACTGATATCTTTATATTGAACTGTATCAGTATTCCTGGAATAAATCTTACCTGAAAAAAAAAAAAAATTGTATTAATATATACCAGCAAGGAACCACTGAAAAATTTTAAAAATTTAAATAACATTTGCCATGACACCAAAAACTGTAAAGTACTAAGATATGAATTAAAAAAAAATGTGCAAAACTTGTATGCTCTAAACTATAAACACCGAAAAGAGAAATTTTTTAAAAAACAGACCTAAATAAATGGAGACAGACCATGTGCATGGATAAGACTCAATGTTGTTTAAATGTCAATTTTCCTCAAATTGATGTATAAAGTCAATGCAATCCCAGGGAAATTCCCAGCAGGCTTTTGGGGTAGAAACCAACAAATTGATTTTAAAATTCATAATGATAAAAAAAACAGAATAGCCAAAGCAATTTTGAAAAAGAAAAATGTCTGAAGACTGACAATATCTAATCTCAAGATTCAGAAAGCTACGATAACCAAGACAGTGTGCTACTGATAAAAGCATAAACGTAAATGTCAGTGAGACCGCATACAGAACCCAGAAACAGAGCCATATGTACGGGGCTGGCCAAAAAGTTCGTTCGGGGGTTTCCCATAAGGTATTACGGAAAAACCCAAACAAACTTTTTGGCCAACCCAATACATGGTCAAGTAACTTTTGACAAAGGTTCCAAGGTAGTTCTATTTAAAAAGGATATTCTTTTCAATAAAAGGGGCTAGAACAACTGGACATTCTTACATAAACAAATGACATTCAACTCATAAATTATACCATATATAAAATTAATTCATAATGAATCATATACCTAAATGGAAAGCCTAAAACTATAAAATTTCTGGAAGAAAAAAAGAGGAAAAAAAATCTCTGTGATTATGGATTAGGCAAAGATTTCTCAGACAGGACACAATAAACATGAGCCATTAAAAAACAAAAACCAAACTGACAGTTTAGATGTCATCAAATTTATAACTAATGCTCCTCAAAGATCACTATTCAGATGTTATAAATAAATAGAGAGATCCTCCATGCTCTTAGATTGGAAAACTTAATAAAGGTATCAGTTCTCCCCCAGATCAATCTATAAATTCAATACCATATCAATTTCCAGCTGAATTTAAGATAACTTATTCTAAAATTCATGTGTAAGCATAAAAGTACGTGAGTAGGTTAAGTTTGAAATAGCTGAAAAAAAAAGCGACTTGTTCTACTAGATATTAATATACTAAAAAGCAAAATGATTGAAAGATATTAGAGTATGAGGCACATGAACAGATAAATAGACCAATGGCATAGAACAGAGATCAAAAAGGAGACACACACATACACACACACACCCCCTATGACCCTATATTTCTGCTCCTGGTTAACAGGCCACACAGAAGGTCCATTAGCATCACATAAGTGTGAGTGAAGACACATATAAAACAAGAAGACCGTGAGTTGATCACTGCTGAAGCTGGGTTATGTTGAAACTTGGGTTCATTACAGTGCTCTCTCCGCTTTTGCATATGCTTAAAAATTTCCATATAATAATTCCAACTATCTGAACAAAAACAGAAATCAAAGCATATGCTGCTTCAGTGACCCCCAAGGTGGGGTACTAGATACACACCCCTGCGTTGAGGGCTGAATTTTTAAGCTAAGATACAGCCGAAGATAGGAGGCATGGCCCCAAGCTGCTTAAGGAAGAAGAGCTGGGAACTGAGCACAGATGCTCAAAGACCTGTATCTTTTACAGAGAAGGGTAAAAATAGTCCATTCAGTCTGCTGAAGCGGTGAAGACATTTAGCTTACATGAAAGGCCTTGGGAAAGAAAACAATCAACAGTCCCAACAAATAATCACAATCCAAGGCCAACATCATACCTAAACTTGTGGTCTAGATTAACCCTACTTGAATGGCGTGGGAACTCTAGCATAAGAAAATAACATAAAAGCTATTCCAGGACAACAAAAACCCCTGGGGGCCAAGTAAGAGGAAACACAAAGTCTCCCTGCAGAAATACTTTCATGAGCTACAGCTTGTGGAGGCTCCAAGAGCAAACAAAACGCACAGAAAATGAGTTCACATTGAAAAATCACAAACTACAAGATACAACAACAGAGGGCCCTAAGGGAGAATTTGATAATATGAGAACCAGAAGTAACAGAACAATGTGTAAATGTGCAAAAGGATAACACATTTTTTTTAAAGGAACGGAAACCATAATAATAATTTAAAAAAAAATAGTATGGACCAATATGCCTCCATCTCCCAAAGAATCATGAATGGCTCCCCATCGCCCTCTGAGGAAAAGCTAAAGTTGGTACAAGGGCCTGTAAAACCTGGTGACCTCTCCTACCTCCCTAACTTCATCTCCTACTATTCCCCTCTTGCCAGCCCTGACTCTGCTCCAGCTACACAGTTGCCGGAGTCAGGCCTCCATCTGAGGGCCTTTGCGCTGGCAGTTCCCTACACCTGGAATAAACCTCCTCCCAAGATCACACCTGACTCTCCCCTTGACTCCTCGTTCAAATGTTGCCCATTCACCGAGGCCTTTCCTGACCACAGGGTTGGAAGTGCGACCCTGCTTACACGCTAGTATTCCCTTTCCCGCTGGCTGGCTGGGTGATTTGCTTTTACACAGCATATACCATCATCTGACATTCTATACGTTACAGTATCTTGTTTACTATAACGTAGAGTCAATGAGAAAGGCTGTGTCAGTTTTGAATAGTGTAGGATCCTCAGAGCCTGGAACACATACTGTTTACCACAACGCAGGTTCTCAATAAATGTGTGCTGAATGGAGAGATGGGGAAACCAGAGGAAGCTGATCATTCTTGTAAGAGATGAACTAGAATTTTCTCATTCATTCATGCATGCAGACATGCACACTCAAACACTACTAAATATTACGTTATACAAGGAGTGTCAAGGTATTCCTTTCCTTACTGTGGAAATTCTTCCTTTATTTCCTAAAAAATGACTAAAACTGACTTTTCAAAAAATAACATATAAAACATTAGTACATTTTGTAAGTTATTAAAAGTACACAGATAGTATAGTAAAAATCACCCTTCACAGTTCAGCTTCCTGTTCTTATTTTTGTCCTTCCTTATAACTCGTATGTATGTCCACACCATCAACCATCAATTTCTACATTATAAGAGAGAAACTGTATAGTTTGTCTTAAGTACAAACTCATCTCCTACTTCCTCAGTTTATGGGTTTTGAAAATATTCTTCTTGTTGTTGATACCTATACCCTTGGATACTGGTACAGAAATGCTAGAAGTAGGCATTAAAATCTACCACTCTATTCTGTGTCCAAGAATCATCTAAGGTACATCATTTGGGAAGACATAAGCTGATGACTATTACATGGTATTATATTATCGCCTCCGCTAAACTCCAAGTGTTTTCTTATTACCATTTACATACATGTGCATTCTGGTACAAATATAGCTTGTGCCTCATATAAGACTTCAGAGATACAAAACATAAAACAATATTACTTACATCCCTTTGACAAAAATCTCTGCTTATAATTCTCTCTGGTTAGCCCAGATAACAGTATTTTCCTTAATATTAGCATTGGCGTCAAGTAGGGTGTTACTTCACCTTGCGTGATTATAAATTTGGAATTGTGCTATATGGAGCCCAATCACAATCAGTATCTACACTATTCTTACATTTTTATCATAGGATTTTCACAATTGTTATATCAATGGTGTCTGAAATAATCTGCCACGTAATTTAGGAATAAATACACACGCATATACAGTACCAGTTTTAAATTCTAACTATAGTACATATGCTATAAAGACAGTCACAGGGTATCCAAACTGTTCAAGCTGTTTGTATAACACCTCTCTTGTACTTTATTGATTACAAAACTAGTTCACCATCTGAGCCCCATTTAATAACTTTTAGAGTAGATTTATAGTTTTTTATCAAGTTCTGCCTAACACTGCCATCTGATGGTTCATCATGTGACTGCAGGCAAAGCCAATAAAACTGCTGATGTGCTCACTCAGAAATGGAAAAACATCCTTAACATGGAAGTTTAAATAGTTCATAAAACAACTATACCCCAAATTAAAAAAAAAAAATTAGAGCCATGTCAGTCGTATTTTGGAGTTCAATGACTAGTTAACACTAAGCTCAAATTATAATCAGCCAGTAGATGTGAACTGACAACCTACTTTGTGGAAGCAGCATTCTACACACTGTATGGGATGAACACACCAGATAGACCACTTTTAGCACTGTTTTTTAAAAAACCGATTAAATTATCCATAAATCCCCCCCAAAAAGTTCTATAAGAATTGTTAGTAACATATGAAAACTATAAATTATTTTGGATATTTTATTTTACAAATGTTTCAAAAGTAATAAAAATGTCACCCTACCAACTCATTATTTAGGTCTTGTCATTTTACCCAAAATTTTAACTTTGTCAAGTGTTTTTCATTCTGTTTCTCTTTAATTTTACATATTTATAAAGTATTTTCTGGAAATACATATTTCAAAAATTTAAAAATATTCTTTGTTCATAAGGAAAATCAATCATTTAGGTTACATAGAAAAAAAACCTCTTCGTTTTATAGTTTATTTCACTAGTATAATAATCTACTGCAGTGAATTATGTCCTTGTTATTTTATATTTATTGAGTATAACTGACATAAAAGCTTTTATTAGTTTCAGGTGTACAACATAATGATTCAATCCTTGTATATATTGCAAAATGATCACCACAGTAAGTCTAATTAGGATTTCCCTGGTGGCACAGTGGTTAAGAATCCTTCTGCCAATGCAGGAGACATGGGTTGGATCACTGGTCAGGGAAGATCCCACATGCCACAGAGCAGCTAAGCCCGTGCGCCACAACTACTGAGCCTACACTCTAGAGCCTGTGAGCCACAACTATTGAGCCCATGTGCCGCAACTACTGAAGCCTGCATGCCTAGAGCCTGTGCTCTGCAACAAGAGAAGCCACCACAACGAGGAGCCTGTGTACCACAATGAAGAGTAGCCCCCACTTGCTACAACTACAGAAAGCCTGGTGCAGCAACAAAGACCCAACGCAGCCAATAAATAAATAAATTTATTTAAAAAATAAAAGTCCAACATCCATCACCACACCAAGTTACAAAACTTTTTTCTTGTGATGAGACCTTTTTTTTTCTCTTTAACTAGATTACCAGTTTATTATAAAAGGATATAACTCAGGACCAGAGAGATGGAAGGGATGCAGAGAGCAAGATATAGGGAAAGGACACGGAGCTTCCACACTCTTTCCAAGGGAGTCACCCTCCACTCTCCCTGAATCTCCATGTGTTCACCAGCCCTAAAACTCCTGATGAGAATTTTTAAGATATACTGTCTTAGTAAGTTTCACATATGCAGTAAAGTATTATTAACTATAGCCATTATGCTGTATGTTACTTCCTCAGGAGTTCTTTATTTTATACCTTTTGACTCCCTTCACCCATTTTGCCACCTGCCTCCCACCTCTGGCAATCTGTCCTCTATATTTATGAGCTATGTTTTCAGATTTCACATAAAAGTGAGAACATAGAGTATTTGTCTTTCTCTGGCTTATTTCACTTAGCATAATGCCCTCAAGGTCTGTCCATGTTGCTGCAAATGACAGGATTTCCTTCTTTTTATATACCTGAATAAAATATTCCGGGTGTGTGTGTGTGTATACATACTCATCACATTTTCTTTATCCATTCGTCCACTGATGGACACTTATGTCTTTGTTATTTATGTAGAGGACAGAAGAACGAGGGCGCTGTACCGCTGCGGGGCTGCACAGAACTTTCCGGGAAACACTGTCCCTCTTCTGGACTCCTAACAGATGTCTCTAGTCCTCTAAGCCTACCGGTGAGCTCCCACAGTACAGAAGAGCATAGGAACAAAGATGCTCGGAGTTTCAAGGGCTTTCATGGAGATTTCACTCCTGCCACCGAGCCCACATGTGGATCTCCTGGACGTTCTTGCGCTGTGCTGTCCCAGCCACTGCTTGAGACGCTTCAGTGTCTGCAAGTCAGCACCTCCCAAGGGAATCACTTTGCCTCGAGACAGCGAGCACCTCCGAGGTACCCCTTACAAGCCCAATAACTTCCTGCAGCATCTCTGTAGTTTTGATTCACCCTTGGCCGTGCCCCACACCCCAATTTTTAACTCCTCTTTCAAAGAGCAGCCCCTTTGACAGCTGAAGACTCTTCTCCTGCCCCATGTGCTCCCCTCCAGGATTAACACCACCTGCTCCTCAACGGTTCCTCACGCGACAGGCCTGCATCCCCTCCCTGTCCTGATGCCGACCAGGACCACCGGAGCCTGTTGCCAGTGCTGCCCTGTCATACTACCTACAGCATCCACGAGCATATCAGTATCAACTGGCAGTCACATCACAGTGCCATCTCACAGGCTTGCCTTGGCTTTTCCAGACACATGACTGCTGAAACAACAATCATGCCATTCAGTGTCTCTGCAGTTGATTGCTTAGGCTAAGGAGAGAGACCTGATGTTCTCTCTCTTCAATGTTTTATACGTTGATCACAGAGCCTATAACACTTACCTTGCTAAGCCAGTTAATGTGTTACAGCTCTAACTCTTTGAAGGTGACTGCTAGCAGTTCCCTGCAAACTCATTTTCCCTTATCTCCAGGGATTTGGCTCCCTTGCTAGAGCTAGTTTCCCAGCCTCCCCTATGATTAGGTGTGGGCACGTGACCAAGTTCCTGCCAATGGTGTATGAGCAGCAGTGACATTTAAAACTTTCAAAGCACCTGCTTTGCCAGAACAACCCCTTATCCTGCTTCCCTTCTGATTCCTCCCTGTTGCTAGAAATGCAAACCCTGGAGGGCACATGGTGAGGATGACAGAACTGCCCCACCATCTCAGTCCCAATGACCTCCTATAACAGAGCCCACCCGCCCACCAGGGATGTTACAAAAGAGAAACAGACACCTGTGTTCTCTGAGCCATGGTGGGTGTTCCGGGGTTTCTCTGCTCTACTGTTACTAAAATATCTTCTGAGGCTTTTGTAATTTGCAAATCTGATGAGCAGACATGCTATATTTTTGAAGTAATCATTGATACATATTAATCAGGCTGAGCAGGGAACAACGACAGTATAGAAAGGTAAGTGTTGTTCTTTCATTTTCATATTATTGTCATAATAGAAGCAAACAATTTCCAGAGCATAGGAAAGAAGCACTTGTAAGTGGAAGGCTCTGAAGTGAGCCGATTCTGAGATACGGCTTATTTCTGCTCACCCTGCTTTATACACTCCTGGATGAAGGAAAGGTGTTGAGGACTGGAGATAAATACGCTTCAGATTAAGTCATTAGGAAAAGTCTCTAAAAGACAAATGGATTTTACTGAGGGAATCTATCCTACCCTATCCCAACATTTAAAATGTTAAAGCTTTTCAATACATCCTTATCATACGATAAATGCGTTGACCTAAAACCATGCCAAAAATACTTCCTTACATCAAAGGACGCAAGCAGAGTAAGAAGGCAACCTATGGAATATGAGAAAATATTTGCAAATCATATTATCTGATAAAGAGTTATTACCGAGAAAATATAAAGAATTCCTACAAGTTAACAACAACAAAACTGATTAAAAAATGGACAAAGGACTTGCTTTCTGCAAAGAAGATACACAAATGGCCAAAAAGCACATGAAAAGATGCTCAATATCAATAATCATCAGGCTGTATGCTAACTCATATATACGGAATCTAAAAAAAAAATGGTACTGATGAACCCAATGAGAGGGCAAAAATAAGGATGCAGATGCAGAGAATGGACTGGAGGACACGGGGTTGGGGGGGCAGGTGGCGAAGGGGAAGCTGGGACGAAGTGAGAGAGTAGCGTAGACATAGATACACTACCAACTGTAAAATAGATAGCTAGTGGGAAGCTGCTGCATGACACAGGGAGATCAACTCGATGATGGGTGATGCCTTTGAGGGCCTGGATCGGGAGGGTGGGAGGGAGTCGTGGGAGGGAGGGGATACGGGGATATATGTATAAATACAGCTGGTTCACTTTGGTGTACCTCAAAAGCCGGTACAAGAATGCAAAGCAAGCATATTCTAATAAAGAGCTTGAAAAAAAAATCATCAGGGAATTGGAAATCAAAACCATAGTGAGATACCACCTCAAACCCATTAGGACGGCTACTATCAAAACTAAGCAAAACAAAACAAAACAAAACAAAAGAAAATGAAACAGAAAATAAGTGTTGGCAACGATGTGGAGAGAGTGGAACCCCTGTGCATTGCTGCTGGGAATGTAAAATGGTATAGCTGCTATGGAAAAGTACGGTGGTTCCTTAAAAAATTAGAAATAGAATTACCACATGAACCAGCAATTCCACCTCTGGATATATACCCAGAAGAACTGAGACAGGGTCTCAAAGAGATATCTGTACACCCATTAGTCACAACAACCAAAAGGTAGAAGCCAGATGAGTGGATAAATAAGATGTAAATACATCCATACAACTGAGTATTCTTCAGCCTTAAAAGGGAAGGATACTCTGACACGTGCTACAACATGGATGGACGTTGAGGACATCAGGCTAAGTGAAATAAGCCAGACACTAAGGAAAAATACTGTATGATTCCATGCACATGAAGTATATAGAGTGGGCGAATTCATAGAAACAGAAAGTAGAATGGTGGATGCCAGGGCTGGGGGCGGGTAGGGGCTGGTGGTAGGAGTTGTTTAACAAGCATGGAGTTTCAGCTTGGGAAGAGGAAAGAAGTTCTGGAGACTGGCTGCACAACAATGTGAATGTACTTAACACTACTGAACTGTACCTTATAACGGTTAAGGCACACTTTATGTTGTATATATTTTACCACCATTTAAAAAAACTTAAACCATATCAAATTTGTTCCAAGGCCACCTTTATGTTTAACCCTTAGTAGAATATCAGGCACAAATAAACATTAAAGTGGAATCTTCTCAAGGCCCTAACCCAGGAATACATGGTCCTACAGAGGAAAACCGTTTGCTAAAAATGATAGGATGCTTTCCATGAAGGCAGAAATGGTCTCTAAGCCAAAACGTTTTAGAAGAATGAGGATATGTCTACTACATAATACTACATAATGTAGAAATATTGATAAATTAATGTTGATAAACATCTGTATTATCTTCTACCAATTAACAGCTTTTTAAAACACTGATTTCAGTCTCAACAAGGCTCCAAATCAGGTAAAGGTGATGAGCTCCATGACCGGCTGTCACCTGCAGGTGGCAGTAAAAGCACAGTATTTATGTTGAAACCACCTTGAATGTCAATCAGTAGAAAACACACAGGAGCAGCTGAAGTTCTCCTACATTAAAATGTATTAACTTCTCTGATACATAAAATGTTTATCTCGCCGAGACAGGGCCTCTCTTCAACCAGCGCTAATCTATCTCTCGGTCTCACTCTTTTCCTTGATATTGTCTTTTTGATCACATCTATTTAGAAACATTAGGCATTCATTTTGGGAGGACATGGTATAGTTTTCTTGTAGAAGAAACACACAAACACTATTCAAATCAGAAAGCCTATTGATTGAGGGCCTACTGTGTGTGAAGACTAGGTGAGGTGCTTTGATACATGTGAAGACAAATAGACCAGGTCCTTGTCAACAAGACAGGCACAAAAAGTGACGAATAATACAAGAGATGAGAGTACAAGCAAGGGATGGGTAACAACACGACTGTAAAAGAGCCACAGACGCCTCCAACTCCCAACTCTAAAAACCTAAGACTGTGGTCCCAAATAAGGAATTACACTAACGTTAGAAGAGTAAACCCTCTACTAGAGGCGGGCTGAAGCACCCCAGGGATCTATGTCCCTCCGTCTAAACGCATACCAGCAGGCTGCCCTGCAGGTCTCTGGGGATGGTACTACCCACCTACTTCCTTCCCTTTTCTGTTAAGATACTTATTCAGATAGCATGGCTTGCTGATGCCAAGAAGCTGTGTGAGCTGAAAGCCGTAAACGTCTCGTAAAAAATACCCATGTGAAAAGCACTAGCAATAAGGAGATAACCATGGCTGCAAAAATTTAACTGATTTGTCACTGGGGTTGGACTAATTTTTAAGCTTAATAAGAGGGAGAGTTCTGGTAAACAACAGTTCTGAGCAATGAAGATTAGTACAACTTTACTACCAAGGAAACAAAAAGCCCGCACAATTTTTATGTCTTTCTCTGCAGGGTGATTATAATGTCTCCAGGAGGTTCTCCGCCACCAAGACTGACAGCTCTCCTGAGAGAGTGGAGGAGGGCAAGTGACAGAGGGGGCAGCCTTGCGTCCCTAGGAGCTGGGCAGCCCTGGACCCGGCCCATCCTCACGGCTGCACTTCCTGCTTGCCACATACAAAAGTAATGCTTAAAGGAAAAAGGGTTAAAAGCAGATAGGCAAATTAGCTGGAACAATCTAACTTGCTACTAGAAATGTTTAAATACTAAAGAATAAATAAAATCAAATATGTTAAGAAGATTAAGTTGACTTAAAGATAAATTTTATTTATTTTTATTTATAAATTTTATCTATTTATTTATTTATTGGCTGCACTGGGTCTTTGTTGCTGCGCATGGGCTTTCTCTGGTTGTGGCCAGAGGGGGCTACTCTTAGTTGCAGTGCACGGGCTTCTCATTGCTGTGGCTTCTCTTGTTGTGGAGCACAGGCTCTAGGCATGCGGGCTTCAACAGTTGTGGCACATGGGCTCAATAGTTGTGGCTCACAGGCTCTAGAGCACAGGCTCAGTAGTTGTGGCACATGGGCTTAGTTGCTCTGTGGTATGTGGGATCTTCCCGGCCCAGGGATCAAACCTGTGTCCCCTGCATTGGCAGGCAGATTCTTAATCACTGCACCACCAGGGAAGCCCAAAGATAAATTTTAAATAAGATTTAAAACATACACACTAAAATAAACAATAAGGTCCTACTGTATAGCACAGGGAACCATATTCAACACCTGTAAGAAACCGGAATGGAAAAGAAGCTGAAAAAGAATATCTATACACACACACACAACTAAATCACTTTGCTGTACACCAAAAACTGACACAACATTGTGTATCAACTATACTTCAATTAAAAAGTTTAAAAAAAATACTAAAGAAATCAGCACAATAAAAGATATGAAAGGAAGGCAAAGGCCAGGAATTAATGGGACCCCCTCAGCATTCTGGGTGCTCTGAGTTTCGAATAGGCCCCAAACACCAACACACACATTCAAGGCTCCCTGGAATGAGGTCTGACCAAATGCCTCCTGGAAACATTCAGGTTTCCACGCAGAAGATGTGAGGGCACAGAGGCCCAAGTACTATCCTATGTCTCTCATCTCCAGTCCTATAAAAATTCAGAGGGAGACAAAGCTAAAATACTCACTGGAGTGGGAAAAGTTCCTTAGAATTGTAAATGCCGGGGGGGGGGGGGGGGGGCGCAGGCGAGGGGGGGCACTTTGAGAATGCCTCATCCAAATTCCCTTTTCTTCCAGTTGGGAAGAGTCATGATCAGAGAAATTAACTCACTTTTTAAAAACAATAACTCAGCTAATTAATGAGTAGCACAGACAGAGCTCTCGCACTGCTATTCATCTCCAGTCTGAAAATTACCAGGAAAAACTTAAATATGCTGCAAAGAAAGAAGAGGATGTTTCAGGTAGGAGAGGAACAAGGAGAACTAGTATTTGGTGTCCAAAACATGTATTTTACACAAGCTATAAGAATGAGATGATTCATAGATGAGAGTTGAGACTCAAGGTGTTTAAAAAAAATTACTCATGGCAACAGCTTAGAAGAAGCAGATATACTCAAACCAGTTTTGCTAACTCAAAGCCTAAGCTTTTTTAAAGAAATCTCTTTGATACAAAACGTAATGCTTATAGAGAAAAACCCAGCGTGCTGGAAAAATGCGCTTGCTTCTCTTCCCTTCTCCACCCGCCCTGTTCCAGAAGCTAATTCGGGCACAGATTCCACCCAAAGGCTCAAGGGCCCCCTGGCTTCTGCTGAGTCTGCTAATAGGGGCCTCAGAGGACATCTGGGCGAGGAGGAGCCTGAGGCCAGGGTACTTACTCCCCTTGTCCCTTGTTACTGCACGCTTATTTGTCCCTCAACAGAAAGTCACTGCTGTTCCCAAGGCAGCTGACTCTCCAGGGGTGCCCCCTCCAGGTTCCAGTAACCTCTCCCTTCCTTAAACTCTTTGGGCCTACAGGCAGCGGGTACAACAAGGCAACAGTCCTGCCAGAGGTCCCTCTGTTGTCACTAGGTGCCATTCTTTTGTCATCAGACTTTTATAAATAAGCCCTTGAATTATTCTAGTTTAAGGGTGCTGTCTGTTTTCTATTGAGGTCCTTAGAGATACAACGACAGAACAAAAATAGCCAGCTTAATGAGCTATCACCGACAGACACTACAGAAATGAGCACTTAGCTCAACACACAGAACTTCCCAGCGTCCTCGAAGCTCTCCTGTGTGCCCTCCTTACTACACACTATGTACTCCTGCAACCCACCAAAAGGTTTTATTGCCTACACATGAACCCCTAAATGTTTTATTTCAGCTTGGTCTGCTTTCTGAAATTCATGTAAATGGAATCGTACAATATGAATTCCTTCATGTCTGGCTTTTTTCACTTAACACCACACACACGAGATTCATCCGTGTTGTTACACGTACCTTCAAAATGAAATGATTCATTTTGATCGTGAAAAGCAGTCAACTCCTTGTCCTCACAGCTGAGTTATCTACCCTAAGTTGCTGAACATGTAGGTTGCTCCTAATTTGGAGCCATGAGAAATAGTGCTACTATGAACATTCTTGTCTGTATCTCCTGGTGCACAGGAACATGCATTTCTACCTAGAGTCACAGGGTACGTGTATCTTCATTTCAGTACTTAATATCCAACTGTTTTCCAAATTTAAGCTCCCACCAGCCACGCACAAGAGTTCCTGGTCGCTCTATACCCTCATCAACACTTCTTATTGTCAGTCTTTTCCATTGCAGCCGTTTTGGTGAGTGCGTAGTAACATCTTTACTATGGTTTTAATTTTCGTTCCCCTGATGACTTACGAGGTTGAGCATACTTACCCTTGTTCACCAACCATTTGGATATCCCCATTTTTTGAGTGCTTAAAGGTCTTTGGCTCATTGAATGGCAGAGATCTCCCTTCCAAAATTAAATTTACAGGCTGACAGAATCCAACTTCGAAAGCTCTCCTTGGGAGTATCAGCTCATTGATGAGAAACAGGGAAAGGAAAGGATGATCTATTCCCTCAGAAGACTTTTTTGCTACAGATCAAAATACTATTCTGATTATTCTCTATTAAGTAGGACCAACTTCAACACAACTTACTAACAGAAAGTACAATACCATAATACAGAAAGAGCATAACACACTCTCACAGTAAATATCTCTTGAGTAAATACCTCTGGGTTACACCATCCATACTACTGTGTCCTCAACATACTATGCTGTTAGCATGACGATTAGCATGCAGAGCATTTAGACCTCTGCCCGATGATTATTCACCTCTGATAACACAGATAAGAGTAATGGCAGAGATAATAAAAAATCCTAAGTAACTCTTTTTAAACCAACAAACTTCGACCTATAGACATGTAGTTACTTTTTAGTATACAGATGCCTGATACTAAAATCCTCCATCACACACAGTAGTATACAAGTTTTGATTTAAGTAAACTCGGTAACACACCTCTCATTTCTTTACCAATCCTGACTCCACAAAACCTTTTTCTTCTAAGCTGCTACTTCACCATATTACTAGACATTTTCCCCTAGAAACTCATTTCTGTCTATATATACTATATCCTTTAACTGTGAAACCAGAACCTGAAGAGGCAGCCACGTACATCACAATAACAAGAGAGTTCTACTCAATCAGCTATGCCCAGGGGCCAAGGAATGGCTCCCCAGGCAGTTAGTGAAATATCACCCTGCAAACTCTGGGCCTGGGATTTCAGTGGGCCCAGGACTGATTTCATTGCCGTGTAGAAGCCTTCTCCTAAGGTCCTCTAAGTGAGAGAATCTTTAATATCTTTAGGGAACTTTACTTTCATTGCCCATCTATTTTAACTAGAATTATCTATCACTTTAGTTATCTGGGTTCAACTTGTTTGCGGTAAGTAAGCGCCTGATTGTCTATGTCTGTAAAATTGTGAACCAAAAATTGCCAAGGAAAAGAAATTTGGGAAATGCTAAATTTATAATACAATTTAGGAAATCAAGTGGAAAGGAGGTTCATACTAATTTGGCTATAAGACTATAGCTGTAAGTTGTTGGGTTTAAAACAAAACAGATTTAGACAAATAGTATCTCAGTCTTCTTTATCCAGAACCACTATTTAACATATCTGCCACTACCACCACCCCCCCCCCCAAAAGAAAGAAAGAAAAAAAAAAAAAGAGCAGTGAGTTTAGAAGCAAGCTTGAAAAAGAAAGGGGCAGGGCACAAAGATTCCATAACATCAAAGTAGGAGACCATCAGGGCCAAATGATAAGATTCTCACCCTGGTCCAGGCTCCCCCCATGTCCCCCACCACCTCTTCTTTCTGGGGAATGGCTGTCTACCAACTGCTCTGACTGCGTGTGCTGACGGCCACCCGAGCTGGGAAGATAAACAGTAACTACAGCGGGCCCCTCATCACAACACTGGTGTAAGGAACTAGCATAAGCCTCACTCACACTTGCTGAGGTAAAGAGAAATGTGTTCAGAACAAGGAATACAATTTTATCTGTGGCTCAGACAAATCTCTGATAAAAGAGCATATCTGGGGAATTTACTGTGTAAGTCTATTAATTACATCCTTTCTGATAATTATAAAATTGGCTTAACTAAATTATATTCACTCTGAAACTGGGCTCGAGTGCTAAAATAAAAATTCATTTAGGGCTTTATTTATTTTATTTTTAGCTGTGTTGGGTCTTCGTTGCTGCACACAGGCTTTCTCTAGTTGTGGTGAGCAGGGGCTACTCTTCGTCATGGTGCACGGCTTTTTCATTGCGGTGGCTTCTCTTGTTGTGGAGCAGGGGCTCTAGGCATGCGGGCTTTAGTAGTTGTGGCGCATGGGCTCAGTAGTTGTGGCTTGTGGGCTCCAGAGCACAGGTTCCGTAGTTGTGGCACAAAGGCTTAGCTGCTCCACAGCACGTGGGATCTTCCCGGCCCAAGGATAGACCCATGTCCCCTGCATTGGCAGGCAGATTCTTAACCAGTGCGCCACCAGGGAAGCCCTCATTTAGGGCTTTTAGCATCTAAACCAGAATTCAAAAATGGAGCTAAAACAGATGATTTCATAAGTGAAGGGAACTCTATGAAACCCCTCCTTTGTGAGGTGAAAAATTTCTTTCACTCATATTCCAAAATAAGTGAGCAAATTAAAGCTGCATGAATGGTACCCGAATGAGATACGTTCTTCTACTTGAATAAAAAATTCATTAGGTTCAAGTATTAAAGAAGCAAACTAGACACTATAAAAGTTTAATTCTTGATCCATTGTTTACTTACTTGCTGCCAAATGGTTTGGGGGAGTTTTTTTTTAACTGTACTTCTTTTCCAAAATAAAATAACTGTGACGAGCCAGGAACACAGAGAACAATGCTAAGCGCTGCAGGGTCACGGAGGGAAGGAGAGGTCTTGCATCCAGTGTGCCTTGTGACTGGCAGGTTCCCCTCATATTAGCAACTCAGAGTGTCCCTGATGCTACACTGGGCTCAATAATTCGTCCACGACCCTCAACTCTCCACTTCTTCACCTACTTTTTCAGTCACACATTCAACCAATATTTACTAAATGCCTGTTAAACACATACATATACAATACATGCAAAGTGTCAAGGACCTCAGTGTAGTGGAGGAGAAAAGGCAAGTAAATACCCAATAATAATACAAACACATGCCGCTCCAGGGGTAAGAACCCAGGGTGAATAACCAACCAGCTTCAGGGGTCAGAGAAGACTTCCTGGGAAAGGCAGCATCTCAGCTAAAACTTTTAGGATAAACAGCAGCCGGCCAAGCCAAGAGATGGGAGCACAGCGGGAAGGAACGCACAGGTTGGTGGACCAGCTTGTGAAAGGCCAGGAGTAGGAAGTCCCGTAAGGCTAAGATGGAGAGAAAGGGGGGACCCACCCTCAAGCCGTGCCCCTGGGTGCCTCTCTCAGAGAGACTGGCAAGTCAGAAAAAAGAATCTCCCTGTGTACAACAGGGGGCTCTGTCTTAATGAGATATCTGCCTTCCCTGTACCTGTTCATTTCAGCAGCACAGAGAACACCAATCAATACTGAATTTTAGAAGAGCTGTCACAGCTGCACAAAATTAAGGCAATGACAAGATTGGGTCTGCAGATGAGAGGTTCCTATCTCCAGGTGAAACATCAAACTCCTATCCTGCATATGAAACATAACTCCTTGTATTAAAAAGCTGATTAATGTAATTCAGCAATGAGCAAATCACGTCTAGTGAATAAACCAGTTTAATCACCTCACAGCGAGAAGTCCTCATAGCAGCTAGGGCAGAAAGGGGAGGGCACTGAACGTGGCACCAGAAGAGGCTGGGCCTGGTTGTCTGAGTTCTGCAGCAAGTCACTGGCCCTCTCTGGGCCTCAAATCCTCATCTACATAAGAAATAGTTGCTTTGGTTGTTGCCTGTGCTTCTAAAACCCATTACTCTGGCATTATCACAATCAAAAGTACTTTAATCACCAAAGGAGAGGATTTAAATAATTTATAAGTCACAGATTTACTACTGTTTTGTCTGAGAGGGGAAAAAAAAGAGCATGTGCCCTCAAACTGTCTTAAAATAAAAAACTAAAGTTCATGTACCTTTTAAAAGCTGACAGATCACGCATAACCAAGTACAAAGATAATTAAAATTTTAGGACAAGCAAATGAAATTATGATTTTTTTTTAAAGAAAAAGTAAAAGAATTTAATGTAACTAGGCAGGCAATGATTGGGGTTGCTCACTTCCCTCTTCATTGGTTTCACTTCCCTTCTTAGGTTAAAATACTCCTAATATGTAAATTATTCCACTAGAGACTTCCAGAGTTCTTTCTTAGCAATCTGTAGTGATGTTTTTGCAAAAGGAATTATTTCTAGACTTCCATGTGACAGAAAAGGGATATGAAGCATTGGGGACTCAAAAAATAAGGCAAACCAAAGCAGGAAAAGGTATATGCAAAGCAGAAGCAAATAACTGAGGGTCCCCAAATGTTTACCATTTAGAAAGGGTTTAGTAGTAAAAAGTGGATATTCAATGATTTTAGGAACTTTATAGTAAGGGGTTAACTCTGTTTGGAAGTTACCTACTAAGTGCCAGGTTAGGGGTTAGCACTTGGACTTTTCGGGTTTAGAGTCCTCACAATCCTACCAGATGGGTGTTATCTCTATTGCAGCTCTATAGGAACTAAGCAGGAACAAAGGCTCAGAGTGCTTAAGTAATGAACAAAGTCACACAGCTTAGAAAGTAAGTTATACTATGAACTCTATTCTAGTCAACATCAAATCTCATTCTCTTTCAACAGATGATGCAGACTTTAAGCACCAAGGCAAACAAACTGAAGACATTTTCTCCTTTTTTGTATGATTCTCTTAAATATATGTCATCATTTCAAGGGGAGCTTATGCTAAGCATAACTTCACAAACAAATCATTTGTGAAAGAGAAAAACCACATCCAGGGCAAAGTCATAAGCTGAAAAAGCCTTATTTCAGAGAGAACTTCCTGAAAGAGACAAAGCAGCAATTACAGCCGAACAAGTACCAACGCCTATACTGAGTATTATATTTGAAACAACTTTTTAAAGCAACGGAAGAGCCTAAAACAAAAGAAATACAGCACTTCTTAAACATATCATTTCTAGAAAAAGCTATTTTAACACAAGCAACTCCAAGAAATCTCTTTTACAGACTTGGGTATACTGAGAAATGGTCCTCTCAAACACAGCCTTTTGATGGATGGGAGGTAAGTAGCATTTAATTAACTTCATTCACAGATTATCAGAAGTAATGCTGTACTTATTTACTAAATCTCAAAATCCTTGTTTTATTTTAATACTATATTATGGAAACTATGTTGGTGAAGGACCTTCAAATGGGGTTATACTGTCATCTTCCTACATTATTAATTTGATGTTTCATTTATTTTCAATACTGTTTTACATTAATAGTAAATGTAATTTTTTTTCAACTTAAAGAAAATGTTGATATAATAAATCATAAATATCTTTAGGAGTCTCGGTCAACTGGTTTCAATTACATTGTTTCACAGAATGTACTTAAAGGCTTTTAAGAAAAGATGATAGCTAATCACGGAATCTAAAGCTTTTAAAATGCTGACTTAAAAGCCAATCACTTTTCAATATTTATCCAAAAATTTATGTGTGTACAGAGTTCAACCTGTATGGTAATGCCTTTAAAACACATTCATCACACATATTTTAGTCATCCTTAAGCAAATGAACTCAACTGCTGGTGACATAAAGTCAGTTTGAATGAGGGGAAAAGGTTTACTCAAAACTGGTTTGTAAGTGAGGAATTTCTGTGACAAAATCTGGGGATGAGGATGGGTGGAGGGAGTTCTGATACAAGAGAAAAAAGGATACAAAATGTCATTTATGTTACAATTTCTACTATTTAAAAATTCGTTGAAAGTTAAAAATAAGAGTCAAGTCTCTAAAATTACTTTCCTTTGTATGATACTGGAGATTTAATTTTTCTATGTATTTTTCTCATTTTATAGAAATTAACATTCTAGCACCCCAATATGTGGAAATTTTAATTAACACAGGCTTTTAAATATAAAGAATTCTACTCCAAAAATCATGTTTAACCTAAATATTTGGCAAACTCACTATAGCCAGGAAGGTAGGAAGGAAGGAGGGAGGGAGAAGAAAACAAATTCCTATCTTGTGTTTGTCCTCAGCAATTGCTCCAATTAATTTTAAATTACAGCCCACCATGCCACTGACCAGATGGCTAACCTCCCCCACAGATCTCACTAAAGAGAGACTCAGGGCGGAATGAGAGAAAGCCCACTCTGCAAAGTGACATTTTTGAGGGAAACTTTTCTTACACCTCCATATTTCAAGGGGGATGCCACAAGGTTCCATCTCTTTGTAGAGAGTCTATTTTTAAAATCAGTGTTGTTATATCGTGGGTGATGGAAGTTTCACACTGAGAGGGGTCAATGATATTTACAATCACAACTAAACTCCTTTCCAGTAGAAATGGGCACGTGGGGGGCGGTGGGAATTAGTTTCTGCAAACCCATAAAGTTACTGAGTGACTTCTTATTAATAACTATTTGTCTTTGATATTCTTTCTTTAAAATTAAATTTGAGAAATAATACACTTCTGGATCTCGGTAGAGTGAGGGCATGAAAGTTACTATACTAGCAATATCTTATTCTCAAGGCATTGCTCTCTGGGCACCACTGCAGCAGTGAAATCCACTTCCGGGACACTGGTAAACACCATCTGGAAGATTCAGCATTAGGCACTCCCAACTGTGCGTGCATTAAAAACTAGCCCATCTATTGTTTTAAGAGTTAAGTTCTTGTAAGTTCTTGTGGGACTTCCCTGGCGGTCCAGTGGTTAAGATTCTGTGCTCCCAATGCAGGGCGCCCAGGTTGGATCCCTGGTTGGGAAACTAAGATCCCACATGCTGCATGGTGAGGCCAAAAAAAGAAAAAAAAAAAAAGAGAGAGAGAGACTCAAGTTCTTGATCTGTGTATCATGGCACAAGACACCACTGTTTCTAGACCTATGATAATTTACAGAGAATATAAAACTATGAAGAAGTGTTTGCCACTTGGGGAAAAAAAAAAGGTTTAATGGCCAAGTAAGCATGCCTTCATTGACAAACTAGAGAGTACTTTCTATGGGTCCCCCTGCCAAAGGTTCCTTCCTTAACTCAACCATCAATTCAGCAAATTGTACTTACTGAGTATCTACTATGTACTCACCAGGCAGTGGGGATTTAGCAGTAAAAACGAAAAGCTCCTGCTCTCAAGTAAGATTACTGTAAATATTCAGTAATCAACCAGTTATATGGTTTCTTTATTAGTTTTCTAACACAATTTACATATTAAAATTATATTTAATGAGTAAAAATTCATTATTTGGACATTACTAATCTGGGTTAGCAAATATTTAAACAGAATGAAGATGACAGAAAGTGGCAAACTATCAATACTTTGTAATATTCAAATTCAGAATGGCCTTTCCCCAATTAGTCCCAAAGAAAGGATACCTATTATAGGGACCATTGCTACCCAATTCCACACGCTAGGGAGAGAAAATGAATGCATGGCCAGTGCACTGTGACATACCAGACCACCTTAACAGGTTAGCACACATCAGTAATAATACCAAGGGAATGTATTTCTTCATAAATACTAAGACACATATATCGACTCTACAACATAAAATACTCTCAACATTAAAATCCACTGACATGCCAAGTCGAGTGTGAGAATGTTAAGCATTTATTTTTCGATGAAGAGTTTTATTCCCCCTGTTCTTAATTATTTTACAGTTTTTAAGTGTCATGCCCACCATCAAGCTATAAGATGACCACCCCTCGAGATCAGGCTCAACCCGGCCCTCCTATCGACTCACATCCAGATGAATACAAAATCGCAGCCCTTGTCTTCTACAGCTGTATCTTCATAATTGGATTATTTGTTAACGTCACTGCCTTATGGGTTTTCAGTTGTACCACCAAGAAGAGAACCACTGTAACCATCTACATGATGAACGTGGCACTACTGGACTTGATATTTATCATGAGCTTGCCCTTTCGAATGTTTTATTATGCAAAAGGTGAATGGCCGTTTGGAGAGTACTTCTGCCAGATTCTTGGGGCTCTCACAGTGTTTTATCCAAGTATTGCCCTGTGGCTTCTTGCTTTCATTAGTGCCGACAGATACATGGCCATTGTACAGCCGAAATACGCCAAGGAGCTTAAAAACACGTGCAAGGCCGTGCTAGCGTGTGTGGGAGTCTGGATAATGACCCTGACGACCACCATCCCGCTCCTACTGCTCTATGAAGACCCAGACAAGGCCTCCACCCCCGCCACCTGCCTCAAGATTTCTGACATCATCCACTTAAAAGCTATTAACGCGTTGAACTTCACTCGACTGATATTTTTTTTCTTGATTCCCCTGTTCATCATGATCGGGTGCTACTTGGTCATCATTCACAGTCTCCTTCACGGGAAGACATCTAAGCTGAAGCCGAAAGTCAAGGAGAAGTCTATACGGATCATCATCACCCTCGTGGTGCAGGTGCTCGTCTGCTTCATGCCTTTCCACATCTGCTTCGCCTTCCTGATGCTGGGAGGGGACGAGAACAGCTACAACCCCTGGGGAGCCTTCACCACCTTCCTCATGAACCTCAGCACCTGCCTGGACGTGATTCTCTACTACATTGTTTCAAAACAATTTCAGGCTCGAGTCATTAGCGTCATGCTGTACCGCAATTACCTGCGGAGCGTGCGCAGAAAGAGCTTCCGCTCAGGCAGCTTACGGTCGCTAAGCAACATGAACAGTGAAATGTTATGAGGGGTCATTGTTTGTCTCCAGTCTCTTTAAATTCACTTTACTATCTTAGGGGCAATGGATTTTATGTATGATATTCTCAGGTCCCTTCTCTCCTGAAAAAAAGAATAAACTTTAAAAACTCCTCCTCTTGTGGGATCCTCGTTATTGCGGTGGCACAATTAAATGTACTAAAGTACTTTAATGAATTCATTATTTTTATTTTCAAACTTGTATAAAACATTTTCATGAATTATTGGAAGAAAAAGCATCCAATCCGTGTTTCATATTCAAGCCTTACCTAAATGCAGAGTTGACTTTTTGGATTGAATTCTATGTGCGAGTCATGAAGTCTATCAGGTCAGCAGGCAAAATAATGGAGCTACTGTCTGAAATAATCTGACTGAATTATTTTCCAACTAGATGCAGCTCCCTCTGGTTTAATTTACATTCAGAATCAGTGGTCTAAATCCAGTACTTTGTATTCTAAACACCAAACTTCCAGGATTCCTACACAAACAACTATGTTCAACTCATCACTGTTACTGCTGCAGAGCAAAATTTGCAGAAGCAAGCAACCTGAGTACGCTGTAAAGGCCACTGGCATCAGCCCTCCCCTACTCTGAGTTCATTTTCCTTTGGAAACAGACTATAGTCATTCAATAAACACTTACTGAGAGCCCAGGATGCACCAGACTCTATTTAAGACTAGTTGGGGAAACGTAACCTGAGATCCTGTGTCTACCCAGTAATCCAACCTCATTCCAATGACATTAGGTTTCTACTAGATATGGTGAAATATCTCCCTCCAATCTAAGTAGTTTGCTCTTCTTATGTGATTAAACATCACATTACAAAAGACTCTGTTTTTTTTCCAGGCCACATATCACAGTATAAATAGCACTAGTCAGAAACCTTGGATTCTTATCCTAGCCTTATCACTTCATTTCCCCTAATGAAGTAGCAAACCAAGTAACTTCTCCATTTAAAAAGGAAAGGAAGTGAACCATAATCTGTAAGTATATTATTCTAAATACTATGGAAGTACACAAATGAGTCAACAATAACTTCCTCTTTGCTAAACTGCCTGCATTACTCCTAACATGATCATCTCCTAACGGGACTAAGAATCAAATAAATGTGTTGGCTCTAAGTAGATTTCTATAACATGGGCAAATTAATATTCTTAAAGAAAAAAAAAAGAACAGATAAACACAAAGGAGCACAATCATAAAATACCATTTTAGTACTAGAAGATCCCTTAGATGATCTGCCAGTCTAATCCGTTTTAAATATAAAGAAAATGAGGTCCAAAGAGGTTATGTAACTTGCTCAGCTAAAGCACCAGGTTAGAAACTAAGTTCAGTTCTCCTTCCATGACAACCACCAATGTTTCAATAAGAAAAAGCAAACAATTTCACAGAACATAAACATTCTCACAGTTACAAAAAGTAAAGGAGTCGAGATGGTACTGGGATGTAGTTCCTCAATACAAAGAAAACTACTTGAAGTTTTTAGCTTGAATAGTCAAGTGAGTGAGACACTTTAATAAACATCATTAAATGAATATTTCTGAAACAAGGGAAATAACTCCTGCATTTGATATGTAGGTTTATGGATGTATATACAGTCATAGCCTACTCTACCTATACAAATTAATCTGCTCTTACATTATTTATTAAATGAAAAGTTCTCTGCCATGACTTTTCTTGATGAGAAGAATTTGAGAGCATAAAACATGACTGAAGACTTTGTTGACATGAGTCAAAAAAGTGAAAATGTATGTCATGGTTCTCAAAATAAAACTTTACTCTAAAACACAATTTTAAAAAAATGTATTCCGCATTGCAATCAGATGCATTTTAGTACGATAGGTAAAAATCCAAAATTCCACTTATTCTGGAGCAATTTGATTCTGGGAAACAATATAACATCCACATGTAAATACTAACAATGCAAAAATAATAGGTACATAAGGACAGATGTGTGATAAGCATGGGTTATTAGAAGCAACTAATATATACAGCTTTTAATAATGGAACTTGCTTTACCTTCAAAGCCTTTTCTGAATTTCAAACAACAGTCATGAGAATCTATTACATGCCAGGCATAATTTCTTTGTAAAGCACTAGAAAAAGAGATGAACAGGTCTGTGGTTCAAAGACCTCACCTTACAATCTTAAGGGGCTACACTGTAACCAAAGCTATCCCTTCCACATTACAGAATGTAAGGTACATAAAGTAAAACTAGTTCCCCCTCAGTGCGCTAGGAGGGTGGCACAGGAGGCCCAGGTAACAATAATGACAATGCAATATAACCAGCGCTAACAGGGATCTTAATAAACGTGTTGGACTATTCCTAAAAGGACGATTAATCCTGCCAAGGGCAACAGGGGGCAGAAAGGAAACCAAGCACATAGGAGAATACAAATACATAGCAAGTTAAGAACACTGAATGACCAGTGGGAGAGTGGCTTGAGACACTAGATTGGTGTCAGATTATGAGGGCTCTGAAGGGAAAGAAAAAAAACAAAACAAAACACTGTATGGGCTGGGGAGGTTCCTACAGCTAGGATGTTTGCATGGGTGAGCTTATTTAATTCCCTCCACTGCCCTGTGAAATAGAGTGTGACCCCCAATTTACATGTGAGGGAACCTGAGAGAAGTACCTTGCTCAAGATGACACACACATAATACAAGGCAGAGCTGGAATCTCAGGTAAACCTGGTCTATGTGATGGCGAAGCCTATGCCACCCGTACTATTCCAGACTGTCCTGATGCCACCTTGAAGGAGTCTGATGTTTATTCTGAGGGAAATAAGGATTTACACATTTTTAAAAGGAAGATTAGCATCATCAAATTTGTATTTTAGAAAGATAACTTCTGAAAACATTGCATGAAATACTTTGGAATTGATAGGAAGACTAGTTGAAGAATTACTGCAAAAATCTAGGCAAGAAAAGATTAGTTAAGACTGGGACACTGACAGTAGAAGTCCAGGAGATGTGATGAAGGGATGACTTATACAGGACTTCGAATGAGTAAGAATCCGTGCTGAGTGATGAGAAGAGAGAATCCAGTGATGAGAAGAGAGAAAGATTTCCAGCTTGGATGACTGACTGGATGAAAATGCCATTAATTAAAACGAGTACAGAAGGAGGAGGTGAGAATACAGAAAGAGAGGCGATCAGAGGAGGTAAGAGCTTCTGAATATGATGAACTTTCTTTGAGTCTTAGAAGTCACTAGGAAATATGACTAAGAAAGATCAAGAAAGTAATTCAGACTAGAAATAGAGAGCTAGGAAACAAACAATAGATGTTAACTGTAGCTGAAGTCATGGCAGTGGACAAGATGGCACAGTGAAAGCACTTGGAGTAAGCTTGAGAAAGGAGCTTCAAAGAGTAAATAAGATCAGAAAGGACCAGGAGAGACTAGGAGAGACTAGTCCTTGCTAGGACTTCATGAAATAATGGGATATCAAAAGCATTTAATGTGCTACTGAAAGGTCAAATAAGACAAGTGAAAATAAACCACTGGCTTTGGAAATTAGTTGGTTACCGGTGACATTTGTAAGAGAAGTTTTAGTAGTGGTGAGGTTAAAAAAAAAAGAGAAAGAGAGAGAGTGAAATAGGAAGTGAAGAATTGCAGGGAATGCAGATAAATGTGACACCAATGAGAAAGAAAAAGGTAACGAGACATTATGCGGAAAACGCTGCAAATCATAAAACACATTGACTAAAAAATGTTTCCTGAGTTTCTGAAACTTTGCTACCATCAAATAAAAGATATATTTACAAACTGCAAAGTTTATTTATTGAAGTGAAGATTTATTTTCCAAGAAGTCTATGTTTGAGAACGTGTCAAGATTCAAAAAAGCCATACTGTAATGTTTCATGATTTAAAGGAAAGAGAAATATATTCTCATCCAGGTGATGTCTGAATTAACATTCACACTGTCTTTCAAAGGGGATCCTATAACTTTTGAATTTACTCAAACTTGCAATTCTCGCTACTAGCTAAGATTTAAATAGGTAAAAGTCTTCTGGTCTTAAGAATTAGTAAAAACATTGCCACCAAGTTCAAAATTGAATCTATCTTCCTTATATGCACCAGTTAGGATTCCATAAAGAAAAGTGTCATTCATAGAAAGAAATAACTGTCATTCAACTCTGTGTGCAACAGAAAATAGAAGTCATCACACAAGGGGACCATGTAAATAAAAATTAAAAGCTATGTTATTACCCATCCCCTAAATTTATTCTAACACAAACATATACAATACACATAACCCTTCCACGAGTCAGTAGGCCTCATAAAGAACCAAAAAGAATTGCATTCAATGAGAAATGTTTGGAGAAAACTAATGATTTAGTAATGCCGCTTCTTTTCTGGATCAATATGGAATCATTCCTAATGACTACACTATTTTCCACAATACCAGAACAGTCACCTTAAATGTCTTAGTCTAATTGCAATTACAACCCATCAAACTCAAAAACTGCATAATTATGACACAGAACTGTATCTGTCTCCATTAAGATATTATTCAGAATCATACATTATTTAGACAACTAAAGATCAATACTCATGCCAATAATTCAGTAAATTCCATGAAGGGCAGCTGTAACCATAAATATTAACAATGTTAAGTGTGAGAGCTATTAGATCACTAACCATATTTTAAAAATAGAGATTCAAAATGAATTTGAATCAAGATACTTGCAATAGCCTAATAGTTCTCAAAAATATATACTGAAAATTAAAATAAGGCTGAAGTTAGTACACACAAATTTTAAATATATGGTATCTTCATTTCATAGTATCTCATCTCTTAAAACCAGTCTCAGAAACTTAATTCAGAGATGCTTTAAGGGCATTTATATGTGCTAACAACTCTGCTCCCAGATGGCAGTTATTTCATAAACTAATGCATGTTTTCTCATTTTGTTTTTAAAGAAGAGCAACACAGTATGAAAGCATAGACACTCTATGAGTGAGGCTGCCCACTGCAGATTGACTACAAGGTTGTAACCTATATACTGATTTTCTTTTATCTTTGGTGGAAATATATAAACAATATCATTTTAAAAAGCATCATTCTTCAGAAGCTTAACGTCAAACACATTTTATTTCCTAATCTAATTAATTAAATTTTGTATTTTCATGTTTCATTAAAGTTACAAAGACAAAATTTCACTACGAAAACAGGACCAGAACAGAAAATTCATTAAAAATTCTCTAAAATATGAGATTTGAAAGCTGAAAAAAAGGAGTGAGTGTAAAATAGATTCTGTTTTAAGACATAATGAAAATGTAAGTATACACTGGATTTTTTACATATAAAATCAATTTTACTATATCTAAAAGTTTAAAATATTCTTTTACTGACTTTCACGTATAATAATGCTTTAAATCAGATTTAAGTAGTTATGAATTAAGTTAATCTTTGAGAGCTACTTACAATCCAGAAGGCAAATTCCTGGCTGCAGTGATACCAAAGGAATACCGCACAGCTTCCACAAGGATGAGGTCACCCACTGCTGACAAAACCCAGGAACCCAGCAGAAAGGACTGGAAATAAAACAGGAAGAACATTATAGAGAGGAAATCTTCTAAAAAGAAACTAACATTTATTTAATTAGAACCAGCTCAGGTATACATATATTTCTTAAACTTTGTTTTTATTCAAATAGACTTCTCAAAATGAGAGAGTAAAACCATATTGGTCAAAGGTAGTAACTTCCATAATATCTAAGTATGTTGAAGAAAAGATATTTATAGCATGACTTATGTTTACAATTAACACACAAACCATTAAGCAAAATAAGTGATTAGAATTTTATTAAAATAAAAATCCTAATTAAAATGGTTATTGCCCACTCAGTGATATTACTATCTATTATCATTATTATTTTATTATGCTAATGGCTTAAATTTAAAATTTTTCTTTGGTTAATGTCCATGCTCCAAATCAGACAGAGGATCATGTAATAAAAAGATAACTGTTAATAATAACACTAAGCTTAACAAAATAAAATTATTTAAAAATAGGAAAACAAACATTTTTTTCTATAACATAAATAGCACAGGGAAAATACATAAAAACTTACTGCAAATTTTCTGCTTCCATATCTTCTTTCAAATATCCTAAAATTATAAATAAGCAGACTACTGCAGAAAGTATCTTTCAAATCAAGGCAAATTATTCTTCCAGAAATCAACCTCCAAATCTAGAGGGGGATTTAAAAAATAACAACAAATAAGAGTAAGATCTGTTCAGGTCTCTTCCCAGGCAAACTTATTATGTTTACTTTATACTGCTTATTTTTAATACTCTAAGCTCAGATTTCCCAAGGCAGAACTGAAACTCTCCACATCTCTGTAGCAGCAATTAGAAACGCACACTGAGGGCTTCTTAAGAGGTTCTAGCAGGAGAGTGTGGCTATTCGCACTCCTGGATAGAGGGTGGCTGTCCTCTGTTCAGGCAGGTCCCACTGCTAGAGCAGAGATGCCCACAAAGTGGTGCAGGAGAAGAGGCCTGCTGCCAGCTTAGCCAGATGAACCAAATTAACCCCCAAATCAGAAAGGTACCAACTCAGGGCCACCAGGCCCTGACGTTCCCTTACAGCAGTGGTTCTCAGGGCTGGCCCCATGTACAATCCCTGGGGATCTTCCTAAAAAGTACACCAGTGCCTGGGCCCCACCACTAGGCTCCTTGACTCAGCTGATCAGGGTGCGGTCTTGGCATCAAAAAAAAAAAAAGTTTATGCAGGTGATTCTACTGTGCAGACAGGGTTAAGAATCATCATATTATAGCAAATCATACCAAATATGATTTCATACTGAAATCATACCAAAGCTCTGCTATATTCCGACAGAAAGCAGTAGGGTGGATAAATAACTGAATCACAGGAACTTGGTGAAGCCCACCTGAGCAATGGCATTAATGACATCCCCGTGAGGAAAAGGTCAGTGCTCAAGTACGGATTACCATGCTTCAAATGGCTAATCAAGTATTTAGCAAAGAAAAGGTGGCAGGTTATAACCATAATTTGCACTAACACCCTGTGATACTGTGATTTATAATAAGACGTATTTTTGGTCTCTGTCCCCATTTCTGGCACAGAGCTCTAAAAACCCGTGGAATTTCCCACGTGAAGAAAGCCATAACGGTGTCTTCTGTCATGTTACCGAGGTGACTTTTGGAAGCACCTAAGAATGGGGGCTGGCTTCCAGGGGAACCGACCTAGGGATTAGCAGGTGGGAACTTTCAGCCCCACCCCCTGACCTGCGCTGCAGGGAGGGAGGAGCTGGAGGGTGGGTCAGCGGCCGGTGGCCCGTGATTTAATCAGTCTTGCCTATGCAAATGAGGTCTCCATAAAACCCAAAAGGACAGGGTTCTGAGAACTTCCTGGGTGATGAACACGTGAAGATTTGGGGACGGGGGCTCGGAGAGAGCACAGAAGCTCCACGCCCTTTCCGCTCACCTTGCCCTACGCATCTCTTCCCCTGGATGCCCATCTGCATCCTTTAATGATAAACTGATAACCCAGTAAATAATACGTCCTCTGAGTTCTGTGAACTGTTCTAGCAAATTAACTGCGCCCAAGGAGGGGTCGTGGGAACTCTGATTTACAGCCATTCGGTCAGAAGTGCAGGTAACCACCTGGACTTAGGACTGGCATCTGCAGTGCGAGTGGGGTGGGCAGTCCTGTGGGACTGAGCCCTTACCCTGTGGAATGTGATGCTGCCTCTGGGAAGACGGCATCAGAACTGAGTTGAACTGTAGGACATCCAGCTGGTGCCTGAGAATTGCTTACTGTTGGTGTGGGGAAAACCCTGCCAAGTTGGAAATGGTACCAGAATACCTCTTTTTCACTCCAACTCGCAGACAGGACCCAGCACCAGCATTTTTAACGAGATCAACCCATAAGTCTCGAAAGCCATAGACTTCTGCTCTTCCCAGGAGCAAAAACCCAAGAGAAATTTCTTACTTGGTTTAACCACCGCTAGAAAAGTAATTCACAGACTCACAATCTGTTAGGGCTGAGAGAGCCTGGCTCATCTAACAGATATTCAAACTGAGGCAAATTTTTGAAAATGTTAAGTGTGCGTACTAATCACACAAAAAAACAGATTTAACACTGTTTAACTCTCTTCCAATTAAAAATTGCATTTCCATGAGTAAAAGTGAAGCTGAAAAGAGATGCATAAAAGGAAATACTGCAACTGTTTCATTATAATCTGCTTTGCAGAAATTATCAATAAATACAACTAAAAAAGCTACTTGTTAATGGAATATTAATAATAAATAATATTTCTTACAAATTTAGAGGCTTTGAGAGAGCAAGAATGTCAGAAAGGGAGGCAAATCAAAGAAAAAGCTCTGCTTCTCCCCTCCCAGAGGCCAGTGGAGCACAGCTCACCTGGAAGTCGTCCTTGACTGCCTGGAGGTCGTACAGGAAGAATCTCTGACAGTGCGGCAGGAGGAGGGCCAGCAGGAGGGACAGGGCGCTGGGGAGGAGTAAAAGACTCTTGGACACAGGTGCCTTGTCTGGTGGGAAAAGCAAAGCTGCTTTCAGAATGACTGTCCCTAAGATTTTAAAAACCACATGAGTGAAAAGCAAGAGAATTCACTTCTTCTGAATTAGAATGAAGACAAAGTTCACACACTCTGGAATTTAATTCTTATTAACATATATTTTCAACACATCTTCTTGCAGAGGTAAGTGATCAAGGGGCACTGGAAAACAAGCGGAATTGGCTGACGGAGGCTTCAAGTTTACTTCCACGGAATACCTTTAAAAAAACAGTCACCAAAGTGTAAAGAAATAGGCAGAGGAGTATGTTTTCTATCAAACTGACCAGTTAAGCTCCTGGGCATGTATGGGATTCACGTACGTAAACATTTACTTTTAAGAAATTTAAGAAGCGGTTAAAAGTGCTAACATTGCTGACTGCAGTGGCCTGCTGAGATTTTCCACCACAGGCACCCCTGGAGCCTTGTCTAAACCTCACGCAGCCTTCAAACAACGGCTCAATTTCCACTTGCTTCCAGCGATCTCTCCCATTTTAGCCTGAGGAGCTCCTCCCCCACCCTGCACTCCTGTTTCCAAGTACTACTTGAGCAGTCAGCGTATGGAACCTGCTTTGCCTTCCCAACTACATTAAAGATTCCCTGTTGGGATGGGATGCATTGGGAGATTGGGATTGCCATATACAAATTACTAATAAGAAAAAAAATATCAAATTGTACACTTTAAATATATGCAGTTTATTGTACGTCAATTATATCTCAATAAAAGTTCTTAAAAAAAAAAGATTCCTGAGGAAGGCCTTCTCTTCTCTATGTTGGCCATAAAGCCTAGCACAGCTCCTTGAGGGAATGAAATGTCTAGATCATCAACAGGCAAGACCACAACAGGAAAGTGTCACCAACAGGGACATTCTCAGATCATGTGATGTGCACTTCAACGGTATTCACAAGAAATTCCCTGGGAGTCAATCTACTAGTTACGGTTGGTAATGTGGTTATTGCACTTGTTTGCATATATAAAAATAGCCCAACTATTTCCTCTCTGGTAAGGTCTTACAAACAGCTAAACTGGAACCATCAGTAAAGTGGCTGCATACTGTCTTCACGACCAAGATGCAGTCAGGGGTCCAGGGAATCTAAAAGGTAACAGAGCTCCCTGCCCCCTAGAAAACAAAGCCCCACTGCCTACTACCTCAAACGCACAGGAAAGCACCGCGGCTGTGAGCCTGACCCAGCTAAATTCTAACGAGAGCAATTTCAGCCTCGGTTTTCCTCACCTGTAAAATGAAGATGAGAGATGCTACCTCAAACGTGTTATAAGAAGTAAATAAAATAAAGAATGAATATAGGGAAAACTGCTCCAACCACTGCAATCACCTCCCCAGGAGAATGGACCTCCCTTATTATTCCAACAGGACCGAAGACCGAGCAGGGGTGACAGAGGTACATCTTGAAGGTTTCCTCCTCCAACCTGGACTTCACCTATCCTTGTGAAATGAGCCTCATCATTCGTTCATTCCTGCCTCTTCCTTGCTGCCTGCAGGATTCCACTGTGGATTCATGGTCTCAAACCTCAAACTGACATCTGCACTGACCAGCAATGCTACTGCTTTTCTCTAATAAGTGTGCTCTCTCCTCACACCTTCCAGCTCCACACTCCCAACGGCACCATATGAGTAAGTGAGCGGTGTGCTTTGGTGTTCTCACTCTTAGGTCTACAATCAATAAGCACCTACTACTGCAGACCATGCATTATCCTAGGTCCTGGGGTACAGCAGCTAATGATGGACAGAGTCCCTCCCCTTGCGCTACCTACAGTCTAGACAGCAGAGAAAAGAAAATACACAAAGCGAGGTAAATATCTTTCATGTCAGACACAAATAAATGCTAAAGGAGTAAGCAGGGTAAAGATCAAGGCTGTGTTATCCACCATGGATTTCCTGCTCTCTTTCCAGATAAAAGATAGGATTGCTACCCACCCACACCTGCCCCTAATGGAAATGGGATATGGCAACATGACTTGCTTTGGCGAAGTCAACATAATAGACATCACTTCCAGGCAAATACTGGAGAGCCAGTGAATGGCCTTTCCCTCGGCCAGTGCTCAAGATGGTGGCTATGCTATGAGCTGGATCCCAGAGTGGAAGACAATGTGGAACAGGCCCTCCCAGGCGACTCGCGATGGAGGGAGGCCATCAGTGATAAACAGAGCTTGTCGCTCCAGGTCCCCGACATTTTAGAGCTGTTTGCTACTGCAGCATAACTAGCCTATCCTGGTTTAGGGGAAAACGCAGTGCTAGTGGGGAAAGAAGGGTACTATTTTACATAGGGTGATGAGAAGGCCCTTCTGACAAGGTGAAATTTGAGCAGACACCTGAGGATGTGGGCCTTGCCGATATCTGGGGAGCAGTATTCCTGGCAGAAGAAAGAGCACGTCCAAGTGCTGTGAGACAGGAACATGCTCAATACGATCAGGAAACAAACAGTAAGGCTGCCAAGGCAGCCAACAGCAAAATAAGCGCAAGGCAGAGAGGCACGATATAAGGTCAAGGAAGCCGAGTAGCAAATAGTATAGAGTCCTACAGGCCATGAGGACTTAACTTTTCCTGTGAGAGTGACGGGATGCTTTTGGGGACATTAAGGAGAGGAATGACATGACCAGACATGTTTTCGAAGGATTGCTTTGGTGGCCAAATTGAGAACAGATTACAGGAAGGCAAGCATAGAAGAAAGGAGACCAGTTATGAGGCTATCGTGATAATCCAGGCAAGAGATGATGATGGCCTGGACCAGGGTGGTTTGGGTGGGGGTGGTGAGAGTGGTCAGAACTGGGGTATGTTTTGAAGGACAGCAAGCAGGATTTGCTGGCTAACTGGGTATAAAGTATGGGCAAATGGGGAAATCAAAGATGACTCCACAGTTTCTGTTGTGAGCAAACAGAACTGTTGCCAGTTCCTAAGATAGAAAATTCTAATACCCTCGCCCTTACTGTGCCTTACAAGATCTGGGCCCATCTTCCAAGATGTTCCCCAACCTCCACCTCCACCTCCCACCTACCAGGGCTCTACCCTCTATACCAATGCTACTCAGGGTAACCAGTCCACAAGCTGTTACCAGTCCACAGTGTGAAGAGAATGTGAACAAAGCCCTATGTCCTGCAGGGAGGAAGTCCTGCAATGAAAAAAATATCACCTATACTAAACACGTGCTCTGCTCAAACACCTTGTCTGTGGATACCCTATGTAATTCTCTATCCCCTTTGTTCTGGTTTATTTTCTCATAGCACTTAACAACAAGTGACTTATTAAATAGTGATTCACCAAATCTATGATTTAAATTGACTGTAAGAGATACCATTATTTTAGGTGTTCCTAAAAAAGAAACACTGTCAAAGAATTCTAAGATGGCATCAACTGTAAAGTACAACCCAATATTAGAAACATTAAAATGTGAAAAAATGCAATTTGGAATCAAGAAATACATTTCTTTGTGTATCGTCCATCTCCCCATCCTCAGTCCCCACTAGCATATAAGCTTCTTGAAGGCAACTATTTTGTCTGTGTACGTTCACTGCTGTCATACCCCTTATGCCTATAACAGGATCGGGTCCAAAAAGGCAGTCAACAAGTGTTTGTCTCATGAAAGGTGACTGATGTGTAAGAGATGCTCAGTAAATACTGGTGAGAGCAACCCAAGCATCTGTTGATGGATAAGTGGATAAACAAAACGTGGCATACCCATACAATGGAATATAATGGATTATACTCAGCCTGTAAAAGGAAGGAAATTTCTCACAGGCTACAACATGGATAAACTTTTTGGACATTATGCTGAAGGAAATAAGTCAGATACAAAATGATAAATACTGTATGATTCCATTTATATGAGGTACCTAAGCAGTCAAATTCAGACAGGAAGTAGAAAGGTGGTTTCGAGGGGCTGGGGGGAGGGAAGAATAGGGAGCTGTTTAATGGGTATAAAGTTTCAGTTTTGCAAGATGAAAAGAACTCTAGAGATAAATACACAGCAATGTGAATGTACCTAATGCCATGGTACCACACACTAAAAAATGGTTAAGATGGCAAACTGCATGTTGTGTATGTTCTACCACATTTAAAAATAAAGACTAAAAGTAAATAAAATATTACTGAATTAATAAATGATCCTATTTATACAATCATTTTAATTCTGTCTAGTACTAAACCCCTAAAAATACAGATCTGATTACTTAAATCAGATAACGCTACCATTACATCCTCCCCCTAAGGTGAACAAAAATCAGATCCCAAAAACCTGTGAGGAAAGTAACAGATAATATACAACTGTCAAGAAGTGCCACATCACAGGACAAGTGTACAGTATTACTATGCACAGACTCAACTCAAGATCTGTACATTTCGCCATATGAAGTTTACCTCAAAACAAACAAAAAAAGAACTTTAAACGATTATTAAATTCTAGTTAACATGTACACTTAACTGTTTAGAGATAAAGTGACAACAATTTACCTTGACATACATCAAAAAATAAGATGAATTGATAAAATAAGAATGGATATTTAATAAAGCAAATATGTAAAATGTTACCTGCAGAATCTAAGTGTTAGTATATGGTGTTCATTATTCAACTTTTTAGCATGTTTGAAATTTTTCATAATCAAACATGGAGGGGGGCACATAGTGAATCGCAGAATTTGAGAGCTGAGAAAAGACTCCAAAATACATGAAGCAAAAGCTTACAGAAACAGGTAAATCCACAAATACAGTAGGTAACTTCAGCACTCCTCTCTCAGTAACCAATAACACGAGTAGACAGAAAATCAGTGTCACGGACTGAAAGGTCCTCTGCCCTCCTCCAGAGCCATATGTTGAAGCCCTAACCCCCAATTTGACCGTACTTGGAGATGCGGTCTTTAAAGAGGTAGTTTAAGGTTAAATGAGGTCATAAAGGTGGGGCCCTAATCCAATCTGTCCTCATAAGAGAAGGAAGAGGCACAGGACGTACACGTTCACAGCAGGGACCGTGAACACAGGGAGAAGAGGCCATCTACAAGCCAATGAGAGAGGCCTCAGGAAAAACCAAACTCGACTTCCAGCCTCCTGACCTGTGAGAAAATAAACTTTTGTTGTTTAAGCCACCCACACTGTAATACGTTGTTATATCAATCAACAAAAATATAGAAGACTTGAAAACAATATCAATTTGACCTGACTGACATTTATAGAACACTCCACCCAATAATAGAAAATGAAACATTTTTTTCCAAACACATATGGAACATTCCTCAAAACAGACCATATTCTGGGCCACAAAACACACCTCAATAAATTTAAAGAAATTAAAATCATACAAAGTATGTACCCTGACTACAACAAAATTACACTAGAAATCAAGGAGAGAAAGATGGATCGAAAATCTCCCAAATACAGTTGACCTTTGAACAATACAGGCCTGAACTTCAAGGGTCCACTTACATGATTTTTTCCAATAAATACATAATCATACTATGGCACTACACAACCCACGGTTGGTTGAATCCACGGTTGCGTAACTGTGGATATGAAAGGATGACTGTAGAGTTATAATTGAATTTTTGACTGCATGGGGGTCAGCACTCCTGACCCCCATGCTGTTCAAGGATCTTGAAAATTAAACATACTTCTAAATAATATCTGGCTCAAAGAGGGATCACAAGGGAAATTAGAATATAAGTTAAATAGAATAAAAAGTTAAAATACAACCAAGCAAAATTTGTGGGCTGCAAATAAAGCAGTGCTTAGAAGGAAATTTATAGCATTAAATGCTTATACAGGAAGAGAAAAGGTCTCAAATGATGATAAAGGCTACAAGCTTTAAAAAACTAGAAAAATATGAGCAAACTAAACCTTAAGCAAACACATGGAAAGAAAGAATTAGAGAAAAATCAGTGAAACTAAAAACTAACTCTTTGAGAAGATCAATAAAATTGATAGACCTCTAGCAGGACTGATAAGGAAAAAAAGAGAAGACACAATTACCAGTACCAGGAATAAAGGAGGGGACATCACTACAGATGCCAAAGACATTAACAGGCTAATAAGGGGTTGTACAACATTGTGAAATGCACTTAATGCCACTGGACTGTACACTTAAAAATGGTTAGAATGGTAAATTTTATGTATGTACTTCTATCACAAATAAATAATTTTTACAGGATAATAAGGGAATGTCAGAAACAACATTTTGGCCACAAATTTGACAACTTAGATGAAATAGGCAAATTCCTTGAAAGATACAATCTATCAAAGCTCACTCAAAAAGAAATGGATAACTTGAATAGTACAGAAATGAAGAAACTGAATTCATAGCTAAAAGTCTTCCAACAAAGAAAACTCCAGGCCTGACAGCTTCACTGAAGAATTGTACCAAACACTTAAGGGAAAAAGAATACCAATCCTACACAAACTCTTCCACCACACAAAAAAAGGAGAGAACATGTCCCAGTTCATTTTATGAAGCCAACATTACACTGATACCAAAAACAGACTAAGACATTAAAAGAAAAAACAGACCAATATCTCTTAGAAACATAGTTGCAAAATTCTCAAAATATTAGCAAATTAAATCCAGATATACATAAAAAGGATAATAGTGAAAACCAAGTGAAGTCTATACCAGGAATGTAAAGCAAATCAATCAATGTAACTCCGCACATTGACAAAGAAAAATGTACTGCACAACTCTATTCACATCCTGTACAATTATGTGCTTATTATATGAAGCCAATTTTTGTCCATTCATGAGACAAAACTGGTCACTTACTGCTGTGTAGTTAATGACAGGTTATTCCTTTGATCTAATCTTACTCCTAATACTATCCAATATTTATTGAGCACTTAGCAAGTGCAAAGTCCCATTCACAGCACTTTATGTGTACTACCTTGTTCCTAAGGCTCCTGCACCTCAGGGCCTTTACACCTGATACTCCCTCTGCTCAAAATGTTCTCCCGTCTAGCCTGTCCTCGTCACTCAGTCCTCATTTCAGAGAGCATCTCAGAGTAGCATTCCCTCATGATTTTTTATTTATTTCGTAGCACTTTTCACTATTTGAAATTCTCCTTTGCTTCCTTCTTTGTCTGTCTCCCTTGTCAGAATGTAAACTCTATGAAGGTAGGGTCTTATTTGTCTTGCTCACTGCTATATTTCCATACCCAAGGCAGTATCTGGCATGTAGTAGTGTTTTAGTAAGTATTTGGTGAAGGAAAGAATTATATGAGGTAGATACTACACTCTCCAAATTTATAATATGAGAAAACTGCAACTCAAAGAATACGTTGCCTGTCTGTGATCACAAATGACTTAGCCTGGGTTCCACTTAGAGTAAAAGGTAAGACAAAGACTAGCAGGCAGGTAGTTTTTTTGTAATGTGATTCCAGGGAGCAGAGGGAAGGACACAGGGAATGAAACATGAAGAGAGAGTCAGTACAAGGATTCATTATGAAGTTGGCCACCTCTATCAGTTACAGATGTTTCTGACAAGTGCTGAGTCCCCCAAGATTCTCCAAGAAGCCTTGTGAATGTATCTCAGAACCATCACCCAGGGAAGAAACAGGAAAGCATGTTATCCACCATCCCTCAAAAGTCTAGAGTGGCCATAGAAAAGAAGCCCCACGGGAGGAACAGAGAAATAAGCTTTACCAAATCAGACCCGCTCACACCAAACAAGAGTGTAAAAATACACGGAATAAGAGGTGAGGCTGAAGACACAGGAATGCTGTTCAAGAAGAATGCTGTCTGATCTAATGGCCAGGGAGTGGCAGACCCAGGTACAAAGCCTGACAATCTGACTACAAATGAAACTGCTTCCCACACTGCAAGGCCTCAAAGCTCCGTGGTCCACAGGGATTGTCACCTGCATGGTGGGGTTAAGTGAAAGACATACATGGTCACAAACAGCAATAACAGAAATCCAAGTGGTACCCTATGTAACAAAAGTAAATGCAATTGTGAATGGAGATATAAAAAGACGGCAGTCTGGGAGGGTGCAGCACAGAGTGGTGGGTACTTATTAAATGCTAAACTGATCCAAAGTTTTAAAAATACATATAAACCCTCTGATCCAAAAAAAAAAAATGTATATCTAGGAATTTAGCCCAAAGTAATTATCACAGATATACACAAAGATTTTTGCTACAAAGATGCTCATCACAGCACTGTTTATGACAGTGAAAAGACTAGAAACAACAATAAATTATGTTCTATTCATAAAATGGAATAATATTCAATTTTGAGATCCAGGTTCTAGAAAAATATTTCATGCTTTGGTAAGCTGTTCCTAAATTGTAAGTGCAAAGTATTTCTAGCAGCATTATTATATATGAATAATATTTTTAAAAAATAGTTCATAAATACATGGGTTTTTTTAAAGCACCTATCAAAATATTCACAGTGGCAATCTCTGAATGATCTGTTCATGGGAGGTCTTAATTTTTTATGAAAATATTTTAAGAATTAGAAAAAATAATTTTGGTTTAACTAGTTACTAATTCAGTAAAAAATTTCACTAAATCCTTATGCAGGGAGATAAGGCAAATCGCTAGCAATCTGCTGGCCCCCCTGTGAGTGGAGCCAGGAAGTGGCTCATACATAAACCAAGCAGTGATCAAATGGAATGTTAAAAAAAGTCACTTCTTTGCAATGGGTCCTTCCACTTATGGAAATAAGGATATAGAACGACAGACAATGCATTAATCTGAAAATAAAAAACATCTATGGTAAAGACAACATAAAACACCAAAGTTTAATATTTCCTTCTGGGTTATTCACCTCTTTGGTGTGACCGAAGCACACAGCCAATCTCTCTGTGGCAAAGAATAGCAATCAGGCTACGGTGACTGCATATTATCCTAAAATAATTATTACAGTATATGTGGATCACTTTATGCCAAGCACTGTGCTAAAAAAAGCACTTTCTGTGTAATACCATCTCAGTGAATGCTTATAGTAAACCTGAGGCAATAATTAGTTATCTGAATGTTCTAGGTGAAAAACAGGCTAAGAAAGGTTAAATAACTTGCTCAAGGTCACATAAAGTTAGTAGAGGGGCTAAGACAAACAAGTTCTGCCTGACTCCAAAGAAAAAGTTCTTCTAACAAGGAAATCTGATATCTTTACATCATGGTCCATGGTCCAGAGGGATTTTCACTATAACTATTTTTAGCACTTCACTTGTATCTTTTTGGTTCCTCAAAACATTAAACACAGAATTACCATATGACCCAATAATTCAACTCCTAGGTATATACCCAACAGGACTGAAAACAGATATTCAAACAAAAACCTGAAAATTCATCATAGCATTATCCTGAGGGCCAAAAAGTGGAAACAACCCAAATGTGTATCAATAGATGAATAAAAAAAATGTGGTATACCCATCATACAACAAATCCAGTCATTAAAGGACACATGCTACTGACACACGCTACAATATGGAAGAACCTTGAAAACATCATGCTAAGTGAAAGAAGCCAGACACAAAAAGCCACCTATTATGACTCTATTTACATGAAATGTCCAGAATTTTAAAATCCGGGGCGGGGGGGGGGGTGGGGGGGTTGGAGGGGGGGGTTGGGGTGGATGAATAGGGAGATTGGTATTGCCATATAGCCATATATACATTTCTAATAAGAAAAGAAATATCAAATTGAACACTTTAAATATATGCAGTTTACTGTATATCAATTATATCTCAATAAAAGTTCTTTAAAAAATAATAAAAATAATAAAAATAAATAAATAAATAATCCAGAGACAGAAAGTAGATTAGTGGTTGCCAGGGGCTGGGAGGGGGAGGGAATGGCAAGGGGCTACGCTTCTATCTGGGGTGATAAAAATGGTCTAGAATTGGAAGTGGTTGGTGATGATTGCTCAACAATGTAAATGTGCCCTCAGTCAGTAATTGAACACTTCTAAGTGGTTATAATGGTGAATTTTATGTTGTGTGAATTTTACCTGAATAAAAATATGCATCTTTTAGGCACTGAAGTCACTAACCACAGGTCTTGCAAAGCTTAGCCATGTGGGCTGTTACAGAAACATCGCAGCTGAGGAGAGATGGGGGGGGGGGTGGGGATGGGGGGGGAGGAACAGGCAGCAACCCGGCAACCCTGCCCATCCCCACAAGTCACGGTGTCAAAGAACATTCGTCAAAAACCCCCGTGTGGTTCACACCCCTGGGAGGAGGGGCCGCCATATCCTACCAGACTGGTTTTCCTATTTCTGACTTTAACTATTTGGTAAACTTCTCAGGGGTCCCACAGGAATGGGGTCATTTGGTGTTTTATGAAGTCACTTCCTTAAACGTTTTCATCAAAAAGGGCTAAACCAACGTGTGGAAATGCACGAAAATGCAGGAACCCGTGCACTGAGAGGGACACCTACCACATCCACCTTGCTTTTTACTCTTCGGGCCTATGAGCTTCCTGGAAGAAAACCTGATGAAACTTGTCCTCAGTGACCTAGTGAAGGAGAACGAGTGCCTTCTGGTGACCGTCTCCACAAAGATGTCCATAAAACTGCCCGGGAATCCAAAGGTCCCAGGTTTATTTTTGTAACACTCAATTACCTATGATGCTCAGAAGTAAAATGCTGTAAGCCATCCACGAACCTGCTGCTGTTGCTAACGCACTAGGGAGAATGTGACGGCCCCAGGCGCCTGCCGCATGGACCGCTCCTCATCCAACAGCTGGGCGGAGGGCCTGGCTCGGGAGGGCAGCCGGCGAAGGCTTGCTACTGGACCAATGCTTGTAAAACTTATCAGGAAAACGAACAGGAGAAAAAGGCTAGGAAGCATTCAGAAAAGAATCCCGAAAAAAGGCAAAAAAGAGGAAGCCTTGCCCTCTAGATACAAGAACGTATTCTATATCTAAAATACTTCACAGTATGAATGGGGAGGAAAAAAAGAATGAGCAATAATATTGAAAAAGGCAGTTCTAAAACAGAGGCTCGAGATGCCAGAGAAAAGTGTGTCACATCTGCATGTCATTAACAATGGCAACAGGCTCCTACGCTTTAATTTTGGTCCTGCTGCCATGCTGGGCACTACTCAGGTTCACCCTCCTTAGGGAGATTTTACACAAACATGAAGCCTTCCGTTAAGTGTTAAAAAAAAAAAAGGCAGTAGTTAAAAGTGCTAATTAGACAAGGAATACAATGATAATGAAATAATTTCAAAAGCCAAAAGAAGTAAGAAAATTATACACGTCACACACAAATAATGATAAATTATTCAACGGTAGGAACAGCTCTGAAAAAGTGAATTGGAAAGCTTGTGGAGAGTTCTAGACCCATGCGATAAACTGTAAGAGAAAAGAAGAAAAAAATTTTTAAGAGAAAATGTATGGTTATTGGTGCAAAAAAAAAAAAAAAAAAAAATCTGTTGTAAATTCGAGTGCCTAAGGCAGCCAGGCAGGTAGCAGGGAAACAGGGGAGGTGGGCGGCAAACACGCACCTCAGCGGGTTTTTGTCACGTAACAATTCAGCCCTGGTGTTGCCAGATCGTCATCTTAGGAGCTAAGAGGAATCTGGATTTCTGTCTAAAAGACTCCAATTTTACAATGTTGGAAGGTGACTCTCCTCCCACTCCCCTATCCTTGCCACCAACACATAAATCAAATAAAACACATCCGTGTGGCCTACCAGTGTTCAAAGTCTGGCCTAGAGAATCATCACTCCTATCGGAGAAATGCTAATTTAAGAGAAGGCTCAGTCGTGAAGGCCAAGGCTGGTGAAGGTGCTGCCCCAAAGGTAACAGCTTCAGGACAAACTTGGGATCGTTCTGTATGTTCAAAGACCCTATGAATCTTTTAATCAGCCAAAGTAAACTGGCAAGTAAGGATACCATACCTATAAAGACATATACTGGAACACTTGAGAAGATAAGCAGGAGAGGGAGTTATCTGCTCAGCAGATGTTCAATGTAAACTAAATTGGTCTACTGGGGAGAAAGATGCAAACAAAACATATACCTGCAATGTAGAGAAACCCAAGTCTGATTTTAAAGTTTAATGATCCAAAGAACCTCTTCCACTCCTGTCTGGTGGAAAAGCCTATTAAAATAGAGAACCAAGCTTAAAGGCTTTAAAATTTGGACTTGTACATGGCCTTCTAGCACCTAATCCACTTGTGAGTAGAGATGCTACTAAACGTCTTTAACCACTGGTGCTGAGACTGGGGAATAAAAAACCCCACTTAAACTCTATAAACACTAAAATTAATTCTAAATGGATTCAAGAATCAAATAAAAGCAATGAAACCAAAAAGACAGCTAGACAAAATTCCAGTTCAAGATGACAGACTCCTACACCTGTCCACTTCTTCCCCCGCCAAAGTCATATTGAAATAAAAGGACCCTCAGAACACCAGAGAAACATCTCCTTCCAAATGGGTCCAGGGAACTAATCAATAAATACCAAGACCTGGGGAGGAGCACAAGCTAGCAGAATCACCCATCAGAATAATTCAGAGTATTTCTCAAACTTCAGTCACTCCCATCATGGTGCCACAATTTTTGCTATATCCCAGTGTTACCTATCCTATTATTTAATATTTTTCTTTAAATCACCTTAATATTTTTCTTTAAATATTCTAAATAAATCACCTTTTAGTTAAATACGTGTATTTTAAAGGAAACTTTATATCACTACAATAAATGCAAAATGAGTGTCACTTTGTCATCAGTAGGTGGTAACTATAAAAATAAACACAAACAAAAAAAAAGATGAGAATAAGGTTCAAGGATAATGTAAAATATGGTGATTATAGTTGATAACGTATAGCAAAATTGGATATTTCTAAGAGTAGAACTTGTGTTCGCAGCATAAATGAATAAATTAATAAAAAAAATAAAAAATAAACACATCTTCTTAAATTATAACCAATATCGCTGCTGCAGAAAGATCTGGGCCTGCCTCCTATTCTCTGCGTTACTGTGGGAAACCAGCTGCTATTAGAGAGGTATTTCAGACTAGCACCTAATCGAGACTTTCTCTGTGACATTCAAGAGCAAAAAGAACTGAAAAGGGAATTATTAACTTACCTTTGTTTCAATGGCCCTTAGTGCTGAGCCCACATCCTGTTTAAACCATCCCAGGTATAAATAGCACACGTGCCTGCCGTGACAGCTGGGCCGGGCCCTTCCACAAAACCCCGCCTCCAGACACACTTTTTCATTTTCTCACACACAGCCATTCATCTGATCACCCCATCTGAAGCAAAGCCTTTGCCCCACAATAAAATCCGGGAAAGTGGCGATCTACTTAGGGAGGACGCTGTGAGGGTCTGAAGGCTGAGAAAGACTAGAAAAGAGCTTGGGCAACTTCAGACTCCCACAGCAGATGCCAGCCTGGGAAACAGGGAACAGTGGGAGGCGGGTGGTAAGAGGAAGGGCAGCTGTACTCACAGTGAGATTTACACAAAGAGCCAAGCCCCTCTAACCTGGTTCGCAGTAGGGGATTTTCACCATCTTTTGCCCGCCTCCTGCGCCCCACCTCTGCACCCTATATGGAAAGCAGCCTATTTACAAGCTCTGCAAACTCAAACAGGGTCTACAGGTAGCCCTGCCGGCTGAGGTATGAGCCTCCTGGGGACAAAGACCTACCCACAAATAAAGAGGAAACCCACACCAGCTACTTACAAATCCAGTCTTTCCCTATGTACAAGAATGGCCAAGTGAGCATCCGGAAAGCTCACCCACTGTGTCCTCCGCACCAAGACTTTTACTGCAGGAGGGATGCCAGGGGAGAAAACAGAAGACTCTGAGAAGAAGATGATGCAATGGTTAAGAAACAGCAGTAGTTGAGTGTGAACATAAGTAGTGAAGAAATATAAAAAGAAATTAAGAGACTCCTTGAAGCACCACAGGTTTTCTGACCTAGGGCTCTATCTTCTTCTATGACTCCAATCGCACACCTTGGTTCAACAATGAATACATAATCCTAATAATGTAAATATAGCTACTGTTATGATTTTCTATATAAAATTAACCTATAGACAAAGCATAGAAGACTTAACTATCATTACAGAACAGACTGTAAGCACACACAGCATATTAACAAATTAAGAATTGAGAGACAAAAAAGTACCTGTTCTTGGGCTAATTTTTCTCCTTTTCATAGTGTAGTCTACTGACTGTGCCAAAAATTGATAAATCAAAAAAAAAAGGGGTTTTGTCAATTGTTTAAAATTATAAAGGTAACCACTACAAGAGGTAACTAAACCAAAAGTAAAAGATGGAAAGGTTGGAGGTATGCAAATTCCTCATCTTTCATTATGGGGAATCTATAAGCAGAACCAGTAGTTGACCAATCAATAAAGGCATAAATACATCATTTAAAGCTGTAATAGAAGAAACAAAGAAAGAGGAACTTAAAAGTGGCTATTGCTAGAGAAGAGAATTCATACTATATTCTTACATAAATTTTTACCATATGCTTATATTACTCTTACACACACACACACACACACACACAGTGGACTCATAAGGAAAATACAATCTTTATCAGGACCTGATAAAGAAAAGAATGAAATTTGGCTAAAAATTTACAAGCAAATCCCTTTATTTTAATGACATATTTAAATGAAAAACTTTAATGAAAAAATTTAATGAATAAAATTAAAAAGCAACTGACAAGTAGTTAAAATATTCATAACATATACCATGACAAAAGCTAGTACCCTTAAAGAATTTTTACAACTCAATTTGTAAAAAAACAAACAAAACACTAGTACTCCAATAGAAAAAAAAAGCACAAACGACATAAACAGTCGTCAGTTAAAAATACATTAAAATGACTGGGGCAGGGAGGGTGGGGGGGACTCGAGGGGGGAGCATCAAGGAAGGGAGGGAATATGGGGATATGTGTATAAAAACAGTTGATTGAACCTGGTGTACCCCCAAAAAAATTAAAAAAAAAATACATTAAAATGGCCAATAAACATGAAAGATAAAAATAAGTTCACTTTCCCAGGCATTCAAAGAAATGCAGATTAAGACAACAATGAAATGTCATTTTTCAATCTCTCAATTGGCAAAAATCATTTTAAATTATCATACTCAAGTGTTATAAGAGTTTGGTGAGAAAGATATCCTCCTAAACTGCTGAATAGTATAAAGTGATACATCCTTTCTGGAAAGATTTGGCAAAACAGATCAAAAGCTTAAAAATGTTCCTATTCTTTGACACTATAATTTCACATCTGTGATCATTTCTTTAGGATGAAGTCAAAGATGTGATCGATAACTTAATTATAAAGATATTCACCACCACACTGTTTAAATAGGAAAATACTGGAGAAAAACATTTGAATATAACACGTTATAATCCTTCAAAGTCATGATCCTGTATCTAAGAAAATGTTAGGGGAGCACAACAAAATGTTTATTTGAATGCCATGTCTATACAAAACCACACTCGTGTGTGTGTGTGTGTGTGTGTGTGTCTGAGTGTCTGAGAGAATGCATAGGTAAGAGCTTGCATAGAAAAAAATCTAAAAGAGTGAGCACTGGACTTCCTAGGTGGCGCAGTGGTTAAGAATCTGCCTGCCAATGCAGGGGACATGGGTTCGAGCCCGGCCCTGGGAGGATTCCACATGCTGCGGAGCAACTAGGCCCGTGCGCCACAACTATTGAGCCTGTGCTCTGGAGCCTGTGAGCCACAACTACTGAGCCCATGTGCCACAACTACTGAAGCCCACGTGCCTGGGGTCCGTGCTCCACAACAAGAGAAGCCACAACAGTGAGGAGCCTGTGCACCACAGTGAAGAGTAGCCCCCGCTCGCAGCAACTAGAGAAAGCCCATGTGCAGCAATGAAGACCCAATGCAGCCAATAAATAAATAAATAAATTTATAAAAAAATAAAAAAGAATGAGCACTAAACTAACAGTGATGGTTATGTAGGTGGGAGAGGAACATGTGACTATTCCTTTCCACATTTGTGTGATTTTTGAATTTTCTGGCAGCAAGCATGTTTCAGTTTTGTAATTAAGACAAAATAAAAACAATGTTAAAAGTCATCTCTGAACATTATTAATGACATGGGGCAAATTCATTTAAAGTTAAATGAAAAAATCAGAATATGAAATTGTGTGTAGGTCCAATTTTGCTTTTAAATATATTTACATACATACACATGAAAAAATTTACAAACACCAATATGTTAACAGGATGAAGTTTGGGCAGCACAGTGAAATGGAATTTTATGCTTCTTCCTTTTATTTCCCAAAATTTCTACAATGGAAACCATTTCCACTAAGTCTTAGAAACAAAGAGTTAATAAAGTTAAATTTCCTCGTTGCAAGCCCAAAAGCCTTGAAAATGCTAATTTCCATCATCAATCTTTAAAAACCAATACGGCCAACAACATTAGGGACATCCTGGCTTCAGAACCCTTTCCAAATATTAATACTGTGCTCTTTCCACTGTATCGTGCTATATTCAAGGGACTAAGGTGGCATAAGCATCGGAAAATGTCTGAGAACAGTGGCAATATAACTTACAAAAATCTTAAGAAAAATGTCTGTGAAAGAGAATCATTATTTAAATGAGGATTAAATAATAATTTTCATTTATAATTATAATTTAAATGAGGGTTAAAACTTAAGCAGGACTTCCTAGGTGGCGCAGTGGTTAAGAATCCGCCTGCCAACGCAGGGGACACGGCTTCGAGCCCTGCTCTGGGAAGATTCCACATGCCACGGAGCAACTTAGCCCGTGCACCACAACTATTGAGCCTGTGCTCTAGAGCCCGTGAGCCACAACTATTGAGCCCATGTGCCGCAACTATTGAAGCCCACGCACCTAGGGCCCATGCTCCACAACAAGAGAAGCCACTACAGTGAGGAGCCTGCGCACCACAATGAAGAGCGGCCCCCGCTCACAGCAACTAGAGAAAGCCCATGTGTAGCAACGAAGACCCAACGCAGCCAATAAATAAATTAAATAAATAAATGTATTTTTTTTTAAATTAAAAAAAAAACTTAAGCAATGTACTGCATGATGACCATAGGTAATAATAATGTACTGTATAGTTGAAACTGCCTAAGAGAGTAGATTCTGAATCCACACACTGACACATACACACAAAGTTAACTGTGAGGTGACAGATATGTTAACTACCCTGACTGCAGTAATCATTTCGCAATGTATGCAAATGAGAAAACATCACATACAACACAAATACATAGAATTTTTGTCAATTATATCTCAATAAAGCTGGAAAAAATAAACTGAACAATAAAATTTGGGTTTTAAAAATAATTTTTTAGTTAAAAAAAAATTTTTAAGCAGCCCTGTACAGTTACCAGTGTGTCCCAGAAAGCACATTTCATACATGCAAGAGCAAATTATCTATGAGATATTCTTTATCAGGTTGTACTTATTAAAATTCCATAGGGATGCATTTTTAAAGTAGCTTGATTTAAGGCAGGTTCCACTTTCATGACTAAAACTGATACTGCCACAAGCTGAGAATGGAAAGTTGGAGAAGTTAGATAACGACTTGACTAATAAGGGAAGAGAAGGGAAAAAGAAAAACATGCAAATGAAAACAATCATAGTGCCTTAGCTCCTCCAAAAAGATCCTAATTAGGACATAAAACATTTCTACTAAGAGCAAAACTGGATCTTGGTTCTGCTTTAGGAAGACAGAGAGAGACTTGTGGACTAAAAAAAGGAACATGGTGGACACATGCAGAACCAGCTGCAGCAGCCACAAGAGGAGGAATGAACAGCAACTTGCCAGGACCGGGAATGAGTTTTCAGCGACTGGGAAGTAAGCGCCACTGCTGAGCAGAGCTGCCACCATTCACCATGAGCCTAAGGATACCCCAGGGGTCGAGAGAGAAACGTACACACACACTTCCTGGAGTCTGAGCAGCAGTGGTGTGAAACAGTCCAGAACACACAAGGAGCCACAGTGGATTCCAATCCTAGTCCTGCTCCTCACCAGCTATGTGATCCTGGGAAAGCTACTGAAATACCTGCGCCTCACCTTCCTCATCTGCAAATTGGGGAGAATAATCCTACCACCTCATAGGGTTGTTCTGAGACTTAAAGAGTTAACATATGTAAGCTGCTTAGACAGAGCCTAGTAGTGTTACGTAAGTAAAACGAATAATACTCACACTTACTAGCTGTTGATTGAAAAATTATGGAGAGATTTGTAGAACTCTCATTCACATTGTGATTCTTTTTCCCAGATGTTTTTCCTAATGCTTAGAAGTTATATCGCCATTGCTCCTAGCCATTTTCCTTCAAGAAACTAAATTCACATCAATTTCGTCTCTGTAATGTGGCAGGGCATTACGGAGAGAACACAGGCTTTGGAAGCAGGCAAACCCGAGTTCAAATCCTAGCTCTTCCACGTACTAGCTATGTGATTTTGGATAAATTATGTTCTGAGACTCAACATACTCATTTGCGCAGGGGCGGGGGGAGATAACAATGCTTAGAGTTACTGTGAAAATTAAATGTAATAACTTAAAGCAATCTTTTCTCCCTTAAATTTCTGGTAAAGTTACAGGTACCACCGTTTGGGGCTAGAATCTGTCAGTATCAAAAGTTATAAAACTCTTTATTTAATCTTCTTTTACTTCTAAGAATAGCTGAAAATTAAGATACTCTCAGTGTCACTGCAATAGAAAAAAAGAAGCACCAACCTAACTGCAAGAATAGCATACTAAGGAAATGTTTATGACAAAAAAGAAAAAAGCAGAACACACACACGTCCTTATGACTACATTTTAAGTGTTGCCTGAAATAAAAACAAGTTACAAAAGACTATTCAAGTATTCGGGCGTGATAAACTTATTTTAATTATTTATTTGGATATTCATTTTTGCAATGGAAAAAGTATGAAGATAAACACCAAGATGTCAATAAATGATATTTTTATCTCTTCCTACTTACTTTTCCATACTTCAAAATGTTCTTTGGTGAACGTGTATTCATTTTATAATAATAAAATCAGTTCATTTAAAATAAGAACATAAATGTATTTGAGGGAAAAAATGAAGAAAATAAACTGAAATTCTAACTGTGGTTTTTCTCTATCTTGCAAACTTTCTATAATGTGGTTAATCTTACTTTCAGACCGAAAAGAACACTGTTCTTAAAAGCATCCTCCCCCAAGCTTGCCTTTTCCTAGTTAATACCTGTCTTTCCTCTTCAACCAAAATTCTTGATTAAAGAGTTCTGTATTCCTTGAGAGTTTCAAAGGTATATTCCCTCAAAACTTAAGAAATGTGGGAAAGAGCTTACCCCCAAGAGTCAAGCATTAAGGCAACTGTTGCAGGGGTTTGGACAACCCAGCCCTGCTGAGTTAATCCTTTACTGCAACAAAGAATGAAATTAGAGCAGAAATACCTAAATTCTAAAGTCAGCTCTAAAGAGGCCAGCCAAATGATTCTTGGCCCCAAACCAGAAGCCCGACTAAAACAAGATGGTGAAATTGCAGCTTCCACTGAGGTACCGAAATACAAGGGGTGCTGCATACAAAGGCAGACTCCACACCAAAGTGCAGACATTACAAAGAAAGAGAACCAAAAGCAGTCCCATGACTCCGAGACTCCTCTCAGTCCAATCGTGAATGTAAAAGGAGTGCGTGGACGGGGAGGGTTCTCCGCTGTGAAGAGAGGATGTTATGAGGAAGGCGAGTGGGGTGAACCACGGACGTGCTGTGCGTACAACCAGGCCCTAGCATCGAGCCAAGCCAGGGACCCAAAGGGCCTATTCAGTGAGCTGAATACGTCACCCCTGATGGGGGGGTGGGTACCGCGGGTTTCTAGAGAGCAGGAGGAGGAGAGGCCATGTTGATCAATGAGATGAAAATGCACGACCAGGGAAAAGAATCAGCAATTCCAGCAGAGCAAAGGGGGGCCACAGGTCACAGCGGGGTCATCTCTGAATCACTCCAACGGTGCCCTCAAGCAGGCCAAACAGGCCCCTGAACGAGGAAACTAAAGGTGGACCTGAGTTCCTAGGAGCTAAGAGTCACCAGATAATGCCCACCAGCATAACCATGCATCCCTCCCAGGTCAAGGGAGCAGCCGGCACAGCTGCCTCCCAAGAGACCCTGAAAAGGATGCAGGACTCGCTGTCTGACTCCAGCTTTACCCACATAGCCAGGCTCAGAGAGCCATGTAAGAACAATCTAGTTCCCCACCACTCCTTCTTCCTCCCACTCCACCCCATCTAGAACCCAGTAAGGTCAGAAACAGAAAATTTGAGGGTCAGAGGGTACACAAAAGGACCAAGCCAATTATGCCACTTTCTCTGACAGCAAATGGTTGTCAACTACAAATCTTAATTGGAAGAAAGAGGGAGAAAAAGCCCTACCTTTGAATGAGGTTGAGTGTTGATTAATGCACTGAACTGGATACTTTTAATCTTTAAATTGAGCCTATGTTTTGTGACTTCTGTTCCCTAAGATCACTGCCGCTTGAATGCACCTTTTGTCTTTCACTTACTACTGAATCCCAGACTCCTAGAAGAGGGGCTGGCTCACAGGTGCGCTCATTAAACAGCTGCTGAATCAATAACTTGAAACGTGAAAAAAAAGTCATAAGGCCTGATGCCTTTTCAGAAAGGGAAAAAGCTTTCCAAGCTGAGTGCATTTTAAAGAGATGGTGAGAGACAAAAATAAAGATTTATTTCGATCATCTCCCACAAATTATATATTCAACACGTTGAGTACGTACCTAGAGGAAGAATTTACCAATGAGAACATGGTTTGGCCCTTCCTCTGAGCACAACCACAGCTGCCGTGGGAAACTGTGGAGGTGTCCATTTCAGTATGACGCTGGGGACAGAGCGCTCGGGTTCCGAGGCAGGATCCTAAAGCTGAAACGAAGGTGGGGGTTGCAGACCCTACATGACGCACAAGTCCTTAGGGCTCGCCCATCTCTAGAGTGAGATGAATGTCCTTACCACAGGCTGGCACCACTGGACCTCGCATTCATCAGCCTTCCCTGACTGCATCTGACTCCAGGCTCCGTAACTAATATTTGAGATCAAAAAGAGTTTCACTCAAGGGAAAGTTCCAGCTTAGTTGAGAACTGTATTTCTCACAATGATAAATTTGCACTGGTTCCCAGATCACATCTGTGTGAGTGTTTAGTTGGCATGATACCCTAGGTGCTGAAAACCACCTGAGTCTTCAAAGGGCTGACTCCAGCTGTGTCTCCCTGAGATTCACCCAGCTGTCCATCCCGACAGTCAACTCTATTTCTGCTCCCTACCTCTGATTCACTCCTTACCTCAACAAAAATATTGATAGGTTTTGGCCTTAACGATCCACTGAAACTGCTCTTCTTAAAGTAACAATAACTTAATGCCAAGTTCTGTAGACCCTGACGATGTGAAAAAAACTAAGCAGGTGTGGTCAGGAGATAGGAAGAAAAAAGTCAAAGAACAAGCAGTTTCAGAACCGTACAAACTACTCGGTATAAAATAAGACACAAGGATGTAATATACAGCATAGGGAATACAGCCAATATTTTATAATAACTTTAAATGGAGTGTAATCTATAAAAATATTGAATCACTATGTTATACACCTGAAACTAATATAATATTGTAAATCAACTACACTTCAATTAAAAAAAATTTTTTAGAAAAGAAGTGTTCATCAAGGCCAGCACGAGAGAACATTCCACTAAGATAAGGCCTGAGAGGCACCATCTGATCTGTCGACAAGCAAGTCCCTGGTTGCTCGTCCTCAGTGCTGGTGGGGGGGGGGGGGGGGGGGTAGTGGAAGCAGTGAGCACCAGGCCACAGCAGGTGACCATCAAAAACCAGCTGATTAACTGCAGAGGGCTAAAGAGTGAAGGGAAGTGAGAAAGGAAAAAAGTGAAGACATCAGTCAAGAAACTTGGTTGGGAAAAAGAAACAAAGAATCAGTCAATAGACAGAGGGGTTATGTTTCTATATTTTTAAGAACAGACTCCAAAGAAGGATCCAATTAAAAATACTTCACCTTGACTGAGTACTTATTACAGCAAAACTCTGGGAGCTTTACACACAAAGCACCCAATAAAATAAATAACATTATCTCCTCTCCACAGATAAGGAATCTGAAGTACTCTGGGGATCTCTGAGGAGCCCACAGGAAAAAGCAGCAGCTTTGACACGTGCCAGGCAAAGAAAGGAGGCAGGAGTGTCAGTAGGAAAGGCAGCAAAGAACGAGTTAAGAAAAGGCGGAGGGTGGCCTGCAGTTAGAAGGGGGCCTTGTCCTTCTAGACTGAAAACAGGAACCAAGTTCACATGGTTCCTCACTCATCCATCAAAAATCAGCTCAATCATCGCCTACATCAGGGAGTCTCCTCTGACCACTGCTGAAGTGTGGATACAAACAAGTTAGTGGAGGACGAGCCCAGGTGATGGCCCTTATGTTTAGGTTGGGTTAAGGGTGGGAACAGTCTTGACAGTGACAGGGGAAGAGCACAGGGAGACAACGGAATCCAAGAAATGTAACACGCAATCGTGCCGAGGACTCAGTTCCGACTGGACACCATACATTCACACGAGGCTGGGGTTTTGCCGGGTGAGAGAGCAGGACAGGAGTCCCAGGTCGCCAAGGGTCTTGATGGGAATGCAACTCGGGTAATTAACCATGGTCTCCAGACTGGATGTGGAAGATGCCAGAAATGGGCTGCAAACTGGAGACAAGGAGATCAAGGGCCTGGTGATCAGAGTCACCGTGAGAAAGTGTGGAGGAGCTGTAGGAGTCTGTTCACAGTGAAAGAGGGCAAATTAGAGTTGGGTGAAGACAGTTTTCTCCTGAAGAAACCCCACCTCTGCCTACTCTGCTGTCTCCTCTTTCTCCACCATGTCCAGCCCAGCTCCCTCTCCCTGGATGGCCCCTGGGCATCTCCAGCTGGACTTTACAGGTCCTCGGACATTAAACATCTTCCCCCCAAATGAGCTCCTCCCTCTCTACACTCCATACCTCAGTGAGCAGTAACACCACCGTCTACCCAGAGTCACCTGCAACTCCTTCTCTCCCCCAATCCAATGAGCTTTACTGACACAGCCTACCCGCCCACACATCTTTAGAATCCCTCTTTTCTATCCTGTCCATTCTCACTGCTACCACCTTCACTGGGGCCATCAAAATCTCCCACTGGACTGTGTTCTCTGGGCCCCTCCTGCTGGCCAACCTGTTGCCTTGACCTAAATCTGTCCATTAGAATCTCTACGCCACCCCCCCACCCCCCGATGTTTAAAAAATCCAAATTTCCGATGCCCACATTAGCTCCTCTGAATCTGACTCTCTGGGGATGGGACCCAGGAATCTGGACATTCAGAAAGCCCCACGGCTGCTCTTGTGCAGCCAGGACACTGTCAGGCAGCATGTGAAAAACACTGCGCCTATCCCCAACAGTAATCTCCTGCCTTGCCTCCCACAGCAACGTGAAGCCTTCCCAACCAGTGTCCTAGACCTTCACCTTCTTCTGCTTCCTGGACTCTGCCCTATCATCCAGTCCTGGCTGTGTTCCTGAAGAGCACCAGCCGTGGCCATGCCTCCTGTTCTCCCTCTTCACGTTCTGTCCCCAGCTCTAGACTAACCGGCCCTCTGAATGACGTCACTGCACACCTCTGTGCAGGAACTGCTCCCTTCAGCCGTAATCAACAGCCCCCTAATTCATCACCCCCTTCCCTTTCACCAGGCTCTGCCCAGGCTCTGTCCCTCCTAGAGGCCCTCTCCCCACTGGCATGCCTGACAAACTCTTACTCATCCCTCAAAAATCAGCTGAAATACCGCCCACACTGGAAGTCTTAGTGCCTCTCCCCTCCCCTGCCATAAATCTGCAGCACCCAGTACAGAAGTGGTTTCATTTCTTTTTAAAAATTTTTCCACACTAGACACTGAACTCCTTGAGGGTGGGACCTATACCTGGAATACATTAGACATGCCATTAATGTTGGTTGAGGCCATTGTTACAGAGTGAATAAACTGTGAAGTGAATAAGTCAGGGGAACACTTACTAATACATGTAAGAAATGCTACATCTATTACTCAACACATAGTTGAGTGGCAGCATGCGTCTCTAAGCAAGGATCTAAAATAAAGCATGAACAAAATTCCTATGCACTTTTATCCAGTCATGATTACCTGACAGGGTGGACAGCCATCCAGTTTCAAAGACATGGTCGAAAATACCCTTCCCTTGATTTAGTGCCCTGGTAGCACCAGCTTTCTTCAATACCTTGAAAACGCCCTGCTGTGCCTGTTTGAGAGTCTTTGTTGCTCTCTTTCTGCAAGATGCACCAGTCAACAAAAACTGACACATGGGCTCCTTCACACCATTTGGGTCAGCTTCCCAAACATCCTCCCTGACACACCTGCCAAAGCGGCGTGCCTAGCATCCTTCTAGCATCCTGCTAAAGTTCTCCACAACCGCAGTCTACGCCACTACCCTTGGATTTTCCTCATGACACTTTGACTATGTGAAAACACATAAGTTACTTATTGGATGTTGGTCTCCTTCATCCTGTGTACCACGTTATCCTCCGTACACAAACAGTCTGTGGCTTATGTGGGTCAACAAACACTTGTTGAATAAATAAATGAATGTGAGAGAGAGAGGAAAGCAAGTGTAACACGAAAACATTATCATTTACTAGTCACAGATGTGGGAAGTAAGCAAATGGCCGGGACTTTTCCCTTAAAAAGAGAACTGCATCCCTGGGGGCAGTACTAGGCAGATTATTCATCCTCAGGACACTTACCAAAGGGCCACACGACTTATCTAAAGGAAATCACTTCCCTCTCAGTGGGAAGCCTTGCAAAGAAATATTTCAAAGCAAAAAAAATTTCCCAACCAGACTTGCCAAAAGACCAGTCCTGGAAAAACAGTGCCTAAACACCACTGTAAGCTCTGCAAACACTGGGACCAAGACTTGCAATCCCAGCCCCTAGCAGTTTCTATCCCACGAGAGATGTTCAAAATGTTTCTTAAATGAGCATATGCGACATGGACTTCTGAAGAATGGCCATTCCATCAACTCTTATGCTGTGGATACATTTATTTTAGAAAAAGGACAAGCCAGCTGAGGAGGAACCTTTGGCCTGGGCAGCAGTTTGGCTCCCAGAAGTCAATACTCATCAACCATGTGCCAAACATAATCACGCATTACCTTCCCCAAAGTCACCTTATATCATATTTGGATACACTTTGTCAACTTAATGGCTAATACAGCACAGTGACCAATTACAGATTCTGCTTGCTGTTTTAATTTTTTAATGTGTTTTGGTCAGCAAGGAAGGCTAGCTCAAAATGAAAGAAAACAGATAAAAGTGAAGAATTCTACCATTAATTTCATATTCACCATTGTAAGGCTCACAGTATGATCCCAGGAAAATCACACCACCTTCCTGACTGTCAGCTTCAACGGTCATGATGTTCTTTCTCCAAAGGGTAGTTTCGGGAAGATGAATTACCCAGTAGTTTTAACGTACGCTGAGGCCACCGCTTGAAAGATGCCATAAATCAAATTAATTATGAAACACGGGAAATCACAAATACTAAACCCACTTCAAAACCTGAGAAGTGAGGAAGATTTATAATTATGCCTGTCGCCCTGATACTAACTTACTCCCAGACTAAGATATGTATTCCCAGAAAGATTCCTAACATTCACGACAGACCGTTAATATCTGGAAATTTCAGCTGCCTCTGTACTCGGTAAGATTAACTTCAATGAGCAGAGATGTGAAGCATTAACAGTAATAAGCAACTGCAAAAATTACAGCTGTTCGAACACTTCACTGTTGCCTTATCAGTGCCTAATCTCAGTGCTGTTTAGTTAACATACAGTTCACCTCACCAAAAGTCAATTGAGCCATGTCAGTGAGTAAAAGAAAGTTCTTTAAAAGGCTTTATATATTTCTCTGCCCTCTACCTGCTGACACTCCAGTAAAATATAGCAACATCCAGCAGCAATGTCCCTGCTTGCGTGCCAAACTACTTCCAAACTTCCTTCCACTTTCAAGTACTGTAATCAGTTTCTGTTCGTCTAAAAACTCCTAAGGGAGACTGAGGGGGGAAAAATTAAGTAAAACTAAGGGTCAGCTTCTGAAGCAGAGGCTGTAATTTGCATCGGGGCGGGGAGCCAGTTCGGTCCCTCTGTAGCCTGAATGAATGGTACAAGGTGACTGGGAAGGGAGCAGGCTTCCAGCGTCGCCTCCACCGCCTCTTCTTTGCACCTGGCACACGCGCCGCTGAGGGCGAGGGGCGGGGCCAGAACAGCAGGGCAACCCGACCCGACCCTAGCTGCCCAGCCCACCTGTAGCAGCCCCGGGAGCACCTGAGTGTCACACCTGGGGCTCACAGGTAGGGGGCTGGGGGCGGGACCCTCCAGGCTGAGATGGGGACGGTGACCGCTGCCCCACCAGGAGCAGGAACTGCCGAGGTTCTGGCACGGGGATGGAAGATCGGCCCCAAACCTCCTGCAACCCCGAGAGTCCCCGCTGCCCCCAGCCTCCTCAAGGAGGTACCCAGGGTGGCGTGTAGAGGACAGCCAGGATGGCGGCGGCAGGTACTCACAAAGCCCACTGGAGCCGGTGCTGGTGAACATGGTCCCGCCGGACCCAGAGCCCCCGCGGGGGACGGGGGAGGGGAAGCGGAGGTGGAGAGAACCCGGCGACCGCGCAGGCGCACTCCGGGCGGGGCGACGAATCCGGCAACTCGACTCCACTACAGGGGCCGCCTGCGAATAGCGCATGCGCGGCTCGCCCGTTTCCCCCCGCCCCCCTCTTCCTGCAAGGGAAGGGAAGTGCGTCCGAAGCGAAAGGGGTCCGCCTCCACGGGTTTTTCCGACGGCCTCCAGAGCGTTGGAAAAGGGGTGGGATGGCTTGAGAGGAGCGGGTGTGACTCCCGGGAGCCGCACAAGAGTGCTTTAGTGCCGCCCCTCGCCCCGTGGAGCCACCAAAACAGCGGATTCCTCTGGAATACCGGCGCGGGGACGTTCCTCGCGACCTCTAACCTCTCCCCGGACGGGACGCCCGGCGCGTTCCACGCATGCTCAGTCCTTCTCGGCCGTCCCGGGAGCTGGCTCCCCGGCTGACTGTTGACGGAACTGTCTCGAGTTCCGATGCCCAGCCCAGTGCGAGAGCAGGTCCTCGGATGGGAGGGCAGCCGGAGCTGGAAGGCCCTCCCTGTCGCGGGGAGCGGGACGGTCCAGCTATCCCCGCTTTTTCCTAAGTCGGTCCCGTGCGAAATCCCCACAGAAAGCGTCGAGTGCCGTGGTCCCTGGCCCCTAACCCCTCCCCGCCTCGGTGGCCCGTGTCCAGGTGTCCCAGGCGGGTGAGTCTGTGGCGGAGCGACCCTGCTCCCCACACTTCTGCCCTGGAGTCCTTCTGGATCCATGCCATTAAATTTTTTTTTTCCCTTACAAAATTTTTACCCCTTGCTAAAGCAAAGTCGCAGCTTTTTTTAAAGTGATTTTGAGCTTGAAAACTTTAATATTATGCAGCCATTAAAGGATACATACAGGGAAATTGACCAACTAGGAGGCAGAATGAAAAGGACAGGCTACAGAACTGTACAGTGTATTTTAAAAAAGAGGCTTTTCAAGTGCTTGTAAGGATCAGGCAGTGTGCTAACTCTGAAATTTGTAGATTAATAAAACAGTCTCCACCCTTAAGAAGAGGTGACAGTGGGCCACATATATTTATAGAAGACAAAAGTATAAAGTGACTTATTTTCTTTAGGCTTTTATTTATTTGTGAAGCTTGTTCACAGTCTTGAAATACGTTTTATGTTTAACTTCAGATTCATTCAATTCAGTTATTTTGCCATAAAATGATACTCTCAAGGTCCTTTTTGTCTGCAGAAGTTGTCGGCTATAGCCAACATGGGACAGCGGTTCTCACAGCAGATGTGGGGACCCCCCACCCACCCTTTAGTGGGTACAAAAGGCCAAAACTATCTTTACAATGATACAAAGACGTTAGTGTCATTTTTACTCAATCACTGAGGAGTATACAGTGGAGTTTTCTATTATACGGTCAGAACGGTGGTATAACTTAATGAGCCAGTATTTTCCACTTGACCAATAAGATGACCAATGAAGTTACAAAATCATGCATGGGTAAAAGATCAATTCAAACTGGAAGATAAACCAATAAATTTTAGGATTAACAGTACAAAAGATAGGGTTTCAGATTTCTCATTGCAACTAGTCTTTAAGAAACTACCATTTGTTAAGCTGTGGTGTCATCAAAAAAGAATATCCGTCTTGTCTGAAATGACTATTAAAATGCTTCCGTTTCCAACTTCATATATGTGTGAGGGCAGATTGTCTTCATATACTCCAGCCAAAACTATGAATCGCAACAAACAAAGCAGAAACAGATAGGAGGATCCAGCTGTCTTCTGTTAACCCAGATGTTAGACATTTGCAAAAATGCTAAATATAATGCTGTTCTTCATAATTTTTTGCTTGGGAAAGTACAGTAATTTTTCACAAGAATTTGTTAGTTATGTTAACATGTGACGGGTATACTCTTGTTATTTTTAAATGAATTTCAAATATTTAAACAATTTTCTCAGCTTCTTAGGTAATGTCTAATATGGTAAATACCAATAGATGTAAACCCATGTTAACAAAAGCTCTTGCAGCTCTCAATTATTTTTAAGTGTTAAAGGGATTCCAAGACCAAAAGTTTTGAGAACTACTGAATTAGTGGACAAAGCACTCTGAAGTTTAAAAAAACAAAGACAAATATAAACCCTTCACTTATTTATGTTCAGGTCTGCAAACATTCTTAGTTAAATGCATGATAACTCAGTGTGGTTTGCAGAGCTTGCTTGTTTTCAACAATCCATCCCCTGCGTGTACATGTGCTTTGCATTCTGAGGGCCCATAAGTGTTGACTAATAGAAGGCTATAAGTTTGCCTTCCAAGAAGCAAGTGTTGTCCTCAGACAGGCAGCATTGGTATCACCTGGGGTCTTGTTTGCACTAGAGAGTGTCAGGCCATACCCTAGACCTATTAAAGCAGCATTTGACAATACTCCCAGCTGATGATATGCACACAGAAGTCTGAGAAGCAGTGATGCTCAACAGGGGCCAATTTTAGCCTCCCAGGGGCTCTTGCCAATGTTGGAAGACAATTTTGATGTGAGAATTGGGGGAAGGGGGCTGCTACTGGCATCTAATGGGCACAGGCCAGGGATGCTGTTCACCATCCTACAATACACAGGGCAGCCTCCAACAATAAAGAGTTCTCCTCCCCAAGATGTCAGTAGTCCAGGTTGAGAAACCCTACACTAGTGTAATTCATCCAACCTTTATCACATAGTCCCAGATCTCTTCCTGTATATCATTTCTGTTGTCCATGCGTATATTTCTACTTTGTCTCTGCTCTGAATTGTATTGTGGAGAACTAATTTTGTGAGTTACTAAGAATCATCGTTTGCCTCACTATGTCTTGTCGAATCTGCTTTCTACATTGGGGTAATAGTGATACACTTGAGAGAGTGAGCCTCCTCCTTAGTAGGGAATGTGTCATACAAAATGTTGTATCCTACTCATTTTGAGTCTCTTGGTGTGAAGGCATTGTCTTCCTTTAATGAAATAAAATGCAACATCTCCTAGGTTTTAGCATCAGAAAGAAAATCTCCAGGTGAGCGCTGGGGGAAGGTTGCTGACCAAAATCCCTGACAAGCCCCTTTTCCCGTATACTTCACCCTGCCTTTGGCATAGTATTCCTTAAAATAGCAGAGATAAACTGGAGTTTTTCCTAAAGATGACTAAGTAGCAGAGGGGGCCAACCACAGCAACAAAAATAAGAATGACAGCTGCCGTGCCTTAAGCTTATTAGGCCATAACCTCTCCAACTTTCTGGCTTAGGAGCCCCTTTCCAAATTCCCAGGGATTCTAGTCAGCAACTTTTTTGGAGGAATCAGTAGATAATGACTGGGGTTAATGATTGCTACTTGTATAAAGCAGGCTTCATACTGCCTCAAATGCACTTTTAGCATATAGTATCATAAAAATCAATATTCATGAGAAAATAGGTCTAGATACTTTTAAAAGAGTAGTTACATCTTTTTAATGGTTTGATAATATTCATAATAGGTGTTTACTGAGCAGGGAGCATTTTGGTAGTATGTAAGGGTATTTTTGGTTGTCACCATGAATTGGGAGATACTGCATGGGGTCCAGTGATGCCAGACAAAATCTTCTTACAAAAAAACCAATTGTTTTCTTTGCTAACCAACTTTTGACTCTTCCATCTCACGTTTCTTATGTAGGTAAAAGCTCGTTTGTATTTATTTGAGTCTAGAACCAACTCCAATTCACATTTAAACGTGTATGCTGTGCAGAGTTTTAATTCATGGTGAATTTTCCAGGAATGCCACTGTTATATTGTTTTGGTTGATATTTGGAACTTAACCAGGAGTTGTTTACCAATTCAAAAACCACACCACGTACAGCAACTCTGCTCATTGCATCAGTTACCGGTATCAGTTTACATTTATGGCATTCTTAGTGCTTCTGTATCTTTCACAAAGATGTACAAATTTAGCTCTTGTTTTAAAAATGCTCTTAAGTATTAAAAAAAAGGCATTGAGAATTCTCAGTTGAATATTTGAAAGTGTCCATGCTGGCAACATAGTCTTTTTCTAATTCATCTAGATGAACCCATCAAGACTAAGTGAATGTTTTATAAAGAGAGACACAGAGTCGGCAAAGGTAGAAATTTTAGAGATTTAAGGAAAGTTTGAAAATCATAGTATTGTCCTTGAAATATTTTTTCAATCTAATCTGAAGGATATAAGGCACCATTTCTTACAGAATAGCACGAATGATAGTGTGGAAATCCAAACAATATAAGGGTAAAATTAATTGTAACAGCTGTATAAGAAATTATTATTATGAGAGTAAGAAATTTCAATGTTTTCTTCTCCTCTGTTAATAGGGCCATAATATTGTATTAGGAGAATCTATGAGAAATCTAAAGAAGTAGAAAATGGGCTCTGAAATGACCTACAGTCAAAAGAATGTTTGTTGCAAGCGAGTTGCAAGCAACCTCTATGATAATGAAGCTTTACTGACAAATGCAAGATTCATGGGAATAAATTCATTGGGCAGAAAATTTATTTCCATATGTATGGACGTTGGATCCTAAGAGTTGTGAAAATTTGAAATTCTTAAACATGTTTTCGCAGGAAAACCTTTTTCCTTTTCCGGTGTCATTGGGCAGCAGATGCAGCTACAGCTGGAGTCTGCCAGGAACGTGGGATTGTAAACAGCTCAAAAGCAGCAACAGCCACATTGGCAGGTCACTGAGCTACTCATTGGCAACCTCAGTCCCGAAAAATATTAGTGAAAGGCCCACAAGGCAGTGAATGCTATCACTGCTATTGATAACATTTTAATAATGCCTTGAGTAAAAGATTATTTTGTAAACTTTGCAATGACTGTGAAAAGGCGTTTGACTGTCTTACCCTACATATAGAAATAAGATGATGCCAGAGAAAATTGTTTTAAAATATTTTATTTATTCTTTAATACTAACATGCAATTTTTTGTTTGAATCAATAAAAATTAAATAGTGGCGTCGAAGTATTCTGAAGCGATTTGACATATATTGCATATGTACGAGAAATGTTAAATGAAGTCCTTAAACTGCAAGTGAGAGTGATATTATTAAAGAGGAAGGAGTTAACACGAGATTTTTCCACACACATCATTTTTATATTTATTTATGTATTTTTAATTTTATTTATTTATTTATTATTTTCGGGGGGGTACACCAAGTTCAATCATCTGTTTTTATACACATATCCCCGTATTCCCTCCCTCCCTCGAGTCCCCCCCCCACCCTCCCTCGAGTCCCCCCCACCCTCCCCATTCCAGTCCTCTAAGGCATCTTCCATCCTTGAGTTGAACTCCCTTTGTTATACAACAACTTCCCACTGGCTATCTATTTTACAGTTGGTAGTATATATATGTCTGTGCTACTCTCTCGCTTCATCTCAGCTTCCCCTTCACCCCCCGCCCCCTCCCAAACCTCAAGTTCTCCAGTCCATTCTCTGCATCTGCGTCCTTGTTCTTGTCACTGAGTTCATCAGTACCATTTTTAGATTCCGTATATGAGTTAGCATACAATATTTGTCTTTCTCTTTCTGACTTACTTCACTCTGTATGACAGACTCTAGGTCTATCCACCTCATTACATATAGCTCCATCTCATCCCTTTTTATAGCTGAGTAGTATTCCATTGTATATATATGCCATATCTTCTTTATCCATTCATTTGTTGATGGGCATTTCGGTTGCTTCCATGTCCTGGCTATTGTAAATAGTGCTGCAATAAACATTATGGTACATGTTTCTTTTGGGATTATGGTTTTCTTTGGGTATATGCCCAGAAGTGGGATTACTGGATCATATGGTAGTTCTATTTGTAGTTTTTTAAGGAACCTTCAAATTGTTTTCCATAGTGGCTGTACCAATTTACATTCCCACCAACAGTGCAGGAGAGTTCCCTTTTCTCCACACCCTCTGCAACATTTGTTGTTTCCAGATTTTGTGATGATGGCCATTCTGATCGGTGTGAGGTGATGATACCTCATTGTGGCTTTGACTTGCATTTCTCTGATGATTAGTGATGCCACACACATCATTTTAAGAGACGCTTTCTTGCCCAGAATTTTCCCAGTTGCATCATCTGTTGCAGATAAGACTAGGTCTAAGATGTTGGTTGGGGATTATATTGCTAATTGTGATACTGTTTAAAATAATGAGTAGATCTAAAGATCAGTATGGATCTATAGTATCAGATTTGGTGATTAATCCACTGGAAAATGGTGTAAGATATTAGCCAGTGTTTGCAGAAAATGTTAATTGATCTAAAACATGATTTGACATAAATTATTTGGATTCAACTAAGACTTCCTTCCATTTGTCCTTCTTTAACATGGGAGCTACATTATTTATTATAGTATTTCCAGCAGCATATTTAGGTGAAGAGTTTCAGGACAGTGGAACAATTCTGGCAAAAGCAACAAAATGTAACAAAACATTTGAGATTTCTTTTAACAGAATTAGAACAGCGTTAAATTTCGTCAAACAAAATTTTCAAAATATTTCAAATTATTACCATCTTTTTTAGTTTGGGTCTCCCCAAAAGCAGACTCTGAGGCAAAGTTTCCCATTCTGTTTCAAGTTTGTCTGGCAGTGGTCTTAAGAAAGGCCTCTGGGAGAGTGGGAAGGGAAGGATGGACTCCGATGGAGGTGAATTATCAAACAAATTAGCACTGTGGTCCACTCAGCCAGTGCCCCAGAGTCATGCCGCCAGAAGGGCAGGCAGCTGGGGTATTTATCCACTGACTTGCATCAGTCACTAAGGGCTACCGCCACACGGTGCCGTTCCCCAGCACTGCCAGCCCCCCACGTGAGTAGGCAGAGGCTCTGGTGGCAGAGCAGGAGCTGCGGTTAGGAAGTATGCCCTCACGAGCTTAAGACTCAGGACGGGGCACTGACACTACTGCACCATCCTGTCTCTGGTTTTCTTGTTTGTGTAGCACAATGGTAAGAAAGCTGTGCTGAGAGAATTCCATATGGAAATCAGGGTGTGGGGTTTTTTTATGGAAGTGATGGGTCGACTTGCTTTTTTAACCCCAGTCTTCCTCCACTACCCACCTTAGAAGTCCACATCATTTCTCTAGAGTTTCTCTTTCCTCTTTCCTTTTTCGTTTTCTTTCTTCCTTCCTTCCTTCCTTTCTTTCTTTTTCTTTCTTTCTTTCTTTTTCTTTCTTTCTTTCTTTCTTTTCTTTCTTTCTTTCTTTCTTTCTTTCTTTCTTTCTTTCTTTCTTTCTTTTTCTTTCTCTCTCTCTCTCTCCCCCTCCCTTCCTGCCTTCCTTTTCTCTTTTTCTCTTTCTTTTTCTTTCTTCCTTTTCCTCTCCCTTTCTCCTTTCCTTCCTTCCTTCCTTCCTCTCTTCCTCTTCCTTCCTTCCTCTCTTTCTCTCCTTCCCTCCCTTCCTTCCTTCCTCTTTCTCTCCCTCCCTCCCTTCCTTCTTTCTTCCTTCCTTCCTTTTTCGTCTCTGTTTTCTATCACATAGCAAAAGATGTGGTCTCCAGGGTCTGAGTTCTAGAGATGGAACATGTGCCCTAACATGTGGTGGGATTTCAAAATGGAAATCAATTTTCTATGAAACGTCATCACCACCCCTCAAAACGCAGGGAAGTGTTTTAAAGCAACTCATATGGAGTCTGATTGTGAGACAATCAAACTTCCTCATCTTCATCACCCTAACCATCTGCTCTTTCTTGGAGGCTAAGCGAAAGTTACTTCTCTTTCTCATGTCATATACAAACATGTCTGGTCTGTTGGTACCGCACATGTACCTTCTTATCCTCTATTAGTTATTATTCTGCTGTGCATTCATTTTTCTATACCTCCTGTGTGGCATCACTTCTGGTCTTCTCTTATATACAAACTAATATATTTACAGGTGAATGCAAGCGTTATGTCTTCTAGTGTAGTCATGTCGAAACACCCACAGATCAAACTATGTATTGTTTTCTCATGCATTTCTTTCCTTCGTTTCATTACATCAAAATAAGGGTGTTGTATTGATTATTAAAATTATGTACATAAAACAAACCAATGTATATAACAAGACAAAAGCAGACTCACAGATATAGAAAACAAACTTGGTTGCCTTTGGGGAAAGAGAATTGGGGAGGGGCAAGATGGGAGTATTGGATTAAGAAACAAACTATCATGTATAAATTAAATAAGCATTGAGGATATAATGTATAGCACAGGGAAATATAGACATTTTTGTAATAACTTTAAATGAAATTAATCTATGAAAGTATTGAATAAAATTATGTATAGCATATTTTTCTTGAGCTTCATTTAGGATATTAAAGACAATTACAGAATATTTGTTATAAAAGGGAGAGTTGGGTCTCCTAGGATTAAGAACCTTTATATGTATATAATTTATGTCATGCATACATTTGACAAATTATAATTGGGTTCTGGATGACCTAATGTGAGTAAAGATAATGCAGTCTTTGTGGTACATGTTTCTTTTTGGATTATGGTTTTCTCGGGGTATATGCCCAGTAGTGAGATTGCTGGATCATATGGTAGTTCTATTTTTAGTTTTTTAAGCAACCTCCAAACTGTTTTCCTTAGTGGCTGCACCAATTTACATTCCTACCACCAGTGCAGGAGAGTTCCCTTTTCTCCGCACCCTCTCCAGCATTTATTGTCTCTAGATTTTTTGATGATGGCCATTCTGACCGGTGTGAGGTGATACCTCATTGTGGCTTTGACTTGCATTTCTCTAATGATTAGTGATGTTGAGCATCTTTTCATGTATTTGTTAGCCATCTGCATGTCTTCTTTGGAGAAATGTCTATTTAGGTCTTCTGGCCATTTGTGGATTAGGTTATTTGCTTTTTTGATATTGAGGTGCATGAGCTGCTTGTATATTTTGGAGATTAATCCTTTGTTAGTTGCTTCATTGGCAAATATTTTCTCCCATTCTGAGGGGTGTCTTGTCTTGTTTATGGTTTCTTTTGCTGTGCAAAAGCTTTTAAGTTTCATTAATAACCAGGACATGGAAGCAAACTAAATGCCTATCAACAGATGGATAAAGAAGATGTGGCACATATATACAATGCAATATTACTCAGCCATAAAAAGGAATGAACTTGAATTATTTGTAGTGTGGTGAATGGACCTAGAGTCTGTCGTACAGAGCAAAGTAAGCCAGAAAGAGAAAAACAAATACCGTATGCTAACTCATATATATGGAATCTAAAAAATGGTACTGATGAACCCAGTGACAAGGCAAGAATAAAGATGCAGATGTAGAGAACGGACTTGAGGACATGGGGTGGGGGCTGAAGGGGAAGCTGGGACAAAGAGAGAGAGTAGTATTGAAATATATACACTACCAAATGTAAAATAGGTAGCTAGTGGGAAGCTGCTGCATAACACAGGGAGATCAACTCATCAACTCGATAATTGCTGATGACTTAGAGGAGTGGGATAGGTAGGGTGGGAAGGAGTCGCGGGAGGAAGGGGATATAGGGATATATTTATAAATACAGAAGATTCACTTTGTTCTACAGCAGAAGCTGGCACAGCAGTGTAAAGCAATTATACTCCAATAAAGAGCTTTAAAAAAAAAAGATAATGCAGTCTTAGGTCATCTTCAAAATTATATATCAGATGTATAAGACATTTTCTTATGTTTTGTTTTTAGGTATATGACTCATAAATAGGAGACTTAGAAGCTTTTAATTATCTTAATATGACCATACATATTCTGTAACACTAGTCATTGGGTAGAATATTGATAATTATAAGTTATAATTATATTGTTCACAAATAGGATTATTCTATTCCTTATCCATTTGTCTTCTCTGAGGGTAATTTTGATCAAGTGGATGGGGTCTTACTCTTTGTACAGTGCATTAATAAAAGTGGAAGAGATTTCTAGCTTTCCATTGCAGGGTTGTCAGTACTACACCTTCATTCCCTAGCCCATCCTTGTTGTTTAAACACATTGAATACTCCTCATTCGAAAGGGATATTGGGGACTTCCCTGGTGGCGCAATGGTTAAGAATCCGCCTGCCACATGAAAAGCTGCGCAACCTCACTAATTATTAGAGAAATGCAAATCAAAACTACAATGAGGTATCACCTCACACCGATTAGATTGGGCATCATCAGAAAATCTAGGAACAATAAATGCTGGAGAGGGTGTGGAGAAAAGGGAACTCGAACTTTTGGTGGAAATGTAAATTGATACAGCCACTATGGAGAACAGTGTGGAGGTTCCTTGAAAAACTAAAAATAGAGTTACCATATGACCCAGCAATCCCACTCCTGGGCATATACCCAGAGAAAACCATAATGCAAAAAGACACACGCACTCCAATGTTCATTGCAGCACTATTTACAATAGCCAGGACATGGAAGCAACCTAAATGTCCATCAACAGATGAATGGATAAAGAAGATGTGGTACATACATACAATGGAATACTACTCAGCTGTAAAAAGGAACGAAATTAAGACATTTGTAGTCATGAATGGACATAGAGACTATCACACAGAGTGAAGTGAGTCAGAAAGAGAAAAATAAATATCGTATATTAACACATATATGCGGAATATAGAAAAATGGTGCAAATCAACCAGTTTGCAAAGCAGAAATAGAGACCCAGATGCAGAGAACAAATATGTGGACACCAAGTGGGGAAAGTGGGGGGTGTTGGGGTGGGATGAATTGGGAGATTGGGATTGCCATACATACAATACTAATAAGAAAAAAAAATCAAATTGTATGCTTTAAATATATGCAGTTTATTGTATGTCAGTTGTATCTCAATAAAAGTTCTTAAAGAAAAAAAAAAAAGAATCCGCCTGCCAATGCAAGGGACATGGGTTCCATCCCTGGTCCAGGAAGATCCTACATGCCACGGAGCAACTAAGCCTGTGCGCCACAACTACTGAGCCTGTGCTCTAGAGCCCATGAGCCACAACTGCTGAGCCCATGTGCTGCAACTACTGAAGCCCGAGCACCTAGAGCCCTTGCTCTGCAACAAGAGAAGCCACCACAATGAGAAGCCTGCACACCACAACGAAGAGTAGCCCCTGTTTGCCACAACTGGAGAAAGCCTGCAGCCATGAAGACCCAAAGCAGCCAAAAGTAAATAAAAATAAATAAATAAATAATTCTTAAAAGGGGGGAGGGGGAGGAACATTGGATATAATGTTATTAGTTTGTGTTCTCCCAAAAGCCAACCTTGAGACAAGAATTTGGGTGCAGCTCCCACCTCTCTATTTGAGAGGTGACCCTAGGAAGCATGATGAGGAATTAGGAAAGTGAGATAAGGAAGAGGGTGGTCAATAATGAGTTGGTTACAACTCTGTTGCAAGTCCTACTAGAGACCTTCTAAGCGACTGAGCAGAACACACCTCAAAACCGTCTTACCAACCGGCAAGGACGCTGGGCTATTTCACACTAACTCCCTTTCTCATTGGATGAGGTTTTCTCCTGGGGGTTATAAACCCCCCTGCACTTTCAGCCATGCTTCTGCATCCAGAGAAAGCCCACAGGCAGAGAGACACAGGTACTTTCCTGACAGTTGTCCACTGAAGCACTAGGTGACCTTCAGGGTGGGCAAAGAGGATATGGTTGGAACATCAGCAGCATCTGCTAAAAGTGGAAAGAAGGAAGTGAGGCCAAATGACCAATTCCCCTTATCCTCTTACCCCAGGCCCCAGGGCAGGACATTTTTATGGGGCCAGCATTTTCCTCCCTTAGATGGATATGCTGGGGATTGATGCCACATAAGCAAGTCCTCTTGGACTGTGATGTGGCTGCCCTAGATCCTTGCCAGGGTGCAAGCTGGATTTCAGGGCATCATCAAAGCGAGACACACATACCATACATCCTAATCTCATCTCCTGCCCAGGGTATGTCCTCTTACGAAACTGCCCAGCCGCCTCCTGTCCATCCAAGCAAAGCCAGTGCCTAAGATCTACTTCCACCAGGGTTGTATCAACAGAAGTGGGAGCTTATCTCTCTCTGGCTTACTCAGAGATGTGAGGGTCATTACTTGCTCAGATGTTTAATTTTGCTGTGTATCTCATGGCCAGGTCATGCTGACTATTAATAGCACATTGATTTGATGTGTTCAACATAATTTTCTAAAACAAGACATATTCGTTTAATCTTTTATTTCTTCTTTTCCCAAGCTGAGATAATCATAACAATTTGTAGGAAACTCCACCTCACTCATTTCCATTATTAGTAGTAATATTTATCGTTAGAAATCCATAGAAATGCAATAGAAATATGCATACACGGAAGAGTATTGTTACCATAGTAGCTGGTGGAAAAAAAAAAAAAAAAGAGCACATGGCAATATTTCCTAAATTTCAGAAAATAAGCTGGAGATACAAAGTAAAGTACAGTAAAACCTTGGATTGCGAGTAACTTGTTCTGTGAGTGTTCCGCGAGACAAGCAAACATTCCTAATAAATTTTAACTTGGTAAATGAGCGATGTCTTGCACTACAAGTAGTAGGTGATGCTGAACGTCACATGATCACAACTGAGCCAATGGAGCTGACCACCAATGAACTGATGGATCTGCATCGCAAGCAACAGCTAGAGGTTATGGAGGAGATCTCGTCTGCAGAGGAGGAGGAGAAAAAGGCGGAGGAATCCCTCACTTCAAATGAGATTAGGGAGATGTATAACGTGTGGGAAACAGTGCAAAATTTTGTAGAAAAGCACCACCCAAATAAGGCTGTAGCACTGCGAGCGATGCATCTGTTTAATGACAATGCAATGTCACATTTCCACGAAATCCTCAAAAGGAGGCAAAAGCAAGTGTCATTGGATAGGTTCCTTGTTAAAGTTGCACGAAAAGGAAAAGATTCCATTGAGCCAACAGATAGCAGTGATTCTGTTAAGTGATAGTGAAAGTCGTCCTACACAATAACCCTCCTCTCTTTTGTCTCCCTCACACCAGCCACACAGGTTTTAAAAGGTAAGTGCAGGTTAATTTGTTTATTTTTCTTTATATTTTGTATTTTCTTTATTATTTTGTATTATATTACTGTATTATAATCATTTTTATATGCATATTTTTGGGTTGTGGAACGATTCATCTGCGTTTCCATTATTTCTTATGGGGAAATTCGCTTTGATATACAAGCATGTTTCTGGAACGAACTATGCTCGCAAACCAAGGTTTTACTGTACTGAAGACTGACTGACCACCATTTGCCACTTAACTTTGCTTGTTGATTTTAGCTTTTCTATTTTTAATATGGAAAACTAAACTCAGGACTCTCTTTTACCTACATCTTCAGTTCGCTCCCTGTTGTGAGTTGAATTGTGTACCCCCCCAAAAAAGTATGTTGAAGTCCTAACCCCCAGTACCTGAGAATGTGTCCTTATCTGCACAAAGGGTAATTGCAGATGTAATTAGTTAAGGTGATGTCATAATGGAGTAGGTGGGACCAAAGTCCAACATGACTGATGTCTTTACAAGAAAATGTCCCAGACAGACACAGGGACGATGCCATGTGACCACCGAGGCAGAGACTGAAGTGCTGTATCTCTAAGCCAAGGAACACCTGGAATTTCTAGGAAAACATCAGAAAATGGGAAAAGCAGGGATGAATTCTCCCCTACAGGTTTCAGGGAGAGCACAGTCTCCAGAACTGTGAGATAATAAATTTATGTTGTTTTAAGCCATCTAGGTTGTGTGCTTTTTATGGCAGTACTAGGCAACAGTCATCTCTTTAATTCATATATATATACACTATATATATATATTTTTTGTTTTTGTTGTTTGTTTGTTTTGGCTGAGCTGTGCAGCATTTGGAATCTCAGTTTCCCAACCAAGGATTGAACCCGTACCCCCTGCATTGGAAGCACTGAGTCTTAACCACTGTCCACCAGGGATGTCCCCTGATTCATATTTTAATATTTCTTATTCCGTCTGCTAGTCATCTGTTACCCCTTTCCTCTTTCTTAATTTCCACCTAGGTAAAAAGCTGAGATTTTGCTCCATGCTCTTTCTAGCAACCCCCTTGTCCTGAAGGTGACAATATGTTTAATCTCGTATGCCATGTATCTGATGATAAGATCATGAACCCAAAATTGCACTGGTAAAATCTTTCTGGTAAAATCTTTAAAATCTAAAACTGCTTTAAGTTAAGGCTGTTGTTTTCTGATCTGACCAGCATCAAGAAATCACCAGTCACTCACTCACCTCTTCAGCACCTCTTCACCTGGCACCCACTCTTCCCACGGTCATGGCTCACCTTGACCTCCCTCTGCAGATGAACCTGTGGTCCAGTCATTAGGTCCAATTCTGATGTAGGGTTAGAGGAATTTGAGGGGTTCCAGTCCCCTGTTCTATGAGAGGGGCTGGGTTCCATGCCCTTGGGCATCGCAATCCTCTACCAAAGCAAGTGCACACTAAGCATGCCTATCTACCAAAGCAAGTGCACACTAAGCATGCCTACCTACCAAAGCAAGTGCACACTAAGCATGCTTATCAGGTAGCTGCCTATCTCCCCCACTCCACTGCAAGCAGGGCCTGCCTTTCATCTTTGCCTCCCCAAGGCTTGGCCCAGCTATTGGCACACAGTAGGGCTTCGATATGTTTACTTATTGAATGAGGTGAATGAGCCACACTTGCTGCTTCCCCCAATTCTACAGTTGGGTGGACTTCGGCTTTTCCTGAGATGCAGTGTCCATCTCATGCCCCAGTGAATGAGTCGTGCATGCCTCGTGCTCCCAGACTTCTCACTCTTATACTTTGCTGATCCCAGCTGTGACGGTGAATTTCACGTGTCAGCGTGGCTAGGCCACAGTACCCAGACATTTGGTCAAACACATCTGCAGTTGCTGTGAAGGTATTTTTTTAGATGAGATTAACATTTAAATCGGTAGACATTGAGTTAAGCAGATTACCCTTGCTATGGACTGAATGTTTTAGTCCCTCTGCCAAGTTCATATGTTGAAGCATTAATCCCCAATATGATGGGGTTTGGAAGTGGAGATTCTGGGAGGTAATTAGGTCATGAGGGTAGAGCTAGTGCCCCAGTAAGAAGAAATATGAGAGAAACGATCTCTCTACCCTGTGAGGACACAGCAAGAAGGTGTCAGTTTGTCAACAGAGGAGATGGACCTCACCAGAAGCCAAACTGGCAAACACCTTGATCTTGGACCTTTTAGCCTCCAGAACTGTGAGAAATGCATTTCTGTTGTTTAAGCCACCCAATCTATGGCATTTTTTTAATAGCAGCCCACGTAGACTAAGACAATCCTCCATGAGGGGCGGGGGCAGGGAGCTCATCTAATCAGTTGAAGGCCCTGAGAAAAAAGACTGACTTCCTCTAAAGAAGACGGAATTCTGCCAGCAGATGGCCTTCAGGCTCAAACTGCAGCAGCAACTCTTCCCAAGTCTCCAGACACAATCACGTAAGCCAATTGCTTATAATAAATCTCTCTCTTTGGCTCGATAGATAGATTAGATAGATAGATGATAGATAGATAGATAGATAGATAGATAGATAGATAGATAGATAGATGATAGATGATAGATAATCGATGTAGAGAGAGAGAAATGTATAGATGCAGAGAGATACAGTTATACATCCTACTGATTCCGTTTGTCTGCAGAACCCTGATTAATACACCATCCCACCCCCTTCCAAGGACCAGTGACCTTCCTGGGAATGCCAAGCTCATCGGCTCCCTTGCTGAGAGACGGTTCCTGTCTGCCGGCCTCTCTGAGTATGCTTGTGCTACCCACAAGCTCTGTGATCAGTGGACAGTCCCCACCCCATGTGCTCTGACAGGCACCCGCCGTTGCCAGCTGTACCCAAGACTGTCTGTGCAGCCTGTCTGACTAGACTTGCCCTTGGCCTTTCACAGAGTCACTCAGACCTGGGTCTCAGACAGCAGACTCCTGTATTCTTCATGGGTTTTTTGCTACTTTATGATGCTTTAACATCCTGGGGCTTGGAAAGACTGCTCCTCTCAGGGCTACTGATTCCCAGAGATGGTGAATAACTTGGCTGGTAGCATGCCTTTCATATGCAAACCAACCAGACCAAAGCCCTCACCCTCAGGCCCCTCCTGTATCTAACTCTCATACCCCAAACCAACTTTCCCCTGCCCTAATTACCCCAGGGCCAGGTACTACACAATTAGAGATCACCCCTATAGCTCAGAGCCCACCCAAAGTATTCAAACCATCCAATCCCAAAGTTGCTCAAATTTGCCTACCCTTCTCCCATTCCTCCCAGCAGAAACCACAGTAAAGACTCTGCACTGTGCTCTCTCCCCACTCCTTCTACCCCCTGACTGACCCTAGTACTTCCCCCTGTGGCCCTGTGTAGTGTGATGCGCTTCCTCCTCATGGCAATTGTAAGTAATAAACCTTTCTTCAAAGGCAGTTGTCTCCGTGGCTGTCACTGTACCATACCTGATTAAAACAAATCCCAGGTAGGTTTCGAGATAACCCCACCTCCCTCCCTCCTCTCCATCCCTCCATTCCGCCTCCTCCACCAGGTGTGGACGAAGGATTTCCAAAGTCATTGTAAGATAAATTTCATTCTAGGAGAGTCTCAGAAAGTCTACTGGTAGAACTGCATAAACAAGGGCATTTAACATTCTCCCTTATATTGTTTCAATGATAACATGTATGTTTAGAAACTGGGGTTGGTTAAAATGTTAACGTGAGGTGATTGTTCTGATTTGGCAAGTATTTATGTGCTTGTGCCTGCTGCGATTGGCATGTTTATTAATAAGGGAATTATTCAGCAATGAGTGCCCCACCAATGGCCAAAAAGATATGAAAGAATAAAGACCTGGGTTTTCTGAGCTAGCTAATAGCAGTCTGTCCTTGTGCACAGGCCAAGGAGGTTTCACATGTGCAAACATGCCCGGCAGGCAGACCGGGACTCGGGTGGATGCTGCATGCGGGAGCCTGACTCCAGGGAGGAAGGAGTGGTGGGATTCCGACACTGACCTTGATCATGCCTACCCACATATGCCCATCTGGCTGGGTGCCCTTTAATAAACCACTGCCTTTGTGCTCCTATCGTTCTCCGAACAAGAACATGCCCATTGTTGGTTATAACCCTCATCTCCGGTGTGGCTGCCCCTAATTTATTCCCTTGTGGTTGCTCAGTGTAATATCCTTAACCAAACCTGCTCCACCAGCCACCAGCTGACTAGGCATCTGATCCTTATTCATTTTTTTTGTTTGTTTGTTTTTTGGCCGCAACTCACGGCTTGTGATCTTAGTCCCCCAACTAGGGACTCTTTTTTCTTTTAATAAATTTATTTATTTTATTTAATTTTCATTTTTGGCTACATTGGATCTTCATTGCTGCATGTGGGCTTTCTCTAGTTGTGGAGAGCGAGGGCTACTCTTCGTTTTGGTGTGTAGGCTTATTGTGGTGGCTTCTCTTGTTGTGAAGCACAGGCTCTAGGCACACGGGCTTTAGTAGTTGCAGCACATGGGCTCAGTAGTTGTGGCACAGGGACTTAGTTACTCCGTGGCAAGCAGGATCTTCCCAGACCAGGGGTCGAACCTGTGTGCCCTGCATTGGCAGGCAGATGCTTAATCACTCCACCACCAGGGAAGCCCCTCTTATTCAATTTTTTTTTTAGGATTTTTTTTTTATGTGAACCATTTTTAAAATCTTTATTGAATTTGTTGCAGTATTTCTTCTGTTTCATGTTTTGCTTTTTTGGCCTCGAGGTATGTGAGATCTTAGCTCCCTGACCAGGGATCGAACCTGCACCTTCTGCATTGGGAGGCAAAGTCTTTAACCACTGGACCACCAGAGAAGTCCCTCTTATTAATTTTTGAAGTGAGTTTTTCAAATACCTTCATACTCCTCTTCTCCAGACTAAATATTTCTATAACTTTTTAACCCTTTGATCGTTTTTTTTAATTCCTTTCCAATTTTCCATATTATTCTTATACAGTGGAGTTTAAATGGTATACGAAACTCTACACATAAAATAGAGGCATAAAATATCATTGATCATGATATATTTGTGATGATATCTGACAAGGTCAAATCCCTTACTCCAGGCTTCCTTAAGAAAAGGAAAAGAAATTCTAACACAATTCGCCAATCAACCCAAGAGGTGGGTGGATAAGGAAAATAATCCACCTCAATGTTTAAGATGAAAAGGTATCATTTAAAAAATTACTCCAGGTAAATTCACAGCAGAACAACTGCCCCCCCCAACCAGTAGTGTATATGAACTCCAGCTAACAATCCATCATGCCAAATAAGAAAAGGCCAGGGCTTTTTATCAACAATGCTATTTTTTTTTTTTTAGAGAGAGATTTTGATTTATTTATTTATTCTTGGCTACGTTGGGTCTTCATTGCTGCAGGCGGTCTTCCTCTAGTTGCAGTGAGTGGGGGCTACTCTTTGTTGCAGTGTGCAGGCTTCTCATTGTGGTGGCTTTTCTTGTTGTGGAGCACAGGCTCTAGGCGCACAGGCTTCAGTAGTTGCGGCACGTGGGCTCCGTAGTTGTGGCTCTCGGGCTTAGTTGCTCTGTGGCATGTGGGATCTTCCTGGACCAAGGCTCGAACCCATGTCCCCTGCATTGGCAGGCAGATTCTTAATCACTGCACCACCAGGGAAGTCCAACAATTCTATTTAAGAGAAATGATTTGCATACTGTTACCATACACTGCATGTTCATCATCTTAAAACATAAACACAAATGTGTTATATACATAAAATATAAATAGGTAGTTATGTCCCCTAGCAACCTGATATATTGTAAGAGTTGAACAATTAAAGGAATCTGTTCAACTTTTGGGAATTAAACAGGGTAGTATGGTGCAGTGCTCAAATGCTCAGAGCCCGGAGACTGGCTTCAAATCCCTGCTGGACACTCAACTAGCGTAGAGTTCCGGGTAGATCTATTTAACTCTTCACACCTCATTTCAGTGTGGAGAGAATGATGTCATCATTCACATAAAGAGAATGATGATATAATAGTATCTGCCTCTAGGGGTCTTCTGAGTATTAAATAACTTGATACATTAAAAAAAACAAAAAACAAAACAGCCACTTTGTAGAGGTCCTGCCCGTAGTAATTTCTTGCAATTATTATCATTGCCATTTTCGTAATTATATTCTGAACATTGGCAAGGAGGCTGAAACAGTTCTCAAAATCGCGTCTGTCTATTTGTGCCAGAGCACTCATGGGACAGTTTGTTCCTAAAAGAGTAATTAGAAATACAGAACCAGAACAGCGTGATCACGCCGTCTGATGAAGGACCTGGGATGCACGTTCTGGCTTAGCTCCACCAGATCCCGATTCTCTGGGGAGTCCAGCTGTTCTCCCCACCCTCTTCCCAGGGCATGCAAAACAGGGAAGAGAAGAGTCATTCTCCCCTCCTTCTTCCTCTACGATCCACCTTTGGCCTGTTTATCGCTGCAGCATCTCTTACTGGCCTGAGGTTCAAATGGGGCCTCATATGTCCACAGGGGCCATCACTGAAGAAGAAAGGCTTGGCGTGAGCAATCAATGGGCACACTCAGCTGGCACCTTAGTCATGCAGTAAGATTCTCCCACCTACGCAAATAAAGATGCTCTCTCCCAGTTTTTAAGGACACAGGCTCACTTCATTTATCTTTCATTTTCCCACTTTTGATGGTGACCCAGATACAGATAACTTTTTTTTTCCTGTAGAAAGTCAACAATACAGTCATGGCAATAACAGCCCTTAAAGTGTAAGGAGCAATAGGACATAGCAGAGACTGTGTTGAAGCGTTCAGTAGACGTCCAGCCCAAAGAGCTGAGCCACTGTGAGCCCTTTGAGGAAACGCCAGGAGGGACTGGGGGGGATTCAGAAATGCAGCCCAGAGCTTTGGGCTTTGATGTAGAACTTCCCAGCTGTTAAATGTTGGCTTATATTGATATCTGTGGGCCAATCAAAATGATGCCACAGGAAGGGCTGCAGTCGATGGAAACGCATGGTGTCTGCTCCGTGGCTCCCATTAACATTGTCAGATTGGTCACAGTACCAATGATGACCTGGGGGTTGTGCAACACGGTGGCATGGGTCCAAACCACAGCAAGCCAGGAGCCTCGATACCTCTGAGTAGAAAGTCTCTAAGACGCTGGTTTTCAGACTTGTGTGCACAAAACCACGGAGATGCTTGTTTGAAGTGCAGAGTCTGGGACTTCCCTGGTGGTCCAGTGGTTAAGAATCTGTCTTGCAATGCAGGGGACATGGGTTCAGTCCTTGGTCAGGAAACTAAGATCTCACATGCCTCGGGGCAACTAAGCCCGTGCGCCGCAACTACAGAGCCCACACGCTCTGGAACCCGTTTGCCACAACTTGAGAGAGAAGCCCGTGTACTGCAACAAAGACCCAATGTAGCAAAAAAAAAAAAAAAAAAAAAAAGTGCAGAGTCCTGTGGCTCATTACCTGAGATTCTGAAGGGAGGCCCAGAAATTTGCATTTTTTAAAGAACCAAACATTTTCAATGGGCCTTATTTTTAAGAAAAGCTTTAGATTTATAGAAAAATCGAGAAGATAGTACAAAGAGTTCCCATAAGCCCTACACCCAGCTTCCCGTGTTATTAACAGCTTACGTTGCTGTGGTATATTTGTCCCAATCAGCAAACCAATACTGATACATTACTATGAAATAAAGTTCATACTTTATTCAGTTTTCCTTTCTACTTACTGTCCTTTTCTGTCCAGGATCCCATCTAGGATAGGACATTATATTTACTGGTCACATTTCTTTAGGCTCTTCTTGGCTGTGACAGTTTTTCAGACTTTCCTTGTTTCCATGACCTTAATACTTTTGAGGAGTGTGGTCAGGTAGTGTGTAGGGTTTTCCTTTATTGGAACTTGCCTGATGATTTTCTCATGGTAAGACTGAGGTTATGAATTGTTGGAAGGAAGGCCCAGGGGTAAAATGCCATTTTCATCACTTCATAGCGTACCTACTGCCAATCTGACTCCTCACTGTTTGTGTTGACCTCAGTCACCTGGCTGAGGTTGTGTTACTCTGATTTCTCTACTGTCAAATGAATCACACATACACACACATAACGCCTTTTCACACTGTCCTCTTTGAAAGGAAGCTGCTATGTGCAGCCCACACTTGAGGTGGGAGTTAAACTCTACCCCTCTGAGGACAGAGGACCCACATAAATTATTTGGAATTCTTCTGCATGGCAGATTTGTCTCTTCTCCCTGTTTATTTACTCAACCATTTATTTACATCTGTACGGACTCACGGATATTTATTTCATACTTTGGATTATAACCCAACACTACTTTGTTTTCTTGCTCAAATTGTCCCAACTTTGGCCACTGGGAGCTCTTTCAGTTGGCTCCTGTGACCCTTTGACAACCCCTGCCCCCAATGTGGGTTTTGAGTCAGCTTTTTTAGCAAAATCCCCAAGTGATTCTGGTGCAGGTAGTCCAAGCGCCGCACTGGGAGAAACGTGGCCCTGTGGTGCACCATGAGCTCTAGCTCAGAATCCCACCCATTCACTGATCCCTCCAGCAAGTGGCTAAGGGGTGACTCCTCTGTCAATCTTATCCATTCAGCAAACACACTGTGTCATCTTCCGGCCTCATCCTGTTACTAAACCAGCCTCGTTTGCCCAACACACAGCAAGCTAAGATGCTGGGACACCAAGGTCTGCAGAAAAGAGGGGGGTCTTGTTGCAAGGCAGCCTAGCTAGGAAGCAAATCTCAAATCTGCCTCCCTGAAGGGAAGGGGCTCAGGGTAGTTATGGGGTAAGGAACAAAGAAGTGCGGCGGGCTGAGGCGTGGGGAGCCTGGGGACAGGTGGTTGGGAAAAGGTGTGGTAAGCATGCTCCTGCGCAGGCGTAACTAGGCTGCAGGCCTCCGGCGTGTTCCAAAGGGCATCCCGAGGGCACTCACGCATGCCCAGTTGGAGGGTCCGTGGTCCTAACTGGTCTTAACCAGCTCAGCTCCAACGAGACACAGCTGACTCCAAGTATTTGGAAAAGAACTCTGGCAAATATCTTGCTGTTTCCGCTGTAGAAATATCTTATTGTACAGCTTAGAGGCTACGCAAGTCTGAAAATGATCTTAATTAGTGAAGGCAGGTAAGATGGACTTGACTCATAACTCAAACTTGACTTCACTCCCTGTCAGGCACTGTGCTGGGTGCAGGGGGTGCAGAACTTGTCAGAAAGTCAGACTTGGCAATGGCCCTGCAGTGGGGGGAAACATGGATGTGGTTAACTGGAGAGAGGAAGGGAAGGACCTTTGGCCTGTCCTTACTCAGCTCCCTGGAGACTACAGAAGAGAGCCTGCTAAGACTTGGGAGAGGATATAGGGACAGAGCAGGAGCCCTGAGGATGTGGCAGGGAGCTGGGCTCAAAAGCACCCTTGAAAGAGTGGGAATTAAGTAGGAAGAAAATGCTTTATCTTCTGGGACTGAAAAAAAGGAAATTGGCCATAGAAATTCTTATAGATTGGAGGAGGAGACATGTTTGAAGTCACCTATAATGGTTTTAATTTTCTGAATGAAACAAGAGGTCAGGTCATTCTTACTCAGAATGAAGGGTTTAGGCTCAAACATGGGACCTGGGAGGGCATTAAAATTTTGAGATAGTGGTTGAGGGTGCATCATTCTGAATCTAGTCAAGAGAACAAACCCACAGCAATCATTTGAAAAGAGGGAACTAAATATAAGGAACTGTTAACTACATTAAAGTTAGAAGAGAACCTTTATAACTCTGGGCCTAAATGTCACAGAGGAGGCAGCTAACACCCCTCGGGCCTGGCAAACAAAGGCAGATGGGTGGAATTACTAAAACCTTAAATCTTAGAGGAGTGGTCCCATGGGACCAGGACCCATCCCTCTGAGGAGGGAGTGTTGGTTGGCTGGTGATGGTCAGGGAGCAATGAAACTGTCTCTGTACTAAGTGTTGGAACAAATGGAAACTGGATTCAGCTGCTGCTACAGGCAAGCACAGCCCCTGCCAGGGGAAGAGGCATTGCTGGGGTGTTGCTCCAAAGAACCACAAGCAGAAAGGAGGTCGTAAGTCCCTCCTTCTTCCTCCAGTCTTGCAGCCTTCCTCTTGCACCCCTAATTGCTAGAGCCCAACGTGCGGTTTGCAGATTCTCAGCCCAGCATCACGAAGCCACATAGAGAAAGGTGAGTTTGGAGCTGAGAGGCAATGACTGTCATGGGGAAGCTACCCCTCGACCACGTGAATGACATTGAGGAACTATACACACGTGAGTCTGAATACTGGCTGTGTTTCTTTCCTCCCTTGTCTGAGAATCATTTCTAAGGCCCCTTGCTGAACTGGAGCTTTCTTCTCATCCCAGGGCTCAGCGGCTGGTTCCCTTGGTTGTTTGTCCCCTCCCAGAAAATTCCTGATGGATTATCTAGTTTAAAAAGAACTAAAAAAAGGGTTACAAGTATCCATCGACAGATGAACGGATAAGCCCAATGTCATCTATACATACAATGGAATTCTGCCTTAAAAGGGAAAAAAATTCTGACACATACTCCAACATCGGTGAACCTTAAGGACATTATATAAGCAACAAATATTGTGACTCCACGTATATGAGGTACCTACAGTATAGTGTAGTCAAATTCATAGAGACAGAAGGTAGCACAGTGGTTGCCAGGGGCTGGGGGAAGGAGGAACGGGGGCGTTGTTGTTTAATGGGTACAGAGTTTCAGTTTTGCAAGATGAAGAGCACTCTGCAGATGGATGATGGGGATGGTTGCACAGTAAATGTGAATGCACTAAATGCGACTTAAAAATGGCGAAGGGGGTGAATTCTATGTCATGTGGATTTTACCACAAGTACATATTTTTAAGAAGGAATTAAAGCGTTCCAGCTGGAGGCCTGGCTTGGGCGGCCCCTCGTCTGACGTGTCACGGGTCTGTATCTTCCCACGGTGATGCATTTCTCAACTCACCTTCATGAGCAGCATTTTCCAGACTTGACTTTGTAAGTTCCAAAGGGCTCGTGTCTTTGTTTGCTCTGCTGCACGCCCCCCTCCCTGCCCCCTCCCCCACCGGCCGCTGTATACGTGCAGGGGCCGCCTTCCCTTCTAATTTTCCTGTGAATGATGTGTTTTTTCAGTGAATGATAATAATGGCTAATATATACTTTTTTGTGGTTAAATTTTGGGTTAATACTTTTTCCTTTATGTTTACAACACTGAAATTTTATTTATTTTCAACCACTTGTGTTTTAATTATTATTTTTATTGAATATAGTTGCTGTATAATATTATATAACTTACAGATATAACACAGTAACTCCGTTACATACAAACGAGTTCTGTTCCGAGAGCGTGTTCATAAGAGCAATTTGTTCAAAAGTCCAACATAGTCTAGGTACCTAACCAAACGCAATCGGCTGTACTGGGATAGGATTATAATACTTTTCACACAAATAAGACATAAAAAACAAACACAAAAAATAAAGAAATCATTTTTAATCTTACAGTACAGGATCTAGAAAAGTACAGTGGTACAGTACAACAGCTGGCACACGGCTGGCATCAAGTGAACAGGCAAGAAGAGTTACTGACTGGAGGAGGGAGAGGAGGTAGGAGATGGTAGAGCTGAAGGATCGTCAGCTGTAGGAGACGGTGGTCAAGCTGCAATTTCAATCACACCTGACGTTGATGGCACAGGGCACAGGGGCTGGTTCCTTGCTGGAGTCAATTCTATCTACGCTCTTGAAAAAATGATATGGTGATATCTGGGTAGTAGCTCTTTTTTTTCTCATCAAAGATGACACAGTAGCACTGGATTGCTTTTTGAACAGCTGCTGCAACCTTCGTGAACTCTTCTACCTTTGGGTCCTGTGCCTCAAAAACTAACAGTGCCTAACAGATAAAGAAAACCCCTTTGCCATTTCCTGCATTGTGAATTTCTTCCGTTCTTCAGTAGTACCAGCTACGTCACCACTTTTTTTATGCCTGCTTCCAACATCCTGGGCTTGAAATTAAGATACTGCACTACTGTACTCTATACAGTACAGTACAGTGAAGTACACAAAAGTGCAACCACTTGTAGAGGATACATGCATGTGACCATGCACGCCAGACACGTGAACTAGCTTATGTGATTGGACGTGCGAATGCACGTTCGCATCTTTGAAAGCTCGCAACTTGAAGGTTCACACGTAGAGGACTTACTATATAGTGATGCACAATTTTTAAAGGGTATACTCCACTTATAGTTATTATAAAATGTTGGCTATATTCTCCATCTTGTACAGTGTATCCTTGTATCTTACTTATTTTATACATAATAGTTTGTACCACTTATCCCTCCCCCCATCTTACTCCTCCCTCTTCTCTCTCCCCACTGGTAACCGCTAGTTTGTTCTCTGTATCTGTGAGTCTGCTTCTTTTTTGTTATATTCACTAGTTTGTTGTGTTTTTTAGATTCCACATGTAAGTGATATCATACAGCATTTGTCTTTGTCTGACTTATTTCACTTCGCATAATACTCTCCAAGTCCATCCATATTGCTGCAAATGGCAAAATTTCAGTGTTTTTTTATGGCTGAGTAGTATTCCATTGTATATATGTACCACATCTTCTTTATCCATTCACCTGTTGATGGACACTTAGGTTGTTTCCATGTCTTGGCTGCTGTAAATGAATAAATAATAGCTAATATGAATTGGGTATTTACAATCTGCCAGGCACATTTATCATACACAGCAAACCTCTCTTGTAGACACTGTTCTCGTCTCCATTTTACATATGAGGAAACTAAAGCTCAGAGGGGTTGTGACCAGCCTTAGGTCACCTGCCTGCTAAGCCGAGAAGCCAGGACTGCTGACGGGGTTCTTTGATTCCAGACTGTGCCTTTAACTGGTGGACTCTACCGCCCCCTGGTGGATCCTCTGGTCTTGCGTTGCCTCATTGACACCTGGTCCTCAGGTAGGAGCCCCAGCTTCTCTCCCACTCGGTAAGAAGACATCTCGCAGCCGTTATGTTATGCACTAAGAATGCTTCTGTTATTTTATGCAGCACACCCTTCCTTCAGCCCTGGCACCACACCAGCTGTGTGACAGCGAGTGGCTGCAGTGGCTGAGTTTTGCTACACCCCTAGTGAGCATCCCCGGAGCAGACCTGGTGGCTTCCAGGGCTTGTGGCACGATTATCCTATGTTGGTTACAATGGCCTTTCAATCCCTGAAGGAGCATCACTTTGATAAATACACCTCCCGTGCCAACCAACTAACAATAGCTCAGCAAGCAGTCACACTCCTACAGATGACGTCAACCCGCTTATACCTCTGAAAGTCTCTCAATTCCTGAGCTCCGTGCTCCTCAAACCCCGCGTAAGCCAAGCCTGTGCTCTGCTCAGAGAGACCACGCCTAACCAGCATAGCTCTCCTGACTACATAGGCAGCATACTCAGCTTTTTCTTATTTCAGGTCCTGTTACAATCAAGCAGAATCGTGTTCTTTAACTTGTTTGTACCCTCTTGGAGGGCCCACTCCCCAAGCAAAGCCTTCAAACATCTCCATCCTCCATCTAGCCTCAGTTGATTAGGCCTCCTGGGCATGCAGCAGCACAGGCTCCTGGTATTGGGGGGCCATCCAAGTGCAGGGTTACCCCCAGAAGTGAGTAGCCAGGAAGATCCAAAGGAACATGTTAAACTGGGGCTTGATTTCCCATCCAAAGGGTACAATCTAGAAGGAGCAAAGAGGTAATTCTAGACAGTGGTCATAATACTTAATGAGAGATGATCTGTCTCTTTAGAGCAGATTTCGTGCTTATTGTTCAGGGAATAGCGGATAGAGGCGGGACCCTAACCAAACAGTGTAGGGTAGGAGTAGGCACACTACGGTCTTCAGACCAATCTGTTTTCCCTCCTACCCACCTGCTCCCCACCCCCACCCCCCATGGTTACATTTTGAAGGGTGGGATAGCTGTTTTATTTCGGTGGTAAATTATACATATCATAAAATTTGCCATTTTAATTATTTTAAGTGTACAAATTCAGTGGCATTAAGGACATTCTCAGTGTCAGGCAACAATCGCCACTGAGCATTTCTAGAACATTTTTCATCACCCCCAACAGAAACTCTGTATCCATTAAACAATAACTCCCCATCCCCCTCCCTCCAGCCCCCATCTCTACGAATTTGCCTAATCTAAGTACCTCATATAAGTGGAATCACAATATTCGTCCCTTTGTGTCTGGCTTATTTCACTGAGTATCACGTCTTCCAGGTTCATCCATGTTGTAGCACACGTCAGGATTTCCTTCCTTCTTGAAGCTGAAGGTTATCCCATTGTGTACAGACCACATTTTGCTTATCTGTTCATCCATCCATGGGTTGTTTTCACCTTTTGGGGATCGCGAATAATGCTGCTATGAAGGTGGGTGTGCAAGTACAAGTGGTTACATTTTAAGTGATTATATAAGTATTCTATCTTTTGCCTCTTTGTATTCAAAGCCTAAACTTCTCATCATCCCACCCTCTATAGAAAAAATTTGCCAACCCTTAGTTTCAATGATGGGTTTAGGACAGAGAGTGATCCTAGCAGAAGCCCATTCATGTTGGCGTGTTGAATGAGGAGGAGAAAAGAGCTGTTGCTTGATGGAACAAATGTTTGGGGTTTGTATTACTTTACTAGGGCTGCTGTAACAAAGTACCACAGACTGGGTGGCATAACACAACAAACAGAAACTTGTATCCTCACAGTTCTGGAGACTGGAAGTCTGAGGTCGATGTGTCAGCAGGGTTGGTTCCTTCTGACCTCTCTCCTGTCTTGTAGACGGATGCCTTCTCCCTGTATCGTCATGTGATCTTTCCCGTGTGTGTCTGTGTCCTAACCTCCTTTTCTTACAAGGACATAAATCTTGTTAGGATCAGGGCCCACCTTCATGACCTTGTTTAATCTTTTTTTTTAATTGAAGTATAGTTGATTTACAATGTCGTGTTAGTTTCAGGTGTATAGCAAAGTGATTCGGATGTGTGTGTGTGTGTGTATACACGTATATATTCTTTTTCAGATTCTTTTCCTTTTATAGATTATTACAAAATATTGAGTATAGTTCACTGTGCTATACAGTAGGTCCTTGTTGGTTATCTGTTTTATATATAGTAGTGTGTATGTGTTAATCCCAAACCCCTAATTTATTCCTCCCCTACTTCCCTGACCTTGTTTCATCTTAATTACCTCTTTCTAAAATATCTTTATTGGATTATAATTGCTTTACAATGTTGTGTTACTTTCTGCAGTACAACAAAGTGAATCAGCTATATGTATACATATATCCCCATATCCCCTCCCTCCTGAGCCTCCCTCGCACACTCTCTATCCCACCCCTTCAGGTGTTCACAAAGCATCAAGCTGATCTTCTTGTGCTATGCAGCAGCTTCCCACTAGCTATCTATTTTACACATGGTAGTGTATATATGTCAGTGCTACTCTCTCACTTCGTCCCACCCTCCCCTTCCTGCCACCAATGTCCAGAAGTCCATTCTCTATGTCTGCATCTCTATTCCTGCCCTGCCACTAGGTTCATCAGTACCATTTTTCTAGATTCCATATATATGTGTTAATATGTTATTTGTTTTTCTCTTTCTGACTTACTTCACTCTGTATGACAGACTCTAGGTCCATCCACCTCACTACGAATGACTCGATTTCATTCCTTTTTATGGTTGAGTAATATTCCCTTGTATATATGTGCCACATCTTCTTTATCCATTCATCTGTCAATGGACATTTAGGTTAGGGTTAGGGTTAGGTTAGTTTAACCCTATCTCTAAATCCAGTCACATTCTGAACAACTGGAGTTTAGACCTTCAACACATGAATTTTGAGGGGACAGAATTCAGCCTGTAACCGGGTCCCTACTCCACATGGGAAACACCAGGCCTTTAACAGTGCACCAAAGTCTTGACCTGGCCTGGTAGTGATGGTGTTGGGAGTGAGGAAAGATACCCTGGTGTGCTCCTGCCCTCATAAATGCTGGCTCAGAAACTGGGCAGGCCTGAGGCTGCTGGTGGAGAAAACTCACTGCCGTAGGGCCTGCTGAGGACAAGTGCTAAAGGCTTCTTCTTTGACAGGCTGTATTTTTGTTCATCAAGCAGTTAACAGCAGAATTTCCCAGATTTTTTTTTATTATGACAATAAAGAGTAAGAAGACACCTGGTATAATTTTAGCAGCAATTAACCTGAATTCACGTAGGAGTGCTCTCGCCCCGCTGTGAGCCAGCTATAGCCAGTGTGGCCAGTTCTGTTTCCTGCTAGGAATTCTGCCCCGTGCCCCCTTCTGCCCTGTGAGCATCAGCACTACCCTCACACTGGTCCATGGTTATCTCATCTCCACTTCAGAAAGTCATGACGAGAGGACACTTGGAAGGAATATGACCAGATACACTTTGGGGCCAAGAAATGACCCTGCCCCTCGGTGCAGACAGCTGGGGCCAAACTCATGTCACATTCTTCTTTCTTCTGTCGCCCTCAGAGGCAGAAAAATGCTACTGCTTCTGACCTATGACATAAAAAAAAAAAAAAAAAGAAAGAAAGAAAGGGAAAAAAAAAAGCCCACACTTCAAAACCCAACCGATGGAACAAGAATAGAAACTTTGAAATGTTTAGAACAGAAATTTCACCTGGACTGACCTTGTTTCATTTTAGGACACTGGAACGGATTCTAGTCAGATGAATTTGAAGCAGCAGAGATAAAAGATCCAATTACAAGAACTATAATAAGACAATCCTTTAAAAATACCTTAAAACCACCAAAATGTTTCTAGTGCCCCCAAACTGGTTTGATGAATGTCGAATGGTTTGTTTAAGGTAGTGGTTCTTGACAACATAGAAGCAGCTACTTACCTCCAAACTAGATTTAAGTACAGTGGATTAGATATTAAAAATAAAAGATGCAGGCAACCGATGGATAATTTCAAACACCTGGTGCTGTTAGGCGGCTAATGCTTGTTCCACTTCTGTATGGGATGCTCTCCTGCCCTGAATATCCTAGAACAGTTGTGTTCAGCACCATTTCTCCTTGTCTCCCTTTGAATACATCTTCTTATGCTGCCTTTTCTCATCACAGCTTTTCCTAGTTCTGACTTCATTAGTTTCTCTCAACTCTCAGGTTCAATATCCCCTCCTATTTGGATTTCACATCTCCTGTATAAGGAAGCCCCAGTGCCTCTGAATTTTAGTCCTAGAATTAGAATCTGGTGCATTGGGGTGGATGGTCTATAGGGGCTTTTTAAAATTAATTACTTAATTAATTTTATTATTTGGGTCTTCGTTGCTGCGCACCAGCTTTCTCCAGTTGCAGCGAGAGTAGGGACTACTCTTCATTGCGGTGCTCAGGCTTCTCATTGCGGTGGCTTCTCTTGTTGTGGAGCATGGGCTCTAGGCTCATGGGCTTCAGTAGTTGCGGCACTCAGACTCAGTAGTTGTGGCTCGAGAGCTCTAGAGTGCAGGTTCAGTCGTTGTGGCACACGGGCTTAGTTGCTCCGTGGCATGTGGGATCTTCCCGAACCAGGGCTTGAACCCACGTTCCCTGCATTGACAGATGGATTTGTAACCACTGCACTGCCAGGGAAGTCCCTATAGGGGCTTTAATTCTATCCCTTGAGCACCCTGTTACCCATGGGGTCATATTGTCAGGTGACTTTACACAGTGTCTGGCACAGAGTACGTACTCAGTAATGTTAGGTACCATTATTGCCAAGACAGGTGAGACCCAGCAAGACCACTGGATGCCAATGAAGATGGACAGGTAACTAACACAGGGGATATGAGGAATATAAACAGTCTGTCTCAGAGCAATCTCTGAGGCCACCATAGCTTTCCTTTTGTCCTCAAGGCTTAGGGTCCATTCCCTTTGTGCATGGGATCCCAAAGAAACAGTGCTCCTGGCCTGTCTCCCTAGGTGCTTCCAGCTGATATCCCACCACAAGCTTCCTCCTGGACACCTTGACCTCTTTGTAATTTAACCCAAAAGAAAAGGTCTCTTTTCATCACTTAGGGCCTCCATCCTGATTCTAGTTTCTGGCCTGAAAGACTTACCTCTCTCCTGGATGTTTAACATCATGAGGACTTGCCTTCGTTTCCTACCTTCCATTCTCAGGTGTGGCTCCTGAGTATGCAGATGGTTGGCTCCAGCTCTAGCATTGGTCCAACTGTATCATATCTTGCTCACAGGATATGTACAGCGGACCCATATAACAATAAAAGGAGTGTGGCTGCTTTGTAACCGGGTCTCACACTTCATCATTTAAAGTATAATATTCATACCTCCCTTCCAGATTGATTTGAATTGGATTGAGACTATGTCCACTGACTTGTTTTAAGGACTTCAAATTCACGGAGTCACACAGTGTTAACAGGAGAGACCCAGGGATTCAAAACTGGAACTATGGAATTCCACTTCAACTATGAACTTGAGCCGTTGTTCAAATTCAACTACGGAATTGAATCAAAGTGCCAAAGCTCCCCAAAGGAGCCATGTGAATTTGCTACTTCTTATATGTGATTTCATTAACTGAGATCAGACTGTGAAAGTTTGTGTCTGGGAAGAGAATCTGAAAAGAAAGGAAAGGAGAGAGGACCATAAGGACAAAGGAATGATCAAAAGGTGGACCCTGGAAACAACGTATCTGCTTCATAGTTTTGTCTTTGTCCCTGTCCTAAGATACCAGAGATGTCTTCCCCATCACCAACAGTCTGACCTTACTAATACCACGTATGTCTGTGTGTTCCATTCTCTTGCGTGAAGACTGCTGCCCACCCAGCCCTGGTACCACCAGTATCCTGTGAATATATCAGTATACAGTTCTTGTACTCTTATCTAAGGCCAGCTCCTTCACTTTTGAACTGTATCTCAGTATCCCTCAACTAATTAAGAATAGACAGAATTCTTATGTTCTTTTGAAACAACCATTTTCCACTTCTTATTAGATCCTTTAAAAATATCCTGCCCCCAATAGATATGCTTTTCTTCTCCTCCTGCTTTCACGCTACTGTTCTGTTCCCTTTTATGAAGAATCTCAGAGCTGGTACCTGCTGTGTCCATCTCCTCGTCTTCCATTCTCTCTGCAACCCATTCCTGCCAGACTTTTGACACATGATTCACTGAAATCACGCTCATTAGGGTCACTGATGGCCTCTGGCTGGCGAGACGCAACGGTCAGTCCTTTGTCCTCAGCGTAATTAACTCTCAGCAGTTTTGATGGGAGTCAATTATTCCCACCTTATTTTTGTTTTTGTTTTAATATATTTATTTATTGGCTGCGTTGGGTCTTCGATGCTGCACAGGGGCTTTCTCTAGTGGTGGTGAAGGGGGGCTACTCTTCATTGTGGCACACAGGCTCAATAGGTGTGGCGCACGGGCTTAGTTGCTCCGCGGCATGTGGGGTCTTCCCGGACCAGAGCTCGAACCCTTGTCCCCCGCATTGGCAGGTGGATTCTTAACCACTGTGTCACCTAGGAAGTCCCCACCTTCTTTAAAAAAAATGACATTTTTTATACATTAAAAAAGAGGTAAAGATTAATATAAGAAACATGAGTGTACCCATTGGTCACTTAAAAAGTAGAATGCTTCCATGGAAACGCTCGTGTGTCTTCCTCTGATTGCTTGTCTCCTGCACAACACCACCCTCCCGAATTTTGTGCCTGTAATTCCCTTGCCGTCCCCCATTGTTTCATCATATACGTGTATTTCTCTAGCAATATATTATTTCATTTTGGTTTTATGAACTTTACATCAACAGTAACTTACTGCCCATGTCTTTGGAACTTGCTTTTTTTCCTCTCCACGATATTTTTATGAGATTTATTCATGATGCTGCTTGGAAGCCCAGCTCGTTTATACTGCTGTGCAGTGTTTATGACGTGCCTGTATTAAGTTATCGACTGCTGTGCGACAAATTACTCCAAGACTTAGGAGTGTGAAACAACAATAAACAGTTTCTGTAGGTCGGGAATTTAGGAGAGACGTAGCTGAGTTGTTCTAGCTCAGGATCTCCCGTGAGGTTGCAGTCAAGATACTGGCTAACTATGCAGTCGTCTGAAGGCTTGGCTGGGGCTGGAGGCTTTGCTTCCAAGATGGCAAGTCGCTCAGGAGACTGAGAGTTGGTACCGGTCGTTGGAGGGAGCCTCAGTTCCTTGCCATGTGGTTATTGCCACAGGGCTGCTTGAGTATCCTTACAACATGGTAGCTGGGTTCTTCCAGAGAGAGAGATCCAAGAGAGCAAGGCAGAAGTCACAATGACTTTTATTACCTAGACTTGGAAGCCACACACCATTATTTCTAAAGTGTTCCACTGGTTCCACAGATCAGCTCTATTCAGTGTGGGAAGGGACAACTCAAAGCATGTGAATGCCAGGAGTTGACATCGGTGGCCACCTTGGAGGCTGGCTACCGCAGTGACTATATCACAATTTATTGATGTATTCTCTTGTTAATGACAATTATTTCAGTGTTTAAAATTATAAACAGTGCCTCTATGCTCATTCTTGTTCAGGCTTCCTGGTGCACGTGGATAAGAGTTTCTCTAGAGGAAGACTGCTGGGCCATAAGGAATGTGCATCTTCAAATTGATTAGATAAAAGCAAAATTGCCCCAAAGTGGTTTACCAATTTATACTCCTACCTGCAGGGAATAATATTTCCCATGCTTTATATCCTTGTCAATACTTGGTATTGCCATATTTTAAAATGGATGCCAATCTGGTGGGTGTAAAATGATATCTTTTGCAGATTAAAATTTGCATTTTTCTAAATTACTAATGAGGTTGAACATCTTTTCATGTTTATTGCCTATTTAAGCTTCCTCTAAGGAGAAATGGCTATTAATGTCATCTGCCTATTTGTTTTTTTGTTTGTTTGTTTGTTTGTTTTAATTTATTATTTTTTTGGGGGTACACCAAGTTCAATCATCTGTTTTTATACACATATTCCCGTATTCCCTCCCTCCTTCGACTCCCCCCCCACCCTCCCTCGAGTCCCCCCCACCCTCCCTAAGGCATCTTCCATCCTCGAGTTGAACTCCCTTTGTTATATAACAACTTCCCACTGGCTATCTATTTTACAGTTGGTAGTATATATATGTCTGTGCTACTCTCTTGCTTCGTCTCAGCTTCTCCTTCACCCCCCGCCCCCCCCCAAACCTCGAGTTCTCCAGTCCATTCTTTGCATCTGTGTCCTTGTTCTTGTCTTTTCACTGAGTTCATCAGTGCCTATTTGTTTTTATTGGGTTATATGTCTTTGTCTTCCTAATTTGCAGGAGTTCTTTTTTCTATTCTGAATTATTAAGAAGCTTCTGGTGATTGCATGTGCTGCAAATATTTCCTCCCAGTTTGTGCTCTCTCTTTTTAATACTGTTTTTTAACGACTGGAAATATAAAATGTCTTCTCCTCTCCCCCTGTGGTATGTGCTCTTTACGCCTTTTTAGAGACATATTTCCACTGACTGAGGTCATTAAAATATTTGTCTATATTTCCTTCAAAAAGTTTGTAAGTGTTGTCCTCCACGTGTAGGTCAAGTGGAACCTGGTTTTGCACGTTACGGGAGGTGGGAATTTGACTCTGATGCTTGTTTTTGTGTGGATTACCACTTCCTCAAGCCTCTTTAATAATACACTTTCTTCACTTGGCTTCAGGGACATCCCCCTCCCATCTGGTTCATTGCTTCTTCTTTAAAAAAAAAAATTATTTATTTATTTTTTTGGCTGCGCCAGGTCTTAGTTGTGGCATGTGAGATCTAGTTCCCTGACCAGGGATCAAATGGGGGCCTCCTGTATTGGGAGCAGGGAGTCAACCACTGGACCACCAGGGAAGTCCCCGGCTTGTTCTTTCTTCTCAGTGTCCATTGCTGGCTCTTCCTCTTTGCAGCTGCTACCTGATGAGTGACTGGGAGTGCCCTCTTCACCTGTCTGTCTGGATACTCTCACCATTCTCCCTGAGTCTGTGACTATGGATAGCACCTGTATACTCATCACTCCACCCTCACATCTTTACCCTTCTCCTTCATATCTCCACGAGGCTCACTCCTTCCCATCAAATGCCATCTCCTCAGAGAGGCCTTCCCTGACCATACTATGTAAAATAGCAGCACCTGCAACTCACCCTATACTTACCTTGCTTTATTTTATTTTATTTTTAAAAATTTATTTATTTATTGACCGTTTTGGGTCTTCATTGCTGCACGCGGGCTTTCTCTAGCTGTGGTGAGTGGGGTCTACTGTTCGGTGTAGTGAGAGGGATTCTCATTGCAGTGGCTTCTCTTGTTGCAGAGCACAGGCTCTAGGTGCGCGGACTTCAGTGGTCATGGCTTGTGGGCTCTAGAGCACAGGCTCAGTAGTTGTGGCACAGGGGCTTAATTGCTCCGCGGCATGTGGGATCTTCCTGGACCAGGGATGGTAACTGTGTCCGCTGCATTGGCAGGTGGATTCTTAACCACTGCACCACCAGGGAAGTCCCACTTTGCTTTATTTTATATCAAGCATAATCAGTCACCTCCTGATTTTATACTAGAGATAGATTATATATCATCTGTCCAATATTTGAATATGTATCATGGACTTTGAACTGTTTGCTGATGCATCTAAATGACTAAGAACAGTGCTCAGCATATTATAGATGCACAATAAACATTTGTAGTAGAAGACGCAATGATCCACTTTATTTAATATCATACTTAATAGCTTATAGAGCTCTTTTCTATGCAATTATGTTCCTCCTAGCTTCAGTTTAATCCTCAGGGACATGGTCTTGCCATTCACATTTGTGAATATCTGGGCAATAACATCTCTTCCTTTGGAGGTGTCCTAACATTTTTTTTGACTCAGAACACTTAATTTTATTCCCAGTTGTGTGCGTTATTTGGTGTGTGACTGTCACTTGAGGAGACTGAACTGCAACATCTCTTGGATGCCATACCAACTGTTATTTGATGTCTCACATAAAAGGAATGTGGTTCTGAAGAAGGGACAAGTGCTTCAAATTCATGCATGTACAAAAATGTTTAAATGCAGAATCTCAAAATATCCAGCGCTATTTAGACTAGTGGTTCTCAATCATTTCTTTTCAGCCAAAATACATGCCCATGGGCTACTCTTACTTTTATATAACCATAAACATTTTTGTTGGAGGCAAAATACTATGAAACATCTTTATTCACCACAGCTGTCAGCTGCTAACTCCCAGAATCCCAGCCCACACTTACACTTGGGGTTATCTAGCAGACACGGTCCTTGCTTCAGAGCCCCTCCAGGAGATGTGCAGACAACAATATCCAGACCTCTCTCCACTGTACGTTCTTCCTAAGCCCATGACTCTATGTAGCTAAGTGCATAAAAATATACATTTGGCAAGTTTGGGCAGCCAGAGAAATTCATTCATTTACTATGTCTATTGAGGGGTTCTGAGCCTAATACATGAGAATTTGGTCACTTGTGTCAAATTACTGGTTTGCACTCTGACTCATTCCACAATCCAAATAGAATGAATGTGCACATCTCTCTCCCTGAGGACACAAAAAGCAAACTTGAGGCTGATGTTAAAATAGATTTCTCATTCTCTGGGAACTCAGTGGGCTGGTTATGTTATCGAAAGTTCTGGCACTGTGGGCCAGGGTTTACTGGGTGCTGACAGTTCATAATCTCAAAGCACATATTCAAGAAAATGTGGGAAAGATCCTGGGACTTTGCAGGGGGCAGTGAAGTTCTAAAGCCTGTTGACAGAGCTGTTGAAGACAAACTGTACAGCAGTGAACCCTGGACAGTCTAAGTTTCTCATCAACAACACAGCTAGCTGACCTCAAGAAACCTACTGCAACTAAAGGTGATTGGACTGATTGACACTAATTGACAATGAATCAGAAACTAAATCAAGGGACTTCCCTTGTGGCACAGTGGTTAAGAATCTGCCTGCCAATGCAGGGGATACGGGTTCGATCCCTGGGCTGGGAAGATCCCACATGCCACGGAGCAACTAAGGCCGTGTGCCACAACTACTGAGCCTATGCACTAGAGCCCGCGGGCTGCAACTATTGAGCCCGTGTGCCATAACTACTGAAGCCCATGCACCTAGCGCCTATGCAACTAGAGAAAGCCCACATGCAGCAATGAAGACCCAACACAGCCAATAAATAAATAAATAAATAAATAATAATAAAAAACTAAATCAAGAGGAGTGGCTTGCCTGGGGCCCCAGAGAACACAATACTAATGTTAAGTAAATCCAAAAGCAAAAGCTCTGTCCAGTGCTATAGAGATTTGGGGTTCAGATACGGGTTAGGTGTCACCTATAAAGTCTTAGCAACTTCATTAGAATCTGAGAGGAATCATGTATGTTGATCAGGAGGGGCTCACACCCATAACCTACAATAGCCAAATCCGACTGGCTTAACCAAAAAAGTCACAATCTAATGTGTTGGTGGGGAGCAGGCTCTACTCCACATAGTCATTTAAAGACTCAGGCCTCTTTCATCCGGTGGCCCTTCCATCCTCTAGAGCCCAGGAGTCCTCAGAAGATTCTCTGCATCCAACCAACAGACAAGGCAAGAGGGGCACACAGAGAATCCAAGGAGGGATTAGGGACCACATCTGGAAATGCCACGCATCACTTCTCCCCATATTCCATTGGCCAAGACTAGTTACATGACCACCCCTAGACAAGGAGACCTGGGAGGTAAGGTCTGGCTGTATGACCAACTTGATATTGATGAGCTCAAGCAGCTTCTGTTAGAAGAAAGACTAAAACTTGGTTTTGAAAGCAAATCTGTTAAATTTGAGAAAAGCCAACAGGACTGACCTTCAAAGCAGGCTCTGTAAGAGGTCCTAAATGGGGGCTTCCCTGGTGGTCCAGTGGTTAAGAATCCACCTGCCAGTGCAGGGGACATGGGTTTGATCCCTGGTCTGGGAGGGTCCCACATGCCCCAGAGCAACTAAGCCCACGAGCCACAACTACTGAGCCCACTCTTCGCAACTACAAAAAGCCTGTGTGCACCAACGAAGACCCAAACACAGCCAATAAAATAAAAATTAATTAATTAATTATTTTAAAAATGTTAAAGAAAAAAAAGAGAGATCATAATTGTAACCCAAGCAGTGCTGTCTGTTTTTGAAGATGTTCTTTGGACATTTCCTTTAAAGACAGCACAGAAACTCATTTCTTCATAGTCACCCTGGTTTAAACCAGTCCTCAAAGGATTGAATTTGTTCAACATGTGAATGATATTAATCATTGATATCCGTCAATCTGATATTTGATTCTAAAGAAAATGCCCTGAGTTGCTCAGATTTTAACAATCCGAAAGTATAAACAAGATAATTCTCTGCAAGGTGTGAATAAACAAAGATACATAGATCTTCCCAGGGGTATTCTCATCCTTTAAAAGGGATCCCGTGGGGATGATGCCAGCAAACTGGCAAGATAGGAGTTTTCTACCATCCTCCTCCTGAAGAACACCAATTTTGACAGTCGCGCATGGACAAGAGTGTCTTTTGGGGAGTCCAGGAGTCCAGCAGAGAAGCTCCAGCATATCAGTGAATCAAAAAAAAAAAATTGGGGATGGACGCATTGAAGGCGGTAAGAGGACAGTTTTGATTTACCTTCCTCCCACATGCCCCCCAAAGTGGCACGGCTCACGCCAAGATGGACCATCTTGGCTGGCGATTTCTCCCATGGGGGAAAGTGAGAGCATGTGAGTGAGAGCATGTGAGTAAGCGTCTGGCTTCCCCAGCTGCACAGGATGCTGCTGGGGTGGTGCGGGGGGGACCCTCTCTCTCGCCCCAGCCACAGCACAGAAGTGTGCCGCACGACTGGGTGGGGGAGGGCCAGGGAGGACAGCAGCCAGGGCCTTCGGAGAGCATCAGAGGGATGCAGGTTCTCCTACCCATTTCTCAGACTCCATCGGGAAGCCCACCCAAGAGCCGCTGGGGACACAGGCCCATACAGATACAGGAACGGGGATGAGATCGTATAAAGTACAACCACAACGGAACAAACACTGGACCTCAAGTCTGAAAACCAAGGGTTGGTTCTGGCCTAAGGCGAGCCAGTGACCACATTTGTGAAGTGGAAACTAACCATTTTTATACATGAAAGGAATTTTCCTCTGTATTCAACAGAGCAGAAGCAGATTGTTTCTGGATGATGATTCCTAAAACTTTCTCTAGTCACGTTTTTTCGTTTTTGCTTTTGGCTGTGCACCCGCGCAGCTTGTGGGATCTCAGTTCCCCGAACAGGGACTGAACCTGGGCCATGGCAGTGAAAGCCCAGAATCCTAACCACTAGGCCACAAGGGACCTCCCCCTCTAGTCATGTTCTTTCAGGTACAAACACCTTCAGGGGTTCTCCTTCTCTCAGCATCTGAGCGATGCCCTGAATCTGAGGTCTCCATGCTCTGGCCCCAACCAGCCTTTGCAGGCTGACCTCTAGGAACTCTGCTGCCAGCATCTTGTGCTCTGAATAAACCTGATGATCCTGCCCTCACTCCTCTCTCTGCATCTGTGCTCTCCCCACCCCCTCCACCTCCCTCTCTCATATTTACCACTTGAAATCCCATCCATCCTTCAAGGTCCAGGGTACATGCCTCTTCCTCTGTGAAATTTCCCCTGATCTAGCTGAACCTCCATAACATTTGGGTAACTCTCTCTTATGGCATGTAATTTGTTTTTTATATAATTGATTTCTCCCCATCCCTAGGAGAATTGGTGTTTCTCTCAATGGTGTATATATTTCCTTCAATTTTCTGTTCCCCCATACAGCCTAGCAAGAGGACTTTTACCTAGTAAAAATGCACTAAGTATTTATTACATATTTCCTGGACTTAAAATGAAGCAAATTAAAGGCATCAACATTGTCAGTAAAAACCAACTTTAAAAAAAGTAAATTTATTTATTTATTGGCTGTGTTGGGTTTTCATTGCTGCACATGGGCTTTTTCTAGTTGTGACGAGCCAGGGCTACTCTTTGTTGCAGTGTGTGGCCTTCTCATTGTGGTGGCTTCTCTTGTTGCAGAGCACCAGCTCTAGGCACGTGAGCTTTAGTAGTTGTGGCATGTGGGCTCAGTAGTTGTGGCACATGGGCTTAGTTGCTCCAAGGCATGTGGGATCTTCCCAGACCAGGAATTGAACCCATGTCCCCTGCACTGGCAGGCGGATTCTCAACCACCGCACCATCAGGGAAGTCCAGGTGAAAAACAACTTTTATTAAACACTTACTATGTGCTAGACCCTGTCTTAAGAACTTTTCATGCATTATAAAATTTGTCATGTAGACATTTCTATATAAATAATATTTATACTTATTTCAGTTTGCTTGGCTATTTTATAATTAGTTTACTTTTGGCTAATTTATGTTTAACTCTTAATAATTCACTAATTTGTAATTTATAGGCTCCAAAATTAAGTAAAGTATCAAAGCAAGTAAAATACAAACTTTCCTATTTAGGTAGATTCATGTTTAGGAATTTCATATTTTTTAGTTAAAAAAGGCTTTAATTTTAAGTACACTGGTAATTTAAGGAATAGGTGTAAGTTAGTCAAAATGATCACACATAGGGAGGAGTGACAATTAATAAAACCAAAGAATGGCTTGCTCTTGGGTTGTGCCCATGACAACAACAAAAAACCAGTATTTTCCCCATTAGACCACTATTACCCACCATTTTTTTAAGTGGTAAAGGAGAAATTATAGAGAATTCTTGCTCTGTGAGAAGAATTCTTTTCTTGGCCTACATTTTCCCTTTGCTAACATAGAACATAGACCAAATTTTTGGCCTTTTATACTTAAGAGCATTCTCTTAATCACATTCTTAGTGGTTCTATCTCCAAGTCAGAAAATGAATTTATTTTTTCTAAAGAAAACCACAGCAATACTCCTTGAAGCATTTGTTTTTTGTAGTCAGTCTGGCCTAATCATCAGGCTCATTGTCTGGTCCTTGCCAAGGAGGTGGTAAAATCCTGAATCAATCCTTATAGCTAAGTTTCTGCAGTAGATTTTTTTTTTGTGGTTAAATATATATCACATAAAACTTACCATTTTAACTATGTTGAAGGCTACAACTCAGTGGCATTAAGTATGTTCACATTGTTGTGCAACCATCACCACCATCTGTCTCCAGGACATTTTCATCATCTCACACTCTACCCATTAAACAATAACTCCCCATTTCTCCCTCCCACCAGCCCCTGGCAACCACCATTCAACTTTCTGTCTCTATGAATTTGACAATTCTAGGTACCTCCTATAAGTGGAATTCAGTACTAAATGTTTTAAAATCATCTCTTTTCTTAAACAAACAAATCTCTTGTTGTTATGTGCTGTAAGTCTTAAGCATCTTTGATCAAGTGAATTGGCTGACTTTATTCAAAAGCCTAAATAAATCTTTTTTATTTTCCCCTCTAAATGGGATTGCAGGTAACGGGTTATTCTATCTGTGTATGTGTCAAAACTCTTTGTCAACATGGGCTAGTGCCTTTTGGAGTCTCTGAAGATATTTCACTCCTCAGTCATAGGAAAATATCCCAACAACTCTGGAATTTCACAAATTGCCAGGAAAGGAGAAATGTATGCTTGTTGATACTTTAAGTAAAAGCTTTGGAGTTTGTCTTCTCCCATTGCATATCAGTTTGGGAGGATATTTGCTGAGGGGAGCACACACTTTTTTTCACATCAAATCAAATGGCTGAACTTAACTGGTTAAAAATTTCAGTATTCTTTTAGAGGTCTTCCAGTTTTATTAAAAATTAATCAGTGGTTTTAGTTTGGATCAAAAATGTCTTTAGAAAATTCACAATTTTTTCCTGGTTTTATGTAACAGTTGTTGGCATACAGATGTCCTTTTAGTTTCTAAATGTAAATTCAGACAAATGGAGCAATTCGCTTTGGTTCAAACATCTCTTTTTCTTCAGTGGTGAAAAAATACATATAGTATGTGGTTATATTGGAGACTTCATGAGCACATCTCGACCCCCCTCTAACCCCTGCAGCCACTGCAGCAGAAACCAGCTTCCTGCAGGTGTAAACTGTCAGTCCCCTGCCTCAGCTACTCCCAGCACTTCCTGCTTTCTGCCCTGGAAATATTTACTTGACAATCAGTTCTGTGAACCTATACGTGTGGGGAAGTGTCATGGTTAATTTTATGTGTTGACTTGGCTGGACCATGGTGCTCAGTTATTTGGTCAAATATTACTCTGGATGTTTTTGTGAAGGTGTTTTTTGAATGAGATTAACGTTGAAATTGGTGGACGCTGAGTAGAGCAGATTGCTCTTCCCAGTGTGGGTGGGTCTCATCCTATCAGTTGGAAGATTTAGGAGAAAAAGACTGACTCTCCTCTGAGCAAGAAGGAATTCTGCCCGCAGATTAGGGTTAGGGTTAGGGTTCAGACTCAAATTGCAACTCTTCCTTGAGTCTCCAGCCTGCCAGCCTACTGCATCAGATTGTGGACTCACTAAATCTTTACAACCACATGAGCAGGTTTCTTAAATCAGTATCTGTCTATGTATCTATCTATCTATGTATCTATCTATGCATCTATGTATCTATATATCTCCTGTTGTTTCTGTTTCTCTGGAGAATCTTGGCAGAAGTGGTGGGGAGCAGGGGTTAGTGTCTTGTGGAGCATCCTTTGATCCAGCAGGAGACTGGAGCTTTGGATCAGTGCTTCCTGCTTCTGAACTGTTCCAAGGTGCTCAGTGTGGCTCCTTGCAAAGCCTCAGTGGGATCCAGCCTCAGCTGGTCACAGCAGTGAGCACCTGAATAACACATCATTCAATTGCTTTTGCCTTCTCCCAGGTTTCACTCTTCCCAGCTGCTCACTCTTCCTTGGGATTGCTTCCCAAGACAAACCACCCTCACACAAACCCTTCCAGAGGTAATGTCATCTGTGTCTCTGTCTGTCTGTCTGTCTGTCTCTCTCTCTCTCTCTCACACACACACACACACACACATACACACACCCCTCTGCACACACACCCCTGCACTCTGCTTTCCTCTGTGTTGGTTTCACTCTGTCAGGTTAAGGTGCCACCCACATTTTTAGGCTCACATCTTACTAATTTCACAAGCCAAGAAGGGAGAAAAGCATATTTTACCCCCAGTAGTGCTGGCAAAATTCCTGGCATGATGATGCTTCCTGTCTCTGGTTGGCCTGGCCTCAGTCGTGTGCCCCCTCTGAACCAATCATTGACTTGGGTCAGGAGCAGGTGGTGGGGTCAGCCCCACCCACCCCATACAGACTGAGACTAGGAAAGGTATGCTTATCCAAAGGCGAATCAGGGGGGCCATATGTGGCACCAAATCCATGCATTGTGGAGATTTAACTCCTCTTCAACCTCATTTCTGCGTAAATACATTCCCTCTTCCACCCAGGACATCCAGGAAGCAGTTCCTGTCCCTTTCTTGATTACCTCCTGGCTTAGTGCCAAGTGCCAGACCGCACCGGATGTGTGGGCAGATCTCTTACCAAAGTGGTACAGGGCAGGAGGCAGAGGTTCTGACCTCATCATCGTGACTCCTTCCTCTTCATTACACAAGGGAAAGGCCTTATAAACGTAGGGCTTTGTGATGACGATGCCCACTTGGTTACCCTCCCTCGTGATCTGCATCACCTCTCCCTGTGACCCCTCCTGTTTCCCATCACCAACAGAGTGTCCTCTAATTCAATTCAATTCCGAGACTAACCACCTAGAGTGAATGCAGACCCTGCAAATGAGGGCTCAATTCTACAAGATGGCTTCCACTTCAGATGCCAGCCTGGGGCCACTTGCTCTCCTGTCTGGCTTGGCTGGAAATTCAGGAGTTCTCACAATGCCTCTCTCACATTTGATAACTCACTAGAAGAACTCACAGAACTCAGGAAAGTTCTGTCCTTATAATTACCATTTTATTATAAAGGATAGAATTAAACAGCCAGATAAAGAGGTACATAGGACAAGGTCTGGAAGGGTCCAGAGTGCAGGAGTTTCTGTCCCTGTAGGGTCAGGGTATGCCACCCAACTGGTACAACTGTTCACCATCCAGGAAGCGGTTATTTAGAGTTTGTTAAATCAAGATGTCATTACCTAGGCACAATTGATTAAATCATTGGTCAGTGGGGATTGAACTCAGTCTCCAGCTCTTCTCCCAGCCCTGGAGGTTGGGGTTGGGCTAAGGAGGGTCTGTCTGCTTCCTGAAACTGGCTTCAAGAGTAACTGAAATAGCTAGATTGGCTGTATTCTTAGCAGCTGGTATTAGTGGTATCAGCACCAATTAGATTACTTTTTTAAAAAAGATGTATTTATTTATTTATTGGCTGCGTTGGGTCTTCGCTGCTGTGTGTGGGCTTTCTCTAGTTGCAGAGAGCGAGGGCTACTCTTCATTGCAATTCATGGGCTTCTCGTTGTGGTAGCCTCTCTTGTTGTGGAGTGTGGGCTTCTAGGCATGTGGGCTTCCGTAGTTGTGGCACATGGGCTTAGTAGTTGTGGTTCGCAGGTTCTAGAGCCCAGGCTCAGTAGTTGTGGTGCATGGGCTCAGTTGCTCTGTAGCGTATGGGATCTTCCCAGACCAGGGCTCAAACCCATGTCCCCTGCATTGGCAGGTGGATTCTTAACCACTGCGCCACCAAGGAAGTCCCCAGTTAGATTACTTTTGACTCCCGAATTTCTCCTCAGTTTGGATGGAACCACTCGAGATTATTCATTCTCTTCAACAATGATAATCCTAAGTGGTTCTCCTTCCTTGAGTCATTCTTTTTCCTTCCCTTATTCAACTTGGAGTTGCTTTTGAAGAAATTGGATTTTTCCAAAAATTTATGATCGGTTGAAAAGATTTTCCATACCCCGACAAAGTTATTTTGAGGCTCTTTTCCTGGGAGACCTTTACGTCCGTGGTCTCACCTCTCACCTAGCACAGATGGCTCTTCAACTCAAAACTCTTGCCTTAACCTTTCTCTTGATAAGCAGTTTAACCTGTTATTCCGGGTCTATCTCCAACCTTATCAGCTGTTACACAAGTATACAAATTCTGTGTTCCAGCCAAGCTGAGCTATTCAATCTTTAAGCACTAGGCACATTTCTAAAACCACACCTCCATCCATGCTGTACCCAGGCCTCCCTCTTCTTCTCTGCTTGCATTCACTCTTCTATCTGTTAATTCTCACTTCAAGTCCCTCCCCTCCATGAAGACTCTCTGTCCTCACTGATCTTTTTGTTCCCCACACACCTATATTTAGGAGTCACGTGCTACCTTAAACCATCTTGTACTCTTTTACATCCCTTCTCCCCATCTCAACTGCATACATATTCTTGTACCTTGCGTAGAGTCTCACGCTCATGTTCCTTGATTTTATTTTTCCTGACCCCTATTTCTCCTAGACTGGCAGATGTTTCAGTAACTATTCCTGCATAATAAGCCATTCACAGTTCTGTGAGTTGACTGAGCTCAACTGGAATGTTCTCACTTGGGGTCTCTCATGATGTGGCAATCAGATGTCAGCTGGAGTCTCGGTCATCTGAAGACTCAACTGGGCTGAACATCCAAGGTGGCTGACTCTTGGGACATGTGGATGAAGTTGGCTGTTGGCTGGGAGCAGCCAAGCCTGGCCTCACCGTGTGCTTTTCACAGCCTGACAGCTGGGTTCGTAGAGGGAGTGTCCCAAGAGCAACAGCTCCAAGATTCCCAGGCAGAAGCTGCAAGACTTATTACAACTTGTCCATTGATGTCCAGAACATCCCTTCCACCACATTTTCTTGGAAAAAGAAGTCACGAAGACTGGTCCAGATTCAAGGGAAGGAGAATGAGACCCCCAAATCTTTGGGAGAGATTATGTTGCAGAGGAGCACAGGGAATGGGAATCTAGTCTTGACACCATCTCGGGAAAACACAATTGGCCAAGACAGGTAACGTGTACATGTCCATCCAGAGTTACACTAGTTTGTAACCCAGCTGCTAAGGTTTTGAGGCTTCCTTGTATACATGCATATGTTCTGTTCTCCTGGCCTCTGGATAAACCTCTAAGACATTATTAGGAAAGCCAGCTGGGTAATCAGAACTGAAAACATTCAGTGGCTCAGAACCAACAACATAGCAAATTAAGCATCGTAACTAAACTATCTACTCTCTGCCCAATGAAGTTATTATTTTCCCTCATGTAAAGAACATGGCAGAGGCGCTGGGAATGTTTGATATCTTATTTTGGGTGGTGATTGCACAGCTTTACTCATTAAGTTGCAGAAAGAAGATAGATTTGAAGGCTGTTTGGGAAGATGTTTAGGACTTGGTGATGGAATGTGTTGCAGAAGAAGTCAGGATGCTAGCTGGCAGCTGCTCTTCACCATGTCCAGTAATGCTGAGCACTAATTTAACTGTCAAAGGGATACATGAAAAGATCGATGAAAACAGAATCTCAGAGATTTCCTTGCCATTGGCTTAAATTCCTGTTGGAATCATTCCACAACAGTTTTTTTTCTTTCAGTAAGATTTTCTCCCCATTGTGTGCCAACATCCATGATGTTGCACAGTAGTATTAATCATCCATGTGGACTTTTATGTTTATAAAGTCTCTGAAAAAAACCCCAGTGCTTTGCCCTGCCCCCACCAGCTTAGCTCATGGACCATGGGCCTCTCTCTGGACATGTACAAACCAGTCGGATATTTTTGTTTTGGGGTTACCAGGCCAAGTTGTTAAACGGACTCAACCTGTCAGTTAAATACCTCTGAATTCAGGGAAGACTAGTCAAACTCATTTAAATCAATCTCAGACACAGAGCCAGGTCTGTTTCCTCAGTGACTGCTTAGCGTGTGCTGAAGTCCCTAGAAGAGACCACAGACGCCGGGCGAGGCGATGACATTGCAGGTATGATGTTAGCTCTCTGGGACTCTAAGTCACTACCTATGAGTGTATGCAAAGTAGTAATGACTGTTCCAGATGTGCTGAGTATATAGTTTCACTCAGCATTTCACTTTGATGGAAGGAAACTCGGTAGACAATGCGTGAACAGGACCTGAAACCAGGCGTGTGGAAGCATGTTTCCAAAACAGGTTAGAGACTTGCTCCCCCTCAAATCTTGTCCATCTCAGCCAGTGGCATCATCGTCCACCTGGTTTCTCAGGCCAGAAGCCTCTGAGTCAACCTCTCTTTCCCTCACCTTACCCACCTCCCCTCCTGCCACCATATTTAATGAATCAGCCAAGCTCTAGCTTCACAAAACCTGTATCCTCAAAGCTATCAGTTATCACCATGTGCACTAGCATCACTCTATCCCAAGCCACCTGACTCTCCTACCTGCAGAATTGCAGTAGTCTCCTACCTTATTGATAGATCTAACCCCCCCAAAATATTTTTTAATTCCTGCAAAATAAAAAAATATATATCATAACAAAATCAATGATGAATGACTAAGCAGGAAAAGTACTACATGCACAACCACATTTAGACTCTTTCATATATAAAAAGCTAATACAGGGACTTCCTTGGTGGCACAGTGCTTAAGAATCCGCCTGCCAATGCAGGGGACACGGGTTCGATCCCTGGTCCCAGAAGATCCCACGTGCTGCAGAACAATTAAGCCACAACTACTGAGCCCACACACCACGATTACTGAAGCCCAAGTGCCTAGAGCCCGTGGTCTGCAACAAGAGAAGGCACCACAATGAGAAGACCATGCACCACAACAAAGAGTAGCCCCCACTCTCAGCAACTAGAGAAAGCCTGAGTACAGCAACAAAGACCCAACACAGGCAATAAATAAATAAATTTTTAAAAGAGCAAATACATACAGATTATTATGAAAAACATAAATATTTAAATAGGAGAATTGGCAAATTACCTGAAAATTTTGTAAAAAAGGAAGTATATATCATTTATAAACAAATGGTAAGATGCTCAATCGGACTGTAATGAGAGAAATAGAAATTCAAAGTGGGAGGAGATGCTGTTAACACTTATAAGATTGGAAAAATTTTGAAAAATTTTAGTAATGCCCTGATGGTGATGGGGGAACTAATATTGGTGGGAAGGCAAGCTGGTCCATCCTCTTTAGAGAGCAATTTACAAATACCACCAAGCTTTCACATGCATATACTTTTTGGTTTTTTTTTTTTAATAAATTGATTTAATTAAATTAACTTATTTTTTATATTTGGCTGCATTGGGTCTTTGTTGCCATGCGTGGGCTTTTTTGTTTTTTTCCCTAGTTGCAGTGAGCGGGGGCTACTCATCCTTGTGGTGTGTGGGCTTCTCATTGTGGTGGCTTCTCTTGTTGCGGAGCATGGGCTCTAGGTGCACGGGCTCAGTAGTTGTGGCTTGAGGGCTTAGCTGCTCTGTGGCATGTGGAATCTTCCCCAACCAGGGATTGAACCTGTGTCCCTTGCATTGGCAGGTGGATTCTTAACCACTGCACCATCAGGGAAGTCCTGCATATACTTCTTTTTTTTGTTAGTTATCTATTTTATACATATTAGAGTATATATGTCAACCCCATCTCCCAATTTATCCCGTGGTGCCGCCACCACCACCACCCCCCTTCCCCTCTTTGTGTCCATACGTTTGTTCTTTACATCTGTGTCTCTATTTCTGCCTTGCAAACTGATTCATGTGTGCTGTTTTTCTAGATTCCACATGTATGTGTTAATATACGATATTTGTTTTTCTCTTTCTGAGTTACTTCACTCTGTATGACAGTCTCTAGGTCTGTTCATGTCCCCACGTATACTTTTTGACTTGGCGATTCTACTCTAGGAGTTTGTTTTACAGGTATGTTGGCACATGAGCTTAAAGATGCAAATACACATGTGGTAGCAAAAGAAGCCAGCCAAATGTACTGGTAGCTGGTTAAGTAACTTTGGTATATCTGTAGAGTGGAATACTGTGCAATAGTGAAAAAGAATGAAACAAAACTACTTGGTATCGATAAGAGAAAATTTCCTAGATATTGATATATTATTAAATTGTAAAAATCAAGATGCAAAGGAGCACACATAATATGCTATAATGTTTAAAAATAGGGATGAGAGACAGTCTCTTCAATAAGTGCTGGGAAAATTGGACAGCAACATGTAAAAGAATGAAATTAGAATACTTCCTAACACCATACACAAAAACAAACTCAAAATGGATTAAAGTCCTAAATGTAAGGCCAGACACTATAAAACTCCTGGAGGAAAACCTAGGCAGAACACTCTATGACATCCATCAAAGCAAGATCCTTTTTGACCCACCTCCTAGAATAATGGAAATAAAATCAAGAATGAACAAATGGGACCTCATGAAACTTAAAAGCTTTTGCACAGTGAAAGAAGCCATAAACAAGACAAGAAGACAACCCTCAGAATGGGAGAAAATACTTGCCAATGAAGCAACAAACAAAGGATTAATCTCCAAAATATACAAGCAGCTCATACAGCTTAATACCAAAAAAGCAAATAGCTCAATCCACAAATGGGCAGAAGACCTAAATAGACATTTCTCCAAAGAAGACATACAGATGGCTAACAGACACATGAAAAGATGCTCAGCATCACTAATCATTAGAGAAATGCAAATCAAAGCCACAATGAGGTATCACCTCACACCAGTCAGAATGGCCATCATCAAAAAATCTAGAAACAATAAATGTTGGAGAGGGTGAGGAGAAAAGGGAACTCTCCTGTACTGTTGGTGGGAATGTAAGTGGGTACAGCCACTATGGAAAACAGTTTGGAGGTTCCTTAAAAAACTACAAATAGAACTACCATATGATCCAGTAATCCCACTGCTGGGCATATACCCAGAGAAAACCATAATCCAAAAAGACACATGCACTCCAATGTTCATTGCAGCACTATTTACAATAGCCAGGACATGGAAGCAACCTAAATGCCCACCAACAGATGAATGGTTAAAGAAGATGTGGCATATATATACAATGGAATATTAGCCATAAAAAGGAATGAAATGGAGCTATATGCAATGAGGTGGATAGGCTTAGAGTCTGTCATACAGAGTGAAGTAAGCCAGAAAGAGAAAAACAAATACTGTATGCTAACTCATATATATGTAATCTAAAAAAAAAAGATGTTACTGATGAACCCAGTGACCCAGCAAGAATAAGGATGCAGATACAGAGAATGGACTGGAGGACATGGGGTTGGGGGGACGGGGATGAAGGGGAAGCTGGGACAAAGTGAGAGAGTAGCATAGACATATATACACTACCAACTGTCAAATAGATAGCTAGTGGGAAGTTGCTGTATAACAAAGGGAGATCAACTTGATGATGGGTGATTCCTTAGAGGGCCAGGACAGGGAGGGTGGGAGGGAGTTGTGGGAGGGAGGGGATATGGGGATATATGTATAAATACAGCTGATTCACTTTGGTGTACCTCAAAATCTGATACAAGAGTGTAAAGCAATTATATTCCAATAAAGAGCTTAAAAAAAATAGGGGTGAGAAAACATATTCCTTGCATATGCATAGACTGTTTCTGGGAGGAAACTGATAACAGTGGTTGCCCCTGGAACGGTCCCCTGATAATTTTGGGGAAGGGAGAAGAGACTTACTTTTCACTATATTTCTTTTTGTGATGTTTAAATTTGTAGCATATTAGAGAATTACCTTTTTTTAAAAAAAATCTATACAATTAAAATTTTTTTCTCATGAAAGAAGTTAGAAAAATAATTTTATCTTGATAATAAATAGTTAAATACAGAAAGACAAAGTGAAACGACTAGTTATATTCTGTCATTTTAAAGGAAAATATTAGTAATACTTTCCTGGAAAAGTGTCAGATTTTACCTAAAGAGATAGTTACAAATTTCACTTCTACTATGTCTTTACATTTTCAGACTTATGTATAAATAAATACCTCAGACAAAATAATAGCTAATATTTAGAGAGTGTTAACTAAAAGCAAACACCATGCAAAGCGCTTCAAAATAACAGTACTGTTCTCATCCCCAATTACAGCTGAGGGGATGAAAGCTCAGAGACATTAATTAACTTGCCTAAGCTCACACAGCTAGTAAGTTATAGAGCTAAGCCATCTGACAGGAAAATCCACATTCTTCACCACTGTACAGTTTATTTATTGAGTTATTAATGACTCATCTGTTTCATACAAATAACACTTAATGGTACATAATTTCCAATTCAAAACTAATACTTATCAGAAAAAGAATCTAACCTTAACTTTAGGAAGTAAACACACAGATGTTGTAAATACTTAAGTCCCATAAATAAAGTCATAATATTGTTTCTGATTTTATGGTCAGCAACTCAGAAAGATAAAAATATAGTATTTTAATACATTTAAGCAATGACTTTAAAAACAATGTTTAATACAATTAAACAAAAAATGGAATCACTGGATTATATGTACTGTACATACCATGCTTTGTTTATATACTTGACCTTCACAAAATCTTACAGTAATAAATAAGATGTTTTAGTTCAGTGTCTAGGGTTGAATTATGCCCCTAAAAGATAATCTGAAGTTGTAACCCCCTGTTATGAGTTAAACTACATCCCCTCAAAATTCACACATTGAAGTCCTAACCCCTATTAACCCCAGAATATGACAGTATTTGGAGAAAGGCTTTTTATGGAGGTCATCAAGTTAAAGTAAGGTCATAGTGTGAGCCCTAATCCGATATGACTGGTGTCCTTATGAAGAGGGGAAATTAAGATACAGAAACACAGATGCACAAAGGGATGACACAGGGAGAAGACTGCCAAGGAGAGAAGCCTAGAACCGATCCGTCTCTCAGAGCCACAGCAAACACCTCCCTCCCCATCTGTGAACAAGACCCACAAAGGAAAACAGGTCCTTTGCAGGTATAATCAAGTTAAAATGAGGCCACACTCATGAGGTTATTGTACCTCATCCAGTATGACTGGTGTCCTTAGAAGGAGAAGTGAAGACACACAGACATGGGGAGAATCCTGTGTGAAGACAGAGGTGGAGACTGAAGTGATGTGTTTACAAACCAGGAGATGTCAAGGATGCCAGCCATGCCAGAAGCTGAGAGAGATGCATGGGACAGATTGTGCCCTAGAGCCTTCAGAGGGACCGTTCCCTGCCTGACACCTTGATTTCAGACGTGTGGCCTCCAGAACCGTGAGAGAAGACATTTCTGTTGCTTTAAGCCACCAGCACTTGCTGCAGGGGTACTTGCTACAGCAGCCCTAGGAAACAAATACCTTCAGAATCCCTCCAGTCAGGTTGGTGTGGGCGTGGCTTCGTAAGCACGTGTTCACAGGTGAAACCATTAATAGAAGGGCCTGGGGAGCAGACTGGGAAGGGGAGCAAGGGTGCTTGGCCAAGTCCCACGGGTGGTGATGTCCCAGCTCTTAGGAGGACTCAAGTGTAAGTGATGCCTTGGGGTGGGCTCACCTGAGGAAGGGGGCTAGGGTTCCCACCCCAGGACCCCATCCATTACAGGCTACAGACCACCCCAAGGGAGTTCACCTGTAGGCAAGTGGGATCCAGTAACTAGAAGGTAGTTCTCCATAAAGGTGCAGCACACTTTGCTTGTTGAAATCAAAAGCAGTCCCAAAGGGAAAGAAAAAAAATGATAGAAAGGGATGAGAGGGGATCAAGGCAGAGCAACAGCTTCATCCAATGGGCCAGTCTCTCTGGTCTGCGATATCTGGAGCCCAGAAGCTGCATGCTGATTCCAATCCTGCTACAAACATATAAATAGTCCTGTTTTGGGTGGTAAATAGCCACAGCCCTGGGTCTCCCCTTCCCCACTGGTACTTTGGTCCCATCCCTGGAAGTCTTGGGCTTCCCTACAATCCAGCAACTAAAATGCTGGGCACAGAGGGTGGACACCAAAACTATGGCCAGTGTTCTTTCTAATTAGTCAGCTATTAAGACTTTTACTACCATTCCCCAGATTAAGCACCTGCAATGTACCTAATCCAGTGATCAGAACGGTGAAGGACAGACATTTTAGATACTCTCTGCCTTCAAGAAGTTTGCATTTGAGGTGAGAACAGATACAGATTAAATAATCTGCTAAACTCTGTATCTCAGCCCATTTGGGCTGCTATAACAGAAATACCATAGACTGGGTGACTTAAACAACAAGTTATTTTTTTAAACTTGTATATACTGCAGTTTTATTTCTGTCACACAAAGTTAACGTATAGGATATTTATTTATTTATTGAAAGTTTAAATATTTATTTATTTTTGGCTGCGTTGGGTCTTTGTTGCTGCACACGGGCTTTTTCTAGTTGTGGTGAGCAGGGGCTACTCGTTGCGGTGCACGGGCTTCTCATGGCAGTAGCTTCTCTTGTTGCAGAGCATAGGCTCTAGGTGTTCAGGCTTCAGTAGTTGCAGCACATGGGCTCAGTAGTTGTGGCGCACGAGCTTAGTTGCTCCATGGCATGTGGGATCTTCCCGGACCAGGGATCGAACCCGTATCCCCTGCATTGGCAAGTGGACTGTTAACCACTGCGCCACCAAGGATGTCCCCCATGTAGGAAATTTAAATGAAATAGTACTGTAAAAATAGCAGAGAACCGAAAAACCCGAAAAGAAAGTATACCTAAAGCATGAGAATTCAACATTTATTAGTGTTTCATCTTCGGATTTGACTGACACCCGATGCTTGCAAATTTTGAAACAAAGTTTGAGATCATGATGATGGTTGTGAAGAGATTTCAGCACCAGCACTAAAATTTGTACATTCAGTTGGTTTGCAATTGACTTGTTAGCCATTTACATAGTATGTAGTACAGATTTGTCACAGGTCAGATTATAGTGTTGAAGGAAAGAGGTACCTTCCTGTAATTAGGAAGGATGCCCTAAACTGCACTCAGCATAAGACACCCAGTGTCCAAGAGCACAAAACCATCACAGTACTGTGGCTGCAGGGAACACAGTTTTGATGAGGAAAAGAACCCAAGCTTCTGTTTCCCATTTTCAATACTGAAGTCTCTAACAAGGACATATCGGACAGTAAATGTATACAGTCATTCAATCACACTTCTTGGAAAGGACACATTTAGCAATCTGGGATAATGCAGAATGACAGGAAATATAATATGATTCAACACTGGTTCTTTTTGTCATTTTATACAGACATCGTGTATAAAATGACACAAGGCACAAAATGTTTAGTGCATAAACTGTTTTCTTTTTTAAGATCTAGCATTTTTATCATAGTCTTTTATCTTATTTTGGACCACTTGTACCCAATATTCTACCCTACTATAGACTGTTTAACTTGATCGACAAAATCCAAAAGTGATTTCTGACCAGATTTTGGGGGGACATAAACATTTATATCAAAGTGTTTGCATAACCAAAAGTACAATAATAAGGATGAAAATGCCTCCTATTTCTTTTAGAAAATAGTACTTATAAGCTTGCTGCATCTTTAATGTCTTTACTATGGGGTGACAATGAATAGTTGATAGAAAAAAAGAAGAACTGTATCCTTGAATTATGATAGCACATCCATCACAGATCTAAAAATGAAGTTTCTACAGAAACAGGAACTGTTTTAACAAGGGAAAAAAATCCCTCATTCAAACCTCTTTGAAGTGGTAATGGCTGCAAACCTACAGCATTTAGAAAACTGTGCTGTCAACAAGCTCGTCTTATGAACTTAGATTAAGAAATCTAGGAAGCAGATGAAAGTGGATTATTTCTTCAAAATTTTAGTGAAACTATTGATAATCAAAGATTTCAAAGCAAATATGGCACGTAACAACTCAAGCATAAATCAAGATGGAGAGCCTGGAGAATTTTTGATTTCCTAAATTTTCAAAAAGTTCTATCATTGCAACATACAGGATATCTCCCCTACTTTCAGAGAAAAGGGAGAGGATTACATCCACACACGTGAGTGTCCACACCAACACGCACGCACACACGCATGTCTGCATGCATGCACTCGGTAGTCAGCAGAGTATCTAGTTCCTTCTTCCCACCACCTAAGTCTCACTTTATTTTTTAAAAGAAAACTATGAAAAAAAAAGAAAAGAAAAAGAAAACTATGCAGGACCCCTTGTTTTCCCTTTATCTAATGATTTCTGTGACCTTAATTGCTGCCATCATTGTCACATTTCTAGTATTTCAACATAACATCCAAAAGCAGCTTTGTAGTCAGGAATGTGCACCTGGACACCTGTACAACTGCAGGACAGCTAGGTAATAATAACGGCCAAATTCAGGGATGAACTTCTGAGTTCCGCAGTGAGATACAATGCACGTGAAGCTCAGAATCATGTTTCAGACCACTGAACTTAACTGAAGTTAAAATACAAATAGCTGAAGATATGATGTAAAAGATTAAGTACTTGATTCTCTTAATATATTTATCAATGTTACAAAATATTCCTCGTTGTTATTCGTGCAGATAATTGAGAAAAAAGTGCAGAAATTAACTTTAAATAAAAAAATTATTCCTTCCCTTCCTCCCACTCCCCTAAATGCTACAAAATCTTTTCCCTGGAACTAGGCCTTGAAAAGGCCACTACGTATTAGTTTGACATGCATTACTGTCTGCAATTAAAGAAGCTAATTTGGGGAATTCCCTGGCAGTCCAGTGGTTAGGACTCTGTGCTTTTGCTGCTGAGGGCATGGGTTCAATCCCTGATTAGGGAACTAAGAACCTGCAGACTGCATGGCACAGCCTAAAATAAAATTAAAATTAAAATTAAAAAGCTAATTTTATGGTAGTTGTAATTACATTAAAACTGTCCACATGCATAAATCTATAAAAGGTTGAAAACCTTCAGTAAATCTACAATATATTGTTTTACATTTGACCACTGGTTTATGTTATGTAGGAATCACAGATTTGGTAAAGCATTGCAACAATTTAGGAAGGTATCTACATCTTTAAATTCTGGACAAATTTTATGTTTGAATCTACAAAATTGCACAAAGTCTAACTCAGGAGACTTCCTACCATTCTAAAATTCCTCACTCTCGACAAATCAGTTTTAGGACACTTTCTTATAAATATCACCCTTTGAAAACACATACAATTCCGTTTGTTCCACATTTTATGATCCTAACCTACATAGGGCTGATCTCAGTTATTCATGGAATATCAAATATGCTAGGAAGACAAACCTGAGAGAAACATTGACAATACAATAGCATAACTTGCTAACTTCTTCACTGGCAGTCTCTGATAAAAAAAAAAAACTTCACAAGCCTTTCTCCTCTTTATTTTAGCAACAGATTGTGGAAAATGTGCGATTTTCTCTTGACATGAAAATATTTCAGTGCACGGCGATCTTGCCTGACAGGCTCGTTATTTTCTGCGTAACTGATACAGGAACTCCTATACGACTCTCTCCCATCCTGTTGTAAAGGTCAGCAAAAAGCAGCAAACTGGGAGGGAAACAGCTGCTCTCCAGAGCAGTGTCTGAAGGCTTTCCAAGTACATTGGTTTTTCCCTCCTTCTGACTATTTGTCTCCATTTTCTCCTTGCAGCTCACAAAATATAGGGGTTTTGTTGTTAACAGTTGTTCTTTGTAGGTTTTATTTTGTTTTGTTGGTTGGTTGGTTTTACCTCCTAATTAAAGTCCTCTCTTTCCTCAGTTTCTCTCTGCGGTATCTGACTTGACTTCTCGGTTCCTGCCTGAACGGTATCGATGAGCTCTTCCTTTAGCTTAATTCATTCTTTCCTCATTTCATCTAGAATGTCCCGCTTCAGCCTGTCATAGTGCAGTCCCTCTGCCTGGACTCTGTTGGCACTGGGCTGCAACAAGGACGTAGATTTTGGTCTGGAAATTACAGGTGACTTGCTGCCATTGCTCGTATTAATTCTTTCCCAAGGTTTTCTTGTCCGTTCAGGTGTACTTGTTGAAGAGGCCTTAGAATTATATGCTCTGAATCTTCATTTTTATCCTCTTTTGGTTCTTTTTCTATTGTTGTTCCCTTTTCAGCAATTCTTCTCCTCCTGGCCAGCAGGGCACTCATTTCTTCCATTAAACCGCTACCCGCAAAGGAAGGGGTTTCCAAGACCCGTATCTGTTTTAGATGAGGCCGAATTCACACCAATGGTATTCCCTCCGCTTGGGAAAGAGGCATCCTCCACCCATGACACTCTCTGAAGTTTTGCTCCAGGAATTGCAGCTGTAAGTCCAGTTAAAGAGCGACTGTCTTCAGACATGGATCTCGGGAAAAAAATCCAGATGCAGGGAGGGGAGGAGCAGGAGGTGGTGGAGGAGGAGGGGGTACCTGATTAGGAAGAGGTGGTGGAGGAGAAGGAGGCCCTGAGAACCCGGGATGGAAATGGAGGGGATGGAGGGGGTCCTGGGGAAGGAGGAAGTGCACCTGAAGCCTGGGCAGGACCTGGTGGGAGTGGAGGAGGCAGTGGAGGTCCCAAGACAATGCCCTGTTGGGCTGGAGCCTGGGCCGGCTGAGAGGCTGCCTGAAAGCCTGGCTCAGAAGCAGAGGAGCCTCCCAGTACAGTTTGGAGAAGTCTCCACAGAGGCATGGACAGTGGCATTTCATATTCTTTGCTCTGGCTCCCATCCCAGCTGCTCCCTCTCTAGCTGCTCTTGCAGCTCTCTTCCTTGCCTTCCCCGGTCTAGTCTCTCCAGCCTCTCTGGCTCTTCTCTCTCTCCCTCCAGCTGCTCCTGTTCCAGTCGCTCCCTCTCCAGACTTTCCCTCTCTAACTTCTCCCTCTCCAGTCTCTCCCTTTCCATCCTTTCTCCCTCCAGCCTTTCCCGCTCTGGCTCCTTTTGTCGTTGCTCTTCTTGTAGTTGCCGTCTTTGAATTTCCAATTCTTCTTGTGATGGGCCGTTCTGAATTTGGGCAGATAGTTGTGAATTTTGTCTTAGCAATGTTGGCCCCGTTTCCAGTGAATGTAACACTTCTAAGGCAAGCATCATGACACTTGCAAAGACACTGGCATCGTCCTTGCTGCCAAAGTTGAGACCAAATACTTGTCTAGCATCCTGCCATTGGTGGAAGGTCTGTGTAGCTTGATTGTACTTCAACTTGAAAATGGCATGATTTATCATGACCTGATGGTCCTGAATCTCCCTGCCCACCACTCTGAATGTGTTGTTGCCTCTATGATGATATATATGAACTCTGCGGAACCCAGTTTGAACCACCAGCTGGCACCCACTTTTTATTGGCATCATGGTACACCATCACAGCAGCTCTTGCCTGACAGGTACTCTGTTCCTATTATTATTTTAAATGTATCATGCCACTCCCTTCTGGTCTGCAGAGTTTCTGCTGAGAAATCAGCTGATAACCTTATGGGAGTTTCCTTGTTTGTTATTTGTTGCTTTTCCCTTGTTGCTTTTAATATTTTCTATTTATCTTTTATTTTTCTCTTTATCTTTAATTGTTGTCATTTCGATTACAGTGTGTCTTGGTATATTCCTCTGTGGGTTTATCCTGCATGGAACTCTCCATGCTTCCTGGACTTGGGTGATTGTTTCCTTTCCCAGGTTAGGGAATTATCAGCTATTATCTATTATCAGCTATTATCTCTTCATATATTTTCTCAGGCCCTTTCTCTCTCTGTTCTCCTCTGGGACCCCTATAATGCGAATGTTAGTGCCCCTAATGTTGTTCCAGAGGTCTCTTAAACTGTCCACATTTCTTTTCATACTTTTTTCTTTTTTCTGCTCTGCAGTAGTGATTTCTCCTACTCTATCTTCCAGCTCACTGATTCATTCTCTTTCATTTACTCTACTATTGCTTCCTTCTAGTGTGTTTTTCATTTCAGTTATTGTATTGTTCAACTCTGTTTGGTTGCTCTTTATATTTTCTAACTCTTTGTGAAAAAATCCTTGTAACTTATCCATCTGTGAATCCATTTTTCTCCCACGTTCTTGGATCAACTTTACAACCGTTACTCTGAACTCTTTCTCAGGTAGATTGCCTATCTCCACATCACTTAGTTCTTCTGGGGTTTTATCTTGTTCCCTCATCTGAAACATATTCCTCCACCACGTCATTTTGTCTAAATTCCTACATGTATTTTTATGTATGTGGTGGGTTAATCATGTTTCTTGACTTTGAGAAGTAGCCCTCTCTAGCAGACGTCCTGTGTCCCAGCAGTTCACTCCACTCTTGTCACCCAAGGGCCAGGGGCCAGACGCTCCCAGGATAGCGTCTGGACTGTTTGCAGACTACAGGCTGCCGAGTCATAGTTTTCTTCCTTCGGATTTCTGCTCCCCGGTGGATGCGGCTGGTCTGGAAGCTTGTGTAGGCTTCCTGGTGGGAAGGGCTGATGCCTGCCCACTGGTAGGTGGGGCTGGGTCCTGGCCCTCTGGTGGGCAGGGCTTGTGTCTTAGGGCGTGTCCAGAGGTGGCTGTGGGATCAGGAAGTCTTTAGGCCACCTGTCTGCTAATGGGTGGGGATGTGTTTCTGCCTGGTTAGTTGTTTGGCCTGAGGCGCCTGGCACTGCAGCCTACAGGCTGTTGGAGGGGTGGGGGTGGGGGGTGGGGCAGGCCTCGGTGCTAATGACCCAAGCAAGATGTCTGCCCCGAGGATAGTTCACGCAGATGAAGGCTCCCCAGTATATCTGCCACCAGCTTTTATGACCCTAGCATGAGCCACAGCCACCCCCTGCCTCCCCAGGGGACCCTCCAAGACCAGCAGCTAAATCTGGCCCAGGCTCCTATGAAGTTACTGCTTTTGCCCTTGGTTCCAGGGCACGTGAGATTTTGTGCAATCCCTGTAAGAGTTAAGTCTCTGTTTCCCCCAGTCTTGTGGCGCTCCTGCAATTAAGCCCTGCTGCCCTTCAAATCCAAATGCTCTGGGGGTTTCTCTGCCCAGTGCCAGACCCCTGGGCTGGGACGCCTGATGTGGGCCTCAGAACTCTCGTTCCTATGGGGGAACCTCTGAAATATAACTACTCTGCAGTGTGTGGGTCACCCACAGGTGGGGGTGGGGGAGGGGGGTAATAGGGGATTTGAATATATCACCAGTGTGCCCCTCCTCCTGCCTCGCTGTGGTCTCTTCTTTACGCCTTTAGTTGTAGATGATCTTTTTTTACTAGGTTCCAGTCATTTTTAATCAATGGTTATTCAGCAGTTAGTTGTGATTTTGGTGTGCTCTTGAGAGGAGGTAAACTCAAGGTCTTTCTACTCCACCATCTTGAAAGACTCCACAACAAATTATTTTTCACAGTTCAAGAGGCTGGGGATTCCAGGATCAAAACATCAGCAAATCCAGAGTCTTGTGAAAACCCACTTCCTGCCTTATAGATGAATATCTTCTCACTGTGTCCTCACGTGGCAGAAGGTGCAAGGTTGCTCTCTGAGGTCTCTTTTATAAGGGCACTAATCCCATTCATAAGGGCTCCACCCTCATGACCTAACCCCCTCGCAAAGGTCATACCTCCTAGTACCATCACACTGGAGATTTAAATTTCAACATATGCACTGGGGGAGGGGGCACATTCCATCCCTAGCACTCTGCAATCCTGACACATGAAAAGTGAACATTTTCTGGGACTTCCTGGTGGTCCAGCAGTTAAGACTCTGTGCTGCCAATGCAGGGGGAACAGGTTTGACCCCTGGTCAGGGAACTAAGATCCCTCATGCCACATGGCGTGGGAAAACAAACAGACAAAATTTTCTGGAAAAAAAAGAGTGGTTGAGTCTACCCATGACCCTTAGGTTTCCGTAAAGGCTCCAGGTTATTCATATTAAAATGTTATCTGTCAGTGGTTTTATTTATGCCACTCCCACCACTTTTACTACATTTCCCACAAATTAGTGTGCTCTTTTCATATTGTAAATATGGACACAATGAAACATAATGCACGAGGAGCCTGTAAAATTCTGTGATCACTGCTTTCTGTAACAGTACCTGTGGTATATTCATATTCAGCAAAAAGAGGCTTTCACAGAGGAAAAATAAAATAAGCAACACAAAGACACCTAGGATTTCCTTTGGAGTATTCCAGCCACATGGGTGGAAAAAGGTCAAGAAGATGGTAGAGGACCCCACATCTTCCCAACAAAAGGCTGTGACTTCACTTCTGCTTTGGGGTCAGAGCTTGACTACAGACCAAAAAGAGGGGCATTTGAATGAAACCATCGGTTGACAATCTGGGTTGCATTTGGCCCCAGGGCTTACCTCAGTGTCAATTTTCTGAGATACAGAATGAGACTGAAACCTACCCATGAAAATTGCCTAATTGGTAGCATTCTCAAGGCCTGTTGGGATTCAAAGAGGACAATTACAGCTAACAAGGGATCAGTGAGCGCCCAGGCCCCAGATTAGGATAATAAGTAGCAAGCATCAGGGAAGACTCCTGTTTTTCTTCTTGGTATCGGGAATAAGCCCTGAAAAATAATTTGGTAAAATTATGAAACGCTTTGCATAATTTTACATTGACATCTAATAGTTTGTATCATAAATTTGACATTTCTGGAAAAATATAAATATTGCTCTTTCAAATATATCCAATGGGATCTAAATGCCATGGAAATTTATTATTCACATCATCATTTAAGAAATACAGATCAGGGGCTTCCTAGGTGGTGCAGTGGTTAAGAATCCACCTGCCAATGCAGGGGACACGGGTTCAATCCCTGCTCCGGGAAGATCCCACATGCCGCAGAGCAACTAATCCCAAGCACTGTAACTATTGAGCCTGCGCTTCAGAGCCCATGAGCCACAACTATTGAGCCCATGTGCCGCAACTACTGAAGCCCACGTGCCTAGAGCCCGTGATCCACAACAAGAGAAGCCATGGCAATGAGAAGCCCGCGCACCACAACAGAGAGTAGCTCCTGCTCACCACAAATAGAGAAAGCCCGCGTGCAGCAACGAAGACCCAACACAGCCAATAAATAAATAAGTAAATAAACAAATAAATTGTTCCAAAGAAAGAAAGAAACACAGATCAGGACCGGCCTCCAGCTGGGCCGGTACCACCATGTTCTCTCGGGTGGGCTTCACGGGACTCTTGGCCTGGACTGTGCAGACGTAATGGATCCAAGTTTGAAATATGGCAACCTTGAAAGATATTACCAGGCAACTAAACTCAATCAAAAAAATCCAGAAAATGACCAAGTCTATGAAAATGGTAGCCGCAGTGAAGTCTGCCCAAGCTGAGAGGGAGCTGAAAGCAGTCCGTGTGAATAGAGTAGGGTCCTTGGCTCTATATGAAAAGGCTGATATTAAGGTGCTGGAAGACAAGTAGAAACACCTCCTCACTGACGTGTCCTCAGACCGAGGGCTTTGTGGTGCTACTCACTCCTCAGTTGCTAAACAGATAAAAAGTGAAGTGGCCCATCTCCCAGCAGCTGGGAAAGAAGTGAAGCATGTTAGAGTTGGTGATAAAATCAGGAGTATAATTCACAGGACTCATTCTAACCAGTTTCTGGTGACATTCAAAGAAGTGGGGAGAAGACCTCCCACCTTTGGGGATGCATCGGTCATTACCCTTGAACTGTTTAATTCTGGATGTGAATTTGATGAAGTGTCTATCATCTTTAACCGATTCAGGTCTGTCATCTCCTACAAGACCGAAGAAAAGCCCATCTTTTCTCTTGATACCATTGCCAGTGCTGAAAGCATGAGTATCTACGGTGATTTTAATGCTGACGTGCTGCAGAATTACCAAGAATACAACCTGGCCAACATCATCTACTGCTCTCTGAAGGAGTCCACCACAAGCGGGCAGAGCGCCCGGATGACAGCCATGGCCAATGCCAGCAAGAACGCTTCCGAGATGATTGACAAATTGACTTTGATGTTCAATAGCACCTGCCAGGCTGTCCTCACCAAGGAGCTGATTGAAATCATCTCCTGTGCTGCGGCTCTGGACTGATGAAAATTGAGTTTCATCCTCAGACAAGAAGTAAAGAAGAATTCAGCCCGCTGACTTTGTTTTTAGCTTACTGCTGTCCTTGTCATAAGAAATTGTTGGTCCATTGTTTATATTACTAAAGACAGCAAGATATTTGTAAATTATCTTACAATAAATGACTCACCATAAGAAAAACAAGAAAGAAACACAGATCATCTTTAACGATTGGATAGTTCATGTGGTTTCTCATTTTCCCTCAAACTCCTATTTCTTTTCCACTTCCTCCTTAGAAATTTATCCTAATATAACTTTTTTATTTTGGATCTTAGTTCCCCTACCAGGGATTGAACCCAGGCCTCTGGCAGTGGAAGTGTGGAGTCTTAACCACTGGACCACCAGGGGATTCCCTAACTTTTTATGCTTGAAAGTTTTCTATTTCTCACCCTTTCATGATACTTTGCAAAAAAAAAAAAAAAGTATAACACCTAGGTGTCCATCAATAGGAGAATGGATGAATGAACTGTGGTATATTTCACACAGTGGAATCCTACTTACAATAGCAAGGAACAAACTATTTATACATGAAAACAATAGGAATGAATCTTAAAAACATAATTTTTATCTAAAAGAATCCAGTCACGAAAGAGCACATATTTTATGACTTCCATTCATATGAAGTTCTAAAACAGGCAAACTACCCTATGGTGAAAGAACATCAGAACAGTGGTTGCCTCTGATGTGGAGTTAGGGGGCAAGGATTGACTAGGAAATGGTGTTGGGGAAATTTCTGGGTGATGGCAAGCCTCTGTATCTTTTTTATATATATAAATTTATTTATTTATTTTAGACTGCATTGGGTCTTTGTTGCTGCACTTGGGTTTTCTCTAGTTGCAGAGATTGGGAGATACTCTTTGTTGCAGTGCACAGGCTTCTCATTGCTGTGGCTTCTCTTGTTGCAGAGCACGGGCTCTAGGCAAGTGGGCTTCAGTAGTTGTGGCACGCAGGCTCAGTGGTTGTGGTGCGTGGGCTTAGTTGCTCGCAGCACGTGGAATCTTCCCGGACCAGGGATCAAACCTGTGTCCCCTGCATTGGCAGGCGGATTCTTAACCACTGCGCCACCAGGGAAGTCCCAAGACTCTGTATCTTGATGGGGGTTTGTGTCACACATGTGTATGTATTGTTGAAAACCGCAGAGTGGTCCACTTAAGATTTGAGCATTTCATTGCATGTTGATCACAAAAAAATAACTGCCAACAAATATTGAATTCTAACATGCTGTGTACTTGGGGTTAAAATATACTGGTGCCTACATTTACTTTGAAACTCATCCGGATTGATAGACGGATAGAAGGAAGGACCTATAGATATGTGATATGGCAAGCTTAGTAAAATAATTCTGGAATCTAGGCAGTGGGTATATGACATTTACTGCAAAATTCCTTCAACTTTTCTGTGTGCTTGAAATTTTTCATTAAAAAATTGGAAAAAATGTATTGAAAGTTCTGTCTTACTGAGATGGGTGTGAATATCTTCAATCAGTTCATATATCCAAGAATATTAATTCTTGTTAGAATTAATGCTAGTTTCAGCATCAACTTCATGCATGTTTTCCTCTTTCAAAAATGTAAGCACTGAGAAATTATGTAAAAAGATGACAGGAAAGAAAATGCTGGAGAGAAAGGCATCTAGCTGAAGAATGAAGAGAATCTGCCCAGCATCAGTGGTGTGGAGAGGAAGGCATGGATTCGGAGACACTGCAGAAGTACAAACAAAGGGACTCACTGCAGACATCAAGATCCAGACTTGAGGACCAAGTGCTTTTAGGGGGAGAAGACAAAGATGTTTCAGAGACACTAAAGCTGACGATTCCATCAGCAAACATAGGGAACACTTTCTAGAGCAGAGACAGAAGTCATCCCTGGACATTTCATCTTAAGTCACCAGAGGAATAACGAGAGGGATAATTCTGAGCTAGAATTCAGAAGTGTGGGTATGAAGTTCAGAGGCGAGTTCAGGGACAAAGAAGTTGATTTGCAGCATGAGTACTTAGCTGATTTCACTGCTCTGGCTACCCAGCCAATGCTCATGCTTTATCTATCAGGAGTCATATTCTTTGAATTTTGGCCAGGATCTTAGGAGTTTGGTACCTTGAAGGAATAGGGGAAAATATGAGATTAAATCATCAAGAAAAATGGGGGAGATTCTAGGACTCTACCTACCGTCAGGATAATTGAGAAAGTGTTGGCAGTGAAGGGGAGGAGAATGAAGGGAATAAACCCTCATTGAAGCCAAGAGAAGGGAGAATTTATCAATGGAGGGTGTGGTCAGACAATCATGTTAAAAGCTGCAGAGGTTAAGGAGGAGTAGGACTGAAATGGGACCACTGTCTGTTATAGAACAGCAGTTATTCTCCACCAGGGCAATTTTGACCCCCATACCTGGGCGGGTGGTGCTAATGGCATCTAGCGGGTAAGGGCCAGGGATGCTGCTAAACATCCTGCAATGCACAGGACAGTCCTTCCCACAGCAAAGAATTTTCTGCCCCAAATGTCAATAGTGCAGAGGTTAAAATCCCTGCTAATACAGCAACTGTAGAATTTTCTGGGATGAGCCCATTTTCAACCATTCGTATCAGAGCATGTGTCTCCAACAGGAGCTTAGAAAATGTGGTCCCCCATGTGGAGGCATCCTGAGGGGAATCATCCCTGTATCTTAGCCAGGGGGATAGACTCTGCTTTCTACCTTGTTTTGGAGCCTGTTTCTCATTGGCTGGTCCCTTCTCCACTCTCATTTTTAAAAATCTTAGACCTTGCTCCTGAATGACTCTTGTACCTCCATGGTCTCCAGGGAACCATGCCCCAACCTGTTTTCTATGTTCACACAAACTCTCTCTCTCTCTCTCTCTCTCTCTCACACACACGTACCATTTTGCACACATTCCCTATCCTTAACACATCATCTTATTTCTCTTCATTTCCCACCAAGTGGTCTGGTTGAAATGACTGAAATGACCTGGGATCACCTCCTACTCCCTGGATGGGTCCAGTTGCTACCACTTCCTACTCTTTCTGCAGAACAGACCAGCTCATCACAGCCCCTTCGAGCTCTCGCTCAGGAGCCCTCTGCGCCCGGCACACTCTAAGGTTTAGAAACTATGTGCCGGCCTTGAATCCGTGATGAGAATTGGAGCTGACAGTTTTCTGGAATACAGACAAAATTTGTCCCTTCTCACCTGGCTTTTTATATCTTCCCCCCCCATAGAACCTTCCCAGTGAATTTCTACATGGGTTAAAATCTACTGGACTGAATTCCATATTCTTCAGTGCAGATTCTTCTCTTTCTTCACTCTTTCCCTGCTTTGGCTATGAGACCAAAGGGTCAAAGAGCAATTAAAAAAATAGGGTAAATACGTTTCATAGCTCTTCCCTCTTGTTAAAGTCCACAGCATCTCTTCATGTCTCCCCTCCCCCATCCACCCTTTCGTACTGGCTGGAAACAGTCCCCTGCATTTTGGCTGCCAAAGTTTGACTTGTTCTGGGCTTGCATTCAGATACTTTCATTCTGAGTTTTCCAGCACTAAACCTGTTTTCTGAGAGGCGTCGGAGGAAGCAAGGGGTTGATGGAAGCAGCTCTGTTCTCTAGCCAATATACATACATATACATAGACTCTGAGTCTCTCCCCTGGCTTAGGAGCCGCGAGATCCAAAAGTTATCACTGAACTTGATGTAATCAATCTGAGCACGGGCAAAACGTACAGGCACAGTTTCTCGGGGATTTTTTTTTTTATGTGACAGTTTAATCGAACTTGTTTCTCTTTCTTTGAAAATGTTCTAGAAAATAAAACAGCAGTAAAAATTGATTTTTCCACACAGTTATTTGATACATCAATCTGTTACTTTCGAGTTCACTTCCTACTCCTCTTGTTGATATTTTGATGAGTGTCTGTTAATCAAAGCAGTAACCATTTAATTTTTAATGATGGATATTTTATCGCCGGTCTCCTAATGGTCAGCTTCAACTTTCAATCTAGTGGATTGTTTATTAAGACATTGGCTCTTTTGACCATTTGTGTATTTTGCTTGTGACTCATTTCTCTAAGGGTCCATTCTTTTAAAATGCCGAAGCACAAGTAAGGACAGTTACATAATCAAATGGTGGTTTGATAACAGGCACCCTGGAATCAGCCATGAAATATGCATTCACGGATCAGATAGCAACAAAGGGAGAGAGGAGACTGAAAAAAAAAAAAAAGGCAGAGCCTGGGGGACCTCTGGGACAGGAACTAAGCATCTAACGTTCATGTCATTGGAGTCCCCGACCTTTGACCAGTGGGATACAGGACACCAGTGGGAGCTGGAGAGTCAATTCTACTCCTTCTTGGAGACTTTCTGCCATGCGGTGGTTTATACCACCTGTCTGAACACATCACACAGGGCAAGCGTTGAGCTGTGCTTCTTATGAAGCTGTAAGCAGCTCAGTATGTCCTCCTTTATAACTACTCCCCCCCCCTTCTCATTCCCGCTGCTGCCAGGAGCTTGCACTCCCCATGAACGTGCTAGCGCAGAAGATTTGATTCTGTTTTCTAGCAAACCTATATCTCTTTATCTTTCTGGAATCCTCTTATTTATGTTTTTTCCCCTAGTTATAGCTTTCGAGTTTTTTTTTTCCCTCTCATAGTTTCCAGTTCTTTGTTTATTCATTTTGTCTTTTGAGCTTTCTTTTGTTCTATTTGTCTTCCATACCACCAAGGTGGATTGTTTTTGTTTTTGTTTTTGTTTTTTTGGTGGGGAGGTGCTGCATTGGGTCTTTGCTGCACGCAGGCTTTCTCTAGTTGTGGTGAGCAGGGGGCTACTCTTCGTGGAGGTGCGTGGACTTCTCAGTGAGGTGGCTTCTCCTGTTGCAGAGCATGGGCTGTAGGCACAGGGGCTTCAGTAGTTGCAGCATGAGGGCTCAGTAGTTGTGGCACATGGGCCCTAAAGAGCTCGGGCTTCAGTAATTGTGGTGCGTTGGCTCAGTAGTTGCTCTGAGGCCTGTGGGATATTCCTGGACCAGGGCTCAAACCTGTGTCCCCTGCATTGGCTGGCGGATTCCTAACCACTGCGCCACAAGGGAAGTCCTCCCAAGTTGGATCTTAACAGTGACTATTTTCTTGTTTAATATTTTAGTTTAAAGTGTTTTTAATTCCAGAAAGTTTATGTATGATTGAATCTTATGTGTTCTTATTACATTTTAATTCAACTTCTTTAACAATTTTATTTCCCTAAAACCTATTATGACTATTCTGATTATTTTTCTGTGGCTACTGTATCTTCGTAAGGTATTCATATTAGTTTCCTATTACTGCTGTAACAAATTACTGCAATTTACTGGCTTAAAATGATATAAATGTATTATCTTACAGTTCTGGATGTCAGAAGTCCTAAAATTAAGATGTCAGCATAACTTTGTTCCTTTTGGAGGTTTTGGAGAAGAATTCACTTCCATGTTTTCTTGAGTTTGTAGAGGCTGCCTGCATTTCTCAAGTGAGTCCTGATCAAGTCTGCATGTGGCTGGGTTTTCTTGAACCTTGGTTCTTGTTCTAGTGGCTGAACACCCCATCCCCACTTAGCACTCAGTTCCAGTGTCTCTTGACCTTTAAGCTTACTTCTGTAGCTTGACAAGCAAGTGTCCCTTTTGCCAGTCCTGTGGCTGCCAGACGTCACTGCTTGTCCATTTGGGTCTTCACATGTCACCCACTCCCGGCTGCTATGCCTCAGTGTCTACCCAACACCCACATACTGTATTTGTCCCTCGGTAGCCGTGGGGAATTGGTTCCAGGGAGCTGCGCAGATAACAAAATCCACGGATGCTCAAGCCCCTTATATAAAATGGCCTAGTATTTGCATATAACCTACACACATCCTCCCCATGCTTTAAATCACCTCTGGATTACTTCTAATACCTAATACAATGTAAGTGCTATGTAACTAGTTGTAATTACAATGTAAATGCTATGTAAATAGTTGACACCAAGTGGCAAATTCATATGTTGCTCTTTGGAACTTTCTGGAATTTCCCCTGCCCCCCATCCAAGTTTGGCTGAATCCCCGGTTGGTTGAATCTACAGATGTAGAACCTGGAAATACAGAGGGCTGACTGTATTTTTCTGGATTTCCTAAGTGCTAAGCACTGCCCTGTTCACTGTCAGTCACAGTCCTCTCAGCAGGTGATGTGCTGCCTACGTGTGGGTCCCTCCCTCCATGCATCTTTCTTCACCCCATGAGCATGTGTTGACTCCTGGTGCAGACCCCTCCTGGGCTGTCCCACCCTGTCTACTCTGTCCCCAAGCTCCTGTTCTGATAGAAAGGATGTGGAATTCACAGACTTCCCAGCAGGGCAGCTCCTTGGAGGTGGGGACCTCATTTTGCATACGCTCAACTGTATTAAACTCCTAGCTGTTCTGAAAAAAAAAAAAAAAAAAAAAAAAAATCTGATTTTGTTCAACCATGTTAAACTCCTAGTTGTTATGGAAAAAAAAAATCTGATTTTCACATTCTCATTTTACCTCTAAAATATGTAATTTCATTACACTCCCCTTCACAAATGGCTCTTCTATAGCTCATTACCCACAAGATTTTGTTCTCTTATAAAAATATGTCAGGAAGATTTGAGAGTCTGAAACTGTGATGAAAACCCCGTGTTGGCCTGAGCATATGAAGAGAGTGGTGGGGAACATTTTCTTCCAGCTGTCCTCAGACGGCGGCCGTAGAGTCTTCAGCACGTTCTTTTTACAGTTTTTGTGACGCATTTCCTCACTTGTAACACAGAAATCCTAATGTAGTATCAGCCAACCGTAAGGGAGTGTTATGAGAATTCCGGCCATATGGTGATTAAAACTTTATTTCATGTATGATTTCAACCTTATGTATTTATAATACAATACTTGAGGGTTTGACTATCATATTATTTTTGGCTCCTCTTGTTGTGACTAGAAGCTGTGAATTATAGAGACCGTTGATGGAAAATCACTCTCTGCACAGCACCCTGGACTGCAGTGTCCGCAAAAGGCAACGTTTTGGCTGCAGAGACTGAATGATTTCATAACCAACCTGTGATCCGAGTTCCCGCCCCTTCACATCTGAAAGCGCATTGGCACAAAGGGGAGAAAAGTCGCTTTTTTGTTCGCATGTTTTCATGTCATAGCTCCTCTTCCAGGTCTCCTGGTCGGAAAGCTATTTCTGCACAGGAAGGTTATTGCTCCTGGAAGAATCCTTCATGGTCCTATGATGTAGCCTCTCTCCCACTGCAGAAATCCCATCTACAAAATTGAGAGATGACCTGCCCAGCATTAATTAACTCATGTATGTATTTATTGAGCACCTACGGTGTGCTAGACATTGCGTCAGGCCTCGCACATTGGCAGACCCTGAGATAAAGATTCAAGTGCAAGTAGTTTATGTGAGAGAGAGTCCCAGGGAACACTGGACATGGTGGATGTGAGAGGAGAAGGGAAGGAAGACAGTGAAGGGTCATTATCAAGCGAGTTACCACTGTGGGCAAAGAGAGCTCAATCCCAAAAGCGAACTCTGAAAACCGTTAATTAAAACTCAGAATTAACCTAACCGAGGAGCAAGGGGATGGGTATTTATCCACCAATTCTCCATTGGTTCAGGGTGCTTTCAGGGGAATTAACCCCCAGTATTTCCGACTTCCCCGTACTCCAGCACAGTGTGTTCCCAGGTTGAGAAAAAACCTTCAGGTGGAGATTTTCAAGGTCAGCTGTAAGTAGCTGGACTCTGGAAGGAAATGCCAAGGGGTTTGGGGTGAAAGACACCAATAACATCTGCTACGCTCAGGGAAGATGGATTCATACCTGTGATTCAAAGGAGGGAACAGGACATTCACTCCTTGAACGCATTAGTGTCCAAGGCAGGCGGGGTACAGGTGAACAGGGGGAAACACTGGCGTGATGGAGGTGACAAGTCTGAGGGAACAGTGTGCAAAACCTGAGTCAAATCGGGGTGAGGATGAGCAGTGAGAAGAGCAACGGCTCCAGACGACCTCAGGCCACGACTAGTCATCAGGGGTCCAAATGGAAGAGCTCGTCAGAAAGGACGTGGAAACACCAGCCTTCCCACGGTTGATGGAGACGCTGTTCCCCGGGGGAGAAAAACCCAACACAGTGCAAACCTTGGGCAAAGAGGTTAGAAGGAAGCAGGTAAGCAGGGCAGGGCTGCCAGCGTCTCTCTTCCATCCCCGGGGAGAGCTAGTAGAAAAGCCAGGCAGAAGGGCCAGCAGGGTGGCTAAGCAGGAGTGGGGAGAGTGCAAGGTTGGACCACAGTGCTTTCACCAGGCCTGGCTCTGTTTAACACCAGTTACTTAGGCCAATGTAAGGGATGCCAAGACGGGCCTAAGCCCACTTGCTTGTGGAAAGGAGCAATTAATATCCAGCTGGACTATCAGTTGTTTGGGGCGTGGGATGTGGCAGGGCTGAGCCTGTAGAAAGTCAGAAGTCATTCAGGGGAGCTGCTGGGTGCTGGGATAGATGGGGGTGACTCTCCAAGGTAAGGTAGCTTGAAGAGAAGCACCCTACTTGTTAGGATGTTTTTCTCTGGATTGGACTGAAATCTACCTCCCTTGAACTTTTCCTTGGCCCCTTTGGAATTTCTTGATCAGTCCCAAGAAAGCTTTTGTCAACATAACATGGCCTTGTCCATGGCTACCAATAAAAGCTCCCCTTTGGGTAGGTGTTTGTGCTTTGTGAGATATTAGGGAGGTTATGATAAAAATGTGGTGACTAATGTCCCCTCCCCTGGTTTCAGCTAGACTCCTTTTTTTTTTTCTTTTTCTTAAAAAATATTTATGTATTTAGGCTGTGCTGGGTCTTAGTTGCAGTGCGCAGGATCTTCGTTGCAGGATGCGGAATCTTTTAATTGTGGCTACGGGTACCTGGGATCTAGTACCCTGACCAGGAATTGAACCCGGGCCCCCTGCATTGGGAGTCTGGAGTCTTATGCACTGAACCACCAGGGAAGTCCCCTCAGCTGGACTGTTCAACTCCTGATATTTCCAGGGAAAGCGCCTCTGCCATGGACATATGTAAGGTCTGTAGTGCTTTACTGCCAAGCTCCTCATTCCTGATCTTCTACGTCCCATCTCAGGCTCTCAATCCAAGTCACCATCTGAAATGGCAATGTCTTTCTCCTTTCCCTCTGGTCTGCCTTCACAGACCCGCCCCTGAGAGTTCCCCCATTGTGATGCCCATCCTCTTACAGAGTGTAACATGTACTCAGCAATTGTTCAGGTTACCTCACATTGAAAGAAACGTATTTTGCTACCCTATGAACCTGCCTGATTGACCAAAAAGAGCTTTAATTCATTTTTTGTTATCTGAAACTTAAAGCAAAAGGAACGTCGAGACTGAAATGCTCTACATGTTAGATGACAAAGCACGCAACAACATATAGCTATCATCTCATTCAATCCAAACCAAAAGGGGAAAAAGCACAATAAAGCAACTGTCATTGTTTTAGCCAAAGCAGCATCTTTAAGAATGAGTAACAGTGGTGCGCACATACTGGCAAATCTGCTTGTGGTCACTTTGCAAATTTGTATAAGTGATACTCTTACATCCTAATTAGGATTTGAAACATTGCTGCTTTTACAACTGAAACAAGCCTTTTATTGCTTACTCTGCTTGATATAGTACCACTCAACCGCAGACAAGAGACAGCTAGATTAATTTACAAATTGTAAAAGGGAATTTAAAAGTTTGTCTAAAAGAGCTTGTGTCTTTTGAGCTGAACATTTTCTATTTCATTTTAATTGCATGTTTATGGATTTCTGAGAAATTAAAAATGATGTGTCCTCATTACAGCAGGCACCCACACCAAAGACAGAGAAAGAATAAGCCACACCAAAGGCAGAGAAAGAGCGAGAATGAAAATTCCACCGCAAAGAACTCAGGGGGAAGGATAGGATTATTTTTCTTGCCCAACCGAAAAAGAGTCAGAAGAAATGGGCTCTTTCAGTACAGAGCATAATCTTTTCCTTTTCAATTCACACGTGGTTGTCCCCAACTCTCGTTCATTTTGCTCGAATTTTTAATAATGTTTAATATCTCAGCAATGAATTTTCAATCATAATCGCCGTTGACAATGTAGTTTAAAATTTTAAACCTGGAGAATTTACACACACACACACACACACACACACACACACACACACACTCTCTCTCTCTCTCTATCTCTCTCTCCAAGTTTGTGTATATACATACATATTTTTTTTTTAAATAAATGCTTTCTTTTCCTTAATATTATTGACCCTGAATCTGACTCTATATGTATCTAATGAGAATATATTGCTGTTACAAATGATCCTTTTTTTTTTTCCGGTTTCAACTTTTTAATCAACTCAGTGAAAGACATCCTAAACACTTCATGAAACACAACAGAATATTTTTTTCTTCCAGTATTAAAAAAAATGACATACACAAATATCTTTAAGAAACTTCTATATAATCAAGGCAGAGATCTGGAGTAAAAAACACCTCTAAGTAATCATGTCCTTGAGTTCTTATAGTTACAGTCGGAAATTGCTTCTAATCACGATGAAACATTGTGTACAGGTTTTTAAAATGTTCCTAGATGCACATTATTAAAAAAAAAATTAGTCCGGCCAAACATTTTTTGCCAGAACCAATAATCCTGAGAGCCTGAACTAAACAACTGGTAAAAAAAGGAAAAAATATTCAGACTCTACAAATGTCTCAGAATTTGCCTTTAAATGGAAAAAAAATTTTAAAAAAACACACGGAACTTTCTGAAAGGTCTTTAATAAGCTACCTTGGGAGCGCAATTGAAAAAGAGGTTGCTATAACTAGAACAGATGTTTCAGTGCAGCTCCAAAAATCTTTATAAATACAGCCATTTGGAGGGATGGTCCTGGGTCAGAAGAAGTTTTATTCCTTGTGTATCTACATTAGGTGTGCATGCCTCATCTCAGTTGTCATAATTGTCCCTGTAATTTCCTCCTGAGTAGCGCGCATAACCACCCTGGCTTCTGCCGCCATAATCTCTGGACCTTCCATATCCATATCCATATCCTCCAGGTCGACTGTCATACCGACCACTTCCATAGCCCTGGTCCCCACCACCTCTAGAGTAGCTGCGACCACGCGCATAGGACCCGAAGGCACCCCCTCTTGTTCCCCGGGCCGACTTGCCCGCGTGGTCTACACGGATCTGACGACCATTCAGAGACTCACCATTCATGGCTCTCATGGCATCTGAGGCATGCTCTGGATTGGTGAAGGTGATGAAGCCAAAACCCCGGGATCGCTGAGTCTCCCGGTCCTTGACAACGACCACCTCAGAAATAGGTCCGAAGCTGCTGAAGTGGTCTTCCAGAGCCTGTTCATCAGTGTTGAAGTTGAGCCCTCCCACGAAGAGCTTCCCTTCTTCAGAGGACATGGCAGTAAATTCAAGTCCTGGAAATTAAGAAGTAAAAAGGCGGAAGAGACAGCTACCGCCAAGAAGCCGAGCGACTGGGTTCTTTTTCCATTTTTATTGGGAACTCCATTTCCATTAATTCCCATTCTACCAAAAAAGGAACCATTTTTAAAGTGAGGTTAAAAGTATTTTTTCTTTTCTTTTGTTCTTAATAACTGACATAAAAGTAGGTTATGTCCTACTTCTAGGAAAGAGCCTGTGCGTGCTGAGGAATACATGAAGGGAAGTTGTACTTTAAAAAAGTCATTTGTCATTCTCTATTTTCTAAAATATTGAAAATATTAAAGCTGAAATCATCCCTATGTGCGATTTTGCTTCTTTTAGAGTAGAGAAATGTGGATTTATGATGAAACCTAAACCCTACACAAAAGTTAGTGACAATTTTAAAAGAAAAATAAGTTATTCAAAAAATAAACAGTGAACAGTGGTAGATCTATAAATGAGGTCAAAAGAGAAAGAATACGAAACATTTGTTGCTGATATTCCTTTAAAGCTTATAGTAAAAATTTCCAGATTAAGTAGGTCAAAATTAAAAAAACTTGCTTTCTGAACTTTCATTGACAGATAGAAGGAAAAGAGATCAGAAATTTCAGTAAACCATTCTTACATCATAAATTTTCTCATTGTTTTTGAGTAAGGTAAGATTTTTTTTTTTACCTTCACAAACACTGTCAAAGAAATTTTGTTTAGATTTTCTGAAGCAGGAGTTTAGACTGACATTTCTGGAATTGAAGCCTGGAATGGAATCATTATAGAGGTTGATATAATAGATGCAAGAATGTTAATTGCATCTATTAACTCTAAATGCCTCCCAGGCATCACTGTCTTAATTCTTCCAAACAATCCTATAAAGCAGGTATTATAATCCCTACTTTACAGATAAGGAAAGGTGAGTCTTAAAGAGATTAAACAACTTGCAGAAAGTGGAACTGGGATTCAAGCAGAGATCTGCCTGTCTCCAAGCAGAGGTCTGCCTGTCTCCAAACTAAAGTACCAAGTGACTCCCATGTAGGGTTAAACAAGGTGATAAAATGGCAAACAGGATGGGGGAAATAGGATCAAAGATGGGGCTTTTTCCTCTGAGGTATTAATGAATGAATTTTTGAGTCAAAATTTGAAGTAGGTGATAAGGCAGGAACTGAAGTAAATTGCTAGGTTAGGATTCAACTTAGGGCTGGCATTGGAGTTAGGATTTTATCTAGAGTTTTGAGGTGGGGATGGCTTTTACCTTTGTGATTGAGTTTAGATTCAGAGTGGCACTTGCATTAAGTACTGCAAAGGGATTGGAACACAGCAGTGTTAACTAAACTTCCTGGGAATTGTTAGAGCTATAGATTCCTGGTCCCTCTCAGCCCTGCTGAATCTGTCTCCCAGGGACAGCGACACCATTTACAAAGGAGCCCAGGAGGGTCTGATCATCAGGAAAGCAGAGAAATGGGCACTGGTCACAACTTTGCTTCCCACTGGAGAGCGCTTTATCAATGCTGATGCCTGGGCCTCACCCCTCAATTAAACCATAGTTCAAGGAGGGGGACAGGTTATTATGTTTTAAAAGTTCCCCACGTGATTCCAATGGGAAGCCAGGGTTGCCATCACAGATGGATGGTTAGAGATGAGTAGAGAGAATTTCTATCTATTCTGGATTCATAAAGCTCTTTAGTGAACCTCTTCTATGACAATTTTTGCATACTGCTTGATTTATATATATTTGCATGCTTTTTAAAAAATACATATAATAACACTGTAGCCTTGAAGGGGAGAGACACTAACTTTACCACCCACGTATGAGTACTTAGCACTGTGATGCTGAATAAATATATATTTGCCCTGTGCATATAGGCATTTAAAAGACATCCTTGGCAGCTCTGCACGAGGATAAGAAATATGCCATGTACATTACATGCAAATTAACCCAGTGCAGGGACTTCCTCTCTATTTGTTTCATGAATTATGAAGATTCACTCAATGTTAAACAGTTTATTCATTGACTGGAGTCTAGGGAGCCTTGGCCCTACAGGTCCTACCTCATCTTCCAGGTCCACATCTCATCCATTTCCTGGCACCAGCCCTCTCTGAGCAGTGCCTGCCTTACCTCTCCTGAATGTAGGCTGGCCTTTAGTTACTTGCTTGATCAGTAGAAGATGGCCTATGGGGACAGCCAGTGCTAGGTCATAAGAATTCTTGCAGCTGTGTTCTGGAGTTCTGGGAACATTCTTGGAGCCCTGAACTGCCATGTAAGGAGTCCAGCTACCCTGAGACCACCACGCTCAAGAGAATACGTGATGAGTTCCTGAAAACATGTGAAGAGAGAGATGCCTGGCCAACCCCAGAAGCACCTCTAGACAAGAGTAACGTCAAAAGACTTAAAGCCCTCTTTAATCCACCAAAGCACAAGATACGAAAATATCACTACAATATGCCCTCTCTATAGCATAAATAACATAAAATTTAAGTGATTTATAACAAAATAATATGTTTCAATATTTTAACGCCTCAAGCAAAGCACAAAATAGGCAGAAAGAAGAATGCATGTGTATGAAGAATCACTGGAGAATATAAAATTACAAATGCAGGCCCAAATGGGTGTGTTGAACTGGCAACCCAAATGCCACCAGCAATACTGCCTTTGGTATTTTTTTAAAAAATAAGTTTATTTATTTATTTATTTATTTATTTATTTTTATTGGCTGCGTTGGGTCTTTGTTGCTGCACACAGGCTCTCTGTAGTTGTGGAGAGCGGGGGCTACTGTTCATTGTGGAGCACAGGCTTCTTATTTTGGTGGCTTCTCTTGTTGTGGAGCACTGGCTCTAGGCATATGGGCTTCAGTAGTTGCAGAGCGTGGCTCAGTAGTTGTGGCTCACGGGCTTAGTTGCTCTGTGGCATGTGGGATCTTCCTGGACCAGGGATTGAACCTGTGTACCCTGCATTTGCAGGCAGATTCTTAACCAGAGTGCCATTAAGCAAGCCCCCTTTGGTGATTTTTGAAGATAATAAACACATTTTTGTATAGGTCTAAACAAAATCAAATGCAATATCTCCCGATTTTACCTGTTATGCACATTCTTGAAACATTTAGTGTAAATCAAAGGAGTATAAAAACTGCCTTGTGTTTAGGAATTCTGGTCCTGGATAAATGGGAGCAGATGGATTGGGAAAGAAGACCAGAATGTGAACTACCACCAAACTGCAAGTGTTTCCTAATTTTGCCCTCTCTGGTATGCTCCATACTTGGACTCAAGGTCGTCTGAAACCTAGAATTGGACCCCATTCGTGGTCAGAAAGAGCTTCAGGAAAGGTTCTTTAGTTCGGCTGAAGCAGCTGGAAAGAGGACTCCTAGTAGAGTCTAGGGGGAAACACTGGAAGAGAGAGGCCAAGACCACGTGCAGGGGAGAAAAAAAAAAGAGAGAGAGATGAAAGATGAACACTGGGGGCAGTAATAGAGTAGTAGAGCTGACGGAACCTTAACAATCCTTTTATTTTTACAATTGAGGACAATGTGACTCGGGAAGTCTTCCCCTAAATTGCGTAGTGTCTGATGTCTGCTAGGTCACGTTGGCAAAAGCAGTTTGTTCATCTCTCTCCAGAGACTGTTCAGGACCTTGACTCTGAAGACTTAAGATTGAAGCTTAACAAGACAATTAGGATTCTTCCATGAGCAGACAGCTTATTGAAACTATCACTTCCTGGCATTGAGAGTGTAATTCTATTTTGCATTTGCTAAAAACTGTAATCATGAGGTGTTGATAATGCACCTGACAGTTTGGATGTCGCCTTATTTTAAAGCCTGCAGGCTCCTGAATCTTCAGTTCACTTGTGAGATCAAAGACACGTGGAAGAATAGAGATCAAATGCAGGGCACCTGAGGTTGTATTTTTATTTTCATTGGTCCCTATACGAGGGTGAATCTGATTGAACCTGGTGTACCCCCCAAAAAAAAAAAAAAAAAAAAAAAAAAATTATCCGTGCTCTGGCTGTAGCTTTAACAGAGGTTTTAATATAACCAGAGTGTGGATAATTTTTGACTCACCCTCGTATATTCTTTCTTTGTATGAACTAAAGGAAGGGTCCATGGTTGGACAGCTCCGGGTCAGCATAGACCTGACCTGAGGCTCAGCACCCTGAGAGGAGGAGAGAAATTCAGCAGCTGCTAAAGGAGGGCCTGAGGAGGAGAAACGCTTCCATCAGGCTAATGAAACCTGTCAGCACCAGCAGGGCCCCAGAGCACCATCCCAGGATGCAAGAGGGGCGGAACAGCGGCCAACAGAGGAGCAGGAGGGGCCCGGAGGAGACAGAATTCTTCACTAGGAGAAAGCAGCAGGCAGTCATGAAACCAAATAAAATTAAAATATGGTACAACAATTGGCAAACTGCTGACCTGATTTTCTGGACTTGACCTGCTTCTAGGGTATAGCTTCTTTGGGGTTGGTGGCAAAAGCAGGTTTGCCTCAATCTCTGTCCTCTGTCCCCTTTCCAAGGCCTTAGCAGGGGCCCTAACAATGTGTTCATATGGTCTTAGGGGTTTTTTGGTTTTGTTTTTATTAATTAAAAAATACAGAAACATTTTTGAAAAGTTGAAAAAAGTTACCACAGATCTAACAACTCAGAGATAATCACTGTTAACATTTTGGTAAACACCCTTCATACACACATGAAGACAACTCTCTCTTCAAATACACGTACATTGATGTATTCAGTTTTACATACAGTATATGTTACTCTGTAACCTACCTGTCTCACTTGTTGGGACATCTTTCTAAGCAAATAAAGATCATCTTTGCTTTTCTTTTCTTCCAGTTTTATTGAAATGTAATTGGTATACAGCACCTTATAAGTTTAAGGTGCACAGTATATTATCTGACTTGCATACCTCATGAAATGGTTGTCACAATAAGCTTAGTGGACATCCATATCTCACATAGATACAGAATTATGGTCTTAAGTTTGTAAAAATTTGTCGAAGTAGGATATTTTAACTGCAGTCCGTTAAGCCCACTGTGTCTTTCCATCTCAACCTCCTTCATGGGCAGTTTTCAGATTTGCTAAGGGAGGGTTGAGTTAGGAATACACAATACTAACTGCAATTGAGAAAGAAGTTTGAGAACATTTTAACAAAAATACATGAGAAACTATAAACTCCTATTTAGACATATATAAAGGGTAGCTTATTTTATATTCTTTAAATTCATTTATTAAAAAATTAAGAGAAAATTCAGGTAAAAATTACTGGAATATGAAACAAAACAGTTAAGTGATTATGTCAATAGAAGTTATTCTCACATGAAGAAGGAAAGCATAACACAAACTTTCAGATCATACAAAAACCAATCATTCACTATGAGGAAGGGACATTCTATCAGGTGAAATAAATGGGATTTGGATTGTTTGAAAATCCAATTAATGAAGAGTTGTGAATCATATGAACTCATTGGAAAAGAATTTAAAATTCTTACATATTAAATATGAAATGTTGACATTCATAAGGAGAATATAAAACTCTTAATCCTCCAATATACTGAGGACTTTCATGACAAACTGGCCATTGAATATTGTCAATTTGAAGACATTGACACAAAAAATACTTAAAATTCTCTGAAGTCTTACAGCTCATCTATGAAACTTGTTTGCTTTCTCCAAGTTTGATGAAATCCAAGAGAGTTACAAGACATTACTAACAACTAGTTGCAAAGTTGAAAGATGTTATCGATAATAAAAAAAAATTTCAATTAAGGATGCTCAAGGAAAGACTGAATTTTCTTTCTATACTCAGTATAAAAAATAGTATAAAGTCATTGTCTTTTGAAGAGAGAATGTAGGCAGACAAATATTGGAGGAAAAAAAGTATTTCAGAGATGCATGAGGAAGTTAGAAACACTGTCATGTTTCTGGATTTTGTAATGTTTGTAGTATTTAGTAGCTTTTAAAAATTGTAATTTGTGTGATTTTTCTTATACTAAATATCCACTTTCGTACCCAATTTAATATTTATAACTTTGTATTATTTTTCTAAAAGAGGGCCTCTTGAAATTCTATAAGCTTTATATCGATTATAAATTTTTAAATTGTGGTAAAATGTACATGACATAAAATTTACCATCTTAACCATTTTAAAATGTACAGATCAGTGGTATTAAGAATATTTACGTGGTCGTATAGCCATCACCACCTTTCACTTTCAGAACTCTTTTCATCTTTCCAAACTGAAACTCTGTACCCATTAAACACTAACTCCCTATTCCTCCCTCTACCCAGCCCCAGGCAACCATCCTACTTTCTGTCTCTATGAATCTTGACTACTCTACATATCTCATTAAGTGGAATTTTACAGCATTTGTCTCTTTGTGACTATCTTACTTCACTTAAAATAACGTCCTCAATGTTCATCCGTGTTGTTGTATGTGTCAGAATTTCCTTCCCTTTTAAGGCTTAATAATATTCCTTTGCATGTATATACCACATTCTGTTCATCCCTTCAGTTGGACACTTGGGTTGTTTCCACCTCTTGACTGTTGTAAATAATACTGCTATGAACACGGGTGTACAAATATCGCTTCCAAATCCTGCTCTCAATTCTTTTGGATGTATGCCCAGGTGTGGAATTACTGGATATGGTAGTTCTCTTTTTAATTTTCTAGGAAACACCATAATGTTTTCCAGAGTGTGGAAGCAGCTGCAGTACTCCACCAACAGTGCAATTTCTCCACATCCTTGCCAATACTTTTTATTTTCTCTTTTTTGGATAATAGCCATCTGAATGGGTGTGAAGCCCTTAATATATTTTTAAGTCATGACTGGGATTTGGTTTTGCTGGGTAAGCTTTTACACAGGATCGCTGTATCAGTTCTCCTCTTATGGCCACGTCCATGGTCATGGTTAGCATACAGCTTAGCCTTTGAGCGTTGCTGCTCAGTGCTTCTGTATAGCATCGGTTTCTCCTTTTCTCTCTCTTGAAGTCCTTGTATCAGTTTTTTCAAACTTACTTTTGGGTGATCACAGATCCCATCTTTTGAGGTTTATTGTTTATTTCTGTTTAAGAGTTTACTGCATATATATACATTTCTACCCCATTAGTCAAGAGGATGTGTTCTGCTTACTTGTTCATTCTACCATCTGTTGGAAAATTTTAGGGCTGGCCCGTATCATTCCCATATATACTCAGTGGTTATGCTCCTTCTGTGTTTGGTTGATGTTAAAGCTGGTACTGCTGGTACTACAGGACCTGCTGCTAAAACACTGAAAACTATGTCCTTACTGGCTGATCAATAGCCACTACCTTGCAACTCTGAGCCTCTCCCTGCCACCTTGGGATCATCTAAAGGGTTATGGCTGATGGTGAAGGGGGCCTCCAGCCTGAGCTAAGAAGGGCCCTGGGGCTCTTGAAATTCTTTTTGCATAAGAGACCATGCAGGCTCATTTTCCATTGGGCTCTGCAAATTCTGTAGGCAGTCCTGAACAGATCGTGTAGATTATGGCAAATTACATAGTCAGTCCTCAACAGAATCATTGCTCTTTTAGACACTGGACCTTTTTGCCAAGTGGAAAGGGGATTATGCCCTAAGGTTTCCACCAGGAACAATGCAGGGAGGCCACGCCAGCCCTCTTTGTGCTAACCACAGATTCTCTTTGGCCCTGCTCCTCCACCATTCATCCTGGCCCACATTCTTCTGGAGCCCAAGCCTGGAAAAAGACGTTTAGAGATCAACATTTTTCTGCTATGAGAAGTTTTATATTTTTAAGAGGCATAACCCTTTTCCAAGCTCATTTTTTTACCCCCGATTCTCATTTCTTTCACTGTCGACCGTATCCCCTCATCTGTTTAAACTCTATATTTTTATTCTTATTGCTATATTTCCTAGAAAAATTGTGTAAATTTTGCTAAATAAATCTTTTCCAAAGGAAAATGACTTTTGGGTCATATTTCAGCTAGTTAATTTTAACCAGGTAGACATTTTAAAAATCGTGCAGAATTCTGTCTAATTTCTGATGTATTGGCTCATTGAAAAGCCTTACCTACAATGGAAATAACTGAGGAGAAAGTTCTAGTTACTTCCTCTGATATGTTCTTGATACACAAGTCCCATTTGAGCATGTTTGGAGAGATAAGTTATCTAGGAGTACATCTCTATTTGTGTTTCTACACCCCACCTGTGACGTCAACTTCAACTCATTTATCTTGCAGGAATATTGTGGGAATTCATTTGATAAGGTCAGAATGATTTCAACATCAGCACTTTTAAACCAAAGTATTATGATTATGCATCACTGTGATTATATATGATCATTATTAGATTATATCTAGTATAGCAATAATAGGTTGTTGCAATTCAATGATATTAAAGACAATTTTCACTCCACGTCAGTCGCCAGCTCTCTTTTATTAAATGATGACATGACAAGCTTAGACTTTGTAATACCAACTGCTGCAAAGAATATTAACGCAATTCTGGACTACACGTTACAGAACAAAAAATGAGATGAACAAACATCATTTGCTTTTTTGGCATCAATCAACCTTTGTAGATTATGAACGACGTTCACAAATTAGAGCGAAACTGCTGGTGATGCGCCGTTAAAAGAGAGGGAAAATCTGAGGCTAATTCAAAAAGAGAGAGAACTTGGTGATGAAATATCTCCTTAGCCCTGGGGTGGCGAGTTTCATCTCGCAATCTGGACCCTCTCTGGGTGCATAGTAAACAGCTCTGACAACAATTTCTTGAAACATTTTGTGATTATTTAATAGTTAATAATTACTGATCGCTTATTACAGGACAGATTCTGTGTTGATGTTTTTCAAATATTATCATGCACACCTAATGTGCCCCAGGTCCTCTCTACTGCAGCGGTTGTAAACACTGGTCACAAGGCAGCCTCCAGGCAGAGCAACCAGTTCCAGCTCCAAGTTCTCTGAGAAGCTGCCTGTGGCTCATCCACATCAAGTTAGTTGCTCCTTGGGGCATCCCAAGTAGCACAGTGGTTAAGAATCTGCCTGCCAATGCAGAGGACACGGGTTCGGTCCCTGGGCTGGGGAGATTCCACATGCCAAGGAGCAGCTAAGCCCATGCGCCACAACTACTGAGCCTGCACACTAGCGCCTTCGAGCCACAACTAATGAGCCCACGCTCCACAACTACTGAAGCCCAAGTGCCCAGAGCCCGTGCTCTGCAACAAGAGAAGCCACCACAATGAGAAGCCCGCACACCGCAATGAAGAGTAGCCCCCACTTGCCACAACTAGAGAAAGCCCATGTGCAGCAATGAAGACCCAATGCAGCCAATAAATATAAATTAAAAAAAAAAAATGAGTTGCTCCTCCATTGTAGTCCCACCTTCCGTATCCATTGGATCACAGTTATATTTATGGAGCTGTCTTCTCCACTAGACTGTGAGTAGCTTTTCAGAAGTGTGGAGTGTTGTTTTTTATGAATAAATTAATAGATGTAGCTACAGTTATCTCTGGTTGGATTGTTGCCACCTACCTGGTTTAGCTCCTTCCATTCTCTTTCCCAAAACCCTAGTCTATTCCCAACGTAGCTGTAACTAACAAGCCCCAAACCTGGGTGGTTTAGCACAATGGAAGTTTTTTTCTTTTTCTTTTTCTTTCTTTCTCTTTCTTTCTTTCTTTCTTTCTTTCTTTCTTTCTTTCTTTCTTTCTTTCTTTCTTTCTTTCTTTCTTTTCTTTCTTTCTTTCTTCCTTTCTTCCTTTCTTTCTTTCTTCTTTTTCTTTATTCCTCTCCTCCTCTCTTCCTTTCCTTTCTTTCCTTTCTTCCTCTCTTCCTTTCTTCCTTTCTTTTCTTTTTAAAATATTTATTTATTTGGTTGCATTGGGTCTTTAGTTGCAGCAGGTGGGCTCCTTAGTTGTAGCATGAGAACTCAGTTAAGGTATGCATGTGGGCTCTAGTTCCATGACCAGGGATCCAACCTGGGACTCCTGTATCAGGAGCACAGAGTCTTAATCACTGCGCCACCAGGGAAGTCCCCAAAGTTTCTCTCTTGTTCACACCAAGTCCAGTATGGAAGCTCCTGGTCAGGAAGCAATCCTTAGAGCTCTCCTCTAAGCCATGACTTAGGGATCCAGGTTCCTTCCATCCTGAATGCCTCCATCGTCAACTTATGGTTTTCATGGTGGCTGTAGGAAAGGGAAGAGAAAGCATGAAGGCTCACACAGGGATTTTTATGGCCAGGCTTGGAAATGGTGTAGGTCACTTTGACCCACTTCCATGGACTAGAATCCAGTTACACAACCTGGAAGGCTGGAAAATGCAGTCTTCCTGTGTGCTTCAGAAGAGGAAACTGAACTGGTTCACATCTAACGGTATCACTCAAAACCCTCCAGTGGCTTCCCAGCTGACTCAGAGGTGAAACCCAAAGTCCTTGCAGTGGCCTCTAAAGTGTCATCTAGTCTGCTCGCCCTCTAGGTCTTATGCTCTAGCTTCTCACCCTCTGACTGCACATTACCTCACTCTGCTCCAGCCACACTGGCTTCAGCTCCTGTCCAGGCCCTGCACTTCTGTTCTCTTTGCTTGGGATGTTCTTCCTGTAGACTTTGTATGGCTGGTTTACTCTTTTCCTGCCTCAGGTCTGCCTCAGTAGCTCCTGTCTCATTGAGAACTTCCCTGGCCACACGACTTACATTTCAACCCACCACGCCCCCAGTATGTCATAGTTTCTCTCTTGCTTTATTTATTATCTCAGCTTTTACCTCCATCAAAATGCTCTCTCTTTTGCTTATTTGACTTCCATGTTGTTTGTCTCCTGCACCAGAATGTAAGCTCCACAAGGGCAGACGTTTTGATCTTTAAAAAATCATGCTATATTTTCAGTACTTAGAGTTGTACCTAGTGCACAGTGGACGCTCAATAAATATTTGTTGACTGAATAAATTTGTGTTAATTAACAAAAGATGGGGATAAATTTAGTGTTCTACAGAGATAGGTATTTCCTAATGCTATCTCTAATTATCATTTTAAGGACCTTCCATACACGAAAGACACTATAAAGAGCAACCAGTTTGTATTTTGATGTTAGAAAATGACAGATCATTCTAAATAATTTAAGCAACATTTCACTGACTGAGAAAAGAGTAAGAAGTCAGAAGAAGATAAAAGGAAAAAATCTGAACCAAGAAATCCCACATGGTCGCCCCTTTTGCTGATCCCAGATTACTTACTTAAAAAAAAAAAACAATCTTTGTAAGTCAATGGAATCATTTTACTAACAATCACTTACAGTCTGCTTGTATATCATAGCTTAGCTATTCCTTCACCTTGATAAATTTTCATTTGTTCTGAAGGGGTGTTGCTGCAGCTGGGTTTTTCCTTCTACTTGCTGAATGGCAGGAGTATTGAGATCAGGGTGTCAAGGCAAGCGAGGTTATCACTTGCATCTGCCTGTAGTTCTGCAGAGAAGAGAACAGATTAGCACAGAAGCTGGGTTATGACACTGGCAACTCAGCAACTGTGTTGCTCCTTTTGTACCCTCATGGTGCAGCACAATGAGGGAAGAATTTGTGGTGTTAGAATTTTATAAAGAGAGAAACCACTGTAGGTGCCAGAGCTGTCGTTGAGTTGACTGTTAGGTAAGCTACCATGTTGAATACAACTATTTTATAGTAGTGTGGTTTAAAACATTAAAAAATACAAGTTATAAGAGAAAAATATTTGCTCACATGTTCTGTCAGAGTCACACCCACTGCACTTACCATCATAACTGAGGTCACTTTACACAACCAGCTTGATATAAATATGAGGGTGAGTCAAAAATTATCCGCATGCCAGTTATATTAAAACTTCTATAAATTCTACAGCCAGAGTGCGGGTAATTGTTAACTCACCCTCGTATTTGGTTAAAAAATGGACGCTGTCTGGGCATTTTGATAAATGTGACTCTAGTAATCGGACCGGTCTGTGCAAGGTTCTTTTCCTTGTCTCCTATGTAAAATATCTGTATTTTTCCATTTAATAGATAGGAATTCCTTTTCGCTCTTTCTCTCTTCTGTCTTCCTTAGTATGTTCCCATGTTTTATCCTTTGCATTCTTAGACAGAATGGACCCAAACTCACAATTTTGATTGTCTTTGAAGAACTAGGAGGCTTTGTGTCTCACTAAATGCCAGTATGTAAGAAGCTGTGAAGGAAGCGGTAACCTGCAGCTTCGATATTTACTGGTGTTTCCAGTCTTAGACTGTCCGCAACCTAGAATGATGAGCATAGGTGGGGAATACACCCAGGTCCCCCCGCTCTGTGGGCTTCCCTCAGCAGCCAGCCCAGCCCCAGAAGGTCAGAAAGGGAACAAGTCCATTCTAGTGAAATTCTTCTTTACCATCAACCACTCCTGGTAACACGGGTTACAGCAAATTTGGAAGAGCTAATAGTGAACTCTGGCTCTCCTTTTCTTCTGAGTTTGTTTACCTGTCCAAGGCTGGAACTGTTTTATTTCTGGAGAGGAGAGGAAGCTCTAAGGGCTTAAGAACAGGTCTCTATTTCTCTGGAAGTGTCAGGAGTACCCCCCCCCCCCCACCCAATATTTAGACTGGGTAGAAGAGCCCTGAACCTAGCCTGGAATAATTTCTTTTTTGTTGTTTATTATGGAGGTGAAGGGTAGGATCCGGGATTCTCATCACAATTTCAGGGTAATAAACTTTGGAAAACCCATATTTTGATACACTATTCTGTAAAGAGTGTTACAGAATATTTTAGGGATTTAGATGGAAGTCAAACAGTATTCATCTCTTGAAAGGATCTTAGCAACATTAAAAAAATTCAGTTTGTGGGGGGGAGTCGAGGGAGGGAGGGGATACGGGGATATGTGTGTAAATACAGATGATTGACCTTGGTGTACCTCAAAAACTGGTACAAGAGTGTAAAGCAATTATATTCCAATAAAAAATAATAATAATTTAAATGGTTGAAAAAAAATTCAGTTTGTATTCCTTTTCCTAGAAAAAGGGTAGCAAACCACTGGTGCTTTCCTTTAAAGAAAGGTGGATAGAATGAATATGGCTGGTAACAAATGCTAATTTAAAAACTGATGTCTTTTTTTCCAGCTAATTTAATTTAATATTTTCCTCCTACTTTATTAGTCTTGTAGCAAAGCAACTATTTGCTATAAAAACGATAGCTCAAACCTGAAATGATACCCTATGCTATAGTCTAATACCATTTAATTATAAATATTAATGATTATAAGAAATGTAAGAGACAACTGGATATTACATAATGATTTCATATTTGAAAGGGTATCGAATGCTATCCTATTAAGTGTTTTTTTATGGCTTAAAAAAATTCCATTGTGTTGACATCCTTTTTCGGAAGATATTGAGACATTTCATAATCTTTTTAAGAAATATAGTTTAGAGTATTTTCAACTCTATTAACACTTGACTCTTGTCTAGAGAGTTTTAAAGTGTAATCTGAATGTGAAGCCTCAGAAGAAAACATATTTGATAATTTGGTGGAAATACTATTTTTTCTGAAAAGTCCTGAATTGCCCATCTCTTCATATATTTTGAGGTGGATACTGTTAGATGCATGCAGCTTTAGAATTGCTATATCCTCCTGGGGAATTAAAGTTTTGGAAATTTTTGTTATTCTTTAGAAAATCTCTTTAACTCTGTAATGCTTTTTGCCCTAAATCTCATTACCTTGATAATAATATAGCTATGCTGAATTTTATTTTGATTAGTATTTGCCTAGTATAATTTTTTTCTGTCCTTCTATATTTCACCTTGCTTTCTCTTTATGATTTAGGTATATCTCTTATAAATAGCATATGCATGGTTTCTGCTTCTTTCTTCATGTTGTCAATCTTGGTCTTTTACTGGGAGTGTTAGTCCATTTATAATTATTGTTGTTAACTAATATATGGGGGTTTCTTTTTACCAGCTTGTTTTATTTTTTCCATTTGTTGCACTTTTCCTATATTTTTATTCCCTCTTTTCTTACTTCCTTTTCTAGTGAAACTTTTTCCCGTTTTTGTTTTTTCACATTACTAGTTTGGAAGATAAACACTCCATTTATATACACTATAAACATCCTAGACATTTGTATTTAACAAATTCTAAAATTAATCAGTATTTTCTTCATGAGCAATATAAGAACCTGCACACACCGTCCTGTCAAATACCATCCTGCTTTATATACAGTTGTTCAATATTTGGGGTTGATTTAAGCTCCACAAATTAGGCATCACTATTTCTGATATAGGCAGTATTTATTTAGATATGTTCACATATTTATTAGTTTGTTTGTTCACCATTCTTTCTTCCATCTCAGATCTCTAATTTGGAGTCACTTTCTTCTTGCCCAAAATAAATCCTCTTTTTCTTGTGTTGAAATATAATTCACATATACCATAATATTCACCCTTTAAAGTGTACCATTCAATGGTTTTAATGTAGTCACAAAATGGTGCAACCATCACCACTACCTAATTCGAAAACATTTTTTTTGTCCCAATAAGAAATCTCATGCTCATTAGCAGTTACTCCCCCATGTGTCCTCCCTGCCCCAGCCTCTGGCAACCACAAATCTACTTATTCTGGACATTTCATATAAATTGGATCATGCAATATTTGACTTTCGTGTCTGGCTGCTTTCACTTAGCATAATGGTTTCAAGGTTCATAGCGGTTGTGGCATAAATCAGCTCTCCCTCCTTTTTTTTATAGCTGAAAAATATTCCATCATGTGGATATGCCACGTTTTGTTTATCCATTCATCAGTTGATGGACATTTGGGTTGTTTCCACTTTTTGGCTATTCTGAATAATGCTGCTATAAACATTTATGTACAAATTTTTATGTGGATATATGTTTTCAATTCTTTTCGGTATATACCTAAGAGTGGAATTCCTGGGTCATGTGGTAATTCTATGTTTAACTTCTTGAGGAACTGCCAAACTATTTTTAAAGTTTTACAATTCTGCCAGTAATGTATGAGGATCCTAATTTCTCCACATCCTTGCCAACATTTGTTATCGTCTGTATTTTTTATTATAGTCATCCTAGGGGGTATGAAGTGGTACCTCCCTGTGGTTTTGATTTGCAATTTTCTAATGACTAATGACGTGGAACATCTTTTCTTGTGCTTGTTGACCATTTGTATATCTTTCAAGTAGTGTCTATTCAGATCATTTGTCCATTTTTTAAATTATTTGTCTTTTTTTGTTGAGGTATAAGGGTTTTTAAAAAAATTTTTAAAAATATTTATTTATTTATTTATTTTTGGCCTCATCACATGGCTTGGGTTGTGGGATCTTAGTTCCCTGACCAGGGATTGAACTGGGGCCACTGCACTGAAAGGGCCAAGTTCTAACCATTGGATGTCCAGGGAATTCTCCATTGTGGTTTTTTTTTTTTAAGTATGTATTCGGGATGCTAGACTGTAGTAATCAGGACAGTGTGGTAGTGGCAAACGAATAGACAAATAGATCAATGGAACAGGATAGAGAGCCCAGAAACAGACTCCCAAAAATGCAGTCAGCTGATCTTTGACGAAGGAGCAAAGGCTGTACAATTGAGCATAGATGATCTGGAGCCAGGACGAAGCAGCAAGTGCCCACTCTTATATGTGTATCTGTCTACTCTCATCTGCCTACCAATCATCTGTCTAATCTAACTGTATTAAAACCCATGAGTTCAAACTGTACTTCCGCATCCAACCCAATACCACAGGGTTTATCTAAACTTCATCCTTTCCGTATTTGTAATTCTCTTTTCTGCCAGTGAAAAACCTGGTTCTCATGATCAAGAATATATTACTTATTTATTACTGATTTGTTCAGTCCTGGATTACATGGAAAGTCATCTCAGAATTGCTAACTGATATATCTGCCAAAAAAAAGAAAGAAAGAAAGAAAGAAAAAGAAAAGAAAAAAAAAAGCCTACTTACAAGAGTTCAGTTCTGTTTGTTCGTTTGTCTTTTAGAGTTCTTTCTGTCTTTAACCTAATGGTATATAGTCCAAATGCTGTGTTCAAAGGGTACTGAGGTTAGTTCATTCTATCTCCCCGCTTCAGTGCAGTTATATTATTCATTTGAAATAGAGTTCTATTTGTTTCTGTTTGTATTCCATTTTAGAGTTTTTCTCTATTCTTGTTGATTTTATTTCTTTTCTCTTTGTCGAGATTTTTAAAAATATGTGAAAATTAACATAAAAAGTCAGAATTGTACAAGAAGTATACTCAAAGAAGTGTCCCGCACTCCATGTTTCCCCATTTCTTCTCTCCTTCCTAACTTATTCCCACTGATCCCTTGAAGGTAACCAAACTTATAAATCTCTGTTTTATCCTTCCTATGTTTGGTTTTGAACAAGCAAGCAGATACTAGCATATTGTCTTATTTTCCCTTATTCCTTACACAAAGGCAGCATACTTTACATACTCTTTTTGCTTTATTTAAAAAATATATCCTGAAGATTATTTCACATCAGTTGATCGATATCTTTCTCATTCATTTTTACAGTTAAATAACATCTCATTGTGTGTATGTACCATATTTTCCCAGTCTCTAATATTGATATTTTCCAAAATTTTACTATTGCAAGTAACGCTGCAATGAATACCCTTGTGTGTTGTGTTTTCTTATCATTTGAGGTGTATTTTCAGAGTAAATTCCTAGTAGTGGGACTGGTTCAAAAGGTAAATGCATATATAGTTTTGTTAGATATTGCCAAATTCCTCTCCATAATGGTTATATCATTTTGTACTTCTATCAGCCATGTGTGTGAGTGTCTGTTTTTCCACAGGCTTTCTGGTAGCATTATACTTTATAATTTTTCCTAGTCTGATTGATGAGAAATTGTATATCAGTGTGGTTTTAATTTGCACTTACTTTATCATAAATGAGGCCAAACATATTTTCATGTGTTTACTGACCATTTTATGTCTTTTTTTTTTTTTTTTTTTGTGGTGCATGGGCTTTGTTGCTCTGTGGCATGTGGTATCTTCCTAGAGCAGGGATCTAACCCATGTCCCCTGCATTGGCAGGTGGATTCTTAACCACTGCGCCACCTAGGAAGCCCCATTTTATGTCTTTTCTGGGAATTGTTTGGTCACGAGTTTTGTCCATTTTCCTATCGAGTGTTTAGTCTTCTTTCCCCTTAAAATTTAAAAGTGGAGAATTTTTAAGGGTCTGCAGCTTGCCAAACTGCTGGAAATGGAAGTCTAAATGCTCACTACCCACAATCTGTACATCAGCAGTAGCTGCTTGGATAAGTAGTTTTACATCAGTGGGGAGCATGTTAGAACTGTTGATTTTGGGTACCACACCTGACCTTCTGAATCAGAATCTGCATTTTAACAAGATCCCCAGGTGATTTTTATCAAAATAAACTTTGAGACGCCCTGGTCTCAATGCTCTTTTTTTTTAAAATTAATTTATTTTTGGTTGCGTTGGGTCTTCATTGCTGTGCATGGGCTTTCTCCAGTTGTGGAGAATGGGGGCTACTCTTTGTTGTGGTGCACAGGCTTCTCATTGTGGTGGCTTCTCTTCTCGCGGAGCACAGGCTCTAGGGTTCACAGGCTTCAATAGTTGTGGCACGTGGGCTCAACAGTTGTGGCTCGAGGGTTCTAGAGCACAGGCTCAGTAGTTCTGGCACACGGGCTTAGTTGCTCCTCGGCATGTGGGATCTTCCCAGAGCAGGGGTCAAACCCGTGTCCCCTGCATTGGCAGGCGGATTCTCAATCACTATGCCACCAGGGAAGCCCCTCAATGATCTCTTAAAGACCTTGTATATCATGTCCACTGGGAACATCTCCTGAATAAGATAAAAGTGAAAGAGGGAATTATATTCCTCCAGTACCATTAACCCTAAGTGGGTACCTATAAACTTATTAGATTTGTTAGATTAATTGCATACCTTTCCCCAGATGCTCTTCCTTGAAGGGGTGTGTCTTCTATTTATGTTACTTAGTGGAATTTTAAAACACTTGCTTTTCTAAAATTAATCAACCAGTGTTTTTAGAACACAAGCATTATAGGAAACGTTTAGACAATGAAGTACAGTGTGATAGTTCTTAAAAAAATTAAACATAAAATTACTATGTGATCCAGCAACTCCACTTCTAGGTATATACCCAAAGCAATTGAAAGCAGAGACTGAACAGATATTTGCACACCCATGTACATAGCAGCATTATTTACAATAGCCAAGAGGTGGGAACAACTCAACTGTCCATTGATTGATGAACTGATAAAAAAAAAAGTCACACACACAGACAATGCAGTATTGTTCAGCCTTAAAAAAGGAGAAAATTCTGACACATGCTAAGTAAAATAAGCTAGACACAAAAGAACAGACATTGTACGATCCCACTTACATGAGGTACTTAAAGTAGTCAAATTCAAAAAGTAGAATGGTGGTTGCCAGGTACTGAGGGTAGGGGGAATAAATAGGTATAGAGTTTCAATTTGGGATGATGAGAAAGTCATGGAGATGGATGGTGGTGGTGGTTACACAACAATGTGAATATGCATAATGCCACTGAATTGTACACTTAAAAATGGTTAAAATAGTAAACTTTACAAAAATAAAAAAACTTTATTTTATGTATTCTTTACCAAAATAAAAAAGTTTTTTTACCATTAGATTGTAAGAAACTTCAGAATTTATTATTATAAAATTTGACCCCTAGTAATGCCTTGTATACAAAAGGATTCAACATTTTTTAAATAAAATAAAGGGTTCAGCTTTCATAGGAAAAATAAATGAAGTAAAAAGCTAAAAGATGCTCATTTTAAAAAATTCAATCAATGCAAAAATAAAGGATGAAAGCCCCCTGCCCACAGGACTGACTGCTCTTTACAGATTACTTTTTATTTATGCTAAAAACAGATGTGCTGTTTGTTTCAGGATACACCTGTAAGAGATTTTAAACTAATTATGTGTCATTAAGACCCCTACAAATCCTAAAGCAAACCTAACAAGGAAATGATGTAGTTAGAGGTTATCATTAAGACATGGATAATGCTTGAATTATAAATATTTGGGTGCTGTACAGTCATTTATATGCAAATTTTCAAAACTGGCTGCAATTATATTTCATCTCCGCTATCTACTAGTATGATCCCAAACAATAAGGACAGCTTTCTTCCTACGGTTTTGGTAAAACAAAGACAGGGTTACCCCCTCAAGCTAAAGTAGATGGATATATCTTCTACCACACCTAAACACCAGCCCTCCTCATTCCATGCCTCATCCTCGCCTGGAGCTGATACTCTTCCTTCCATAAAGGTATGACTGCCTCTCACCAGGAGCTGATGCAGTAAGAATTCACACCATTCTAAGCCCACTCTGGTGGGGATTAACAAAAAAAACACAACAACCTTTAGTAAGTGTGTTAGTTTCTTAGGACTGCTGTACCATAATAAAGCACCACAAACTGCGTGGCTTAGAACAAGAACATTTATTCTCTAACAGTTCTAGAGGCTAGAAATCCAAAATTAAGGCATCAGCAGGGCCGTGTTCCCTCCAAAGGCTCAAGGGAAGAATTCCGTGTTTCATACAGCTCCTGGCAGGTGCCAGCAATCCTTCATGTTCCTTGGCTTGTAGAAGCATCATTCCAGTCTCTGCTTTTCTCATCCCAGGGCCTTCTCCCTGTGTTTCTGTGTCTCTTCTCTTCTTATAAGGACACCAGTCATATTGGTTCAGTACGATCTCATTGTATTATAATTCAGTGACATCTGCAAAGACCCTATTTTCAAACAGTCACATTCACAGGTACTGGGGTTAGGACTCACTATGTCTTTTGGGGGGGACACAATTCAACCTCAAACAGTAAGGGCCAAACTTCTGCTCAAATTTAAACCTAAGGAATGTCCCATTTGTTGACTTCATCAGGAAGAAGAGGCTCTGCTCTGAGTTGCTGGGAAAATCAGTCCTCCTGGGCTTAGTTCACATTTCCATGCCTCCTTCTCTGTCAGAACTTGTCCTTGTTTAGACATTGTCAGTGACTACTGTCAGCACCTTACACATCATCCCCTGCTTCCTAAATGAAAATCTGCCAATTCTATGATATAATGAGTCAGAAAGCAAGCACAGAGTTTAGGGCTGGTAGAAACGGGTAAACTCTTCACTTTCCAGACGTATGCGCTTTTTTCTGTGTTCACATAGTTCTTAAACAAAACAAAACAAAGCAAAAAAAGGAAAGGAAGAAAAAACCCCAAAGCCCCACAACATTGTGTGCTTCTGTTGTTTCCACTAGTAATAAAAAAAACAATCTATTTGTAGTCTATGTAAATAGATGCGGTTTAGAGAGCCAAGGTAACATAACAGGGTAAAGCTTTCTGCTATCCGGAACTTCTTCAGCAGTCACAAACTCAAAAGGAAAAAACCTAGGATTCTCAGACTAGCATCTAACAGTTCAGGTAAGAACCGAACTCACATGCCCCGTGTAGCCCAGAGGTGTACGTATGAGATGTGCGTGGTGATATCAAACAGCACAAGCTCCCCACGAAAGCATCACCTTCTGCTTATTGGGGTGACCAGCCCTCCTCCTGGAACAGATGCAGCCTGGTTAACGTCTAGGCCATGCCCTCATTTCGCAGTAGAGGAAATGGCTTAGTGTGTAATTGTTTTTATTATCACATATTATTTGTTTTGTTTATCTTCCAGCCTGCCAGGCTCGCTTAGTGCTACATCCTACGTCCCAAAGCACTGGGAAAACAATGCAATCCAGCAAGCATTTATTGAGTGCCGACTGCATGCCTATTATGGGCCAGACCTGCCCATTAAGTCCTGAATGGTGGTGTTTTGCTTTCTCCACTAGATTGTTAGTTTTCTCACTTTAGGATTCCGCTTTAGGCCGGTGTTTGGCTTTCTGGCAGGGTGGGTCGCCACGTGCGGCCTCCTTGGGAGCTGACGGCTGCTAGGACTTGGCCGGCACACCGCCCAGGATTCCCCCGAAGGCGGGGTGGGCACCCACAGCCACCGTGAGCGCAGGTGAGGAGCTGTCCATCAGCAGGCGAGGGGCGTGGCCTGCGCAGGACGACCAATCAGCAAAGCCACCCTTAAGGCAGACTCCCCGCCCAAACCCAAACCACTGAGCATGCGCCACGGGCTCTACGCAAATTCCTCCCTCCCAGCGCGCCCTCTCCACGCGGCGGGGTGGGAGTTAGGGTGCTCGGTGTTTCCTCAGAAAAGAGGAGACGAGGAGAAAGGGAGGTGGGGCCCGTCGGGGATGGGGAAGCGGAAAGGCGGTGTGAGGAAGAAGTTCCTCGGAGTCGTGGCTGTCGCCGGCCGCCGCCAGCTCCCGGGCCACGTTGGGCTCGCAGGCCGGCGCTTCTGGGTTTCCCGGGCTCCGCGCCCGGCGGTCCGGCCCGGCCGCGTAGGGGCGGCAGACGGGCACGTCGTGTCACTTCAGCCCCCTTCAGGTTACCGTCCTTAGTGTACAGAGGAGCTGCACGAGGCTCAGGAGTTTTGATGGTGACGCAGCAGCTCGTCCTTGTGGGCCAGGGTCTGCGTGACTCATCCCGAATCCTCCCTTCGGCTCGCGGAGGCTTCCACCGCTCGCGCGGCGCCTCCGGGGTCGGAATGGTGTTTTGAGGCGGAGGAGCGCCGCCGTCGGGTCCCGGGCAGGGGCGCTCGGTCCGGCACCGCACGGCCGGGGCTTCCCAACCTCCCTGTGCTCTCCGAGTGCCCCACACAGGCCACCTTCCTGAAACCTCGGTCCCCTCAGCGGCGCGGTGCCACCGAACCCCGACCCTGCCAGGGACTGCGGGGGTCCCCGGGGTGCTGGCGCTCCGCCGGCAAGGACCGCCCCAGTGTCCAAGCGCGGGCTCCGAGGATTGGCCCCGTCACAGCCCCGGGTCCCGCGCCCTCCCGGCGGCGTGCGCGGCCCTAGCCTCGGATCTTTGGACGTGCGGCCCGGGGAGGAGGCGCCCCCCGGGGTCCCCACCTGCCCCGCCTAGGCGTCCGGGGCAGCGCGCTCCCAGCGTGCGGCCGCCAGCCTCCCGCGCCGCGCACTAACGGCCTCGGGACCTGCCGGGCCCGCCGTCCCGCCGCGCCGGCCCCTCCTCCGCCCGCCCCGCCCCGCCCCGCCCCGCCCAGCGCCGCGCCGGACACCCCGCCCCGAGGAGGCGGCCCGGCGAGCGGCGGCCGAGGGAGGCTGGTGGCATGGGGGAGCCGCGGCCGCCGCCGCTGCCACACGCACGGTCGCCCCTAGCGAGCCCGGGCGCCGCTCGCAGCTCCGGGGACCGCGGACGCCCAGGGGGGCGGCTCCGGGCGTGACACCCTGAGCGGAGGGCGCGGCCCCGGCTGTGCCGCCCCGGACGCGCGGCGAGCGGCAGGGGGAGCGGGCGGGCGGCGGCGCCCGGAGCGGCCGGCGGGCCGGGCCGAGCGCCGAGGGCGCACCTGGCGGCGGCGCGGCCCGGCCGGACTGCGGGAGCAGGCGGCGGCGGTGGCGAGGATGTCGCAGCCGCCGCTGCTCCCCGCCTCGGCGGAGACTCGGAAGTTCACCCGGGCGCTGAGTAAGCCGGGCACGGCGGCCGAGCTGCGGCAGAGCGTGTCGGAGGTGGTGCGCGGCTCGGTGCTTCTGGTGAGTGCGGGACCACGGAGGGAGGGAGGGAGGGAGGGAGGGGGGCGGATGGGCGGCCACCTCCTTCACGCTGCTCTAAGTCGGCCGGGCGGAGGCGGAGCCGCGGACCCTACTGGGTCTGCAGGATTAAGAGGTGCTGGAGAAGAAGGGCGGTGTTGGACAGGGGAGAAGGGAAGGTCCCGGAGGGGCAGCAACTCCCAGACCCCCACCCTGCGTCCAGGGGTTCCTCTCCCCACTGCTGCCCCTTCCCTTCTGGGAAATGTCCTGGGAGTGAGATCGCCATCTCCCTCGTCCTCCCCCACCCCCAAGTTTACCTCTTTCTGCCAGCTGAGAAATTACTGTCTCCTTTCCCCCATTCCTCCCGTATACCCCTTCTCCTCCCTTATTCTGGAGGGGCTTGGCACCTGTGGCATGGAGGGACCCAGGCGAGTGGAGTTGGGTGCGTCCTCTTCCAGCCCGCCACCCAGGGTGGGGTATGGCCCTGCGGACCCTTTAGCTGGGCTGAGCTCCAGAAGGGGAGGGGTTCCGCATTCTCTCCTAGATTCCCTCCGCCTACCCGGCATGCTGAGATTTGGACGCCTCTTAGGAAGGGTTAAGGAGCTTGATAGGAATCCCTGTTGACTTAAGCATTGGTGCAAATGACTACGAAGTTTGGGGATTTGAAGCAAGCAGCTCGGGGATTAATGTGGTCGTAGCAGAACGTCTTTTGAGAATAGGCCTCTGGGCGTGAGGAAGATGAAGTTTTAAATCAACTTTTCCACTGCTAGGGCTGGTCCTGTTATGTTTGGAAAGGCAGTAAGCCCCATCACTTGGATGGTGCGAGAGGAGCGATGTTTGAGCAGCAGTGTGCTCTCCTGGGTAGCTGGAAACTTTTAGCAGCTCCTTGCTTTGGTGCTGGCATTTGTTTTCTTGAAAGGCGCTTGTTTGTGGGTGGGCGACTTGTGTTTGTTGGAACGATCCAAGAAGATGGGCCTTGGAAGTGATTCTCTGGGCTCTGTGGGGCTGTGTGTGGGGTATTGTCCGGGTGGAGTGCTGGGTGCCTTAACACAGGGTCTGGCTCATCTTTTTGGTGGCTTATAGATGCCCTTCCTGGCCAGACACAGAATGACATGAATGATGTTTGTGGAGATTGGAGATGAAGCATCACTGATTTCTGTAGGTAGTCTGCTCAGTTCGATTTTTCTCTCAGTTGCTCTGACAACTTCCTCTAGATTCCTCAAACTCCAATTTGTTCAATAATAAGGGATTTCATTTTTCTGCTTTTACTGAAGTTGATCATTGGACGGTAAGGAGTAGAGCAGCAGTTGAGAATAGACCAAAACCTGGGATCTCTTCCATAACTTCAGTTGCTTTGGCCTAAGTAGTATATCCTGCATCTTTCCGACTTTTGCCAATGTATGTATGTCAAGGATAAAGCTCACAAACATCTGTGGCATCTTTTTTGTTCTGGAAGGAAACTTAGTTCTTTTAACTGGGGGCACTGTCGTCTTTAGAGATTTGAGGTAAAAGAAGAGCAAATAAAATCGTGATTTCCTAAGTGCGGACAGACCCAGACTGAAAAGGAGGTACTAGTTTAATAAGCCATTAGGTTGAGCACAACACTGCTCATTACTGATGTGCTGCAGTCCTTGAATTCAGTAGCCCTTCCTTTTGGAGGCTGGCCTACGGATAGTGTCCCATGTGAGACATACTGCTGCTGTGTTCTACCTCATGACACTTTCATAGTAGGTCTGTTTTCCCTGGACACCCTTAAGCATGAACAGCCAGACATTTGGCGGGTGTCTCAACCCTTAGTATTGTCTATCTGTGATCACTTGTCTGATGAAACTTGTAATGAAACAAACACAACATGCAGAAAAGTAGGTGGGCCTCCTTGGGCTCTTGCAAGGCTCCCCCGCTGAACGAGAAATGCATTGCGGTGGCTCTGCATTGCAGATGGAGGAATTTGGAATTGCTTACAGATTCTAAAAATTACCCATCAGCCTCACCCCCCTCCCCTCCTGTCAGGTACTCTGCCACCACCTGCTGCTTCTTGCTGCTCCCCAGTGTCTGTCAGGAAGCCACAGCAGGGGCACCTGTCTCAGCTTTGTTCTGGGAGGATCTTAGAAGGTACCCTGATCCTTGGAGGCAGAGCAGCAACCAAGCCAGGGTTTGGAATCCAGTGGTCTGCCGATCCATGCTTGGATGGAAGTAGTGCTCTGCTCTGTCTTTGACAGCTTGGGTCAGCGCTGATAAACAATGCCTGCAGCATAGTAAACACAATAAGTATTTCTTAACTAGCTAACTAATATAGCAATTCTGTAGATGGACTAAAAGAAAAACGAACGGAGTATGGCTGTAACTAGCTCTTCTCATGTTTCTAGTATTGAAGAGTGGCTGTTAGTGAGATCAGAAACAACAGAATTAAATAGTTTGATGGGTAATAAAGGCTGCCATTTAAAAAAACAAACTTTAAATGTAAAAGTAAGGTGTACTTATAAATTTTTTGTTGTTTGACAGGCTCATTTTTCACAGGCTCAGGTTTGTGGGCCTTTAAAAATGATGTTGTATTAATTTGTTTGAAAACCTTTAAAAACAACATACAAAAAAGTGGAGAGAGTAGCATAATGAACCTTCATGGTCCCTCATCCAGATTCAATAATTACCAGGATTTTGCTGAACTTGCTTTAACTGTCCTCTTCCCCCCTCTTTTTGTGTGATTGCGAGTTCCGTGCCTCCGGTTGTTTCACCCCATAATACCCAGTGTATATTGTTAAAAATAGGGATATTTTCTTACATAACTATAATGCCTTTATGTTAAAGTTAGCAATAATCTGTTGACATACTATTCAGATTTCCCAGATTGCTCAAGAAACATCTTTGAACAGTAGTTTGTTCTAACCAGGATCCTCACAAGTTTTGCTGGCTTTTTCAAATGTGGTTTGCTCTTTCATGAGTCTTAGAATTATTAATGACGGAGTGAACCCTTCCTGGGGTCAGGAGTCCTGAGTTTTAATCCTAGAGGTTTAGTAGTGCAGAGCATGGGCTCTGAAGTCAGGGCACCTGGGTTGTAAATTCCAGCTCTACCCCTTAGCAGCTGTGCAGTCTTAGGCATGTAACTTAGCCTTGGTGTGCCTCAGTTTCCTCATCTGTAGAGTAGAGATAGTAGTCATACTGACCTTATATGGTTGTTGGGAGGATTAAATGAGCAATAGAGGTAAAGTTCAGTGTCTGGTCGATATTCTGCCAGCTACTTAAGTCACCCTGGGCCGTCGCTTAACTTCTGTAAACCTCAGGCTCCTGTTCTGTTAAATGAGGAGCTGCACTAGATTGTTCTAGAGTCCCTTTCCTTACCAACAGGGTACAATTCTAAGATGCTTTTATAAGAGTAGTAGAGGTACTACTAATAATATTCCTAACTGTAGGGAATGTAATTTATGAGTTTGGGTAATGAAAGAAGAATCTTCACAATTCCAGAATCAGCTTTTCGTGATTGAAAATAGTCAGGAGGGCAGCACGTTCAAAATATATGCAAGCTCAGGAGAAAGACTAGACATAATTCCCTGGGCAGGACTGAGTTGTGATTGGGCCTTTCAGATGTATTAAAGATAGCATCATAATGGCCTAGATCTAACGGAGTATACCATCCAAAGGCCTAAAAATATCCTTTCTCTGAAAGATTTGTGTGAATTTTGGAATGGGGCCCTTTGCATGGGTTTGCTGGCTTGATCGCGCTTGGGTATCGATGCCCAAGTCATCTGGCTGCCGGCTTCCTTGCTGATCTTATCTCAGCGTACTCAGCTTCAGCCTCTCCTTCCACGTCAAGGCCCTGCAGGTGACACCATTCCACAGCCATCAGAGAGCCCGCGGTATGAAATGAAATGAAATGAAACCAGGTCCGGCCGTGACTAAATTTTCCTTTGTGTAACTGGAGGATGATGGACAGAGGTGTGAGGTGATAATCTCCCAGGGTGCATGCTTGGGGCCCTCCTCACCCTCCCAGTTCAGGCGACGTGAGAGTCCAGTATGATCCGAGGTAACCTGAGACTGGAGGGGTGGTGGTCTTTGAAATCCTCAGGGAACGTAAAACCTCATTTTGGCTGTAATTGTAAATCAGATAGGATAGTAAATGGGTAACTGAACTGCCCTGAGCCTCACCTCACTGTCCTTCTCCACCCTCTGATGGCGTCCTAACAACAGAAACGTCCCAGAATACGGGAAGCAGGGTGGAGGCCCATCTCCAACCAGATAATCAACAACAGGTTCTATTTCTTTGGTTTCTGGTCCCTTTGAATATTGGGAGACAGGAGGACATTAGTAATGCCTTGAATTTGAAAAGGGAGGAATGGAATTGTGAAATCCACATTTGTGAGGGCCTGCTCTATGCTAGGACTTTTTGCTAGGTGCTGAGGATCTGATGCTGTGTTAGAGCAGGCCCTTGCCCTGAAGGGTTTATGGTCTAAACAGGTGGACAGGTCAGTCTACAACAAAAAGACTGCAGTACGAAGGAGCACATATAAAGGTTCAAATGCCTGGTTCAGAGGACAGAGGAAGATGAAATAACAGAGAGCTGATATACTTGGAAAAGAGTTTGCGAAGAACTGAACTGGACCTGGAAGATGCAGAGAGATAAGGGAGACTTTTCTCCCAGAAAAGAATGAGAGGTAGAAATTGAGCACATGCTTAGAATGTCCGGGTAGGCCAAGAAGGAGCACAGCAGCTTGGGCAGAGAGGGGTAAAAGTTTTAGGAGGAAGGGAGAGAAATTTTGAGAAATACAAGTGCTAATTTGGGGAATAATTTCAATGACTGGCTGAGAACATATCATGAAATAGATTTTCTTTCTTGTCTTTTTGAAACCTATTTTAGGAAAGAGGTTCGAATCAGCCCATGCACAAACGCTTCTTAGAGAGATCTTCCCCTCAGTGTAATCTTGGGGGTAAATAATAGGACAATTTTGTGTCACACAGGCCTGAGGACCCAAAGAGAAGTCTGTAACATAGAACAGAAAGCAGGCGTCTGTGTGTGTCAGCGTTTAGGGCACATGTGAGCAGTAGTCAAACATGGTGGGCACACGATTGAGTAAATGATGTCACAAAAAAGTATTGGGGCCTCACTGTATGTCACATATGACATAATTGATAACTAAATGTAAGAGTCACATGTAAAATAAAGCAAAGAAACAGCATAAAACATGGGTGAATAATCAAGTAAGGGTGGACAGGGATTTTTTTAAAAACATGAAAGTAAAAGACAGAACCAGTTTGACCTGGGCTTGGGAGGTGAACCGGGGCCTTGTGTTGATGAGTTGAGGACTTTGCTGACGTTTCCTCACTTAAGCCTCAGCTTGCTCATCTGAGAATTGGGATTGTTAGGTATTATCATCTTAGGGAGTTCTTTAAATAATATATGTAAAGATACTTAATAGTAAGTGTTTAACAAAGGTAAGTTCGTATTATGATAATAAAAGATTGCTTGTCTTAACTAAGTATATCTGCAGCCAGCATTTATTAGGCACTTACTGTGTCCTAGGATATGTGTTAGGGCTTTACACATGGGAGGTCAAGTCACCTCAAGGTCACAAGCCTGTAAGTGGGGGAATCTGTGTCTTGAACCTGGGCACTGTGGCTTCAGACCGTGTATTCCTACTCACCACTCTGCCTTCTGCCTCCCCATGCAAACACTCAAACTTCTGTATGTCACAAGTAGTATAAATTTAAAAGCCAGATAATAAGCTTAGAAACAGTATTTGTCCTTTCTGTATATCTATATCTCATAGTGTTAAGTTTTAAAAAATCTATTGAGAGTTCTTGTGAATCAATTAAAAAAAGAAAAATACTCCAGTAGAAAAATGGGAAGGGGCATTAATAAGCAATTCCTCAAAGAAAGGAATACAATTTGCCAATAAAGAACAGAAAAAAGATGTTCGGCCTTGCTAATAATTAGAGAAACATTAATTAAAACAAGGTGCCATTTTTGCTTCATAAATTTGCAAAGATAGAAAGGGTTTTCCAAGGATGGCGTGAGTCGGGTGCTTTTGTTTGCAGGGCTACGTCATCCCACAATTCCAGGGGCCCCATTCACATGGCATTTGTGAGAATTGTGTCTCCTGGCTTTTGTAACATGATGAATGGTATAACTTTTTGAGCTGGTCTATATGTATCAAGAACTTTAACACGTTCCCATTCTTTGGCTCAGCACTTACAATTGTAGGAATTCCCCCTAAGGACTAAACTGAAATGTACGTAAAGGACAGTGTTTGAGTCACAGTGCTGATGGTTCAAGGCAGAAAATATAAAATACTGACCAACTGCAAATTGTCTAAAAGTCTTAACAGTATTCTAAATGAATTGTGGGGTTGGATTGTTTATGATGCCATTAAGTTTAGTTTTAGAGGAATAATGACTTGAGAAAATTCTTCCATTATAGTTTTGGAAGGCAGTGAGGCTTGTGGTTGAGTTCGGGGGCTTGGGTTCTGTTACCACTTTAATACTAACCACTGTGTGACTTTGGGTTGTGCCCCAGGAGCCTGGCTTCTGCCCGTAGTGTGGGGTGGCTTCTCAGTCCTCACCCCTTCAACTTGTCCTCTGCAGCATTTGATACCACTCAGCACCCCTCCCTCCCCTCCTCTGGTTCTCCTCCCCCTCCTCTATCCCCTTGCTCCATTCACCACCCTTCCTAAAGAGTCCCGTCTCCACCTTTGGCTCATAACATTTGGTCTCCTCCCTTCACTCTGCTGGGAGCTGCACACCTTCATTGCAATTTCTGAACCTTTATCTCAGTTTTGGTTTTTTCCCCCAGCTCAGACCTGCTTTTCCACTAACTTGCCTGACCAAGTGTACTTGGCTGTCCTACCAGTCCCTTAAGTTCAGCATCTGTGAAACATAAATGGTCACTTTTCATCCCAAACCAGCCATCCTTTTTGCGTACTTGTTTTCTTTCGTGAGAGGCATCATTGCATGGTCACCACCTCTGAAATCTCTAATTCCTCCTTTGTCTCTTCTGTTCATCTCCTTTTGCCTTTTTCATCCTGCCGTCACTGCATCCATCATGTTCTGTTTCTGCATCAGTCAGTATGTGCTGACTCCCAAATCTAGAACAGAAAGGTTTATTTCTCCCTCATGCTGCCTCTCCACTGAGGGTAGCTAGAGGCCATGTTGTCCACATCGTGGGACCTGGATTGATGGAACAGCCACTATCTTGAATATTGTGTGTTCTTGTGGCTGGAAAGAGGGTGGGGACTCCCTCACAGGCTCTTGAGTTTCCACCCAGACCCTTTTGCTTATGTTCTATTGGCTGAAGCAAGTCACACAGCCACACCTAACTCCAAAGGGCAGGGAAGTACAGTCCTCTGTGTAGGCCTGAAGGAGAGCTGAAATCTGTGGTGAGCAGTACTCATGGCTACTGAGACCAGCCATCCCCTTCTCTGTCTCCTGCCCTTACCCTGTTCCCTGCAATAGTAGAGGGCAGCATCCTTCCTATCTGGTCTTTGCTTCTATTCTTACTCCATCCTGAAGACTTCAGTTCTTAGCACACCAGTGCCCCCCACTTGCCCCCACTGCCCTTGGGTTAGAAGCTTCTTCCCAAGGCACTCTTCTTATTAGGTACCACCCTTCCATTGCTTACTGGCCCGGCTTTTACATCTTCCAGATGCCAGGCTCTCTCATACCCCAGGACCTTGGCAGGAGCTCTTGCCTCTGCAGGGGATAATAATCACCGCCTTGCCGCCCTTCTCATCTGCCAGGCCATTCCTCCTTGGTCTTTTGGAACTGTGCTTGTAGGTCCTTGCCTCTCAGAGGCCTTGCCTATCCACCCAAACTGAAACAGGCGGGGCCTGTTCTTTTCCTTTGTACCCCTTAGCACAGTTTGTATACCTGTGTGTGTGTACGTTTGTTTCATGTCTGTTTCCCTCACTGGACTGTTGTTTCACCATGGTTTCCCTAGTACCTGGCGCTTAGCAGGGGCTCAATAGATATACATACATTTAATTTTTATTGAAATATAGTTGATTTACAATGTTGTGTTAGTTTCAGGTGCACAGCAAAGTAATTCAGTTATACATATAGATATTCTTTTTCAGATTCTTCTCCATTATGGGTTATTACAAGATATTAGATTTTTTTTGATGAATGAAAGACTTCTGAGGTCTCTACATCTGACGTATTTTATTTTTAAATCTTTTTTTTAAATCCCCATTGCCCCTAATTTCTCTCCCTTGCACTCATTTCTATTTACTTCATTCTAGCCTATCTCCCTTTGCCAGATTAATTTTCTTAACACACAGGATCCATTATATCATTAGCTTCTCATTGCAGCCTGATAGATTTGATGATGTTCATGTATATAAGAGCGCATCACTTTGAGGCTGGCCCTTTGTCTGCTTTAGTTTAGAAAAAGCAAGTTGTCAGTAAATTTGTGTGATCTTTGCATAGGTTTTGAGAGCAGCTATGCATTTTAATACTAGTAAGATTAATTTCCTTTTTTTGAACAGTTTGTTTTCACCAACTCTGTTGAACTCCAGTGGGTAAAAAAACAAAATGATTTAATTCGTATGGTAGGTATTTAGTAACTCATTTATCTGAGAACAAAACAAAATAAAACAAAGATACAAATAATAAAAACCTGGACGTGCTTTTCTATCACTTGAATCATGAGTTTTGCTAATCTTTAAGAAGTACTTAGATGGTGAAGTTTTTTCCATTTCTTTTATATCTGTCACTTTTTCTCTAATAGACTCCTTAAATTCTTACCAGCAAATTGATAGCAAGGAGACTTACTGTCTGATCAGAACTCTGTAAAGACAGATGGTTTGTTGGAATCTCCCTGCCCCCTCATTTCTTTGAAGTTGGTAGGAATAAATACAATTAAGACAGTGCTTGGGTGTGTCTACTTAGGGAGGCTGACTGGGTCAGTGCATGTGTTAGAGACATGCCCATTTTTTATTATAGATTAATGTTTGTTGAATGTTAATCTGAAAGTGAATCTGAAAGCAGATGTCATTGAACTGCCCGCGGTCTCCACTGACCACACAAAGTTTATTCTCAAACTGTTATGTACTTAGAGATTCACATACTCTGTTTTCATGCTAAGAATACATGTTCTATCATGTGGATATAGAAATGTTCTAAGGAAAGTTGTTTACCATGATAAGTTAAAAAATTATAAACAGTATATACAGATTGTTCACATTTTAAAAAAAGCATAAGCACTATTTTGTTGATGGAAAAGTTTTATGGCATTACAAATGCTATAGTAAACTGTGCTCTTGTTTCAGGAATAAGTTAAATATAAGATGTTTAGTCTCTGAATTCTAGAATTTAGAAAATACCATGGTATAGCTGAAACTGTGCCGGGACTCAAACCCAGCCAAAACTCCGATTGGGACTTGAACTCATGAGGCCGGGACTTGAACCCAGCCAGAACTCAGACTGGGACTTGAACCCCTGAGGCCAGGGCTTGAACCCAGCCAAAACTCAGGTTGGGACTTGAACCCACGTGCTGGGACTCGAACCCAGCCAAAACCCAAGATCTTCCACCTGAGATCACATACCTGGTTTCAGGACTTAATGAAGCTCAGGTTCTTAATGTCTCATCACAGAAAGAACTCAGTGAGAGACAAAGTGATAGGTAAGAAGTTTTTTAGAGATTTATTTGGAGAGAAAGCACACTCCGCAGACAGAGTGTGGGCCATCTCAGAAGGTGAGAAGGGTGCCAGGGTATGGGGGTTGTCAGTTTTTGTAAGGGTGGGTAATTTCATAGGCTAATGAGTGGGCAGACTATTCCAGAATTGGGCCACTGCCCACTTTTTGATGCTTGGAACTGTCATGGCACCTGGAAGTTGACTTGTCTGCCATCCTGGACCCATTTAGTTCTAATCAGTTTATGTTATGTCCTCGGGCTATGTCATTCTTTCAGAGGTTGTGCTCTGCCCCCTCCCCTCCTGTTTCATAACCAAGTTTCTGTTAAGAGGGGGATAGTTCTGTGAGGAGTGACAGTAGGATACAGTGGATAAGAACTTGAGCTCAGGAGGTTCTAAACCCAGCTCTTCAGAGAAAGCTCAGCTTTCTCAGTCTCTTCACTCCACGAATGGACATCATAATAGCCCTTATCCCATAGATGTTTGTGGTGATTAAGTGAGAGGATGCATACAAAGCACTTAGAATAGGGCCTGGCGCACAGTATATACCCAATAAGTACAAACTTTTGTGATTTGAGGGCAGCCTAAAGGAATATCACATCACTCTTAAAAGTGCTTCTTATGGAGGACTTATAATGGGAAAATTGTAATGTTGGGTGGAAAAGAAGTAGTAAATGGAAATACATATGTCACAATTGTGTAACCCTGTGTGTAAGAAAAATGCTGGAAGGAAATATGTGAAAAGGGAATATGATTTGTTCTTTATATATTATAATATTTCCTAATTGTTTAACTTTCATAAGTGAATAGATAATCTATCAAGAAAAAGAAAACATAATGAATATAGGAGGTAAGTTTTGGTGCTTCATGTAAGACACTCAAATTAGTACTCTTTGAAGATTGTACACGGTAATGCTTGTACAGGTATGCATCTTAATATGAAATGGTGTTCTGGAGTAAGATACACACGTGCATCTTTGTAGCAAAAATATTGTCAACCAGTTAAGAGTCCTGCTTTGAATGCTTATAGAGGAAGGAGGCCCGGGTGAAATAATGAAACCTTGCATTTGACAATTTTATAAAAATTCCTTCCAAAAAACATCTTGCTTGAGCCTCTGGAAAAAATCTAGTCAGATAGACAGGGATAGTGGGGTTTTTTGTCTGTTTGTTTCTTTAAATTTCTGTTTTGATGAGGAAAACTAAAGACCAGTAAAATGAAGTGACTCACTTAAGGTCATGTGGCTGATAGTTAACAGGACTGTCAAAAAGATATAATTTTAAAATTTGAGTTTCTCAGAAACTTTTAAATGGTTAACTTGAATCATTATACGCCTTTCTGGAAAGTACCATGAATTCTCTGAGTTGGTAGAAATTTATGACGTGGAAATGAAATCATACTGTTTTGGAGGTGAAAGATATCTTTAGAGGTCATCTGGTTCAGCTCCTAATTTTACAGATGAGGAATATAAGGGCTACCACGGTTAATCGATTTGTCGGTGGTCATACAGTTAGTATTGCAGACAAGAACAAAATCTAGTCTACTGGCTCTTGATCCAATGTATTTTCCACTGACCGCAAGAAATAATTGAATTTACTTTGTTTACTCTTGCATTTCATCAAGTATCTTTACAGACCGTGGTAATCAGATAATATCAGAATATGAAGCATCTACTTGCACCATGGATCTCTTTCCCGCTTGTATATTTCGTTAGTCTCAGACCAGTTTGTAGGTAAAATTAACTTTCTTTTTTTCATAAGCCAAGAAATGAGTTCTTCATTTCTGTTTAAGGGATATTAGGAGGACAGAGAGAAAGAAATAAGAAGCAGGAATTACAAGATTAATCTAAAAAAGATCTCAATAAAAAACTTATTGAAGAAGGAAGAATTTAGTAGTCGAACAATATTTTTTTAAGGGATATAAGATCATGCTTTTATGTGTACTTTGATTACAATAATTATGTGATTTGAGAAAAAAACCTTCTGGGCCTGTTAACATAAAGTTCTTTAATGTAGAATAAACCTGGTTAATCTAGGTCATTTTACTTTTCAGGCTGCTTTGTCTTGTCAAAAATAAATATTCAGCTGTAAATGGCAATTTGTTCAAGTTGTATCATTACAGAAAGAGTTGCATTTCTAAGACTGTTTAGAGAATTTATTTAATCTGTCATTCTAACATATTGCTGTTTTCTTAAGTAGAAGGCAGAGTTCCTATGGTGATAGCAGAGGTGCCATAATGTTTATAGTATATTAAATTCATTTATAAACCATTACACTAACTAGAATTTACAGGATATTTAATCTCTGAGGTTAGCTTTTTTTCTTCCCAGGCTTTTAATATGTTTATTTAGCCATTTTAATTTTCTTTATTCTTAAAGAAGATCTGAGAGAACGTTATTTTTTTTCCAGCAGATCAGAAATAACTGCTATTTTATGGTTTTTTTCCCTTTAAAATGGAAGAATGTGTGTACAGTACTGATTTCTTTGGAGTTGATTTTGTGAAAAACCAATTAAAGTATCAAATTTTTAAAGGGACTTAAAACTTAAAGCCACTTAAAACTGAGATGGGCAAAGATTCCTGACACAATGTTAGTTTTCCCTGGAGAATTAATATATCAGACATACTTGCTGGGGACCCCATAGGTGGTGGGATGGTGGGGATGGGCTCCTTTGGTGGATATTGGGGAGGGGGGGGTCTATTTGAGGAAACGGGTTTCAGAATAGCTTCCAGAATTTGAGAGAATCACAGATGTCTTCTTCCATAGCTTCAGTTGTTGGAAATTATCAGAAAGAGTACTGACTTCTTTCTTTACAGCTTGGAATCTTGGTGTCTTGGATATCCCCTACCCTGTGAAGCAAGCCCCAAACCACCCTACCCCAGAGTCTCGCAGCATGTTCCAGCAAGCTGTACACTTCCTGTCAGGAGACCTGGATTCTACCTGTGATGCCTACCCCTTTGTGGCCTTGGCCTGGTGTCACCTGCTCTATGCGAGGGGACACTGACCAGCCTGCAGTGGATTTAAGCTCCTTCTTTCAGACCAGAATTTTTGATTTGGAGCCTGGCCTGGTGCAGCCCTGGAGCTCATTTCCATCAGGGGTGACCTTTGGGAGGGGAGGGGCAGAGGCCAGAAGGAGCCCAGTCTTCTGTGCTCCAGGCTTCCTCGTGATCTTCTTGCATGTTATCAGGTCTTGCCCTGGAGCCTCCTGAGAATTCAGTGTCCTCTTGTTTATCTTTTAGTCAGGATCTTAGCAGATCTTGAGGCATTTTTTGAGTTCTTAATGACATTAGCATACAAAAATGCTGTATTGTTACAATTTTTTATTTAAGCTCTTGTGCTTTAATGTGCAGTAGATCCCCAGTTGTCCCTAGTTGTTCATTTACTCAACAGACACTAAAGGATAAACATTTGATTAAGGCACAAACCTTGTCCTCAAAGAGTGTGCAGTCTAGAGGGAAAAGGTTGGTGTTCCCCTTTGGGAGTCCTCTGCTTCTTGGCTATTTTGCACCTAGGAAGGAAGAAGGATGGTTGTGACCCGTGCAAGTCGAGTTCCTGGGAAGGTACTGAGAGTGAAGTCGGCTTTCTGAGAAGTAGAAACCTACTGGGACCTCAACTATTACACTGCTTTCTTGAGACCCAGGAAACTTGAAGCTTGACCTGCATGTTCATTGTAGGAGTAGTGATAGAATGTTTGTCTCATGAAGATATTGAGTAGAGATAGGGGAAACTCACATCAGTGGTAAGAGTGCAGTGGGAATTGTGGGTCAGGCTCAGAGGCACAGACTGTAGACTAGAGAGGGAGGAAAGGCTGTTTACTTTCATGATAATGTTGCTATTAACATCCTAAAGAGTCCTAAAATTAAGATTTTTAGCTATGCACAAGTAATTTACTTTGCCAACTAGGCAGAACAGATTGGGCATTTAAGAGATTTATTTATTTATTGTGGCATCTAGAATATATTCTGAGGTGCAGAGATCCCCAGATATGCAGGGATTTGGATCGTGATCAAAATCTTATTTTGTCCTAGAAGCCATATGAAGCTTATGTTAAATAATATAGTATCACAGTAACATATTAAGCTTATGTTAAATGATATGGTAGTATAGTATTATAGTTATTTATATACTATAGTTGAGGGAGTAAGAACTGTAAAACCTCTGCTTTCTTCAGAAATGAAAATGAAACCCATTTTTGTGGGGCTCCAGATTAAAAATAATCTGAGTTGATTGTGGGAACTGTGCATGAAAAGAAAATTCAGTTTTTTATGCAAAATTGTCAGTGACTTTAAGTTCCGTGGAACATAGATTTGCATGGTGCTGTTGCCTGGGTTTTTAGTGATTGTTAAAGGTATTGAATATGTAGCACGGGGACTTTTGGAAGCAAGGTGACCTCCTGCTGATTGCAGTTAGGCTAATGATAGCATAACTGTTACTAGAAAAGCACTACTTTCCAAGTTCAGGGGAACGTCTTTATTCATAAAATACTAAAATTGGTTCTTATGTAAAGGTGCGTTACTTGTTTAGGCTTGATTTTTATTTAGTTTCATTGATTGATTGATTTTTGCGTCCTACTTTTAATGACGTGTGTGGATTATGTTAGTAAGCCCCTGGGAAAAGAAATGAGCAAGTATTTGACTGAGAAATAAATATACATATTATAGATGCTTCCACATCTATGTTTCCACATATCTGAATAGATAGATTTTTTAAACTTAATTTTTAATTGAAGTATAGTTGATGTACAGTATTATATAAATAAGAGGTGTACATTATAGTTATTCACAATTTTTAAAGGTTATATTCCACTTATAGTTGTTATGAAATATTTGTTATATTCCCTGTGTTATAACAGGAATAGATTTTTAAAAAAATATTTATTTATTTATTTATTTGGCTGTGCCAGGTCTTAATTGTGGCATGTGGGATCTTTGTTGCCACATGAAGGATCTAGTTCCCTGAGTGGGGATAGAACCTGGGCCCCCTGCATTGGGAGTGCAGAGTCTTAACTGCTGGACCACCAGAGAAGCCCCGGGAATAGATTTTTAATATCACATGTGCACTGGATTAATTGAACACATTTGTTGAGTCCCTACATGTGACAAGCACTGTGCTAGGTGCTTTGGGGAACTAGGATGAGTAAGACAGATCCTTTTCTACCTTGCTGACAGACTAATAGGGGAGAGAAAATTACAGAATAAGCTTTATGCACATTTAAATCAAAGATTGGAAAGTTAAAAGTAAGTTAAAAGAAAGTTAAAAGTTAAAGGTTACTAGGGAAAGAGAGTACCTCTAATGGAGGGAATTAGAAAAACTTTAATGAAGATGGTGGCATTTTGAGCTGAAAGTAGATTTGAGACATGACAACTGTTCTGGCTAGAGGGACCCCTGATGAAGGCCCCGAAGAAGGAAACCTGGGGAACATGGTAGTTGAGTCTGGTTAGGTGTTGGGAGAGTTAGGAGCACACAGACCCCAGTCACCCAAGGAGGGCGAGGACTGACAAGGGCTGTGTCTGGAGTGTTGACTTTTTTCTTTGTTTTGGGTTTTTGAGCTGGAAGGTGCCTGGATCAGAGCTTTGCCGAGGGAATATGGTGACTGTGACGTTGGAGCCCAGTGACTGAGGTGGGGATGTAGGCAGAGACCTGGGGGTTTAGATGTGACTTAGGAGACTTTGCCCTAATTTAGGTAAGAGGTAAAGCGGTCACGTGTAAAAAGAATTTTGGGATAAAGTTGCTAAGTATTTGAACCTGATTAGGTTAGGTTATTTACTCAGTAAATATTTACCAATAATGCTTCTTCCCCCCACACCAGGGTCAACTTGGTGCTCCCTGGCTACATGAGATTGGGAAGCTGGAGGCATTAAATATAACCTTAGGTTTCAGGCGGGAGACCAGGAAGGTGGTGACAGAGACATGTGAGAACACCCACCCCTCTTACTCAGGCCTTAAAGGGAGTGTATATTTATCTGGTCTTCTGCTTTCAGATAAACCGGTGCAGACAGATGAGAATCTCATCTCCCGTTATAAACCCCTACCAGAGAAGGGGATTAGCAGTGAGCTGTTAGGGGCCTTCATTTTTTAGAGAGTGTTTAGGGTAGAGCAGATAGCTTTAAAAACCACCCATCTAGTCCTTTTTAAAATAGTTGTAATCAGTGTGTGCTAAACTGGGAGGCCCCAACCAGCTGCCTTTTCTACCACTGTGTCTTCAAGGCTGATAGTCTGACTTCATATCAGTTCTCTGGAATGATCTTTCTTCCTGCTCCTTTTAAGAAAAAATTAGAGAAGTTTTTAAAAATGGTAGGTTCAGAAACAGTTATTTACAGAGAAGATAAATAATTAGGTAATTCATTTTGTTACCCTCTTCGTGCATGTTTCTGTAATTTACTTGTTTTAGGCAAGAGAAGATAAATGTGACTGCTTTGTACACGGGGCCGCAGTTCATTTTTGGATATGAGCTTCTTTAACATTTCCAGATACAAGCTAAGTCACTGCATGGATTGATAAATTATAGATGGAAGAGCGTTCTCAGTTTCCCTCCTCTTGGATTTCTTTGCTTACTGTGACCGTAGATCTCTCCTCTTTGAAATCCCGTCTTCCTTTGATACTGTTGTTGCTACCTGGCTATTGATCAGTATGGTGACAGTGGTAATAATAACTATTTTTTCATGTCTTTGTTTCTCTCTCACTCTTCCCCACTCTGCTTCCTACTGGAGCCATACCTGAGAAGGATGAGTACCTGAAGCTTTCCTCCTTCGACCCTCTGGAGAGTTTAGGTACCACCTCTCTTTCAAAAACCCATCCCATATATTAATTTCCAGCCTTAACCAAGGCATTTTTGAGGGTCAGGAAAAGCCAGCTGGTGAAGGACCGTGATGAGAGAAAAATGAAGAGAATCAATGAGAATTTGCCCGAAATGCGAGATCTACAGGTCTTAGGGGACGGCTTCAGAATAGGAGGGAACGGAGATGTGAAGGTGTTGAACCTGCATTTCTTGTGAGGCAGAGCTATGCAATGTGAAACCCACTGACTGGAGTTTGTGAATTGTTCATAACTGGCCTATGATGAGATATGTGCAGAAATTGAGAATAAGTGTTTAGAAATCTTTAACAGTTTGATGGGACAACCTTAAGTCTGTTGAATCTAATAAAAAACTTGTGACATATCTTGCATGCTTTTGTTTTTTATTCCATTTGTTATTATGATTTGGTATATTGTAAGAGTGTTGGTCCCCATGGAATGGGGGGAGTAAGAGCACCTTCACAAGTAGTTTGAGAAGGCCTTTTGTGGGTTTGTGCAGATGGTTGTTGGAGATGTTCTATTTGAGGTGGTTGGTTTGGGCAGCAGGAATGAGGGATGCACAGGCTGGGAGCAGGTGGTGCTCCTCCTAGCAGCTGAGGAGGAGGGTTCCCTAGTGCGACAGTCTTGTGACCTGAAGGAGGTTTTCGGGTGGAGAACAGTGTTTGGGTACGTGGCACCCCCACCCAGGTGAGGCCCAGCCTCAGCATTTGGTAAGAGTGTGTATCCTGCCCTGCCGGTAGGGCCGTCTAGGCTGGGGCTGTTGAACTATCACCGGTAGGGTCATGTCACCAGACATGAATAGGGCAGGGGTCCCCAACCCTCAGGCCTCGGACTGGTATGAGTCTGCGGCCTGTGAGGAACTGGGCTGCACAGCAGGAGGTGAGCAGCGGGCGAGCAAATAGGGTATCATGACTTTCTGTGTGCCCTAAGCTTGCTTTTTGTCTTTTATTTGTCCCTGTTCTTTCCTACCTTGACTCTGCCTAGACATACTGCACAGACTTTAATGGTGATTCTTCTCTTTTGTTTCCTGAATGCTTCTTTAACATTCTTCTAACATGAAGAAGGATTCCTTCTGTTGGTAGTTTTCCTGGACCACTTGTCTTCTAAGCCATGCACCTTTCCATAGGCCTTTTCCTAATTCTGTCACTTGTCTCAGAGTGGCTGGTTTTTCTTTCTGTGAAAGGTGGTGTCGTGATAGATGCCCAGCAAATATTAACACCAGCAGAGCAGATTCTGGCATCCTGGGCTGGCAACTTCATAATTCTCTCTCTCTTTTCCGCCGAAGCCACAGGATATTAAACCACTGAACTGGTGCGGTCCTTGGCTGCCTGCCAGCAGAATATTTGGGGAAAGAATGGACCAGCTTTTGTTTCTCTTACCTTCTGTGTAGCCTTGGGGTGGATTCTAAGGGGATGTTTTCCCTCGCAGCTCTAAGTCATTTGGTATTGAGAAAGCAGGAAAGCGAGTTTTCCTGTTACGAGCAGTGAACAAAAAGCAAGCAGCGGATGGAGATATCCTGTTGGAGAAGGCTTGGGGTGTGAATGTCCACAATTGCACCCTGTTCTTCCCGTGTCTTTAAGGAATAAGAGGAGATGGGAAGGAAATCAGTTACTCTGCAGGCCAAGTCAGAATGGTTTTCCTTTTATTTACAGTGCTTAATAAGAAGATTATAAGTGTGTGCTTTGTGATTTAAAAACTTGTCAGACACAGAGATCTATAGCACATGATAAATTAGAAAAATGAAATAGTTTTTTGTTTCCCATGAGGTCATTCTAAGTTTGCCTGGGAGGGGGCAGTGAACTGTACAAGTAAATGTAAACTCTATCCAAGTTTTATTTATTATTAAGTTTAAAAATCACTTGAGATGGCAGATTCTTGTTGACTTAGATTTATAAGAAGATGATTTGGTATATGCTCCTAGTGGACCATTCCTTAGTACTTTTTAAAAAGAATTAACTTCTTCCTTTCTTACTACAAGAGCAATACGTATTTATTATAGGAAAATTAGACAACACTTACAGACAACTGAACAGTACAGGAGTGGGCTGGAAAGATATGGAAATGGAAAATTAGAGCAGTGTGGTAAAGGAAGAAAACCAGGGCCTTCTGGGAGTAGTGGGGGTGGGGAAGGGTCAGGGATGACCTCCCCAGGCACCCCCAGGAGGCTGTCTTGCACGCATACCACACTGTCAGCAGTGACTTTATACCCTTTGAGGCTGGTGAACCCACTCTGCTACGGGTCTAGACCTGATCGATCATTCCAAGGTTGTTTGGGGCTGGAAAACTGTGTGATGACAAGTTGAAAGGTTAACTCACTGTGTTTCACATCTTGTCTGTCTAGGAGGACGAGCGCTAGGCAAGGAGAATCTCTGAAGAGAGACATATATATTAGCAAGTGAGTGTGCGGGGTGTGTGTGTGTGTGAATCTTTAAGAACCTTGGCTGTAAGGGAGATAAAATATAAAAGAGATGATGCAGAAGAATAAAACACAGTTTTTTAGAGGAGGGTGAAGGAGAAATGTACTATGGCCTGTGTCATCTTTCAGCGTCTTCTTGACCTTCCCATTTTCTCCATGTCTTGCTATGTTGACAAGTTTTTAGGTGTTCTATGGAATGAATGTTTCGTTTCACTGTTGTGTCTCAGTAAACACTTATAGAGCAGCTGTCAGCAGGTCATATTTTTAGTCAAATTTAGCTTATAAGGATACTGAAAGATAGCCTGATAATATATGGGATTAAATTATCTGTTTTTTTAAAACTGAAAACATATTTCCTGTCAAATCTGCTAGCCATTTTATTATAGGTAATGTAGGATTAACATGTAAAGTGGAAAGTGTAGAGGTTTGGACTGAATAATCTGTTGATTTTGGTAATTTGTTTATTTAACAGATATTCGTTTAGTCCTGTTACATACCAGCTCTTGGGCCAGAATCTGGACTAGAACTGTAAATTGGACAGTTTATTGCAAGTCTTTGACCTCACAGCCGTGCCAGTCTGGTCAGGACATAAATAGGTAACCAGACAGTTCCAGTGTGGTGGGATAAGAGCTCCAAAAAGAGACATGTGAGGTGTCCTGTCATTACATGAGAGAGGCACCTGTTCTGCACCAAAGGGAGTGACATCTAGGTGGAGATCTGAAGGATAAAAAGAATCAAGAAATAAAGGGGGTATTCTATTTTAGTTATAGGAACCAGCATGTGCAAAGGCCTGGAGGCAAGAAAAAGCATGGAATCATCTAGTAACTTAAAAGCTGGTCAATATGGTCAAAGCCTTTAGTCTCAGATGGGGATGATGAGAGAGGGCTCTAAAGAGGTGAGCTGGGGCCCAACATGAAGGGCCTCCTTGGGCATATTTAGAAGTAGAAACTTAGGAGTTCAGCAAAGATGTGGGAACAGACGATCAGTGTAAGAAAATCAGTGGTGTTTCTGTACTAGCAATGACAAACCAAAAGTAAAATTACGAAAACAGTTCCAATTACAATGGCATCAAAAAAATAAATACTTAGAACTAAATTTAACTAAGAGTGCAAGAATACTAAATAAATGGAAAGACATCCAGTGTTTGTGGATTGGAAGACTTAATATTGTTAAGATGGCAATATTCCCCAAATGTATCTATGATTTAATACAATTTCTATCAAAATCCTAATTACCTTTTTTGCAGATATCGACATGCTGATCCTAAAATTCGTATGGAAATGCAAGAAACCCAAAATAGCGAAAAAAATCTTGAAGCAAAAGAACAAAGGTGGAGGACTTACACTTCCTGATTTCAAAACTTTCTATAGAGCTATAGTAGTCAAAATACTGTGATATTGGCATAAAGATAGACACACATATCAATGGACTAGAATTGAGAGTCTAGAAATAAATTCATACATTTATAATCAATTGATTTTTTACAAGAGTGCCAAGACTGTTCAATGGAGGTAGAATAGTCTTTTTAACAAACAGTGCTGGGACAACTGGGTATCCATATGCAGAGATTGAAGTTGGATCCTTATGTCACACCATGTGCAAAAACCCACTCAAAATTGATCAGAGACCTAAATGTAAGACCTAAAACTATAAAACTCTTTGAAAAAGAACATAGGTGTAAATCTTTATGACTTTGGATTAGGCAGTGGTTTCTTAGATATGACACCAAAAACACAACCAACCAAAAGAAAAATAAATTGGATATTATCAAAATGAAAACTTGTGTTTCAAAGGACACTATGAAGAAAGTGAAAAAATAACCCACTGAGTGAGAGAAAAGGGACTTGCATCTAGAATGTATAAAAAACGTACAACTCATTAATAAAAAGACCACTCAGTTAAAAATGAGCAAGGGCTTCCTAGGTGGCACAGTGGTTAAGAATCCGCCTGCCAATGCAGGGGACATGGGTTCGATCCCTGCTCCAGGAAGATCCCACATGCCGCAGAGCAACCAAGCCTGTGCACCACAACTATTGGGCCTGCACTTTAGAGCCTGTGAGCCACAACTATTGAGCCCATGTGCTGCAGCTACTGAAGCCCATGTGCCTAGAGCCTGTGCCCCACCACAAGAGAAGCCATGGCAGTGAGGAGCCCGCACACCACAACAAAGAGTAGCCCTCACTCACCGCAAGTAAAGAAAGCCATGCACAGCAAAAAAGACCCAACTCAGCCAATAAAATAAATAAATAAATTTTTAAAAAAAGAGCAAAGAATCTAAACAAATGTTTCTTTAAAGAAAATATACAAATGAATCTGCTTAACATTAGTCACCTGGGAAATGTATTTAAAACCACAGTGAGCTACCACTTCACTCCCACTAGGATGGCTAGAATATAAAGACAGGCAGTAGCCCTTGTCCATTATTGTCCTGCTGGTGAGGGTGTGGAGAGATTTGAGCCCTCATAGATTGCTGGTGGGAATGTGAAATGGTGCAGCCACTTTGGAAAACAGTTTGGTAGTTCTTCAAAAAGCTGAATATGGTGGGGAGGGACAAATTAGGAGTTTGGGATGAACATATACACACTACTATATATAAAATAGATAACCAACAGACACCTACTGTATGGCACAAAGAAGTATACTCAGTATCTTGTAATAATCTGTAAGGGAAAAGAATCTGAAAAAGAATGTGTATACATGCTCTGAAAATATACATATACATATATATCTGAGTCATTTTGCTGTACACCTGAAACTAACACAACATTGTAAATCAACTATACTTCCTTAAAAAAAAAAAAAGCTAAATATAGAGTTACTCTATGACCCAGCCTTTTCACTAATAGGTATATCTAAGACAATCGAGAATGTGTCCACAGAAAACTTGTACGTGGATGTATTAGTCATGATTTTCCGGAGAAACGGAACCAATAGGAGATAGATATATATGTATCCTATCCGTATAGGAAGAGGTTTACTAGAAGGAGTTGGCTTACGAAATCATGGAGGCTGAGAAGTCCCACAGTCTCCTGTCTCCACGCTGGAGACCCAGGAAAGCCAGTGGTATAATTCAATCTGAGTCTGAAGGCCTGAGAACCAGAAGTACCCAGGGCAGAGGAAGACTGATGTCCCAGCTTAAGTAATCAGGCAGGAAGGGCCAAATTTTTCCTTTGCCTTTTGGTCCTGTTCAGGGCCCCTGTTGATCGGATGATGCCCAACCACGCTGGGGAGGGCAGACTGCTCTACTGAGTTCACTGATTTACATGCGAGTTTTATGCAGAAATGCCCTCAGAGACACACCCGGAAATAATATTTCGCCATGTATCTGAGCACCCTGTGATCCAGACAAGCTGACACACAAAATTAACCGTCACAACGGATGTTCGTAGTAACATTATGGGTAATAGCCAAAAGGTAGAGAACTCAAATGTCCATAACCGATGAATAACAAATATTATAGTTAACAAAATACAGTATATCCACACGATGGAATGTTATTTAGCCATAAAAAGGAGTGAAGTACTGATACATCCCACAACATGAATAAACTTTGAAACATATTAAGTAGAAAAAGCCAGACATAGAGCCCACATATTTAGAATGTCCAGAATAGGTGACTCCACAGGGACAGAAAGTAGATGAGTGGTTTCCAGGGACTGGGGAGAGGGGGCGCAGAGAGAGACTGCTAATGGGTTTGGGGTTTCTTTTTGGAGTGATAAAAATTAGATTGTTGGGATGATTGACAACCCTATAGATATACTGCAAATCACTGAATTATATACTTTAAATGAATGAATTTTGTGTTGTGAATTGTATCTTAATAAAATATTGAAAAAAAAAGTATGAATTTTATCCTGAGGTTGGTTGGGATCCCCTGAAGGATTTCCAGCAGGTGGTAACATGGTTGGATATGTTTTTGGAACATCATTTTGGTTGCAGTGAGGAGAGCCGCTTGGAAGAGCGAGACCAGAGTCAGGGATCCCATTAAGAAGCTGTTAGAGTAATACATGTGAGAGACTCTGCTGGTTTAAACTAGGGAGATGGCAGTGGGAATGACAGGAAATAGAGAGTAAACTTAACAGGATTTGGTGATTCATTAGATGTGGGAGGGACAGAGGCCAGGGCGTGGGGATGGGGTGGGGGAGGGTTGGCAGTGGCAATTTGAGGTCTGTGCCTATATGCCCAGTTTAAGCTTAAGCCATAGGTAGAGAAGCGAGCAGGGAAGAAAGGTGACCTCAGCATGCCCACAGCTGGACGCACTGAGATGTCCCAGACCAGGCACATGGAGGTGTCAAGTAGGTACTTGATACAGAACTCAGGAATCCAAAACCTCAGGGGGGTTGTTAAAAATGCAGATTCTTGGGCTTCACTTTATGCACATTAGGTCAGAATCTCTGATCAGAGTGGATCTATCTAATCTGAGGCCTCCCTGTGGACATGCCTCGAAACCATAGGAGTGGATGTGAGATTTCCTGTGGAAAGTGTGTGGAGGAGAAGAGAAGTGGCTCCATCACCACTTACGGGCCCAGTAGTGGAAGATGAGACCTCACAGGGGTCTGGACCCTGAGAGATAGGAGGCATCCAGGAGGGTGGGGTGTCAGGGAAGCCAAGGGAAGGGTGTTTCAAAGCAAGGAAACAAGCTTGCCGTAAGATTCTGAGAAGTCAGGTAAGGTAATAGATGCCAAGTGTGCGTTGAATTTACTGACAAGGTGGTGACTTGGTAAGGGCCGTGGATGGTGCAGACATGTACCCAGAGCAGGGCTGGCATGGGGCTCCACATGTGGTCCATGGGTCCTCCAAGGGGTAGAGTCCTTATGATGATGGGCAGCGCCACCCAGCATGCCTTCTGTGGCTCTCCTCCATTCCACAGCATGGCCTCGCTGGAGCACGATAAACACTTACAGGGCCTCCGCTGGGCGAATGTTTGCCCAGGATGCTTGGGGGGGAACCCTTGGTGAGTGGCCCTGGCCTACACAGAGCCGGGCAGGGGAGGGAAGATGCAGCTTTAGGGCAGACCTGGGGTCGCTGACACAGGTAGATGTCCTGTCTGGTTTTTCACTTGGCCTAGTAGAGTCCAGCAGCACAGCATGTGTCAGGATGTCAAGTACCGCTGTGCTATAGGTCTGAATCATTAAGGCCGGGGTATTTGAAGTTGGAGCATTTCATATTTTTCTTGGTCTGTGGGTCATGTACGGTTTTGAAAGAGATACTGTACAAATACTTGAAATAACCCTCCTAACCTCTGGTTTTGGCACACTCTTTGGCCTTTTGAAATATTGTCTGATACAAGCTATGTGATTCTCTTAGAGTTGTAAATCCAGATCTCATCAGTTTTCAGCATAATTACAGTGTATTATCAGTATAAGAAATATCAGCGTGAATGATAGTATCTTCAAACTCAGTTAAATGCATGTCGATTAGTTTACTGTCTAAGCAGAGTGCCTGCTGGTCTTTTAGTCTGTTGTAAGCCAGCTTGGAACTCCAGGTCTGCTTATCTGTGTTTTTGAAACCACTGTTCCTTAAGGAGGGTTTAGTTATTGTTTCAAAGAGCTTTGAAGCTGTTCCACTTTTAAATTTATAATTTGCACTTTTAACCTTTATTTTATAAGCTGCAGTTACTTTTTTCTTTATTAAAGGCAGCACATTAATGTTACGGAAACATTTAAATGTTCAAATAACTATTATTCTTTTATTTGGGGGAATATTGTGTAATAGATGAGGAAGTCCCCTAAATGCAAAATTGACCCTCAGTCCGTTTTTTAGTAAACAAATCAGAGATGAAATGAAAGTGCAGTCAACCAGCTCAGCCAGGACTTCCCTTATCTGAGTGGCAGGGTAATTATTTTTAAATTAGGACTTAAAAATATTATTTTCGCCCCCTGTTCTATGGTTATCTATTTTGTGCTTGCAAGATTTCACACCCAAGGTATCAGCTGATATTTTGGATCACTTCTTTAGTGTGACTGCTGGAAATTCTTTGTATTAATTTGGAATATTGGTTGCAAGTGACAGAAATCAGTCCAAGTAATTTAAGTAAAAAAAGGGGGTGCCTTATAAAGATGTAGGGTGTCTCCCAGAGCCCAAGGGCAGGAATGTAGCTGGGTATATTGAGCAGCTTCTCAGCCTTCAGTAATCTCTCCCTTATCTGTGCTGTTCTTTGTAAGGTTTTGAGCCCTTCTCTACCTGGAGATTCCTTTTCTTTGCTCCCAATCTACATGGTGGGAAATGGCACTCTGAGAGTCCAGCAAAGGACTGGTCCATCTCTCAGGCCCACCTCTGACCCCCACAAGGAGGGGACCTGGATAGGACCTGATGTCCACCCTTAGAACCTGCCTTTGTGGCCAGAGCTGTGGGTCCTTGTAGGAATGTGGCTTCTGGGAGCTCCACTGCTGTACCTATGGCTTTGTGGGGCTACTGCCTTTCATCAGAGCAAGGGTTTGCTTCTTGGCCCCAGGGACAGACTGGCCTGGGCAGCCTTCCAACCTTTTCTGGCTTGAGTGGCCCCCACTGCCATGGAGGGAGTTATGGAAGAAGGGCCATCTCAGAAAAAAGGTGTGTTATAGGGAAGAGAGAAGTGCTGGGCAGCCACCCAATAAGTATTCACTCCATGACATTTATTTTAACTTAGAGAACAGAACTGGGGAGAAAGGTTTGTTGCCCTAAAATATAAATCCATTCCGAGATGACTTTTGGATTGCTCATTTCTTTGTGCTGGACATTTAGGAGCTGGTTTTACTCAAGACAAAGCCTGGGCCACACCTAGTTGAATCATTACAGACATAACATCTTTTTTCCCCTCAGAGTTAATGATGTACAAAATAATATTAGTTACCCTTTATAAGGATAGTAACATGTCTTTATAATACTTTCGAATATTTAGTATTTAAATCTCCCTTTGATGTTTTCCATTAAGATTTGTTGTTTTAAAAGACAAGTTCAAAAACAACTTCCACAGCACCATTTAATGTGCCAAAACAATGCCAAACAAGAGAGTCACTGGATGCCCAGGGGGAAGCTAAATTGCCTATTGTTAGTCTGTATGGCAAAACAGATCTCACAATTGCGTTTTCAGAAGTGTTTTTTTAACATATATTTGAAAAAGGACCCAAAAGTGTATTTAGTGCCATCCTTGTCAGAAAAAAAGAAGAATTTCCAGGGAGGCACTGTGTTCACGAAACTGGAAGAAGACCTGCTGGAATTTAAATTTGTCATCTTCAAAGCATTCGGTGTGGAATACAATAACCAGGCTAGGTCTGTTTCATTCAGCTACAAAGGCACTTTTGTTAAAATTCCATGTCCCTGTGATGCTAGTGCAGCTGATATTTGGTTCGGATGGTGCTTTTGGAAAGCTTGGCTTATTTCGGAAAAAGCCCAGATGCCTTGGGCTAGGAATTTACAATAGGCCTCAGATTCTGGGTCTAGTGCTGCATACCTCTAGGATTGGTTATGAGCTGTCTCCCCTGTATCTGTTGTCTGTCTTCATTTAAAGCTGGAGAGTGGCTGTACAGGCTTATGAGGCAGTCCTGTTGAAAGCCTGGAGAAAAGTTAAGAATTGTGTGCATAGTAGTAATTAATATGATTAATTACGTAGCTTATGTCCCATTAATTGCATATAGTTTTCCATTAAAACGCCAATCCAAATTCCTTGTACCTCTTTTCCTGCTCTGCCCTGTGTTTTTGGACTGACCACAGTTGAGTGAGTGTTTGCCAAACTGCCCTTTTCTCCCAATCCCTCCCTTCCCTTCATCTCTCCAAATGGACAAGCCCCAGCTAGCTTTCCCATACCAGGTGTCCCGAAGTCACCTTCCTCCACTCACAAGAGCATGCCCGGCCCATACAAACATCCCATCTCCTAGTCCCACAGCATTTCCCTCTTTCCTTTTGAATTCCTTCCAGGGAGTCCTCATTTCCTGCTTCCACCTGGGGACACAGATTTTGCTTTTGAAAGTTTCTAGAAAGCTCCTTTTACAGAGGGCAAATTACTATTTTTTCCCCTATTCAGTTTTTGGAACTTTTATTGACTTTCAAACTTACTCAGAAAGGCAAGAATAAAACCAGGAAGCTCTTTGTACCCTTTACCCAGATACCCCAGCTATTTACATTAGGGCCGGTTATTATTAATCATCTTCCTAAATGAACATGGGAAAAAGATGAACCAGGTATGATTTCTTCCCTAGTGTGAAATCCCATGACTTTCCTGTACTTTTAGGCCTTTTTTCTTTTTTTTTTTAAAAACAAACCCAAACAAAACCTGCCTTGTATTTGTTTACTGATATCAAGCAGTATTTAGTGTTGCAGCCTCTGAAGCTCCCAGCGTAGAGCTAGTGAGAACCTGGTAAGTCGTTGAATGCAGTTATGATTTTGCTTATCAAATTCAGTTTCTCCCACTCACTCATTCAATAAGCTATTTCTCACGTTTCCTCTGTGTGCCAGGCTGCAAAAGTAAGCGAAGAGTTTATGGGGACAGAAGAGAGTCATGGTGCTTCGTTTCCACCTTGCTCTGGGTGGCCTGGGGTCAGGAAGAGGGAGGAAGGTGAAGCACCGGAAATGGATGAGCAGAACCGGAAGTGGTTGTGTAAAACCGAAAGTGGATGGGTAGGGCAGGAAGTGGGTTAGCAGGGCAGCTTTGCTGCTGGAATAAAATAGCCAGCAGGTAGGCAGAAGGAGTTGGTTGCTTCTTCCTCTGTTTTTTTTTTGTTTTTGTTTTTTTTTACTTAAAGCAAATTATTGAGATATTTACATACCACACAATCCCCCCTTTTAAAGTATACAATTCAGTGGTTTTTGATAGATTTATTATTAGTTGTTTTTATTGTGGTAAAATATATATAACAAGGTTTACTATTTTAGCCTTTTTAAAAATTTTTAAAATTGTGGTAAAGTACACAAAACATAAAATATACCATGTTAGCCATTTTGAAATACAGTTACAGTACATTTCAGTGGCCTTAAGTACATTCACATTGTTGTGCTAATGTCATAACCTTCTATGCACAGAACTCTTTTCATCTTATACAACCCAGACTTTGTACCTGTTAAACGGTAACTACCCTTCCCCCCAGCTCCTGGCAACTACTGTTCTACTTTCTGTCCCTATGAATTTGACTTTTGAAGGTGCCTCCTATAGGTGAAATCATACAGTGTTTGCCCTTTTGTGATTGGCTTATTTCATTCAGACTAATGTCCTCAAGTTTCTTCCATGTTGTAGCATGTGTCAGAATTTCCTTCCTTCTTTAAGGGTTGAATTATATTCCATCATATGCATATATCATACTTAAAAAAAAATCCATTTGTCAATGGACACTTGGGTTGTTACACCTTTTAGCTCTTGTGAATAATGCTGCAATGAATATTGGTGTACAAGTATCTATTCAAATCTTGGCTTTCAGTTCCTTTGGGTATACACCTAGGAATGGAATTGCTCCTCTTTTAACTCTTGACACATTCTCTGTGTTCGTTAAACAGAATCAGTTAAGCCAGGGAACCGGCAAGTAGTGGAGTAATGGACCATTCATTCCTTCACATGTTCATTCAGGAAATTTTCATAGCAGAAACTTCCTGTATTAAAAAGGATGAGAACCTTTCTCTCCCTACTCCATATCTACTAACAGCAGTCATGAGTGTGATTTAGTTTCTTGGTCTGTAAAATGGATGGTTGAATACCTCTCTCCTGAGTTGGGAAGGTGAATGGAGAAGGCACTATATAATTCTGAGACACTGTCTTTTTTTTTTTTTGTCTTCTTTGTGGGTATCGGTTTAAAAATGGCTCATAGTAAAGCTCAGATGCAAGGGGGCTTGATTTTTTCTTTCTCTCTCCTTTAGCCTCATCCCTTGACTTCAGGATGGTGCTGTCTTTGATTGCACTGGTCTGTGAGTGCAGTGGTCCCTGAGTGATACCAGTGGAGTTAAGACTGAGCGGAGGAGAGGGAACATAAATAGCAAACATAAAAAGAGGAGCAGGTTTTATCAAACTACCTGTGGCAAAACAATAACAATAAAAGAAATTTGATGTTATTCCATGCCTCCTCTCTTAATTGTCCTCAAACCCTATTTAAGAAACCAAAAAACAAGAAAAGCCTTGTTTTTAGGTTTGTCTCAGTTAAGAACTTAACTGTTTTGTGTGGGTTTGTGTTGTTTCCCCACTTATTCTTAAAACCTGCTTCATCATGAGGTGTTTTATCTCTGCTGTTGTGAGCTCGGTGTCTCTCTGCTGTTTAGGATGTTCTAGGATTCTGGGTTCCACTATCTTCTTGGCCTCAGTTCTAGGTGATAGTGAGCCATGTGGGCCCACCTTCTTTCAAATTTTCAGTTAGGTAAGAAGGTAACCTACCTTAAGGGTCTCAGAGAATGGAGAATAACACTTCTGTGTTATAATTATAGAACCAAGTCTTCATGTTTCTAGGTGAGAGCTCTTATATTTGTAATTTTTCAGCCTTTGGGGTTTATAAATAGACCAGGATAATCCCCATGAACTAGATTTCAGAGCAGTCCAGCAGAAGAGTGGCAAAGGAATAAATCCTTTGATGTGTGGCAAAGCATCGCAACATCTTTTACAATGGAAATGGAGAAAGGTGAAAACGATCTGCATAGAAATTCACTTCAGACTTTGACTTGGGCTTCTCCAGGATTCCACCTTTCTTGCTTAATGTGTTTTGGCAGATGACCTTTGAGATGTGGTGTTTAAACTGTGTTAGCCCCATCTGTTGTGTGTTTTTCAATGCAGAATTAATCTTATTCCCAAAACCATCTGATGTTTTCTTGGGAGTAGGAAGGTGGGTGAGTGGAGGTGGAGGATACGGGGTGCTTAGCTTCACTTGGTGGTACCCTCTTGAGTTTGTACTATCTGATGGGCCCAGGCCACACTCACTATCTATCACTGGGGACCAGGTAACAGTCTGAGGTTTCTTAGTTACAGTAACTGATCCTGACTCCAGGCCGTGTCAGGAAGCAGAATCCTCTAGCAGTTACCGAAACCTGGGAACCTGTTTTTATTTTTTTGTTCCTTTGTACAGGTATCTGAGTTACAGAGGTTTCTGCTTTTCTCAGAAAGTTCTTACTGTTGGCCTTAAATAAAACCAGGTGACTTTCTGGTTCAAGTGACTTATAGAAAGAATATCTTTGAAAACAATTTAAATAATTTAATGCAATTATATTAAATTCAATTAAATTTAATTTGAATAATTAAATTTATATTCTAAGTTTTTTCTTAAAAGCCTGATGTAATATTTTGTGACTAGTGTGGGAAATTATAGTGCCTGTTGCTGCAGTTTTGAATAATGTACAAGTGACAAAATTTATCTTTTTAGTTCTTTTTGTGCAATATTATAGGCTTGTGAATTTTTACTTTTCTCATTTAACAAAGTACTTGTAATCTCTGTGGTTAAAGTTATTGACATCATTCTTGCCTGATTTCAGTAGAAAAGGACAGTAGGAAAGTAAACATAGTGGAAGTGGGGAGAGGAAATAGCGGTAACGTCAACAGTAATCTGTTTGAGGGGAGAGTGTAGAGGCTACTGCCCAGAGGTGTATTTTCAGGGCTGTTTAGGAACTGTGCTTGTGGAGACAAGTGAGAAACAGGGTACTGGAAGTGGTTGATTGAAGGGGTAATGGGAAAGACTTCACCTCACCATATAATCCTGAGACCTGAAAAGTCTACCATTAGTAATTCATTTATTTGCGTTAAGCGTAGCTGTCCTCCTGTGGTCTCCTTTATTAAGTATATATCTCTGGAAACAATAATGCCTTAACTCACTAGTATCTTAGTGCAAATTAGTTTCTCTATGAGATATTCTAATTAAATTTTCTACGAGATAACTATCCTCTGAGATAAAATGGTCCATAGGAAGGGAAAGGGAAAAGAGCACAGAATGGGAGAGCAACTTCGTAAAGCTTCCCAGTGGCCTTGGTTGATGGCTGAGTTAGCAGTAGCATTGGAAGTTTCACTGTCAGAGTCATTTCTGGCAAGAATGGATCTTCAGTGACCCAAAGCAGCTTTTACCTATCACTGATTTTATTTTCTAGCCTGGGAAGATGGTATGTATAAAATATCTGGCCTAACCTTTGGCACATGACAGGCACTGTATTTTTGAAGCTTCTTAAAAATAATATGTTATTGGTGGTTATCAATAACTAACAATATACCTTTACTCTCTTTAACAGTCTTCAGAATGAGAGGCAAAGGCCTCTTGAGTAAAAATGTTACAATAACACCTGTATTGTCTTTCATTTTTGGAGATTGTCACAAGAAGGTAAATGAAGAAATTGATATTTGGAAATATTTTGGGATAGTAGAATATCTTGTATATTGATTATAACTCCTTCAAGGAATCTAGGGAGATGGGGAGCCACCTTCAGGGAGTGTGCTGAGTGCTAGCATCTGTTTAACGTGAGATTATTCCATCCTGCTTCATGCCCAGGTAGAGCGTGGTGGGCTGGGGGCAGGGGTCTTGTGGAGGAGAGAATGCTGGGGTTCCACAGTGCATACTCCTTCCTTTGCTGGGTATCCACTGCACCTGGCAGGTCTTCGTGTTTCCGCGTGGGCTGTGGAGTGGTGCCTTGATGCCCCTACCCTCCACTATAAGCCCTGGTTCTGCTGGCATCCACGTATTTCCACAAGAAAATGGTCATACTGAGATGCCAAGAGCTAATGACTTATGCTTATTCAGGATGTTTTGAGTCTTTAAACAGGAACGGTCCCTTGGCTGAATATCAGTTTGGCATCTGTTGCTCCTTGAATTTCTTCTCTGTTTTCAAAAAGCCAGCTCATTTCTCTTTCCTAAGAGGTATTTCCTGTGGTTCTTGTGTTTTTGTGGGCAAATATATTATGAGGGAAGTTCAGCAGATTGTGAATTTTAACTTTTTCTTTAGCCACTAGAGGTGTGAAACATGTTCTTTTTCTCCAAACTAGAAACATAGTTTTTATTTGTTGATTTTTGAGAGGGTTTATGTACTTTGTGCATCATCCTTAACAACTAGGCCCATTTTCGTCTGAGTACTGAGGTAATTGTGGGTGAACAGGATGAGTATGGTGATGATGAAAGACTCCCTTCTGTAGCTGGGTCAAGTCTTCTAAGAGACTGTCCTTATCATTTCTGTCTCTGATTTCTTTGATTTGCTCCTTTGATTGGCATATCTATCAGTGAACGACTTGTAAAGCATTCTCATAGCTTTAAGTTCTGTGTGTTAAAAAACTACGGGAGGGTGGGGGAAGAGGGATAAATTAGGAGTATGGCATTAGTAGATACACACCACTATATATAAAATAGGTAAACAACAAGGATTTACTGTATAGCACAGGGAACTGTATTCAGTATCTTGTAATAACCTATAATGGAAAAGAATCTGAAAAAAAAATATATGTGTAATTGAATCATTTTTTTGTATACCTGATACTAACACAATATTATAAATCAACTATACTTCCATTAAAAGTAAAACCACCCAGAACGTGTTTGGGTGATATTTTCTTTGGTATGAAAGCTGCAGACTTAGGTTCCTGTTGGGGGTGGCAGAGAAGGGGGAAGATGAAGAGTCCTTGGAGCCCTTGGCCCCAAACCCAGGGTGAGTTTGTGTTCCAGGCTCAGTCTTCATGGGCTCCGAGGAAGTTGCATGTGTGTATGCAGGATTAATGAGCGGATGTGGAAATCAGTGAACTAGGAAGCAGTAACTGAGCTTCGGACCAGAGGAGTTAGGGGAAATAGGTGGCCTGGAGGGTCATGGTTTTAATCGCCAGCTCCTGGCCAGCGAAGCACATGTTGAGCTGGTTGAAGAGCAGAGAACCTGGGTGAGGCTTCCCCACCTTCCAAGCGCCTCCTTTCTCTGTTGTGCCAGGTGACAGTGGAGGGACTGACTGTAATTACACAGAGGGCAGTGCCTCGCACACCGTCTCTTGCTGGTTGGAGCGGTCCTGGCAGGGCTGGGAAGGGGCCGAGTGCGAGGGTGGAAGGGTGGTGCTGCAGAAAAAAGTCTCCTACCTGCTCCTCACCCTTGTTACATCCACTTCAGGAAATGAACTTATCGTGCTTGGCTTCATGCATTGGGCAGCTGTCTCTGAAAAGGTTTTATCTTTGATTTGGAGAGTCAGGCACCTTTGGGTCAAAGGGGAACCAACATTTGGGAAGGTCTTGTGTCTGAAGTGGAATCCAGTTTTACAGCCAAAGGCACCTTGGAATGGGTTGAACTGCAGCTGCTCCAGGTTATAGATGAAGAGAGTTTATGGGACTTGACGATAGTGTCTGGAAACACAGTGGGTGCTTGTGAAATGTTTATTGAACAGACGGGAGAATAAGTGAGTCATTCAAGATCACACTGTGGCTGATTCACAGTTCTGCTCCCTTAGATATTTCTCCTGGTGTATCACCACAAAGCTGTCTAGTTTATAGTTCTCCTACAGGCCTAAAGTATGGGAAGGATTATAAGTACTGGATTATAATTCAAACATCACTGAAGTTTTAGCTTCTGCTTTGTGACATAATATAAACTACACATTCCAAGGTGGGGAAGGGATAAATTAGGATTTGGGAATTAGTATATACAAACTACTATATATAAAATAGATAAACAACAAGGTCCTACTGTATAGCACAGGGAACTGTATTCAATAACCTGTAATAAACCATAGTGGAAAAGAATATATGTATAACTGAATCACCTTGCTGTACACCAGAAACTAACACATTGTAAATCACTCTACTTCAATAAAAACAAAAAACCACACACACACAAAAACTACATTTTCCATGTGTGTTTCAATTTTTTACTTGTTTTTGCTTGCTGTCTACCGTTTGAAATTTTAGGCAGGATCCAAAATGTAATCAGATGTCATTTTACATTCTGAAACCTAAATATCCTTGATAAACTTTGAAAACTTTATAGGTTATTTTAAATATATTTGCTATATTTTTGCCTGTATTTTTAGGTATGATGAAGCTGTTGGCCTAAGAGAGTGTCTACAACATTGGTTATCTTAAAAGATCAATAATTTCCTAATGTAATTCAGTTTTTTTTGTGTTAGAGGTCATTAACTGGCTATAGTATATGTCATACCGTCGAAAATTACTTGTTACATCAATAGCCTTTAACTGGCACCCTCCAGTTGGATTTGTCTTTTTTTGGTGTGTCCTTTCCCCATGGCTATGGCTAGCTTCCTGAAGCTCTGGGCTGGCCAAGATCTGATGAGAAACTTTTGCATTACCTGCTACCTCTGCTTACCCAGATACTCTCAGGTTGGAAGGTGAGGGGGTGGGGTGGGTGTGTGAGTTTTGAGGTGTTGTAAGCATATTCACATGAACTCAGTGTTACTGTTTATGAATTTTTGCTTCACAGTTGGGCCTCACCTCCAAAATTCTTAAGTAATGGAGAATTGCCTAAGAATAGCCATTGATTTCTCTGCCACTTGGAACCAGGAAACAGTAATTTATTAAAGTCCATACAATGCCAAAACGTGTTTTTTTGTTTGTTTGTTTTATTTTACTTATTTTATTGATGTATAATTCACTTCAGTAAACTAATGTAGTATTATATAGTTTATTGAAGTGTACGACACAGTGATTTTATGGCAGTGTACATTATGAAATGATCACCACTCTAAGTATAGTTACCGTCTGTCACAATGCACAGTTAATACAATACTATTGACTGTACTCCCCATGGTGTACATTATATCCTGATGACCTATTCACTTCACAGTTGGAAGTCTGTACCTCCTGGTCTCCCCATCCATTTCACCCAGCCCTCAACCTCCCTCTGGAAGCCACTCGTCTATTCTCTGTATCTATACGGCTGGCAACATGTATTTTTTACTATTCCTTTTCATTCCGTAGTCAGGCACATCATTTATCGGCTGGTATTAGTAGCAAAGTGAAATTTCAGTGATTGGAATTTCACGTTTTGGTACTTGACATCTTTACCTTACAAAGTGGGAAGTCACGAGAAACTGTCAGTGATGGAATAATATTATAAAGTGTATTACTTAAAGTTACACAGGTAACTAAAGAGGCCTAGAAATAGTGACAGTGTAAGCATAAGTGTTGTGTGCTGTCCTCATCTCTCATAGCAGAAAGTTGATTGAAAATGCTTTGAAAGGACAAATTTAGGAAATCTATATATTAGAGATACAGAGGTAACTACCAAGAGAAGCACCAAAATCACTGAAAGGGTTTGCCTCTGAGGAGCAAGGCTGGGAGTGGAGTGGGGTAAGCCAGGCTACAGTTGTTTTTCATTGTAAGCCCTTTAGTAATATTTATGTTTTTAGTTATATGTGAGTGTTACTTTGATAAATACAAAACATACATTGTTAAAAATTCCAGCTTACCTTCTTTTCCAGAGTAGGGGCCAGAGGGTAGCAGAGTGGTGAAGTTAAGCAGTGGGAGTAAGGAATGAATTCAGGGAAGCCTAGAGTCCTGGTCACCCATAGGCTGACTCACAATTTGGTGAAAAACCTTGCCAGAGCTTTGGAGCATGAAAAAACAAAACAGTAAACCAAGAAGTAGACAAGAGCGAGTCATTTTTAACCCCATGTGAACATCTTCCAGAACCTTGAGTGCAGTGGGGAACGTTAGCAGTGAGCTCTGTCCCTGGGCGCCAGTGTTGGCTCAATGCTAGTGCTGCCATTGTGGTCCTGGTGCTGCCCAACCAGGCCTGGCCTGGTTGAAAATTTGCGGCGGAGCTGATTACTCGACTAGTAAGAGCTCTGCTGTTGAGTTCTGGACGGGAAAGTGAGAAAGCGAGTTCCAAATAGGTGAGCAAAAGGAAGGGAGAACGAAATGTTGAGTTTGTGTCCAGGGACACTTTGCAGGAAAGGTGTTTGCTTAAGGCTGGTGCTTCTTAGAACCACTGATTCGAGAACAAATTTGACTGTGGAGTTTAATTTTTTTGTTTTCACTCAGTGAAGAACAATGTAATAAAGAAGATATTCTTAGACTTGAAAATGTTTAAAAGTTGAAACATAATCCCCTAATTCTCGTTGTCTAATTCTAGGACCTTGACCGTAACAGACCTGCATACTTGTATGGTAGGGGCATTTCTCAGTCTGGTGGTTCTCTGCTAGAATCTGTGCAATTGTTCTCCTTAAGGTGGTCCCATAGGAAAGGCTGTGTGTTCCGAGGAGATCAAGAGTGTATACCTTTTTTGGGGGAGCAGATAGGCCATACTTTACTTCCAGGGTCAACTGGAGTGTGTTTGATTAGCATATCATCTTGGGAAATTTTATCTTTTTTTTTTTTAAGATTTATTTATTTAGGTTGCACCTGGTCTTAGTTGCAGCAAGCATGCTCCTTAGTTGCAGCTTGAGGGCTCCTTATTTGCAGCACACTGGCTCCTTAGTTGTGGCACTTGTGCTCCTTAGTTGTGGCCAGTGGGCTCCTTAGTTGTAGCTTTCTGGCTCCTTAGTTGTGGCATGGATGTGCGATCTAGTTCCCTGACCAGGGATCGAACCCCGGCCCTCTGCATTGGGAGTTCGGAGTCTTAACCACTGCGTTACCGGTGGTTAAGTCCCAGAAATTTTATCATTGAGAAGAGTATACTGAAAGGCTTGGCTCACTTTATTTGGCTCCCATATGTGAGTCCAACACAACCACCAAAAAATGGTATGGGTTTCAGTGGCTCTTTGACATTGTTTTAAACAAACATTTTGTCTTTTCATTATTAGGGATATAAGAGATTAAACTTGATTCACCCAATGTTTGCTTTCTCTTCATACTCACCCTTATGGGAGAGGAAATTTCAGAATGGATTTTCACTTGAAGCATAACCTAAAGAGGAGCCTTTAAGAAACATCCAGAGCTACACTTTGTAGCATTAATGCACATATGAAGTTAATTGTAAGTTATTTCTGGGGATATCTTTAGGAGAGCTGTGGGTCACGAGTTGGATATAATGGAAATGAAAAAGTAGATGGTGTATTCAGGCAGAGAGAGAGATCTGTATCTGAGTTTATACTCTGAATGAAACAGGTTTCGAGGGTGTGGGTGAAGTGCATTCAAGGGATTTAACACTACAGTGAGTCAGAGTGGCTCTTTAGGACCCCCCCACTCCCTGCCCCCACGGCCCTCAACTTTCCTGTTGACCAGGCAGGTTCTACCGGGTGTTTGCCGCCAAGACAGGACCTAAAAGTTGGGCAACGGTTTAATTGTTGTTTTCCAGAGTGGAGCTAAGGGGGTTAAGCACACTGGTTGTAAAATCCTTCCTCCTTTTGAAAACCTCAAAACCAACAAACTACTTCCTTTCTTAATCTCCGAGAGGGTGAGTGAGGAGGCCTAGCCTTTAGTTATGTGATGTGTGTGGCTCCGAGGTCAGGTTCCTCCTACTCAGAGCAGATGGGCATCGTTCCAGCAAAACCTGCTGCTGAGTGTCTCACCTCGCACCCTCCCCAGGAGGAAAGGCAAGTTCAGAGTGGTCACTCAGCTTGGTTCTGCGAGTCTGAGTTGGCCGTGTTGAAAAGGAGTTCCCTCCTTTTCTGTCTGCTTTAAGATTTCCTGGTTGTTTTGTTAGGGGCAGTCACTTTGATACCATTTAAAAAAACTCTGATGAACATAGTCAGGCAAGTCTTGCAGAAGATCTGTCCACCTGGGTGCTACTCAGTGGCTTGTGGGTGATGTTTTTATGGGTTGGATGAGGTGGGAGTTTCCTTCCTTTTTTTCTCCCTGTGGTAAAATCCCATCCCGCAGCTGAAAAACTGAGGGAGAAAAGGGTGTGTGTGTATGTGTGTGTGTGATGTCAGCAGCCGAGCTTGTAATCAGGCAAGTTCTTTTCGTGTAACTTCTACTTATGGTTTTAAAAACTGCCTTGTAGTTTGGGGGAAATGATTGCCCTTGTCTTCAACCTGTTGTCAATATGGAAACAATTTCTAAGGGAGCTCAAAGTTAAGTGTCTTGTAAGTTATCTCAGTTGCTCTTTGTTCTAAGTTTTGGGATTTCCAAAATCTTTTCTTTTGGTGTGTGTGTCAAAATTTGCACTTTTAAAAAGCATCAGTGAGTAATTACTCTGTATTACTTTAAAATAAAGAAGTAGGAAGTCACCATGGTTTTCACAAAGAATGGTCTATTGTTCCTTTCCAGTTGCCACCGTATGGCGGTCCTGGGTGGTGTGGGTCTGGCTGGGGCTCTCAGCCAGGTGAGAGGACATTTGTTGTCTCCAGAGGTTGAAACATCTCAGCTGTAGGAAGCATCTGCTGCTGCAGGAAACCTCACACTAAGCATTTATTGATGTTCTGCTCTATACCTGCTGGCTGCTGAGGGGACACACGTAAATTACACCCAGTGCCTGCTGCTCAGTTGCCTGCAGGGTTCTTGTTTCTCTTCTTCTTCTTTTTTTTTTTTAAATATTTTAAATTCATTCATTCATTCATTCATTCATTCATTCACTGGCTGCATTGGGTTTTTTTCGTTGTTGTATGTGTGCTTTCTCTAGCTGTGGTGAGTGGGGCCTACTCTTTGTTGTGGTGTGCAGGCTGCTCATTGCAGTGGCTTCTCTGGAGCACAGGCTCTAGGTGCGTGGGCTTCAGTAGTTGTGGCACTCGGGCTTAGCTGCTCTGCGGCATGTGGGATCTTCCTGGCCCAGGGATTGAACCCGTGTCTCCTGTCTTGGCAGGCGGATTCCTAACCACTGCACCACCAAGGAAGTCCTGGGTTCTTGTTTCTTGAGCCAGTGATTCCTACAGAGACAATTGCAGGAGCGCTGGCAAGTTGTTTCCTTCAGTGTTGGTGTTTAAGATCATTTTGCATAATCAGCATGGGGCAGTAAACAGTCAGGCTTGGCCCTGGCTTTCCATTTGTGAAGTTCAGCAATGTTGCAGGACAGTTGAACATGCTTTATGATCAGCAAACCATGACTAAGCCTCCCTGAGCCATTGTTAGCAGGTGTCTTTATAGCAGAGTTATTGTGTCATATAAATAAGAATCACAGCTGGGTTACTCAGTAATTAAATGTAAATGATAAGTAAGTGCTCACGGTCATTCATTCAGCAAATGTTTACTAGAGGCCTCTGGCACCAAGTAGCGTCCAGGTGCTCACCCCTGCTGTGTGGTGGTCATATCAGTGCTGTCCTGACTACAGTACGGCACATATAGAGGTCTTAGAGGGCTTCAGAGAGGGGCTGAGCTGAGTAGGGGGTGGGGGATATGGATGATTTGGGTAAAGGAATCAGTTCTCCTCCACTATTACCACTGCCTACTTGAACCTCCTTCCCAAGTTCCCTCTGGGGTGTCCTTTCCTTCCTTTCCTCACCCTTGGTGGATAAGGAATATCAGTGGTCCTTGGCAGCTGCACTTTTGTTTGCCTCATCTTGTTCTTGGGTCCTGTTTGTGTACCTGTCTGGCTGCCGTGTTCTCTCCCTCCTGAGTTCTACATCCTAAGTGATAGAAAGCTAGAGGGGCTGACATCCCAGGACAGGAGACCGTAGAGAAACGGAATAGATGACCCTTCTATCCTCGAGGAGGGGAGAGCCTGTCCAGGATTTCTGGGGCAGAAGGATGGGTATGTTCCCACCCAGGCTGAACACCCCAGGCACCTGCAGCTGCTTCAGGGCCAATTCTAAGGGAAGTTCAATTTCCAAGGCAAGGAGAAGATGGGATGATTTCTTCCCAGTTTCTTTCTTTCGCCTCTAAGTCCTGTTGCGGTGAGTGTAGGAGGTTTGAGGGGTTTGGGGCTGATTGAGGAAAAAGGTACAACCACTAGAGACAGTAGTAACACACAAGCTTGATTGGACAGCACTTGGACGAAGTTGTATGAGACCAACCTGAGGCTTGCAGCCAGGGGACCACCATTCAGAAGGGGAGGAGGGCAGGGAACTCCCTGGAGTGGGCTGAGGGGGTGCTAGAGAGAGCTTACATATCGAAGTGACCTTGCTCAGCAGCAGAGCCCTCCAAGGGCCCTAGCAGCCTGTGGCCTTATAACTATAAGACCCTATCTCATCAATGTCAGGTGATGTTCTGCAGGGTATGTAAAGCAGGCTAAATGGCCAAAAATCTGCTTGTTTGTTTTCAAAATAATCAGATGCGTAAAAGTTTGAGTTTGATGCCAGTGGGCTCTTGAGCTAACCAGTCTCAGCCTGCAGTGAAGAAATAAATGACCTGGGGCCAAGGCACAGAGGACATCTTTGTCCCATTTGTATAACAGTGACACATCTTTCCATTTGACAGTTGAAAGCAAAATGTCTGAAAATGTAAATGCGTGGGGAGTAGTAACTCATTGGTGTGAACATATTTCACTCAAAGTTTAAAAATATTTCCAGGTTCCTTCCTTGTTTGACGGGGGATCTTCAAGCCTGGGAAGCGTCACTCTGCCCGGCGGGACTAAGCGGGTAACCAATGATGTGCAGGAGGAGGAGGCTGGACGGTGCAGTAAACTTACACACGTTGTGGCTGGAAGGCACGGAGGTGCAGGGAAAAGGCCATACTTAGTGGAGTCTGGGGTGTAAGATGCCGCTGTGCCGTCTCCTGCTGCGTGATCCTCAAGCAAGTTGGGTTTTGGTGCATCAGTGACTAGTCAGAGAGCAGAGATCATACCCTCCTTGCAGTTTGTTAGGATTATTGGCTACAACAGAAGTAAAGGTGCCTGACCGAAGGCTGCCAATAAAAGCCCGCTGGAAAGTTCTTACAACCACAGAGTTTCCTGTATTAATCACATTGGTCTCCGTATTTGTTTCCTAGGGTTGCCTTAACAAATTATCAGACGTGGTGGCTTGAAACAACAGACGTTTTCTGTCTCTCAGTTCTGGAGGCTGGAAGTCTGACTAGAAAGTGTACCAGAGGCACCCCATGGCCTGCAGAAGGTGTCCAACTCTAGGGAACGATGCATCAAGGTAGTTCATTCTTAGCTTATTGTAGAACACTTAAAATGTACAGAGGAGTACAAAGAAACCAGGGGGAAAAGTGTGTCTGCTTGCCAGTACATAATTCTCTATAGCGAGTAGGAGAGGGCGGCTTATTCCTGCCCGCCGTCCTGCTGAGCATCATCGTGCCTCCCTGTACCCCTTCCCCAGATGCTGCGACCACAGATGCTCAGTCCTCTCCGTTATGGGCTGAGGTGTGTTCCTCTGCCCCCACCCCCACCCCATTCATATTTTGAAGTCCTAACCCCTGGTACCTCAGAACGTGACTGTTTTCGGAGGTAAGGTCTTTAAAGAAGTAATTAAGTTACCGTGAGGTAGGAGTGGGCCCTAATCTCACATGACCGGTGTCTTTGTAAGAAGAGATTGGGACACAGACACACACGGAGGGAAGACTGTGTGAAGACATGGGGAGAAGGTGGCCATCTGCATGTTGGGGAGAGAGGCCTCAGAAGACACCAGCCCTGCTGACATCTCGGTCTGAGACTTGCAGCCCCTCGGACCGCGAGAAGACGCATTTCCGTTGTGTCAGCCACCCCCACCCCGTCTGTGGGCTTTGTTACGGCAGGCTGAGCGACAGGTAAGTTCCCCAACCCGCTGGCCCCACACTGTCATCTGATGGCTCTCAGGCCCTCCTGGGCAGAGCGTTCAGCAGCCACCTTAGGTGTGAGTGGGGTTTCCAGGAACAGGAAAACCAGCTCTGAATGTTTGTGTGGGTCATCAAACCAGTTTCCATTTTAGTTTGCTTCCAAGGAATGAAGCCGTCTTTTGTTACACTGCTGACGTATGCAGTGATGCATGGGGGGGTCCCGGGTGGAGCGGTGAGGCAGGAAGGGGTTGGTCAGTATATTCTATTACGAGTGTGTCCATCCTCCCCCCACCGCAGTCTCCCCACCCCCACGTTGTCATTGGCTCCTTTAGGACATGAGCAGGTCTTCTCTCTGTGTATCCTCCCTGAGGTCTGGAGCGGGGTAGGAGCTCTCTGTAAATGTGTGGTGAATGAATACTTGAATTCTGGGGACCCATGAGTGATTTATGCAGCCACTAGATATGTGGTACCATACTTGGATTGAATTTTGAAGTAGAACACTTGACTTAAACAATCACTATGTACATATTCCTGAAATTTTTATATTTCTGATTATATTTTTGCCTTCTCAGAAAGTTTGTCGATTTTTTTTTCAATTTCTACTCAGTTCTCACCAATACTGGTAGATGTCCCTCTTGCTGATTGTGACAGGAAAAGAATTATAGTGTTATTATTTATGGAGTACTTAGTATGCTAGAGGTAGGTTCTGTTATTATCACCCTTTAACAGATGGGAAAACTGAGCCTTAGAGAGGTTAGGTAACTTGTTCAGGGTTATGTGCCGGTAAGAAGTGGAGCTGGAACTCCTTAAACCAGGGCTGTCTGACTCCAGAGCCCCTCCAGATTTTGAGCACTCTCTCAGTACTTTCATAAAAGTATAACTCCTATAAGGCAGTCCAGACAGGAGTTTGTAATCAAAGTAAAATGGTACTCAGCCTCTTTTAAGCTGTTGCTGTGCTGATGATTGAGCCAATATGGAGGAGCAAACACTTGGAGTCTTTTACAAAGAATGGGCTGGTCTTCTCCTCTTGTGTAGAAAACTTCTCTACTAGATACCCTTATGGGATTGAATTACTTCTACACTACATTTCCTCCAGCAAGCATAGGGCTTGTTGAAAGGCTGATAACCCGACAGCATCATTTTGCAGAGAGTAGCCACTATACTTTATTATTGTTATTATTTTTTATTATCAATATTCAATTAAAGTAGTACATGTATGACTTTCTACCAAGATTTCATTGTAACAGTTTAATTTGAGAGGTTTTATTTTTTGTTTTTTTTCAATTTCAGTAGTTGAAAATGAAACAACTCCCAGGTGTTAAGAAATGAAAACCATTATTTTCTTCCCATGAGTCGTGGTTGACAATAATGTCATTTAGGTTGTAGAGTGATTTTAACACCCATAAATTGCCCGGCTTATTTTGTGAGCTGAATGTTAAGACTTTTAGGATCCTGTCTTATGCATTGGAGAGTTTACTAACATAATTATTATGTGTACAAAACAATACATTTTCTAACTTCAAAAAGTAGAGTATTTTATTTACTTGATCTATGCCCAAACAGATGTTGTTTTTTAAATACTGCATTAAAAAAACCTGTAAAAGATGTTTCCTGAAAAGTTTGGTAATTCATGCTGGATATACCAGATACAATAGCAGAGATTTTTTTTTTTTTAACTCTTTACTGGAATATATTTGCTTTACACTCTTGTACCTGTCTCTGAGGTACACCAAAGTGAATCAGCTGCATCTACACACATATCCCCATATCCCCTCCCTCCTGTGACTCCCCCCCACCCTCCCCGTCCTGGCCCTCCAAGGCATCTCCCATGAAGTTAGCAAAGATTTTTATTTAGAAATTCTCTAGGAAAGTAAGTTGATATAAATTATGTGAAATAAAAGTTAAACTACTCTTTTTATGTTTTACAGTTCTGAAGATGATGTGGAATAATAATTGTTGTGCACCAAATGTGCATAATTCCCAGGACAACCAATAGATATTATATTTGTGAGGTTTTCATTGTGTTTTGAGAAATTCTCATAGTGGAATTAGGAGAACTTTCACTCATCCACCAGTGCTTGATAATTTCTAGGTACTACTTATCCTTTCCTTTCTTAATCCCGCTATGAAGAGTATACATGTGCACAGATAGAGTGTAAATGTATTTTCCCATGGGAGAAGCCAAAAATGGCAATAGGAGAACTGAACTCTTATTTTTCAAAGGATGGAGAGTATGAAATGCATGTTCTTCTTACCTTTTTTTTCAGAGATCAGTTTTGTTTTGAGTGAAAAGTGGTATAATGTCAGTTTTTCAGCTTAATAATTAGTAATGCTGGGGTATCTTGATAACCTTAGAGCAGAATCTGAGTTAGATCAGTTCAAGCTAAAACGAGTGTGCATTTGAGAGGCTTTGTGTGAAAATGCTACCATAAAGACTTTTTCCCTTTAAGTAGTTTTATTGAGGACAATTGACATACATTAAAATTCACATACTTAAAATGTAAAATTTGATAAGTTTTGACACCTGTACATCTGTAGAACAATCACCACATTCAAGACAATGAATATATCCACCACCCCCACAGTCTCCTTGTGTCCTTTGGTGATCCGTCCTCATCCTAGGGAATCACAGATCTGCTTTCTGTTACTGTAAGTTATTTTTTATAAAAATGCCATCATACATTACAAACTTATTTTTGCATAATTCTTTCTTTTAATATAATTATTTTGAGCTTCATTCACACAGTTCATTCCTTTTTATTGATGATTAACATTTGATTATAAGGGTTTACTATAATTTATCAATGAACCTAGTTGCTTGGACATTTGGATTGTTTTCAGTTTTTATTATAGATAAAGTTGCCATGAATGTTCGTATATAAGTTTTTATATGGTTGCATGTTTTAATTTTTCTTGGGTAAATAACTGTAGAATGATTGGGTCATATGGTTAGTGAATGTTTACTTTTTAAGAAATTGTCAGACTATTTTCCAAGGTGGTTATACCATTTTACACACCCACAAACAGCTCATCAGACTGTATTAGAGTCCTTTGCTCCACATCCTTGGCATCACTTGATGTGGTCAGTGTTTAATTATAGCCATTCTAGTAAGTGTGTAGAGGTAGCTCACTGGGTTTTAAAATACATTTTGCTGATTACTAATGATGTTGTAACATTTTCTAATGTACTGCTTCTAGGTATCTTTTTTGATGAAAATTTTGTTTAAACTTTTTGTCTATTTTTATTGTTTATTTTGCTATTATTGAGTTTTGAAAGTTCTTTTTATCTGGATAAAAGTCCCTTATCAGATATGTGATTTGAAAAACCTTAAATCGCTGAGTTAAAATTTGTTCCTTCTGAATTTTTCTTTTTTTTTTTTGGCAATATTTTTTAATTGTAGAACTGTATATATAACATAAAATATACTGTTTAAACATTAAGTGATTAGTTCAATGGCATTAAGTACATTCACATTATCTTCTTTTTTAATACCATAGTCCGAAGTCTTTCAGCCCATCAGTGTGTGAGCTCTTAGAGGGCAGGAACTGAGTCTTATTCTCAATTGTATTTCTAGAGTCTATACTATGCTTGGCACATAGTGGGTCCCCAATAAATATTTGTTGAATGGACAAAATGTTTGTTTTCAAGTTTGTAGTTATTTCAGTATTTGTTAGGATTTAACTTTAACAAAGACCAGAAAACAGTGGCTTATGAAGGACGGAAAATATTTCTTACAATAATAGTCCAAGTGTAAACAGCCCAGGCTTGCTCGAAGACTCTGTCATTTTGGGGTCCAGGTTCCTGCTAGCTTGTTTTTCTGCCATCTTCCACATGATCTTTCTTCTTGTAGTTTTAGAGGCGTACTGCCAACTGATCTGTATTCTGGCCAGCAGGAAGGGGAGATGCTATGAGGACGGCATACTCCTTCCCATTATAAGTGCGTGACTTTAAAGTTGCACACATTACTTTTGCCTACATCCCATTAGCCAGATCCTAGTCATGTAGCCACACCTCACTGCGAGAGAGGCTGAGAAATATAGTCTTTGGCTATGTGGCCATAAGCCCACTCATACTTCTCTTGCTGTTTGAAAGGGGAAGGTAGATATTGGGGTGAGTGAGGCAATCAGCTGTCTCTGACAGTTCATTCATATTTCGTGTTACATTACAGTTAATAGTTTAATTGGAGTCGAGGATGTTTACTGCTGTTATGAAATATGCTCACTCAAAGCCGATAGGTTGAGAGTTACGACACAACAAAATGTTCGCAGTAGACATTATTGAATTTGGTGTTTCTTCAGCACTTAAAACACAAGTCTTGAGGAACATGTACGTGAAAGTTGACATTCAAATTGTAAAGCTGAGACAGAAGACAGAAGCACATCTTGTTAAAACTATTCTATTATGTTCTTCAGGAAATGGATTGACAAAGTTTTGGAGCATTTGTGGGAATGTGACAGACTGGGGTCAAGGAAAGATAATCTTGTGGCTTCTCACTGACTGCTGGATGAAATTCAAGCACATTAATATGGTTTACAAGGACCACCTTCTTGTTTCATAGATGTTCTGGTCACACTGAATAAGGGACAGTTCCTTGACTGTTTCTTATTATCTTGTATCTCCATGTCTTCTAGCAACCCTGCTTGCCATTTGGATGTATTACCTTTTTAAAATAGAAATTTGGGGGGGTGAAGAAAAGAAAGGGCCCATAAATTGGAGGAATGAACCTACTTAAATCCACCTGTCTGTCTGTCTCTGCCCTTCATCGAGTGCTCTGGTCCTGCTGGAGGTGCTTCTCATCGGTCATCCCTCTTCATCCTCACAGCACCCCATGTGGGATATATCATTGTCCATGTTTTACAAAGGACGAATCGAGGCAGAAGTTAAATGACTTAAGGTTGCAACATTCAGAAACTTGGCAGGACCAGGAAGTTGTCTGACTTCTGAGCTGGGTTTTTTCCTGTCACATCTTGTTCTTTTCTTTGAGGGGAGAGTCTGCTCTTGGGTTTAAGGTGATGATTAGTAACTGCAGTAACATCAAGAGGCGATAGAATCTCTGTGAGCTTCAAAGTAAGGTCTGAGTTACACCTGCTGGATGTGTGCCACGTGAGAGCTTTTACTTTGATTACCTGTGAGGTGAAGTACCTCACTGACTAATTTAGTTATGTTGAGGAAAACTGGGAAGGGGGGAGGAAGCAAATTTGGAGTACAGTTTTAACTAGTTGGAAAGAATATCATCCTTGACTCTCGAAAGCGTGTGTTCTTTATAATCTCTTTTTTAGCACTGCCATTTTAGGTGGAGGTTTGCGGTAGCAAATGAATGCTTCAGTGCTAAAAATGTGCATTTCCCTCATCCTGAGGATCTCCCATTAATCCACTAGATGGAGCACATGGTTTGATTATATTTCATGGTGAGCAGTTGGAAGAAAGATGTGGTCTTGACTGGAGCCATGTTGCAGACCCCCTGAAGCTGGCTAGGCATTTTGATCTGTGGTTTTATTTTTTCCTCTATAAATATAAAATTTTCTTTTGCTTGCTTAGTACTTCTGTGTGTAAGGAATGTATGAGGTTCTTTGGGGGCCTGATAGGGAAGCATCATGACAGAGAAGAAAGAGTCTGAATCTGGAAGTCTGGGGATGAGGGACTAGATGTCCTAGTTCAGACACTCAGTACTCTGTGACTTTGGTCATGTCTTCTTTAAACATTTTTGAACCTCGGTGTCCTCACTGGTAACATTATTTTACTAGGCAATATATAAGATACACCGTACACGTAAGACGTATCGGGCCTTCCGTGCAATCCCTTTAGATTACCTTTGTGACCAAAGACACACTCACTCCCATTTTGCCTGGCTGAAATCTCACTCACAGCCAATGCCTGTAAAGTGGAGAACCCATCAAACTGTAGGACCCGAAGGGACCTTTGATGTTGTTTGGTTCAGTTGCTGTTGCAGTGCTTCATCACTCACTGGCATTCCTGCTCCTGCTTGTTAGATAATTTTTGCATACTGGTCCTGGCCGTCCCTTCTAGAGCAGCCCAGATCTTGTAATCTAATCTGTCTTCCCTATTCAGATTTTCTGTTTTAGAGCCAAAATGGAACATTTGTCTTTGTCTTCTTTACTACCTGGCCTGTCTGAATTAAGTGATGTATACGAAATAAAAAATATCATCAAAATGTTTCTCAGTCTTTAGTTCTCACCTGATGGATAGGAAAGTGGCCATTATATTTAAATTTGTTATCTGTGCCCAGATATGCTAAACATCATGTCCTAAATTTTTCAGCTTTTATAGCAGGAAACTATTCTTTAATAGTTGTTGGTTGACACATATGTTCTTAAAAGCCAGGGATATCTTAGACTACTTGAATCTGCTATTAATGTGTAATGCAGTGAAATCAAAACTTTCATTTTTAGGCAGCTTTGAACTTTCTATGGGAATTCATAATTTCTGTTAATTTTAAATTAAGTAGACATCTGCTGAATAAAGACTTTCATTTAGGTTGATGTTCTTATTGGTTGCCAAGTACAAAAAAGTTTGTGATATGTTGAAACAGACTCTTCAGAATTTCTTTAAGATTATACAGGCTTGGTATCCTCAATGAAAAAGCAGTAAAACATCAATTTATAACATATAAATTAATAAATTTATAGTACCTCTTCTTTTGGTCGTTGAAAAGGACCTGGCCTCTGTCTTTTATTTCCCAAATAGAGGGGTTTCAGGAGTTCATATATTTGAATGGATATTGGAATCAGTTTTAACATTAGTATATAGTCTCCATTGTATCTTCATTGGCACTGAGGTAATGGATTAAGTGTATATGGCATATTCCTCTCCACTGAGTGAGAACTAAAAACTGAGAAACTTCCTTGGACTGAGGCCAATAAATGTACCTTGATCTCTTGGTGACCTCTAGCTAGTGACCTACATTGGTGACTCTGATGGGTTAAAAGAAGGAAATGCATCATTAGTTTTTCCTAGGAAATACTGAATCATCAAGATATTTCTTTGGTCACATAATAGATGTAATGAAGCTATTGGTCATTATGAAATTAAGAAGCATGTCTTCCCAGAAGTGGCCTTGAATTTGTTCATTTGTGGAAGTTGGAGGACTGTGATCTCTCCCTCCCATCAGTGGTGTGTCCTAAGCAGGTAGCTGTGACATCAGCCCTTGAATTCCCTGTGGTTCTCCTCAGGAACAGTACGAATAATTCCTCACCTTCCGTGGATATGAGGGATTTGTGTTCTGAGTAGAACATGAGGCTGGCCTTTTGAATGGAGACTTTACACTGGCTGTGCATGAACCACTTTCTGCTTTAGAAGTTTTGGGGGGGGGGGACTGGAATAATAAAAAATATGCCTACCTGCTTACTGAGCATCTTCCACGCTCTTCAGCTCTAGAGTCTATTCCTCCCCTTTCCGTTGATGAAAAGTTTCTAACCCCAGTCTTATGTTTCCCCAACAGAGGACCAGATCTATTTTAAGGAACTAATATAACTAAATAAAGCACTGGAAGTTCATATTTTCTTTCAGCATCTTACATGTATGGATACATTATAATTTTAAATACCTCTTGTGTAACCATCATTATTGTTAACTGGATCTGTGACATGCTGGAAAGAGCAGGGACTTAGGAGCCAGGGAACCTTGGTTCATATCCCACATACCAACTATGTGACTTTAGTCAACTCAGTTTACTCCTCTGAGCCTTGGTCTTGTCATCTGTAATGGGAGAGAAATACAGGTGACCCATGTCTCATGGCCTTATTAGTTTCTGGGTAGCATTTCTCTTAAGCACAATGTTACAAATTGGGATTCTTTTGCAGAATGTAATTTTATACTATAGATTATTTTTAAAAGTCACAATAATAGATATTAGCTTTTAAAAACATTAATTGTGTAAAACAAGATATTTATTATAAAGTCTGTGTTATTATATTCCTTTTTGAGATATTTTGCATGGGCTTTTGGGGAAAAGTCTTCTTAAAATATAAATGCCCTTAACTTTGGGCTAAAGAATAGTTCTTTTCTCTATAGTATCATGCTTACTATAGGAATCAACGAGAGTTCAAAATCTGAGTCACTAATTTTAAGAAAAAGTATTTGCCTGTCTGAATGCCTAGTCTAGTGCTGGAGGGAGTGCTTTCATCTTTAGAGATCCCTTACTTTTACATTGTAATGATGTCTAAGTTCAAGTTCAACCTTGTTTTCAAGATCAAGAACAATTTCAGTGATGTATGTAATGTATTTAGTTGTACTGTATGCCTGTGGTCAGTCAGTCTTCGCTGTTTTGTAAGAAGACATCATCAGTCTGTCTTCCTTGGCAATGGCACTACTATCACTGTTGAGGCATTCCTTTGAAAAAAAAAAAAAAGCCTGTCCTTTCACAAGAAAGAATTTTCTCAGCTTCGAAACAGTATCTCCCTATTTAATGACATTGGCTAGATCTGAATGCTGGTACTATCCTATTTGTTCAGTTTTGAGGCAGTCAAATCATCTTTCACTCAAGCTGGGCATTTCTTTAGTGCTGCACACCGAATCTATTCTTAAGCATTTGAAGGAAAGATATTTTGTTTGCTGAAATGGTTTGGTTCTTAGGCATCCTATATTTATCACATGCAATTATATGTATGTCCAGACACAAATGTTTTGTTTTATCTATTAGTGCATTGTGGTTTCTTATCATGATTTATTTCCTTTGCCTACATCACTAGATTTTCTTCAAATCTTTTTCCTAGTCTTCTGTTTCAGAGCTTCATTGAGATATAACTTACATACGATAAAATTCATTCTAAATTTTAGAGGTACAATTCAAAGAGATTTAGGAAATTTGCAGACTTGTGCAGCCATCACCATGATCAAATTTTAGAACACTTCTGACACCCCAAAAGGAATCTCATGCCAATTTGCAGTCATTCTCAGTTCGCATCCCCAGCTCTAGGCAGCCACTAATCTGCTTTCTGTCTCTAAAGATTTGCCTTTTCTGAACATTTCGTATAAACGGAATCATTCAATACGTGGCCTTTGTGTCTCGCTCCTTTTACTTAGCTTAATGTTCTTGAGGTTCATCCTTTGTCTAGTATGTTGGACCCGCCCAATACTTCATTCCTTTCTGTTGTCAAATAGTATTCCGTTCTGTTATCTGGATAAAACACATTTTGTTTATCCACTCACCAGTTGTTTGCACGCTTTTCGTTATCATGAATGACGTTGCTGTGAACGTTAGTATACAAGTCTCTGTGTGAACATGTGCTTTCATTTTTCTTGGGCGTACTTAGGAGTGGAATTGCTAGGTTATGTGGTAACTCTTTAACATTTTGGGGCAATGTGTTTCTCAGAGTGGCTCTGTTAGCAATATACGAGGGTTCCAGTTAGTGTGGCCAGTTAGTACAGGCAGTCTTTTAAAATCTGAGCCATCCTAATAGGTATGTAATGGGATGTTACTGCAGTTTTAATTCGCATTTCCTTAATGATGTTGAGCATCTTTTTATGTGCTTACTGGCCATTCTCATTCTTTGGTGATCCTAGTTTTAAAAAGCTACTTAGAGCCTAGTACAGTCGGACCTCTGTATCCATGGTTGCAGAATGTGCGGATACTGAGGGCCGGCTGTACTGTGCCACTTTATATAAGGGACTTGAGCATCTTTGGATTTTGGTATCTGCTGGGGTCCTGGAACCAATCCTCCGCACATCACAGGGGTTGACCAAATAGCGTAACAGTCAGGGTACAGCCAGGAAACAGAAATCACACCAGTTATTTTAATAGAATTAAATATAAAGAGTTGCTATTAGGTGTAAAATGAAGTAGGTAATTGAAAAGGTAAAAAAGAGAACATTAACATATCGTGGAGCTAGTGGCTGCAGGAAGCAGTCATGAGCCCTGGAGCTGGGAGGACCAAGGGTTGAGACTGTGTTATTAAATCTTAGAAGCTTAGAGGAGGGGCTCCCCAGAGCTGAAACCAGGGCGCTGAGAAGTGGGTGCTGGGCAGCTGGTGATGGTGTTTCTGAGGGGGAGCGTAATGAGGCTGGAGAAATGGCAAACCCATATCAAGCTACTACACAGGAAGGAACTGCTGCCGCCAGGGTGAAGCTGTGTGGCTGGGGGGCTCTGGGAACTGAAGCCAGCAGGAAGCTGGCACCGAGACGCAAGCTCCTTCTCCCTCTCAGGCTTTGCAGTCTCCCTCTGGTGCCCACTGCTGGTGAGCCTAACAGGGACCCAACTAGTAAAGCAATGCAGTTTTCAGAGGACCTAGCATCCCAGAGCTGAGTACAGAAGGGTGGAGCTGGAGCTGGGAGACAATAGCTTCATAGCTGGCAAAGCCCACCCCATTGACTACACAGTGTACAGACCCACCCTCTACACATATTTGAACTTCCACCCATGTTTCAGCCTAACAGAAGACAGGTATCCTTCACGCACATGAAGATGTTCTCACTGGCTTCTCAAAGAAAGAGTCACAAAGTCTCATTGTATTCCTCTTTGGGAAGGAATAACAGCATCCATCTATGGGCTTTGTTAATTAATCCTTAAATTCAGTAGCAGTCTTGTGTGAACATGTGCTACCCAAACTCTAAATTGTAAAGTTTCAAGGACAGTGTTTGCATGAAATAATACAAGAGGATGGAGGAGAAGAGATGAAATTGGTACACACACACCCCCCCTCCCCCACTCCCCCAAGCGGGAAGGAAATATGCATAGGTGTTGCAGTGTTCATTTCTCTAACTGGCCATTTGGCAATCATTGATAATTTTATCTTTATTGTCCTCTTACTCATTTCATACGTCCTTTGCCTCCAGCCAGAACCTCAACTGATTAGACTTCTTTACCTGAACATCTGAATTCTCTAGTCTTGCCTTTCTTTGGATTGCTGTGGTTTTTTATGAATGTGTACTATTGGAGATAGAAATACTAAGAGATGTCGTGGAAAATCCACCCTGGATTCCAACCATGGTCCTTCCTGGCCCTTTGGAAGGCGGCAACCCAGTTTCATTTTACCCCAGCTGGTGGGGGAATCCTGCTTATTTGCCTTCTGGTTCAGCAGCTTGCGGAGCCCCAAAATGGCCAGGTGGCCGTCTCACCTTTTGATTCATTGTGCGTTGTTGTCTCCCTTAAATGGAAGCATTCTTCCTATTAAAACCAGGCTCTCTGTACCAGCAGGGATGGAGTGTGTTATTAGGGTAACAGTGAGAGTGGCCACTCCTACCTCTACCCCTTGATTCCTGGACCAGTGTCATCGTCGTCGTCGTCTTTTTTTTTTTTAAACTAGTTAATTTATTTATGGCTGCATTGGGTCTTTGTTGCTGCATGTGGGCTTTCTCTAGTTGGAGGAGCAGGGGCTACTCTTCGTTGCGGTACACAGGCTTCTCATTATGGTGTCTTCTCTTGTTGCAGAGCATGGGCTCTAGGCTCAAGGGCTGCAATAGTTGTGGCCCGAGGGCTCTAGAGTGCAGGCGCAGTAGTTGTGGCGCACAGGCTTAGTTGCTCCATGGCATGTGGGATCTTCCCAGACCAGGGATCGAACCCGTGCCTCCTGTGTTGGCAGGCGGATTGTTTACCACTGCACATCCAGGGAAGTCCCTGGACCAGTGTCTTCTGACTTAGGGAGAGACAGCTGCTTCAACATCTTTTCGGAATGTTGTCTTACAGCTATTGTCTTCAGTAGGCCTTTCCATTCTGCTCTTGGGCCAGCTGTTTATAGGGAATGGGATATGTGGTGAGACTGGTGAACTCCAAATGCTGAGAGACACTACTTCATAAGTGGTACATGTGGTGGTTTCAAACTGCAGGTCATGAGCCATAGTGGTCCTAAAGACAGTTTAGTGGGCCATGACCAGTTCTCTCCCTCCCGCCCTCCCTCCCTCCCTTCCAGTGAACTAGAATGGACTAGAAAGGCTGGGATAGAAAATAATATAGTGTAATATATGCTGTAAGGTACATGTTTGGGGGGAAATATTCTTATACACACTTATATATCATGATTTAAAATTCATTTCTTAATACAATTCATGGTGACAATATTTTGAAAGCTACCAGTCTAAGGAGATATTTGAACTTGTGGGTTTCTCACGTCCAACCCCCCGTGATTTATCAGTCCCAGTCCACATGATGTTAATGTTGGTTGCAGTCCTTCAGTGGTCCTACGCAGCAGGATGGGTTTCTGTGGAAATCTTGTGTACTTGTAACAAGGTCAGAGGATGGCAGTCATGAGTGAGATCACCTAAACTCAACTTTGAGAGTTGTTTAGAAGATGAAGTGAGACCATGTGACTGAATTCTGTGCTCAGCATCTGTCACGTAGTAGGAATTAGGTCCATGTAACACACACGGTTAAAGTTGTGCCCAGCCCTATTTATATAAAGTTTTTCTTTAAGTTTTACCATAAAATTTACATTTAAAATGTAGATCTCCTGTGATGTTTAAGTTACTAGAGTAACCTAAATAGAGCCAATTCTGTGATTTGAATAAAATTTCAGATCTTTCCACCCCTCCTCTGACTTTTTCTCCAAATGGTATTTTTTTTTTTTTTTTTTTTTGATTTGAGATCCCTGTGGTTAAAGCGGAGGTGAAAATTTTGTGGGAGAAGATCCGCAAAATAAATTTCTTAGAATGAGTTGGGATAGATGGCTCAGCCCTCAGGCCCAGACCTTGCCTAACAGAATGAATGAGCCAAAGTTATTGACTTGACAAAAGGTTTCCCTGAAGCGCTCTGTGAATTTAATAAAGCAGGATTGCTTTAACTGGCCGTTGTTGAAAAATTCATCTTAGCATTCTCTTCTGTACTCTTTTTCGCATATACAGCGCCAGGAATGCTTTTGGGAATTCGCTGTGTTGGAGATAGTGATAACGCTTTGGAGAGATAGAGATAACCGTGGTGAGGATAGAGTGCTTTCAGGAGAAACTCAGATTTTTTCTTTTTTAGTAAGTTACAGGTGTACAGTATAGTGATTCACAATTTTTAAAGTTTAAACAAATAACTCCATTTATAGTTATTATACAATATTTGCTATATTCCTCTTATTGTACCATATATCCTTGTAGCTTATTTTATACCTAATAGTTTGTACCTCCTAATTCCCTACCCCTGTATTGCCCCTCCTCCTTCCCTCTCTCCACTGGTAACCACTAGTTTGTTCTCTATATCTGTGAGTCTGCTTCTTTTTTTGTAATACTCACTAGTTTTTTGTATTTTTTACATTGCACATACAAGTGATATCATATAGTATCTGTCTTTCTCTGTCTGACTTATTTCACTAAGCATAATGCCCTCCAGCTTCATCCATGTTGCTGCAAATGGCATTGTTTCATTCTTTTTTATGGCCGAGAAGTATTCCATTGTATATATGTACCACACATCTTCTTTATCCATTCATCTGTTGATGAACACTTAGGTTGCTTCCATATCTTGGCAATTGTAAATAATGCTGCTATGCACATTGGGGTGCATGTATATTTTTGAATTAGTGGTGTTTTTTTTTTGTTTTTTTGTTTTTTTTTTCCAGATATATACTCAGGATTGGCATTGCTGGGTTATGTGGTAGTTCTATTTTTAGTTTTCTGAGACACCTCCATATTGTTTTCCACAGTGGCTGCACCAATTTACATTCCCACCAACAGTATATGAGGGTTCCCTTTTCTCCACATCCTCACCAACATTTGTTATTTGTGGGTTTTGTTTATTTGTTTTTGTTTTTTGATGATAGCCATTCTGACAGGTGTGAGGTGATGTCTCATGATTTTGATTTCCATTTCTTTGATGATTAGTGATGTTGAGCATCTTTTCACGTGCCTGTTGGCCATCTGCATGTCCTTTTTGGAGAGATATCTATTCAGGTTTTCTGCCCATTTTTAATTGGTTTTTTTTTTTTTTTTGATGTTGAGTTGTATGAGCTGTTTATATATGTTGGATATTATCCCCGGATCTATCATATCATTTGCAAATATTTTCTCCCATGTAGTAGTTTTTGTTCATTTTGTCAATGGTTTCCTTTGCTGTGCAAAGCTTTTAAGTTTAGTCAGGTTCAATTTGATTATTTTTACTTTTATTTCCTTTGTTTTAGAGGACAGATCCAAAAAATGCAGCTATGATTTATGTCAAAGAGTGTTCTGTCTGTGTTTGCCTAATATGTCCTATCTATTTTTTAAAACAATTTAAGACATTATTCATGCATTATACAACTCACCCTTTTAAAGTGTACAATCCAGTGGTTTTCAGTATATTCAGAGTTGTGTATCTATCACTATAATCAATTTTAGAAAAATTTTATTATCCCCCAAAGAAACCCTGTACCCCTTAGGTATTGCCCCCTAATCCCACCCTACCTAGCCCCCCAGCCATGGGCAACCACTAATCTACTGTGTCTATAGATTTGCCTATTCTGGACATTTTATACCAACAAAATCATGCAATATGTTGTCCTTTGTGACTAGCTTCTTTCACTTAGCATAATGTTTTCAGGGTTCATCCATGTTGTAGCATGAATAACATTCCATTATATGGGTATATTGCGTTTTGTTTATCCATTCATCAGATACTGGACATTTGGGTTTCTACTTTTTGGCTATTCTGAGTAATACTGTTAAGAACATTCATACGCAAATTTTTGTGTGGACGTATGTTTTCAACTTTCTTGGGTATGTAGCTAGGAGTAGAATTGCTGGATCATGTGATGAGGAACTGCCTGCCTGTTTCCCAGAGCAACTGCCTTATTTACATTCCCTCCAAAAGTATATGAGTGATCCAGTTTCTCCACATCCTCATCAACACTTGTTATTATCTGTCTTTTTCATTTTAGCTATACTAGTAGGTATGAAGTGCTATCTCATGGTTTTGATTTGCATTTTGCCAATGACTTTTCATTTGCTTGTTGCTTTGGGTCAGTCTGTTTTTAGGTGGCATGGAGGGATGGCAATATTTGTAGTCTGTCCAATTGTTATGTGGGGACTGGTTTCCCAGAAAAGTTTCCCACTTCCCTGACATAGTGAAATCTGCTTACACATCAGAGAATGCTTGGTTGAAGTAACATTCTTTTAAAACACAGTTATAGTTAAGCCATAACCCACCCATAGGCTGTGTATAGAAGAGAATCTTATGAAGGCTCTGAATTTTGTGTCTTTGTAAAAAGAAATTAAAACTTTTTAAGGAGTCAGGTAGAAAATGGAGTTTTATGAACTTTCATAAGTGAGAGCGTATGCTAGATCTAGTTCCTTTTGACCCACTGGCCTAGATAAAGGAGAACATATTTTATTTTGTATCTTTTCTCTCTGCTTTTTCAAAACCATAGGAATATTTTGAAAAATTCCATTTCCCCTCAATATTTTGGAGAAGTGAACGCTGTGGTATCTTTATTTCTTATTGTTTACCTTTTGATTAATCTAATAAAAAATCTGACTGTTGCACTAGTTTTAATTTTTTACTTTAATTTTATTTTTTTCTTTAAAAATGTTTGTACCTTTTGACCGCCTTTATCCTCTTCCTCGTCCCCCCATCTCCTGCCTCTAGTAGTAACCACAAATCTGATCTCTTTTTTTATTTGTTTGTTTTTTGAAGTATAATTGCAATAGTTCTTAAAATGGCAAACTCAAATTTTTTGTTTTCCTTTTTATTTATTTCCTTTTTTTATTCATGTTGAGACAATATTTCTATACTGATACAATGACAGTAAAAATTTTAAAATATTCAGCTGCTAAAATGTAAGGTACAAGTACTTGAGGTATATGGAATCTGAATTTTGTCTCTCTTCACATGTAAGAACGGCTTTCCAATAGCTGTAACTCCGTATTTGAAGCACATGAACTAGGGGCTTCCCTAGTGTTCCGGGGGTAAGAATCCTCACTCCCAATGCAGGGGGCCCAGGTCTGATCCCTGGTCAGGGAACTAGATCCCACATGCACGCTGCAACTAAACATGCCTCAACGAAGATCCCAAGTGCTGCAACTAAGACCCGGCACAGCCTAAATAAATAAATATTAAAAAAAAAATAAACTATTAAAAAAAACCCCAACAATGAAGCACATGAACTGTTTCATGAGTGCATTTGTACACAAATTATGCTGTGTACCTTTTCTGTTGTTTAAACTCAGCCAGTAAGTGATTTCTTCAGATGTCTGCCTAAAATAGAATTTCCTTGGAAGAGGCTGGTGGAGGCCAAGAGGATGCCTCACTTTGCCGTTTTGAGTTTGCTCTGCTTCTTGTTTTTCGCTTAGTGTCTTGTCTCATTTATAGCTGGACAGTGGCACTTGCTGTCTTCATTGTTTTCTCCTGTGCCGTCAGCCCCTCCACTGAGCCCTTCCCCTACTGATGTGTTCAGTGAGGATGTAAAGTTTTGCAAATAGCTCTTTTGGCAGCGTCGGCATTTACGGGTTTATTAGTTTCTCTTCAAAAAGCTGAGCTCCCTCAGAAACCATGGTTTTCTCCATGACCTCCTGTAACAGTGATTGAAGTTCTGACTTTGCCTGCAGCTTCCTGAGCTGAGGGATAAATCAGCACCTGTATAAACGCTGTCGGTTTGTTCATTTTGTAGCTCCAAAAAGAGGAAGTAGAATTTGTCTATCAATCAGGAATTTAAATTGCAGCTATCTTTTTTTCTGTGATGGTACATAGTTTGAAAGGTTTTTCTAAGAAGTTCATTACCAAGTGTGGTGAGGAAATACTGTAGTTATTAGTTATATAAATTATAGTATATAAGCTAATCTAATATAGACTATTTGAAATTGTTAGGAGGAAAATAAGCATATGAAGCCTATTCCTTGGGATCATCTGCCCTTTATGAGGAGTGGGAGGAGAGAAGGGGAGGAAAGACTAGTTACCCTTCCTGTTTTCTGTTATTTCACATCAATTGTTCCTGGAAGTCATAGGAAAGCAGTACCTAGTAAGTAAGTTGGTTTTTGTTTTTTTTTTTTAATGTATGTATAACATGCCATATACATAACATAAAATGTACCATTTTAACTTTTTAAGTATCGTTTGGTGGTGTTAACTACATTCACATTGTTGTGTAACCACACATCTTCAGAACTTTTTCATCATCACAAACAAACTCTGTATCCACTGAATAATAACTCCCCATTTCCTCTTCCCCTCAGCCCCTGGAAACCATCATTCTATTTTTTTTTTTTTCCCTGGCTGTGCCTCACAACATGTGGGATCTTAGTTCCCAGATCAGGGACCCGACCTGTGCCCCCTGCAGTGGAAGTGTGGAGACTTAACCCCTGGACTGCCAGGGAAGTTCCTCTACTTTCTGTTTCTATGAATCTGTCTATTCTAGATACCTTGTGTAAGTGGACTCATACAGTATTTGTCCTTTTATGGCTGGCTTATTTCACTTAGCATAATGTCCTCAAGGTTCATGCATGTTGTAACATATGTCAGAATTATAATATTCCATTGCATATACATTCCATTCCATTGTTTATCCATTCATCTTTTGATGGGCACTTAGGTTGCTTCTACCTCTTGCCTATTGTGCTGCTGTGATCATGCATGTATATAAATATCTCTTTGAAATTGTGCTTTCAATTCTTTTGGGGGTTGACTCAGTGGAATTGCTGGATCATAAGATAATTCTCTGTTTAATTTTGTAAGGAGTCGCCATACCCTACTTCAAAGTGGCCGCAATGTTTTACATTGCTACCAGCAAGTAAGTTGGTTTTCTTAGCCCAAACTTTTCTTCCTTTTGGAAGTTTGTTTTATTGATATTTAAAAAATTGTTTAACTTGGTCTCCTGCCAAAAAAAGGATTCTCTCCTCCCTTTTAGGGAGACTCTGGTCATCTCTGGAAGACCACTGCCCTCAGTTCTGTGGAGCCTGATTTGGTTGCTTCTACTCCTTTTACCTGGTTGCCCAGTGAGCGTGAAGGTGTTCAGAGTGCCCCTCAGGGACAGGTTGCCTTCTTAATATTCCAGCACCAACACAGAGACACCTGTGTAAGTTTGCATTCTCTACTTCTGAAAGTGTTTACCACTGTTAGCAGCAGACCTGACTCCATTATTTTATGTGGTCATAACTTTAGAGATATATATTTTTAGCAAAATTAATTGTTTCAACACAGTGGTACAGACAAGAATGCAGGCCAGAGCTCTCTCAGGGGTCTAATACCCTCCTCTGCACCACTGTCCCTACACCCATCTTCATCTCTGCTCACCTAGAGATCACAGTGCTGGCATTTCAGTGTTTTGAGGTAGGGAAGATAAACAACAGATAAAAATTTTTGGATACGCAGTAAGCCTACCCTCCTCTCCCCGCCCGCCCCCCCCCCATCAGATTTTAAGGTTTATATTCCTGAAATACACAGTGGTGGGAAAATTTACCTTTTCCTTATTTTTTAAAGAGATTTTTATTTAATAACACTTCTGTAATTTCCCATATTAAAAAAGACTTTTTAATGATCTTTGCTGAAACCTCCACTCCTTCACCAACTATCTTTTCCTGTTCCAACACTCACATTTCTCTCTTTTAATTATTTTTTATCAGTAGAAGTAATTTGTAGTTTGAATTTATTAGATCCTACATTCTCATATGCATGAATTTTATGCTTGTATTTTCAGAAGAACTATCTCACTCTTTACTCAATATCAGGGAAGAAAAAGACTTAATTTGGGGTAAAAAGGAGGAGTGAGACCTGCATTTATTGGGCATGTGGTATATACTAGGCGCTAAGCTAGACACTCGACTTATGTTTGATTGTACTGATTGAATAAAAACTAGGGTGTTGACAGATCGGCTTCTATAAGGTTTCTTTGTTCAGCAGAATTCATTGCATTAATATAGGAAACATGGACTGTTGGGGATGGAAATAAGCTCTTCGTATGGACTGGCCATCATAAGGGCACTTAAATGGAATAAATGACATGTTAGATTGAATTCTACCCGTACTCCATTTTATTAGGTTTTATGAAGTGTGGCTATATCATGTGTGGTATATTATTACATGAGATCTTCATTTCAGCACCGCAGAATGGACAGAATTCTACTCCCTTCCTGGCCTCCTAAGGTAGGACCCAAGGTCTGACCTGGGTGAAAGGCTTGTATCTGTTTGAGATACAATAGTCATTCCAGTTTGTGGTTCTAGATTTTTTTTAGGTGTCATTTCAGATTCTTTTTTATGCACATTTTTCTGAGAAAGTATTAAGTAAATCTACCAGTCAAACAAATCTGACTTTTAGAAGTTATTTAAACAGAAAGACACTTGGCAAGGAGAGAGCTGCCTATGGGAACAGAAGCTCCCCACGGATAGGCTGTGGTGGGGCTCGGAGCTTGAGACCTGTTTGCTATGGTCTTTGTGGCGGAATGGCTGAGGTGTGTTGTGACCACTGACTGATGTGGCCAGCAAATGTCTCCTTGAACTTACTGTTCACACAGGCTTTCTGGTGGTTTGTGCAGCATGGAGCCCATTTCCCAGATCTAAAATGCACACCCAGAGGGCAGCCCCAGGCACCTCCCATGTTACTTGATTAGTGTATTCATGAGAAGTGGGGCCAAAGCAATGTTCAGAAGTTGTTGAATTTGTTAAACAAGGTGGCTGTTTTGAGTTACACAGTCAATCCTTTGTGAAGTATAAAACAGCTATTTACATGTTTATAGCAATTCCTTGGTTGAGTTCTCTCCTATTATTTTATTTGAACTTGAGAACCTTAAGGGGTGGGCAGGATAGATACTATCCTCTTTGTCTCTCCTATTTTTTATATTTATTTATTTATTATAAATTTATTTATTTATTTATTGGCTGCATTGGGTCTTTGTTGCTGCACGTGGGCTTTCTCTAGTTGTGGCGAGTGGGGGCTACTCTTCATTGTGGTGCATGGGCTCCTTATTGTAGTGGCTTCTCTTGTTGTGGAGCACGGGTTCTAGGCACGTGGTCTTCAGTAGTTGTGGCACGTGGGCTCAATAGTTGTGGCTCATGGGCTCCAGAGCACAGGCTCAGTAGTTGTGGCACACGGGCTTAGTTGCTCCTTGGCATGTGGGATCTTCCCGGACCAGGGATCGAACCCATGTCCCCTGCATTGGCAGGTGGATTCTTAACCACTGCACTACCAGGGAAGTCCTAAATAATGGTTTTATTGAGATATAATTTACCGTTGGAGCCACTCCACAGAAGCAGGATTGACCCCTGCCCCCCCACCCCCCGCCGAATTTGCTTTGAATGTTGAGACTAATGACACCACACACACACACACACACACACACACACACACACACACACACACCCCCACACCCACCACCACCACCACCACCACCCCCAAGAGGGCATGAAAAGGTACTCACGTGACGAAGTTCTCTGAGGAGAGCAGGGCTGTACCCAAGCGTGTCCTAAAATGGATTAACAGAGCAGGGGAAGGAGACTGGGTTGGGGATTTTGTGGTTGTTGGGGGTGGGGCTGGGGTGAGAGTTCCTGAGAGTAGTTTAAACTTCCCACTAAGGGAAGGAGCCAACCTGGTCTTCCCTATCGTTTGCCCACAAGGGGGAAGGAGAGGTGAGACTGAAAAGCTGTTAGCAGTAAAACATCAAAAATGAAGTCAGGCTCTTTGTTGTATTCACATACAACAAAGTTCACCTTTTAAAAATGTTCTTTATACAACACAGGGAATATAGCCAGTATTTTTTAGTAGCTGTTAATGGAATATAACCTTTAAAAATTGTGAATCACTATGTTGTACGTCTATAACTTATATAATACTGCACATCAACTATACTTCAATAAAGATTTTAGTATATTTTTTAGTACATTCAGACTATATATTGTGTATAGATAACGTATATGCCAGAAACCCTAATTTCTGAACATTTTCATTACCCCTAAAAGAAATTCCATACCCATTAGCAGTCATCCCACGTTCCCTAGTAGCCATTAATCTACTCTCTATCTCTATGGATTTGCCTAATTCTGGACATTTTGTTTAAATAGAGTCATATAATATGAGGTCTTCTGTAACTATCTCCTTTCACTCAGTGTGACATTTTCCACCTTCATCCATCTTGTACCATGCATCAGGATTTCATTCCTTTTTAAGGCTGAGTAATATTCCATTGTGTGTTCATACGATCCTAGTTTGTCATATTAAAAGATGATTGACTTGGAATATCTGAGGGTGAGGTGGTAATGGGAGAACCAGGTATCATTATTAGCAGAGAGGAAGACATGGGCTTGGATCTCAAAGGGAGTCAAGGGCAGATATCCAGTCTTGGGAGTTGTGTAAATTAGAGGCGACATTTCAAGATGTGAGAGTAAATGTGATCTCCAGATTGAAATATGTACCCTGTAGATTGCTGAAATGGTTGCCGATAGATACCATACATATGTCCATGTCCTCTGATGGAATTCATGGTAATTACCACTTTAGACTAATCCAAGATCATTATGATGCAGAAAAATCAGTGAAACCAAATACACATCTTGAACGATTTATTTCTGTTATGCTTGTGTTAGCATGAAAGTTACTTTTTGGCCTTGTTGAATCCTTTGCTCTAAATGTCTTCTGCTTTTTTTGCCCACTAATTTTGTTGCTTGGAAAATGATTAACATTTAAGATTGATACACGTTTCTTAAATGCTTATTAATGTATCTCTAGGAAACATTTCTTTTCCCTCTGAGTGATTGTTAGGAAATTGTTTCATTCTCTTCCATTGTTTTAAATATTAACTTAGGGTTTTTGTTTTTTAAATTAAATCAAATAGAATATATCAGCAGCTTCAAATTTGTTTGGTTATCATTTATGATCCTTTGTAAAGTTCAAACATAATCTTTTGTATATTAAGTAGTATTTGCTGGCTTCTGCACCCAGGATGTCTAAAATAAGTAATAATAGTAAATTAAGTTTAAATTTCTAGGTATCTTTATTTACATTCATTTTAAAATTGTTTCCCTTATAGTACAGAAGTTAGGTTAGTTGGTGAATTTTCTGAAATCTCAACAATTTTTAACCCAGGTGTTTAGTGTTTTATAGTCAATAGGATTCAGTTTCTTTGTAGATATGTTTCCATGTTATCTATCTGCTAGCATTGTGATGTCACATGAAGACTCAGGTCTTCTGATGTCAGGACTTGGGTGTAATCTTGAACACTGTAGCTCATTTATAACAGAATTACCATTCTGAAGCTGATTGTTTTTGACCACATATAATTATTCTTATTTTATTTGTTTGTTTTGCATGTGGCCAGAATTTCTACTCCTTTGATCTCTAGCTATTTGTTACACTTTGCATAAAAATTCAGGAGATAAAGCCTAGAATTTTGCTTATCTATTGGGCCTAATAGGTAAACTAGCTATAGAAAGCAGAAATGTTGGAATTATGTGACTGCATGGTATTCTCTAAAGATTCACTACATTACACAGGTTTCTGTTACCAACCTGCAAGTACTCAATTATTATAATTCCCTCTGAAATCTTTAGATAGAAAATGAAAACCATCTGTTGCCTTGTGAAATAAGGAAGACTATCAGAACAGACTTTAAAAGAGCAGTACCTTTTTTCTAGATGCAAGTTGTAAGTGGGAGGGGTTTCCCTGTGTGTTCATCGTGATCTTTTTGCATAATTCGCTTTTCATTTTCTAGAAGGAAAATGGCAGGAGTCAACTTGGTGTTATATCAATGACAAGCTTTCCAAAGATAAATGTAAGGTAGTACAGTGTTACTGAATTCAGTCTGCAGTGGAAGGACCTGGATTACTTATGCACCAAAAATAATAACCTTGTTGCCTGTGGGTCTTAATTCTGCATTTACCGTTGCATACCAGGGCAGCTGCTTCAGAAGGTGCCAGGTAACCCTGTATCCATGCTCTCATTTGCATTTTGGATACCAGACATGGGAGAATTCTTTTAAGCAGTGGAAACTTGTTAGCCCCCACTCTAGCAGAGTGGAAATGGGCAGAAGTCAAGATTGACACAGCAATTTCGTGTTCCCTTGTGGTTTGCTGTCAGCAAGCTGTTACCCACAGACGCAAAAGGTTGTTTGAAGTGGGCTTACACATGTTTCCATAGCAGCAGTCATCTTAGTGATTCCTTTCGTTTTTGGACTTTTTTTTTTTCTTTTGCTTCTCTGTTCCTTGCTGATGCAGGATTAAACAAACAGCATATTTAGGTCAAGGAAAGAGATGTTTGCTAATATAGATGCTAGGCTAAGCATTCTGGGAGAGAGGTTTCTTGCAGCAGATGAACATTCTTTGTGCCTTCCAGCAGCATCTGCAGCAGGGTGGCTGTCTGGCACCGTCTTTTTCATTTTGGGCAGGTTCTGAGATTCAGAACAATCCTAAGCAAATCACAGGAGCCGGCAGTTTTCCGGTAACCACATGTAAATCTTCTGCTTATTTGTTTTTTTGGTATTAACAGTGAAGCAATCTATTGGAAAAACGATACTTTAAAGGTTTTGGTGCATCCGAGGTGTGTCATCTTGTTTTTGCACCACCCCTCCTGTTTTACACTCGGAGCTTGGATTTTTTTGTCAGGCTGCTGGGCAGGAGCGGAATCTAGTACAGCAGCTCGGAGCTTCCCTTCTGTTCTGGTGTCGGCAACTGCCTGTCATGAAGATGGTACAGTGAGAGCCTGCTCTGAAGAGCCAAGGAAGATGATGTGGAAATGGAGTAGAGATTGCTAGAGACCTGAACATCCACACCTTGGGGATGGGTTGCACTACTAGTGTGATTCTGTTTAAAGGCATCCGCACCGTTTTTGAAAGAAACTGTGCTTATATGTGCAAACAGCAAGGAGAGAATAATGCCCTTGAATACACAGCATACAATTGGACAAAAGAAGATTCAGAACTATTGATCTCCTCCTGTCTGGTAAATGCTGTCTCTTAATTAACAAGTAGTTTGATGGCGTTAGAATAAACTAGTCTTTACTCATAAAGCAAATATATTTAGTTATTTCAATATGCTTATATATAGATGTAGCTTGTGTGTATAAATGAGTAATTAGTGGCCTTAAGTTTAAATTATGAGGTGCCTGTTTGTATGTGTGAGAATGTCATGCGTTAATCAAAGCTGAAATACATAGAGAGAGCAGCTGGAGTAAGATATTTGGTTACAGAACAGTTTTCTAAGTTAGCTTTATGAGCTTACATGTTCTGAGTATAGTCCCAGAAATAACACTGGGCACAGCCTGTCTTTAGGGCCTTATATATTGAACCCTCTACCTGTGATGGTGAATTATTCAGTCCCTTTACATCTTATCCTTTTATTTGGCTAGATTTTCCTTAGTAATGGCTTGTGGTTAGTCCTTTGATTCAGGGGGAGAAATTTAAAGGGAACATGAAAGAAAGCTGTAATGGGTGTGAGAAAAATATTTCCAGTTTTATTATTTTAAATCCAGCTATTTATAATTTTGTGGGTGAAGGCTCTCGAGAGTAAAAGGAAGCTTAGCTGACACTCCTGTGTTCTTTGCTCGTTTCCAGTGCATGAGGAGGTGTCAAGTCACAGATGGGTGTGCCTCTCCAGGGCCTTCTCACAAACACCAGGCTCATGAGAAAGCTACACATTGGTCTCCTCCTCCCTCAGGATGCCTTGACATTTTTCCTTCTGTTCTTATCACAGTTTTTGTGAAAACAAGTGGGGAATAATACATGTGGGAGTTTCTGTGTATGGGGATGGCCAGCAGGAGCTCAGCATGGCGAGGGCAGGGTGTGCAGAAACCCCGAAAGCGTTCCCGTCGTTAGGCTGCCGTCTGGGACTGAGAGGCTGGCATGCCGTGTGCCCCTGGGAGTCCGCCCAGGTAGCCGCAGCCTTGCAGGAGCCCCAGGAGAGGGTGCGTTTGTGGAGGGGCTTATGTGATGTTATTTCTCCAAATCCCTGGGAGGGAAGAAAAGGAGAGTATCACATGAGCATCAGATGCCTTTTGGAAGGCACTGAGTGTTATGCGTGGGTATGGAATTTAAGTGGTGCTGTTTTAACTGTTAAATATTTTAAACCCTAAAGTATTTTTGGATGTGCTTTTGAGAATAACTGATATCAGAGATGAGAAGGACTGGCTCATGACAGTGTCTGTCCCATCAGTGTAGTCCAGAACCCTGACAGCCCTGGGACTGCTTGGCCCGTGATGCCAGCGCCTCTCCCATGCCACAAGTTTCTCCTCCCTCAGGCCACAACGACGTGTGTTTGGTTAACCTGCCTTTGAGAGACTCTGCTTGTTTTTCTTTTCCTTTTATTGCATGAGGGAATACTAATCTGCCCAGGGCTTTGTTGGTACTCTGGGACTGGATTCTGAAACGCTGGTCCTGTGCCGTTGGGTCGGATGCTCTCAGCCTCCCGCCTCACCTGCACCAGCAGACCCAGGAACGTGACGAGACTGTGCGTGCGTGTGGCTGAGGTGCTGTGGGTGGAAAGATGAACTCTGTCACTGCAAACTGGTCTCCCTGCCCCTGTCCTTGACCCTACGCCTTCTTCTCTACGTGGCAGACAGTGGTCCTTTGAAAAGGAGTCAGACCATCATTCTGCTGAGAGTCAGATCCAGAATCCTTACAGTGGCTTGAGCTTCATCCCCAGCGTGCCCACCGGGCCCTACTTCCTCCTCGTCACCCTGTTCCTTCCTTGTCATCCTGTTTCCTCCCCGTTTTCCTTATTCCTCTCTCTCCGGCGTCTCCTCCTGGGATCTCTACCCAGGCGTTTACCTGGTACACCACCGGCCTTCTGCAGGGCTTTGCTCAGATTTTTTCGAGCCAGCGAGGCTTCCTTGACTACCGGTGTAATCCTGCTGCACCCCCAGCGCACCCTTCTCTGAGTCCCTGCTATAGTTTCTTCATGATATTGATCTCTCCTGACATACAGTTAGGCAAGAGTAATAGCATAAGCGTAGTAACAGTAATTATTGGTAAGTGTTACTTACGGTACTTACACAGGAGTAAGGCTTAGGGTGGCAGGGATTTTTGTGTTTTACTTACCACTCTACCCTCAACAGCCAGAACAACGCCAGAACAACTCCTGATTCCTAGTAAGTGCTTGGCTAGTAAGTGGATTCTGATGAAATGTTTTTATGGCTCTGAACCTGAACTTGGAGAAGCTGTTGAGAAGATAGGTTATCTTCTAAAACCAGTCTTTTTTTTTTTTTTTTTTTTTCAAAAACTTTGTCTTGGAGCTACCCTAGGAAGTTGCGTGGCCCAAGGCTGGCCGTTCCATGGGTTTGACCCTTGAGCAACAATTGATGGTACCGTCTTTGGATACTGTGTGGACTGGCGCTGTTGACACCTGTTCTGTGGCATGGGCATTTGAGGACCATCTCATTCTTTGGTTTGATCCAGCCCAACCCTTTATTAAGGGAGCGCTGCCCATTGGCCTTCTCCTGGGCCTGCTCTATGCAAAGTAGGCTGACCTTCTCATCAGGCACTCGTGGGTCCTCGTCAGCCTCCTCAGCCTTGGTCGGGAGGGTGTCTGTCCTTCCTCCAGCTCAGGTGGTGACTCCAACCTGTGGCCCCACCTTAACTGTCAGCAGGTCAGAACTATACCTCACGGCTTTCAGGGTATCACCCCCACCCCAGCCACTCAGTGCATAACAAACCTTGTGGAGGAAAAGTAATGTTCATGAGGCCAGCATTCTTCTAGAGACTCTAAAATACCCCAGCTACCTGCCTATCTGTCAGAAACCCATGTGGGTGGACTGGCTCATTTGGGCCTCAGGGGAATTGCTGCTCCTGAACTAAGCTTTGCATTTTTCTCTGGCCCACACTGAAGAGCATCGTAAGAAATATCTTTATGAAAGGGATACCTACTGTGAGGGTGTTGAGGGCGCTGCTCATTTGCTTTCAGAACAGAGAAGAGGCACTATAGTGTAGTGGCTGAAAGTGCCGACGCTGGAACTAGCCTTACAGGGTTTGAGTCCCAGGTCCACAACTTGCTAGCCGTGTGACTTTGGGCAATTTACTTAATCTCTCTGTTCCTCAGTTTCCTTATCCATTAAATGCAGATAATAACAGTACTACCTCATAGGGTTGTTAAGTGAGGGAGTATGTCTAAAGTTCTTAGGACAATGTCTTGCATATGTTAGTACTAATTGTTAGCAATTATAATTATTTCTGTTTTTTAGTGTTCCTTTTATGAGGAGCCCTGGAAGAAATTTCTTCCCTTCATGCCCTTATTGGTTGTGCTTTTCCTGAGGAACAACTTTGTTTTTATTTTATATACATTATGATTCATGTAAGTGACTTCAGCCACCTCTTCAGTTGACTGTTAAAAGGAAGCTTAGTTTCACACATATGACCTGATTCTAACAGATATATGTATATATACATGCTCTTTTAAAATGATTTATTTTAATATTTCACTTAAACTTTGCTTCTTATTTTCCTGTATAACTATTTTATTACTGTCTGCTTTTTCTCATCTGCTTATTAAAATACTTTTAATCTTCTTCTATATGTGTTTATGTAAATCACTTTAAATCCTTTTGAAACAAAGCAGAGTATGAACAAACCTTCAGGTTGACTCTGAAGCAAAATCAGATGTCTTTTTTTAATGTTAATTAATTTCATAAAAATCTTATTTTATTAAGCTTGCTTTCTTTTACATTTTATTTTAACATAAGTTGTGTGCTTTGTTGTTGTGCCAAATGCTAAATCAGAATTGACATTTTTGTGTAATTCATTTAGCATTTATGCTACACGTTACATCTTTGTTACCTAAAAATTACCTGGGTGATTTTTAACAATTAAATTTAGTTGATTAAAAATCAGATGTCTTGAGTGCAGACATTAGCTTTGTAAGGCTGCAGCTGTGTGATCTTGTGCAGGAAGGTTCTTTTTAGTCTAAAAGGCATGAATCAGCCCCATGGTGGGTGGTACACTGGGAAAAGGGCTTAACGGGCAGCTGTGGACTGACTGAATTTCAAGTGTACCACACTTAAATTTTGATTAGTAATTCTACCACAATGGAGGGGCAAGATTGAGTTGGGGTAGATTTTATTCCTGAGTATAGATTTTTCTAAAGTCTCTCTTTTCTAATTAACGGAATGTCCAGGCCATTCAAGAAACACCCTCGAGCGCTTCTTTGTGTCGGGTGCTGGATATACAGAAATGATGAGGAAGCTCAGGTCCACGCTGGGGGAGGCTGACACAGGACGCACAGGGCATGGTCAAGGGCATGACGGCACGGCTTGGCATCTTCCATGAGGAGGGGTAGCTTGGGCTGAGACAAAACACTCGTAAATCCCATTTTTCCTTGTCTGTGAAGGTCTGTGATGGGCCCAGCCGTATTGACTAGGACTTGCCCTGTTTTACTCATAGCCAGTAATAGAATCATCCTCTCTTAACGTGTCTGTGGAGGAACTGAGGAGATGTGGGATTTTTCTGTACGATGTTCTCTTTGCCAATTATAACTGACGTGGAAGAAGTCACTCAGTTATAATCTTGACAGCAGCTGGGCTTCTGTCGACAGTGTCATAGAGAGCACATTGCTGCAAGTCACAAGGAGAGAAGACAAACTTTCTTGTCCTCAATTTCTTTTGTGACATGTTGGGATAATATATTGATAATTTTACCCATTGTAAATTGATAGTTAATCTTTTTTTCTCATCTCCTTAAAGCTTTGAAATTTTTCATGGTTCTCCTATTACAAGATTTGCTGCACGTCTTCAACATGTTCTCAGCCTTTACTGCTGTGTAGAATTTTATCAGACCACTTTAGTCTCCCCAGGCTAAACAGTCTTTCCTAATATAAAACACCTATTGGCTATGAAAATCCTTTGATTTATCGTGTGTGCACTGTGCAAAGAGAACAGAGTTGAAGGAGATATGACCATGAAAGCCTGCTGTCCTGTTTGTGGGTGTCGGTGTGGCTGTGGGGCTGCGGGGATGGGTGGTCTGGGGGAGGGTTAGGGGAGATACTGGTAGAATCAATGATGGGGTAAGTGAAAAGTGGTATAATACCTGTCAGCCTGAGGCAGTGGGGAAAGTAAAGGCTGGATCTTTATTTTTTTAGATGTTCTCTTGTAACTGTTTCTTGCACTGTTATAACTGTCTTGAGATGTAAGAAAGCAGAAACCTGCTTGGCCGCCATCTGGAACACTCCTTTGGTTCTAGGTCTGGTCATGGGACTGTGGCTTTGGGTAGGCTGTGTTTTCCATTTTATTTCTAATATCCTTCCTAATGATGCCCAATGGATTTTGTTGCCTATTTTGATCACAGCAGTAAATTGGGCTGATGTTTTCAAGGAACAGTCTGCTCTGATTCCTAGATCCATTTCCTGTGTCCTGAGATTGCGTTGCTCTATTGATGCTGCTTTTTGTGAGTGCAGCCAGCATGAGCTAGCACAAGAGAGTATTGTACCTTTCCCTGGTGCTTTTTAAAAATTTACCATCTTTTTAATACTTATTAAATCATAAACAGGAAATTAGCATTCATTGTGCTGTGTTTGCTACACAGAGGTAACCACTGATAAAAACATTTTGAGGCAAAAACCTTCTAGAATTTCATCCATGTTTATAGCCTTGTTCATAAAAATTATCTATATAATGAGTCGCTGTGGACTAAATTGTGTTGTTTCCCTCCACCCCCAGTTCATATGTTGAAGCCCAAATCCACAGTTTGATGGCATCTGGAGATAGGGTCTTTAGAAAGTAATTAAGTTAAACGAGGTCATAAGGGTGGGGCCCTAGTCCTATAGGACTGTGACCTTCTAAGAAGAGTAAGAAATCTCTCTCTTTCTCTCTGCCATGTGAGCACAGAGCAAGAAGACAGCTGTCTGCAAGACAGGATGAGGGTCCTTACCAGGAACTGACTGACCATGCTGCCACCCTGACTTTGAACTTCAGCCTCCAGAACTGGGAGAAAATAAATTTCTGTTGTTTAAGCCACTCAGCGTATGGTATTTTGTTATGGCAGCCCAAGCTGACTGATACATAACAATATACATGTTATTTTGTTCTGTAGTCTTGTTATTTGCTTTAAATAGACTCACAAACATCTTTCCATGTCAGTGAGTATACATTTATATCTCATTCTTAATGGTATCATTTCATTGCATGAATATGTCTTAGTTCATTTCAGGCTGCTATTACAGAATAACACAGATTGAGTGGCTTGTAACAAATGTTTATTTCTTACAATTCCAGAGGTTGGGAAACCCAGGTTCAAGACAGCAATAGATTTGATGTCTGGCAAGGACCCACTTCTTGGTTCCTTGATGGTTGTCTTCTTACTGTAACTTCATGTGGAGGAGGGGTGAGGGATCTCTTTGGGGCCTCTTTTATAGAGAACCCTAATCCCCTTCATGAGGGTTCCACCCCTAAAGGCCTCCCATCCAAACACTGTCACATTAGGAATTAGATTTCAATATGTGAATTTTGAGGGGACACAAACATTCACATTGGAGGAAGTGACATTTTATGTAACCTATACCCGCTATCCCATTTTTTTCCAGTTGTAAATGCTGTGATAAACATCTTTGCATATATACTTTAAACACTTCTCAAATTATTTTCTTAGCACAGACTTCTAGACTTGGAGTAGCTGGATCAAAGTATATTTGCTTTTTAAAGGATTTTTGTATGTATAGCCAGATTGCCCTCCAGAAATATTGTTTTGAGATTTTTAAAAATTGAAGACAAGAAAATTTGTTTTCTCCCCTTGTAGCTTCAAGCAGTTTGGCTTCATTATTGCTTTTTATTAAGCTGTTGATGGAATTATCTGCTCAACAGAATAATATCAACTTAGATTGCTGTATACTTAGGCAGTAACATAGCCATACCAGGGTTCAAATTAGTACTAATTTTGCCTCAACTTCTGGAAGCACGACCACTAGCATTCTTAAATATCCCTGGAGCATTCTGAAATGTTCCATTGTAGGGCTGGAATGTGTTTGTTCTGGGAGGTCTTCAGACTTTTAGAGCTGGTAGCTATTTCACAGATATTAAAAGAGGGAAGAGCAGCAGAAATCCTGAGTAGAAACAGATGAGTAAGGCTGTTATTGCTTTACTCAAGTCTTACTTTTTAAGTATTCAAAGTAGCTGATTTATGTTTCTCTCACAGATATGGTGAGAAGCAACAACTTTTTTGCTTTTTAAAAGTAATGTTGTCTTTCATATTTAGAATACATGGTTATTTTAGAAAATTAAAAAACTACAGAGAAGAATAAAGAGGAAAACAAAATCAGCCATAATCCCACAGCCCCGAAGTAATTACTGCTTAACATGTAGTATGTTTTCTGATATCTTTCCATGCTTATGGAAATATAAAAAATGGTATAATATTTCATCAATAATTCTGATGCCTTTTTCTCTTATTTTTATGGCCATTTTCTTATGCCCACAATGTTCTGCTAACACGCTGTTTAATATATGCATACTCTTCCATTGTAACTGGAATTTATTTAAATGCTTTTCTTTTGTTAGGCATTTAGGTTGTTATAAACTAAGCTTACTGAGGACATCTGTACCCAAACATATTTTTATGGATCTATAATTATTTTCATAGGCTAGATTCATAAACAGGTACTTATAAGGCAGGAATGTATTTTTTAAAGGCCCTTTAAATATTGTTTAATACTGTTTTATTGCTTGGTAATTGATCCAGGTTACACTCCCAGCACCCGTGAATATTCGTCTTGTCTTATGCTTGATATTTTCCAGCATCATTTTGCCAATTTGAGAGACAAAAGATACAATTTTCAAACTCAGATCCTTTGTCATATTCAAGTTTCTCCATTTTCTTATTTGCCTTTCATTTTGTTTACCTTCTTTATAGTACTTATCTTGCTAATAGACGTTTAAATGTATGTGATAAGCATAATAGTCTTTTCCTCTGTGATTTCTTTCATTACTTTTATGCTTAGAAATTCTTGCCTATCTCAGATCAGATATTCACCAGTATTTTCTTTTGGAATTTGTTTGCTTGCTTATTTATTTACTTACTATTTGGCTTTTTTATCCAAGGGGCCTGCTTGCCTACTGGTTTTATAAATAAAGTTTTATTAGCATTTGTTTTCATGTTGTCTATGACTCCTTTCTTAGTGGCAAAATTGAGTAGTTGTGATAGAGGTCTATAACATTTACTTGCTGGGTTAAAATATTTATTAGTTGACCCTTTATAGAAAGTTTGCCAATCCTTGCTTTAGTCAATCTAGGATTTATTTGATATATAGTTAGTTGGAGGCCCTAACTTGATTCCCTCCTTATCCCCAGCACTCATTTTTCCCAGTCCTTATTTTGAATAATCCATTCCTTAGTTATTGACTTGTAATCCTGCCTTCATTATATTTTGTGTTCCTTTATGTACTAGGCTTCATTTTGGGACTATTCTTTGTCCATTATAGAAGCAAAGTTCTTTTCCAGCTCTGAGTACAATTACAATTTAGTAAAAATGGGAGCAAGACATTTGAAGAGAGAAACAAAGTCTACGTTTTTGAGATGTATCTGTAAACAGGCTATACTGCATAAGTTGCTGAATCAGGTAGTTTTATAAAGCACTTATTGGTAAAGATTCAGGAACTAAGGGTTAAGGATTGAGTGTAGAGTTAAGTATATTTGTAAATTTGCTTCCTTGTGAAATAGGCTGCTCAGAAAGTAGATCAAGCTTGCCTTTATAAAGACTCTCTCTGGTGCATTTTGATGAAAGAAAAATTCCAATGTGGCAGCTGCATCCTCAAGTAACCTTGGTTTGGATCTACATTTTTTGTGTATCCGGTCTCTGCTAACAAAAGGAGTCCCAGCAAACTGTCCTCAGAGGTACTACCAGAGTTTCCAAACCAATTGTGCTTGTGTCTGCAGGAAGTATATCTGTACCTAAATAGATGGAGAGCAAATTCTGGTTTTTCCTTTATGCATTATATGAATTCTAAAGATAATTGATTTCCCTCCTTGCCTACATTTTATGTGTGTGTTAAGTTTTGGATATGCATATGTCTGAGCCTGAATCTGTGTGTGACTATGTCTATTTGTGTGTGTGTATATATTTTTTGTTGTCACCTTGGTACTGAAATATTGAATAAAGGGGTACTTTACTTTTTTCACATGGCAGTGAACAATCCAAGGCTTTATCCTAGGATGCATTTCAATAAACATTTGTTTCCCTGCCAAGGAAAAACCCATATCCTAGAAAACTGCAGTAGATGTGACTTGTGAACCTAAGCAGAGGGACGTGGAGCTAGTTGCTGACAGATAGGTTTTCTCTTCTTTTCCAGAGTAGGTTCTGCCTTCACAGGATCTGTTTGCTTATACAATTCTAAGGTGTGGGCTTGGTGGCAGTCCTGTATGCTAATAGTTTTATCCTTCTGCGCGTTTGGTATTCCTTGTGTTTTCTAGACTTATGAAATAGGTAACAGCATCATCAAAGGATTAGTCTTACAAATTACTCTTATTTCTCTAAGCTTTCCTTACTGTCAAAGAGCAATCAGAAGAGAACGCTGATATTTTTTTCTTGTTTTTTCCCCTCTACTGGAAAAACTGTTCCCTCTACTCACAACACTTCTGACACCAAATGTGTGGGGTTTTTCCTTCACATTAAACGATTTGAACGCTAACTACCCAGAGTTAGTGCAGATCCCACAGGTTAAAGGCTCAAGAGCTCAATTCTACAAGACTGCCCCCACTTCATATATTCTCAGGTTGTCACTTGTGCTTCTGACCAGTCAACTATAAATCAGGGGTTCCTATGATCCCCTCCTTGGATTTGATAGTTTGCTAGAATGGCTCACAGAACTCAGGAAAACTCTTTACTTACTGTTACTGGTTTGTTATAAAAGATACAACTCAGGAACATGGAGGAGATGCACAGGGCAAGGTATGGGGAAGGGCTATGGAATTTCCACGCCCTCTGCAGGCATGCCACCCTCTTAGCACCTCTGTGTGTTCACCAACCCAGCAGCTATCCAAACCCCTATGTTTACGGTTTTTACGGAGGCTCCATTATATAGGTATGATTGATTAAATCATTGGCTATGGGTTATTGAGCTCAATCTCCAGCCCCTCTCCCCTCCTGGGAAGTCAAGGAGCAGAGCTGAAAGATACAACCCTCTCTGCCCAGGATGGTTTCCTCAGGCAGCCAACCCCTCCTGCTCTGAGTCACCTCATTAGCATAAACTCAGGTATGGTTGAAAGGGGTTTATTATGTATAACAAGATACTTCTCTCACCCCTGTTAATCACGGAATTACAAGAGTTTTAGAAGCTCTGTTGCGGAAATCAGGGCGGAGACCAAATATAGGTTTGGCCAAAAAGTTCGTTTGGGTTCCATAACATCTTACGGAAAAACCCAAATGAACTTTTTGGCCAACCCCAAAACTTCGTATTATGTCACACCCAATATCCATTGGATACCTGCTAATACAATGGTAAATAAGCCACAGTCTGTGCTCTCAGAAGGCCTGGAGAACTCCTAAGTGGGATACAGGCTGTGATGGGGATAAGCCCAGCTACCATGAGAAAGCCTGCAAGGGACTCCCAGCTCACCTTTGAGACAGAGTCAGGGAAAGCTCCTGGAGGAGGTGATGTCCAACTGGAGTCTTGAAGAAGGTGAAGAAGTTAACCAGCTAAAGGGATAGGAGAAGGACAGTTCTGCAGAAGGAGCAAAGTCCCAGGGAGGGGGAGCTGAGACCTCCTTGTAGCTCTTCTAGTTCCACAGGCTGGCGGGGGCTTATTGGGATGGAGGACAGTGTTGGGGGGTACAGTGGTGACCATTGAGGCTAGCGAGGTAAGCACAGACCAGATCATGGTGGGTCTTTTGGAACTTATTCCAATATTGGAGGAGAACCATTTGCTGAAGGTTTTAGACAAGGAAAGACATGGCCAGACTGATGTTTTAGAAAGATCTCTCAGACTGTAGAGTGGATGATGGGTTGGAGAAAGGGAGGTCTGAAGACGGGAACACTAGTGAGGAGGTCTGGGCCGCAGGATGACAGGTGATCGTGGCCTGACTAAGGTGGATGGTAGCGGAGTTGGAAGGAAGCGTCTGGATTTAAGAGAGAGTTAAATGAGAGAGAATGGAATCAAGCATGTGCAAATGTCTGCCCTGGGGACCTCCAGGCTGCCATCTACGGAGCTGAGGAACAGTTTTGAAAGAATGGGGGAGTTGGGTTGGAGAGGAGGATTTCGTTTTGGATCAGCTTGAGTTTGAGGTCAAGTACAGTAAAATAACTCAGGGGGCCGTGACTGTTGGGCTGTAGGTAGAACTGGATCCAGCCTGGTGAGGAAGGTGTGGGAGTGGATGGAGTCTCCCGGTGAGAGAGCTGAGAGTACCAAGAGCCACGGCCCTAGGAAGGGCAAGAAAAGGAGTTGGAGTAGCTGTCCAGAGTTGAGTGGTCGGGGAGGTGGAGGTTTGCATGGCAAGGTTTGCATCTGGAAGTGAGATTACAGCCTCCTCTCAATACCCAGAGCTTGAAGAACTTTGCCTGCGTGTGTTTGTTTAAGCCTCTTGCCTCTAGGGCACCAACAGTCATCTTTACCATTCACAGAAACATGTAACGAGGTCTGTGCATAGTATCCCCGCCTCTGCCCTTCAGAAGGGGCGTCAGTAGTGGAGTGGGGGAATAATTGATCATTGGATAAAGTCATACCCCCTCTTTCTCTGCTCACCCCATCAGAAGAGCTGGCGTTTATTGAGTGTTCACTAGTTTTCATGCATTGTTCTAAGCTCCTTATGTTTATTTACTCGTTTAATTCTTGTGACAACCCAGTGAAGTATTCTTGTTACCTTTATTTTATAGATGGGGAAACCAAACCAGGAACAAAGGGAAAGGTGAATATTGTGTGAAGTCAAATAATTAGTGAGTAGCACAGCTGGGATTCAAACCAGTCATTTAGTTCCTGAGCCCTGTGCTCCTAACCATTGTAATGTAGAGTCCCGCCTTTTGGTACGGCTAATATGGGGTGTGGAAGAGTACTTAGAGGTGAATGAACCGCACAACAGTGGCAGAGTGAGAAAAAGACGAGACAGAGATGGACAGGGAGCCCAGTCTAGCTTGGGAGATAGGCGCAAACATCAGTAGAAAACAGTTGCTGAATTCCACAAGAGGTCGAAGAGTGTGTGGAACAGCTGATCGGGGCGACTGGGAAGGACTGAAGAGAACGTGGCATTTCAGGGGTTTTGAAGGAGAAATGCAAACCCTGAAGGCATTAGGGTGTGGGTGTAGGTGGGGAGGACCTGTAGCCGATGGGAACAGCGTGTTGGGAGGTGTGCAAGGAAGGCTGAGGGGTGCAGAGCTGGCTGTGAGAGGAGTTGGCCAGTCTGTGAAGAGCTGCCTCATGTGCTGAGCAGTCAGTGTTCCAGTCTGGAGGCCCACGGGGCCCTGTGGGGTGGTTTAGACCATCCTTCTCATGCCAGAGTAGGGTTTGGAATCAGAAAGGAAGAGACTGGAGGGAGGGGGACGGGGGTGAAAGCTCTGAGCCTCCAGGCAAACCCTCTGGTGGAGGTGATGGAGGGAAAGGGTCAGACCAGAGGGATTTTTATGGAGCTAGAATTTACTTGACTGTTGCATGCCACAAGTGGATGAGAGAGCAGGGACTACCACGCCCAGTCTTCTGACCTGGGAGGTGGTGATGCCATTAATCAAATGCAGGCGCGGAAGGGGGAAGGCGAGGGCCGGGTTTAAGCTTAGCTGGTGGGGAGCAGAGGAGGGAGGAGAGAGGATCACGAGTTCAGGTTTGGTCTTGCTGCGTTTGAATACCCAGAGGAACCTTCAGGTCAGGGGCAGATCCAGCTTTTGCAGGGCCTGAAGCTCCTGCAGTTGAGAGCCCTCTTTAAGAGAACTAATAGAAAATTAGAAGACCAGGTTAGGTACAGGACTTTGGGAGGGGCCCCTGCCAGGGAGGGTCCTGAAGTGTGAGCTTCGGTAATTTCTTGGTGAACCTGCTCCTGTGTTGTGGCAGATGCCCAGGCTCCTGGAGGTCCTTTTCCCTCTCTGGTGACCCCTGCTGTGACTTCCTTCATGTCAGAAAACCCCCAGGTTCCTCTCTGAGCCAGCTGGTCATCATCTTGTTTAGACTGTTAGAGCTAATTAAAGTTAACCCAAGGGATATCTTAATGTGATGTCTAGGAAGCCCTGTGCTGTGCCTTCTGACTTTTCTGCGGAAAAGGTACCCGGCTTCCCCCCCACCCTTCGTCTCCCTAACACACAAGTGAAACGGAAAGAAAAAGCCACAAAGGAAGGGATTTGGTTGATTACTGCTATCTATGACCAAAAGAGCACAACAGCATGAAAGTATGTTCTGTTTAGATGATCAGCAGGAATTGGCGGCCATGTGTACATTGAACTATAGCACTTCCAGCTTTTTCTGTTAAGAAAGAGTTTGGGGGACTTATTTTACCTAAAGCCTCTTAGAGTAAAATCTTTTAAACCAAATTTGTGTGGTTTCCTAACGGAGATTAAAAATGGTTTCATAATAGCCAGTAAATGTAAGGCAGCACATTTAGGTCATTATCCCAGTAATATGTACAAAAAGAGTTCTGTAGCAGTAAGAAGGGAGTGGCGAGGAGAAGGCTAGAATCATTGTTTAGTCTGTGTCTTTGATACTTCGCTGAAAAGCCTTTTCTTGCAGGGAGATAATTACTGACACTACCAAGGACAAGGTTATATTTGGGTCAAATGTCCTCTCTCCTTCGGCTGTGCCTTGGCCTTTGGAACCCCCCCTACAGTGCCTGGTCCTCTGGGCAGCCACCCGCCCCCGGGTGCTCCTGGAATCTACCCGCTCTCCCCCTTTCACTGTCCCTCTGCATGTGAATGATCTCAGCTAGATGTTAGGCTCTTATCTGATTAAAACATTCACACCATGGTATAAATAGCTTACAGAATTATATCTGTCAAAGGTATTTGCAATTTACGGGGGGAGTTTGCTAATCAAGGGTAGCATTGCAGACCATGGAAGATTTTAGAGTAGTTTGTCATTCATTTCCAAACTGCAGAACGAGTGGAGTTTGTATACTAGTTTCTCTGTGTGGGTTTTTGTTTAGGTTATAAAAGGAGAATGTTTTTACCTCATTTTTCTCCCCGTCCCCCCAATGGCTTTCTGTGTATGGTTATCTAGCACAAACTTTAAATGTTTAATTGGGGAGGGTATGAGATTTTTAGTGGTAGCTTTCTCTGCTGTGTCTTCCCAACTGCAAGCTACCAAGCTCCAAGAAAAATGAGCTTGGGAATCTAGCACCTTGCTTTGGAAAGGTTGGCCCCTGCTCTTGTAAATTGAAAATATCTGCAAATTACATCACTGGGCCTGAAAGCCTGGGGCCTTGTAAAGAAAGGGTACTGAGATGTTCCTTTCTCCGTCAAATCCATGACCTGCTGGTTTTCCTGAGTCAGGGCTGAGAACTGAATGCTGCATCTTAAAAAGGACCTAACAGGGCAGGAGAAAATCCAGAGAAGGGCTATTAAAAGGACTGGAGTGTAGTTATAACTTAAAGTTGATGGGTGGGAACCCCTTCTATGTACGTTCTTTCCCAGAGCCTTAAGTTACACCAGAGCCTCCTGTGTTTATAAACCTGATTTGGGGGATGAGTAGGGTGGGCTATTGAAAGCAGGCAGAGCCCTGAATGTTTTAGCCACTCCTGAAAAGTGGACATCATTATCTTATTTCTAATTTCCCTTTTCCACTAACTGGAGTGGGATTTCACCAGTCTTTCTTTGCCAAATTAATAAATGAGGGCGCATCGATAGTTTCTGGGAACTTGGATACAAGAGAATTGATGCTGAAATTTCTGTTTTCACTTTTCACCCTTAGAATTGAGCCACCTTTTAGAATGGGCTGTTGTGTTACAGAGGGATGCAGGCGGCTGTCCAAATCATACTCTCTTGTGACCAGTGTTGTAAAACAAGTGGAAACTCTGATAGTTTCTGCAGATGCGTGTTTATCTGTAAAATTCTGGGCACTGTCCAAAGAGAAAGCAGGCAGTAATGGTCTCAGTTTTAAAAACAACCTCTAGCAGTACCATAACTTTAAAACCTTTTTCATTTTTATAATTTCTAATCACTCTCTGTTAAAAAAGAAACATTTTTAAAAAAGATCATTGAAGATAAGTTTTAGGATTGCTTACGTTGTCTGTCCTGCAGCCGAGACATGTAGGGCTTGGCTGGAAGGAGCAGGCAATTAGAGAATTCAGGAGAAGGCCAGATGATCTTGAAACAAGCAAGAGAGTTCATCGTTTAAGAATTCCTTTGATTGGGAAATGAATTTTAAAAAAAAAACCTAAAAACTATTTTTGCTTTTCTTATTAAAAAAGAGTTGTTTTGTTATCCTTTCCTTGGCCATCTTCTTCTGTGTGTGTGTGTGTGTGTGTGTTTATAAACTGCTCCTGTGAACCTTGTTCAAGGCCACACACCCACCCTCCGAGCCTATGAACAAGATTAATGAGTTGGAAAGACTGTTGAAGGAACTCAGGGAATTGCCACACTAGGTTTTAAGAGAATACTCAGACCATTTATTTCCAAATATACAATGTATGAGCTTCTAGTGCCAAACTCTTGAGTTTGGGTTTATCACAAAAGTAAAAGGGGGAGTTGATGCATAACTTTGACTTCCTGTCCACCCTGTTGTCTGTGGTTAGATTATTTATATAACAAAACTGTGATTCTAAGGCCCCCGCCCCCAAGCTTTTCTGTTGCTCTCCCCTCCCCACCCCCAGTGACATTGTGGCTGTCTTTCTCCACTGCCCACTCACGGTCTGTTTGGGATTGCAAACTAATTTAGAAATAGCCCTAAAGACGAATCTTGCTGCTCAGATCTATACGCAAGTATAGATGGCCTTGGATTGTCCACCACGATGGACAGTCTGCTCCGTTGCCTCTCTCCGTTACTATTTTGGAAATAATGGAGCGTAATCTGAATGATCCAAAAGAGTTTGTGTGCCTAAGGTTCAAACAGTTGGAATATTAGCAGCCATGTAACCTCCCTTGAAAGGTGGTGTTCTTACCGTCCTGGTAGGAGGCACACTGGGAAGATCTCAGCAGGCTGGGGAGTTGGCCAGGTTGCTCTAGAAGGAGGAGGTGCTGACCAAGGCTGTGGTCCCCGAACCTCAAGCCTTTACAGATTTTATGAATCTTACCAAGTCTCTTGGGTCGGAAACTCGTAAAATATTTTGGCAGCTTGGCTTTGGACTCTCTCTGCCTGTGTGATTCAGATGGAAACCAAGGCCAGGAGTGCTGTAAGTGCACTTGAGGTTAAAAAGGGCTCATCACATTGGTGACAGGCTTTTTCTGTTTTTCTGTCTTCCTGGACAAAAGATCAGCCCCTAGTTAATACCAGAGGGTGAGCACAATTGGAACCTTGAAAGTGGGGTGGTTCCTACCTTCTGGGGCTTCCGTCTCATTCAGTGAGATGAGACGTGTACATGGAGATGCGTGGGTGCCCTCCTTACACCCCATGTGACTTTTCTCTGTGATGCATTCCCTCACCCCTGCCCTAAGGCTCCATCGTCCATCCAGGTCCTGTGTTAGCTGTTCTCAGCTGTGACTCACTGACAGAGGATCAGCCACGTGTTCAGGAGACATGGAGGAGGATGTCAGGTTGGGCGCTGTGGTATAACTTTCACCACCATCCCAGGATGTTTCTGGGGTTTGCAGCACGTCTTGGAAAAGCACATTGGCCTCTGCCTCACAGTCTGAGAAGCTCCTCAGGGCTTTAGCACAGAGGACTGCGGGGATTTAGCAGGCATTTGTCGGCAGAGGTGGGCCGAGCAGTACCACACCTGGGCAGAACCAACCCCTCCCTAACTATGAGGTTGCAGAGTGGGGTGCTTCTCAGCTGTCATTGCATGATCCCACATAGAAGTGTCTTCTGTTCTATCACAAAGATGCAGAAAATCAGGGAGGCATCTGGAGTATTCTTGACCACCCAGGACTTAACGTCTCACCCTGATGAGCAGTGAATCAGCAATGGACAGAGACAGGGAGAGTGAATTCCCCGGGAAGAAACTGGAGGCTGAGCATGGCAAACTCTGGAAGAGAGTCTGAGGACAGAGGCATGCACCCTGGGGATGGAGTGTGGGCAGGAAGTGGTGAGAGAATGCTGAAGGATATCATACAAAGGCTGTCAGGTGGTTTTGAAGACAAAGCTTATTTCACGTTGTTGCCGACCTGCTTTTATTTCAGGTGTGGCAAATAGGAATCTAGTAGTCAAGCAGGAGATGTTATCAAAGCCCTTGAGAGGTCTTCTTACAGAGTGTTTTAGGCAAAGCAACTCTAAGGGCTTAGCATGACTGAGGTTAAACAAAAGGCTTTATTTAGAAGTTGGAGCCAAATTGGTGAGTTCTTTTTAACCCCAGGTTTCCTTTTCGTTCCTGTTGGGGGGTTGGGGGTAGGGGTGGGGAACCATACCTTTTCAGGAGGAGGAAAGTGAGAAATCATCTTTGGAGGGATCACATTTCACTGTCTGTTTCCTGAAGTTACCGAGATACTCGGCGGCCCCTGCCAAGCAGGTGTGCTCCAGAGTGAGCACCCCAGGCAGGGCTCTTTACCTGCTCAGAGGCCATGGAGAGGGGAGCCTGCATCTTGTCTTGTTTTCCTCTGTTACACCAGCTGAGAGATAAGTACAGATTGGGCTCAGCACAGATGGAATTTCTTTGGGTTTCAGAACGCTCAGACTTTTTTGTGGAATGCTTGTGCTGTTTGCTTTGCCATTGGCAGAGCAACTTAATTCCCCATTAATAGTATAATAAACCACAGAGATTTACATAGGGGATTTGGCAGTGTGGTCACGGGCAGTCTTCTGTAACACAACCCACGACCAGTGTGGACAGACCTTGGCCAGCTTGCTTAGTTTCCCTGAGCTACCTTTCCTCTTGTGTAATGGAAGGTTTGGGTTAGATTATCTCTTCCAGATCAGAAAATCTTTTATTTTAAAATTGACTCTTGGAGTATATATAGATCATCAAGGAACTATAACATGCAGTCCAGTTGGAGTATGGGATATAAATATATGAACAATTAAATAATTGTGTAATATTAGTCTTGATTGTAGCTCAGGATGACTGTAGAAGGTGTAAGTCAGCTAATGGTGAATGGCTGTTAGTACTCAGGGTCTGGAAAAAGGTGTGTGACCACTGTCATAGTTGGGTGGTTTGTACCTTTAAAGCAGTGTGGGTGAGGTGGGTTTGTGGTAATTACTAGTAGTAGCTCCTCAGGGCCAACATCTCGGGTGATGTCATCCACTTTCATTGTTTCAGCCACCACCTGCCTATACGTGGTCTCCTGCCATATCTGCATCTGAAGCTCTGTTCTCATCTCCATGCATGTGTGACCACATATTGTTTTCTGCTTAAAACCCCTTGATGGCTTCCTGTGTACCTCAGGCTAAAACACGCAATTTTTAATACACCCATCAGCGTGATCTGACTCTGCTTACCCCACCAGGCTCAGCGTGTGCTGTTCCCCTGTGGACCACCGCATTGAAACTGAGTGCCTCAAACGGGCAAGCTGTTTTGTGCCCCGGAACCTTTGCACGTGCTATGCTACCCCGTCCCCTCCCTCCACCCCCCCACCCCCCGCCCCAATTCACTCTAACTCTGCCATTCTTTATTCACTTCACTCTTCCATCTGGCCACAAAGTATCTTCCTCAGAGAGGCTTATTTGACCCCAACTGGTTAAACATCTTCTGCATGTCTTTCAGTGCACTTATTACAACTATATGTAAACCAGCAGCTGTGTTGCTGGTTGTTTACTGCATGATTCCATGGGGACTCTGCACGTTTGTAGAAACCTTGGGGAGTCAACATGTCTCCCTGTGCTCCTTCCTCCCAGCCCACGTACCGGCGTGCTTGATGAGCCACTGTGATGTTATCACTTCAAACAGTGCCCCAGCACTAGCTTTACATGAGGAAATGCTCTTCATAGAATGTCCACAAGTAAAGGCCTTCCTGGGAAAGGGTGTCTCTGTCATGGTGGGACTTGGGGTCCTTGGTGGCCCCATGACCTGCACAGAGACCTAAATGGTTGAGGACCGCCACCCAGCAGAGAGACTTCTAACAGCATGCTTCAGATCCTAGGCATTTTTTTCTATATGTACATTTCTTTAGAACACCTTGGTCATTTATACAATTTCCTGTTTGTGAAACAGTAGTAACTATACCTCACTAACTTCTTAAAGTCTTTCACTTGTTTACAATTTAAAGTGAACAGAAACTTAAAATGTAATGTTTAATATCATTGGGCTTCTAGAATGTACTATTCTACAATATAATAATTAAATATTTTTAACACAGAAAATTAGTTACCATATGTTATGCCTGGACTTTTGATAAGCCTGTTTCTGATTTTTTTCCAGAAGTCATACAAAAGAATGGACGGAAAGGGGAAGAGAAACTACCACTTTATATACCACTTAATGTTAGGAGCACAATTGGGAGGAAGGAACAAAGATAATGAATTACTTGACCTTGATTAGAACATAATTATAAATATTTGTATATTACATATAAAATATTATATGCACTCAAATATGTGATTATAAATAACATGATTCTATAGGCTATAATTATAGGATGAATACACCAAACTCTTTGCACCTGCATTCTCTTGTTGTAGAAGAAGATCTGTACATGTGAGAAGTCAGTCAGTCCTCTGATAGGGATGGTACAGGGCTTCTCAGCCTTTGCACTGTTAGTGTTTTGGGCTGGATAATTCTTTGTAGGGTGCTGACTTGTACGTTGTAGGATATTGAGCAGAATCCTTGACCTCTACCCACTAGATGCCTCTTCCACAAGACATCACAACCAAAAATGTCTCCAGGTATTGCCAGTTGTCCCCTGAAGGAGAGCAAAATCACCCCCAATTGAGAAGCACTAGAGTGGAATATCTGATGCTTCAGGTTAAGTCTGTAGTCTGGAGGGTGAGTGTTCAAAACAAGCCTAAGTGCTCAAAATAAGTCAGGCAGAACAGGGTGTCTGTCTCCTTCTCCTTATTTATTTATTTTTTAAGGAGTTCTGTGCCAGAAAGGGGACAAAGACCAAGTATATATTTCTTATTATAAATTACAGTATCACACTCCACCCCCTGGTCTTCAAACAAGGAAACCTTATAGCAAAACAATAAAGGTCAAAAGATACTGGCACATTACCAGAATCTCATTCAGTCATTAATAACTGTCCAGTCCATCATCATGTGGTATGAAGAAGTCTCCCAGGGCGAGGCCACTCAGGGTTGCAGGCTTCTGTATTTTTGTCAGATTCCAAAAGCAGGAGTGATATCAGCAATATTTGGCTTCACCCTTTCTGGTGTCTGATCTCAGGCCCAGCCAGATGGAAGAGACGCATACAGGGCGAGGTATAGGGGAAGAGCACGGGTTCCATGCTCTCTGCAATCATGCCCCTCTCCCCGAATCTCCAGTTTACCAACCCAGAAGCTCCCTTAATTGTACGTCAAGAACCAACTCAAACTCGCCTTTGCAAGGAGCTAGGCGATCTCCCGTCAACTCCTGTGAGCATTTGATTGCCTCCCTCCTAGGTTCCCAAATGCTGGTCCTCAGACCATAGCAAAGCTTTTTCTGATATGTATGCAGGTGAGAAAAATGAAGAAATGTAGTGAGCTCTTAAAGATTTAAAAGCTTTTAAGAAAAAAAAAATCCGATTGCCATTCCTAGTGGCAAGTATGCTTGTGTGTGTAAGTTTTAATAGCCTTTCTATATGAAACAATGGTAGTGATTAATGTTACTTGGGTTTTTTTTGTTTGGGTTTTGTATTTTAGTATTATTGCTTAGCAGAATAAATGTTGGAAATCTATGACAGTACCCAATAAAAGGAATTGATAATATATGTGAAATTTCTTTGACAAAGTTGTGTGTGAATGAAGGATATTGAAAAGCTATCTTATTGCGGCTTGACTGTATTAAGATTATATTGCTGAAAGTGACATCATAATTTTTTCTCTTTAGTATAAAACCAGTTTGCTCCTTAAATTTTTGACATAAGCAAATTCCATGTATTATTAATCTAAGTCTAACTACAGTGAGAGAAAGCATTTAATAAACTTTTTTAATAAACTATTTTAAATCCCACCCCCCCCCAAATGATCACAAAAGGACCATCTCTGTTTGAGCAAAGAATATGTTTAGCTCAAACAGAATTCTTTCTCCTTGTACTGTTAGAAAGAAAAACACTTACTAAAATATTTTCCCCAGGATTCATTTGGATACAGTGCAAATAGCATGCCTGTTTCAGCATCCTGCACTTAGAAATCTATTTTCACCATTTAATTTTTTAAAATTATGTTGCCTATGTGAATAAACACTTGTGGTAGGGTTGGAAATTTGTAGTCATAAACTAGATTATGATTTTGTATAATATTGCTAACAGTGATTTTAGAGGTTATCTGTCACTGCCGTATTTTACAGCTATTCAGATGGCACTGACATGTGGCTTTTTATCCAGTTGAGTGAGTTGGGAACTGTTGTTATTGTTGTTGTGTGTGTGTGTGTGTGTGTGTGTCCTGAATAGTGGGAAGAAGGGCACTCAGAACTGTACCACTGGGGGACTTCTCTGGTGGCTCAGTGATTAAGAATCTGCCTGCCAATGCAGGGGACATGGGTTCAATCCCCGGCCCAGGAAGATCCCACATGCTGTGGAGCAACTAAGCCCGTGTGGCACAACTACTGAGCCCATGCACTGCAACTGTTGAAACCCGCGTGCCTAGAGCCTGTGCTCCACAACAAGAGAAGCCATCGCAATGAGAAGCCTGCACACTGCAACGAAGGGTAGTTCCCACTCATCGTAACTAGAGAAAAGCCCGTGTACAGCAACCAAGACACCCAATGCAGCCAATAAATAAATAAATTAAAAAAAAAAAACAAAAACTGTACCACTGGAAGGGATTCCTAGGGAAGTCGTGTTCCTCATAGTCCCTGCCTTCCTTAACCCAGCACAAGCCCATCTGTCTTCTATTGTGGTGGTTTTCATTTCTGGTTGCTTCTCTCCAAGACAGTTAGCCATTTGTATATCACCAGGTTGAGTAACACTTGATTAAAATATTAGACACTCTTTGCATGTGAATTATATATTTTTTCCTAGGAATAATTCCACGTCTAATCTCCCAAAGGTTTCTGTAAAGTACATTGAAGGCAAGTGTTACTGTACTTATAGCACAAACACAGAAATTACATGGCAGTTAAATTGTTTCTCAGGACACATAACAAGATTATAGTAAAGGGGTGGTTGATCCAAGAATTATGATTTTGGAGTCTCACACTTGTCCGTAATGGATAAATCACCATACTCTACCCGTGTCGTTTCCCTAGGAATTTTGCAGGTAATTGAAATATTAGCAAATATTCATACTTACTTTAGTGTAATTATTTTTATTTAGTAATACATACGCTGTGGAAAGGAAAGCTCAGCTTTGAATTTCTCATTGAGGAGGCAGAATTCAAACTCTTGACTGCTGAGTGCCAGTCTCCATTTTTCTGGCTTTTCCTCCCTGTTACCCCTTTCCCAGGCCCCGTGATGCTTCTTCACAGAAGGTCTTGCTGCTCCCCAAACATGCTGTGCTCTTCCAACCCTCTGAACCTTTTTGTGTACCTTTTCCCTTGAATGCCTTTTGTTCTGTTCACTGCTTGACAAAATCTTGCTCGTTTCTTTTTTTTTTTCCTCATTTTCCACCATTTACTCTTTTTTTAAAAAAAATAAATTATTTATTTATTGGCTGCATTGGGTCTTCGTTGCTGCACATGGGCTTTCTCTAGTTGCTGTGAGCGGGGGCTACTCTTCATTGTGGTGCACAGGCTCCTCATTATAGTGGCTTCTCTTGTTGTGGAGCATGGGCCCTAGGCACGTGGGCTTCAGTAGCAGCACATGGGCTCAATAGTTGTGGCTCACGTGCTCTAGAGCACAGACTCAATAGTTGTGGCGCATGGGCTTAGTTGCTCTGTGGCATGTGGAATCTTCCCAGAGCAGGGCTCGAACCCGTGTCCCCTGCATTGGCAGGCAGATTCTTAACCACTGTGCCACCTAGGAAGTCCACAGTTTACTCTTGTTATCAAAAATAGTTCAACTCTTCTTGCAAAACAAAAACAAAATAGTACATACTGGACACATACATCACATTTTTCTTCCTATGGCTTTAGCCCACCCCCACCCCCACCCCACCAAAAGAGACCAAAAAAAAAAAAAAAAAAGGGAAAGAAAGAAAAAAACCCAACAGCAACAACAAAAACAACTCTTCCTGACCACATTCACAGAAAATGACACCAGGATACACTACAAAACAGAAGGAGGTGTCATCCACTCTGTGTCCAAAGGTTTCTCCTCCATGTCTTGTACTAGGTGGGTAACCATCATTGAACATGCTGTATGCCAAATCAGAACGTAACTTCAACATATATCAGATCTCAGGAGAGATGGTGAACGTAGTAGAAACTGAAAGTTTTCCAGCAGTATTTTTTTTTAAATAAACACTGTCAAAGCAGCAACTCTTCTTTTAAATCATAAGGTCATTTCTTTACAGCATAGTCAGTCCTTGTTTTATTTGGGCTGTGCTCTTTCAAGCAACTGACTAGATTTCCCTTCAACTGGAATGTTTGTGACTCACTGATCTCCCCATACAGGGAAGAAGTGCATTTAAGCTGAAACATAGTTTGTGCTTTACATGCAAGAGAGTATTCTAAAGAAAATCCTCCTAGCTTCAAACCTACCTAAAAGCACAGCCTTCATAAAAAGGCATTTTTATTAAAGTTGGTTTTCGAGGTGTGCTGCCTAGGCTAGCAGCATCCGCACGCCTGGGAGCGTGTTAGAGCTGCAGGTTCTCACAGGCCCTGAAGGCCTCCTGCACTGGAGGACTGGGGGAAAGGAGACTGACAGCAGCTCAGAGGAGGGTCTTGGGGGAGACGCTGTGTCCTTAGAGGACCAGCACTCTCACACGGACCTCCCTCCCTGGCTGGGTCGTCCTAGAGAGGATTGGAAGAGGGCCCAGCAGGCTGTGTTTTAACAAGTTGTCTGAGTAATTCTGGCACGATGGAGTTTGAGAACCACCATGTGTAGGCACGTTTCACATGGCGTCTCATCCCTGAAGCTTATCCTGAGAATTCCTGAGCAGATAGTCATCTCTCATGTTGAGGTACTTTTTCTTAGTGCGTTATTTAGTCCGGGTAGGTTAACTGCTGTAACCAGACGACGGTAGCTTACCTCCAGGTTTATTTCTCACTTGTGACATGATCCCATTGGGTATACCTCAAGTGGTCTTCTATGTGATAATTCAGGAATCTAGTGTCCTTACATCTGTGGCTTCTCCCTTGCCTAGGACCTCCTCAGAGCTGCCTGTGGAGTCTCTGCTTTCAGTGAGCCCCTTAAGGAGAGAGAGAGAGAGAGCTGGGACAATTGTGCAGCTTGTTTTATAACTGCATCTACACTTTGCTACCTCATTTTTCTTATATTCCTTGGCCAGAATGCAGTCACATAGTTTCAGCTTAACTGCCAAGCAGATTGGAAAAGGTGGTCTTTCTTTCTACTCTGGAAGAAGAGACAGGATTGGGGAGCATCTAGCCCAGCTCTGTCCAGTAGCAATAATTGCCAGCCATGTCTGTCACTTTACATTTTCTTGTAGCTGCATCAAAAAATAAAAGGAAACAGATGAAATTATTTCAATAATATATTTAATTTAATCCAGTATATTCAAAGTGTTACTCAGCATGTAAGCAATAAAAAATTATGAATAAGGTATTTTACATTTTTTTTTTTTCATCAAAAGCCTTTGAAATCCAGTGGGTAGTTACACTTAGAACTTATTTAAGTTTGACCAGCCAGATGTCAAATGTTCAATAGTCCCGTGTGACTGGTGGCTACTGCAGTGGACAGCACAGGTCTGGCCAGTCCCTGCCACACTTGTTATGTAAGTTACTTATTTGCATCCCTCCATCTTTACTCCCCCACTGGACTGTTTGTTCCTTACGTCTTGGTCCTTGCACAGTGCCCTGTGGTTAAGAAATGCTTGTGAGTGGTTGAGCGGGCAGGAGAGTTAATATGTGAATCAACTAAATCATGAATGGATTTAGTAAGCATGGGAGAGCATTCCTCTTGGCTCTTTTAAATACTCTGATGGAAGTTGCTAAGAAGTTCTCTGTTGTGATAAGTGCTGGTTTGCGCACAGTATGACAAAATTAGTGTCACAGTAGAAGAATAAAGTAAGCCCAATTAGCTGTGGTGCTGATTTGCAGTACTGGAGTGCAGAAAGCTTGAGCTGAAAGAACTTGACCATCAGATGGCTTGGTGTCCTCATTGATGATCCTGTGTCCCTGAGACAAGTGGAGACTTGGAGGTGGCACATCAGCTCCGGGGAGCTGGATCTGCTGACACTTTTGGTTGATTTGACTCTATTGCAATAAATCTAAAGTTCTGTGTTTCCCCCCAAATTAATGAACACATATTGTAGTATATGCTGCTGTTATTTCACAGTGAGATTCTAGGGAAGGTGTTAACATGGTCTCAGTTTAAAAATGCTGCTAAACAAAATTTGCTCAAGAATTTTTGGGCTTCCCCGGGTAGCACAGTGGTTAAGAATCCTCCTGCTAATGCAGGGGACATGGGTTTGACCCCTGGTCCGAGAAGATCCCACATGCCATGGAGCAGCCAAGCCCGTGCACCACAGCTACTGAACCTGTGCTCTAGAGCCCGTGAACCACAACTAGTGAGCCCATGCACCATAACTACTGAAGCCCGTGTGCCTAGTGCCTGTGCTCCACAACAAGAAAAGCCACCACAATGAGAAGCCTGCACACCACAACGAGAAGTAGCCCCTGCTCGCTGCAACTAGAGAAAGCCTGTGTGCAGCAACAAAGACCCAACACAGCCAATAAATTAGAGATTTTTTTAAAAAAAGGTTTTTTGTTTTACTGCCTGTTTTTTTTTTTTTAAGTCTTAAATCAGGAACTAGGAAAGCTCATGTAAGTTTTATCAGTTTTATCAGTCCAATGTACACATCTGAGATTCTGCTTAAAAGGAAAATAGTAGTACATTAGACTGTAATATTGCATTAGGGGTATTTTTTTTCATTACTGGCCTAATTGCAGTGTGAGGATACATATGGAGGATGTCACTTTGGCATCTTATTCCTCTTATGGCAGGAAGAAAGGAAATCCTTAGAAATGCATGTGGCCTTTCTCTAAACAGATTGCTTCATTGCTTTTAGTTAGCCACCATAATGGTCACAAATTTGAACTTGAATGAGAGCTTGTAATTCATCTGGCAAACAAGGTGTTTGTGAAGAGATTCTAGGCAACAAAACCTAGGGTTGATTTTGTTCTCTGTTCTCTTCAGGAAAGTACACTGCTAAGCGCCTGTTTCAGTATGTGATCACACCATTAAAATAATTTGAGGGATGTGCAAAGCTTGTACTGCTCTGTAGACCCTTTCTTGTTGGCTTGGAATTGAAAGGTATTTTATTTTGGCAGGGGTGGGGGAAGAAGGAGCAAGGAAGGTGGGTGAAGGGTGATTCTGGTTGACGAGCCCACCCACAAAGTGCAGCTAAATAGAAATGATCAATCACTAATGAGTCGAAACCTGCCTTAGGCTAAGGCGTGTGTCTGTCCCCTGGAGGATACTAAACGTTTTGGCCTCATCCCTATCCTCTACTTTCAATCAGACACAGTCGTCTGTGTCATACCTGTAAGAGAGGTATCTGGGAACCCATCCATGTTTGCTTGTATTGGATTTGGGCTTAAACATTGTGGGTGTTCCTCCTATATATTTTACATTATTAAATTAAGATCAGTGATTCTCAGACTTAGGTGAAAGCCTGCAGCATAGGTATCACCTGGGAAGCTGTGAAAGATATAAATCTCTGGGTCTCAGCTCAAGATTCCAATTCAGAAGTTCTGGGTGGGGTCCTGGGTCTGTATAATACAGAGGCGAGCAGGCATTTGACAGGTTAATAAGATCAGGAGGTGGTGGGGGAACATTCCAGATTGATGGACGGCATTTCTGGAGGCAGGAAGGTGAGGCACGAGGAAGCGATACAGTCAGTGTTCTCTGTGCATCAGATTTGGGACGGGGGTGACGAGGAGGGCAGGGGAGGCCACAGTGGGTCTGTGTGCTGCATCCGCCCTGCAGGCTGTGGGCCGAAGGTTGCACAGTTTAGCACGTGGAGAGACTGTCCTGCCCTGGGAGCTGGATCTCCAGGTTATACTGTTTGTTCCCTCCTCCTTTCGGGGGATTAAAATGGGAGGAAAGTCATTGCCCTCACATTTCAGTCTTCCTCATACTTTGAACTTTGTGTGAACAATACAATAAAAAAGGTTTCAATAGAGTGAGGTTTTGATCCTTTGCCCAACTTGCCCCGTATTCATTTAGTTTTCTAAGGAAGAAGAATTTATGTTGAGCTTGAATTTTAAATCTTTGAAGTTGTGGATGATAATCTGCTGACTTGTAGACTAATTTTAAAAATAGATGTTGATTTTATCTTTCTGGTCAAGGCAAGTAAAAAGGACCTCTTATTAATCTGTTTAAAGTTGTTTTACCACATAGCACCTCTGTGACCTTGGACTGATTCCCTAACTTCCGTGTCTTGGTTTTCTCACCTGTAAAATAAGGGTTGGTGGAGGACTAAATACACTGCTTATCTCAGTGCCAGGCACAGAGTAAGCACATGCTGAGCCAAGCCTTACTGGAGCCTGAAGCAAAGAGAAGAAACAATCAGTGGTACAGATCTGATCTTTGTTTCAACTTTTGATTTGTTTGTCATGGTGTTGGAGGAATGGGTAGAGGTAGGCAGGACACCGAGGCTTGCAATACAGGAAGCAATGTTTATTGTACCGGTACAGGCCCAGTGGACTCACATCCAAAGACTGAACCCCGAACCAAAGGAAAGTTTCTCTTTTTATAAACTAGTTCCCATACTTTTTGGGAGCCTATAGCTATGCTTATCGAGGCAGGAGCAAGGTACAGAAGCCAGAGTGCAGACGTTAGGTTCTCCCTTATCTCCTTGACTCCCATGTCTGGGCTGCCCATGGCAGGATCTTTGTGAAAGAGACCATATGTTACTTATTCCCTGAGGCTTGCATTCTCTTTTGTTTGCCTTGTCCTTTCCTGCTTTTGTTATTAACCTGCCTCAATGGCTTTTTGGGGGTATTAACTTTGATTTCTGTCTTAAATTCTGTTCCTCAATTGAGTGCCTCACTGAACTCAGCCCAGTCCTGGCCGTGGAGGAAGTGTTAGATATGCATTAGCTACTTCTTAGACATAATTTTAAAAGTTTCCCAAATAGTAATAAATGGCTTTAGAAGTTTTAAATAATGTGTTTAGTTTAAAGTAATTCATGCTTATTAAGGAAAGTCTAAAAAGTATAGATAAGTAGAAAGTAGGGAAAATGAAAGTCTTTGTTCCATATTTCAGCACAACCGCTATTAACATGAATTTCAGTTTTCATTTCCCGTTATCTTCCATCCTAATATTTTTAGACCTTAGAAAACTCTCCAGTATCTTCTGTGGCTCCCTTAAGGACATATATGTTCAAAAGGGAGGTAAAATTATGTTTCAAATAAAACTTAAAATATTCCGCTCAACTTAATTACTAGGTTTAAGATTAATTTTGAAACATAGCTCCAAAGCATAGTAACTATTTGAACTTAGGGTAAGTTATTTAATTTATAAGAACACCAGTTTCTATAAACAAAAATATGTCCTTATACTGTTATTATTGTAAGGGTTAAATTGAACTGAATTAAACGAGTATGTATGTTGAATGCCTAGCACATAGTAGGGACTTGGGAATGTTTTCCTTGCCCATCTCTGCCAGACCCCAGGCCGCTCATTCTCTTCCCTTTCCTCTCCCCTTCTGCGTTGAAATTCCTGTGTGACAGTTACCTAAATAAATAAATAAATAAATAAATAAATATTGAATTCTAGATTTAGGTCTTTGGCAAAGCCTAAATTGAAGTGTGTGCCTGGAGAGTTCCTAAATGCTTTATGCAACTTTGGAAGCCGCATTTATTTTGTATTTATTTAACCTGCTATTTTTGAATTGACAGAGGGACTTTAAGACCCGGCTGTTCTTTGTGGAAAGGCCAATGGAATATTCATAGCCCCTGGTGTTCCACTTTTCAGAGCTTGATTAAACATCTCTCTCTCACCTCTCTTTTTAAATCATGCTTTTCCTGGAGGAGTTTTTTTCCTTGTGTGGGAGGGGAAAGCTGAAGTCCATTGTGTCGTATGTGTAATACTTTAGAAATGTGAGAGAAGTAGCCCTGGACTATTTAACAGCTTCCGTACAGGATGAGAGGTGCTGCAGCTCCGTCACCGTCACCACCACCACCACCACCAGTTTCTAAGTCGTGTGGTGTGTGTGTGTTGATTTGGCAGTGAAGAGGAGGGCAGCTCTGATGACCTGCCTCCCGTGGCATTTGCACTCCCGCCTACCTTGTTTGTATCTCCACCTCTAGTTGCCTTTATCTGTAGCTTATCTATGAAAAATTCATTTAGTGTAGCTATGTATTTTTGCAAGCACTCAGGGGGGAACGTTTGACCTATCAGGATGTATTGTCCAGGAATAACGTTTGAGCCCCCCAAAACTGTCGGCTTTGTTTTCTATTCCTTGTCAGTCTTTTAATTTCGTAAAGGAAATTAGTCACAATCAACGTGAAAGGCCCTCATTTAGGCAGCAGGATGAGAAGGGATACATCATCTTTGCTGCTGATGAGTTTATCTTATGGAAGGGATATAATCTACTGCTTTTTAGAAGAGGGGACTTCCCAGTTATTCTTAGGGAACCGGTATGATTGTAAATGATCATTGTCTTTTAAATGCAAGCCGGATTCGGCCAGATCTGCTGGAAGAGACTCCACACACCCTTTGCGAAGTTTCCTCATGGTGGGTTTGCCCCTTGCTGCCTGGGAGTGTTTTCCTTTTTGCAGAAGTAGGTGTGCAGCGTTGGCTGGACCGGTTCTTGCTCCTTCTGCCATATTAGGGAGCTGTTGGCCATGAACTGTGACACCTGGGAGTAATCAGAGCCCTGTGACCTCTTTAGGCTTGTCCCACCTCTGTCGTCTACACCTCAAGATGGTGCCCTGGCTTTGCACCTTATAAACACTGACACAACTTGCTTTAAGTAAATTAACATACACAAATATTTTAATGAAACCTATAAACCTGGAGGCTGGTTATTTGTGTTTTTCATTATGTTGTTTTGAGAGGTAGATATGGGGAGAAGTGAAAGAATGGACATTTGTCTTCCATTTATAACCAAATAAGGCGTTTGAAAGAAACTGTTTAGTGCTTTAAAAAAAGGTTTTGATTATTTTTTTTCACCAAGCACACATTCTCTGGCCCTTTACCTCAACATTTGTCACGTGGTGAGGAAAGTTAGAAAATTCTGCTTCGTGTGAATTGAGTTTGTGATGTATCAGACCAAAGTGAGGCCGTTTCATCCTTTGTTCTATAAGCAGACATTTATGGATTCCCTACTGCGTGCACAGTACCTAGCCATCCCCCCTCCCAGGGCTCAGAGCTGACGAGGGGAGATAACACTCCACGGTAGCTCTAGTCAAGGTGGAGGCTGCGGCAGGCCCGGCTTTGGTAGCTCAGGCCAGGAGTTTCATTTCCTGAGAAAAATCCCAGGCACATTATGTTTTCCTTGGCTTTGTAAATTTCCATCTCTGAAACAAATCATTGACGCTGCTGGCTGAGTTATCATTATTGTGACTAAAATAAATAGTTTACAGAAGAACCATTGGTGTCCAAAGTGTAAGAGCTCTATATCCAGACTGAGGGGATCCTGACCTTTCATTAAATTCATCCAGTAAATGTGTTTTGAGCACCTACCCTGTTTTAGGACCTGGGAATAGAGCAGTAAACAAAATAGACAAAAAAATCTCTGTCTTCACAGAACTTCTTTTTTTAAATTGGAGTTAGACAGACACTAAACAAATAAGGAAAACAGAATATAGAATGCCAGATGGTGACAGAGGCTGTGCAAGAATGGAGGCAGGGAAAGGGGATGTCGCTGGTGGGGTGAGGCTGTCTTTACTGAGAAGCTTCTAGATCATTCTCGGCTGCAGGCAGTGTTCCTCCATGTGGTGAGATATGTCCATTATCCACCAGGGTCTTGGGAGTGAACAGTATTCAGCTAGGATAATAGTGGTGGACTTTTCTGGTCCCTGTTTTCCAGATGAGGTAACGGGGCCCCCAGAGTGCTGAAGTTGTTGTCCTGGAGTCACACAACCAGTACCAGAGAGCGGCCAGTAAAAATGGGAGGACTCTGCCCATCTTCCTTTCCTCATCTGAAAACAGAGCCTTCTTCAGGGCCTGTCCCCCGCTGTCTCAGCACTGTAGGCTCACCCCCAGCTGTGGAGGGAGGGCAGCAGGCTTCCCCCTCCTGCTTCTTCACCGATAGCACGTCCTGTAGTTCTGGTCCTCTGCCAGCCTCTCAGCTCAGCCCCAGCTCTGTTGGAAATGAGCATCTGACACATGTAGAAATCGATCCACCTTTTAGTCTTTGTGTTTTTCTTCTGTGTGTAGTAGGGCGATATGATTTTGAAATGTTTATCATTCCATTTGGATGGTTTATTTTTCCCCAAATGTCATCAATAGGGGAAGTTTTAACAGTTACTATTATAGACATGTAGAGCTGGGAAGATCTTTTGGTGAAGGTTCTTAGTTGTTTTACAGGTGAAGTGTGTGGGACCAGAGAGGTGAAGTGACTTTTCTCATGTCACACAGCTGTTGAGCAGTATAGTGGGGGCCAAAACCTCAATGTGAGCTTTCTCTATGCTGTTATCTTGTAATACAGCATATTTGTCTATTTCTAACTATAGAAGTGATAAATGCTTTTGAAAAAAATTTGGAAAACAAAAGAGTTTAGAGAAAAACAAAATCACTAATAGTTATACATACCAGAAGTAATCCGCAGTCACATTTTGTTGGTTTTGTTTTGTCTCGAATGTGTGTATAATTGTGGGCATTTCCTCAATGTCGTTAAAAGTTCTCAAAAAACATAACTTTTATTGGTTCTCTTGTTTGCCCTGTTTGGAGCGTTACGGTGTCGGCCTTTGGTTGTCCACTGAGCATGAGGCTTTAGCTGATGACCCATTCGTGGACTTGGCCGTCCGTCAGCAAATGAGTAAGGCTGCAGGTGTGGGCACTGCTGATTGCCATCTCATGGTCTGTTTATTTAACCATTTAAACTATTTAAATTGCTTTATCTCTGCTTCAGTTGAATTTGAACCTGCTAAAGTGCAGAGCTTTGTATCTTAAAACTGGTTGACTCTCTGGCTCATCTCTCTGGACCCCAGTTTCCTTATTCTGTGAGTAGAGGATCTTCCCTTGGTCCCTTCTCTAAGAACTAGGTAGACTCTAGGGGCTTCTCCTCAGAAGTCACAGGAACACAACATTTTGAATGTAATTTTGGAGGGTTCATGGACTACTTTCCCCCCAAGTTCAGCCTTGGATTCCAGGCTAGGAAACACTAGCCTAGATGATAATGTGTATCTCGTTTCTGTGATTATTTGATTAAATCTCTAATGACAAAAGTCAACTGCGGTGAGCATCAGACTTTCTATCAGAATGTCCTTTTTTGATATTAACTCTTCTAAGAGGCTCCAAGAGTCTGGTATAGAAACCCTCCCTCCTCTGCCCTCCCACCTCTACCTGTCCCCACATCTATCCTGCCTTTTTGTCACCATATGCCTCCTCTACTGTAACTGATTGTTTAGTGCTGTACTCCCTGCACCTGCTGCCTCCAATCTCGTCCTGTTCTCTGTTCTGCTGCTTCTGTGTACCATAGTTTTGTTTTCTCGGAGGGACAGATCTTATTCCCAATACCTTTTCTTTTCTTTGGCTAGCAAGCTAACCAGTAATGATACACTGTGGAAAATCTTTAGTCATTTGCTCCTTTTTGCAGTTTTTCTTAATACTTTTTTCTTACTGTTTCACATTTTTCCAGAAAAGAGAAAAGGAATGATTGCTTTGGGAGCACATATCTAATATGCATTCAAGTCTCTACTCCAAAGTACGTGTGCACGTATATATGTACACACACACACACACTTTATTCACAGATACTTTACATATACTTTAAAGGCATATATATATATTGCCTTTATATATATATATGCCTTTAAAGTTAATAGTTGTATTTTAAATATCCTCCTGATGTGCCAATAGCCTCTAATAGGAGAGTAAAAAAATTCCGTTAATTGATATTTTTTCATTGCATTCTTTTTTTTAATATATTTATTTATTTACTTATTTATTTATTTTATTGGCTGTGTTGGGTCTTTGTTGCTGCACGTGGGCTTTCTCTAGTTGCGGCGAGCGGGGGCTGCTCTTCATTGTGGTGCGCGGGCTTTTCATTGCGGTGGCCTCTCTTGTTGTAGAGCACGGGCTCTAGGCGCATGGGCTTCAGTAGTTGCATCACATGGGCTCAATAATTGTGGCTCACAGGCTCTAGAGTGCAGGCTCAATAGCTGTGGCCCACGGGCTTAGTTGTTCTGCAGCTTGTGGTGTCTTCCTGGGACAAGGATCAAACCCGTGTCTCCTGCATTGGCAGGCAGATTCTTACCTACTGAGCCACCTAGGAAGTCCTGCAGTCATTCTTTATGTAGTTAACTAGTTACAGCAAAATGCAGTTTGAAATTTTATATAAGTCATTGCTAAAAACAAGTTTATTTACACTTCTTAAAGGTTCACTTATACTGTTTCCAAGGATACCTTTGTCTTAAAAAATGTCTAGCAAGTTTTGCAGAGTAACATTCTCTGAGCTGGGAGAAAGGAACATTTTAATTATTAGTAAATGATCTGTTGGGTTTCAGTTTATGAACAGTTGAATGCTTCTACCTTAATTTGGGTCATTAACAAATGAAAATATTTGCATATTTTTATAACCACCATATTGCACTTTAGGGCTAAAGATAACCAGTGACATAAAACTGACATAAGAATTTAATTCAGGGCTTCCCTGGTGGCGCAGTGGTTAAGAAGCCACCTGCCAGTGCAGGGGACATGGGTTCGAGCCGTAGGAGATCCCACATGCCACAGAGCAACTAAGCCCGAGAGCCACAATCACTGAGCCCACGCACTGCAACTACTGAAGCCCGTGCGCCTAAAGCCCATGCTCCACAACAAGAGAAGCCACCACATTAAGAAGCCTTTGCACCGCAATGAAGAGTAGCGCCTACTCTCCGCAACTACAGAAAACCTGCGTGTAGCAATGAAGACCTAATGCAGTCAATAAATAAAAAACAAAAACAAAAAACTCAACCATAAACCTTTAAAATTAAAAGAGAATTCAATTCAGCCAGTATGTTTTGAATGCTTGCAGTACCTCAGAAACTGGGGACTCAGAGGTGGTTAAGATACAGTCCCTATCCCATGAATTTACACCCTCACTGAAGAGTTAAACTTGGCACATGCAAACTTAGGAAAAGGTAGACTGTGAAAAGCTCCAAGATGGAGGTAAATGAAAATAATGCCCAGATGGGATCAGAAGAGGAGCTAATTCAGTCTGGCTAGGAGGATCCAGGACGTTTCATAGGGAAGGTGGCATTTAAACTGGGTCTTGAGATGTCCTCTGGGTGACAGGGTCTTTTATTCAGCTTCTTGCTTTTCAGAATGTGATGGAACTTCAACTTATGGTAGGAAGGGGAAGATGGGGCTTTGGAGTCTAAAGTTAGCCTTCTTTATAGTAAAAAGTTACCCTTGGAAAATTCCTTAAATTTCCTATGAAGTTTTCATGTTTTTTTGTACTCAACCTATGTAATATTTTGTATGTATATCAAAATCTGTGAGCTGAAACCAATATACAGAAGCATCCATTTCATCTTATCTCTGAAATGTTCCTACTTTCCCATGGTTTTTACTCCATTCTGTTTTAGCAGTAAAACTCTATACGCTTAATGCATGTTAATAGATTATTTGTTATTGTAAGAGTTAAACTAGTTAATGTGTGAAAGAACTTGGGGTTGCTAGAGTTAGGAGCTTGGTAAATGTTTGTGGATTTGAATCCAGAGGTGCAGCATATACCTTATCTTGTTCTTTGAAGTGTTGTAAAGGAAAACTTGACCACATACTTCCTGTCCTTCTACGATGGCATTTCCTCTTGTGGCCACTCTGACCAGATGTCATTCTCATGTCCTCAGACATTGATCTCATGAATCTCTTAGAGAAACCACATCCTACTTGTGGGTTTAGGTTCGGATGCTAAATGCTGCACCGTGTGACTCCCCTTATGAGACAGACTTCTAAAGTGTTGGTTTGTCTTAAGCAGATTAGAACAAGGGCACCTTACATTGCCTGAGAAGTTAGGTAGCAGGAAAGGTGACAATCGTATCTCCATACCTCTAAGTCCTGAGAATTTCCTTCTCTCATAAATTGGACCTACATGAAGGTGACAGCCTAGACCAATGTCTTGCTCTCAGAATTGCTTTCCTTTATCTGGGATTTAGGTATATTGCTCTGAGGTGGTGATGAGAAAGCTGTGTGAATTTTGCTGCGGCATTTCCTATAAACATGCTGAGAATCTTGTCTAGACATTAATCAGTTCTCTTTTATGTAAATCTCTGCGTGAGAAACGTCAAAAAATTTACTTGCCTTACAGCTTGGTATGTTTTTTTTACTTTTGATGGTATGAATTGTGGAATTGATTACGTTTGCCTTTCTGTCTTGGCTACCTGGAAGATCAGAGCCAATTCAGAGTTTTTCCCTTGATTACAAAGGAAATATAAATTCACGGCTAAGCTGTGAAAAGTATAGAAAAACTTCAAGAAGAAGATGCCTGGCTCATGGCACGCACACAAGGGGATCAAGACAACTATTTGGGGACCTCCCTGGCGGTCCAGTGGTTAAGACTCTGCACTTCCAATGCAGGGGGTGTGGGTTTGATCCCTGTTTGGGGAACAAAGATCCAACATGCAGAGCGGTGTGGCAAAAAGAAAAAAAAAAAAAAGACAGCTCTTTGAAGGCAGTTGTCCTAACCAAGAGGCAAAGAGGGAAGAGCTGTGGATTTTAAATTGCCAAAGCACTTTGTAACGTGTTGTAGCAACGCAGTAGGCGGAATTGTCATTTTAGATCACACAGCCAAAGTCACGAATTTAAGGTTAATTTCCTCAGACTGAAATAACAACAGCAACAACAATAGTAGCTGCTGTGTATCAGGCACTATGCTATGCCATTTTTACAGTTTTATCTCTTCACTGAAATTACCTTGAGTGGATTAAACCCAGATGCTGCCTTTATCTTTAATTGCTGATCAGTAGCTTTTACCTACTTGTGCTTTTTAGCAGTTGGCATAGTTGGAACAGACAGCTGGTTCACCATGGCATCATGGTGAAGAGTGTGTACACTGTATCCATAGCGCCACTGTGCTGTGTGACCTCCTGCGCATATGTAACCTCTCTGTCCATCTGTTTCCTCATCTCCATCAGTTTCCTCGTCTGTAAAATGGAAATAATCATGTTGCCTACTTCATAGGTTGTTATAAAAATTGAATAAATTACCTGTGCAAGGTTTGGACGCGGTGAGCACTTACAGTGTTCATAAAATACATAACCTTTTAAGTTCCTTCTCATCACTCAGAGAATGTCAGAATATTTTGACCTGATAAATAGAATAGCGTTTCTCTCCTTAAAGTCTAGAACTTCTGGTGGCTTAATGATGATGGGGATTGGAGGAAGAATTGGGCTTTTTAGAACTTCTCAAGCCATTTCAAAAAGGTTTTCAGATTGTGGGTTATGTTGTAGTTCAGTAAAGCTCAGTTTATCTGTTCTAGTGCTTGTGGCTTGCCTCCTCTGATTTGTAGAACATTTCCAAGTTTTGATTTAACTGTTATTTCAAATCTATATTTATGTAACTGAGGCTCTTTGGGGTTTTTTTCTATCCTCTTGTAACTTTACAAAGAGATTTTAAAAATTCATGGATTTTATTATTTTGGAACACAGATTAGGTGAGTTTATCTTACGTTGAAAGGTTACCCAAGTTTGAGAAATTGGATAGTTTAAAAAAGTTATTATAGAAACTACTAATTTTTTTGATGGACTCATAGAACGCTTGTGACTCATTACCCAACAGTATCCACACTCAGAAAGATTCCTGGTGTTTGAGTGACAGAGACTGGGGCGACCTTGGCGGGCCCTGGTGGGAATAAGAGCATGTGGACATCAGGTGCCATCTCAGCTCCCCCACTGCTCCATTGGAGCCCTCTCAGTCTCAGTCATTGGCCTGGGGAGGAGGAGACTTGTACCTGTATCTTATGTAATAGTTTCCATATTTTCCTGGGTATATGTACCTGTATACCTTGTGGCACCTATTGTTGTTAAGTGATACCTTGTTCCATTGTTTACTAATTACTACTTCTGTTATTTACTGTTACTAAATTCTCCCCAGTCTCAGTGAAATAAGCAGAATGACTAATTGGGGCAACTCTGCAGCATCCCAGAAAGTGCAGATTAATATTTAATCCCATTTTAGTGTTCATTTTTCATGTGGTTTATTAATAAATCCCTTAACACTTCTGTTTTTTTCCTGAGATGATTTTAAAATGATTTAAAAATTACTCCACTGTTAATGTGAAGAAATGATAAAAATAGCAGACTTTTGGGAAAACACATTTTAAGTGTTAATACCATTGAACCATGGGATGGTGACCCAGCTACTTTCCTGTGCTTTTGTGTAAATCTCTATTAATTGTATGAATCTGTCATTTATGATGTCTGTTCATCATGCCTTCTCAACTTGCGCTGACACTTCGGAAGGGAGAGACACTCTACTCTGCATTATATTTTTACGATGATCCTCTCAGTACTTACTTAGTACTGGACTCATTACCTATTGGTATCCACATACCTGTTGATGGATTTAAAGTAATATTTTGTTTAATAAAAGCATTTACCATGAAATGTGGTACCTCATGAAAATGTGTGATGACCTCATCTTTTATCTACTGCAAAACAGTAGATAAATTAAGTTTGCGTGCTGCAGGCTGTCGTGCAGGGAGAAGCTCTTCCCTTACATCTGCACTCGTGAGGTGCCGGCTACAGGAACCCCTTGCTGCTTGCCCCTCCCTGCTTTGATCATCAGCCAAGCATTTGGTGTTTAGCCATAACACAAAGGAAAACATCCCCAAACTATAAGAATTTTAGAACAGCCAGATGACCTAGCTTTTCTTCAGCTTCAGGTTTGAAGTAATTATGAAGGGAGGCTAACTGTGACTGGTTTTCTTTTCAACACAGCACTATTTTGACTCGGGTTGATGTGGCCCACGCTGCGTGGAGCAGACACAATGAGGCTGGTCTTTATCGGAGAGGCAGTGCACTGTGCGTTGTACAGTTCGAGGTTTGTTTTCCTTTGGCCTGTGAGTGGGAACCTCCCATTTTCTGAGCAGTAGTAACACCCCTGGAGGCTGGCCCTCCCACCCTGGCGGGCTCTGCAGACCCAGCCGGCAGGGCTGACCACTTGTGCCTGGGAAGTCAGCTTCCTTTCCGTCCTCAGGCGCCTGGCATGTGTGTGCCTTGCACGGCCAAGGACGCGCAGCTGTCCCAGTTGCAGACTTTCTGACTTGCATTTTCAGCCGAGGATGCAGGCTGATAAATGCAGGACAAGTAGTAGAAGTGTTAAAAAGGAGCTGGTGATCGAGTTCCCCCTGCAGTGCAAGGATGCAGCTCAGGGAGAAGTGGAAGCAGAGAGCCCAGGGCCAGTGCTGGTAAGAGGGGCCTAACCACGGGGCTGTCTTCTGCTGTCTTCTCCACGCAGTGCTTTTAGTGCGTGTGCATGCTTGGTGCCTTCTGGCTCTCTGGTTTGATTTTAAACTTGCCTTGCCTGTCTCTGGCGAACGTTCTTCTCTATCTCTTCCTGTAGACTGACTTCAGTTCCACTTTGATTCTTCTTTGGGAGGAAAGATATGTTGATGTTTTGTGGGTGAATGTGGTTTCCAGCAGGCTTCTTTGTATAGAACAGCTATGTATTGTTCAAAATCATGTCTCACCTAGCTGCACTGTTGCCAAACGTAAACCCAGGAGGCACATTGTAACTGCCTTTTATAGGATTGAAAAACATGTCCTTCGCAAAATTAAAACATATTTACATTATGTATTTATGTGATTGTGAAAATTATGATGATGACATGGGGGGCGGTTAAGGAACGTAACTGCTGAAGTTACATGCTTTCTCACTCATTTTAACAGGTTTGCCTTGCATTGAACAAAGTAAGAAATAACCTAAGCTTTGAACCAATTGAGAAAAGTTTCTATTCTTAACATTAGCTAAACTCAGAGCAGTTTGGATAAATTCAAGCGCTCTGGTAGACTTTATAAGGGAGGAATGGGAAAAATGGTTTTGTTGTCATCAATGAGTAGGTTGTGCTTCTCTCTCGGAATTTCTTTAGTACAATAAAGGCACATAATTTTTTAAGCAAACTGCAGAAAACCACCAACATGCACTGCGGTGGGGACAATTGAGCCTTTCAAATGATCTGTTAAAGGGATTGTTAAACTTGCACTTAGCAATTTTATATAGTAATTTTTTTTTTTTAAACACGGAGGTTCATTTGCTGTTATAAAGTGGTTAATGAACTTAATTTTCAATTAATGTCTTTAAGAGTCTGAACTTAAACTTCTCTATAATGGATTTGATTTGAATTAAATTGCCTTTGATCTGTGAGGCTGCCTTATATTGTATTGCCTTCAAAATTATGTTGCTAACCACGAGCTGAGAAAGTCAGTGACGTGTTGATGGGCTTTTTCACTGTAGGTTTTCATCTGAGAGATTTTAGGTCTCCATCCCCTCTCCCGTAATTGTTTAGAGATGTTATTCTTTATCTTGGATTCCTTTCTGCTAGCACAATAGTTCATTTATCCATTGAGAAGCTTGAGCTGCTTACATGCAGTAATAGATTTAACTGGTAAAAGCTCCCAGCTGATGTTGCTTATGATTTCTTGGAGGAAGTTGTGTGGTTTGGGTTCCCTTGTGAATATTCTTAAAAATCTTTTGTCAGTGAGTCTCCAGATGCGTAGAAATATTTGTCCAGAGGATTAAATACCCTGTAGAAAGATGCTCTGTGGTTTTTTTTTTTAATCACCCAAGTGACTTTTAAAAAACTTGCTTCTCTTTCTTGTGCTCAAAAAATGAGCCGCTCATGTCCCAGTTATTTGTTTAGGTCAAATCTCACTGCAGGCAGTTCCACGGGGAGTTCGTTTTCCACTGTAATGGATAAGGCTGTGCTGGCTGCCGCTGCGCCTGGTGGGAGTGCTTGTGGGGGCCCAGAAGCTTCTGGCAGCCTGGAGAGCTCTGGCTCATGCACCTGCAGAGAGAGGTGTGAGGGAGAGGTGAAGGCAACAGTGATACAACAAGAAACTTCTTATCTGATAGTGTTTCTCTTCTTCTGTTGGAGTAAGCAAGATAAAAAGAGCTACTACCAGATAAGAGAAGCAAGGATATTTAAGCAGAGCCTCTGACCAGGGCAGATCTCCTTTCCTGGGATCCTTGCTGCCCACAACAAATGAGAATTCAACACACTGCTTGGAATACAGCTTTTTTCCAAGATGATTTTTAAAAAATATGCCAGCACAGTCATGAGACCTGTGTGTTGTAATGCTGTTCGTTATTTTTTTGTCAGTAGCCTGCATGCTTGTTGTGAATCCCGAAGTCTGTAATGTTTAAATGTAAGTCACTTATTTTATTCAAGAGGTAGCATTTTGAAATCGAGTTTTGCTCGTCTTAGTTATATACACAATCAGTCCTTGGGGAAAATATTACATAGTTTAGAAAGCAAAAAAGTAATTAATGCATATAATTAGAAATATGAATAGTGCAAAATAAGGAATTGTAAAGCACCCTTACCTTTGATTTCCAAAAATGCCCACTATTAATTATGTGGTATATAACTTTCTCCAGACTTTCTCCCATGCACATAAAAATATAACTTAACTGTTGTATGTTTGGAAGATATATAGTACTATAAAGTTCTGCATTAATTTTCTCCCAGAACATATCAAGAACATCTTTCTTTGTCACCATATATAGATTTGTACCGTTATTTTTAATGGCTGTACCATAATTTGATTCAGTTTGTTTACAATTCTTTGCCATTAGTACAGTGTATAGTCATTGAGAAGTGACTTTGTGGGCTGTGAATGACTAACAGTGAATGTACTAGTAAATGTATCTGAAAGCACTTGTGCTAGTGGGAAGAAGGACTTTTTCTCTGAAACTTCTATCAGAAGTTAATGTTTCTTTCCCCTCTGTCAGGGCAGCAGTTAAGTTTCCCTTAGCAGGGGCTGCTTGTTCTCTGCTAGGTGAAGTCAGTGTTTCTAAGAGAAGCATGTGTTTGGACATTACAGATTTTCAGAGGCGGCAAGGTTCAACTTACAGGCACCTGTGTAGGTAGGTCTTGTCCCTGCATTGTGACAGTAAGCTGGGGAGGAAGCGCATGGTGAAACTTCCCCATTCCTCTTTAGGTTCACTGCCAACCCCATAGAAAAATGTCTCTGTGGGCTGTGAATGACTAAGAGGGGAACAATCCGGATATTCTTGATGTCTACAAGTGAGTTGCCCGCTGACATTTGACTACCTATTTTTGCCCCCCAAACTCTAACGTAATTCCTGGAAGTAATTTATTCTAATTGTTACGGCTTAACAATTTAGAGGAAGAGGGTGTGGCCTCAGAGAGTCAGAACTGGCTGGGGCACATGTCCTGTGTGTTGCCCTTTCATTGTGTTACTTTCAAGAGGCAGGTAAGGACTGCAGCACAGGTCTTATTTTGGGTGTTTCGAAGGTTGAAAGGTGTGAAGATAGAGCTACATTTTCACGTGTTAGGTACACTCTTAGGTATTTTTAAAGAAGTATCTTTCCAGAAACACCTTTTCTATTTTTGATATTTTTCTTTTGTTTTTTTAAAACAGTAATCAGAACTTATTTATATATTTATTATTTGGCTCCGCCACTTGGCATGCAGGATCTTAGTTCTCCAACCAGGGATCGAACCTATGTGCCCTGCACAGAGCCCTAACTACTGGACCTCCAGGGGATTCCCAATTTTTGATATTTTTATGGGATCTTCAGATGTTAAACAGTGAATCTGAGTTCTTATTTTAATATTTTAAAGAAGAAATGATTAGTTAAATGACTATGTGAGAAGGGAGCATGTGTACCAAATGTAGAAGAGAGTAGGAAACTGGGCTTCTGGTTGAACAAGTCAGTGTATTACCTGGGAAAACCTTTTCTCCCTTAAATTCTCTTTATTCTAGAAAAGCAGTAGCGAACTGAGATACAAACTCTGAAGGATAAGCTTATGGGTAATGATCATGTTGTCAGTATCCTATAAGGCTTTAGAGGACTGTGATTGAGTTAAAGTTTACTTACAAAGCTGTCTGCCTTGCATGTTTTTCTGCATCTCTATTGAAGTCTGTAGAAATAATTAATGATATTATGTTGATGATACTTAATATATGGTTTTTTGATTTTTTTTTTTTTAAATACTGAGTGGTGAAGGAAGGAAGTTCCTGCAAGCTCTGTAATGACATATTCCCAGGTGACAAAAAACAGGACATTTTACTAATTCAGAGCCACAAGCCTTCATGTGCTCTTTGGTTTTCCCCTTCATTTGTTTGTTTGTTTGTTCAGCCACATTTATAAGTAGTGAGATTTGCCAGATGTAGTGGTGCGTTGCAGATACAGAGGTGAGTGAGGTGTGTGCTGTGTCTCCCCAAGCAGCAAGGTCTGATAATGAGGGGCTTCCTTCCTCAGAAATGCTTTTCATGTGGTAGTCTTTAGGCACAGTGAGTGTTAATCTCACCCATCCTTTTCCACTTAGGCAGACAACACTTCATCATCTTCAGCTCCAGCAAGGATGCGTTCTAGTTTTTTAGCACCTACATCAGGCCTAGGCTTGCTTTACTGAAGGCGTAGGGACCCCTGTTCACATGGACAGTCCGTGTGAATGAGGTCCCGCTGTGGCACACGCATTTTGTGGAGTGGTTGGTGGGAGGAGTCTTTGGGAAGTGCATGCTTCTCTTACCCCAGGGAAGGGGCTTCTGCAGCTTATATCACTGCCTCATTATGGCACTGAGCCACTCGTGCCTTCTGGGAGGCTTGCTCATGTAGAGCACAGAAATCCACCCAGCTTTGGCGAGTTTCTTTTCTCGTGTCTGTCATCAGTGTGGGGGCATCGTGGCTGGTCACTGTTTTTTGTAACAAGGTAATGGCAATTGCTTTTTTTTTTTTCTTTTTTCGGTGTAAGAATAAAAATAGAAAATATATATTTAGTGCCTCGCCTTGTGCCAGACACTGTTTGAAACCTATTAAATACATTATTTCAGTTAATCCTTCCAGTTCCAGGAGGCAGGTACTGTTATTAGTCTTTTTACAGATGAGGAGACTGAGCACAGAGAGGTTTGGTAACCTGTGCAAAGTCATGCATTGAGGAAGTGACAGAACCAGAGTTTTAAGCTGCCAGTTAGGTTTTCCAGAACCCTTACCTGAACATGTATGTATGAGTCATTAACGAAAACGAATGTATTCCGTATGCTTGACACTGGGATTATAAAGACGGAAAAGGGAGGTTAAAAACTCCCTGTTCTTAAAAAATGTAAAAATTGCTTGAGAAAGGCCAAATTCTAAGTGACAGAAAACAGCAGTTGAATAGCACAGACAGATAAAGAGGAAGGATGGTCATGCCTGAAGAAGTTGGGAACATGAACAAGATGGAGCTGGAAGTCACGCCACACTTCTTTTGAGTGTCACATTTTATCATCTTCCCGGTAAGTTATACAGGAGCATAGATTGGTGGAATATATGAGAGTCTGGAGACATCTTATTTACTCCCTAGATTTCTTTCTTTTTCTTTCTTTCTTTCTTTTTTTTTTAAAGTGATTTACAGCACGATCCAGGATAACCCTGAAATGTTCATTTCCTAACCAGTAAAATAGGCCTCATGGTCCCTGTAGTGTTTAGAGGAGGCTGCCGTTTGCCCAGTGTGCTCTACTCTTTGACAAGTAGTAGCTAATACAAGACAGCAGAACAATGTCACTGGCAGTGGGTGATGTGGGTGGTTTCAGAGAAAGCACTTCTGAGACCAGATTGAGATTTGGTCTGGGATCTGTTTTAATCTCTGTGGATGACCATCCTTCCCTCCCCCACCCCATGACAGCCCTGCCCTGGCTTCAGTACCATTCCCATCTGTAAAATAAGAAGCACGTAGTAAATAATCTCGAAGGTCTCTTCTGGGGCTAAAGCTCCGTGTTGCAGGGTCATTAGCTTTGGTCCCAGAATAACCTGTGATGGAGTCAGATCAAGACCCTGGAGTTTCAATTTCAGGTTCTAAGCTTAGTTTATCCAGAATTGTTTGGGTTTTGAGTTGTAGGAGGTGTAAAACAGGGGATGCTGGATTTCCATCCAATGTATGAATAAGACAAGTGCAGTGGGGTGGCAAACCTGGAAACAAATGAAGTGGTAGCAGAATTCTCAGTTCGCAGGAGTCCTATGAAGGAGAGGCAAGAAGACCTGGCTGGAGCCTGCAGATGCCATGGCTGAGTATAATTTTAGAAACAAGAAGGCTTGGAAATGATAGTTTATCCTCAGCCTTCCAGAAGTTTGAAATATTCCTGTAATGTGATACAGCTCGTCCGAAGTTTCTCTTAGAGTATTGTTTTGAGGCTTCAGGAGTTTTTAGTGCTCGCTTTCCAGACAAGTGTCTGTGCCACTTACTAGCGGGTCTCAGGGCTCTGCCAGGTCCTTGGGGAGGAGCAGGTTCGACGTTCTGTTTCGGGAGCTCCTTGCTGTGGAGAGTTGTCACTACTCAGGGAGAAGCGGGAGTGAGTAGTGCCAAGGGCCCTGCACTCACGGTCAGGAGTCCTGGGTCTTGTGTCTTCTAAGCCGAGATTGTGTTTCTAGCAGATGGAGATGGTCGTGGTGTCTGTCCTCCAGACTCCTCATCCCGGACGGTTGTCTGGGCTGCCCTGGTCAACTTACCGCATTCAGTCTTTCCTTAGTTCGAGCCAGGCTCCAACGTGCCACCAGACCAGTCTTTCCAAAACGCAGATACCATTATTAATTTCCTCCTTAAACCCCTTCCCTGACTTTCCTCCGCAGAGAAGGCTGACCCTCTGTGGCTGGCCCTGAACTTGCTTGCAGGTCTCCCTCATCTACTGCGCTTTCTAAAATGCGTCTTGACCGGGCCCTGTATTATTCAACTGGGGTTGCTTTCACACCTGGGCACAGCACTTCTTTTGCCTGTCATGGCTTCACTGCCGACCATTGTCCTTCATCCTTCAAGTCCCGGTCACATACCAGCTCCTCAGAGAAGCCTTTAACACTTTCTGCCCACGTCTTCCCGTGGACTGTGTGCTCCGCAGCCCATCATGGCATCATTATTCCAGCGTGTTAGGTTCTTATGCGTCTCCGCTGTATTGTAGCTAAGGTTTGTGCTCCAGTTCTCTTACTAATGGGAGGGGCTTATGCCCCACAGGAACCACGGTTTTCTTTGTATTCTGTCTCAGACATAATGTCACCGCCGTTTTTTTCTTTTCTTCTCGGCATGGTCCTCGTCATCTTTGCAGGCTGCAAAGAATGGGTTGCAGAAACGGCTTCTGGGAGAGACTGGATCTGAGCATCATTCTTCCTCTTCATCCTTCCCTCTTCCGCCTTCACTTCTTTAGCCACCAGTATTCAAGTATGTAGAAATGCCAACAAGTAAAAAGGGATGCACCTAGGAGCCTGCTTGACTAAATGTGATGTGGGTGTTGTGCCCCCCAGTCCTCCTGTGCTTCTGTTGGTTTTGATCTAAATTAAAGTGTTAGCTAACATTTTGTGACTTGAGGACGCACGTGCAAACTTAGGTGACTAGGTCAAAACCCTTCTCTCTTCCTCTTAGCCAGCACCCCTTTCCACATCAGTCCTGCTTCTCATCAGCCACACCTGAAACTGTCACGTCACCTTTGATGGTTGTAGGACATTTGGAAAAAATCATTCTGTGGCCTTTACAGAATGCCAGTAAATTGATTATATGTGGAAAGGGTAGTGGAGACCTGCAAGATGTAGGGCAAAGAAGACGCCTCCTCCTGGGGGAGAAAGAAAGGAAAGCGGGGCCTGTTAGCAACAGTGAACAATGTAGGTCCCCTGCTTTCCTTGACCAAGACTCGGCCTGACTGTTCTGTCTCTAACGTGGATGTGTTCCCCAAGTGAAAACTTCAGGAAGTGGTCTGCCCTTTGCTTTGCCATGAAGGATTAAAAATTACCTGTGTGTTAAAAAAAAAAATGTATGTTTCATGCAGTCTATAATAGTGCTGCCTAATAGAACCACAGCATGAGTCACATATATAATTTTAAATTTTCTTGTAGCCAAACTAAAATAAATTAATAAGTAATTTAATTTATTTAAATAAAAAATAAAATAAAAAATAAAAATAAATAATAAAATAAATAAGTGTAATTAATTTTGGTAATATAGTTTTAACCTAATATTTCCAAAAGTATTATCATTTCAGCATTTAATGCTTGTAAAGTATCAAGGCACTATAGATTCTTTTATTGATTACGAAGTCTTTGAAATTTGGTGTCTATTTTACGCCTATAGCACATCTGAATTCAGGATAGTCACGTGGCTAGTAGCTACTGTACTGAACAGTACAGGTCTATAACCGTACATATTCCATAGCTTAAACACGTCAAACCAGAAAGTTGTCATTTTGGTGGGTGAGTCATTGGATGGGGTATCATATTTGAATCTGGGGTGGGGAGGAAATGCATAATTTAAGGTTGGGTTTTCCTTGTGAAGATAATGTCCTTGAAATATTTGGAGGTAATGTAAATGAGAGTCTACCTAATGGCATTAAAACCTCACATTCAAACCCTGTTCTTCAAGAGGATTTACTATTTTGGAGTATGGTTTGTAATGTTCTTGATTTGGAAATGAGTATCCTTCAGGAAAGGACTCTGCCTTTTATCTCTACCGCTGTGAGATCATGGAGCCTGGCCACTTCAACGTAGCTTACGTTTCCAGATCTCAGAGCCGGGCGGAGCGCCTCAGATTTCTGTCCTCCCTGGAGGTGCAGAGCAGTGTTGTGTGTTTCTCATACAAAGAGAAGTGGGGACGTTAGGGAAGCGCTTCCTCTTCTGGAACTCTGAAATTGCATCACGTGTCTTGCTAGTGGATGATGGGAAAGTCCCTGGGTTTGGTTTGGGGCCAGGAGACCCATGGGTCACCCGTCTGTAAGACATTTGTTAATTCATGTAACCCCTCTGAGCTTCAGTTTCCCCATCTGTGAAATGGTGATGAACAACCCTAAGAATTTGGGGGAAGTGTAAAGAGATAATATACGTACAATCCAGCAAAGGCATGTTTATGTTGTGGGGACTAAAATTCTCCTCTGTCTGAATGACAGTTAACTGTGTATGATCCCCAGGAGACCATGCAGTGAGTTCCTGCTCTGTACCAGGCACTGTATATTGAAACCCTTCAATAACCCTGGGATGAAGATAAGAGAAATTGGTGCTTTCCCCATTTTCGGATGTGGATATGCAGATTTAGTAACTTGTCCCAAGGCCGCATAGCCAATAAGCAGTGGAGCCAGGATTTCTAAAAAATACTTTTTACTGTGAAATTCTCAAACATACATAAAGGTAGATAGACTAGGAGCGTGGTTCTCTAACTTGGCTGGCATCACAGTCACCCAGGTTGCATGGCCCCACCTCCAGAATTTCTGACTCAGTGGGTCTGGGGTGAATGTGCATTTCCAAAAAGTTCCAGGCGGTGCTGATGCTGCTGGTCTGGGACCATACTTCGAGAAACACTGGACTGATATAATGAACCCCCGTCCACCTGTCGCCACCTCCAGCAATGGTAAATATTCCGGGGACCAGGACTTTAATCCTAACTGCCCACACCTGCCCTTGCTGGTCTCAACTGCCTTTCTCGTGATGATGTGCACAGGAACTCCTGAACCAGAAACGTGTCATGAAAAACCCATCCCCTGCTACTAATATTTTCAGATAAGTAGCTTAAAGTAAGTTGTTTGGAAATCTGAATAAAGCTGGCTCTTAGAGCCTTTTACATTAATTACTTGACCTCTTCATTCAGAGTTTCAGAAATGCTTTTATTGACATAGGAAAAGTTAAGAATTTCTGGCCATAATGCTCAAAAAGGGGGGGGAGGGAAATTACTGGCTGGAACAGAGTCTGGAGTGTAGATTCAAGATAGAATTATTTAGCACCTACCATGGTGACCATCTTTCTCTTTTGTTTTTCACACGCGAAAAAATGGCAGGCAGATAGCAGCTGGGATGGATGTGAGTGTGTGAGAGACGCCTGCAGAGCCATCCCTCACGCTCTCTTGCCTGTTCTCTCTCTTCTCCTCACTCATTTCTTTGCCTCTTTTTGGCTCATGCCCTGTGTCAGAATAGAAAGAAGACACTTGAGGTGCTGTCTGCAAGGGTGACAGCGCACTCCACTCAGCTCTCTCCTCGTGCTCCAGGGCACAAGGCATGGAGGAAGCCCCTAAATCCCTCGTTCTCTGCAGCACGCCACTGAGCACAGCTGACTAAATGCAAGCAGTTATGTGGGTTTTTGTTAATTGGTATTATTTTCATTATTAGCTCAATTTCCATTCATTTTCTGGATGCTGTTGATTTGACAGTTTTTCATAGAGTCTTTAATTCTGTTCATGTTAGTAATAGGATAATAATTTTGGAAAACCGCAGTTATTTATAAAAATGGCAAATACAAAACCCAGGCTCTTTTCCTTCCATCAAATTGATTGATTTTGAGTGTCCAAGTTTTGCTTATACTGACATGCCTGATTAAATAAAATCTTTCCATGACAAGTTCTCTCATTTGAGTGCTCTTTTTAGTACTGTGTAAAAAGGGAATTCAGCCTCTTATCAGTGTTTATAACATAAAAAACTATATTCACAAGTGTGTCATTCTTGGTGTGAGTCTGTTCTGAGGATAACACCACATTTCAGCGTGAGAAGTATATTCAGATGTCTGCGAGTTTGGTGTTCATTATGCGTTCTTCTAAACATTCTCCGGTTCATCAGCTGTTGTGGTTTAATGCTCAGGTTTGAGCTTTCTTCTCAGTCCAAGCTTAGATAAGGTTCCCTCTTCCCTCCAGTTTTCTGTAGCACATGCTTGTTCATGTCAGTGAACATGGAAAAATTTTTAATGTAGAGGCTGAGAGGAGGAGCATGGTCCAGGGGTCAGGAGACCTGGGGTTCAGGCCCAGCCTTGCCAGCAACTCCTTCTGGGACCTCAGGACAGTCACTTAACTCCCATCCACGCTCCCAGGTGCCCCTGTCTGTAAGATGAGAGAGCTAGACCAGACAATCTCAGGTTCTGATGTTTGCACGATTGTAGTTCTAGTATTACCGAACCTCCTGCTCCTTTAAAACATGCATGATTCTAAACAACTGCTGAGACCATTGTTCCTACACATGGATGCAGAGCCTGGAGGAGAACATGTGTTGCTGAAGGAGAATGTGATCATCTGTTGATTACCATGGTCTCCTAGGTTCTCATGTCCTGGGTTAAGGGAGGAAGACCATGTGTATCACAAGGAGATGGGAGGCCAGTTTCCACGGCTGGAGGATGTATGGACCTATTTTTATGCCTCTTTGCTCCTTCACTGCTTTGCTGGCTTCCTTAGGGCCCTTCTCAACGTGGCCCACCTGCCACCGTGGCCTCATCTTTCACTGCAGGCTATAGTCTAGGGGTGGCTTTGAGACATGTGGGTACCCCAAGTATGCTCTCCAGATAGTTGTTTATTTTAGAAGAGGGACTGAGGGCTGCCTGGGGCAGAGGTGGAGCGGGACTCCTTGTGCAGAGCTTGTGTGGACCTCTTGTCTGACTCCATTGTCCCCCCCTTGTTCAGAGAATCCAAGGCCCTCCAGGTAACTATCCATTGTTTCTTAAGCATATCCCTCCAGGAGTTCTGCAGCTGACTTCAGGTGGCTTGTTCACGTTTTCTATGCAGCTGCATTGAGTACCTTTTGGAACGGAGTTCTCGTAAGTGTAGTTTTCTGCATCGCATTGGGTTTCCAATGATGCTGTATCACCCATACAGACTGGTGCCCCAAGCCCTTGGCCTGCTGCCGTCCGCCCCCTTCATGCAGCTCTGCCCAGCTATTCTGAACTGCCCACTGCTTCCTGCACTGACCCTGCTCAGAGGGGTTGACCAGGCCCTGGAAGAGACTCCAGCAACTTCCTATTCATAACTTTGTATTTTTTTTAAACCCTTGCCCCCTTCGATTGTGCAGATTTCAGGCCCCACAAAATCTGGTTCCATCCATGGATGTGCTCCCTGGCTTCTCCATTTTCTCTGTAAGGAATCTCCAGTCCGCCCTGAATCCTGGCTGCCTCGTTCAGTTCTTAGACTCAGCTCTAACCACCTCCTTTAGGAAGCACCTGCTTCCCCTTTGCACACTGAGTGCCTGTGCTCTGCCAGGTGCTGTTCAGGGGCTGGACAAAGCAGAAATAATATAGAAATAATACAGTAAATAAAATAGAAATCTTTGCCCTCATGGAGCTCGTAATCCAACTGGAGGGGGGAGGGGGAGGGGAGTCAGGTTCACTCTGGTGGGTCACAGGCCACTTCTGGGTTCCCAGTGCTGCCAGTCATTGTGTTCGCGACTGTGCACACATCCGCCTTCCCTCTGGACTGTGGGCTCCCTGGGGTGGGGGCTGAGTCCTTTTATCTCCGTGTCCCAAAGACCTGGCACAATGCACACGGACAGGCTCAGTGAAAACCTGTGGGGAGGAGGAACACATAACTGCTAATAGCATTTGCACGTGAGGAAGGGCGCAGCTGCCAATTTCCTGCACCCACCCTAATTATAGGAAGCTGAGGATTCTTCCATCGCATCTGACAACTGCAAGAAGTTCCCGGTGGGAGTATGGAGTGAGTGAGAGTTGTGTGCAAGACGGTAGTGCAGAAAGGCTCGGGGGCCACGCTGATTAACATCTGGTCTCAGAAGCCCCTTCCTCCTCACTGTAAGCTGTGTTACCCACCTCCCCAGCAAAAGTGCTGGGGGCCTGTTGGCAACGTTGAGAAGTGCACCATTTTGAAAATGGACTCAGTTCCATGAAGGATTTTTATCTCAGCCGATCGAGTAGCTTTTATAGCTCTGCAGATAAATCAAGGAAGTCCTAAATTCTTTATAAGCAGAAGCGACGCATTTCTCATTTCTTAAAATAGAGTGCTCCAAGAGCTGCCATTTCCTTAGTTTGCTATTTCAAGAAGTGGCATTCAAGGTTTCAGCTTGTGTTAACATTCAATTACCAGACACACAACGGCAAGGGATGACTAGAAAGTTCACGGGACGCTATCATGTCAAAGGGAAGAGCAATAGAATCAGAAAGCCTTTTTGTTTAGCTCTTCCTATGGTTTCCGAGGCTCCATACATGTTTGGCCAACACTGAACTCATTTGTGGGCCGATGCTGTCCAGTTCTGCTGGATTCCAGAGGAATCTCATTTTCTTGGCGCTGAGAGGATTCCCTGGCTCTGGTTGCCTGTGGATCTGGAATTTCAATTTGCGTGGCTGTTGAGCAGCCAGACCCAGAGCAGCAAGTGCTGTAGGAAGGACTGAGTTCAGAGAGGCTCAGAGGGAGACTGACGGGAGGGCACGTGGGTCGTGCTCTTTGGTGCCCATGACAGCCATGTGGTCACCGGAGGCTCACCTGCTGCCCACTCCTGTGGCTGGTAGGCGGGGACGGGCGGCCTTGGTATCAGCGGCTCACCTGTGCCCATGATGTCCCTTGAGATGGAGCTGCTTCTCCCCACCATCTATCTGGTCACATGGCCCTGGCCTCTCAGGCTGTTCCTGTGAGTCTCTTCCAAGGAAGCCAAGACTTTGATTCTTTGATAGAAAACTGTCTGCGGGCCCTGATGAGTCTGCACCATCTTCTCCCCTGAGGTTTACCACCTGCCCCCCGCCCCCCCCCCCCCCCCCTTCTCCTTCACAACGTTAGATCCTGGGCTAGATGCTGAGGGAGCACAGAGATAAGGAGACTCGGCCCTGTCCCAAGGCACTAACAGTGGAGGAGATGAGCTGTCCATGGGTCATTTCAATGCAAGGCAGAAGGAACTGCATCCTAGGACTGCTACTAACCTGGATGCAGTGGTCAGAGAAGGGACAGGCTGCCTTTTATGGGGCTGAGGTGGCGCCCCAGTTATATGACCATGCACTGCGTGCCCTGGGGCTAGAGCAACTCTGCTTTAACTTTTTTGGCGTCTCTGCCTATGTCAGGTTTGTTTTTTAGAGGAAGGATTCTGCTACTAAAATGAAACATCTTTGGACCGCTGCCTGAAGGGCTGTAGGACTGTGACAGGTGTATAAGCGTGGGGGGGGTGACACGAGCAGGCTCGTCAGAGACAGTGAACCACATTGCTTGTGTCACAGGCCCCGGGGCTAGAGATGTGACTGGAACCTGTGCATCTGGCTGCCCGAGGAGGGCTGCACTGTCAAGTCAGGGAGTTCAGAACGTTGCCCACCTGAAGAATTCTCGTTCTCCCCACAGCACTCTGAAGCAGCACTGCCTGGATAAAGTGAGGAAGCTTTGCAGCCCGTGGACAGTACCTGGCACCACCTCCTCCCCTAGCTCTGCATTAGCGTCTGCCCGCACCCCTCACTGTACTGAATTTGGTGTTCACAAGCCTGCCTGTGCCACCAGTCCAGGGTTTCTGTGACTCAGTTCCGTGGCTATTCTCCAGGGAAGGACAACCCTTCTCCCAAAACTGGGTGTAAAATTTAGGAAGTAATGTGTATATACATTTCTGGGGGGGGGAGGGGGCCCATGGTCTCAAAGAGGTCCGTAACCCCAAGGAGGTTAAGGAGCTCAGCACTGGGCTAGTTCCTCATTCAGCCCTAAATTCACGAATTCCAGCACAGTTCCTGGGGCATCATGATAGACTAGGGATTCTTCTGAATCCCTTGGAGAGCTTGTTCAAGCATGGTCCCCACCCCTGGAGTTCCTGATTCAGGCTTGAGATGGGGCCTCAGCATTTACATCTGTATCCACTTCCCAGGTGATGCTGATGGTGCTGTTCCCGGCACCCCACTTTGAGAACCACTGTTGTAGACGGTTGTGGACTGAAAGTACCGCAGTCCTCTCCTTGTTGATTTCACAGTAACTGAGAAATGAATGTTCATAGATAAGGAGTTTTAACCTCCAAAGATGGACTTGTGTATAGACTGAGTTACATGTTTTACATGCTGTAAAAGCACAGACGTGCTTTGTACATGTTCTCAATGTCCTAGACTCGGAAGCTGGCCGAGCCCCGTCATGCTTAGGGAGACACCGTGTCCTGGAGTATTGAAAATTCAAACTGGTAAATGTGCAAGGTTCGGAAACCTGGTAGTTCCGATGGCCTAGGAGCAGTTCTAGGAGGATTGACTATTCATCAATTTGGGTAACTCTGGGCCCAGAATTTTTTCTTTTGGAGAAAAAAAAAAATCAAGAACTTGTATGTCAGTTATACCTCAATTGATTAAAAAAAAAAAAAGTAGCTCTTTGTACTGCAGGCCTCATAGGATGGCTCTCTTGTCCTCCTTCCATCCCCTGCCCGACCCTGCCCTGCCTCAGCCTTCCTCTGTGCGCGTGATTGCTCCCCGTCCTACGCTGAAAGTTTAACTAGTGACCACCTGTGTGATTGGCCCGGCCCCCAGCTAGTGACTGTTGCAGCTCTGGGACTAACCCGGCTCCGATACGTTTGGTCATCAGCAGGAAACAGCAGCCCTCACTGCAGTGGCTGAGCCCGAAGAGCTGTGGGGGGATGCATTCCAGCAGTCCCTCTGGCAACCGAAGAGCCCTTCTGAAGTCATGCCCCCCGTGACTGATAGCCTCCTCCTCCCCCGTGTAGTGAAGATTGCAGTCCTTCCTGCTGTCAGCTGTACATGGTGGGGTGTCACTCTGGGACCTTGGCCTCTGACTTGTCAGACTCACTATCCACTAAATCGTTGATGTCTCTGTCGCCGACCGTGGGTTCTTTCTTTGGCTTCATGGCTGGGCAGTTGCAAGGACTGCAGGACTGTGGGGTGCAGCCCCACACTCTTGGAGTTATGTCACCAGGAGAAGCTGTGAACTTAAGTGTGTTGAGATGGCTTTAAAGCCGAGGCCGTATACCACCTCTGTGCTAAGCCTCTTTCTTCTGAGTAGGGGACTGGCAGTCTGATAACCTAATTTCACTTTGCTGTTAGTGTGACATTCCTGTGACCAGTGATGCGGCAGGCCAGTTTCCTACACTAGTGGGCCGTCCCCTCCCCTCTCACCCCTCCCCCCCACCTTTGACCAGCTGGAAAAGCTTAGTGGAGCTAAGAACAGTGAACAGCTGTAACCAGTGAATCATCAGTTTAAAGAAGAGTGGAAAATAGGTGATTGTGCTCTTACCCCACAGTTTGTTACACAGAGGCCCACCTCAAGTCTCCCAAGCCCCTCTCTTCTGTCATGTCTTTCTGTCTTCTTTTTCTGTCTCTATCTTGCCCTTATGTTTCCTCCATCTCTGCATCTTCTACCTCCACGTCCCTAGGTGTCTGTCACTTTTGTCTCTTCCTCTTTCTAGTCTCCTTCTTGCCCCCTTTCCTTTCTTCCTTCACCAGTCTCCATTCTCAGCCTTTCTCCTCTGATAGTTTCTTTCTTTCTTTCCTTCTCCTAAAAGCCCCGTGTACAAGGGAGGCATTGTGCCAGCTATTCATGTTTGAAGTAGGAGCTTTTTGCTGTGTTCTTAATTAACTCAGGTAGCAGATGAGTCACTCTCCGTTGGCCCCTTTCCTTGGAGTCAGTGCTTATGTCGGGGATAGTGCTTCCCGAAGCTGCTGAAGACCTCTGCCCAATCAGGTCTCCAGGAGTCATTTCATAGAGTGACTTAAGGGTTCTGCACAAGTTTCAAATCTTCCCAGTCCTGAAGACCAAAGAAGACACGTTATTCTTCTCTGAGATTTCCTATATTTTTCATTCTTCCCTGAGATTTCCCTTATGCTGTTCTTCTGTGCGCTTTCCTGGTTGACGTGCATCATCAGTCTTTTTTTTTTTTTTAGAACTTTTATTGAGATACAGTTAACAGACAATAAGCTGCATATATTTAGAGTGTACAATTTGGTTTTTTTTTTCTTTTTAGTAATGTATATATGGCAATCCCAATCTCCCAGTTCATCCCCCCAACCCTCCCCACTTTCCCCACTTGGTGTCCATATGTTTTTTCTCTACATCTGTGTCTCTATTTCTACCTTGCAAACCGGTTGATTTGTACCATTTTTCTATAGTCCACATATATGTGTTAATATACGATATTTGTTTTTCTCTTTCTGACTCACTTCACTCTGTATGACAGTCTCTAGGTCCATCCATGTCTCTACAAATGTCCCAATTTCATTCCTGTTTACAGCTGAGTAATATTCCATTGAATATGTGTACCACATCTTTTTTATCCATTCATCTGTTGTTGGACATTTAGGTTGCTTCCATGTCCTGGCTGTTGTAAATAGTGCTGCAATGAACATAGGAGTGCATGTGTCTTTTTTTTCCCAGAACTTTTATTGAGATACAGTTAACAGACAATAAACAGAATATATTTAGAGTGTACAATTTGGTATCCCAATCTCCCAATTGATTCCCCTCCCAAACCTCCCCGCTTTCCCCACTTGGTGTCCATATGTTAGTTCTCTACATCTGTGTCTCTATCTCTGCCTTGCATTTCCTCTTTCATAGTTGTTAGCATTTGCCTTGTGTATTGAGGTGCTCCTATGTTGGGTGCATATATATTTATAATTGTTATCTCTTCTTCTTGGGTTATCCCTTATCTTTATGTAGTGTCCCTTCTTGTCTCTTGTCACATTTTTTATTTTAAAGTCTATTTTATGTGATATGAGTATCGCTACTCCAGCTTTCTTTTGATTTCCATTTGCATGGAATATCTTTTTCCATCCCCTCACTTTCTGTCTGTATGTGTCCCTTGGTCTGAAGTGGGTCTCTTGTAGACAGCATATATATGGGTCTTGTTTTTGTATCCATTCAGCCAGTCTGTGTCTTTTGGTTGGTGTATTTAGTCCATTTACATTCGAGGTCATTATCAATATGTATGTTCCTATTACCATTTTCTTAATTGTTTTGTTTTTGTTTCTGTAGGTCCTTTTCTTCTCTTATATTTCCCGCCTAGAGAAGTTGCTTTAACATTTGCTGTAGGGCTGGTTTGGTGGTGCTGAATTCTCTTAGCTGTTGCTTGTCTGTAAAGCTTTTGATTTCTCTGTCGAATCTGAATGAGATCCTTGCTGGGTAGAGTATTCTTGGTTGTAGGTTCTTCCCTTTCATCACTTTAAGTATATCGTGCCACTCCCTTCTGGCTTGCAGAGTTTCTGCTGAGAAGTCAGATGTTAACCTTATGGGAGTTCCCTTATATGTTATTTGTTGTTTTTTCTCTTGTTCTTTTAATAACTTTTCCCTGTCTTTAATTTTTGTCACTTTGACTACTATGTGTCTTGGCGTGTTTCTCCTTGGGTTTATCCTGCCTGGGACTCTCTGCACTTCCTGGACTTGGGTAGCTATTTCCTTTCCCGTGTTAGGGAAGTTTTCAACTATAATCTCTTCCAATATTTTCTCAGCCCTTTCTCTCTCCCTTCTCCTTCTGGGACTCCTATAATGAGAATGTTGGTGCGTTTAGCATTGTCCCAGAAGTCTCTTAGGCTGTCTTCAGTTCTTTTCATTCTTTTTTCTTTATTCTTTTCCGCAACCGTGATTATCACCATTTTGTCTTCCAGGTCACTTATTCGCCCTTCTGCCTCAGTTAATCTGCTGTTGGTTCCTTCTAGTGTATTTTTCATTTCAGTTATTGTGTTGCATATCTCTGTTTGTTTGTTCTTTAATTCTTCTAGGTCTTTGGTAAACTCTTTTTGCAACTTTGGATCTTTGCATCCAGTCTTTTTTCAACGTCCTGGATCATCTTCGCCATCATTATTCTGAATTCTTTTTCTGGAAGGGTGCCTATCTCCTCTTCATTTAGTTGTTTTTCTGGGGTTTTATCTTGTTCCTTCATCTGGTACAAAGTCCTCTGCCTTTTCATTTTCTCTGTGTTTCTGTGGCTGTGGTTTTCAGTTCCACAGAACGAAATACAGCTGATACTGCTTGATACTGCTGTCTGCCCTCTTGTGGAGGAAGCTATCTAGGAGGCTCCTGAGTGCTTCCTGATGGGAGGGACTGATGGTGGGTAGGGCTGGGTGGGCGGAGCTCAGTAAGACTTTAATCCAATTTGGTGGGCAGAGCTCAGTAAAACTTTACTCTGCTTGTCTGCCAATGGGTGGGGCTGTGTTCCCACCTTGTTAGTTGTTTGGCCTGAGGCTACCCAGCACTGGAGCTTACAGGCTCTTTGGTGGGGCTAATGGCGGGCTCTGGGAGGGCTCTCACCAATGAGCACTTCCCAGAACCCCTGCTGCCAGTGTCCGTGTCCCCTCAGTGAGCCACAGCTGCCCCCCACCTCTGCAGGCAGCCCTCCAATACCAGCAGGTAGGTCTGTTTCAGCCTCCTATGGGGTTACTGCTCCTTCCCCCTGGGTCCTGGTGAGCACACTATTTTTTTGTGTGCGCTCCAAGAGTGGAGTCTGTTTCCCCCAGTCCTGTGGAGGTCCTGCCATCAAATCCCGCTGGCTTTCAAAGTCTGATTCTCTGGGGATTCCTTCTACCATAGCTGGATCCCCAGGTTGGGAAGCCTGATGTAGGGCTCAGAACCCTCACTTTAGTGGGTGGACTTCTGTGGTATAACTGTTCTCCAGTTTGTGAGTCACCCACCCAGCATTTATGGGATTTGATTTTAATGTGATTGCGCCCCTCCTACCATCTCATTGCAGCTTCTCCTTTATCTCTGGATGTGGGGTGTCTCTTTTGGTGCGTTCCAGTGTCTTTCTGTCGATGGTTGTTCAGCAGCTAGTTGTAATTCTGGTGCTCTTGCAAGAGGGGGTGAGCGCACCTCCTCCTCCTCCGCCATCTTGAACCGTCTCTGCATCGTCCGTCTTTAACAGAAACGTTGGCTGATAAACTCTCCACATATGTACCATGGTTTAAGCATTGGTGAGCGCAGCCTCTTAACAAGGCAGCCTGGAGAGGGAAGAGTTCTGATTGGCAGAAGACTGCGTTTCCGTCGTGTCTGCTGGAGACTTGCTGGGATGCTTCAGGCAATCCGCTCAACTCACCATCTTTAGTTTCCAGCCTCAGTCAGATAGTCTGTTTGTCTGACGCATGGAGTGATGTTTCCATGCCTACCTTTTAGCGGTGCTAAAAGATAAACAGAGACATAATAAACATTTCAAGAGTTTATGTGAGCAAAAATCAATTTGAATTGGGCAACACCCCAATACCCAGTGGTTGGGAACGCTCTGATGATAGAGTCTGGGAAGAGATGTATATAAACAAAAGTGCAGAAGCAAAGAAAGGAATTATCGACTGGCTCTAACTCAAAGCCTCGTTGGCCGTTTGTGCTGGATTGTGCTTAGTATTTTGACTTCATCACCTTGAGGCATTTACAGGCTTACATTTCAGTGTGCTTATGTAGGCTGCTACCAGGGGCATTAGAGCCACCTCAGACTGATGGCCTCCGTGTTTAATTCATTTAACAGTGGATTAAGTGTGATCATCTGTGTGAAAACACCTTGAAGTTAACAGTGGTCCGCAAAAGCAGGGTAACCCTAATACCTACAATATGACACTAAGTACTGCCAAGATACCTTCAGGGAAAGCAATAGTTCATCTAATTAACAAAAGCATTGTTTGGTGTGCTGAGTAGCAAAACTGATTTATGAATATGTGTGTAGTTTTCATTTATTCAACATTTAAGAAATCCAAGTTCAATCAGATGGTGAGAACTGTCATTAAATGCACTTAAGAAGATGTAAACATATTGTCTGTATTAGTCCAGAGGCAGGAAACACATGAGTGGATTGCACGTGGAAAATTAATATAAAGAATTATTAAATTGGTAAAAGGGGATCAGCTACTAGGGAGTAAGGATAACTGTAAAGTGTGTATCAGCAAACTGCTGTCCTTGGGCTAAATCTGGCTGTTTAACCCCCCCGCCCCCTGCCAGTTTTATTGAAATAATGACATACATCACTGGGTTGCCTGTTTTGGTAAATAGAGTTTTATTGTAACACTGCCGTGCCCATTTGTTGCCTATGGCTGCATTTGGTCTGCAACAGCAGAGTTTACTAGTTATGACAGAAACTGTAAGTCAGTTAACATATTTATTCTCCGGCCCTTCACAGGAAATGTCTGCCAACCCCTGCTCTAAGAATGCAAGATTGGTCTATCTAGGGAGCAGAGAACCAAGGAAGGGGCAAGCTTGGAAGAGGGTGTCCTCACGCCCCCGTCCCCCATCAGCTCTCCGGCAGGGGTCCCCCCACCCCCAACCTGCACCCAAGACTGAGATTCAGGCCTAAGTGGAGGGAGTGTGGCCCCGGTGTCTGAACGGTGACGAAGTTTGCTGGGGAGCTGCAGGCTGGAGGGCTGGGAACCACCTGCTGGGGCACCCGTGCAGCTTCTGGGGAGTATGCACCCCTGGGTCTCTCACAGAAAGCCCCCAGTGGCTGCTGGGCCGAAAGAACAAAGCAAAAACAAAACAAAAGAAAACAAAAACAGAACCCCCCAAATAACCCCAGAACGCTGGAGCCTGAGAAAAGCCCCTTTCTCAGCAGTGTCCCTCCAGCGCCCTCTGCTAACGAGGGCTAACACTGTGGCAGTTTTCTGATAGAGGGGTCTGACTTGACCTTGTGGCCTGGAGGGAGTGGAGCTGATGCCCTGTGCGAAGGGGCTGGAAGGGGAGGCACCCTGCTGAGGACTCCCCCAGGGCCCGTTCCTACCTGTGGAGGCGGCCCAGGGCTGGAAAACTAGGTCACCCGCTCTGGGCTTCCCTGGCTGCAGTCATGTGCTGGAAACCATACAGGGCAGGGGGGGACGCAGTGTCTGTTCTATCCTGCGGTCTCTCTCCTGCTGACTTCTTTGTCATGGAAGTTTAGCTGTCAGAATCCTGAGCTCTGTCACTGTAGAAAGCTATGTGCCTCTTTGGGTTTTATTAGGAATATAGTCATGGTTCCTAAAGAGAATGTTACTAGTTGTGGTATGGATCCATTTTGCTAACAAGCACCTATAGACGGATTATATGCAGCATCATAAACTAAAATAAAGGAGGAAATGATTTAAGTTAAAATATTTTGGAGAATACTCTTGTTTTCTGTAACAGTTCTTACTTGAAAACAGTTACTTGTGTAAATCTTTTTTTGGCCTCTTTTGAATATAAAAACAGCTTAACATTACAAATATTTTAGAGGAAGAAATTACCTACACTTTCACAAGATAGCTTTAATTTTTTTTGATTGTGTATATTTTTACATATGTACACATATTTACACGTTTAAATATGTGTACATATTTACACATGTACCTTTGCCCAATTATGATAATTGTGCACTTGTTTGAGCACTGTTTTTTTCTCAGTGTATCTTGATATCTTTGTAGTATCTACTTAAATCAAGTCATTGAGGTTAAATATGAGCATTTTATACTTGTATTAGGCAGAGCAAGCTGACTGCTTCATTAAGAAACTTGAGGACCTCACTGGCGTAACACAGTAGATGCTTTAGTTCTTGTGCACAGGTTATCTCAGTGCCTGTTTTAAGCAGGCAGCTTTCTGCAGGGTGATTCAGGATCCAGACTCCTTCCCTCCTTCCCCCTCTCCTCAGGCCCACTGAGTCCACTGCTGGATCCTGTGCACGCTGCTGGCGGAGGGGAGTAGGGAGAGAGCAGAGGAGAGAGGCTGTCTCAGCCAGCCTGGGCAGCTGTCATATCAGTAGAAGGGGGCTTAAACAACAGATATTTATTTCTCACAGTTCCGGAGGCTGGGAAGTCTAAGATCAAGGCACTGGCAGATTCAGTGTCTGGTGAGGATCCACTTCCTGGTTCGTGAATACTGTCTTCTTGCGGTGCCCTCACATGGTGGAAGGGACAAGAGAACTCGTGAAGGTCTCACTTATAAGGACACTAATCCCCTCATTACCTGATCACCTCCCCAAAGTCCCATTTCCTAATCCCATTATTTTTCAGGATTAGGTTTCAACATATGTGTTTTCAGGACACAAACATTCAGTCTACAGGAGAGGTTTTTATGAGCCAGGCTTGGTAGCCTATGGCCATGTCTCTTCCACTCACGTGCCATTGGCCAGAAGACAGTGACATGACCACACCTAACCATGGGGAGGCCGGAAATGTAGTCCAGCTCTATTTGGATGGAAGGGAGACTGATTTGGGGAACACATAGCAGTCTCAGTCACAATTCCTAATTTAGATGCTATATACCAGATGTCTTTATTAATATATTTCCTATGTATGAATTGTCATTTTAATATATAGAGCATTTGTGGAAATTGTATCAGGTGATTTTTTTATATTAATTAATTAATTTATTGGCTGCATTGGGTCTTCGTTGCTGGGTGCAGGCCTTCTCTAATTGCTGTGAGCGGGGGCTACTCTTCATTGTGGTGCGCAGGCTCCTCATTGTAGTGGCTTCTCTTGTTGTGGAACACGGGCCCTAGGTGCGTGGGCTTCAATAGTTGTGGCACATGGGCTCAATAGCTGTGGCTCACGGGCTCTAGAGCACAGGCTCAGTAGTTGTGGTGCGTGGGCTTAGTTGCTCCGTGGCATGTGGAATCTTCCCAGAGCAGGGCTCGAAGCCGTGTCCCCTGCATTGGTAGGTGGATTCTTAACCACTGCACCACCAGAGAAGTCCTGTATCAGATGATTTTTTGTTAATAGTTTCAAAAATAATCTTGCAGTTATGAATTTATTGATGTAATGAATTTTCTTCTGCTGACTGTGTGCCTGCCTGTTTTAACACTGGGCATGCTGTGCTATAGTTAGTTGAATGTGTGTTTATCCTTGACTTAGCCCAGTTAGTGCCTTGCAGATGGGAAGTGATCACTGAACACTGCGGCAATGACTAGAACTAGATGAGATTTTTACTGAGAAGACTAACTTTGGAAATAGCTAGAAAAGGCATATTCTCTCTTTTCTTTCCCCACTTGCTCGTTGCCTCTTTCTTCTGATTAGTGCATACCAGGGATGATCACCCCTACCCCTGGGGGTCCCCCAAGCCCTGGTTTAAGTACTTTCCCCCCATGCTTGCTTGGTTTTGGTCCAGGTCACATTTCTCTGTGATCAGGTGTTGCATATGTAAGTGTATATAGATAGTTCAGATTAGACAGGGATATTTTGAGGCTCAGAGATGAGTTCCACAGTTTTATATAAAATAGTGAGCTCTGTGGATGCTTTAAGCCCAGGGCCAAGAAAAGGTGGTCATGTGTGGAGCTACTGGCCTTCATTGCCAAACTGTGGCTGGACCCCCAAGTAGGGCAGCTTTGGCAAAGTTTAAGGCTTAGATGGGGACTGACCTAGCCAGGGGTGACCAAAGATGTGACTGGAAGTTCCACCAGACTCCATCGCCTCCTTTGTGCTTAAATAACCAGACAACCATGAGGACCATGAGGTGTTTTCTGTTCCTTTGAAGACAACTTGTTTCTCGTTTCTAATTCTTCCTGAAAGCAAACTGACACACTCTCATTGGAGAAAAGTTGGAAAATACAGAAACATGTAGAGGAGGATGTAAAACTAACTTCTTTAGTCTTAAGAAGTTGCGTTTATCTACAAGAGTGTTCCAATTGCTTATGTCTTCATCTTCTAGGCCAAGCCAAAGCTGATTGAGCCACTCGACTATGAAAATGTCATCGTCCAAAAGAAGACACAGATCCTGAACGACTGTTTAAGGGAGATGCTACTCTTCCCCTATGATGACTTTCAGGTGGGTAACTTCTAAGTGTCTGTAAATAGAGCCACGTGGTTGATCTTTACAATCATTTCTTTTCTATCTCTAGATTTATTGTTTGGTTAGTTAATTTAGGAAATTTAAAAGATGAAGAGATGATATTTAAGAGAGAAAAGTATTGTCATTATATTCTTCCAGGCATTCCCTCATGGGTTGGTTTTTAAAATTAATTAATTAATTAATTGGCTGCATTGGGACTTCGTTGCTGCACACGGGCTCTCTCTAGTTGCTGCGAGTGGCGGTTACTCTTCATTGTGGTGTGTGGGCTCTTCATTGCAGTGGCTTCTCTTGTTGTGGAGCACAGGCTCTAGGCGTGCAGGCTTCAGTAGTTGCGGTACACAGGCTCAATAGTTATGGCTCACAGGCTCTAGAGTGCAGGCTCAATAATGGTGGCACATGGGCTTAGTTGCTCTGCGGCATGTGGGATTTTCCCAGACCAGGGCTTAAACCTGTGTCCTCTGCATTGGCAGGCGGATTCTTAACCACTGTGCCACCTAGGAAGTCCCCATGAGTTGATTTTTTAATTGATGTTATTTTTGCATATATGTGTATGTGTACATGCACAGATATGAATATGTTACATATGTATGTATATGCATATACGCAAATACATGCATATGCACATATATAAAACACACTTACAGGTATAACACAAATGTTTTTTCAAGTGTATATCTTTTATCTTTAATAGAAGTGTCGTGCTCTGAGCTAATTCTGTAGACATAAGTGCCTCCTATGTCTTAGCAGATTTGTCTGAAGAGGAATTTAGGGGTTTTGCCGAGTGCCTTAGAGTCTTAAGGATAGGATTTGCTCTGAAGCAGTGGAGGATTTTGTCATACATCCTTTTAGGATGTCACTTTGGGAGACTGTCTTGAGAGAGGCCCTGAACTGTGTGTGGGCTCACAGAGAAGAGTTTGGGGGTCCTGACATCCAGGAATGTCCGAACATTTACCTCACTGATGCAGTGGCAGGTGCAGTTTCTGGGAGCTCAGTAGCTGCCAACAAGGGACTCAGCACAGCTGCCGCTGTGAGCTGCTCTTTAGATTGTTGCTTGAAGCCTTTCAGACTATGGCCTGTGGCTAAGTGACCGACAAGAGCTTTGAGGCCAGTGAGGAGTGACAGAACTGCAGTAGGATTAGATGCCTGGAGTCACCTCTGTCTATTGGAGATTCCGGTTACTGCCCTTGCTCTCCTGGGACTTAATGTTGGCACTTCCTTTTTCTCTACCTTGATGCTTCTCAGCCTGATGCCGTTACCATCCAAGACCTGTCTTTTGTGAATTAAACTGCCTTATTTTTTTTAGAGCTTCCTTCATTCTTTGTTGTTTAATTTTAAAAACTAGTACATACTTGTAACAAACAAACAAACAAACAAACAAACAGGCACTATTGAAACACTTGCCATTAAAATCCTCCCCTACCACCTTCTTTTTAATCCCACTCCCCAGAACATAACCTGTTGTACCTACAGTTCTTTATGTACTGAATTGTCTTTAGAAATTTCCATGTTAATAACAGTTGTTAAATTATATTCCTTGAAGTTTTTTTCCCCACCACATTTAAGAGCTTCCAGTTTAGAACAGAGGTGAGAATTTTCACAAATGTTCATTTTTTTCTAACTTGTTAGAGATACATGTGAAGAAAATGATGATTCTTTAGTTCTTTCCTGAAAAATAAGGAATGCCACGGAAATGAAATTGACCATTAGTGGGATGTTGCTGCCAGCGTATGTTCCACTGATAAATGGTTTCAGACCATGTCCCCAAATATGATGCCTTGAAAGCTTCATTACAAGAATAGAATTACAAGAATTCCCCCAGTTAAAGGATGAAAAATGGAAACCCCCGAATGATTCCTTTTGTTAGCATCATTTGTTAGCATGAGAAGTTAAATCAGATGATTACAAATTGTACTCCATGTTGACACATTTTTCCTGTAGTGTGCTCTGAGGAAGCTAAAGGTTATCTCAAGTTTCTCTAAGCATGAAGTATGCATTCTTCTTTCGAGTAACAAAGTTATTTTGAGTTTTGCAGCCTAGAATGCAAAATTGTATTTGCAAACTTGAGGTAAAATTGCTTAAGAAGCAAACAAAGCACAGAAATAAGATACACTTAATTTAATTTCATCTTGTATCTCACGGACAAGGAACTGTGGATGTTTAAGCAGTTGTAGAAAAAAGATGATTGAAACTTTGAGAAAAACTCCTTTGTCCCCTTTTGCCTGTAACAACTTCTCTGGGAATACCAAACACAAATATTCTAGGAACAGCAAAGAACTCACTGACGTTTTGCTGGCCAAGACTGAATGAACAGTGTTAAGTTCTGTTTGGGGGAAGTTTTTTTAAAGATTAAGGAGCTTGAATTTCAGCTTTCATCCCCATCACAGTAATTGTGATGGGCCACATTGCAGTTTGGCTGCTGTTATTTTTTTTCTAGGAGACTCCTGTATTCTAATCGGGTAAGGTTGTGTGCTTTCTTGCTAAATTGTCTTGATGATTTTAATAACTGTCTAGTTAGTAGCATGAGCGAAATGTCTTAGTGATGTCACAGATTCCTTCTGTCTGTCCCTGCATTTTTAGGCAGAGTGGGAGCAGAATTATTATTGTATTATTAGGGGCCAAGGGAACAGATTAGATCAAGGGGAAGTATTTTACTTCATATGGAAACAAGGTAGAAAGTTGGTTAGGAAACGGGTCAAATAGTGAGCAAAATGCATAGTGGGGTTGCTTTGCAATCCTATACTTGCTAGTTAAACAATATTAGTTACCTATTAAGATAATAGAACTTGGTGTGAAGTCCTGTCAGATATATTTAAGTGATAATTTACTGAGCTGTAGGTGTGCATAGTGATGATACATTTGCACAGGTTGTGTAGAGCCCTGTTGGTGTTGGTCAGCCCTTAAGGACGTCTGAGTTCTCTGAAAACGAGCCTTACGGAGAGGTTTGTTGTTGGGTGTACTTGTCTAAGGTGGGAGAAGAGTTGTTTAAAACAAAAAGCCCCAGGAGACAGGAAGTCGATATGAATTTTAAAAAGACAAAAGGACAGTTCTCAGGTCTCAGAATATTCCTGAAGCGTAGTTCTACCTGCCAGGGTTGGGGCAGGAAGGCTGTGGCTCGTACGGCCCTCGCTAGCTGACTGCGCTTGTTGTTTCAGAATCAGACCCTGGTGCTTTGGGGTCGTTCTGTTCTGTCTCTGCCCTGGCTTCGTGGTTCCCCTTCCCGGCAATATCATCTCTTCCTTCCCATGCTTCTGGAACCTTCTCAGCCTTTGAGGCCACTTCAAATCCCTTGTCTTCTGAAGCTGTTCAAGTCCACAGTAATTTTTTCCCTCATTCTCTTAGTTCCTCTAATACACTGTGTGCATTGTGCACGTGTATCTAACTGCGTTGTCCTGAGCTTTTCAGTAATGGCTTCTCCTGCTTTTTGTGTTCAAGTGTCCCCAACCACCTGTGCTGCAGCCCCAGCCAGAGGAAGGGGCTGTGCTGGTGCCTCTCTCGCCTCGCTCCCCACCCACCCACTTCCACCTCTGCGTGACCTTTGCAGGCGGGATGCCACAGTTGGGTGCTTCTGGCTTCATTTAAAATCTGTGAAGTTATTATGAACATTAGTTAGGTAGTTTTCTTTGATTCACGAAGTGACTGTGAATACCTTTGAGCCCATGTAGAAGTGCCAGTGACTAGATTTGTAAAACTTTTTGCTGAGTCAGTGATTTGGTTTGGTGAACCTTAGATAATTTTTGAAATAAAAATAAAATGGAATCGAAACAAAGTTATAAAAGGAACACGCTTTCTGGTGGCTAATGGTCCCTTCAAGTTTACTTGGCAAAAAAATCTGAGAACTTACTTTTCTGTGGGTAAATAATAGATACACTTTAACAGGCAATTAGGCATAGATGATAACCTTTAAGATTAAAATATTTTAGATGAGAAAAGTAAGTTGAGGCACTTCCCTGGCAGTCCAGTGGTTAAGATTCCACACTTCCAACGCAGGGGACATGGGTTCAATCCCTGGTCAGGGAACGAAGATCTCACATGCCGTGTGGTGAGGCCAGAAAGATAAAAAAGAAAGAAAGAAAGGTTAGTTAGTTGACTCATTGCTTAAGAAATGACAAATCTAAACATAACTGTTAAGTGATGCCCAGGACTCCTCCCTTCCTGTCAGAGACATAGCATTTGAAGTGAGTCTGGCCATGGATTTCCAATCAAGGGTCTCCTCCTCTAGGTGGAGGTCCTTTACTGGATGATGCTGTTGGTGGTGACAGTCTTAAGTGCCGCCATCAGTCCACTGACTCTGCAGCTGGCTTTGAGCTCCTTGTATCCTGGCTTGTTACACGGCTTACTAATGTTTGTGCAGTTTTGTAAAGTGATAGAATATGGAAAAGGTAGTAAATAGTGAAAAAGAATGTTGGGAGGCAATTTAGGGACACCCTTTATATTTCACAGACTTTAGACTTTGGTGTCTGAAATTAACTAACAAGGGATAGAGTTTGTATGAAAGACATCAAAAGAGCATGTCATAGTCCACTTCTGGGGATATGCTGAAGAGAATCGAAAGCAGAGACTCAAAGAGATGCTTGTGCACCCGCGTTCCTAGCGGGATTATTCACAATAGCCAAAAGGTAGAAAAAACCTGTGTCCATCAATGGGTGAAAGGATAAATAAATTGTGTATATATGCACAATGGAATACTACTCAGACTTAAAAAGGAAGGAAATTCCAGTACATGCTACAACATGGATGAACTTTGAGGACATTGTGCTAATTGAAACGAGTCAGAAAAGAACAAATATTGTATGTGAAATACCTAGAATAGCCAAATTTATTGAAACAGAAAGTGGAATGGTGGTTGCCAGTAGCTGGAGCAGGGGGGATGGGGAGTTAATTGTTTAACGGTTACAGATTTCAGTTTTGCAAGATGGAAAGAGTTCTGTGGCGGATGGTGGTGATGGCTGTACAGTAATGAGGATATTCTTAATGCTGCCGAATTGTACTCTTAAAAATGGTTGAGATGTAAATTTTACAGATATTATGCCGCAATGAGAAAAAAAAACCCAACAACAGCAGAGTGTTACAGGATTTCTGTGCTATACAGACGTAAAATTGTTCTCTTCCTGGAAGCCGTGTGGGAAGTCAGGGCAAAGAGTAACTCTCAGGTGCTCTCCCTACTGACTGACGTTTCATGGTGTATCATCAATGTCAGACCGCTTTAGCAAGAGAATTTAAAGGGAAGGATGGGAAAATTATTAATCATTGGCAACTCTAGAAATCTTCACTTTTGGAAATGTTTAGGTACAGGAGAATCCTAGAGTGTTCTCAGCATTGTATCGAAAAATGTGGTTAATCCATTTCCCTGGAAATAACATCCTGATTTTAATTTTTCCTCTGTTTCTTTTCCTCTTCTGCTTACATGAGACTGATAATGATCTACAAACCATGGACCTGAAAAGGAAACCAGGCCCCGCTACTTACAAAGGGCATGAAAGTCCCTCATCTCATTTCCCATCTGTCCTTTTGAAAAGAGTTTTTTTTCCACAGTGTTTTGTCCTTGCTTTTTATTATATGCTGCCAAAAAATAATCTCAGTACTTTGTTTTGGAGTTTTTATTGGAAAGTGTTCTTTTCATAAAGTTCCTCAAAATTTTTATCGGTCTGCATTCAGTGGCCAACAATGTCAGTTTCTGTGAACATTGTGGTTTTCGGAATATTAGTTCATGTCTAGAATTGAACCTACCTGAAAAATCTGCATAATTAATGTTTCTGAGTTGACATTGGCCGGTCCTTCAGGAGATGAGGGTTTTAATTCTAGGTCAAGAATTCTGCCTTTTGCAGAAAACAGTGACAGGTAATTTTTTTTTTTAATCATTAAGTATATCTTAAAAAGAAAAGCTTATTTTTCGGAGAGCACTGATCAGCTGAGTTGAAGAGTGTATTTATTTAGCATATAGTTTAGAGTTACACTCCTTGTGCAAACGGCTCAGACGGGGTTCCTGCTTTCGAATTGCTCAAAACTTAGGAGAGGTGATACTGAATAAATATTAATAATAAGAAGGAGAATGTGACTAATATCATGACAGATTGAATTGCGTGGGGATTTGTTCTTGGAACATTAAGTTTAAGATCGTGGGGCGTCCAGGTGCCAGGTCCTTTAAGTGGTTGGAAATGCAGAAGTCCAACCTGAGAGAGAAGCCGGAGTTACTGATCTGGGCTCACCCATAGAAATGTGAGACAGCGGCCAGAGGGGCCGAGGGCGTGAGAGGGCCCTCAAGGGACTGCATCTTGGGAAGCACCTTCACCTACGAAGCGGGGTGGGAATCAGAGACAGAACGTGGAAAAAGGACCAGGAAACTGTGGGGCCCTGGAAGGCAGCGAGAGGAGTTTGAAGAAGGCAGGCAAAAAGAACAGATGGCCCTGCGCTCCTGCTGCTGAGGTGGGAGAGTGGTCCTCAGAGCCGATAGCTGGGGCATCGCTGCCTGTGGTGGTCCTTTCTTGCTGGGGCTGAAGAAGTGAGTGTGTGGGGCACAGAGGTTGGTGTTAAATGGTAGCAGAGGGGAGGAATCGTTGTGACTCAGAGCAGCAGCAAGAGGTTTTATCAGGACTGAGAAAACGAGAGAACAGGCTAGGAAGGGAAGTCCAGGAATGAGAAGGAGATTGAAAATGCAAGCTCTTGGGTGTACATTTTGAAGCAAGGCTCTTTAGGGGTTTCTCTGGGGGTGGAATGAAGGGTCTTTGCAGGAAGAGTTCAGGAGGAAGGAAAGTGAATGCTCTCTCTGAATGGGAAGGAGAGGATTGGGTGTTTGAGAAATTTAGAGGCAGATTGGGCTGAGGGAGCTAATGTCAGGCTGGCCCAGGGTAAGAGCAGCCTGGGGGAGAGTCAGGAGGGTTTGGAAAGCGGGGTGCAGGGCATGGGATGGGGAGGGTGTAACAGAGAGAGTCCTCAGTCAGCACCCCCACTGCTGTAACCACGGCCACGGCCCTCGTCCTTTCTTACCTTGGTTACGCCTGTGAGGTCTTCCGGATCCTAGCCTTGCCCTCTTCCTGTCTATCCTAACAGAGTAGCCAGAGTGATCTTTAAAAAGAAAGTTAAAGGTAAACCCAGTGACCTCATCCCTGTGTTCAGAGGCCCTCATTGAAGCCTTACTGTGGCCGTGATCTTGTCTGCCACGACCTCCCCGGGCGGTCACCTTCCCACTCTCTACTGCAGCCACACTGGCCTCCTTGGGGCTCCTCTGTCACTGCAGGCAGCCTCCTGCCCCAGGGCCTCTTCTCAGGCTGTTCCCTCTGCCCAGAACCTTCTTTACCCAGATCTCCCTCACCTTCCCGCAGGCCCTCCTGCAGTTCTTACTTCTCGGTGAGGCCCTTGCCGCTGCCGTGCCCTCCACCCCCTTGGCACTCCCTGTCCGCTTTACCTTGCTCTGTTTTATTTGTTTCTCACCATATCACTTACTCGCTTCTAACGTGCTCACATGTTTATTGTGTATTCATGTGAACCCCTGGAGGGCGGGGATCTCAGTCTTGTTCACTGATGTTTCCCGAGCACGGGGAACACATGGCACAGAGTAGAAATTTAAGAAATACTTGTTGAATGGAGGTGGTGAGGGGGCGGGGACCAAAATTGGGCTTTGTCCACCTAAGATTTTGATGAAATCAGCCGTGTTGGGAATGTCAACAGTTTGAGAACAGAGAAGAAAAAACGAAGGATGGGGGTTAAAGCGGCAGAGGTGGGGAGTGTAGCCGCTGGGCCCCTCAGGACTCCCGGCCGGTGGGGAGTGTTCAGAGGTGGGTGTTGGATGGGGAAGAGAGGACATGGGAGGACCCTGAGAGTGAGTGAGCGGAAGTGCTTGGTGTGGGGGAGCTGGGGGGATGAAAGGTGGCGCTGGGAGAAGGGGCTACCAGGTCTACCGATTTAAACGGTATATAAAATCAAACTGAAATAAGAAGTAAGTTATGGGTATAGCCCCTCAGATGACTATTTTGAATAATGTAAGCTTGAGGTGCATCTTTAGGCCCTTGGAAGGGGATATATATTGTAACCTTTCTTGTTGGAAATGCAACAGAAAAGAAAGTGATTTAGGAACATTGGTTATTATTATTACCTTGACTGTTATATTTATTCCTGAATTTGTTTAAAACCTTTGTGTTCAGCTCACCAAACTGAAAGGAATATCAGCCTTGGAAGTGTGCCAGTTCAGTGTTCTTTTGGTGAGAGGGAAAATTCCTTTTGAAAAACAGCTTCTATATCAGATTCTCCATCAGCAAACACAGAAATATATCAAAGAACCATTATTAACTTTGATTTATGTCATCCTTTCTAAATGAAAGTGGCAGCCTTGTAGGGTAGGAGGACAGTCTGGCTGTAACCAGCGAGGTTCAGCTGATGTGGCATCCAGGTGGGTACTCCGGGCTTCCCCGCTGCCCACGGGTGTCCCTCTGGGTCCCCACGCTCTGTTACAAGCAGAGAAGGCCCACGCTTCAGTGGAGGGTGCCCCTTGCCATGATGCATGGGATGCAGCTCTTGGGGACATGGTTGCTGTGCGTTCTTTGTTCTGCTAGGGAGCTGGGGCGTTCACCCAGGGTGCGGTGAGATGCTGCCCCAGCAGCTGGGCAGCCCGGGGACCTGCGGTGCCTCCTGTGAAAACCATTAGAGTAGAAACTTGTCAGGTTGATTTCTATGTTTACATAGCACTTTAGACATTTTCTTCATTTTTCCTCAAGACAGCCTGGTGAGGGAAGTAGGTTTTTTTTTTTACCCCACCATACAGGCAGTGTATGACCTGGTTTTGTTAGAAACATCACGCAGGGCTTAGGAAAACTTATGATCGAGCAGGGAGTTGAGATCACCTACATAAATAACCAAATGAAATAGAACACGCACACATAAAATATTACCTGCATAAGTGAATCTAAGATTTGCTTCTCTTCTCAGGTAGAATAAAAGATATTGGATGAATCTAGTGGTTTATCTCCATGTGCATGTTTTCCTCATAGGTCACATTATGTTCCTCCCTCAATCCCTCCCTTCTCTCTCACTCTTTCTCTCTCTCTCTCTTTCTTTCTCAAATCTTCTTTGCTTCTTAAAAATAATATTTAGCTCACATTGTAAATAGGTCAGAGAGAACGGTGATGGTTCTACAATGGTGGAATTGGGTAAGCACAGACCATACGTGTAACCAGTGAGGGGTAGAAGGACATTTTTATCTATGTGATTAATGTATATGTCTTAGGTTATTAAACATGACTAACAGGCATTGATAGAGGAAGATTTGAGCCAAGATGATATCTTAAGACAGTGCAAGCGGGTGGAGATTTATTTATACTATATATCTAGCTTTCACTGAAAATCATTTTTTGTTATAATTATTTGTAACTGTAAGACTCTATTATTTTCTCCCCAAATAAAACTCTATGAGAATGGCAAACCATAGTTGTTGGGTTTTTATTAAAGTCATAGTTTTTTAAAATTCACCTTTGCATTTGCAGAGTTCCTGCACCACCTTTGCATTTGCTTTATTCTTGGTAAGCACTTAATATATCTTGAATAAATGAATGGATTTGGGATCTCGGCACCAGCTGCCTTTGAGGCCATAAGAGCACAGCTCAGGGTAGTGGATCTGGGGAGCAGAAGAGAGGGAGACGGATTTGTGTGCAAAAACAAAACCCAGAAGTCCTCCAAGAAAAAGAAAACCTAGATTTTGGCATCAGAATTATCAGGTGCTGTTTAACACATTATTAGGCACACACTCTATGGTTCCTACAACCTGAACGGGTCCTGCTGTGTCCACACCTCTACCTTTTCCTACCCGGTTGCCTGCAGAGCCTGGGTCCTGCCAAGTGTGCTGTGTGGGTCCGAGTCACTTTGCGTCAGCAGCACCTTTGCGTGTGTGCCTGAGACCCAGCAAGGACAAATTAAGGGAGCTCCATGAAGTCCCCTGATGTCAGACGTCCTCCATTCAGGACTTCCCCATCTGCTTAGCATTTTACCCACGAAGCATAGCCTCTGCTCCCCTACGTGTAAGATAGGACCTAGCCTGCCTCCAGGCGTTGACGTGCTGCTCTGACAAGACCATCGTGGCGGCAGTGCTGGTAAAGGCGCACGGGGATCTGTGTGAAATTATGCTCGGTGCACGAGTGAAACCTTACGTGTGCATGAAGGAGCGTGCCTTCCTAAGGCAAGTCCTGGAAGGAACCTTCACCGCGATATTGAAAGTACATAAATAATGGACATGTATTCACGTGAAGCGTATTCACTATTCACTGTGCTAGGTGTTCGCACAAAGGTACGGTCTTTGTAACAACTAAAATTGCGTTCTGAAGAAGACTAGAGAACCATACACAGACAACTGGAAAACGGAAGAAGCTACACTTGCCTACCCCTTCCTCAAGGCTCTGTTACCGAATCGAGTGGGAGTGTTCTAGGCACTAGGGTAGTGGCAAGCCCCGAGATGTAGTCATCTGGCTCTAGATTTTAGCCCCAGGCCTGTCTGTTTACTCATCTGGGTATTTTGTTAAGCAGTAAACTTCCTAAAATTCACCTTTTTAACCTGTAATTCAGAGGGAACATTTGCCCTAATATTTGGATTCTCATTAGATGTGTGAGAATCCAGAGAGATCCCACCGTTCAAGGAAGCTCTTTGTACCCCCTGGCTGATGTCCTGCGGGTGGGCAGGGAGGGCGCTGAGTGACCAGGAAGCTTAGCAGAGCACTCTTCCTCTCCTCCAGGTCACAGCACTTTATTTTGAGGGTGGCAATTTTTAGTTGCAAACTCATATGTGGAACAGGCTGAGCCCCTTACTCATGGGGATGCTGGACCTGCCCCTTGTTCCCTGAATGGCTGCAAGGCCACACCTGGTTTTCTGGACCGCCCCCCCCCCCCCCCCCCCCCCCCGCCACCGTAAAAACTGAACTTCATGGATGAGTCTGCTTATGAAGCGTTCTGAACCTTTAACTTAGTTATAATTTACTGCATTTGAATAAGCTGTTATGTAATATATAATTTGAGGGGTTTGCAAGGTAGCGGAATGAAATTTTTATGACTCTCAAAGGTCTACTGGGACTTCCTAGGTGGTGCAGTGGTTGAGAATCCGCCTGGCAATGCAGGAGACACAGGTTTAAGCCCTGCTCCGGGAAGATCCCACACGCCCTGGAGCAACTAAGCCCGTGCTCCACAACTATTGAGCCTACACTTTAGAGCCCGTGAGCCACAACTGTTGAGCCTGTGTGCCACAACTACTGAAGCCCATGTGCCTAAAGCCAGTGCTCCGCAACAAGAAAGCCACTGCAATGAGGAGCCTGCGCACCACAAGGAAGAGTAGCCCCTGCTTGCCGCAACTAGAGAAAGTCCGTGTGCAGCAATGAAGACCCAATACAGCCAATAAATAAATAAATAAATAGATAAATAAATAGATAAATTTAACAGGAAAAAAAGGTCTACTGACATTTATAAATGTACATATACAACACTTTAGGAAACAGGACATGATGCAGTGACAGCTACTTGATGTCTCACCAGTTGCACCATCTCATTTGGAACCTCAAGTGATCTTTCAACTAAATAAAACAGCCTCCATTTAAAAATCCCGACTGGCCACTCACTCAGACATTTAATGTCATGCCAGGTGTTATGTAAAGGTGTTGGAGAAGCGAAGATGACTCGCGCAGTCTGAGGTCCTGAGTCTGGGAGGAGATACAGCAGGGCTTTTGAGTAATTTCAGCAGAATTCTGCGCATGCCGTGTGCTGCGGGAGGTGGGAGTGAGCAGCCCCGCAGCCTGGCAGAGGGGCTGGTGCGTTAGGGAGTCAGAAGTAGCTTGTGTGCTGGAGGGTCAGAGAAGGGCAGGAGAAGAGTCTGGAACAGTCAGTATTGCTGGTCACCAAAGGTCTTAGGTCATGCTGAGGAGTCTGAACTTTATTCTGGTGGCAGTGAGAGGGGGTCACTGAAAGAACTGAAGCCGAGGCATGACACTATTGATGAAAGCTTCAGAATGATGACTGGCAGCTGTGCAGAGGGATGGGCAAGGCAAGACAGGCATGCCCATCAGGGAGGGCGCCACACTGAGGTTCACACAAGAGCACCCTGCTTCGGTGCGTTGTCCTGGAGATGTACCGCAAGGGAAGTGCTTGGCGTCGCAGGGTGACACTGTTGAGGGAACAGAGACAGTTAAAGATGGAAGTTTGGGGATCGTGCAGGTGCTAGAGAAGAGGAGCTGCCAGAGAGAGGCAGAGGGACGTCCATTTCTCTGCCCACATCAGGCTCCATCCTTGCCGTGTTTTAACTAGTTTCTTGGGATTTGGTTTTTTTTTTATTAAATCCCTCCAGAAACCTAAATGGAAATCTTTCTCCGGATCCTTGTCTTGTCCCATGCTTTGTTTTTTTGATCATTAGTGAATTAAACACTGAGAATGCTCAGGAAACCACTTCTCTGGAAATGGACTTGTCCGATCTTCACGACTAAGCTGGAAACCAGATCCTCTCAAAAGCGAGTCATCAGCTCTGAAACAAATGCATCTGCCAGATATTTAGAAGGGTTCCATTATTGCTGTGCTCAGTGAGTCGCAGCAAGGTTCCCAGCCTGGTCTAGAGTGAGGTTTAATACTGCACTGGATGCAAAGCGTTTAATGTACAGACAGATGCATCCAAGGGGGCATTTCCAGCAGATTCAAAGGGCTCTAGGGACGGAAGGAAGGAGGTGTCGGGAGCCATCTATCTAGCAGGGAATAGCTGAAAATCTGCTTGGCCCAGCTGAGCACAATAAAAATTCAACCCAGGGCTTACCAGAGAGACTCCCGCCTGGGAGCTCAGCCTTATCCAGACCACGTGAGCTTTGATTTCTTCCACATCCACTTGCCTCCCTTCACTGAGCCCGGGCCCCTCCTCCCTCACTGCAAGATTGCCCTGCTCCTGAGAGATCAGAGCACTCTTTCTCTGACAAATGCATTTGAAGGGATAGCTCTACTAAGTAAATTAAAACAAATATAAAAATAAATACACGTACAGGTGCTTTATTTGGAATTACAAACGGAAGGGGTGACTGCTAAGCAGAGATAGTCCACGTTTTAGCCTGAAGGTGGGCTGGAGCTGACAGGACTCGAGGCCTGATGGGCTGGACTGTCCAGCATGTCGTCAGAGTGGGCCTGGGGCCCTCTCCTCTGGCTCCAAGCATCCCCAGGCCCCAAGGCCCATCTTAGAGATTAGCCGGCAGGAGCCTAAGAATTCCCTTCTTTCTCTCTGTTCTGAACTGAACCTACTGACCGGTTACTGAGGAGAACCCTCTTCACCTCTTCCAGCTCTGTCTCAGCTGGTGCACTATGGCCTCGCCTTCCTCTGCAGTTGTTCTGCTTAGAACACCCGAGGAGCTGTCTCTGAGCCCCTGCTCCCTCTTGGGCTGCGGGTGATGTTTGTTTTTCTGTCTGAGGGTGGACGCTCCCAGCCCTGTGCTGCTTTGAGCTGGAGAGGTGGGAAGCGTCTCTGTGGGTCTGCACAGCTGGCTCAGGTTACAGCCCACCCACCTCTCTGGGATATTGTCTCCAGCTAATTGTTCCTGTGTCCCAGGGGAAGGGTGGGCCTTTTGTTTCCCTGGCTTAATTAAAGTCCTATAAAATACGATATTTTAAACACCCAGTAGATGTGCACACGTCCCACCAGGAATTAAGAGGGTTGTTTTGTTATAGTTTAATGCCCATTGTGAAGTGATTACTAAAAAAATCTGGTGCCTCATGAGAGGAGAGGATTAGAAAAATGACACAGAAGAACGTCTTTGTTAATACTAACAAAGTCTACACAGTGAATGTTCCCTCTTTTAAATCCAATTCCTTTCATAAAAACACATGAAAACAGTTCTTTTCATTAAAAAAGTAAGTGGGGTAATATGACTATAAATCAGAAAAGATACAGTATTCATCTTTTTTCTGGACGTCTGTTGTTTTTACTTTCTCCCAAAGCAATTCGTAGCGCTCAGATAATAAACCATTTGTGAGAGAGAGACTTAGAATTCCATGGAACTATGGAGTTTTTAAACCACAAAGGAAACCTAGAGATCTAGAAAACTCTGGATGTGGAAAGTTAAAACTGTCCTTCAAGATTACACAGCTAATTAGAGGCAGAGCTCAGATGAGAACTCAGGTTTCCTGGCTCTCGATTCAGACCACTTTCCAAGATCACTTCTCAAATTCTTCCATAGGAAGGTTAATTAAATTATGTGCCTCACATCGCTTGTGGTTTGAAACATGAGCTTCTTGGTATCCCAGCGTCAGTGGGGTCAAGGTCGTGTGTTAGCCAGCACTGACTGAGGAAAGACAGAGCCTTGGCCAGGTTGGGGCAGGAAATTCGTCAGTAAGAGGGATTCCAAGTTGAAGCTAAAGAAACAGGGCCATAGCTGGCCGTCAGGGAAGAGCAGTGAGTGGTGAAGAAGAAGGGCAGAAAGTGCCAGGAAGCCCCAGGGTCTGGCCCAGGTGAGGAAGCATGGTACCTCTGGTATGTTCCCTTCGGGGGGGGGCCTTGCCTCCCTGGGCTAAGCATCGCACATTTCAGATATAGCGCATAGCCATTAAAGTGACCCACGTTTTTAGAGAGAATCATTTCAACGGAGAGAGAAAAAAAAAGTTTTTAACATAAAAGAGGCTCTGTTTGAAATTTGTCCTTCCAAACTAAACTTGGAGAGAGTTGTAAATTGTAGGCTTGGTATTTGGATCTGGGGGCACGTCTGCATTTTATCAGTTAAAAAAAAAGTCCAATAAAAATTGGCCTAGGCTCTCAGGTGTTCATGCATCATTATATAAGTCCTTTGAAAGAGGACTTCGCATTTTTATCCCCCTTTTTCATAGTCCTAAGTTTCCTTTTCATTCGTCCTAAAATTTTGTGGAAGGCCCCGTGAGGCTTATCCCCATACTTGGCCAAGGTAATTAAGGATTTCTGTGCATCAAGCACTGCCAGTGTTTAACCTAAGTTACAATATTGACTGAAAATAATTTAATCTATTATAGCAGCTAGAAGGCGGCTTTTATTTTTTAACTTGTATTTTGTGCTGTGAGATTTATATCCCAAAGGTTGTCTGAGATGCTGGCTATGTTTAGATTTAATTTTCAGATCTTATCACACGTCACAGTGTGCCGTGTTTTTTCCCCCTACCCCTTGCAAATGTACAGATTTTTTTTAGTAGAATGGAAATGATTTGTTTCCAAACAAAGGAATGGGACTGATGTTCTTTGAATGTCCACCTTGGTGTTAATTTATATAAGGTAGATACAGACCCATCTTTTAACAGGAATATGATTTTAATTAATAGAAAAGTAGGAAAGAATACCACAGCAATGAAAAAGAAAATTAAGCCCATGTTTGAGAAGAGCTTTAGTGTTCATCGAGTATAAATCTCCAGGTATTGATTTGGACTCTGTTATAAGCCAGATAAATAAAACTACAGAAATTTAATGTGAATCGATTTGCCATACAGTAGACTATTACCTGAATGTGACTTTTAATACATAAAATGTATGGAGCAATTAAAATAGAGCATTCACTTAATGCTGTCATCGTCCCTTGTCAACTTCCAAGTGGACCAGAGAGCTTTTTGAAATAATGGGAAATAAACTGCAAGTGATGGATGATTATTGGCAGGCTCCTATTTCTATCCCCACTCACTATTTTATCCATTCATTCTTCAAACATTTATTGAGTACTTAGCACAGAGATACAAATAGAAAGATATGTCTCCTGCCCTCAAAGAACCCACAGTCTGGTACGGGAAAGAAGGATGTGAGCCTGTAGGAGAGTTTTTGATAATAGAGTCAGAGATTGATGAGCTCTCAGGCAGGGACGCGTGTGGTGTGGTTTACTAAGTCACCAAGGTCTAGGTTCAGGTCTCAGCTTTCCAAGCCCGGGAACTGGGTTTGGTCTGATATGACCAGAGTTGTTTGGACTCAGCGGAACTGACTAGTAGCAGCCAACCCCACAAGAGAGCAAACCAGAATATCATTTAATACTGTACCTTGAGAACTAGCATTAATAAGCAGATCAGAATACATCCATTGGCTGTGTTCTTTGATTAGGAGAGGCGAAATGGGAATTATAATAAACAAGTGGGTTGGTGAGGCTAGACTCAAAGCAAAGGGAACAAGTGGAAAGACCTTGGCAACTGGTGGTGTCAAACAGTGACTCCATTGGAGCCAAGTCCAGGAGTCCCCCCATGGGTCCCAGCCCAGTGGATCCCAGCCTTTCCTAGTGAATGGTGATGAAGACACTGACAGAATTGCGCTGGTCATACAAGCCCTATTCTTTCTGTTGGCCCGTTCTTTCCCTAGTTAATACCATTGACTAGGCTGCAGGTTGGTACAGTTTTAGAGGTGTTTAATTCAAGCTTAATTAGAGTTCTAGGCAGTTTTTCCTTTGTCAAAGGATATGTTTTAGGATATAATTCTAGGACTTAATGTGTTTGTTTTTTGTGTGTAAGCAAGGAGCTAATCTCATCTATTATGACTTGATTTTGTTATTTTAACTTTCCAAGGGAAAGCTTATCTTCACATTTCTCTTCCTTTTTTGTGCTAAGCACAGCTTGTACTCATCCTGTACAGTTTAGCTTAAGCATCTTTGCCTTGGTTTTCTTGATGTCCTCTTCTCCTCCCTGTCAGATTTAGACTCCCCTTCTCTTTCCTCTCATACCAGCCTGTGCTTCTGTGTTCTTTCTTACACCCTTCTGGTATTGGTGGGTAGTAATAAATACATGGATGATTGGTTTAATTATGCCCAGTGCTCTCTTATCTGTTAAAGGTCAAGTCTCTCTTTAATGATTAAAGTTGCTTTCTTTTCAAAGTGAGAGCATAATGGCATTTTGACCCACAATAATAAAAACGATCATTTCCTATTATTTTTCTTACCTTAAAGGGGTGTTTGGAAAAATGTCACATAATTAAAGTTTCTTGAGTTGGTAATTCCACTGGGAAAATTCTGTAATAAATTTTCTTTCTTCCTGATGTTGTGATGGGAAATGAGCTGGACATGACCCTAGTAGTCCTATTTCTTTCTTTCTTCTTCTTTTTTTTTTAGATTATTTATTTATTTATTTTACTTTTGGCTGTGTTGGGTCTTCGTTGCTGCATACAGGCTTTCTCTAGTTGTGGCAAGCGGGGGCTACTCTTTGTTGCAGTGCATGGGTTTCTCATTGCAGTGGCTTCTCTTGTTGTGGAGCACGGGCTTCAGTAGTTGTGGCAAGTGGGCTCAGTAGTTGTGGCTCACAGGCTTAGTTGCTCCGTGGCATGTGGGATCTTCCCAGACCAGGGCTTGAACCCGTGTCCCCTGCATTGGCAGGAGGATTCTTAACCAATGCACCACCAGGGAAGCCCAATCCTATTTTTTTTTTTAACTTTTTTTTTCTAATTTATTTTTAATTATTTTTTGGGGGGTACACCAAATTCAGTCATCTGTCCCTATACCCTATTTCTTGATCTGAGCCATTTCATGAACATTTTTAAAGTATGGTAATTAGTTTTCAAAAAATCTTGATAGACCCAAATAAATTGAGATAAGGACACCGTAAGTGGGGATATAGAATGTGTCCTTCTTTGGAGTACACATAATTTCTTAATTCCCCTTTATGGGTATTATACCTGATTCTTAACAGTTTTGACAGTCTCTTATAATCGATGTGTTACTTTGAAGCTTTTTGAATAGATTATGCCTCCAGTGCCCACTGTCACTTATCTCTGTGGCATTTCATGGAACCAGGTGTGTAATAAGGGTCACCATTTGTGACTCTCACAAAGAAACCAAGAGCCAGGGTGTTGAAAGCCCTTGTGGAGGAGGCTGAATGAATGAAAGGACTTTGGTAGAGAAAAGAGATCCTTCCTTCCCTTCCTTTAAAATAAGGAAGCCTTATTCTAAAAGTAGGATTTAAGATTACTTTCAAAGATGGAGACAGGGCAAGCAGAGAGTAAATATAGGTGAAACAGACACAACAGGGAGACAGTATGGGCAAGAAATAAGATTATTAAAAAATGTATGCCCTGGAGTTCTTCCCCTGTGCTAGAGGTGGAGGGACCACAGATTTGACCCAAAGTTTCCTCCAACCTTAGGAAGAAGAGAAACAGCTGGGACAGATGCTGGGAGATCCTAGCTTCGTGATTAGGCTCAGTATCCAATGGGATAGGTTCTGTCAACAAGGTGGTTTCTTGTGTGCTGTTTTTATAACTGTGATCTGATAATAGTATCCAAGGATTACAGTCCATGGGAGAAAAAATCTAGAACATTCCTTTCTGAAGCCCAAGGACTAGTTACCTCATATTGACACTACAGTCCCTACACTACAGAGTTAATTAGGGTAGATGTGTTGCTGCCTAAAGTCGTGAGACATTTTATTATTTAAAATAAGCACTTAAGCCTCATGAATCAAGAGCAGATCTAAGTTATAGGAGGGAAGGTACCGTCATAGATTCAGTCAGCAAATATTAAGGACCTGTTATCTGTCCCACTGGGATGTGCAGTGAATAAGAGATGGATGTACAACGATGTGAATGTCCTTTATACTCCTGAACTGTACACTTAAAAATGGTTCAAGTGGTAAATGTTACGTCTGTTTTACCACAGTCTATAAAAGGCAGTTCAGGCAAGTAAAAGATCAAGCGTGTGGGGGTGGGGCATGTTGGGGCTCTGAAAGGGGCATCTTCCCTGCCTGGAGGGGTCCTTGGACCTGTGATCCAGATGGACTCAGGAGCCACTGCCCCCACCTTGTGAAGTTTAAGGAGCCAGCTGGGGTCTGGGGTCCGTGGTGGCGACCTGTGGAGAAGGGGAAGGGCCCCACCGCCCTGGGAGGCCAGCGCCTTCCTATCTTCACTTAACCAAGTCTTGTCCTGGTGCTTCCTTCACAGACGGCCATCCTGAGACGACAGGGCCGCTATGTACGCTCCACCGTCCCCATCAACGCACAGCAGGAAGCTCAGAGCTTATTCGTTACAGAGGTAACGTGTTTCTTCTACATTAACTTACGTGTTACCTAAGTCATTTTTCTCTAATGCCTCCTCCCCTTTTTAAAATTTCAGTGATATTTTTCAAAAAAGTGTCAGAGAGGTAATTATATTTTTATGATGAAAGTTAAAATAGAATCATGTGAGGTTTGCAGAGTCTGAAACTTGGATAGAAATGTCAGCAGGGATCAATTTGATGACAAAACACGGATTCTACAAAACTCATCTCTTAGGCTTAGAATAAGGAGTAACTTGTAAATGAGCTCGTTGGACACCTGGCAGACGTTGATATTATTTTTGATGGAGACTCATCACATGCATTTATGTGTTCTTTGACTACATTTATATGTTTATGCTTGTAATTTATTATCAAGAGTAGGTCAATATTCATGAAGTACCAGGTAATGATGAGCAGGACCTAACTATCCCTGATCAGTATATGATTATTATTACTTTTGTTTGAACATACCGGTAACGACTCTTTTCTTAAGAAGGAAAGAAAAATGATTGCTTTGAGATTACTTGCCTTTTCCTTCTTGGGGTGTTTGTTTCTTCCTCCAGGTGCCTTTAAATAGGATGAACGAGTTAGGTGTTTTAATTTTGTTTCTCGAAGTGCTCCTTCATTTAAAAAATAGTGTATTTTAACCCCATTCTTCTAGTTGACATTTAGGAGCTAAATATGGCTGGCATTAAATTTGTCCACTACAATATATGAACACCAAGTGGGCGGGGGGAAAGGGTGGGATGAATTGGGAGATTGGGATTGCCATATATACATTACTAATAAGAAAAAAAATATCAAATTGTACACTTTAAATATATGCAGTTCATTGTATGTCAATTATATCTCAATAAAAGTTCTTTAAAAATTTTTAAAAATAGAATAAATTTGTCCACTACGAAGAAGCCATGGTGTTCTAAGTGAAGGCCAATTACAGTAACAACAAACACTTAGTTTCCATTGAGATTTTTGAAAACTTGAATATATAGTTAAAATTTCTGAAGTGTGTCCTCTTATCACTCTGGAAAGGTAACTTCTTGTCTTATCTCCTTTGCCACTCTATCCGTAATATTAATGCAAGACAAATGCAGCCAGATATGTTTACATAGTTTCAGATGTTTATTTTAAAGCAGGACATAGGCGAACTGTCCTGCAGCCTGTTTTTGAAAAGAAAGGTACATCGCGGCACAGCCGCACCCATTTGCTCGCTCACGTATGTCTGTGACTGCTTCACATGACAGCTCAAACTCAGATGCCTGCGGCGGAGACGGTGTCCCTCAAAGCTAAAAGTATTTCCTGTCTGACCTGTTGCAGAAAAAATTTGTTGATGTTTGTTTTAAGGCATATAGTAAAATTGTTAATTACTAATTCAGTTCTCCCCATTTCTTAAAAAAATACGATGTTTGAAGGACAACTCTCCATGGAGTTCTCTCACCGCTGCAGGTTGGGCAATAGTGACTTCACCCTGTGCAGCGGGAGCCAGCATAGCTACACCCTCTTGGGCCCCTTCCACAAGGGTGGAGTGCACCAGCGCTTCCGCCCCGTCCACTCGTCCACGGGAGGATGACCTAATGGCTTAAAAAAAAAAAAACAAAAAAAAAACACCACACTTCAAAAACCTTTCAGTATAACTTCAAAATATTATTGAATTTCACAAGTTTGAAAGGTCAGTTATGAAATCAGCCAATCAGATCCCTGTATCTTTAGAGACACAGTTCTCTGTATTGTTTCTGATTGAACCCCTTGTCCCCTAGACTTTCTGCACCTTCAGAGGGGTGGAGATTGCCTGCCTTGTTCTCCACTCCTGCCTTGGAATTTAGCCTGTGCCTGCCATGTGGGCGGTCAACAATGGCTTTTTTTTTTTTTATTCATTTATTGGCTGCGTTGGGTCTTTGTTGCTGTGCGCAGGCTTTCTCTAGGTGCAGCGAGTGGGGGCTACTCTTCAGTTGCGGTGTGCGGGCTTCTCAGTGCCGTGGCCTCTTGTTGCGAGGCACGGGCTCTAGGTGTGCAGGCTTCAGTAATTGTGGCCGTGGGCTCAATAGTTGTGACTCACTGGCTCTAGAGCACAGGCTCAGCAGTTGTGGCGCACAGGCTTTGTTGCTCTGCGGTGTGTGGAATCTTCCTGGACCAGGGCTTGAACCCATGTCCCCTGCACTGGCAGGCAGATTCCTAACCACTGCGCCACCAGGGAATTCCAACAATGACTTATTAAATGAATGACTCTAATTGCTTCACCTGGTTAACTATTTTTTATGATTCCTTATAATTTAAAATATTTAAACATTGTAATTACCCATTTTGCCTAAGATATTAAAAATCTGGGCACTCAGGTGTTCTGTTCATAAATGCACTGATTCTGTACAAGTGTATACTTACTTATTTTTAATTGGGCAGGTACCTTTTATACTTCAGAATAGGTTTAATGTCCTGTAAGAGACATTGGTGGTATGAGTTTAGTTGCAGGGCTTGGTGAAGAACCAGAACAAAGAGAACAGGAGCGTGTCCACAAGACTCTTGTGCATAGTGTGACCTGACTTAGCTGTGCGAATGGACCAGGGATAGGATGGGAAACCCAAATCTACAGATAACTCTGAAGTCACACTGGTTTTGGAATGTGATTTTGAGCGTGGATGTCTGATGTTCTACATGTGAAAAGGCTTTGAAATTAAAAAAAATAAAGCATTTATAAGAATAACATGGTTTTTAAAAACATTTGTAACTACATAGCGAAGAAATTGAAAAGTTGTTCATCTCCCACATCTGATTTTGTTCTTAACCCTTCTCTGCTCTTCATTCCACCTCAGAATGATAATCTAAAAAACTTACGCCACCTTTGCCTCACAGCCTTGCAATAATAGTGCTTAGTGTGGAGCCTGGCACAAGAGAAGCACTAGCTGTAGTTATTTTCATGACCTTGGGGTGGAGGAGAGTTTGCTTCAGAAAGCCTTCAGGCACGAAGTATGAAGTAGATAAGAAGGTTCACAGTATAAACAGTGAAGTGAAGTAAACAGAATAGAGACTTTGTTCACGATGTTATAGCTGGCGTCAAGTCAACTAGGGATGACCAATACATTTAACTACCAATGTTTTTACTTTGTTCATTCATTTTTTTTTTGCCACACTGACATCTCCACATGTGTAGTTAAGAGCTATTCGTACAGAAAACCAAGTTAGTCGATGGTAACTAAATCCAATGCTTCACCTGTTGATTTTTGACTCATTCATATTGGAAGATCTGGTGGATCTGACCTTATAATCTTAAATCTCTACGCACTACTCAGTGGATCCTCCTGGAGAGATGAATGAAAGACACTGTGCTGGTTAGCTGAGTTTGTCAGATAGCGAGGTAGTTTAATGCAGTCCATGTAGGTTGGTGCTGCTGAGGAATCCTGGACAGTGGACTGCTCCACACTTTGTAGGTTTGTGCACATGCACTCATGCACGTACTCACGTACTCGTGAAGAGGTCATGGTGCCACTGTGAATCGGAATCTAAATCTTTCTTCCTAATTACCTCCCCCTGTCCCTTGTAAATAAAATGAAAAGCCGAGGGCAAATGTATGTGATATTTACTAACGAGTGAGTTGTAATTAGTAAGTACCATGAAAGTACCTTTAGGTTCATGCTTTCCACTTACTTTCTTGTTCTTGTAGAGGCGGCGTGTCTTCTTAGGAAGCAAGTGGTTGTCAGAAACAGTACATTGTTATGTAAATGTAGCAAGAGGAGGTGAAGTTTGTCTCCTTGTAACATCTGCTCTTGGATCATGAATGATGGTGACTTAAATGACCCCTCTCCCAAGTGTAACGTTTCAGTGGTTCTTAAGCTTCATAGGAACCTCTAATGGTGGCATTTCAGCCATGAGAGGGTTGAGGGGAAAGAGTTTTTTTGATGTTGGTGTGGGTGTGCATTCATAAACTCTCCCAGATGTTCTCCAAAAGTCACCATGTCTTTTTTCTTTTTCTCTTATGCTTTTTATTCTTTTATGCTCCCCCCCAAATAGTGCATCAAAACCTATAACTCTGACTGGCATCTTGTGAACTATAAATATGAAGATTACTCAGGAGAGTTTCGACAGCTTCCAAAGTGAGTAAATGATCAGACCACACAAGATGGGGTTATACACACAGGGAAAGTTCTTTGTACTTAAAATGCCTAGGGAGGTGTGGTAACTTCACATGCAATCAGAGTGATTAGAGAAAATATTTCTAGATGGTTTGTGTGTGTATGGGTTAGCTGTTGTTTACTGGGTATTTGCTAATAGGACTCAAACCTAGTACTCCGGGACTGGTTGGTGGTAATAAACACATGGATGGTTTAATTATGTTCAGTGATTCTGCTTAGGGTACCACTGATAAAACATAAACATTGTGAGATTTTTTTCAGTGAGAAACAGAAAACAAAATGTAAGCGTATTGAAATATGCTGAGGTGTGTTTTATCTTAAAAAGAATATTTTAAAGAGACATGGAAAGCATTTTATATTGAACAAATTTTATGTTTTAAAAACAAGTACATCAAAGAACAAACATTTCCCCAAATTTCTGTACCTCCTTTAAGGTATTAACTCCTTCTAAGATATACCGAAAGCAAGTGTGTTTAGACTGATTAGTAGCAGTTAAAGTAAGCCAGGTATAGATAGGCCTTGCCTTGAGAGGATATCTGTTATAAAATGGTACGTCCTGAAATGATACAGTTGGCAAATTGTAGTTTATTATGAAAATTGAAAGCAAATAAGGATGGGTTGTGTTTCAAAGTAACCATTGCCAATGAAAATTTTACTTCCGACCCTATTAATGTGTTTTTTTTTTAGTGTTTGTTGCACTTGTGAGTTTGAACTGTTTATGCTGTTCTCAGTGGACCTAGCTGTTTGTTTCTTCTGTTTGTGTGGTTTAGCCACTCCTTAAGAGTGTTCAGCCAACTTCCCGATTGGCTGTTTTTAAACCTTGACTGAGAACACTCCCTTCCAGCATTGTCTTCTCCAGATGGATATGTGCCTTACTTGTCTGTTTACCCAGTACTCATTTGAGGACTTAACTCTTCCCATTTGATTGGTAAAGCTGCCTTCACTTTGATTGGTAAGGCTTGTTCATGCTGTTCTCATGCCTGAAAGAGAATAGACTGGGGATACAGTGTATTTACTATATGATATACTTTTACTGCTGGTGGCAGTATTTTACCTCTTGGCATTAGTAAGAGTTTCAGTTGTGTGATGAGAAGGAGAGGAAGTTTGTAAAGTAATTAAGAACATAGATTCTGCCATCGGCCTGCGTCACCTGCTTACTCTGCCCTCTGTTAGCCTCAGTGTCCTCATCTATTAAGTGGTCTTAGCACCAGTCCCCGCCATCTAAAGGACTAAAGGAGATGATGCTTGTGAAGTGCAGTACAGTGCCTAGCACATATGAACTGTTTTATGACGCTGGCTGATGTCATTATTGTCCTGTTTATGTTGTTAATACCATCATCATTTAAGACTGTGGTTTCCAATCACTTCAAATGCAGTGACCTCACTTAAACTTCATATTAAAAGTTATTCTACCATGTCTTTATTTATTAATACACTTTCCCATTTTTAATATACCTAACTCCCAACAAGCTATGCCATCTTGCCTACAATAGCTTTTGGGCGCTCTCTAACTCTTGGATCACCCACTTTGAAAAGCAACTTCATCAGTTGTTTTTATCCTTTAACTGAGTGGGCCAGCTTTGGATTTGTTAAATGCTGCTTCCTCTTTTGGGGGAAGAAATGCAGCCTCTATTCAAAGATTAGGTAATTTTAAAACAAGTTTCTTTCTTCTTTTTAAAGCAAAGTGGCCAAGTTGGATAAACTTCCAGTTCATGTCTATGAAGTTGATGAGGAGGTCGACAAAGATGAGGTAGGATGCTCGCTTATGCATTTAAGAATTGATTTAGTTCACAGATTTAGAAGATCCATTGGAAAATTACCAATATTTAGCCAAAACAGGAATTGGAATGTTTCTGGAAACGGGAGGAATTTTTAAAAATGTATTGTTTGATTGATTGAAATAAGGTCTCTGTTTCAACTTAGCTGCTTAGCATCTCCTGTTCCTCTGGTCCTTGTTTATTTGTTCTGAGATCATTTTCAAAGGCCTGGACAAGATTTGGCTGCATTGTTAAAAGATCAAGATCACTGAGATCCCAAATTTAGGTTGTTTTTCAACAGGATATTTGAAACAAACTGGCAGCCAGTAGATTTTAAATGGCTGTTTCTTCAGTGAGTGCTTGGAGTGAAGTAGATAGTACCCAGAAGCTCTGAGTTTGACAGGCCCACTCCCCCTACTATTGGAGGAACGATTATGGGCAGAGAAGTGTATAAAGAGAGCTGGGCATCATGGTGACTCTGTCCACTGAGCAAGGAAAACCTAATAAAAAGTTAGGGACGCCTGCCTCTGCATTACTTATTCTTCCCTGCTCAGTGTTAGATGCCACATTGTGAGTGTTAACAACGTCCATGGTAGCAAATTAGTTTAGAAACCACTTAAAAATGTTCTGGGAAGAGTAAGTGGTCATTCAGAATGAAAAACAAGGTATTAAAAACTTGGTGCTGATCAACAGTAAGAGGAGGACAGATTGAAATAACGCATGTGAGGGCGCACACCAAGCTGTAGAATCCTAATAATCACAGCAACAATAAAAGCACCAGGGCTAAAATGGAGGTGGTCTCAGGCAAAGCAGAAGGTGGGTCTTTCTGCAGTTGTCTGCTTGGTGACGGAGATAAAGATTGTAAAGAGCTGGTCCTCGGGGGTGAGCTGGGTGACCGGACGCTGTGTGGTCCTCCCTCCCTAAGCGTCCTGCTGAAGTGGGACTCGGGCACAGCCTTACGGGGCAAAGAGTCACAAGGGAGCAATCTTAGTGAGGAAGGGGCCCGGGTCAGGGTGTGGAGGGAGGTTTGCCACATTGTGTATTTGTGTGTGTGTACATTTCATCTGCCTGTCTGCTTATCATATGTGTAAATCTATGCCTGACATATTTTAGCAGCAGCTGGCAGCCCCATGCCCTTAAGCCCAGATCTCAGAGTTGGGGTCCCCTCACTTTTTTCTCTTCTCCTTTCCTCTCTCCCTGTTGTGTTCTTGCTTCTCTTTCCCTCTTTTCTGTTGCCCCAGCATTTTATCTCTCCTTTCTCTGTTGCCTCGTATTTCCTTCCTTTCTTATTCACCTTTCCCTGAACTAAGCATCTGGGAAGTTTTCCAGGAATTTGCTTTTGTCCTCCAACTATAGGGGAGTGTAATGTGAAAAACATTTTTCATGAAACTGGGTGAGACCTTCCAACTTGAGTGGTCAAGTATGGTATGTACTTTCTGTGGCTCATTAAACACATAAAAATAAAACACTTAAAAAAAAAATAAAACACTTGAACTAGAACAAGCTTTGCTTTTTAATAGACTAGTGTGTGCAGAAATTTAGGCTTGTCCCCCTCTTTTATTGATACATGGACTTAGTAGGTGTTACTGCCAGACGGTTACTCCAGTACAGGGGCGAGGGGCAGCCTGGCATAAATGGAATGCATTTCCCATCAGTAATAACGGGAGGTCAATTGCGGTGTTGCCCTTCTCGCCTAGGACGCTGCCTCCCTCGGCTCTCAGAAGGGTGGGATCACCAAGCACGGATGGCTGTACAAAGGCAACATGAACAGTGCAATTAGCGTGACCATGAGGGTAAGGAGGCCCGTCACCCTGCTTTCCCCTGATTAAGCCCTTTTTTGCTGTGGGTCTTGGGAATGATGCTCAGGATGAATGGGCATGCTGTTTTTCCTGACAGAAGTGACATTGTCTGGTCAGTAAGATGCCTCCCTGGTGATCGGTGATCGACCCGCATTGGTACAGCCCTTCTTCCATCCCCCCCTCCCTTTGTCACCCTCCGACCACCAGCACGATGAGATCATCATGAGGCTAGTGTGAAGGTGCAGTCGCCTTATAGCCTTTCTTCTCTGTGTTGACTATAAAAGGGTTACTTGGTACCTCGCAGAACATCATCAAGGGGCTACACCTAAGCACCGGTGTGGAGGTCTTCCTGTAGCAAAGTCAAGAAAAGCAAAAATCAAGGACTAAAGGGAAAATGATTAAATTGGAAGGGGGTTGCCAAGAGAAAAGTAAAACTAATGTAAAAACTATTCAGGAGAGAAGCAGGACCAGAGAAAGGCCAGAATTAATAATAAAGAGAAACCATGGAAGTGAGGTAGCCTGGGCAGGGGATAAAAATTAAATCGGGAAATGCTGATCATCGTAATCCTGGGGCTAGAGATGAGTCCGGTGTTGTGAGGCAGAGAATAGGTCCTGCTCTGCGTGAGCAGGACGCCCTCGGGATTTGAGAAAGTTTCCATCTTTCTGAGCTGCATCCTAAATTAGAATTCACTGCACTGCTTCTGGGTGGTTATGTAAAAATCTCTGATTCTGTGGGTGAGAAAAATGACCCAGGAATGTTAAGTGAACCAACTCCTCACAATTTAAATGCAGCAAAATTATTAGATGTGATGGAGAGTCTTAACTCACCCAGGTACCTGGGGTGCTGGCCAGAAATAGATTTGTTTTGGAGAGAACTGAAATGGTTTTTACATAGGGATACAGTTGTGAGTTATTGAGAGAGAGTGTGTCTCTTTTCATTTTGAAACAATAACTGTGTGTGTATTTTTCTCTCAGTCGTTTAAAAGACGATTTTTCCACCTGATTCAACTTGGTGATGGGTCCTACAATTTGAATTTTTATAAAGATGAAAAGATCTCCAAGGAACCAAAAGGATCGATATTTCTGGATTCCTGTATGGGTGTGGTTCAGGTAAATAATGATCGAGTTTTATCACTGTTTTCTCACTTATAAAAGTACTGTCTATGAATTAGCAGATTTAAGCAAACATTTCCAAAAATGGCAATAATTGTGGTAGAAAAATAATAGCAGACTTAAAAATGAGTTAAAGGCTTGTTTTTCATCATTTTAGAAGATAGTGGGTATAACATACAGGCAAAGTCGTGTTGCAGGAGGCCCAAGTGCTCTGGCAGACAAGTTCTTCTGTTTAAAACCTGGCTCAGCTACTTTTTAACTATATCACCTGGGACTGGCTATTAGCTGAAATTTCTTCACATGCAAAATTCAGATAATGATAATATTTCCTTAATAGGGTAAGTAAGAGGATTGGATGAGTTATCTTAGAAATATTCAGAACAGTTCTTAGCATCCCAGTGATAACTTCTGGCATCATACTACCAATGGCACAGTAGTATATTGGTCAAGAGATTGGATTTCAAATGCAGACTGAGTTCAGATCCCTACTCTGGCACTTATCAGCTCTGTAACCTTGGAGATACTGTTTAACTTCTCTGTGCCGCAGCTTCCTCACTTGTTAAATAGGGGTGATGATAGTACCGAATATGGTTATGGAGGGCATTAACCAGTACATGTGCAGAGCTTAGGACAGTGCTGGCGCATGGTAAGCATTCAACCTATATTAGGTATTTTTGTTACTATTGTGCTGTTATAGAGTTAGTTTTAAAAATTATTTTAATTATACATAATACATGAATGCATTTGTATTATAAAAGGTTAGACGATACAGGTAGTGTGAAAGTCCCTGTTGACCCCCATCTCTCCCTTTCTCAAAGCGCTGCCGTTACCAGTTTGGTGTGCCTCCTTCCATACATTTGTAGAATTGCCTTTGAAAGCAGATTGGCAGTTTCCTCATCTGCCCCTTCATCCATCCATCCATCCATCCATCCATCCATCCATCCATCCATCCACTCTCCTCCCATATTCCAGGAAGATGTAAGGCAGCAATTTATAAGGATACATAAAACACAGGTTATTATAAATTTAAGTGGGTGTGAAAGGTGAACAGGGAGTCCGGGTAGGGAGGAAGTGAAGAGGGATAAAGTTAAGGAAAAAGCATATATTTTAAAGACCTAATGCCCGCTATGGTGGGTGACAAACCAGGCTCTACGTTTTCCAGCTTGGAGACCCGTTCAGTTGCACAGTGTATGTAGATACAAACAATCCAATTAGTCAGAAGCCGCCCGAGTAACCTCAGAATGAAGCCCATTCAGACGTTTCTCTTGGGGGCCCTTGTACAGAGGGGCCTGTGTGGTTAATGAACAATCTCCTTGACGGCTCCTCACAATAGATGCAGTCACCGTTATCAGAGAATTCCTCCTTAAAATGACTCAGTGTTCGCTGATGACATCAACGCAAAGCTCCGACGCAAAGGTTGTTTTGTGGGGCCAGTGTGACTAAGGTTAGAGACACAGCTCTCTGGTTTGACCCTCAAGTATACTTGCTTATGTATTCACATTTACTTAAAATTAAATTGCATTTTCATCCAAGTAACACATTCATCTGGTTTAAATGTCAGTACAGAGAGGTAGCGCTAAAGGCACATCCTGCCAGCATCACCCCCACTTCACCTACTCCCCGCTCCCCAAAATGATCACTTTCAACTTCCTCCACAATTTTTTTTCTGGGATTTGCCCCCATATTGCTAGGTAAGGTGTGTTCACTTCTCTTCCGCCATCAGCTGTGGACGTTATGTGATGGTAGAGAGGATTTCAGCTCCTGCAACCCTCCTTCCTACTCTAATCTGGACTGACAGCTTCCTCAGCCCCTGCACAGTCACCGTCTGGGAAATTCCCTCTGCCGTCCTCCCTGTGTCGGAGTCCGTGTTTCCAGGATCCTATGTCGCCTTCTTTCTCACTTTCCTTTCTTATTTTGGAGGAACACATCCTCCAGTAGCTTCCTGGGAAATCATGTGTAAGATCTTAATTTTTTGAGAGTTAGATGAAATTTACCTTAGGATTTGAAGGCATTCCATTGTCTTCTAGATGCTAGTGTTGTTTTGGAGTCTTATGTTATTCCCTATTCTCCACAATCTTCTCTTTATCTCTTTTCTATGACCTGAAATTTAGGTTATTGTGTCTTGATTTTGATTTTTTTGGTAAGCTTTTTTGTTAAGGCATGACATAAACAGAAAATACGCATGTAATGAATGAGATTTTCCTAAGTTTAGACCTCTATTATCTATTTGTGCTAAGAACTCTGTTTGGGGTCTGGAGACTCTGTCCTGCATGTTCTAGCCACCTGGGTCTTCTGAACCCTGGGCAGTCTCCTCAGTCAGCAAGACTGGTGGACTCTGTTTGGCCTCACCCTCCTGGGTCCAGATACGGGCTCCAGGCAGAAAGCTGAGGTGATGGTAGGGCTCACCTCATCTGTTTCCCTTCTGTCAGGGATCACAGGGCTGCCCTGACAGTTGTGAAATATCTAAAAACAGTTGTTTCATCTTTTGCCCAGTTATTTCTAGTAGTTATGATGGAAGAATAAGTCCAGACCTTGTTACTTCATCATGGTGAGCATGGGCGTCAGGGGTCCAAACTCAGATGGCTGCAGGGACCAAGCGGATAAATTAAGTGAAAGAAGAGGCCTGGGTGTAAAGCGATAGGGAATGCTGGGGACTGGGACAAACTGGAGCACAAGTGGTCCCGTTTAAGGGGGCAGCTGATGTGCTGGGTGGCACTGCCAGCCCAAGGTGCCAGATCATATAGTTTTTCAAGAAAACTAGAAGCACAAAATTTTAATTAAATCTTGGTATTTTAAATTGTCAGTGACTAATGTAAAAACAACAACAACAAAAGCCTAAAACACTGCAGGATCAAAATTTAAGAAGGGGGTAGAATACATGAAAACGTGTTTGGGCACTAGATCAAGATGATAGCACCACTTTTTTTTTTTTTTTTAATAAAACCTACCTGTTCACATAAGTTGAAAAAATAATATAATACCGTAATTACATTCTAAAGGAGAAATAGAAGGGAAGTGCTTTATAATATAAAAAAATTATAATGAAGGGCTCATATGTTTACCCTCATGTAGGATAAGGTGAACACAACTACTCAGTACTAATGCAGACTTTAGCCAGTTTCGGTCTGTAAGTGATTTAAATCCCACAAGTAAAGCTTCCACTGAGGGCATGGTTTTCCAAAATGGTGAGGAACTCTTGCGTGAAGTTCTGAATTCTGCAGTATACACTCTTCCTCAAGTTCCACAGTAGTTTTATTCTTGATAGCACCACTTAATGTTCGCTGAAAATTATTTTTGCTTCAACAGCTAATTGACTCCACGGTACTCTCAGCTTATAACCTAACCTCAGCTGAAAGCTGCTACTATAGAATCCAAATTATGTCAAAGTATGTTTATTCACAGTGTAAAGGAAGGAGTACCAGATCGAATTATCATTGACAGTGTAATAACTTCTTGTGTGGGATTCTCAAGGGGGAGTTTTCATTTGTATTCTTAAACTGAGAGACCTTTTCAGTTACATTTTAGTTGAATTTTCTGGCATTGACTTTAAAAAAATGTTTAAAATAAAACTAAATATATTTGGCAACTTCATTTGGAAACTAGCAGTAATTACTTTTGTTTTACAAGAGTTTTGTTGCCTGTCTTCAGCAGAGTATAGATGATTTACAATACAAAGTCTCTGATCAATTAGTCTCTGGAATACATTTCAGAATCTAAGGGTCTAACTTCAGTGGCCATTCCTTCCTTCATATTCTTTTTGCAGGTGTGGCTGATGGTGTTTTGCATTTAATGAATTGTAGCTAAGACTTCAAGTTTTAAATAATTTGTTTTTATCTTCACATCTCTTTGTAAGCTAACCTCCAAAAGTTGTGGCTTAAGTGTTTCCGGTTTTTTTTTTTTTAATATTGCTTTTGGATATTGTAAAACAAACAAACAAAAAAACTAGTTGATTAATGCTGTGAGTTCAAAGAAATGCCTAAACTAAAATTTAAAAATGGACCTGAAAAGAATCCACTTACGAATCTTGAGCCCTAAAAGTATTTTAGAACCTTGAAGTTGATTACACTTGTTTTGCGGATAAGGAAACTGAAGCTCAGAAAGAGGAATAACTCAGAATCAAGGCCTGTTGCTCACCCCACTTTTAATTTATTTTCATAATAACGAGTAGGTGAGGAGTGCAGGGGAGAGAACTCCTTTCACATCCGGCCCTTGACCCCTTCTCTGACTCTTGCCGTTAAGTGAGGTGTGAGGCCCTGCGCACAGTGGTCCGAGTCCTCTGCTGGGAGCGGCTCTCTCCTAAGATCTACACTGCAGGGGACACACAGGCACCTTTGGGAGGGCCGCCCTGTCCCTGAGACCTATGCTGAGAGCCCTCCGGGTCTGCAGCTAACCAGCTAGAATTTGGGGGGCGAGGACTGTGCTCTGCTGCTGCACGTTGGTTGGAGTCTGTGATGTCCCATCCCTCAGCCTGTACCGACCAGGAGTCTTGTGTCCTGTTCTTCGCAGCTGAACCTCTCTCTAGTGCAGTCACCAGCGCGATTTTAACCCCCCAATGGGGTGTTTGATAATATCTGAAGACATGTTTGATCTTCACAACTAGGGGGTGTGCTACTGGCATCTAGTGAATAAGGCCAGGCTGCTTCTAAACAGGCTGCAGTGCACACGCTGGTCCCCATAACAGAGTTATTGGCCCCAAGTGTCAGTAGTGCCACAGTGGAGAAACCCTAGTCTTGGGCGCATTCAGCCTTCATCATTTAATGCACATGGACTGCGGTTTTTACACTTTGAGTAAGATACTCTTTCACAGGCGTAAAAGCTGGAGGCATGAGGGAAGCTGGAAGAGGGTAGACGTGCCTAAATTACCTTTTGGGGCTCATAAATGATGAGAAAGTTCCAGGTAAGGAAGTCAGACATATTGATAGATAATGTTTTGCCTTTAAAAATGTGATACTACATACTACTTCATTAAAAAAAAAAAAGGAGCTGGAGGAATTGAAAATTTTCAGTGAAATTTCATTCATTCAGGTGTTTTTCAAGAGCCTATCATTTGCCAGGCTGTGTTCTAGAAATAGGGATGTCGCACTGAACAAAAGAAATCTCTGCTCTGAGGAGTTTCCATTTCATTGGATGAGATAGACAACAAGTAAGATAAGTATGCAAAATACGTAATGTGTCAGGTAGAAAAATAAAGCCATGAGGAAAATAAACCAGGGAAGGTGGATAGTGATGGGAGTTTATGGGGAAGGCGCTTGCCTTTTTAAATAATGCTGATGAGAAAGTACCCCTCAGCTGATAATAAAGAAAAGAATTTTTAAGTCTGTTCCAATTCTTCTAAAATGAGTGTCTTTACCCTTTTTCCATTTCAGAACAACAAAGTCAGGCGTTTTGCTTTTGAGCTCAAGATGCAGGACAAAAGCAGTTATCTTTTGGCAGCAGACAGTGAAGTGGAAATGGAAGAGTGGATCACAACTCTGAACAAGATTCTCCAGCTCAATTTTGAAGCTGCGATGCAAGAAAAGCGGAACGGAGACGCTCATGAAGGTAAGCAGGTGCAGCTTTCCCTGGGTGCACGCACACTCTGTTTTGCCACAGGGCACAGGAAGTAGAGTACTGCACAGGTACGTGGAGGTGGGACAGATGTGAGCTCTTTACAGGTGGTCTGTCAGCAAAGATTTTGTCACAGTAGGATGTCCTTCCCTGACATCATTTGTATAAGGAAATCGTGTCATGGGAAGAACTGCAGCTTTGGAGGCAGAAAGGAAGACCTGAGTTCGAGTTCCAGCAGTACCATTTTTCAGCTGTGAGACCTTGGGTGGACTTAAGTTTTCAGAGCCTTGGTTTACTCACTTGTAAAGTGGGAATAAAAACGGAACTTGCTGATTGATGGGAAGATTAAACAAGATAATGCATCTCAAGTACCTGGCATAGAGTCAGCACTTAAAATACTAATTATAGTTTTTATTGTTGTCATTAATCATATCCTTTGGAATTTTCAAGTCAAAGTTAGGATGGGCAGAAGCCACAGATTAAATTGGTGGGGAAAATCTGGCTATGTTCTTGACAATTCATGTTTTGTTTCAGGCCCTTGGACAGGTGATTCCCAGCCCTGGCTGTGGCTTAGAAGTGCCTGGGACTTCTAACAAATATTCTTTCCTGTGTCCCACCAGAGATTCTGGTTTAGTTGGCCTGGGCTGGTGCTTGGTGGGTGTGGCCATGTGGGCTGCTGTCCATAGCTGTGACAGTTGTGGTTAGATACTGTGCCTACTGTTCCAGCCATCAGATGCTCAGCTTTCACCGCTGCGCCCGGCATCAGCATTTTCATAAAGCTCTGAGCTGTTTCTCTTGGGTATCCAGAGTTGAAAAGCACTGTGTTCCAGGGCACATAAGAGAAAAAGACTTCCTCTTCCTGTTGTAAATAAAATGCATTCAGCTGTGAGTGACTTAGGTAATCTGTTTTACTGTTTTAGATGATGAACAAAGCAAACTGGAAGGTTCTGGTTCCGGTTTAGATAGCTACATGCCCGAACTTGCCAAGGTAATATCACTTTAAACCTCCTGCTCTTCATAGAATGATATGAAATGATTAACAAGTACATTGTAGTGAATTATTAAATCATGTTATAATTACTGCTGTTTTTTGACTTCAGTATTTGGTGAGGTAAAATACATTACTGACTTGAGTCGAATTTCAGTCTACTGTCCAGAAAGTGCTTTACAAAAGTATTCTCTTTTGTGATCCTTTGTTTTCCCCCCATAGTATTTAATATCACATTAGAAGTGTTGAAGAAATAACCAAGATGCACAGGTAAATGTTTCCATAGTAACACATTACTTACTATGTTCACACATATGCTCCCCTTATTCAAGTTAATAGAGACAATTCCCAAGAGGATGGGCCAGTGGTAATCTTGTTACTGAACCAAGGAGGGTTGCCTGAGTTATATAAATTGTTCCTGGGTCACTCTGAATTAAAAAAAAAAAAAAAGTTATACCTGTTTTTTTATAATTTTGAGAAACTCAAAAGTTATTGAAAAGCACAGAGAAGATCCAAACGACCATATTCCCATCACCCAGATGCAGTACCTGTTACTGTGTCATCTTTTCAGCTTCAGCATTTTTTAAAGAAATAAAAATATCAGCTATACCTGAAATTCTTTTTTAAACATCATCTGTACTCCATTCCTTTCTTCCCCCACAACCTCAACTAGAGACAACCACTGTTACGAGTTTTCTGGAAATATTTCCATTTGATTTTCATATCTTTACCACTATATCTGTCATAATAATATTGGGTTGTGTTTTATATGTTTAAAATATTATATAAATGCTAACATATTATTCTGCACTTGCTTTTATTTTTAATTCACCCTTGTTTTTGAGATCCAAGTTGGTATATAGATCTAATTCATACCCTTTATTTCATTGTGTAAGCATTTTATTTTAGCAGTTCTATTATTTCCAATTTTTTTCTATTACAAACAATGCTACAATGAATAGCCTTGTACTTGCCTCCTTGTGTGCATCTATGAATGATTCTTTTTAAATGAGAGAAGCATCCTTGTCTTCTTTGGCCCTTTATATTCTTACTCTGTTATTGCCTTTCTATTCTTTTTTTTTTCGAATACAGTGAAATAGAGACCCTACACACCCACATCTTAAACACTGTAATAGAAAACATGGTTTATCTATATACCATTATAAATAGACTAGCATTCAACATTGACCTTTACTTTAAGACAACATAGCTATTCTCAAATATAAAACCTCCCTCCCTGGCTAGGATTTTAGAGTATTGTTTTTCTTTAGAACTTGACTGTTACCACAGTATCTTTTTAGCACCTGCCTATTAAAGCCAATTTTAGTGCCACCATTGTAACCTCCTTCTAGGCTGGAAGAGTTTTGGCTTGTGTGTTTGTGTTTTTGTATTATGAAGTTCTGTGTATCATATTGGCATTGAGACTTACTTTTTTGTTTCTGGATTTTTGGGGTTCATGATTTCTCAAAGCAAAATGTTTGTTGAAATGGATAATATATACAGTGCAATCTATAATTCAAAAAGTAACTTTCTACACTTACTGGGTGAACACAATGGATGCCTAGGAGAAGACTCATATTATTTGAGCTTAATGTTGATTAATTAGAAATCTGTATTTCTCCTGTGAAGACATACAGGAGTTGTGCCTTCGTTTCTTCTCTTACTGCCTACTACTACCTGGCCAGCATAATTAAGAATTCCTTGATCCTAGGACCTAAGGAGATATATATATCGCATATATTTATTCTTTTAAAAGTATATACATTTATAAAACATAACTGAAGCTATTTTCAAACTGTGGGTAATGACCAAGTTAGCTGAAGCTGTTTTACTTGTTAAAAAGTAATTAAATTGGCTTCAACATCCAATTCTCATTTGTTTTTTAATTTTTTATTCTTTTTTTTTTTAATTGAAGTAGAACTTAACATAGAGTGAGATGCTCGGGCACCGATTGCGCAGCTTGATTCGTTTGTACACCCCCCCCAGCCCCGACCCGTATCAGCTTATAGGGCATTTCCAGCACCTGCCACCCGTATCAGCTTATAGGACATTTCCAGCACCTCAGCAGGCTGCCTGTATCCTCCCTCCCAGCTATACCCTTGTTGTTTTGACCTTTGTCACTGTAGATTAGTTTTGAGTATTCTAGACCTTCCTAAGAGTGGAATCGTACGTATGTACTCTGTGTCAGGCTTCTTCAGCTCAACATGATGTGACCGAGAATTAAAAAATGGATAGAATTGAATAGAGAATATTAAAGTGCACTGCCCTTAAAAATGATAGATATTATTCGATATATGTATGTATCATGCATAAGTCATGTACATATATATGTAGAGAGAGAGCGTGTGTGTACGTGCGTGTGTTGGGTTGTGATGTATTTCTTACCGTGGGTCATGGTCAAAACCTGAAAAGTGCAGCATTGTAAGGGACTTCACTGTTGTGTTCCCTGCCCCCACCGCCACCCCCACCCCCTAGCTCTCAAGTGTTTTTAAACCACTTTAATTTAAGAAGGTAGAAAAAGGCAGAAGGTAATTTTTCGAAGGGAAAAAGAAAAAGGAAAAACGAGGACGGCTGTCATTCCTCAGCATGCGGCCATCCCACCTGTGGGGCACGTGTCTGCTGGTGGTGCCTCCTGTTCTCCTGCTCGGTGGCGAAGGTGCAGTGCGCGAGGGGCCAGGCACCAGTGTGCCCGGCTCTCAGCCGCGTCAGCGTCCAGGGCCCCGCGTGTGCGTGGTTTGGACTGTGTATAACCCCCTCCCGTGTGTCTGGGGTGGGGATCATTTGTACCTGATCGTAAAGCAGGGAGGTGGATTGATCACGGGTCATCCTGATTTTAGAAGGAGTGGATTCCAGAGCTGCAGAATCTGAGACTGAATAGGGGTTGGGTGGGGGGGTGGGGAGCGAGTCTCGAGTCACACAGCTGTGCAGGGAGGGAGAATTCAGTCAGGGGATGTGGGAAGTTAAGAGGTCAGCACCAAGGAAAGGTCCTTGGGGAGATCAGGCCACAGTCAAGTTGGACGGCAGAGAAAGGACTAGAACAATGGGGGCAGGCAAAGGTGTAATTTAATGGCAGGCCCCTCTCAGGTCAACTCCTCTTTCTGCTTCATTCATCCTGTTGCCCCGGCTTTTGTTTTCCACTGCGATTGAGACATAACCAAACAGGATATGAAGGACAGGAAGCTGTTTTAGTACGAAAATAGCTGATGTCTCATTGTGGAATGTGATGGGGGGGCTCTTGACATATGGTAGGAGTGATGTGGACATAGGTTTTCAGAATATTTTGTATATTCCTGGCCCTTTTGTTGCTGTACATTTAGTACTGAACATCCTCATTGTTTTCTTATGGGGACACACTGTGTATATCCTAAAACCTGTCCTTTTCCTCCTGTTGTCTAATATGGAGCCAAACATATGTTTGCTCTAAATGTAACAGCATTTATAGTACAGTATCAGAGTACATAGTCTTATAAACATTTTTATTAAATACACAAACCGTAGTTAGTTAATTGGTTACTTCTCTGCTGTGTTGAGGGGTAATATGATCATGTGGTAAGCCCAATTACTATTTATTTGATAAGTATTTTTTTCTGGTTACATTTACCTTAGGTAACGTTGGAATATATACATATATATGTGTGTGTATGTATATGTAGGAATATATATATAAAACATGGGGATATATATATATGTATATAACACATATCACCTCCTGTGTAAAGATAGTATGAAGAAAACCCTTATGCTCCTACCTTATGTTTTTCTCCATAGCTTTTCTAGTTTTGAGCTCTTTTTGGACTCAAAGCTCACTCTTAATTTTGTCTCCCCATGTGGTTCTGAAAGAGAAGCGTTGTTTTATGTTAAACCAAAATTGCTCCCATCCTATTACCTTGCAACTTGTTTTAGCAAATGAATTTACCTTTCTAGGTAAATCTTCCACAGTTGAACACAGGCTAGAGTCTGGTGTCTCAAAGTTTATGGTCTCATTGAGGCTGAGTAAGCATCAGGAGGCCAAGATCAGCAGTACTTGTCAGAACTCAAACAGTTTCACAGATACCTTCTCTGAGTTTTTAAGGCACATCTGTAATGAATGCTTCCTTCCATGTATCTTAATCCAGAAAACTATGTCATTGTGTGATGATACAAAAGAATTGGCTCGGGTTGTGTTTGTGAGGTCAGCTGGCATTCCATTCCTTGGCCCTTCTTATCTGGAGTGCTTTATTATAGCTTTGTGACACAGAGGATGCAATGATGGTCCCAGGGAGTTGGATATTCGTGGAAGTAGTGGAAATAAATCATGACAGCTCTTTAAATTAAAAAGTACATATTCTGGCTTCGAAAGATTTTGCTGAGTCTTCCCGTTTCCAACCCATTCTGTTTAAATGAGCCAACAGTCAACACAATATTTTTCTGGTAACTCATCCTCCAAACATGATGCTCTGGCCTTTGATTGTTTTACCTGCTCCGAGATAAACTTAAGATGCAGGGTATACTTAAACTCTACAGTAGTTCTTCTGGAAACTCTTGAATGTTTGGTTCATAACTGTCTCTTATGACAAGGAAGAAAATATTGTCAGAGTGTATCATTAGTGATTAAACTTAGGGAATATGGGAGTGGAGGGAATAGCCTTTGTTTTAGACAAATCATTCTCTTCTGTGATTTCTGAGAAGTGTCATTTTTTACAGAGAGTGGCTCTGTCATTTTTACTTTTCTTTTTCCATTTTCCTCTTGTATTCCTCTCTACTGAACCCAAAGTATTAGATGGGCAAGGGGTAGGACAGCAGTGACAGGGTTTGGAGGGGAAGAACGAGTTGGGTTCTTCCTGCATCCACGGTGTGGACTGACCACAGGTTATTTTAAGAGCAGAGCTGGTTTCTGTCACTTTGAGAAGTGCTGGACAGCATAGTCTGTGGGATATTTTTTTACAGCTATATTTTGTGGGCTCTTAGATTGTGAAAGTACTTATTACAGGAATTTACTTTATTGTCTTTACTAAAATTTAAATGAAAAAAATGGGCTTGTTGTTATAAGTAAAAATATTCAAAATCATATAAAGAAAAGTTCATCTTTTCCCTTCAACCTCCATCCCCAGATTCCTGAGAGCAGTGATGTTATTAACCTGTTATAACTGTTTCTTCACCAAACCAGTTGCTCATGGAAATATATATAAACATATGTAGTGTTTTTAGTTATTTTTTTAAAAATATGCTCATGATGTATACATTACTCTGAAGCTTGTTCTGTCACTTAAAATTTTTTCATAGATGTTCCCCTGGGACCATAGAGGATCTGGTGCACTCATTTTCATAGATATATAATATTCCAAATACAGATACTGCACACTTTATTCAGCCATCTCCCTATTCATGAAGCATCTAGATAATTTTCAGTTTTTAGCCTATACAAACGGTGCACAATAAACACCATGACATATTTATAAACTTAAATACTTGTGCTTTTATCTCAGTACAAGGAATTCCCCAAGGTGGGATTTCCGGGTCACCGCACCGTTTATTGTGTTTTTAGTGCTTTAAATATTTCCAGGTTACTTTCCCAAAAGGTTGTAACAATTCATATTCCCATTTCTCTGCATCGTCACCAGAGGAGAGAAAAATGAAGTTTTACTGCTTTAATTTGCATCCCACTGCTTAGTAGTGACATTTTTCATATTTTCGTTTATTTATTTGCCATTTGGTTTTCCTGCTCTCTGACTGTTCCTATTCTCTACCTATTTTTTTTTTTTTTTTCTGGTCTCGTACTTAAAGAGTCTGGGCTCTGAAGCTAGATAGTCTTGGGGCAAACTATTAACCCCTTGTGTCTCAGTGTTTTCTCTTAAACAAGGATAATAATAAGACTTGCCTCCTAAGGTTGTACCAAATTTAAATGTGCATTTAGGATAACATCTAGCATAGAGATGCTGGGTATTATCAATAAATGTTTGCTTTTATCATTATGATGCTTTCAAGTATTTATTATTCCCTCGCTCTGGGGGAAAGCCCTGCCCTTCCTGAGCCACATTTTCTTACTGCCCAGGTTATACTTGGCAATTCTTTCAAACACTGTATATCAGGCATCCCGTCTGTTTAAAGCACTCTGGGCCTTGAGAGGAGTGGGAGGAACTTTAAGAAGCTGAGCCTGCTTTTCATCTATCTCATAGCAGAGCTGTCAGTGTGTGCGAAGTGGATTATAAGCTTTTAGGTTATTTTTACATCTAAAGTTGTCCCTTCTTCTCCACTAAATGGTTTTTCTGGTGAAGGATATACCCCTTGAATATTAGTGGCAACATCAGGATGCTTTGAGTCTAGTTTGGCTAGTTGTTGTTGTTGTTTTTTCTTTTAACGTGTCTGCATCCCCATTTGTCCTCCCATTATGTGGAGCTCTTAGCAGTCATTCTTGCTTTATTCATTTCTCATCTCCTAGCATCTCCCAGGCCGCTCGAGTCAACAGGCATCTTTCAAAAAGGCATCAGAAAATGCATCTACATTAAGAACCCATTGCTGTGCTCCAGTGTCTGAGATCATAGCGTTTGCCCGTGTTGAAGGACTCAAGCAGAAATTCGGGAGAAGGATGCGTTACTGTTGGCGGTGGCTTATAGCACCTAGTACTGATGTCTTGTTAGGAAACATCATGGGTTACAAACAAAGTAAAGCAAATTCTCCTGGTTGAATTAAGTATATTCTACATGCACGTGTTCTGGCCCTTTTGATGTGAAAAATTAGGAAAGGTGATGGGCAAGATGGATTTAAAACATTGCCCTACCCCCTCACCTCACCCAACCACAAGCCCAGGCTTTTCCCTGTAAGCATGAACAGTCGATTTGCAGGAAGGCCCCTGAGCCTCCAGAAGCCTTAAAGCTGCATGGAGAGCATCAAGATAAACTTTGTCGGGGAAGGAGACTTGGGCCAGCATCTTGTTGCACATTTTTATTCAGAAATGAAAAGGAGTCCAGGGAGGCTGAGTGGCTTGCTCAAGTTCACATAGCTAGTTAACAACTGAACTAGAACCAGAACCCAGTTTCTTAGTTGGCATTCTGATGGTCATTTCATTTTGCTTGATGTAGACAGTTTATTCAATATAGTCATGATAGAGTTTGGGTCCTTGCTAAGAACCTATTATAACAAGTACATGGCTGAGAAAATTAAAAAGATACTTAATTTCTCATAGGCAATGATTAGAGATGTAATAATAGACCTCGTTAAGCCACCAGCAGCGAGGACAAGACGTCCTGTCCCCTGTGGCTGTCACTGCCCATCATGTGCTGAGATGTGACTCACGGTCTTTGGACAAAGAAGCAGATGAGAGAGGACGTTCTATTAAGAGCTCTGACTGCCAAGAAGAACAGGATATAGATGTAGAGGCATCAGGTGTGAGGCATAATGTGGTTGGAGATGACTTCTATCTTGTGAATGTCTTAGCTTCCTCTTCTCCCTGTTCCCAAATCTTACTTCTCCAGCTCCCATGTCTGCCACCACATGTCTCTTTCCCTGAATGACTTCTCTTCTTCTGTTCACCCCTTCAGTATTGGGGACCCTGGGTTTCTGTCTATAGACTCGCTTTCACACTTTCCCCCAGGGACCCTCACCCACCCTCAAGACTTGCATGCCCACCTCTATGCTGATGTTCTCCCAGTCTGTAATTCCAGCCTTCCTTCCCACCCTGTGCTCACATCCCATCTCTCTGGCTGTCTGCTGGATGTTTCCAGTTGGAAATCCCACAGGCATCTCCAGACTCCACTCTACCATCTTCTCCACAAAGCTGCAGTCAGCAGTCAGCAGGCCGCCCAAGCTAGGAAGGTGGGATTTGTTATGGGCCTTGCTGTGAGACTGGAAGCCTGTTGTGATAACTCAGGAGAGACCATGTGGACCTCCTAGTCCTTCCCTTTATAATCCATTGCTTCAGCCCTACCTTCAGGTGGATCTAAAATGCGGAACTGGTTATTTTATCCCCTTGATTAAAATATTGCATGATTTGGGGGATTCTCTGTGAAATCCCCAGGCCTTACATAACAAATCCAACTCACTCTCTACTTTTTTCATCATGTACAACCACTCAGTTGTAATGAATGACTTGGTCATTGCTCAGGTGTGACTCATACCTTTATACCTGTAGTGCCTCCTCTTGGAATGCCCTTCTCTCCTTTTCTGGCCAAATGTCCTTGTCCTTCAAGATGGGCCTTCCTCTGGGAGCTCTTTCCTGACGGCCACCCTCTAGTGCAGGTTAGCTCACTGTACGTACTGTTTCTTTTGCCATGCGTACTGCTGTTTATATTCTGTCTTCCCAGATGGTGTTCCTTGGGGATAGGGACTGCATTTCATTCGTGTTTGTGTTCCTGGCCTGACATAAAATACGTGCTCGTAAATATTTATTGAATGAATCAGCAGTTCTCCCCTTGCCTGCCACTGACACCTGTGCCTCTCCTTCACGGTCCGCCAGAGTTTTCTTTATTCCACCATCCAGGACGTATGCCTTCTTCCGTTGCTTGCACCCTCAGTCTCGGGCTGGACCCCAAGTCCCTTCTACCACTTGGGCTTAGTTCTACTCTCAGTGTCTGTCCTTTCTGTGCATCCTTTTCATTCAGTCTGAAATGCTCATGTGTTTTTCCTTTCTGCTCTCTAAATTCTATGCCTTCATTCAAAGCTTGTCCCCTCTTCCATTACTTTATGAAGCTTTTCTTGATGGTAATGCTTAATTATTCTCTTTTGCTTTCTTTGTGTTGGTTTTGACTCTCCATTTGATTATCAGCTTCATAAGGGCAGGGATAACATCTTAACTTCTCCCCCACAGTGCTTACATTGTGTGCTACATACCGAATAGTCTGTCCTTGTTCGCTGACGTGCAGGTGACCCTCCAAGATGAGGGCAGAGCTGTCTGACAGTCTGGCTCTTCAGGACGGGTTAGCTTTCAAACATATTTAGACATCTCTGTAAGAGAAGGGTTTTTTCAATGTAATTTTTATTTCTTTGTTTTTCTTGTTATCAGAGTACCAGAGAAGCAGAAATCAAACTGAAAAGTGAAAGCAGAGTTAAACTTTTTTACTTGGACCCAGATGCCCAGGTAAGAACTGTTTTAATATTTAAAATAGTTCAAGGAAAGAAAACCTTTGATAGGTTATTTGTTTGCTTATTTATATATTTTTGATAACACAATATAACAGTATAGACAATTCAGGAGAAAGAGGAAAAATAAAAACAACCTGTAATCTCATTACCATAGCACAACCATTGTGAATATTTGCTATTCAATAGATTGTTGAAAGTTGGAGGAGATTTATCCAAAGGCACTCTCAAGTCCACAAAGAACATATATAATTTACCCCATCAAATCACCATCAGAAAATAATAAGCGTCGCTAAAGTTGCCCAGTAGACTGTGCTATTTCCTGGCTAGCCCAAGCTCAGTTACAAATACAAGCCTTGCAGTACATGTGGTCCACATCTGTGTCCCCCCAAAATTTAAAACATGGCTTGGGAGGGCCTCCAGGGATGTCTACAAATAGGGCTGCTTTGAGGGGCCAACTGATCAGCTGTGTTTCCTCCCGTATTTTCCCCTTCTTCATTTGTGGTCTTTTTTTTTTTTTTATAGAACTTCTTTTAACTATTTAACTTTAAAAATAAGTATTTTTCTATGTCTCCTCACAGACTTCATAACTATAAATATATATTTTTGTTTGTTTGCTTTTTGATGATTTTTTGTTTATTGTGGTAAAATATGCATAATATAAAATTTACCATTTTAATCGTTTTTAAACATACAACTCACTGGTGTTAGGTAGACTCACATTATTGTACAACTATCACCACTATCCATTTCCAGAACTTCTTCATCCTCTTAAACAGAAACTGTGCCCATTAAACAACAGCCTCCCACGCCTCCTTCTCCTCACCCCTAGTAACCTCTGTTCTACTTTCTGCCTCTATGAATTTGCCTGTTTAGGAAGTTCATATATGTGGAATCATACGACATTTGCCTTTTTATGTCTGGCTTGTTCCACTTAGCGTAGTGTTTTCAGGGCCTGTCCCTGTTGTAACGTGTGTCAGAACTTCACTTTTATGACTGAGCAATATTCCATTGTGTGTATACACCACATTTTGCTTATAGATTTTTCTGTTGATGGGCACTTGGGTTGTTCATAACAATAATTTTTAAGCTCTGTAGAATCATCCATTGAGTATATACAGCATTGTTTATTTGACCATTATTATATACTATATAAATGTATAAAATAGTAACATTATTGTGAATAAATGTATATAGCGTTTCCATATTTTAAGCAATTTCCTTAGGATACATGTATTATGGGATTTTTTTTTTCTTTTTGGTGGGAGCATAATACATTTATGTATTTGTATTTTCTTCTAAAGAAGCTTGACTTCTCATCAGCTGAGCCAGAAGTGAAGCCATTTGAAGAGAAGTTTGGAAAAAGAATTCTTGTCAAGTGCAATGATTTATCTTTCAATTTGCAATGCTGTGTGGCTGAAAATGAAGAAGGACCCACTACAAATGTAATTTTGGTTTTAAAAAATAAAAATTAAAAAACCTATTCAGACGTTCCAGATGTCCCTGTTGCAGTGCAGTCGGGACATGCAGTCCTAGTTCCTGGTATCAGAGAGGTGCAGTGTTAGATCAGGGTGTGGAGGGTTGTTTAGGCTGCAGCGACGGGATGTTTGTGATGCAGGACAGGGATGGGAGCTATTGCTCTTTAGCAGTAATTTATAGCAACAGTCATACATAGGTCTCGTCATTTCTTCTGTGATAGCAGCTTTCTTTTTTCCTGACAGTTTGAGCCACAGCGATGGTCTGGATTCTTTTGTTTTGTTCAGGTGGAGCCTTTCTTTGTTACTCTATCCCTGTTTGACATAAAATACAACCGAAAGATTTCTGCTGATTTCCACGTGGACCTGAACCATTTCTCAGTGAGGCAGATGCTGGCCACCACATCCCCGTCTCTGATGAACGGCGGTAGGCAGAGCTCGCCTGCCCCACTGGACATTCTTCACGACGCCGCCATGCAGTATCCAAAGCAGGTGGGGGGTGTGAGCCCAGCGGTCAGGCTATTAAAGCTTATCTTGCACAGGCTATGTAAATACATAATAACACTTTGTAATGCACAATTGGGATGAATGAGGCTGTTAATTATATTGACAGCATATATAATTAGACAGTAAAAGCAAGCTGAAAGAGAAGAACCGGTTTTTGATTTCTCATTTCTGTTTTCTAAACTTTTTTGATCAGGTGATGAACTGTTGATGAGTTAACCAGCCTGGCCCTGGGTGCTTCTGAATAGCCGTGCTGTATCAGTGCTCTTTGCTGCTTGAGAATCTTTAGTGTTCATGGGATTTGTTTAATGTGGCTGTAAATTGTACTCACTAAAGAAAATCTTTTGCTCCCTAGGGAATATTCTCAGTCACGTGCCCTCATCCTGATATATTTCTTGTGGCTAGAATTGAAAAAGTGCTTCAGGGGAGCATCACACATGGTGCGGAGCCGTACATGAGAAGTTCAGACTCCTCTAAGGTATGGGTGACTTGTGTGCTTTGTGATGATAAACAGCAATCAGAAAAAATAGAAACAGAAACACTTAAAGAAATCACAGTTAAGCATATTTATATTCTAAAAGATGTAGACTACTCTATGTAGATTTACTCTTGTAGTTAACCTTATGTGTCCAATTATCAATGAAAAGTAGTCCCATGTGTAAATAAAATACTTCATTTGGCTAGACTATCCTGAAATCCTGAAATAATTGGCAGAGGAATTACCAGCTTAATAGTAAACTTTCTGTCATTAAAAAGTACGTATATGGTATTTAAATAGAGTTCTTCCACTTGTTGGCATGTCTCTGAGGTCCTAGAATTATACATTTGGGTCCATTTACACTTAAATGTGAGACTGGAGACTAGGAGGTGACATGGCTCAGATGGTCTGGCGAGTCGTGTCTGTAGATCTGGCGCACTTGTGTTTTGTCAGGTGGGGCTGGGCTATGGTGGCAGAGGTGGTGTGACATTAGGTAGGAGAAGGAAGGGAAATAGACAAGATGTATGTGTGGTATGTTTTCATCACTTTGGTGTAGTGTTCATTACCTGGGGTGTGCCTAGGTGTGGACATACCATAGAGTTATTGAATATTAGAAGTCATCTAGTCCAGGACCTCCTTTCACACTTCCAAAAACTGAGGTTTATGAAGATTTAGTTACCTGCTTAGTGTCCCACAGCTGGAGTCACTAACGGGCACTTGACTGTCACTTTCTCACACATTGAACTACCTGTTTTGAGTAAGCTATTGAGTGCTGTCCTGTGCCAGTTTTATAGTACTTTTAGTTATTGTAAAAAAATTTTTTTATTAGTGGTCATCTGAGACCCTGATACATTGACAAGGACTGGTCAGCGGTAGGAGGGGACACCCCAGAGGCTCTAACTAAGGTTTTCTGAGCTGATTCAGAGCCTCCTCTCTTCCTCTCTGTGGCCACTGTACATCACAGGTGCGTCCACCAACGTGCAGGATGGTTTTTAAAGAACAGGTTCCAGGAGTAAGAGACTTGGGTGCTGAGCCCCTAACTAGCCTGGACACATCATGTCACCTCTCTGGGCCCAGCTGTCCCATCTCTAGATGAAGGATGATGCTACCCGCCCCTGCCTTCCTCTCAGGAACAGTGCTAAGATCAAACAGATATGTATGAGACAGTGCAATGGAGACTGTAAATCCCTGATGCAGATAGGAGGATGTCGTTATCAGTTATCTCAACTCCAGTCTAGGAGAAGCCCATTTACCCAGGCGCGTGGCTTCAAACAGTATGCCTTTCTGGCTGATAAAAGCTGAGTAAAGTTTGGCCTCTGGAGGGAAGCTATTTTATTTTTTAAATCAAGTCTGTAAAGCCTTGGGTGAGAAGCTCTTTTAGTTCTTTGATGTTTTGATTAATAATCAATGAATACCCAAGATAAGATCTACTCCCCTACTGTGTATGCACCACATTTCCAAGGCTGGCATGCACCAGCTTTGCTACTTCTGCTTGCCACGTGCATGGTTGGAAATTGGCAGCTCATGCTGGTGCGAAAATCACATGTCCCCTGGGGCTGGACGCCACCCTGGCCAGCGTCCATTGAGCATCTGTTGAATTTGCTCCTCCTTCGTTACTTATGGAATGTATAGCTCAGCCATGTGTACATTTTTCCATGCGTTCACACCTCCAATGCAGTAAATTAAAGCAGGGATTAAGACTCAACCATCTTAAATAAAAATAGAAGTTTCGGTGGAGATTTTACTGAGGGATGATTTTTTTCTGTATATCAAAATGTCTCTTCATGTTTTCCAAGATGGTGTAGAATATCATTTGGAGGAAATTATTGCTTTGGAGGAAATTTTTAGGAAAAGTCTCTGTAGGTGTCCACCATGAATAGATTTTCTAAAAAAGGAAAGAGGGGAAGAAAAACCCAAAGGGCAAAAAATGAGTCTTTCACTCTGACTTTCATGTATATTGTGTTCCATTTACACCCTCAGTAAGTCTGAGAGTTCAGTCCTTGTTCACTATAGGCAAGAGTGAAACTTATTTGAAGCCTGTTTTGGCTTTAAATTTTATGCTAATATTGCATTTTACTCCACAACATAGTCATTATTGTTAGAACCTTAAAGTAATGATTTGTACCTGAAAATGCGTAAGTGAAATGGCCACCCCGGGAAGGCAGACCATATTACTCTGTGATCCCCGAGTCCCCGCATGGACGTGCCCTACTTGAAGAAGAAAAGGAGGGCTGGGTGAGCTCTGACACCTGTCTCAATCGAGAAGTGTTTTCCAGGTCCCTCGGGAAGGCAGCAGTTCCCCCACCATGAATCGTCATGGTTTTTAACCAGAAGGGATAATGGCCCAGGCTCTGCATTTTTCAGGTGGGAAAGTAGAGCGCAGAGAGGTTTAGTGCTCCAGACTCACACAGCTGGTTTCAGTTTGACTCAGGGACAGAGGGCTCTATTGTTCTCCTTCCGAGTCTTCTAGAGGAGCGCTTCTCCAACCTGTTGCACGCATATTGCCGGAGGTCTGGTCAGAATGCAGATTCTGACCCAGGAGGTCTGGGTGGGTCCTGAGACTCTGCATTCCTGACAGGCTCCCTGGGGGGCTGATGCTGCAGTTCTGCAGAGGGCACATCAGTTCACAGGCACTAGGTCACGTTTCCCAAAACTGGTTTGACTCTGATGCACTAAAGTGATGCAAAAGACCCTTCAACCCCCCCACTCTGACTCTGAATCAGTCAAACATTATAGTGGTGACAATTCCAGAACAAGCAAATCTGGGGAAATGAGGTGTCATCTGCCTTAGCAATAGGGGTGTAGTTGATGAATAGACCTGCCATGCATACATCTCAGGCCAAAAGCAGATCTGCCTCCCTGTGCACTATAGAGGTGATCCGTCCCCCCACAGCAAACCAAAACTGATTATTGGAAAGTGAAAGTAGCAGTGGTTTATACCTAGAAAACAAGAACATAGTGATTGAAAACCCTGGCCTAACTTAAGTCAATACCTATAATGTCTTAATAACGAATATATATACCCCAAATTGGGGGAGTCTGCATAAGCCAGTGCACATTAGGAGCTACGAAAGCTTCATGTTTCATTAGTGTTCTCATGTAAACTCTAGTAATGTGATATATTTGGGCATGAACACCAAGTATTAGAAATTATTAAATAACTCAGTGGACTTATAATACATAGCCCTTAGTCATAAAGAAATATGAGAGCCTGTGAAGCGGCATGCTTGTTGACTCTGAAGACTAAAGAAACGACACACATTTTGGACACAGTTTTCATTTGCTATTCTTTGAAAATCACTGCTAGAGAATGTGATAAACAGAATACTCTGCACTGAGGATAAATCCAGTCATATTCGTTAAAATATGATGTGCTTGTCCATGCATCTGATACTACCGTAAGAGCTTGTGTAGTGAATGTGAGATAATGACTCTCTAGATCATAATTCTCCCATCAGTGGGATACAGTAACTCATGGTTTTATTCTGATGTCTTCAAGGTTGCTCAGAAGGTGCTGAAGAATGCCAAGCAGGCATGCCAAAGACTAGGGCAGTACAGAATGCCATTTGCTTGGGCAGCAAGGTAAAGAGAGCATCTTTTATACCTTTTATATACATATAGATGTATGGAGATAGATAGATAGATCGACCGACTGACTGACCGACTGACCTATTCTGTTTGTTGTCCAGAGACAAAGAGCATTTAAATGTGTAAAACTGGAAAATAAGTAAGCTCCATATCCGGAAACTCATTTATTAGAGACACAGAGAGGAGGGATGCTGGCTGGAGGCTAGCGTGTTGGCACTGGCAGGGTGGACGTGAGTGTTTGTTGGAGAGCTGGGATTCCAGATTCCAGCCACGTGCCTCCAGCTGGGAGTGGGTGGCAGCCCAGTGAGGCCTGCAGATCTCTTTCTTAAGCATTTGGCTGTGTATGTTATTTCCTAAGCACAAGCCATTTGCTGGAGACGTTTTCTATGTAAATTGAGTTAGTGGTGTTCATCCTTATAAATATCTATCTCCCATGTCTTTAGATAATGAGATTTCTGTTGGCTATAGCCAGTGGAATAATAATTAGTCTTCACATAGAAACCAGAGTCAAGTTGTGGATTTATTTTGGTCATTTGGAAACAGCTTAGACATGTTGTTTTGCTATTTCAGGACGTTGTTTAAGGATGCATCTGGAAACCTTGACAAAAATGCAAGATTTTCTGCTCTCTACAAGCAAGACAGCAATAAGCTATCCAACGAAGACATGCTCAAGTTACTTGCAGACTTTCGGAAGTGAGTCTCAGGGCCTTACTTATTTCTTTTCTTTTCTTTTTTTTTTTAATTTAATTTTTTTAATTAATTAATTTATTTATTATTTTTGGGGGGGTACACCAAGTTCAATCATCTGTTTTTATACACATATCCCCATATTCCCTCCCTCCCTCGACTCCCCCCCACCCTCCCTCAAGTCCCCCCCACCCTCCCTGTCCCAGTCCTCTAAGGCATCTTCCATCCTCGAGTTGAACTCCCTTTGTTATACAACAACTTCCCACTGGCTATCTGTTTTACAGTTGGTAGTATATATATGTCTGTGCTACTCTCTCACTTCGTCTCAGCTTCGCCTTCACCCCCCGCCCCCTCCCAGTCCTCGAGTTCTCCAGTCCATTCTCTGCATCTGCATCCTTGTTCTTGTCACTGAGTTCATCAGTACCATTTTTAGATTCCGTATATGTGAGTTAGCATACAATATTTGTCTAGGGCCTTACTTATTTCTACACCTGTAAAACAGAAGTTGTTCAGTGGAGAGGGAGGAAGCAGAAGCGGTTTTTTCAGTTGCTCAACTCTAACACCAGGGCGTGTTGGACGAACGTGGAACTTCTCTCAAGTCCTTTAGCAGGAAAAAGGGGTTTAGAATCAGAAGAGTTCCCTGGTTAATTTGAATTGTATAAAGAATGTTATTAGTGGTGCTGTGAAGGGCGGGTTGGGTAGAGATGAGCCCAGGGAGGAAAGAGACAATTGAGGAACCTTTGGCAAGAGGTAGGCAAGGGCTCAGCAAAGCCACTGCAAGTGGAAATAGGAAGAGTAGGATACAGGACTAGTTCAAGTCACGTCAGGCAGGCGCAGTTACTGGGTCTCGTCTTCCTGATTGGGTATTAGGGTGCAAGGAGAGAGAGATGTTTTCTGACTTGTATGATGGAGTGATTCCTGGTACCATGAACTGAACGGGTGATGGGGGAAGGACTGGAACTCATATAGTACTTACAGTTCACAGGCATTGTTCTAGATGCTTTACCTACATTAGTGAGGATATTTGTTTCCTGGAGCTGCTCTAACAACACACCACATTCCCGGTGGCTTAAAACAACAGAATTCTAGAGGCTAGAAGCCTGAAGTCAAGGTGTTGGCAGGGCCAGGCTGCCTCTGAGATCCCTAGGGGAGGATCTTTCCTTGTCTCTTTCAGCATCTGGTAGCCCCGGGTGTTCTTGGGCTTTGGGCAGCATAACGTCAATCTCTACCTCCGTCTTCACGTGGCTGTCTTCCTGTGTGTCCTGTCTAAATTTCCTTCTTCTCATAGGAACACATTATATTGGATTAGGACCCACTCTACTGACTTAAGCATCTTAACTTGATTACATCTGCAACAGTCCTGTTTCCAAATAATGTCGCATTCATAGGTACTGGGGGCTAGGACTTCACCATCTTTTCGGGGAACACAATTCAACCCATAACAATAAGGCAGAGAGAGGCTGAGTGAGGTGTCCAACATTGTACAGCTGGTGGACGTCTGGTGGCTGAGAACCTGGGCTCTTAACCACTGGACTCTTTTGGCACTCTGTCATGAGTTCACTGCTGAACCTATGACACTGATTTCATTTGCTAGGGACATGGGTTTTAGAATTTCTCTAGCAAAATTCTGGGAAGGAGAAAGAGCTGAGGGTATTAAAAGACAGTGAAATGAGAAGGGCCAAGAGCCAGCCAGAAACTATTGTGTACCTTAGGTGCCTGTCAGTCTAATTTTTTAATTTGAAAAAATGCATTTCAAAGTAAGCACATCAGTTTGCCTAGAACTCAAAATGGCTATTTAGCTTTCTTCATTTCACCTTTTTCTTACTTCTCTCTCCTATTTTTTTCAGAATTCTAAGTAGAGCCATAATTAACATCTTTTACAAACCTTTGCTTATTGGTAATGGGTAGTGTATTGTTATATATACTGTGTTGTCGTAGAGTGATTATTGTTAAGTTTTTATTTGATTTTCGGGAAACTTTCAGCCTTGCTTATGGAATAAAAAGTTGACTTTTTAAAAAGCTCTAGTCACCTTTAGTTACATAGATTACAGTTTTCGCTCACTGGCCTACCATGTGATTCTCAACAATCATGATGTAGGTCTCTGTACTCAGGAATGTGAACTCACTGTATCATTTTTGAAAATAAAATAGTTCATGTATTTCTTTCTGTATATAAATGAAGAAATGGATAGGCAAATAGCTAGCTAGATAGAAAGATAGAAGGGCATGAATCCAGTCATATAGGATGTATACCAGATGTTAGTCCTGGTTATCTCTGAGGGATGGGATTATGGGTGATTTTTCACTTTCCACTTTGTGACTTTCCATGACTTTACGTGAACTTTATATTTTTTTAACTAACATTTACGCATATATTCCAACAAAACAGACAGTGATGTTTTCAATGTGATGGGTGTTGGGAGCCTTGTCTCAGAAGTCACTCTCTAGGCTGGTTAGCTTGGAGCGTCCCCCCGCAGTGGCCGCTCTTCAGGGGTAGCCCCGGCTCAAGGTCTGGCTTCCTGGGTGGAGCCTGGAGGGTGGAACTTTACAGGGTCATCAATCAAAATGTGATCTGAGCAGAGAGCCTGCAGCCAGGCAGCAAAGAGCACAGGCCTCCACTGGTCCCAAGCACAGGGTGGGTTCTCCCTGCACACCACCCCCTCAGTAGGAAGGGTTTTCCGGGAAGAGTGTGGTCCAGATGGCCAGCGAGAGACTCAGAAGCCCGAAAATAGGGACCCGCTGCTGTCAGCAGCAGAAGACGCAGCAGCGTGAGGAAAGCTGCTGCCCTTTTTCAGTAAGAATCCAAAGAAATGCCAGTGTTTCTTTGTGTGGTCTTCGCAGTTGAGTTAGGGAAGTGGAGGATTCCTTTTTCATTTTTTAAGAAAAATTAATGTTGCTCTATTTCTGTCCTCTTTTTTTTAGTTTTTTTGTTTGTTTGTTTTTTTGTTTTTTAACGAAGAGTAATCTCATGTCAGTGGCTTGGGCATCAGCTTGGATCCAAAGCTATTGTTTCTGCTCCCATGATTGTCTCAAAGTGTCATTTAACAATGGATGAGAAGAATGTTCTGAAGCTGCCCTCGTGTTTAGAAAATAGCTGCCAAAGCTCATAAGCCACTTTGCCCCCTCCCTTGTAGTAATTAGCAGAGGTGACATGCCAAGATTTAGTAAGAAAATAGTTCTGTCAGATAGATGCTATTGCTGACATGTGCTCCAAGAAGTATCTATCTAAGAAGAAGAACATAGTTTTTTACATTTGTGTGATTTGTTCATGGTTGTGTGTTTTCTTATTTCTGCAGGGGATCTGAAGGCTAAGTATAAAAATAGAACATTTTCTTTTAAATGCAGACCATTTTTTAATGCTGTCATATTGGGTAGTTTAGGTAATAATACTATTAGGGTTTCTGCATGAGGCTTACATATTTGTGTTTATTTGTACCTCTATATTAATGACATTCTTACCTCCATTTCCCTCTGGTTACATTGCACTCAAGCCAGGGGTTCTGCTGGCCCTTCTCTAAACCCACTGCGTGCTTTCACTCCACTGTGCTTTGCCCTCTGGCCTAAATGTGTCCCTTTCTGCTTTTGTCTCTCCAAGGGAACCCCACTCATCCTTCACAACCTAATCCGTAACTCACTTCCATGCTGAGAGACCTGGGGCAGGTCACATGGCCTCTGTGCCGAGTGTCCTCTTCTTTTCAAGGAGGGATAATTATAGTTCTGCCTCCTAGAACTGTAGGGGGAATAAGTGCCTGTCAGGTTGATTCCTCTCACTGTGAGCACTGGTCTCATCCCCTGTTCCTTCTCAATACATCTAGACCTTCGGCTTTTTGGAGGATGTTTGTATACGCTCTATGGAAGTAGTTGCCACCGTATGTCTTAAGTAGTTGACAGTATTCTACTGGATTTTTGGCTTTTTTGAGGACAGGAGTCAGATCCTGTTTGTCTTCTGTCCATGGTGCTTAGTATAGTGCACATTGTAGCACAGTGTAAGCACTTGATAGATGCTTGTTGAAATTTATCATAGACATACATTCATTGGTTTTGTTTAAACAAAAATATCTCAAACTTCTTTCAATCATAAATATATATATATTTTTAAGTGACAGCAAAGCTTTTAGGGAGTATTTCCTTTTACGAAATGCAGTTAGAAGAATAGACTCACACCAACAACACACCCAAGCATGTCTATATTACCAATTAATCACTTTAATGGGTCAGTATAGGAAGTAGGGAGGGGAGGACCAGTCTCCAGAAGCACAGAGGTGAGGACACCAAACCTCTTGGCATGGGATGACTGCTAGATTGTGATACCACTGCCCTTTCCTCTGGTGGGAGGGGCTGGTGCCTGCTTTCTGGTGTGTGGATCTGAGTCTTTTCTCTCTGATGAGCAGGGCCATGTCAGGTGATGTGTTTTAGAGTATCTGTGAGCTTAGTATGGCTTTAGGTAGTCTGTGTGCTGATGGGTGGGTCTGTGTTCCTGTCTTGTTTGTAGTTTGGTGTGAGGTATCCAGCACTGGCAGTTGTAGACAGTCGGGCGGAGCCGAGTCTTAGACTCCGACAGAGGGCTCCTTGAGAATTCTGTGCAGTTAATCTTCCCTCTGGCTGAGGACTCTCTAGTGGTCTAGCGTCCTGGATTCGGTGCTCCTTCCCCAGAGTCTCCAACTTGACTTCTGGTCGAGTAATCCAAACTTCAGAGGTCGCCAGTTATGCCAGGATCTTTGCAGTCCTCTCTGGTGTCAAGTTCTTCTGCTGGTGTTCAGCTGGTTCTCTGTGGGAATGATTGCATCCTTTAGTGTCTTCCTGATGCATCTGTGGAGAGGGATGCTTTCCACGTCCTTCGACTTCACCGCCATCTTTTGCATCCCAAGATGGACTTCTTAATAAGTGGTGCCTAGACAACTGAGTGGTTTTGGCTCAGGGTCTGTCCTGAGGTTGCAGTGTAGATACCAACTGAGGCTGCATTTATCTGAAGGCTTCACTGGTACTAGAGAATCACTTCCAAATTTATTCATATAACTGTGAGAAGGGGGCTTCTGTTCTTTGCTGGCTGATTGCTAGAGGCTCAGCTCCTCACCACCTGGGCAGTTTTGGAGGTTAGAAGTTCAAAACCAGTCTCACTGGGCTAGAGTTCAGTTATCAGCAGAGCTGGTTCCTTCTGGCGGTTCTGAGGGGAGAACTAATTTCCTTGGCTTTTTCAGCTTCTGGAGACTACCTGCACTCCTTAGTTCATGGCTCTTTCCTCAAATCACTCCAACCACTTGTTTCCATCATCACATCACGTACTTCTTGTAAGTGTTGCCAGAGCTGCTCCAAGCCTTTGCTCAAAACCTGCCAACCCCAACGTTAGCAGGGGTTGACATAAATCTTTAAGTTAAATGATCCAGAAATAAGAAAGGAAGCTAGAAACAAACAAACAAAACAGATGGAAGCAGCTGAGACGCCCTTTCCTCTGGAGGAGTGGTTGAATCAGCAGAAATGTATGCGCAGTGGGAAAAGAAACCTTTCCTTTTCCCAGGAGAGGGAGTTTGAGCGTCACTCTTAAGTTTCCGTAGACAGAAGCAGTTTCCAAATGCCAGACTCCCTACATGTATCTCCATTACACATGTATTTAATCACTAAAGTTTCAAGATGAGTTTTCATGTTCAAGTATTCTTTTATAAGTTTTGCGTAGAATGTAGGTACTGATTTTTAGCATTAAGAAAACCCAAACTAATTCCAGATATGAGAGAATTCTCTTTGTGTAACACATGCTCGTGCACACACACACACCATCACTTTGGAAATGCACATAAAAAAGGCAGTAGAATTTCTGTTGTGTATGACATTTGATATCTAATAAGCCAAGTTCAATAAAAATCATGAAGTTTTGAAATAGGTTTAAGATTATGTTTTAAAATACTAAGTTGGTAGGAACAGCTTCCACAGAGTCCCTGTGCTACCTGATAGGGAGCTAAGCTCAGGTCGGTGCTTTCTTGGAAACGAATGGAAATAATGCTGCTGTAGAAGTAGCAACTAGAAGTAAAAGCTCTCAGTAGAGGAAGGAAACAGGATAAGAAGTAAGTATAGTTAGACATAGAAGTAAGCAACACATTGTAGAAAGAGTTCCAGTGAGTGAAGATTGTTTAATTAAAAATTGTTTCTTAGAAATCCAAATCTCAAATTTATATGTGGATGATGTCAGAGTGATAATCAAAAAAAAATCTTGGAGAAGGTACATATTCATTCATAAGTAGAAATAACTAGGAAGGGGTGAAATATAGTACTCTCGAGGACCTATTGTACATTCAAAAGTATCATTTATATTAAATATAATATTTCTGACTCAAGGACGCAGATACAAACTCAGTCGGTGTCCCTAAGATTTTGTCAACACAGAGTTTTATGGTTTGTTGCAGAGTTAAGTTGCTCAAGTGAAGAGGTGGAACAAGGCACCATATGTCAGGAGAATTTATACCTGCATAGAAACCCCTAGGTCTGAGGGTTGATGCCCCAAGAGCTTTGGGTGAAGGTGAGGGAGGCTCACTGCAGTAGTTCACAGTACTTGGGAAGCCATTGACAGCTCCCAGGAAATGATTGTCAAAGGACGATCTTCCTGCTGGAAGAAAAGGGTATTATGTTAATAAATCACACAAGGGCACAGGGACAAAGTGTCAGGGTAATGCTGGATGGTACCCAGACATCTTTTGGCCAGGAATCTTTTTAACGGAAGGCAGAATGGTGAATATTTGTTGACTTGCTTTCTTGAAAGGTTCTCTCTCTCAGGATTTCAAGGAATTGTTCATTTAAACTCAGACGTAAACAAAAGACAAGTGGAAATGAGAGGAACCCTGAGAGAAAGTGATTCTATAAGTTGGAGCAGGTGATGGACAAAGATGACTATGCTCAACGTAGGCTGTAGTCACACGGAAGCAAGAATTTAGAACCGTTAGAGACATCCTGGTTCAGATCCACAATACCACACGATATATTTCAAGTTACATGTGAGATTGCTTAAGACAACAGTAATGTCTGAGGAATCTTAAAAACAGGAGTTAGGAACTTTTTGAAACTGGGAACAAAACCAAATGCTGAATCTGTTGGCCACTGAGCTGTGATGTTTCTTGCCAGTGTTCTCAAAGACATTATTAAACAGGTGGCTTATGAAGAACTAGGAGGCAGCGTTCTGTGTTCTAGGAATAAGTCATGTCACGACGAACTAGTCATCCTAACCACGTTTCTTCTTCTCTGTTTTTAATTGGGTTGCCAAGCTGGTCCAACAAAGAGATGCAAAGTGTATATTCTAAGATGACCAACAAGTCAGAGAATTGTAGCATGTGAGAGAGTGGACAGCTGTTCCATGCTGGAGTGACCAGATGCTAGGAAGAGTGATGAATGGCTAGTATCAGTCTGGCAATGGGCCTCTAGAGGCTTGAGAAGGAGCTACTTCTTGGCAATATCCTGTGCAGTATCTTCATCAGTGACTTTTATGAGAATGTACGGTGCTCATGAATGTCTTCATGACATAAAACTGTTAGGAATATCTGATACACTAGATGTTAGAATCTGGATTTAGGAGGGTTTTGATCAACTGGAAATAATCATAAAAAGACAAAATTTCGTTGAGACAAAAATCAAATCCTGTTCTGACTTCTAAAAATAGAATTATATAAGTACAGGATGGAGAGATGTAGCAAGACAGTGAAGCACATGAAAAAAGATTTAGGGAGTTTAGGTGATTGTAAATTGTGCAAAAAAAAAAAAAAATTGAATGTGCATCACTAGGGTGGTGTGACTGCGTAAAAGTGATAGAATTTTGGCTGCATCAGTAGAAGGATATATTGTTCAAAGCCAGACAACTGCTGTATCCCATCTGGTCAGGCCACACTGGGCCTCATCTATGCGGTTCTGGGAGCCGTGATGTGAATAGGATGTGCTTAAGGAGAGAAATGGCATTGGAGGAAGACGCAAAAGGGCTGAGGATCAAGGACTTCAGGATGGTGTGATAGCTGTGTATAGATGGTTAAAAAGTGTTACACAGAGAAACATAACCAGGCTCCTTGATGAGAGGAAGCTTCAGAGAGGCGAGTCTTACCACGCTGCGGGGAGCAGTCTGAGGATCGAGGCTGCTGTGTTGAAGGTTTCCTTGTCACTAGGAAGGGCTGACACAGGAGCAGTGCTTGTCAGGAATGTCACAGAGAACATTCCTGTATCGGATGGAGTCAGACCAGATGCAAACACCAGACGTGTCACTGGGTACCTTCTTTATATCCGGCATTTCACTGGACATTGGAGCTAAGGTGGCTTCTGAATTTTCATGATTCTACACGAGCCAGGAATGTATGTTGGGGATGGAGTGATTCAGGAGAACTTCGACTGTAACATTTTGCTGATATTCTCATCTGGACTTGCGGTGTCCTGCACGGTAGCCACTAGCCACATGTGACCATTGAGTGCTTGAAACATAGCAGGTCCTACTGAGATGAGCTCTAAGTGTACAATACACATCTGGTTCTGAAGAATTAGAATGAACTTTTTATACTCATTACATACTGAGATGATATTTTTAGTATACTGGGTTGAATAAAATATTTTTAGAACTAATTCTACCTGTTTCTTTTTACTTTCTTTAATGTTGCTATTAGAAAGTTTAAAATTACTTTTGTGGCCTGCATTATATTTCTCTAGGAAGTGCTGCTCAAGAATTCAGAGCTAACCCAGCTTGTTTGATTTTTCTCTTCTTTTGTTTATAGACCTGAGAAGATGGCTAAACTCCCCGTGATTTTGGGCAATCTAGACATTACAATTGATAATGTTTCCTCAGACTTTCCTAGTAAGTGTAAGTTCTATCTAATAAACAGACGAGTTTTTGTTTGGTTTTTACTTCAATTTTTTTGTTTTTTATTTTTTTAGATTATGTCAATTCATCATACATTCCTACAAAGCAATCTGAAACCAGTTCTAAAACACCAGTCACGTTTGAGGTAGAGGAGTTTGTGCCCTGCATACCAAAGCACACTCAGCCTTACACTGTCTACAACAACCACCTTTATGTTTATCCTAAGTCCTTGAAATATGACAGTCAAAAGTCTTTTGCCAAGGTGAGTGCAAAGATTGAAGTTTTATTTTATTTTTTTTATAAATTTATTTGTTTATTTATTGGCTGCATTGGATCTTTGTTGCTGCGCGCAGGCTTTCTCTAGTTGAGGCAAGCGAGGGCTACTCTTCATTGTGGGCTCCTCATTGCCGTGGCTTCCTTTGTTGTGGAGCACGGGCTCTAGGTGTGCAGGCTTCAGTAGTTGTAGCACATAGGCTCAGTAGTTGTGGCTCACGGGCTCCAGAGTGCAGGCTCAATAGTTATGGCACACGGGCTTAGTTGTTCTGTGGCATGTGGAATCTTCCCGGATCAGGGATCGAACCCGTGTCCCCTGCATTGGCAGGCAGATTCTTAACCACTGCGCCACCTGGGAAGTCCAAGGTTTTATTTTTGATACTAAACTCTCTTAGGTTTTAGTGTCTCATGTTTTTTTTATAAACATTTACGTACTTCGGCTTTTTATTTTATTTTAATTTTTTATTTAACTATTGCTGCAGGCCAGAAATATTGCTATTTGCATTGAATTCAAAGATTCAGATGAGGAAGACTCTCAGCCTCTGGAGGTTTGTATTTTATGTGTTCGCATTTTCCCATTTTAAAAGTGCAGTTACATGATATTGTATGACTAAAGGGATTTAGCACATTTTAATTGACACAAACACAAAAATATGTGACATCACAGAATATAACTACATACACTGAACCTTACAGAATAGGAATAATTGAGCTCTTACTTTTAATTGTTAATTTCTGTTTTGTTATGCTCTTTAGGGATGGAGTTTTCTTATGTACGTTCAGTTCAATAAACATATCATGCACCTACCTTGAAAATGTTTATTCTAGTATGTAATAATAATAGTAGACTATTGGTAGTGCTGATTATATTCCAGGCTCTGCTCGTAGAGCCTTATAGGTAAATAGACTCCTTTAATGCTCAGAATAGTCTTTTGAGGTAGGAACAATTTTTATATGCATTTTCTAGATGAGGGAACTAATGCACAGAATCTAAATGAATTGCTCAGGGCCATACATTAGTGGAACTGGTGTTCCAACCCAGCAGTCTGGCTCCAGAGCCCAAATTCTTTACTGTAACTGTGGAAATGACTTTCCAAGAAGGGAAGGAGATAAAGATGTGAAGAATATAATATAGTTTTTGCCCTCAAGAAATTCACAGTTTAGTGGGAAAGGCAGTCATGGAGGAAAATCTCCTGGCACACAGAAGGTACTGAAATGGTCTTTTTGGATAAAACTGAATACTTAGTATAAAAAATTGCCGAGGGGGCGCTGGAAGGAATGAATCATTTCTTGAAGGATGCGTGAGTTTTCTTGGTGTGCATGGGAGGGAAGGTTGTTCAGGCCGAGGGATTGTGTCAGCAAAGGTGTGGAGGTGGAAGTGAACAGTGAGCAGGTGTTGTCCATGGCATGGATGGGTTGGGGAGGGGTGGGAGAGGGATGGGTAGGAGTGGAGGAGGGCTGGGAGATGAGCCGGCGGTGGGTAGGACCTGGGAGTAAGGACGCTTGTGGGTCTGGAGTCTTGTGAGCAGGAGAAATCTGTCAGAGGTGGCTTAGTTTATGCTGTAGGAATGCTGCTTTTTTACAACACATCTGAGTTTAATTTCTTGTTCTATTAATTGAATACTGATGTCTCCCTTTGCTAATTCTCATTTCAGTGCATTTATGGCAGACCTGGTGGGCCAATATTCACAAGACGCGCCCTTGCTGTGGTTTTACACCATCACCAAAACCCAGAATTTTATGATGAGGTAAATCAGGTTTTCAAGGGAACACCCAATTTAACTAGTTTTAAGGAAAACTCCAATTTCTTTGCTCAGTAAAGTAAAATTCAAGAGAAGCTGCATATAATCCTGCAATTACAGTGATAGAACTAAATGTTGAAATATTTATTTTACATAACTTTTCTAATTATAAAAGTAACATATTTATTATAAAAAATAAGAACTTGGAAAATGCAGATAATATAGGGAAAAAAAGTCAAAATTGCTCCTGTTTCACTACCACAATTAATATTCTGACATATTTCCATTCAGATGCATACTTAAGTAAACACTTGTTGGACCTGAGACTCTTTCTTTCTTATTTTTGGTTTTCCTTATGTAGAATTATGATGTAGTTCACTAAAAGTACTAATCACTATATGAATCCTACTTTTAAATGTTTAAACCTGGATTTTCATTATGCCTTGCTGTGTTAATGAAGTGATTTTTGTCATGTGTTTTCCAGTTCTTTCTAGAGTTGAAATACCAACTCTTCTGTTTTTGGTCAGTGACTATTTTAGTCCATTCGGGTTGCTATAACAAAATACCACAAACGGGGTGGCTTATAAACAGCAGACACTAATTGCTCATGGTTCTGGAGGTTGGAAGTCTAGGATCAGGGCGCCAGCATGGTTGGGCAGGGGCCACCTCTTGGGTCACAGACTTCTCAGTTGTGTCCTCACATGGCAGGAAGGGTTGGGAGCTCTATAGGGTCTCTAATAAGAGCACTAATCCCATTCATGAGGGCTCCACCCTCACGACCTAATCACCACAAAGGCCCCACCTACCAATACCATTACCTTCAGAGCTAGGATTTCAACATATGATATTTGTGGGGGCACAGACATTTAGACCATAACAGTGTATTAAGGATCCATTTCTTCCTTAGCACAATTTTGCAGTCTCTGATCTCTTTAACTGCAAATGCACATTTGTAGAACTAATGCACGTTTGTGTGTGGGTGACACGTTGTTGTTTTGGAATATAAGAAAGATTGTTGTTTTGTCTTCCTTGCAGATTAAAATAGAATTGCCCACCCAGCTACATGAAAAGCACCACTTGCTGTTCACTTTCTTCCATGTCAGCTGCGATAATTCAAGTAAAGGAAGCACAAAGAAGAAGGATGTTGTTGAAACACAAGGTTTGAATTTCATCATTCCTTTGATTGTTCACAACTTACACATTAGGTTCTTAAATTTTGTTTTGAGTCTGAATTTGCATCCTTTTGTGAAGGAGTTTTTAGATTACATTTGTAAAGGTAGCATGCCTGCCTGTCTCACTTATGTACATTTTATAGGAGATAATTTTAGAATTCTAATCCCAAAGAGGCCAGTATACCTTATGACACTGTTCTGCAGAGACTGTACTCACGGTCTTTTCAGTTTTTTAATCTGATTGGTGTTAACAGTTCTTAAAGATGAGGCAATGTAGTAACATGGCTGTCTTCATACATTTTCCTATACTTACAGTGATTTTTTTGTTCTTTGTTTCAACAGTTGGATATTCCTGGCTTCCTCTCCTGAAAGATGGAAGGGTGGTGACCAGCGAGCAGCACATCCCTGTCTCAGCCAATCTCCCATCTGGCTACCTTGGCTACCAGGAGCTTGGGATGGGCAGGGTACAAGACTTTAAGATTGGTCTATCCCAGTTCCTTCAGAAAGCATTCAAAATCAGCTAAAACGACAGTAGCACACAAAAGCAGGCAGTATTTTTGCCAGTCCCACGTTTTGGTTTTAGTTACTCACTTTCAAGTAAACGTAGGCCAGTGGAAGGCAGCGCTGTTAACAGTTACCACAATCTGGAATTATAGTTGGGGCATTTTATAAACCCTGAACTAGCAGTGCTTCAGTGGGGAAATGGAAACTTGGAGGTGCTGGATGAGATGGAAGTTTGTCTCTGCACGCCAGCCACGCTCAAATAAAGATAGGTTCCCAGAGTCATGCAGACCATTAGGAATTGTCTTCCAGCTTATGTGAGAGTAGTAAGCAAATCCCTCACCCACGTGGTAGCCCATTCTGATACATTCTGATTCATTAAAGCCTGAATTTTCTCAGATTTCTCCAACTGGTTTGTTAGTTTTATATTGTTTTTAGCCATCATAAATGTTATAGATGTCAATTTTATAACATGCTTAGTTAAGATCTGTTTTATTTCATTGTGAATGGCTTTTAATATCTCTCTGCATTTATATAGTGCCAAATTTGGGCCCGTGTTATGGACAAATAGTTAAAATATTCCGAAATAAGGGTAAATCATATAACATTCAGTTATTATTCCTAGTCTGAACATGAGAAAAATGGAGGTTTCAGAAATAAAAATAAGCACAAACAGATGATGGACACTTTGCCTGTGCCAGGAACACTCACTATCCTATTTACTTTATCTGGTACCTTATACCGTCACTTTCAGAATCCTGAACTCAGGTTTGGTTAAGTCATTGGTAAAATTGGAGTCTTCCCTTCTCAAATGGACAGTAATTCATACAGCTGCAACTATACAGAAAAGATAGCTTAGAAAATCCAGTAGGAAGAGCATTGTACTTGGGAGAAGAAAGTGGGCCAAAATTAGTATTGGTTACATTCCTGCTGTGAGCCATGCATAAATATCAAGTCACTGAGGCCGTCTAGCCTTCAACACCTCATCAGTACCCTCACTGAAGATGGTGTTTGAAACCAAGGTCACTAATCTGTTGGGATGTTTCTTCCCTCCATATTTTTTCAGCATTGTGGTCCAGAAATTAAATGGGTAGATGGAAGCAAGCCACTGCTGAAAGTTTCAACTCATCTGGTTTCCACAGTGTATACTCAGGTATGTGCTGTTCCATTAAAATTAGCAGTGATTACTCTGTGAATAAATTTGCATGATTTTTTTGCAAAATAAAATCCTAATTGATATATTACATAGATATATTTTCACTCTGTAAGTCCTTTTTTGAAGAAAGAAAGTATATATAAGGTGCTCTCAGGTAATTATATAAATGAATAGTACAAGTAACATTTCTCAACAATTTTCCTCTTTTGTTGAGGATCTTTGAAATCTTTTTTTTAATTTATTTTTATTTTTATCTCTGATGTTTTCATTTTTATATGGTATTTCATAGTCTAAATAAAACATGCATACTGCAAGAAGCAAATACTTCTGTTTCCACAGCAGATATGCTAATTGGCTTTCATTTTCTTTCCTTCTTCTATCTCCCCAGGATCAGCACTTACATAATTTTTTCCAGTACTGTCAGAAAACTGAATCCGGAGCCCAAGCCTTAGGAAGTGAACTTGTAAAATACCTTAAGGTATCAGACGGTTTTCTTAGTAACCCCCTTTTTAATGAGTGTGGAATAGGTTGGGTTTTCTATTTGATAGTGAGTATTGTTCTTACCCCTTGGAAACCTTGTAAGGTTGCTCTTAGCTAGATTCTCTCACGCTGATATTGTCTATATGGGTTTAGATAGTGGCAAGAAGTGGACTCGGAAATAGTACTACTGCAGTCTTCATCGTAGCCCCACGTATGCTTTTCTCAGTCCGAACCTAAAACACATTATTCTACACAGAAAACCACCCACTTACAGGCACTCACTGGGCACAGAGCACAGTCACAGGCACATAGGAAGCAGTGACTTTAGTCCCACTGTTAAGTAACTTCTTGTTCATCATGGGGGACAACATAACCTTGGTGAATGCATGCTAGGTGGGCAAAAAAAAAACCCAGAAATAATGCTCGTAACCACCCCCCAGCTTTGTGCAGGCAGGGGAGGCTTCTGGAGTCATGGCACAGGGAGGACGGGAGGGTTCGTCTAGGGGAGTTTCACCCAGGATGTGATTCTAGGGCAGCATTTTGAAAAAGGGGAGTAGTGAAAAGGGTATTCTAGGCATGGGGACAAAAGAGAAGAAACGTGGGAAGTGGCATTTATTTGATTCAAGCAAGGAAAATGGAATGGGGCTCCTGAAATTACTGCTCCAAGTCCTCTTTCAGCTACATCATAAGAGCCATGTGACTGGAAGAAGAGCCTTTTACTCATTCTTTATGGCTGCTGTAACAAATTACTACAAACTCAGTGGCTTAAAACAACACACATTTGTTTTCTTACACTTCCTGTTGGTCAGAAGTCTGTCATGAGTCTCAGTGGGCCAAAACCAGGGTGTTCTTAACAGGGCTGAGTCCCTTTCTGGAAACTCTAGGGGGTGAGTCTATTTCCTGTCCTTTTCCAGCTCCTAAAGACTGCCCTCATTGCTCGGCTTGTGGCCCCTTCCTCCGTCTCGAAGCCAACAACATTGCACCTCTGAGCGTTCTTCCCCCCTCTCTCCCGCCTCTCTCTTCCACTTTTAAGGACACTTGTGATTACTTCAGGCCCATCCAGCAGGGTCCCCCGTCTCAAGCCAGCTGATCTGAGTAGCAGCCTTAATTTGCCTTTGCCATGTGACATGCTCACAGGTTCTGGGCCTTAGGACGTGGACATCTTCGTGCATTAGTCCGCCTGCCGCTGTCTCCATCTGTTTAGATGGATTTCCTCCATCCGTATTTGGAACTGAGTGGAAACTTCTTGGGGTTGGTTTACCTTAGAAAAGATAACACAGACTTTGCCATCCCACGTCTGCAGAGCCTGCACGCGATGGAAGGTCACGTGATGATCGCCTTCTTGCCCACCATCCTAAACCAGCTATTCCGCGTCCTCACCCGAGCAACCCAGGAGGAAGTCGCCGTCAACGTGACTCGGTGAGAGAGGCGGAGCGAGGTGGATGCTCTTCTTCCCTTTCAGTCTGTCCACATCTAGAGCACAGTCATACATACCTGGGATGCGAGTATGTGTTGAACATTATGGTTAAGAAAGTTATTTTGATCCCATACGTGGGGACCCCATCTGATTCCTTGTTTCCTCGTTTCCTGTGGTGCCAATGGCATCATCATTGTTCTACTACTACTATGATAATAATGAAATGTTTCCATTTTCATGTTACTATTCATGCTTTATTTGTTCCTGTGGTGTGTAGGGTCATTATTCATGTGGTTGCCCAGTGCCATGAGGAAGGATTGGAGAGCCACTTGAGGTCATATGTTAAGGTATGTAAATGAAACTGCCCCGGTCATTTAAATCTGTGGCTCTCCAGTTTTCCTTCTGAGGACGTAGTCTTTTTCATCTGGTTATTTGGGGAGGTACTGGGGATGAACCTTAACACCCCTGCTTTGTCTTCTGTGCCTGCAGCCCGTGCTTGCACCTGAGCAAGGGCAAGTCTGAAGAGGGCCAGCCATTCATTTATTTACTTAATTTCATTCTTTCAGCTACATTTCGTCCTTCAGTGGGTTTTGCAAATAATGTGACCCAAAGGACATAGAAGTTTAAAGATGGGAAGGTTAGCTCTGGCCACCGTCAAATTAGAAGACTCTGTGGGAAAGCAAGAGATGCTGTTGAGATAAATATCAAGTTCATCATTTACGTACAGTATTCCATGAACACAGTGGCCTTTACTGTGCTCAAAAGTTACACATGTTCTATTTAGCCTTCGCCACCCCTGTGAATTATAGTTACATATTAGTTTAAAAAGTAAAGTGGGGGTGCTTCAGGGAGTCAGTTGCTGAGTGTCGGGTGACACGTTGCTTAAAGTCCTTGGGAGCTGGAGTGCTGGGCTGGAGGAGCCCCAGCTGAGTCAGGTGACTCACACGTTTGATGGGTTCCCCGAAGACACTCTGGGCTCCCTCTTCCTGTTACATGACAACCACCCCTCCCACCTTCCGTTTCCACTCCGTCCTCTCCCACCCACGCAGTTGCACCTCCGTCCCTGATCTCCATCCTTTGGAGCCTTTCCAGCTTTCAGCCCAGCTCAGAGAACCAGTGCCCTAAAGTATCTTTCCCTTTTCTTCAAAGTATGCATATAAGGCTGAACCATATATTGCTTCCGAATATAAGACAGTGCACGAAGAGCTGACCAAATCCATGACCACAATTCTCAAGCCTTCCGCCGATTTCCTCACCAGCAACAAACTACTTAAGGTATGTCTGGAGGGCTGGTGTGGCTCTGTGATACTGAAACTGAAGAAAATTCACACTTCATGGCCTGATCAATTTCACCCTCTTTGTGTGCATTTGGGGACAATCACCACCTCCTAAAAGGGGGTAACAGAGTGAGTTCTTCACCACCAACTTTGCTGCTTGTCCTAGTGCTGCTTACAGAGCTGCAAGGTATCACTATATTCAAAGCTGCACAGTCATATGTTCACACCAGTGGAGCACACTGAGATAGAGACCACAAAGGCAAGTGTCCATCGGTGGAACTCGGCCGAGAGGAGAGGCCACGTACCGTATCTCGTGGCGCCTCTGATTGGCTGTGCCACGCTGAGTGTATGGCGTTGTTTGCTGTTGGACGCGTGGAAGCAGGGGTACCTGCCTTGCACCTCTGGTCTGACAGCCATTCGCCAAGAGGTTCAATTATGTTTTCAGGTCACGCTTGTTTCATGTCAGTGACATCCTCAACCTAAGAGAGTGAACGTCTCACCTTCTGATTTGTTGTTTTCCTTACTGTATTCTTTTTTTTTTCTTTCTTTCAGTATTCATGGTTTTTCTTCGAAGTTTTGATAAAATCTATGGCTCAGCATTTGATAGAAAACTCCAAAGTTAAGGTATGTCACTTCCTCTCAAGGCTCACCTGGCAGTTCTTAGGGCAGGTCTCTTTCATTGTGTCTGTAGCTAACACTTACTACTGCTTTCTGTGTGCCAGTCACAGTGCTGTTCTAGGGCCTTTCCAAGTAGTAGGGCATTTTAGCTTTATAACAACCCTATCGGGGAAGTACTAGTCTTGTCCTCATTTTATTGATGAAGAAGCTGAGACCAGGGCCATGCTGCAGTGAATGGAGGGAGCCAGGCTCTGTGACCAGTCTGACTACAGAGTCCATACTTGTGGAGCACTGTGGTATTAAATCCAGGAAGAAATCTGTCTTTTCCTTTAGTAGCTTGGAAATCTTCACATCTGTTGAAAAAGGAGTATCTGTTTCAGTGTTTATTTGAAATGTAATTACCCAATGTTTCTTAAATATCTTGAACATTGTAGAGGTTTCTCAGGAACTTAGATAGGAAAGTCTGATATGACCACACGGCCTCTGTGCCAATTAGTGGATTTGGAGACAACTCCGTCTCCCCTGACGCCTCCTCCCCACGGTGCCTTGGTTTGTGTGACACTATAGGTCCCCGTGCTGTCCCCTGATTCCCACTGGCCTCTGCCTCGAGATGAACAGACTCTGGACTGATGCCACCGCTGGCTGACTGAAGCTCAGTGTAGATAAATATTTACAGATTTCCAACTCAGTGAACCCAGTGGCTGTGGGCAGAATTGCTTCTGAGATTCTTGGGGTCCCGCACTGCATTGTAGCTGTACAGGAGCAGGGTCTCAGGGAGTGTGGTCGGGGGCATCAGGCGCTCGTGTAGGGAGCAGTGGTCCTGGGGCCCAGCAGCGAATGTGGAAAGGAAGGTGGAGCCCCAGGGAGGGAGGCTCAAGATCTAGGCCCCCTGGACAAGGGATGTGGATGTGGAAGAAGCCAGGGGAAAGGCCAGTGGATTTTGTCAGGTGGAAGGTGATGGTTCACAACCTAAGGCTGTGCTTTCTTCTAGTAGAGCTGGTGCTGGAGCCTGATCAGGAGGTTTCCTTTTTTTTTTTCTTTCTTTTTTCTTTTAGATCCAATTTTAGTGCACAGGCAGATGCCAGATGGAGGTGGGCCCTGCCTTCCACAGAGTAACGCACCATCTAAATCATGCCAGCACAGCCTGCCAAGGAAAAAATCTAGCAGATTGTCTACTTGGCAGTGTGCAGCTCAACAGGGGTGCGTGGACACACACACACACACACACACACAATGTTATATTGCCTTTCTGTTAAAGATGTCCTGTTCAAGATAGGCTCCAGGCCTGTCTTTGTCTGCTGGGGCTGCCATCACAGGTACCACATGCCAGGGGACTTAAACAACAGAAATTTATTTCCTTGTAATTCTGGAGGCTGGATGTCTGAGATCAAGCTGTCTGTAGGGTTGGTTTCTTATGAAGCCCCTCTCCTTAGCTTGTGGGTGGCCTTCTTCTCCCTGTCTCCTCACGTGGTGTTCCCTCTGTGTATGTGTCCTGATCTCCTCTTCCTATAAGACACCCGTCCTGCTGAATTAAGGCTCATTTTGATGACCTCAGATTTCCTCTTCGAAGACCCTCTCTCCACATGCAGTCCCATGCTGAGGTAGGGTTAGGGCTTCAACATGTGAAGTTGGGGTGAGATCGGGGACAGGGACACAATTCAGTTCATAACGTGGTCCTACTGAATTTTTTATTCCTTTTGTCTTTCAATAAATTGGGTCACTTCAGAGAGATTGGTGACTCAATTATATTTTTAAAAATAACTGATTTGTTCAGAAAGTATTCATTGAGCCCTTATTATGTGCCAGGCTCAGAGGTTATGCAGTGAAATGTAGTAAGGTTTGTGCCTGCATGGTGTTCGGATGGGAAAGTGTGTGGTTAGACCACAGGAGCTGCGGTCAAGGAGGTAAGGAACGCTTCTGAAACAGTCCCGAGAAATGTATTTAAAATCAACTATCAGTGTCACCTATCTGAGAACTGTGATAGAAAATTCATAAAGGAATTTAATTGTGTGTGTTCTTTTCTCAAGATGCCAAATTAAACCATAGAACTTCAAGGTCAGTAGGGACAGGAAGGCTGCCTTCTGGTCCAGCTTCCCCCCTTATTTCACAGAGGTAGAGACGGCAGTCTAGACCCACGGCGTGACCTGTCCACATGGCCACACAGCTGAGCAGAGCAGAATCGTGCTACAGTCAGAATCAGCCTCTCCCAAGTGTTCTGCCACTCCCTGCCTGTAACCCGATTCCCCCACGCCACAGGGAAATAGTTTGTCCTTGGAACTTTACACAAACCACTCAAATGCTGCCATGCACAACCTGCTCTGAAGTTAATTATATCCTGGTCCCAAAACAACATTCAGAGAATTTTTAGAGGCAGTTTATTTTAAAATTATCCAGCTTGAAGAGAAATACAGGCATCCAGAAGGAGAAAGCTTAACCGTAACATAATTTACTATAAAAAGGGATTCAAAACACCTACTCACCACTTTGGGGAGTTTGACATTGTTCACTTTTAGAGGGGCTCCCCTGTGACTTCTGCTTCCATGTCACCCAAGATAGCAACCTTCCCCTAAATCATGCCACCCTTCCCCGAAACCACACCTTGATCTAGGAACTTCTCTCACAATTTTTGAAGCCTGCATTCACTTTGTCTCATATCTTAGGAGTAATGAGTTTTATATGTTTGAATTAGTTATTTTAATGTTTGTCTTATATTTACATCTTAAGAATTATATGTTCTAGTCCCCGATCCCTGCATTCTGGATTTAGGGAACAAGTTCATATTCACCATTTCTGTACCATTCATGATTTCCAGAATCATGATCAAATCCCCTCAGAGTTTTTCTATTTTTAGGCTGTAGATTGTCAATATAATCCAATGTATTTAAAATCGTGACCTTGACTTTTTTCCTCATTGGTGAGTCTGTCTTAACGTGCCATAAACAGGCACACAACTGTCTTGTAGGGGCACCTGGGCCATGGATTCATGTGAGAGACAGACGGTGCTTTCAGTGGTGCTGAAGGCGCCCTGCCCAAGGATGTCTGCCGTGGATCAGCATTTGGGGGCATAGTGTGTATTGAACTGAGGCCTTCATTTTCCATTCCCAGTGCTGGTGGGGTTGTTCCATCTGATGCTCATATATGGGGAGGGATAAATCTGCACCCTGTTATGCTGAAGATGGAGGCAACCGTGTATATATGTCCACCGTCCTGTCCCCAGCCGATCAAATGACACTTTGCTACATTTGCAGAGGAGAGCTGTGAATCAGGGCCTCTCTCTGAACTAGCATCTAAAATAATCAATTTTCTACTGCAGATGGACCTGCAAAGTTTGGGTTGATTATATATGACTTTGCCAGACTTGAGTGTTTTATAGGTGATGTGCTTAGAATTTATAAGTAGTTTTTGAGAAAAATACAAAACTGGCCTCACTGGGGCCTCCGGAGGAGTTACCAACCCCCGACCCCACTCTGCCTCTAAGGTCAGCATATTTTAGGTGTCTTTTTTCTGTCATTTATTTTTAGCAACTATACTTTGGGCAGACTCATTTTGAGTTTCCTTCCCTCCTACACCGAATCAAGCAAACTGTTAGTGTTCCACAGGTGCTCCTCAGGGAAGCTGGAAACCTGGCAGTGGACAGGATGTATATCTAGCCTTAAGTGTCAGTTGTTTAGCTTTCAACCATTTTCTGCCTTAACTGAGCAAGGAAAGAGCTTTCATTTGAAGAGTGAAAGAAGGATAGTGTGGTTTATGTTCTAAGTGGACGGCCTGGACTCCCCCTAAACCACGTGTGAATTCCATACATACATGTTGGCAGAATGGTAATAGCCATACTTCCATCCATGAGTGTGTGTTTCAAACAGTGTTTGTCCTGTGTAGAGCACTGAGGAGAAATGCAGATGGAGTGGAGGGTGCGTCCTCAACCTTGAAGCTCACAGAGTCCTTGGAGAAGGAAAACATGCAGTTAGAGGAGAGTGCAGAAAGGTGTACGTGTGAGCTCCAACACGATAGGAGAGGCATGTGGAGCTGGAGCTGGAATTTTACCTGGGCCTAGAAGGATTATTTGGGGGAGCTTTGTGGTCAGGTGGCAGACGATTTGGTAGAGCCCATGGAGGGGCAGGGTAGTGATAAGATGAGAGAGTGTAAATGTTAGCAGGGTGCTTTGGAAACTTTTGTACCAATGAGTCTACCTTCTTCCTGGAGTTTAAATAGTCTGTGGAACAGATTAATGCACCTGTCATTGTGTATATGTCTTTTATTGATGTATTTTTTAGCTCTCTAACTGCACTAATATGAAATGACATTTTCTGGTGATGCTGAGGAGGAACTGGCATTGGGAGGGATGAAGTGGAGTTGAGGATGAGGATGCAAACCATTATGAGTGCGTCAGAGAAGGCGTCAAGACAGAACCACTCATTTGACCCAGCAGTTGTACTTCTCAGTATTTACTGAAGGGAGGTGAAAACATACATCCACACAAAGACCTGTATGCAAATGTGCATAGCAGCTCTATTCATAGTAGCCCGGAACTGGACATGTCCGCTAACTGGTGAATGATAGATTGTGGTAACTCCATACAATGAAATACTACTTAGTAATAAAAAGGAATAAAGTATTGACTTGATTTCCATCCAATAACATGGATGAATCTTGAAAGCATTATGTTACATGAAGGAGATCACTGTGGTCACGTATACATGATACACTACACACTGCATGAGTTTGTATGACATTCTAGAAAAAGGAAAACTACAGGGACAGAAAACAGTGGTGGTTTCCAGGGGTCGGCATTGGGGAAGGGACTCAAAGGGACAAGAGGAAGTTTTCTGGGTGTTAGAAATGGCTGTGTCTTGGCTGTGGTGGTGGTTACACAGCTGTATTCACTTGTTCAGATGAACCCAACTGTGTACCTTAAAAGGGTGAATTTTAGTGTATGTAAATTAAACCTCAATAAATCTGACTTATAACACAGTGAAGTCAGATTTGAGTGGGGGTAAAAGGCCACCTGGATATTAAATGTGAGCATATAGTGGAATGGAGCTTTTGAAAGAGAGAATCAGAACATGGTTTACCAGGGAGGTGATCAGTTATTCTTGGGAGATCTTATGCTTTAGGGCTATAGGTTCGGCTGCTGTGACAGAGATCTAAAATAATATTGACAAACAAGAAAAAAAGCTTATTTCTTCTCACAGGAAAGTCCAGGGTAGTATGGGGGTTTGCTCCACAAAGTTATGGAGGCCCAGACTCTGTCCATCTCATTCCTTTGTCCACCTGGAGGGCTGCTTGTCCTCCTGATCTGACTGGGTCACCACCACGTCCACGTGGAGCTGGCACAGAGGGGAAGGCACACCTTTTCCCTTTAAGGATGTGGCACTGGCAGGGTACAGAGAAAAATAAACACAGAGATGCTAGAGAGAAGACTGATTTGTGCAAATGAAAATAACAAGGAGACAGGAGAAGGAAAGAAGTTGTAGGAGAAAAGAGAGAAGTGATGTAGGGATTTCAGGAAGAGGGAGTACCTTCAGACTGCTGGGAATGGTGTTTGCACATTTCTTGTCCTCCCCATTACTTTTCTGTTGTTGTTGTTTGCTCAGCCAGAAAAATGCAGTTTATTAGCTAGTAGTCTTATTTATTATAATTCACTGAGCAGTGAAGTAGCCTGTAGAAGAGAGGTCTCTAAACCCAAGAGAGGAGAAGAACACAGCAAGGAGCAAAGCATCGAGCACGTGAAGGCTTGTGCGATGTGCAGTGGGCAGCGATTTGGGCGGCGGTGGGTGTGGCACACAGATGGCGGAGGATTTGGTGTAGCCCCTCGCTGGCGTCTGCAGAGACTTGGCTCCGAGGGCCCTTCGCTGCAAGGCTGAGTGTGGGTTATCAGGAGATCCCACTCAGGCCAGGGGCGGTGGCCGGAGCTGAGCAGCCAGCAGGAGAGCACAAAGGTGTCGGGCTCACAGCAGGGTTGGGGGCACGAGGCAGATCAGGTATGGGCAGGTGCTGGGCAGGCAGACCCCGCACCGGCAGCATTGTTGGAGGCGCAGATGGTGGTGGCCGGGCCGCTGCGGATGCTGCAGCAGTGCCGAGGGGAGATCCTGCAGCAGGACCTGGTCAGGAGGTGGGTTTTGTTTGGCTGAGAAGTCTCCTGCTGTCTTAGCGTCCTCTCCTCCAAGCCAGAGCTTATATACTCACCCCCCAAGACATCAGCTCGTTAGGCTAGACCATGTTCTTCTGTCTCTGTTTATAGTAATCCCCATAAAATCATCTCATTACTTCAGTCTTTATTACCCTTCCGTGTGTGTCTTACCTCACTGCTTTGTTGCCAGATTAGGACTCTTGACAGTAGCTGTTTGCCACTGCAGGGAGAGCTTTATCTCACCCTTCCGAGGCATGGAGTTGTCATCTCCTAACCCCTGAGCAGCACTGTTGGTTGGTTGGTATGTTAATTATACACCATTCTTCACCACATTTCTTTCCTTTTAATAAAAAAGTTTATTATAGAAAATTTTAAAATAAAAATAAAAGGATGTGCGGAATATAGAAAAGTGGTACAAATCAACTGGTTTGCAGGGCAGAAACGGAGACCCACGTGTAGAGAGCAAACATGTGGACACCAAGTAGGGAAAGCAGGAGATAAGGGGGTGGGGGGGTTGGGGTGGGATGAACTGGGAGATTGGGATTGCCATATATACATTACTAATAAGAAAAAAATCAAATTGTATACTTTAAATATAAAAAAGAAATACATAAAATAGAAGGAAAGGGAAGAGTTTAATGACTCTCATGTGCCCCTCACCCACCCAGCTTCAACAGTTGTCAACACTCTGCCAGTCTTGCTTTATGTATTCACCCTCATGCTTTTTTCCCTAGAGTATTTTAAAAGCAATTCCCCAATATTTTATCATCTTATCTGTGAAACTTTAGTGTATAACATCCAATGGATAAAGCCTTTAAAAAAGAATAACCATTGCACCATTATGACATTAAATAAAGTTAGCAATATTTCTTTATTATCATCTAACACCCCGTCTGTTTTCAGTTTCCCCTAGGTGTCTCAAAAATGTCATTTTATAGTTGGTCTGAATCAGGATCTAAACATCGTCTACACATGGCATTGGGTTGATGTGTCCCTGAAGTTTCTTGGATGCTCACACTGTTCCCTCTCCATTTGTTTGTTTTTTTTAATGCAGTATATTTGTTGAAGAAAGGAGGCCACTTGTCCTGCAGAATTTCCCACATCCTAGATTTGACCGAGTGTAACCTTGCATGATATGTGACGTGATTCTCTGTACCCTCTGTCTCTGGAAACTTGTAGAGTGATATCTAGAGACTTAATTCCATTCAGGTTTGACTTTCTTTGTGGCAAGGACACACCTTAACTGGTGCTACTGTATCACATCAGGAGGCATAGGATGTCCAGTTGTCCCACTTTTAATTATAATATTGACTAATAGGTTCCATGGGGTCCACCGCATCCTTCCATTATAGAATTCCCCATCCACTCTTCATGGTTGAAACAGCTTTTGACTCAGCCCTATTCTGAGGGCTTTTCTTGGGAGACCTCTTTTTTAGGAGTGGCTGGCTCACATAGCTGGCAGTCATGCCTGATGGTTAGAGTTGGCCTTGCCTGGGGTCCTGGGAACTGATCATCTATTGAGGCTGACACCTCAGGATATAGAGTTGCTGGTTTGCAGACAAGGAACAAAATCCTTTTGGAATTCCAAATTTTAGTGCTCTGTTTTTGAAAGTAAGTAAACTTCAAATTCTTATGATTTGATCCTTCCCTCCCTGGATCCTTGAGTTTATATATAAAATTACAGTGATCATCCTGTTATTGGTTTGAGAACTGAGATTATTGTAAAGCTGGCATTTTAAAATTTCATAATCGTTCTGGTATTTAATGCATAAAATAATACTGTTTTCATAGCATAAATACCTAGGCTCCAGTTCTAGTTTTACAAAATACTATTTGTTTGATATTAGGCTACTGGTTTGGCTGCTCCAAAATAGGCTGAAATAATAGTGGCTTAAATGAGACAGAAGGTTCATTTCTCTCTTTGGGAAAATTATGAACCAGTAGGCAGCTCAAACAGTGGGGAGCTTGTCCCCCAAGGTCATTCAGGGACTTGAGCCCTATCCAATTACCCAGCCTAGGTGTCACCCTTGTCTGCATGGTTGAGAAGCTGGCTTACCACCACCCCACATTCCAGGCAGTGGCAAAGAAGAGGACGTGGAAGGCAAGCAGCTCCTTTTATGGGCATGGCCAGGAAAGGCAGGCATCACTTCCTCTTACAGCCCATTGGCCAGAACTAGTCACATGGCCATTATCTTGCCACAAGTTATGCTGGGAAATGTAGTCTCCAAAGACAGCCATGTACCCCTGTAAAACCCAGGAGTTCACCACTGAAAGGGAGAAGGAAAGAAAGGATATTGAAGGTCAGTTAGTATTCTTCACTGAATCTTTCCAGGCTTCACTTTCCTCATCTGTAACATGGGGATGAAAACGCCCCCTGTTGTGGCTGCTGGAATCATGTGCACGCATGGATAAACATCACAGTGCGTCCAGTACAGCCCGCTTCACACTGGGGCAGGAGACGGGCAGCACGGCAACACAGAACAGAAGGCATAGGCTTTGAACTCATTGTAGATCTGGGTTTGGATCTTTGTTGTTGTTAATTATGTGAATGAAGACACATTTTCCTGACTTCTCTGATTCTCTATAAAATGAGGGTGTTTAAGAATTTAATGAAAAAGTGCATAAAAATATCTACTGCAGTGCCTGATGTGTGGAAGACATATGGTAAGTGGTAGCTAGTTGCCAAGTGATCTGTGTGTAATTTCTTAGGTAAGCATTTCTGATGGGGAAAAATTATTATGTAAAATTAATTTAAAGAGGACTTCTAAGCGGTTTCAACTAGTGACATACAATCACCATTCTATGTATGTTCGGTTTGAATACTTTAGGCTTAAACCTAAGCCAGTGTTTTCTAAAGAAATCTCTGAAAGGAACAGGCATTAGATTCAAAGTAAAATGTAGTAAAAATGCAGGTCAAATCAGAATCTCTGGAAGTAAAGGTGCATCTCCACATTTTTTTAAATACCTCCAACAATGGTCTTTATCATACTGAGGTCTAAGATCTCAGACCTGATCCACAGGATTTATTTGAAGTATTAGAATACTTATAGAGTTCTCTGAGAGAAGAAAGAATAATTTATTTTATCTAATTTCAGATAAATAAGATGAGAGCCCTGGGTTTTTGAAATGAACTCAGGGATGAGATTTTTTTTTCCCTCTCAAAGGTTGCAACTTAAAAAACAATAAATGTTTGCTCTCAATCTTTTTTAGTTATTGCGAAACCAGAGATTTCCTGCATCCTATCATCATGCAGTGGAAACTGTTGTGAATATGCTGATGCCACACATCACTCAGAAGTTTCGAGATAACCCAGAGGCGTCTAAGAATGCGAATCATAGCCTGGCTGTGTTCATCAAGGTGGGAGCCTCCAGGGGAGAGGGTGTCCGCCAAGTGCCTAATGTGCTTTTTCTAGCAGAGTGACGCATACATATAGATGCTCAGTGAATGTTGATGGCAGGTTTTTATGCCAGAGGATAAACTTATTCACAGTAAATGCAGATTTGAACCCAGCTTTCCAAAAAAGCCTAAATACTTACCTTTGTGGGTTTTTTCCTCCACAGAGATGTTTTACCTTCATGGACAGAGGCTTTGTCTTTAAGCAGATCAACAACTACATCAGCTGCTTTGCTCCTGGAGATCCTAAGGTATCCTGTGTGTGCATATGTGTGTGTGTGTGTGTGTGTGTGTTACACACTTCTTTTTGTCTCTTTGAGTCACATCCGGATATACACCTATTCCTTGGGTTCACATCAGAATTTTCTTTCAGTCCCGGAGGCACTATTCACTCCCCTCTCTTGGAGATACTAACTAGTACTTGCATTAATATGTGAGATATTAGGGGCACAGTAATTCCAAATGCATTGTAAACATACCTATTGATTTTTCTCATAAATACCTGAAATGACTTCTCAGCTGCAAAACTAAAAGTGTATGTGTTTTGAATCATAGTTTATTTAACAAGGTAACAGAAGTAATCATGTAGCCTTTCTCTGGTAGAATTATCTGTCTCTTCCCTTGAGTGTCTATTTCAAAGCTCTGCCTTCTGCATTTTTTTTATTGCCTTGAATCTGTGTCTGTAATTATAAGCTGCCTGAAATCCTTTATTGAAGGAGGAGGAGCATCAATAATAAATGCCCTAAAAGTTAGTGGAGGACATTGTTTGATGAAATGTGTTCCCAATTTTTAAACAAATCCCTGCAGCCATTCTGAACTCTGTAAAATAGCCTAGAGTGTGCGGCTCTAAGACAGGGAAGAGGCTAAAGATGGGTGTGTGATTCCCAGTAGGTTTTTCAGGAGGCTGTATAAGGTATCCACCGAGGTGTTTAACTTATGACTAACCACTTTTTTCCTGCAGACCCTCTTTGAATACAAATTTGAATTTCTCCGGGTGGTGTGCAGTCATGAACATTATATCCCTCTGAACTTACCAATGCCGTTTGCAAAAGGCAGGATTCAAAGATATCAAGGTAATATATCTTTAAATATGTTAATCCTAGTCTTTTCAGAAAGAGAGCCATTCACTTTCATAAGACAAGAGAATTAATTCACGTGACATTAGAATTATCTGATATTTTTCATAGATGAGTTAATCTTTTTTCTTGTTAGATTTCCATTTTTGTAAAAAAAATTGATAAAATGCTATATAGGAACTTACTTTTTTTTTAGCAAACTTACCAGACCACAGATTATGCCAGTGTGACTCTTCTTCATTGAAAACTTCCATTGCTTAAACAATAGAAATTCATTTTATTTATTGTAGTTTATTTTTATTTGTTTCACTTTTCTTCTTTTCTCATGAATTAGCTTTTCTTTCACCAACTGTGGAGTCAAATGACACTCCTGTAGGTAGGTGTGGGGTGTGATGCTTGCTTTCTTGCATCTTCGTCCTTTAAAAGAAAAAGAATGCAAGTGATTGCTGAAATGCTTACATATGCTGTTCACTTAGGCATTTCCCGTATACTTGGATCTGTTTTAAAATTCACGATAAACCAGTGAATGTGTTCTCACTGTAGCTAAGACATTGCCATAACATTCCTGGGATCTTGTTTTTTGCTCCTGAGGTCACTAGTTCCTCAAGGATGTTTCTTTAAGTAGTCAAGCAAACAAACAAAAAGCCCTACTTCACTTCAAAAATGTATCATTCCACCATTTTCATAGTCCTTGTTTATAGCAGTAGCAGTAATCTACGTCACGAGTAACACGTGCTTTTTATGTTTGCATGTTGAGTCTTCATCAACTGTTCTGTATCCTTTTTGAGTTGGAAGAGAATTAAGCTCATAGAGATTTCTTTGTCTTCATTGAGTAAGTCAAATGAATCAAATTAGTCTCTTGGGTCTATCAAGTAATGTTTAGCGCCTTGTGTGTATGTGCTCAGGATTATTTATGCTAAAGGAGAGAAAAAGTGGAAGGATGCCACCAAGCTGTTAATGACACCTAAATCAACTGACTCTGAAATTCAGAGAGAAACACACAAAGGAATTCATTCAGAGACATAAATACCTTAAATACCCAAAACAGACTCGAACTGCCCTTTAAAGAGCAAGAAGGGAGACTGTGGCCTAAAGTCGGCTCTCATGCACTCAGCAAATGTTTGCCCAGCACCACTACACCTAGCCCTGGGATACCGTCGTGGACAAGGATGAAATCCCCGGCTGCCTTACCTGTGTGAAATATGTAAAACGTTAGACAGTGATAAGTGCTAAGGAGAGAAAAATAAAGCAAGGGAAGGGGGTAGGAAATGGGGTGGCATTTGTGATCAGGTGGCCAGGAGAAAGCCTCACTGAGAAGGTGACTTTGTGGTGATAAATGAAGAAGGCGAGGGGTTGAGCATTCTGGGCTATTCAGCATCTCCCATCCAACCCAGCCCACCTGTCTTTCCCACCCCGCGCTGTTCCCCACATGCCAGACAAACCTGCCGGTCCCAGCTCCTCACCCATGGCAGGCCCTTGACACTGCTCAGCCTCACACAGCACCTCCCGGATCCCCATCTTCCTCCCGGCCAGTCCCTCAGCATCTCGGATGTGGGCTGACCAGGTCTCCCCTTCACCTCTCCCGGCGCCCCACCTGGAGTGAATTGCTCCCCGCCCTGCACCCCAGACCCTCCCTCACCCCACTGTCAGTTGCTAGCCCACCTCTCCTTGGGGACCGTGACTGTCTTTTCCTCTGACCTGAGGACAGCTCTTTGCCTGGCGGTTGGGCCGTGAATGTGTGTTCACGCCCATCTTCCCCACTGGCCCATTTGTCTATCCTGCAGAACTGAGTGAGGAGTGAGGAGGAGACCCTTCAGGTACCCTGCAGACTTGCATAAGCTCTTAGTAGACTGTGAGGGTATTTGGCAGCCAGAAGGACTGTCCTAGGCAGGTGGCTTGGGTCAGCTACAGATAATTTACATAACTGCACTGATAGGAATAAAGTTTTGGTTTATTTTAGCACTCTCCTTCCTCTCACCCTCCTCACCTGTTCCTCCACTCCTCACTCTGCACGCACACACACACATGTGTATAGTTAAACCCATAAATAGTTTTCTTCTAAGAAGTTCATGTGAATTCAAGCTGTGAACTGTCTTTTCAATAAACTAGGCTTAAAAATCTTAAACAGTGGACATAAGTATTCTGGAAAGATGAACACTCTTTCCCTTCCTTCTGCTAAAGGGTTCATAGGATTTGGGTCAGACTTTGAATAGGTTTAGAAGCAACTATCTTCCATGGTATTAAAGTCAGAAGAGAGGCCTATAGATTTTCCGCTAACAATGGATTCAGTGTAAGAATTTAAGTCCAAGCCACAGCTTACTGGAAAGGTGTATTTCAGCTTCGGAGTGTGATGTTTAGGTGCTTTTATTTACCCGCCCTCAGTGGGTTTCATGTTTGCTTGTATCTCTTTTTCAGTCTTGTCACTTAGCTTGCTGATGACTTACTAGTTTGATTTGGTGCTTTGTGCATTTTAGTTCTAATTTATATTAGTTTTCTATTTGCTTTTTGAGGTACAGAAGTTTTAAGAGTATATTTTAGAAAATTCTAGATTAAATAAGATCTTCTGTGATAGCAAAATAAATAGGTTATATGCTAACTTGTTCATTTTAAACACATTGGGTTGTTTTTTTTTTAATTAGTTATTTTATTGGCTGTGTTGGGTCTTTGTTGCTGTGCGCAGGCTTTCTTTTAGTTGCCGTGAGTGGAGGCTACTCTTCATTGTGGTGCGCAGGATCCTCATTGTTGTGGCTTCTCTTGTTGTGGAGCACAGGCTCTAGGTGCGTGGGCTTCAGTATTTGCAGCACATGGGCTCAATAGTCGTGGCTCATGGGCTCTAAAGCACAGGCTCAATAGTTGTGGCGCATGGACTTAGTTGTTCCGGGGCATGTGGGATCTTCCTGGAGCAGGGATTGAACCCATGTCCCCTGCATTGGCAGGCAGATTCTTAACCACTGCGCCACCTAAGAAGCCCGACACATTGGGTTTTAATGGGAGTATATGGCCATTAATGACCAGGAAATAGATAAATGAACTCACGTAGTGAAGAACACTATAGACCACGTATATTTATTCTTTAATTATGTGTATGCACAGATTACTCCTCTATAATGTTGTCAGTTACTACAGTTTCATTTTTAAATTTCATATCAATAACAAAATTACATTTGTAATGTTACATGCTGTTCTATATTCTAAAAATTGGTACTAAAACTATTCACTAACTTAAGAATTATGTAGCATGCAATACCTTCTAAAATCAAAATCCAGTGCATTTACTTGTATTTAAATTTTGTTTTCACTTTGGAATGCAGAGCAGGATTTTACTATTTCCCCTTGAAAGCCAGATGTGACCACCTGTTGACACACACAAGGGAGGATGAAAGCAGAGGGTGGACTTGGTTTTTATTTCATTCAAAGAGTGTTACATCCTTTCTAACTAAGGCAGTTTCTGTCCTCATTTCAGATCTCCAGCTTGACTACGCACTAACGGATGAGTTCTGCAGAAACCACTTCTTGGTGGGACTGTTGCTGAGGGAGGTGGGCACCGCCCTCCAGGAGTTCAGGGAGGTGCGGCTGATCGCCATCAGTGTGCTCAAGAACCTGCTCATAAAGCATTCTTTCGATGACAGATATGCTTCCAGGGTGAGTGTTCCCTAATGGAAGGAAATATGATTGATAAATGTCCTTCATTTTGAATCATATAAAGAAATATGCAGTTAGAAAATTAGTGGTAACAGCACTAAGACTTTCTCTGTTTATGCAAGAAAATCTAACAGCAGCCTTTATAGGAAGGATCCAAATATAGGAGATGGCCAGTGCTAGCTCAGTCCATCATCACATTCTTAGAGCCCGGGATGAACTTGCCCCTTACGCCTTTCTTTCAGAGCCATCAAGCCAGGATAGCCACTCTCTACTTGCCTCTGTTCGGTCTGCTGATTGAGAATGTCCAGCGGATCAACGTGAGAGATGTGTCTCCCTTCCCCGTGAACCCCGGCAGTGTACGTAAGCACATTCACAGAGACACAGCCTGTGTGTGTGTGTGTTTCCTGTGGCTGCCCTAACAAAGTACCACCAACTGTGTGGGCAGAAACAACAGAAATTTATTCTTTCACAGTCAGAAGGCCAGAAATCCAAAATCAAGGTGTCAGCTGGGTTGGTTCCTTCTGGAGGCTCTGGGTGAAGAGTTGGTGCTGTGCCTTTCTCCTAGCTTCTGATGGTTGCCTGAAATCCTTGCCTTTTTTGGCTCATAGCTGCATCACTCCAATCTCTGCCTCTGTCTTCACATGGTGTTCCTGGTGTGTGTCTGTGTCTCTGGTGTCCTGTCCTGTCCTTATAAGGACATCAGTGCTTGGATTTAGGGCCCACCCTAATCCTGGGTGACCTCATCATCTTATCTTACATTTTAATTACATCTGCAAAGACCCTTTTTCCAAATAAGGTCACATTTTAAGGTTCAGGGTGGATATGCATTCGGAGGGACACTATTCAACTATGCACCTCTCCTTTTTTTGCCCCTAAAACCATCGTAACCTACAGTAATCTTGGTAAATTGCATTTCTGGCTAAGATGGGGTCAATCAGTAAACCTTCAACTCTTGTTAAAAATTATTATAAAAAGCCATGCTTTCCTGATGGCTCATTTTCTTGTAAGATTTCAGGATCTTCTTTGTGTACCCAACAAAAATTTATAGAGGAAGGAGTTTATTTATTTATTTTTTAAAATCATGGTTCTAACCTCTGTGTTATGAGAGCTCAATGCTAGCCCCAGTTCTGATGTAACATACTACACAGTCTTGGAAAAGCCACCTCTTTGGGCTAAAGTTTCTCTGTGTCTGTAAAATTAGAAAGATAATCAGACTGGATGTTAGGGGGGCCAAGGTGAGTGACTCCCCAAACTGACCACCTTAATTTATTTTAGTTTTATGCAGTCATTTAAGAATATATTGGGAATTTAGTTGACTGAAGGATGATGCCAGAAATGATCTTGAGACGTTTTGGTTGGAGACAGTCTGCCATTAATTTGGACAGGGTTAGGAGTTCAGCAGTGTCTATATTCCTGACCCATAAACTGGCTCCATTGTTCCTCTTACCACTCTGTCATTACGGCACACACCGGGGGAGCTTCCTTGTATGTGTTTCTGTCCCTTTTCCCCCCAACAGTGGTGCTTTGTCCCGTTTTTTATACATGTTCACCTCTGAGCACATCTCCTATGTGATGGTGCGTTGCGGTAAATGGTAGTTCCAAAGAGCTGAATGTTCACTGTCCTTACCTGGAGTGCACCACACAGATCTCACCCTCTGCAACATTGTATTTCACATGTGTATTCTCTAAACCTGTCTGCTTTTCTAGTCAGAATAAGTATTTCAGGGTGTAAAGCTACCCTATACTGCTTCAATCCTGAGAAAAATGAACACCAGCTTTTTCTTTGGCTTTCCCCAAAGTAAAACCCCTTTTATGGCATAACTTCATAGTGAACATAACTTCTCCCCTGGTTGAGAGTTCACCCGAAGCTCCCACCTTGCAGAGATCTTCACCACTGCTGTTCTTAGGTCACTGTTGCTCATTTGGGAGGCTGTCTGATGTGAGAGAAAAAAACCAGCATTCCAGCTAGAGCACGTGAGGCTTCTTCTGAAGGAAGAAACATACTGAAATAATCTAAAGAATTGTTGGGCATCAGAGCTCTGGAAAGGGAAAGGTGCTGGCCCTTCTGGGGAAAGACAGGACTCCATGGGCCAAGGTTTCTCTGCCCACCTCAGACCTGAAGTGCCCCGTGCTCCCTCCTCCTGCTCCTTCCCAGATCCACACCCCCCCCAGTGCCCCGCCGTCCTCCTCCCGCTCAGGCACCTTTAACATGCCAGGCTGTTCTGTCCTGTTCTTGCCCTCACAATTCCAAGAACAGTCGATGAATCTTTTAAAATCATCTTTAATTATTTCTTGTCTTTCTCTCCCATGACAGACTGTGAAGGAGGAATCCCTCACTTTGCCAGCTGTGAACCCGTTAGTGACGCCGCAGAAGTCTGGGAGCACGCTGGACGCCAGCCTGCACAAGGACCTCTTTGGTGCCATCTCTGGCATTGGTAATGCTGGGGCTGTGACCTGCTTCTCTCTGGTCTTATTCGGAAAGCGTCTTTAATCCAGTCGTTTGTTAGCTTTTAAATCAGAGCTTTGAAGTCTTAGGTTTCTGCTTCAAATATTCTTTTCCTGACTTTGCTCCTCACCTCTGAAACCACGTAGCTCTACACTGAAATAAAGATCACAGATTCTCAGCAATTCCAGATGTAGTACGCTTAATCACATATCTGTCCTGTTTGCTTTTTGTTTAACGCATGTTAATTTTTCATTTTAAATCTTCAAATCGGTTTGTTTATGCTTTTAGGAAAAGAAAATCTTTGCAGGTGTGTGTGTGGTGGGTAGGATTTATTTGTAGTGTTAACGATTTAGATGAAATGTGACAGAGTAACTCCTGAAGGAGATACTGGTTTATGGCTAGAATACAACCCTGAAATTAGTTTTCTAAAATCTTCTTTCCTAGAATATTTTTTCTATCTGAAATAATGTTAGAGCAGCCCCCATAGGGAGGAAAACAGATGGCACAAATCAAGATTCAAACTGAGTAGTTTTTCCATAAGAAAATGCCTGAGAAATGTACTTACTAATATTCTGACTAATTGAACCCATACACCAGCTCCTTCATAAAGATAATGGTACAAAAATATATATACATTCTCACAGACACTCGCAGGCCTATGCTGTCTGTATTTCTTCCTCTCTGTTACACCAGTTTGAATACATGAAGCCTCCTGCTGTGGCTAGTGCTCAGACCATCCAAAAGAGGAACAAACTCATAGGGCAGAAGAGAGGGCAGTCCTTTTATCTAATTAATCTGCAGGACTGTGGTTCATTATGAGTCTACGTCCTTTAGCTTTTGGGTTGTTCTTGTTGCTCATGTGCTATTTCACGTAGGCAGTGAAACTGGCCACACTATGAAATTGGAAACCTCACACCAATGCTCAGATTTATCCTATAACACCAATACCAATCTTTCATCTTATGTATGTTTATGTGTATTTTTCATGGTCATACTTACCTCATTCGGCATTGTAAAGATGAAATGAGTTAATTCATACCAGATGCAGAGCCTGGCATGTGGTGTTTCCATTGCCTTTCTTGTGGGGCCCACGCCCTGTCTTCTTCGCCTTGCTCTGTCCACATGCCCAGCCGCTCTCCAGGAGTAGGGAAGGAGTCCCTTCAGGGGCTTTGTCTGCAGCGATTCACAGCACTGGCTTTAAAGCCAGACAGATGTGGCTTTGGACCCAGACTCCACCCTTTACAGTTGCCATGGGCAGGGTGTCTCTCTGCTTCATCCTGTATCCATATCTCAAAAACAGAGTCATGGTGAGGGATGAAGAGCTAGTTCAGTGTGTGTAGTGCTCAGCAAGATAGACACTGAGTGTTATTGTTTGACCACCATTATAACATGCACAGTTCTTCAGTGTTGTTCATGCTTTGTAGTAGACTCTCAGTAGCCAATTAGATGAGTTCCAGAGCCTAAATCTTAACTTTCTGCCTCTCTGACCAGTATTCTGTAGGAGTCAAGACTTTGTAGAAATGATGAAAGTAGAAAGAGGTGATGTTTTGACTCTGACTTGATTCTCCGGTTCCACATTCACCTTGTTGGGGTTTGGGATGCCTTGAGAACATAGCGATGAGCCAGGGGGTGTCTTTAGCATGCTTCCGTGGCATAAATGGCCTTTAATTGCTCTGTGTTCATGGCGAAGTTACAAAAAGCACTTGAGACTAATTCTGTCCCTTTTCATTCTTTCTTTAATTTCAAGATCTGGATCCACTTTTCATGGGAATTGAATACTGCAGACTTATTTATACTCAGGCTTTATATATACCCCCCCCCCCCATCTTTAAACACTTTAATCCTTGTTTCCTTTTAGGAATGCCTTCCAGGGAAGCCTCCACCTGTGAACTGGGTTCACCAGTTTTTTTCTGGTAGCTTTAGCAATTCTTCTTTTATTCATCAAGGAACTTCCAGTTAGTTTTAGCCCCAGTGCTTATCCTTCAAGACCAGACTTTCTCCTTACATCTCTTGAGGAAATTCTATTTCCATACTTACTGAGAATGTACCCTCAGCAGTTTTTTAAAATGTCTTTGGAACATGGTGCATGAAAATTTCTAAAACTGATTCATTGCCTGGATAAAAACTACTCTAAGATTACATTCATTTTAAAAGGCATGCATTCTTAGGTTCAGGGTGCCTTGTTCCACCTACTCAGTGTATTGCATTCTGCTGTCTGTACAAAGTGGGGAGAGTTGAACTAAACTTCTTTTAAAAGCTATGCACTGGGCCAGGATATTAAATACAGACAGACACACACACACTGGGATTGTAGTTCTACTAAGCATGTTGATTTTGATTCATTGCATTTCCATCTGTTTGCATTAGATTAGGACTCTCGTTCTGGAATTGAGCCTAAAACTGAGAATTTAAGGTCTAATGTTACTTTCCTGAGAGCCTCTTTCTCCTGAGTTCTGTGTTCTACATTAAGTATGAAGTCCGGTTATATTAGGAAGATGACAGTAGTCATTTGATCACAGGGCATGTTTCTTTTCCGAGTATAGAAAAAGGCCCCTAGCTTTTTCATAGTGTTTTTACCTGCTCCTTGTGGCAATCAATCACACAGTTCCTGTTCTGGGGAGGTGCAGCCAGTGGCCAGTGGTTTACATGTTCCCTCCTTCACTTACATTTTCAGATTCTCTTGGCTCTTCTTTTCCTGATATACTTAATACATTGAATTGGTTTCAGAGATAGTGGTGGATAAACCTGTGTTGGGGAGGGGGAGGAATTAACTTAGAGGTGTCTCAGTCTGTGGCAGCTAATTTGCAGGCTGAAACCCGAAAAGGGCCTGCCTGTTCTGAAGTGCCAGGTAAAGGCATCTCAGATGAAGGCAGCTTGGGGACAGGAGGCTGCGCTCACAGCTTGCTGCAGCATGGCGCCGAAAGTCTGCTCCTGCAGTGTGCACAGCCAGCCCGGCCTCTTAGCCGGGGGCATGCGTTTTGGTTCAGCCCAGAATGTGCAAGTCTAAGAGTCATTTTTAATTATGTGATTTATTTAAATCTTAACTTAGCAGGAAGTCAATCTATTACTTTTTAAAAATTCCATAGTATCGAGGTAGGGGCTGACCTGCCTTAAAATGCTGTTTTTTAACAACAGATGTCACAAATTGTATTTCCAAGTTAGATTTCCTTTCTGCCCATAACTACTTATTGCAGAGATTCCCAAACATTTCCAGTTCACAGCACCCTTATTATCAAAGTAATTTTTTCATGGAGTCCCCAGGCCAAAAGAAACACCTAATGATTCTGTTTATTAGGTACTTAGGGCCAAATAATTTAATAAGTACTTATAACCTAACAACTTAGTAGGCATTTGAAAACTATATACATAAATTTAAAGAAAAAAATTTTTATTTTTAATAACCACACTTCTTACTAATGGGATGTGCGTGCCTGTTGGGCGCTGCACAGCTTCTCAGATTTGGAACCAGATTGCTCACTGACATTCTCATTTCCTGTTCCACATTGATTTTCGCCAATTGCTTTTAATCATAGCAACCACCAAACACCCTGCTTCACAGAGATATGACGTCATGGAAAGGAATGTAGCACAATCTAAGGCTGAAACTGCTGTTTCCGGCAGATGTCAAGTATCATTGTATTTTCCTTGAAAATTTAAAATGTCCCATGACGCCTCTCAGAGTTTTCTGGGGCACCTTAGCATGCTGTTTTGAGTACTGTGGGTTTATTGCATGGTTTAGTTTTTTTATTTGATAGTCGGAGGTGGATTTATCTTTTTAATTTTTTTGAAGTCTTTATTCTACCCCAGTCTGAAACAACGTTTTCTCCTTTAGTCTGAGCAACCAAAGGTGATTTTTCATAAGTGAATTGATAGTTATATCTGAATGTTTCAGCTCAAAGTTTATTTTTATCTCATCCTAAATGTCCTGGTTCTTTAAAGGAGAGGTAATTGAATGAAACTCTTGAGCCAACTTCCTCACAGAAAAAGTGTGCCCTAAAAGCAGTTTCCCTTAAAGCTCAGCACTTATCTTTATTTTGTTCTGTCTCACCAAATCTTTGGTCTTGGGTTGGTTTCTGTTTAGCTTCTCCATATACAAACTCAACTCCAAACATCAATAGCGTGAGAAATGCTGATTCAAGAGGATCCCTCATAAGCACAGATTCTGGGAACAGCCTTCCAGAGAGGAACAGTGAGAAGAGCAATTCCCTGGATAAGGTGATTTCTTTTCATGTGACTTAAGTGTTTCTTATAACTAATGGATTTCACCCAGAGTAAACAGGCTTCATGTTCTAGTGTTCGTTAAGTGTGACCTTTTTTTTTTTCTTAAACAACTCAGTGAACTTGGGGTAGATGATCAGAGTATGATCTAAGGATGGGGCCCATTCCCTGAAACCCCCTGATTCCTGTTCCAGGATTTCATCAGGGCATTGTTTACAGTGGAGAACTTTGAGCCAGTGGTTCTGGCAGTTTGGACAGGTAGGGAAATCAAAATGCCACTCGCTTAGAATCCCCATGGTCTGTGTGCCAGAGAACACCGTTTATAACACAGTTATCCATGCGAATGGGCTTGGATCCAAAGCTGGCTCCCTGATCATATAGAGGATGCAGGGATATGGCTTTATTTGAAATCACTCTACTCATACTGTGCCCCCAACACAACACATCCTCCTCATATCTAACTATTTTTTCTTGAAATAACTAAGTTTGAAATTTTGTGCAAATGGATAAAGCTTGGATTTAAACCTGGAACCATGATAGATTAGTCTCACCTTGGCCACTGTTTTCCTAAGTTATTCAAGTTATAGGCAAGCACATGTTCCAGTAAACAGGTGACCCCCTTGGGGGTGTATTGCTGATTCTCAGAAACGTAGAAACCGCCCTTCCTCGGGGTCAGGTCCGTAACCTTCCTGCGCGGTTGCACGGCCGGCGTCGCCGCGATGATCCTCAGCTGCGGTCCTGCAGCGATGTGCGCATCTCCGAGCAGGTGTCATGACCTGTCGAACTTTTCCCTTGACCCTGACATGCTTTCGTGCGTAGAGGGAGAAGCTGCTCAGAAGGCACTCGGCTTGTGTCATACGCGGTGCTGGCGAGGAGGAGGAGAGCGGCCAGTCAGCCAGGAGACACCGAGTCACCGTGGACTTCTCCCACCTGACGCTGCCGCCTCTGCCGGAGGAGGCCCCGCAGGCTGCACCCCCGCTCCCGCTGCGCGGAGGCCTGAGCTCTCCCGGCGGCGCTGATGAAGTGGGTGGGCGGCAGGTGCACCTGCACTGCAGCTTTGCCACTAATTGCATCGTGTTTCTTCCTGTAATAAAAACACTTGTGATGTGTTATTAATTAAACCTGCTTATTATATATTTTTCAATTTCCCACCAATACCTTGAATGAAAGATCTTTTTTCACTGATCTTTCTGCTTTGGTATTTGGCCAAAAAAAGAAATTCCTGATTTCAGTTGGAAATATAGCTGAAGATTTTTAAATTTCCAGTGTTTTTTAAACGAGATGAGATTCTTGTCCTATTTTTTTTTAACGTGAATGTTTTGAACGTGGTGTGAACCTGCTGTCTAGTGGCAAAGCTGCCTTCACCCTGCGCCCTGAGCTTTCTGAAGTTTGCCGTGTTGAGCTAAGCTGATGATGGCGTGATCTCATCCGTTTAGGGGCTCCGGCCCTGCTGTGCTGAGGTGTCCATGTTTGTCCCTATCAGGCACCTGCCCGTGGTTTTCCCTCAAGGCTGCCCTAGGATGTAACAGAATGACAGTGACTCAGCTCCAGGCTTTAGTGGCTCGTCCACAGCAGCATGTTGGACTTAACTTGCTGTTTCAGCCACTGACATTTTCCTGAGGATATGCTTGGTTTGGCAGTGTGTTCTGAATCATCATCTCTGTGTTTGATCTTAGCACATAAACTTTTTTGCATGAAGTTTGACTTGGCATTTCAGAACTAAGCCAGTAACTACGACCGGTTATTCAGCTTGAAAGGTCTGTGCCTTCTGGCTTGTCCTGGGAGAGTGTGCGGAGGAGACAAGACAGAGCTTCCATGGATGAGCACTTGTGTGTATCTGGTGACGGTGTGCCTGTAGTTTGTTGACAAATCACTATACCTTCCGATTTGTATGATTTGACTCAATTCTAAGAATCTTTCTTTTCCAAAGGAGAAAAGTGAACCTAATTTTGTTTTACCTTAACGAAGGAGAAAAATCACCTGTGTTTCCTTCTTTAGCACCAGCAAAGTGGCACTTTGGGAAATTCTGTTGTTCGCTGTGACAAACTTGACCAGTCTGAGATTAAGAGCCTGCTGATGTGTTTCCTCTACATCTTGAAAAGCATGTCTGATGGTAGGTAAAAAAACGAAGATATCTGTTTTACTTTCCTTGTTTCAGTATTAGGTTTATTTTTTAAAACTTGAAGTTGGTTGAAAGGGTTTAAGGATTTAAAGGGATTTTCTCTCTTTGAAATAAATGTTAATTTAGCAAATGTGCTAGAAATAAAAGTCTTAATTTGGAAATTTATTTTCATTAATTATTATACTCTAGAAAAATAGTTCTAAAATGTAAAAGGCCTATTTTAAAAATTTGTATTAAACTCAGACATACATCTTTACTAAAGGAGACAGAAACAGATAAATGAAGTAGCTTTTGATTTTTTTAAAATTTCATTTGTCCAAACAAACTTACTGGCAACTTGTATAATTTTATTAGTCAGTCTCTTGAATTAGAGAATGTAGTGTTGGAGACCTAAGCATCTCTTCCATTTACAGGGTGTATGAGATTCCTGGCTTTAATTAGAAGTAAGGTGTATTTAGTTTTATAATGGAAATAGTGGTATCCTGGCAGATTGTTTCTGATTAAGGGCTTGACAACCACATTTTTAAATAGAAATGACCACAACCATTAATGCTTTATCAGTACCATTTCAAGCTTGTAAATACCCGTGGCAGGACAGTTCCAGCTCTGACTGTGTGACATAAGCAATCACATGAAACTGTGCCGTGGTACAATGTCACAGTTCTTATCTTGGTCAAAAATCTTCCTGTTTTCCCTGCAACAAACCAGGGAGTGTACTGTGAGCTTCATTAAGGTCATTGAGAGAAGATGAACTCTTTTGAAAGTAAAATGCCATTTTTGGAGACCTGAAGCCCCCCTTGTCTGGTGGCAGGGGGTGGGGCATTGAGCATCCAGGAGAAGGTACTTCTGCCTGCAAATAGTGTTTCTTTTATTTTGCACTCCTTTTCTGCAGCGCTAAGAGACTGACCTGCAGCTCAGAGGTTAGGAGGAGCATGCTGGTCCTTAAAATGCTTCTGTCAGTATATTACTTTATAAGAGCTATTTTAACAAAAAACGACAAGAGTTTGTTTTTGTGGTAATTTTGTTTGTTTGTTTGAATGAGACCAAATACAAAAGCGCTGGGCTGTTATTCTGATATTTCAGTTATAAAGTTGAAATTCTTCCCATTAAGTCAAAAGTTCTCAAGTTTCATCATGGTAGTGAATTTTAGCCAGCATTAAGATCCTGATTTTCCTTTGTTGAAAGTTTTCTTTAAAATATTTTAATTTCAAATATTAAATATGATGTGTAACTAGAACATAACTATTTAAAAAAAAAACAAATATAGAAGAAATTTTGCATCCACGTGACAGTTACTCTTTAAAGTCAGTTTTTTGGAAGGCCAGGCACATATTTAAAAAATGCAACAACCTCTTCAAAACAGTTTTAGAGTATCTTTTTTTTTTCTCCAACTACTCTCAAGTTACACTTTTTCCCCTTTATAATTAGAACTTTTTTGTGTATCTCATTTAAGAAATCTTTACCTACCCCCAGGGTCTGAAGATATTCTCCTATATTTCCTTTAAAAGCTGTATTATTTAAATTTTCACATTTAAATCTTAGTATCTACCAACCATTGGTTTTTGTATATGGTATGCGGTGGTGCAGAAGTAGCCTTTACAATAATTAACCAGACCATCAAAATCAGCTGTGTAACTAGCACTGTGGCTACTCTTCCCTTCATCCCACGTTTAATGAGCACCTTCTACACACAGGGCCCCTCATTCTCTGCACCTTCTTGTGCCTCCTCACCTCTTAATATCAATAGAGCTTAGGTCTATCTTCCCTGCTCCTCAGCCAATAGCCAGAGCACAGAGCAAGGAACGGCCATGATGGTACCGCTTGGGCTGCCAGCTGGTTCTTCCTTCTGGGGTGGCCTCAGATGTCAGGTTGACGCCGAGAGGCCCAGCATCCAGGGAACTCCCTGGGTTCCCACCACACCAGGATGACCAGCCTCAAGTAACCAGACTCTGTCCCTCTGGATTCTAAACTCGAAACCCCCAAGAATGGAAGCTCCCCGACCCACCATCTTGTCTAAGAGGCCAAACATGGCTTTCAAAACCAGGTGCACTTGGATTCAAATAGCTGTTCCACCAGCATTCTCTAGGCTGGTAATTGGGAGAGTTACTTAGCTTCTCTGAGCCTTCATTAGTTCATCTGTAAATGGGAACTCCACCCCAATCACGGTGAGGATTCAGACAGGATATATGTGAGATCATGAGACCTAACACGGTGCCTGGCGTGTAACAGGTACTTGATATGTATCCCACGGCTTCTCTTGCCTGTCACTGTTCTTGACGAGTGTAGAATAAAAGTCCGTGGCCGTGCGTCTTCATGAGCCTGAAGCATCTCTGCAGCCACCCTCTCCCTCATCTCAGGCCCCAGAGACTCAATGGCTTTTTCCCTGAGAGGAATCTTGTAACACATTTCTCAACTTCAGTGTAAAATGTAAGAATGCAAAAATGTTTGACTATCAAATGATAACACTCTTTGTGCAGTGCTGAACTGTTAAGGGTCGTACACAGAGAATGCTTCCTGTAAGTGAATTTGTAGGATTCACCTTAACTAAAAATGTGCCCAGTTGCTCTTGAGAAAGAGCAGGTGTGGTTCTTAATCACCGGTACATTGTACCATTGTGCTGGGAAATAGGAACTCTTATACACTGCTTCTTTGGAAGGCTATTTGACAATATCTGTCAAATTTTAAACGTACATACCATTAACGTGGCTAGTTCACGTCTAAGAATTTCTCCTATAGATGTAGTTGGACAGGTGTACAAAGACCCATGTAAAAAGGAGGTTTACTGAGGCATGATTTATAATAGCAAAAAAATGAGGGGAAGAACAAGTAAATGTCTGACAGTAGGGGAACTGGTTAACTCAATTGTGGTGCGCGTCCTTGGAGAGGAATACTATGCAGCTTGGAAAAGACTGAGATAGATCCAAGCTTTATTGTTGAACTAACACTCAGAGGGCAAAACAGTGCCTGTAAGATGCATGCTTCCATTTCAGAGAGAGAGAGAGTGTGTGTGTGTGTTGGGAAGGGGTTACTTATATAAGTGTAAGAATTTTCAACAGATTCTCTACTGGGGAGGGATTCTATAATGGGTAAAGAGCAAGCCTAACTTTAGACTATATGCCCACTTGTATTCTTTGAATTTTCTAGTCTAAGAGTACATTTTGTATAAATTCAGTATGTACCATGTAGGGCTAGATAAAGCACGATGAAATGAAAGTTCAGATGTTCAAATGGAGCTTCTTTACATTGACTAAGCCTGTTGTACGTTACCCATTATAATAGGTTGGTCACTGTGGCTTATCCTTTGATCAACTATTAAAGGGGGCCGAGGAGAGTTTGGAGGCCTACATTCTGAGGTCTCTTCCTGTCTTATAAGATACAAAATACACATCATGTTTTTTACCAAATAAATATTTACTTTCCAGATGCTTTGTTTACATATTGGAACAAGGCCTCAACATCTGAACTTATGGATTTTTTTACGATATCAGAGTGAGTAGTTTTGTCTTTGCTCATTGACTCTTGATTTTTCCTGACTAATTAAGACATGTAAAGAATGTTATATAGTTGAACCAAGAATGCAATATATATTCACATCCACACTTATCCTTAAGCTGTAGTCCTGGACCCCAACCCAGCACCCACTCTCAGGAGCTCATGACTCAGTGGACAGTGACCAGCCTTAAATTATTAGATATGTGATTATTATAGATGAGAGGTTACTACTTCTGTGTATAAGTTATTTTAATAAAATAATACAAAATTTATTAGCTGAATTGGGTGGATGCTACATTTCTAAGTTAACTGTAACTTAACTCAAGCAGATACAGAAGCTAAGACACAAAAATTGCTATAAGTTAGAAATATATAGTAAGTAAAAGTGAAGTCTTAAATACAGTCTATGTTATTTTATCTCTTTAGTTTAAGCTTCTGTCTTCCTTAAGGTTTTTACTTTTGGAGACATAAATCTACAATCCCTTATCCCAAACTGGTGGAGCCAGATGATTTTTCAAATCCAGATATTTTGGATTTGTGAACAATTTACATAGAGAGTATATTCCATAACACCCCAGCAGGGTCTCAGACAGCACCCCACGATGAAGCACGTTATTGTTTCTGCAGTAAGAAGTTATTTCTGCAGTACTATGATTATTCACAATAATTGGTTAAATCATGACTAAGTAGCTTTATGTCTGTTCGCTGGGGTCATGATTTGCTGCCAAATGTGTGTTTGCACAAATTCAGGTGGAAACCTGTGGTGGTCAGATGTTTGTGTATTTTGGAATTATGGTCTTGGTTCACAAATTCATGGTCACTTCCTCTGCTGAGTTAAAGGTGGGAATTGTCACATGTGAGACAAGTTTCAGCACCACAAGAATTTACTAGACATTATTTTAACTGCCTCTTGTTAAATATATGAATTTTTTTTTAAGTCAGTATAGTGGATATAATAAAATAAAACAAAAAAATATATACTTGATGTCTGTAAGGGACCAGTCTATTTACTTGAATCAAAAAAGAAAGCTCCAGGGACTTCCCTGGTGGCACAGTGGTTAAGACTCTGTGCTCCCAATACAGGGGGCCCGGGTTCAATCCTTGGTCAGGGAAGCAGATCCTACATGCATACTGCAACTAAGAGTTCTCATACCACAACTAAGGAGCCAGTGAGCCACAGCTAAGGAGCCCACCTACTGCAACTAAGACCCAGCGCAACCAAATAAGTATAATAAATTTAAAAACAAAGAGAGAATTCTTCTTACATAGGTTGAATGAGGACAGATAAGCAACTTGGAACAGTGCATGTGGTTTGCACTGTGACTTCTAAAGCAAACGTAGAGTCAGTGTCCAAATCCTAAGTCAACAGTCAATCCTGTCCATCCTGGGCCTTTCTTCTGTGTCACTCAAGCCATCCACCGTGGTACTGATAGCAGCACAATATGGGGCCTCCCTTGTGTTTGATTATTTTCTCTGGGTTTACAGGGCCTTTCCAGAAAACCAGAAGTAAGGGGCTAATGATAGATGTAGGAGCTTATTGAATGTGTTACTGTAAGTGGGTTTAAATACAGTAATGTGTCAAAAATAATTTTATCTGCAATAACTTTATCACTTCCCTAATTATCTTTCATCCTGTCCACAGAGTCTGCTTGCACCAGTTCCAGTACATGGGGAAGCGATATATTGCCAGGTACTGTGGGGGTTTTAGTTTGAAGTGTTGTGTCATTCTCTGTATTGCTTGGATCCGAAAGTGCGGGCATTGTCATCTGTGGTGATTGGCGGTTGGAATTCTCATACACGGCCATGAAGACAGTTGGCAGGGCTTTGGATTGCTGCCATGAAATCTGGTGGCATCTTTCGCCTGTGTTCCTACGTTCCTTCTGTCTCATTCTGTCTCAGGCACATCTCTTGGAAAGATTTTCCTCCGTGGCCTGTTGCTGCACTTCTACACTTCCTTCCAAATCCTCCCTTACGCTCTGTTCCTTCTGTCTCCTCTTTCTTTTCTCCCAGTTCCTCTGGCTGTGTCTTCTCATTCCTTTTTTTTTTTTTTTTCCTTCCTCAATGATGTCTCTTCCCTGTTCCACTTTCAGAAGTCCTTTTTTTACCATTCCTCCTCCCAACTACAAAGATGATAATTTCTCATCTAACCACTTTCCTTCTTAATGAAAGAATATTTTCAGTCCATCTACAATTTGTTTGGACTGCCACACACCCATCTCTAAAATTGAGCCTTTTCTCCTCTTTCTCTGAATAAGCTGTCTGTGCCTTCTGTTGCTATCTGACCAGAACTCCCTGTTGCGTATCGTAGATTCTCACTGTCCTGTCCCAGCCCAGACTCGCAGTTCCACACTGAGTTTGGGGAAAGCTGGAAACTCATTGCTGATGGGCAGTCCCGCAGCTCCTTCTCTGGAGGTGATTCCTCAGAGCGCGTCTTGTCGTTGCCGAGTTCCTACGCCTGCCCTTCCGCCATTCAGTGTGTCTGTACTTGTTTTCTGTAGTGTGTATTCGCGATAATGTATTCATGGGGTTTGGTCTAAGTATCCTATTTTTCTATTGGTATTGTTGTTAAAGTTTATAAGTAAACATATTTATGTTTGAAGAAAAACTTTAAAATTTGTCATTGAGTTTTTTCTCTTATCTCTAATTCTGCCTTACAGCAATGAAATAGGAAAGAGATTTTTAATAGACTTTCTATTTAATGTCAAGATTTTGCTTTTTATGGTAACATTGTTCTTTGCTTGAGATATTTGAGATATTTTCGGAATTGTGTTTATGTCAAATAAAAGTATGTTTTCTTTTAAAAAAATTAGACGGTATTACGCTTTCTTCCTATTAATACTTTCTATTTTTAATTGAAATTTGGTGGCATTTAATGTTCTCTAATCTTAACTCTTATTATTTTTTTATAACAGTAAATTTTGCATTTGATTTTTTTGAGTACTATATGCAAGTATATACAACGTGTCCTTATACAATAACCTCCTTATACAACAACTTCATTCCTTTAGACTTTGCCCCATGAAGATGGGCAAACAGTATATTTGCAACAGAAAGACACTGTGCTGGGGGAGCTTCACACCCTCTTGCAGTAACTTCACCCACATCACAAGATGGCATTTGGAAAATGTTGTGCAAATAGAATAAAATGCCTCAGAGATGAACGTGGTGAATGTGAGAAGCTGAAGATTTCTGCCCCAACAAACTATTTTGGAATTGGATTTTGTGAAATAGTTAACTTATTTTTTCAATGGCTATAAATTTATTTTTTTTTTAAGAAAAACCTTCTGGCTTCCTAAGCACCTTGTATATATTTGCATGTAGAAGTATGCTTCCTTGGACTATCTTTAAAAATAAATGGGCATAGATAGGTCGGGTGGAGGATGGTGTTACTTTATACTGTGCACAGTGGAAAGACGTGCTCTGGTTTACGAAAAGTTGCCATGGTCTCTGCTGCATGTGAAAAGATCCCGAGTGATGATGTAAACGTTGTCAGTGTTTGCCCTCCGTGGTGGTCCAGCTCTGTGAACACTGCGCCTTCTCATTGTGTCACTTTGAAGTCACCAGCAGCATGTTGCCCGATGATATTCCATGCATGCCCTGCCCCACTCCACACAATAACACGGTGAGGGCGCCGGCGGCTACGGGATGGGGGACAGGTGTCATTCCAGCGCTGGTCTCATTTTTCATCTGCTCTGGTGATGGTACACAGTAGGAAGTTAGCTGTTTGATTGCTAACCCAGATCACTTTTCTATTTTCTTCACTTGGCTGCTGACAAGTCTAACAAAGGCTGTGGCTCTCCTCCTTCTTGCCTGGGTAAGAATAAAGGTGTTAAACCGCCTCATGTAATCCCTCCCATTGCATGTTTGTTCTCTGTTTCTTCCAATGCATTATTTTAACTAAAAAAAAAAATTCTTTTTGCTCTTTAATAACATATAATCCAAAAAGATTCACAGTGTTTTGGCTGTTGTCCAGATGCTGGCCGTTAGCACTGCACTGGACTGATGCTCACCTTTTTAGAAAGTAGCATCTCGAAATGACTTTCCAACACTGCAAAGGTCTGTGCTTTGGCCTGGTTTTTGCTCCTTCGTCTTTAGGTGCTTTGCTGTGAACTCTGCAAGCGCTGCTGCCTGTGTGTGTCTCTGGCTCATGTGGCCCCAAACAGGCTCCGCTGTGCTTGGTCTGTGCGTGGCCCGTCTCCTTCGTGCTGTGTCCCGGCCTCACTAACTAACACTCCCCGTCTCGCTGCCGTGTAACAAGTCTAACTTTTGCTTCTATCCCATTTCACTCATGTTGCAGGAACCAGGAGGGGTTGGGACCCATAGTTCATGATCGAAAATCTCAGACATTGCCTGTTTCCCGTAACAGAACAGGAATGATGCATGCCAGATTGCAGCAGCTGGGCAGCCTGGATAACTCTCTCACTTTTAACCACAGTAAGTCCCATGACACGCCATCGTAACAGCCAGCCATGCCATGTGACAGCTCAGAGGGGAGAGCCCCCAGCCACACCACACCACATCACCAACTCGACTTTTCTTCCAGCTCAGAGCAGTAGGATGAAGAGCTCGTGGCGCAGTTCCCTTCCTCGGAGGAGAATGACATAATGTGGGACGCGGTCAACTACACGATCAGACCCAAAAGCCTAGACCCTTTGCCCCACTCTGTCTGCTTGGTGTTTTTAAAACAAAATCTGGCCTAATTGAGAGCCAGACGTCCTCTGATATTTTTAATTTAGTATTTTGATTCATTGCCAGTAGCCAGCTTAACGTCACTTTCCCCCCGTGATGCCTGAGAACATCTGGGGCAAGTTCCTTTGGCCCCCCCGCCCCCGACCCTGTGCGTGTAATTGATCAAGCGTCCACATTCTGACATTCCAGCCCTGAATGTATGTTAATCCTTAAAGTGCTGTGAAACCGTAAAGCCCGTGAATCTATGTGTGAGGGTGTGGAAAAGCCAATAACAAAGTGACTTTTTCTGTGTTTTCAGTGTGAGAAAGATATCAAGTGTGCTTGGAATTTCTGTAGACAATGGTAAGATTTAATCAGGTTGAAGTCTGCTTACGAGGCCGCTTCACTTGCAAACCGAGACCTCTTGTTCATCTCGCCTTCCTAACTTTGGGGCTTCCTAACTTTACAGTAGAGACTTTGCCAAAGCATGGGAGCATATCTGTAATTTACTTTTATCATTTACCAGAGGGGATGTAGCATCAAGTGCTGTTTCTAGAAATCTAAGTGTTTAATCTTTGTAAGGGGTTCTTAAAGCAGAAAACCTAAAAGATAGCAACCATGCAGCACTTTATAAACTAATGTCATCATTTCTGTCAGTAGTGTGTTCTCTGACTTGACATCTTTGCTCCAAGCATGACGTAGCTAGATATCGTTCTATCTAGGCAATTATTTATACTCATTCCAAGCAATGTCTTTAGTACATGGTTATTAATATCTTCTCATCATTTCTAATCATAAGAATTCATTCCATTCATTATGATTTCCATACCTCTTTCTTAGTACAGGCTAAGAGTAAAGACAATATATTCCTGACACCTTAAATTGAGAATAGCTCAAAGTAAGAAGGCTGAGAAATCAAAATACAGCAGCTCCCACTCTCCCACCCCCGACAAAGTTAAATGTGGTGCATACTGTCTCTCTTTATAAAATTCTAGGCTTAATTTAAATCAATATTATGTCAGTCTGTCACACACTGAATTGGTAGCCTTCAAACGCTAGTTCTGGGTTCTATGCTTAGCTGTGGAATGTACGTTAGTGGCACATCTGAGGCCAGAGAACTTGATTTTTCAACATCTTGTCTGTCAGGGCTTTTTTAGCTCCGCAGACAAGAGGTCCAAACAAACAAAACAAGAAGTTTCATTACTTTCAGTTTTCATTTCCTATTTAGCAAAGAGAAATCAAATTCCCACTGTTCTGCAGGACCTGCTACATTGCCTTTGTTCAGATAATTTATAACACAGGGACTACCAATAGTTGAAATAAATGCTTAAACTTTAAAGCACTGTAAAAAACAATCATAAGCAGACCAAGGCCCCGCCTCCAAAGGTAATTGTTTAGGAAACATAGAAAACAAACAAAAATAAACTGAATGATCGACACACAAATAAATAACCTTAATCCACTAAGATATGCAGCAGCCCCTCCCACTGCAAATCGATTTTGCAGTGGTGGCTTGAATCGGAGGAGAGAGACAGCTGGCCGTGTTCTGCTGCCAAAAACCCTATTGTTAACATGGTTGATTTCCATTCTCTCTTCCTGCTACCCACAGAGAACCCCGTCCTTCCTGCCCCTCTCCTCTTTCATCCTGAAGTTTTTCTTTAGTTTTCAGTGACACCATCCTTAAAGTTTCTCATTCACTGCTTCCCAGTCAATAGTGTGAAGCTGATTATTTTAGCCTTCTAACGTGTGCCAACAATTCCTGCTCACCCCAAATAGCTTCTCATGTCTCCTAGTCCTTGCATCTTCCCCCTGAACTCAGGCTTCACTTATATCTCTAATTCTGATTTTGTATTTGGGTGGCTTCAGTCTGCTTCCATTAGCTTTTTGAGCTCCAAATTGTCAACTTGGCCAAAAGCCACAGAGAAGGGTGTGTATACTGTATGTATACATGTGTATGTGTGTGACCATGTATATGTATATATACATACATGATTTTTTACATCTGTATCTAGGTATTTTACGGGAAATGTGTAGCTATATATGTTTCTTATAAAAAAAATTCCTGTTTAACAGTGAATACAGTACCTTATGTTGGGCCAACCAATATGACAGAGATTCAATATGTGAGAAATTTGCTGGGATGCCAGAATCTAAAATGAATTTATTTTAGAAAAGAATGAAAGTAGAAAGAGTCCCCTATACACCTGCATTTTCATTTCCTCTTTCTCCGAGTAGGAAAGGCTTTGTCAGACCTCAGCATGACCAGCAGGGGGCAGCAGAGGACTGTGAGGGACTTAAGCCAATGCAGGCCCTTACCCTTGCGCTTGGATTTTTATAGGAAATAATGAAAATGACAAATGTCACTGTAGCCAATGGTCTTTTTCAAAACCCCTCAAAGGGTAGGCGTTTGTTGTTTGAGTCATTTCCCAGGCTTATAAAAGTAAGTGTTTACAACATGAAGGCCTCTTTACTACAACGTGTACCCGTGTATGAGTAGAAAAGACTTTTATACTAATGGACAAATTGAGAGTGATAGATGCTTGGAGAATATTTTATATAAACCTAGTGATGAGGGGAAAACTATGTGAAACATGTTTGCAAATAAGTGACACATTTGCAAAAAATATATTATGTTTAAGATCACTGGATTAAGTTGCAGAGAATTGGATCACAGGTGAATATGGGAAAGCATTTTCCAGCTGGACTACCCATTAGCTAGTGTGGGTACTGGCAGCGAGATGTGAAGACAGAGATTAGATGAGGACCCATTGGGGGATACGTCCAGGTCACTTAAGCATCATATGAGGAGCTGGACAAGATGGCTTGTTTAGACCCCATCTAACTCTGAAATTCTTTTGATATCTATGAATCTCAAATAATAAAATGAATTAAGTTCCTTTATTGTACATAATATTGAATCAATATGAAAAATGCAGGAAAAGCATATAGTCTCTGAAGTAAAATCAATATTTTTCAACAGTTCTTCAGCATGGACGATATATCTTTTAAAATAGGTGACATGATACGGGGATATGTGTATAAAAACAGTTGATTGAACTTGGTGTACCCCCCAAAAAATAATAAATAAATAAATTAAATTAAAAAAAAAATAGGTGACATGGGCTTGGGTGCTTTAAGTGTCTATACTCAAGATAGTAAATAAAATTTCTATTTATAAAGCCACATTTCCTTGATTTGGAGATACATTTTTGCCCCTTTGCTAGCATTTCTGAAATCAGGATATATTTTACAGTTTATCAGCTCTTATCTTACAGATATATCCTGCATATTACATTAGTTAAGTCTAAACATAGCAGATGACATTAGAGGGAAAAAAAATCTCTTGCTTGGCCTTTGAGTGTTTAAAAGATTTGGGGATTTTAGAATAAATCACTTACCTGAGTGGCAACAGGATGGCAGTTGTGTACATGTGAGCAGCAGATCTTCAGGTCTCTAATGCAACCCCTGACATGCCTGCCAGAGATGGAGCATCAGGGAAGTCCTTACCTCTCTGACCTGCCTCAGTGACCATGGTCAGTGCCTGTGCTCCAAGGCACCAGTGCCCCCTAGTGGAAGTCAGTAGGGTTAACAGCATTCCTTCCTGACCTCGGTCAGAATCTGCTTAGTCAGCTTTAAAGAGTTACTGACCGACGCTTTGAGAAATTGCTGTGTCTCTTAAGACCCCTTCTTGGGTTTGCCAGCTCAGCTTCATTTTCCTGTGTTGGCTGGTAACAAGGTGACCATTGACTAGAGTCCTGCCTCGTGCACAGCTTTTTTCCAGGCCTCGAGGCACGCTGTTCCCGTGGGGGTGTCCTTGGGTGGACTGTCCAGGCAGTTTCTGTCACTCACACAACCTCCCTTGCTGCCACTTATTTTCAGAGATGTTTAAGTAACACTGGCTCAGGAATCCTGCTGATTTTTGAGATGAATCGGTTTAAGGAAAAGCAAACTACAACCAATTATGGCTAAAAGGACTATTTCTTTTATTCTTATATGACTCGGACACGGGCAACCAGATTTCTATATGAATTTGACTCATTCTAAAGGAGACTAGATAGACAGTGTGATGACTTATGGCTGGTGTAGCAGCTTAGAGAAATTTTGTCAATAATTAGCATGGCCCATTGATTATATATGTTTAAAAAATAGCACATTGACAAATTGCAATTCTTGAATTGTTCTAGACATTCAGTCAGGTGTAAGTAAACTCCGTTGCAGTTCTTCAGTGTGTAGACCCTCTTATCTATAATGAGCATACTTGGATGCACTTATCCAGCAGGTTATCTAGAAAGAGAAAAGGATAGTTCTGTGCAGAGAGTACAATTAGTCACCAAAGCAAGTGCCTCGTTACAGTTGAACCCAGATTAAAAAACTTCATTTGGGGTAAACGGCAGCCCTCAATATAGGGTCCTTTCGACCTGCGTGATAATTTTGGTTGGTCTGATAAAAGGTGTTGTATGTGTTTATTTGTTTAGTTTGGTCCTCTCTCGCCCTGGTTTGCGATCCCTGTAACAATAACCATCCGTCTGTTTTCCTCTTCCGTTGGCTGTGTCTCACGAGACACACCTTACCCAGTGAGGCAGTGCCTTGGCTCACAGAGGCAGTTCAGTGAATATTAGCACCCAAACATGTCTGTCTGTCTTCCTGCTAGATTTCTTATCCAAAAAAAGCAGGAATAAAAAGAAACAGAATGAGCATGGTGCCCAGCGTGTTCCGTAGCCTCATGGATGGCTGCCGCAGCGGGGAAGTAATGCAGGCCACTCAAAACCACCGTTTTAAAAGCAAAGCAAAATTGGATGAAAGCACATAATAGTTTTCTTTTTTTAAAATCATACTTCAGAAAGCAGCTTGGTAGCTTTAAAAAAGCTTTTTGTAGTTTTTCAAAAAATCATTCTCTATCTCTGACATTTATTAAAGTCAGAATAACATCATGCTAGTTACTTTATTTTATCTTAATAATAGAGATTATGGTACAGTGACCTGGGTAAGGAATTTGGAGTGTAGTTTTTGTTTTTTTTCCATTACTGGCCTCAAGAAAATTCTCTAAGCTTTCTGTACTTCATTTTCCTGATCTGTGTACAAAATGTCCTCCTCTCTGGAGTATTAAGAACATTACCTACATAGTAAGTGTTGCTCTGTTTCGCTCCTTGGAGAAAGACATGACATGATGTTTTATTATATTGCCATCTTTCTTTGTAATCTAGATCAATACTGTAACATCTTTGCATCCCTATATATATTTCTGCTAATGCATACCATTCCATAATTTAATATCTCAAATTATATGTCAAACTACATTTATAGCAGTACTAAATTGATTTTACAGCCACATACAGAAGATATCAGTTTGTGTTTAAGTTATGATTCTTCAATTCCTCTCCTTTTCTTAAACATCTCTTTTGGTCACAGCGGCTTTTATGCTTTTTGTTAAAGCGAGCAGAACACCGCAGGCGCAGTCAGCTCTTGGTTATTCACGATTCCAGCTGATAGAACACATCCTTGCATTATTGGCTTGAGACGTGTGCAGCGTTCACTATGTGCCAGGCACCATTTCAAGAGCTTCACAACTAGTGTATTTCATGCTCACCACAACCCTTTGAGGTAGATACTGTTATTATCCCCATTCTACAGATGAGGAAACTGAGGTATAAAGAGGTCAAGTAACTTGCCCAAGGTCACACAGCTAGTAGGAGGCTGAGCTGGAGTCACTGACCAGCAGCCTGAGCCTCGGCTCATTTCCTTTCCCTGTGCTGTGCTGCCGCCTCTGTCTGTGTGGGAAGCTTCAGAAATCTCAGGCTCCTTCACTCCCCCACCGTCCTCACAGCTCAGGCAAGTGGCTCAATTGAGCACCTCCGGTCCAGGTACCAGTCCTAGCTCCCCTGTTTACCAACTGTGTGACTTAAGACAAGTTGTTTCGCCTTTCTGTGCCTCCATTTCCTTACCTGCAGGAAGGGTTTAATAATGGACACACTTCTTAGGGCTGTTGAGAGGTTAAATGAGATGATACGTGTAAAGTTCATAGAATTATGGCTGGCACATAGCAAGCGCACAATAAATGTTTGCTGCTGTTACTTCCCTTCCAGAGTTGAAAAGAGTTATAATTGAATGGGAACATTTTTAGTAACCACCCCCCCTCCCAAAAAAAAAAAAAAAAAAGGCAAACAGGGAGATACGGCCCTGAAGGAAGCCTTCTGGAAATAATCAAAAGTTGACTGTGGCTATACCGTCTGCCAGCCTTTCTTCTGCAGCCACTGGCAGTGACCTTGTGTTGTGATTCATGCAGGCTATGGCCACTCGGACGCAGATGTTCTCCACCAGTCGTTACTTGAAGCCAATATTGCTACTGAGGTGTGCCTGACGGCTCTGGACACCCTCTCTCTATTCACACTGGCGTTTAAGGTTTGTATTCAATAGCTGTTGATGGTCAGAGCCTTGCCTCTTAAATTCATTCTGCTTATTTAACTGAACCAGCAAGAGCTTCTTATGTTGTCCTTTTACTGCAGCAACTGTTTTTGACCCTTTAATTCCCTTAATGAAACTGTTCCACAGTTAATGACTCGAATTCCCTGTAATATAATACAGCTTCACTGGTCAGAGTGTGCCGCCTGCTTGCAGACGGTGGACACAGTCTCTGCAGGCAGTTAACACTTGGCCAGGTGAAAGCATTTACCAGGGAACATGGCTTTGCTAAGCCCTCAAGGATAAGTACAGGAACCTAACTGGGCATTTCTGCCTCTAGCGTCTTTAAACATATCCACATGTGGTAGCAATTAAAATCAGATGTTTATGTGTAGAGGAGCAATACGTGAATACATATTCACCTTTTCCATTTTTTTTGACCTGTTACTAAATGAAATGATAGAAACATTTCAGCTATAGAGAATAAAAAGTGATATTGGTCTTATTGTTAGGTTTTAGCAGGTAACATTCAAGTAGGTCAAGATGGTCTCTTCAGCCACTCTCTTGCTTTTAGGAAGCTAACCCTTCCCATTCTCGCTCAGTGGCTACCTCCATTCAGGGAAGCTGCATCAGTGTTAATATGTCTGAACGTGGAGTCGACATGTTTATTTGCAGGGGTATTTGGGAAGCATACCCAGAGTCATTCTGTGCTTTACTCACCTCCTCTTCTCATGAAGCACGTTTCTTTATTAGACAGAGTAAAAATAGTTACCTGATGTCATGTTGCTTTGTTATAACTTACCTTTGTTCTCAGCAGCCATGCTACTCATGTCCCCAGGAAATGTCATAACTAGGAACCTGGTCGAGAGTGAGGATGAGTATGGGGGCAGCAGTGTCTTCTCACGTGGAGCTGTACTCTAGTGGCTCTTGGTCATGGTCCCCAGGCTGGTGACAGCTGCAGGCCCTGAAGCTTGTTAGAAATATAGGTTCTTGGGCCCTGGCCGACCAAATCAAACTCTGGGAGTAAGATGTGCACAGTGTTGCCTGAGAACCACTGCTCTCCTGGAACCATGTTTTGAACCTCTTTCTATTTTTTTTTAAGCTCTTTATTGGAATATCATTGCTTTACACTATTTTTAATTAAAAATTCTTGTGTAAATGGGCAGTGGAATTTGTATTACGAGTATTTGCCCTGGAGGCCCGTATCAGTGCTAACTGTGCATCCGTAAGTTCAAAACAGTCGTCGGGACACTTTCTTCCACTCTCTGCCTGGGCCCCAGCATGTCAGTGAGTGGGAAGCCTCGGGGCTGCACAGCAAGTGTGGTCTGGCACCGCGGGCAGGCGAGGGGACACGTGGCACAGGTGTGGTCTGGCGGCACCACGAGAATACTGGCAGTTTCCTTACTGCACAGCCTGCAGTTCATACTCAACCTCCTTTAAATCACTTGCTCCATATTAAAGAAGAGTATTGGTCAAGGTTCCCAGATCTCCAGTGTCTGGTCACCGAAGAGGTTCTGACTCAAGAGAGAAACAACATCTGATGGTCTCTGATTGAAGACTGATTGTAACATTTGTTGGGTGAATGTCTTTGGGAAAATCACTTCATGTCTCCAGACCTAAGATGTCTCATTTGCAAGGTTGAAAAAATAGCATCTGCCCCCCAGGGCTGTTGTAGGTTAAAGTGAGATGACCCTTTGGAGGGCCGAGCACTCTGCTGGTACAGGCCAGGCTCCAGGGCACTTGCAAGCGACTGTGTGTGCAGAGACGCTGTGGGCTCCAAGCCCCGGCTCCACCACTAGCCAGATGTTAAGCCTTGGGCGGGTCTACTTGACCTCTCTAAGCCCTGATTTCCTTACTTAGAACATGGCAACTATGCCTGATGTATAATGGATTGATATGAAGGATCCAAAAACACCTACCCTGTGTCTGGCACACAGTAGGAGCTCACATGTTGACTCTAGTTTTAGCAATTAGCACTTTCCCCTGTGCTCACGCCTTCCTGGTCAATGCTAAAGGGTCTGATTCCTGAGAGGCACAGGGAAGATTGAGTTTTAGGGCTGAGGTGATCTCCGTCAAAGTCTACATGCCTGTGCGCAAAAATCTTTGATGTTTAAAGCACAGAATGCACACGCGTGTGCGCACGCATACACACACATGAAAAAGTGGGAAGATGGGCAAATGCTGTGGCATCATAGGGTGTCACGCCGCGCTGCAGGCTCACCTGGCCTGGGTTCACGGGTCCCAGAGGCCCACTGGCACAGCAGCACTGGGATCTTCCTTTGCAAATATTTACTCAGCTGAGGCATCAGTTGGAGCGTATCGGAAAAATCAAATTATTACATTGAGTTAGCTGACATAATTGTTTGCAGAAAAATCATCTTCCGCAAATGTAGCCCCATCGTTACTGAGCCTCTTAATTGACCACATCTAATACGTTGCCAAAGGCAATCAAGAAATCACGTTCTTCATGAGAGGAAATGATTGAAAAGATTCAAGCCCTGCCTCCCGGTTTATTATCATACTGGCTTCCTGCTATTCATTGAGTGCCGTCTGTGTCTTCAGCATTAGTCCTCACAATAGCCTGGCCCAGTACCTCTTCTCACCCCCCATTTCGCAGGTGAGGAGATTGAGGCTGCGACAGGGTAGGAAATTTGCCCAAGATCACTACACAGTTGGCCTGTCAGGGCCCTTGTTCTCCACTGTCAGTCGTGTGGGGGTGTGTGGGAGTGGGGGAAGAGCTAAGCTGGGTGAATATCGAGGTAGTTGAATGATCTCTCATACAGAAAAAAGAAAATTACCAAGCACTTACCAGGTGCTGGTACTGTGTGGGCCCTTTCACATATGTTATTTAATACGTGAAAGGTGTGTTTTGTAAACCGAGGTGATTACGTGCAGAAAAATATGATTCTTCTCTGGCTGCTCTCACATGTCTGTTAATACAGTCCAAAACCATTTCTGGCCTTTAAACAGTTGATAATATTTTTAACGTACTTACAGATCTAATCTGAAAATGCATCCTAAGCGACTCTGTGTAGTACCTTCTCCTGATGCGAGGTGCACGGTGAGCACCGGCAAGTACGTGATGGGAAGGAGCCCTGTGAGTGCCCAGGGTTGGGCAGCACGTGGATGGTGGGCGTCAGATGGGGAGTCTGGGGTCTGGTTTACACGACCGTGAGCCTGGGGTGTAGGTCATCTTGGTGACTGGCGAGCCTTTGCGACAGAGACCGCTCTTCTCTAAACTAGATTTTTAAAGTTATTCCATAATCAATGTCTAAATAAAACTCAAGCCATATGCCTAGGAAGGATGTCACTGTCTTAAATAACATGGTTCCAGATATCTCATTTGGCACCCGAGGTTTGAGTTCGTCTTTCTTTCGTGGCTCTTTAGAGATGACTGATAATTGTGTGTCCGTGCTCTGAAAGGCCCGTTCCCCTCACGAGGCTGTGGGACAGCAGTCAGGCGAGAATCCACCGCAGACAGTTCCTGGGCGTTATTTATACCTATTCTCCACCTTAGTGCTAGAAATGAGTCATGCCTCTCATATTATTCTAGCGTCGCATTTAATTTCCTCCGTGAAATTCTCCCATCCTCAGTAAAAGTCTATACAAAGGTAGAAATGAGATACTCCATTCTTATCTGTGGTTGTTTATGAGTGGAAAAGTGAAGCTGATTTTTGTTTTGCTTTTTTCCCTTCTCTGAGCCTTTCTGAATGTTCAGTGTTTTTTATGTTTAGTATAATTACTTTCTAATGAGAAAGAGAGAGACAGAGAGAGAAGAAAATTGGTTGGAAAATAAGGAAGGCAGCTGGTAAACTGGGGTGTGTTCAGGATGAAAAGTTCTTTACCCCTTTAAATGAGGGGTTCTTTACATCTTTGTGTGAGTTTTTACTCCAGTCTTCACGCAAGTTTTGTGATCAGAACCCAAAGAAGACTAAATCCAGAAAATGGGAAGCAAAAACCTCGACCAGAGAGAGTGAAAGGAAGGACAATTTAACTCCAGTAGTAAGAACTTAGAGATAGGCCAGTTCAGACAGCAAGACCAGAGATCTTAGCAATTTTTGTGTGAACCATCTCTCTGGGATATCTCCCGCAAAGAGTGCTGAGAAAATAAAAACTCACATCCAGATTCACGCAAATCTTAATCCAGCCACAGTTGGAAAGGACTGACTCCTGGGAAAAGCACTGCTCACAAGCAGTAAACCTTGTAAGCAGTTCCCCAAACACTGGAAACAACCCCCCCACCACCACCACCCCCGTTGGTGAACAGCTGTTTGTGGTTGAGAATTACATCATATTCAGTTAATTAAGTTACACTTTCTGCTCATTAAATTGCTTCTCTTTCACGTGATGGAATTCAATACTGTACTTCAGTATTTCATGATACAGAGATCACTGTGGATTCCAGGTGTCCTACCAGCTGTGAATACACCTGTGAATCACCGGACCTAAAAAACAAAACTTATTCCTTGAGTAAAACTGTTTCTCCAACAATAAGATGAGGTAAATCTCGAAACTATTACTCCAGCCATAATTTGCTGTGCAGCTTAACTATTTGGACGTAAGTTATCTCTGTTCATTCAGCTAAATTGTAAGATTGGTTCGAGATACTGGCCTCCGGACATTTTTTTTTTAAGTTCTTTATTGGAATAGAATTGCTTTACACTACTGTGCCAGTTTTTTCTGTACACCAAAGTGAATCAACTGTATTTATACATATATCCCCGTATGCCCTTCCTCCCTCGGCTCCCTCCCACCCTCCCTGTCCCAGCCCTCTAAGTCATCACCCATCATCAAGTTGGTCTTCCTGTATTATGGAGCAACTTCCCGCTAGCTATTTTACAGTTGGTAGTATATATATGTCAGTGCTACTCTCTCACTTCGTCCCAGCTTCCCCTTCAGTGCCCCCCCCCACCCCGTGTCCTCAAGTCCATTCTCTACATCTGCATCTTTATTCTTGCCCTGTCACTGGGTTCATCAGTACCATTTTTTTTTTAGATTCCATATATATGAGTTAGCATATGGTATTTGTTTTTCTCTTTCTGCCTTACTTCGCTCTGTATGACAGTCTCTAGGTTCATCCACCTCACTACAAATAACTCAGTTTCATTCCTTTTTATGGCTGAGTAATATTCCATTGTATATATGTGCCATATCTTCTTTATCCATTCATCTGTTGATGGGCATTTGGGTTGCTTCCATGTCCTGGCTATTGTAAATAGTGCTGCAATGAACATTGTGGTACATGTTTCTTTTTGGATTATGGTTTTCTCTGGGTATACACCCAGTAGTGGGATTGCTGGGTCATATGGTAGTTCCATTTTTAGTTTTTAAGGCACCTCCATTCTGTTTTCCATAGTGGCTGTACCAGTTTACATTCCCACCAACAGTGGAGGAGGGTTCCCTTTTCTCCGTACCCTCTCCAGCATTTATTGTTTCTAGATTTTTTGATGATGGCCATTCTGACCAGTGTGAGGTGATACCTCACTGTGGCTTTGACTTGCGTTTCTCTAATGATTAGTGATGTTGAGCATCTTTTCATGTGTTTGTTGGCTATCTGCATGTCTTCTTTGGAGAAATGTCTAGGTCTTCAGCCCATTTGTGGATTGGGTTATTTGCTTTTTTGGTATTAAGCTGTATGAGCTGCTTGTATATTTTGGAGATTAATCCTTTGTCCGTTGCTTTGTTGGCAAGTATTTTCTCCCATTCTGAGGGTTGTCTTCTTGTCTCGTTTATGGTTTCTTTCGCTGTGCAAAAGCGTTTGTTTCATGAGGTCCCATTTGTTTATTCTTGATTTTATTTCCATGATTCTAGGAGGTGGGTCAAAAAGGATCTTACTTTGATGTATGTCATAGAGTGTTCTGCCTATGTTTTCCTCTAAGAGTTTTATAGTGTCTGGCCTTACCTGTAGGTCTTTAACCCATTTTATTTTTGTATATGGTGTTAGGAAGTGTTCTAATTTCATTCTTTGACATGTAGCTTGGACATTTGTCTTTAATGACAAGTCAGTTTTGCCTACTTTTGCAAAATGCACACCTCTTGTCCTGACAGGCCTGTCTGTATTTGAAGATGCAGCTGTCTGGTGTCACACACGTGTCGTGGCTGCATGCTGGCCTCCACTGTGCGTGTTCAGCAGTTGTTGGGAGTTGTAGCCAGCCAGGCTTTCACAGTGTTGAATCGTTGTGAATTTGCTGCTGGTGGAAGGAAACCTTGAAGAATGAGAAGGAATTGATGGTGGCCCTCTTGCCACTTACTGAACTAGATCAGAGCGTGCATCAGGGGCTCCCTACACTTGACCTCACGTCTTCACAGTAGCTGTGCAAGGTCAGTTTTAGGGTCGCTCTTCCAGATGAGGATGGCCAGGCTTGGTTTACCTGTGCACATCTGTGCACCTGAGAAATAGCGCCTGACCGAAGCCTGTGCGTTTTCCCCCTTACCAGACTGCCTGGTGATTTGTGGCTCCACAGAGTGCCTGAGAACCTGCAGTGGGAGCAAACCCGGCCCTCGCTGGGAGAGGACCTGTTCCATACACTGCACTTCAGCATTTTTTCCCGCACATTAATTAGCCGATACCTGCAATGGCACTTTTCTGTTGGAATTAAGGTGTCACAGACATTACCTCTGTATTAGTTGCTGGTGGTAGTAAAAATAAGTAAATAAATAGAAGCCCAACCAATACTGAGGCACAGTGTTCCTTTAAACCACAGTGCAGTTTGCTGGGAAGTTTTATAATTAGTCTCTCCCTTAGTAGAAAAAGTAAATTCTCCAAAGCATACATTTATCAATAAGCTTATTTGTACTACAAGAGACCTCCGTGCTTTCCTAGAGGACTCATGGCAAGTTTGTTTAAATTTTAAGTTGTCTTAGTACCTGAAAACTGTAACCTTTGAGGCTGAAAGTTGTATGAAACCTGTTAGCAGTGTCTGGCCTATCTCACTGACCGAGTTGTCCTCGTGTGTTCTCAGAACCAGCTCCTCGCTGACCATGGACATAATCCTCTCATGAAGAAGGTTTTTGACGTCTACTTGTGTTTTCTTCAAAAACATCAGTCTGAGACGGCTTTAAAAAATGTCTTCACTGCCTTGAGGTCATTGATCTATAAGGTATGTTGTTTCACCAGGGAAGGGCATCCTTGACTGCTCCCTGTGCTCCTGAGTCCGCCTGGAGCTGAAGGGTGCACTGACCTTTCTGGGTTCACTTGCTTCCTGGTGCCCATCTAGTTTCCCTCGACGTTCTATGAGGGGAGAGCGGACATGTGTGCGGCCCTGTGTTACGAGATCCTGAAGTGCTGCAACTCCAAGCTGAGCTCCATCCGGACCGAGGCCTCGCAGCTGCTGTACTTCCTCATGAGGAACAACTTCGACTACACTGGCAAGAAGTCCTTTGTCCGGACGCATCTGCAGGTGCGTGTGCTTCAGCTTTCTGGGTCGTGTGCTCTGTGGAATTCTGTTCAGCCGGAAAACTTTGAGTGTCACATTTACCAGGTTACCTCGAGATAAGTACTGAACAATCTGGCTTCGAGATGGAAAACTCAAAAGTCAGAATTCACTGGTTTGATTTATTTCATCCTCCGTATTGTAAGATTTGGGCCCAGGATGTGTTTCTGTTGGTGAATTGACACTTAAATATTGAATCAATGTTGGACTGACCGAAATTCCATTGAATCAAGATACATAGAACCTACGAGAGGGTTCCTCATGGTAAACATCTTAGGTAAGACACAGAAAGCCCAATGTGGTTCTTTTCTGTCTTCTCTCTGTTGACACACCTACCATCTCTCCAGAGTTAAAGTGTCCCAAATTCTCTGCTCTGTGAACCAGGCCAGATACTGAAGAGTCTTACGTATTTTTGTAGACTCTTTTTCTACAAACACATATAGGAGTGCCTTCTCTGTCTCTGTACTTATTCCTTTTTTAGAACAAATATTTATTGTTTGCAAACTATGTGCTAAGATTCATGGCTACAACCATGGACAAAACAGAACCCTCTCCTGATCCTCATGGAGCGTCGTCTGCTGGAGGACAGACAGACCCTGAGGCCTTGTGCCGTGTGTCCGGGACCGAAACAAGGGAACTTGAGTGCCCCAGGGAGGGGACCAGGGGGCTTCCCAGGGATGTGAAGGATGAACGGGGGTTTGGGGGTGAGTGTGTTCCAGGCCACAGATGCATCATGGGCACGGGCCCATCCAGGGGACCAGAGAAGGTCCCTACAGTGGAGTTGAGAGTGTGGGCGAGATCAATTGAGGAGGCATCGTTGCATGTGCAGAGGGGTCACCCGGACCCGAGGCCTTAGCTTGGGAGACCTTGGCCAGAGAGGATGGTGTCCTGGGTCAGGCGTAGCGAGCTTAGAAGGAAGAGGAGATTGAGTTGACAGTACTTAGTGACTGATTGTACCTGGTGCCGTGAAGGAAAGGGGGGGTTCACGATTTAGCTGAGTAACTGGGTAAAGGCGGTGCTCCCCACCCCCCCGCCAAGAGGTTCCCCCACTGCTTAGTTAATATGTGTATGTCTTAATAAGAAATGCAAAGGACAGTCCACTTATTGACTGTTTGGTACCTATAAATTCAAGCCGGAAAGCAAAGGGGTGAGTAATGTCTCCCTTTTTATTAGAGAAAGTGATAGGTAAGTAACCATCCAAGTGCCACGGGCTTATCTGGTTCTCATTCCTCTACGCTCTCCTGATTAGCATTTCGATGAGCAAACAGAGGACTCAAGGGTAGCAAAATCTGGAATATTTCTTGGAAAGGGGAGAGATGACTCAGACATTGTTTCCCCCACAGGAGCCATCCCTGCTCACAGCTTCCCCATTGCCCCATCCCGGTGCACATCCTACCTGAAGCCAGGGACTTCCCTGGCGGTCCAGTGGCTGAGACTTCACCTTCCACTGCAGGGGGTGTGGGTTCGATCCCTGGCCAGGGAGCTAAGAGTCCACATACCTCTCAGCCAAAAAAACCAAAAACAGAAGCAATATTGTAATAAATTCAGTGAAGACTTCGGAAGTGGTCCACATCAAAAAAAAAAAAAAAAAAAATCTAACAGAAGCCAGGAGCCGAGCCTGGGGCGTCACTTGAAGGTGAATTGATTTGCTCACATTTGTGTGTCCCTAAGGTCATTATCTCCGTCAGCCAGCTGATAGCAGACGTTGTTGGCATCGGGGGAACCAGATTCCAGCAGTCCTTGTCCATCATCAACACCTGTGCCAACAGTGACAGGCTCATCAAGGTGGGTGGCCTGGTCCCGTTTTATTTTTTACCCCCAAGACTCCGCCTCATCACCTGACACATATGTGGACAGACAGAACGCAGCTGAAAGCCCGTGTCCCCCTCCCCCCTTGTTTCAGCACACCACCTTCTCCTCGGACGTGAAGGACCTGACTAAAAGGATCCGCACGGTGCTGATGGCCACGGCCCAGATGAAGGAGCACGAGAATGATCCCGAGATGCTGGTGGACCTCCAGTATAGCCTGGCCAAGTCCTACGCCAGCACCCCCGAGCTCCGGAAGACGTGGCTGGACAGCATGGCCCGGATCCACGTCAAAAACGGGGACCTATCCGAGGTAGCCCTGCAAGCCTGTCAGTCCCGGCTTCTGAGAGAACGAACTATGCCCCACTCACGGAAAGAAGCGCCTTATAAGAAAAATCTCCCAGTCATTCAAAGAAGCCAGTTAAAAATATGCGCTGCTTTAAACAGTGCTGGGCTCAGGGTTTCTTCACAGTCGTCTGCGTGTTTGACAGCTTGCAGCATCGTAGGGGGATCGCTCTGTCACAGAGGGCATTGTTGGAAGGCCCTGAGAAAACACCCACGCTCACATAGGTGCCTGCTAGTTCAGGCGCTCTCAGCTTCTGCAGCAAAACCCTGCCCTAGACCTACAGGTCAGCGATTTTATGATAAAATTAGATTTCCCTGTTATCGAAGTCAGGATCGTGACCGGGCATTGCTTTTTCCTCTCTGAGGTAGTCGGTTTGCTGTGGACGTGGCAGATGTCAGAGCTCCCTCGTGGACAGAGCTGCGCAGTTCAATAAGTGGCAGCGTGCGGGGGCGGAGGGGTGTGTGCGCTCCGAGGCGGACTGGATCCCAGATCCAACGTCGACTAACTCGGTGACACTGAGCCAGTTCTTAACCCCTCTGTGTCTCAGTGACATCATCTGTAAAATGGGGGCAAACTAAGGAAAACAGTAGGCTGTAGGGCAGGTTGTGTTGATGCTCCCGTGAAAACTCTGCTCAGGGTTCGTGCCTAAGGCATTTAGGCGGGATCAACCGTACCACCAAAGAAGCATGCTTTTTACTTTTAAACCTCTGTAATGGCTTAAGTTAGTAAAATTGTGTTCTATATCTGAAAAATGTATGTAACTATTTTAACCTATTGATTATTCAGAGTCCATTCTATTTGATCATAAGTTTAATCTAAAATATACATTAGCCATAATAAAGATGAATTACATACTGTTAGTAGTAGTAATTTTTCTATCATTCTGACAAGAACCAGGGCTCAGGCATTAGAACCTTATGGTCGGATCATTTCCAACAGCTATCTTTAACGTTTTATAAATCATGGCAACTTGGTGAAAAGAATTTATTTTTATTTTTTCTTTTGTTTTAAGGTGTTTATAATGTTATCCATTTAACATTAAATAATTTTCATTTAGAATTTTACTTTTGGAAAAAGTTATAATTTCATCTCTGAATCTAAGAATGCACATGTCTTTTTAAATGATCCTCTTTTCCTTTTAAGAGAAATAATACCAAAATTTTAGGTACAGTAAGAAAAAATGCTTTTTAAAAATCTTTTACATTAAAATTTAATAATTCTAAATAGAAATGGGCCTTAGCAAATGTACTGCCATTTGTCTCAATTCTCAGTTTCACAATTTCAATTTATGTGAATTGTTCCACTTTTTTCAAAAGGTAAGATGTCGGCCATTAGAAACACTAGTTGATGCCTTGAAATCTGATACAAGCACATTGTCATTAGATTTCTGTTTGTGAGCATTAGATGTGCTTTATAAAGGATGATTCTGAAGCATGTGTCTTTTATTATAGGCAGCAATGTGCTATGTCCATGTCACAGCCCTGGTGGCAGAATATCTCACACGGAAAGGTAAGAAACGATTCCTGTGTTTTGTGAAATTAATACAATATTGTACAAAGCAGCAAAGACAAGTGAGAGCCATTCAGAAAGATTTGGAGATGGGGGATTTCTGTGTGTGTGCGTGTGTGTGTGTACACTATATTCACTGTTTTATTTGCTGGTGTGTCGTTTGCTTGACTTGGTAGGCACCACAGAAATGCAAAACAAAGGTAGGTGGCATGTTGTCATAGAAACTCTGACTAATAACTTCATCTTGCAAAAACTAGTTAATGAGCTTGGCACCTGGGAGTCCCTGACCAGCCATTCTCCAGCTGAAAAGATTTTATTTTCCCTTAAGATAGTTCCCACTGGAACTGCCTATCAATCAAAAGGCAGCTGCAACTGGAGGTCATCATCCCGGAGGTTGGCTTTGTCATGTGAGAAGGCAGCTTGCAGGCTGGAAACCTTGCCTGCCCGTGAAAGAGCGGGCAGAAGTGAGTGCTTGTGCACTACGTGCATGTTCCCATGTTAGCAGGCCATGGGTTTTCTCACGGCTCCTCTGGTTAAACACTAGTTGCTCGTTTCCCCTTCAAAATTGAGAACACGGGGCTTTTAGACAAGCCCGTTGTGTTCATGTGTGTACTAGAGCACGGCTGCACCAGATCTGGCTAATTCCTCCACAACGTGAGGAATAATGTAAAGCCACCGAAGGCCAGGCCAGGGAATGTCTATCTTTCTGGTACAGCTGGCACTTTGGAATGGAATTTAAGGGCATCTAGGCTTGTCACACATCAGAGCTGCAAGGAGAAAGAAACCAGGGAGGGGCTCAGTATTCTCTTACTGCCAGCATGATTTCCTGTTGAGACCTTCTGTTGGGTAATACATCTCCTCATGTTTAGAAGCAGACCTAGCCCTCCAGCCGGAGCCACCCCTCCTCCCCTACAGCCACAGCACCTGCCAGAGGAGGCGCCGGGGAGGTGAGCTGAGGGTGGGCCCAGCCATTTGACACTCAGAGGTGTGGGGGTTTCTCTTTCAACTCTGCTGGGATGGACTTGGCTCTCCTTCCCTCCCTTCTTTTCCTGGCCTCTCCGGTTTGATGGCAATCTGCGGGCGAGGAGAAGAAAGCACTTTGGCCACCGTTGTAGTTGTTCCACCGGAGCTAAGCTGTATTTTTAAATCTGCTCTGCAAGCCAAAAACATGGGTGTCTGGATTTTTTAATTTTGCTTTTTGTATGCTCATGTATCCTCAAGCTCCTAGGTTAATGCTTTTCATAGGGGAGTCTTTGTCTTCATAAAACAAAAGCAAGGCTAAAGCAGGACAGTGGCAAAGATGCTAGACAGCCCACGAATGGCCTGGAAACCTTGACCGTGTGCAGCAGAAAAGTCTCTGACTTTCGTGTCTACTCTTTCAAGATTTGATTTCAAAATACTCTGTGTTCCTTTCATTTCTCAGTTCAAGTCTTGACTTTTGTTTTATTGTAAGCAGCGATCTCTACTAGTAGAGTAGTAACATGTTTCAGGTCCTTCTTCACTTGATCGTTTTTGCCCAGCTGTCATTGTCCAGCGGACAGTGTCCACCTGACATAAAACTTTCCCCAGTGACTCCATGCGAGGAAAGGCCTCTGCTTACCCCTTAGGCTGCCAGCGTGGAACCAGCCAAGGCAGCCCATCAACTCACAGCTGCAACCGTCGAGTTACATCTTGGTAGACTGCTTGCTGCAGGAGAAGGGGGAGTTCTGTCCGAGTTCTGGGTTACCCCAGCCAGAGTGGGTGAGGTGACAGCTGGAAGGAAACAGAGTTGTTTTTGTACTTCTCTGATTGGCTTTGGCTTCTTTATTTTTCTGGGTATCTGAGCATGGGTCATCTTACCAAATCAAACTATTGTTGTTATTATTTTACTATGAATTTGATTCAAGACCCGTTTCCATTTATTTCAGAATTACATACATTTTAATAAAGGTGGGTTAAAATTAAAAGGGACGAGAAAGAGAAACAAGTTGAGGGCAGTGAGGGTTAAACATGAGGAGGCGAATGAAGGAAAGTGCACAATGGCCCTCAGACTCCCCGTGGGAAGGCCAGCCTAAGACACAAGAGATTTCAGATGCGGGCCTCATTCAACCCACGGGTGAACAGGGCAGCAAGAACCCTCCCGGTTCCTCCACTTGCAGGCTGATAGCTCCAACTGTCTCCTCTGCTCTCTCAATTCTAGGCATGTTTAGACAAGGATGCACGGCCTTCAGGGTGATTACCCCGAACATAGATGAGGAGGCTTCCATGATGGAGGACGTCGGCATGCAGGACGTCCACTTCAACGAGGTGAGCGCCGCGGCCCGTGGTGCTGCCCTTCACCCGCCCCTGCACCAAACTAGGGTCTTCTGTCTGCAGCTGCCGTGTGCACATTTCACTCTCAGACAGTTCTCCAGGGCACTGAAACAGAACAGCGAAAGCTGCTGCCATTACCGTTTCTAGGAGCTCCTCCTTTTCTGCGGAGAGAGTTTGAGGAGCTAGTTAATTGTGAAGCGAGGCTGAGAGCTTGAACACTTGTGGTAAAAGGTCCGGTATTTGGAAGCATAAAGTTTCTCATTCTTTCCAGCAATTAATTTCTCTGGTTCACGGGTTTTCCTGCTGTTTTAATCTGACTTTTGAATCAGTGTCTCCAATGTGAGACACCTCTCTGACGTCCCCAAACATGCAAGGCCGTGAGAGGCCAGACTGGGCTTGGGGGCAGAGCGGCCCTGTCCAGGTCCCCGGTTCCCTGCCCCTACTTGAGTGCTGTCACCCAGGGTCTGTGCGCCATGAGTAGACTAGCCCATCCCCCACAGAGACCAAAAAGTTTGGCTTTAGATTATTGTAGCAATTTCTGCAAGTTTCTTGCCAAAACAGGATCACCTTGCAGCCACTTAAGATCTGTAACTAGAGCATTTTGAAATACAGCTAGGAATTTGAACAAATGCCAGTTTTCTGCTTGCATTCCCTGAATTTCCTTTTCCATGAATATCTGCCAGAAGAGTTCTCCATGTGTGCCTGCCTTCCCTCAACTCAGAGCAAAATGAAACAGTCAAGGGAAAGCTTTTTAATCCTGCCCATCTTTTAAGGAAAAATAAAATTGTCTGTTTCTTCATGTGGAGAGAAAGAACACAGAGAGGAGTAGACATCCTCTGCCTCTGTTACACTTGTTTCTATGGTGTGGAGGCCCTACACTTAGCACCAGGGCTTCTGACCACGTTCATGCCAGTGAGCAGGGCCCGTGAGCAGACACCCTCCGTGACACGGACCATCCGTGAGTCAGCAGTTCTCCAAGCGTGCTCCTGGGGCTCCTGGGGCCCCTGGGGTCCCCAAGACCCTTTCAGGAAGTCTTTGAGGTCCTTACTTTTCCAGTTCAATGTCTTTGTGAGCCTAGATTTTCTTTGTTTATGTTACCCAGAACAACATTTTGAAGAGATTGAATGGAAGCAGAGATAGGAATCCAGGCTTCTCCTACGAAGTGAGACAGAGTTGCAAACATGTAAAACAGTGCCACTCTTCTCCTTAAGTTTTTCATCAAAAATTTAATCTTCATTAGCATATAATAGGTTTAATTGTACAGATGAACTGGTTTGCAAGGCAGAAATAGAGACACAGATGTAGAGAGCAAGCATATGGGCACTGGTGGGGGGTGGGGGGGGAGCGGGCCGTGGGATGAATTGGGAGATTGGGATTAACATACATACGCTAATATGTACAAGAAAGATAAATAATGAGAACCTGCTGTGTAGCACAGGGAACTCCATTTCTCTGTGCAGTAGAAACTAACACAACATTGTAAAACAACTATACTCCAATAAAAACAGGAAAAAAAGTTAAGGAAAAAAAAACAGGCATAAAGTTTGCTAAGTAAGATGAGTAAGCTCTAGAGCTCTGCTTTACAACGTTGTACCTATAGCCAACAATAATGTATTGTCCACTTAAAATATGTAAAGAGGCTAGATCTCATGTTGTGTTCTTACCACGATAGAATAAAAATTTAAAAAAGCAATAATAGGTTTATTAGTTTAATAATAATAAAGTTAATAAATAAATCTTTTCTCAGTTTTATTCCTAATATTGTAAATATTGAGAGATACTACCCATATACATAAAAGTTCTTAGCTATTTTTAAAGAATTCTCAATAATTTTTATGCTATATAAAGGGACTTTAATCCTCCAAGGTTTCAGAACCACTGTCAAAAATTGTCTAGCCTCAAATGACCCTCTAAATTAAAAATTAAGAGAATAATATATTGAGAGATTTCACATTTAAAAATTAAAATACCTTTAACCAAAATAGATAAAGTTCTCTAAGTATTCTGAAGAGGGAAAAAAAGCCAGTTGGTTAACAGTTCAGCTGTCTCTCCACCTTGAAATGCCTGGACCGATGGTAATTTTTCATTTTTCACTCTGACGTGTGAGCCTGTCCCTGAGGCAACGAGGCCCACATGCTCTTAGCTTTGAACTCCTCACTTCAAGGAGGGTTTGGACTGGATTTTTGCCTGAGAAGAGGCTTGAATGTGTTGTCTCCTTGGAGAAACCACCCTTGTCCCCCGCTGCCCTGTCTGTCCTCCAGAGCGCAGCACTTTGTTTAGAATTTGATAAGGAAAACCTCAATGCCAAGGATAACTGAAGATCTGAAAGTAAATAGTTGTGGGTAGCGTGTCCTTGAAGATGATGAAATGAGGTTCAGGTTTGCTCATCCTGGTGATAATAGGCTGGAGTGGTCTCTGCAGCTCAGGGAATGAGCCCTGTGGACCCAAGGGCAGACTTGATTGGGGACATTTGTGAGTGGCAGCCGCTCTGGGTGACTGCTGACACGTGACAGGGATAACGTTATCAGTCATTTTCAGAATATGGATTTCCCACCCTGTCCTTGAAGCATGTCGTTGGTAAATCTTTAATAAGGTCCATAGTACACAACGCTCTGTCATGATTAGGATGTGACACAGGGGGTTGTAAAGCCCCAAGCAAGCCCTGCACATGAAGACTAAAACCAACCAGCAGTGAAAAAAGGACGTGTGCCAGAAGTCACGAATACGGAAATTGCCACGTACAGTTTTTGCTTTGGCTATCAAGATGTTTCAAGAAAAAGGGCAAGTCAAATATCTCTGCCAGAGAAGGAGTTGTAGGGGAAGCTGACGGGACTAGGTGTAGAACAATAGCTTAATAAAAATCATTGCCCTTTTAATCTGCATTATTAGCTATATTTAAATGTCTAAGATGCTCTCCTAACATGACTTTAGAGAAGCTATCTAAAAATGCACAATTCTCCCAGCAGGAGGCCTCCGGTGAGTTTTTATTGGTCACAGTCCATCTTCCTTGACTCTGATCTAAAGAGCAAACTCCCCCCGCTCCCAGCTGCTTTTGAGTAAAGAGAAATGTTCCATTCATGTTTGTATTCTGTTTCACAAATTGGAGCCAATGTAGATCGAAGAATTCTGAGTCTCCTATGGTGTCAAAATTGCACTTGGCCCATGTTTTTTTGAGATCCCTCCCTCATTATCCCATGCAGGCAGAGTCCTGGAAGGAAAGAGGTAGCACTCTCAGAAATTGAAGCAAGTCTGAGACTTCCCTCGTGGTGCAGTGGTTAAGAATCCGCCTGCCAATGCAGGGGACACGGGTTCCATCCCTGGCCTGGGAGGATGCCACATGCTGCGGAGCAACTAAGTCTGTGCACCACAACCTCTGAGCCTGTGCTCTAGAGTCTGCGTGCCACAGCTACTGAGGCCACTCGCTGCAACTGCTGAAGCCCAAGCGCCTAGAGCCCATGCTCTGCAACAAGAGAAGCCACCACAATGAGAAACCCATGCACCGCAATGAAGAGTAGCCCCTGCTCACCACAGCTAAAAGCCCGCAAGCAGCAACGAAGACCCAATGCAGATGCAGTCAAAATTTTTTTAAAAATTAAAAAAAAAACTTTTCAAAGTTCAGATTAAAAAAAAAAAGATTGAAGCAAGTCTAACAAAGGGACTGCTGTGAAAAGTTTGGTCAGGGTTTGGGGGACCAATGAGGAGTATTACAGAGCCCTGGAGGTTAGCAGCGGCTGGTTGCCACCCTCAACCTGTGGGCTAAGAGAGGGGAGAGAGAGACCACACAGAGGGGCCAGCTGCCCAGGCTCAGTCCTGGCTCAGGGGCAGGGAGGGAGGGAGCAGCCACCTGTCCGCTCTCCTCCTGCCCACCGATCTCCTGCTGGCTGTGCACTGGCCGAGCCCAGCGGGCAGGCCAGTGGTCCTGGTGTGTCCACCCCCACGGCACAGGGCGAGGGAGAAACAGGGCCAGGAGGGACTGTAGTGAGGAAATGGAAAATATAGTCCACCCTCGTTATCCGCCCAGTTGCTAAAATTTCTTTGTAACCCCCAAATCAGCGTGCACTGAGGCGCTTTTGCAGTCATCTGGGGCATGGCACAGAGCAGCAAGAAATGTGAGCCCACACATTCCCAGCTGAGGCTGAACAGGCAGCACTCTGCCTCCTTGTTTCAGCTCATGCTGTAAACAGGGGTCCTTCTCTGGCCCCCAAGTGTGGTGCTGAAGTGCTGTCCAGTGTTCCTGAGCTCAGGAAGGTGATGTGCCTTATGGGGATAATGCTTGTCAAAGGAGCTCTATTCAGGCAGGAGTTACAGTGCTTTTGGTTGTGGGTTCAATGTTAGTGAATCAGCAATATGTACTAAATTAGGTGTCTTTAAACAGAAACACACATAAAACAGGTTATGTATTAATCAGTTGTCAAAAATTTTGTAACCAGAGGCTCTCTGGAGCCTAACCCTGTATTTCCCCAAGTAGTAGGGGGTTCAGTGTTCACAAATTCAGTGTTGGCGGTGACCTTATAGAATATAACCACAGTGGGTAATGAGGACTGACTCAGCATTCACATGGTAAATGCATGAGGTTAACCAGGCAGGTCACTGACTTATATTAGCCAAACTGTATCTATTCAGAAAGAACTGCCGATAACAAGCATGAAATGTTTATACCTACAGAACATCCCAAGAGAGCGTTACCAACAAAAAGCATTCTGTGGTTCCTCTGTTTACATCTCATCCAAGCCTGGCAATTATCTGTAACCCTGTAGAGTCATCTAAACATCCACTTTTCCTTGACCAAGAGTGCTCTGAGAACCATAAAAGTTATATAGCATATCTATACTTTTATGATGCTTCTCCAAAACAATAGCAGTAGGGAATGTGGCCCACAGAACTTGTCTAACTGCTCTACCTTGGCTCATATCAGAACATACTGCCCTGCTTCATGTTACAAATATTTCCTAAGCTTCCTGTGCTGGAGAGACAAGGGCAAGCATGGTGGTCCCGCCCCCACGCAGGGCACTGCTTCTGATGCTTTTTTCCCATTGAGGAGAAACACCTAAACCACGGTCCCTTAGAGTCTGAATTGGAAGTTGTCTCAGTTGTCGGTGGCCTGGAAATTTCTATATTTGCATGTGTTGCTTCGTTCCATAAACTAGCTGTGTGCCATGTGCTAGCTCAGTGATGTATGAGGGAGATGCCTGCCTCAGAAAGTTTCACCTAGTGCGCTAGTCCTCGAGCTTTAGTGTGCTTAGAAATTACTTAGCTTCCTCTTACAAATACAGATTCCCATTCTAACCCACGCCCACCCATCCCAGATTCAGTTGGGTAAGTGTAGTGTCTGGGAATCTGTATTTTAACAAGCATCCCAGGTGATTAGTCTGATACAGTGGATCTTCAACGGTATCTTGAGAAATGATAACGTAGTGGAAATGTGAATGACGCCATGATGTACACCATTGCCCAAGCCAGGTCACATGCCTACAGTTATTCCCAAACGGTAGAAGAGACAGCTAGCTTCATAGGAAAGGTTAAATTGAATCAGTAAATTCTAAGATGGAGCACGTATTATTATTGTTTGTTTTAATATTTGTTTATTTATTTGTGCTGGGTTTTAGTTGTGGCAGATGGGCTCCTTAGTTGCGGCATGTGGGCTCCTTAGTTGTGGCATGTGAACTCTTAGTTGCGGTGTGGGATCTAGTTCCCTGATCAGGGATTGAACCCGGGCCCCCTGCATTGGGAGCGTGGAGTCTTATCCATTGCGAAACCAGGGAAGTCCCCACATATTATTTAAGTGGAAAACTTTTAAATACCCTGCACAGGCTCACAAGGCATTTTCAAGCACACACACACGTGCACACACACGTGCCCATGCACAGCACTAGTGAGCTAGTTCCACAGACAGGTCCTCGGTGCCCTCAGATGCATGGCTGTGACACACCTAAAAACGAGTGGCTGCTTACATTTTAAACAGCTTCCTGAATGGCTTGTGAGCTTAGTGTACGAGTCTAATATCATAAAATGTGTACTTTCCAGATGCGTAAAGTTCATTGAAGTTTTTTATCTCCCCCGACCAGTAATTACTTACAATTCTTTGCATGTATTGACAATTTACAAAAAAAAAATAACTTGGCATTTAGATTTTAAACACAGGGGAAAACTATCAGACTTTCTGTATGACTGCCTTCCAAGGTCGCCACTATCTGACCATTGTCAGTATTAGTTCTGGTTTTCAGGTAATTCCTGAGAATTCAAAGTAAATTAATACGTGGAATTTCTGTTGAGAATATTATTCATACATGCCCCAGTGTTTAGTTACTGTGATGTCTTAGTTTTTATGACTCTCTATAATTTTGTGTTCACATATGGTCTCTGAAACTTAGCTATCTGTGATTGCTGGTTGTTTCTATTCAAAGAAGTGTTACTTGATGCACCAGCTGTAAATGTCTGGGTATAGAGTTGACATTAGCTTGAATAATTTACCTACCAAATTAAGCTTGGATGCTCAGTAATCCATAGTCTACCTTTAGAAGAGAAGGACTTACCTTTTTTTAAATAAAAGCCATTTTTAGTTTGTTATTGGGTAAAATCTGTAACTATGCTTTTTAGAGTAAACATTACCATTTTTACAATAATAAGTGATATTCAGACTGATGTACTATAGGTCCTGAATGCCTCCTAAATCAGAAGAAATGATAAAGTAATGTCCAGTCGCGTATATAAGCTGATGATATGTTATTTCCTAATTCTTAATTACCATCAAATTGTGATACTTATTTCATAATTATTTACTAAGCTTTATTCACTTTATTCTTTAATTTTATTTATTTATTTATTTATTTATTTATTTATTTATTTATTTATTCATTCATTGGCTGTGTTGGGTCTTTGTTGCTACACACAGGCTTTCTCTAGTTGCAACCATCAGGGTCTACTCTTTGTTGTGGTGCATGGGCTTCTTATTGCGGTGGCTTGTCTTGTTGCAGAGCATGGCTATAGGTGCGTGGGCTTCAGTAGTTGCAGCACATGGGCTTAATAGTTGTGGCTCACAGGCTCTAAAGCGCAGGCTCAATAGTTGTGGCACACAGGCTTAGTTGCTCTGCGGCATGTGGGATCTTCCTGGAGCAGGGATTGAACCCATGTCCCCTGCATTGGCAGGCAGATTCTTAACCACTGCGCCACCTAGGAAGCCCCTCTATTCACTTTATCAAACATTTCTGTTTTCCAACCGTTCTAGGGAGTTTCCCTGGTTGAAGTCTATCTTTTTGTACCAAATATGGCAAATTTTTCCATAATGAACTGAATTGTCCACAGTATTGATATGCTATTTGAATTCAGGTTTCATTGTTGTTAAACTTTCCATGTGTTTCTAGTTTGGCAAATGAATAAAAATAATATTCAAATCTTATCAAATCTTAGTCTCACAATTAGGAGCATTTGGCCCAGGAGATTACTCATAAACTCTATTTGATATATATTTATTAAGTGACTAAATCTAGAACCACTTAAAATATACCTGAAAGACTGCTATAGACAGATACCTTATGAGAATAGACAGAACATCACTTTAAAATCAAGTAACATCTTCCTTACATAATACTTCATTGTTGTGGCAGTTAATGTATGCCTGTGTGCATTTTCATGTCTCATAAAATTGTCTATATTCAATTATTTATTTTTAGAAAACTTTGAGTGTGGCTATTTTAATCTATGTATTTAACCTTCCCACCTCCCCATCCTCATGTCTTGGCCCTGTTTGATTCAGATTTTGTACTCTAGCCCCTCAAACTACTTATAAATTTCCTACACATGATGCTGCCATCATTCCTGTGTCTCTGCCCAGGCTGCTCCCTTTCCTTGGAGTGTCTCCCTCTCTTCCTTGCTATTCCCACCTTTCACCTTCACCTCACTAACTCCCAATGGTGTTTGGGACTCAGTCAGTCATCACTTTCTGCAACCTTCCATGCCCCCACCTCCTGTCCCCCATCACTGGATAGGTGCTGCTCCTCTCTGCACCCCTGACTCCCTGTGCATTTATCACTGCATCCACCAGCATCTTCTATAATCTCTTTATGGATCTCCATAGAGATCTGAGCTTTGTGAGCAGCACGTGCTCTCTTCACTTGATTGTCAGCCCCCCCAGGACTCACCCAGAGACACACAGACTACTGTTAAGTCGGTAGATGCCTGCTGCTCTCAGTTCAGAGTGTCTACCCTTCTGACTTGCTGTTTGGCACGTATGTGAAATCACTGTGGTTTTTCTCTGTCCTCAGTACCTTAACATGTATGTCACATCTCTTCCAGTCGGTGGTCATGAGTCTCTAGTTCATCATTTCTAGCTACTTCGAAGGATAACCTCTGTGTGTCTTTGAGGGCCTCCTCCTCAAAGCCAGTTTCATGTATACCACGTAACAAGTTAAACCTAAGAATAGCTTTAAGATGGGTAAATTTCCATGCCTTTGACTATTTCATTATCAGAAGAATGCCTTGGTTGTACAACATTCTCATCCCTGATGGGAAGTTGGGTCTTTCCAGAATTCGTTCACCTCTGCTGTAGTCCCACAGCATCACTGAGAGTAAATACCCGGGTCTGTGATCTAAGATATGTAAGAATTGCAAGACTTTGATAAAAGACTAATTTCCCTACATCAAGGGACAGCTATTAGTAATATTGTTGCATTACTAAGAAAAATGTGGACAGATTCATTCACCCAAGAAATTCTTGCTTACCAAATGTGTATGTGGCACTGTGGGGTGTTACATTACTCAGTAGAAGTAAGATACCATTTTTCAAAAATTAATACAAAGGAGAAAGTGTTGACTGAAATAAGAGAGATTTGTTTAACTGCCCTGTTAATTACATAGTGTTTCGTTTTCAGAGCACTTTGATGGGTAAAATTTTATTTGATCCTCACAACTCCCAAATAAAATTAGACCTTCATTACATTTCCCAGTTTTACAAATATGGTGAAGTAAGTGCATTGTCACTGATATTATACAAGTTTTATTTTTATGCTTTTCTTTTACGTAGCTTTTTATGATCAGAGAAGCATGAGAAGAATCATAAAAGTTTGTCATGTTTAACCTGGATAGATTCTCCATTGGAAAAGATTTGAGACAAAAGTAAGAGAAAATGGAGAGAGGCTTTTGCAACTTCGTAATACGAATGCACAAAGAAAATATATGGTGTTAGAACCTTCACTGACTTTTTTGTCTATAGCTGTTAGGATAATTACTGTATATTCTGGCTTTAGTGTTTGCACTTAATGAGACCTACAATAAAAGTGTGAGACAACTGGTACACCTCTTTATAAGCAGTAGTTCAGTCACACAGATGACAGTTTTGTGATTTGTATGTTGTAAATATGACATAGGAATTAAATGTCTTGTTTTAAAGATGGTTTGGTTAAGTCAGTTAAATAGTATTTTCTGCTAAATTGATTCACAACTGCTTTTAAAATGTTTATTTTCTTTGGACCTATAAACCGTAGACATTAGGCTGATAATGAAAAGCACAGGTCCTGCCCTGCCCTTCATTTACAGAATTATGGAGGATACAAACATATTAAAAGGCCTTAAAAAATATATTAGCAAATTTAATCTAGCTGTATATAAATAAAAGGAATATATTGTGACTAAGTGGGGTTTACCTTGACAATGCACCATTACTTCAACCCTGTAAAAACCAATCAATGTAATTCACTATATTAACAGAACAAATAAGGAAAATCATATGACCATCTCAATAGATGCAGAAAAATCATTTGAAAAAATTCCATATTCAGTCATGAGTTAAAAAAAAAAAATCCTAGGAGTAGAAAGGAACTTCTTCAAGAAAAAGATTATCTACAAAAAACCTATAGCTAACATCATACTTTATGGTGAAAGACTGGATGCTTTCCCCCTAAAACTGGGAATGAGACAAGAATATCTGCTTTTACCACTCCTATTCAGCATTGTACGGCAGGTTCTAGCCAGTGCAGTAAGGTAAGAAAAAGAAATAAAACTGCATGTATTGACATAAGATACAATTGTCTTTTGTGACAGAAGTAACCCGAAAGAATTTACAAGAGAAGTTACTAAAACTGAGTTTGGCAAGATCATAGGACATAAGATCAGTGTACAAAAATCAATCAACCTTCACATTTAGAGATTCTTATGCCATAGTTTCACCATATTGTTAACAACGGCTTTGTATAATTCCTACAAACACATATGCTGGATGACTTTAAATCTTAAATAAGCTCCAAAAAACGAATCATCAAAATTAAAAAACAGTACTATTTATAATAGCATCAAAAACCTTGAAAAATTAGGTATAAATCTGTAGAGATTTGTATGCTAAAAACTACCAAACACTGATGAAAGAAATCAAAGAAGTCCTAAATAAATGGAGTGAAAGACTCAGTATTTTTAAGATGTCAATTCTCCGTAAATTGATTTATAGATTCAAAGCAATTCCAGTCGAACTCCCATCTGGAGTTTTGGTAGAAATTGACAAACAGGTTCTAAAATGTATATGGAAAAGCAAAGGAACGAGACTAGTCAAAACAATTTTGAAAAAGTTGGAAGAGTCCTGCTATCTAATTTCAAGATAAAGCAGTGGTTCTCAGCTGGGGACGATTTTTGCCCCTTCTCTCTCAGGGAACGTTTGGCTGTGTCTGGAAAGGTCTTTTAATGTCACAATTTGGAAAGGGGGGAAAGGGAGGTGCTACTGCTACTGACATCTAGTGGGTAAAGGCCAAGAATGCTGCTAAATGTTCTATAATGCATAGGACAGCCCCCCAGAAAAAAGAGTTACCTGGCCCAAAGCATCACTCGTGTCACTGTGGAGAAACCCTTCTATAAAGCTACAGTAGTGATCAAGACGGTGTGGTATTGGCACAAAGATAGACACATCTGTCAATGGAACAAAATAGAGAAGCCAGAAATAGACCCACACATGTATGGTCAGTTGATTTTTGACAAAAATTCAAAGGCACTTTAATGGTGAAAGGATCGTCTTTCATCAAATGGTGTTGGAACAACTGGACGTTCATATGGGGAAGGAAGTTGACCCATACTTTACACTGTTTTCAAAAATAAATCAATGAATCATAGACTTAAATGTAAAATATAAAACCATAAAACTTGTGGAAGAAAACATAGGAGATAATCTTTGTGAACCTGAGTTAGATAAAGATCTCTTAGGTATAATAGGTAAAGCTCAATCCAGAAAATAAAAACTTGGTAAATGGGGCGTCATCAAAATTTAAAACATCTGCTCTTCAAAAGACACTGTTAAGAAAAGTCAGAGACAAGCTACAGATTGGGAGAAAATGACAAATCACATGTCTGGTAAAGGACTTTTACACGAAACATATAAAGAACTCTCAAAACCCAATAATAAGAAACTAACCCAGTAGAAGAGTGAGGAAAAGATTTGAATAGGTACTTCACCAAAGCTATGTAGATGACAGATAAGCACATGAAAGTTTTCTCAACATCATTAATGAAACCCCACTCCAATGGGCTTACATAAAGGTTGAATAAACTGGCTCCCATTAGGAAATTCCACAGAGATTGACAGAAATCAGTCTGAACGTTTAGCAAAGTGATAAAAGATACAGTTACTTTGGAAGGGAGGAGGAGCTCTCCACTCTGTTACCAAGGCAGACAGGCCCCTGGCTGGCCATGGGATGGATGCCAGCTCCAGTCAAGCTACCTGCTGCCTCCCTGTGTCCAATCTGCTGAGAGCACCTGTCCCAGCATCCCAAGCAAGGGTCCTAAAATTCACCCTGATTGGTCAGTTTAGGTCATATGATGAAGCACTGATTGGCCGGGAAATAGATTTATGCTGGTTAGGTTAAACCTGAGGCACCTGTCCCAGCCCTTGAGTCATAGATGGTGCTAGCTTCTTCCAAAGTTCAAGGGCTTTAACGGAGGCAGGGTGACTGCCCAAACTTCAGTAGGTAGAAGTTTTGAAAGGAAAAGGGAAAGAAGATCGGTGAGGCAGGCATAGTGCCTACCACACTGCATCACTAAGTTGCTCTAAGATGTTTAAATTGAGGTCGTGCTAAGTGACTCTCCACGTCTCAGCGTCATCACTCATCCTCAGAAAGGAAGAAAATCTAAATTATATTTACAAAAAGAGAACTAAGAACAAAAATTGAGAGCCTGTGTGAAACTATCAATACTGTTGTTTTCCATGCAGGTAACTATCACACAGCCATACGAGGTGACCCTTCATTTCTGTTTGTAAACGTGATTGGAAAACAGCTCATTAAAAAAAAAAAAAAAGAACATGGACGTTAGTGTTTAAAAACATTACATATGTTGAGATTTTCTTCCCAGCCATCTTAACCATTTATGCATTCTGCAAGGAACGCAGTGTCAGTTTGCCTGTAACACTCTTTCCCGGCCGGGGGCCTTCCTCTTCGCTCAGGACGTGCTCATGGAGCTCCTAGAACAGTGTGCAGACGGACTCTGGAAGGCCGAGCGCTACGAGCTGATCGCCGACATTTATAAGCTCATCATCCCCATCTACGAGAAGCGGAGGGATTTTGAGGTATCTGAGTGGTTTGTTTTTTCCCCTTTGAGAGGACAGTGGAGTGACACACGTCCCAGACACGCCTGCACGCAGAGAGCGCAAGCAGCCCCCTTGAGCAAGTGGCCTCCGACCTCCACGTGACACTGGAGGTCACCACCCTCAGAGCTGTCAGGTGTCACACCTCCACCCAGACCTCAAATCTCGCACAACAAGGGTTGGGCATTCTGGCACTCCACTTTTAAAAGGTTGCCAGGACCTGAGTTTTTAAATCACCGGGTACCTTTTCTCTCAGAACTCTTCTGTGCTCCACCTACGTGGGAAAGCAGTGATCCTTTCATCCTTCCTGGGCTGGGGAGGCCGTCCAGTTTCTCTTAGCATGCGCTGAGAAATGGCGTAGCAAAAGCCAAGACTACAAATGTCATCTGAGTGGGCTTACTGCTCTGGAAAGCCTATGGGTCCTCAATATGCAGGATGGCCCTTTGGGTAGGAAATGTAGCAGCTGGAAAATGATCACCACCAGTTGTACAATCAAAACGCGTTCTTGATTTTTTTAAACTCAAGTCCAACAAATTTTCACCTACATGATATTGTCTCGGTATTTTAAAATCATTTTTGCTAGTTGCAAGTGAGAAGAAATGGGTTTTGTTCTGCTTTCCAGAGGCTGGCCCATCTGTACGACACACTGCACCGGGCCTACAGCAAGGTGACCGAGGTCATGCACTCAGGCCGCAGGCTCCTGGGGACGTACTTCCGAGTGGCCTTCTTCGGACAGGTGAGCCTCCTCTCTGTTTTCTAGGCCATCCCAAGTCCTTTTTTCTTTCTCATTTAAGCTCTATAAAGTTGTATTTTGTAAGCTTTCTGTTTTCTATAAATGCTAATTTGATGAATTTGTCATGTTTAGTATGGTTCTTATCTTCCTCAGTAGTAAACTTTCTGCTTTTTTTCTTTCTTCCTGTCTTTTCTTTATTACTTTCTTAAGGCAGCGGTAAGTTCTCCTTCCATAAGACATTCTTAGCGGCATCTTTGGTACTTCAGTGTGGTTTGCAAGTTTCCTTTTCAAGTCTGTATGTATATCTGTCCGGTCACTACAAACTCCAGAAAAAAAATTAACATTTTATTCCATTTACAGAAATAAATCACCTGTTCCCTTACACATCTATACTGCATGTTTTAAACCAAAATTAAGACTTTCTGGTTTCCTTTGTCCCTGTGTATCTCTGTCTCTTATAATACAATATCTCTGCAAGTAGATTTACCATTGTAATATTTCAGAAACCCTTTAGAAGAGGGTTCATTTAAATTTAACTGAAAGTTTAACCTCCAAGTCTCTAACATGAGTAAATAGTATAAATTATAATCCATTTATTTAGGGTGTGTGGTTTTCTATGAGCATCATATAACCTTCAATTTATCCTGTTATTTATTGTCTTTTATAACTTTATAGCAATACCAGTTTACAGACAGTGAAACAGATGTGGAGGTAATTACAGTAAATGCTTAAAAAGCAAGTAATGTAGTGAAATTACTGCATCTAAACTCCTAGTTTGATGTGGGTGTTTTTTGTTTCATGTTAGCCTGCATTTTTTCTTTTATGTACTGTGTTTTTTGCACTATTTTCTCTCTTTTATTTTAGATGAGAAATGTTTTGTTTTTTTGTTTCAAATATTAACCCCAATTTGGGCTTTTTAGTTTTCAACCTTTTTCACTTCCCACGCAATCCTCAGCTTTGTTGTATTCAGACACGATTGGTGCCAAAACAGATGATTGGTGATAATGAAAATATTTCCTGATATTACGCTACAGCCCTTTAATGTTTTTCTCATCAGGAAGGCAAAACAGAATTTACACCAACTTCACATCACTTTTGCCAAACCTACCCCAGATCAGAATGCTTCCATTTACGCTGTTTAAAAGCCCGCGTAAACGGGAGAGGTCAGGAGAAGGGATGTGTGTGCGTGTCTGAGGCCTGCAGATAGCAGACTGCTGAGTCATGTCTTAGTGGGTTCTGCTCCTTGGGAATGTGAAACAGGCTTGAATCCCATCATTAGACTTCACTGAGAGAACACAGTGTTGAATCCCCAATCTTTCATTTCCCTCAACACTAAGTGACAGCATTCTTGGATGAGTTTGTAATTTCATATTTTTCCTTTATCTTTGCTCCCAGACCTCACATTGTTACCATTTTCCTTCCTATTCGGAAAGCCTGGTCTTGTTTTTAGAAGCATTCCTTTTTTTGTTGTTGTTAACCCTTGTAACAAAAGAATCCTTCCTGGGTGGTAAGCCTTGGGTTTATATTTGGGGATAGCTCTAATTGTGCTTTATGTCACAGGGATTCTTTGAAGACGAAGATGGAAAGGAGTATATTTACAAGGAACCCAAACTCACGCCTCTGTCAGAAATTTCTCAGAGACTCCTTAAACTTTACTCAGATAAATTTGGTTCTGAAAATGTCAAAATGATACAAGACTCTGGCAAGGTATGACTATACTTGGAAACATATTATAGCAATGTAGTATTTTTTTAATGTATGATTGATCATATATATTCATAAATGTGGATAGAGAAAAGAAGACCCAGGAAAAAGTTAAGAATGGTTGGCCTTGAGTGGCAAGTATATTTTTTTTTCTTAATACCTTTCTGTGCTTCCCAGATGTCCTTCATTAAGCAGATCTTTATTTCATAATTTTAAAAAGATATTCTTTTACAAAATAATATCTGCAAGGATATACTGTTTTTAGTCCAGCTGTTTAGAAACTCTGTAAGAGTAGTTGTCACTGCACTTTTTCCTTGCACTTAGCACAGTGCCTGGCATGTTACTTGATACTCTGATTGTTTGATGTGTGGACAGATGGATGGACAGATGGACAGACCAAGGAATGAACTAAGTAGCCAGCATGTTTGTAGGAATGAGATCTACTTTCTACCTAGAGGGGCTGACCTCTGCTGTATTGCTCTCATGAAGACCCTTTCTGAACCTACACATTTTTCCTGTGTATTTATGTGCTCCACCATCTTCAGGACATCTCCCGAGAGATGGGATCCCTTTGCTCCCTGTAACTCAGGCCAAGATAGAACTCCTGTTCTTTGCATTAAAAAATGCTCCTCCTGCTCAGTTTCCAGCAGAAATAAGCTCTGCCTCTTTCTCAGTTCATCCTTTTGGAGAATACTTAGTTATTTATTTACTTTTTTGTCCCGAGCCCTGCTTTGGAGTCCCTGGTGTCTGGAATCTGTTTCCTTGGGGCCTTTCATTTTCTCCAGAGAAGAATCTTCCAGTCTCCTGCCCAGGTGGTAGGGAGGGCACAAGAAAGGGGGTGATTCTGGATTCTGGAGGCAGGAGAAGAACAAGGGTGAAGGTCCCACATTCAGCCTGCAGCCTTTCACCTGCTCGCCCTGCGTCCTACTCTGTACCTTGCCCCTGCTCTCTGCTGAGACTGGTGGACCCATTTAGACTCTTTCCAGACCAGTTTCTCTGAGGAACAGGAACAATCTCTTCTCTCTTGTGGGGCGGGGACTAGGGGAGGGAACCTGGGGTTCTTCCACCCCACATAGACTTTGGTCCACTCGCCACCGCACACCTCTCCTTGTCACCCAAGTCCTGGTGCTGGTCCTCTACAGATGCCAGTCTGTTCAGGCTGCTGTAACGGATACCATAGGCTGGGTGGCTTATAAACAACAGAAATTTATTTCTCACAGTTCTGGAGGCTGGGAAGTAAGTCCAAGGTCAAGGCACCAGCAGATTCTATGTTGGGTGAGGTTCTTCTAACTGGTTCATAGTCTGCTGTCTTATCGCTGTGTCCTCACATGGAGGAAGGGGTGAGGAAGCTCTGTGGGGTCCCTTTTTATAAGGGCACTAATCCCATTCATGAAGGCTCCACCCTCCTGACCTAATCACCTCCTACCTCCTAATACCATCACATTGGCGATTAAGATTTCTCCATGAGAATGTGGGGGAACACAGATATTCAGTCTATCACAGCAGCCTTCTGAGGGGTGCCCTGGCTCCCGTGTTGTTGCCTCTCTCCCTGGGAACCTGGATTAGAACTTCCCCCACTCTGCCAAGTCAGGAAGCACACCTTCATGTACCTGCCTTCCAGATACTCACTAAACTCCGCCACTGCTGTTATTCCGCCCTCTCTTCTTGGTCCTTGCTGGTTAATTCTACACTGTCATTTTAATAGAGCTGCACAAAGGAAAAGGGACAAACATACATTGTTGGTCCATTTTTAGCCAGAGACCTCAACACAACCTTATTAAGAGCTACTTCCTTTCTAGACCAAATCACTCAGGTCCAACTTGCCTTCTTCCCTGAAACCAAAACCTTTGTCTGAGTCAGGTTGTGGCTTTAACCTTACAACCTTCTCTCAAGGTTCTCATACACTGGTTCTTCTTGCCCTTTTGATATGCAGTCCTTGACGCAGCAGCTGAAAGACTTCCTAGACCACCTTTTCTTCCCCAAACACGAGCCCTCCATTCCTTCTGCTGATGTACACATACAATTTTGAAAATGAAAACTAGGGAAACACCACTGAAAAATAGGCAGGAATGGTCATTTTCACTGCTTTTAAATTGTTTCTGCTAAAGAAAGTTGTCTAACAGGTTTGAATACAATTATAGTGATGGGCTAGATGGCCTTTTCTACAAGAAAAATACTAACTCATGATTTTATATATTCTCTGAACGTCTAGAGTTTAAGGCACCTTCACGTCTGTTTTTCATGTTTCTTCACACACATCTCTGTTAAGAGAGCAGTGGTGCATAGTGACTTGGGACCAGTAAACCCATTTTGACCTCAGTTGTTTGCCTGTCCTCACTCAGAATTGTCTCCAGGTTCTCTGTACTGTCATTTCTTTCATGTCCTCTTTTATTGCCCTAGAAGCTTAAGAACAAACAGTATATGCAAAGTTGATTTGTCTTCCTAAATAATGGGTTGGCCAAAAAGTTCGTTCGAGTTTTCCTGTAACATCTTACAGAAAAATCCAAGTGAGCTCTTTGGCCAACCCAATGAATTAACTTTTATTTTCATATGGAAAATGCCTATGTTTAATTTCTAGCACATCACAGAAGTTGGAGCACCGCCAGGTCTAGCCATATGGTTTTAGAAGCATGCATATGCTGAGTTAATCAGGAACTAAACTTATGATCTGAGTAGTCTTCGATTAGTCTGTACCTGTATTAAATTAATTCATCTACATCTGTTTATGTCTAATCTACCTATAGATTATGATTTGGGAGCCTAGGCTTTAAACATTATTACTAAAATGAATATTTTTCTCTCTAAGACAAATATGTAAAAATGCAGCTTGGGGAATAATCCAAGCAATCCAGACAGGGACTCATTCCACAAGAAAACTAGCGTGAGGTCTTCAAAAGAGACAATACCATGAAAAAAAAAAATAGTCTAGATTAAACAAGACTAAGGAGACATAACTAAATGTAAGATGCAATCATTGATTAGATTCTGGTTCAAATGCAAATAGCTATCAATAACATTCTGGGACATTGAAGAAATTTTCATCTAAACTTGGTTATATTTGGGCACTATTAGGAAATCAGTGTTAATTTTGTTACATACAGTGATGTATTGTGGTTATAGAGGAGAATGTCCTCCTGTTTAGGAATTGCTGGCTCAACTGTCATGATGTGAACCACTTACTTTTGAAATGCTTCAGCTAAAAAAAAGTCTACACGTATGCGTGTGGGTGAACAGACACATATAAACAAATATAGCAAAATATTAGCAATTGTTCTACGTAGTGGGTATGTAGGTGTTTGTTGTACTATTTTTTTCAAGCTTTTCTGAAATTTCCCCCAACTTTTACTAATACAAAGTGGAAAAACACAGCTTCGGCATGCTTTGGAGGAGTCCTTCAAAAAGCAATAGCAATCTTCCGTTTCCTTATCCGTTTAAAGGTCAACCCTAAGGATCTGGACTCCAGGTATGCGTATATCCAGGTGACGCATGTGATCCCGTTCTTTGATGAGAAAGAATTGCAAGAAAGAAGAACGGAGTTTGAAAGGTCTCACAACATTCGCCGCTTCGTGTTCGAGATGCCCTTCACCCAGACTGGGAAGAGGCAGGGCGGCGTGGAGGAGCAGTGCAAACGGCGCACCATTCTGACAGGTGCGGTCTCCCTGGCCCCTTTCTGTCAGAGTCACACCCAGACCTCAGCCTGGACATCGAGACCAAGAGCCCTCCAGGAGGGGTCCAGAAGCGTCTAGAATTGGCAGGGCTCTTTGTGCTTAATTAACTTTCCTTACGCATCCATTTCAGTTTAACGTGTATCTAAGCCTTGCTTCTGAATACTCATGACATTTTTCTGTTTTTCTGTTGGTATTCTCTTCTTCCACCAGACCAGAAGTTAATATCCAATGTCAGGTCACTTGCCCTTTTTAGAATCTGGTGAAAACAGCGGTCCTTTATCTCCCCAGAATGCTTTTGCACACCATTTCAGGTGATTTGGAAACGCGCGAGGCCCGTGGCCCCCAGGGCAAGAACCCCTGCGCGCAATGCTGCGTCTGCGTTGTGGGAAGAGACCCCTATGCATCTGTTACGCAGGTCCCAGCGTGAGCCTGCTCAGAGATCCTAGGTGGAGTGAATAAATGGGACGTGAGGCTGGACCCCAACCACCTCGTCTCTGAGTGGCTGGCCAGCCTCAGCTTGGGCAGCTCCAGTGCCTGGAAGCTCACTGCGTTCACAGGCTGCCCACTCAGCTGTGGCAGAGTTTTAATGGCTGCTTTGGCACTGCTTAGCCATCAGTAACCCGCCCCCAGCTGCGCGTTAACTCCCTGTTCCTGGCAACTGGACAGTCATCTTGGGAGTGATTTTTCCCTTCTTCAAGGGAGTTTGATTCTATCGCTCCCAGGTTAGGGTCAGCAAATGATGGATAACCTGAAAGAAAATTCTTTCTTGACTTAAAAAAAATTGGTGGGGAGGCTGTTGAGAATACCAGGTGTGTCTGTATCTGCTATTGAGGCACATTTTTCAGAGTGGCCACAGTTAAGTTGACCCAGGAAGGTGCCCACTGCTTGTCCAGCAGTCGATGTTGTCTGGTGTTCCGCGGGAACCGGGAACATCCTAACAGCTAGTGAAAGGAGCGATGTGAGGATGGCGCGTTTCAGGTGAGGCTCCGCGCTCGCCGGTGGACGGTCCACTTTAAGTGGGTGAATTGTGTGGTGTGTGGTTTATATCTCAGTAGAGCTGTTACTAAAGAAAGACGGTGGTTCATTATGAAATAGCTCAGAATAGCATCTTGCACAGGATTTTTCACCCTTCCTATGAGGGAACTGAGATAAAAATTAAAATTCAAGAAAGAACCCCCAAAACCCTACATTCTTAAAGAAGGAGTCTCTGCTCCTGCTTTTAGAATAAGATAACATGTAAAGCATAAACAATATTGTCCTCAAAAACATTAGCCCTCCCCATAGGTAAATGGGTGCAGTAGCAAATTCTTACTAAGCTGCATTTCTAGATGGAGTCATTTTACCAGCACTGCCAGCTGCGTGTATCTCCACAGCCGGGATGACCTCGGATCAGTGCTTATCAAAGGTTGTTCCTGGGAACATCCGCAGCAGCAGCATCACCCGGGAACGCGTTAGAAATGCAGATACGTGGGCTCCACCCAGACCGTCTGCATCAGGAACTCTGGGGGTGGGGCCCAGCTGGCTGTGTTTAAACCAAGCCTTCCAGGTGATTCTGATGCTGCTCAAGTTTGAGAACTGCTGATTTCAATAAACCTAGCACCCTGATGAGTCAGGTCAGGATTTTTTATTATGATTATTCTGCTCAGGTAGCATACTGATTCATAAACAGTTACCGTGGTGTTTTCCCTGACCAGTTTCGCCGTTTGTCACAGAAATATTTTTGATTAGATAACAGGCGAGAGCAAAGCTCTGTCTGTACCTGCCAGAGCAGAGGGGACAAAGAGTAACCCCACTGCAGAGAGAGGCAGAGCAGACACATGGGCTGTTGGCTCGGGAAGTAACCACCTTGAGAAGCTGTGGGCAGTGCAGAGCCTGGGCCCGGGTCCTCAGACCCAGTCACATCCTCGCTGTGTGACCTTCGGCAGGTCACTCAACCTCTCTGCACCTTAGTTTTTCATCTGTAAAAGGAGTTTTATACTATCCATCTCATGTTAAAGAATCTTGTACATTATGCCCAAGCATGTACTTTGTTTTGCCGCATCTCATCCACCCCTGAGCTCCTTTTGAGGTTGACGATGAGCTAACACAACAAAACACCAAAAAGGGGTGCAGTTTTTGCCCCCAAAAGATCTCACAATTTCAGAAGGATAATTACGGGTCGTGTAAGGATTTAGAGAGGAGGTTATAAAAATGCTACTAAGAGCCTGTAAACTATATCAACCTTCAGTTAAAGACACACAGGCCAGGATATTCTAAAGACTTCTAACTTGAGAGTATTCTCTTGTGTTATTAACCCCTTAGGTTCTTCTTCCTTTGCATTGCTTCAGAGCTGACCTTTGGCCTTCCAGGTTGTGGGGGAGCCCCCTCCCTCCCTGCCCTCTGAACCCAGACACTTTCCTGGATAGTTCAGTCAGCTGCAATTGCATAATCAATTGAAAAACCTAATGATCACCCTCCAGGCCCCCTGGGTATAAATTTCTGAGCCTGCCTCCCTACGTGATCCCCTCTCTTCCTTCTTTCATGGACTCCTTCCTCAGAGTTTCTTCCCGGTCACTATTCCACAGTCTTCCAAATCACGTCCAGACTCCTACTTAGGTTGGAAATATTCTCCTGCCCCTCACGCTCTGTTCAGTCTAAGCAGACCGTACACCCACCCACACTTCTTAGCTGTCTCTTCCTTGTCCTCCTGCCGAAAGGGCTGCCGATCGCCCGTGTGGGCCGTTGATTGATAACGTCGTGGCTCACTCAGTCCACCACCTAATTTCCTACCTTCCAGGCCAGTTTGCTCTTTCATGTAGCCATTTGGGCAGTAATACATTCTTCAATTCAGCAGAATTTATTGAGCACAGGCAATGTTCCAACTTGCTATGTCAGCGAAACAGAGCTCTCTGGCTTGTGCAGCTTAGATTCTAGCAGGAGACAAATGATAAACAGTAAATATAATGGGTAAATGTATCTGTGTTGGAAGGTAATACATGACCTGGACCAAAGCAAAGGGGGGTTGGAAATGTGGGGGGTGGGGGGAGGTTGCAGTTTGAATGGTATGGTTGGGGTGGGCTTCACTGAGCATCCGGACTGCAAATGTCTGGAGGGAGAAGGAGCTGTCGGGGCAAAGGCCAGCGGCACGGGTCCCTGCGCCCGGCACGTTCAGGGCACAACCAGCAGGCTGGCGTGGCTGGAGCCGAGTGCGCCCCGGTGAGGAGAGATGAGGCCAGCAAGGGAGGCGGGGGCGGGGGAGTCCCAGATCACGTGCACCTGGCAGGCTTATGCACGGACCCTAGGTTTTCTGTATCACTGCCCCTTTTCCTCTCCAGTTACCATCATAAGAGGCAGTGGCTCAGGACTTTTCTTGCTGAGTTAAATCGGTGTAAAATGGACATCTCTCAAACATCCTTGGAGTTGGTTTTTCTCTCGGGAACAATGGTGCTCCTGCCCCATGGCACTCAAAACACTGATCACACGAATCACATGTGTTTCGACATGGCTGTTAGCCTCATGAAGCGTGTGTCCTAAAACATGAGAATGCAGCGGCCCTTCTCTCTGTAAAGCACATCAGTCTGTCACATCCGGGTGCACCTCTGGTCGGAGGGCCGTGTCCTGTATCCCTGGCTGAGAAACAGCAATATCTAGTTCTTGGCACATATCAAAGGAGCCTTCAGTCCAAAGAGAACTTATCAGTCCCAGTGTTGCCACTAAAAAACTGTGTGCCCGCAAGGAGCACAAAAGAAAGGTAGACACAGACCCTGGGCCTTAGATTGACGAGACATTTAGCGACTAGAACAGGCCTGCAGGTGTGTGACAAATAAGGTTGCACCAGGTTGAATGTCTTTTCCAGCCGTATCCGGACTTTGGGTGGCCCATGGGAGCTCTGTGTTGTGTAGGGAGCCAGCCTTTCTCATTCTGTGATCAGTCCTTTTTGAGTAAACCCTCCCCAGCCACTGACTAAATAGTAAAGAATCCAAACACTCCCATCTTACTTTCGCTTGTTAAAAAATAAAATAAACTTTTAGGCATGTATCTACCTGTCTATTCACGATATATATTAAATTAAAATATTATAGATATTTACACATACCATATAAGCACTAAGCTAGAAATGTGAAACAGTACCAAATTAGAACCAGCTATTTTTCTGTTCTTTTTTAAACTCTTTGTTGTTGATATGTTCAGATGTCTTATAAGAAAGGAAAACAATATCGAGTGGTACCTTTTTTGATTGAAAAAAAGTGAGAAAAATTATTTTTATTTAATGTTTTTGAATCATTTAAATTATAAAATATCTTTATTATTATGCAACTCAAACAGTTTGTGAATTTCTGGTTCATAAAATACTTGGCTTGGAAATATATTCTGACATGGTATCTTTCATTGATTTCTCTGGCTTGTGCAAACTTAAGCATGTGATTTCAAAGTTGTTCTGTGGCTGAAGGATATTTCTGTGAAACTTTTCTGGACTTAATTTGTTATATAATATCTCAAAACTGTTTATTTAGTCTTTTTTATATTTACAAAGGCATCTTAATACCTACTAGCTCATTCAGCTCTCATAACTTCCAAGGAAGGTAGAGCATTTATGAGCAAGAAAATTGAGCAAGGGAGGATGATAAAGTGATTTCTTCAAAGACAAACTTCTCATATTAAAGTTAACAAGAACCCAGCTCTCTTGAGTTTATGTGACACCTGTCATTAAACACACACAGTGATAAAGGAAGACAGTATTCTGGTTCCATGAAATACTGGCATGTGACCTAGGCAAGCTTTGGGCTCCTTACCTGTAAATTGGGGATAATGGTCACTTCTACGTCAGTACTAGTGAAGCGTGTGCAAGCTGTGCGCTAATTCTGGGCCGTGTTCCTCCGCAGCAATACACTGCTTCCCTTACGTGAAGAAGCGGATCCCCGTCATGTACCAGCACCACACGGACCTGAACCCCATCGAGGTGGCCATTGACGAGATGAGTAAGAAGGTGGCCGAGTTCCGGCAGCTGTGCTCCTCGGCTGAAGTGGACATGATCAAACTGCAGCTCAAACTCCAGGGCAGCGTGAGCGTCCAGGTGAGCCGGGCACCAGGCCAAGCAAACCACAGGGCAGCAGGGAACAGCTGCATTAGACCTTGGGAGATTTCAGGTCATTCACACCAACAAGGTCTAGTGTAGATCCCTGGCTTTACCAGGCGATGCCCGTCACCTCCCTTCAGTGTTTGTGCAGTTTCTCCTGATACCAGAAAGGCCGTAGCCCTGGGGCTACAAGAGTGTCATTCACACCAAGCTGTCTGCCAGGGGTAGGAGACGGATCTCCATACAACCCGGTTTTTCAGTAACTTGAGGAATTCTGGGTGCTTAATTGGAAGCATCAAGACTTTTAAATACAAAGAAGTATGGATAGCTACAGGTTTTCGTATAAAACTGTTTTCTGGTTTCTACGAAAATTGTAACGGAAAAAGTACCTTCAATTTCACTCTTTTAATGGTAACTTTGGATTAGCGCAATTTTTCATTTTAATATATCCCAACTAATCAATTTTTCCTTTACCGGTAGCGGTTTTTGTGTCCTATTTAAGAAACTGCTTCAGAGATGTTCTGTGTTTTCTTTGTTTAGATTCCTATGTGGATCTGCAGTCCATCTGAATTGATTTTGTATGTGGTAGCAGTTGGGGTCAAGACTTTTTTTTTCCTGTAGCTGTTCAAGTGATGTGTACGTTTATGAACAAAGTCATACTGGATCTAGATGCTGATTTTTTTTATATAATTTTATTGGAGTATAGTTGATACAATGTTGTGTTACTTTTGGCTGTACAGCAAAGTGAATCAGTTCTACATATACATATATCTACTCTTTTTTAGATTCTTTTCCCATATAGGCCATTACAGAGTACAGAGTAGACTTTCCTGTGCTATACAGTAGGTCCTTACTAGTTATCTATTTTATGTATAGTAGTGTGTATAGGGTTAATCCAAATATCCCAATTTATCCCTTCCCGACACTTTCTAGGTGCTGATTACACAAATATGTTCAGTTTGTGAAAGATCATCAAGCTGAACACTTATGATATATGCATGTTTGTGCTTGTATGCTTCAATCATAGGGTTTTTTTTTTTCTGCAGGTGTTTTACTTACCTAAGAAATTAGTAGATATTAAATCGCTCCCTCCAGTGACCAGCATGCTTTTTGCTTTATTGATGTTTTTAAGTGTATATAAATAATTCTAGCACCTGCTTTATGTATATGTGTATATCCCCATATCCAATTCTTTTCTTTTTCAGGAAGGGTATGTTTATGAAAGTTACATATAGATTGTAATACAGTGGTTTCATTTTCTGAAATCAGTTTTTCTCAACTTCTTATCAGATCCATGCTAAGCTGTTACCTAACATTTTTCTAAATGTCTTTCACCACAAAAGTATTTACAGATATTTTCAACCTCTTCCCTTATGGCCCAAAAGACTAATGTTTCAAAATAAGTTATCAAGTGAATGTGATCAATATTCCAGCCACGTGATTGATTACATAATGGGCCAGAGGCCACAATTTCCTGCAGCTTAAAACCCCTCAGTAACGTGGCCTGGCCTGGGTACATCCAGCCTCTATCTGAAGGCAAGCGGAGGAGTGTGTGTGCCAAGGGTGGGGCTGGACAGGTCGAACTTTCTAAAGGGCAAAATGTGCCCCGCCGTTTGACAGTGACCTTAGAGTTTTATAAATGCCTGATCATCTTTAACACTTTTTTAAAAGTTTTACTTATTTATTTATTTTAATTTTTTATTTATTGGGTGCACTGAGTCTTTGTTGCTGCGCATCGGCTTTCTGTAGTTGTGGTGGTGTGCGGGCTTCTCATTGTGGTGGCTTCTCGTTGCGGAGCACGGGCTCTAGGCGCACGGGCTTCAGTAGTTGTGGCACTCGGGCTCATAGTTGTGGCTCGCAGGCTCTAGGGCACAGGCTCAGTAGTTGTGGCGCACGGGCTTAGTTGCTCCACGGCATGTGGGATCTTCCCGGACCAGGGCTCGAACCCGTGTCCCCTGCATTGGCAGGCGGATTCCCAACCACTGTGCCACCAGGGAAGCCCCCGATCATCTTTAAAAGCAAAGAATTCCATGATGAAATGAGGAGACTCAGTTTATACATGTGCACCCTCCAGGGTAACAACAAAGCTGGAGTCAGAGGAAATGAACTTCATCGTTTTATTTGTGTGTTTATTTAATTCTTCCACCAAGAGCGTCTCTGGGGTTGCTGTCGTACAGGACAGACCCAGCTGGTGGCTTCGTGATTCTGCATTCCACTCCAAGATCTTGTTTAGCTGGACATTGTGAAGTCTCATCAGCCTCCCCTCTGCATCTTCTTTAAACTGAACATGTGTAACATTTTGGATAGTCCTTCATTTGGGCCACTTTTAGGTTATTAACATAACTCCTCACACATATCCAGCGGTCACATCCAGCCGTCACCGAGGGCCGGCTAGTTGTCCCTGTCTCAGAGGGCCCCCTAACCTCTGTGCCTCCCGTCTCCCCACCTCTGATGTGAACTCTCTTGGCTCAGTTTCCCTACACACTGTGGACCAGGACCACCGCCCATCCCTTTCCCCAGCAGCCGCAGACAAGACGGACAGCCCTCCCTACTCACGTACCTCCCAAGCCCACCAGACCTCCCAGGAAAAGTCATGCAATAATCACATGGTCAGAACCTTTCCCAAGATGTCCCAGGTGCCTGGAACTTTTTCCTTCCCATCCAGTGTGTCTAACCTTCTTTCTCTCCACACTTCCACATTTCCTGACTTACCCCCCTCAGAGAACTCTTCTTGGTGAATTAAAAGAGACATGCCGGGCTCTGGTTCACTCAGCCTGTTGCTAAATGCCCCAAATCCTTGGCCTTCCAGCCTACCTGAGGTGGTTCATTTGAGGACAGCAGATCAGCTTGCGGGTGGCTATCTATACAACTCCATGAGGTGAACCGTTGGTTTTTTTAAAACTGCCACATGTACTTTATTTCTCAATTTTCATTGAACTCACCAGATTGACGTCTTAGGTCAGTGTCGTGTAGCACACATACCAGTGGGAAGACTTGAGCTCTAATCTCGGGTGTCCTGCTTACTGGCTATTCGACCTTGAACAGGTCCTTAAGATTTCCAAGCAGTGGTTCTTCCTACATAAAATGAACCATCATCACACGTGCCCTGAGGATGGCTGAGAGGATGAAATCAAATAGCTTATAACAACATGAGCTTTATTCATGGTTTCGTCTTTTGCATCCTAAGTTCCTGGAGGGCAGAGGTCTTTAACTCACTGGAGCAGCATTTTTAGCAAATGCCAACCGAAACTAAACTAATGATCATGGGTATTTTCTTCATAACGTAATTTGAAATCTTTGTTCTTTGTCTAGGTCAATGCTGGTCCGCTAGCATATGCCCGAGCTTTCTTAGATGACACAAACACAAAAAGATATCCTGACAATAAAGTGAAGTTGCTTAAAGAAGTTTTCAGGTAAAGCACACCAGAAATATCTTTCTCTTCAGGTATTGATCGTTTTTGTGCTCATTCCAGAGAGAGATCCGACCAGTTGCGCTCATCTTTGTTCTCTACATGCCTTGATTTCCCTCTCCTACGCCATTTCAGGCAATTTGTGGAAGCTTGTGGTCAAGCCTTAGCGATAAACGAACGGCTGATCAAAGAGGACCAGTTAGAGTATCAGGAAGAAATGAAGGCCAACTACAGGGAAATGACAAAGGAGCTTTCTGAAATCATGCATGAGCAGGTAGGTGCCACACTGGAGTGTGTCTCATTTTTAGGGAGCATGCATTAGTTGGGGTCTTAAGTACACCCTGTGATGGCCTACGTCCTCCCACATCCTTCCAGAATTTTGCTATCTGAAGGATAGGGTAGATGCTATACTGCTGCTACTACCTGATCACGGGTACTTGGGGAGCAGCCCACAACGTCATTGTCTAACATGACCGGACGAGAGCAGGGCTCACCTCCTCTTCATCGTTTGGTCTAGCTCAAAAACAACGCACGTAAACAAGAGGCACCAATGCTGTTCCTGGAAATTTCTTTATTCACCCAGTCCTTTGGAAGAACAGGGTTTACCAGCCTGGTTAAGGAATTCTCTGTTGCAGTAGATGTCTCTCTCCATTTAAAAAGATAGGGTCGTTCCGTTTCTGACTATTTACAGCTGACCTGGGTGCCCCCCTGGGCTCCTCGGGCCACTTCTTTATCCCTTGTGATTGCGGGCAGCTTTCCTGACTGCTGTGCTCCCCTCATCTTCCTGTACGACTTCCTTTCGGTAGGGTTGCATATGTGGGCTCAGTGGTCACCAGGGGGGACAGCTGCCCAGGGAACTGAGTGAATGTCAGAGGTCACTCCCTATTGCTATTTGAGGGGTCCGTTCTCCATCAACCATGGCGACTTCTTCTGAGTCAGTGTCAGTCATTGCGATCAGTGTTGGCACCTTGACAGCACGATTGCTTCTGTCTGTTTCCTACGTTATTGTCTTTGATTCTCATAAAATGGAAGCCAGGAGCCTTTGTGTCAGTTAACATACCATGTCGTGATTTACTTAGGAGGTTTCTGTTGCAGGAAACTAACTTAAATGCCTAAGCTTTAACGTGCTTTTTTTCTCCTCCATGCTCACACATTCAGATGGGATGGTAATGTCATTTTTTTAATTTTATTTCTCTGGATCTTGATACCTGGCTAACAGTTATTACTGAGTTTGGGCAACCGCAGACATTGGTGTAATGACCATTCATGTGCAAAAAAGAAGACAGCCCTCTTCTGGGCATTTAGAAAAGTAGGGGAAAAAAATCATTGAAATGATTAAAGAAATAAATGTGTGAATAACTGAGCAGAAAGAGGGTCTCATGGGAACAAGTTTTTGGAGAAATCTCGAGGTCTTTTCCATGGGCCTCTGAATAGGATGGAGAGCTTTATCAGTGGGGGCCAGCGTTTGGCACTAGAAAAGGTGAAAGTAGGAAGAAAATTGTGGGCTGAGAATATTAAAATAAACTCCCAGATTGTATGGACACAATGTCATGCTGTGCTCTAAACTACACCTTGAACTTTCCATTATCTCAGCAACTATGAAGATTAAACTCTGAACCCTTGAGCAGAGAGGGTCATGACCTGGAGTAGACTTGCTTTTGGATTTTCCAGGGGAGCCTCTGCGTGTGTGTGTTCCTCTCAGTTTCCACCTCACAGTAGGTCAAGTCTTGCACTTAGAATTCTTCCCTGCATTACTGAGTGTGAAAGAGACTTGCTCAGGGTCAGCAAGGCAGCCACTCTCTCTCTCCCAGGATGGAAATCTGTAAGACCCTGAGAAAAGGAGCTGGTAGAAAACACCGACGCTCCAGAGTCCATTAAAAAAGACTTTTCCAGGGGACAAGGCCAGGTCGTGTCCCCATCACCTATGTGCAGGATAGACTTCAAGGTGCTTTATAATCTGGTGAGTTTAGAAGGCTCTCTACTCACTATTCGGTAAAGGAAACAAGATGTGTTATTCTTGACTTTCTCCTTAAAATCCTGATCTGAAAAACATCATTTATGAGGTGAGCTAAAACGCTCCCTCTGCAGACTGCCAAAGCCAGCCTCTCTGAGGGCTCCACCGCTCACAGTAACAGTGGCCACTGGATGATAAGTTGTGAGAAGTGTCATTTGGGGCAGTGCGCTTGGGTAACGCTGTGTTTCTGTGCCTCGAGATTTGCCCCCTGGAAGAGAAGACGAGCGTTTTGCCGAATTCCCTTCACATCTTCAATGCCATCAGTGGGACTCCAACGAGCACGCTGGTTCACGGCATGACCAGCTCGTCTTCCGTGGTGTGACTGCGCCTCGTGGGCCGCGTGTGGGCACTTGCTTTGTCACTTGCAAACTCAGGATGATCTCCAAAGCTAATCACTGGGCACGTGTGAGACACGGGGAGACCGAGCACAAGGAGAAGTCGAGGGGGATGGGCGAGAAGGGAAGTAAAGAACTGTGTTATTTCGTGGCAGATTTTCTGGAAGAGTCCTATGAGAGTACACATATTTTTTTAAACCTCGCTGGCAATATTCAACATGTTCATTACGTCTTAACAGAGGTATGTGGTGGACACTCTTAAGCTGGAATTAAATTTTATTCTTCCTTACAGAGTAGTATTAAAAATAAATGGGCTGGAGAAAACAAGTGTTCTGGAATGCACATAGCACTGAAGTCGAGGCTGGGGTAACCTTTTGCCTCTAGGCTAAGCTGGAAAATCTTGAAAATATTTTTTTTTCCTGTGGCACATTCAGGTTGAATACAAGAACTATTTTTGTGACTAGTTTTTGATGACCTAAGGGAACTGACCATTGTAATTTTTGTACCAGTGAACCAGGAGGTTTAGTGCTTTTATACTCATTTACTTGCATTTAAAAAATATGAAAGCTTGAGAAACTATGTGAGCTTAAAACTAGTCAAGCAGTTTAGAACCAAAGGCCTGTATTAATAAACACAACTATGTTAAACATTTAAAATAGTACAGTATACTGTTATGTACATAGAGTTTGTTAATACAGTCTTGGCATTGTGTACATACACGTATGACATTTCTACATTTTTAATACTCACATCAGCTTCTGCGTAAAGTTTAATTGTGATAGAATTGTGCTGTTCTTAGCATATGCAATACACTTGACTTTACTGTTTTATTCTTGTACATAAAAAAAGTGCAATATGGAGATGTATACAGTCTTTGCTATGTTAGGTTTATAAACTTTTAAAGATTTCATCCTTTTGCCAAAATGGTGGAGTATGTCATTGGTAAATCATAAATCCTGTGGTGAACAGTGGTGTAACGTAAAGCTTTCACCATGTTATATTTTCTTTTCAGACATTAATTTAGTAATTTTATATTTGGGAAAAATAAAGGTTTTTAATTTTATTTAACTAGAATCTCTGCCCTGCTGTAATTAAACATTCTGTACCACAGCTGTATTAAAAATAACCTTGCTGATTTTCTGGTAGTGAGTACTGGATATTTATTGTCTGACAGTCCGAAAGAGGGGCAGGATATTGAAATATTTGGGGGTGAAATAACGCGGTGTATGAAATTTGCATTAAAATACTTGAGGGAGAAAAAAAAAGAGGGTAGGTAGATGAAACAAGATTGACAAATGTTGTTAATTGTGGAAGCTGAGGTTGGGCACATGGGGAATCATCATACCCGTTCCTCTGCCTTTGTGTAAGTTTCCATGGTGCAGACATCAGTGTGCAGGTCTAGGGGCCAGATTTTCCAGAGGACGTGGGTAGATGCTTTGTTACGCTGCAGTCTGGCTCTGAATTCTACTGGCTGTTCCCAAGTATGCATAGATTCACTAATACCTCTGTCTTTTCCTCTTCAACTCTGTCAAGGCCTCCATCTTTATCGTCTCCTGCTTGCTTTTGAGGTGACCACTCTGGGACAAGGTGGTCATTTGTCCCAGCAGTGCATCCGTGGCCAGGTGTGCACACACTTCCTGCGCCCTACATCAGCACAAACGCTGAACCCGAGTCAAGCGATGGTTCAGACTGCAGGTGCTAGTCCTGCCTCTGCTGTGCCCAGGGACCTGGCAGGGGTGCCACTCAGCCCCAGAGGGTTCCAGTGATGGAAGGAAGAGGAGTCTTTCCACAAGAAATAAAATAGCTGGGTTTTGGAGTCTGTCCTTTTTTCATAAGCATTTGAGGAAGGAAAGCATGATGCTGTGTACATCTTGAGTATCCAGATGCCAGGGATCTTTTGGTGTCTTGGAACATTCTCTATCAGTGGACAAAGCTGTATTTTACAGACGGAGACAAGGTCATGAAGAAGAGATATGAGGCGTTATGACAACTCACCAGTCAGCAGCCCATTTATTTGTGGATCCAGGCTTAGGACTTGAGAAGCTTCTCTATGTTTGCCCTGAGTCTCTGACATCTCAGCCCCATGTAATAAACCTTGACTGTAACACCAGCAGGGATAGGTAAAGAGTTTGTCTCCTTTATTGCTGAGCTGGATTTCCTAGTCATAAATGCCTCATTTAGAAGCCATAACATTCAAGTCATCATGCAGTAAGAAAAATATGTCTGGAAAGAGCTAACTTGCTATCTCATGGTTAAACTTGTAAAGCAATTTGTACAGATTTCATGTTAGATAAGATTCAGCTTGGAAGGTAACCAGCCCTCATTAATGACAGCGGTGGAGAAAGGAATCATCTCTAAGATGGAGACATCTATTGACCCTGCACTGAAACACATTCACATTAGTTTATGTATAAAATTTTAATTTTGATATAAAGTTGCACATTAAACTTGCAGTTTATTGGGGGAAATTGTGTTTAACAGTAAGAAATCTTTACTTCTGTTTTTCAGTTAATTTTTAAATGTTTTCCATAGATCTTATCTATTCTTTTTTTTTATTGAGGTAAAATATACACAACATGAAATTTACCATTTTAACCATTTTTAAGTGTACAGTTCAGTGGCATTAAGTACATTCTTACTGTTGTGCAACCATCACCACCATTTATCCACAGAACTTTTTCATTTTCCTAAACAGAAACTCCGTATTCTCCCTTAGGGAAAATTGTTTGAAGTAACTTTGGAATTAAAACACTATTTAGTACCTTATCAGAGATATTTGCCACTTGGGAACTAAAAACTAGGTAGTATACATAAATAAAGCCAGTCCCTTCAATGGAGAGAGCTGTTGAGAGTAGGGATGCGAGAGTAAAAGGTGACTTATGTAATAATCATTGGGATTTATATAGCCATGTGACAGTTGCTCAATGTAGAAACTCCATTAAAAAAAAAAAAAAAAAGCATTTGGTTTCCATCAACAGGGGATTGTTTGCATAAACTATTGGACATCCACACAGTGACTCCACTTTGTAGCTATAAAAAGGAATATCTCTGTTCACTGCTATGAAGTGATCTTCAAGATACCGTAAGTAAAAAACATAAGATAAAGTACAAATAGTATGCTACCCATTATTTAAGAAAGGAGGGATAAGTAAGCAGAGATAATTTTTTTTTTTTAGATGGAAGGGAAAATCAAAAAAGAAAAGTTTTAAGTTATTACCTATATGGGGAGAGAGGAAATAATATATAGAGGACCAAGTTAGATGATTAACCTGTTCAAATATAATTTGCTTTATAGATTTGGCTGTAGAACCATGTGAATATTTACAAAACTATTAAAGTAAATTTTCGATTCCTAAGAATTGAAAGCAAAATGAAATAAATAAACATAACCTTATATCAAATTGGTGACACAAATACATAGGAGTTATTTCAGATGACTTTAAAATACAGGAATTTCACCATGCATCTCTAGTGAGATATACCCAAAGGACAAAAATAGTAGCAACAAATAAATAAATGATTGGTTAATAAACAAAACACATTTTCAGTAATTATTTTGTGGAAGTGGTGTTTTGTTTTTTTGAGATTATGTTGTCATTCTGTAGTTGTGTGTTTATTGCTGGAGAAAGTAAATGAGTGATTATGTGAATATCGTTGGGAACCAAGTTTTTGGCATGGGAGAAGAAAAGGTTACATTTATAAGACAAAACAGGTTAAATTAAAACCCTTTAGTTCTGAATTTGGTATAGAACTATGAATTTGAACTCATCATATATTTATCTTAAATACACACTTATTTTCTAGCTTGGTTAACTGAAACGACCTAAAAACAATGACCAAGCCAGTAGCTAATGAGCACCTCTAAGCCCAAATTGTGGTCTCTAAAATACCTGTCTTACCAAAAGGATCCAGGGTGTCTGAAGAATGGCTGATTCTAGATTTAGGACAGAAAATGTCCAAGGTGAGTCTGGAGCATCTTTTCATACCTGACTTCCATGGTGTGCAAAAACACCACAGACACTGTCAAGAGAATTTAACAAAGTTCCTTCTAGGTAGATATGAGATGAACATAAGCAAGAATAATAGCAGTGGATTAAAATTATATAATTAAGTTCATGAGTTCATGATGACACTAGAAAAGTAAAGACTAATAGCTATTGAAGGAGCTAATATTACCAAGAAAGACAAAGAGGTATCCTGAGATACGTGCCTCAGGATAGAAGTCCACACCACCACCTGTGATGGAGTCTTGCCAAAAACTTTAACTTGATCAAGTCTCTAAATCTAAGCACCAATTCCCTGGGGATACAGAGCACAGAGGAACATATTAAATGACACCACAGGGAATGCAATCACCAAAATCCAATTCTGTGGAAAACTGCAGAACAAACAACCTGGTTTCTTCAGAAAATTTCAAGAAAAAAAGAGATGGAGAGGGTACTTGAATATTAAAAGAAATTCAAGGTTCTCTTGATAAAGTGTATCTGCCATAAAAAGTAGGTAAACTTTTCCCTTTCCCTTCCACTAAATACACCTAAAAACTATGGACATTGTGCATTAAAAGACAAACAAACATCAGAAGACTCTGAAAGGTAAAGTGAAGAAAGCAGGTCAGCCAGTGACCTTGGGACCCAAAGAATGATACAGTGGTAAGTCCCCCAGTTTTCTTTTTGCCTCTCATATCCCATATTTGGAGCTGAGAAAGTCAGCAACATGGAAACACCTACAGGCACAGGCTAAAAAAGATCAACACTGCTTCACACTCATCGTTTTGATAAGGATGTGAAGAAATTGAAACACTTGCGCATTGCTGGTAGGAATGTAAAATTGTACAGCTCTTGTGGAAGACGGTATAGTAGTCCCTCAAAAATTAAATGTAAAATTACCATATGATCCAGCAATTCTACTTTGGGGGATGTGCCCAAAAGAATTGAAAATAGGTACTTGAACAGATATTTGTACACCTATGTTCATAGCAGCGTAATTCACAAGAGCCAAATGATGGAAGCAAGCCAAGTATCTGCTGGTGGATGAACAGGTAAACAAAGTGTGGTACATCCATACAACAGCGTATTGTTCAGCCTGAAAAGGAAGGAAATTCTGACACGTGCCACAGCATGGATGAACATTGAGGACATAATGCTCAGTGAAATAAGCCAGTCACAAAAGGACAGATCCTGTATGGTCCCACCCATACGACATCCTAGAGCAGTCAAATTTATGGAGACAAAGTATAAACGTGGTTGCCAGGGCCTGGGTGGGGGGCGGAATGGGGAGTTAGTGTTCAGCTGGTACAGGGTTTCAGTTGGGTGTGATGGAAATGTGGTGGGGCTGGATGCTGCTGATGGTTGCAGATTAGTGTGAATATATTTCATGTCACAGAACTGTGCACTTTAAAATGGTAAGCTTTATGTTATATGTATTTAACCACAGTTTGAAAAAAACAGAAGCGGCTCTCTCTAGCCAAAGAAAAAGAAAAAGGACGACACAGCAAGACAGAACATCGTTAGGCAGTAGTGGTACTACTTGAGCCAACACCACAGAGAAGACAGAGGCCCCACCCACACCCACATCGCAGTGGCCGAGTGGGGGGCTAGACGCCCACCCTCTCTAGGCTGGAGTGAGGCTGCAGCAGGCCTGCCAGGGTGGGGTCAGAGAAAGGCTGAAGGGAGCCAGGACTCATCTGTGCTGGCCTAGCAAGAGTCCCCCCACCCACCCACCCACCGTGGTGCCGGTGGAGACCACTGGGTAGCCTGGACTTGACAGCAAAAGCATGACGCGTAAAAGGACAAATTGATAAATTGCATTTTCAAAGTAAAACCTTCTGCTCTGAGACGACCCCGTTAGGAGGATGACACTATAAGCTACAGACTGGGAGAAAATATTTGCAAACCAATATATCCAACAAAGGACTAGTATCTAGCCTATATAAGGAATACTCAAAACTCAACAGTAAAAAACAAAAAACAATCCAATTAGACCATGGGCCAAAGACTCAGAAAAACATTTCACTGGAGAGGATGGTGACACCACCAAATGCGGGTGAGAATGTGGAGAAACTAGGTCACTTGTAAATTGCCGATGGGCAAGTAAATTGGCCCATTTGGCGGTTCCTTAAGGAGGCACGTATGTGATTACCATATGACCCAGGGATTGCACTCTTGGGCATTCGTCCCAGAAGAATGAAATTATTTATTCACACAGAAACCGTTACACACATGTTTGTAGCAGCTTTTTCTATAATAGCTCAACCTAGAAGCTCCTCCACCGACTGCGGTGCACCCAGGCCGTAGACGCTGCTCGGCGGTGGACCCAGGCCGTGGATGCTACCCAGCCGCGGGACAGGTGGACTACAGGTGCACAACACCTGTGACTCTGCAGGGAATATGCCGGGCGGAAAGAGCTCGTCCCCAGAAGCTACCTGCGGTATGCCTCCATTCACATAACATTCTTGAAATGACAAAATTACAGAAATGGAGGGCAGTTTAGTGGTTGCCAGGGGTCAAAGAGGGGGTGGGATGGGAAGGAAGTGGGGGGCTGTGAGAGAGCAGCCCGAGGGGTACCTGAGGCTGCGCGCTGCCCGTCCGGTCCTGTCTCCTGCCCGGTCAGGCGCTCCTACTGGGGGGTGGCCTGTGTCGACGTCAGTGGGGTTGTCTGAGCCAAGACTGCAGCTGGCATCAGAGTGCGTGTGGCACTTGAGCTCCGCACTCAGTGACCGGGCTCTGCTTCGAGTTGGGGACACAAATGCTGTCAAATGTTTCAGTAAGTAAAGCAGGTCTCACGATGGTAGGAAAATGATGAAGTTGGCTTTTTCCGACACTGGTCTTCTTCTTCATAGTCATATCCATGTCCCCATTCTCCGTGTCACCATTTCCTCATGGTGACAAGTCAGGGTGGGGGTGGGTCCCATGAGCACAGGCAGAATTTGGATGCATGTTGGTCATTCTCTTGGCACTCATGTCGTTTGCAGTCAACTCAATGCAGTCGTGACCAAGCAAGTGTCTGGGTCATGCCAGCCTTGGGACAGAGCCTGAGAACTTGGCCTTGAGTCCTGTTGTCAACCACACCATCCCCTTGGCCGTCGTGCCCATCGTTTCCCATTCCCTGCTTCACCAACTGATGGGATCAGGGTTACATCTTCAGCACTTTTTAACACTTGCGTTGCTTAGTATTCACAGGAAATAGTAGTCTCTGTTCCCTGAATAAAAGCCCCTGAGCCGGAGACCATCCTGCATTACCTGGGTGGCCCGATGTAATCAGAGGTCCTTATAAGAGGGATGTAGGGAGAGTGAGAGTCGGAGAAGGGGATGTGATGACAGAAGCAGAGATAGGGCTGATGCACTTGCAAAGTGCAGGAAAGGGTCAGGAGCCAAGGAATGTGGGCAGCCTCGTGAAGCTGGAAAAGACGTGGAAACAGGTTCTCTCCTGGAGACTCTGAAAGGGGCCAGTCCTGCCAACACCGTGACGGTAGCCCAGTGAAACAGATTTTGAACTTCTGACTTCCCGAAGTATGAGATAATAAATCTGTATAGTTTTAAGTCACTAAGTTTATGGTGATTGGTTGCAGCAGTAGTGGGAAACGAAGGCCCCTGGTATTGCTTTAACTAGCGCTCACTAGGAACTAACCAGCAAAATACATGGCCTCCATTTCCAGAGACCGTGCAGTCCCGAAAGCCACGTTCTCTTCCCGAGGTCCTCGTGTGCTCTGTGGGGCCTTGCCAGCATCGGGTGGACTGTATCCTTTGTCAGAAACATTCCATCTCCTCTGTCCAGGGAAGTTACCCCAGGAGACAGAGGTGTCTTCCGTCCTAGACAGCTCCAGCACAGACCTGAGCAGCAGTGCAGCCCGCAGAGTTTGGACATGACCACCTTAATTTGGTAGAGACCATCCCTTTTGTCCTTCCCCATGTCCACCTCCCTTCTGACCACTGCCTGAACCCCAGGGCACTTTGTAATTTTATTTTTTCTGACTTGCAAGGATAACATCTGCACCTTGTAGAAAATCCACGCAGGACAGAAGCATATAAAGAAAAGTAACTGCAGCAGGTCACCCAAATTGTTCTCCAAAAAAATTACATGAGGGCAAGAGCACAGCTCACTATTTTGTCTCCTTTAAAACGTAGCATCTTTCTTGGTTTTATGGTTGTATTTGAAAGTTTTCTGACAAATGTTCCAATTACAGTTTGCTTTGGACTATAGAATCTGAGACACCTGGATGGTACTATTTGGATTTGAGCAACTAGAAACAAGACAAAGAAATTAAGCTACCAGAGGTGAATTGTGTCTTAATTCAGTCCGTGCTTACTAACTGTTTGACACTGGGCAAGTTTCTTAAATTTCCTTTGCCTCCGTCTCCTTGCCTGTAAAATGGGGATGCTAATGGTTTCCAGCACCTCAGCTGGTCCTGAGGGTTACAGGAGTTAAGAACTTAACTATTTGGGACTTCCCTCATGGCCCAGTGGTTAAGACTCTGTGCTCCCAATGCAGGGGGCCTGGGTTCGGTCCCTGGTCAGGGAATAAGATCCCACATACTGCAGCTAAGCCTGCTCACTGCAACTAGAGGAGCCCTCGAGCCGCAACTAGGGAAGCCCACGCACCACAATGAAAGGCTTGCGTGCTGCAACAAAGACCCAGCACAGCCAAGATAAATTAAAAAAAAAAAAAACTTGACTGGCTCTGAGTAAATGTCCCTTTTTTTAAACATCAAGATTCAGCCTAAATGAGGAAAGAGGAGAAAATTCAGTATTAATTCTTGCTCAGTAATCGTTTGGACCAATGTCTTCCTGCACATGTCCTATGGAACATTTCTGGTTCTGGGATGTAGGGTGTTCATTGGTATTATGGGGAAACAAAGTTAAAATTTATGGGTCTGGTAAGGCAAAGTTAAGCAGGCTCTTCCTATGGTACTTCTCAGAGGCTTCTTTATGGACTTTGCTTCCAAGATAGGTGTCTCCTAAGGAGCATTTCCCCACATTAATTGATTGAGAGCACTCCATTTTGCTTCCCTATAGCCTCTCCCAGGACCAGTGTCCCACTCTGGGCACTCTGGGGACTGCTCCGTTAGACCACACGAGACCTGTCCTCTGTCCTGCTTTTTCTCCCTGTTCCGTGTGGAGCAGTGGCTCTGATATGCGTGTCGAGCTCCAGCTGGGAGCACAGATGCAGTGGTCACCGCCTCCACCTGGGCAGTTGCCCTGAGAGAGGAGGGTCACCGAGATTGGCCGAGCCCACGTATGGACGAGGCTGCACATCGTCCAGCAAGTGTCGGGCATGTCACGCTGCACAGACACTGAGCAACAGGCGTGGCCCCAAAGTCTGGAACTGGCTCCTTCCGTTTCCACACGTGACTTGAGCAAACTTATTTTTCACTCTCTGTCCCTCCCTCTAGAAAGCAGGGATAAAGCCATATCACCTCCTACCTCTGGTGGGGGTGACATGTGTATTAAAGGGGGACCCTTGAGGTGAGAAGGAATGCCCTCCTCTTGTTTAGAAAAACAAGAATATGGTTACAATGGTTCCTTGAAGTCAATGTCAATTAGAGTTTGCTGGAATGTGGACCCACTGGTTGGGATTTGGGTGGTGACACCTACAGGTATGCTGGCGGAAGTCACCTGGAATTTACCTGTTTCATTAGTCAGGATTCTCCAGAGAAACAGAACACTAAGATGTATGTAAGTGTGTGCAGGTGTGTTTTTGTGTGTGTAAAGATTTATTGTAAGGAACTGGCTCACACAGTTATGGAAGCTAGCAAGTCCTGAGGTCTGCAGGGTGAGTCAGCCGCAGGAGACCCGGGAAGAGCTGAGGATGTCGTTCTAGTCTGAAGGCCAGTGGGCTAGAGACCCGGGAAAGCCAATGTTGCATTTTGAGTCCAAAGGCAGGGAAAAAAGCCAATGTTCTCTTCAAAGGCTGTCAGGCAGGAAGAATGTTCTCTTATACTCTGGGGAGCATCAACCTTTTGTACCCATCTGGCCTTCAGCTGATTGGGTGAGGCCCACTGCATTAGGGAGGGCAACCTGCTTTACTCCGTCTGCTGATTCGTGTTAACCTCATCCAAAAACACCCTTAGAGAAACACCCAGAATAATGTTTGGCCAAATATCTGGGCACCCCATGGCCCAGTCAACTTGATACACAAGATTAACCCTCCCACCTATGATCTGCGCTTTGTAAGGGGAACCACGGTTGAAGAAATAAGGCTGAATTGCGGAACCTTAGAACTTGGAGCAGCATGGCCCCTGAGTCAAGGTCCAAACCATCATTAGGTTGTTGAGGTCACCAGGCATGAGGCTTGGACACAGGACATCAAGCTGAGCTCTGAAAGATGCTCAGAGGAGGAGGATGTGTCCCTCACAGAGGAGGCCCAGAGACTGTCCCCGGGTAAACCTTTGCTCTGTGTGTGACTGACTCAGCAGCTCAGGCGGAGGACGGGCCTGGTGCCTCCCAGCCAAAACCGGTGATTTGCTTAAGCATCAGCCTTGGCCGCGCCTCTCTGATGCCTCCCAGGTGCCAGCACTTCACAGACATTGTTACTCCTGTTCCTCATGATGACCCTGTTAGGTAGGAGGTGGTTTCATGTGAAGAAACAAAACCTCAGAAGGATGGAGGAAATTGCCAAGGTCACACAGTAATTGGTGGAGCTGGGCTTCTAGCTGAGATTCATCTGACCCAGGATCCCGGTCAGCTGCTGGCTGGATGTGCCCTGGCCAGCCTGGATGCCCGGGGCCACCTGGCAACGTGGGCCTCTGCAGGGGCTGTCCTCTAAACCAAAGGTGGAGGGCAAGCATTATGCGCTGAGTTCTTTCCCCCAGAAATTCACGTTGAAGTCCTAACTCCCTGGACCTTGGAATTTGACCTTATTCGGAGATAGGATCTTTATAGAGGTAATCAAGTTAAAATGAGGTCATTAGGGTGGGCTCTAATCCAATATCATGAGAGTCCTTGTAAGAAGAAGAAATTCGGACGCAGACAGGCACAGGGGAGATGATGTGAAGACGCAGAGCCGCTCCCAGCTGAGGAGAGAGGCCTGGAGCAGATCTATCCCTCACAGCCCTCAGAAGGAATCTACCCTGCCGACACCTTGATCTTGGACTTCCAGCTTCCAGAACTGTGAGAAAATTAATTTCTGCAGTTTAAGCCCCCCAGGCTGTGGTACCTTGTCATGGCAGCCCAAGCAGAATAACCTAGCGAGATTCCTAGCTATGAGGGAAGACAGAGCAAAAGCTTCCCCAACTGTGTGGAGAGACTCAGCACCTTCAAGGGGGAAGCAGTTTGAACAAAAATGTCAGCAAACCAGGACAGAAGTGAGGACAGCATGTCTTTGGAGGAACTAACCCTTGCTCTGAAACCAAGATTGGGAAATATTAATTGTCACCATTGCCTTTGGAGGTCTTGTTTGGCTGGTTCTTCACAAACAATAATATGGGCCTGTCACCTGGTCAACTACTTTCAGCCTTTCCAGATGGGGAGTGACCGGGAGTGGGCGGCAATATGGCCCCTCCTGTCACCCTCCCTGACAAGTGGTCACAGACATCCTGATGTCCCACTTCTTACCCTGGCCCAATGAAAGAAGCGCTAGATGAGTCTGAAAAGTTGGGTTCTAGCTCAAGTGGATCCCATCAGCTTCATCTGAACAAGAGAAATCCCTGTTCCTCTTGACTTCACAGAGCTTTTCTCTCAAATAAGATCATTTATTATTAGTATGTCCCACCCACCCCCTAAAAGGATTGTGGGGAGCTTGTAATAAAGACATATTAATAGTAGAATCATCTAAGCAAGCATAAAATCATGGATGTTAAGGAACAGAGGGAGGAGATGGCTGTACAACTGTACAGCATGGACTGAGCCCGAGATTTAGCTCTGAGCATCCTGGCGGCCAAGACAAAAAGTGAAACACTTTCAAAAGCAGGAAAAAAAAAAAAAAAACCCATATAAGATAACTGTTTCACTTACTTTTCTGTTTTAAAGTAAAACATTATATAGTACTAAAAATGATCATTTTATTTCAATGTGCAGATTCCAAACACGAAGAAGAGAATCTATCCAGGTTCTAAACTCAAATTTCTTACATTTTTGGATATTTTAGGTTTTCTAGACTTGTTTAGTTAGTTTATTTATTTAGGCCGTAGCATGTGGCATGCAGGATCTTAGTTCCCTAACCAGGGATCACACCCGTGCTCCCTGTGTAGGGAGTGCAGAGTCTTAACCACTAGACTGCCAGGGAAGTCCCTAGACTTGTTTGGTTTAGAATAGATTAATTTATCCCTGTAATCTCTTCCCAGTCAAAATCTCATGGTCTGGGCAAATCCAATAAACTTTTTTATTTCCTTGTCTCTTTTTAAGCTTTTTTCTAATTGACAAAGCAATACCTGCTCCTAGTAGAAAATGTCTAAAATACTGAAAAATATTAAATGAGAATAAAAATATCCATAGTCCTCCCTGCCCCATCCCTTCCAGATAACTGCCATCAGCATTTCAACTGACTTCATTCCAGTATTTTCTCTATGTCTTTTGAGTCTCCTAGTGCTTCTTGACCCTAGACGTTGGCTTGCCTCAGCCTCGGAAGTTTTTGCTCTGAGTAAAGACTGTGTAGGAGCATCTAGAATTACCAGTCCGCCCACCTCTCCTAGACTTGGAGCTCATTTCCTTCGAAAGCAAGCTAAGTGGCCTGTCCCAGGGCCACCTTCCGCTCGTCCCACCTGGGGAGCCGTGGGGCAGCACACGTGATGAGGCACTGATGTCTGGTCCTGGGTACCCAGTTCTACCAATTCCTGCTCTAGAACAGGCTCTGCTTTGTAAGAGCCCCAGACTGGTGAGAAACCTGGTCCCACTCGTGCACTAGCACTTCTTTACCCAACGTTCCTATCTCCTCAGTGAACGTTTACCTGGAAGCCTAGCGGGCTTTGTGAAGGGGATCCTTGTCACCATCCCACTTTATTTTTTAAAAAGCCTATTGTAGCCACTATGGAGAACAGTGTGGAGGCTCCTTCAAAAACTAAAAATGGAGTTACCATATGATCCAGCAGTCCCACTCCTGGCCATATGTCCAGAAAAGACAAAAGCTCTTATTGGAAAAGAGACATGCACCCCAGTGTTCATAGCAGCACTATCCACAATAGCCAAGACATGGAAGCAAGCTAAATGTCCACTGAGAGATGAATGGATCAGGATGTGGTGCATACATACAATAGAATACTACTCAGCCATGAAGAGAACGGAATAATGCCATTTGCAGCAACATGGATGGACCTAGAGACTGTCATACTGAGTGAAGTAAGTCAGACAAAGACAAATACCATGTGATATCATTTATATGTGGAATCTAATTAAAAAATAATACAAATGAACTTATTTACAAAACAGAAACAGACTCACATAGAAAACGAAAGGGGAAAGCCAGGGAGAAGGGGCAAATCAGGAGTATGGGATTAACAGGTATGCACTACTATATACAAAATAGATAAATAACAAGCAACTACTGCATAGCACAGGGAACTATATTCAATATCTCGTAATAAACTATAATGGAAAAGAAGTTTTTAAAAAGCCTATTGGCACCTGGGTTTTCTTGCCTTTTCTTATTTCACTCTTTGGAATTCCATCAATGGGAGATTCACACAAATTAACAAACATCGTTTAACACTCTCCTTCCCAGATAAATCTGATCAATCAGTCTGTGAGAATTGTTTTACCTGTGATTTCCCCTCTTACATGCGATGCTAACTGCACCAGCTGGGGGAGGAAGGCTTATTGGAGGGTGTAGGAAAAGTCATTTGAGATCTGAGGGGAGGGAAGAGACCCCCGTGGCTCTGCAAGGAAGTCGTGCGGCCCCCCAGGGTGGCTGGGTCCCAGGATTTGGTGTGGTGGGAGGTGCCAGCTGCCCTCCCTCCCTGCCCAGTCACTGGTGCAGACCCCCCTTTCCAGGGACCCAGGAGTGAACCTCTTTCCCCTGCTCTCTTCTGAGGGTCGCCCTCCTTTAGTTTCTACTGGAAGGAGGGGGTATGGGCTCCCATTCCTCCTGAGCTGTCCACATGGCAGTGCCCTCCTGGGCTCCATGCACCCTCCTGGGGTCACTGCTTGGCCCTTGGAGACCGTTACCCTGAGAGGAAGCGTCTCCCTCAGCCTGGGGGGGGGGAGGGGTGGCCGTGTTCCAGGTCACAGGCCCCTTCATCTCCACGGCATCACCAAGGCTGTGCCCGTCCAGGAGACTGCACCAAGGACAGGAGCACTGGGTACAAGGGGCAAAAGCAGCAGGAGTGTGAGCCTGCCTGGTCCTGGGGGCCTCTCAGGAAGGCACCCAGTTCTGCCTGTGCTCCTGTGACCTCAGGTCTACTTCCTCTGGCAGCAAGCGAGTCCTTTTGCAAAGTCCCGTGAAGACACCCCTGACCCCCTTGCTCTGCCACCCAAGTCATGGGGCTGCTTTAGGCCCGAGGCATGGTTACCAGGGCTCTGCCAATGCCGCTCCTGTGATGTGCCCACACAGCCTGGCACCTGGTGGGCTCTTGGGAAATGTCCCTTTCCGTCCTGTCCCGGCACTGCCTTGAGGGCACAACTTCAGAAACCTCCTGGGGACGCATGGACTGCCTCTTTGTCCCCACTGTGGCCCAGTGAGCTCTTCCCTGACCTGGAGGGCTCTGCGTCGTTGCACATGAAACAGCACTGGCCTCGGGTGCCCTGGCCCCACCGCAGCCCTCTTGCGGGCCGGGGTTCTGTAATGTGGATGCTGATTGGCTGGGGCTCCTCTGGGGCACGGCCCACACCCCCCAAGCAGAGGCAGCGCCCACATGGTGCTCTGTGCTTCCTGTTTACGCGTGCTCATTCAGAGCTCCTGTCACGGCACTGGAGCTGAAGAAAAAGCAAAAGAATAAAGAGGGGAAGCTAACACGTGTTTAGTGCTGGCTACGCAGCAGGCACCGCTCTGGGGCTTTACAAATGTGACCTTATTTAACCTGCCCCTAAAGGGCACTACTCTAGCCCCACTTCACAGACCAGGAAACGGAGAGGAAGGCAGGGTGATGGGTTGGGGCAGGGCCACCCACACAGCTGGGAGGTGGCGGAGCTGGGCTCTGAAGCTAGGCGCTTGGCTCCAGAGCCCACGCGCGTAACCATCTCGCTGCCAAACTAGAGCCGTCGCTAATGGTCCTTTAAGCTCCAGGCCCAGGTGACAGGGCAGGCAGCTGGGCCACCGTGAGAGAGCCTGAAAGTGAAGTCAACATAAAGGCAAAGGCATTGCTTCCTCTGGAGCCTGTGGTCTTCATATACACTTGATTCTGATCTATTTCTTTCTTTTGCTTTTTTATGATGGAGAATTTCAAACATATACAAGAGAGACAAAACAGTACACTGACCACCAGGAACCCACCCCTCAGCTCCTGCAGCGATGGAGTCACGGCCAGTCCGTTCTCACCCCCAGCCTCTGCCTCCTCCTGTGTCGTTCAGAAGAACATTCCAGACATTGTCTCATTTTATCCCCAGTAGTTCGGGACGTGGCTCTAAAAGATGAAGATACCATTATTATGCGTTACCATGAACAATTGTCCCTTAATATCATCAAATACCCAGTCAGGGTTACTTCCAATTGTCTCTCTAATGTCATACTTTGTTTTTTTTTTGGTGAATGTTTATAGCAGCTTCGTTCATTATTGGCCAAAACTAGAAGCAACCAAGTTGTTCCTCAAAAAGAATGGATAAACAAATTGGAAACTGTGATACATCCATACAATGGAATATCACTAAGCAGTAAAAAAGAGCTTTTGAGGCACACATGGTATATAGTAAGTGAAAGCAGCCAGTGTGAAAAGGCTGTATACTGTATGATTCAATGTATATGACATTCTAGAAAAGACAGAATGATCCAAGCAACAAACAGATCGTGGTTGCCCAAAGTTGCTGTGGATAGGGTTTGAATAGATGAGTCACAGGGGATGTTTAGGACAGGAAAACTATTCTGTGTGACACTATAAGGGTGGGTTAATGATGCTATGCAAATATCATGCTTTTAAAAAATTTTTTTTCATCATTATGCACGTGTTGAGAAGCAGGTGTTTCTTTGAACCCTGTTTAATCTATAGGTTTCCCCTCCACCTTTTAGTTCTTTGAAATGTATGTGTTGAAGAAAGTGGGCCATTTGCCCTGCAGGTCTGCCCACTGGGTTTTGCAGATTACATCCCTAGAATGTCCATTCTGTCCTTTGTATGTCTCTCGATGGGTATTTGGATCCAGAGGCTTGATCAGATGTAGATTTGCATTTTATTTATTTATTTATTTATTTATTTATTTATTTATTTATTGCACAACTATCTGGTAGGTGTTAGTGTATTCTTCCATTCCTGAGGCAGAGAATGACTTGTGGGGCTGTTATGATACTCAATTCCATTCATTGATTAGAGGTTGCAAAATAGTGATGTTCTATCTTCACTTACTAACTGGAATATTTCTAATAAGAAAAACCTCCCCTCGTCTACCGTTTGGTTAGCCCTCAGTGCTGTTCCTATAGGAGAAGCAGGCTGAATACTTAACGCTTCCCCTTTAATCACCAGTTCTTGAAACAAAGGTTTAGCTCACTAGCATCCTCCGATGTGACCAGTTCACTTTCTTCTTCTTAGTGCCGTAGTGAATGCACGGATTTAAACATATCTGATGGCGCTTTGCAGTCATCATTCTCACTGATGTTCAGATTGCCCTGGCTCAGCCAGTGGGAGCCTCCTCAGGCTGTTCCTGAGCCCTGTAGTCACGACCCTCAAAGTCATGGATAACTTCCTTGCTCCCGCGTATCATGAGATGTCGAGACTCATCTTGTCTATTTCCTGGCCCAGCCACAACATCATCCCATTCTCCCAGGACCGCTGGGGTGTGTTGGTTAGAAATCTGCTAACCAGTCTGGACACTAGGGATGCTCACTGTTCTGGGTTGGTCACTGGTTTTAGGTCTTTACAGTGGAAGAGCTAGGAGACGCACGTCTATAAAATACTAACCACCCCACGAGCTCGTAATGTTACTTCCAGCTCACATCCAAGACTGCAGGTGCCTACTAACCTCTCCTGTCCTCCATCTCTATCCCTCTTCCTTCCACTGACAAGACTGGCTTTCAGGACATTCAGGATAGAATGTGAATACCACTAATTACCTACTTGCTTTCTTTATTCCACGTAACATACCTGACAACCTCAGAATAACAATACAGACACTCTTTCTAAAAATATAACTGAATAACACCAAGTGTTGGAAACAGTTTAAAACAATTTTTTGAAGTTATTTTGGTCCTTAGAGTTTATCCTACTAGGGATGTCCAGTCAAATTACTGCACTTTAAAGTCACTTGGACTAGTTAAGTTCATCTGTGTTATTTTGTGTTCGATTTGTAAAGATTGTTCTTTTGAAATTTAATCTTGCTTATGACTTGGTAAAAGATTCACGTAGCAGCAGAAAGACATGGAAGAAACTTGAATGCATATGGATTAGTGAAAGAAGCCAGCCTGCAAAGGCTACATGCTGCGTGATTCCAACTAACGACACAGCCAACAGAACACACAATACATGTGTCACTACTTACCGTGTGATTTGCCAACATTCTGGGAAAGGCAAAAGTATGGAGGCAATAAAAAGGTCATTGGTTGCCAGGGGTTTAAGGCAGAGGAAGGATAACTAGGTGGAGCACAGAGGGTTTGGGGGACAGTGAAAATACTCTGAATGGTACCACAGTGGTGCGCGCATGTCATCATACATGTGTCAACATCCGAGAGTGAACCCTAATGTGAGTGATGGATTTGGGGTGATCACGGCGCATCAGTGTTGGTTCATAGAGTGTGACACGATGGATTTGGGGTGATCACGGCGCATCAGTGTTGGTTCATAGAGTGTGACAGTGTCCCACTCTGGTGCGGGATGTCCATGACGGGGGTGGGGTGGGGGGGATGCTGTGCTCGTGTGGGGGTGGGGACAACGTATGTGAGACTCACTGTGCTTTCCACTCAGTTACGCTGTGAACCCAACACTACTGAAAAATAAAGTCTGTTATTTTTTTTTAATTCCCATAGTTCCCAGGTCAAATGTATAAGAAAAAAGAGGTACACTTAAAGAAGTCTAACTTCTATGCGTGTTCCTCCGTTCTTTCCTACTCCTTAAAGGAAACCAGTTTTAAATGTTTGGGGTGATCCGTCCGTTTCTTCAGCACAAGACGCCCACCCCTCATCCACCTCCTGAGATACGTGGCAGCCTGCCCTTCCCACCTCGCTCTCCCTCTGGAGATTTCTCTGTAGTTCTCGTACAGGTAACTTTCCATCCGAAGACTTGTTTTGTTACTTGTGAAGCACAGTAGCTTTCCAGCTGTTGAAATACCGTCTTGTTTTTCTTTCAGAGCAATAAAAGCTAATAGCGCATTTTCAAATAAACGGGCATCCACGTAGGCATGTTTTTGCCCTCTCTCTGTGGCTTTCAGCCTCACCTCTCTCATCCCAGGCCCGGGGGTGGGGGAGGAGGGAGGAGGGGTGCTGCTCCTTCCCAGCTGATGAGCCCTGAGTCATCCAGCCCATCTAAAGCCTTTGCACGCCTCCTAACCCCTCGGATAATGGGAGCAAAGTCCCCTTGTAAAGAAAAATCAGCATTCTGCTGATTTCAATGAATTGCCCTCCTGCCTCTCAAGGAAGCTCTCCATTGCCGAGCTGGGGTGAACAGTGCTCGTCTCCCCAGGCAGGCTCACGCCCGTCCCTGCAGTGAGGCACCTGTGCACACAGGGCGGGTGTCGCCTCCCTGTCCCCCACCTCAGCCACGCCACACACCAGTGGTGCAAAGGCCACTGCGCCCAGGCTTTGCTGGGGGCAGGTGGGCTGCTGCACGTGGCTTCTGTAAAGGCCGGTTGATCCCGGATTTTATACTTTTAAAAAGGACAGTTAGAGACCAGCTCTGGGGTCATCTTTTCCAGGCTTAGGGGCACGTGTGTTTTGAGGTCGGCTTTTGATCATAGAAACTTGGACTTGGGAGGGTCTTTGCAAGTCATCTGCTCAGTGGTTCTCAACCGGGAACATTTTAGTTTGGTCCTCAGAGGACTTGTGGCAATGTTTGGAGACACTTTTCTTTTGTCACAGTTGGGGGTGGGGCTGCTCCTGAAATCTCGCGGGTAGAGCCCAGGGCAGTCCCCACGATGAGGAGTGTCCTGGCCCAGCTGTCAGCAGTGCTGACATTGAGAGACCTTTATCTGATTTCTTGTTGGTCAAGGTGTGGTCTGCAAACCAGCAGCCTCAAGCAGATGAGCACGCGGAGCTTGTGAGATGAAAGATCTTGGTCCCCACCCCAACCTCTGAATCAGAATCAACGTTTCAACAAGATTCAGTTGAAACGGTTCAGTAAGGTCTGGAAATCGCTGCTCTAAGCAACCCCCAACCTCCCACCCAAAGCCGAGGGGTCTGGTAGCAGAAGTCAAATCTCCCACCAAAACATGGTGCTCAGCTGAAGCTTTGTCTAAATAGCCAGCTCTTTTAACATCTTCCAGATGTTTATCTTAAGGAATGATTTAGCCTAATGGAATTCTGTATATGCACCACATGATGTGTGAAAACAGGTACGACCATCATTTCGACTTTTAATGTCAAGATAAGATTCCACACACCTTTCAGTCGTGTGTTCCAGTGTTCTGAAGCTCTGTTAAGGGTCTTGGTCAGAGCGTCTGCCTGTCAGTTACAGAGGATGCAGCTTTGAAATCCTGCACCCACCCAGCCCCAGTTATTTCCTGAGTATCAGAATAACCTGCCTGGAAAGTGAGCCTCAGAAGAGCAGAGAGGGGGTCTCCTTCTCGTGTGGTCTCTCCTGGTACCGAGCACAGTGCCTGGCGTTGAGTAAACACTCCACATGTTGGATGAAAGGAATTGAGAGACAGTGAGGGAAAGAGTGGGGGGAAGGAGAGTGAGAGGAGGAGGGAGGGACGCTCCCTCCACAAGACACTGAGGACACAGACATGGACGTCCAGGAGAACCAAGCTTCCTCAAGTGCAGCCGTGCAGCGGGCACCCCCACCACTCAGGGGGGCCAGGAAAGCAAAGCTGGTCAGCTCCCTCCAGTCCCCTCTCAGGCTGAGAATTGCTTCAAAATGTTCCTCTATCTGAAAGCTTGAAGCTTTCACTTTCTCCCTCTGCGCCCAGGTCAACACACCACTTTCAGAATGATGGTCTCCATGACTGGCCAAGAGCTCGAAGCAAGAATTTGAACCTGACCCTGAGCAGTCTGCCTGCTCTCGGTTGCCATCATTCATAAGCAGAAACCCAAGGGCTGGCATTCCATCTCAGTAGGAGAGCTGTCACCGTGGTGATGCCTGGCACTGTGCTGATAAAGCGCCTGGCCCAGTGCGTGGTGCTTATCTTGTTTTTCTTCAGCACTTCCTAATGAGCCACACAGCAGAGGGGGGCTCAGACGACGTCGCAGTGACTTGCTGGCGGAGTCAGGACTAAAATCCCAAGTGCCCCAGGCCAGCGCTCCCTGAGCCCGTGCAAACAGCAGTAGCTCCTGGGCTGCTCGAGAGATGATAAGGCAAGAAAAGACTGGCTTTTCCTCGTTAATATGAAGATTTAATATGTGAACTAATTGATGTGTATTTCACATCGTTCCAGAAATAATTTCAGGTGGAAAGTGGAAGATAGACAGAAAGAAGGAAGCCAAGCCAGGGACATAAAAGAGAGGCAAGAGTGGGGCTGAGACAAAATTGCATGTAATTAAAGACCTAGACGTCCGCCCACAGGAGAGCACACACACTCTGATATTTTCGCTGCCAGTGGAAAAAGAAACTCAGTCTTTAGTAGGTGAGTAAAACAATTGCTGAAGGAAAACATCAGCAGTCCTGAAACCGAGATAGGACATGAACATCTTAGGGTCCCTAAAGAATGGACATCTTAGCAACAAGCTTCCAATAGACCGTGTGTGCCAAAGAGCCAGGGGCATCACATGAAAGAGCAGCTCAACAAAAGAGGTTCTGCGAGGGACGTACCACACAGTCCCGCACACATGCCTGTAGGTCTGCTTCCTTCCGGGCATGGACCTGAGTCACCAGAGGTCCACCTCCACTCACGACCACCACACCCCTTCCACCACCCTGCTCTCCAGCCTGTTGCCAGGACTCTGAATCTCCCAACTTCTGAGAACTGTCCTTCCTTAGACTTTCCATCTTCCCAAGGGCTCCAGCGTCCCTCCTTCCCCACCTCGTCCCCACCAGAAACAAAAGCATGGCCAACGTCCACGAGAGGCTGGAGAGCAGAGTGCTGAGCTCTTGGGATCTGGAGTCAACGGGCCTGGGCTTGGATTCTGCCTCTGCCACCTCCTGACAGTGGACTTGGAGCCAGTAACTCATCTCTGCCTTAGTAAATGGAGGATAATAACAGTGTCTACCTACCTACCAGAGTAAATGAGATGATATAGTCATTCAGCAAATATTTCCTGAGCTATTATGGGCCAGGCAGTGTTCTAGGCCTTTGGGATACACCAGACCCCCAAACTGATAAAGACCCCTTGTCTTTTTGCTTTTCTTCACTTGGTGCAGCATAAGAGATTCCTGCTACTAAAAGCATCTAAGAAAGAAGCTAAGTAACAGGGGTGCTGTGACAAGACCTGGAGTCTTCCTGCCCTAAAAGCTTCCCAGAACAACATGAGAAACAACAAGGAAAAATGGTGTCATTATGGCCTTAGGCTTATGCAGATAAGGTATATGGCAGCAGTCTAGAAAGCCCAGAGATAAACTGTGGTCAACTAATCTATGACAAAGGCGGCAAGGATACACAGTGGAGAAAAGACAGACTCTTCAATAAGTGGTGATGAGAAAACTGGACAGCTACAGGTAAAAGAATGAAATTAGAACACTCCCTAACACCATACACAAAAATAAACTCCAAATGGATTAAAGACCTAAATGTAAGGCCAGACACTATAAAACTCCTAGATAGAGGAAAACATAGGAAGAACACTCTTTGACTTAAATCAAAACAAGATCTTTTTTGACCCACCTCCTAGAGTAATAGAAATAAAAATAAATAAGTGGGAGCTAATGAAATTTAAAAGCTTTTACACAGCAACAGGAACTATAAACAAGACAAAAAGACAACCCTCAGAATGGGAGAAAATGTTTGCAAACGAATCAACAGACAAAGGATTAATCTCCAAAATATATAAACAGTTTATCCAGCTCAATATCAAAAAAACCAACCCAATCAGAAAATGGGCAGAAGACCTAAATTGGCATTTCTCCAAAGAAGACATATGGATGGCCAAGAGGCATATGAAAAGCTGCTCAACGTCACTAATTACTAGAGAAATACAAATCAAAACTATAATGAGGTATCACCTCACACCGGTTACAATGGGCATCATCAGGAAATCTACAAACAATAAATGCTGGAGAGGGTGTGGAGAAAAGGGAACCCTCCGGCACTGTTGGTGGGAATATAAATTGATACAACCGCTATGGAGAACAGTGTGGAGGTTCCTTGAAAAACTAAAAATAGAGTTACCATATGACCCAGCAATCCCACTCCTGGGCATATACCCAGAGAAAACCGTAATTCAAAAAGACACATGCACCCCAATGTTTATTGCAGCACTATTTACAATAGCCAGGTCATGGAAGCAACCTAAATGTCCATCAACAGATGAATGGATAAAGAAGATGTGGTGCATATATACAATGGAATTTATTTATTTATTTATTTATTTATTTATTTATTTATTTATGGCTACATTGTGTCTTCGTTGCTGCTTGTGGGCTTTCTCTAGTTGCGGCAAGCAGGGGCTACTCTTTGTTGCAGTGTGTAGGCTTCTTAGTGTGGTGGCTTCTCTTGTTATGGAGCACGGGCTCTAGGCACACGGGCTTCAGTAGCTGCGGCTCATGGGCTCTATAGCACAAGCTCAGTAGTTGTGGCACCCGGGCTTATTTGTTCCGAGGCATGTGTAATCTTCCCTGACCAGGTTCCTGGACCAAGGCTCAAACCCGTGTCCCCTGTGTTGGCAGGCGCATTCTTAACCACTACACCACCAGGGAAGGCCTATACAATGGAATATTACTCAGCCATAAAAAAAGGAACCAAATTGGGACATTTGTAGAGACATGGATAGACCTAGACACTGTCATACAGAGTGAAGTGAGTCAGAGAAAAACAAATATCGTATGTTAATGCATATATGTGGAATATAGAAAAATGGTACAGATCAACCGGTTTGCAAGGCAGAAACAGAGACACAGATGTAGAGAACAAACATATGGACACGAAGGGGGGAAAGTGGGTGGGGGGGGTTGGAGTAGGATGAATTGGGAAATTGGGATTGCCATATATACATTACCAATAAGGAAAAAAATATCAAATTGTACACTTTAAAATAAATAAAGTATATGGCAGCAGTCTTGCCTTTCCTGCCATGCTGATGAACACATATTTTTAATATTTTTTGCCTCTAAAAAAACCCTGCAACTCTTGTGGTTTGCTATTGGGAGCATAATTGGTACCAACACTTAGAAAAACTATTGCATAAAAGCATTGTATGTTAAAAATGACCACACGTATACCAGCCACCAAAACATATCCGTGTTCACCAGAACCAGCACTCGGCGGAATCCATCCGAGAGAAATTCTTTATAAACATGTAATAAAAGTCATATACCAACATATTCACAACACTAAGAGCCAAAAGGTAAAACAACCTAAAATGTTCACCAGTGGGAGAATGAACAGATCAACTGTGGTGTATGTACACAATCAAATGCAGTCCACAAAGAGAAATGGACATGCTTCAAGTTCACCACCACGCATATGAATCTGATGAACATAATAACGTTGGATGAAAGAAGCCCGACACAGAGAGTACATACCGCATGATTCCATGTATATGAAGTTCAAAGTCACCTTCAGTGTTCGCAGGCTGGAGAGTGGTTACTTTTAGGTGGGTTAGTGACTGGCACAAGGGGTGCTTCTGAAACTACGAGAATGCTCTATTTTTTATTTAGGTGGTGGCTCTGTGAATGCACTCACGTGGGTGAAAATCTCTCCAGCTGTATGCTTGTGATCTGGTTAGAGCTTCCAGTACAATTTTTTTTAACTCATGGATTTAAAAAATTGAGATATAATTCACATGCCACAAAATTCACCCTTTTAAGCATATAATTCAGTAGTTTTTAGTAAATTCATTGTACACTATCAGCAGTGTATAGTTCCAGACCATCACTCCAAATGGAGACCCTGTACCCATTAACAGTCACTCCCCAACCCCTCTCCTCCCTGTTCCTGGAAGCTGTTAATCTACTTTCTTTCTCAATGGATTTGATGATTCTGAACATTTATGTAAGTAGATTCACAGGATGTGTGGTCTTTTGTTTCTGGCTCCGTTCACCTACATAATGTTTTCAAGGCTCATCCGTGTTGTAGCACGTGTCATTCATTTCTGTGACTGAATAATATCCCACTGTATGGATAGGCCACATTTTGTTTATCCTTTGTCAGGTGATGGACATTTTGGTTGGTTCCCTTTATAGCTATTGTGAATAAAGCTGCTATGAATATTCGTGTGCATGTTTTCCTCTTTTCAACTCTCTCGTGCCATACCTCATAGTGGAATTGCTGGATGCAACATTGAACAGAAATGGTTGGAAGCAGACATCCTTGGCTTTGTTTCTGATCTAAAGGGAAAGGTGGCCTTCATCAAGTTGATGAAGTTCTTTCCAGTCCTAGTTTGTTGAGTGTTTTTAACATGAAAATTTGTTGGATGTTGTCAAATGCTTTTTCCTGTGTCTTTTGAAATGATGTGGTTTTGCCCTTTATTCTGTTAATATGGTGTGTTACACTGATTTTTGTGTGTTAAATCTTGTGTTCCTGGGATAAATCCCACTAAGTAACCATACGTAATCTTTTTTATTTGCTGTCAGATTCAGTTTGTTAGTATTTGTTGGGAAATTGCTTCTGTATTCATAAAGGATATTGGCCTTTTCTTGTGTTGTATTTATCTAGTTTTGGTATTAGGGAAATACTGGCCTTTATAGAATGAGTTGGGAAGTGTTTCCTCCTCTTCTGTTTTTTCAAAGAGCTTGTGAAGATTTGACATTAATTCTTCTTTTAATGTTTGGTAGAATTCACCCATGAGGTCATCTGGGCCTTGGTTTTTCTTTGGGGGAGGTTGCTGTTTACTAATTCAATCTCTTTGTTATTGGTCTATTCAGACTTTCTGTTTTTTCTTGAATCAGTTCAGTAGTTTGTATCTTTCTAAGAATTTGTCCTTTACAATTAGATTATCAATTATCAATTTAACCATAAACAAGACTAGAAGGCAACCCTCAGAATGGGAAAAAATAGTTGCCTATGAAACAACGGACAAAGGATTAACCTCCAAAATATACAAGCAGCTCATGCAGCTTAATACCAAAAAAGCAAATAACCCAATCCACAAATGGGCAGAAGACCTAAATAGACATTTCTCCAAAGAAGACATACAGATGGCCAACAAACACATAAAAAGATGCTCAACATCACTAATCATCAGAGAAATGCAAGTCAAAGCCACAGTGAGGTATCACCTCACACCAATCAGAATGGTCATCATCACAAAATCTGGAAACAACAAATGTTGCAGAGGGTGTGGAGAAAAGGGAACTCTCCTGCACTGTTGGTGGGAATGTAAGTTGGTACAGCCACTATGGAAAACAGTTTGGAGGTTCCTTAAAAAACTACAAATAGAACTACCATATGGTCCAGTAATCCCACTCCTGGGCATATACCCAGAGAAAACCATAATCCCAAAAGAAACATGTACCGTATGTTTATTGCAGCACTATTTACAATAGCCAGGACATGGAAGCAACCGAAATGCCCATCAACAAATGAATGGATACAGAAGATGTGGCATATATATACAATGGAATATTACTCAGCCTTAAAAAGGGATGAGATGGAGCTATATGTCATGAGGTGGATAGACCTAGAGTCTGTCATACAGAGTGAAGTAAGTCAGAAAGAGAAAGACAAATATTGTATGCTAACTCACATATACGGAATCTAAAAATGGTACTGATGAACTCAGTGACAAGACAAGAACAAGGACGCAGATGCAGAGAATGGACTGGAGAACTTGAGGTTTGGGGGGGCGCGGGGCGAAGGGGAAGCTGAGACGAAGTGAGAGAGTAGCACAGACATATATATATACTACCAACTGTAAAATAGATAGCCAGTGGGAAGTTGCTGTATAACAAAGGTAGTTCAACTCAAGGATAGATGATACCTTAGAGGACTGGGACGAGGAGGGTGGGGGGGAGTCGAGGGAGGGAGGGAATACGGGGATATGTGTATAAAAACAGATGATTGAACTTGGTGTACCCCAAAAAAAATAAAAATAAAAATAAAAGATTTATAAACATTAAAAAAAATTATCAATTTAGATTATTAAATAGTTGGCATGTAACTGTATATTACATCTGAATATGTTATAAATCCAACCACATGATGTTATAGTTATCGATTTATACAATTTTGTTTTTTTAAAGAAATTAAGAATAGAAAGTTAAAGAAGTCTGCATTTACAGTGTTTTATATTTACTCTCAAATATACTATTTCCAGCCCTCTTAATGTTTTCAGGTTACTCACTGGTGTCATATCCTTTCAGCCTGAAGTACTTCCTTTAGTATTTCTTGTAAGGCGGGTTTGCTATCAAGTTATCTCAATCTTTGTTTAACTGGGAGATTTTTTTTATGATTTTATTTTTGAAGAATAATTTTCCTAGATATAGCCATCCCAAATCTACTGTTAAACCCACCTAGTGAATTTTTCATTTTGGGTATTTGCTTTTCAACTGTAGAATTTCCACTGGTTCCTTGTTATAGTTTCAATTTCTTTGTTGTTATTTTCTTATTCATTGTCACTATCAATATATTTTCTTTTAATTCTCTAAACATGGTTTCCTTTAATTCTTTGGACACAATTATAAAAGCTGCAAAGCATTTTTTCTATGAAATTCAGCCTCTGGGCCCATTCAGAGTCAGTTTCTATTGACTGTGTTCTCTTGAGGGTGGCGGGAGATCACACTTTCCTGTTACTTCACCTGTCTCATACTTTTTTGTTGAAATTGGACATTTTAGATACTATATTGTTGCAACTCTCAATTCTGCTTTTTATCCCGAGCCCCATATGTCATTTCTATTTTTCTGGAATTGTCTATTTCATATATATTTTTAAATTTATTGCCACATATTAATCAGAATATCCAAAATTTCTTTTTTAATGTTAAAATTTAAGAGTACAAGAATAAAAATTCTTCAAGTTTAAAATAGCTTAGTTATTTTTAAAAAGGTGCCTTTTTAAAAGAGATTATAAGGCAATTTTTGATATATCTGTATAACAGAAAAAACCTCAACACCAACAAAAAATTAATAAGAAACCTCTGTTTCTTAATTCTGATCTGGAAAGCTATCTAAGATAAACTTTTAAGCTTAAAAAGCTGAGGGGCAAAATGGTGTGTATAGTCTGCTGTCATTTATATATGTTCTGCCATTTGCTTGTATGAACCTAAATTATCTCTGGAAGACAATTTGGCTGTTGGGAAGAGAAGCAGGTAGCTGGGGAATAGGATAGGAAGAAGAATTTGTACTCTTTTTTATACTATTTTGAATTTTAATATTTAAAAATAAATTTTGGGTACTGACTTCTGACTGTTAAAATAATGAACACTTAATAAGTACTCATAACAGGCAGGCATTTATTAACTCATTGAGTCCTTGTAGTAATGCTAAGACATAAGTACTATGTGAAGCCTCACTTTACAGATGAGGAGACGGAGACACAGAGACCCCCACAAAGCTGGGCGTCCAAGTCGCCAAAGCCAGTGAATGGTGGAAATGGTTTGCAGGCCCAGGCGCTTTAAGATCCCACATGACACGTGGCTCCTTTTACAGCTTCCTCTTCATGGACCACCCATTAGAGTGCCCAACCTGTCCCACAAGACTGCAAAGCCTATGCCAGGGAGGGCTTGTCATTTTTCCTAAGACTCACGTAATGGATGCTCAGTAAATATTTCTGAACAAAGGAACGAATCCTCCTCAGGGTACTTTTTATACACTGGGTATAAAATCTTTATTTTCTCAGGTTGCCCTGAAAAAGACAGAAAACACATTTCCAGAGGTAGGAGATGCTAAGGGGTGACTTAAGAGGCAGGAAGTTTAAGACAGAACGTTCTGAAGCCTCTCGCATCCATCGCTGAGCCCACAGAGCTTCTCGGGGTGTGTCCCTGGGAAACATGGCTTGTGTACATGCAGCTTAGGCCATTCATGCTTGTGGGACATGTGTGCAGTATTACAAACCACCGGGTCCTTCCTCTGGTCCGGGCTGCAGCTCAGAGGCTTCCCACCTACCTCTGCCCATCTCCTTCCCCTGCTCCCTGTCCCGGTGAAGTCCAAAGTCACAGAGATTATCTAGTAGAACCCAGTGAACCATCACTCACTGGCTCTAAGACGCATGTTTTCCCATTTAAACATCTCTGAAATCAGATGCCTCCTGTAGCCAGTGATAAGAAAGCCTTGTGTCATCATTTAATCGTAGTTGCTTTTTTGCTTAGTGATGCATGCAGCTTCTCTCAGTAGTTAGGAGCTTAGCTCTGGTGAAATCAGGGAGGGGTGGGGTGTGTGCAAAAGGACAGGCAGAAGTTCAATGCCTCTAAGAACTGATGCTCAAATCAATTTTGATTCTATGCTTGGGTTTTGAATATTCCAGAGTCATGCAGTGAAGAATAATGTAAAAACAATACTTATACAGCCCTTGTTATGTACCACACACTGAACGTAGACTACCTCTCCCCTTTGCAACACCAGGACAGACCAGTTTCTTTGTTCAGAGAGAGAGGAAACTGAGGGTTAGAGGGCTTGAGTAACGAGGCCTGGCTTCTGTGCTCCCGGGCCAGCCAAATGTGTGGTCTGCCCTTTTCGCTCTTCTTTAAAACCATCTTCCTGAGGCTGAAGGGTACACCTGGATTCCTCCTCTAGTCCTCCCACCTGTGGGCTCCCTTCCTCAGCCTGACTCATGCATCACTACAGCAAACATGCCTGGTTTACCAGCTGTCCTGAGGTTACCAATGTGAGAGCCGAACCTGAGGACACCCGTAGCTGCCGCCGTGTGCTTTGCACAAACCATCACAGAATATGTACAGGCTGCATCTGGGGTGGAAGTGGAGCCAGCGGGTTGGTGCAAGATCAGGTGTCAAGGTTGTGAAGGGATGAGGAAGAGGCAGGCACAGGGCAGCAGGCTGACTGCAGAGAGATTCTCCCCCTAGTGAGCAGGTATCCACTATGTGCTGTGGGCTGTTGGCTGTGTGCCTCTAAGAGGCTGCATGATCAGCTCTGATCGGTAGGTGCCCACAGCAATCTTGGAAACAGATTCCCTAAGATGACGGTGACGTGAAATATTCTCCTTACACTGATGAGATATTTTTTCGTGTTCAGTACATTTGGTTCATTGCTTTCGTACACGGCTGGGAAACGTATTTCTGGAAGACAATTTGGCAATGTGTATAAAGAGGGCCTAAAATTGTTTCCACACCCTGTAGCCAAGAAATTCCAATTTCTAGGATTTATGCTAGAGCAGTCACTGGAGAGACATAAATATTTCTGTACTAGAGTGTTTATTGCAGTGTTGTTAAAACAGCCCTAAACAAGAAACCAACCTAAAGGCCCAAATAAATGGGAATATCTTAAGCATGGTACCTCTTTACAGTGAAATACTTGCAGCCGTTAAAGATCACTTTAAGACAACTTACTGACATGGAAGAATCTCCGTGACATAAAGTTGAGTGAAAAGGTTATAAAACAACATGTATGATACAACCCAATATTGCAAAATTTATTAATTTATGCGTGAAGAAAAAGTCTGCAAAGAAGTACAGTAAAATATTAACATTAGTGATCCCTAGATTTTTTCCAATAAACTTCTCAGAATTTTCCAAAATCTTTTGTAATTAAAATGTATTACTTTTACATTCAGAGCAGGGGCGGGGGAAAGCTATGTAATGCAAAAATGTCCACTCAGAGTCTGCTAACACAGGAGTAACTTTCTTATCTTCAGGAAGGAAGTCAGCTCTTCTGGGGCACTAGGTTTAGAGAAAAAAGTTTACATGATTAAAAAGAGAATGTCTCAATGCATTTACTGCGGAGAGCAAACATTACCTACCAAACAGACTGGGTCTGGGAGAGTTAATGGGTATCTAATCTCTGCAGATCACTCTGTCCTCGCTGACAGTAACACACTAGGATCTTCAGACACAGTTTCCTGGGTGATGAGAAATGAGCATTACCTGGTCTCTTTTACAGGTAAGAAAACTTCCGTATGGAGAAAACTTTTTCCCTCTGGGCTTATCGGCTCAGTAAAATCAAAAGTGTGACTTATTCTTTGAGTTGTTGCTTGTAGGATATTCAGAGAATAGAATCCCCAACATAATACAATACCCTAATGTTTGCTCTAGAAAACCTTTTTTTCAGAGATGAGTAACACATTAAGTTAGTGGCAGCTGTGTTGCTTGTCTAGTCATAGAGTGTCACGTCGAAAGGGCAGGAGTGCCTTATGGTTTCACACTGTCCCCACGGCAGTGGCACAGTTCATCTTGCTAAGTAAGATAATTTTCAGGGAGTGTTGTTCCCATGTGTCCTCCAGGAATTATGAATGAATAAAATTTATTTACCAAAAGACAGCTGAGAAATTATGGCAATGGGATCAATGGTGAGCGCTGAATACACTTAAAAATAAGATAGAGATGAAAGCAAAGGTGAGAAAAAAGTTGCAGAGCAGAGTGTAAATGTTTTTTTGCTTTGAGAAGCTAGAAAGGACACAACTGTTGAAGCTCACTGGGGAAAGCGGCAGGTGGAAAGTAAAGTAAGTCAGTTGGTGGCTCATCTATACCAGCCCGGAGTCCAAAATACCCCTTACAGCTGACTCATCAAGTAACAGAAGTATGTGCCAGCACACGCATAAACACTAAGGGAGAGGACTCCGCTAAATTGGATGGTGGAGAAGAGGAAAGGGATAAAATAGGAAGAGAAACATTTGAATGTTATTGCACACAGGAACAGTTGATAATATCTAAAGAAATAGATGACTGAGGATATTCTATATAAGGTTATATTTATAAATAACCACCTGTACAAAAACAAAAATCTTCCTCCCTAAGTATCAGAAAAAACTAAGACCCCACCCTCCCCAAATACAAAGAACTAAAACGCATCAAACTCCACGCTTAGAATGGGTGAATTTTATGTTATATAAATTGTCTCTAAAAAGCTGTTTAAAAATGCAGAGAAAACAACCACATAATGAAAGCTTTTTTGAAATTATGAAAACATAAAATAGGAAATAAAATAATACGACAGAACTAAAATCAAACATCTGTGAATGAGCTTAACTTGCAGCAAAATAAATAAATAAATAAATAAATAGAGTTTCCAATTGGTTCACAAAGCAAATCCCAACTCTATGCTGTTTGCAAGAAACACATCTAAATCAAAGTGGTTCAGAAAGATTGAAAATAAAAGGATGACCTAAGTTTCTCTCTTAATTCCTACTTCTTTTAAATGACCGCTACCCACTGCAAGTCAGCCAGCGCGGCAGTCTGCTAGCACAGTGATTAACTTCTGATGGTATTTTACAGAGCGCTTTCGTGTATACTATCCCCATTAAACTTCTCCTCTGTAACTTAATGAGATAGGATATACTGTTACTCTTTACAGACAGGGAGCCCATGCGGAAGAGTGAAGGTGGCTTGCCCAAATTCACACAGCACTTGCTGGGCTGAGCTGAATCAGCCCTAGGTTTTCATGTCTACCCGTCCCATGCTGTTTCTCCTACACTATGTCTCCTCAGGAAGAACCCTGAGGGAGCAGGTCCTAAGTCTCCCAGGCAAATCACTCTCTCTCTTTATAGTAAAACGTGCCCCCATTTTTTAACTCTTCCTTGTTCTGTGAGACTCCTCAGACTAGACCTTTTATACAGGATGCCTTTAATCTCCATAACACCACTATGAGTTCAGTATCATTATCTGAATTTTTTCATGTGTGTCTAGAAAGATCAAGTAACCTGCCCACTTATACACAAAATAAGCAACAAAACTGAGATTCCAAATCAGGTACGTCTGACCCCAGAGCTTGGGGGCCTCCCAGCGTGCTCCTAACAGTGCTGATAGGACCAGGAGAGTATAAAGAACTTGAACAGAACCATCGACCCTGAAACACTTTTTATACTTCAGGGAAGCAAATAAAACCAGAGCTGGCTTCATAGGCAAGTGACCTGTGCCGTCCGCCACGGCCCCAAGCCCGGAAGGGCCTGGTACTTTGTTTCATGCTCCACTGTCACCATCTGGAAATTCTTAATAATTTTATCTTTGCATTTGTGTCTTGTAAGTGAGGTCCAGTGGGACACTGGAGTGTGCACGTGAGCAGGGGGTACACCCACGTGCGTCACCCACCACCACTCCTTGCTACTGTGGATATGACGACTGGCTTGTTACGTTCACGGTGGCCCGTGAGCGCAGAATTCCCGTGGGCCCGTGAGGTGTGGGAGATCAGAGAGACGCAGGGTGAGTGGCAGGGTAACTCACGCCACGTCTATGACTAAGTAAGCAAGGGCTCTGGCAGCCCCAGAGGCCACGCTTCCTATTCCAGCCAGGGCTTACTTCCGACGCAGGAAGAAGGCCATGGCGTTCTGGGAAACACAACCGAGGCACTCTGTCATATCCTTTCTTACACTTGTGCTAATCTCCTGAGTTAGCCGATGAGTTATACTGAAAACTATGGCGTAGAAGGAAAAAGGAAGATAGGGCAAACCGTAGTTCCTTTTCCTTTCAGACCTCCTTACGCATCAGTAAACCAAAGGTGGAGAGTGTTGGTAGAATGTGAGTGTCGCACGAGGTGACATAGAAACAGTTGAGTTAGTTTCACGCAGTGTTTCCACTGTTCTGGTGAGAACAAAATACACATGCATGTATGAGAGATGAAATACAAATGATGTAATTTTGAAGATTTCGTATATGCGTTAAAGGTGCATATATTTGCATGTAAAACTGGCATCACGTAACATGAAGATGAACAGTAAAATTCATGCTAATTCTTTATTTAAAATGACATTAAATAGCAAATAGTGTGACACATACAGAGAGAAACCATGGAGGAAAAAAAAAGCCATTTGTTTTGGTATCTTCAATGGCACTTTTGTCCTGCTTTTTAAACAGGGGGCCCTGCATGTTCATTTTGTGCCAGGTCCAAATTCACAAATTATGTAGCTGGCCCTGAATGAAATACACACACACGTGCGCGCACACACACACACACACACATGCACACAAATATGTAAACATGAACTTTTGACAAACCGCTGTCCAGTGTACCAATACATTTACACTGTAAATGTTTGCAAATTTGGAAATTTCAGTAACACTTCCAACTTCAAAGAAATACCAGTCCCCAGTTCTCATCAGTTCAACTCAATGCCATGTCACACACCAGTGCACCCAGGGTGATTTTGTCCTTGCCACTGGCTGGCTCTGAGACCGTATGCATCATCCCAGATGTGGCAACGCCCGTTGTGTTTCACTGAGGTGACGTCTCAGTTGCTGTCTGTTCTGCCATTGACCTTGCGCAGAAGACGTGAGAGTCTTCAAGGCTGACCAGCAGAAGTACAAAAAAATAAATCAGTAGGTGAGATAGGTTGACTAATGGCCTCCCCAAAGATAGGTCCTAATCCCTGGAATTTGTAGATGTCAGTTACCTGGAAACAGGATCTTAGTGGATGTAAATTAGGATGGGCCTGGATTACCAGGGGAAGCCCTAAACACAATCACATGTACCTTACAAAAAGGGGGCAGAGGGAGAGCTGAGCACACACAGAAGAGGAGAAGGCAGTGTGAAGACAGAGGCAGAGACTGGAGTGATGTGGCCACAAGGCAGGGAATTCCAGCAGCCACCAGAGTTAGAGGAGAAGAGAAGGATTCTCCCCTAGAGCCTCCAGGAGGGCAGGCCTGCTGACACTTTGACTTCAGACGTCTGGTCTCCAGATCTGTGAGAAAATAAATTTCCATTGATTTAAGCCACCAAGTTTGTGTTAATTAACTTACTCCTTCAAAACAACGCTCACACACTCACACAAACAAAAACAAACAATCCAAAAACATCGAAAACAAAACCTTACTCTTAAGGTAGAAAATTAAGACGGTAATAGCAGCTGCTCACATACACAAGAGTTAAAGGCCATTATTTAAAGGCCTGAAGGAGATAGAAAAATCCAATTAACAATAGTTAATTGTCCTCCGTGTCCATGAACCATGTGTAGCAGAACATAAGACTCAAAATACAGGGTTGTTTTTAAAATGTTAAACCACTCGTTTTTTTTTGTTTAGATAAATGTTAACAATTTTCTCTCTCTTCTTACCCTAAGTTACACTTTTGCCATGGCTGCACGTCCCCCCACTTTGGTAAAAGTATGATTCTACAATGATTTCTTGTCTCTTACACGATTTTTCCCTCTGTATTTAAGTAAGGTAGGACAAGAGCAAAAAGAGCAAACTTCAGGATCATTATTTTTTTTTAATCCCACTTGCAGTGTGGATGAGCCCAGGGGTGGGCTCCATGTATTCTTGGTCCCTGTGTTGTTTTTGTTTTTTTCAACCATTTAAAAATGGGAAAACACTCTTATCTTGAGGGCAGTTAAAAACAGAGGTGGGTCAGGTTTGCCCATAGTCTGTGGAGCCTGGACTAGCCCAGGGAAAAAAAAATCTCTGGAAGCTGATGTGATTCCTGATTGAAGCTAGAGTCATCAAGAAAGGGTCACACTTTGCTAATACAAAAAATCTTCAAAATACAGTTTTAAGTAATCGTCCTAAGCTGTCCTTGATAGCTTGTCATCACAAAGAAAAGCTTCCAATCACTCATTAAAGCACATGTGTATTTTGGAAAGACATAGTTTTTATAAAGAACACACTTTTATAAATGTATTTTATAATTAATTTTGAGATCATGGGATTTATATAATCATTAGAAAGAACTGTGTATAATGAACCTTATAACAGAATAACGCTTTCACATTACTCACTTACAACCTTGCTTCTGCTAAATTTGCTTTCTTCTGTGCATTTCTGTGCATGCAGTTTCTCCCTACCTGGTGCACCTTAGGGAAGCTGATTCATCTGCAACTGGGAGTGTTTTGTACCCTTGGTAGGTTCATGCTGTTCACCCAGTGTTTTTTTTTTCAAGAAATAAATTTAAACAATATAGTCTGAGCAGATATTAGAGAACAGTACTAAGGACAGTAGATTTGTATAGATACCTGAATTTAATATGAATAATAGATTTTATATCATTTGAAACATAAAACATAAAGGAAACAGAAAAACTGCAGCCTTAAGATAATCTGATATGTAAAAATTACATTACTGGTGTTTAGAATGGTATGTTTGCAAGTTAAGTTCCTCCTCCCTTCCCCTCTCCCCCCATCTTTTAGCAGACCTAAAATTTATAGGTAAATACAGAGGGCCTAGGAGAGCCAAAACGACCTTGAAAATGAAGCACACAACTGGAGAACTTATGCTACCAAATTTTAAAACTTACAGTAATCAAGGAAGTGTGGTAGTAGCTTCAGAACAGAAATCTAGATTAAGGCAAAAGGAGAGAGTCCGGAAATAACCTGTGTGTTTATGGTCAGTTGGTTTTTGATGAAGGTTCCACAGCAGTTGAATGTGAAAAATTGGGACAATTGGATATCCATATGCAAAAAATAAAGTCTGACCTTTCCCTCACACCATACCCTAAAATTTACTCAAAATGGATCATTGACCTTAATGTAAGAACTATACAAAACTTACAGAAGAGACATAATCACAAGTTTCTGTGATCTTGGTAAAGAAAAAGGATATGAATAGCTATGACAACAAAAGTATGATCTGTAAAAAAATTGATAAATTGCTTTCATCAAAATTTAAAACTTTGGCATCTCAAAGGACACCATTAAAAGAATTAAAAGATAAGCAATGGACTTGGGGGAAATATTGGCAAGTCATATTTCTAATAAAGGACTTATATTCACAATATACAAAGGACGCTTATAACTCAGTAATGAGACCAACACTCAATTTAAAAATGGGCAAGAGTTCAGGAATTCCCTGGCGGTCCAGTGGTTAGGTCTCCGAGCTTCCACTGCAGGGGACACAGGTTCGATCCTCAGGGAACTAAGATCCTGCCTGCTGCAAGGCATGCCCCTCTCCCCAAAAAGGCAAAAGTTTGAGTAGACATTTCCCCAAAGAAGATATACAAATGGCTATAGAGTACATGAAAAAGTGCTCCATAGTATTAGTCATTAGGAAAATGCAAATTAAAACCCCACCTGCATACCCCTAAACTGAAACCTGCCTGTCACCCTCCTTACCAGTGATATGTTGGCAAATATTAACGGTCGGGTCTCTGGGGAAAAACAGCCCTGATGAACAGCATCTGCCTATTTCCTGGGTATGAATACTCCCACCACGGCTGATGTCAAGCCACCCACATGCGGTCTAAAAGTGGAGTTGGGAAGAGCAATCAGCTCCCAGAGTCAGGGTGAGCTCCAGGGCGCCCGTGCTCCTTACACACCAGAGCTGCCACCACCAGCCTGTCCATTCAGAGGAAGGGCCCACTGATCTACATGCCCAACCACAGGGGAACCCATGCCAGCTGCCTAGAAAAGTCTACACGTTCCTTCATTCTTTAAGGGGACAAATAAAGAAAGGTTCACCAAACATGGAGGAAACCCAGCAACTTAAAAGGGAAGGGCCCTGGATGTGTGTACAAGACCCTGGAGGAGAGCTGAGACGATTTATCTCCGAGGAGGGGATTTTATCCTGAAATTTCAGTTTGGATCCTCGAAGAGATTCAAGGAGATAGTCCACCTTTAAATAAATCAAGAAGGAGCTCTTAGAAATTAAAAATGTTTTTCTCTAAATAAAAATGCAAGGGATGAAAAATAAAGAAGTCTATAATGCCAAGAGACAGTGTGACATAAAAGAGAGAGGGTCAGGAGACCAACATCTGACTAACAATTTTTGAGAAAAGGAGAACCAGGGAAATGGAGAGGAGGAAATTGTATAAGGCATGATAGAAGAAAACTTCCTGGATCTCAAGACACCTCCCAATTAAAAACACTCAGGAAAATGAATGAAAAAAACAAACAAACAAAAAAACTGCCTCTAGACACATTCTCATGAGAAGAGTAAAAAACTTAGTTTCCGGAGGGAAACCTGCAGTGAAAAAACAGACTCTCCAGTGACATCGATGCTGGAAGACAAGAGGCCATGTCTTCGTAATCCTGCGGGAAATTGAATTCCAATGAACAAGTTTATTCAGGTGTAAGAGCAAAATGAAGATATTTTCAGGCACGTAGAAAATTTGTTTGCCAAGCACCCTTTTTGCTGATGTTCTCCAAGGAAGGGAGGGAAGGGGAGAAGGAGGGAAGGAGGAAGTCAGTGAGTCATGGGATCCAACAGCAGAAATCCTAACGGGAAGAGTGCCGGAGGGACGCCCCAATGGGACTGTGTCCCAGGACAATGGGGCAGTCAGCCCTGAAGGGAACAAGATGTAAGAGTGAACTGTCTAGAAGAAAGTGGGTTCCATGTCATAGCATGATTAGTGGGTTGGATAATCTTCAGAATAAGGTGAAAGCATATGTTTATTCTAGCTGTGAGAAAAAAGCTAAATGCAATTATGAAAAAGAAGAAAAACGATACAATAGCTGTGTAAAGCAAACTACAGCATGCCTCGAATGGAACCACTGGTGGGCTTAGAAAAGAAATCCACTTGACACCTACATCTGGAACATTCTGCTTGGCACAGGAGTGTAGCACTGGAACCATGGGGGAAATGTAATCAGAAAAGGTAATCAGATTCTACTGTCTGGCTCTGCAGTGAACATTTACAGTTCCAATAGCATAATGCTATTTTTCAGATTTTGATTTTTAGAATCAGCCTGTAGGCCATTCACAGAAGACTATTATAGAACACAACGCAAATGTTATCAGCCTGGACTTCGTGGAAGGAAAATTATCGCAGTCACACCTTGGGAGATGAAAGAGGAGAGATCAAGTGAACAAAGTAGGAGCATGAAGGCTCTACAGCCTACCTATGGGAAGTAAGGAAATACTGTCAAAGGCAAATAAATAATCACAGATATTTCTTAAAGTTATCGAGATAACTAATTGAAGAACTAAAACATTTAAAGCTATCTAAAATTGAAAAGAAGAGGGAGAGGGAGGTGTTCTAAGAGGGGTATTAAAAGTGAGGGAAATTCTTATTTTTCATACTTGGGAATCTACAAATACAATTTAGAGTTAATAAGTCATGAGATAGATGTATAATCATATCATTTAAAATTATGGAGGTTAATTTCCAAGAGAACTAAAATATAAATGACTAAAAATGATTACTGTGAAAGAAGCCAGTCACAACGGACCACGTAGCGTGTGATTCAGTTTATATGCAACATGCAGAAAAGGCAAATTCACAGACAGAAAGTAGATTGTTCTAAGATTGATTGTGGTGATAGCTGTACACTTTAGAATTGTCTGGTATATAAACTATATCCAGTGAAACTGTTACTTAAAAGAAGTCTGGGATGCTATGGAAAACAGCATGGAGGTTCCCCAGAAGTTATAAATGGAATTATCATATGATTCAGCAGACTCACTTCCAGGATATTTCCAAAGGCATACAGAGAAAACAGAGCTCAAAGAGATATTTGCACACCTGTGTTCACCGCGGCATTATTCACAGTAGCCAAGAGGTGGAAACAACCAAAATGTCCATTGATGGATGTATGGATAAACAAAATGTGTATATCCATACAATGCAATATTATTCAGCGTTAAAAAAGGAGAGGCTGTCATATGCTTCGGCATGGATGAAACTTGAGGTCATCATGCTTAGTGAAATAAGCCAGTCACAAAAAGACGGATATTGGGACTTCTCTGGTGGTCCAGTAGGTAAGACTCTGCACTCCCAATGCAGAAGGCCTGGATTCTATCCCTGGTCAGGGAACTAGATCCCACATGCCACAACTACAAGATCCTGCAGGCAATAAAGATCCTGTGTGCTGCAACAAAGACCTGGTGCAGCCAAATAAATAAATATTTGTTTTTTTAAAAAGAAGACAGATATTTATGAATCTACTTATATGAGGTGTCTAAAGTGGTTAAACTCATAGAAATAGGAAGTAATGGTGGTTACCAGGAGCTGGGGGAGGGCAGAAGAGTTGTTCACTGAGCATAGAGTTTTAGATTTCCAAGATGAAAAACTTTTGGAGATGCATTCCACAACAAGGTGCAGATAGTTAACAATACTGTCCTGCACCCTTAAGAATAATTAAGATGGTAAATTTTATGTGTTTTTTTACCACAGTAAGAAAAATGTCTGGGGACTGGACTGGAGATCAGAGTAGCAGGCTTTGCCTTTGCAATATAAGCTGTGCTGTACTCTTTGATTTTGCTTTGTTATTTCTAAAATTTAATTTTGAATGAAAACTAAAACAAAAAATACTCTTACCAAAAGAAGTTGGACATAGGCTTTGCGGAGTGCCTTCTGCAATACTTTACTTACTATTGTAACTGTAGATGTTGGTCTCATATACTGAAGTACGCTGCTTCCAAACTCCCGTGCTTTGGGGGTTACCTGTCCTACGTGGTAAAGCAAACACCGAGATTATGGCCTCACCAATAATTTGCTCAGAAGACTTTTATATGGGATAATTCTTTTTATTTATTTGTTTATTTATTTATTTGGTGCATTGGGTCTTTGTTGCTGCACGCGGACTTTCTCTAGTTGCGGTGAGTGGGGCCTGCTCTTTGTTGTGGTGCGCGGGCTTCTCATTGCGGTGGGTTCTCTTGTTGCGGAGCGCAGGCTCAGTAATTGTGGCACATGGGCATAGTTGCACCTCGGCATGTGGGATCTTCCTGGACCAGGGATCGAGCCTGTGTCCTCTGCATTGGCAAGCAGGTTCTTAACCACTGCGCCAGCAGGGAAGTCCATGGGATACTTCTTTTTTTATCATCAACATGGAATTGAACTCTTAGCATCCGTAAATGATGTCTGTAAATAGATGTATATCCATATGTTTCATGTGTGTGACTAAAATTTGTATCACAAATATAGATATGAAAAATTTGTAGTTGCCACCATCTATCAAAATATGTATAATGTAGATGTGTTATCTTTAAAATCTTTTTATTTTAAAATAATTTTAGACTTACAGAAAAACTGCAAAAATAGTGCAGAGATTTACCATATACTCTTACCCCAGCTTCCCTAATGTTAACATCTCACATAACCATAGTACAGTGATCCAAGCCAGAAAACTAATAGTACATCCTGTTAGCTGAAACGACAGACTTATTTGAATTTTGCTGGCTTTTCCACTACCATCCTTTTCTGTTCCCACCTTGCATGTAGTTGTCCTTTGTCTTCCGTCTCATGCAGTCTGTGGCCGTCGCTCCATCTTCCTTGTCCTTCACAGCCTTCGCATTGTGGAAGCACACTGGTCAGGGACTGTGCAGCATGCCGCTCAGTTTGGGTTTGTCTGATGTTTTCTCGTGCTGATGTTATGCATCTTTGGCAGGAATTCTACAGAAGTGCCGTACCCTTCTCAGCGCATCGTATCAGGGCTACGTGACGTTGACGTGCCTTATTCCGGGTGATGTTGACCTTGATCACTTGGTCAAGGTGGCATCTGTTGGGTTTCTCCACTGTGAAGTCCCTACTTTTCCGTCTGTAACAAACATCTTGGGAATAAATGTTGAGACCAGACACAGTCTCCTTTGGTTGCTCACCCCCATTGGCTCTCAACTTCTAAACGTTCCCAAAGGGTTTTTAAGGTGGCTGGATATCAACTCTAACAACAACAAAGGATCTAACTTGTAAATATGCGTATCATAATATTTAAATATCTCCCAGTTTCCCCCTTACTTCTTCTCTAGTGAGAGTCACACTCTTTCCAGCTACACGAGGACAGTAATCATGTGCATTGGTCCTCCACATTTTGGAGGCTTATATACATTTAGGACTTATAGACATGTAGGACAGTCAGTGCTCAGGATTTCTTTTTATATATTCATTTGCTTTTTCTTTTATTTGTTTATTTCATGTACTAATTGTGAATTTGAGGAATAGACTTGATGCTATTCAAATATGCTTCTTTATCTTGCTTTCCCTCTAAGAAGACATTATCTCATGCTATCAGTATCCAGTTAAATATGAAACCACCTTTAACCAACATTAAAAAATGATCTGGGCTTCTCAGTCACACTTATTGGTATTAGCCAATATCAATAGCTAATATTATGATATTATTATACTTTTACAGCCAATGGTGCACAGTATAAGGCCCCCCACCCCCCTCCCCTGCACAAAGATGTCCACATCCAAATCCCCAGAGCTTGAGTTATGTGTTACCTCAAATGGCAAAAAGGACTTTGCAGGTGGGACTAAGTTAAGGATCTTGAAATGGGATGATTATCCTGTATTATCCGGGTTGGCCCTATCTAATCACAAGTCTTTTTATAACAGGCAGGCAGGAAAGTTGGGGTCAGAGCAGGAGATGGCATGAGGAAAGCAGGGGTCAGAGTGTGAGAATGAGATCTGAAGATGTTGCAGTGCTGGCTTTGGAGATAGAGGATAGGACCATTCGACAAGGAATGCGGGCACCCTCTAGGAGCTGGGTTCTGCTCTAGAACCTCCAGAAGGGACCCAGCACCTTGATTTTAGCCTGATAAGACCCTTTTGGGGACTTCTGCCCTCCAGAACTGTAATACATTTGTGTTGTTTTATGCCACTAAGTTTGTGGTAATTTGTTACAGCAGCAATAGGAAACTAACGCATTGCTTCAAAAAATGTATTCTTTACTTTTGCCAGTAATTTAATATAGATTTGAGTGGTATAAAATCTGAAAGGTAAATTAAACGATGTGTTACAGAAATTCCTGAGTTTTCTAAATCTGTGCCATCCATTGCATTTGGAGAGATGATGTTTCTTTATTAATTCTAGGAAATAAAATTGAATAATTGAATATGAGTAAATTAGACATCAAAAGTATATATTTATTCACAGTACATTCCCAAGACTCCATTATCTATATTATTTTAAATTTGGAGTAATTGACTAAGCAGGTCATTAGATAAATGCACTTTGACAAATTCTGGTGTTTGCATAATTAAACATGAAGTGAATAAATGGGGCATTTGTGTCTGTATTTCTTCTGTCAGATAAGTAAGTTGTAATATTATTGGCATGGAAATCAGTAATGTATAAGGCATAACCATTTTTTTGTCTGGCAATTTGGGATGATTTCTGAAAACAACTAGCAAGGTTTTTGTTTTTTTTTTTTAATTAAAAAACTAGAGCAGTGTAGAGAGTGCACTGAAAATTACAAGGATCTCTGCTTCCTTTTTTTATTTTGATATATGTCCCAGGGATTTTGTATTAGTTATTTGGAAGAAGTTTTCCAAAACATATTTTTCTAACACTTTTTGAAGCAGTGATATTCCAGATACGGAAGAGCTTCCATCTAGATAGACAGCTTCCAATTCCTTGTATCACTGACATGTGACTCTTTTTAGTTCCTTGGTGGCTAAGGAAGGTCAACCTTATTTTGGAAATGACAAATATCATCATTTTATTATTAGTTGGTCTCTCAGCCTATGGAGGTGAAGAATTATTTGATGGCATTTTTTTCTCACCTCCCCAAAAAAGTGATATAATTTTATATCAAAAATAATTAGGTTTTTTTGGTTGGTTTCTTTCTTAATTTGAAGCAGGGCAGTGGAGTGCCCCTTGGGTGATGACACAGATTAGGTTTTCCGGCCCCCTTAGGTAAGTGCCCCCTGTTTTCTTCCTCTGCTGGTCCGCTGAGAGCACCAGGTTTGGGTTACACGGCCTTGTCCCCCCAGCTCTGCCCGTGTCCCTATTTCCCATAACTTTTGTCTCAGTGGCTGGTAAACCAGGCCGTGTTGTGAGGATGAAAGAGGAAGCCCTGGAGAAACCATGACGCAGGGGTGCCTCGGCCACTCCACCCGGTGTCATGGGGCAGCCAGTCTTGTGTGTAAGAGGTGGCCCATGTGACACAAGCTCCTAAATACTGGGATGAAACTCATGCCTCTAAAAACTTCTTCCCCTCTCTCAATTTCATAATTAGAGTTGGTTTATTTTGTTTAAATAGGTGGCTTCCCCCCTTCTGTTAAAATGCAGATACTCTAAGAAAAAGTAACACTTTAAGGTTTATCAGACATTTATTTCATCATGTGGGTGAGTTATCAGATTTCTTCCTGAGAGTAGATTTTGATGGAGAAAGGGAACATGAAGACTTCGATATCCAAGGACCAAGAGGCATTTGTGGAAGGAAAATGACTCAGAAAGCTCAGGCTGTTGTTCATAGGAAATCGACATTTCATAAATTATCCTAAAATAGACCTTTTGTTCAAAGCGTAATGATCTATACATCATTTATCCCTCTTCATCTGTAAATCTGGGAAGCTGCTTTCTCCACCCCATGACCCCCTCTCCCTGCAGCTGCCACCTCCCCCCGAGTAAGGACATACCCAGCAGAAACTCTGCCAACATCAGTGATGCACTCTCATTACAGTCTGGGGAACTCTAAAGAAAATAGGTGGAAGAAATATTTCAAATGCTTCCACTAATATTAAAATATAGTACATATGTTAATATTTTTATGTAAATACATAAAAACATGTACAGATTTTAAAATATTAAAAATAAGTAACATCAAAAAAAAAAATAAGTAACATCACTTCACATCCACTAGGATGGCTATAATCAAAAAGACAGATAATAAGTGTTGGTGAGGACGTGGAGAAATTGGAAGCCTCATACACCGCTGGTGGGAATGTAAAATAGGGCAGCTGTTTTGGAAAACAGTCTGATGATTCCTCAAATGATTAAATATAGAGTTACCATATGACCCAGCAATTCCACTTTGAGGTATATAGGAACGAACAAACGAAAGAAAGAAAGAAAGAAAGAAAGAAAGAAAGAAAGAAAGAAAGAAAGAAAGAAAGAAAAGAAAACATATGTCCACACAAAAGCTTGTACACAAATGTTCATAGCAGCATTATTCATAATTGCAAAAAAGTGGAAATAACTGATATGTTCATCAGATGTTGAGTGGATAAACAAAACATGGTATACCCATGCAGTGGAATGTTATTCAGCCTTTAAAAAGGAAGGGAGTCTGACACATGCTACAGCATGGATGAACCTTGAAAACATTATGCTAAGTGAAATAAGCCAGTCATAAAGGACTGCATATTGTATAATTTCATTTATAAGAAATGTCCAGATTAGACAAATCTACAGAGATGGGAAGCAGAGTAGTGGTTGCCTAGGACTGTGGGAGGAGGATGACTGCTGATGGGTCTAGGGTTTCTTTTCAGGAATGTTTAAAATGTTCTAAAATTGATTGCGGTGATGGCTGCCCAACTTTGTGAATATACTATAAACTATTGAACTGTATACTTAAAAATGGATGAATTATATGGTATGTGAATTATATCTCAGTAAAGCTGTTACAAAAAGACAGAGCGGTGTTATGTGACCTCAGAGGACAGAATCACTCCATACAGGATGCTGAAGATTTTGGAAACATTTAATTCCTTCTGGATCCCATCCCCCACAGAACCCCAAGATTCCAGAGAAGCCCGTCATCCAGGTGGCACCTAACTCGATACCTCCAAATGTTATGACGTTCATCTTGCAAGGTTTTTCTTAAAGAAAAAAAATTCTTATTTAGAGTGGGTTCATCTTATAAATGATGTGTGTATGCGTATATATACACACACACATACATAGACACACATATACTCACGCAAATATATTCTTAAAAATATATACATGTTTTTTAACGTGGTAAGAGACTGATCCACATCATTGTAAGAATGAACACAAACAACACATGTCTGTTGAGCATTTACTGAGCACCAGACATTGTGCTTACAGCTGGGGACACAGGTGAGGGAAAACAAGACAACGTGAGCATTTGTTATTTTTTTAATCTTTTTTTATGTATCTTTATTATTTTTTGGCTGCGTTGGGTCTTCGTTGCTGCATGTGGGCTTTCTCTAGTTGCGGTGAGCGGGGGCTACTCTTCGTTGCGGTGTGCGGGCTCCTCATCGTGGTGGCTTCTCTTGTTGCGGAGCACAGGCTCTAGGTGCACAGGCTTCAGTAGTGGCAGTGCATGGGCTCAGTACTTGTGGCTCACAGGCTTAGTTGCTCTGAGGCATGTGGGATCTTCCCCAACCAGGGATCGAACCTGTGTCTCCTGCATTGGCAGGCGGAGTCTTAACCACCGAGCCACCAGGGAAGTCCCAACGTGAGCATTTGTGATAATGATTCAGATCATAGACAGTTACCTTCCAGCAGCGACGAGACTCTCTCCCCCACAATACACCTGATACCACAGTCGGCTTCTACTTTGGAAACTTTGTGAAGAAAATGAACCCAGTCGCAGAGAGCAGATCTCTCTTCTAACAAGATGAAAATGAGACCTAGCAAGTAAAGGTGACTTGCCCGAGGTCACACAGGGTGACACCATTGGGCCTCCAACCCTCTCAAATCCACTGTCAGGCTCTTGAATCCATGCAAATCTACGACTCCGTGACCCACAGAAGATGCTCAGAAAACATTCTGTGCTGTGTCATTGTCTTTTCTTTCTAATCAATATCATGAACAGCCCAAGATCACCTCCCAGCCCAGCACGAGGACTTGCTGAAAGCTAGGGTGTCCCCAGCTCCTCCCTGCCCTCTCCAGGCTGCGCCCTCACAGCCCAGGCCCCGCACCCTGAACTGTGCGTCCGCCATTGCCTTGCTTTAAGAGTCTGATCAGATACGAATATATAAACCGCTAAAGTCAATCAGGAGCTTTGTAAAGGGAGGCGTGTTAAAGAAGAGGAAATCACCTTCTTATATTTGTGTGTATTTCCCACGTCGCCCGACCAGGTGCTTTTGCAGGATGGAGTCCCAGCAGCCAGGCGTAAGGCACTCGGTCCAGCAGAAATGGCCTGGGTTGCCAAACCAGACAGACAGACTGGTTTGAAATCTCACCGGGCTGTGCTGGGGAAAAGCTCCATCACTCAGCTAAGCCCTCACTGTATCACCTCCATTTCTCAACTGTAAAATGGGATTGCTCTGATGTTTGTCTCTAAAATGCAAGGACATTGGGAGGATAGGAAATACAGTATTCAGTGTCTGACACACAGTAGATCAGCAGGGCTGGTCTCTTCTATCCCCTGGGGTTCTGTTCTTCACATATGCTTCTCCATCTCAAGTAACTTGTCCCTTCTCACCATGCTTAAAAGATCAAGAACAAAAGCTCTGTGAGTGCAGGGCCTTTCCTGCTTTGCGTATTGCTGTCTGCCCGATGCCATTTGCTGGCACAGCAGTTTGCCCGTGGAGGTGATAAATAAATAATGGTTGAATGAAGGTATACGTGACCATGTGGAAGAAATAAACTTTGCCTCGGAACTACTGAGAAGTTGGCTGCATCCCACCCTCAGAGTTTCTGATTCAGTAGATGTGGGATGAGAGCCAAGAATTTGCACTTGTCACAGGTTCCCAGGTGCTGCTGGCCTCACTCTGAGACCCACTGGCCTAGAACAAAAGTGCATGTACAGTGGCCCAGGAGCCCGAGCTTAAGAGCTCAACACCCCCCCAGAGAGAACTTTGATCAAAATAAATGATCACAAGCTTCAGTTTCCACCCGTGGCTTATCTGGAGGCAGGATAAGGAGTATGAACACACTTCCAACCCTTCGAGAGCAAGTTTTCTTTCCTTCAAGGCAGCATTTTTCTACTTGATGCAGTACCTTTACTTGCAGCCACCATGCCTTTAGGTCTCATCAACTGCTACCCAGTGTGTGTCAACTAAGCCACTACCTGCAGAGTGAAGACAGTTGGAGAAGGGCGGTCCAGCTGCCTCTGGGGAAGGGCTGCCTCCCTTTCTCCCTACACACCACCGTCTTCCAGTCAGCGTGAGAGGGGCGCATTGCTAAGACTCAGAAGCAACAGAGACAAATGAATGGCTAAACAAAATGTGATATATACACACAATGGAATATTATTCAGCTTTAAAAAGGGAAGGAAATTCTGACACATGCTCCAATGTGGATGGACCTTGGAGACATTATAACAAGTGAAAAAAGCCAGACACAAAAGGACAAATACTGAATGATTCCAGCTATAGGAGGTACCTGGAATAGTCAGATTCACAGAGACAGAAAGGAGAATGGTGGTATCAGGGCTTGGAGGAGTTAGTGTTTAATGGGTACAGAGTTTCAGTTTAGGAAGATGAAAAGGTAGTGATGGCTGCACAACAGAGTGAATGAACTTCATGACCCTTACTGTACACTTACTGGTTAAGGTGGTAAGTTTTATGTTATGTATATTTTATCACAATTAAAAAAAAGGACACTAGAAACTCGCCTTCATTTCCCTTTTTAATGTTCCTTTCAGTTTTGGCAGAGCACAAAGCCCCTCCTCAAGCCAGGTGAGGAAATAGAAAAATGATCTGGAGCTCGTTGCTGTATTATTGTTATTTTTATTGTTGTTGTTATTCTTAAAGAAAGGAAGTGAAGAGTCCTCCAGAAATGCTTTCCACCGCTCGCCCTCCAGGTAAAGCCACCTGTCCACGCATGCGCACACATTAAACTGACTAGCCTCCCACCCACTTTTGCTTCCTTGCACAGCGTAGTGCTTCCCCAGCACAGGGCTTTCCAGAGTGGGGGTCCCGGGAGCAACAGGGTCAACCTCACCATAGCACTTGTTAGTAATGCAAATTCCGGGGCCCAGCCGACCTCCTGAGTCAGCGGATCCAGCAGAGGCCGGGAACCCTGCATTTCATGCTCCTTCCCCGTGGCTGCTATGCGCGCTCAAGCTGGGGCGTCCTCGGCCCAGGTACCCCCCGTCACCCACGCTGTGCCTCCGGCGGGCCCCCGAGGGCAGGGGTCGGAGGCACAGCGTGGGTGACGGGGGGGGGGGGTACCTGGGCCGAGGACGCCCCAGCAGAGTCCAGGTGCTGGCCACGGACAGGTGTCCCCCTCTTGGGGCTCAAGGGGCGCTGACCTCTGCCTCTGCCATTCCACCGCCTCCAAGGGTGGAGCCCCGCCTGCACACCTCCAGCCACACTGGTGCTGGGCAGGGCCTGGAAACCAAGTCACAGGAAGCAACACCTTCGCAAAAAGTCCTCCCGCCTGGACTCCTCGCTCGCCAGTCGCAGGGAGCCCTCGGAGCCGCCACCATGGGTAGGCGCGCCGGGCCGGGCCGGGATGGCGGGGACAGAGGGGAGCCGGGCGCAGGGGCTGCGCGGTCGGGGCGCTGCCGAGGGGTCGCCGCGGGGCCGGGCCGCCCTGCCATGCCGGTCCCCGCGGTCGCCGGCGGCTCGCGGACCTGCGCGCGGAGCGGGGGAGGCTGGCCGCGCGGGCGGGCGCGCAGCCAGGGACACCTCGCCGGCGGGAAGCGACCGCGGATCTGCGGAGCCGGAGCCGGGGGCTGGGGGGAGGCTCGCAGGCTCGGGGGAAGTTTGCGGGGCGGGTGGTTTCCCCGCCACGTCCCCGGGCGCGGAGGCAGAAGGCCCCAGGCGCCAGTCTCAGGTTGGAAGAACGAACGCGCGCAATAACCCTGACTTGCCCACCTGTTGGGAATCCTCGGGCTCGGTGTTCCCACCCTGTGGGCTGAGAGTGGCTGGAAGCTGGGCTGGGTCGTGCTGGTGATGGCAGGGCCAGCAGAGCCTCCGTCGGTGGGGCGGGGAGGGGGCGGGGGCATCCTCAGCGGCCGTCTTGGCACTTCTCTTGCCTCTGGCTGGCCAGGCGAGCCCAGAGCTGCAGAGGGAGCGCTGGTCCAAGAGGAGCTGGGGTTGGCCGGTTGGGGTGCCTCTGTCTTTGAACTTCAAGAGAAGGCACGGAGGAGACTAGCTGGTCCTCCATAGGCATGGATTGTGAGCAGAACATCTAGAAAACAACTTAATCCTGCCTGCTTGGGAATAAGTAGCTCTGGAATGAATGCAGAAGCAGAGCAGAGCTGCAAGAGACCAGAGGTCAGCCCAGCCCTCTTCTCCCTTAAGAATGGGAAAGGCAAGTCAAGTGACTCCCCCCAAGCCTGTGCCAAGAACAGGTCCAGGCTGTCACGATGTGGCCACATGGTTGAGAGAACAGGGTCTAACTTGGGCCTGCCTGCACTTGTATTCCTGTTCTGCCACTTGCTACCTCTCTAAACTTGCATCAGTAAGTTAAGCTCTGTGGGCCTCAACTCCCTCAGCCATTAGGCAGAAGTGTCCTGTGCGGCGCTCATTGGTAGCGTGGAGCTGTCTAGAGCGCAACACCTGGTGTGCATGGTCACCTGGCTCTCAAGAGTCGCTGTGCCACACCAGTTCGTGGTCCCGGAGTAGCAGGATTGAGTGGGTCACGCTTGGGAGTTCTGGCGGTGCTAACTGCAGAAAGATGCTGCAGCATCCTCTCTGGTGCAGGCTGTCAGGGGCTGGTACCCATCAGAGCTCAACTTCTCAGACAGACCTACTCCTGGGCTGGAGCTCTGGGGCCTGCCTCAAACACCATTTGCTTGTTACTCTGTGTCACTTTTCTGGGAGGTGCTCTGAAGTATTCACTTTGGTTTTCAAATCCCAAATACCTGAGTAATATCCATGTCGAATTAGGACTTTTCTTAACATAGTTCCAGTCGGGGTAGCTGTCGGCAGCCTGATTGTTGGTGAATGAACACTAGGTTAGCTTTTGAAGTATAGTTCCCAGTGAACTGACTTTCTAGTTTGCAGATTGGCCCTTACGGTTTTGGGGTTTATTTTATTTTTTTTTGGTTTTTTTTTGGGGGGGGGGTGTTTATTTTGCAGCTGAGATTGGCATAGCATGTGAGTAGCAACAGAAAGTTTATTCAGACACCAGTTTTATGCTTACTCCAGTCCTGGAAATTTTATTTTATTTTTTATTTTATTTTATTTTATTTTTTTCCCTTTTAGGTCTTGGAAATTTTAAATATCTGGGTCTAGTTAGTAAATGAAACAAATAATTAGGAAATGTCTTTTAATTTTAAAAAAAAGTAGCAGGGACTTCCCCTTTTAAGAGTAGATCTTTGTGACTTAGATGGTGCCAAGGTTGTTTCAGATCCCCTCGTGACTGAAGGGGGAACACTTGGGATGCTTGGTGACCTCGGCAGGAGGGAAAGAAGCAAGGAAAGTTCACAGAGAAACGTTTGCCTTGAAAGGGGCCAGATAGGAGATATTTTTGGCTCCGGGGGCCACAGAGTGTCTGTGGCAACTACTCAACTCCACCCTTGTAATTTGAAATATGAAACAAATGGGTGAATCTGTGTTCCAATAAAACTTTATTGATGGGCACGGATGTGTGAATTTTATATACTTTGCAGATATCACAAAATAGATGTTAAAAGTGTTTTTCAGTTATTTTGAAGTCGTAGGCACCATTCGTAGCCTGCGAGCCATACAGAAATGGGCAGGGGGCTGGACGTGACACTGCCATGGCTGCTGACCTTTGCTTTAAAGAAAGTGTTTGATTATCAGAGTCGGGGTCAGAGGAGGCCGGGGCCAGCCTGCCTCGTGGCGTTGAGTCTCCAAAGGGCAGCTAACCTTAGTGAGCAGTGCACCGCCTCTGAGGCTTTTGGTGGGCTGGGGATGCTATTGCTGGAGATCTCGAGTATTGTGTCTGTCTTCTTACCCCACCACACCCCCTGGCCCAGAGCTTAGCAAAAATACACGCCCCAGCTGTCGTTCTCACACATTCCGCCCCTCACTTTGGTCCTGGAAAACCATAGATCCTGCTCTGTCACATGCCGCATACGTGACTCTGAACAAGGAAGTTGAGGAGGCTTCAGGTTCTAGGAAACTAGCTCCTGCCGCCCATGCCAGGGCCTCTAGGCCAGCCTGAGAAGTCCATTCACTGAGTGATAATGTTTTCTCATATTATTCCCTGCCAGCTCCTGGCTTCCTGCTGGGCTTGTAGGTAATTCTGAAGAGTTTTTCAAGTCAGTTTCCTCCCTGAGTATAAAAGGAGAGACTAGCCTTGAAGGTCTCTCAAACCTGGCCATTTAAAGTCCTTCCGCATTCTCTCCTCTTTCTAGAAGCTCTTGGGGGACCTGTGAACAGAGCCAAAGGCTAGGCATGCCTGCTCTAGGCTTTAGCATACGGCTGGAGGCCAAGGGTGCCCCACACCAAAGGGGGCCTTGGGCATCTGAACCTTGGCAGAACCTCTTCCTCCCGCACAGCAAGAAGAGAGAACTTCTGACATCGAGTCCTTTTAGGCTGACATTACCCTAAGTCAGTGTGCGTCGGCATCACCTGGGCAAGGACTTATTCTGACAGGTGGCTGGGCCCCAGTGCTAGCATCTTTGCTTCGGTGGCCAGAGCAGGGCTCAAGCATTTGCATCTGGAAGTTCCCAGGTGGTGGTGCTGCTGCTGCCGGTCCCAGGACCACGCTTTGAGAAACACTGCCCCAAGTGACTCTAAATGACAACTTTCTTTTTCTTGCCCCTCGCCTGTGTCCAAATGTTGCTACTGTGTCCCCCAAAACGAGATCATAGCAAGAAAGTCTAGTGCCGTCTGGCCCCTGGCTTGTCCACGATGACCAAGTTTGGGGCAAATTAGTAGCTAGAATTTGGAAATTAGCTCGCAAAGGCAGTCTTAGGAAAGGAAACCATGAATCAATGTGGTCCAGCTAAGGCTGGTGGGGGGTTGACCTGAATCACCTATCTATGCAGGTTTTTTTTTTTTTTTTTAACCACATAAGGGTATAAGTTGTCCTGCCTTGAGGAAACTCATATCTTCAGGGACAGGAGCACAAGCCCATAAACAACATTTTTCCACACTGAGTTACAGTTGAGGTGAACAGAGTATCTGGAGACCCGTGAAAGCAGCAGCTCACAGTGTCTTGTCAGAGCTGGAGGATTTGCCATCATAATGGTAGATTTTTGCGCAGTCCTTTGCACCCTACAGGATGTCCTGGGTAGAATTACTCCATTTTTGGTTCACTTGGATTTTTGATTAATAATTTTCCTGCTGCCCTTTGAGTTACTGCAGGATAGAGGGGCCATTCAAGTGGCTGGCTGAGCTACCAGGCTGGCTCACAGGGAGCCGCCTGTCCTCCAGGGCCAGAGCTGGAGGAGTGGAACCACGGGGCAGGGACTGCCAGCCAGCTCTGTTCCCATTCCTCTGGGTGGCGGCCGCTCTTAGACACAATTACATCTCGATTCCATCCCTGGCAGGAGAGAAAGTAGGTGGGTGTCCCAGGTGAGCTGATAAGGAAATAAAAACAAGGGTGGACTCTGAGGACATTCCATGTTCCTCCATGATGATGGTGAAAGAATAAGGGCAGGGTTATCAGGAGATGAATGCGAACCATTGACTTATAACCTGGGATTGCAACATAAAGAGCTAGGGGATCGCCGTTTCGTAACTTTGTCCCCTGGTTTCAAAGGTCGCAAATATATTGCTGAGGAAACAGCACAGTGGGGTCACCTCATGGGGCTGATGCGGACGGGCTGTCAGACAGGCCTCTGCTTGCCACCCAGGTTCGGTCCAGGTGCAGCTGCCGTCCACAGGCAGCACAGGGTTACAGGACTGTCTCAGCAGCTGGAAGGTGCCACAGCCGAGGGGAAGCGATAGGCTCTCCCACAGACTCTCCTGAAGAAGGAGGAAGGTCTAGTCCTTCCGAGATTGGAGACCAGCCAGGGCCTCCCACTGGGCTGCTGCCAAGAGCTTCTCTTCATTGCACGGAGGAGTCAGAGTTCCCAGGCATTATGTGGAAACATGTGAAACCGAACGTGTGCCCATTAGGAAAATGTGGTTCAAGGATCAGACGTAAGACCAGAAAACTCACAAAATATACCACACAAGAAGACCCATTAAAAGTTCTCAAACTTAGTATTTAAAACTTCTACTATCTGCACAGTTTTATTGTAAGCTCTATCAGGACACATCAGGAGGTATGACTGAGAGGTACTTGGAGGAACAAACGTTTTTCTCATCGAGTCAAAACGCATAAGCGCACCTGGTGTATTTGTTCCCTGTGGCTGCTATAACAAAAGTATCACAAACCGGGTTGTTTAAAACAACAGAAATGTATTCTCTCACGTGTCTGGAGTCTGGAAGTCCAAAATCCAGGTGTCAGCAGGGCCACGCTCTCTCTGAAGGCTCTCGGTCAGGGGTCCCCAGCCCCCGGGCCACACAGCAGGAGGTGAGCGGTGGGGTGGGTGGGGGAGCAAGCAGAGCTTCATCTTCCGCTCCCCATCGCTCACATTATGGCCCGAACCATCCCCCCTCCTCCTCCCCATCCCCCACCAGTCCGTGGAAGAATTGTCTTCCCTGAGACCGGTCCCTGGTGCCAAAAAGTCTGGGGGCTGCTGCTCTAGGGAAGAATCTGTGCTGTGCCTTTCTCATAGCTTCTGGTGTTGCCAGCAAGCCCTGGCATGCCTTGCCTTGTGGACCTGTCATTCCATCTCTGCCCTCATCATCACATGGCCATCATCTTCCCTCTGTGTGTGGCTATCTTCTTATCAGGACACCAGTCATTTGGGATTCAGAACCCACCTTACTCCAGGATGACCTCATCTTCACTCTTCACATCTGCAACAACCCCATTTCCAGAGCAGGTCCCCTTCTAAGATTATGGGAAGGACAGTAGTTTGGGGAGAACCCTGTTTAACCCAGTACACATGGTAGAAGAAAATATTCTCTCTGAAATATGTGTGTTATTTTTCCATAACTTGAGTTAGGAAATAGTCTTAGTGTGCAAAGATAGCTCCACTGTGGCCTGCATCCTCAGCTTAGGTGCTACATTTAGTAACTAGCGTCTTCCCCCAGCAAGACAAATGGATTTTCCGGTCATAGCTCTAATTGGTTCTGAACAGCAATCCATTTAATATCAGAATTGGTCTGTAAACACACCCCCATGTATAATAGTAGCTTCAGAATGAATCAGAAATGTTCACAGTGATGTCATAGGCATGGGTAATTTACCTCAAGTTAATTCTAAAAATAATGTTCAGACTCTGTTGATACTGTATTATGGGTCTGTGGCTAAAGTTTCCAGGCAATCTTTAACTATGAATAGTGTTTAACTTTTTGTTTATTTTTTTATAGCTCTCTCTTCTGTGCGTGTTCATTCTAAAATTATAAGACGGGAAAAAATAAGTCACCGAACACTTCCGTGGAGAGTTATTAGGTAATATCTGACAAAATTTAGAATACACATAATATTTTATCAGCGTTCTACTTCTAGACACTTCTTATGGATATGCTCACGTATTCTCATGGTAAGAATGAGGATGGCATTGACGTATATACACTACCAAATGTGAAATAGGTAGCTAGTGGGAAGCTGCTACAGGACACAGGGAGATCAACTCGATGATGGGTGATGACTTAGAGGGCTGGGATAGGGAAGGAGTCGAAGGAGGGGGGGGATACGGGCATATATGTATAAATACAGCTGATTCACTTTGTTGTACAGCCGAAACTGGCACAACAATGTAAAGCAATTATATTCCAATAAAGAGCTAAAAAAAAAAAAAAGGATGAGGATGTACAACCTCAATATCAACAGAAGAAAAAATTTGTATGCTGTACATAGTTTTGCAGCCTAACTTCATACTTACCGTGATCAGAAAGTAGTTTTCCTAGTCATGATTTAACATCTAAGAGTAAAAAAATCCTTGTGTCTAAAATTTTGGGTCTCTAACTTAATTGCCTCCAAACAAACCCCCCCAAAGACCAGAAGATCGGTTTTTAGTTTTTGTTTGTTTGTTTGTTTTTAATTTAGTGACACTTGTGTGCCTTTGGCTTTGTTTTCTCCTGTGACAACATACAACATTGTCAGGGCCGACGCTAATATGCTTTTTTCTCTCGTGTGTTGGGTGCATGTGACTGGCCGTAGCGGGGAGGTGGTGTCCAGGAGGCTGAAGGCTAATTCCCCGCATGTTCTCTCCTAGTTCCTTTTAGAGCAGCTCCGAGGAAAGGTCTGTCTTTACCCTGAGAATATATTTGTTTATTCACTCTCAGCAGTCATAGCATTTAAAATCAGCCTCGTTTTAAGTTCAGAATACAGGGCGCCCTTCTGGAAGACAAGAATGTCCAGGTGTAGATAAAGGAAATCCCTGGAAAGCAAGGATTGCCTTCCTAACCCTGAGTAACTCATCTGCCTACACCTGGCAGAGAATTTAGGCCTGTCCCTGGATCTTTCTGTTTTGTGTAACAGCTTGCTACATACTAACTTTGTCACACCCTCTGGCTGGCTGCCCTTTCCCTGCAATAGAGTAATAAACAATCTCTGAGCATGTCCAGAGGGGCTTGGGTCCTGGGGCCCCTAGAGGTGATTTCTTTCTGAAGGAGAACGGGAATTGCGGTCAGTGATTCGCATCTGTGGTTATGGAAACGAGATGCTAAAAGTTATAGGTGATTTATAAAACCATCAGAGGCAGTCATTACAGGCCTCTTAAGCCTGAGATTTTAGACAGTCATGGGTAGTAATCTTTTTAAAAGGTAGGAGACTATCTGTAACGTACAACAATAGGTCACGCACTGCAAATGCTCTCTGACCGTTACGGGTTTAAATACGTGGCCCCCGAATTCATGTACTGAAGTCCTAACCCCCGATACCTGAGAATACGACCTTATGTAGAAATAGGGTCATTATACATGGAACCAGTTCAGGTGAGGTCATGCTGGAGGAGGTGGGCTTAATCCAGTGTGACTGGTGTCCTTGTAAGCGGGGAGATTTGGACCCAGACACGCCCATGGGGAGAAGACCAGGTGAAGGTGAAGGCAGAGGTCAGGTGATGCTGATACAAGCTGAAGAACAGCACAGATGGCCAGCAGCCCACCAGCAGCCAGGGGACAGGCTGGATCAGACCCTCCCTCACAGCGGTAGAAGGAACAGCTCCGCCCACGCCTGAGCTCACCCTTCCAGCCAGAACTGCGAGATGATACATTTTCATTGTTTTAAGCCTCTCTGTCCACTGTACGATGTTGTGGCAGCCCCAGGAAATGAAGGCGCTGCCCCCCTCAGCCCTGACCAGGGGACACGCCCCCCCACACACACACACCGGCTGAGGGAAGGAGAAGGTGGTTTCAGAAAAGATGAAGCCCTGGCCGTCGGACACACACAGGACCAGGCCCGGCTGCTGGACGGTTAAAGATGCGACAAGGCAGCTCACCACACCCACAGGCAAAAAGGAAGACTAGCCCCTGCCTCCCTGTCCCCAGCAAAAGGGTGACACCGAAACAACAGGCTGATGACAGCAGCACGGCGGTGAGGGACCCCCGTGGCCATGGAGCCAGTGCCAGGCTGCTGCCAAATGGTTTCATACCCCGCATCTGTCTTCTTGGAGAGGGTGTCCTGCCAGAAAACCGTACATCAGGACGTTCTATGTTTATGTAGCGATTTGTCAACGTATCAAAGGAAAAATAGGTTCTTTCTTAGTGGGGAAGAAGGTAGCTGTGGAAAAGAGGCTATTTCTATAAAAACAAGTGAAGGGTGGGCAGGCCCGCTGCCCATAGGTGTGCAGGCTGTGCCCTGCCCGGGGGCCCCAGCAGGAGGGCCCAGGGCTGGCAGGCACTGCCCGGGCCACCCAGCTGCTCTCCACTCGCAGGCCATGCCTCCCGGCAGGACGCAGCCCAAAAGATCACAATTTTCTAACGCACACAAAAGTGCCATGTTGACAAGCAGGGACCCTGAAGTGGGAAACGTGGCAAAACCTTCCAGGAAGGAAAAAAATCATCAGGTCAGGCAAGAAACAGCCTCAGGAAGAGCCACTCCGGAGACAAGAGCCTCGGATGACAAGCGTAAGAGCCTGTTCTGAAACTAGCATCACTCCTGTGGGAAAAGCCCATTGAAGGAGAGAAAAGGCCTTTCACTTCCCGATCAGAGCTGATCAATTCTGGGGAAAAAATCAAAGCAAGGGTGCAACACCAGGCCCTCCTGCTCTTCCATCGCCAGGTCTCAGCTCGGCTGCAGGTATGCCTGGTGCGTCTCCTGCCGGGTTCTTTTTGAAGTGGCACATGCTTTATTTTCTTAAAAAAAAAAAAAAAAAAAAAAGGGTGGGGGGCATCATATGATAAGTGAGGCTCTGTAACACTTTCCAGAAGTCAGAACAGCTCACTGTGTCCGGGGTGGTTGTAAAGAGGCTAAAGGAATCTAAGTGGGGAGAGAGGAGCAGGAACACCAAGGGGGCGCTAACCGCCCTGATGCTGAAGGAGCCTGGAGGGAGGGAGACGGAGGAGGCCTGGCCGGACTACTGGGGTGGAGGACGACAGAGAGGCCTGGCCTTGCAGGTCGCAGAGCCAGCGAGGTTGGAGGGCAGTCCCGAGAGCCTCCCCCTAGGGTGCTCAGGTCTGTGGGGTGGGCGGGAGACGGGAACGTGAGACAAGGCGTCGCTTGTCATCGTCATTCTGGTGAGTGGAGGACGGAGCTCAGAAAGCGGGAGTGAAGAGCCAGGGCCAGAACCATGTCGTAGGAGCTGATCTGCCAGACAGGAGCCGCGCTCAGCGCCCCAGCCCCCTCCTGTGTGGCTCCTTAGCTGCTCTGGGACAGCGAGTGGCTCCCAAACTGTATCCCCGGGAGGGCTTGATAACCGCAGACAGCCGGCCCCACCCTCGGAGTTTCTGATTCTGTGGGTCTGGGCTGGACCTGACAGTCTGCATTTCCACTGAGTTCCCAGGAGATGCTGCTGCTGGTCCAGGGACTACACTTTGAGAATCGCTGTGCTGGAGAGGTTTTACATGTGCCTTTAACCCCTGCAGCCACTCACCAGTCACGCACTGTACTGCTGCCCATTTGAAAGCAGCTTGATTGAAATCAGTGCTTGCCCCTGTGGCTTGTATCTGGGAAGTCTGACGTTTCTCTGTCCACAACATCCTCATCCCATGACCTCATTTCCCCAGGTGACATCATAAGGACCTTCTTCTGCTCTTCGTCAATGAGAGCAACCCTGGAGAGGCCGGCCTCTTTCTTCAAGGGCAACCTCACCCCTGCCAGGGCTCCCCATGGCAAATTCTTGTCCACAGCTTAAAGTCAGTCCGTGCCAAACATCCATCCACACTCCCCAGATGTCCTCATGGGATGCAGTAAATAACAAACTTCGTTTCATTAATGTAGATTCAATCTTATTAACCAACTTGCAAAGAAAGTGTTAGCACTTCTAGATGAAGGGATGGAGGTGCAGTGGTTGAGTGCTTTGACCAGAGCCTCATGGCTGGGAAGAATGTCTCCAAGCTGATTCCAAAGTCCCATGTCCTTCCACCTACTAACTGCAGGGGCAATATTGTGAGAGGAGGTCTCATCTTAACTCAGAAACTACTTCTGCTAAGAGAGAGGCTAAGTATATTCTAGCAGGACCGTTGTGTCCCCTGGCGTCTCATGGGACTGACTTTCTGAGGCACATGCACAGCCTAAAAGAACCGTGATCAAGGAAACTCATTCTGCTCCTGGTTTATGAAACCATTTACAGACCCCCTTATTCCTTGTAGCCACCCTGTAAGGCAGCATCCCCACTTTAGAGATGGGTCATGAAGAGTCAGTAACCTGCAGAAGGCAGCCAAGCAAGTGCAGATTCTGCCAAATCCCATCAAAAAGGCAGGTGCCAAGTATGGACTCCTAAGCCCTCAGAAAATGTAGCTTAGGAAAAAAAACAACGATAAAAAGAACATTTTGCCAACAAAACTTGCTAGGAAGTTTGAGTCTTATATCTCTGTAAATAGTGACGAAACCTACATCTGCAGAGCTTGAGGCAAACCCACATGTATTAGTTTCCTATGGCTGCTGTAACAAATCACCACACATGTAGTGGCTTAAAACACAGAACTATTATCTTAAAGCTCTGGAGGTCAGAAGTCTGACACGGGTTTCACTTGGGGCAAAATCAGGGTGTTGGCAGGGCTGGTTCCTGCTGGAGGCTTGAGAGGCTTGTCCTTTCAGCTTCTAGAGGTCACCACATTTCTTGACTCGTGGCACTCCAGCCCAACCTCGGCTTCTGTCTTCACATGTCCTGCTTGGACTCTTTTAGAGACCCTTTTGATTACACTGGGGCCACCCAGATGATCCAGAAGAAACACCCCATCTCAAGGTCTTTGAGTGAATCACTCCTGCAAAGTCCCTTTGCTGTGGAGGGTGACATACCCACAAGCCCCAGGGACTGGGACGTGGACATCTTCAGGGGACCACTGTTCTGCCTCCCACACCATGAGACGTCACAGATGCCATCCCTGACACATCATGAAGTACTTACATCTTTCCCTCAGTTTCCCTCTCGGCAATGATAGGGAACAATTTTCTCTCTGCGTGCAGGTGCGAGCTTTTCTCTTAGGCCCAGCAAAGATGCCTCTTCCTTCCTTTCCCAAGTCCGAATCCTAGAAAAGCACTCTTTACACCCATCGTGTTGCTGAGGGAGTTATCAGTTTCTAGATAATAAAACATTAAAGTTAGGCTTTCCGTCCCTAAATGGTTCAAAGTATGGAATGTGCTTCGTTAAATAGCAGGAAATGGTTACCTTAATGGAGAGAGTCCATTAACTAGTGGGAAGCAATAGTGTGTCTGCCTTGGTTTTTCCCACCGTCCCCACAGTCAGTCATCATAGAAGTTTATAAAAGGTACACTTATTTTACTAAATTCTTTCGCCGAAAGAGAGACAAAAGCACTGCTAGGCTTAGAATAACAGTGAGAGCCAGCACTGATTCCATGATTACCGTGTGCCCGGGACTGGCTAAGCTGTTTTACTCTAATCAGTAGTGAAATCCAAGTGACCCATGGAAGATGCTAGAAACATCAGACCACTCAAATATGCCAGTCGGATTTACTATCAGGATGTCAACGACAGACACAACTGTACCAAAGTTAACAGACTCTTGTGACAGTTGAAATTTGAGTTTAGACTTAAGGCTCAACGTAGACACCCCTTCCACACTTGAGCTTCCTCAGACAGCAATTCTGAGAGGGCACAGGTGTATTAAGATAAGAAATGCTGACTGTAGCATTACATCCAGTAAGTAGCTCTGAATTCTGTAAAAGAAGAGCTTAGCAACCTCTGCCCCACAGCAATAAAAGTAGTTCTTTGAAACACACAACTTTCAGAAAATAGAAAGCTTCCTGAGTGATGAATGGATACTAAATCTCAGATTTCCACCTGAGTGAGTTTAAGAATTTCACGGTCCATAATGTAGTTCTGGGTGTGATGGTTGTTGTAACAAGGTTTAAGTTCTCTTTTCTGTAATCCTGTTCATGTTTGAACTAAACAAAACCTCTGCCATTATTACTTAGCAAATAATCAGGGCTAAATAATATTTAGCAAAAAAATTACAGGTGCTACCCTGGCCAGGCGAAGTCTTTCCCTGCAAACCAAAATTCTGAGAAATGTGTGAAAGGGATGATTGGAGCAAAGCTCCAGGCTGTCTCTGTCAAGTCTGGGTTTTCACACCCTCCTCCTGCTTTTCTCTATAAGGCCCATCGCAAGAACCAACCTGAGACCTTGTGTGGGCGATACCCGTTGTTTTGTCTGGTCTTTGGGAGACAGCTACATTATCTGAAGTCTAAGTAGGCAGGGCCTCGTATGGTCCTGCCAGGTCCCCAAGAAGATGGAGCAAGGAAACAGGCTTCGAATACTGCCAACAGACTCGTCTTGCAGGCCTTTGCAAAAGCATCTTCGTGGCAGGTCCTTTTATTTCACGGTAGAGGGGTCCTCTCCCCACTCTGGTGGTGAAACGTGGCAGCATGTAGAGTCCGGTGACGGCTTGCGTATCCACCGTGGTCCCATCAGGAAACAGCTGGTATACTCAAAATAGGGGCATTTATTCACAAAAAAACATTTAGATGGAGTAGGGGGCGAGGCACACGTTAAGTGATGGTGTGGGTACCCGGAGGAGCAGCCTTACTGTTACCACCTGTAAGAAGTAGTACAAAACCGGGACAGAAACCTGGAAGGAGAGTCGTGTGGAGAGAGAGGGCCGACCTCAGAGGCGCAGTGGCTCGCACTTGAGGATACAGCCATCTGAGCTGGCCTGCGGGAAGGCGCCAGGGAAAGGAACGCCCTGACCCTCTGACCTCCTGCCACGGCTCACTATTGGCCGAACCACGTGGGGATTGGGAAGACGTGGGGACACTGATGAAACCCACCAGGTCAGCCTCACGGGCAGGAGGAGGCTTGTGGGGAAATGGAACTGTTGAGTGGCAGACCCCAGATCTGACCACGGTACCTGCTGACCACGGCTGGCTCTTTGGAATATGTATTCATTCAACAAATGTTTCATGTCCACTCTGTGAAAAGCACTGTAGGAGGGGCTGAGGATTCTGAGGTACTGGCATCTCCCACTGAAACATGCATCGAGCCCTGGGCTGGGGCTCCCCACGTGGAATAATGACAGCCATCCTAGAAGGTGGGTGGGGTTCTCTTCATTTGATAGACAGGCTGTCCGCAGGGGAGGTGGACTTGCCCAGGGTCACAGGGGGTGAGCAACAGGACTGAGACCCCATTACCTGTCTGACCCCATGCCTGCGCGCCTCACGTGTTGCCCCTGAGAGCAGCCCCTTCCCACAAGGAAGTCTAACTGGGGAGAAAAACCATTCTATTAGTGGTGAGGAATCTCCTTCCAGAACTTCAGTGTTTCTTAGAACAAGGACTAAAATAGCATCACTGCTCTTTAAGTGGGCAAGACTGGGAGACTGTCTGGTGTGCAGCGTGGGGCTGTGCTGAGCTGAGGAAACGCAAACACCCACAGCGCAGCGAGACCAGCTTCAGGAAGGAAGGCCTCCGGCGCACGAGATGAGGGGGGCCTGGAGGACCATGCGGTCCAGGCCAAGAAGGGAGTTCCTCAGGCAGAGCACCTTGAGGTTTTGTTCCTTGTGGGATGGGGCCCTGGACTTGCACATGATGAAAATGCAAGGTAGCAAGTCTGAGATGAAGGGCCCAGAACAGGGACGGTGTAAGAGCTTGCGGTGAGGGCTATGTCCAGCTTCTGTATCCGGTTCCCACCCCTCCAGCCCGGGACATCGGGCACAGGAGGGTCTCTCTGGTGCTCAGGGCCAGGGCAGGGACAACACTTACTTATGTAGATCCATCGGGCAACGCGACCTCACAGCCTGAGCGTGGTTCTCAGTGTGGTTCCTGGACCAGCACAGACATCCCCTTGGAACTTGTTACAAATGCAAGTTCAAGGGACCACCTCAGGCCTACAGAGACAGCGGCTCTAGCCGTGGGGTCCAGAAACCTGCTCTCCCAAGCCCTGGAGGTGGTTCTGAGGCACACGCCAGTTTGAAAACTGGAGTCACTGATCTATAACTCTGGGGGCTCTGACCGGAAGGAACTGTAAGCTGTGGTCAGTGGAGCTGGAGGAGGGCAGGGAGGGAAGGGGAGAATCCCCATGAACTGGGGCATGTGAAACAGCACATGACAGGCCCTGATAAATACGGGACGAGGTGTTGGTATCGCGAGCAGTGCAGGAGATGTTAGGGCTTGGGTGAGACTATGGGTCAGCTCTGGTCAAAATTCAGGGGAGACAGAAAATCAGGGGCTGGAACCAAGGGGATGGAGGGTACAGCTAAGATTTAGAAGGTGGTCAGTGGCACCTGGTTTGTAGCAAGTCACTTGGATTCTCACCCATTTTCTCCCTGCTCTCCTCATTCAGTTTTCTGACACTAAGCCCATGCCGGGTGGTGGGTGCTGGGAAAGACGCTGGGGGTGTGGGGATGCAGACCTCGGGGATCTTCCAGCTGAGAGAAGGCAGCAACAGAAACTGTTGGTTACTGCCCTCTGGTAACATAGGGAGGTTGGAGGTGGCTTCACCAAGGGAAGGGGCACATTTTGCCAGGAGGGGGCTTCCTGGTAAAGGAGTCGCTGTCTTGCGTTGAGGACTTCGGGCGGGTGCACACGACATGTCCAGTGAAGAAGGTTGGGTCCCCAGGAGCCTGTGTGCACAGGGTCAGGGCGGGACAAAAGGCAGCCCAGGAGACAGGACTGGGGGTGGGGTCCTCACTGTGTGTCAGGAACTCTTCAGTGTTTTCTATTTCCCTTATTTAACCCTCACCAAAACCCTCTGACCTTGTGAGATGGTAAAGGACATGCCTAAAGTTTGGATTTTATCCTTTGGGTGTTGGGCAGCCTGTGCAGTGTCTTAAAGAGGAAATGGTTTCTGCAGATTCTCTGAGCCTCTGGTTCTCCATCCTGACCACATGCCAGGGTTGCCCGAGAAGCTGATTAAAAGAAAACGCAGCCACCAGCCCAGCCCCACCCCACTTGGAGAAGAGGCCCAGGCCTCGGCCTGGGATCGCAGACAGGGCTGGACCCCCTGGGTAACACACCCAGTGGCCCAGCCAAGTCAGGGTCTGAGCTTAGACTCAGCAGAAAGCATTTTAAGTACTTGACCTTAATAGTGGCATTTTGTTTTCTTTCAGGAACGTCCGCATCGCAGGTGAGTATCCTTTCTACTTCTCCACATAGCTTCCTGATGGAAACTTTACAACCCATTTTTCACCTAAATGGTCACAAATAAAGCGAATAGTGCTTTATTCCCTTAACAAATGCATCGCATGCATCTGACATCAGTGAGGGGACCATCCTGAGTTCCTGTGTGACATTTCTTCTCTTTAGGAAAGGCTGTATGCAAGCATACCTCGTTCTGTTGTGCTTTGCAGAGACTGAGTTTTTGTACAAATTGAAGGTTCTTGGCAACCCTGTGTTGTCAGAGGACGGTTAGCATTTTTCAGCAATAAAGCATTTTTAAATTAAGGCAGGTACATTGTTTTCTTACACATAATGCTATTGCACACTTAACAGACCACAGTATAGTGTGAACGTAACCTTTCTATGCACTGGGGGACCGAAAGCTTTGTGTGACTTGTTTTATGGCAATTATAACTGCGGTGGTCGGGAAGCGAACCCACAATCTCTCTGAGGTCTTCCTATGTAGCCCTTCTCAGACTCACAATAAAACTATCAAACGAGAAAGCCTTCATTTTGTTGCGGTTTCTATAGAGAGGGTAAGGGAACAAAACACTTTAAATTCTCGACTCCACCTCTGAGGGTCCCTGTGAAGTCACTAGATACGCGTCAGCTCCTTCCCACGCCCTCAGCCCTCGTTGGCGAGTATGGACCAGTGAGGAGCTTGTTTCAAACCCAGACTGTTTCTCTGTGTCAGAGTTGCTTTGGTTACCCCGTGAGCATCTTCTTCATCGTGGTCAATGAGTTCTGCGAAAGATTTTCCTACTATGGGATGAGAGGTACCTCTTTTCGCCACTACCCCCCACCCCCACCCCCCGTCATCGACGAGCTCGAGTTACCGCAGCCACTGCTCACCGCTGCTCTCTCCTCCTCCACCGCCCTCTGCCCGAAGCGCTCCTGATTCTGTACTTTCAAAACTTCCTCCACTGGAACGACAACCTGGGCACCGCCATCTACCACACGTTCGTTGCTCTGTGCTACCTGACGCCCATTCTCGGAGCTCTCATCGCTGACTCCTGGCTGGGGAAGTTCAAGTGAGTCACGGCAGCTTTCTCGTGAAGGAGCAGGTCAGCGAGTATGAGGAGCTCTGGGATCTGGGATGGTGGACTCGGGAACGGAGACTCAGGGAACGTAACACTCTGAGGAGAGGGCCCCAGGTCCTGTTTCTGCTCATCCTCTTATCGCCAGAGTTCAGCGCGTTGCCTGGCATTCAGCAGGGTGAACTCAAGGAGCATCGGTAGGAATTTTTTCCCCCTCCAAACGCTTACAATATCTTTGTCTCATCTTGAAATAGTAGCGGGGCCGGCCTCTGTTGTTAGTGATGCCTGAGGAGCTAAGGGCTGGGAGAACAGAAAAGCCCCTTACCGACATCCCAGCTGCTGAAAAGCTCAAACTGCTGGACCACAGGCGTGGGGCACTCACCCTGTCCTGCAGGAAGAGCGCCAGGAGCACACGCGATGGCCGAGTGGGAGGGGGCTGTGTTCATGGGACGTTTCCTTGGATTTAACACAGAAGCAAGTAAAACCTCTTGCAGGTGACATGCATGATGTGCACAGAGGCAGGAGTATTCACTATCTCAAAACCCCTGAATATAATTCAAAAATAACACGGACGGCTCCTGCCCCAGTATTGTTACCAGGCACAAGATAAAGGTTACTGACCATTTAAAGATACAGATCCTCATTTCAGTAGTTAGGTAACAGAGACATTGAGTCTTTCAAATAGTTCAAAGAAAAAACAGATCTTCCCCCTCCCCAGGCTCCTCCAGCCAAAACTTTACTCAACGCTGACACTCTGGAGACCAGATTCTTCAGCAGGCTGCCCTTCAAAGGTTATCAGGTTATTGTCCCAGTTCAAGAAACAAGGACAATTGTGACTGGGCTTTTGAAAGTTGGAAACAGAGGCCTTTTTGCAGTGGCGGTATAGGAAGTGGGCAGCCCTTGTGCAATTAACTTGAGTTCTCTTGACCTCTCTTAACACAGGACAATTGTGTCGCTGTCCATTGTCTACACCATTGGACAAGTAATCATTGCAGTGAGCTCAATTAATGACCTCACGGACTTCGACCACAATGGAACCCCTGACAGTATTTCCGTGCACGTGTGAGTTGATGTTAACTATAGCCTTACCCCCACCCTCTCACTAGTTGCTTGTTTGGTGCTCTAATTGTTTCGGGGAAAAAAAGTTTTTTTATTGAAGTGTTGTTGATTTACAATGTTGTATTAGTTTCTGATGTGCAGCAAAGTGGTTCAGTTATACATATATATATTCTTTTTCACATTCTTTTCCATTATGGTTTATTACAAGGTATTGAATATACTTTCCGGTGCTATACAGTAGGACTTTGTGGTTTATCTGTTTTATATATAGTAGTTTGTATCTGCTAATCCCAAACTCCTAATTTATCCCTCCCCCCCTTTGGTGCTCTAATTTTTAATCATTTTCTTTGAACCTTCACCGTAAGTGTAAGGAAACCTTTCCTCCCTCATCAGTGTAGAGAAAAGTGTTTGATTGACTTAGAGTGGGGTCTTCAGTACGTCCAAGATAACTTGGAAAATACAAAAGTAAATTTAAAAAGTATTCTTTAATCCCTTTTATTAGTATAAATAATCTTTTTGTTATAATAATAAACCTTTTGCTCTTCTTTTTTCCAGTCTTCTGTACTTTGTAAACAAGTTAAGATCCTACTACATAACCTGCTATTCTGCCTTGCAATTGAATCATGTTTTTAACGACTATTAAATCTTGTTTTTAATGACTATTAAATCTTGTTCTTAATGACTATTATGAGTCTATGATGACTATACCAGAGACAGTGCTTAAAAGTTCACTTACCCATCCTTTTGCTAAAAATTATAAGGCTACAAAAGAACTCCAAACAGAAATCTTTGTTCCATATTCAAGCCATTGCTTTAAATTTTCTAGATGGTAAATTATTAGATAAAGGTATGAATCCCAAGGCCCTTGAATTCAATTTTCATTCAACTGTCAAGACTGCAGTCATGTGAATTCTCTTCTCATACAGGTCGAATTCCTTCTCTGTGTGCCTGGTCCTCTTAGGGAAATTAGGGGAAAGAGAGGCCACTGCTTTTAAGGATCTCACATTTTGGCAATACCCACCTCTTTCCCTAGGGCGCTGTCCATGGTTGGCCTGGCCCTGATAGCTCTGGGTACCGGAGGGATAAAGCCTTGTGTGTCTGCATTTGGTGGAGATCAGTTCGAAAAGGGCCAGGTAAGAGCGTGTGCTGCCACAGAAACCACGTAAGTGATTACAAACACCCAGGAATCAGATTCCACTGTCACAAACTGTCTTCTCCATTGGAGGCTGTTCAAGTACAAGCAAAAGTAAGACACTGACCAAAGGTAAGTTCAGAGTCAAGTCTGATCACGGGCTGCAGTTGATCCATTGCTATATAGCCAAAGTCATCATATCGTATCCTTTTTATTACAGGAAAAGCAAAGAAACAGATTTTTTTCCATCTTTTATTTGGCCATTAATGCTGGAAGCTTGCTTTCTACTATCATCACTCCCATACTCAGAGGTAAAAAATATCTGAAGTGAACCTTGGTTTTTCTTTTTTTAATTGTGAAGAGCAGTCGGGTGAAAGGGTTGAGTCCTTGCTGGTTTGTCCTGTCTCTCAATTCTCCCACGATGCCTCAGCTGTCACGTGCACCCTACAGGACACAGTGAAATCTGGAATTCCAGCTACCCTTTCAAGATGTAACTCTTTTCTAATCTTATTTGAATCTCTTATCCCAGTGACCCCTGAAGAATCTAAACCATCCTTAGCATAGCAATTGATTTTTCTAAATGATTATTAATGCCAAGTCCTTACGCATGGTAAGAGACAAGACAAGAGAGGCTGTTTGGAAACCACACTGGGTGGGCCAGAGTTGACATTTTTGCCTTCAAGCTTTACTCCCCATTGATGTTCAGTGAGTCATGAAGAATTTAGCAGGCAAGATTTTATTCTTGGCTTTCCCATCATCTCAGATATTTCTAAAAGAATTGCCCCCAAGGAAGAGAATGAGACAGCAGCTATCAACAACACTGAGATTTTTTTTTTTTGGCTGTGTTGGGTCCTTGTTGCTGCATGTGGGCTTTTTCTAGTTGCAACAAGCGGGGGCTATTCTTTGTTGTGGTGCACAGGCTTCTCATTGTGGTGGCTTCTCTTGTTGTGGAGCATGGGCTCTAGGTGTGTGGGCTTCGGTAGTTGCAGCACACAGGCTCAGTAGTTGTGGTGCATGGGCTTCGTTGCTCCGCAGCATGTGGGATCTTCCTGGACCAGGGATCGAACCCATGTCCCCTGCATTGGCAGGCAGATTCTTAACCCCTGTGCCACCAGGGAAGTCCCAGCACTCAGATTTTTGTGCTTTCCGGCACTCCATTGAGGGTTTATGAATTTTCCATGTGGAAGGGAATATTTGGGGACATATTAGACCACAACAGGGCTATAGTGTCCACACCTTGAGTCAGAATAAATGATGAAAGAAGGTAATTTGTGGGGTTACATATTTCTGCCTAGAATAGCACTTTGAAGATGACACTTAAAGCCCATTCCAACCTGCTTTGTATGAAAATTTACTAGCTTTTATTCTTACATTATGTTTCCTAACCCTCTAACCTCCCCCACCTCCAGGGTCTACTAGAATCTGTGCTGTGCATGTTTGCATGAGAAAATGTGTAATAGGATAATTTTTAAGGGAAAATTGTGGCTCTCATACAAATATAAAATCAGCATGTCACAAAGATTTTATGTAACCTGTTAGTTAATGAGGGAACTGGAAAGCTGCTCCAGTCAGTTCAAATAAAGACTTGATGAACAGAGATATATGTTCTTTACTGGCTGGCGGGATTATTTCGTATTGCTGTGAATAGGAATCATCTGTACCATCATGAACAGGAAACATTTGCATGACTACAGTTTTCTGCCTACTTAACTTCTTTCTCTGCAGAACTGTGAAACAGCTGGTCAAAGACAAAGACAAACCCGTTTAGGATCAGACGATTCCTGGAGGCTCCAGCACTCTGTTGAAAGGATTTTCAGTAATTTCTGTTGCCCTTTCCAAAGTCTTAATTTTCCCCTACCAACTGTAGAATTTCAGAGCTAAAAATAGATCTTCGGCCAGGAGTTAGGAGACGTGGCTGAGGAGTAAGGACAGGTCCACAGCCTAAAAGATTTACTGTCTGGCTCCGCACAGAAAAATTTATTGACCCCTACCCTGGGTCACCTAATTGTTTTCTTTCTTTCTTTTTTTTTTAATTAAAAAAAAAAGTATTTATTTATTTATTTATTTATTTATTTATTTATTGGGTGTGTTGGGTCTTCATTGCTGCACACAGGCTTTCTCTAGTTGCGGTGAGTGGGGGCTACTCTTCGTTGCGGTACACAGGCTTCCCATTTGTGGTGGCTTCTCTTTTCGCGGAGCACGGGCTCTAGGTGCTCAGGCTTCAGTAGTTGTGGCACGTGGGCTCAGTAGTTGTGGCTCACAGGCTCTAGAGCGCAGGCTCCGTAGTAGTGGCACACATTGACAGGTGGATTCTCCACCACCGCACCACCAGGGAAGTCCCTTATTGTTTGCTAATTGGCATGAATTCAGGGACATAGATCCTGGTTTTCCAGGGCCCTTTGATTTTACTTTCCGAGTCCCACTTTCTTCACTGTATCCAGGTCATTTTCAGCTCTCCCGCTAAGTGAGCCCACAGAACACAGGGGTTCCCACTGATTTTGGCTTAGCTGGTATCAGACATCTATTTAGGGGCTAAGATTAGAAGCTGCCTCCATCTCCTGCTCTTTCTACGCCAAAGCTGCTTTGCTCAGCTGGCAATGACATCAGTAAGACAAGTGGATAAGTCTAGAACATTAAGTGAAAACAGTATGTAATAACCAGTTAGGGGTTTTAAAAACTGGGAAATACATGAGTATTGTCATTGCCATAATGAATTTTAATCTTGTCATTTCTCCCCAGTTCAAGAATGTGGAATTCACAGTAAACAAGCTTGTTACCCACTGGCGTTTGGGGTTCCTGCTGCCCTCATGGCCGTATCTCTGAGTAAGTAGAAATCAACTGATAATACAGTCGTGTGATTCGGTCAGGCCCTCACCTTAATTGTTGTGACCAGTGTTTAAAAGTTCATGTACCAAACTGTAAGTAGTACAAAGAATTGCCATCCCATGGTAAACATGCTCTGAGAATTCCAAGAAAGTAGAGCTGCCGTACTGTTTCAGAGAGAATAGGATCAAAAAAGAGTCTACAGGAAAAGGGATCAACTGAGTTGGACATTTAAAGGTTTGAAACTATTTAGGCAGATTAAGAAAGTGATAGACTAGGTGAACCCATGGCTGAAAGCTTTTGTTCTGATTGACATGTGCTCATCTACAACTTGCCTAAAGACATGGCAACCTGGTCCAATAGTCATTTAAATACTTCCAAATGAACATCTGTTTTTCTATAATGTGTCGTCTCTACATGTTTCTACAAGACTATCTTCCCTCTGGGAGGAATATATGTGTATAGTCATTTGCACATAAATTCTTGGAATTGGCTTTTTAGGAGGTCTGAAGAGTTTTGTGCAAAGGATATTCCAGTTTGAAAGATAGGAGGTGTCTTTGTTTCCTTGGGCTGGCATAACAGAATACCACAAACTAAGTGGCTTAAACAACAGAAATTTATTTATTATCACACAGTTCTGGAGGCTGGCAGTCTAAGATCACTGTGTCAGCAGAGCCATACTCCCTCTGAAGGCCCTAGGGAAGAATCTCTTCCGGGAACCTGGAATCTTCAACTCCCTCCAGTCGTTCCCTGGCCAGTGGCAGTGGAACTTCAGTCTGTCCACGGCCTTGCCGCTGTGTGTGCATCTGTGTCCAAATTCCCCCATTTGATAAGGACACCAGTGCTATTGGAGGAGGGCCCACCCCAATGACCTCTGCCTAACTTGATCATCTGCCAAGCTTGTATTTGCAAATGAGGTGATGTTCTGAGGCCCTGGGGACAAGGATTTCATGTCTAGATTGAGGAAAATTAACGTTGGCTAAGAAGACAAGTAAACTTCTCTTCCTTTAACGATAAAGAACATCTAGAACAGGGACATACTTGGAGATATGCTTGAAAGTTAGCACCTGTCAAAACTTCAAGCCTTCTTAAATTGAGGAAAACAAGTAAAATTCAAACAATTCACTGATGTTTTAAAATTATTGAATTGTGGTGTTGGACAGTCAGAAATCCCAGCATAGGGACTGTGGTTTTCAGAGTCTCTTGCAGAAAGGCTTTCCCCGCCTCCCCAAGTTATTTTCACAGTACTATGCATTTTCTAAGAAGGTCCATGGAATAATGGCCTCATTGAAAAAGTACTTTTAACTGTTGTAAAACTGTAGCTGCAGGTGCAATTAATGATAACTGTTTCTGTACCATGACCACAGAACAAATTCTGGCACATGTGATTAAGTAGAAGTTTCAACAGATTAGTTCCTATTTTTGTCTGAAGATTTAAAAAAAAAGAAGAAACTTCCTCTTGCCCTTGCAACCAGAAAATTAAAGCTGTGCTCTTTGTCTTTGTAAAATAATGCATTAAGCTGCTTTGTGAAAGCACTTATGCTTTTAAAGAGGGATAGAACTTGTGCTCAAAGAGCTGTACTGAGTGGCTGCAAGCTGCCCCAAGTTTTGGGAAGGAGATGGTATTAGGCTTCAGTGTTTGTATATGAAAACACAATATAATATTACTCAGAAGCTCCTGTGATTGTTAGAATCAAAAGTGCTGTGGAAACTGGGAAAGAGGAAGGTAAACCCACTCTATGAGTAATCCGGGTATTTCCAAAACAAGGCTATAACTCAGATAAAAACACATCTTCTGGGTCACAGATAGTTCTGTCAGACTCCTTGTTGACATATCTTCTTTTGCCCTCCCCAGTTGTATTTGTCATTGGCAGTGGAATGTACAAGAAGTTCCAGCCCCAGGGTAATGTCATGGCTAAAGTTGCCAGATGCATCGGGGTAAGTATTTCAGCAGTCCTCCCTCTCAGTCACATTTAGTCACCTGAGGACCTTCTGCCTCCTTTAAATTAAAATTCAATGAGCCTTTGACTTTCTTTTAAACATTGTATTAGTGTTCTTTCCTCTTTTGATAAATTGAAGTTTCTTACAAAACTTACCCAATGGAAAAGGACACAAACAGAACCCAAAAAAGGGAGGGATGGAAATGGCTCTTGGACTTACAAAATAAGATCAAAGGTAGAAAGAAAAGCAAATCGAAGGGACTCTTCACCTCTCAAAGTGACATACTAAGTCTGATATTTGTCAGGGAGCAGTGAGACAAAAATGGAGAGGCCTGGTTTCATAGTGTACATCCAGAGTCTGAAGTGTGGAAAGTGTCAGTAATCCGACTTTCAGGAACTAAGGCCAAGAAAATAGCTTTTAAAAATGAACATAGCAGACTTCCTAGGTGGCACAGTGGTTAAGAATCCTCCTGCAACCTAAATGCCCATCAACAGATGAATGGATAAAGATGTGGCACATATATACAATGGAATATTACTCAGCCATAAAAAGGAATGAAATGGAGCTGTATGTAATGAGGTGGGTAGACCTAGAGTCTGTCATACAGAGTGAAGTGAGCCAGAAAGAGAAAAACAAATACTATATGCTAACTCATATATACGGAATCTAAAACAAACAAACAAACAAAAAAAGGTACTGATGAACCCAGTGACAGGGCAAGAATAAGGATGCAGATGCAGAGAGTGGACTGGAGGACACGGGGTTGGGGGGGGCGGGGGGGGGGCGAAGGGGGAGCTGGGATGAAGTGAGAGAGTAGCATAGACATATATACACTACCAGCTATAAAATAGATAGCTAGTAGGAAGTTGCTGTATAACAAAGGGAGATCAACTTGATGATGGGTGATGCCTTAGAGGGCCAGGACAGCGAGGGTAGGAGGGAGTCGCAGGAGGGAGGGGATATGGGGATATATGTATAAATACAGCTGATTCACTTTGATGTACCTCAGAAGCTGGTACAAGAGTGTAAAGCAATTATATTCCAATAAAGAGCTTAAAAAAATAAAATTTAATTTAAAAAATTGAAGAAAAAAAAGAATCCTCCTGCCAATGCAGGGGACACAGGTTCGATCCCTGCTCCAGGAAGATTCCACATGCCCTGGAGCAACTAAGCCTTTGAGCCACAACTACTGGGCCTGTGCTCTAGAGCCCGTGAGCCAGAACTATTGAGCCCGCATGCTGCAGCTACTGAAGCCCACGTGCCTAGAGCCCATGTTCCATAACAAAAGAAGCCACCAAAATGAGAAGCCCATGCACTGCAATGAAGAGTAGCCCCCACTTGCCACAACTAGAGAAAGCCTGTGTGCAGCAATGAAGACCCAATGCAGCCAAGAAATAAATAAAAAAATTAATAAATTTATATTAAAAAATGAACATAGCTTCACATTAGATTATCAGTGTACACTAATACTTAGAAAAAATTTTATGACAAAAATTGAAGTCCAGTAAGTTGCTAAAAATAAAACAGTGTTTAACTTCTAGTACATCTATGTCATACTATTCAGCCATCTAAAGTCTTGTTTCAAAGAGTTTTTCACCAAATAAGACCATGCAGAATATGGTTTCTTCCATGTGCATTTACATGGTATGTATCCATACAGGCACATTTTAAGGCAGGAAATAAATGTTGAATGTAGAAATTTTTAAATAATGGAGTCAAATAACCTATTCTCAACTGTGCTACCCATTTTTTTTAAAGGAATACCTACATTATATAATCAGGGAGAAATGTGTCACTCATTTATTTTTTTTTAAGTGTGGATAATCTTTGGAATGTAAAGGCAGCCTTAAGATAATTTTAGTCACTTACTTTCTCCTTTTCCTGGCTTTATTGCATTAAACTATACACGTGTACTTTATCAAAGTCAAAAATTCTCCACCTCACCGCTATTCCTTTTCCTCTTGTACTTTCCTCTAACATGAGAACTATTCCCACCAAAAAGCTTTTTCCAGGATAATAGAAATGATCCAATTCCAATGGTCTCTAAGTTCTTTCTTCCCAAGTAATTGATGACTTAGTTCCAACTTCAAAAGAACAACTTCAGGGACCTCCTTGCTGGTCAGGCAGTAAGGAATCTGCCTTCCAATGCAGGGGACATGGGTTCCATCCCTGGTCAGGGAACTAAGATCCCACATGCCACGGGGCAACTAAGCCCACATGCTTCAACTACTGCGCCCTCTTGCCTCAGCTAGAGAGCGTGCATGCCACGAACTACAGACCCCATGCACCCTGGAGCCTACACGCCACAACTAGAGAGAGAAAATCTGTACACCGCAACTAGAGAGAAGCCCGTGTGCCACAATGAAGAGCCTGCATGCCACAACTAAGACCCAACGCAGCCAAAATAAAGACGACTTCAAGCTATTTAGTCATGAGAATGATGTTGTTATTTCCTGGCATCCTAAGTCATCTCGTAGCTTTGAGTTATTGCTTTTAAGTCACAGAGTCACACACATGTCCCCAACTGGCATCACCACTGCCTTCTCCTACTGTTACTTCACTGTGAATGCACTTTGCTTTCCTAAAGGGGTCTTACAAACAAGGAACCTTGGAAACCTCTGATTTTATAATGGGTGGTGGTAGGTAAGTATGTTTTTTGGATCAGTGTTACCATGTTTTAAAATATGTTCAATTATAATCTTTATTTTCTTCTAAATCTGTTCCTTTTTTTAGTATAAATTTATTTTTAAATTTTTTTATATTATTTTTTAATTTTCTTTTTTTTTTTGGCTGCGTTGGGTCTTTGTTGCTACGCGTGGACTTTAGTTGTGGCGAGCAGGGGCTACTCTGCATTGCGGTGCATGGGCTTCTCTTGCAGTTACTTCTCTTGTTGCAGAGTATGGGCTCTAGGCGCATGGACTTCAGTAGTTGTGGCACATGGGCTCAGTAGTTGTGGCTCATGGGCTCTAGAGCACAGGCTCAGTAGTTGTGGCGCACGGGCTTAGTTGCTCCATGACATGTGGGATCTTCCCAGACCAGGGATAGAACCCATGTCCCCTGCATTGGCAGGTGGATTCTTAACCACTGCACCACCGGGGATGTCCCCTAATTCTGTTTCTATGTAGTGAGTTCTCCCTCTCCTACGTGTGACTATAATATATTATAATAGGCCTTCACTATCCAATATGGAAGCCACTAGCCCTGTGTGTCTGTCGAACATTTGAAACGTGGCAAGGGCAACTGGGGAGCAGAATTTTAAATTGGATTTCACTTAAATTAATTTAAATTATATAATTTCTTATACATGTATTTCTATGTAGTGGGTTCTCTTAAATTTAAAAACCAGTACTCAATTCAGTTATTGGAAAGCTTTTAAATATGTTTGAAAAAACTTAGGTGTGTAAGTCTAGTTTTTCAAGCATGAATTTTATGAGATGTAAATACAGATCAAACATTTCTGATAAAAAGTTAGCATCCAAATTGAAATGTGGCAGAAGCATGAAATATACCCTGATTTTCAAACACTTGGTATGAAAAGAGGATGTAAAATTTTTCATTAATTTTTTAATGTTGAATACATATTAAGATCATATTTGGGGTTTGTTGGGTTAAATAAAATACAATTAAAATGAATTTCACCTATTTCCCTTTTACTTTTTAATGTGGCTACCAGAGAACTCAAATTACAAATGTGTCTTGGGTTGTATTTTGACTGAACGCTCCTCTCTAGAGAATCCGGAGAGTAAAGCAGTAACAGCCTGACTGTTTACCCTGGCTCAAACACTAGCAGTTAGTGAGAGGCTTGAAATAAATGCATGTTATGCCTTCAGCATCGTCATTATACTAGTGTCTACAATTTTATATTTTGCTTCTCTCATAAGTCTCCCATCAAAGGGAGTTTAATTGAAATGTGTTTCACTGATGAAGAAATCGGTTCTGTTTTGAAAATTGATTTTTCTTCCTTCCTTCAGTTTGCCATCAAAAATAGGTTTCGGCATCGGTCTAAGAGATTTCCCAAGAGGGAGCACTGGCTGGACTGGGCCAACGAGAAATACGACGTAAGTGATGGTTATTGATACGATGGCCCCGGGGATCGTAATTCGTGTTATGAAGGCTACATAGACAAAATTATCAGTCATATCTTCATAAAGTTTATTATCATTTTCAATAAAGACTCTGCTTATTTATATTGAAAAGAACTTGAGAAACAGTGGGTATAATTTACCCAGAAACGATATTACCTTTTCATAGGTGTTCATGTGGAATAACCTCCCATTCGTTGTGTGTCATCACGATCACAGAACTTTACTTGGAATATGGGAGAGTTAAGTGATGGTGGCGGGGTTTACATTTAGTGAATTTACATTTGAATTCGAGTAGTTTACCTCCTAAAGATGTTTTCACTCATATTTTCAACACCTTAGGAATTTGAGGTTTTCTAAGGAAACCTGTGATATGGTTCTTGGAACAATTACTCACCTCCCAGCTTGTCTCTAGATGCAAATATGTCTGCGCTGAAAATAGCATTGCGTGAGAGCTGTGAGCGACACAGGTCGTGGCTGATTTGTCCCTCCCTCACTCCAACTACAGGAGCGGCTCATCGCTCAGATTAAGATGGTTATGAGAGTGATGTTCCTGTATATTCCTCTCCCCATGTTCTGGGCCTTATTCGATCAGCAGGTAACATGCAACTACGTTTCTGTACGTCTTCCATTAACAAAACATTCTTTGGGCATTATGATGTAGCAGGCGGTACTTACTTAGGATGTAGCTCCTGAAAATGTTCTCTTCCAGTTCCTTTTTTATGTTCATTTATTTGGTAACTGTTAGATCACCTTAGGTTTCTTCTTTTTTTTTTTTTTAAATCTAGATGATTCTATCCACATTTCTGTGAAAAAACAATGAAGAAAATTAGATGGGGTCAAGTAAAGGAGTCTTGGGAATGATTTGATCCAAGTATCTAGGACTCCTGCCAGTCAAAGTGAGAATAAAGAGTTCTTCTACTGATGCAACATGTAAAAGATGTATTGTCATTTATGGGATCCACAGAATATTTAGACTGAGGGGGACTTGATATCTTCCACACTGAAATGGGATGCTTGGGCTAGAAGCGCCATCCAGAAATGTGAAATGACTCTGCCAGAGTCATTCTTATCAGAGCAGGAACTAGAACACATCATTAGCCTGTCACCCTGCTCTTTCTCCCATAGCTGGAAGACATGTGCCTAGGAATTTTTCAAATTAGGGTTAGAAAACCCAAAGCATGAGGCTCAGTAGCCAAAATAATAAGATATCCTTTCTTTTAGAAATTGGGGTTTAAGAAAAAACCTACACACATGTGTGGTTTTATTGTACAGGAAGGATTATTAAAAGGGTAAACCATCTCTTGAAAAAAATTGAGTGTAGACATTAATCTCCTTATTTGTAAGTATGGAATTTAGACCAGCATCTTAAGAACCAGTTTTGCATGTTGGATGGGGACAAGTGGTTGGCATCGGGCTTGCACTAGGAATGCACTCAGCACCTTTTAGCTGTGTGACTTGGTGTAATCCTTTAACCCTTCTGAAAGGATAATAACCCGGCACAAGGCTGTGAGGATCAAAAGAGAGAATGTATATGAAGTAATCAGTGACCGGCTTATACTAAGAACTCAGCCAGTGGCATAATTCCTGACTTTCTGTGATGTTCTCCTAGTGGAGGGGATAGATTATGTTGAAACAGTCACGTGTCCAGTTCTCCATGGAATGTATAACATATGCTTGTACAATCCTGCATCATCTTTTACTACGAAATAGGGTGAATGTCACTCTCTTGATGGAATTACATTTCAGACCAGCCTAGGCTCTTAACAGTAATAATGTTCCTGAACTATGATGCCCATGAACGTAAACTATCCTCAGGGTGTGAAGCTGCTTTCACCTTGCAGGTGATGTCACCTTCCAGCAAACCTCAGAAATGCATTTATGTCTTTGCAAAGGCTGTCATCTCAAAGTGGTTCTCAGTAGGTTCTTCCTGAGGAGTTGGAGGACTGTATGTTGTTAACTGAGCAGCAGAAATGCAAGTTGTTTCTTCTTACCTACAATCACAGTGGAGCTGGGAGACGAGCCTGATGTTGAAAAACTTTTTTAAAGCCAAAGTCCACAGCAATTCAGACCTCATTCCCGATTTGGAAAAGACGTCCCACTGACTTGTAAAATGTTTAAAACCCACGTTCCCAAACGATGCAGTAAACTTGTTTGTTTTTAAGGGCTCCAGGTGGACACTGCAAGCAACAACCATGAGTGGGAAAATTGTAAGTTTGGGACACGGAGCTATTTTATAGCCCCTGGTCACTATTCCTTTGTTTTAGCCCCTCTGCTCCCTTTCTGCTTCCCTCTTATAACATTCCAGCCCCCTAATTGATCCTCTGTGCGAACTTAATAAGATTTCCCCCCTCTTTTTAGGGAATTATTGAAATTCAGCCGGATCAGATGCAGGTAGGAGAAAATATTTAAGTCACTTTCAGAGCGCACAGCCACCACGGAGACAGTAAACGTTCCTCTCCCCTTCATCCGCAGACCGTGAACGCCATCCTGATCGTCATCATGGTCCCCATCGTGGACGCCGTGGTGTATCCTCTCATCGCAAAATGTGGTTTCAATTTCACGTAGGTGACCCTGAGGTTGGGGTTGGGGCCGGGGCTCCCTCAGTCCCAGGGCTTTGCAGACGGGCTGTGCTGTGCTCCCTCAGCTCCCAGAGCCTCGGTGGAAAGAATGTCTGTCTCCCCTCCCACGACACCACCTATGTGAGGGAGTTTTCCAAGAAATATTTTTGAATCAGATGTCTATGTGCTGACGTTTCTGAAAATTTGCCCTTAAAATGAAAGTGCTATTAATGGCAGCTTGCAAAAGCCTCTAATTAAGGCTCCCTTGCATATGTAGAGGATAGAATGTTAACTATGATCCAAAGTAGTTTCTAGAAATTAAATGTACAGATGCAAATGAGAAGCTGTACTCCACTCATCCTCCTTAGTCTTGGTCATGAATAAGAGACAAAGAGACGCTTGGAACCCACGTGTTTTGGGAGAAGCTGGTTATGTCTGGGGGTGGCGGGAGAGGAGCGCTTCCTGGGTTGCCATCAGCTCGCTCGCCTGCGGTTTTTGAGAGTCACCTTCGTGCTTGTCCCGCCAGCCCCTTGAAGAAGATGACCGTTGGGATGTTCCTGGCTTCCATGGCTTTCGTGGCGGCTGCGATTGTGCAGGTGGACATCGATGTGAGTTGCCTTCTGAGTCTCCAGTGGCCTTTCCTGGTGGGTCTGGTGGAGCTGCCTTCTCTAGGACTGAGAGGATGAGGGCGGCCAAGGATGTGCTGATGAATGAAGTCCCGGAGCTGTGGGCAGTGTGCCGCAGGGCAGAAGAGTCCCTTGCAGTCAGCGTGCCCTGCAGGTTCTTGTCGTGACGAAGGACGCAGCCAGGAATAGGGCCAAAAGGGTGCACTCAGTTAGGAGAAAACGTAGATGGCGGTTCCATAGGGGCTTCCATTTATAATACAGTTTTTATAAGGGGAGGGAAGTTTGTGGAACTTGTTCTTTGCAATCTAAACTCCTAGGAGATCTGGTTAAAAGAGGCTCATCACTCACAAAGTCCTTCAAAAACGTGTACATCGTCATGGGAAATTGTTAATGGAAAGACACCTTTTGTATTCTAACATTCCTGATAATGGTTTGTTCCCAAGCTAATCCACACATCTACTGGACTCACAGTGGAACTAAACTAGATTCCTAATGTTGTTCGTCTGAGATCAGGTCTTAGAAACAGGATGTTATGTGGTAAGATGAGAGGTAAAAGGTCTCTCTCTCTCTTTCCCCCTCCCTCTCTCTCCCCCTCCTCTCCTTTCCCCACCCCTCCACCCCATGACTCTCTTTTTCTCTGTCTCTTTCTCTGTTTCAGTCTCTGCTCTCTTCCTCTCCCTTCTTCCCTCCCCCCCCCCTTTTTAAATTTTAATTGTGGTAAAATACATGCAACCTAAAATTCACCATCTTAACCATTTCTATGTGTACAGTTCGTTAGTGCTAAGTACATCTGTGTCGCTGTGACCTCCATCTCTAGAACTCTTCTCATCTTGCAAAACTGAAACCCTATACCCATCAAACAACTCCTCATTTCCCACCCCCACCCCCCATCCTTCAGCCATGACCATTCTATTTTGTCTCCATGCATTTGACTGTTCTCTGTACCTCATATAAATGGAGTCATACAGTATTTGTCCTTTTGTGTCTGATTTATTGCACTGAGCACGGTGTCCTCAAGGGTCATCCATGTTGTAGCACGTGTCAGAATTTCCTTCCTTCTTAAGGCAGAATAATAGTCTGTCGTATGAATGGACCACATTTTGTTTGTCCATTTATCTGCTGATGGACATTTGGGTCATTTCACCTCTTGGGCTATTGTCAGTAATGCTGCCGTGAGCTGCCGTGAGCTTGGGTGTGCTCACTTTCTCTTGAACATCATCAGCTTTATGGAAAATGAATTGTGGGGCTAAAATAGATGTGGATTGCTTCAGTGACACTGGGATTTGAGGGAAGGCATTGTAGGGAAAAGGCAGAAACCCTGACCAGGGTGTGAGCAGGAGGCTGTAAAGCACTGTGAGGGGATATTTAGAGCACTGGGTCCAGGGCTGAGGTCTGGGATTCCCAAGTTACGAAGAAGGATGCTGGCATCGGGGAAGAGCAGACAGGCACTACAACAAGATGAACCTTCATTTAGGCGATGGTTACTGACCCCTCATGTATTAGGCTTCACAACCTGGCATCCTTTGACCGGGTGTGGCCTGCAGGTGGCCAGGTAGGACCGAGAGCAGCCTCTTGCTGACTGCCTCCATGTTCTGTACGAGCATCACTTTCTATGGGTGCCATGAGGTATGGGATTGGAGGCCTCCTGGGCTTCGTGGTGGGTGCTTGGTGTGCCTCAGCCAGTACAGCTTCCTCGGCCGGGGGTAGGTGACTCCAGCACCACGGTAAAGGTCATCTTCAGTATGCACTGAAGGCCTCACTGCCAATCCTCTTTTATTTTGCGCAGAAAACTCTTCCCGTCTTCCCCAAAGGAAACGAAGTCCAAATTAAAGTATTGAATATAGGAAACGATAACATGACTGTATCTTTTCCTGGAACGACAGTGACGCTTAAGCAGATGTCTCAAGTAAGTAGAGGGAAACGCAACTTTCTTGTTCCTCTTCTGCCCTAAGTTATCATAATAGGATTTGGAGAAGCCAATCTTCTTGGTTCTTGTGTAAATCCCAAGATGAGCCCAGAGGTAAAATGTCTTCATCTCTGCTCTCATTTTGGCTTCACTCTGGACTGGTGGGCTCTTTCACGTGTCTGTGAATCACCTGGGGCGCTCGTTAAAATGCAGATTCGTGACCAGTGGGTCTGAAATGCTGCATTTTTACAAGTTCTCACGTGACATTGCTGCTGCTGGTACGTAGAACCACACTTTAAATAGCAAGATTCTGGGTCAGTGGTTCTCCCCCAGGGCTATTTTGCCCCCTCAGGGAACACTGAGTGGCAATCTCTGGGGACATTTTTGTTGTGGCAACTGGAAGTGTGCTATTGGCATCTCCTGTGTAGAAGCCGGAGGTACTGACACACAGCCCCTCTCAACAAAGCACTGTCTGGCCCCAAATGCCAATAGCGCTGAGACTGGAAAACCCTACTGTGGATGGATGGTCACTGGGCTCGATTAGAGCATCTCAACCTTAAGTCCAGAGAGCTTTGACAATTCTGACACCTGCATCCCAACTACAGAAATTTTGATTTAACTGGTCTCCTTCCTGTTCAGCCACCATTGAGAGAACCACTCCCTTAGATCTTGCCAAACTAATAACCGTGCAGGAAGGAAGAACGTTTGACTCCTGACGCTTGGAAAAGCCCAGTGTTGATTTCCACCCAGCTTATTGCTTTTCCTCGATGCTCTTCTTTGCCCAGTGGCAGAAATAATTTCCACAGCATTTATCTTCATAAAATGAAAGTAAAATGCTGGATGAAAATCATCATTCATTTGTGGTACTGCTAAACCACTGCAGGATAGAGCCCACGGGGGTGGGCTCGGGCGGGGGCTGAGGCAAACCAATGCCAGCCCCCACCCAGGCATCTCAGGAGGTGGAGGAACGTGACCTGGGGATGTCAGATCACATGCGTGACAGTGTGGGCTGGTACAGAACAAGGCTCTGGTATTCACTGTGGTTCTTTCCTCCCGCTTATAGACAGATGCATTTATGACTTTCAGTGTGGACAAACTGACAAGTATAAACATTTCTTCTGTTGGACCAGCAGTTATTCCAGTAACTCATAACTTTGAGCAGGGCCATCGCCATACCCTTCTCGTCTGGGCCCCAGGTGACTACCGAGTGGTAAGTAGCTGGACGTCTGCAGCTGACTCCTGACTCTGTGCTGTTGGAGACACGGCCTTTTAGTGGGGTGACTCTCTTCCACCCCCATGTAGTATTCTATTAGTAATCCTCAGTTCTTCCTTCTCCAAGGACACAAGTCATTTGACTTCCAGTACAGGTTGGATGGGTGGATGGGAAGGGTTAATAGTAATTTTACAAATTTTAAAAAGAACTTCTGGACGTGGTGTGGTATACGTGTACACACGTCACACAGAGTACCCGTGTGCATTCTCAGGGACTTTTTGAGATAAAGTTTTAAATATATCTTTAATGGCATTCATTTAAAACATTTGCACTGAGTAATTGGGAAATTAGAGCTGTCTGAAAAAAAAAAAAAGAGTGACTACATCAGGTGAAAGCAATAGAAAGGCATAAAAATGATTTCATGACAAAATATAGGCACCTAGATATTCCATTCAGCATATAAAGAAGCTATGAAGGTGTAGTTGACCTAAGGAAGGAGTCGTGGGTATTCTGTAAGGTGAATTTCAGTGAGCTTCTACAAAACTGTGATATGAAATTAAGACTTCTTTGTAATGTGTTTAATTAGGGAGCTGTTGAGTGGCTTGCCCTAAATTCTTGGAGAGCAGTGTTCTGTGGAACCACTAAAAAGCAAGCATTAAAAATTGTAAAGGCTCATCTTAGCGTCACGTAAACTAGGGCTAAAGGGCGCAGCCCAGCAAATGTAATCATGGTGCCCTTAGCTCCTAAGATAAATCCCAGTAGCACTCTCCTTCTCAACGGCTGATCTGTTCATCTAAACTTATTCCAGTGAGTTAGATTTGAAAATGTTTTCTTTCTCAGGTAAAGGATGACCTTAACCAGAAGCCAGATAAAGGAAAAAATGGAGTCAGGTATGTGCATTTCTTTGAAACTTAAGTTATATCAGCTTCTTATGAAAGTAATGTGTACCCGTAGTAAAATCCAACTGTAACAAGGATGTCAAATGAGAGTATGGAGTTTACCCCAAGAATGTAAGGCTGGTTCAATATTTTTTAAAACTGTACATAAAATCCAGCATCTTAATAAACTAAAGAGGAAAATCCACATCATCATATCAATTGATGCATAAAAAACATCTGATAAAATTCAGCATCCATTCATTTACCAACTCTCAGGAAACGAGGAACTGAAGGGAAGGAACTTCCTTGCTCTGAAAAAGTACATCTAAAAAAATCCAAGCTAATGTTTTACTTAATAGCAAAAGTCTAAATTCTCTCCCTCTAAGATCAGGAACTAGGTCAGACTGTCCACTGCACTCCTATTCAAAGTCCTTCTTGATGCTAGTGCCATGAGGCAAGAAAAATAAGTAAAAGCATCTAGATTGAAAAGGAAGAAATGAAACTATCCCTGCTCACAGAAGGCATGATTGTCTGCACTGCAAGTCCCAAGGATGCTATAGAAAAAGCTGATAGAATCAATAAGTGAGTTTAGAAAGGTTACAGGATACAAGGCCAATAACAAAACAAACCTATTTCTAGATACTAGCAATAAATGATTGGAAACTGAAATTTTAAAACTATACCTTTTACCACAGCTCAACAAAAAGTGATGAAATACTAGTTATAAGTCTTAGAAGACATATACAGGATTTGAGAGCTGAAACTACAAAAGGCTGATGAAAAAATCAATGAAGAGTTCAATAAATGGAGAGATATGTTGGTTTCATTGATTAGACAACTTAATATAGCAAAGATGTCAATCCTCCCCAAACTAATCAATAGGTTTAGTGCTATTCCTATCTCAATCATAGCACTGGTTTTTTAGTTTATGATTTTTCCAGTTTTATTGAGGTATAACTGACAAAGTCATATATATTTAAAGTATACAACGTGATGATTTGATTTATGTATGCATTGTAAAATATTTACCACAGTCAAGTTAATTAACATATTCATCACCTCAAAGTTACCCTTTTTAAATTATGAAAATGCTTAAGATCCAATCTCTTAGCAAATTTCAAGTATACGATATAGTATTTAGTCACCATGCTGTACTTAAGATCCTTAGAACTTATTCATCTTAAAATTGAAAGTTTATGCCTTTTGATCAACATCTCCCCTCCCCATTCCCCCCGTCCTTGGCAACTACCACTCTACTCTGTTTCTATGAACTCAACCTCTTTTTTTTTTTTTTAAGATTCCAAACATGAGTAACATCATACAGTATTTGTCTTTCTTTGTCTGGTTGATTTCACTTAGCATAATTGGTCAATGTAATTGTCCAGAAATACAAGCACAGTCAACTGATTTTTGACAAAGGTACAAAGATAATTCAATGGGCTAAGTATAGTCTTTTCAAAAAATTGTGTTGAAACATTTGAACACTCATATGTAAAAAATGAATTTGACCTAAATGTCACATTTTATACAAAATTCTTATATAAAATTATATTTAAAAATCTTATGCATCATGTAGGAAAATTAAAATTGATTACAGACCTACATGTAAAATGTACAGCTATTAAATTTTTACAGGGAAACAGAAGATCTTTGTGACTTGAGTTCTTAGGTATGACACCAAAAGCACAATCCATAAAAGAAAAAAATAAATTAGATTTTCTCAAAGCTAAAAACATCTGTTCTGTAAATCTCACTATTAAGAGAATGAAAAGATAAGCTACAAAGAGGGAGGAAATATTTACAAATCACATACATATCTGACAAAGAACTTGTATCCAGAATAAAGTACTCTCAAAACTCTGGAATAAAATAATCCAGTTAAAAAATAGAACAAAAGATTTTAACAGACATTTCACTAAAGAAGGTATACAAATAAGCATGTGAAAAAATGTTCAACATCTTTGGCTATTAAGGAAATACAAATTAAAAGCACAGTGAGTTTTCATGACACACCTATTGGATGGCTATAATAATTTTTTTTGATCATTTTCTTTTCTTTTTTATAAATTTATTAATTTATTGGCTGCATTGGGCCTTCGTTGCTGCGGGCTTTCTCTAGTTGTGGCGAGTGGGGGCTACTCTTCATTGTGGTGTGTAGGCTCCTCATTGCAATGGCTTCTCTTGCTGCGGAGCACAGGCTCTAGGCACGTGGGCTTCAGTAGTTGCAGCACATGGGCTCAATAGTTGTGGCTCATGGGTTCTAGAGCTCAGGCTCAATAGTTGGGATGCACGAGCTTAGTTCCTCTGCTGCATGTGGGATCTTCCTGGACCAGGGATCAAACCCATGTCCTCCGTATTCACAGGCGGATTCTTAACCACTGCGCCACCTAGGAAGTCCCTATAATAATTTTTTTTAACTAGCAATACCAAGTGCTGGTGAGGATACAGAGCAACTAGACCTCCCATGCATTGGTAGTGGAAGTGCAAAATGGTACAGCCATTCCGAAAAACAGTTTGGCAAATTCTTATAAAGTTAAATGTACACTTACCATGTGACCCAGTCATCTCACTCCTCGATATTTATATCCTAGAGAAATGCAAACTTATACTCACAAAAAAACCTATACACAAATGTTTATAGAAGCTCTGTTTATAGTCACCAAAGATTGGAAGTCACCCAAATGTCCTTCAGTGGGTGATGGATAAACAGACATCAGACTATACTGCATCCATACAATGGAATATTACTTAAGGCAAAAAAAGGAACAAACTATGATACATGTAACAATATAAAAGAAATTGAAGTGCATTATGCCATCAAAGAAGCCAGTCTCAGAAAGTTATACATACTGTTTAATTCCATTTATATGACATTCTGGAAGTGGCAAAAAACAACAACAACAACAAAAAAACCCTAAGAATAAAGAACAGTTTAGTGGTTAACGTGGGTAGGGTGGAGGAAAGGTTTTTTTGTTTTTTGTTTTTTTTAATTTATTTAATTTATTTTATTTTTGGCTCTGTTGGGTCTTCGTTGCTGCGAACGGGCTTTCTCTAGTTGTGGCAAGCGAGGACTGCTCTTTGTTGTGGTATGTGGGTTTCTCATTGCAGTGGCTTCTCTTGTTGTGGAGCACGGGCTGTAGGTGCACGGGCTTCTGTAGTTATGATGAGAGGGCTCAGTAGTTGAGGCTCGTGGGCTCTAGAGCGTAGGCTCAGTAATTGTGGCACACGGACTTAGTTGCTCTGCAGCATGTGGATCTTCCCAGCCCAGGGATTGAACCTGTGTCCCCTGCACTGGCAGGCAGATTCTTAACCACTCCGCCGCCAAGGAAGCCCCGGAGGAAAGGTTTAACTGCAGAGCAGCATGAGGGAGATTTGGGGGCAATGGAACTGGTCTGTATCCTGACTGTGATGATGTTTATATACATCTAGACATGTTTCAAAACTCATAGAACTCTGTACCAAAAAAGCCAATACACTTTTTTAATGAGAATAAATTTGGGAAAGATGAGAGTAGGTGTCCAGTTTGCCTCAACCCTTACCCCAATTCTCATGTCTTTGTGGCTACAACTGAATTTCTGATTTTAGCTTTTACTAGTTACCACTAGAACACATTAATACAGAAATAAGTATATTATTAGGATGACATCTACTAACTTAAATGGTGACGAAATCAGTGTACTCTTCATCTCTCTTGACTGCCCGTGTTTCACGTCGTTAACACTTACATTTATTTTTCTGTGTATTCCATGTGCTAGGTAGACTCTAAAAAATAGATCAATACATAGGATTTACAATTTGACTATATAAATATTAGTCACAGTGTAATAAGAGTGATCAGTCTGAAAGAGAAGGAAATGTAACTTTATAAACTTGGAAATGTATCCTCAAAAAGAAATGTTCTGAATGTCAAGGTTCATTGGCATTCCATGAATTGCTCAGTGGTACTGTGTCTTGATTGCCTTAATTTAACCAAGGCTTTCTTGCACAGCTGTTGTTTTTTCCTGTAACTTACTTGTCCTCTAGTTGACAAAAACATAAGCCTTTATCGCCAAGGTGAGCTAGGGAGTAGATCCAGGGATCCACGTCTCTCTGAAAACCTCCAGCATGCTCTTTGATCTCACTGGAAACTTTGCTCTGTAATCCTGTGATGCCACTGTCCTCATAGAATTTTCACTGTATGCCCAGGCTCTGCCTTTCTTTCTTGGATCCCATATCATCTTTCGGGGACACCTTTCTTGTTTTGCTGCAGACTGTGCTCAGTTATCTCATCAAGAGAGGTTGTAAGGTAAATTGCAAGCCCTTGAGTGCCTGAAAATGCCTTTTCCTATTCTTACACTTAATCATAGGTTGGATGCTATTTTCTCTCAGAACCTTGGAGGTTTTTTCCTACTGGCATCTAGTTGTGCAGTCCAAAAAAAAAAAAAAAAAAAAAGCATCTGCCAGTCTTTGTGGTTGATTTCATTTTCTTCTTTTCAGGCTTTTGTTATCTTCTTTCTCCTTGGTGTTCTCACATTTCTCTGCGGTGTAACTAAATCTGTATATGATTCTTTTCATCTTGCCGGTACTAGGCCCTTTCCAATTTTGGTTCCTTCTCTCATTTTCTTTGTTCCTTTCTGTATTAGTTTGCTAGGACTGCGATAACAAAGTACCGCAGACTAGGAGGCTTAAACAATATGAAACTGACTTCCTCACCATTCTGGAGGCTGGAAGTCTGAGATGGAGGTGTGTCTGCAGGGCTGGTTTCCTCTGAGGTCTCTCTCCTCGGCTTGTAGATGCTGTCTTCACATGCCTATCCCTCTGTGTGTGCCTGTGTCCTAATCTCCTCCTCTTGTATGGACACCAGTCGTCTTGGGCTAAGACCATTGTACCTCTTTAAAGACCTTGTTTCCAAATACAGTCCCATTCCAAGGTACTGAGGGGTTAGGACCTGCACATGTGAATGGGGAAGAGGGGAACACAGCTCAGCCCCTAACGCCTTTTCTATCTTCTGGATTGCTCTTCTGACCCCCCCACACGCGCGCACACACAGCTGCCTTAGCAGATCTGGAAGGAAGCACGCTAATCATGGTCACCTGGCCTTTTCCTCACCTTTGTGTTTGATTCTGAGCTGGCAGCACCTCTGGGATTTCCTTTTTTTTTTTTTTTTTTTTTTTTTTTCTCTTCTTTTTTTTTTTTTTTTTTTTTTTTTTTTTCATGTCTTTATTATTTTATTTTATTTTTTTTGGGGGTACACCAGGTTCAATCAATTGTTTTTTTTACACATATCCCCATATTCCCTCCCTTCCTTGACGCCCCCCCCTCGATTCCCCCCCACCCTCCCTGCCCCAGTCCTCTAAGGCATCTTCCATCCTTGAGTTGGACTCCCTTTGTTATACAACAACTTCCCACTGACTATTTTACAGGTGGTAGTATATATATGTCTGTACTACTCTCCCGCTTCTTCTCAGTTTCCCCTTCACCCCCCGCCCCCTCCCATACCTCGAGTTCTCCAGTCCATTCTCTGTATCTGCTTCCCTGTTCTTGTCACTGAGTTCATCAGTACCATTTTTATATTCCGTATATGTGAGTTAGCATACAATATTTGTCTTTCTCTTTCTGACTTACTTCACTCTGTATGACAGATTGTAGTTCTATCCACCTCATTACATATAGCTCCATCTCATCCCTTTTTATAGCTGAGTAATATTCCATTGTATATATATGCCACATCTTCTGTATCCATTCATTTGTTGATGGGCATTTAGGTTGCTTCCATGTCCTGGCTATTGTAAAGAGTGCTGCAATAAACATGATGGTACAAGTTTCTTTTGGGATTATGGTTTTCTTTGGGTATATGCCCAGGAGTGGGATGACTGGATCATATGGTAGTTCTATTTGTAGTTTTTTAAGGAACCTCCAAATTGTTTTCCATAGTGGCTGTACCAACTTACAGTCCCACCAACAATGCAGGAGAGTTCCCTTTTCTCCACACCCTCTCCAACATTTGTTGTTTCCAGACTTTGTGATGATGGCCATTCTGATTGGTGTGAGGTGATACCTCATTGTGGCTTTGACTTGCATTTCTCTGATGATGAGTGATGTTGAGCATCTTTTCATGTGTTTGTTGGCCATCTGTATGTCTTCTTTGGAGAAATGTCTATTTAGGTCTTCTGCCCATTTGTGGATTGGGTTATTTGCTTTTTTGGTATGAAGCTGCATGAGCTGCTTGTATATTTTGGAGGTTAATCCTTTGTCCGTTGTTTCATAGGCAATTATTTTTTCCCATTCTGAGGGTTGCCTTTTAGTCTTGTTTATGGTTTCTTTTGCTGTGCAAAAGCTTTTAAGTTTCATGAGGTCCCATTCGTTTATTCTTGATTTTATTTCCATGATTCTAGGAGGTGGGTCAAAAAGGATGTTGCTTTGATGTATGTCAAAGAGTGTTCTGCCTATGTTTTCCTCTAGGAGTTTGATAGTGTCTGGCCTTACATGTAGGTCTTTAATCCATTTGGAGTTTATTTTTGTGTATGGTGTTAGGAAGTGTTCTAATTTCATTCTTTTACATGTTGCTGTCCAATTTTCCCAGCACCACTTATTGAAGAGGCTGTCTTTTTTCCATTGTATACTCGTGCCTCCTTTGTCAAAGATAAGGTGCCCATATGTGTTTGGGCTTACTTCTGAGTTCTCTATTCTGTTCCATTGATCTTCCTTTCTATTTTTGTGCCAGTACCATACTGTCTTGATCACTATGGCCTTGTAGTATAGTTTGAAGTCAGGAAGCCTGATTCCACCCACTCCATTTTTCCTTCTCAAGATTGCTTTGGCTATTCGGGGTCTTTTGCGTTTCCATACAAATCGTAAGATTTCTTGCTCTAGTTCTGTGAAAAATGCCATTGGTAATCTGATCGGGATTGCATTAAATCTGTAAATTGCTTTGGGTAGTACAGTCATTTTCACGATGTTGATTCTTCCAATCCAGGAACATGGTATATCCCTCCATCTGTTTATGTCATCTTTGATTTCTTTCATCAATGTCTTAAAGTTTTCTGCATACAGATCTTTTGCCTCCTTAGGCAGGTTTATTCCTAGGTATTTTATTCTTTTGGTTGCAATGGTGAATGGGAGAGTTTCCTTAATTTCTCTTTCTGCTCTTCCGTTGTTCGTGTATAGGAATGCAAGAGATTTCTGTGCATTAATTTTGTATCCTGCTACTTTACTAAACTCATCAATGAGTGCTAGCAGTTTTCTGGTAGAGTCTTTAGGGTTTTCTATATATAGTATCATGTCATCTGCAAAGAGTGATAATTTTACTTCTTCTTTTCCAATTTGGATTCCTTTAATTTCTTTTTCTTCTCTGATTGCTGTGGCTAACACTTCCAAAACTATGTTGAATAACAGTGGTGAGAGTGGACACCCTTGTCTTGTTCCTGTTCTTAGAGGGAATTCTTCCAGTTTTTCTCCATTGAGAACAATGTTGGCTTTTGGTTTGTCATATATGGCTTTTATGATGTTGAGGTAATTTCCTTCTATGCCCATTTTCTGGAGAGCTTTTATCATAAATGGATGTTGAACTTTGTCAAAAGCTTTTTCTGCATCTATTGAAATGATCATATGGTTTTTATCCTTCAATTTGTTGATATGATGTATCACGTTGATTGATTTGCGTATATTGAAGAATCCTTGCATCCCAGGGATAAACCCCACTTGATCGTGGTGTATGATTTTTTTAATGTGCTGTTGCAGTCTGTTAGCTAGTATTTTGTTGAGGATTTTTGCATCTATATTCATCAGTGATATTGGTCTGTAGTTTTCTTTTTTTGTGACATCTTTGCCTGGTTTTGGTATCAGGGTGATGGTAGCCTCATAGAATGAGTTTGGGAGTGCTCCGCCTTCTGCAATATTTTGGAAGAGTTTGAGAAGGATAGGTGTTAACTCTTCTCGAAATGTTTGATAGAATTCGCCTGTGAATCCATCTGGTCCTGGGCTTTTGTGTGTTGGGAGATTTTTAATCACTGCCTCAATTTCTGTACTTGTGATTGGTCTGTTCATGGTTTCTATTTCTTCCTGGTTCAGTCTTGGAAGATTGTATTTTTCTAAGAATGTATCCGTTTCTTCCAGGTTATCCAATTGATTGGCATATAGTTGCTTGTAGTAGTCTCTCATGATGTTTTGTATTTCTGAGGTGTCCGTTGTGACTTCTCCTTTTTCATTTCTAATTCTGTTGATTTGCATCTTCTCCCTTTTTTTCTTGATGAGTCTGGCTAATGGTTTATCAATTTTGTTAATCTTCTCAAAGAACCAGCTTTTAGTTTTATTGATTTTTCTTATGGTTTCTTTCCTTTCTTTTTCATTTATTTCTGCTCTGATCTTTATGATTTCTTTCCTTCTGCTCATTTTGGGGTTTCTTTGTTCTTCTTTCTCTAGTTGTTTGAGGTGTAAGGTTAGGTTGTTTATTCGATCATTTTCTTGTTTCTTAAGGTAGGACTGTATTGCTATAAACTTCCCTCTTAGAACTGCTTTTGCTGCGTCCCATAGGTTTTGGGTTGTTGTGTTTTCGTTGTCATTTGTTTCTAGATACTTTTTGATTTCCTCTTTGATTTCTGTAGTGATTCCTTGGTTGTTTAATAGTGAATTGTTTAGCCTCCATGTGTTTGTATTTTTTGCAGTTTTTTTCCTGTAATTGATATCTAGTCTCATGGCATTGTGGTCTGAGAAGATGCTTGATATGATTTCAATTTTCTTGAATTTGCTGAGGTTTGATTTGTGACCCAGGATGTGATCTATCCTGGAAAATGTTCCGTGTGCACTTGAGAAGAAAGTGTAGTCTGTCGTTTTTGGATGGAATGTCCTATAAATATCAATTAAGTCGAGATGGTCTAATGTGTCATTTAAAGCTTGTGTGTCTTTATTTATTTTCTGTTTGGATGATCTGTCCATTGATGTAAGTGGGGTGTTCAAGTCTCCCACTATAATTGTGTTACTGTCGATGTCCCCTTTTATAGCTGTTAGCATTTGCCTTATGTATTGAGGTGCTCCTATATTGGGGGCATAGATATTTACCATTGTGATATGTTCTTCTTGGATGGATCCCTTGATCATTATGTAGTGCCCTTCCTTGTCTCTTTTAATAGTCTTTACTTTCAAGTCTAATTTGTCTGATATGAGTATTGCTACTCCAGCTTTCTTTTGACTTCCATTTGCATGGAATATCTTTTTCCATCCCTTCACTTTCAGTCTATATGTATCCCTTGGTCTGAAGTGGGTTTCTTGTAGGCAGCATATAGAAGGGTCTTGTTTTTGTATCCATTCAGCCAGTCTGTGTCTTTTGGTTGGAGCATTTAATCCATTTACATTTAAAGTGATTATTGACATGTGTGTTCCAATTACCATTTTCTTAATTGTTTTGGGTTTGTATTTGTAGGTGTTTTCCTTTTCTTGTGTTTCCTACTTAGAGAAGTTCCTTTAGCACTTGTTGTAAGGCTGGTTTGGTGGTGCTGAATTCTCTTAACTTTTGCTTGTCTGGAAAGCTTTTGATTTCTCCCTCAAATCTGAATGAGATTCTTGCTGGGTAAAGTATTCTTGGCTGTAGGTTTCTCTCTTTCAGGACTTTCAGTATATCCTGCCATTCCCTTCTGGCCTGCAGAGTTTCTGTAGAAAGGTCAGCTGTTATCCTGATGGGTTTTCCCTTATATGTTGTTTGTTGCTTTTCTCTTGCTGCTTTTAATATTTTTTCTTTGTGTTGAATTGTCGTTAGTTTGATTAATATGTGTCTTGGTGTATTTCTCCTTGGGTTTATTCTGTATGGGACTCTCTGTGCTTCTTGGACTTGGTTCATTATTTCCTTTCCCATGTTGGGGAAGTTTTCCACTAGAACCTCTTCAAATATTTTCACAGACCCTTTCTTGTTTTCTTCTTCTTCTGGGATGCCTATAATTCGAATGTTGGTACGTTTAAGGTTATCACTGAGGTCTCTGAGGCTGTCTTCTAGTCTTTTTATTTTTTTATCTTTTTCCTGCTCTGTGGCGTTTATTTCTTCCATTCTATCTTCCAACTCACTTATTCGTTCTTCTGCCTCAGTCATTCTGCTGGTTAGAGCATCTAGAGTATTTTTAATTTCAGTTATTTTGTTATCCATTGCTGTTTGTTTTTCTGAGTTCTTATGAACTGTTTCTTGTACTTTCTCTAATTTGTTATCGAGATTTTGTATCATTTTTACTATCATTACTCTAAATTCTTTTTCAGGCATTTTTCCTATTTCCTCCTCATTTATTTGGTCTTGTGGGTTTTTTTCCTGCTCCTTTGCCTGCATGGTGTTTCTTTGTTTCCTCATGGTTGTCCAAGCTTTTGGGGTTGCTTGTCCTGGTGATAGAGGTGTTTATAGAAGACTGTCCAAGCCTCAGACTAATGTCCAAGTATTGGATTAGACGAATATTCAGTCTCTGAAAGGCCTCTTGGTACTCATGATCAAAGTTTCAGTCTGACAGTCCTTTTTTTTGTTTCTCTTCCATTGTGCTTCATCTAGTTCCACTTGCTCATAGGGTATGATGTGCAGGGGCCTTGTACTCTGCCCTTCAGACCAGAGTTCCTTGTAGGAAACGGCTGCGCTGAGACCTCAGCTTGGCAAAAGCGGCCGCAGAGGACATTGCGATCCTGGGATTTCCTTTGTGCCTCAGAATCCCTTGCTTTGATTTCTTCAGAAATGTCTCCTAACTTCAGAAACTTGGGACAGTTTAGATTGTGGTACCCTTTCTTGTTCTGGTGCTGTTGAAGCTTTGTTTTTCTCTTCTCCTCCTCCCCCTCCTCCTTCCCCTTCCATTCTCCCCTCCCCCCTCCTTCCTCCTCCTCCTCCTCCTCCTTCATTATCTTTGATGAGATCTTGGAAAAGAAGGACACATGAGGTAAGCAGCATGTAACTCCACCCATCCATCCAAGTGGTAAAAGATAAACCAGAAACTTTTTTCTTTTAATTGACGACAGAAATAAATTCTTAATGGTTTAAAAGTTTTTTTATTGTTTATTTCAGTAATGCCCAGGAGACTACACATTTAAGAAGGGGGGGGTGGAGTTCTGAAAAACTAGCATCAGAAACAAACTGATAATTAGAACAACTTCAAAAATTTCACAAAGTGAGACTTCCAAGTAATATGTGAAATAAAGATGAGTATACAGAATCTTAAGCAAAATGGAATCCTCTTAATTATGTGGTATCAGGAAGCTGCAGGACTTAGATTACCTTAAATACAGTCTTTTAAATGAAGTGGGAATACTTCAGTCAAAAATTGGTTGAGAATTTGATGCTAATCTTTGTCATGAATTTTTTTAATATTACGTATTGCTACATATGTATGTATCTATAAACAGTATGTTTTTGGCTTGTTTTTAAACTTAAAATGTTATTGTCCTGTGTTATGTCATTCTGCAACCATACTATAAATAATATTATAAAATATATTACATTAAATATTATTTTAATATTTAGTCATATTGATACATATGTCCCTTATCCATTCACTTAAACCATTGCGTAATATTCCAGTGCATGGATATACCACAATTTTTTTTTATCCATTCCTCTGTACAAGAAATGTAGGTTATTTTCACTTTTCCAAACCATGTCACAATGTTTCTTTGTCCACATGTGGGAAGTTTCTCGAGGACAGCGATCTTTAAACCTTTTATCACATTCAATAAAAATATTTTGAGCATGGACCCACAATATATGAATATGGTATCCTTTATAAATTATAAATATATATATATGTAAACTACTGTGCCAAATTAATATGTGCATCATACGTAATACAAAAATATATTAAAAAATGAGGAAAATTTTAAAAAAACAATACTTTACAAATATTTTTATTCATTAGTGGTACAAAAATCATTCATGTAGATAATGTGAGTATATGCTTCATTGGTTGCTAAAAATCTCAATTTAAGATTTGAAAAAAGCTGCGCAGAAGCCTGGTTGTCAGTTCAGTTTATTTCAGTCCTGGTTTTCACGACTGCTGTACTGAAAAAGGTGCTTTAAGGAGGGAGTGTAGCTGGGGCGTGGTTGGCCATGACTAGATTCAGAACGGTATCTCCGTTTTGAAAATTGTGAAGTTTTCCACAAATGGTACAGGGATAACTGGAAAGCCACATACAAAAGACTGAAGTTGCCCTCCCCCCCTCACTGATCCCGTGTATAAAAATGAACCCAATAGATCATAGGCCCAAATGTAACTAAAGCAATACAATTTGTAGAAGAAAAATAGGAGTGAATCTTTGTGACCTTGGGTTAGGCAGTGGTATCTTTTATATGAAACTAAAAGCACAAACAACAAAAGAAAAAAAAAACAGTAATAATTGGCCAAAAAGCATATGAAAAGATGTTCAACATCGTTATGCATTAGTGAAATGCAAATCAAAACCACAAGATACCACTTCACATTCACCAGCCTCTAATAAATAAGTTTAAAAAAACAAACAGGTAATGACAAGTGTTGGTGAAGAGGCAGATAAATTGGAATCCTTATACACAGCTGGCGGAAATGTAAACTGATGCAGCCACTTTGAAAAACTGTTTCTCAAAATGTTAAATGTAGACTTACCATATGACCCAGCAATTTTTCCCCTAGGTATACACACCCACAAGAAATGGAAATATGCGTCCACTCAAAAACGTGTAGATGCATGTTCACAGAAGCATTATTCACAGCAGACAAAATGTAGAAACAATTCCAATGCCCATCAACGGAGAAACAAATGTGGTCTGTCCATACAGTGGAATATTATTCGGCCATGGAAAGGGATAGAGTACTGATATATGCTGTAACATTAATACACCTTGAAAACATTACGCTAAGTGAAAGAAGCCAGGCACAAAGACCCCCTGCTGTATGATGCCATTTATGTGAAATGGCGGCAAATTCACAGAGACAGAAAGCAAATGAGTGGTTGCCAAGGACTGAGGGGAGGGGGCATGGAGAGAGACTGCTCATGGGTGTTGAGTTTCTTTTTGGAGTGATGAGAACTGGGCTGTTGTGATGCTTGCACAATCCTGTGGGTATAGTGAAATCACTGAATTGTACACTTTAAAGGGGTGAATTTTGCAGTATGTGAACTATAGCTCATAAAGCCTTTTTTTTTTAATCAAAGAGGAATAAATATCTCTGTCCCCTGGTTATTTTTAAAGAACTGGTCCCATCTTGTCATTTTCTCAGCTGGTTCCCACTTTCCATACCTCCTCCCATGATCCCTTTGTATCAATAGCTTAGATCCTGGTGCTCTTAAGAGGCCGAAGCCAACTTGAAGCCTAGTGGACCCTAGGATTTTCGCCTGATCAGAGCTCTTAGACCACGATAGATCTTGAACTTGCGCTTTCCTTGCCTTTCAAAGCACTCAGAATGTGTTTGCTGTTCATGAAAACACATCTGATATATGTGATGTTGCTTTTTTTTCCTTTCAGATTATTTCCATTCTTACTGGTATCTTGTACCAGCCCTGAGACATATGTCAGACAGGCAGTAGTACTCGAGTCTTAGGATAAGATTTATTCAGTTTTCTGGCTTATGTATATAAAGCCAGGCCCCAGGCCCAGGTCTACTTCTTAATTTCATACTGTTTCCACTGTCTCTCTTTTGAATGGTTCATCTTAATCTTTTATAAAAGTGGCATTTAAAGTTCGGAGCAGTATTCATTCTATTAGGCTCCTGTTGACCTACATCAGGTTCAGTTTTCTATTTTAATCACCTGTTAAATGATACCAAGTCAAATGCCTAAGGACTTCTGGGCCCGAGTTTCATTCATAAAAATGTTCTCTCAGTCCTTGGAATTTGACCAATATTACTTATTGCCACAAAGTAGATGAAACTTGGCCACTATTGACAAAATATTAATCAATAGTCCAAGTATAGAAGAAAGAGAAAATTTTACTTGACTGATCTGAGGATTATAACCCAGGAGACAGTCTTTCAAAAAATTCTGAGGACGGTTGCACTTGTTAGAAGACAAAGGCACTTCATTTATACAAAGGTACTTCAAGGGAATTCCTTGGCGGTCCAGTGGTTAGGACTCTGAGCTTTCACTGACGAGGGCCTGGTTTCAATCCCTGGTCAGGGAACTAAGATCCCACAAGCTGCCTGGCATAGCCAAAAAACAAATCAAAACAAAACAAAACTAACAAACAAAACAGACACAAATGTACTTCAAAATATACATTTTTGAGACAGAAGATTGTACATCAAAATGACACATTGACATTTTTACTTAAGGTTCACCAAAAACACATAGTCCAGATCTGCACGTACAAAGCAAGCAGCAGGTCACCATGACCCCTTACAGAATTAGGAAAGAATGTTACCTTCCAAGGAGTCACGTTGCTGACATCAGAAGAAAGGAAAAAAAAATCGATCTTTGCAGTGGAGCCAGCATCCCCACCTGTGGGGAGGTCTGGTTGACGTACAATGCGGACACACCTTGCACATTAGGGAGCGCCAGTACAGGGCAGGGAATGTTATGCTTACATTTTCTCGTCCTGTCTTAAAACATACATTTCATTCCATCGCCATGTATTTTAGGCATGTGAGAGTTAAACTGTTCTTTATGGTACTTAAGTGTATACTGTTATTACCTCTCGTTCTCTAAATTGGATGATTTTCTGTACGCCTTCACTCACCCACCTGGTAGGAAAGATCCACTGGTCTTCTTTGGGGCAGCCCCTGTCTCCTCCCTGGGCAGGAGGAGTGTCAGAGTCACCTCTAGCCTGGAACATTTGAGGAAGGGATCTCTAATCACATGTCCACCCGGTCACCACCTACATGGTCCTTTAGAGGCAAACAGCTCAACTGGTCCCATTGAAGCTTGGGCACAGGGGATGTCACAGAGACTGGAAAACTTGGGACCCAGCACCCAGGCCTACTGGATGTTCCATTCCCAGCCGTATTCCCATGGGGTGCTGGTCACTGTTACTCCAAGACCTGCAGGTACAGGTCTCTACCTTCTAAAGGGAATTCCTCAAAACTGTCTCTGATTGCTGGGCTGGCCCAATCTTCCTCCCCATTCCTTGGAGCCCCTCCCTGCCTGAGGCTGCTCTTTAAAGGTAAAGGAAATAAATGGGCTTCCCTGACCCCCAGAAGAACCCCCAATTGGAGGCTGTCTTTTAGGTACTTGGCAACTTCTGCTTTTGGTCCTTCACCACTTTGGCTCTCAAGCTTCTGAAACAAGAAGCACAAAGACATGGCTGCCTTCTGGAAGAGGAAGAGATTGGCACCTATTTCAATCTATACTTAATATCCCAAAATATCACTGAAGTATTTCCTAGTTACAAAGTATTTAGAACAGTTCCCGGCATTTAACTGTGTTAAATAAATTCTTTTAGGTGTGTTCTCAAGAGCAGGTGAGCAAAGGCAAACCTAGGGTTGGTTAGTTTCTGCCTTTATACTCTAGAAATCTCCTGCCAACATCTTAAATTCCTCCCAAAAGGGAACAAAGCCCAATTTCAGACGCACATACTGTGACCTAGAGCAAATCATTCCATCATCCACTCACAAGACAGATGGTTTTCTGTTTCAGATTTGTAAATACTTTTGATGTGCACTTCGACATCACGATGGATGGGGTAGTATATGAAAATGTCACCAGTCACAATGCCAGCAAATATCACTTTTTCTCTTCTGGCAAGTAAGTACCTACAATGGACACTTTGGTCCAAAGTTCAAGGCTTTCAAGTGTTTTTCTTTAAATAATACATCGAAACTTTCGATACGAAGAATGTTAACCTATGTTAATCTTTCTTTTCATAGAAAGAGCTTCACAATAAACTCAACAGAGATTTCACAACACTGTGAAAATACGTTCAAAACATCCTACCTTGAATTTGGTAGCGCGATTACTTATGTAATCAAAAGGAAGGTTAGTAACTCATTGCACTGGATCAGAAGTTCCATTCAAACTGTATTGCTATGAGTCCTTGCAAACAGAGCACAGTAATGATTTAACAGAGTGATATTAGGATCTGTATTTTACATGAGTTTAGAATCAATTCAGTTCACCACTAATTCTTTAGTTTATCATTGCCTTCGTGCACCAAGAGAATAGAATCAGACTGACTTACTCTAAAAGTCCACGTTGACCAGTGTCTGAGGCTTCCTCATAGACTATTAACGTGGACTTTGGAAACTTTTAGTTCAAAGAGCTGGCAATGTTTTCAACAAACCTGACTTCCAATCTACTCCCTTATTTAAGAAGAAAAAGCTAGTGAACTATTTTCAAACCCCACCAAGGCCATCCCATCCCAAGGATAAAATGCAATGTTGCATATTTACATGTAAAATGTGTACTTTCTGGGTAGATCCTACGGCGTAACCCTGAAGGTCCAAATTCAGTTTGCCTGTCTGAGCAATTTTTATTCTGGAAGCAGTCTGGATTTTCGTTTTTAATCCTTGCTTTTTTGCCTTACTGGGTTAGGCTGATGGCTGCCCTGAACCGATGCTATTTGAAGATATTTCCCCCAACACAGTCAGCATGGCTCTGCAGATCCCCCAGTACTTCCTCCTCACCTGCGGCGAGGTGGTTTTCTCCGTCACGGGATTGGAGTTCTCGTATTCTCAGGTTTCTTGTCTATTGTTTTGTACACCCTTCTCCTACAACCCTGCCTTCAAAAAATGCTGCTAGGACTTAATTAAAAGCTGGGGTGGCCATGTATTTACAGTGTAAAGGAAAATTCTAGAAAGCATTATGGTAAATTCTACTGAACAAGGTTTTGGACATTACCAAGTCTTATTTACTGAATAGAATATTACTGTGTAGGGACTTCCCTGGTGGTCCAGTGGTTAGGACTCCATGCTTTCACTGCCGAGGGTATAGGCTCAATCCCTGGCCGGGGAACGGAGATCCCACGAGCCACGCAGTGCAGCAGAAAAAAAAAAAAAGGAAAGAATATTACTGTCTGGCCTCATGAGTATCCAGATACAGGTGTCTGAATTCCCAGTCATACACTAGAATTTGAGGTCCTAAGTGGGAAAAACTATATTGATGACCACTGCCAGGGTCATGAGGGCCAGTGGACCCCACATTCTGAAACAGCCCTATTCCCAGCAGTGCTCGGGCACACGTCTGTGGCCTCATCATCTTTAAGGTTCACTTACGATCTCTTTGTAGCTCCCAGTAAACACCCTGATTAAGGCCTAGCTTTTAAAAGTTAAAAAATAGCATTGCTTATGTGAATATTAGACAGCTGAATAAGAGCTTAGGTTCTGAGCTATTTTTTCAGCATACAGTGACAGTGCGCCTAACCCCAGCACACCTAATACCTTCAAGTTTTGCAGTAAAGGTTGTAAGTACGAGCAGGGTAGCCCCTTTCTGCGGTGATGTCACTGTCTAGTTAAGGAGATGACTGGAACGCAGGTGACAAGAGTTCTAAGAGAAGTTTTGGTGACATGACGGGGAAGCTCCCCAAAGAGCAAGATGACAGCACAGAGGGCAGCCTCCCTTTGCAGGGGAAGGAGATGTCAGACTGGATGGCTTTGTTTGAAAATTCTCCTGCAGAAGTAGAATCGTCCATTTCATCGGGATGGCAACTGTGCAAGCCTGTGGAGAGTGAAAGACAAAGGGGTCTTGTATGCTCACCGTGAGCATCTGGGATGTCTTGTCATCCAAGTGATAATCCGTTTTGCATTTAAACTGACCTGACTCTTCATATGCATTTGGGGGGTAGACAGCCTAACTGAGGGAATGGGTGAGTGGGTCGGGTCCTCCTGCTCTGAGGTTGGCCTCTGGATGGGGACTCAACGCTGTCTCGTTCGCTCAGGCTCCTTCCAGCATGAAGTCGGTGCTTCAAGCAGGGTGGCTGCTGACCGTGGCTGTTGGCAACATCATCGTGCTTATCGTGGCAGGAGCAGGCCAGTTCAGTGAACAGGTGCGGATGGAGACAGCGCGTGTTCCTCTGTCTTGTCTAGTAATGGTCGTCATGACGACCCTCCCTAGCCGTCTATATATACGTGTGGTCATCTTGGCTAATGGCTGAATAAAACTGCCAGACCAGCCAGACAGGGCAGTTACCAGACACTCTAATGGCCAAGCGTGTGCTGATTCTTCTTATTTCTCCTTGGTGTTATGCAGCCAGAAAATAACCAGATGTAAGCAGATGGGGTGAACATACCTACACCTTAATACGGTTTGCTAGCAAAGGAAGCATCTTCCCTGGCTTCAATTAATGCAGCTCAATGGCCCCAGAGCAGGCATGTTATCCAGAAAGTTTCATAATACCTAAAGATAAAGCCATATGAAAAGTTGTCATTTTTCTGGTTAAAATAAACCGAGGGCTTTTCTGATTCTGGAACTCTCTCCTTCAGCACTCAGCATCTCTGCCCCATAAGGGAGCTGTCCCTTTACCCCATCAGATTCAGTACTTTCCCCACCAGGACCCATCAGAGCCTGCACTAATCCTGCATACTGATGACCTCAACATATCACCAAAGGATAACATGGAGGTCTTAACTTAGAACATTTCAGCACATTCTTTTTCCCTCAAGAGTACTTACTGCCTGGTGTGCTCTTGGTCCTCATCCTTCAGGCTGTTTGCCTTAAGACTTGGGTCTTCAGAAACTTTCTCTCATCTTCTTAAAGTTCTGGGTGTCTGCACTCCAGAACTGTTAGGAGCATGTTCTCTTTACACTTGGACATTCAAGAAAAGCTGGCCATTCTGTATCTATGGCAGTAGCCTGCCAATTTTCCCTAACAACTTAATTTCCAGCACCTTCGATCTGGATGTCACAAGAAAAAATGCCCGCAATATATATATTCCCATAACCTGTATTGTTTTTGTTTTTTTCTTGTTACAACTTCAATTCCTTCAAAGTGGGCCGAGTATGTCCTGTTTGCGGCGTTGCTTCTGGTTGTCTGCGTAATATTTGCCATCATGGCTCGATTCTACACATACATCAACCCAGCAGAGATCGAAGCTCAGTTTGACACGGATGAAAAGGAAAAGTATCCGGAAAAGAGTAACCCGTATCCCAAGTTGGACTCACAGACACAGATGTGAGTGTCAAGGGGCAAGTGGAGGATGGATCGGGCCCCGGACGTGCCCAGGCGTCTGTCCCCTGGGGGCGGGACACTCTGTTGTATGGCCGCTGATGGAGGAGGCTTCACAGCTGTGACCCAGACCAAGAAAGCTGTTTTCTAAGCAGCCAGCAATGAACCCGAAACTCTAAGAAGTCTTACCTAAAGCATACACACACACACACACACACACACTTTTACAACACTGAGTTCATACCCTGCATTTAACTCCTTTCCTAACACACAAATAAAGTAATTTTGGACTAACTTAAATTTTTGAAATGGTGCCAAAGTTCCATATTGTTTGCATTTGAACACTCTATGGAAAACAACGTGAAATGAGGCAAAAAGTGAATGTTTAGGCTTTAGAATGGTGCGTAATAAGGACCAGCTGGCAGTAACTGATAACCCGTTTTTAGTTTTGTTTTTCCAGTCCCTACCTCTTTTTAAATTATGTATAACTCAGAGAACTACTCAGGTAAAAGCAAGTCATGATTTTTGGAGTTTCAATATATGAAATAAATTCTCATTCTTAAAGAGTCAGTGTCTGTGTATTTGGGGCAGGGGAAGAAATCCTTAACACGTTTCCTGGTTAGAGAGGCTGTGCTCGCTCATTAACATTTCATCAGAAGGTGATAAAGCATGAACAAAGCACGGCCCCCATGCAGTAAATCCCAGGAACAGGAAGTATCGAGGTTTGTTTCTTCTGGTCCTACATTTCTCAGGATTCTCTGTAGCTGGACTTCTCTTTTATTACTAGGAGCTTCCTATGTGCATATTTTTGTACCATCCCAAAGTGTTTTTCTCAATACGCGTGAGCATTTTTCTACTTGAATAAAAATTGTTCCAGAGTGTTGTAAACACTTCCAGCCTAATTCATCCTATAGATATTTATTATATAACCATTCCCAGGTATCAGACCCAGAGCGAGCCCGCTTTGGCACGCCTGTAAAACAAGCAACAGTTCTTAGGCAGACGTGTGCCCAGCCTTGAGTGTGGGAGCTCCTTCCTGGGTTAGGAGCTTGGATCTCTAAGACGCTTCATCACCAGGGCGTCATTGCACTGTGGAGACAGAATGAAGCAGAGAGACAAAGTCCAGAGTGAAACGCAAATGGGATGGTCAAACCCTGCTGAGGACATTTTCTACCCTTCAGGTCAAGTCCTCATTCCTTAACTGAGAAGGTGCTCTCTTCTGTGGATATGTCACTTGCTCTCTGCTCACTCATCCACCAGCAGCTTCTAGTTCCTGGAATGCGGTGGGTTCTCACTTCTACTCAAAGACAAAAGAAAAATCAGGTCCTGGGACACTTATTCCCTCCCCACCCCTCGCTCACGCCCTCCCCCTGGCAAAGTCCTCTTGGTCTTCAGGGTCCAGGCCACTTCCTCCAGTCGTTCTCCTGTCCCCCGGTTTTGTGACCAACTTAAGTTGCATGGACTCTGCTTGAGCCCTAGCTTAGCCGGGTTCGAGTAGGTGAACAACGAAACTGAAGCTGAGATCGACACAGCACAAGCTTTATTCATCGACACAGCACAAGCTTTATTCAGTGGCCAAAGAACGGAGAAACAGGAACTAAGTTCACAGATCAACTTCTCACCCACTTGGTGAGAGGGATTTAATTTTAAAGACAAAGGGAGGAGTGAGGCTAAGGGTGGGGAGGCGCATGCATGAGTCGACCAGGGTAGGGGCAGGGCTTTTTGGAGGGAATGGAGGGCTACCCCTTTTATCCTTTTCTGGTCCTTAATGTCTGGTCACGGCAGTTGGTAGGTGTGTCATTTAATATGCTAATATAATCAAATCAGCATATAATGAGACTCAAGGACTGTTGGAGGTCAGATGTAGCGGCCATCTTGGTCCCAGCTGGTTCCATCAGGGTTTTTTGGTTTGTAGCTTCCCTTCTTATCTCCAGACCCTTTAACATAAAGGTTTCTGTTCACTCCTGCCAAAGGTGGGGCTTGGCGGGTTTTGGACAAAGACCTGAGCGCTCTGGCAGAGGGGGGCTGTCTCTCCTCTGCGCTCCTGTCACACGCCCCCCCAGTGTCTCATGACCAGCTTTCCCTGGACCAGAAGCTCTCTACACGTATCTTGTTCCCCATTTAATTTCCAGAAGGTGGTTGGCCTCTTTGTGTTAAATAACAAGTTAAAATCTCTTGGGCCACGAGGAATGAGATGGAAGAGGCCGAGAACTGAACGTTCAGCAGAGACTTGAATGCGCCTCACTGACAAAGTCTAGTGTGAAAGAACAGCTCTAAGGGACTAGGAATTTTGCCTCTCTGGTCACTTCTACCCTCCAACTTGCACAGTGTGCCTTTTATGGAGGGAACCAACAGTCACGGTGAGGAGCACTCAGCTCCATTACCCCACTTTTGTCAATAATCCAAAGAGAACTCATCCTAAATCCCCAAAAGATACTCTGGTCCTGACACTTCTTACAGCCGCTGGGTAACGCAGCGCTTCACCTTTCAAATCTCATTTTCCTCTCCTACGAAACAAAGAGAACACAAAACAACTTGAGGTTCTTGTTTGAGGGTGCCTGGCACACACCAGGCTTCCAAAGGCTGAGTGGAGACCTGCCCCTCAGTCAACTCCGACATTAACGCTGAGTATGCTTTGCAGTTGGATGGAAACAATGCCTATGTGATCTCCTTTTGCCTTTAAAGGATAAGAAGGGGGTGCAGGGGCAACCAGGGCGCTTTGATCATCAGGAGTGAGTTTTCAGAGTGATTCTCTCTCTAATCCTCCCATTTCTTCCAAACATAATCAAGACCGACAGATGCCACCGTGGGTGTTCTAGACACGAGACTTTGGACAACGGCGAGTGTCACGGGGCGGGAGTGGCCGAAGGGGATGCGTGGGGCCAGGTCTGCAACCTCTGGTCTTCTGCCCTTTCCCTGGACCCCATTTTTTGTGCTTTTTTACACCTTTCTCTAAGTTCCAGGCTGATGAGTATTTAATCAGAATAACTCACTGACTTGAACATTGGCTGAGTGTTGAAGTACAGTCCTACGTGGGTGAGGGAGAGTATCTGGAATGGAAACGCTTTCACTGGAAACAGCAGGATTTCATTGCTTCTTCCTAAAAGCCAGACTATTTTGTGGGTTTTATTTTTTTGTTGCTTTTTTTAATTTTTATTTTATATTGGAGTATGGTTGATTTACAGTATTGTGTTACTTTCAGGTGTACAGCAAAGTAATTCATTTATATATATATGTATAGCTATTCATTTTCAGATTCTTTTCCCATATAAGCTATTACAGAGTATTGAGTAGAGTTCCCTGTGCTGTACAGTAGGCCCTTGTTGATTATTTTATATATTCTAGTGTGTATATGTTAATCCTCATTTATCCCTCCTCCCCTTTCCCTTTTGGCAACCATAAGTTTGTTTCCTGTCTGTGAGTCTGTTTCTGTTTTATAAAAAAGTTCATTTGTATCATTTTTTTAGATTCCACATATAAGTGGTATCATATGATATTGGTCTTTCTCTGTCTGACTTACTTCACTTAGTATGATCATCTCCAAGTCCATCCATGTTGCTGCAAATGGCATTATTTTTTTCTTTCTATGGCTGAGTAATATTCCATTGCATACATGTACCACATCTTCTTTACCCATTCTTCTGTGGATGGGCATTTAGGTGACTTCCATGTCTTGGCTATTGTAAACAGTGCTGCAGTGAACCTTGCGGTGCATGTATCTTTTTCGAATTATGGTTTTCTCTGGATATACACCTAGGAGTGGGATTGCTGGATCATATGGTAGTTCTATTTTTAGTTTTTTAAGGAACCTCCATACTGTTCTCTATACTGGCTGCACCAATTTACATTTGCACCAACAGTGTGGGAGGGTTCCCTTCTCTCCACACTCTCCAGCATTTATTGTCTGTAGGCTTTTTTGATGGAGAATATTTTGAAGAGTGGTTGTAATGTCCACATGAATCTCGTCAGCCTATTCCCATTTTGTTTCCAAATATCTCCATAATTTTTTTTCATTTTGTGGGTGTTCCTTATTTCTTTCAGGGTACTAAGATATTTGTTTTGCAGTCTATTTTAGATTTTATAAAGTTACTTTATTAAATGTATGTTCCAGTTTGATTTTTGTTGACCATTTTAATCATGCATTCTGGACTTTTTTTGCAGCTTTTTCTTTTATGACAAATAATAGTAGTTAACAATTACTGGACACTGAATATGAGCAGACAGCACGTGAAGCACTTTACTGTGTCAGGTTTACAAATATGTGGTCCTTGCAACAGCCCTATAATGTAGATTACTGTTATCATTCCCATTCTGCAGAGGAGAAAACAGGCACAGAGAAACCAAATAATCTGCCCAAGGTCATGTCCACTGTTTGGCTCCAGAGCCCAGGCTACCAGCCACTGCAGAAACCTGCCTCTCACTGCCAGTGTTTACTGGACAGTATCGATTAACTGAATTTAATCCTTGTAACAATACTAAAGAAGGTCTTATTACCCCCATTTTAGAGATGAGAAAACTGAGGAATAACCAGCTTAAGTAACTTGCCCACAGCCATATGCCCAGCAGTTGGCCGAGCCAGGATGTGAACCCAAGCACGTCTGAGCAGGAAGGAGTACCTGTCTCCTAATCACCAGGATGGACTGTCTCCTTTCACGCAGTCATTGCAGACATGTGACATGGGGTGATATGCCAGGGACAAGGGCAAAGGGGGACTGGGGGGCCTCGGAGAAGCAAGGTCCACCTGAAACCCAGGCAGACACCCCAGGCCTGGCCTAGATGGGCAAGAGGGGCCGTGTGCAGGGAGGAGAGGCTGGTAAGCCCTGCTCTCAAAGGGTTAAATAGAACAGATTAAACACGGTTCCCACCTTAGGGGGAGCAGGGCTTCCTATAAAGACCTTAGAACTCCCTCCCGCGTGGATCTGGCTTTTGCACGCCTCCATCGCCAGTGGGAGTCCCAGTGGTGACTCCTCCAGGCTTGTGGTGATCAGCTCTGAAGCTCGCCATGCAGGGGCCCGGGTCTCACAGGAGGGGCCGCCGGCTTGGGAGGCGGGGTGGGCGGAGTCGCAAAGGAGGAGCGGCCAGTGGCCATGCTCGAGAGGACAACATGTCACAGCAAGGGCCACAGAGAACGGGCAGGCTGCTTTGTTTTCTTTTTCATTGTGATAAAATATATATCACGAGCTTCACCACTGAGCCACTTTGAAGTCTACAGAGTCCAGGGGCGTTAGGAACATCCACACTGCTATGCAACCGTCACCCCCAGCCCCCTCCAAAACTTCTTTCATCTTGCAAAACCGAAACTTTATCCTCATTAAACACTAACTCCCCACTCCTCCTGGAGGCCTCCAGCAATTCTCCTTCCGCTCACCTCCATCCTGTGATGTTGGAGGCCTTGCAGGCTTCCTGGAGAAGCCCTGAGCGTCAGGGGCCTCTGGCTCACACCTGATCAAAAGCAAAAAGCAGGAGAGAGCCTGGGCCGCCCAGGCTCCAAGGTGTGTCAGCGAGGTCACAGCCCACCTCCAGCCCCTGCAGCCCGACAGCGTGGCGTCTGACCCCTTCCTGAATCCTGCCGACCTCTGACCGTTCAGAGCCTCCAGGGCTTTTATTTGATGGGACGTCTGGCTCGTTCTAGTGAGACGTGGAGGCTCCGTAGATGTGTTTAAAGGCTCACCAGGAACAGGAGCTGGATCTGTCAGGTGGCTATTCTGGTGCCCTTGAAAGAGAGAGCTTTGCACTTCTTAAGGCTGAATGTTCTGGAGGCCGGTGTGGGCCCCAAAGAGCATTTTACTTGTGTGGGAGTCAGAGGATTGGTCCAGACGGTGGACCTTTTTTCCTGGGGACTGTCCTGTCCTCAGCGCTGAGTGAAGAAAATGTTTCCCTTAATAGTTTCCATTTCATACACGGTTCCTAAAACAGTCTCTGCCCCCGTCACCGCAGGGAAGAGTAGGGAGGTGCAGGCCACCTCTCACAGAACTCGCTTTGACAGGCTCCCCGGCTTTGCAGTTGCCAGCAAAAGGTGCTGAGAGCCTTTCCTTAAACTGTACCTTTGGACAGAGATGACATTCTCAGATGCCCCCTGCTGTTCAACCAGATTTCAGCCTTTAAGACTAACCTTCGATAAGTCATCAGTCTTAACTTGGGTCCTTGCTTTGGTTTACAAACCTGCAAAGAATTCTTAATCTATCCCACTCAGCTACTAGCAGTCACAACCCATGTGTGTCCAATAACTATTAAGGACCTCCAGCAGCAGCCCAGGCCGGAGGGGGGGAGGGAGCCCTCATGATGGAATTAGTGCCCTTAGAAGAAGCGAGAGCTCTCTCCCTCTCCCCACCCCTGCCCCCTCTTTCCCTCCCTCCCTCTCTCTCCTCCCCCAACTCCCCACCACCCCCAGGCAGCTGTCTGCAAGCCAGGAAGAGAGGCCTCACCAGAAACCAACCCTGATGGCATCTTGATCTTAGACCTCCAGCCTCCAGAACTGTAAGAAAATTAATTCCTGTTGTGTAAGCCACCCGGTCTGTGGCATTTTGTGAAGGCAGCCCAAGCTGACTAATACAGGGTCCAGCTGTCCCTCTTTGTCAGGGACTGAGGGAGTTCCCGGGACAGTCCCGGGGAAAATTGGGGTGAGCTGGTCAGCCTAGTGTGTGAGACAATGGCTGTGAAGTGCTTGGGCTTCCTGCAGTGCCTTGCAAGTGGCGAGTGCTCTATACATACTCACCGTTATTATTTCCTTCCTTCAGCAACAACTGTTTAGTGAGCACCTACTCTGTGCTCCGTGTGGTTTAATATACCGGGGGTACAGAATGGATAAAGCCTGCCCTTGTGGAGTTGGCAAGCGTGTACTGAGTACCCAGACCAGATCACCGCGGTCTGGCTGTGACGGGTTTACATGGGGATGTGGCAGGATGGGAGGACAAAGGTCAGGCAAGCCTGGGCGCTGGGGAATGGCCCTCAGGGACTTCTCTCTGCTGTCCCCCCCAGCAGAAGCCACCAGTCAAGGCAGTCACCTCTGTTGCTTCTTGTTTCTAAAAAACAGAAGCCTGAGAAGCTAGGTAGCGCTGGGGGCTGGTTAAATGACCACAGGTGTTTTGCCGAATGGCTGTGGGCAAGCCCGGCCCCGAACTTCCCCCTCGACTAAGCCGTCATCCGAAACCGCTCGCCTGGAAGTTCCCCAGCTTGGCCACAAGATGGCAGAAGAGAACATCCTTGGGAAAACGTGAGCCCGCGTGCCAACAAAAGGCTTCTGTAAATGTCAGAAATGCCTTATTAGGAATTTTTCCTGAATGCGCATCAGAAGGTCTCATCATGCTCTGGGTATTCTTCTCTAGAAGTTTCATTCTTGGAACTGGCATTAATGGAGCCTATTCTCTCCGGGACTCAGGTACGAGTTCCAGCAGGGGGCGCTGTTCCTGGGGATGGCACCGGGCCGCAGTGCAAGCAGCGGGCTTTGCGTGAGTTGGGGAAAAAAACTCACATTTATCAAGCGCTTCCTACAAGCCAGAGTTTGCATTGTTAACACACATCCTCATCCACTCATTTATTTGTGCAATAAACAGTTATCAAGCTTCTCCTGGTTTTCCAGGCCCTGATATAGGCCAGATAAACTAATAAATATATAATAGTGTCAGGTGTTGATAAATGCTGTGAAACAAAAAATAGAGTAAGGGGTGAAGCCTGGTATTTTAGAAGGAGTGGCCCAGGAGAGCCTCTCTGAAGAGGTGGCATTTGAGCAGAGGCCTGCATGGAGTAAGCGAGCGAGACAGGGGAAGAACATTCTGGAGGAGTCCTAACAAGGGCGCATATCTGAGGTGGGAGTGTGGTTCATGTGCCTAAGAACAGCAAAGAGGCTCCCACGTCTGGAGTGTGGTGAGTGAGGGGCGAGGGAGGGGTGACCCCATGGATCATGTAGGGCCTTGGGGGCCATGATAAGACTTCGGGTTCTTTCCTATGGGTATTCTTTTTTTTTTTTTTTTTTGGCTTTTTTAAAAAATAAGTTTATTTATTTATGTATTGGCTGCATTGGGTCGTCTCTGCTGCACCCGGGCTTTCTCTGGTTGTGGCGAGCGGGGGCTACTCTTTGTTGTGATGCAAGGGCTCCTCACTTCAGTGGCTTCTCTTGCTGCAGAGCACAGGCTCTAGGTGTGTGGGCATCGGTAGTTGTGGCACATGCGCTCAATAGTTGTGGCTCTCAGGTTCTGGAGTGCAGGCTCAGTAGTTGTGGCACATGGGCTTAGTTGCTCCACAGCATGTGGGATCTTCCTGGAGCAGGGGTCAAACCCGTGTCCCCTGCATTGTCAGGTGGGATTCTTAACCACTGTGCCGCCTAGGAGGTCCCTCCTATGCATGTTGAGAAGCTGTCAGACAGTGGTTCTCAACATAGGCCACTCCTTAGAATCATCTGAGCGGCTCTAATCTCAATACCTGGGCCTCCCCAGACCCAGAATCAGAACCCTGGGGCTGCAGCTCAGGCGTCTGGTTTTTTCTAAACGTGCCAGGGTTTATTAGCAACCAAGAGTGGAGCCACGGCATTCGATATCATGTGAGAGCACAACAGAAACTGTGGAAACATGGTGCAGACGCTATGATGAGCGATAACGTGTGCCTTTCGGGAACAACTCTGGATCTAGTAAGTGCATGCAAGTGTGGTGTGGGTCACTGAGCATAGCTATTTAAAACTATGAACTTTAAGTTGGAACGCCTGTCTCCCATCAACACCAACGAATCTTTCCTGGGGAAAGTGAAATTTCTAAAGCATCGTGAGCCACTAGTAGCTATGATGACCAGCATAAGAAATAGGATGAGGTAAAATACAGGCATGTCTCTGTTTCTGTACATTTGTCAGGTGTTGTTTAGATGTAAACTTCTCCAAGGCAAGGTTTGGATTTCCTCTGTGCTGTTGTTCAGAAGAAGGCTGATGAGATGCTGGTGGTCTCATTTATGGAAACTGCAGAACGCCTCTCACATCGTCTGCCTTCCTCTGGGTCCTTTGTTCTGCCTGCTGGAGGCCTCTGTGGAAATGAGAATACTCATTTTATTGAGCAAATGTGTTGACTTTGATTTGGGGAAAAAAATGTGTTGGGAGTTTCTTAAGGAACATTCTCAGTGGTGCCTGGAATGCCTGGCAGAGACAGGTGTAATTTTTAGATCATTTTCTCAAGCAAGGTGTGCCAGCCAAGGCCACTGTGCCCTTCCTTTGACACATCAGCATATCCAACCAGAGGGACTTTGAATATTATGAACAAATGCCCTGCTTGGACCCTGTTTTGTTGGAAAATTAAGTATGATGGGATTCCCCCATGGCCTGAGTTGGGGTCCCCATCTCTGCCCTGGGAAGATTACCAACAGATTGGAACATTCCCTCCATTTGCTGGAACTTTCTCCAGGAGTTCTACGGAACCCTGCCCACCTCTCTTCTGGACCATCCTCCTTCCTGACCCCACTCCTCTAATCCACCCTGGGCCCGGAAAGCCACAGACACAGATGTTGGAATTAATGTTTCTTAGCTTCAGGCTGAAGGTAGAAATCCATGTGGATAAAAATCCAGCATCAGTTAGGTGTGGCAGTTAGCAGTGCTTACGTGCATGTGAAGCCTATGACTGGTCTTTGAAATTTCTATCTCACTGCAATTTTTTAAAAAATCAAAGAGCGGACCCTAAGCAGTGTGGTTTTGGCAGCAGAGATAGCAACCAGCGCTGCACTAACCCTTCCTGCTGTTCTCCAGTAAATGGTGGTGTTAGGCTTTCACATTACAGTTCCCTTAAATCAATAGCTTGGCAGGATTGTGTGCGAAGTGGCTGGTCGCCTGCTACCTCAAATTTATTTTTACAAGGTAGAGGTAAGGCACCCAGTAAGCTTCTCACTAGAGATTTGGGTGCATGAATTCTACCCACACCCACCTGAATCAAAATGATTGCCCGAACCCAATCCATCTTGAATACTCTGTACTAATGCAGTATATTTTTTAATTAGTTTTTTAAGTCAAATAAGTACGTGCAAAGTTTAAAAAGGCAAAGATCTCTACAACACTTGTTTTGAAAAATAGCAATCCATCATTTTCCCTGCCTTGGCCAATTCCCACTCCCTAGAGGCACCACTTTGAACTATTTCAATCTGATGGTTTATCTCCAGATAGCATGCTTATGTAACTACCGGTTGGCTTCTCAGTTTTCAACTTTGTATATTAACTTCCTACTGTAGACGATGAGAACTTAGCTCTTATTCACACACACCCAGCCATTCACACCAGCTGCAAATGCACACTTGTATGGCGGAGTGGGGTCCCCAGCCATCCAATAGAGCTTTTTTTTTTTTTTTTTTTTCGGCTGCATTGGGTCTTTGTTGCTGCACAGGCTTTCTCATAGTTGTGGCCCACAGGTTCTAGAGCTCAGGCTCAGTAGTTGTGGCACACGGGCTTAGTTGCTCCAAAGCATGTGGAATCTTCCCAGACCAGGGATCGAACCTGTGTCCCCTGTGTCCCTTGCATTGGCAGGTGGATTCTCAATCATGGCGCCACCAAGGAAGTCCCCCAATACAGCTTTATAGTGATTTTAGTTAGATTAACATTCAGTCATTGTTATGCTCATGTAAGTGCTATTTTCACATAAGCAACCTAGCACACTAAGTTTAGTTTTTCCTTCTTTGCAGAATACCATAGTTTGGTTTCCCTGGAGTTAGTTATTCTTTTAAAAATTTGCTGGGCTTTACCCTGGTGGCGCAGTGGTTAAGAATCTGCCTGCCAATGCAGGGGACACGGGTTTGAGCCCTGGTCCAGGAAGATCCCACATGCCACAGAGCAACTAAGCCCATGAGCCGCAACTGCTGAGGCTATGCTCTAGAGCCTATGCTCCGCAACAAGAGAAACCACCATAAAAAGGAGCCTGGGGCTTCCTAGGTGGCGCAGTGGTTGAGAATCCGCCTGCCAATGCAGAGGACACGGGTTCAATCCCTGCTCCAGGAAGATCCCACATGCCACGGAGCAACTAAGCCCGTGCGCCAAAAAAAAAAAAAAAAAGAGGAGCCTGCACATCACAACAAAGAGTAGCCCCCACTCCCCACAACAGAGAAAGCCCGCTCGCAGCAACCAAGACCCAACGCAGCCAAAAATAAAATAAACAAATTTATTTAAAAAATTTTTGCTTACTCTTCTACGTATTTTTACTAATTCAACCTCCAAATCTCCCTTAGTTTAGTAAATCCTTCTCATTATGATCAAATACAATGGTCTATCAGTTTCATCATCTTTTTTTTTTTATGAATTTATTTATTTATTGGCTGCATTGGGTCTTTGTTGCTTCACGCAGGCTTTCTCTAGTTGCGGAGAGCAGGGGCTACTCTTCATTGTGAAGCATGGGCTCTAGGCTCGTGGGCTTCAGTAGTTGTGGCACATGGGCTCAATAGTTGTGGCTCACAGGCTCTAGAGCACAGGCTCAGTAGTTGTGGCACACGGGCTTAGTTACTCCGTGGCATGTGGGATCTTCCTGGACCAGGGCTCGAACCCATGTCCCCTGCATTGGCAGGCAGATTGTTAACTACTGCGCCACCAGGGAAATCCCTCAACTTCATCATCTTAAAGAGGTTCCTTCTGGAACCTTCTGGAGGACTCCAACCTGGAAGCCAGAAAGATCCTTTTAAAAGTATGTTGGGGTCCCCTTCACCTCTCTGCTTTGTCACCTCCTGCATTGTGTATCCCGTGTCATCGTCTTTCTTGATTCATTCGCTTTTGTTTATGTGGGGGGCACTTTTCTATAGCAGTTTGCTGAGAAATGAAACATGGGAGGTAAATTTTTTCTAGGATCTTGAATGTCTGAAACTCTTTCTATTCTACTCTCTCATTTGATCGACACTTAGCTGGGTGTAGAATTCCAGGTGGAAGCTATTTTCCCTGGGAACTTTGAAACCATCGCTCCATTGTCTTTGAGCTTTCAGTGTTACTGTGGAAAAGCCCAAGCCATTCTGGTTATTGATCGTTTGTATGAAAACATTTTTCTCTCTAGAAGCTTGTAGAATCCTCTCTTGGCTTCTAATAATTTGAAATTTCATGGTGATGTATATTGGTGTATTTTTATCCATCACACTGGCCGCTCAGTGGACACTTTTTATCTAGAAACTCATGTCCTTGGATTCTGGGCTATTGTCATGAATTTTATTTTAATTCTCTCCCCTCCATTTCCCTTGCTCCCTCTAGAACTTCTATCATTTAGATGTTATTCCTTGTTGACCAGCCTCTAATTTTCTTATCCTTTCTCTGCTATTTTTTTTTTTGTTTTACTTTTGAGAAATCAACCTATTTTCCAAAGTCCCTAATTTATTTTTCTTAATCCCCACCAGCTTTAATCCGAAGAGTCTTTTCAATTATCTGAGTTGTTATTTTTGATGGTCTCCAGCTTGTATTTCATGATGGGGGTATCTCCTCTCCTAACTTTGAGACTATGCCCATGGGTATTTTGAAGCATTCTTCCCCTATTTAGTCTCTGAACTAAGTCACTCACCACTCTTCTGCTTTTCGGCTTCCAAAGTTGTCCATATTGTCTTCTCTCCCATTATTGTGAGTTGATACATTAAAAAAAAAAATTTCACTATCCTTACTGTCATTTAGTGAGTTTAAGGAGGGAGTAGATGTAAATATTTGTATTCAGTCTACATCTCTATCCAGAAGTCCGCCACTGCCGTGAGCCAGCTGTATAATCGGAGCCTTCTTCCGACTGAACAGACTTTCTGTCTCTACTCTTTCCAACATCTTATTCAAGATGCCTGAAAAGGTACCTTCTCCCCAGGTCTAGTTTGCTGACCTTTTCTTTCCGAACCCAAAGCAGTCTGCCGGGTCCTGCACAGATGAGCTCCGCGCCCCCACTCTCCTTCCGTTGGACCTCAAGCCATAAGCCGGTTTGCAGCATCTGCTCAGGACAGACCTGATGGGGCTGAAACTCCAGGGACCCAGGGAGGGTAAAAGTTATTTATCCCCATCAGCATACTGACACTAGGAACCAGGCAGCCTCAAATTCTGATCTGGCCACCTGGCATCCGGGGAAGTGGTCTTCTGATGTGTTTTTAACTTTTTTCCATCTGCTTAGACTTAGAAACAGGGAAAAACCCTAGTGGTGTACTTGCCTTTGGCTGCAGGTAACAGAGACCCCAAGCCACACCAGTGTAGGTAACGTGGACATTTTTTGGCTACATGATTGAAAGTCCGAAGATAGGCCAGGCTTCAGGGCTGGTTCATCCAGCTGCTCTATGATGTCGTCAGTGACTCCATCCTCTCAGTCTCTGTTTTCTTTCCATTTTCTGCATCCACGTCATTCTTATTTCATTCTGAAACCATGTCCCCTCGTGGTTACAGGAGGGCTACTCCGGTAGCAGTGCTTCCTGCCTCATGGTCAGTTTCAGTGCACACGTGAGAGAGAAGAGACTTTCAACTCAAAGTCCCTCCCTTCCCGACTGGCTGTATGTACATCACATGCAGACCACATCCATGCTCATCACAGTCAGCAGAGCACGTACACAGCCGGCTCAGGTCCAGGCCGTGGGGAGGTTCGTCTGGAGATCAAGACAGGGCAGAGGCCGTGAATGCCTTAAAACCAGAGTGGTGACAATGGGACCGGGAGAGAAAGAAGAGTTTTCAGGGGGACGTCATTTGAGGTGATTGGGAAATCAAGTAGGAGGGCAACTTGAAGAAGACTAGGGAGGAAGAAGGACCAATAGAGGAGATTTGGGGGGCATGAGAATTTGGAGGGAGAGAAAAGCCCCCTTGGGGCACTACATTGGTCAGGTCCTGTTGTGGGGTGACCTGTGTCCCCTCAAAAAGATAGGTTGGAGTCATAACCCCTGTTCCCTGTGAAATGTGACCTTATTTGGAAATTAGGTCTTTGTAGATGTCAATAAGTTAGAGTAGGATGGGCCCTTAATGCAGTATGACTGGTGTCTTTATAGGAAGGGAAGAGACACAGAGACACAGAGAGGAGAGGCTGTGTCATGAGGAAGGCAGAGACTGGGGTGACACAGCCACAAGCCAAGGATGCCCAGACTTGCTTGCAACACTGGAAACTAGGAGAAATACCTAGAACAGAGTCTCCCCTAGAGCCTTCAGAGAGGGTGTGGCCCTGCAAACTGCTGGCACTTTGACTTGGGACTCCTGGACTCCAGAACTGTGAGAGAATGAAGTTCTGCTCTTTTAAGCCACGTAGTTTGTGGTAATTTGTTATGGCAGCCCTAGGAAAGTCATCCAGGCCCCCAGCAGAAAGCAGATGGCACCCTCAAAGCAGGGAAGTGAGAAGAGTCTGTAGGAACTATAAGCAAGAACGAGTGCGGGTGAGGCTGGTGGGACCCGCACAAATGATTCAGCACCGCATCTGGTGCTGACCTTACCAGTGTGAGACGGGGCAAAGGGAGGGAGCCTGTGCTGGAACACAGAGAAGGCAGCTCAGTGGTGGGAGAGGGCGATGGTCCTGGAAGGAGGGATGCTGCCAACCCAAGGCAACCTGGGAGGAGAGATACCCTGACGCCCCTCTCCCTCCCGCCTCCCACTGGCTGAACCCAACCAGAAGCCCGCCCCGGGGAGCCCTGTGAGCAGTTCAAGTAGACAGCTTCCCTGGGTGGAGAGCAGAGTGGAGGTGGGTGGAGAATGGACCTGGAGGGGCCCATGGAGAAAAAACAGAGAATGTGGTTTTAGCTAGAACCTTCTGAGAGAAATTGTCAATAGGCTGGATGTCTAGCCAGCTGATGTGAACTAGCTTCTTGGTTGCACAGCTGGAATGGGTCTTGGGTCAAGGGGCATGGTTTGGGCTGGGAGGCCACACCTCCAATCCCCGCTGGCTGCTCCAAACAGCCCACACTGTGCCCGAGGTTTGTTCCTGCCTCTGCAAAAGGTTACTGTGCCCAGGAACCTGTTCCTAACAACTAGGGTCTCCCCTCACATTTCAGATTTAGGCTTAAAAAAAAAAAAAGGCTAGCACGTTATCACGGAAATCATTCAGGCCCTTTATTATGGCATAAAAGGCAGGATTGTTAATAACCAAATGAAATAATGAGAATTGAAAACTACACCTTGGAATAAAGCAAATAACCAAATTCCAGTTAAAAACTCTAAAACCTGCTGTGCCCTCTATCAGTTGTGGGATTTTTTTGTTTGTCGTATTTGTTTTATTTCAAAATTGAACTTTTTACAAAGCTTTGCATCGTTTGTCATATTTTGCGTCCATTTGTCGTCAAGGGAGAACAAAGTTATTTGGATTCTGCATGTCCAGAAAATGCAAAACAAATGAAAATTTTTTTCTGTTTAGTTCTGAACTGCCTCAATGGCCGGTTTTTACAGAGGTATTTTACACAGCAGCTCTAAGTCATCATTAATCTATGAACCAAACACTTCCAAGGGCAGAGGACTCAGAGTTGGAATAATTCTGATCCAGGACAAAACCATCCATTACTATCCTTTCCGCATCAGCACAAGTCTTTCATTCTCATTAAACTGTGAAATGATGAAGGGGTGGCCTCCATGAGACATGTAAAATGCTTTTCAATGAAAAGGTACATTTTTTTTAAAATTTTATTTATTATTTTTGGGGGGGTACACCAAGTTCAATCATCTGTTTTTATACACATATCCCCGTATTCCCTCCCTTCCTTGACTCCCCCCCCCTCGAGTCCCCCCCACCCTCCCCGCCCCAGTCCTCTAAGGCATCTTCCATCCTCGAGTTGGACTCCCTTTGTTATACAACAACTTCCCACTGGCTATCTATTTTACAGTTGGTACTATATATATATGTCTGTGCTACTTTCTCCAATGAAAAGGTACATTTGAGGGAGAGGATTTTATTTCCAGGCGGTCATCACCATATTAGTCAAATTAACATAGCCACGTGGGATAGGTGTCCAGTAAATCGTTTCTATATTGTAAAAGTTATCCCGAGCTTCCTCACCAGCAGATTTGCACATATTAAAATGGCTAGAGCTGGGATTTTTTGGCCAAATGAAATGAAAGATCACTGTTACAAAAAAGAAAGAATTATAATAGCGGTTGCTACCATTTATTGAGCTCTCACCATGTCTGATCCACGTGCATGAATTCCTTTTCTCCTCACGACAGCCTGTGGAGGGGGCTCTACTGTTACCCGTTTTACAGATGGGGCCCAGGCCCTGTTCAACGACAGGCCGTGAGGCCATGTTTTGGCCACGATGCTTTTCATCTTGCGATTTAAAAGAGGTTTTCTCCCCTCTTGGGTAAGACAAAATCCAAGGTTTGATTTTAAGAAGAGCTGTAGTTCAAGAGTAAATTGATAAGAGCCTGAATTACAAGATCAATCATGCGAATAGAAAAAAGAAACCTTCAACAATGAAGTCATAGATTCTCCCTAAATGGCTTTGTGAAGTTAACGATCCGTATAAAAATACAAGTTTCTGTTTGATTGATTAACTTTGAGAAGTAGATTAACTAATTCTAAAGTCGACATGAAAAGATAAACACGCAAGAATACCAGGAAAACTCCAAACAAGAAGAGCATTGAGGAAGGACTACGCCACAGGATAATGTCAAGAACTGGGAAGCGTGGGAGGTTTTACCTTTCTTACAGGCCAACAAGCTACCCCACCACAGTTTCACGACGCTGGTAGAAAACATCAGATGACCCGGTAGCTCTGAAGCGTCAGCATCACCAGCATTTTCCTGTGTGGCTTCCCCAAGCCTTCATTCCCAGCGGTGACATGAAGGGGGCCAGGTGGGTTGCAATAAGGGGAGGAGACCCTGTGCTCAGGAGGCCCACATCTTCCGTGGTGGGCAGGACCATGCCTGCCCTTTGCTTCCAGGAGACACTGTCTCTGTCTTCCAAGGCTGTTTGCTACACACATATCCTTGAAAGATAGCCCAGAACAAAGGCATCTTCAGCTCAAAAGATGTGCAAAAATGCAAGAGACCCAAAGACAACTGTCTCCCAACAGATAACGTATTATACAATCTTTATAATTAAAACAGGGAATGTGGGTCATAAAGAGACAAACAAATGGAATGGCATATAAAGATCAAAACAGACCTGAGGGGACTTCCTAGGTGGTGCAGTCGGTAAGAATCCGCCTGCCAATGCAGGGGACATGGGTTCGAGCTCTGCCCCAGGAAGATACCACATGCCATGGAGCAACTAAGCCCGTGTGCCACAACTATTAAGCTTGCACTCTAGAGCCCGTGAGCCACAATTACTGAGCCCATGTGCCGCAACTACTGAAGCCCATGTGCCTAGAGCCCGTTCTCTGCAACAAGAGAGGCCACCGCAATGAGAAGCCCGTGCACCACAATGAAGAGTAGCCCCCGCTCGTTGCAACTAGAGAAAGCCTGTGTGCAGCAATGAAGACCCAATACAACCAATAAAATTAATTTATTTTAAAAAAAGAAAAGAAAAAACAGACCTGAATATATGGGAATCTAGAATTTGCTAAAGGTGTCAAAACAAATCATTGGGGAAAAAACGTGGACTTTTCAACATATAGTGTTAGGAAAATAGAGTAGTTATCTGGGGGGAATTAAGTTGGCTCCATGTGTCACCATGTACTCAGAATCAGTTCCAAATGAAGATATTTAAACACCTAAAAAATGAAACTGTGTGAAACTGTGCCCATCAAAGTAATAATTATATATCTACCATACCTCTTGGAAACTTTAGCTGCAATTTTCTAATTTTTTAAAGGCCAATAAATACAGAAGGAATGATAGAATTAGAACATTGCCATTTTGAACCATCATAATAATCATTGATTAAAGCTAAAAACATCACTGATGCTAAAACCGCTGGATGAAAGTTTGGGGAATGCGATGGTTAATTCTACGTGTCAGCGTGGCTGCACCAGATATTTGGTGAAACACCAGTCTAAGTGTCATTGTGTAGGCGTTTTTTAGATGAAATCAACATTTAAATCAGTAGACTTTGCGACGAGCACATTTTCCTCCATAATGTGAGTGGGCCTCATGCAACCAGTGGGAGGCGGTGGGAGAAAAAACCTGAGGTTCCCAGAGGAAGAGGGAATTCTGCCTCCAGGCTGCCAGCAGGCCCTGCAGGTTGTGGACTTGACAGCCTCCACAATTGTGTGAGCCAATTCCTTAAAATCAGTCTCTCTGGTTTTGTTTTTGTTTCTATTGGTTTTGTTTCTCTGGAGAACCCTAACTAATACAATGGTATATTCCCACAATTAAATTATTAATTGCAAAGGAAAAAAAAAAGGGGAGCGTTGCAGTGGAGGTAGCTGGGGGGCAGTTCTTTAACTGAGGGGTCACCAATAATGGGAAGAACCAGCATCACATGCCCCCTGAGGCGGTGCCCTGAAGAGGATCCAATAACATCGATGCAGAAATCCTGCCAAAAATGAACAACCGGATTCTAATCAGGAGAAAAGCTGATTATAATCACAAGGACACAATCACAGCTAAAATGGAGGAAGCTTCTACAAAGCAAATGGCCTGACCTTTTCAGAAATGCCAGTGGCAGTGGAGATTGAAGGAAAGGGCTGAGGAACTGGTCCTGATTAAAGCAAAGTAGAGAGACATGACAACTATACACAAAGCGTAATCCTGGACTAGATCTTGGGTCAAAAAAAATTTACTATAAAGGATATTAATAGAAAATTGGTTAGATAATAGGATAGCACTGTTATAAAATCTCCTGACTGACTAATTGTACTGTAATTAGGTAAGAGAATGTTCTTAAGAGAGAATGGGAGGGAGAGAGAGCAGAAAAGCAAAAAAGAAAATGTGTTAAAGTGGCTAAAACTGGTGAATTCAGGTAAAGGGTATACAGAGTTCATTATACTATTCTCGTAACTTTTCTGATGTCTGAGATTTTTCTCAGGATAAAAAGTTTAAGAAAAAAACATAAGCATTGTCAATGTTTTAATCAAATATTAAGTCTGCTTGAAAAGATAGACAGAAGAATTCCCAATTCATTTAATTGCATGGCAAAAATTTTTGAGCCTTCATGCCACTATTCCAGCCACATAATCAAGATGAAGTAAGATGCTGCAGCAGTAAGCTTTCCACTTGCCCTCCCCCAGTTGTCTGGTACGAGTCCTCATGGGGTCCTCCCTCCCTATAACTGATACAGTGGGTATCAACTCAAAGCCAGGTATTATGTGGCTTGGCACACGAGCTGTTTTCAAAAATGTCTATACCTATGATATGTTTTTCTTCCTTTACCTGTTTACATTAAAGATTTTTCAATTCCAGTTTATTTTGTCTTAAAGCTCTGGTCAAGCCCCATTTCCATACTTAACAATATGGCAGCTCTGCTCTCATTCCGGGTTTCAGCTTAAGTCACGTCGCGGGCAGAACCAGCCCATCCTAGAAAGTTGGGACCCAGCCCAGGAAGCGGCATGCAGTGTATGCAGTGGAAGGAAGTTCTTGCAGGAGAATCTGACAACGGGCAGTAGGGGTGCAGCCCCAAGCTCAGGGTTTCAGAGGCCAGCTTTGGAGACAAGGCAAGATCCTACTCCTGGGGGACCTCTGGACAGAAGAACTCAGAGTGGAAGTGGGGACAAGATGAGGGTCCAGGTGCTAAAACACTCATACCAAACAGGGCATTGGTCTCAAAACAGAAATGTAGAGGGCATCAGTGTAGGGTGAGCTGCAAGACCAGCGTTGTCACAGGCTCTTGAGCTTACAGCTCCTTCAAATGTTTTGGTTACCCTTTGACCTTTGCCTACATTGTCCTTTACTCACCCCCCACCCCACCCCCCAACATCCCCGTGGACCAGCCATTTAGAACTGCGCAGACTCAGTTTAACGGTGTCCTCAGTGACTACAGATGCACTGAATGTTTATTTTGGCTGAATGGGAGTGACTGAGTGTTAAAATCAATGCTTAGTTGATGCTGAAGCCAGATATCAAAGACTAAACTCATGGGTTAAAAAAAAATCTGAAATATCATCAGAAACTATTTAATTATTATTACAATGTTACATTAAAAATTTTAGAAGTTAACTTTTAAAATTTGACATTTCAATGTTGAAACAATTTCTCTTGTGGTCACGAAACTACATTTTGCCGATATTAGTCACTCACTTTCAACGGAACTCCATGGGAAAGCAGGATTTCTTCGGCTTAGCCTTGCTGGGCAAGATACTGATTCTGATAACATTGTCACCAAGTTATTAAGCTTCCCTTCCTCTCCAGTGACAAGTGACAAAGGTGAAGATTTATCTATTCTTTAATGCCTGAACTTAAAGATTGATCAGTGGGAATGATGAGTTTGCTGAAGCAATCCTGCAAACTAAGACCTGTGCAGTGCTTTAAGAACGATGCTTTATTACACATCAGTGTGTCACCAAACCAAACTTGGATCCGCTTGCCCTCGTGTAGTAAAACCAATCTACTGACACCGGGTTGTGGTGAAGCAAAGTGCAGCATTTATTGCAGGGCACCAAGCAAGGAGTTCAGGGCAGCTCGTGCTCAAACATGAGCTCAAACTTCCCTGTGAGTTTCAAGGAAGCCTTTTCATTTTTTTTAATTTTTAAAATTTATTTAAACTTTATGTATGTATTTACTTATTGGCTGCATTGGGTCTTTGCTGCTGCATGTGGGCTTTCTCTAATTGTGGCGAGCAGGGGCTACTCTTCGTTGCGGTGGGTGGGCTTCTCATTGCAGTGTCTTCTTTTGTTGCGGAGCACAGGCTCTAGGCATGTGGGCTTCAGTAGTTGTGGCACGAGGGCTCAGTAGTTGTGGTTCACAGGCTCCAGAGTAGTTGTGGCGCACGGGCTTACTTGCTCTGTGGCATGTGGGATCTTCCTGGATCAGGGATCAAACCCACGTCCCCTGCATTGGCAGGTGGATTCTCAACCACTGCACCACCAGGGAAGTCCCAAGGAAACCTTTTTAAAGGGAAGGTAAGGGAGGGGAGTTCCAGGGTACCTGTCCAGCTTGTGCACTATTCTCTGATTGGTTGATGGTGAGGTAACAGGGCAGAGTCACAGGGGTTAACATAATCAATCTTTAGGGGCCATTGGGTCTAGGGGCTACATGCTCCTGGCCATCAAGTAGTTAACTTCTTCCATTTGGTGGTGGTTTTGCACCTGTAAAACAACTCAGAAAATGTACATCAGATGCTGTTATCTGGGTACTTCAGAGAGGGGCTAAAGCAGAGGATATGGGGGAGGGGTCTGTCCCAGGAAGGCCCCGTAGGGTCCTGCGAGGTTATAGATGTTTCCTCCCATTCGAGAGTAAGTATTCAGGGATAACGATAAATGTGAACAGCATTCCGTGTGTTACCACGCTGATGAGAGTTAATGGTAAGCTAGGTGCCTGAGGCCGGGATGCCTGAAAAGACAAAGAAGTTGGCTCTTTGACCTTCCAAAGGTGTTCCTGACTGCACAGCTGAATCACAGATTGTGGCCAAAAGCCAGGACTAAGCACCCTTGTAGCCTTATCTGCTATAGGGTATTTTCCGAGAAAGGTTTCCTGCTCTCTCTACTGAACACTTTTCGGGAAGGTGACTTACGGCAGGATGAGGCCACATGCCAGGTGACCCCTGGAGGCTCCCTTAAGCCTCTTTGGGGGATGGATGGCTCTGACCCCACAGCTCCTCCTCTCTGTTCTCTCTCTAGGCACACAACTCGCACAGGCAGAGTCTGTCCTGTGTCCACACCATCAGAGCCATGTTGCACACAAAGCCAACCATCAACTCATTTTTGTGGAAGGCATGAGTGAGCGAAGGAAAAAATGGATGTCCAGTCAGTGGCAGCAATGGCAACATTTTATTTAAGATAAGACCAGCAATTACCTGCCTGAGGACATCCGGCCGTGACCTAAGGAAAGGCAGAGGGTCTGACCTTATGATTTACCCCAGATCTTTTTTGACCTCTGATAGCTTTGCGGAAAAAAACCCACCTGGGGCTCCTGGGAGAGGTTTTGGAAAAGCAGGAGGCTCACTCCACCAGAGAGCCCTGGAAGCAGGAGGGAGGCGGGGGCAGCACTTCCAGAGGGTGGGTAGCTTGCAAAGAGGCTCCTCGGAGAGGAGGGAAGAAAACGCGTGCGCCCGACGCTTCCCGCTGCAGCCCCAGCGGCATCCTTTAGAGCAGGGCTTCTTAAACTGCTGCTGGGTGGCTCTGACTCATCACCTGACGCTCGTTTTTTTGCTCTCATTTTCCATTATAGAAACCTTATCTTGTGAGTCAGGATCAGAGATAAAAACGTGAGAGTGGCGGAGGGTGGGGGCGGGGATAAAGGCTGCGTGGGGAGAAGGAAGGAGGGACCGAAGCCCTCATCAATCCCCCCTTTGCCCCGAGGGTTTCTCTCGCCAGGAACTCGGAGCCCCCTGCCCTCTCTTTGGGCTGCAGGGGGAGGAGGGGAGAGAGGAGCTCGTCTGAAAGGGGAACCCGCTCCCACACCCGCTGCTTTTTCCGCCTGTCGTCCTCGCCAGGCTGGTTCCTCTAAACCAGGCGTCCCTGACTCCTGAGCCAGGTGTGGGGGTTCTTAAATTGAGGAACAGTTGATTTATAGTATTATGTTAGTGTCAGGTGTGCAACAGAAGTGAGTCAATATTTTTATAGATTATACTCCATTTAAAGTTATGAAATAATGGCTTATTTCAATATGTCCTTGTTGCTAATCTATTTTATACACAGGGATATGTGTCTCTTAATCCTCCACCCCTGTCTTGCCCCTCCCCCCCTTCCTTCTTTCCATGGATAACCACGTTTGTTCTCCGTGTCTGTGAATCTGTTTCTGTTTTTGTTGTATACATTTGTTTGCTTTATTTTTTAGATTCCACATATAAGTGATAGCATAGCGTGTGTGTCTTTGTCTCACAGGTGTGGCTTTCATAAGGGCAAATATAAATTAAAAATAAGAGGTTTAATTCCTCCAGTTGAAAGGAGGGGTAAAATGCCCTCCCCTGCCTCTCCCCTTTCTTTCAGAATTTCTTTTTCTCTGTCCTTTCAAATGTACGTGAAGCTTCTTAATGGCCTGAGAAGCCACTTGCCAATCTTATGACTCAGGATCTTTTCCTCGAGGACCTGGAGCCGACCCTTTGCGATGTAATGTCAGGGAAGATAAGGTCGCGTCTCCCCGTTTCCAAGGAGGCGATGGGCCCAAATTGTCACCTGACTCTGCACTGTGAAACCTGCAAATGTAATCGATGTACGGCTCAGACCACGGAAGAGTGAGACTGCTTCCTGTCTGCATTAGCAGGTCGCCTGCCGTACTCATCACATTCTGGTTTAATGCTTGTTTGATAGTAAAACTGCTCTCTTTCTCTGCTGCCATGGTGGGGAGGTTTTTGGGGTTAGGAGCAGATTTTGTTTTTAATTCTATTGCCCCCACTTTGTACAGCACCAGGAATGAATTTCATGTCAGGGACAAGCAGAATGACATGAATCCTCTTACTGACCCGACAAAGGCGGTCCAGGCCCAGCACTCTGTGCCTTCTCTCCCAGATTTTTCGCCGCTGATTTTTTTTTTTTTTTACTTGTGGGCCTTAAGTTGTGAGCAGAACATGCTCTGTGAGCATCAAAATATTGAGTCTAGATCTAGAGGAATGGGATTTCACAAGTGCCCCGAGAGGGCTGCTGCTGAACATGTGCTTTGATTCCATCTCCAAACTGAGAGGCCAGGTGGATGGTGAGATTCCTGAATTGTCACCCCTGGTGGCGTCAGATCACTCACTCCCTGGTCCTTGTGCAGCCTGCCCTTGGCTGTGGCTGTTCTCTCACTCAGCAAACCAACGAAATCAAAGAGGCCCTCCCACTGCACAGAACATAATTACCTGCCCCTAGATACTCCCCTCCCTTATTGCCAGGAATCTTTCCCTGAGTCACACCCCAGGACTCTCAGGAGTTGGAGCTGAATTAGCTTTAATCAGCATCTTCTTTAGAGACGCAGAATCACCTGGGAAGGCTCCGCTGGTACATGCACAGCTTAATCTGCCCGCTTTTTGCAAATGTCCGCCAAGACTTCTCACTTGGAGATGGAGCTTTGGAAGAAGAAGGTGAGGACTGGAGAGATGGATGAAGAAAAAAAGTTATTTTAGAGCTGGGCATGTAAGTGGAGGGCACCAAGAGTGAGAGGTGTGTTAGGACGTTTATGTACAGCCCAGGAAGCCAGCCAGCTATGTAAGTCAGACTTGTAGGAGGTCAGACCATTATCTCTAGTAACCCGTCCAGGAAGCTAAACAATAACCCTTCTAGCAATTGGCCAAAAATAGCCAGGACTTGCTCAATAACTGCCAGCTTCCCTAATTCTTGGCCTCCTCTGCAACTTGGAGCCAATCAGAGAAAGCCAAACATGCCCCCAACCAATCGCAAAGGAGCACCACTCCTAGTTGGCCCGCCCGCAGCTTCCCCAGGCCAATAGCCTCCCATCAGGGCACACGTGGAGCCTTCCATTTCCTCCTCCGCGAAGTGCTCCCACTCCCCTGCCTGAGTGTGAGTCTTTGCCAAACACAAGTGGTGGCTGCCTCCCTTGCAACAGCAAGTGCTCGATCAGTAGCCTCTGCTTTTCTCATTTGGTTGCTCTTTGTTTATTTCCGTAAAAGTAAGACCAGCTTCTCCTGTCTTGGAAGAGAGACGGCTCTCTCCGGTGGTGGGGGGACGGGTGGGGTGAGTGATGGGGCAGTTTTCTCCCCTCCTGCCAGGATAAGTCTGTGTGATGCATCCAGGGGGCCAGAGATGCTTTTTAGGACTGGGAGCAACGTTCGTGGTCACCACAGGCAGAGGCTTATGGAAGAGGTCTTGCCACGTGCCAAGTTGGGCGTGAAGCTCTTCCTTCCAGAATCCTCCTGCTGCCCTCCCCGACAGTCCTGTCACCTCGTCTCAGCCTGCCCTCTCCAGGAGAGAGATGAGCAGACAGGGGTCCGAGGTGGTTTTTGCTTGTCCTGGGATCATCTCCCCGGCGTGGGTGCTCCATGTGCTACGCCGTCGGATCTGTGCGCATCATTTTGGAGTGTTACGGGAAGTGACTCCCTGGCCCACCTCCTTTGGAAAGCAAACAAAAGCCCCAACGGAAGTCACCCCGGCAGCGCTGTAGGCAGGGTCGCAAGTGGCAATCTGGGCTGGAGGCAGGAAGGAGAACGCTGTGAGAGACCCGAACAGAATTAGCAGGACCGTGCTGCTTGGCAACCGCTCGGTGTAATCTGATGGCTGCTAATAGCAACGATCAGTTACAAAACACGGGCAGCCAGACCACCGCCTTCAGACAAAGAATGAATCAGGTTCCCAACAGAAATAGTGAATTAGACCTCACGGGACAGAGTCTCATGTGCTGTCTCCAGCTCTTCTTTCATGAAGGGGCGTAGCTTTCCATGAAAATATTCAGAGGAGTTGTCCCTGGCCTTCATCTTTTATGCTAAAGCCTCAGGGAAAAGACTCATTTCATTAAAGCTGATTTTCCCATGTTTTTTGAGAGGGATAATTCAGCCATGTGGGATGTTCTGGGGGTTATAAAGAAACATCCATACGCAGGCCCCCACATATCTGTCCCCGTCAGAGGCTAGACTGGACACTAAATGTCCGTGCTAAGTCCCATATTGTTCTTGTGTTTGGTTTTGTTTTCATTACTGTCCACAGAAATCCTGGAGACCTTACAGAATTAAGGCACTGGGATGAAAAGAAAGGAATCCGCAAAGCAAATGCCAACAAGCCTCTATGTGCAGAAGCCACTGGGCAACGGGGGTGCTTAGATTTGATCTTGTCATCAAAATGTAGCCAGAAACGGTTGCAGAGCTGCCACAGGCGGTGACAGCCGTCATGTTCTCCTGGTCTGAGAATGTTCTCAAAACAACACCTACGTGACTACTCAACCTAGTGAGTGCACTGACTTTCACTTTATGGACCTTTTCTGAGTTCGGAAAAATGCTTTCAAAAGTCCCTCGGAGGAGACATGTTGAGCATGATCAAACTCCCCAGTCTCTGCTGTTATGTTCCAAGCCCCTTTTAGCATAATTACTACAGTGAAGGCCTTTATCAGTGCTGGGAGTCATCTCGGCCTTTCTCATTTTTAACTGTCAGTCATCACTGGAATTTTTGTCACTTCCTGTCCCATTTTTACGCTTACTCATCTTAATACTTCCTGTCTGTTACTGAACCTTGTTTTAGCCAATACAGTGTTCAGTGGAATTAAAACTCCATTTAGAAGAAAGTGCATGAAAGACAAAACTAAAACGTGCTAACCAACAGAGACCTCTAAGCATTCCAATTCTGGTGTTCTTTTCATTAGAGGCCCTCAGGAAAGGAAAGGAGCCTCCTCTGACCTGGATACCAGTGCACTTTGGAGCACGTGAATTGGCCTAATGATATGAAGATGCTCCAAAAAATTTACCAATTGAGCAATCAGCTGAAAAAAAATTTTTTTATTATGATGAGGTGGGGTGCAGTTTTTTTCTTAATAAAAAAATTATAATTCCTAGGCTAGGTTATATTCTTTTCTCACTTAAAGCAGTGTGTCCTCATTTGCTCTGGAAATGTCAAGCAGAGCCTGAGTGATGAATGGAGGAGCTTAGGAGAGGCTCAGGGCCCTGCCAGCACCTCGCTGTGTTCTAGGGTCAAACAGTTAACCATTCCTGACCTCAGCTTTTGCCATGTCGCTTGCTCTTAATCATACTGCAGAAGAATACAGTGCAATTCCAGAATGCATGAAGGTGATGCTCCCACAGTTGGGACAGAACCAGCGGATACAAGGCAGTGGCCAACCTTAGCTCAGCCGGAGAGACTGTGTGCTCATTGTCTACAGCATGTAAAAGCCATCAACGTCAGACGTTTTCTACCAGAATGGTTTCTCAAGATCAATTTCTTACCTTACTGAGCATCAAACAAAAAATTATTTTTTAAAAAAAGTTTCCCATGGCAACAAGCATGCATCCATCAAATGGATATTTTCACATGGCTTTGCCATGGTTTCTTCCCGGGACTCTGAGCCCCTCTCCATTCGGGAGCAGAGTGCGTCGTCGTTTTCAGCTTTTCTCTTTGGAGCACAGGACAGCACCTCCCTTTCTGCTGCCTTTGCACCCTGAGTGTAAAGCACGCATAATATCAAGTCCTGGTGCTGGAGGATCAGGCCTGGGGTGGTATCCCCACTCTTCAGCATCACAACCCCACATTATGCTGCCGCTGGACCTTGTCTGCTGTCATCTTTAAGACTTTCTTGATGTTGGAGCCTTGCGTTTCTTCTGGACTTTGGTCTTTACTACTGGTGTCTAAGACTTTCTTAACTCCAGACCATCCCTGTTTGGCCCTGGTTATCACCTGACCCAACAAGCTGGAACTCCTAGACTCCTGGTCCTGGCTCTGCCCCACATCACTGCCTCATGTGCCTCCCCATGGGCCTGCAGCCTCGGTGGGACCAAAGAGGAGGAGTTCCTGGGCCAGGGCCCAGGCGGCCTCAGAGTCATTGTTGGCATCTCCAGGAATCAGCCTCACAAGCCACAGGTGATCATGCTGGCTGTCTCATCCAGGGCGCTCCTGGGACCAGCAGCACGAGCATCATCTGAGAACTAGTTGGAAATGCACAGCTGTCCTCCATCAGAAACTCCGGGCATGGGGCCCAGCCACTGGATGCTTTAACAAGCCCTGCAGGTGATCCTGACATAGGGAAAGAGAGCAGCGGATTGTAAGGAAGGCTTTGCTGACCTGCTGGGCCCTTCACACACCTCCTTGTCATTCAGGCTGTCACCCGGAGAATGCACAGCCCTCAGCCGGCCCACTGGGCCAACAGGCCCTGACCATAACCCTGGGATTCCTATCAGTAAGTCATCTGCATTTCCAAAGACAGCAGTCAAAGCTTTCCTGAAACAAGATCCTCACGAAGACAGAGGAGAGACAGCACAAGCTGCATTGCGTCATCACCCCTCCAAGCCGCGGTCCTGGCTGGAAGGCCGTCGCGCTCTTCCATTCCAGAAAACAGGCCCCAAAGGACCACCCAGTGCAGACCATGGCTGATCTGGAAATCCAGGACTGGGGGTACGTAAGGGCTCTGGTTTAGAATTTTATGCATCTAGTAATCACTGAAAATGAACATGTTGCCTTGCTTTGGGGTGGGGGTGGATTCCAAGACACCTGGAAAGGTGTAGGTTAGAATAAATTCCGTCTCAAGTTAATGATCCAGTTTTTCCATTTTTTGACTCCTGTGCCAGGCATCATGCTAGGAGTTTCTTGGTTGATCTGCAGAAAACCATGTGTGAAGCTGTTTGCTGGTGGAGAGATGTCAGGCGGTGGGAAGAACTGTGCCTGGAGTCTGACCCCTTGGGTTGGGGTCTCAGCTCTGCCACTAACTACGAATTGAGTACGAACTAGGGGATAAATAGTTCTGGATTCATGGTCTTTTTCTGGTGGCTCAACGAGAAAATGCCTGATCAGTGCTCAAGAAGTAAGTTTCAGTTATGAGTGGTGACTCCCATTGTAAGGTACATAAGCAACAAAAAGCTTAGAGAGGCAAACCAAAGGTGCTCAATGCTGGTGGCACGTTGGAATCACCTGCAGGGCTTTGCAAAGCCCAGTAATCGCCCAGTGTGGCAGCTGGGGCTGAAACCAGTGGGCGAGTGAGTCGCCCAAGATCCCACAGCCGGCAGGTGGCAGGACGGGGACTTGAGCCCAGGTGTCCTGACACTGAAACCCATGCTGTGGGTAATGAGCCGGTTCAAGGAAGCGCAGGTGACACCTCCCAGTCACATGGCAGAAGTGGTGTGAGGATGCCAGCCTCTGCGGGGCTTCTCCATGACGATACTTACTTGTCACTGTGGGGACGGTATTTTCCCAGCAGGTCCAGTTCAGAGTCTGTCTCAGGTGGTGCTGATCTCAGTGAGAGTGACCCTTTGGGGGGATAAACAATGTTTGAAGTCACAGAGAAGGATCTAAAGGTTTCCTTCTGATGAAAGGGATTACTCAGCCCCTTAAAAAAAGAAGGAAAAAGAAAAAAAGAAAAAAGCTGCTTCCTGACATTATACAGAGCTGCCACTTATTTACCAGCTCTGTCACTTACTAGCTGAGTGTCTTTGGGCAAGTTACTTAACCTCTCTGTTTCTTACTTTCCTCATTTGAAAAATTGGGATGATAATATCAGTAGCATGTGTCTCAAAGTATTTCTGTGGTGATTGGATGAGATAATATGTGGAAAGCCCTAGGAATAGTGACTGGCATGTAGAAAATGGGCAATGATGTCAGCAATGGTTAAATTCAGATTTTATAAAATTGAACCTGACTTTTGTAAGTCCCCTCCTTCTATACCTGCACCGCCTCAGCCCGGGCTTCGTCGTCTCTCACCTGGGCTATTCAGTGACTGCCTACCTGTGTCCCTGTCTCTAGGTTCTTCTCTATCCAATTCCTCTTTTTTCCTTTTTATTTATAGATTTCAAATTTTTTTATTTAGTTTTTATTTTTACTTATATTCTTTTCCATCATAAAAGTAAAACACTTCGCTTTTCATCGTAAAGGTAAAGTAGCAGTAGCGAAAAGTCAGGGTAAGAAAAATCCATCAATAATCCCACTAAATCTGATGTAACTCATGGCTGCAGTGTTATGTCCTAAGCACACAGTTCTTTCCATTGTGGTTCTCACTCTTTACAGTCCGTAAGAACCACCGGGACGACTTGGGTAAAATTGAGACTCCTGAGCTCTGGCCTCAATTATTCTGATTCAGCAGATGTAGGGCTGAAGACCTCTTTTTCTTTTAATTAATTAATTAATTTCGTTCTGTTGGGTCTTAGTTGCAGCTTGAGGACTCCTAGATGCGGCACACGTACTCTTTAGTTGTGGTATGTGAACTCTTAGTTATGGCATGCATGTGGGATCTAGCTCCCTGACCAGGGATCCAACCTGGGCCCCCTGCCCTGGGAGCGTGGAGTCTTAACTACTGCGCCACCAGGGAAGTCCCCGACCTAGGTACTTGGGATGGTGTCGTCTTTGAGAAATAACCTCGTGGCACCATGCATTTTCCTATCCCATTTCACCGAGTCATGGAAGTGTTTCACCACAGGCACCTTTCTGGTTGCTACACAGGCCTCACGACTGTAACTTGGCCTCCACAGGGCTCCACAGGTCCTGATGCTCACTTGTCACGGTCTGGGTGTATTTTCCTGGCCGACCCAGCTCCACCTACTCTTTCTGTGCTTGCACTGACCTCAGATCAAGGGTGCAGGAACACAACATTGAGTCAAGGGCGCACACGGTCATTTGCCTCTGGTGGAACCTTTCAATTGAATCCGTGTAAGCTGTCCAGGCAGGTCTGGGTGTGATTAAGCCAAGTGGGGGTCAGGGTGGAGAAACAGACTCAGAATCTGAGCAGGCGCAGTCCATTGGGCAAAGCCCGAGTCTGGAGCAGGAGATTTAGGACTGCAGAAATTCCAGAGGCCGGTGGTTGGAGCAGCTGGAAGAAGACCCCAGACCACCAGGGGAGGGACTAGGGTGAGCGAGTGCCCAGGCCTTGAATCACCCTGCACTGACCCGGAGAGATGGTGCCTTGCTTGCCCCACCTGGTCCCTGCTCTGTTAACCACATTGGTGGTGACTACCTCTTAAGACTTTCTGTTGAGTTTAGTGCAGTAAAAACCTTTTATGCCTACTGACCTGCTCATCCATCTGTCCCACGCCTCTGGATTTAAAAGGCCCTCCCTTTTCCCTACCCCTTATTGTCTTAGTTAATTAGTAAGCTGGACTGATGGGAGAACAAGAGCCTGATGGCAGGGGGGAGAGTTAAATAGCCTGGTGATTCAGCAGCTGTGTGCTCTGTCTTCCTCCATCAGTGCTGTCAGCTGGGGGCTGAAAACCATTTTTAATACCTTGTTACTGAAAGACTCCCCCAGAAGCAAAATGGTCCCTCATCTTGTCACCATGAAGGTCACCCAAGGCCTCTAGCTCTGTTTCTGGGATCCTTGGCGTTGTGGGTCCTGTGATTCAGACTCACCCGAGAGTGAATGGGCCAACTCAACGAAACCAAATGCTCATTCATTAATTTATGGTAAAAACAGGCAAGTCTTCATTCTAGCTGGTCCACAGAAAAACATGAGCTCAAAAAGCCTCAAGGTCAGAGTTGCAATTTTGAATACAAAATTAAAGGGAAAGAAGCCAGACGCTGTAAGAAATATTTCCACCAAACCACAGTCGTGTAATACGTTTCCATTCTTCACTGAGACGGTTCTATCCTGTCCATGAACCCTCTTCCTCAGAATCTTGGCTCTCTGAGCAATCCCTTTCCCTTCATCTTTCCCTCTCCAATGTCTTGAGCTAACTCTCTGAACCAAACTCCCGGAACTGTTGTTTTATTGTCAGCCTTTGGGTGGAGTTTGTGCCAATTTTAGTTGCACTTCCTCGTATGACTTGGTGGTTTTATGATCATTTCTGATAGCTAGTCTTCCTGGCCAATTTCCCCTTCACCTAGTCCTGGGTCTCCATACCCTCTTGTGCTTTTGAGTTCATATAATCAAGGAAGAGGAGATTTGGAAATGTCAGGGCTCGGCTGCCAAGCTCGAGAAACTGGTTTTACAGGAAACTTGCTATGGTGAGAAACAGGCTTTACAGAAAGGGTGGTTGGCGTGAAGGCGTCTTGAGCACGTAGGAATGTATGTCACGGGCACCGCGTCGGGGCAAGGGCCAGCTCCTGTGTCCACTTAGGCAGACTGATGAGGTCAGTCTTCATCCAGGCAAAGCTTCCGGGCACTAGATTTCAAGGGGCTGATGATGTCACCGGGGCAGAACAACAGGCCTGACCATGACCCCTTACCTACTTTCCGTGCCCTTTGCAAATGACAGCCTGCCACAGGGGACTAGGCCAGAAGCCCCCACCCTATCTTCACTTCTCTTATCCCGAAAGCACCGTTTTTCAACCTTGGCATCATTGACCTTTGGCGCTGGGTCATTCTGTGCTGCGGGTGGGCTGTCTTGTGTATTGGAGGGTGTTTAACAGCATTCCTGGCCTCTACCCACCAGGTAGCAAACATCTTCCTCCTTTACAACAACCAAAAGTGTCTTCAGACGTTGGTACGTATCCCTTGGCGTGAGGGCGGGAGCCAACCACGCCTGGTTGAGAACCACAGGTGTCAAAGCAGCCCTGTGCTTTCAGAGTCTTAGGGAAGCGGTCAGGGAGAGAAAGCAGCTGACACTAACTGCTTCTAATTTCAGACGGGTGCAGAGGGAAGGGAGTGCTGGAGAAAGCAGAATATCCTGAACCAGAGGGCTCAGGTGGTCCCCTGCCGCTACATCTCAGAAACTTGTTTACGCAGCCAGTTATTAAATATGCCAAGTGCAGAAATCTGCCCTTTTGTAGATTCTGGCCGATTTCAGAGCCCCCCTGAAGGCTACCCGCATGTATTACGTTTACTCACTCTGACTCAAACTAAACAGGATCTAGAAAAATTTTTTTTTTAAAGAATAAGACTTTACTTTTAAAAAATCCTCCAAGCAAAGTTCTCAAAGCCAGAAATCACCACCAGCATCTTAGGAAGTATTAATAGTACTGTTGTTGATGTTGGCATTGCATGAGTAACAGAGTAATCAAAAAGAAAAGAAAAACTCTGTTCTCAGGTCATGCCCCAAACCCGGTGCTTTTATTTGTTCACTTTCCTTCTAGTTCTTTTTTTTTTTAAGGCATTTTATTTATTATTATTTTTTATACTTTGGCTGCATTGGGTCTTTGTTGCTACATGCAGGCTTTCTCTGGGTGAGCGGGGGCTACTCTTCATTGCCATGCGCGGGCTTCTCAGTGCGGTGGCTTCTCTTGTTGCGGAGCACAGGCTTCAGTAGTTGTAGTTCACGGACTCTAAAGCAGAGCCTCAGTAGTTGTGGCGCACGGGCTTAGTTGCTCCGTGGCATGTGGGATCTTCCCATACTAGGGCTCGAACCCGTGTCCCCTGCTTTGGCCGGAGGACTCCCATCCACTGCGCCACCAGGGAAGTTCCTCCTTCTAGTTTTTAACTATATATATTTTTCTTACACTTCAAACCCTTGAGTAAACCCACCTTCAAGCTCTCAACACCACCTTCTGATGGGCTATGCATACATGCCTCGTCCTTTTCATCTCTAAAGATATGTTTAAAGAAAATGTACGTGCATTTGTAACATGTATTATTTCAGCTGGGGCATGATATTTAGCAGAGGGCATCTAGGAAGACAGTTTCAGTCTTGATCCCCCAGATGTGTCATCACGCTAGTTAACGATGGGACTTTAAACCAGAAATGACGTTAGGAGTCACACGGAGTCCTCACTTTACAGATAAGCTAACTGTAACCCAGATATGCTGACCGTTCTGCCAAGATAATGCGGAGAGTGAATGGCAGGGCTGGGAAGAAACCCCAGGCGTCCTGACTCCTTGACCGAAGCTGACGACTTTTCAGCACCCCCCGCCCTGCTGCATCCCCATAAACGTTCCGTGAGGGGAAGGACCTGTCAGAGCAAAATCACGGTATTGTAAGGAAGCTCGTACACAGCTGAGTTTTTTTTTTAAGTTTCTTTTGAGGGCAGGTCTTGTTTGTTTGTTTCCTTATTCATTTATTGGCTGCGTTGGGTCTTCATTGCTGCACACGGATTTTCTCTAGTTGCGATGAGCGGGGGCCACTCTTTGTTGTGGTGCGAGGGTTTCTCATTGCAGTGGATTCTCTTATGACAGAGCACAGGCTCCAGGTGCGTGGGCTTCAGTAGTTGCAGCACACGGGCTCAGTAGTTGTGGCTCATGGTCTTAGTTGCTCCATGTCATGTGAGGTCTTCCTGGCCCAGGGATTGAACCCATGTCCCCTGCATTGGCAGGCAGATTCTTAACCACCACACCACCAGGGAAGCCCTACACAGCTGATTTTCACAAAGGGTTTAATTTAGTTTCCCACACCGCAAGGATTAGGGTTGTGGGTTTGTGACATTTCTTAAAAATATGAGTTTAATCTGCTTTCTTATTTTGAATTGTGAGAGTCCTTTATTCAAGTGTTTGTTTTTTTTTTTTGGCCGTGCTGCTCAGCTTTTGGGATCTTAGTTCCCCGACCAGGGATCCAACCTAAGGCCATGGCAATGAAAGCGCTAAGTCTTGACCACTAGACCACCAGGGAATTCCCAGTATGAGTTTAATCTGGCCCCTCACCATTTACGGGCACCTAAACCCTAGCTGGATTGCTTAACTTCTCTGAGCCTTGGTTTCTTAACTTGAAAAATGTCAAAATGAAACCAAAGTATATATTAAGAATCTAAAAAAAATTCTTTCCTTTGGACCAATAATCTCCCACTTGGGAAATTTTATCATTAAAAAGAAATTCTGGCGTGCAGAAATAGTATATTTTTGTACATAATACTATCAACCCTTGGTTTATAACTGCTATCTGTTGAGCATGCCATGTGGGAGGGCTGCTGGCCACAACACCTGCTTTATTTATGAGGTTGTCCCTAATCTTCATAACAAATCAGGGGAGTGGGTATGGTAGTGCTTATTTTACAAAGGCGAACACTGAAGGCCAGAGAGGAGAAAAGCCTTGCCCCAAATCACACAGGTGGTACGTGGTAGGAACAGAAGTCAAATCTGCCTCTCTCAGAGCTTCATTCTTTCCACGATGCCTTCTTATTTTATATAATGGCAAATATTTGGAACCAAACTAAATATCTGGTGATTGAGGATGATTTAAAAATGATAGAATGGAATATTTTTAGCCATGAAAATTTTGTTTCTTTAAGGTTTTTAACCACTTTTAATCAAATGCTTAGTAGACTCTCCTGCCTGCTATTGCTGGGGAGGCCGTAGGGTGGAAGGAAGGGGCCTCCGTGCCCAGCACGTTCGTCTTTGCGTTGGATGGAACACTGTGCTGAGACTGGTCAGGAGATGACAAGTCGTTTTTCTCATTATATTAAGTTTAAGAACCAGGATACAGCATTGCATACAAAGTTGACCCACAACTTTGAGTCTTAAATGCACAGAAAAAAAGTTTGGGAGGAAAAACACCATTATGGGAGTACCTGGTTTTGGTGTTAGGATTGTAAGTTTTTTCACTTTAAAAAAAAATTATTTTCCAAACTGTCTAAAGTTTCTTCAGTGAGCATCTATGAATTCTATATTCAGCAAAAATTTAATGCTTATGTACAAATCATTGATTTTCTGCTCATTCTTATGTAAAAGCAATGAATATAGTTTATGAAATTGCTTTGAAAATTATAAGGAAAATTTAAAAAGCAAAAATTTTAGTATGTGTCATAATTGGTTATTATCCAAGGAAAAGACATTTCTAGCAAGGCAGTAGACTGAGGAGTTACTGATTCTTCAAATACCAAGGCAGATCAGTCGTGTTCTGAAAGATACTTTTTCTGTGTAAAGTTTGCTAGCTTACTGCTAATATTTACCGAGCACTTACTGTTTACCAGAAAGGAGTTTTTCCACATATGAAGGCGATTCTGACATTATCCCCTTTTTTCAGACAGAGAAACTAAAGCTTCTGGTGATTAAGTAACTAGCATAAGATAACACAGTTAGTGATGCAGTATATAATTTTCAAGAAAACCACCTGTCTGAACAGACTAACTACCAGTAAAGTAATAGAGGAAGTAAAGAGCTCTCCTCAAAAATATACCGGGTCCAGGTTTTATAGAGCAGTTCTATCTTTTGCCTACCTTCTAATGATCAGATAATCCCAGTGCTACTTAACCTAGTCCAGAGCATAGAAAAAGGAGAATTTCCAAGTCCATTTTATGAGACACATGTTACATTCTTCCCGGTGCTTGATAAAGATGGCACCAAGAAAGAACTATAGACCAATTTCACTTATGCATAACGGTGTAAAAATTCTTAAATAAAACATTAGCAAACAGAAGCCAATAGCACATTAAAAATAATGCATCATGTGGTTAGATTTTGATGCCAGTTGTGTCTTACTCCACCTGTGAGCTTCCAGATGCAATAAAAACACTGAATTTTTAAAAACTGTGATACATACAGGAACATGTACAGATCATAACTGTACAATTGGTAAATTTTCGCAAACTGAACATAACCATGTGATAGACCTCATGTCAAAAAACAGAACATTATCAGAATTCCAGAAGCCCTCTCAGCCCCCTTTTCACCCCTCTCAAGGGTGTCTACTGTCTTGATTCCTACCACCGTTAGTCAGTTTTGCTTATTTTTGAACTTTATATAAATAGACTCACACAGTATATAATCTCTGGGGTCTGCCTTTTTTTCACTTGACATTGTTTGTGAGATTCAAGCCCATTGTATGTAGTTAAAGTTGACTCATTCACAGTGAGTATAGTTTTGTGTACAACAGTGTGAATATGCCATGATTTCTTTGTCCCCTTTACTATTGATGGAGAGTTGGATAGCTTCCAATTTGGGACTATTCCAATAATGCTACTATGAATATTCTGGTGCATATCTTTTATCAAACATATGTATGCATTTATCTTGGACATCTACCTAAGACTATAATTGGCAGGTCAGGAGAGATGCATGGTAGCAGCTGATAAATATTACCAGATTTCCAAAGCGATTGTACCAATTTACCCTCCCAACAGTAGTGAATGAATGAACATTGTTCCATATCCTGACAAACCCTCATAATATTTTTGTCTTTTTCCATTTTAGCCATTGCATTGAGTTTATGAAGTGTCACATTAGAGCTTTAATTTGCATTCATGATGTCTAATAAGAATGAGAATCTTTTCATGTGTTTATTGGTCATTCTTGAAATCACACTTAAATTTATCAGGCCACTGGAATTTTGTCTCACTTTGCGCCAGTAAACAGACTCATGTGTTAAAACTGAGTGTAGTTGCTTTTAATATCCTTGGTAATATGACACTTAAAGAGCTCTCACCCATGTGGTCCAGTCTCAGAGTAGTGTGTGATCAAAGATAAGAGTTCATCAATAAAAAAGTAATTTCAAAATAACTCAAGTTCTGGTATTACACTTCTCAGGCATCATGAAAAGAAATACAGAGACCACAAAAATGCCTCTTTAAATCTCTTTTTCTCTGTTATCTAGTCCTTACAGCTACCCTGGCATCTTTCTTCCACAAAGCATGAAAAAAGAGAGTTATAAAATTATTTTCAGTGGAAAGTCTTTTTGTCATTAATCAAAATCCAAAATTCATAGAAGATTGATAAATGCAGCCTCAGACAGTAAAACAAACAAAACCCGCAAAAGCTTCTGCATCGTATTTAACATCTCACTGAAGCCCTGGGCAGTGCAATAAGGCAAAAACACAGAAGGGCACACGCACTGGAAAGGGATCCAAATAGTTTCTCTGTACAGATGAAATGATTGTCTACGTAGAAAATTCCAAACAAAAAAAGCCTCCTAGATATAATAAGTGAGTTTAATAGGTTGTGGGATAAAAGGTCAACATAAAAATCAATCATCTCGCTTCGTAAGCGAGAGAGTAGCACAGACATATATATACTACCAACTGTAAAATAGGTAGCCAGTGGGAAGTTGTTGTATAACAAAGGGAGTTCAACTCGAGGATGGAAGATGCCTTAGAGGACTGGGACGGGGAGGGTGGGGGGGACTCGAGGGAGGGAGGGAATACGGGGATATGTGTATAAAAACAGATGATTGAACTTGGTGTACCCCCCCAAAAAATAATAATAAATAAATTTTTGAAAAAAAGGAAAAAAAACAATCATCTCTACATATTAGCAGTAAAACACATACTGAAATTTTAAGAATGCAGCCACACACACACAAACACACAATTTACAATAGCTTACCAAAAATGAAATGATAAATCTACAGAATATATATAGCATCTGTATGCTGAAAACTACAAAACTCAAATGCTGAAAGCAATGAAAGGAGATCTAAATTAATGGAGAGTTCATACACTGGAAAACTCAACATAATTAAGATGTCATTTCTCCCCAAATTAACTAACAGATTTAACATAACTCTAATCAAAATCCCAGCAGGATTTGTTTCTAGATATAGGCAAGCAGATTCTAAAATACACGTGGAGAGTCGAAGGAATGAGAATGGTCAAAATGATTTTGAAAAAGAAAAATTCAGAGGAATCATACCTCTCATTTTTTAAAACTTACTGTAGCTAACAACTATGAAAGAGGAAATGCAAGGCAGAAATAGGGACACGGATGTAGAGAACAAACATGGACACAAAGTGGGGAGGGCTGGGGGTGAATGAATTGGGAGATTGGTATACCAAATTGTACACTCTAAATATATACTGTTTATTGTCTGTTAACTGTATCTCAATAAAAGTTCTTAAAAAAAAAAAAACTTACTGTAAAGCTGCAGTAATCAAGACAGTGTGGTATGGCGATCCAGTGATTAGGACTCTGTGCTTTCCCTGCTGAGGGCCTGGGTCCAATCCCTGGTTGGGGAACTAAGATCCCACAAGATGTGCAGTGTGGCAAAAAAATAAAAAAATAAAAAAAGGTGTGGTATGGCAAGAGATAGGCATATTGATCAATGGACCAGAACAGAGAGGCTAGAATTAGAGCCAAACAAACATGGCCAATTAATTTTTGAGAAAGACACAAGGCAAGTCAGTGGAGAAATAATAGCCATTTCAATGAACAGTGTTGGAGCAACTGAATACCAACACACATACAAAATGAACCTGGACCTAAGTCTCATATCTTTTATAAAAAATTAATGTAGAATGGATCATAGATCTAAATGTAAAACTAGAAATCATAGGAGAAAATCTTCATGAACTTGGGTTAAGCAGTAATCTTATGCAAGATACCAAAAGCATAAGTAAAAGAAAAAATGATTAATTAGACCTCATCAAAAGTATACAGTTTTGTATAAAGCACATAGAATTTTGATCTGTAAAGATACGGTTAAGAGAATGAAAAGACAAGCTACACAGTGAGGCAAAATATTTTCAAATCACATATCCACCAATGGATTGTATGTAGAATATATGAAGAGCTCTCTAAACCCAACAGTCAGAAAACAACCAAATTCAAAAATGGGCAACAGATTTGAACAGACACTTCACCCAAGAAGACATCAGGAAATAAGCACATGAAAATATGTTTAATATCAAACTGTTAGGGAAATGCAAATTAAAACTGCAATGAGATACCATTACATACCTATTATAATGACTGAAATAAAAACTGCTATTGGGAATTCCTGTGTGGTCCCTACTGCAGGGGGCATGCGTTAGATCCCTGGTTGAGGAGCTAAGATCCCGCAAGACATGTGGCTCAGCCAAATAAAAACAAACAAACAAAATACTATCAACACCAATTGCTGAGAAACAGGGGAAGCAACTTTGCTGGTGGGAATGAAAAATAATGCAGCCACTCTGGAAAACAATTTGCAGCTTCTTATAAAGTCAAACATACAACCTAGAAACCCCAGTCCTAGGTATTTACCATATGTTCACACAAAAACCTTACATGAGTGTGTATACAGCTTTATTCATAACTGTCAATAAGTGGAAACTATCTAAATGTCCTTGGTGAATGGATAAACCAACTGCGGTACATCCATACAGTGGACAGCTACTTAGCAGTGAAAAGGAACAAGCTAAGGCTATAATCACACCTTGGATGAATCTCAAAGGTGTCATGCTGAGACACGCTACATACTGAATGATTCCATTTATAAAATATTCTTGGAAAGAAAAAGCTATAGTGAAAGGAGAACATATCAGTGATTCCTAGGGGTGAGGAGAGCATAGCTACCCGTGGGTGGCACCAGGGCATTTGGGGGGTAATGGAACTGTTCTGTATCTTGATTGTGATGGTGGTTCCATGCACCTATACACGAGTAGAACTGTACACCAAAAGAAGAGGTCAATTGTACTTTGTGATCATTTAAAAAAAGAAAACCACCTTTTGCATGGCCAAAAGCATCATAAGCAAATTCAAAAGACAGATGACATAGAAGAAATATTTACATGACTCGTATCACAAACGAAGCACTAGTCACCATAATATAGAAAAAGCTCTTAGGTGTCAATAACAAGACCAAAACTTCCTAAAAGGGCAAAGACTATGAACAGACAGTTAACATTAAAATAAATACAAATAACTTCAAAAATGTGAACAGATAGTCCCCCTTACACATAAACAAAATGCATATTATCAATAAAACTGCAGCAACATACCACTGTTTGTCTATAGGATTGGCAAAAATGCCAAAGTGCAACCACACAAATTGTTGGCCAGGGACTCTCAATTATTGCTGGAGGGAATGTATGTTAGAAAATTTCATGCTTTTATCAAATATTTCCTTAGACTCAGATATATTTATTCTGAGCAAAATGCAGCATATTCAAGGTTATTCCTTGCAGTATTTTTTATAATAGCCAAAGAATGGAAACTAGCCAAATTCCATCAGTAGGGAACAAACTGAATAAATCATGGAATGTAGCTATTTATTGAACTGCCCTGCAGTTATAAAAAAGAACAAGGGGGGCTCCCCTGGTGGCACAGTGGTTAAGAATCCACCTGTCAGTGCAGGGGATACAGGTTCAATCCCTGCTCCAAGAAGATCCACATGCCGCGGAGCAACTAAGCCCATGAGCCACAACTATTAAGCCCACATGCCGCAACTACTGAGGCCTGTGGGCCTAGAACCTGTGCTCCATAACAAAAGAAGCCACCGCAATAAGAAGCCCACGCACTGCAATGAAGAGTAGCCCCCGCTTGCCACAACTAGAGAAAGCCAGCGTGCAGCAGCGAAGACCCAATGCAGCCAATAAATTATTAATTAATTAATTAATTAATTTTAAAATACATTAATTTAAAAAAAGAATGAGGGAACTTTCTGTGCCCTGATAGTTGATGATTTCCAATATGTATTATTGTTAAGTTAAAAAAGCAAGATGCAGAGTGGTGTGTAGTGTGTGTGCATCCCATATACAGGCGAGGGATACTTGGACCACATAGAGAAACTCTAGAAAAATAAACAAGAAAATGCTGGAAGTGCTTATTGGTGGGGAAGAGAGGGAAGGGAACAGAAAGATGGAGAGTAACAGCAAAAACAAAATTTTCACTCTATATCTTACTGTATGGTTCATTTTGGAGCCATTTGTTTAAATTACTTGTTTGAAAAAATAAGTTAACAACTGTATTTTCAAATAAGAAGATAAATTTTCAGTGACAAATCACCCATTCGCTCTGTTGGATCCAGAACAGGCAGAAGAGTATGGGGAAGCTGAGACGGAAAACAGAAGAAGCAGTGCTTCCCTTGCTCACAAGAGGTAAAAATGCAAAAGAACATAGAGTTGGTGAAATTTGTACAAAAGAAGCAGAAATTGCATGTCCTAGAAAGGGGAGCTGGTGAGCACGACAGAGTGGAGGAAAGAGACTTGTTTTGGGTGCAGAAGACTTGAATTTGGGTCTTCTTTACGCTGACTAGGGGACTTGGGGCTGATCTTTTAAGTTCTGCGAGCCTGTTTTCTCATATGAAAAATGGAAATAAGAATAAAACCTACCTCACAAGGCAATTGTTAGGGTTAAATGAAAGAAAAATGTTAAAGCACCTTGCAACAGGTAGTGGGGCTGTGTTCCAACAATGTTGTGTTTAGAAATAAATGAGGGACTTCCCCGCTGGTCCAGTGGTTAGGACGCCATGCTTCCACTGCAGGGGGCACAGTGTCCATCCCTGGTCGCAGAGCAAAAATCCCATAAGCCAAGCGGCCAAAAAAAAAAAAGAAACAAAAAAAAAAGGGAAATAGAAAAGCCTCCTGCCTTCTTCCTGCTGCCTCTTTCCTCCTGAGACCTGGAATCTTGCACCAAGAAAGTCCCAAAGAGAGTGGGTCCAGCAAGGTTGGACCCACCTGGGAGGATGGGGAGATAGGAAGGGACAGGGGACAGAGTCGGAATCTCCCTTGCAGACAGGGAGGAAAAGGACAGGCCTTCCTGTCCCAAAGGATTCTGCGTCCTGAATAAACTCCATGAGTTTGCTCGTTTGGTTGTCAGTGTGCTACCTTAGTGGGGCCAGTTTCAGAGAGTTTGAATGGTGTCCTGAGGGAAGTCATCTCTGAGGGCTCTGAGTGGGGGTGGGTGGGAGGGGGCACTGATCAAATGTGCTCCATGCAGAAAGGGGTTTGGAGGAGGTGAGGCTGGGGGCAGGGACCTCTCCAGGTGGCTGCCACAGAGATCCTGGAGAGGCGATGGTGGTCGGAACTGAAGTGAAGCGTTGGGAAAACGTGGGTGGAACTGAGAGATGCTTCGAGGAACTGAGAGAGTGTGAAAGAGACGCAGCTGGACATTAGTTAAAGTGGTGAAAATAGATCTCATTCAGTAACTACTGGCAGTAGGGAAAGTGCAGGCTTCATTCTAATCTGTGAAGAGGTGACTGCGTGTTTTAAGAGGAGAATGGGGTGGGGATGGCAGGGGCTTGAGAAGAGTCAGGGAAGTGTGAAAAATTACAAAAAGCAGGAAATGGGGCTCGTCCCTGTGAAACCATCTGGGTTTGCCAAAGGGCATTTGTCAAAGTTAGGCTCCTCCCCTCCCACAGAGGCTGGGAGAAAGGAGCCCTATCTTCAGGTGTTGGCTGAAACAGTCACTTCTTTGGGCAGCCTTGAGTTTTCCCAGGCAGGCACTTTAAGGGAAGCTAGGCTGATCCTACAGATGCAACCTTGAGATGCTAGAAACCACGCTGGTGTTTGACCAAGTCTTCATGGGCCACGGTTAAGGCTTGGCCAAGAAGAGGGCTCAGAGGAGCCTGGTTAGAGTTTGGTCAAGGAGAGAATCTCAGTCAAGAGTTCAGTGAGTGTCTGATAGTGTATGGTGGCCAAGGGAGGAAGCAGAGGCAGGGACACCTCCCAGGTTCCCCGCGGCGCAGCCAGGTGGGTGGGATGCTGTTACTATTCCCGGAGAGAGGAAAGAAAAAGAAGCCAAGTCTGATAGGGAACGATGGTGAGTTCAATTCTGAACATGCGGGTGCTGGGGGTTAGGTGCCAAGTGAAGGTGGGTGGTGGGCAGCTGGATATTAGGGTCTGAATTCAGCATAGACGTCTAGGCTAGAGACAGCTACCTACAATTACCCTTCGAAGGTCTGTGAGCAGGGGGCTGGGGCTTGGCAGTGGATGTAGAATGAGAAGGGCCTGAGATTAAACCCTTAAGAATGTCACTTTATTTAATCCCCCCAAATGCCGTGTGTTAGGAAAGTAGGCATGACTGTCTCCATGGCTCAGTGTCAGATCAGGGTACTGGATTCAAGCCTGAGGTTGTGACTAAAGTCAGCCAGTCGTGCCAGAATCCCAGCCCCTGAATAGCTACCTAGTTATTCACCTGTTAACTAACTCATTATTGATTAAGGCACTAGAATATATTTCTCCACTCTTAGAACTAGACAGTTGTATTTTCTTTTTAGGGATTTTGATGAACTATTTTAATATTAAAAAAATTTACCCACCAGGAGTTAACTATTAAAAGATAGGAAAAGAGGTAGAAGAGGCCACACGGTCCCCCTGAACTAAGAAGAAATACTTCCACTTGTTACGTACAATGTCTCAAATATTCACTCTCTCTCTCTTCAGTGACATTGATCCAACCAAAGTCATCTGTGCTCTCTGCGGGGTAAGTTGTGAGAGCACACGTCCAAGGGAGGAAATTTCTCAAGGTCCACTAAAGGCAGCATCCCAGGTCTGTACCCCCATCAAGTGTTACTGAAGGGGTTGTGTACAAAAAGGCTCTGGTGGGGCAATTAGCATCCTCTTGCTATGCATTTAACGTTACCTCTCATGTCCAGAAACACACTTTATAGAGTAAAAGAGATCATTAGCCTATCAATGCCTTTCTCTTGGCTTTCATCTGCGAAGTTATTTTTTTCAGAACGGTTTTGTCATTTACTATTTTAAAACCATGATATATTGCATACAAAATAAAAATCCATTTATCAGTCCAGTTAATTTAACACTGTTTTCTCCTACAGTGGCCAGCAATTCAGCCGCTAAGATGAGGGAAACAGTTTTTATGTCTTTCATTTAACCTCCATCATTCCTCATTCAAACTCAGAGTTATATATCACAGTCTGTCTTAGTAAATATGATTTCTGGGAATCGTACACTTTAATACCACTCTGCCTATGGGAAATCCTCTTTACCACATGTACAGGGTTGAATAGAGTTCACACACACACGCCAAATTCATGTCTTTCCTGGAATCTTGGGACGTAAACTTATTGGGAAATAGGATCTTTGCAAATGTAAAGATGAGGTCATACTCACATCTATTAGGATATGGGAATGCTATTTTGGAGAAAATGGAAAATAACAAGTGTTGATAAAATTGTGGAGAAATTGGAACCCTTATGCATTGCTGGTGGGAATGTAAAATGGTGGAGCTGCTGCGGAAAACAGTTTGGTGGTTCCTCAGAAATTAAACATGGACTTAGCATGTGACTCAGCAATTTCTCTTCTAGGAATACACCCAAAAGAATTGAAAACAGAGACTCACAGATCCTCACGCACCAGTTATTCACAATAGCCAAAAGATGGAAACAACCCAGATGTCTGCCATCAGATGGCTGTGTATGTACGTACTATGGAATGTTATTCAACCTTAAAAAGGAAGAGATTCTGATACATGCTACAACATGAATGCACCTCGAAAACATTATGCTAAGTGAAATAAGCCAGAAAAATACCATGTGACTCCACCTATGTGAAGTACCCAAAATAGGCAAATTGACAGAGACAGAAAGTAGAATAGCTGTTACCTGGGGTTGAGAGGAGGGGGACTGGGAAGTTATTGTTTAGTGGGTACAGAGTTTCAGTCTGGAATAATGAAACAGTTCTGATAATCGGTAATGTAGATGATTGTGCAACAATGTAAATGTACACTTAAAACTGGTTAAAATGGTAAAATTTTGTTATGTGTATATATATACATTTAAAATTATTTATTTATTTTGGCTGCGTTGGGTCTTTTTTGCTGAGCACAGGCTTTCTGTAGTTGTGGTGAGTGGGGGCTACTCTTCATTGCGTGCACAGTCTTCTCACTGCGGTGGTTTCTCTTGTTGTGGCACACAGGCTCTAGGTGCGCGGGCTTCAGTAGTTGTGGTGCATAGGCTTAGTAGTTGTGGCTCATGGGCTCCAGAGCACAGGCTCAGTAGTTGTGGTGTACAGGCTTAGCTGCTTTGCAGAATGTGGGATCCTCCTGGGCCAGAGATTGGACCCGTGTCCCCTGCATTGGCAGGCGGGTTCTTAACCACTACGCCACTAGGAAAGTCCTGTTATGTGTGTTTTAACCACAATAAAAATAACAAAAATAAAAGGAAAAAAAAGGATGAAGTCATACTGAAGTAGGGTGGGCCCTTAATTCAACATGACTGGTGACCTTAAAAGGAAGAGGAGAAGGGACACAGAGGGGAGGAGGCCGTGTGAAGCGACAGAGGAACACAGGGCACATGGCCGTGTGAAGAGCGAGGCAGGCTTTGGAGAGATGCCTGCACGAGGCAAGGGCTGCCATGGATTTCTGGCAGCCGTCAGGAGCCGGAAGAGGCGAGGAAGGATGCTCCCGCAGAGCCTTCAGAGAGAACATGGCCCTGCCGACACCTTGAAGTTTGGACTTTAGCCTCCGGGACTGTGAGAGGACAGATTCCTGTGGTTTGAAGCAACCCAATTTGTGGCAGTTTGTTACCTCAGCCTTAAGAAACTAATACATCATGTTTCAGGCCATTAAATATAAAAAAGAAGCATTTGATCTGAGAAGTTTGGGAAGGTCCAGGAGGGAAAAGTCTCAAAGGGACAATCAGAAAACAGTTCCCCACCATTTCATTTTTTTTTAAATGACCTTCTTTCTTAAATTAATTTATTTTTTATTTATTGGCTGCATTGGATATTCGTTGCTGCACGTGGGCTTTCTGTAATTGTGGAGAGTAGGGGCTACTCTTCATTGCAGTGTACGGGCTTCTTATGTGGTGGCTTCTTTTGTTGCAGAGCATGGGCTCTAGATGCATGGGCTCTAGGTGCGTGGGCTTCAGCAGTTGTGATGCACGGGCTTAGTTGCTCCTCAGCATGTGGGATCTTCCCGGACCAGGGCTCGAACCCATGTCCCCTGCATTAGCAGGCATATTCTTAACCACTGTGCCACCGAGGAAGCCTCCATCATTTCATTTTTAAAGACCAGCTACATTTAAAATCCGTCTGAGGAAATCTCATTGTCTCTTTAAAACTTACTATATATACAGTAAATCTTATTGGAAGGGCATGTCCACTTTATGCAAGTTTTATGTGTTTCAAGACGACCATATTCGCATGATGAAAAACTATATTTCAGATATTTAGTGTATGAGAAGGTATTTGTGAAACATACTAAGTCCATAGAAAAGCCACCTGATTGTAAACTTGAAAATGTATGTACACCAGAGCATTCACAGTGGCCACGATTTTCTTATGAATTTTTCAGTTTGGGGGGCATGTGTTACTTTAGCAATCAGAAAAAAAAATAATGTTAAAATAAAACTTGTACGTTTCAAAGTCAGAGATAATTCAATTGATGGGTTGAAGTTAGCCTCCTGGGGGCCAGCTCTTACCGACTCCATGCTGGCGGTCCACAAGTACGCTGCTGCCCGAGGACCCCAGCCCATGACACACGGCTCAGGACCCTGCTGCTCCCACTCAGTGATCTGGACACGAGACCATATGGAGATTGAGGTCTTCTGAGGATCCCCATTTATCCCTGGGCTCACAGCTTTGGATGCCACCATGCTCTGAGTTTTTCTTCCACCAGAATGATGATGTTCCCATGTTTAGAGACGTTCTCTACATATTTGATTATCTTCTCACCAAGGATAAACCCTGTTTAAAAAGTTTGGTTTATACAGACAAATATTTATTTTACCCCACCGTGCTAAGTGCTGTGAGGGGTGGTGTAGTTTTGTGATTAGGACCGTGAGATCTAGGGTCAGACTGGCTGGGGTTTGCATCCTGGCTCTGTCATTTCCTGGCACTGGGAAATGGGCACATTACCCAGTTTCTTCAATCCTCAGTTTTTATATCTATGAAATGGAGATAATAGATTTAATCAAAATCTCAGATCTTTTTGATTAAAAGCATACATTATTTGTTTACTTCTAAGAAAGGAAAACACTGCCATTGAAACTTTGGCATGTTGCCTTAAGAAATAGCCCTGTATAGAGTGTGAGTGGGCCATCCTTTTGTGCACATCTCATGAGCTCAAGGTGACACAACTTCCTCTACCTATACGGGAATCTTCCTTTCTTAGGTCCATGAAGACCTGTGGTTATTGCTTTGCAAGAAAATGTAGAAGTGCAATCATTTCTCCAACTATACATTTCCAGCTCTATTCCCATGTTCTTCTGTGCTCACGTAGTCCCAGCAAGGCACGTAACTCAGTTGAAATGCTAATGTTACCAGCAGCGACCAAGTCTGTGTATACGCAGCAAGGACTAGTCCTTATTGCTACTGCCAGGTCCATACTAAGTGTGAAATGCCATCAGTTATAAGAGGCATCAGGATTCTGAGATGTTAGTGAAAAAAATATACATATATATTAGCATAAATAGTTTGTTTATTAGTAGTATCCTATTAGTATTGTTATATACATCATTAGAATATGTTGCATTGGCCAAAAACTTCGTTTGGATTTTTCTATAACCCGAACGAACTTTTTGGCCAACCCAGTATGTTAGAGTTAATGAAATCAGTGTCACCTCCCTCTTGCGGTTTTGCGGCAGTTAAATTAAGCAATGCCTGGTGTACATTGAGTAGTCACTCAATGTTGGCAGTAATTTGTTTATTATACACGTGGCTATGACACAATCCTAGTCCTCCAGAAAGGCATGGGTCCTGAGGTTCAGATTTTTTTTTTTCTGTAAGTGTGTGCGTTCTCTTTATTTGGAAAAAGAAGTATAGAGTATAGATGTTCATGAAGTAATTGGGACTTCTATATAGACTAACATTATTTAATAAATGTACACATGGGGTGAAATTCAGTAATTTTTTATCCTGACATTGAATGGCTGGCAAAATAGAGCATACTTTTCTGCTATCAAAACAAAATTAGAATATGCGTTTTTTCAGAGGCCACATAAACAAATCTGGTTTCTGGATTCTTTATGGTCCTTCCCGTTCCCTTTCTCAACAGGAACAGCGCCTGAAAGAACTTGCGAAGAAACCTTATACCTCTTTAACAACTGCAGCCTCGCCTGTGTCCACCTCAGCAGGGGGTATAATGACTGTACCAGCCACTGATATATCTGAGGTTTAGATTTTAAAATGGGCTCCAAAAGAAGTAATACGCATGATTACTAAGGGAGTGGAAACCTAGTCTGTCCTTCCTTTCCTGAAGGATCTTTATACACCATCTTTCCTTTGACCCACCCACTAAGCCAGTGTTTACTGGAATCTTTCTATGAGCGGAGCTGTGCAAAGAGCCCTCCAGACTCGTGGTCTGCAGAAAACAAGTCAGGTGCAGGGGTCTGTCTGTGGCAGTGCTGGGGCCGCTGAGCATTGCTCATGTGTGTCAAAGGTGGAAAATGATCAGGGAGTCAGAGGACAGCTGGAAACAAAGGAACAGTTTGGGGAGAACATGGAAAAGAACCAGGCCCTACATAGATGATGGAAAAAAAGGAAAGCATTGCCCGAGAAATGGGAACTGGTGTCCAGGCCTGTGCTTCTCCAAGTCTACGTGGAGCTGACATTTCCTTCCCATATCTCAATTTTGAGCATCATAAGAAAACACCCAGGTTTTTTACGTTCACGTCACTGTTTCATTAAGGAACAATGTGGAGCCTGATGTTCTGTTTTTATCAATTATTGTATAATGTGTTCTTAACACAATGGAAACAGCTAATCTACTGACAAAAAAGTCTGTTAAGCAATATTCCTTTTCATCATGGCCTGGGAGAAACTTGACAACTGATGTACAAAGACGTCCTTGGCTTTTAGTAAAGAACCTTAAAAAACAAAACAAAAACCAAAATCTCTGGGTCAGCAACAAAAATTATCTTTGTGAGGCAGGCTCTAGTAGCAGAAACACAGACACCAAATAAGGAACACGAACTTCTTTTCTTTTTCTTTTTTTCCATTTATATAAACAGACTTTTGGATAAAAGGGCAAAGGGCTTGAACTCTCCATTAAAATAATATTTTTAAAGCTGTTCATTACAGTAAAAAATTTTGTTCTAGAACAAGAGGGACACACATATATAATATTGAATAAATATGTCTGTAAAATATTTACATATATTAAATATAATTCTTTTATATAAATAAGTATAATGTATATTTAGCCTATAAAGGTCTAGAAATAAATATGCAAGCATAATCATGGCCAAAAATAGCAGTGATTGAGTGACTTAAAGGTCTAGAAATTCTGCTGGAAGCCACTTTCCAGTAAAAGCAGAGCCTCTGTTAAATTATAAAGTCGTCTTGCTGATAATGTCACCGCCAGATGCTGACCAACTGGAAATAAATAATTGATCAAAGTTGAAGCTTGGCAACTCCAGAAGACAGTGACTGCCAGCAGAAAGGACAGGCTGGGTGCCCGAGTCGTGTCTTCAGGGTAATAGGTCAGAGAAACCGGCTGGCTCGAGACTAACCCACCAGGGAAGTAAGTCAAAGATTCAGGAACAGACCACCAAACCCACAGGGGAAGAGCTCCGGGCCTCGCAGGGGACCTGAACCAGGACTAGTCATCTCTCAGGCCCAAGGTCCCACTGTCCATTTCTCTGGCTACCTGATTTCCCATCTGTTCTGCATCAGGCTTTCCCAAATGCCAAGAATTCAGGCGTCAGCGAGATGCTCCAGGGGGAGCTTAGTAAGGGGAGCTTACGGGTGTAAATTAGGCCCCAAGCAATGGAACTGGGCGTGTGCACTTGCACACTGATCAGTTGATGATTATAGTGGGGCAGGGGAGGCACAGAGGGAAACAGCGCCCGGGGGCTTCTCGCCCCATGGATGGCGAGAAAGTCACTGGTGAGGGCTGTGGGCAACAAGGCTTGCAGAGGCTGGCAGTGGGCACACAGCTGGTAAAAGGAGCCCAAAGGGATCTGGGCGGGGCAACAACTGTGTCTGCTGTAGGACCTCCACTTCCTTTTCTGTGCCTGTCTTGCTTTTCTCTCTCAGAAAACCCGTTCTGTGTCATCTGCCTGAATCTGGGCCAGATGTGGCTGCTCCAGGCTCTGCTTCCTACCACCCCCCATGCAAGGGCCTGGAAGAGACTGGTAGTTCCTGTGTCCCTGTTCCATCTTCCCAGGAGAGAGAATCTACTGGCTTGGTTTGAACCAGGCGTCTCCACCCCAGTCCCACTGACTGTGGTCTTAGAGGCAAGGAGAGTCCGAAGGTCAACCGTCGAGTGCAGGGTCTTTGCGAGCGCATGTGTGTGTGTGTACTGGAGGGATGGACAGAGCAACAAGTTCTCAGAAAGGGTCGGGATGGGCCTGGCCAGCTGCACATTGGATCCGCAGCTCTGGCTGGTTGGCTGCACACCCTGGATTTTAGGAAGGCGGATGTCAAAAATGTTGAGAGGGAAGAAATAGATCTGACTCCAAGCCAGGGACCCTACAAGCTTACTTGGCTTGGGAGGGATGAGGGCTTAACAGCAAAATTCTGAACAAGCAATTACAAATGATGTTCTTTTTTTGAAGAAGAAATGGGAGGATATCTAAAGGAAGTCAGGTTGTACATGGGTGACACCAACGTGGACAGTTTATAAGCTATTGTTTATAGATTATGGTATTATTTATATAAAAGGATGTATACAAAATCAAGTCAATGAAAGTTATGGAACAAGAAAATGGTACGGGAACCCAAAGAACAAAATATTCAGGAGCTTAAAAAATTAGATATATTTGAAATAAGTATGACAAAGAGGTAACTCACAGCTTGAGGCTGGGGTATAATGACAAATGACTAGCTGAGAACACAGGCCCTTTCAAGACATATTGCTGAGTGGAGAAAGCAAATTCAATACAGTACAGCCAGTGGGATACTTGGTAAATATACAATTATGCCTATATTTATCCATTAAAAAGAGAGATCTGAGTGTTGAGTTTATGGGTAATTTTACTTCTCTTGGTCTGTCTTTTTTCCTTATTTTTAAAAACTGTGAATTTCTGTTGTTTAGATAAAGAGAATAAAGCTAAGGAAAAAGAACTACTTGATTTCAATTTAGTTTTTTTTTTTTTTTTTGAAAAATTTCAAATCATTAAAGAGGATAACAGACTTAAAAGAAGATCTAGAGGTTTTAAATGAGTTTAACACTCCAGGTCCAAGCAGATTATTCCTGAAAGTTCTGCAGAAACTTTAAAATTATGTCCCTGGAACCACTGCTAGTAAGCTAGACAAACTCAGGGCAGCTTCAAGGAGTGAAACAAGAATCAGTGGAAGGAAGTTAAAGAGACAGAAGTTGCTTTAAATCAGGGAATGATTTGTCCTGGGAGGCAGCTATGTCCTGTGCTTGGACACGTCCGAGCAGGATCTGGCGACCTCCCCGTGATGATGCTGTAATGGGCATCCTCCAAAGATGGGAGATTGGACCTCAGGAGTCTTGACAAAAAGTCAGTGGACCACAGAATTCCTCCGATGAACCTAAAGTGATCTACAAATGCAAGTCTTCTCTTGATTCTTGTGAGTGACTAATGCACAAGTCATAGGTTGTAAAATTTTATAAACAACCCAGGGTCACTTACACATAATCTATGTGACAGGATAATTTACCAGGGTGTGTCTTCCGACAGTTTCTCCTCCCCTGATCCACCAAAGTGGGCAGGACTTTCGTGATCTGTCACTAACACTGTGCCTTAGAGGAAGTTGGGGGCGACTGTGTCCAAAATGAAATTACTTAAAAGATGCTTTTCCTTCAGGCCTTTATCTTCCTAAAACCAGAGTGATTAGAGAAATAATGCCCTCTTCCTTTGCAGACACCAATGGGCAGAGGAGTATCTTTGAGGCAAAGGTAGGGCAGCGGGAGGGGTTTCCTCTGGTCCTTGGCTTTGTTCTCTGCTGTCCCCAGGGGAAGTGCTGAGATTTAGGAGGGCCATGGGAGGCTGGTCCCTAACTATAGGGCTCCCAGCCCCAAGGAAGCAGAGCCTTTAAGAGCCTGAGGTGGGTTTAGGAAACAGAGATAACAAGGAGGATGCAAAACCCAGGAGGGTGACCTTGCCTGTTTCCAGCACCACATAGAACTTGTGACTTCTGCTGACGGTCTATGAAGACAAGAGAGAGACCTCGTAACAATGGAAATGTCATTTTCTTACAGCTTAGCAGGCCAGAGGGTTGAAAGATTTACTTTGACATAAAGACAATGAAGAAAAAGGTTTGGGGTTTGTTTTTTTTTTTTTTTTTGCACACCTTGGGTTTGTGAACTTATACCTGCTACACTTAGGTGTGCTATGGTTACTGGTACAAGGTTTAGGAGTGGTGAGAACTGACACAGGATTCTGAGTTGGGGTGCTAGGCGGAAGTCTGGCTGGCCGCCTTGAACTGTTAGCAACTCTGCAGCACTTGTGCATAATGGATGATTGGAATTCCTGCAGTTTGGGGAGAGGATGCTATTTATCAGGGCATTAACAGTAAGTACCATCTTGAGCAGGACATGGTCTCCAGTTGCTGCCATTTCTGCTTCACTTATTAATTACTGTTACTTTAGTATCATCATTTCCAGTTTAGTTTGTCATGGGTTCTGTGACAATCAACTTTCATCACAATCATTTATCTTGATGCTCAAATTGCCCCAGATTTGACCACCGGGAACTTCTTCGAGTTGGCCCCTCTGTTCTTTTGATATCTCCCCATCAGCATTTGAGCCACTTTCTTATTTAATGGCAGAACATGTGTTGGGGTCATTTTGTGCTTTCCCTGGAGTCAGCCATTTCTCCAAAGAGCCCTGGTTCCTTTCAGTAGAAAGTGGTACTTAGAAACCAAGGTCTGGGCTCTAACATGTGCTCACTATTCCTGGTGCATCATTGCTTCTAGGTCCTCTGAGCAGATAGAGTTAGGAAGTGTGTGTATGTGTGTGCACTTATGTATGTGTACATATATATGCAGGTCTGTCTCTATCCATATAAAGCCATGAGATCATATCGACACATCTATTCCCGAACCAAAACCACAGGCTACATTCTCCTCTCCCCTCTGTCCCTGTTTATAATCTCCCTTTTCCAACAGTGAGAACTGAGTTCTCATTATCCTAACTATATCCTATTCATTTGTTCAAGACCTGAGTGTACAGAAAGTAATGTCAGAGTTACTAACCTGTACCACTGTTCGAGGTAAATCTACTAGCTAAATATTTCTTAAAAAAATTTTTTTTAGGTAAAATGTACACAGAAGGAAATGTATACATCTTAAATGTATGAGTTAATGAATTTTGATGAATGCATAAGCCCATGCGATCCACACCTTTGTCAAGATATGGACCATTTCATTCTGGAAAGTTCTTTCATGCCTTTTTACAGTTAATCCCCATACCGTACCAGAGAGAGTCACTGTTCTGATCCCCCACCCCTAGATTGGCTTCTGCTATTCTGTAATTTCTTAAGAAGACTCTTAGAGCGTGGATTCTTTGGTTTTCGACCTTTCTTGCTTAGCGCCGTGTCTCTAAGTGTCACCCATGTTGTGCATCAGCACGCCACTCTCTTTTGTTGCTGAGTAGGATTGCATCGGATGAATGTACCACATTTTGTTTATCCATTCTCCTGTAGATGGACTTTGGGGTTATTTCCCGTTTTTGGCTATTGTGAATAAAGCTGCTATGAATATTCTTATAGAAAAAAAGAAAAAGATAGCAGTTGTATTGGGTATTTTTTCTGCCCCTCTTCTCCTCTCAGCCCACCTCTTTCTCCAATCATTGCTTCAGCAACCTGCTTTGAGCAGGTGTCATCTGACAGCACCTCGCCTCAGCCGCAGCCCACATCTGGGAGTTCCCCGGCATGCAGCGCGGCCCTCACGCATGTGGAAATGTGAGGCTGGTGGGAAGACACTCCCCCTCCTGTCCAGGGGTAGACCGTTCTCAGGCATGTTCTGCACGGCTCCTCAGAAGGCTGCAGCAGGGCTGAACGCTGGCTGCCCGCCGCGGTGACCATCACGGTGCCCCCGGGAACAGCTCTCCCAGCTGCCCTGATGCACTCTGCCCAGCCCCTCACTCCTGCTCCTGGGGATCAGGCCCCAAGTAAACTGTCCGTATGCAAGCTCTTGCCCCAAGCTCTGCTTCTGGGAGGCACGCAGCGTGAGAGAGCAGCTTCAGCACGCTGTTTGGAAGCACACGGGCAAATAGCAGAGGCAAAGACTGAAAGTATTGAAGTGCGGCTATATTGCAGTGTTCTCTAACCTGGAGACTGGAAAGTGTCTCTCTTGTCCCCACCCCCTCCTCCTCCTCCAGCGCCTCCTCCTCCTCCTTCTTTCTCTCTCTCTCGTCACCTCTAAGATGTATTTGAACTTGAGAAACATTGAAAATACAAGATCATGCATCTTCTTGTGTGTGGGTTGTCTGATTTGCTTCCTATCCGCCTGCCTCTCCCTTGGGATGTCCAGCAGGGCAGAGGTGGAGTCTGATGTAAACACTTATAAAGACATAGTAGGTGTCCAGCAAATACTTGTGAACGAGAGAATGAGGGACAGCGAGGAAAAGGGGAGCCCAGGAGACAAGTCAGTTTTGGAAGAAGACCTCTAAGAGATAGATACTTAGTAAAGAAGACTTGACCAGGAAAGGAAAGCAGATTGAATCCCCAGGAGCTTGAATGAATAAATAAAGATGTGTGGGGAGTAGGGCCAGGACCAAGAAGTAGTTTAACCAGCAAAAGAGCTTGGGGGGGGTGGGTTTCCCCCGAGGACCCTCCTTCACTGGAAGGCGAGGGAGAGGGTCTAATAGCCTCAGCAGAAGGTAATGCTTTTGCCACTAATGCCTTCCAGTATGTCAGAGAAAAATAGGTTCAAAAGGATTATTTTCATAAGCATGCTTCCTAACTAGCTTATAACAAGTTTTCTATAAATCCTTCCAGTGCTGCTTCTGTAATCCACGAAGGAAATTCTGTATCTCAGTTCCTTCTGGTAACACCACTTCTTAGATAACATACTTGGATTTCACAGACTAAGATGATTACTGTAGGTTAATAGAATAACTACTGGATCAACAATGTCATGCTAATTAAGGGCAGAGCCATTTGCAAACAAAAAGAAACCGGTATTAAGACATCCAAAGGGTGGCCCCTGTAGATGTGCCTCAGTCTCTCTTTGGAAAGTCTTGTTTGTTCCCCAAGTTAGGACCCTGGAAAGGCAGCAAATGCTTTGTATAAGGAATTGGAGGACTGCATATATGGAGGATAGTTTAGGAAAAGGAGCAGGTATTTTCCTTTTCTCTGCATTAAGAAAATCAAAGCTGGATTTGCTTTAGACTGGGTAGAAAAATAGTCCAGAATCTTCGTCAAATGTGTAGGGCAATGGCAAGGACTTCTGTTTATTAGGGTGAAAAAAACCCTTTAGAGATCATTATAAACTTAACAGGCAAAGGCTGAGTTGATTTTGTGGTGGATGTTTTAAGTGGAGGTTTGACCTTGCAGCCCTTTCAGAAAATCAGAGATAATAGGAGTTAGGCTCGTGTGCTTGGGTAACAGATGAGCCAGGGGCCAGTTGGATTTCTTGGTCCAGGAATCTTAGCACCACTGATGTGTCTGCAGTGCAATGGGGACCCACTGGAGGCTTTGGAGCTGGGGAGTGGCATGATCTGAGCTTCATTTTTACTGGAACACTCTGTTGAGAATAAATAGATCAAGGCACCGAGGACAGAAGTGGGAAAACTAGCTGGGAGGCCAGTGCAGTGATTCAAGGGAGAGTTATTGTCTTGGATCTGAGGGGTTGAGTGGGGGTGGGGGTGGGTATGGGTGTACCGTGGAAGTGGTGAGAAGGTGTTGGATTCTGGGTATATTTTGAAAGTAGAGCCACGTGAGTTTGCTGACAGATCAGATATGGGATGGGAGAGGAAGTGTGAAGTCAGCAATGCCTCCGGGGTTCTTGAGCAACTGGGAAAAGGTTTACTGAGATGGGAAGGCAATGAGAGGAGCAGGTTTTGGAGGGGGATCAAGAGCTCAGTTTTGATCAAATTAAGTTTGAGATGCCTACTAGGTATTGAAGTATAGATGTTTAGTAAGCACTTGGGTATGGTCCAGATTCCAGAAAGAACTCTGTGGGAGATATAAATTTGAGACTCATAAATGCTGAATATTGATCTTACCAAAAATTACAGTACAGCTCTAATGGGAGGGTGGTGGGAGGAAAAAGTATACGTGTGCATGGGGGGGGGGGGGATGGTGTGTAAGAAATGCAGTCTTCATCTTTTATAACAGGAAGTCAATAGTTGATAGCTGACTTGGAAAAAAATCGAGAAATAGCTGTATACGCATCATAAGAAACAATCATCCCTATTACTTCTACTTGATAGCTTAAAAATTTTCTTTTTCATCTTTTTTGGAGGGGATTTTGTTTTTAGAATTTTTTTATTTTTATTTTTATTATTATTATTTTTTAATTTTTGGCTGCATTGGGTCTTCGTTGCTGTGTGAGGGCTTTCTCTAGTTGTGGTGAGCGGGGGCTACTCTTCGTGGCAGTGCTCGAGCTTCTTATGACAGTGGCTTCTGTTGCTGCAGAGCATGGACTTTAGTAGCTGCAGAACATGGGCTCAGTAGCTGTGGTGCACGGGCTTAGTTGCTCTGCGGCATGTGGGATCTTCCCAGACCAGGGTTCGAACCCATGTCCTCTGCATTGGCAGGTGGATTCTTAACCACTGCACCACCGGGGAAGTCTGTTGAATTTATTTTTATTTTTTAACAGCTTTACTGAGATACGACTCACATACTATAAAATTCATCCATTTAAAGTGTAAAATTAAGTATCTTTTTGTATATTCTAACATTACAACCAATTTTAGAATTTTCACTAAGCCAAAAAGAAACCCTGAACCCCTCAACCATCAACCTTTAATCCCTCTATCCATCTCCCCTAGCCCTAGGCAGCCAACAATCTTCTGTCTCTATGGACTTGCCTATAGTGTTTCGTATAAATGGGCTCCCAATACGTTTTCCTCTGTAACTGGCTTCTTTTCATTTGCTCTTTCGGGTTTTTTTGATCCTCCATCCCTTCCCCAAGGTCTGTCCTTTCAAGCCCATCTCCAAGTTTCAGGTTCTTTGGTCCCTGCTTTGCAGAAGCCCCTGTCATCCCTCCTGAAGTTGTCTTTAGAAAATCCTGCCTTTGCTTGTGGCCCTCCAAGGCAAGGTAATACCTCCCTATAACACCACGAATGATTGCCATCCAGTGCTTTGAATGAATCAGAAATGTTCTAGGGGAGCCCTTTCTGTCTTCCTAGAAGTACCTTGGACTCTGCTTCCTGAAAGGTGGACTGCCTGTTGATTTCAACCTACATTCCAGGCAGCTATAAGTTCATCAGCAGTATCTCTTATCTGACTGCTGATAAGGTATAGAGAGCTTTTGAAGAAAATCTGCATTGCATTTTATACTTTAGATTGGATTCTATAGCCTTATAAAATATTTCGATTCCCAAACTCCACTTCTATGTTTGAACAAGTGAATGGGATTTTTTTAAATTGAATTTTATAGACTCAACAGCAGTGCTTGTTTCCAAAGGGTTACCTATGACAAAAACTTTTTCCACTCTGGCATTTGACACACAATTGAAACAGAGTGCTGAACCTATTTTCAGCATATTTGGGTGTATCAGATAACCTTCTTCCAAAGAAATGGCCGTTGTGTCCAGGATACAGTCTTCCTCATAAAAAAATAAAACTAGAAAGAGTTTTATTTTCTATACTTACAGCATTCAGATTTTGATCCTTTTTCCAAAGGGGTTTCTCTCAAGCTTTCAGAGCATAATTTATGGCATTTTGCAAAGAACACCACTTCTTTCATACTTGAGGGCTTTGTACGTGCATTTACTATATGAATTAACTAACTACATGAACTGAGAAATAGTCCCATTTGCAATGCAAATATAGCATCCATACAAAAAAGGACAAAATCAAATGAAATCTTTCTTGATTTAAGGTACTTTAAAAAAAAAGAGGCTGTCAAATATTTCTTGTCTTGAAAGAGATACAATAAAGATGAAAGACAAAGGACAATGGTATCTTAAACCATGGCATATAAAGGGAAAACTGTACAGAATACATTTTATTCTTAGAAAATGGGAGGCTATTGAAAGGCTTTTAATATGTGAGGGACGTGATTAGTTTTGCTATGTGAAGACTCTGTTGGAAGAGACCAGAGTCAAAGCAAGGCAGGGAGGTCAGGTAGAGAAATTACAGTGATTTAGAGAGGTGCTTCTCAAATTTCATAGACATGCAAATCACGTGGGGCCTTTTAAAATGTAAATTTGGATTCAGTAGGTCTGGAGTGGGGCAGACATTGCATTTCTGACAGGCTGCCAGGTGAATAGGATGCTCTTCTTGGTCATGGACCTGAGTGGCTAGGGTTTAGAGTAGGGCAGTAACAGCACAGACAGAGGAAATGGATGGATTTTAAAATATTTATTTATTTGGCTGTGTTGGGTCTTTCTTGCTGCCCAAGGGCTTTCTCTAGTTGTGGTGAACATGGGCTACTCTTCATTGAGGTGTGCAGGTTTCTCATTGTGGTGGCTTCTCTTGTTGCGGAGCATAGGCTTTAGGCACCAGAACTTTGGTAGTTGTGACTTGTGGGCTCAGTTGTTGTGGCTCTCGGGCTCTAGAGCACAGGCTTAGTAGTTGTGGCCCATGGGCTTAGTTGCTTCGTGGCATGTGGAATCTTCCTGGACCAGGGCTTGAACCTGTGTCCCCTGCATTGGCAGGCAGATTCTTAACCACTGCACCACCAGGGAAGTCCCTGGCTGGGTTTTAGAGCGACGTAGAGGATAGGATAATGGAACTAACTGGTTAACTAGGAGGAGGCGATGCAAGGGCCAGGGATTTTTGAGTGAGTGGGTTTGTGTGATCGATTAGTCAATGGTGAGAATGCAGGAGGAGAAGCAAGTTTGTGGGGGAAGATCTTGACCTTGGCAGACATCCAGATGGAGATCACAGGTAGATAGTTGGATTTATAGGTCTTGGGCCCAAAGGAGAAAGCCAGAGATATAAATTTGGGAGTCATCAGGGTAACTAAATGGTATAATGGACCCAAACGAGCAAAGAGGAGTAAGAGGATGAGGAGGCCTAGAACTGAGCCTTACGAGCTTCCAGTATTTAAAGGTTTGGTGAAATAGATTGAGCCCACCAGGGAGAATAGGAAAGTGAAATCTAAAAGATAAGAGGAAATCAAGAGACTATGTGATATAGATGCCAACAGGAGAGAAGGCTTCAAGAAGGTAGCATAGGGACTTCCCTGGTGGTCCAGCGGTTAAGACTGCATGCTCCCAATGCAGGGGCCCGGCTTCGATCCCTGGTCAGGGAACCAGATCCCGCATGCATGCCGCAACTAGAAGCCCGCAGGCCTCAACTAAAAAAATTAATTAATTAATTTTTAAAAAAGAGAGAGGAGAGAGAAAAGGGAAAAAAAAAAAAAAGGCACCATAGTCAACCATGTCAGGTGCTAAAATGAAAAGATGAAAGACTTCAAACTGCCCATGAGATATATCTGCCTCAGTCATTGGTGAATTTCACGCAGCTTCTGCAGAGCAGTGGGGATGTACACGATTGGAGGGATCTGTGGGGTGGTGGGGGGGGGGGGATGCCCGATTGGAGGGCTCTGGGAGGGGAGGATAAGGTAAGGAAGTAGAGCACAGCTCCAAGCAGTTGCCTGTGGAGGGAGAGAGACAGTCCGGATAGTGGCTGAAGGGGCCCGTGGGGTCAAAGGGAGGTTTTTGTATCTTTTAAAATAGAAGAGACATGAGTGTGTTTAAATGCTGGTGGGAAACATGGAGCAAAAAGAAAGTGAAGATGTAGAATCGATAGAGAACAAGAGATAGCAAAAGGCCACCGAAAAGAGAGGAGGGCTGGAGGAAATGGACTTAGATGTGGAAAGGACACGTCGCCTCCTGCAACAGGAAGAGAGGACTGGAGCCAGTGTCAATAGGTGTGTAGATGCGGAGGTGAGATACTGAGGGATTTCTCATCTAACGGCATGTGTTCTCGGTGAAGCAGGAGAGGAGGTCATCTGCTAAGAGTGATGGGTCAGAAGTGGGAAGAAAGGCCACCTAGAGTCACAGAGATGGTCTAGGACCCAACCTGAGACTGGTGATCTTAGGTCTGTAGCCAGTCCACCCCGCAGTGAGATTTACCGCAGGTGCTCTCTTTCCCAGGTGCCAGAGTAAGAAGATGGACATTTGGTTCACCTAGGACTTGCCAGGCGGATATGCAAGAAAAGTCCAAAGAGATGTAGAGTTTAGTTTCAGCTATTGAGAAAAATGTTCTGTGGGGTATAGGGCCTGGGACACAGTAAGGTCCCCAGGAATTGTTTTTATTATTATAGGAGAAGAGAGACAATTCCTTGCCTCCCTCCAGCCCTCCACGGCTCCTGCCTGACCGCCATCACCCACACACACAACTCCAACCTCTTTTTCCCAAGATATTTGTACAGAATGTAGAGGTGTTTTTGGAGGTAGATACGATTTTTTTGTATAGTAGGTCATTTTTCAGTTATTTTATGTGTCCCCACTTCATTCTTATTCAGGTGCGATTGTAAAGCCTCAGAAGTTGGGTTCTTGGTTCAGATGTTCAGTCTACCCCTGGAGGAATGTTATGTGCAGCTAATTCTGAGTTTCAACAAATGATTCCTCTTAAGAAAAGTAATCATCAGATGAGCCATGGTATGTAATTTATTATCATCATAATAATTTCTTAAGATTCCTTATGGAGAATATCACATTTTTCTAAATATAGTTGCACTTAAGGTCTTTTTTTTCCCTTTAAAGTGTTTTATTCGTTACTAGTCTGTGAGGAATGCTTTTGGTCTGCTAATCTGAAAATTAAGAGTTTTTGCGGAAGAAGTAGATTTCAGCACAAAGGTCACATTAGGAATGATTAGTGACAAAACCAGGAACATGCTTTTGTACAAGAAATTAGGAAGTTGGGCAAATAATATTGCTTCTTTAAGGCTAAATTTCTTTATAAAGTGAGAAAATTAGAAAACACGACTTCCAATATTAAGTGCAATATTAACTGCACTATCCAAACGGTAGCCACTAACCACATGTGGCTACTTAAATTTAAATTTATTAAATTAAATATCAAAAATTCAGTTCATCCGTCACGCTAGCCATGTCTCTAGTGATCAGTAGCCATAAGTAGCTAGTGGCTACTCAGCTGCGCAGCACAGATGTAGAACATTTCCCTCATTAGAGAAAGTTCTAGTGGATAGCTCTGATCTCTAATTCCAGTTTTAATACAGTTGCAACAGCGGGAAGATGGTAAGATGCTTCCAGAAGTCATCAGGTTATAATTTTCCACTTAATCACACTAGGACAACATTTCTAGAATACACCTACATCTTACCTGGCCCAAAGGACCAGGAGTGAATTCAAGCAAGGTGGGCCTACCACAATGAAATAATCTCAAGGTAATGGAGAGACAACACATTCTAGACCCTCCCATTTTCCTTCCCTCCCTGCCTTTCTTCCTTTCCCACATTTTTTATTGAGTGCTAAGTCCTGAGTCAGCTACTGGCATAAAGATAATTGGACCTGTCCATTTGATCAGACAGAAGAACAGATAATGACAATACAGTGTATTTGGTAAAGAATACGATAGAAGGATCCTTGAGGTTCTGTGGAACTCTACAGGAGGAATATCTAACCCTGATAGAAGAGGCAAGGAGAAACTTTCCAGAAAGGGTGATACTTAAGGAAAGTGGTAAAGGATGTCTATGAGTTAAAATGGTTTACAGGTGTGAATATTATGGTTTGACCATTAATTATGACCCTATTAAAATGCAACAATAAAGAAAAGAGATATTTGTGGCAAATTAATAGCAAAGAGTTTTTATCATTAGTGTTACAAACTCTCTGTGTTATGCGTAATTTGCAGAAGCACTGTTAAAATGTGAGAATGGTTCTCTTCATCCATTCTGGAGGGTTACCTGCCTCACTCAGTCTTTATAGTTGCTTCCTCCTTTGTATGAAAAGGACAGTGAGTTGATTCTGCTCATGTAGACCCATTCCCTTCCCCAACTGCATTTCTCAAGACTACCATCATTACAATAAACGTTGCATCTCACATCTCCTAGTTTCTCAGACCAAAATTCTTGGAGTTATTCTTGACTCCTCTGTTTTTTTACACTCCACTTCTATTCCTTTAACAGATCCTATTGTCTTTGCCTTCAAAATATATCCAGAATTATATCCCTTTTCCCTTTTCCTTGTAATATGTTCATGGTCCAAATCACTATCATGTCCTGTGGAGAGAAGAGCAAGAGTCTTCTCATGGTCTTGTCCACAGTTGCCTTTTCGCTGTCAATTCTCCACTCAGAAGCCAGAGAAACTCATTTAAAACTTAAGTCAGACCTTATCATACCTCTGTTCTAAACTCTCCAACAGCTTCCCATTTGACAAAGATATATTTGAAAGTCCGCATCATGGACCATAAGTCCCTACGTGACCAGCTCCAAACTGCTTCATCTCTTACATTCTCTCTCACCTACTCATCCTGCTCCTGCCACACTGGCCTTGCTACTTCAGCCATGGTCCAAGCACACTCCCTCTTCCGGGACTACTCAAAAGCCACGTGGATCACTCCCTCCCTCACTTCATTCAGGTGTTTGTCCAAGTGTCCCCAAACACAGAGGCCTTCCTTGTGCATCTACCCTGTCTAAAATAGGATGCTCTGTAACCATGAGCTTCACCATCACTCTTTATCCTTACTCTGCTTTGTTTTTCTGACTTTGCACTTATCACCACTTGATGTGTCATATATTTGTTTACTAGAATATAAACTCCATGAAAGCATAGATTTTGTTTCATTTACTGCAATATCCCAGTCTCTCATTCAGAGTCTGACCTATGTGTATGCAGTTCATAATTGTTAATGTAGGAGTGAATGGCATTTACTTTTTTCACATTTCATCTATAATTATATGACCTCCGTAGACTGTGAGGTCCTGGAGACATGATTACATATATTATTCCCAGCCACTAGCCCACTATGTGGAAAGTAAACTCTCTATAAAAGAAGTTTGTTGAACACATCTCCCTCCTTAGGTGGAAAACTATAGGATCATAGATACAAAATGAATCTTAAAAGGGGTTCTGGTCTATAGCTACGCCCTCAGGAAGGCCATGCTTAACACTTATTCTGTTTTGAAAGGCCATCAGGAAAGAAGAATCCATCATTTTCTCTGTTTAACAACTTTTAGTTTTGGGATATTCTTAAGTCAAATCTAAATTTCATTTTCTTTTACTCTGGGATCAGAAGAATTTTAATAAATAAAACTGGTTAGTCATATATCAATTATACCTCAATTAAAAATAAAAACAAACAAAAAACTGGTTAATATTTTTTCTCTTTTTCTCTCTTTTACTTCCTTCTCCACAAAGAATCCAGGATCATTGCAGAAAAAACAAAGAAAAGAAAAAAGAAAAAAAAAATTATCCATAAGGCTCAAAGATAATCTCTATTAATAGCCTTTCTTATTTACATGTGTGTACACACATATATTAGTAAATATTTTGTTGATGTATAACACACACAGAAAAAAGTACACTAGTCATAAATAGCTTGAATAATTCAGTCAAAAGACCAGTGTTAACCACAACTCAGGTAAAAAAATAACCCCCCCCATTCCCACACTAATCATTATTCCCTTTACCCTCCCTAAATTTAGCCACTGATGTCTGATACTGTAGATTATTTTGGTCTGTCTTTATTTTTTTAATTTTTATCTTTTTAAAATCTTTTGGCTGTGCCATGCAGCATGTGGGATCTTAGTTCCCCAACCAGAGATCGAACCTGTGCCCCCTGCATTGGAAGCATGGAGTCTTAACCCCTGGACCACCAGGGAAGTTCCTATTTTTGTTTGTTTTTAAACTTCATGTAAGTGGAACTATCCAGTACTCTGTATGTACAGTATTCTCTTACGTCTGCCTTCTTTTACTCAATATTATGTTTTGAGCTGCAGTGTATACACACAAACACACACACACACTTACATACACAGACATACACAATTTCTCTATTAAATCTCTTTAGTTGTATCTAATCAGTTTTTAAACCTGCCAATTTTTTAAAAATTTTCAATTATATTTCTTTATTTCTAGAATTTTTGTGACTCACTTTTTATAGCTTCCAGTTTTCTAGAAAATTCTCCACCTTTTCATCTAATTTCTTGACTAAATTATTCATTTTAATGTCCATTCTGATCATTCTGATCGCCTGTGAGTGTATTTCTATTGTGCATTTCTTCTCTTGGTTTTCTGTCAAGCCTTGCCTTCTTGTATGCCTAGTTATATTCCATAAGTTCTATTTCACTATGCCTGTTTTTTTTTTTTTATTGAGAGCCATACATTGTTTATGAAAAAATGTAGAGATGGTTTGACACTCTAAATGATGGTATCTTCCTCAGAAAGGATTTACGTTTACTTCTGGCCCAGAGCAAGGCTAGGACAGAACGTCTTAAGCTAATGTGTTGAGCTGATATGAAGCAAGACTTATTTCTTGTGAGATTTAGGCTATTTCCAATTCACCCTTACTCTTAGGATGTAGTGCTTTTGGGGTCCCAATCAAAAGTCTGGATTGTTGCCAGAATTTCTCTTCCTCAGAGGGCACTGAAACCTAAACTTTGCCCGCCTGGCCCTGTGAAAGTGTTCAACCTCTGTTTTGCTCTTTTGCCACTAAATTGTCTCTTTCAAATTAGCAATTGCCTCAAGAAGAAAAGCAGCTCCAAATGCCAGGTTCACCTCTCTTGGCTTCTCTTTCTTCTGGATCTTGGCTCCACAAATTGCCTTGCTAGTTCTTTGATAACTTCAAACACATGGGTTTTTTTTCTTCTTTATTAATTCATCTGGTAATTAATTTGTCTGGCTTTTCTAGTCATTCTTAGTGGCAGGATTGTTCCGAAATAACCTAGTGAGCCATTGCCAGAAGCAGAATTCTTCATATAGTCTAATGAAAAATGTTATTATATCAAACTTACATTCCTACAACTCACTTTTATCACTTATCCTTATGTGAACCGTGTATAGCTTTAATAAATATATCAATATTAATTTATGCAATAATTTAAAATCACTACATGGAATTTATACCATTGTAAGAGTGAATCATAATTTTTTAGACAAACTCTTATAACTGAACATTTCAATTGTTTCTCTTTTTTCTCTATTATAAACAGCAATACGATGCTCATCTTCATATACACATTCCTAAGTAGTTATAATTATTCCCTAATTATAATATCTTGAAGTAAAATATTTATTTTATTTGAAATAAAATTTTAAAGTATGACTATTTTAAGGTTTTTGTTATATTACTAAAGATCCCTCTAGGAAAATCTTACTAATTTACACTTCCACCAGCAGTGTATAAGTGCCAGTTTCCTTATATTTTTAAGCACTCTGTAAATAATAGAATTTTTAAAATAAATTTATTTATATATTTTATTTATTTATTGGCTGTGTTGGGTCTTCTTTGCTGCACATTGGGCTTTCTCTAGTTGCTGCGAGTGGGGGCTACTCTTCATTGTGGTGCGCAGGCTCCTCATTGTAGTGTCTTCTCTTGTGAAGCATGGGCTTGAGGCACGTGGGCTTCAATAGTTGCGGCACATGGGCTCAATAGTTGTGGCTCATGGGCTCTAGAGCACAGGCTCAATAGTTGTGGCACGTGGGTTTAGTTGCTCTGTGGCATGTGGAATCTTCCCAGAGCAGGGCTGGAACCCATGTCCCCTGCATTGGCAGGAGGATTCTTAACCACTGCGCCACCTAGGAAGTCCTAAATAATAGAATTTTGATTTTTAAACTTGCCTTCGTCTGACATAAATAGGTATTTATTTTATGATTCCTCTATTTTCCCATACCAGGAACACTCTTGGGATTACAAGAGAAAGAAACTGAACTTGGACCCTGACCTTCATTCTGACCTCATGATTCTTCATAGATATTCTATGGCTCTGTTTTTATTATGAGGGTTTATTGGTAATGGTCCCAGAAGGCCTGAATCCTCCATGTGGAAATTGGCCTCCTCGTGTTCTCACCAGTTGTGTATGTGTTTTGGAGCTAGCCTTTACCTACAATCATGTATTATGGACTTGTTTACAACACACAGTCCAGGATAGGTCCTTGGTCTCAGCTCTGCCTATCCATGTGGTGTGGCTTTAGTTTCTTTTCCCTTCTTCCTGTACTTCCCTGGACTTGTCTTGCTTGAACTCCATTCAGTAATCTGACTACTCACCCAACTCACTGAGGTCACTCATCCAGATCAGGGGTCAACAAACTACGGCCCTGGGGACAAATCCTGCCTGCCAGCTGTGTTGGTAAACAACATGTCCTCAGAACACATCATCCTCGGTTGTACGCATGTTATCTGTGCTGCTCGGCTGACACAGCAGTGGAACCGAGTTACTATGACAGAGGTTGTATGGTCCACAAACCTAAAATATCGACTCTTTGGCCCTTTACAGGAAAAGTCTCCCAACCCTGGCCCATATACGAGAGTGAGTCAAAAATTATCCACACTCCGCTTATAGTAAAGCTTCTGTAGGGCTTCCCTGCGGTGCAGTGGTTAAGAATCTGCCTGCCAGTGCAGGGGATACAGGTTCGAGCCCTGGGCTGGGAAGATCCCACATGCCTCGGAGCAGCTAAACCCGTATGCCACAACTACTGAGCCTGTGCTCTAGAGTCCGAGAGCCACAACTGCTGAGCCCACGTGCCACAACTACTGAAGCCCAAGCACCTAGAGCCAGTGCTCTGCAACAAGAGAAGCCCCCACTCGCCACAACCAGAGAAAGCCCGTGAGCAGCAATGAAGACCCAATGCAGCCAAAAAAATAAATAAATAATTTTAAGAAATCTTGAAAAAAAATTCTATAAATTCTACAGCCGGAGTGCAGATAATTTTTGACTCACCCTTGTACCTTTGTAAGAAGATTTTTTTTTAAAGATTTATTTATTTATTTTTGGCTGCATTGGGTCTTCATTGCTGCTCACAGGCTTTCTCTGGTTGTGGCGAGTGGGGGCTTCTCTTGTTGCAGAGCATGGGCTCTAGGCGTGCGGGCTTCAGTAGTTGCAGCATGTGGGCTCAGTAGTTGTAAGAAGATTCTGAACTTAGTAGATAAGAGATTTTCCCATTACTAGATTAAGCAGCTGTACAGAACAAACCTCCAACCCCCGACTCCAGCAGGCATAGGGCTCTTGTCTGCCCAGTGTCATTTTATTTAGGGTACAGTCCCCCTGCCTCTGCCTTGAAACTGTCTTCTGTCCCTGGATTCTGATCTGAATCTGGCTGAATTGTTACCTCTTATGATATAGGACCTGGATCATGTGAATACTTTGGACTCTGGGCACAGAGGATGCAAATTTATGAAATCCACATCTGCAGAGAGCAACATCGCATTTGTATGGCACTCAGGTCGGGACAGAAGAGGGTGCTCCCCACCAGAGGCCACTGGTCTGGGGCTCTGGGGGCCCTGGCACTGCCCAGCTGCCAGTACCTTTGGACACGGACAGCTGCCATACTGACATGCCACCGTGCAACACTTAGGAGGCTGTTGGTACAAAAAGGCCAGAAAATGCAATGAAAAGGTAACCACTAATTTGTTCTCTGTATCTGCAGCCTGTTTCTTTTATGGTATATTCACTGATCTGTTGTATTTTTTAGATTCCACACATGTGTTATCATACTGTATCTATCTTTTTCTGACTGACTTATTTCACTGAACATGATGCCGTGCAAGTCCATCCAGGTTGCTGCAAACGGTAAAATGTTGTTCTTTTTTTATGGCTGAGTAGTACTCCATTGTGTGTGTGTGTGTGTGTGTGTGTGTGTGTGTGTGTGTGTGTGTGTGTGTGTGTGTGTGTGTGTGTGTGTGCGCACACCACATCTTCTTTCTCCATTCATCTGTTGATGGACACTTACGTTGTTGCCATGTCTTGGCTATTGTAAATAGTGCTGCTATGAACATTGGGTGCATATATCTTTTCAAATGAGTGTTTTTGTTTTTTTTGGATATATACCCGGGAGTGGAAGTTCTATTTTTAAGACTTAACATTTAGATATAGATTTAACATTTAGATATGGCTGGGCTGTGAAAAGCCACATCTAGACTTGACGAAGAGGAGTGCATATTATCCGGAGTGGTTGGACTAGGAAATGGATGGTCTAACTAGAAGGCACTTGGGCTTAAGCTGCTTTGGGGAAGAGGTAAGTACATGGACTGATATGCATAGGTTGACTGTTGGGGGAGGGGTACAGAAGAAATGATATGAGTGGAAAAAGAGAACATGTATGCACGAGTGTATATACATGTGTATACGTGTGTGTACATGCTTGTGCTGGTCAGTCAAGGGGTGGAATGCATCAGGCCAAGAGTCTTTTTTCAGTTGGGAAACTGTCTCTTCCACATTGCATGCTTCTTGGATTGAACTCTTCCACCTCTGTGTCTTCTTGTCCTCTGGTCACAACAATGCACATGGACAAATTTGAGTTCCTCCACTAGATGTGGCAGAGGGACACTGGGTAAGAGAAAGTCAGTCTTTCTGGGGTTGCAAGGACCATGTAGTGACTCTTGTCATCACACAGAGAGAGACCTATATAAGGATAAAGCCATGGAGAGGTTAGCAGGAGTGACAGATGGAGAAAGACCGAGTTCTGATTTTATCATTGAACCCACCCTCCTGGATTTATCCATGCCTGATTTAGCGAAGCTTGGATTTCCGTCACTGAGCTAAAATTTCCCCTTTGTGCTTATGGAGGTTTGAGCTAGGTTTCTGTCGCTTGTTATTCAAGGATCTCTGACTAATAGTATCACTAACATAGCTTCTTAGGAAACCAAATAAATCTGGGCTGGAAAATCAAGGTATGGGACTACATGCTTATCTTTTTGCAGGTGAAGTCTTGAGGAGAGAGTAGTGTAAGGCCAGTATTTTCATGAGGATTCCAAGTATACCTGGTTCTGTGCATTTTGGAATTAAGTCCCGTCACAAAGGCCTGCAACACACAGGCACATTTTACCTTTGTGTGCTTATACACTGTTCCTTAAGCACAAAATTCCCTAGATTTCCTTGAAGTGAAAATTAAAATCATTTTCTACAATTTATCTTCCTTGTCAGAAAACAGGGCCAAGGGCTTTTAAGAACTGGTGCTGCAGTTCCATAACTATAGGATGAATGACATCACCCTTCCGGGGATGATTGCATTTATGCCCTTTCTGAGTACTCTGAAAGCAGACCCAGCCTTGGAAGAAGGAAGTACACACACACAGCACTCGAGGAGTCTTTGTATACGGAATCCTTTATAAGTTGATTGGCAGGGTCAAGTGGCCACCATTCAGGGGGTGACAAGCTCTGTTAATTGGCCCTCTGCCAGGCAAAATTGCACATAAGAATGTTTCTAGTGAGCCTGTTCCAGTGAGTCCTTCTGAACAGCCAGAGCTTCCCTGTTGTGAGCCCCTAGAACTGTCACACCAGGAACGCACAACAGAAAAAGCCCCCTGGCCCGCTGGGGGCTCAGACTCCAACCCTCCTGGTGAACTGCACCTCCAAGTGCAGTGATACTCACGGGTGAAGGAGGCACTTGAAGGAAAAACAGACCTTATTAAAGCACAACCTTTTGGCTGAAATTAGTACTTTTAATGTACTCCCTGCAAAATATTCTGAACTCTTTTTCTAGTAGGTATTGCCATGTATTCCAGATGATTTCTTCTAATTGGAAATATTTTACCAAGCAAACACCTGCCTCTGCTCTCAGTTGTCCAGTGATGGGAGATGAGTGTTCTGGTTTCTATACAGGGTAAAGTTTAGGGACTACGCCCAAGGAAATATGAAGCAATGCCTCTGAGCAGAGATGTGAAATGAGAAGTGTGTAGAAAGGCCCTGGGAGAAGAGAAAGGAAGTTCTCGTTCATGGAGCAAAGCCTGGAGGAGCCGGTTGAAGGGGGTGACCAGAAGTGCATTTACAATGAGTGAGGTGTGTTATGGGCTGAATCGTGTCTCCTTACCCTTTTCCTATGTTAAAGTCTTGATCTGAAGTATCTCAGAATGTGACTGTATTTGGAGATAGAGTCTTCAAAGAGGTAATTAAATTAACATGAAGTCATTAGGGTAAACCCCAATCAAATATGATGAGCGTTCTTAAAAGAAGAGGACAGGACGTATACACACAGACACACAGGGAAGACCATGTATGGACACGGAGAAAATGGCCAGCCACAGGCCAAGCAGACAGGCCTCAGAAGAAACCAATCCTGCTGACACCTTGATCTTGAACTTCTAGGTTCCAAAAGACTGTGAGGAAAGAAATTTCTTAAGTCACCCAGTCCATGGTACTTTGTAATGGCATCCCTAGGAAACAAACACAGGCTGCAACTCCAGATTGACTTAGGGTGATATTGCTGTGAGAGCTTGCCCTCTGCGCCTCACACCCCCAGAATGAAACTGCACTTGCACCGTTCCTCAGTGTAGCTGGATCTTTTCCGAGGGCTTTAGCACATATTTTCTTGCTGTCACGTCACCCAACTGTGACTAGACATGCTTCTTTATGCTGATCTTAATTATCTGTCTTCCTCTTTTGTGTCTTCACCTGCTTAACATGTGTAGAAATTTGTTAAGCCTTCTGTTAGTTACTTCTCCAAGCTACTCATATTTCTCTTTAAAGTTCACCATGTAAGTCCCTTTCTTTAATCTGTAAATTTAAATTGCTAATGTGCTACTTGTCTAGCTGTTCTTTATAAAGTGGCATTTGGGGGTGTTTATCTTTTCAACTCAGAAGGAGAAGTGAAGGGACTGATTGTTGAATTCTTGTTTTCGGCTAAGCTTTTTGAGCTCTGCTGAGACTATGAGCTGGCTTAGGGGAAGTCAAACACAAAGGTTCTATATTTGGAGGGGTATGCAAATGTCCTTTGTGGTCCCGAATATATGTGAGAGCACAATTCATTGCCCAATTCATGTCTTTAAGTCAACACAAAAGACAAAGAGGGTCAGGGGATGAAAATAATTCCATGGGTTAGTAAGTATCTCCATGGAGACCAGAAAATGCATAATCTCTATGGAGACCCTCAAAATCTCTCCTTCTGAAATTACAGTATTGTGTGATCTGTTGTAATTGACAGTGGAAAGGGACAAGAGGAAGAGGATGAGAGGAAAATCCTCTTCTTTCCTTTGTGGAAATTATGGCTATTGTGACTCTGATTTTAATCAATTGGTATTGTAAGATTCTGAAGTTAGGATTCCGGGAGACCATGTCACCAGGATGGGATGAGGCACGTGACGACCCAGTTGTTTATATGCCCAACACTGAAGTCCACGTCTGATGTAAACTGGCATTCAAAAATTGTGTTAATATCTGAATGAGTGCAATGAACAATTGGGCAGGATCTCAGCATTGGCTCAGGTCCTGTCAATCATCTCTGTTCTGTTGAAACAAAGGGAGAGGGCTACTATCCAGGCCATACTGTGTAATGTCTGCATATGACTGAGCGGAACCAGTAGCTCCTATTTTGTTTCTCTCTTCTCTTTCAAGGAGAATGCTGCTCAATTATATAAATATGGTCAAAGGAGGAAATGAAGTTTAGTCGTGGTGAGGAGATAAACAAGGGTATAGGGAAACAGACCAGATAATAAATGCAAGTCACTGTGTCCAGATAAATCCCATCCTATTATAACCTACATGTGCTTAGCCTCACTGGCCTCTGGATACAAAATTGGCTTCTGAACACTTTTTATGCCCAGATTATTATAGTTCAGTGCCCCCGTGGCTCATTTGTTGGAAATTAGCCCACTGTAAAGTGGGCCCAAGGGTTCTGTGAGTTTCCTTTGGCACTGCCTTAGATCAGTGTCCAGACATTTCTGTCCACTTGTCCTGTTTCTTCCTCTTCTCGCTGCCATGTTATTGGCCTGATGGCTGACCCTAAGGAGAGACTTCTTAGCATGATGGTCTCTATTGGTTGACTGCTGACTAAAAAAAATCATCACTGTTAATTCTTGGTGTATATATAGATTCTTCCAGGTTTTTCTCTATTTATATATTTATACATAAAATTATATATATGTAAGTGATATATATTTAAATATAACATCATATATATGAAGTAGCTTGAGATCAGACTATACATACTGCTTTGTATCCTGCATTTCCTTAACAATAATGAAAATATTTTTCCATGTTACTAAATATTGAAGTACATCATTTTAAATGACTGTATGAATATATTATCATTTAAGTAACAGTCTCTGTTAGACTTTTAATCTGTTCCCAGTTTTCCCATGATCATAAATATCACTGCATCGCATCTTTTTATATGCATTCTTCTGTACTTCTTGGTTGTTCCCTTAGGATATGTTACTGTAAGTAAAATTCCTGGGTTGGAGATGATGAACATTTTTAATATTCATGCTTTTGCCTGATTTGCCATCCATCTCTTTATGTACCCATGTTTTTGTGTACTTGGTACACAAAATTTACACAAGCTGGTGAGCTCCTAAGTACCAGAGTTCACGCTTTTCTTAACTTTGCATTTGCCATATTCTCTTCATAGTACTTGGGAGCGGCAGGGCTTCAGGACTCAGTGAAGACAGTGGCCCAGTAACAACCACGAAGGTATCTGAAAGTATCCTGGAGGATGCTGAGGAAAACCACGCATATTTCCAAAAGGGAAAGCAGGGATTACGCTGTGGCACCTCACTTCTTGTCTGATCCAGAGGGCACAAAGGAACTCATTACAGTGACATTTCAGAGAATAAACATTCCTTACTAGGGTGGAGGACTTTTTAGTTTCTTCCAATAGTCTGTGAACTCTCAGGGGCTCATTTTTTGTATGTCCAGCCTCGCCCAGCCGTGATGCCACGTGGGCATTTATGGGCATGAATGAGATGCCAGGGTCCTAGCAAACTGGGATGCAGCAGTTCACTTCAGTGGCTGCCACTGTTTGTTGTAAATAAAATACCACTTTCTGGAGGCAGCATTGACTCATTCCTTCTTATTTCTTTCCTCTGCAGCTGGAGGAGAGGTGACTAAAAGGTGGAGACAGCCGAAAGAGCGGGAGAGGGCCAGGGGAAAGTCTAGACACGGTTTCCTTCCATTGTCCTCCCTTCCTCCTTGCCCCTCCCTCCCCCGTTTTTCCTTCTCGTGGGTGTACGCCCCCGCCTTGGTCCGGAGCCCAGAGATGGTGGGGTTCAGCCCCCTCACTTTTTAGCTAAGTTTACAGCTCTGAGCATTCCCAGCGGGGTGTTTTCAAGAAGCCAAAGCACCGGGAATTAACAGCTCTCGGCCTCTCCCCTCCCAAGTTTCCTCCTTGGGTTGGTTGCAAACTTCACCCAGACACCGAAGAAGCTCCGCCCTGGTAGTTGTGAACCGGCCACTGGCTGAGACCCCGCTGGGTACTCTCCCTCCCGAGGTCCCCCGGCCCCAGGCTCTGCCCTCGGGGAGGTCGCCTGGAGCCCGTTGCCCAGGGGCCAAGTGGAGACGGGTGGGCTTGCGTGGAGGGCAGAAGGGAGACGGCAGGGTAAGGGTTGGCGCTCCCCGCGCCCTCGCCGCCCAGACCCTCTGGGCGCCCGAGCAGCCCGGGCCTGGGGGGCGGGGTGGACACGTGGTCCAACCCCGGCTACTACCGGTCCCCGCGCCCCACTCGCCGGGGGGCCGCCCAACGGAGGCCCCCTGTCCGACCGCGCCCGCGCGTCCTCCTCCGCGCTCCGCCCCGTCGGCTGGGAGGGGGTGCCGCCCGCGGGAGACCCGCGGACCCCCACCCGGCGCGGCAGGCGGCGGCGCAGGCGGCTGCGGCGGCTGCGGCCTAGGGCGCCCGGCGGCCGCGAGCCTCCTTCCCCTCCCCCTCCCCCTCCCGGAAGCGCGGGGCGGGGTCCCCGGCCGGGCCGCGGGGGCGGGCGCGGGGGCCGGGCCGGGGCCGGGGCCGGGGCGGGGCGCGCTCGGCGCTCGGCGCTCGCGGGCTCGGCCGGCGGTGCGCGCCCACTCCGGCTCCAGGCGGCCAGCGCGCGGGACCAGGCCGCCGGGTTCCGGCCCGGCAGCGGCAGTAGCGGTAGCGGCGGCCGCCTGCGGGGAGGCCCCGCGCTCCTCCTGGTCCCTCCCCGGCGCGGTGCATGGAGACGAGGCCCGCCGCGCGCCCCTGAGCCCGCCGCCCGGCCCGGGACCCGCGGGGGCTGGGGTGGCCTCGGGCTCCGGCCGGCCCCGCCGCAGCCGCACTCGGGCTTGGCCGGCCGCCCCCCCCGCCGCCCGAGGGCTGCGCGCGGCCCGCGGGCCTCGTCGCCCGCGCGGATCGCCGCGGCCCGGCCGTCCCGTCCCAAGAAGCGGCCGTCCTGACCGCCATGGCTCACTCCCCGGTGCAGTCGGGCCTGCCCGGCATGCAGGTAGGCAGGGACCGGGCTGCCGAGCGGAGGGAGGGATGCGCGGCGCGGGGCGGAAGCGGGGAACTTGGCGGTGTAAACACGGCCCCCCCCGCCCCCCTCCCACGCTGCCCCTTCCGGGGTCGCGCCGGCCTCCCGCGCCGCGCTCGTAGCCCCCGGGGCGCCCTGCACGGCCCCGCGGCCCGGGTCTCGGGGGTGGGGGGGGGGTTGGGGAGGCGGGTGCGCAGGGACCTGGGAGCCGCGGCGCAGAGGCGGCCCTCGGCGGCCGGGCGTCGCGGTGGTCGGGGGGTGGGGGGTGGGTGAGATGTGGGGGTGCAGACTGCTTCGTCCTCCTCGCTTCCCCTCTCCTCCCGGGGCCTCCCGAGCCGCAGGCCCCGCGCCGGCCCACCCCCGGGGAGAAGTGATGTGGAGAAATGCCCTTGGAGGCCCGGCTCGCTGTCGGGGCCCCGGCGGGGGGCGGGGGAGGCCTCGGTGCCCTCCTGCCCCCGGCGAGGGGGCGGTAAAGTTGAGGGGCGGGAGGGGGGCCCCGGCTCGTCCCGGGCGGCGGAGGAGGCAGGGCGGGGCGGAGGAAGGTGGAACCGCCAGCTCCGCTTCCAGCGCGTCTGCTGCGCGCGTCTCCTCTCGGGGCGGACTGCGGGCAGGGTGCGAGCCTGTGACCCTTGGGGAAGAGGGGCGCAACGGGGCTGCGTGCGCTCGAGCGTGGACCCCGCGACTCCGGGGCTTTGGGCTTGGAGACGTGATTGGATCCAGTTTTCCTTCCCAGGAAACCTCTCCGTTGCTACTTTGTGGCCTCTTGGCCTCCCAGTGACTTTTTTTTGGAGTGGGGGCGGGCGGAGAAGTTGAATTGCAAAGTTACGTGGATGCATTAAAGTGTTTCGCCATCGCGGACTGGTTTTAGCCCTTTGAAAAACAAAACCGCCATCCTGGGCTAATTTGTAGTGTTTGTAAGCGCGGAAATGGTGGCACAGTGTTTGGGATTAAAAATCTCACGGTACGATTAGGGACTGTGCTATAAGTTTTGCTCTCCGGGGTGAGCCGAGCGAGGGGACAGATGAGCTTTTAGAAAACAAACACAAGTATCCCAGCGGATTATTTTTCTTACAGCCTTTTTCTGCGGGCTCATTTTCTTTTTTTCCTCCCTCCTCACTCTTGAGGGCTGAGAAGTGCAGTATTCGGACCTGGACTCCGTAGGAGCCAGCAATCTGCCCCCTCCTTGGAGAGAGGATCATTTCTCTCTCACTCTCTAAATCCGAAAAAGAAAAGTCGGTTTCATTGTTCAGGTTTGATATCTAGAAAAATAGAAACACAAAGTTACCAGAATTTTAGCCTTAAAAAAAAAAAAAAAGGAGTAACAGTTAACATTAATAGCTTGATTGTGCTTGAAAAAAACTGTCTTTGACTCTCATGTATAGAGCTGTTAAACTCAACACGCATTTAAAACCTAAGCGTCCGCTGACCGCTAGGTAAAAATCAGATGTGGTTTCTTGGTATTTCCTAAAAAGTTCTGCTTTGGTTTGGTTTGAATTTAGAGACGGGAAGGCAGGGTAAACTGGGTAAAAAATTATTTCTGACCAGTAAAGCAAGAAGGACCTTTTGTAATGATTAAAAAAAATACATTTGCTCAGTACTTTCTTTAGACAGACTCTTATGCTGTTAATCAGGTTGTAATCTAGCACACATGCCTCACTTAGAGTTTACCGTGGAGGTATTCAGCTTTTGTGGAAAGCGAATCAGTTTAAAAAGGTATTTAAAGCCGCCAGTATCAGGTGGTCACCTGGTGGTATCTAGTCTCAACTTTTTTTTTGTCCTCACCTTTTAATGTTTTTCTTCAAGAATGTGGGCCAGAATTCTTAAATCTTGGGAAAAGAAGGTACGTTTATTTAATAACTTTGCCTCCCAAGTGTATTTCCCAGGTAGTGTTACAAGGGAACTGTTTTCATTTTGCTTTCTCAGTGTAAAGGCTGTTAAATTTTTATTGCTTGGGACAACCAAATTTTCAGCTGTTACAGTTTTAGGGGCATGAAGGTGGCTTCTGACAGAGTCATGCCTGTATTTAAGTGCATCTGCACACTGTATGGTGATTGTTTTTAGTGTGCCTTTTGGGGAAGAACATTTCTTCCCTCTCCCTTCCACTCCAAAAGACAAACAGCCGGCACATTTATTTTCTACTTTGAATCGGCAGCTGCTACTTCCCAGGGAGGCCTTCCTCAGTGTTGTTGTTGGGGATTAAATTAAAGGCACACTTGCCTCGGACTGCTTTCCAGAATAAAAGAGGAGGAAAGAAGTACTAACCCTTCTGTGCCCTGTCCTGTTATATCCCACAACCTCCCTTTTTCCCTCTTGCATCTCCTGACCGGGATTCATAAGGAGTTGGCTTAAAATTTTCAGAAAGACAGCAGAGTGAATTCAGGCAGCCTAGGCAAAGATGCTTAAAAAATAAAACTGAATGAAAGAATCATTTCAGTAAAAACATCATTTTTCACTGTCTTGCAGATCACTTTTATACTTCTTGATTCTCATGGGTACTGCTTGAGGCCTAGGGGTAATTTATGCCATTTTCTAGATGTGGAAACCAGCAGAGACTAATTGAACTGACCAAGGTGAGAGAGAGCTGTATGGGGCAGAGTTGTGATTGGAAACTAGGTCTTTCCTGCCTTCCAGACCATACTCCTACTCACCATGCTGTATTATTGCTTTGTTATTACTTTAGCAAAAAGGGATGTTTATTTCATTCCAACTTCGGTTTGCAGAAGAAGTTAAAGTACGAGATTGATATTTTATTTGTTCAGTCAGCAACCGTTATTGAACGCTGTTGTGCCAGGTGTTTGGTGAGGGGTTGATGACTGTAAATCTGAATGAGTTACCCTTTTTAATAACTGTTCCATGAGGGTTGCTGGGGCCTTTCCTTTTTTTTTTTTAAATCTTAGCATGGGGGACAAATAGAAATCATGAACGAATGTAATAACTACGAATAAACATAAAGAAATTACGTTGAGTTGTGGATTTAACTACTCCCTGTCCTTCATTGAGCATTTGTTGCTTCTCTCAATTTAATTCAAAGAGAAGCAAGCTTCAGCTGGAGGCAGCAGCACTGATCAGCTTTTAGTTGCATGAGTTGTAATTTAAAAAGAATTAGATTTAGGCTTATAAATTTCTGTAACTTAATTTTATCAGTCACTTTAAACCTTTTCTGGACTGTGAGCCATGTAAGAAATATATTTTACATGAAGACCTGGAAGTAAAAGTTTCAGAAGGCAGCCCTAATCCTCACTACTTGTGATGTCCTGTTGTGTGATGCATCTTGTTGAAAAGAAAAAAAGGAAAAAAGTCGTTGCAAAACTAAATTGATTTCACAGCTGACTAAAATATACTAATTTGATATGTAGCACGTGTGGCAGGGCCAGAGGTAGTTTAGCATGTTTTGAGGATGTCATACCTGTAAGATATTTTTATATTTGAAGGTACAGGCTGTTTACAGGAATAGCTGGAAAACGTAAAGCCTCTACTTGTTAACCTCATCCTTTGGTCTCTCTGGCTGCTTGCAGAAACCTTTGGTGAGAACGCCTCTCTGTGTGGGGAGAGCGGGAAATGTTTAACGGCCAGTTTGGGTGAGTGGGGAACTTTTCTCCGATGTCTTGCTTACCCTGGGGAAACCTGTGTTCTCTGGAAATCTGGGAAGCAGAGACGAACAGAAGGACAGCTGCATCTAATTGTGCCTTAAGTGCTCTCGTAATTTTTTCCTTCTTCGGTCCGGTCTCCGTAGTTTTTTCCTGTTCCCATGGAAGAGGCCTCCCCACGTTCTGCGCCTTAACATTTGCACCCTGGGAAAGGGTCAGCGTGAGCGTGTGGATGTTCAGGGTATTTGTGAGGTGCAGGCCCTGAAGGCACCTTGAGGGGAAGGCTGACCCGTAGGATGTGGTCCAGCGTTGACTGGATGGGGAGCCACGTTCACGTGGCCCCAGCGGCTGCGTTGGGCGTAGTCAGAGCCTCCTTCTCGCCGGTCCTCAGGAAGTCAGCAGCCTTGCGAGGGCCGATTGGGGTGCTCTCCACAAGGAGGTTCAGATGAATGGGGTGCGGGATGGGAGAGGAGGCTTGCGGCGCCTAGCCGGGACCCCGGAGCTGGAGCTGGAGGGGTGGCGGCCGGGGAGGGGGCCGCGCACTGTGGGAACCCTGCTTCCTCCGCGCACGTGGTGGGAGACGGTGGAAGGATGCTGGGATCGCTGGGTGCCGCTGGGAAGGCGGTGGTGGCTCTGAGGGAGCCCCCAGGATAGTGAGAGGAGGAGGTTGAGTGGCGGAAGCCTCTGGGTCCGCAGGCAGCCCCGGTGGACCTTTTAGCAAGGTTGCCTCCAACCTTGTAGTGTGAACCTAGTCACCGTTTCATAGTCTTTATTACCCTCCTCCATGCCCCTTGCTTTTGACCTTTTTGCATGTTCTGTGCTATGACGAGAATAGAGCCACAGTCTCTGTTACTGTCAGTAGCCTATTTTTAAGTTTTGTTTTTTAAATACCCATTTGAAGACTTCATATTCCCTCTTCTCTATCACCAGAACTTAACAATGATAAGGACTTGTTTTGCTTGAAGTCAGTTTTTGAGGGGGAGGGTTTTCAGAAGATTAAAAAAAGAAAACAACTTGGAGGAGACCAGGACATTTTGGTTCTAATCCCGTATCAGGGAACGTTCTTGATAGTGTTTCACATAGAAGCAGTGACCTTCAAGTAGAAATTGGTCCGGTTAGGTTTTTCCAGGCCGCTCGCTCACGTAGCACATTGTCCTGGCGGAGGGTCGTTCCCGGGACGGGGCAGCCGCCGTCGTTGCTTTCTTGTTCCTTTCTGTAATTTTTGTGGGCATCTTTGAGTTACTGTTCTGGTGTGCGGAGCAGAGCTTACTTATTTGATGCAGGTTGACACAGCTCTTCAGTTGAACAGTATTTTTCTAGGACTTTGATACAAGATGCGGTGTGAGGAGTGTCTGAGGAAACGAGCTGGTTGGTAGATGCTGCTTCAGTCCTGCCTGCGGATCTTTGGGCCACTTCGCTCTCTATTTGGGTGATTTCTCCCAGTGCTTCAGAGTTGCCTGCTTGAAAACTGCGTACCTGCAGGAAGTGGACCGCACCCAGCCGGTCGTGCTGTGGCTTTTTTCGCGCTTGGGCTCAGCATTGCTAGCACTGATGGAATCTTGTGGCGGCGTGAGTGCAGGAAATAGATGTTGACTCTGTCACCCCTCGATTGCCACCCAGAGTCAGACACTGTCATCGGACTGGCCATTTTCCTGCCGTAACTCGTGTTTTTGCAGTGCAATACCTTTCAGACTCTAAGTGCCAAAAATGCTTCGCGCAGGAGAAAAACAGGGCTGTTACAGCACCCGGTTCCTAGGTTGGATGCAGAGTTTCCTGATCCTAAATGACTCCCTGGTTTCCAAGATTTAGAGGAGGGAAAATAAGAGGAGATGTGCCTTTGCTTGGGAGAAAGTATAAAGCATCCTGGTTGTGGGTTACAAAGGCACTTGGTGCCCCCCCCCCCGGGAGGCACTGTCCACTTACAGACCTTCCATTATACTTTCAGGAGGGTCTCAGTAGGAGGAGCCCTGGTGGTATCTGAATACATTGTGGGACCTTTTTTGGGTTTTATATTAATACTTACCAAGTACATAGCCAGTGTTTATCTTCCCACTAAGTCTCTTCCTGTTTTTAAAAAGACTTTTCTGGCCCTACTATTTGAAAGGGCTGTATAGGTCCAACTCTTCTGTCTTATATTAATTACTTAGGATTTTTGTTTCGTTTTTATTTGACAAGTTATGCTGTGCACATGATAGGGTTGTTGGGAGAAAGGCAGCCCCTTCCATGGCTCTTTGCTGGCAGTTGTTGTCGTTAGTGCTTTGTTCACAAAGAGCATTTAAAAATTCCTGCAGCTTTTCCCCCCAGTTTCAGGCATTATCTGTAGACTTTGGACCCTGAAGAAGATGATTTAGTTCCTGCCCCTGCTTCCTTGGCTCCCTGGTCCCTCCCCTCCCTGTGCCCAATGCGGTTACATTGTAACTTTGGTTAGATTCCTGTATGCATTAATGTGGCTGTGGAAATGAAGCACAGCCAGCCATTAGTAAACCAGGATTACTTTTCAAATCTTGTTTGGAAGTTGTTTGGAAATGTAATTGTCCTTCTGTTTGGGCTGCTGTTAAAAATACTGTAGACTGAGTCGCTTGAACAACAAACATTTTTCACAGGTTTGAATGCTGGAAAGCCCAAGATCAAGGCTCTGGCAGATTTGGCATCTCTTGAGGGCCTGCTTCTGGCTGTGTCCTTACAGGGCAAAGGGGCCAGGAGGTGCTCTGGGGGTCTCCTTATAAGGGCACCAATCCTGAAGTCTCCACCTTCATGACCTAATCACCTCCATCATATTGGGGGTTGGGTCTCACCATATGATTTGCCCCGGTTGGGGGGGGGGGGTAGGCAGGAAGCTCATAAACATTTCAACTTGTTCAACTTCAAACCCACACCAGTTATTGAGACCTTCTCTTGGGAAGTTCAGGTGGAGCTTACAGGTTACCTGTCTGTTACGCTTCTCTGGAGACTCTGTACCGCTGGCATTCCCTTCGCTGTCCGCTGTCGTCTTTGCCTTCATCCTCGGGATTCCTTGTGCTGCTCTCTTGGGATGGCTTGTTTTCTGTGTCTCTTGTCATCTTTCTTGGTTTCCACCGCTGTGTTGGTGAAACATGTCTTGTAGTGGCCTTCCTGGAATAGGGTGCATGGGAGATAGATTTTTTTGAGGTCTTCAACACCTGCAAATTTCTTATTTTTGCCTTTCCCCTCAATGGGTATTTTGGCATGGTATTTAGTGATGGGGTGGAAATTGTTTCCTCCAGAATTGTGACGGCGTCTCCACGGTGTTTGAGCGTCCAGTGCCGCTGCTGAGGGATGCAGTGCCACACCGATGCCAGCGTCTGTGTGTGCAGGCTGTTTCATTTTTCCTCAGTTTCATAGGATCTGAATTTTTTCTTTGTGACCTGAAGTTTCATCATTATGTCTTGATGTAGGTCTTTTATTTTTTTTTGTGGCAGGTACTTTATAGGCCCTTTTAATCAGGTACCTTAGGTCTTTTTGTTGAATTGTTTCTTTGATTCCCGCTCCCCTTCTATTTCCTGTGTTCTCTCTTAAATTCTTTGTTATTTGGATGCTAGCCCTTCTGGACTGGTTCTCAGATATTCTTACCCTTTGAAACCTGTTTTCCATCTCTTTGTCTTTTTTGCTTGGCTTTCTGGGAGATTGTCTCAACTTTATCTTCCAGCTCTTCCAAGGAATATTTCATTTCTGCTGTCGTTTTTTAAATTTGGAGGGCTCTTTTTGATTCTCTGAATGTTGTTGCTTTCTTGTTTCAGTTGAATTATCTGCTCTTATCTCCCTGAGTTTGCTAATTGTAGTTATGTTGTTTTTTCCCTCAGGATAGATTCTCTTCTTCCACTGCCCATCTGCACACCCCCGCCCCCCCCCCCCCCCCCCCCCCCGCCCCGGCTTCGGTCTCTGTTTTTTGTGGTAGAGTCGACCACTCGTATTTCAGAGTGGGGGACCCCCAAGCTGGTTGGAAGTCTGAACCTGACTGGGGCTTTTCTAACTGCAGTCATGTAGGTGTTCCTCATGGGCACGAGAGGTGAGGAACGGCTTATGTCCGTTTCTTTCCGCTTTTTATACATCGTGCCTCCCTGCAGAAGCCTTCCCCGGAGCCTTCTGGCTGCTCCCGTGGGCTGTGGTCCTCCACGCGCGGTCCCTCCTCCCGCCTGCGGCTCTGGATGAGGGACGGGGCTGAGGGCGGGCACAGCGCCCCGTGTAGCTTCACGCACGCTGCTGAAACCCTCGGTTTCCCTTTGCAGAGAATATGCTTTCAGTTTCCTTCCCTGGGGAGGCGCGGGGCAGTCGCCAGGCTGTGGGCAGCGGGCAGGCCACCTGCGTCCCACGCCGTGTGCGGGACTGGCAGCTGCTGCTCCCCTGGGGCGCCGGCAGGCGGGTGGGGTGCCCGCTGTGCGCTCCCTGCCTCCTGCCTCGAGCTTAGCATTCCTTGTCTTCCCTGTCTCCCCACACCCACTGTCCAGCTTTTGGAATTTTCTTGCTGTGGGTCTTCTCTCCCCTCCTGGGACGTGGAGGTTTAAAGCCTTTTGAGAAAACCCCCTTTGTACTGTGATTTTAATGGGGTTTCAGGATTGACCAAAGTAGATCCCATGCTCAGCGTGCCCTCTACCTGGAAATCACTCTCTTCAATTTATAGATGAATGAATAGAACTTGAATTCCAAGGTCAGGACTGCCCGGTCCGGTCCGTGGGGCGGGGAGGGATTCCTGAGCAGCTGTCCTCTTCATCATGTGATTTTGCCTCCTGGTTTCTCTCTGTAAGAAAGAGACTGTGTGCACACACCCTTGTTTTTCCATGTCTCCCTGACCCCCACCTTCCCTTTCTGCCTCTCATTTTTGGGTCTCAGGATCCGGTGGGCACAGAACTGTTTCCGGGGCGCCCCGCGGTGTCTTGTTGGAGAAGTATTTGCTTAAGTTAACCGATATTTTGGGGGTGCAGCCACGGTCTGGGATTGAACGTAGGCTTCCTGAGAGGGTGGCGGCGGCACCGCCAGGCTGGGTCAGGTGCCCGCGGGGACCCAGGTCTGCACGCGTCTGGGGTGCAGGCGCCGTGGACTCAGGAGTGAAGAGCAGGCGTCCCTGTGACCCCGCTTGTGGCTCGGTACTGCTCCTCCAGTGCTGGCGTTCGTGGACACGTGGCTTCGAACGTGTGCTTCCTGCTTAGAACAGAGTACCTGTGGGGCTAGAAATGTACCGTGAGACATGAGTGGAAATGAAAAGCAATCCAGAACCTGGGGACTGGACATTGGACAGCAGCTACTTTAGGCCCAGTTTCCTAGCATCGCTTTAAAACCCAGCTCCGTGTTGGTGACTCATCGTTGCTAAAGTGCTACCTGAACTCCTGGTGAACTGAGAACCTGCTGGAGAGAGGTCTTGTTTGAGCATTCTTTTCCTGTGTTTGAGGCCCATTCATTGTACCAAACGTTTCTTGAGAGGTCGTTTAAAAAGAAAAGGATATGTGAGTGCGAAGCATTGCTCGCTTCCTCAGCAGTTGCTGCTGGGAGGCAGGCAGCTTTTCCCTTCTGCTTCGCTGTGTTGTCTGCATAGGAAAGTGGGAAAAGTAAGTGGTCCTTTGGCCTCCCGTGTCGATGCCCGTCAAGAAGATGAAAATGTGCTGCCCCTAGTGGGAGCCTCGTAGGGCGGGAGCTGAGTTTTACTGCGTGCTTCCTGGTACACGGAGGGAAGGGAGGGAGGGAGGGAGGGAGGAGCAGCTTCTGCCCGCGGCTAACCCTGGGGCCCCTGCCGAGGGAAGGGCTGTTAGACCAGTTTTACAGATGAGAAAACTGAGGCTTAATGAAACTTGACCCAGGCTCCCCACCTGGGAGCAGAGCCCTGACTCCCTGGCTTTGGGTGCCAGCCTTTGTGTTCTCTTCCTCCCTCCACCAGTGCCTCCTACCCAGCATTTCAGATCCTGCCCCCCGCCCCCACCCCCTCTCCGCCATGTGGCTGCTGTTTCCCTAACAACCAAAGTGTGCCTCCAGCTTCCCTGAGACCAGCCCAGTTCAGGGCTAGCAACTGATGGTATTTTGGGCACTTAAAAAATTTCCATGATTTTGTTTTTTGAGTTTTGAAGATTTGTTCATGTTGCAGTGTTATTTTTTTTTTAAATTTATTTTATTGGCTGTGTTGGGTCTTTGTTGCTGCACATGGGCTTTCTCTAATTGCAGCGAGTGGGGGCTGGCTACTCTTCATTGTGCGCAGGCTTCTCATTGCGGTGGCCTCTCGTTGCAGAGCACAGGCTCTAGGCACGTGGGCTTCAGTAGTTGTGGCACATGGACTCAATAGTTGTGGCTCACGGGCTCTAGAGCGCAGGCTCAATAGTTGTGGTGCATGGGCTTAGTTGCTCTGCGGCATGTGGTATCTTCCTGGGGCAGGGGTCGAACCGTGTCCCCTGCATTGGCAGGCAGGTTCTTATCCACTGTGCCACCTAGGAAGTCCCGCAGTGTTATTTTTTATTGACTTCCTGGTATTTAGGATTGTGGGTGTGGGGGGAGGTGACTGGTCGCTGTTCTCTTTCCCTTCTCTCTGCTGAGCCCTCAGGCTGCCCTTGGGGAGGGAAGGCAGGTGTTGCCCACGTTGTTTTGAACTGTGCAGAAGTAGAAGCAGAAGTAGAAGTATTAACTAAAAAAAGTATTCTATAATCTAACAATGCTTTTCAGATTTCACCGTTTATCCTCATCCGTCACCTGGAGGGCTTGGTAAAATACAGACAGTCTGGGGTGGAGTTTGCATTTCTAACAAGTTACCAGGTGTGTGTGGCTGCCTCAGGGACCACACTTTGAGAAGCACCGCACTGTGAAGTTAAAAATCCTTAAACCCCTGTTGTTCCCCCCAGGAGCACAGTACAGCAGTGCCCATTTGAAGAGCAGCTCAGTGGAAAGTCATGGAAAGTCAGTGCTTGTGACTTAGGGCGTGTGTTTCAGACTGACTTTGGAACCACCCGTCTAACTTTGAAAATTGAATAGGCTTTTCAATTGAAAGACTTGTTAGAATCTTTACTATGTTAGCATGTGTTACACACCTGTTAGGGAGCAGAGGAAGATGTGCGCTCCATGTCTTTGACTTCTGAGCATTATTTTTGAAGAAAGGCATCTCAGAACTAGGCTTCATGGTTCTCTTGGAAAACCTGGAACCAGGACAGACGCCCTGAGCCTGATGCCCTTGCGCAGCGTTGCCAGGGTCATCTGGAAGCTTTTCATCGTGGCACTCCCTCTTAAAACCCTTTGGCAGCTTCCTGACCAGACAGAAACTCAGCTTAGAACTCAGGGCCTCCTGTTCATACCCAGCTTCCTTGTGAGCCGCGTTCCAACCCCTGCCTGCCCTGCAGGGTTGCCCCAGATTCCTTTGCCCGGTAACCCCTGGCGAGCCTTTAGTATTTATGTTCTGTTGGTTTTGTTTTCTTAATTGGATTGTAAAGGAAGACCTTCGAGGAAGGTCCCCACGGTGCCGCTCCCCCACGGTGCCAGGCCCGCAGGCCGGCGAGGAGCACCTGCTGCTGGAGGGAGAGGACAGCTAGGAATGAGTGGGCTCCTCTGGGCAAAGTCGATTTTCTTTTCTTGTAGTTGTTCTGCTTTAACATTTAACTCAGTCTCTGAACTGAGAATGCTATTCTGGACCAACAGTCTTTTTAATGTTTGGGATGCAGAGGTTCTGTGCTTTTATGTATAGATAGTCGATCTGATTTTTAATTCAAAAAAGGACCTGTATTTCTATATTAGGCACTTTTTATTAGAGTGTACTGTGATTAGCTGGACTTTGATCGTACTGGTCTTGCTTATTTGAGGATGGTTTTGGGGGAACAGGGGACTGTGTGTGTGGGGGGGGTTAATTTTTCTGCGGTTCGCTGTATGGCTTTTTCCAGTATGAGGGTAAGTGGACGGGGAGGGGCGTGTGGGGTGAATTGGGAGTTCGAGCTTGACGTATATACACTAATATGTATAAAATAGATAACTAATAAGAAAAAAAATAAATTAGAAGGAAAAAGGGTAAATGGCATATTAAGCAGACTTAGGGAATGGACTGTGTCTGGAAAGGTAGTTGTGAGGTTTGGGCTCTTCTCTTTCCTTTGTTAATAAAGAATTTGAAGTGTTTGTAAAAACCCCCGTTTGTGTCACTCAGAATGCCTTCCTCCCAATTGTCTTCTTCAAGAAAAAAATGAAGTGCTTATAAGAAGTGAAACTGCTTGCATTTCCTGGCCTGGTGACACAGGCTGCCTGTGTTTATCTGTGCAGTGGGCGGGGACGTGATTGGATCTGCACACCTGGTGGTGGCGGGCGTCTCAGGTCACCCTTCCCAGTGGGCCTGCGGCCATTAGCGCCAGCAGCACCAAGGTGTGGCCCTGGCTGTTACAGGATGGAATTCCATTTCCCCATACCATCAAGCAGAGTCATGTTTTAAAGTGATCACATAGTTTAAAATAGTTTTTAATGGAAAAGCCGTTTTCCCGGGAATCTACCTATTTTCTTTCTCTTGGATGAATTACTGTTTATGTGAAGCAGATGGAGAGGAGGCCTTCTCAACCCTTCTCTCTAAATAAATAAATACGCATATATGTATGCATCTAAAATGTGTTTTAATTTTTTTGTTTGTTTTATATTTCGAAAAGGAACAAAACCCTCAATGTCCTGAAAATTATTAAGATGTAAAATACTTTTGAGCGTTTTTAAAATGGTAAAATTCTCAATATTTTTATACCTAGCCTGTTGCATAGATTATTTCTTAATATGTTAGCTACAGCCATTACATAAGGCTGTTTTTGAAATTCCTCTCTTGGTTCGTCCTCTTGCATCAGGGCAGCGACGATCCCGTTAGTTTCTGCCGGGGAGCGTGTGCCAGGAAGGCCCCTTTGAGGGCTTCCGGGTGCTCGTCTGCTGCAGGGTTGGAGCCCCGGCCCCAGCCACGTTGTCTGCACGTAGTCTTTTAAAAGGTAGTGTGAAATGGGGCTTTGAAGATGGGTACAGAAATGGAAAAAGACCCTCAGTCCGTCCTCCATTAAACTATTTTTAAAGCAAAAGCATCCCTAATCCGACTACTGGAATATAGCTGTTTCCAGTCATGTCATACGTTGTTTCGCATTCAGAACCGGATGGTAAATGTCATCCCCCATTTTCACGCCGTTTGCTTCTGATGGTTTTAGTGGCGTGTCTGACTCACCTCTTTAATGTAAGGCATGCCCCGTCCTAAGGACGCAGAGTTCCAGCCAGAAGCACATTCCTGTTTGGTTCTGCTGGTTAGATGGAATTACCTTGCTGCTTTCTTTTTGCCTTTGGAGAAAGAAAAATTAGTCATCCGCCCCCTCTCACAACAGTGTTAATGGAAAGCACCATGATTGTTGTTATATAGCGAGTTTTTGTAGGTAATTGCTTCACTTACATCGGTAAGCAAGACACCCAGCTGGTATTACGTATTCGTGCTGGGCCCCCTGCCCCCGTAAGAGTTGTGTCCTAAACAGAGGCCCCACGTGTGGACGGGGGCCCACAGAGACTCTGGGTGTATGTGCATGTGTTACTGTGAACGTTAATTCAGAACAACAAGACCACTCCTTCCCGGGCTGCCTCTCTGCTGTGGACGGAGCAGATGCAGGGCCTGAGGGTGATGAACGGTGGGAGTTCTGCCTGGCCGGATCGTATTCTTCCTGATTCTTCTTGAGATGAATATTTTGCATATGTCATAAATATTCTACTTTTAAGCCAGCTTTTATATCCTGCACGTCTCTTGTTAGTCTTCGATTTCATGAAAAGTTGTAGAAGATGTCGACTTTCACAGGACAGTAATAGGTGCAGATATTGTGACTTACAGTTACTGTTGTGAATGAACACCCCCCCCCCCCCCCCCCCCCCGCCCCAGGTAGGACAAGTGTGCTTTTTATCAGCTTCATAGCACACGTGTTCTGAGTGACGGGGCTGTAGTCACTGAGATCACACGTCCCGTGTATACGTGTTTTCTTCCTGCCCAAGGTGCACACGGGAGGGAGGGTCTGCGGGCAGTAGTGGCGCCAGCGTTGACCACGGGCGCCTGCCTTTGGGGACTGGGCCTCGGAATCACCCCGCATCACTTCAGGCTTTCCTGCTGTGTGGTTTCAGATCAGTTTAAGTCTCCCCTTCAAGAGAGTTATGAAAAACTCTGGGTTTTCAGAGACTTTGGGGATTTTGGTTAAGGGGTATGCACCTGTGCTGCTGCCCTTCTATCATATATATATATTTATTTATTATTTTTTATATAAATTGGCTGTGTTGGGTCTTTGTCACTACACATGGGCTTTGTCTAGTTGGGGCAAGTGGGAGCTACTTTTCGTTATGGTGCGCAGGCTCATTGCCGTGGCTTTTCTTGTTGTGGAGCACGGGCTCTAGGTGCGTGGGCTTCAGTAGTTGTGGCACACAGGCTCAATAGTTATGGCACACGGGCTTAGTTGCTCCGTGGCATGTGGCATCTTCCTGGAGCAGGAATTGAACCCGTGTCCCCTGCATTGACAGGCAGATCCTTAACCATTTCGCCACCTAGGAAGTCCCTATCATTTATATTTAATGAATAGAAAAACTTGAGGAAAATACAAGGCAATAATATGAAAGTATAGCTTTATTGAATTTTGCTAGAACTGGTTTGCTTTTTCTTTATTCAAATTAAAAAATTTCTTTATTGTGTGACTGATTGTCTTTAGTTATTTAACTCTTAAAAGAGTGATCACAGAAAGGGAAACTTGGATAGAAGTACAATTAAAGAAAAAGAGGACGTGTTGTCAGACTTTGTAAAGATCTTCGCTATTTTAAGCTGAAACACTATGTAGTGATGTAGTCAATGTGGCCATTTACTTTATAGTATGTTATAAAGCAAAAAATAATAAACGGTTTTTTAATGTTTTGATTTGTAACTTATTTCCATGATCACCATTTTTATAGTTTGATGCAAAAAGAAGCAGATTTTTTTCATGTGTCAGAAATAAAATTTAAAATATGGGCAGTTCCCAAGTATACTTCAGATTTCATTTGTCAGTTTCTTGGTTTGAAGTCCCACACGTTTTCTTGCAGAAATGTATAAATGGTGGTTACATCGTGAGGCCAGGCTAGAAATGCCTAACTGAACTGTGCCTTGAGTTCCTGGTTCTGAAGGCAGGAAGCTAGTTGGTATAAGAGCGTTGGAGAAGCGGGAAGACTTTCCTTTTCTTCGTGCAGGACTGGTCCCGTGCAGCATTTCTGAGTTCAGATTGGTCTCTTGTACTGTGCTGGGCGGCATTGTTACCACCAGTGCCTTTGTTTTCCATCCTTTAATGCCATCCTGGTACTGCAGCTCTGGTGTGAGTCCCTTTTTGCTACATTTCACTGAGAAATTCTCAATGGAAATTCCTGTTCTTCATTTGAAAATTGATCTTAGCTAGATGTTGGGAAAGGATTTATACTAGTTCATACATGTAGCAGTCTCTCTTAGAGGAAGAAAGAATGTGTGTTGATCTAAATAGCTATCTAATAGGTAGAATACTGGGCAGTGAAGAATTGATGGGATGATACAGGAGTGATGTTTTAGGGCTGCAGAGGGATCTGTCGTGTGTTGGACACTGTGCTGGCATTGGGATTAGGAAAGTCAATGATAAGCCTGCGTTCAGCGGGCTTACAGTCTAAGAGCAGAGGCACATATGTAAATGTACCTTTCACTGGGATAAATGCAGCTGTAAGGAAGTATAAGACACAGGAGTAGCACAGAGGAGGGAATAATTGTATCGAGAGGTGACAGTTTCAAGATCAATAAGGGAAATGATGCCTGAGCTCTTTTTTTTAAAGGCAGAAGGAATCCAGATAGCATAGAATGTTCAAAAGCATGAGAGGTTTTTGTTTGTTTGTTTTTTAATAGCACAGAATGGAAACGTGCAGGGAATTCAGTTTCGCTGGACTTTAAAGAAAAAGGAGAGCAAGAGAGATTAAGTTGAAGAGGTAGTTGGGGACCAGCTCATCAAGGACCATGCTGAGTGGTTTGGCCTTCAGCCTGTTGGGTGGGGCACAATGAGACCAGTTCTTCTTTTGACAGCTTCATGCTTGGACTGGAGAGGGTGGAGGCTGGTCCCTCAGCTCGGAGACCATTGATGCGGGACTGGACGGAGACGTTGGTGGCTGGATGGAATTCAAGAGGGAGCCGTGGGCAGGATGGGCCGGCTTGGTGCTGATGGTGATGGAGGGAGGGAGGCGTCCTAGGATGGCCTCTGCGGAGCTGGCCTGGGTGTGTGGGTGAATCATGGGGCCACCGGTCGGCATAGATGGTGAAGAACCTACATAGATAAGGAGTTCTATTCAGACGACTGGAATGTAGGTGAAGGAAGGGGAAGAGTCCAGGCTAGGGACCAAGGCTGGTAATTTATGACTTAGGTCATCAGGTGGTTAGCAACATGAGAATGGGTGTGAGCACCGTGGGGAGGCTGATGGAAAAGGGAGGAACCCGAGTTCCAGATCTCACAGGCACCTGGGTGCCCCGCCTCGCTTTACCTGTTACTCACCGTGAGGCCTTCCGCTCTGAACTCTGCTGTCATGGCATCAGGGCAATCACAGTGCCCGCGATTTCCGCCCCTGGCCCCAGGCTGGCTGGGTGGGGAGGGAGGGGCCCTGTGTGGCTAATCTCTTACCACTGGAGCAGTTCGTGAGCTGATTGTCCATAAGATGAGAGCAGCTTGTAGTTTCTTGGGTGATGGGAGTTTTGTTAGAGATAAATCATATGTCAGAGTTCCAAATACCTAGTATATGCTTAATTTTGACCCTGACACTCTTTAATGTGTAGTTTGATGAATGTCATGCCTGAAGTGTCTCAGAAAGTAGCTTTCTGAGCTGCATAGCGGCCTTTAACAAGAATATTATTCAAACATCTTTGGTTACACCTGCAAAAATTGCTGTAGAAGCCTCTAGGTTGACTCTAAACCAAGCAAGCTTTCATTTTACCCCAGATGGGTGATGCTGGGTTTCCCGTAGTGCTTCTTACCTGGCCTGGCGCACCCTGGAGAGCAATCAGGAAGAATGGAAGCCTTGTTAGGGATGGGTTGTTTTGGGATTGTGTTATTAAAATAACTTCCTTTAATATTTGTACAATTTATGCGTCCTAAAATGCCAGTTTTAAATGAGAAGAGGATTTTGGAGTTTGATCTAGTTGGTTCACTTTTAGTTTAATCTCTAAGAGGCACAACGTTTTAGAATACTTGGGGATCTGGAGATGTCAGTTTATAAAACTTGACAGGTTAAATCAGAACTGTTTTATTACAGTTTTAGCCAGGGGTAATTTTACTAATTAAAGTGAAATGGCCCATTTAAAAATTCTGTTCTGTGGAGAGCCGTGGGCACGAAGTGTTTTGGGGAAGCATGGGCTCTTTGGGGGAGTGGGTAATTGGAACAATGAAGATACTCATTTTTAACAATTGACTATTTTTTAGAGCAGTTTAGGTTCACAGCAGAGTTGAGCAGAAGATGCAGAGATTTTCCCAGGTACTCTCTGCTGCCTGTCACTGTCAACATCTTGCACCAGCTTTTATGTTTTATTAGGGATGAACCTCCATTGACACATCATCACCACCCGAGCCTGTAGGTTATGTTAGGGTTCACTGCTGTTGTGCTTTCTGTGGGTTTTAATAAACGTGTGAGGACGTGTATCCACCCTGCTAGTATCATACAGAAGAGTTGCACTGTCCGGAAAAATCAAGGAGGGTGTTTTTAAGATGTGATTTTTAAAGAATGTTTATTTTTTATTTTATTGGCTGAGTTGGGTCTTGGTTGCTGCGTGCGGGCTTTCTGTAGTTGCAGCAAGAGAGGGCTGCTCTTCATTGCAGTGCTTGGGCTTCTCATTTCGGTGGCTTCTCTTGTTGTTGAGCACGGGCTCTAGGCGTGCGGGCTTCAGTAGTTGTGGCACACAGGCTTAGTTGCTCCGCGGCATGTGGGATCTTCCCGGACCAGGGCTCGAACCCATGTCCCCTGCATTGGCAGGCGGATGCTTAACCACTGCGCCACCAGGGAAGCCCAAACCATGTGATTTTGATTCTACTGAAATATTTTTCTGTGACTATAATGCCGTTTTTTCCTCGTTAGCTTCTGCAGTTTCTGGTGTCTCAGTGTGGTGGAGCCTCGGTTGCCTGTGTCTGTGTGACTGTGAACGCTGCACGCACTTGGGGCTCTCAAGGTGCACGTATCCAGTGTTACATCTCGGGAAGTGAGTGGCTCTTCGCAGCTGCCCAGGAACCCGACAAGGGAGATTCTAACAGGGCTGTTCTGCACAGTTCCTTTTGGTTCTCTGCCCCTTCAATTATTTTGAGACTTAGTTGAAAATCTAAAAGTGTCCAAACTGAAAATGGAGACAGCTTCTTCTCTAAGTAGGTCCCCTTTTTTGTTTTGACTTCCTTATCCTGTCCTTTCCCAGCTGGGTCGAGTGGGAGGAGCTCTCCCCCAGGGATGGAAGGGCGGTTGTCTCAGCCTCTGCAGGGGAGTTGCCTCCAAGGGTCTCCTGCCTCCAACCTTGTCCTCAGTCTTGCAGCTCCTGTGGTCCTGTCCGCTTGGCTCTCGTGTTCCTGACCGTGGTTTGGTCCTTAGGGTCTTAGTCTCTTGTCATAACTCCAGTTCTGTGGGAGACTGTTGGGAATTATAAGAAGGGAAAAATACCACATGGTGTGCCCCTCCTCCACTGATGTAAATATTCCTTTTAAAAAATGGAACTATTACAAATTTTAATTTATTTAAAATATTGTAGAAGTATATAAATAATTGTAAAAAAAAATCAAACAGTGCAGAGTTGTATGATTTTATTCCCCAGGGGTAACTAATGTTGAAGGCAAGTGGTTGCCTTGATTGCAAAGGATTGTTCACTGTCTTGCATTTAGAACTGAGGGGAAGCCTGGGAATTCCATTTGATGGTTTTTCTTCTCTTTCGTAGCAGTTCCATCAGAAGTGTCACTGACCTCTAACCAAGACCCTTTAAGCAGTCCAGTTTCTACCAGCACTTAAATGCTTTTCATACTCCTGATGAGACATGATGCTCATTCTTCAGCCAACAGCAGAGACTTCGTGGGTGTCTGCTGTGTTTGATGCACCACGCTTGGGGCTGGGCACGGGGGCGAGCTGCGCCTGCCGTCCTTAATGCGCTTAGAGCCCAGCATCGGCAGACTGCCGGCGAATGCTGGGAGTACAGGGTGACGTTAACCAAAGTGGGCGAAAGAAAGGAAGCCCTCCTGGGGGAGGCAGCATGTGGTGTGTATTTGAGCCGTTCTCTAAGGTCCTCTAGTGGGTACAGGGCACTCCAGGCAGAAGGGGTCTGTTCCTAGAATTGGCTGTAGTTTGGGGTGACTGGTGTACATGTGTAAGGTGACGGTGTTTCCTTCCCTTCCTCCTACCTGAGATAATGGGGAAGAGAAGGTATGGGAAAGCTTTTCATTTGGAGTAGGATAAAAGGGCTGAAAAAGGCAGAGGAGGTATGATGGGGGTTTCAAGTCAGATGGTGTCTCCTTAATGGATTGGAGAGTCCAGAGATCGACTCTGAAGTGGCCTTGGTGGCTTCTTAGCTTCTTTCTGACTTGCTTCGGGAACAGATAATAAGGAGAGATTGGAAACCTGGGCAGGCTTGATATTTACAGGCTGGTCACAGCATTTTGTATGTCTCTTTAAAAAGCTGAGCTTGACATTCATTCCTGATTCGGAAGATTTTTTGTTTTCTTGTTTGTTTGTTTAAATTGGGCTGAATACACTTGAAGCACAGTAGACAGAATAGATGGTTTCTTTTTATTTTTTAAAATTAATTTATTTATTGGCTGCATTGGATCTTCATTGCTGCGCACTGGCTTTCTCTAGTTGTGGTGAATGGGGGCTGCTCTTTATTGTGGTGCATGGACTTCTCATTGCAGTGGCTTCTCTTGCTGCAGAGCACGGGCTCTAGGCACGAGGGCTTCAGTAGTTGTGGCATGTGGGCTCAATAATTATGGCTCATGGGCTCTGGAGCACAGACTCAGTAAGTAGTGTGGAGCACGGGCTTAATTGTTGCGTGGCATGTGGGATCTTCCCGGACCAGGGATCAAACCCGTGTCTCCTGCATTGGCAGGCGAATTCTTAACCACTGCGCCACCAGGAAAGCCCGATGGTTTTGTTTTCTTTTGCATACTTAGAATTGGGCGTCTAGGATGAGACAGGACAGCTTTTACAAAAATGACTTGGAAATCAGCGATTTTACCTTTGAGCCAAGATCTCTGGGGCTTCTCTTGTCTGAGAAAGGATGACTGTTTGTGAACCTTCACGGGAGGCCATGGTATTAGGAAGCACCGTTGGACTTGCGTGATGGTTACTAGTGGTTTGTCTTTTGAGAAGACAAAACTATAGGAGGGAGGCTGCTCCTATTTAAAGGACAAAAAAAAAAAGGGCAGAAGAATCAAGCTTTTATCTTCTCTGAAGAATGATCTCAGCAACAACTAATAGTGATGCTTCATGAGTTAGAACGAAAGCCCCTTTGCGGAGGATGGAACTTGGCTGTGGTGGGGGACTCTACAGCATTACAGCTCTGGCCGCTGTTCATAAATGTATTAATGAGTTAAATGAGTCAGTGAGATTCCTGTAGAAGAGTCAGGGTCATTACATTAAAGAGATGTAACGTGTGACAACCTGTTCTGAGCTGATGCCGAGCAGAGGCAGGCAGGGAAGAGGTGGGTGGCATTAGGCTAATGGAGGAAGCTGCTAAGCTTAGTTGATGGTTAGTTGACTGTATTTCAGATGGTTTCAAGTGGCAAAAAATTCTTTTCAGTGAAACCTTTGTGTTTCACAGCGTGTGTTATCTATAGTCTCAGGATGGAGTTACCAGTGAGGTTGTGTTCGCAACAGCAGGGGCCTCTGAATCGGAACCGGTGTGGTCCTAGCCCGGAGTCATGATTCAGGGCTTGTCTACTTATTATTGCTTAGGGTTTGCCTGAGAGATCAGGATGCACTTTGGAGGTCATATAGTAGATTAAGTGGTTCATTCGTTTTTCCTGGAGAAAGATGTGGTATGCGGGAGTGTAGGGATGTGTGTATGTGGTCAGGTGTGTGATTTGAGGATAAACCCTTGAGATGGGTCAGCTCCTTGACACATGCATGATTTATCTTTTCATATCCAGCCTGTAGCTGAAATTTACCATGTGCCAGTTGTCCACATTTCAACAACTACTGCGTGTAATTTGGCAGTTGTGACTCAGAAGAAGGCAGCTAAGGCTTCAGGTCAAACAGTAATGGGAACACAGGATCCTTTGTTATGTACCAGTTTTAAAAGTTAATTTTCGTATTTTATTGTCAGGAAAACTAATGTATGTATGCATTTTTATGTCTGTTCTTTCACAGATGAGTAAACTAAGTTCTAGAGAAACAAGTCCACCTAGCAGGAGGAGGTAGATTGGAACCCACACGCGTCTGGCGGCGGGCGCCGTGTTCTTTTCTTCACACTGTGTGAGGTTCTGCAGTGGGTTTACATGCTGGAGTTGAGCGTTAGGGTTTCAGTTGAGTTCTCAAGGCAGAAGGGAGCCCCGTAAATGGCATCACCTCCTTTAGTTTAGCAGCAGACTGTTCAGTATGGACGGGAACCCCAGTGGGGGGTGATGCCTTGGAGCATTTGATCATATAGCTGACTGAGGCTGTGATGTTGGCATCTAGAAAAGGTTACTTGTATGTGTTGTGCTTTTTTAAAAAAAAATTTATTTATTTATTTATTTTTGGCTGCACCGGGTCTTTGTTGCAGCGTGTCAGATCTTTAGTTGCAGCATGCGGGCGTCTCAGTTGCGGCATGTGGACTCCTTAGTTGTGGCCTGCATGCAGGATCTAGTTCCCTGACCAGGGATCAAAACTGGGCCCTCTGCATTGGGAGCTGGGAGTCTTACCTACTGGACTGCCAGGGAAGTCCCATATGTGTTGTGCTTTTTTTCAGTTTGTTCAGTTGGTTAGAAAGAGTTGGTAATAAGGCCAAGGTTATTGGGTTGATAGCTGAACAAAGCTTGGGGGCCTTGCAGAGAAAACAGTGGTTGGCAGTTAAAGGCGATGCCTGCTAACCTTCCCTCCCCCACTCTCACAGCATCCATACCCTTTCGAGAGTCAGGGGACAAGAGGTGTCTCCGTACAAATACTGGGACAGCAACTCACGGTCAGCACCCGGTGGCATTTTTTTAATCTGCATCATCTATTTAATTTTTTAATGTAAAAAAAATTGTGCCTTAAAACAGATACGGGAAGGAGGAACTCTGAGGCGTCAGAGGGCCCCAGAGATCAAGGGGTGAATAACTGTGAATAACTCGAAGAGGGTTCCCGTGACACACACAAGGAGTTAATGTGTTATGTCAGTTTTTAGTTGAGAAAATCCATCTTCTTGGCTCTTCTGAGCTTGTTGCAGGGTTCTCGATGCCTTTCTGGAAGTGAGAAATGGGACTTAACTTTCCAGGCCGGAAGTTGAGCCACCCGCGTTTGTGGGATTGGAGACAAGCAGGCCCGTTTGGGTGGTCATTGGGAAGGTGAGCAGCCAGCCTGCCTGTGTTTGGGTTGTTTGGAAGGAGACCTGGCGGGAGGACAGCGGACAGTCCCAGGTGGTGAGGCCTCTGCTGCCTCTGACAAGCGCTTGAGCTGGCAGGTGCGCGGGAGCAAGCCTCTGTTCACTGCATTCTTGGCGGAATCAGTCACCTTATGGCAAGAGCATCCTTATCACCTAAGCTTTTTGACAGGTCTGATAATTTCATCATTAAAAAAAAAAAAAAGCCAAAAGTAAAAACAAAAACAAAAAACCCAAAAGTATTAAAAGGCTTCTAAAAGGAATTACTCAAATCCTGTTTGATTTTTGTGACATTATGGGAAAGAAGGGAAGGATGTCTTTGACAGTGAAGGGTGGGAGTCTTTTCATTTATAGGCCTGGCCACTTGAGACCTGCCTGGACTGGTGGGGACATACCTGGCGGGAGAACATCGTCTATGGGGAGAAGGTGGTCAGTGCCACGTGCAGCCTCTAAAAGGGCCTTAATCAGGGTCTGTTGCAGCAGGTGAATGTACTCATCAGCTGGACCCCCCCTGCGTCCTCCTCAGCCTCGGCTTCCGTGAGCGTCTGTCTTGTCATATCTTGTTCTTTGCCTGAAAGTGAGAAGCCACATGTAATTAAATGTGCTGTCTTTTACATGGAATGATTTCTTGTAATGTAAGATATTTCCGTTCTTATTCTTCTTCAGTGAAACTTAGACTGACACAAATTTTAAGAGGCATGTTGAGAAATTCCCATGAGTTCCCAGTTGCTTTACGCTTTCATGTTTTCTGTTTAACTTCAGGAAAAAAAAAACTAAACAGGTTTAAAAATAAATGCAAATATATTTTCTTGAGATATGTCAGATGATTTATCTTTTTTAGTATTTTTGCTTTCTTTATTGGTTCTCCTTATGGAGAGAATTGTTTAAAAATAATGCAGTAACTACAGTGTTTGGTACAATACGACTTAGAGTGTTTAACCTAATATAGAAGGACATTTGCTGTTTTTAGCTTTGTTATTATTATCCAGATTGGTTTAGGGTAATGGATTAGAGAAATCTGATAACTTATCTTTTGTAGCCAGAATGGTTTGATCCAAGAATCCTAGACTGTAAACTGAAAATCTTCCTGAACTTAGGCCTGGCGTTTTTTGATCTTTTAGTATAGGCATGTGTTTCTGTTCATTAAAAATGGAAATGCTGTAGCTCTGGCTTTTTTTTAGTAAATTTGCAAGATAAGCTTATTTTAAACGATTGGGACAATGCAGAAAAACAGATTAAAAAAATAGATAACCACTGTTAATATTTTAGTGTACATCCTTCCAGAGTTTTTTTTTCTTTGAATGTATGTTACCTACCTCCTCTCCACCCCCCCCCCCCCCACCAAAACGGGAATCATTCTGTGTACTGCTCAGTAATGCGCTTTTCCTTCTTAAACATTGAAATGTTTTCCATGTCAGTAAATCAACACCATTTTGAGTGGCCGCTTGGTATTTCATTGTGTGGCTGCAAGGTAATTCCTGTAATTAATTGATATCTGCTTAGGTAATTTGCAGCTTGAAAGGAAATTATGGAAATCTCCGATGAATATATGAATCTTTCCACTTGTCTGATTATTTCCTTAGGATAAACCAGAAGAAGTGAGATTTTTGCTGTTCCCTTATATCCATTTTTAGGTGTAATACATATGTGTGTGGAATCGTCTTTGCTTCCATATCTGGCAGCTTCTTTGTTCCCTTTTATTGTTTTAGTTTTTCCATTTTTACATGATTTTTTGTTCTGTCATTGTTTTTAAGACTGTCTTGTCTACTTTTTGCTGCTTTAAATGTGATATTTATTTTGGTAATGATTTTTATTATCTTTGTCTCCAACCATGTTGATCCTCTTTTGAGATTTTTTTTAAAAAGAGTCCCAGTTTTTCTTAATTTCTTGGAGTCAAGAAAAGTATTTGTCTGAAATGTTTCCCCTCTCCCTTGGGAATTCCACTGACATATTTTCCTTCTGTCTTTTTTGCTCATTGCATTTTTTCACTCTCCCTTTCCTTTTAGAGGCACCTCTGCATGCCTGTGTGGGGCTTCCTCTGCTTTAGCAGGTGCCTCTGGAGGGGCAGTTCCGTCTGTCCTGCAGGCTGCCCAGCACCGGGGCAGGGACCCCGGGTCACCTCTGTCCTGCACCCCTGTCTCACACTGTCCTCTGCCCCACTCATTCTTCCTTCAGGTGACTCAGTGATCTACTCCTAGTTTGATGTCGATGGACTTTTTCCCCTGATTTTCATTTTATTAACTTCAGTGTGGATCAGAGGAGAGCAGTGCAAATGTGCCTTTCTTTTGCCTTCTTTTACCAGAAGTGTCCTCATAGTTATTTTGAAGCCTGGGTTCCCCCAACAGGACTGACTCCTTCGAATGGGAGCCATGGCATCCACACATGCCCGTCTGCTGCATGCTCTTCTCATTCAGTGTAGGACCAAGGAGGACCCAGGAAGGAGTAAAATGCAGCTTTGTTTGTGTAACAGGTGGGTCATCTGGGATGGAGAGCTGCGTGGTGGACCTTAATAGATGTCTAGCACTAACCCATCTTGATGGAAACCCTTTAAAGATCTGCCTGTTGGCTTAAAGCTTCCATCCACAGTGTTTGCTGATCCCAGTGTCCTGTTGGCGGGAGGTCTCATGAGTCATGAGTCATTCCTGCTGGTGGGCTGTGATGGCAGGAACCCAGTGCTCATGGGGCCTCTGATGTCCACCCACCCCACCCCCCTTTTCTGTTCTGACCTGGCCCTGCCCCACTAGCTGCAGCTTCCTTATGGCAGGGACCTGCATTTGGAGGTCCCGTTTGGAGAATTGGAGGACTGTTGGGAAGAAGCTGGCTCTGAGGACTAACTGTGGGGCAGGGTCTGGAGTCTTTGTGCATCCGGAGCAAATCCCTTCTGGGGTGCAGTATTTCCAGGCTTCACCTGATGGGGTCTGGCTGGCATGTCCCCCTCAGTGGGAGCGGGATCCTAGGTCGGCCGTGATTCAGTGATGTCCCGGGGCGCCTCCTGGCGTGGGGGGGGGGGGGGGGGGGGTTTCATGCTGCTCTGATCTCTGTCCTCCTTCCTCCGCATTTCCCCTCCCACCGCAGCCGGAGCCCCGTGTGAGGTCCCCACCCCGGGTTCCTAACGCCCAGCCTGCTTATGTCAGGAATCCAGGTACTTGACCTTGCTGAGAGTGTGTGGATCGTGGACCAGAGGGTTCCGTGGGAGAACCACGGGCCCCTTGTGTGAAGAGTAGCGCGTGGGAGCTCAGGCCTCCGGATTCAGGACAGCTGTTTTTGTGCTTGGAGGCCTTTTTTTTTGCTTCGTACTTCTGGAGGGTTGAGGTCTCTAAACTCTGACCTCTGAATCAAAGCTGAGCTGCTCGGCTTGAATAGCTGTGTGAGCTTCAGTTAAACAGATGCACACTTGCTGGCGCAGGGGAGCGGGTTTGTTGCAGTATTCACTTGATTTGCCCTTCAGGTGTTTAGTTCTCTTTTTGGGGATGCTCAGCTCTGTGGGATCCCTCTGGGGAGGGATCTCTGAGGGGGGGAAGCTTCGGAGGAGGGCACCACCGGCTGGCCTTTCTTACTCAGCCAGAGAGCAGTGTGGGGGCCGTCTCCCCTGCTTGTCAGTCCCAGGGTGGCTTCGGTTCGGTGGCTTTCCCCTACGCTCTGGCTGGAGGGTCTCAGATTTTGTTCTCTGTCCCACATTATCTCCACAACAAGCCCATTCTTGTCAGGCTGTATTTTAAGGATTTTGAGTTAGGAAATTATGGGGTGTGAACGTCACCTGAGTTGTTGCAGCCGTATGGTGAGTGTTAACACTTGGACACGTGGATGGCGAAACACAGTAAAAGACAAAGACTTAGAAGGTAAGCTCTCTTGCCCACTTTCCCAGGGGTCTGCGTCGCTTCCTCTCAGTTTCACTGTGTCCCCTCCGTGAAAGGGGGATTTGATACAGAGGTGCGGTGGAAGTTAGGAGCCAGGAAGCCTGAGTTTTTATTAATCTCAGCCATGTGTCTCTTAATCTGAAGTCAGTGGACTGTGTTGCACATTGTTTTCTGGATCTAAGAGGCCAGCGGAATGATGGTTTTCTGAGAAGTACGAAGTGACAGATGGGTGTGAGGGATTGCCATGTTACCAGTTGAGCTGAACTTGAATCGGCAAGGCTGGCTCAGGTTTAGTTACCATCAGTAAAATGCAGGGCTGGGAGGAAGTTGGAACCAACCTCAGGTGGAAAGGTTTTTTTCATTGTTGTTGCTGTTTTTCAGCTGCAAAGGATGAGTGTATTGTTTTTGTCAATTCTTTGCCCTTTATCTAACAGACAAGAGCCACTTGGCTAGAATGGTCCTTACTCAGCTGTATTTACTTAGGTTTGCACGCCTTCCAAAAGGTTGCCTCTTTCAGTCCCCAGGTACAGAGCCCTCAGCACCGGGGCTGGTGGACTGTGGTGCCGGGAAGTAGTAACTCCCGAGAGCCGGATACCGCGTCCAGAATATGATGCAGGCCTTGTCTTCAAGCTGGGATCAGAAGTAAGAAGTCCTAAATGGTCTGTGATTAAAGGAAATTAAATCACTGAATCCTCCCCAGGAAACCTCAGCACAAAGGTTATTGCCCACAGTCATAAGGCAAGTGTGTGATAGGGCCAGGCCTTGAGCCCGTTCACCTCAACGGGGTGACACTCCACACATGCAAGGAAGTGTGCTGTATTTCTAAGTCTAAACAGTAGATGCTGGTATTGCTGAGACCTGGGGTTAAGTAAGACACGCCACGTGAATTCCAGGTGGTGTGCAGTGTAGCAGGCAGTGCGTTCTAAGTCACTACTGCTGCAGTACTAGTACTGGAGAATAAAATCCTGCGTTTCAGACAAGCAGGATTGATCGTTCTTCCTTAAGAATCGTGGTCTACTGGAACGCCCTCCTGTCGGGCGCTACTCGGTAGACAGACAAGTGGTGCAGAACGCAGGTGAGTCAGAGCCTCACTCACAGCATTTAATTCCCCTGGTACGCTATTAAAGTGGCTGCTTCTAAGTCAGAAATAACACATCTTTCATGAAAAACCTTAAGAATTTATTTCAAACTAGATTATAATTTCCCCAAACCTTCACTTGTTCAAAATCTGGTATCTAGATTGTGCTCTTTTTCTCTCCCCACAGCCCCCAATTTTTTTTATTCTATTGCTATGACGAAGATGTAAGGACACAAACACTGCACTTCATAGATAATTGGTCAGGATATGTCATCAAGTGTTGGGGTCACGTTTGATCTCAAAGCTCCATGGACACATTGGCTAGTGGCCTGCGCAGGCTGCTTTGCTCGGCCGCTAGATTAGGTGGAAGAGTAGCTGGGATGTGAAGCTTTGGTAAATCATGAAGCTGTGGAAGAGGACGAAACTTTGTTTTGTTTTTCCAAAAGTCATTCATTCCCTGGACATTGAACACTCACTATGTGCCAGGAATCTTGCAGGGTGTTGGGGTAGGATGAGCCCGGTGACATCCTTGCCCTTCCTGACACATCCCGCAGTCATGGGGGAGACAGGTGAATATTCGCCACGTGTGATTTTTCTGTTAAACAGCTTTGTTGTGGCATATTCTACGCATCATAAAATGCCCTCCTTCCAGGTGTACAACTCAGTGCTTTTCGGTAACTTTACCAAGTGGTAAAATCATCCCCATGAATCAGTGTAGAACGTTTTCATCCCTTGTGCTTTTTGTCTCCATCAATTTGACTTTTCAGGGCATTTCATATCCGTGGAGGCATATGTGGTCTCTCGTGACTGGCTTCTTTCACCTGGATAGTGTTTTTGAGGTTCACGACGTAGCTTGTGTCCGTAGTTGGAGCCCATTCACTGCTGAAGAGTGTCTGCTGTAAGGATGCATCCCAGTCCTCTGTCCTTCCACCAGCTGATGGACCCCGAGGTTGTTTCCAGTGCTTGGCTGTTACGGATGACGCTGCTACACACATTTGTGTGTGTGTCTTTGAGTGGTGTGTGTTTTCAGTTCTCTTGGTAGTGGAATTGCTGGGTCCTGTGGTGGTTTTTTGCTTGACTTTTTGAGAAGTTGGCAAGTTGCTTTCTGAAGTGGCTGCCCCATTTTCCAGCCTTCCAGCAATTTAATATAGGAAGGGACAACATATTGTGGTTTTCGTAGATTTACTGCTGCTTCTAATCTCACATGGATATGTTACATCAGTATGGCAAAATGGAGAAAAGCAATCTAATAACAAAAAAGTTGTGTTACAGTATTTGCTTTTTTGGAGGCATTTGAGTGTTAGAGCCAGCTTAACCCACCTGTGGAAAAGGCGTGTGCTTCAGGGCGACATGATTGGAGTGAACTGGATGGAAATGGAAAATTGTGTGCAAAGTGGGCAGCAGGCTGAGATAATGGAAGCCATTTGTCCTCTCGGTTTTGTTTTGGTGGAATAACTCTGTTAGTCTTGGCTATTAACCCATTTTTTTTCGGTCCCTCCCCCTGAACCGCAGCCCTGGACTCGTATGTCTCCTCCTTTAGTTTTCCTTATGGTATCTTCCAGAAATCCTGACAGATTTTGGGAGGGCAGAACAAAGTGGTATCTTTACTGTGGTTTTCTCAGTCATGATGAAATTCTTTCACCTCAGTTTGGGTCTAATTAAGGAGCAGCAAGAAAGAAGGGACGCCCGGGGCGTGTGGGAAAGAGATGATGAGCCTGCGAGGTTAGGTGGCAGGTGGGCCACTGCGGGAAACTCACTCTACGGTGATGATTCCAGCAAAGGAGTGTTCCTGGAGCGGGGGGCGGGCGGGGAGAGAGAGGGTGTGTGTGAGAGAGACAGACAGACAGACATGGGCTGGGAAGAGGAGAATTAAGCTGATGAGACCGGGCAGATAAGATGAGCTGACACCTCTCTCCTGGAGCTGAAGGCCAATTTACGGTGCAGATAAGCCGCTCCTGAGGAAGGGGTCAGCAGTGGCCCTAAAGCAGAGTGGTGGCCCAGGTGGTATCACTGCTCTCTTTGCTAAAACCCGAAGTCCGCTGTGATCCTTGGGATGGAGGCTCTGGAAGTGATGAGAATTTGCTGATTCCCTGTGGATCGTGACATTGATGAGGGGGTGACAGAAGGCAAGTGTCTGCTGTGATGGCGGGACCCAGGATGGAGGCTGGATGCAGGGGTACGGTCGCCGACTGTGAACTTGAGCTGAACCTTGAACTGAGTGGAACAACAGGCACCCTGGTCCTTTCACGTGGATTAACTCATTTCACCTTCCCACAGCCTTGGATGTAGGTGCTGCTCTTACCCCATTTACAGAAGAGGAAACTGCGGTCCAGGGCAGCTAGGTAACTTGTCCAGGGTCCCTCATCAGATCCGGCAGTTTTGCATCACCCCTCTCACTCCCTAATGTCTCCTGCCTGGGAGGCGGCGCTCCGTACCCAGAAGCCCCTGAGCGTGCTGTCCCGACGCTGCCTGCTGGGGCGGCCGAGCAGCCAGGGTGCCCAGCTGGTTCTCTAACCTGGGGGTTGGGGGGGGGGGTCTGTCTGCCTCCTCTCCACTAAGGTGGCAGCTGACATTCATTGAGGGTCCCCTCCGTGCCAGGCCCCGGGCTGTTTGAGATGAGCTCCTTCTGGGCAGGAGGGGAGACCCGTGCACACGTGGCCCTGCTCAGAGCCAGCGGTGCAGGGACCAGAGGTCAGAGCCGCCTTGGGTGGACGTGTCCCTCTAGCCTGCCGTGTGCGCCTTGTGATGAGAGCGTGTGTGAAGACCGGCATCCTTCTCCCTTCTCCACAGTCGGTCGTCCCTGCGAGGGCTGGCTGCAGCCCTGCCTGTAAAACGTCCTCAACAGCTGGCGTGTTCTGCGCGCCGGAGTTGGGGGTGTCAGGGTCGGGCGACAGAGAGAGCGGGGCTTCGGAGCTGAGCCCCAGCCTCGGCTCCGTGTGCCCGGGCCCGGGCCCCGCGTGCCGGTCCTCCACTTTCTCATCTGTCAGAGCCGCGTCCTGAGAGGGCCGGGTGGGGAGGTGCTGCTTGGCGGGCGGAGGAGCCTGGCCCTGAGGCTGGGGGGCCGCCCTCCGCCCTGGTGAGCGAGGCGGGGAGGGCGTTTCTGAGCCGCCACAGGCGGCTGGCTGCTGCGCCTGCGCTGGGTGCCGGGTCCCCTCGATGGCATCCGGGTTCCTGGTGTGGTCGGCGGTGGATAGAGTTCTGCCTACGGGCCGTCTCCGTGGTCTAGCGCGGGGGTGGGCAACCTGCCGCCGCCTGGTTTTGTTGGCGTCTGAGCTAAGAGTGGGTTTTTTACATTTTCAAGTGGTGGTTTAAAACGAGGAGAGAGAAGAAGATGTAACAGAGACTCTTGGCCCACAGAGCCCAGGGTGTGTGCTGTCTGGCCTTTCGGAGGGGCCGGCCGCCCAGCCCCTGCCCCACCGCCGGGACTGCGCGGCACAGCTGCCTGGGCACCCTCATCCCCCAGGCGGCCGCGGGGCCGCACAGCTCTGTGCAGTGTGAGGTCGGCTGGGTAAACGCTTTAGTGACCCTTCCCTCCCCTCTGGGTGGGGGGCAGGCGGCCTGCCTTCCTGTTTGTGACAAATCAACCTTGTCCTTGACCTTAGCTTTTCTATTCCAGCCGTTTCCCCCGATGTCTCTAAAAGCTGAAGGATTTTCAGGTGAAGGAAATGTGATTATTGATTGAAACATACATATACCCAAATGTATCTGGTCTGAGTTTTAGAGTAGTCAGAGTTCTCTGCCACCGTGGTGACCACAGACTTTTATAAAAGACATGCAGAAAGGGGAGTTGACCTGCAGGGATCAGAGGTGGCATCGGGAGGTGCTCCTGGTGCTGGCTGTAGCATCCCAGCGCCGTGACCCGAGGCAGAGCCTGCCAGCTCGGTCCCTCTCCAGTCAGGCCTCCTGCCAAGCCAGAGGCTCACGTGCACTTTCCGGCTGGAGGCCGACCCACGATGCACAGGCGGAGTGGGGCTTAACCCCCTGCCACTGGCTGTGGGGGACCTGGTGTAAGTGACCTGCCCTCTGCACCCCAGGTTTCTCGGCTGTGTCCTGAGGATCGTGGTCCCTTTCTCCTGGGCCAGCTGTGATGTCCACAAAGGAGTCCTTTGGAAAACTGCTTGGTATGAGCCTTTGCATGGAGGAGCTTTTGGAAAGGGGAGCTGCTGCTGCAGTCAGTGCATCTTGGAGTAGGGTGTGGTCAGAGTATTTTCCGTGGCTGGCTGGCTGTTTGCATTTTCTTTTTAATAAAGAAGGGGCCAGGGTTCATCTCTCAGGGAGCTATGTATAATTTACTTGGAACGCATCGCGTATTTTTCATCAAGCGCTTGCCCAACAAAACCAGCCTGATTTGGGTCTTTGCCCTGACATCTGGGCCTGCTCGTCACCTCAGAGAAACCCCAGGTCTTGTCTTCCAGCCAGGGAGCCTTTCACTGAAGAAAGGTGTACCCGCCATCCGCTGGGGGAGCCTGGCGGGGGCCACAGGTCCCTGTGTGGGGGCTTGCCCGAGCCTTGTGACCGGGCTGAGTTGCAGCCTCAGGCCCTTGGTTCCCCGGCTTGCTCTGCTCTCAGGCCTCGCGATCCAGGGGTTGTGAACCGGGCGACCCTGCCGAGTGTCCGGCATGGAGCCCGGGAGCATCTGGCGCTGGGCAGGCGGTCGGCAAAATAGCAGCCGGAGCTTCAGAGCCTTTTGTTCAGTCCGTGTTGAGAAAGAGCTTGATGCGAGTGAGGGAGGGCGGAGAGCCTCTCTGGGCAGCGAGCCTCTCCGGGCAGCCTTCCAGCCCGAACCCCTCATCCCCGCCCTCCAGGAGCACGTGCTGTCCCCGGGGTGGCTTCTCCCTGACCTCTGACCTCACAGACTTCCAGACACCAGGTTCCTGAGGTGACGAGCAGGTAGGGGCCCGGAGTGTTTAGTAGCTACTGAGGCCAGAAAACAGTAGATTCACTTGGGTGGTTGCAGTCACTTTCTTTCCTCATTTTTAATGCTTTTATAATGATTGTATTTTGTTAGCTAGAGCAGTTTCTACCTTAAATATCCACATAGAATTGAATAGAATGCTGCTACTAGGATTCCCTAAATATTAAGGAGAAGAGTTTCTAGTAATTTGGATACGTAGGACTAAACATAAATTCATACATGTGACATCTGTCTCCGTTTTTGTCGCATATTGTAGAATATTTATGCAGGTGGCTTGAGACACACGTGTACGCCATGGGGCGGGGATGAGTATCCTGAGCCGGATGGTGGGGCGTTTGTCACGGGCCTGAGCGCGCTCGGGTGAGAGGCTGCGTGTGCTGCCCAGGGGAGGCAGTGGTCCGATGTGGAGCCAGGCCCGGAGGCACTCACCGCAGCGACGAGGGGGTTCACCGCCATCCGTGCACAGGAAACCTGGGGTTTGGGCCTCACACTTAAAGCGGACCTCTCATCCGTTAGCTAGGAATGAGACTTTTCTTCTAAAAAACTGTTTGAGGATAGGAAAAATCCATTAATTCTGAAGTAATTGGAGCCATCTGCTATTTAAAGAGCTTTATCTGGTAAATACAGGATTTTGTTTTGGAGGCCGCACCTCTACCCACTAGCTAATGTAAAACACCTGGGGCTGGAGGCAGAGAATGCGTGTCCTTGGTGGTCCGCGGGGCAGGAGGGGCAGGGGTTGGAGAGGAGAAGACTGGAAATGGGAGCCCCCTCTGACGTGATTCATTGCCGGTGGCGAGAAGCAGGTGCGCGCTGGGAGTTCTGCAGGTGTGACTGCGCGGCCTCGGGCCACACCCCTGCTCAACCTTGGCCGCACGTTGAAATCTTCGTGGGGGGGGGGGAGGGGTTTAAAAAATACTGGGGCTGGGGTTCTGTTCCCCGAAGATTGGGGTTTGGGGCCGGGGCGCAGGCGGTCCTGGCTGGCCTCCCGCCGTGGGGGCCGCCCCTGTCGGAACGAGGAGCTCGAAGTGCCCCCTGTGTCCCTGTCCCTCTGTGTCTGCTAGGGGAGCCCTGACGTGTGACCAGGACAGTTCTCCAACTTGATGTGAAGGTCTCAGGTCAGGGCTTTCCCTCTCACCCCCAGTGCTGCCTCGGGACCCAGGACTCCCCCGAGGAGCGGGAGCAAAGCCGCCAGGGCCCCTCCTCCGTCGGCCCGCATCCCTCAGAGGCACCCGCGACGTGGCCGCGTGTCGGCCGTCAGCTCTCCGGCAGCAGGACCCCTTCCCAAGAGTGTGCGAGGGGCTTTCGAGGCCAGGGAGAAGCGCGGGGCGGGGGCAGGTGTCCCCAAGTTGCTTTGTGCTGCTGCTCCCAGAATTGAATGGGTTTTGGACGTTACAGAGATTTCTGGTGATAGGATTTCTGGGCAAATGCCCTTAAAAGGGTATTTGGCTTTTGAGGGGTCTATTTTTGTTTGTTTATAAACTTTGCATTGGCCTGTGTGTGTGTATTCTGGTATATATTTTATAAAAAGGGCAACTTGATTTTCAGGTGGGGGAGGTATGGGCAAGACCCTGTTAAAGAGTGAGCTTTAAACTTGTTAGAATGAGAGAAAACCCTTTACAGGTTAATAGGCTTGATTAGAGAAATAGCCCAATTTTACTCTGAGTGCAGAATACCTCTTGAAATTTAATGGTTAGATTAAACTGATGAGATGGCTTTTCAGGGCATTTTGTTTGCTTCTAATTAGCTTAGAGATATTTATGGGAAGAATAATTTGTATTAAAAAATAGGAATATGAAGTTAAGCATACTTTAAAATGACAATAGTTTTTAATCTCTTCAGGACCATGTCGCGTTGTGTTACACACAGTTGTTCTCAGTAAGTGTTTTGGCCAGTGTTTTAGTGATTTCTAAAAATGTCTCCAAAGCCGAGTGCTGTTTGAAGGTGTCCTTGCTTGGCCTTGGATATACCCGCCCTGCAAGGTAACACACCCGCCACCTGCGCTCTGTGGAAGGGTTCGCAGTGCACCTTATTTTCCCCCTCTTACTTGGGCTCATTTGATCCTCTGACAAACCTGTGAGGTAAATAAACACTTCAGGCATCATTGTTCTGTTTTACTGAGAAATTGAGACCTTGCTCAAGGTCACGCAGGAAAGCATTGTAGCAGGAGGAAAAGCCAGGTCTTTTGCATCTTAATTTTGTGCTCTTTCTGTTGTGTTTTGCTGTCAGTGCTTGGGAGGCAGTTTTGAAACATGCTTGCACTTTGGAATCACATGGCCTTGAGTTCCATTTCAGGGTCTGTGAGATGCGCTGTGTCTCTGGAGATCCCATAACTGCCATAAGGCGGAGGTGACACCTCCTTCGGAGGGCATTCAGAAATGGTGGTCATCTTTCTCACTGCCTTATTCCACCCAGGCCGTGTCCAAGACCAGACAGTTTCATGGCCTCTGACTGCATCTGATTTGTGACTGGGGGAGGCCAGGATTCTGGGAATCTAGCTTGTTCATGGGTGTCAGGGTGCGTCTGCCTTATGCATCCGAGTCTTTTGCAGATTGTTTTGCAAGATGATCTCTTAGATTCAGGTTTCTGCTCAGAAACAGTTAACAGGATTCTTCTTTCACAGACTGTCTAAAAGTATGTGCTTCTGTCTGGGAAGCTGGTGGGGTATGCTGTGTGCCGCAGGCCTGTGCCTTTTGCATCTTGCCTTCTTTGCTGTGAGTCTGCCTGGGCTTGGACCTGCTTCCCTTTCCATTTAAAATCCCTTCTACTCGTCTGGTTTTAGACCCTTCTCCTCTTCTCCAGTGGAGTAGAGCCTTCTTTCCATCTCTGTTTTAAGGGATCTAGTAGTCACCATTATCGGAATGTTAAAACGGGAGGTTTAAGGAAGGCTCGGAAGTTTCTCATAGGTGTGATCTTTTATCTATAGCTCCCAACATCATTTCTCAGCCCTGAGAGCCTCGTACTTCGGCAGGTGGGGGTCCTGGCATCAGTGTGGCTCAGCGCCCTCTCTGGAGCCTCGTGTTAGACCACTCCCCGGGCTGCAGGGCCCTCGGGCCTCCCTGGTTAGTGGCTTCTTCTTTTTTTTTTTTTCCTTTAGGCAGAGAAAGATGACATTTAAAAAAATCTAGCTATTATGGAGGTGTCACAATTTTTCCTCTATTGCCATTTTGTGGAATAGCTGCATGTTAATCAGGAGGCCAACTGGAAAATTCTTATTCCAGGTTTATATAGGATTAGGCTATGAGTGACTCCTCTAAATATTTGAGAATTTTGATTGCCTATTTTCAAGGAAGTCTTGAATTTATTTTTTAATGTTTTAAATTTTTTTTTAAGAACTTTTGTTGAGATACAGTTAACAGACAATAAACAGCATATATTTAGAGTGTACAATTTGGTATCCCAGTCTCCCAGTTCATTCCCCCCCCAGCCCTCCCCGCTTTCCCCACTTGGTGTCCATGTGTTTGTTCTCTACACCTGTGTCTCTATTTCTGCCTTGCATTTCCTCTTTCATAGTTGTTAGCATCTGCCTTATGTATTGAGGTGCTCCTATATTGGGTGCATACATATTTATAATTGTTATCTCCTCTTCTTGGATGGATCTTTTGATCTTTATGTAATGTCCTTCTTGTCTCTTGTAACATTTTTTAAAGTCTATTTTATCTGATATGAGTATTGCTACTCCAGCTTTCTTTTGATTTTCATTTGCATGGAATATCTTTTCCCATCCACTCACTTTCTGTCTGTATGTGTCCCTAGGTCTGAAGTGGGTCTCTTGTAGACAGCATATATATGGATCTTGTTTTTGTATCCATTCAGCCAGTCTGTGTCTTTTGGTTGGTGCATTTAGTCCATTTACATTCAAGGTCATTATCGATATGTATGTTCCTAGTACCATTTTCTTAATTGTTTTGTTTTTGTTTCTGTAGGTCCTTATCTTATGTTTCCCACTTAGAGAAGTTCCTTTAGCATGTGCTGTAGGGCTGGTTTGGTGGTGCTGAATTCTCTTAGCTGTTGCTTGTCTGTAAAGCTTTTGATTTCTCCGTCGAATCTGAATGAGATCCTTGCTGGGTAGAGTATTCTTGGTCCTACGTTCTTCCCTTTCGTCACTTGAAATATATCATGCCACTCCCTTCTGGCTTGCCGAGTTTCTGCTGAGAAATCAGCTGTTACCCTGATGGGAGTTCCCTTGTATGTTATTTGTCGTTTTTCCCTTGTTGCTTTTAATAACATTTCTCTGTCTTTAATTTTTGTCAATTTGACTACAATATGTCTTGGCCTGTTTCTCCTTGGATTTATCCTGCCTGGGACTCTCTGCACTTCCTGGACTTGGGTAGCTATTTCCTTTCCCATGTTAGGGAAGTTTTCAACTATAATCTCTTCCAGTATTTTCTCAGGTCCTTTCTCTCTCTCGTCTCCTTCTGGGACCCTTATAATGTGAATGTTGGTGCGTTTAACATTGTCCCAGAGGTCTCTTAGGCTGTCTTCAGTTCTTTTCATTCTTTTTTCTTTATTCTTTTCCGCATCAGTGATTATCACCATTCTGTCTTCCAAGTCACTTATTCGCCCTTCTGCCTCAGTTAATCTGCTGTTGGTTCCTTCTAGTGTATTTCTCTCTTATTGTGTTGCATATCTCTGTTTGTTTGCTCTTTAATTCTTCTAGGTCTTTGGTAAACATTTCGATCTTTGCATCCAGTCTTTTTTCAAAGTCCTGGATCATCTTCACTATCATTATTATGAATTCTTTTTCTGGAATAGTGCCTATCTCCTCTTCATTTAGTTGTTTTTCTGGGGCTTTATCTTGTCCCTTCATCTGGTACAAAGTCCTCTGCTTTTTCATTTTCTCTTTCTGTGGCTGTGGTTTTTAGTTCCACAAGACAAAATACTGCTGATACTGCTTGATACTGCTGTCTGCCCTCTTGTGGAGGAAGCTATCTAGGGTTAGTGGCTTCTTTAATCTGCACCATAGGTGGCCTGTGTACCTTTGGAGTTTTGCAGATGTTTCCTTCTCTTTCCGAGGATGCTCACTCAGGCCTCCTAGAATTCTCCTTGTCCTCTTCCTGCGGGAGAAAAGGCCGGTATTTCAGCTGATTTCAGGGTAGTGCCGGGGAGGGTGTACTGGTTTGTGAGTCCCATGATCTGGGCTTTACTTCTGGTTCTAGTTCAGATGAGAGGCTTCTAAGAAACTATTCAGTCTTGACCAAGTATTGTCAGAAAGAATGGCTCAGTATTAAGCGCACACACACAGAACAATGGCAACAACAAAAGTGGTTTCTATTTACTATTGACTTACTGTTTAGCAGCTACCACACAAGGAGCTTTCCTTATACTTTGATTTTATCCTTTCAACATCCTAAGAAGTAAGTAGCGCTACCCTGTTTTGCAGATGTGGAAGCAGGCTGGGTGGTTCAGTGACTTGCTGCTAATTTGGTGGAACTGAGATCTGAACTCATGTTGTTTGGAATCCAGGTGGCTATGGCCAGCTAGAAACCTGAATTTTGGGCAGATAATTTAAGGGTTCAGAAGCATAGTATTGAATGTCTGTTTGGTAGCGTATCTTGGGCAGTGTATCCGCTGTCTTTTTCTCTCCAGGTCTTGTATAGCTGCTGCCCCAGATGATACTTCGCAGAATCAGCAGAGCAGCTGTCTGGTGCACGCTGGGTCTCATTTTTTTAGGCCGTGGTTGCGTTTTCCTTGTCTCCTCTGTGTAATGCCCTGAACTTTGCCTGGGTTTTTGGTTTTGATATTTGCTTTTTAAGGGGGGTTGGGTGTTGCCTGCGTGTACCCATGCTGCTCACCTCTTTCCTGGGTTGTTGGCAAGATTGTAAGATATGTTCTTTTTTTTTTTTTTAAATAAATATATTTATTTATTTATTTTATTGGCTGTGTTGTGTCTTTTCTTTGCTGTGCGCGGGCTTTCTTTAGTTGCGGTGACTGGGGGCTACTCTTTGTTGTGATGCGCGGGCTCCTCACTGCCATGGCTTCTCTTGTTGCGGAGCATGTGCTCTAGGCGCCTGGGCTTCAGGAGTTGCAGCACATGGGCTCAATAGTTGTGGCTTACGGGCTCTAAAGCGCAGGCTCAATAGTTGTGGCGCAGGGGCTTCGTTGCTCCGAGGCATGTGGGATCTTCCTGGAGCAGGGATCGAACCCGTGTCCCCTGCATTGGCAGGTGGATTCTTAACCACTGTACCACCTAGGAAGCCCGTAAGATACATTCTTAAGTAGTAATCATAATCTCAAGGGGGAAAATAATCTGTAACATGTTGTTAATACAGTTTTCAACCAGTGGCATGAAAAACATATTTTGACTAAAAGGAGCCCTGGAGCCCTGCTACCTTTGCTCAGGGGAGTTATTAGGTTTGAGTGGGTTTGAAACAGCAAATGGGAACTTTTCAATAGTGGCCTCTTTGAGGGAAGAAGTAAGGTGTAGGAAGGACACAGAACTCGAATGGAATCACCGCAGTCGGGATGCAGAGCTGTTCATCGCCACGTTGAATCTCCCCGTGTTGCCCCTCACTCCTCCCCACCCCCACCCCGCCCCACAACCACACATCTGTTCTCCATCCCTCTGTCGCTTGGAGAATTCTCTATACATGGAGTCATACGGTGTGTAACCCTCTGTAACCTGGGGTGCTCGGAGACAGTGTTACAGAGTTGGGTGTTGGGAGGATAAGCGGGGGGAGTGGCAGGAAGTGGGGGTGGGAAGGGGCTTGTGGGGTTCAGCTTTGCAGTGAGTGTGTGACTTCAGTCTCGAGACGGGGTGTTGTCCCGGCTGCTTGGAGCCGTGAAGGAAAACCGCGAGCTTCCAGGAAGCTGCACTCCGCCAGCGGAGTGTGCTGGGGGGTCTGCAGTCAGCCGGAGGCGCTGCGGCTGAGGGAGGGCCGTCGGGGTGGGGTGGTGTCAGGCCGACATGGCGGGGACCACGTGCAGAGACAGTTGGGAGGCAGGGGTAGGAAAGGAACTGAGGTTCGGGGGTTTCCAGCTTTGGAAATGGTGAACAGTAACACTGTTAAGAGAGGGACCCCGCGGGGAAAGCCTGGGTCGGAGGATCAGGCTGATGCGGAAGGATACGGCGTCCCAGAGCACCACCTGTGTGTGGGCGGCCGCCCGGGGTGGTGGGAGAGCGTGGGGAGAGTGGGACTCTGAGGCCGCGTTCAGCTCCAGGAGGAGAGTTCTGCGCTTCATTAGGGATGCCTGCCAAGTTCAGACGAGGGGCGGGGCCACACCTGGTCCAGACGCGGCTGAAGCCTGGTGCCCTCTCGTCTGTTGCTTCAGGGATGGTGATGTGATAAGGTGCAGATATTAGAACAAGGCAAACCTAGACAGTTCCTGTCTCTTCTCCTGGAGCTTGGCTTCAGCCCAGAGTGGTGTCGTGTGTGCAACCGTGCAAGTGGTACGTGTGAAGCTGAGGACCTTTGAAAGTTGATGAGTGATGCCAGGTGGATTTTTCATTGCCAGAGGTGATGAAAAGAACACAGTAATAGCCGTTCAGGTTTAAAAATATAAAATACTTAAGTCATCATGGAAGTATTTTAATGCATTCTCTCAAGGGATGATGAAATGGGCTGAGTTGCTGTAGAAGCCTGAGCCCCAGCAGGGCAGCTCTGCACCGTCTGTCAGGAGGGGTGTGGGGAGCAGGCATCGCACCCTTGGATTTTCTCTTCTTAGAGGAATCAGAATCCTGATGGTTTGGGGACCCTGCCTGTGCCACATGGCAGTGTGACAGCCGCTTCTGCTGTGCTCGTGCATGTTCATTCCCGTTTCAGGGAGATCCCAGGCTTTGGGGTAGCTGGCTGCCCCAAAACTTCCCTATAACGGTTAGTGAGAAAGGTCTGTGGAACTGGAAAGTCCAGATCCCCTGGGCACGTTCCCGTGGCTCCTCAGCTCTCCCGACCATCCTGAGCCAGTGAAGGCGTCCCTGGGCTTGGCGGGGACGGGGCTGGGAGCATTTTCAGAGCCCAGACCTGTGCCTGGCGCCCTCCCCTAGGGGAAGTGCATCTTCTCCGTGTGTTGGTCAGTTTCAAGGATCCTGGCCTTAGGATGATGAAGTGTAACAAATGCCTTGGTTTTCCTAAATCTTGAAATTAAAAATAAACCGGACCAGGTGTGAGTGTGTAGAAAGGCCCAGGATGTTGCTGACGGAAGTTCACAGAGATGGATGGCCTGGGGTTATCATGATGAAAAGGGTGATGAAAAAGACAAGAAGATAAAGTCACAAGAACCAGGAGAACCAAGTGTCATTTCCCGAAAGTTTTCACTTGACCTTGAGGCTCCCCCAAATAAGTTGGGCTGTTTCTTGATGTAGGTGGGAAAGGTTTTGAGGGACGTGGAGAGATGTGAGTAGAGAGGAGATACCAGTATTCGAGTGCCTTCTTTTATAGACACTGCCCTAGATGCACCCCTCAGGTGGCAGGTACCAGGTGCCCCACTCTTAGTTGCATTTCATCTGGAGACCTGCTCCTGTTTCTGTTATTTCTCTCCCTCTCCAGCCCTTCGCTCAGAGCAGGAAACAGACCTGGATGCTGAGTAGCTCGTGGGGTCCCCTAGGTTATTAGCACATACACAAAACTCTCCCTCCTCCCCCCCCCCCCCCCCCCAGCCCCCTGCCTTAGAGGGATGATCTCCTGGCTCAGCTGCAGGAGCGAGAAAGTTGTGCTGGGCATCTAAGTGATGTTCTTCAGGGACCAGTCCGGGACCTGAGGAGTGGGATGTGCAGGCAGTGGGATGGGTGGGGTGGGGGGCCGGCCGGCCTTTCTAATCCTGGGTGATGACTGGTGCCTGGTTCAGCTTGAACCTTTCTGAGAAGAGAATTCTCAAGAGAGTTGGCAGGTTGGCCCCTTCCTTCCAAGGAGGTCTACTTTCCTCAGAGAACGGGTTCTGGCAGCAGACGCTTGACGTTCCTCTGTGGACTAGGTCACCTCTGGCGTGGATTTCCTTACTGCCCCGTGTGGGGCTGCAGTGCCTGGTGATGGGCTTATGCAGGAATTGCCAAAGGGCGGGGACTCTGCTTGTTTAGGGCCCGCTGTCACCACCCTGGCAGATGGCTCCCATCTTGCCAGGGGTGGGTTTTATTCTGGTTTACTTACAGCTGGTAATGCAGTGGCCAAGGGTGTGTAATGCCACACCACACTTGAGTGGATGTGGGACAGAAAAACTAACGTCACAGGTGTGGATGCCAGGGAAAGGGCTTTGGGAAGGATGGTCAAAGCCGTAGTGAGAATAGTTGTTTTCTAAGCTGTTTTAAACCCAGCAAAAGGAAAATCGGTTATTTATTGAAATGAAACAGTCCTCTCCTGAGTATAGAACATCTGTCTGTACCCTGCCCTCAGGAATGGACACTTTTGTCTGGCAGTGCTCATTGGTCTCTGTTGAATTCTGTTGTCTGTTGGGTGACAAATCACCCCAGAACTTTGTGCTAAAAACAGTAATGCTTTAGTGTTTCTCATGATTCCTGGGGTTGACCTGGGGTATTCTTTTTGCAGGTCTCGCCTGGGCTCGCTCGCTCCCTGTGGTCAGCAGGGGCAACCAGGACGCTGGGCGGCCCTCTCGGTGTCTGCAGTTGGCCCGCTGGGTGGCTGAGGCCTGGGTCCTCCACGGATCCTCTCTGGCAGCTAGCCCAGGCCTCCTTATGTGTTGATGGAGGTGAAAGCCGCAGGCCTCAGGCTTAACCTCGTAAATAGCACAGTGTCACAGGAGGTCCCAAGGCCAGCCCAGATGCAAGGGGAGCGGCAGGCGAAGTTGAATGGAAGCCTGGGCTTGGGGATGGGTTACTTATTAGAGCCATTATTGTAACAATAATGAGGAAGGCTTGCCTTCTGGTCCCAAGGATTCCTGTCCCCCGGAGCTGGAGGATACACCCCAGAACTTTGCGCCTAAAACAATAATGATTTAGTGTTTCTCCTGATTCCTTGGCTTGACCCAGGGTTTTTCCGCAGGTCTCGCCTGGGCTCAGTCACTGCCTGTGGTCGGTCGGGGAGCAGCTGGCCTGGGCTCAGCAGGGGCAGCCAGGCCAGTACATGGTCCACAGCAGTTGTGCCGTCCAGCGGTGCTGTCGGGGCCCGTGTTGGGGCAGCATCCTGCTTCTCGCATCCATTTTTGCGTTCATGGTCTACAGGGGAGGGAGTTACACCCGCGAGAGCCTGGTGGTTCAGGACAGGGTCTGTGGATTGCCGCGGAGCTCGGCTGGCCCTGCTGGGTGCTCTCTCCTGGCTGCTGTGCTGTGCCAGGGGCGAGGCCGGAGGCTCTAGGCTGGCCTCGTCCGCGTCCTGGGCCTCAGCTGGGATCCCCCCGGTGGCCGAGACGGGCCTCACACTCACGCCCAGCCTTGCCAGCCCTTCGGGGCCTAGCTCAGAAGTCACCACATTCTTTTGGTTCAAACACAGGACAGGACCAGCCCAGATTCAAGAGATGGGGTCGTAGACACTGATTCCTTGGCTGGTTATTTTTGTAACAATCTCCTACACTCTCTAACATTGTGGGGTTTGAATACATTCTTGTTGGCTTTTTTTTTTTTTTTTTTAAATTAACTCCCCAAAAGGAACACCACTGTTTTTCTCAGTGTGGGGGTGGGGCCGTCAATGGAGGATGGGTCAGGTCAGCTGACCTCAAATAAGCCTCATGTTGGCGGCACATCATCTAGTCGGGGCTGCCTTGCTTCCCTGCCCCGGGTCTCCTAAGCAGGGGTTCCCAAGTGTGGTCCTCAGGCAGCAGCACCTGTGTCACCGGGCCCCCTGCCACGCGCACTGATGCGGAACCTTGGGAGGTGGGGCCAGGCAACCCGGGGGCGGGGGCGGGGCGCGGCGTGGGTCTCACAAGCCCTCCAGGTGATTCTGTGCTCCTGAGATTTGAGAACCACTGCTCCTGGGAGTTCAGGTGGCCCTGGCCGCCTCTTCCTTCGGGTCGGTGTGAGGCTCTGGTTTTCTTACGGCTCGGGACACCTGGGGCACCGTCAGTGGTTGTGCCCAGGCACACGGGTACAGAGGAGAGGAAGACGTGGTTTCTGAATGCCCTTGGCAGGCAGTGTGGCGTGTTCACGGGTAGGGTTGGTGGGACCTGGAAGCTTTCACGTAGTCTGCTGTGCCGTCTCACATGGGGCCTCTGTTGTGCCTGTTGGTACCTGTGTCACCGGGGTCTGTTCGCGTGGGAAAGGGGCTAGTGGATGTCAGCGCTGCTGGCAGCTTCGTGGGTTCTCCTGGGATGGCAGGTTAGTGGGGCAACAAGGCCTGGTTAGCCTACAAGGCTCGGTTAACTCAGTGCTGCCCAAGTTGCTGAGGTTCTGTGGCTGTGGGTCCCTCTTCCTGTAGCCTGTCGTCCTTCCTCCTTCAACCCTCCTCCCCATCCCCGCTGTTTCACAGGGAAGCTGTGTCTGTCGGGTGGGCGGCTCCCAGGCCCTCTCTTACCTGCGGGGCTGCAGGCTGAGCAGCTCCTCGTGATGCGACGGGCAGCATCCCTCGCTCTCCTCGCGAAGCATCAGCATCGCCCCTCTTACTGCACGCCTGCCTGGGGGCGCTGCCCGTCCGGAACTCAGCTGCTCACTTCTCTCTGGGCAGGGGGCCGCCAGGACGGGTGTCGGCGTCCGTACAGCTAAAGCCTAGGGAGTGTAGGCTGTGTGTGTGTTTCAACTAATCAGGTTGGTAGTTAAGACCTTTTAGAAGCCATTTTCTTCCTTCCTTCCTTCCTTAGTTAATTTATCTGTTGGCTGCTTCGGGTCTTCATTGCTGCTCGTGGGCTTTCTCTAGTTCCCGCGAGCGGCGGCTGCTCTTCATTGTGATGCGTGGACGGCTCCTTGGGGTGGCTTCTTTTGCTGCGGAGCACAGGCTCTAGCATGCAGGCTTCCGCAGTTGTGGCTCGAAGGCTCTAGAGCGCAGGCGTGGTAGTTGTGGCTCACGGGCTTAGTTGCCCTGCAGCATGTGGGATCTTCCTGGATCAGGGATCAAACCCGTGTCCCCTGCATTGGCAGACGGATTCTTAACCGCTGTGCCACCAGGGAAGTCCCTAGAAGCCATTTTCAAGGGTATGCTGTTTACCTGACAAAAGAAAAAACAGGTTCCTTATTGTTTCCTGGGATCTGGTTAAAATATTTAGGCCAAGGCAGTGGCTGTAAGTGATGACACATGGGACTGTATTTGTTGGACTTTAATAAAACACGGCCTATTCTGAAACAGTTAAGTTAGGGCATACATTTTGTTTCCTGTTGTATGATGATGCTATAACCTATGTTTCAGTATATACCTACCTAAATTAAGAAAATTGGAGGGTGGAACATGGGGAGAAATTTGAATTTTTGCTGAACAAAAGTGATTTTTCAATAAATCCATGTGTCTATTATGTTCAAGTGTTTTGCTGTTTTGTTTTACAAAAGCTGGAGCCTTTCCCCGTTTGTATAATCCAGCTGGGTCATTGTTCTTGTTTGCACGCTTGCCGTGTTTCATAGTCTAATGTGCACATGCAGGTGAGATTTAGAAATCTTTGTGTGCTGCATGTAAAGGCCTGTGGTCACCACCAGCCTGGTCCTCAAGCGAGGAAAACGCATCGGTCTTTGAAAGACCATAGTCTGGACGTTATCAATACAAGGACGTTATCAATACAGGACAAAGCAGTTACAGCCCCATGAGTTACTGAAGTTTCCCTTCTTTTCCTTCTCTCCTACAGAACCTAAAAGCAGACCCAGAAGAGCTTTTTACCAAACTGGAGAAAATCGGGAAGGGCTCTTTCGGCGAGGTGTTCAAAGGCATTGACAATCGGACTCAGAAGGTGGTCGCCATAAAGATCATCGACCTGGAGGAGGCTGAGGACGAGATCGAGGACATCCAGCAGGAGATCACGGTGCTGAGCCAGTGCGACAGCCCCTATGTCACGAAGTACTATGGGTCCTACCTGAAGGTGAGGCTTAGAGATGCAGGCGTGCTTTTCCATCACGCAGTGCCAGACCTCGATGTGCACGCCGACGGGAAGTCCTTCAGTAAATAGCGCGGTGGGTTTTCAGAGGAAGAAGTGTTCCGACCTCTGGAATCAGAAGAACCTGGCTATGATGGTTCTGTCATTTTAAATGTCACCGACAGAAACGTATTTTTGGTAAAAATGTTTGCTGTTGAAATTCCCTCTCAGACAAGAAAGTATTTTTGAGGGAGACTTTGTCATCAGAAACGCGTTTCTTGTTAAGCTGTTATAATCACAACCACTCATCACCCAATTCTAGCATGGTTTGTGATAAAAACCCAGGCCAACTTAAGAATATTAGTCTTTTGATATTTTTGGTTATCAGATGTGTTTTAATTTAGTGCTGTTTTTTAAAACTGCTGAGACTGGAGAATATTGAGTGGTAAGCTAGTTTATCTCTGTTTGACTTGGAAGGATTCTCGGTTAGTAAATAATGACTTAAGTAAAATAGTAGTTATGGTACCACACTACGGATTGTCTGCAGTCTTCACGCAGTTCTTCAGGTGGGAGCAAATTGTGTTAACGGTGGCTTCCCAGTCCTGCTTGGAGCCGTTTTGCAGTCATCGTGCCCTGTCACTACAAGGTTAAGACTGTCTCTTGTGTTTCAAGTTCCTTGATGTATTCCTGTTTTCCTGCACTTAGAAATGCAGTATCTTTCAAATGGGGTTTCGGTCATCATAAGAACCGGAGGAAAATTTCTGGAGTAATTCTTGTGGAAACGATAACTTCCCAGGTAGAAAGAACTTTCTCCTGAGGGCAGCACACCCGGGTAACGTGAGGCTGGGCCTCCTCCTGCCCTGGGTCCGTCCTCTCAGTTCTCCCCGGTGTAGCCCTCAACCTGCTCTGAGGCCCAGGGGCTAGTGCAGGCTTTGATTTTGTGGAAATGTAATAATAAGGTGTAAGTGGGAGGATGGAACATTGGAGCACCGTTGATTCACTAAAGTGAATACTTAAAGGAAATAAAACTTGGATGGTAATCTGTGTTTTTTTTTTTTTTTTTTTCATTGTCTAAAGAGTGGCAGTATGTCAGAGATCAAACGCAGCTTTTTGAAATGGGAAGAATAACTTTCGGAGTCAGTTGTCCTGGACTTTGAGTTCTTGAACTGCTTCCTCATTTGTAAAATGGACAGTTATGGTACACACCTCATTGTTGCAAAGATTAGGTGGCATTGAGTATGTGAAAGTACCTGGCGTGCAGTGGGTACCTAATGGGTGTTAATTTCCTTCCTTAATTGATGGGGTTTATTCACTTTTATGTCTGAAGTTCCCTTGCAGTGGAGGGCGTATCCGCAGAGGTGGAAGCAGGGAGGAGGGAGGTGGCCCTCGGGGGCAGTGAGTGTTGCTGTGGGGAAGCCTCCAGCTTGGGTCTGGACCGGGCGGAAAGGGGGGCACCGTAAGCTTTATCATTTTCATCATCCAGGAGGAGAGCACACGTGACTCCCATACGGAAAAGCAAAGGTCTTCTCCATGTTAAATTTCTATTGAGAAGAAACCTAACAGCTGAACAGACTCACCTTGAACTCCGTCTGCTGGATCACTTATCCTTTATGAAATGACTGCAGAATAGTTTCATAGTGAATTCAGAGCTGGGTTTCGTGTGGCGTGCTGACGGTGAATTTTAGTATGAGTTATGGGAGCTTTGGCAAAAGAAGTGTGGAAGAGCCTCACAGATGTTTGCTGATGTCACCAGCTAATCTCTAACCGTGGAAGTTAAGGATCAGTGGATTGGAAGTGTCTCCTTCAGCCTCAGCTCCTCAGAGTTTCGGATTGCCTTATTGTGGCCACATTGACTGTACGTGTCTAGAGGTTCCATCAGGTGTGTCCTGTCTTGCCAGAGTCGCTCTGACCAAGTTAGATTCCACGTCAGGCTAACCTTGTTCTAGGGTCGGCCAGTGAATTTATTAGTTCACCTCAGGGCAGTGGCTGGAATAAGCAGCCTAGGTTTGTGATGGCTCAGTGTGATAGAGGGCCATTCCTTGCTCACTCAGCCCTCATCTGTGGCTGGTTTTCCCCCAGACGGTTATTCAGGAACCCGGGTTCCTTCTGTCTTGCGGCTCTTCTTCCTTCCTCCACACGTGGGTGTGCTCGGCTGCCTTCGGTCAGCGTGGGGGCGCAAGTGGAGGCTCCTGTGGGGAGTTCTCATGTACCCAGGCCAGGCCACGGGGCACCTTGTTTCTGCCCACAGCCCCGGCCAGGCTCAGCCACGTGACCACACCCAGCTCAGGAGAGGCTGGGAAATGCCATCCAGGCCTGTGCCACACAGAGGAGCACATGGGCTTGGTGCTGAGCTAGACGGTCCTTTCCAAGGCCACTTACTCTGTAAGGGAGGTGGAGTGACCCCTGGGGTGACCTTCTCTGCTGACCGTCCTCGGGTGGTATGAACGGCTGGGATGATGTTGTCTGTGGTGCTTTGTGTGTTTTACCAGGCAGATTGTCCTTCAGAGAATGTAACTGGCCCAAGAATGCCAGGAATAATATCACCGTCATGAAAAGTTGCCCTTAATTTCTTAAACCCTTCTGTCAGATTTGACAAAAATATATGAGCTGCTCTTGTTCAACAGTGTTAACTGCTGTAAGTTGAGCAGAACAAGAATCCAGACCCGAAGGTCTGTCTGTTCCCGTGTGAGAGTCGAGGGAGCTGCCTTGGTCCAGAGGAAGACCCTCAGTCGTGAGCCTGAGGCAGTTTTCCCATCATCTCGGTAGGGTTATGAAGTTTGATTAGTATATCCAAACTGTCAGGTAAAATACAAATTGAATTGACGTGTAAGACAAATGGGTCTTTGACACAAAGTTGAACATTACTGTGCTTTGTGTGGTTTTTATTGCCCTTCTAAAACTCCCCGCAGCTTTCAGAGCTGGTGTTTTTATTTTAAGTGGTGATGGGGAGAGGGCCCTAGGATTTCACCTTGTGTTAAGGGACTTTTCACAGCAAGACTGGGTAAAGAGGAAATGAGCAGAAACTGATTTCTCCATTGCTGGGTTCGCATTAGAAGGTCTCATGATTATGTTTTCATTTCAGTCCTGTCCTCCAGAAGGAGAAATTGGAAACAACAGATAAGTGGTCTGGATATACTGAACGTTACTGAAGATCAGGAGAGTGGAGTGAATTTTGACTGTGCAGCTATAATCAAATTACAGAGTTGCTGTGTAGCATGGTTTTTTCCCCCAGATAGTAAAAACAGAAACAACCCCGACCGTTGAGGGAGCAGGGGGAATAATGCACCAGTGCCAACTACGTTTATGTGGATGAATCTCAGGGCTGGAAAGGTCATGAAGATTTTCACACGCCGAAGAAAAACTTCACGTGCTGTACACGCCGTAGAAGAACTTCACGTGCTGTAGTTTGTTAAATTTTGGGGAAATAAAGCCAGCTAGAGTATTCACCACAAGCCTTCGTATCCCAACCGTTATACCACTGGTGCTTTCTACTGCAAAAATACCACCTGCAAGGTCATAATGAAACCGTGGGTGGTGGGGGGGAAGGCCATGGTGTGCAGGAGAGAGAGGGAGAGAGAGAGACTTTTTTGGTTTAATTTTTAAGTTAGGCAGTGAAGACATAATGTTGTAACAGTGGGCAGTAAGGGGCTGTAGAGGAGTCCAAGCCTGATTTCTTTTTAAGCAACATTCACAAGAACTACTAATTCCTTAGAATCTCTGCGTTGAGGTTCACTTAGAATTACAAGCCAGGATTTTAGTCTTGGCTCCTAGTACAGTTACTTACTGTCTGGGTGTTTCTCAAGCTGCTGACTTCCTCAAGGACAAAGTGCAAGTAAATACCCGTATCTTACAGGATTCCTATGAAGATTGAGATCAGATAGATGAAGGGACTGCTAGGAGATTTTTAGTGAAGTGCTAATTTAAGATTTTTTTTTTTAATTAAGGGAAAAGTTATTTTGCCGAATAAGTCAAAATTTACGAGTCGTGAAAACATTATTAGCACGCTAAAATTTAGGGTGATCATTTCCTTTTATAAGTTATTTAATGCTCTCCAACATCAGGCCAGTTTCACCAAAGCAAATCAGGTGCAAGGCAAGAAAACAAAGCAAAACTGTGTTTATCAAACCTTTACTTGTCCTCGTCATTCTTGTTGTCGTGTCGATATTAAGGAAGCACGTCCATTGAGTGAGTAGCTAATAGTGGGTTCAGATCCTTGACTTAAGAGTATGCTTTTTTTCAGTTCCTGAAAACTTTTAGGATAGTTTTACCAATTGGATTCGCCAGAAAACTAATACAGGAAAGCCCCTTCATGTATTCTAGTTGTGTGTCAGTGCAGGTGCTTCTACCGGGGGGTTGATTGTGTGTTATGTACACTACAGACACACTTTGGGGTCATTTTTTTAAAGTTATGTTCTTTAAAGTTACGTTCTTTGCACTTCTGATTTACCCCCCCCCCCCTTTTTTTTCCTTTTCCTTCCTTCCCCAAAGGGTAAGTAATAGTTCTGATGAACTAGAAAACCCAGTCGTTTTACCCTTAGGGAAAGAAGTGAAAAACTATTTATATAAATGGCTGGTGTCTTTGTGAATGAAGCTTCTCAGGAGGTTACCATCCACCCCGTGTTCACTTCTTACCCCAGCATGGCTGTTAATAGCTGTTTTTTTACTTTCAGGAGCATCCTAATTTGGGCAGTAAAATATAATCAGCCTCTTATGCTTTAGAAAACAAACCAGACAAAACTATAGTCTTTCCCTCGCCCATATTATATTGTCATTTCATGATCTCTGTATATAATTTCTTGATCTCTTTCTCTCTCGAGAAGAAGTACTAGTGTAGCCACGTGATAATGAACTATCTGTTAGGACACATTGTCTGAATTTTATCTTCACTCACACCTCCCTCCTGACCGCCCCATGGCAAATCCTGCTCTTGTGTTGACCTCTGGTTTCAGACACAGTGAGGAATATAGGTGGGTTATTGGTCTTGGAAAGCACTTGAGTTGAGATATATGCCTGGTATGTATGAACTCTCCTTTGTCTCAGAGCTTCTTCCAAAAAGCACACAGGTTCTCTTATTCACGTCTTTCCTATTCCGGAAGGTAGAGCCTGGTACATTGTCCTTGAGCTGAAGACAGTCAGGTACTAATGGTGTCGCGTACGTGGACAGGTGATTGCAGCTTAACTGAACCCGGGTCAAGAAGCCCAGTTTAGAGGGCGGAGGAGAAAGGTGGGCTGGGCCCTAAGGAGAAGGCAGATCTGGGGTTGTGACAGGAGCACGTGACTTTGGGGGCTGAGCCACCTAAACGTAGTGCCTCTTGCCAACGGCCCCACGTGTACGCGCCTGCACTGAAGGTGCAGGAGGACGTGTCTGGAGACATGTTCAGTTGTCACTATGGGGCGGGGATGGGGTGCTGCTGGCACCCAGTGGGTGGGGACCAGGGATGCTACTGCACATCCTGTGGTGCAAGGGACAGCCCTGCAACAAAGAGTCACCAGCCTGGATGCTCAGAGCGCTACTTGAGAAAGCACTGCCCTGTGGAATGGACGGTCGTCTTTGGTCCCAGAATATAGAAGGAACGATGTTTCTAGGGCTGGCCTTGGGGATTCTTGGAATAGCCCAAAGTGTATTTTAGACACAGTCTCAGAGGCCTTGGTTTCGCCCACTCAATTTTTGTGGCCAGAGCAAGTGTGAGCTTTGCGAGCACCGTGAGTGGCACGTGTCCAGACGTGAACAGTGGTTTTGCTTTGCTCAGGGCTGTGCAACCTTGTGTGCCAGGCTCAAAAGAAACCCCAGACAGCATTTTGGGGACAGTGGATTTAAAAGATGATCCTCTGGGGTACCTTTGTTCCGACGTAAGATAGAGTAAAAGCTCTAAAGAGTCCTCCAGAGAGAGCAGTGCAGATGGTTCACCTCAGTATTGACCATGACCCTTTTTGTCTAATGTTCATCCTAAACTCGGCTTCCTCTAGTGAAGCAGTAGAAAGCAGCCCTGGTCTGCCTTCCTAGGGATGCAGTTCACCGCCGCGAGAGGGCGGGTCCCCTCACTGCAGGGGGTCTTGCTGGGCAGTGTGATTCTCCCTGAACACTGCGCGACCTGCAGAGTTCATATTCCCCAGGATGTGACTTGATAATGGGAGTGGAGCTGTGTCCCTGGAAGCTCTTATGACTAACAGTTGGCATGTTTTCTCGAAAACGGATGGATGACCAAGGTCAGAAGTAACAGTCTGGTTTTTATTTTTGACCTTGGTCATTAGAATAGCGTTAATAAAAAAAGAGCAAATGAGATGTTGATACCTTGTTTCCCCCCTCAGTGTGTGTTTTCAATTTTTTGATGCTGTTATAAGCCTGGCGTGTTATTCTTAGCGCTAAAGCTCAGCTCTGCGCACTGCAGCCCCTCTGGGCTTTAGACCGACTGCCCAGCCAGTAAAGTGGCCTGTTCCATTAAATCAAGTGTCATTTTCTTATTGTATTTCTTTCCCCCTTTGCTATTTGTAGGCATCAGATAGGGGAGAGTTGAGCTCTTTTTCGTATGTTTCAGTTTGTGGCACCATCATCATCGCTCTCTGTAAGATTCTTCTGTTTTGGTCAATTTTATTATTTCACCCTTCATCCCCACCACCCTTCTCTTTTGTAGGACAGGTTTTGCTATGTCTTTGAATACGTATGTCTTCAGTAGATAAAACGTTGTTTATGTACGGTGTAATGAGTTTATTTTTTCCTACCAGTAATTGTTTAAAATTTGCACACAGTAAAATTAACTTTTTGGGGGTATAATTCTTACAGTTCTACACACTTTAACACATGTACAGATTCTTAGCACCACCAGCACAAGCAGGATACAGAAGAATCCCAACATCCCAGTGACCAGTTCCTCTCCCCACCCCCCCAAATCCCTGGCAACCACTAATCTGTTTTCTGTCCCTGTGGTTTTGCCTTTTCCAGAATGTCATATAAATGGGATCACACACCTTTTGTTACTAGCTTTTTTGAGTTAGCATAACGTGTTTGGAATTTGTGCCTGTGTCAAATGTTTGTTCCTTCTTACTGTCCAGTGGTGTGTCATTGTAGGGACGTGTACCATATTGACTACTGAAGGGCATTTGGTTTGTTTCCATATTTTGGTGGTGATGAATTATGTTGTTATTAACATTCATGTGCAGTTTTGCATGAATGTAAGTTTTCATTTCCCCAGCCAGGGTAAACACCTAGACGTAGGACTACTGGTTAATTCTCCAGGGTCTGCGTCATTTTGGGTTCCTGTCAGCACTTGGTATTGTCAGTTTCTTCAGGTTAGCCGTTTTAGCGGGTGTGTAATGGTATCCCATCAGGGTTTGAATTTGCATTTTCCGTAATGACTTAGGATTTTGACTTTTCGTATGACTTACTGTTCCTGTGCAGCGCCTTGGAGTAGGACACTTATTAATACAGCTGATGGGACTCGGGGCAAACCCCCCCAAATATGCCAGTTCCTACCCCTGCACTACCACGTTGTTCAGGATAACTTCACCCGTTTACACTCCCACCAGCAGTGGGGTTTTTTGCTGGTTCTTTTTTCCCCCTTGAAAAAAAAAGAAAAGCTTTTTTGAGAGATAATTCACATGCCATTCAATTCACCCATTTAAAATGCACTGTTGAGTGGTTTCCAGTTTATTCTTGGAGCTGCAGCCATCACTGCAGTGAACTTTAGAACATCTTCATTGCTGGATGCAGAAACCCCGTGCCTGTTAGCAGGTCACTCCCCACTTGCTCCCAGCTTCCCCAGCCCCAGGCGAACACTCATGTGCTTTCTGTCTCAGTATAGGTTTGCCTGTTCTGGAACGTCACGTACACGTTCTGGCAGGTAAATGATGGTTTTCTGTGCTCCAGTCCATTCACGTCACCACCTTACATCCTGTGTTCTGGCCGTGACCTCTGGACTGTGTTGACTGGCAGTGATGGGAGCGATACGCTTGTCTTGTTCTTGACCTTAAAGAATTGCGTCTTAAATTTTTCTTTGATAGGTAAGGTATTTGCTATAGAATGTTGATGCGTGGCCTCTTTTTTTTTTTTTTTAAATTAAGGAATTCTGCTTCTATTCCTGGTTAGACTTTTGTTGTCTTTGTTTTTAAACAAACAAGCCATAGCACATACTTTTTTCCTGTACTTTTAAAGATAGTTATGTGATTTTCTCTTTCAGGCTTGATGTAAGTAGATGGCAGTTAGCCAGATCTGAAGTGTGCCCTTTTTAATTTCAGAGAAAGAAAATGGGTTTTGTAGAGCAGGAAGAGTCTTCTCTGCTGTTGCCAGGAGTCTCACAGAGTTGCTTCGTCAGCTGAGAGCTGTCCGAGCCCCTTCTGTTACACGTCAGTTCTGTTCTGTTAAGGTCTGCACGGTGCTCACAGATAGAACAGGAAAAGAGATCCTGACCTCGCCTTGGACGGAGTTCCCATCACCGATCCCCTCCCCAGTACTTCCTTCCCGGTCATGGGTTAGGAAGGATGCTGAGGCAGCATTTGAGCGGCTTGTTCAGTTGATCATCGAGTACGGACTCACTTCTGGGCTTGCGGTCCTGCATCTCGGCTCCTAAACCTCCTCGGGGTTCTGGGGTGGAAGACTGACCCGGCTCAAAGGGACAGGCGAGAACACCGCGCTGGCCTGTGTGTTGAGTTGAGGAGATGTCCGCCGTGCGTGGAACGTGTGTGTTCTGGAGCCAGCAAGAGTGGGTGACCTGTGTACTCGCACATGGCAGCTGGAAGAGGCCCTGCGTGGTCCTCGTTTCTGTGTGTGCAACTTGGAATTGTTTCTCCCTTTGCTGGGGTGGGTCCTAGACAAACGGGAGCACCTTAATTGGCAGGAGGCCGTGGGAGGAAGGGGAGCTCCGGGTGCCTTGGACAGCCTTGGTGAGCACACGGTTCTTTATGTTTCTGAATTTACTGTAACGTTAAATCTTCTTCATACACTGGTTTTAAGTTCCACTTCGATGCTTTCCCTCCGCATTTTGGGCCAGGTAGGTTGGTGGGCTAATGCAGATCCGGTTTGACTGGGAACAGAAGTTTGGGGATTGAGGGGAGAGGTGTGCAGATTTGGTTTTGGGAAAAATCATAAACAAGCTAGAGATGAAGCCTAGTTGGGGGGGCGGGGGAGGGGCGGGAATGATGGTTTGCCTTTTATCCATCACTTCTCCGTACTTTTCTGCCATTCATACCAGAGATCTGGAGACAGTCTGCCTACCTCTGAAGATGTTGTCCTGGCTCCGAGTTATACCAGCAGTGTGGTTGGTCACCTGGTATCGGACCGGTGTCCCTCTGCAAAATAGAGAGATTGGACATGTTGATCTTTTAAGTTCTTTACAGTCTGATTCAGTTTAGCTTGCCGTTTAATAAAACATTTTTCGTGCACAGAGAAATTAGAATCATAGGTTATTAGAGCAGGAGAGGGCATTGGAGGCTCCTGGCCCTATCTTTTGTTCTCTAGAGCAGAAAATCGTGGCACAGAGAAGCCACCTCATCGGCTCCCACCAAACAGGATTTTCCTCTGGAGCTGGAAGGAGGGTGGGCTTCCCAGAGTCACAGGGCCAGGGATGGGAGAAGGGAGGGGGTGGTCGGGTGGCTCAGCTACCACTGCCAGATGGCGGACCTGGCCCAGGGTCACCATGTCACGCTTGCCTTGGTTCTGAGGCTGGCAGGAGTCGTCTTCAAAGGGCCTGATTGTCCCAGTGTTGAATTTTCATTTACTGCCCCCTTATTTCCTGGGTAGTCCAAGAGGAGAAATTCTTGCCTGGCACGTGGAAATTGTTGTATTCGATCTCCGATGCAGAGCTGATGTTCACCTTTGTAGCTCATGTGTTGACTGCGTGAATTTGAATTTGTTCCAGCTGCCTCGGCCCCTCAGATGGCGATCAGAAGCCTAGCCGATGCCGCAGAGTCCCCTGTGGGGCTGGGCGCCCGGCCTCCCTCGCGGCCCTGGAGCCGCTGTCACGCCAGCCCTGCAGGCCGACCCCGTCCCTCCCACACCTTTGCTTCACCCAGTCTCTGCCAAGAATCCCCTTTTGGTTTTGTGGTCCCGTTGCTGTCCTTTCGGTGCCGTCCTCCTTGCTCCTCAGCCGGGGGTGGTTCTGTGGTCACCCATGAAGCACCAGGTGGCCTTCACCTTCCTTCTCAGCGAACTGGCTGAGCCCTTCCTGGCAACTGTGTGTGGTCCTCTTCACCCTCGCATCCCAGGGCAGGTCCTTTGTGATAACATTGCTTTCTGGTCTGACGGCTGAGACCCCTTGGGCTCTGGGGAGATAGTTCCTGGTCCTTTTGGGGCTGGAAGGGGGAGGGGTGAAGCAGTTGAGATGTTTGCAAACCTACAAAAGCAAAAGGATTTCTTGGTACATTTGAGAGTCCTTTTGTCCCTGTTGTGCTGATTCATCTTTAAAGAACTAAATTAATTTGTAGGTGACTCTCTTCTCCTTCCTCTTTGACTGGGTGTCTAAAACACATATTTATAAAACTCTTCATGAGTAGATTTTCCACCTCCTTTTTGTGTGCCTGATGCACAGATGACTGGACAGAGTTCTGATTTCTGTTATTCGCATTACTGTGGTGGCAGGTATCAAACATCTTCAGGCCTTTCTTTGTCTGAAGGAAAGAGGAGTTTTTTGAAAAGAAGAAAATTGTGATATGATATGCAGTAGAATACATAGAGACGGCGATGTGAGCTGTGCAGTTAGTTGTGAAGTATTGATGCTTTGGCATTGGGTGGCTGTTGGCTTACTGCAGGTTGAATTGCTGAAAGCAATTTACGTAACCTGTTAAGTAGACCAAGCATTTGTTACACCGAATTAGGTATTTAACTTAGTTTCCTGGTCTTTGAGGATTTTTCCTTGACTTAGTGGGAGATTGACTTTCTGATTATATGGTTCAATTCGATCTAATAACTTTTCTCTGCGTTATAAGTGGGGGTCAGCGGAGATAGGCCAGTGGCAAGGTTGATTACAGACCAGTGCTTATAGAAGCTGATCACCCACATCTTTTGTTTCTATAGAAGCCTTTTCCCTTGCTTTTAAGCGAGGGCTGGTACACAGTGCCGTGTGGAGTTTGCAGTCATTACTGGTCACGTTTTTTAAATGGGTATGATGAGGTGGAGTTTGCTGGTGTTGAAATGTTTGGTAGAAAATGTTGGTTCTTTAAAAGTGACGATTGATTTCTGGCTCTTTTTTGAGAAGGAAATGCGATTTTGCATGCTTTCTGCACCAGGGTGTGCATTGAAGACCCCTTGCCTTTCTCTCATCTCCTTCACCCCTTACCCAGGTGGAGCTGTATTTCTGGACACTCTGCGTTTTGAAAGCAGAGCTCCCCTCAGAGGCTGACAGACTTGTCCCCGGAAGGAAAGGGGCGTAAAGATGCCAAATGCAAAACCACAATGATTTCTTTGATTGCAGGGACCTTTGGGCCAGCTTGCGGTAGGAGCTTGCCTTTAGAAGATCCTTTGGCTCCCATCCATGTCTCCCTCTCCTCAAAGGGATGGCAGCCCGATGGACGGCGGGCACACGCCCCCAACATGGACAGACTTCCACGGAGGTAAGCTGCTGTCGATGCCACCCAGACAGACGTGCGCCCTCCTGGTCAGCCCGAGCTCTGCCTCCATCCACGCCTCGTGCACGTGCGTCAGAGGCCCCGAGGCTTTCTCTCTCGTTTCCAGCCAGGGCTAGGGTTCTGCCCCATCAGGTCACAAGTAGCCCTGCTTCCACAGGGCATAGGAATGAGTGGAGTGCAAGCCAGCTGTGGCAGCTTTCTCCTGGTTGAGGACAGGGATTCCCCTGAGGTGGTGGCCTTGAACTCATGGTCGGCCCTTTGTGGTTCTGTGTCTGTCGCTCCCTGCACATTGGGCTTAATTCTGGTCACCGTGAGCCATTGATGCTTTGGGGACACGTCGCATGGAGGGTGTTTCTCTTCTCACCTGTATTAGGGGGACACAACTGATGGGGGTGCTGTTGACCACTGTGGCGGGTCCTCCTGCCGAGTCTGGCACCAGTGCGTGCGAATTGGAGACCAAGCTCTCAGCTTCTAGAAAGCATTGCTCCAGATCTTGACCCAGGGAAGGCACGGCGGACCAGAACTCCGCATCTCTCTAGGAATGGACTGCAGCCCTGGGCCGGCTTGGTTGCTGCTGGCAGAGCCTGCGTCCTCCAGATGTATTGCTTTACTCTTCAAGGAGTAGATAGTAGAAACATCAGTGTGTTTCCTAGCAAAGTTTCGCTGTTTTGGTTTTTGTCTTTAAGAGCTTAGGTTTCCAGGTTGAAAAGAGGAGGAATTTTAACTTGTCTTCTTGGGAGAAGATGCTGGGAATCAGGTTTCACTTGTGCTGTGTGAATGTAAAACTTCGGAAGGTGAGGCCTGGCTGCTGAGAGAAGGGGATTTTAACCCGAGCGTGATCTGTCTGACTTTGTTAATAGACCTCGCATCTCCCTTTCTCACATTGGGGGAGAGTCAGCGGGTGGTGTAGGATCGCTGCCGGTGCAGGGTAGCGAGGTCTTGGGGGTCTGGTTTATTTTGCAGGGCTGTGTTTGGAGAGCATGAGGCTGCTGTGCAGAGGGGCTGCGGGGGGCTCTGCTCCGTGGGGTCACTGCAGGGGGTGACTCATGTCCTGAGGAGCAGTGAGGCCTCATTGCTGACGTTGCCTTTATGACAGCTTGTACACATTTTTTTAAAAAAGAAAACATGTTCATTGTTAATGGGGTTTTTTGGGAGGGGGTGCAGGTAACTTATTCTAACTCATTGAGATCATCTCTCTGACTGTTGTTAGGAGAGGTCTCCTTTCTAAGCTCCTAGGCGCACTTTGGAGCTGTGCTCTGGTAAGGCTCTGGCTAGAGTGGAAAGTACTGGGAAGAGTATCTCCTGGTTCTTACATGTTCTTTTACGTTCCAGGGCCCCACATTGTGTTTACTTCCTAAGAGGTGTACTAAGTATCCACGATCCCTTTCTCCTTTCACAGACTCTCTGGCCGAGGCAGCAGCAGCTTTAACGAAAGGGAGCCGGTACCAACCCAGCTTCCCTGTGAGGGCAGGAGCTTAGGAACTCAAGGTTATTAAGTGGATGTAATTCTAGCTTCATTTCTTGGCTTAATGACGTACCAAGTTTGATATTACTTTTTCTGGTTTTAGTCAAGTTTCTGCCTCCGTTTGACCTTCGGGAAATTAGGTCTGGTTCCTTGGGGTTTCTGTCAACAGCGGTGGCATGTCCCCAGCCTGACTGTCTGCTCTCTTCTTGTGGGGTCTCTTGGCCCCCTGCACACGCCCCAAGTATGCAGAGTTGTGTTGTCTTCCCCTAGTTTCTGAAAAGCTCTCTCTTGGTAACTGGGATCTTTGGCAGCAGGGTTTAGGACTGCATCCCTGGAGCACATTCAGCTAGTGTTTGCTTGTGCCATACTGAAAAAAAAAAAAAGCGAGTGGAAAGTGTTTCCAGCACATTCAGTAAGGTATGTGAGCCCGTAATTACTTTGGGTCTGCAGTGTCTTTCCCCACAGGTAATCCCACAGGTGTTTGCGTTTTAAAAACCGTTAGTGGGATTTTGTGCGTGTGCGGAAAGTCCCGGCGACTCTGAGCACTGCCTCTGCCTCTGCCTCCAGCAGCACGTTCTGACTGTGTCGGTCATCTGTGTCCAAAGGTCGTCCTCTCCCTTGATGCTCAGGCCCAGGTTCTAGGGCTCCAGGCCCTGGCGTCAGGTGCAGCTGTCCCTTCTGCCGCCGCATCGCACGACCTGCTGGTTCTGGGCGCTCAGAGCCCCGCTGCTCCGTCTCTCTCGGGCCGGGGATGCAGGTGTGGGTTCTGCACCTGGACCTCCTTTGGTTGGTGAAGGAAGGAGACGCATAACCAGGCAGTTGTCACCCCGAATAAGTGCTCCGGTGGCCGGGGGCCCCGTCCAGGACGGGAGAGGGAATGTCAGGTTAGGGTAAGACGGGGCCTGGCTTCCTGGATCCATCTCTTGGAGTTTCTCCAGCGCCGGCTTCAGGTTGGAGAGCGAGAACAGCAGCTCAAAGGAAAAGAGCCTGCTGGCCTGGGAGACTCACCCTGGGACAGAGGGAGCTTGGGGGGGTTGGGGGTTGTGGAGGGCGATGGCAGGGGGGTGGTCATAATAAAGACGCCAGACTGAAGGAGGGGGAAGGGAAAGCCTCCTGTGTGCTGGTCCCACCACAGGGCCGCGTTCAAGGTCAGGTAACGTAGTTTGAACTGTATTGGACCACACCAGACAGTTGTATACATGCACTGAGTTCTAGTTTGTTAAAAAGCTTTGATATATAAAGGTGGTTTTCTGCTCCTAAATGAAAAAAAAAAATTACACTTGAAACATTGGGCAGAGGTGGGTTTCTCTGCTTTGCTGGCCTAGTTCTCTCCCTGCCTCTCTCGGCTGTGCCCTGTGCGCCCCCGTCACTGCCCCCTCACTGCTGGGGGGGTGCTTGGAGGAGCGGGAGGAGGGCGCCTGTGGCTCCGTGCAGCTCCCCCGGGGCCTGCCCCTGGCTGGCCACCTCCAGGGCTCCCGCGGGGCTGTGCACGTGAACCCCACCCCAGCTCCTGAAAACTGAACTGTGTTTCGACACTTTGGTTAATTAGAGACTCCAGGCTTTCAAACCGCATATAAGAGGTGTGAATAATGTGATATAAATATTGTTGGAACCCTCTGTTGTGGTTTCCCTTTTTTGTTTTCCCTTGTATTCTCATGTCAAAGTTTAAGCGGTAATTGAATGGCCAGACTCTTTAGAAAGACAGTGTCTTGGCTAGTCTGACATGAATATACATGTTTTACACATCGTGCATAGTAAGAAAAGGTGTGGGCACTAGAGGACATTGAGGTGTGTGACTGTGAGAGTCTAGACGTGTCATCAAAAAATGGGAGCATCCCGTGGTTCTCATGAGTCTGAAGAGTGAAATTTGCTGCCAGTATCCTTCACACTGCCTTCGGGCCTATTCTGTCTTTGTCTGTAGGCTGAATCTCACAGTTATCACACAATTGGCACCTAATTGGGCTCCACGGATTGGCAGGGGAGGGGTGGATGGGGAGGGTCTCACACTGACTGGATAGCTGCTGTCTACCTGCTGGGTGGCTCAGAAGGTGGGTTCAAGCTAAGGGAGCATTTCTGGATGAGTCCCGTTCTTGAAGATGTTAGTAGGTGCTGCCTGATGAGGTGTTTGAACATGTTGGGTCTAGTAGGTTTCTGTTACAGTATTCTCAGAGCTTTTGAGCCTCGAGGGGAAGTTTATTATGCGACATTTCCTGAATGTATTTCTTGTGGGACCCTTCTCTCTCCTTGTGTCTCTCTCTCTCATGGTAAATTTCAATTCTATAAAGCCCCCAGACGGATCCCTCTAGTAGCTTCTCTCATCAGCACTTGGGAGGATGAGACTTGGAAGGCCTCAAGTGTGGTTAAGAACATGAGTCCAGAGATGCCAAGTTAGCACTGACTAACAGCTTTCCATAGGTCTCCTGCTATTTTGCTGTCTTTAGAAAAGCATTCCTTTAGGGACTTCCCTGGTGGCACAGTGGTTAAGAACCCGCCTGCCAATGCACGGGACATGGGTTCGATCCCTGGTCCGGGAAGATCCCAGCTAAGCCCTTGTGCCACAACTACTGAAGCCTGTGCGCCTAGAGCCCATGCTCCGCAACAAGAGAGGCCACCACACTGCAACTAGAGAAAGCCCACGCACAGCAACGAAGACCCATCACAGAAATAAATAAATAACTACAATAAAATAAGAAAAGTATTTCTTTAAATGTGGGTTTAAAAACTGGATAAATTGACAAAGGACCACGAAGCATGAAATAGAAGGCAATTGCTGAAATAGCATGTTAATGTTTTGGACATTTTTATTTTTCATTAGTTTTCTGAGTGAAACTGTGGGCTTTGAGAGAAAACAAGCTGTAAAGTATTTGTGCATGTCTTGTTCCATAGGAAACAGAAAGCAGTGTTAGCACACACAAAGATCACAAGAGCCGAGTCCTGTGGTAGGTTTAAAATCTTAGTGAACAGTAATCGTTGGGAGCTTGGTGGGGGTGGGGTGGGGATGATTAATACCACATTTCCCTAAAATCTCCTCGTCTCGCTTTTTCATAAAAGCTTGCTAAAGATGCTTCTGAGGTTTTCTGTGCCCCAGGTGGGGTGTGGTTCACTTTTTGTTCATTTAACAAACGCTTGAATGTTAATAATCTGCTTTGTTTGGGGTGGAGTGCAGCCATGGGCCCTCAGGTCTGGGACGGAGACAGCCTTTCTCTGATAGAAATTTCTAGCGTCTCCCCGTTCACTGTTCTTTACCTTGGTTACTCTTGGTGCTTGGCTCCCTTTTCCTGCTTGTTCTTTGCACACTCATCTAGTCCAAGGTCTTAACTAACGCCCAAGCTTCCAAATCTCAGTGCCTGGCCTGGACCCTCCCTAGGCCTCAGATCCTCTTAGGGAAATGCCTGCCGGGACGGTCCGCCTAGAATGCCCCTGGGGAACCGCACATTCAACCTGCAGAGCAGGGACTTCTTCCCTCTCCTGGGCCGGGTCTGCGTGAGTCACCAGTTCCTATTAGGAAGGGATTGATTGGAAGGTGCTTATTTAATCCAGAGGCAGTAGCGTGGAGCAGGAACACGCAGGCGGCTTTAAAAACCGCCGACGCCCCGTCCCACCCCTGAACAGGGGTCTCGGGGCCGTGGCCGGACTGTGTTCGTGAACAACCTGATTTACATTCCTGAGGGGCAGGGTCCCCCGCAGCTCAAGCACCAACGATGCCTTAGAAACGTGTCCAGGCTTTGAAGGGGTGAACGTGTCAGGAACGCTAGGGCTTTGTGTGAAGCCGTCTTCAAGGGACCCGTGTTGAAGGCCCCGGGGAAAGCACCAGCGGCCTCCAGCAGACAGGAGACCTGGAGCCCCAGTTACCAGAACGTTCTTCCCTGGCGGCTCTCTGGGGTCGTTTCCCCCGTCCTGCTTTTCCCTCCCCTTCCTGTCCGGTCACTCCCGTGGCCCCTCCCGTGGCCCTGCCGGCGGGAGCGCCTGGGCAGGTGGGCTGGGAGCCCCGCCGCCTCCCCCACGGGGCCGCCCCCGCCGCCCGGCGGCCAGCTCGGGCCTGAAGGCTCCTGCACCCCGCCCGGCTCCCGCTGGGGTGAGGGAGGGCCTGGGGGGGGGGCCGGGCACTGCAGGAGAACAGCGCCGCCCGCTCTCGCCCCGGCGCGTGGGGGGCTGTGCAGCGCGCTTCCCGGATCTGGGCCGCGTGCAGGGAGGCGCTCCCCCCGGCCCGCCCGCGCCAGAGGCCGGTGCCGTGGGAGGCATCTGGAAGATGCTTACTGCTTCTAGAGAGGCTCCACCCAACGTTGTGAGACTCTACGTGTATTAAAACTTGGAAGGGAGAGCGGACTGTGCGCCAGGAAACGATACGATGTGTCCATTTTATCGTCTGTGATTCCTCTGGGTTGTGTTCTTAGGTTTTTGGCTCGTTCTTTTAAACACAGTTGATTTCAGAGTTACTTCCAAATATCTGTCCCGTTTCCATGCTGCTTCTTTATAAGTTCGCTATTTGTTGGCCCCAGTTAATTTGCTGTACTCTGAAGAAAGTGCATCTGGGGTTTATGATTCTACTTAAGTGACGTGAATATGAGGAGGTAGAGTGTCTGAAAAGGGAGGAAGTGCACGCACGTTTTCATAAACGTGATCAGACGCGCAGCTCTTTAAAACCTTTGAGCGGCCGTTTCCCAAATGTTGGATTTTTTTTTTTATTTTGTGGAGAACGGCCAGACGGTCCACACCCAGAGGGGAGCGCCAGTGCTGGCCCAGGGCAGAGCCCGTCCCGGGGACGCAGAGTCCATGGGTGCTCGGTTGTTCAGGTCACCGGCTTTGGTTGCACGAAGAGCTGGCAGCGTCGGCCCGTCCGGCATCCTGCAGCTCCACGAGGACACCTCTTCGCTCTGCCGTAGCCCCGGCCTCCCCTGCCCCGGGGGTGCAGCAGTCAGGCTGCTGTCTGCCACGAGGAGTGCCTTTCTCTGAGCAACAAACAAAAGCTGTATCCTTGGGCCTCCAGCTAGGATTTTCACAGTCTCTCTCCGCTTCTGCTGCCTCATCTAGTCTTGGGGATCATGCTTGTTGATTCCAGGTGTGGAGATCAGGGGGTCTTTGGTTCTCGTGAGCTGCCTGGCACCCCTGGGCTAGCGGGGCCCTCATTTCCCTGCACTGATCTGCACAGTCATTCGGCCACGTGGGGGGAGCCCCGTGCCCCTCTCTACACGCACCCGCACCGTGACAGCCACCCTCCCAGCTTCTGTTGCCATTTGGAAGTCATCTGCCGCATTCCCCATTGGCCTGGAACAGCTGCAACTTCTGGGAGAGGGAAAAGAACATCTGTTTTCTCTGAGAGGGATTTTTAGTTTGCAAGCATCTGTCCTTGCGTTTCTGGGGAAAATAGAGAAGATATGGGGAGCCCTTTGTATCAGGTTCCAGGGTGACTGCGGGTAGAAGCAAAACAAGTTACTTTTGGGTGGACTAAACTAATCCTCAAGTAAATCTTGCTTTGTGAAATCACAAGGGAATACATTTCATTTCAATCATGGGAGAAAAATGGTTGGCTCAGCACCAAAGATAACAGAGAACGTTGAGACGTTTTGGAAGACGGGGACCGTAGATTCCTTTCTCTACCTTGAACACACTGTCCTAATGTAATTGAAGAAAGTCCCTGAAGACATTTGGCAGTTCCATTTTATGCTTTTTTTATCCAGAAAGTTGAATGAATTAAAATTCCAGTTAGGCTAAATATTTTGCTTCACCAAAAACAAACTCAACTCTCTTTTCTGGCTAATGTTACCTATAATTTAAAATAAGTATTAATTGTATTTCTAGTTCTTTTTGTCCCAGCATACATCTTCTGCATATTCAAACCTTCCTCTGACAAATCGAAGCACAGCTGATGTATTTAGGTAAAATAATAATTATGCCATATGCTTTCTTTTCTAAAACGTCTATAATTCTAAGTTTCTTTTTTTTTAAATTACATTTATTTATTGGCTGTGTAAGGTCTTCGTTGTTGTGCACGGGCTTTCTCTAGTTGTGGCGAGCGGGGCTACTCTTTGTTGCAGTCCGCGGGCTTCTCAGTGTGGTGGCTTCTCTTGTTACGGAGGATGGGCTCTAGGCGCACGGACTTCAGTAGTTGTGGCACGTGGGCTCAGTCATTGTGGCTCAGGGACTCTAGAGTGCAGCCTCAGTAGTTGTGGCGCATGGGCTTAGTTGCTTCGCGGCATGTGGTATATCTTCCTGGGGCAGGGATTGAACCCGTGTCCCCTGCATTGGCAGGAGGATTCTTAACTACTGCGCCACCAGGGAAGTCCCGTAAATTTCTTTTTATTTTTTTTTTAGTTGTGGTGCACAGGCTTAGTAGCTCCGCGGCATGTGGGATCTTCCTGGAGCAGGGATTGAACCCATGTCCCCTGCATTGGCAGGCGGACTCTCAACCACTGCGCCACCTAGGAAGCCCCTGTAAATTTCTTAAAAAAAAAAAAGAAACATCATATATGAGATCACAAATCTTAGATTATGTAATGAGGAGCTGCTTGGTATGTAATTAAAGAGAGGACTTACTCTGGGTGAGGGGAATGAACTTTTTCTCGTTCAGTGGTCCACGCAACACAGCAGGGCTTTTAGGCGTTTCGGTAAGTAAAGACATCTGCTTCAAAATGGAAACGTGGACTTCTTGAACCAGGCCCCTTTACTGAATGAACCCAGTCTGGGAGCCACACATTGTCATGGTCATTACTGACCGAGCGCGGTCTGCCAGGCGGTCAGTGGCCTGCCAGTCTGTGTGGGGCCGTATGGACCGTTTGTATAAACGCTTCGAGGGAGTCGTCCTCGCTGAGGCAGAAATGGAGCCGGGGGAGGTGGTGCTTCACGTCATGGTCCGATGTGGGGGCAGGAAGCTGTACTGTTACCTCCTCAGCTGCCTCAGGGAGGGTGCCCTGGACTTGCATGTCTGCTGCACGTGCAGCTTGACTGTGTCCAGTAGCCCATGGTTAACAAACTTTCTGTAAGGCGAGAACATGTGCCCACATCTAAGTGTTCGTTCTGGGATAGAAGAGTGCAGAAAATAAAGACGAGTGAGGTGGCCAGGAGGGTGGGAGGAAGCGGCGTGGGAGTTCAGATAGCAGAAACGTCTCCTCGGTACAGCCCAGCACCGGACAGACAGGCGTGTTGAGTGCGGAGTCTGTCACCTTGGAAGCTGTTTCCTGCTGGAGTGTGGCAGATACCCTGAAGGATGGGAAGAAAAGTATGACTATGAATTTGCCACCTGTGCGTTTGAAATACAGCATCTCTGACTCGTGACTCTGCTCATTCCATACACTGCCTTAACGCTGAAGGGGCCTCATAAATTTGTAAAACACAACAAGGTCTTCGTTCCCGGGCATATGTGCCCTCTGACGTGGTCCTGTCTGATCTCTTCGGGCTGGGTCTTTATCAGAGAATGAACACCGAGCCCTCAGTAATCACTTCTTTTGGTTTTATGGTTTTGTGGTGGATGTTTCTGACACACGCTGTGTAATGACCATTAAAGTCTTCACCTGGCAGCAGGACAATCTTGTAATTACTAGGAGTATTTCACTTTTAGGAAGAGTGCGTTTTTAGCTTGTGGTGATGATGGCAAACTTTTTTGACTTAGCAGTTTATGATCATTGACTGTTATATCTTCTCTTCTCCCTCAGATTTAGGTTATCTGTGTTATTTCCCTGATTACCTTGTAAGAACCTTTAAGTTTAAGCAGACTGTTTTTATCCATCTTCGTTTCTAGCAGCATTCAGGACAGAAACTTCCCATTAACAGATCTGTTGCTGTGCTGTGCCAGATTTGTGTTGATGTGAAGGAGAGGAGCCTCTCAGTCCCCATCTGGGGAGACTTAATTACTGAAACTCACGCACACACATGCGCACAGTTATAAGGCAACGTCTTCCAGGAGAGAGAATCTTCTGACGTAAACCCCAACAAGAGCATTTTAGGGAAGGCTCCGTGTTCTTTCCAGTCTATTGCAGGACCTGAGGACAGAAGTTCTTATCTTGGCACGAGGGAGTGGGGCGTGTGAATCTCGCAAGTCACAGGCAAACATTTTGTAAATTGATGTCTTTTTCAGGCAGTAAGATTAGAGTTCATTGCTTTCTGAAAGGAAACCAGTTAAGAACAGTGACCTTGGAACATGTTTTCCTCCCTGGAATCTTTTAGAAATTGGTTGGAGTCTGTGATGTTTATTACTGCGGTTCTTGCTGCTTAGGTTTCTGGCTCAACATTGTCTGGGTTTGAGCCCCAGCTGCCCGCCTTCCTGCACAAACCAGGTATCCGGGTTTGTAAAGTGGAAGAGGCTGAGTACCTCAATGCACAGGATTACTGGGAGAATCAAATGAAATACTCCTTATGAAGTCCTCCTGTAAACCGTGAAGTGCTGCAGCGTTGCACTGATGTGGAAGGAGGCTGGGACCCCACCTGCTTGACCAGGAGGAAGATACCAGGCGTTCTGGGGCTGTTCCCTCAGGGAGCCCGAGGTGATGGAGGGGGTGGCTGTCCCCAGGCCCGTGGAGGACTCCACTCTCCCCTCTTTCAGCGTGTGTCCTGGTCCTAGCCGACTCGGCCCCTGGTGGTCGGGGGATGAGAGTTGGCCTGGAAGGACAGCAGCTCTGACTGTGTTCTCGCTGTCATGTAAGGTTTCTGATGGTGATGGAGCTCGCAGACACAGAGGAGAGTTCAGCCCTCTGGAAAGTATTGCAGATGTGGCTAGCCAGCGGGCGGGCAGGCCTGAGGGTTGGTGGGACTGGAGCAGGTGGCGTTAGAAAATACAATGAAAAAATTTTACATGTGCTGATGTGTTTTACATGTGAAATGTAATTTACCTTTCACACCTAATGTTCATTTCCAAAAGCACCTTTTTTCTTCTCTAGAAACTCTTCTCATTAGATAGGTGTTCATATTCTGTTGTGATGTCAAGAAAAGTCCTGTGCCTCAGCATAGTTGCTGGAATATTCTGTTCTTTTAAAACATTCAAGGGCAAGATTGAACTTGGTGTACCCCCCAAAAAATAATAAATAAATAAATAAAATTAAAAAAAAAAAACATTCAAGGGCAAAATCATTTGCCTCCATCCCTTTCTTCCCTACTTCCTTCCTTGCCCTTTATATAGATATTTTTAGAGGAGGTTAATTGATCCATTTCTTCACCCACCCTTTCCTTCTTTCTTGAGTAAATTTTAATTCATACATTACAAAGAAATTATCTATTTCATTGTGGATTTTTAAACTTACTATAATAAAACATTGTGATCTGTTCCATTTGCATTTAAAAATGTTTCCATCTGTAATTTTTTATTGCTATATTTGCAAATTAGCCTTATCTGTTTTTTCTTGATTATAGTAGCTGGCGTTTACTTAAAAAATAAAATGGGTTTCTCATTCTACTACTTTTCCATTATGCATGTATCTGTATTCTTTGTTTTCCTTAGGTTTCCTTCTTTCCTGACTTCTGTATTGAATACTTAAAATGCCGCCCCCCCCCCCCCCCCCGCCCTGGTTTTTTTTGGGTTTTTTTGGCTTACTAATGAAAATGTATAAGGCTATGTTTTCCTCTGAATAAATCTTTGGCTGTATTGTATAGCTTTTGGTATATGTAGTGTTTACAATATTTTTGGATAATTTGTAGTGATGATTTTGATTTTTTTCTACAGATTTGATCCAAAAATTTTCAGTTGATTTGTTTCTCTTCGTGCCGTTTCAGGCTTTATTGCACAGCGTCATTTTAGCTGATGTTTGCAGGTAGTGGCCTTTCTCCGGTTCCATGCTTGCTTCCAGCACTAGAAGACTTTACTTGTCTTGGACCACTTTTGTCCTTTTAGGGGCCTCCTGAAAGAGGGAAGGTGGGACTGTCCCTCCCCTCCCCCCATGCTTATCCTGCTTTTTCTTTTGTTTCCTTTTTTTAATATAAAATTTATTTATTTATTGTCTGTGTTGGGTCTTCATTGCTGTGTGTGGGCTTTCTCTCGTTGTGGAGAGTGGGGGCTACTCTTTGTTGTGGTGCGTGGGCTTCTCATTGTGGTGGCTTCTCTCTTTTTAAATTTTTTTTAAAAAATTATTTTTATTTTTGGCTGCATTGGGTCTTCGTTGTTGCACACATGTTTTCTCTAGTTGTGGAGAGCGGGGGCTGCTCTTCATTGTGGTGCACAGGTTTCTCATTGCGGTGGCTTCTCTTGTTGTGGAGCACGGGCTCTAGGTGTGCAGGCTTCAGTAGTTGTGACGCATGGGCTTAGTTGCTCTGCAGCATGTGGGATCCTCCCAGCCCAGGGATCAAACCCATGCCCCCTTCATTGGCAGGTGGATTCTTAACCACTGCGCCACCAGGGAAGTCCCCCTTCTTTTTTTTAATTTAATTTTTACAATTGAAGTATAGTTGATTTACCATGTCCAGTAAATTTCTGCTGTACAGCAAATTGATTCAGTTATACATATATACGTTCTTTTCTTTAATATATTCTTTTCCATTATGGTTTATCATAAGATACTGAATATAGTTCCCTTTGCTCTACAGTGGGACCAAGCTTACATCTGCTAACCCGAACCCCCTCCCCCTTGGCAACCACAAGTCTGCCTTCTAGGTCTGTGAGTCTGTTCCTGTTCCATAGATGGGTTCATTTGTGTCGCATGTTAGATTCCATGTGTAAGTGATATTATATGGTATTTGTCTTTCTCTTTCTGACTTATTCCACTTAGTATGTTAATCTCTAGTTGTATCCATGCTGCAGATGGCGTTATTTCATTATTTTTTTTTATGGCTGAGTAGTATTCCAGTGTATATAGGCACCACATCTTCTTTATCCATTCATCTGTCAGTGGATATTTAGGTTGTTTCCCCATGTTGGCTGTTGTGAATAGTGCTGCTGTGAACATAGGGGTGCCTGGATCTTTTCGAATTACAGTTTTGTGTAGATATATGCCCAGGAGTGGGGTTGCTGGATCATATGGAAACTCTATATTTAGTTTTTTAAGGATCCTCCGAACTGTTTTCCATAGTGGCTGCAACCAACTTACATTCCCACCAACAGTGCAGGAAGGTTCACTTTCTCCACACCCTCTCCAGCATTTGTTATTTGTAGACTGTTTAATGATGTCCATTCTGACTGGTGTGAGGTGATACCTCATTGTAGTTTTGATTTGCATTTCTCTAATGATTAGTGATATTGAGCAGCTTTTCACGTGCCTCTTGGCCATTGATTTCATGATTGATCTCATTTCCTTCTCTCCCTGTTAGTTCTGTCCTATAGGTAGTTGATCTGAACACCCACAACATTTTGTGTCTTTGTGGTACCCACCACAGGCTGGCTGGTGGCAGTCATTTGCCCACTTTTTGAGCCTGGGCCCTACTCATAGGTGTCATGTCCCCCGCCCCCGTGACACTGTGTGTAGTGTGTAGTAGGTGTCCGAATCATTGAAGAAATGCTGGCATCTGTGAGACAGAGGAACAATTAAATCAGCTTTTTTTGAGGTCAGGGATCATGTTCTGTGCCTTGAGTACAGTTGGAAGGTGCTACACATGTCAGGGAGTTGCTTTGACTGTAAAATGAGGTGGGATTTGGGTTTTGATACCAGTTTCCTGGCTTCTACTTTCACAGGCTTCCCAGTGGACCTGGGTTCAAACAGGGGTGCTCTAAAGTTAGCATGGTAATAATAGCTCAAGTTCATGGGCAGTGCTGTGTGGCGGGCACACCCCTGAGGTGGGTGTTCCTTAGTCCCGGGAGCAGACAGGAAGCTGAATGTGGCTTCAGGCCTGGTCTCAGGGTCCCGGGGCTGGTGCGGGTCACGGGAGGATCCCAACCCAGGCTGGAGCATCTGCGTTCATGCACAGCATCTTAGCAAAAAGATGCCTTTGCTTTAAAACCCACACTCTAAGGGAGTCTGTGATCCCCCATTGTTGTAATAGACCTCCTGGGCGCAGCCTTTCCTTGCAGTACAGATGCAAAAGCAAAAGCAGAGCTTACTTCATTCCAGAATCCATGCTGTAAGAATCTTTGTTAACGGTTCAGGATCTGCCCCTTTTCTCATTTACCTTGTTTTAACATTTCCATCATCTGATGTCTGTCCAGTCCCCATGAGGGCTGTGACTGTGGGGAGTGTCAGCTTTCAGTCACCAACTGCAGACAGTGCAGGGCATGTTTGCCTGTAAGCGATAACGTTGTTGATGCTGCCTACGTTAAGCTAATTTCCGCAAGCAAAAATTACCAAAAGCAAAATCAAAAGACAAAGGAGAAAAATGCTGTGTTTGTGGCTCATATTACAGGAGGCTACTTTCTCTAATATTAGGTCAATAGAAAAACAGAGGATAATAAGTGTTCACAAAAAAGAAAACATACATGACTCGTCACCGTATAAAGATGTTCAGCCTTACAGTAAGATAAAGATAAACTTTGTGAGATCCCCCCACTGCCCCAGTGGACTGATAACCGTCATTCACTTGGGCTGCTGTAAGACAGCACCACAGACCGGGTGACTTAAACAACAAATTTATTTCCTCACAGTCCTGGAGGCTGGAAGTCTGAGGTCAAGGTGTCAGCAGGGCTGGTTTCCTCTGAGGTCTTTCTCCTTGGCTTGTAGATGCCTGTGTCTTCTCCCTGTGTCTTTACGAGAGTGCCCCTCTGTGTGTGCCTGTGTCCTAATCTCTTCTTATGAGGACACCTGTCACGTCGGATTAGGGCCCATCCTAATGCCCTCATTGTAACTTACACCTCTTTAAGTATAGTCACATTTTGCGGTACTCGGGTTGGGACTTCCGCGTATGAATTTAGGAGGGGGCACCGTTCAGCTGCTGAGAATGCCTGAAGAAAAGTTTGATTATACCTGTCAAGGGACATAGTGCATTGGCAAAGAAAAGGGGAAATTAGCACTCTTACATTGCTGGAGGCAGTATAAATTGAGCCGACCTCTTTGAAGAATGATTTGTCATTATCTGTTTAAATTCAAGTGGATTCCTTTGACTCAGCATCCAGAAAAATCCCAAAATGAGACAAAAGCGAGGGTCTTAAATTGGCACCTGGCTCGTGATAGCAGAAGAATGGAAACAACTTAATGTTGTCAATAGGGCGTGGGTTAGTTAGGGTTATTTAAAAAAGAAGGAATTCCTTTATGGACAAGTGTAGCATGCTCTAAGGAGAAGCAAGGTGTAGAACAGCGTATAGAATGTTACATCTGGATAGAAGTGGAGAAAGAGGTCATAGGTATCTGCAGAAGATAATTCCCTGAAGTCACAGGGGATGTGATGGTAAATTGGAGGACGTGGAGGCTACACAGCCAGGAGCCGGGGCTGAGAGGGAAACGTCTCACTTCACACACTTTGCTGCCTTTTAAATGGTGAATCCTGAAGTTATTAAATAAATGAACAAATCATTTTCATTCTCTTAATAAGAAAATTCTCATATAAGGTCATTCGTAGTTTACATTGTTTAAAGTCATTTCTTAAAAAGTGAAATTATTCTGATTAAAATCTTTCTTATTTTAAGAACTCTATTTTTCTTAGAGGGCCTCACAAGCCCTGCATTTGGAAGGTTTGATGAGGACAGATTCTGCATCTGGGCCGTGACAATACTTGGCCACTTGGTCACCAGTTTGGTCACCAGGAGCAGGTCATGTGTGTACCTGGGCCAGACCATCCTTCTCAAACACTCTTGCCTCAAGGCTTGTAGGGCAGTAATTATGTTTTCGTTCTAGTGTAGAATGTGTATGAGTCAGGGTTCCAGGTTTTCTTTCGCTCAGAGGTTCCCATGCAGAGGAGTACTATTGAGTCCTGTTAATTGGGCTATTTTGGTTTTACTGGGCTAATTTGAGGTACTTATGGGTGAGGCTGTTGAGGAGGCTAATAGCACTTTGCCTGTGTTTAGAACCTTGAGCTTTGCAACGTGCTCTCACGTTCATTATCTCATTTTATTGTCAGTTGAAGTGGGAAGTTTAGAAACACAGATTATTGCCATCTTTCTCTGGTCAGGGGACTCCAAGCTTAGATGCCTCACAGTGAGTTAGTGACTGTCTGCTGGAGGCTGCAGGGTGTAAACTGGCTTTGCCAAGGGAAGGAGAGAATTACCGGTCAGCACTTGTGTGCAGTAACACTTCAGGCTTAGGGGCATTTGATGGTGCAGTCCGGTGGTTTTCAGTGGGGACGACTTTGGCCCCCAGAGGACACTGGCATCAGCCCTGGGAACGTGCTACTGGCCTCTAGCAGTGCCCTCAACACAGGGCAGCCCCGCAGCGGGGATTTTCCAGCCTCAGAGGCCGGTGGTGCTGAGGACAAGAAGTCCCGACGGAGCCGCGGGGAGCGCCTGGCCTGCAGCCCTCAGGGCCCATCTCTTCCCTTTCCTGGGCTGGTCCCGCTTGAACTCCCCTTTGAACATTTCTTCTTTGGGGATTGATGGTGGTAGAAATTCTTACTTGGGATCGTGACTGATGGCAAATTTAAGAGCCCGTGCCTGCCCACGTCCTGCCCCGGAGGTGAGCGGCTGCGCGTGCGCCGCCTGACGCTGCGCACGTGCCGTGTGCACACGGGTGCCGTGTGCACACAGGACCCGCTCCTCCCGAGACCCGGCCCCTGCTCTTCATGATGTGCTTGGTTTTCATTATCCTGATCGGTCTGTGAGGCGGGCAGAGGGTGTTCTCAGCACCTTTCCCTTTCGGTAGGAAAGAGGAACCAGCAGCTGGGAGCGAGACTTTGGGAATTCTAGCCTGGAGAGGGCGGGGCCAGCAGAACCGATAGCCTTGGGCTCCTTGGGCCCCTAGGGATTCCTGCCGGAATCCGGTGGAAGCTATCAGCTATTTTAAGACCGGTGGTGGTTTTGTTTTAAAGGGAAAGGAGATTGCCTCTCCCTACATGAAGGACCTGTGGATGCCTTGGTCTGCCTGTCCTCTGCCGCCACCTCCAGGCCTCCCTGTTGGTAGAGGCACTGCCAGTGCCCAGGTGTGCATTCCAGAGAGGCCGCCTGACCGCCTGTGGTCCCTCCCCTCCCCCCAGCCCGCCCCTCTCCCCACCGCGCAGGCGCTGTTCACTGCTCCTGGCCCCTTCTCCTCGCACCTCTGGTGCTGAGTAATGGCGAGAGTTGGCCTTGGTGCCCGCCGCCGGTGACTTCCATGAGGAAGTGTGAAGTGTTTGTCAGCAGGCTACAGGATGGACGGTCCTCTGGCCCTTTCCCCGAGGCTGCCCTCCTCTGCGCCCCCCCGTTAGGTTCTTGATGCCCCCTCTTTCCTCCTGCAGCTTCACTCCTGCCGACCTGCTGGCTGACTGCCCTTGACCCCCTGGTTCCCTCCCTCGGTTTCCCCACCCCCACCCCAGTGCCAACTCATCATTGGGTTCATCTTAAAAGACACCTTGTTCCGCCTCTGAGATCTGGCAGGTCCTGCTGTCCCCTCGCTCGGGGCCCACCTGTGGGAGCTGTGACGCGCCAGTGGATGGAAGGAGGTCTGTCCTCTGCCTCAGGGCCGGGCCCCCTGTGGGGACAGGCCGCAGAGAGCATGGAGCCGGTGAGGCCGCTGGCCCCTCGTCCCCAGGGCTTTCCCCGCTGTCTTGCCGACTCGGTGGCCGCAGTGAGCGGCACACACCCCGTGAGCTGGGAAGGCAGGTTCAGCCGAGGGGGGGGACCAGGGGGACCTTTCATGACACAATTTCCGTTCCACGACTGGTGGAACAGGTGGAACTGGGGACAAAAGCACGTGGGTCATAGGACCTGGCCAGGTATTTAAAAAGCAGTGGCCTGAACGACCTAGTGTGTTTTCCTGAGTGCTGCCCTACGTCTGGCGGACCTCCTGTTGGATAGTGCTCAGGCCCTGGTGTGTCTGGTACCAGACTGGAGGAACAGGGAAGCGGGGCTGGTCATTTCACTGCGTCTTCCTATCCAGGGGGGCGAAGCCGCTACAGTGAAGGCTGGGGCTTTGTAAAACCTTTCAGCTGGGGACACCTGGTCTGCCAGGTGTTCTGCTGTTGCTGAAGTGCCCCTGAGGGTTAAGGGAGAATGGGTCACTTTGTCCCATTATGACTCTGAAAGGAGAGAGAGCCATGTAAAGAGTTATTTTGCTTCGTTGATAGGTAGTTAGGAGCTGGAGCTTTGGAATGGAGGACGAGGTGTGGTCACTTGTCTCACTGCTTCCGGAAGCTGCAGAGTGACCCTGAACCTCTGAGTCAGCAAAGACTGTTTCCCAGGGTGTCCTGTTGTTCTTCCCCAGCTCCCTGCCCGGGGGGTGGTGGTGGCGCACCTGCCTGCCAGAGCTGATCTCTGTGTAGAAGCTGTAGGAACTCACCCTCAACAAAGTAAAAGGCACAGGAGCTGGGCCACACAGCGCCATAGAAAGGGAATGAGAGTAGAAATGTGAACTCCCAAGTTCCTCATAGGAAAACAGTTTAGCTTTCCTGTGCCATCCACAACGCTGTCGGTCGTTCCCTGCAGTGGTTGATTTCTGGCTCTCAGATGAGGTGCTTTTGGGGTGTCCAGAGGCAGCAGCATAGACTTTTTCCAGGAGCCAGTGTTAGGGAAGTACATATTTGCATAGGGGAAGAAGTGGGCATATTTGCAAAATGAAAGGATGATTGGAGAGTATTCTCTCTGATAGGATGTTCTCTTGCAATCAGAAGCAGGGGTAATGGAGGCTGCTCAAGGCTGGTGCCCATGACTAGATGGTTATTGAGTGAGTAAATGTTTGTGTCTATCAGGTAGACCCCCAAACACACCATTTTAGGCTTCCGTGCCTTTTCCAGTCTAGACTGGAATTTGTGATCAGGAGTCAAGGGCATTTAAAGACTTGAGAAGGTGTTCCATACACAGTAGAACTTGGGCTGTTTCTTTAGAGTATCACACAGACTTGACTCCAGATGTAAGGTTTTATTTTAAATCTTAAAAGGAACTTTACAAACATAGTGTAGGCATCAGTGCCTCCCTGAAGTGAACAGTGTCATTTCCCTTCCTCGACTACAGGTGCCACAGGCAAGCTTTCCTGGGCTTGACCACGCCAGGAGCTGCCCCCAGCTGCTTAGCTGGCTGTTGGTAGGAAATGCAAACGAGCGCATCTAAGTGAAAATCAGGCCAAAGGTGCTCAAGGAAAAGTTTGCCCAGGGTGTGGGGCAGGGGAGCCAGTGAGGCTTTTCCTGATTGAGGAAACTGGGACTTGGTCCAGAAGAGCAAGTCTTTCAGCATCGCTAGAGCCAGGGATTGAGGGTGGGGCCTGGCGAGGCCCTGTGTGCTCTGAAGAGCAGGGGCTCAGCTCCATCCCGAAGGTACAGAAGCGCGTAGGAAGGGTTTTGTTTGCTCTTCTTATGTTTGATGCACGTGAAGATACCCAGAAAGTGCCGAGTTAGCAGGGCAGTGGCTGATGCGCGCACCCTCGGACCCGGCACCACGGGTCGCTGCGTCCCCAGCCGTTGTGCTTGTCCATGCGGCGCGGGCACTCACGCGGCCAGGCGCCCAGTCAGAAGCCTAGAGAGAAGGTACCTGCATGTCCCCAGGCTGTGAGCTGGGGTCTGGCTCACCCTAGAGACCCCCAGCTTCTGACTGCACCCGTTTGCCCTCATCCCTCAGGAGGGCTGGGTGAATGTTTGCTTGCTGGCTGCTTTCAAGGGAGTAGCACTTTGGGATTTGTGTTTGAAAAGAACCTTGGAAGCCACAGGGGCTGTGGGGCTTCAAGAGAGAGGAAAGGAAGAGACATAAGACACAGAGGCTGGTGACGGGGACTGGAGGACAGGGGCGAGGCTCGGGCCCCTCCACTCTCCTGGAGATCCTGGAGGAGGGGACAGCGCCCCTCAGGGTGGCTTGCCTGGCTCCGAAGCAAGGCAGTGGGTGACAGGCCACACCAGCCATGCCGCCCGCCCTCTGCGTGTCTCAGAGCTGCAGGTCAGAGGGAGGTCGCCCATCCCCAGGGCTGTGCTCTGGGCACCTCCTGGCGACACCCAGGGCGGGATGGGTGTGGCTGCTGCTGGCCTAGACTGGCTTTGGAGACTGGTTCCCAAACCCTCCTGTGCCAGAGGGTCACCCACTGAGGTTGTGTGAAAATGGACACCCCCCCTCCACCCCCCCAGCCCTGGTGCAGTAGGTGCGGGACACATTGCCCTGAGGGGTCTGGTGCAGGGCCCCTCCAGACCCAGCACAGGTTTCCCACACAGTTCTCACTCACGCACTTTTCTTGCTGTTACGTATTTATAAAATTTTCTAGTTCCAAGATGACAGCAAAAAATACCCTTAGATGATTTCAGGTAATCCTTTCTGCTTTTTTTTTTCTAAACAAAATAATTTCTCTCTTTTTTTTTTTGTAGGACACTAAATTATGGATAATAATGGAATATCTGGGTGGAGGCTCTGCACTGGACCTAGTAAGTATCACGTCTAAGGCTTAATACTCATCAAAGTCCTTCTCAGTCAATCTTGGTTGTAAAAATAATTCTGTTTACATTTCTGTTTCCCTCTTAAGTTGCATGAGAAAAAGATGAAAGTATTCCCTATAATAGGAATTTCTGCTTTTGATACAGTACTGTGAATTACAGATCTGCTCTTGAAGACAGTGTTGCTGTTTCGTGGGAAACCAGTGAATTCATTCCAGGCAGCAGTGAAGGGTGTTGCTTTCCTGTGTCTGACCTAAGAACAGTGTGATTTTCTAAAACTGGTTTTCACTTTTATGGAGTTAAAACCCCATCATTGTTTCACTTTTCAGATGGTAACTTTGCTTCTAAAATATGCATGAGACACTTCAGGAGTAACAGACAGGCACAGCATCACGTACGGGAGTGGTGGCTGGCCAGGCAGGAACACACATTTCTGTTTCCTGGATGCACACGCAGAGAGGCCTTGCTGCGCTCGCATCGTGTCTGCGGTGCAGCTGGACCCCCACCCGTGGCGCTGTCCCCTGCCTGGCCTGGACCTGCTGTGGCGCTGGGTGCCCAGCCCACACACACAGTAGTGGGAGCTCCATGCAGGATGACCTCAAAGTCATGGTCTGGGACTCGCCTGTCGTGGTAAAACATGGTGACTTGTTGGCCTCTGACGGGACGCTCAGAAGTAACCGTCAGATCGTAAGTGTTCCTTAAGTTGTCCTTGAAACACAATAAATGCAAAACAAATTTTAAAAATTCTCACGCAGTTGTTTAGCCCCTGACATCTCCTCCCTGTGTGGTCATGCAGTGAAATCAGCGTAATCAATCTTTCCCTGCCTGTCCTGCAAAAGCTGGGCTTTTGGGTAAGTGGTGGTTTCCAGGTCAGGCCTGATCTATCATTTTAGTGTTAGAAGGTGGGTCCTGCTTGCTATAAAGTTTTCAGGGTGGTGGGTCTGCAGTGTTCACTGGTCTCAGCTGAAATAAGCTGGTTTTTCAGTGGTTACAATTTACGGAGTTTTTTTCACTAAGAGAAGAAATATGTTTTGATTTAAAGGAGTTTACTTTCTCACAGTAATAGTAGCAATTAGTATTTTGGGACAAAGGTAAACCTCTGAAACTATATGTATCTCTGAAAGGCTCATGTACCTAATTTGAAAAATCACAGTGTTATAAACCGCAAAAGCAATTGGTTAAAATAGTGTTCAAAAGGAAATTTCAAGAAAAAAATTTAATATGGTATAAACAATTACATTAGAATGGCGAAAGCAGCAAAACAGCTGGATAAATTTTATGACTTGCTTTGCTTCTTCTCTGTAAATATACATATTACACAGAGCTTTTCATTTTTTTACTCTTTTGGGAAATAACTGCAGAAATGTAGAAAATTGCCTCATTTTGTATAATTAGATTTACTGTTATGTTAAGTGAATTTCATTTGTGGCATGTAGAAAATTATTTGTGGGGACTCTTTTCCAACATGAGTCCTTCAGAGCAGCAATTCTAGTCTCTAAATGCCTTAGTTTATTCATTCTTAGCACCACAATAATTTAATTTGTTTAGTGGTAACTTTCTTTGGAGCTTTGAATTGAAGTCTGTGGAAGTTTTAGACATTACCGCTGGAAGGACGTGTAGAATTCTCCACTTATTAGATAAACTCCCATGCGGTGTGACTCCCAGCACACTGCCACCCACTTTCCACATCAGTGGCTCTGGGGACAAGAACCAGGCACCTCTTTTTGAATGTCCCCAGATTATCTCATTTTAATCGAGGAAATGGAAGCACTCAGAAGTCCGGTGTCCCAGCTAGCAGATAGCGCTGGCCTTTGGCCCTCGCTGTGACCGGCTGCACAGCCCCGGCCCCGCGCCGTCCTCCCCCCCCCCCCCCCCCCCAACGTTGTCATACGCCTCATCTCTTAGCCCTTTTCTGTTGGCCTGACCCCAGTCCCTTTAATAACGGGATACAAGGATTCGTTTTTGAATGTTGAAGACTATCAGGATTACTTTGAGAGGGCCTACGAAATGTTTATACAAGATGTAAAAACCAGAGTATTGTGGCACGTAGAGATTTGTTACCAGGTAGCTGAACGCAGGAATGTGGGGCATTGCTTTGAGACGCTCCACCTTCCTTTCCTTTGCTGTCTGTGTAAGTGGCTTGGTGCCGGCAAGTTCGTGTGTCTCTGGAGCAGCCCCCGTACACGAGGCCAGTGGAGGGAAAGATGACGGTGTCTTGTTTGGGGGGGGGGGGACTCTGCCATTTCCCAGAGCACGAGGGTCCCGCTGGCTCTTTCCTCACTCTGGGTTCCTCCTTCCTCTTCGTGCCTGGGGGCTGCTGTGAGAGGATACCACAGGCTGGGTCGCTTTTTTTCCACTCTACGTTTTCGTTATCAAGCCTTTTTACTTGGGCTGTGAGACGTCAGTTTCATTCCCCACGTTGAGTCTTAATGACACCTCAGCCTGAGCGGGAAGACGGCACCCCCTTCCACCCAGGATCGCCTTGTGAGCATCTCCGAGAGTTAATGTTGGGGGCTTTTTTTTCCTTCTGGAGTTGCGGTTCCTTGTGGAGGCAGACAGTTGATGGTATCACACGTGGGAAGGTGCTGCGAGGAAGATAAAGCAGCACGCGGTGAACTGGAGAAGGGGAATGGGAGTTAGCAACAGAGGGCCTGAGACCGAAAGATGTTTCACCGATGAACAGATGAGTCAGTTTTACAGGAGAATCTGAGGGACAACCTTGGAGTCTAATTAAGAAGGAACTAGGCTGCACGAATTGGTCACTCCGGCAGGCAGACGCGTCTGACACACTGAATGAATGTGCAACGTGATTTTTAAAAAACAAGATGACATGTTCATTGCTGGAGGCCAAGCCTCCAGACCGTGTCTCACACGAGATGGAAGATTTTTTCTGTGCCACGTGTGGGGTCTCTGGGCCACATGGTCATCAGAGCCCTGCATTGGTGGGTGCCTTTCCCCTGTTCTTTAGTCCTTGACCTCTCTGGCTGCTGGTGTTTCAAAGCCAAGACCAGGAAAGGGCACTTCTGCTCATATTCCTTAGGTGAGAACTTAGGTGGCCAAACTTGCTGCCACAGAGAGCAGCAGACACGGTCTCTAGTTGGGTGGCCGCGTGCACACCCAGAGTCTCTTACAGACTTGGGGGAGGGGGAATTAGGAGTCAGCCAGAGACGAGGAGCAGTCTACACTCCCCCCCTGGGGTCCTTTCTTTTATAGAGATCATTTGAAGATTCCACAGTCCTCTTAATGAAGAGACGCCATGTTTAGACTGCTTAGAAATGTTCATGGTGGAGGATTCGAGCACAGGGCTTGGAGGACGGCGCTCAGCCCGGTCCTACCCACCAGCGAGGACTCTGTGCTGTAGGGAACGACTGAGGACCCTTCACGCTGAATCCTGACACCGTGATGGGTCTCCCCGCTCTGTAAATAGTCTCTCTTCCCGTCCCCACCTGTGAGTCATCGGTGGGTAGTGTTTAGGCCAGATTTAAAAGGGCACAGCCATACCTCCATCCGTCAGAGAGCCAGCTGGTAAATGGTCCAGGGGAAGATGTTTCAGTTAGTTTCCCTCAGCGCTTGTCTCCCCTTGGTGATGACCCCAGGCTGCTCGCGCATCTCTTTCCAGACACTTGATCGTCGGAGGGAGGAGGCGGGTGAGCCCAGGTGTAGCCAGACGTTGCTGGTTGTCTGCCTGGGTGAAACCGGCTGGAGGAGGAGATGGAAGCTGTGCTCCGAGACAGCATTTTGAGTGGCGGGGATAGCGGTCTACGCCCGCCGTAAGAGCGAATTCTCCAGCATCTCTGCCTCCTTCCTCTTTTTCCCCAGGTTATGTGAGAATTGTGTTTTCCTCATTTTGAGTATTAAATTCCCACAATCTGTGGACTCAAATATAGAGGTGGAGAAGGCAGACAAGGCAGGGTCTCCAGATTGTGTGCCTACGAACAGTCATTTCGATGTGTTTCTTGAGAACAAGAGTCTGGGTCAGTTTACTTGGGGAGGAAATAGCTTCTGTGGAACACGGTGCAGCAGCCCCCCCTGTCTGCTGCGATCGTGGGCAGGCAGTATCCCCGTTAGGACTTGGGGTACTTCCTGGGGGGCCAGTTACCCATCAGTGTGACTTTTCTGCATCCGTAGCACACGGTGAAACTAAAAGCGAGGGGTGTCCCTTCCTCTCGGGTTCTGAGTGTGAGAAAGCAGCTTGAGCACGGGGGCCCTGCTGCCAATTGGGCCAGCGTCCTGGAGAGGTGGCTCTGACTTTGAAAACCACCCCCTCCCCCTCGGGCTTCTTGAATTTTCCTGGAGACCAGGTTGGGCCTGTGACCAGCGGAGCACAACTCGCTGGATGGACCAGAAAGTGGGACCAGGTGCAGTTACGCTGTAAGGAGCGAGAAGGGGGTTCTCGGCTGTCCCCACCTTGGCCCAGAAATGACCAGCTCTTCTGCCACCATCATCCCGCTGAAGGCCCTGAGACAGTAGGACTGTCTTGTCCAAGAAAGTGTACATGTCCATCAGAACACTGCCTCAGAAGGCGTGCCTTGGTTTGCATTCCCTTTGGTTTAAAGCACATCTGTCTTAAAACCTCCTTGGTGAGCGTCCTGGGGTTGTGTCTTCCTGTTGACTAACGCGTGTGAATTTGGGTTATGGTGCAATTCACTGTCAAGTCTGAAAACGTAATCCTGAGGACCATCATTCAGATGAAAAATGAGATTGTTAGGATTCTACCCTTTTCTCTGACGCTTGCAGTGTTAGTCCTTTGAGGGGTGGTAGGTTGTTTTGCTGAAGTAATTTATGTGATTGGTTATGGTTGAATTTCCTGCTCTACAAGTGATGGTGGGCTTACTGTCCGATGTGAACTGAGCTCTAGAACTTGTCTAATTTTTTCCTTTTAAAATGGGAATGTGAGTACCTGACTCGTCTGCCTTACATCTTTGTATAGTTAAGAACAGTGAGGGGTCGATGTCAATTCCTTCGAGTTTCTCTGAAAACTTTTATTCTCAGGCAATTATTGGGTCATATGGGATAATACACTAATGTTTTTATTATATAATGTGTGTATGTATATTATATCACATAAAAAAATTCAGTTGTGGGAGATCCAGCTCTTTGCTCTCTTCGCCCAAGTTTTAAAATTCAGATTAAAAAAATTCTGGTGCAGAGGTAGCCTCAGAAAGCAGTCAGCTCGCAGGTGTTCTCTTTTTTGACCACTTGTGTTTTGATAACCGTTGCCTGTGTTAGGACAGAGCCAGGCTGCTCTGTCCCCTCCCTGGTGAGCCCTGTGAGGTGCTGGGCTTCTGCTTTCTGGACTGACATCCCTCGCAGCTCAGCCTGCGGGCGTGGCGGGCCGACCATAGTCTTTCTCATGGGCCCGACTTTGATTCTTAGCCAGCTTTGCTTCATTCAGCAAAGTCATTTTCTCTGGTTCTTTGTGGGGTATTTTTGTTTGTTTTTTGTTTTGTTTGTTTCTTGTTTGTTTTTTCAGGGCCTTTTAATCAGCTTCTAATTGGGCAAAATGTTTCAGATAAAGATTTCAGGCTTGATTATTCTCATTCATTTAACATCAACTCTCCTGTCATCTCACACTTTTTCATCTAATCATTTACGTAACTTTAATCATTTTTTTCTTGTTAGTTAGAACCTGGCCCTTTAGATGAAACCCAGATCGCTACTATATTAAGAGAAATTCTGAAAGGACTTGATTATTTGCATTCGGAGAAGAAAATTCACAGAGATATTAAAGGTAAGAAAACCTGTTGGTCATAGTCCTCTGAAGTCCCCGAGGCGGGTAGGAACGTTAGGTGCAGAGTTTTAACTGCGCTTCTCTTCTCAGGGGAAGGTGTCCTGCAGGCGCGTGGGGAGCGCCTTCCGCGTGCCTGGGCAGGTGGGGGGCTTGAGGGGGTCTCACTGAAAGCGCAGCCCCGGCGCCTGTTCGTGTCGTGCGCGGGGTGCGCTGGGGTGCGCGTGCGCCCGGACACGACAGCCGCGGGTGATGTCAGGAGGCGGCTTTGGTTTTGTTCCACAGCTGCCAACGTCCTGCTCTCCGAACACGGAGAGGTGAAGCTGGCGGATTTTGGAGTGGCGGGCCAGCTGACAGACACCCAGATAAAGAGAAACACCTTCGTGGGCACCCCTTTCTGGATGGCGCCCGAGGTCATCAAGCAGTCGGCCTACGACTCAAAGGTGAGGGCGGCGCCTGCGCTCGCTGGTCTGGAGGGCTGTCCCCCCCGGGCTCCAGCCTCACAGCTTGTCCCGTGTCCAGTCCCCGTTGCTGACCGTGTCTGTCTGATGGGGGGACGCGGAGAGGCAGCGTGTGGAGGGGAATGTGCTTGCCCCACCAGCATCCTCACCTCCCTGAACTAAAGGGGACATGGGCCTTGGTCTCATTGAGCATCTAGAACCCTGCCTGAGAGAGTCGCCTCTGGAACTGGTCCGTGTGGCCCCTTGTCGTGTGCCCAGGCCGATGGTGCCAACCTCAGCTCTTGATCTGAGCACAGCATTTCTCAGTCATGTTAGCCCATATGCCTTAAGAGCCTTCATCATCATTTTTTTAATTAAGTAATTATTTTTGGCTGCGTTGGGTCTTTGTTGCTGTACGCGGGCTTTCTCTAGGTGCGACGAGTGGGGGCTACTCTGTGGTGGTGCAGGGCTTCTCATTGCGGTAACTTCTCTTGTTGCGGAGCACAGGTTCTAGGCGTGCAGGCTTCAGTAGTTGTGGCATGGGGGCTCAGTAGTTGTGGCTCATGGGCTGTAGAGCGCAGGCTCCATGGTTGTGGCGCACGGGCTTAGTTGCTCCGTGGCATGCGGGATCTTCCCGGACCAGGAATCAAATCTGTGTCCCCTGCATTGGTAGGCGGATTCCCAACCACTGCGCCACCAGGGAAGTCCCAGCATTATTATTTTTAAGGTGACATAGGGCAGTTTCGTTTAAGAAGTCCTAAAACTGTGGAGATGGGGCCACAGGAGAGAGCTCTGCTCTGTCCCCAGGAAGCCTGTGGACTCAACGATGGAGCCAGGTCTTGGGCCAAAGAACCGTCAGCTTTTTCCCCCTTTCTTTGTAAGGATATTGTGATGGTGTGTTACCAGATGGATTGGACTTGGGTGGGGACCTTGTCCCCTTCTCTGTACTCATCCCTTCCATCCTCTGTAGCTGAGCCCAGAGCTTTGCTAAATGATTTACGTCTTCAGTGAGTGAGTGCAGCACTGGGTGTCCGGGGCTCTGACAGTGAGTGGGGTGCAGGGGAGCTGAGAGGATGTCACAGTGATCTGAGGAGGGCTTCGCAGATGCAGGCGTTTCAGCCCTTCTGAGACAAGCGCTGGGGGAGAGCAGAGATGTTTGTGCTGGAATTGTAGGTTGAGTAGATGAACGTGGTAGACTTCTTGTTAACTGAATGACTCGCATAGAGGCTGAGGGGTCAGTGCCAGTATTCTCCTGTAAATAACTTACCCTTTTTTGGTCTCAAAAAGCAGCACATAGTCTTTAATCTGGAAAATACTGGAAAAAATGAGATGAAAAGAAAAACATCTGTAGGCCTAGTACCCAAGCACAAGTTAAGTTATTTTGGTGTGCAGTCATGTCTGAAATAACTGTTTGCAGTCTGACTGTGGTGAAAGATGGAAACAGGTGATGTGTCGATGGAAAAAAAGATGAGTGGAAACACAGCCTGATCGGCCGGTCAGTTGGAATCCGCACGGGTAGCCTGTTCCTGGCACGTGACTGGCGCTCCTGTCTCGATGCCAGCCCAGTGGCCTCTCCTGGTCTGTCTTCAGAACCAGGAATTACCCACCTCCTGGCTGTGGGTGATGCGCCCTGGAGGTGGGGAAGGGTGTGAGCGGGAAATCCATTTGGCTCGGAGACTCACGCGGACTTTCTCCTCACACCAGGTGACGGTTGGCTGTGTATCGCTCTGGAGTTGCTCATGAACAGGTTTTATACCTCTAGGTGCTGGTTATTATAATGTGTTCCTAAATATCGCATCTAGTTAATAGTTTCTTTTAAATCCATTTTGAGCTATGTTTTGACTAATTATAGCCGTGATTTGGGATTCTCCATGGTTTTTTCCTCCTCTTCCTCTGGGGGTTCTTTATAGACTATATTCTATACGTCATTTTTTTATGCCACCTCAATTGTGTTTTGTCTGCAGAGAGGCGGCCGAGCTTCCTTCAGCTCGGTCGTCTAAGGATTTCGAGAGTTGTATGTTGGCGACACCCCGCTCGCATCCCCTCAGCCCTATCGCTCACCAGTAACAGATAATTTTGTGTTGTCACTGAGGGGAGTGCTACCCAGAACTGACGACATATGGAAAAAACATTTGTCCACAAATAAATATTGATATCTGCAGTTCAGAACACCTGCCATCACAACTTTTGACTTGGGCTTATTATTGAAAACCACTGTTTATTTTCTCATGTCTTTCCCAAGGGGTGGTAAAACAGGTCTCTTCTTACACCTCAATTTTAATTGCTTTGGAAAATGACTGCCCTTTCCCCACATAACTTTTATTTTAAAATCCAGACACGGGTTCTAAATCTGATGCCATGTTTCCTAGATACAGTGATCAACAAACTCAAATTGATTCTCTATCAGCGTCGTAGCAGAGGACTTGATACCTCAGTGAGTTACTGTGCCGTAGCACCGTGATCGTTCTTCTAAGGTTTAGCATAAGTACTGTTGCTGTTGGATATTTTGGGCAGCCATTACCATTTTCTGAATCTAAAATTTATTTAGGATAGATTCCTAGAAGTAGAATTAATTGGTTTTAACAAGTGTGGATATTTTTATGGCTTTTGCTACATAATGCCAGATTGCTTTCCATTTATTCAAGTGGCAGTCAGGGTTTCCAGATCAGTCTGTTAGATGTTTGATGTCTGCAGAGGGAGACATCAGGATGTTCGATGTCTGCAGAGGGAGGCTGTAGGCAGGAAGACCACTCGAGAGCCCCCTACAGAAGTCCGGGGATAGAGGACAGCTCTGAAATAAGCCAGGGGCAGGAGGGATAGATGGGGACCCAGGGCGCCAGGAGGTCAAGAGCCACACACCTGGCACCTGGTTGATTGAGAAGGATCCAGAGAGAAGCTCCAAGGGCTGGGCTGACGCTCGGGCTCCCTGCCTGGCTGCCTGGGAGGATGGCACATGTCTTGTCTTGTTGTGGCTCTACTGGCGACCCTCTCAGGGGAAGCAGGTGAGCAGTGCCTGTGCCTCTTCTCTGAAGGCCTCGGAGGTGTGTCGTGAGCGGGGCTGGGAAGGCTGTTTCATCAGTCGACTTTAGTTGGTGTGGTGTCAGACGGGAAGCAGGTGCAGCTCCTTGAATTCTTGCTGCCTGTCTGTCTGTTGTCCGGCCTGGAGCCTGATAGCAAGCCCTCGGGTCTCTGAAGGAAGTGAGTGCAGGCACATCCTGTGACAGGCCGCCAGCAGACGCCAGCATCGGCTGGGCCTTCTAGAAAGTGTGTTTAAGTGATTACGGGATGCTGGGGCGTCTGGAGGTGCGTGCATCACCGATCATCTGTATCTGTACAGCCGAGAGCCAGGCTGGTGCCGAGCGGCAGGCTTTGCAAACAAGCAGTTTAATGAAATCTGGGAGAGGCAGACAGCTGTGGAGTCACAGACTTGAGAAGGGAACGGCGACCGAATGAGAGTCGTGTACTCATCATTTTTGCTTCTGTTCTTGCAACTCGCCCTGCCTCCTCATGCCTGCACCCTTCTTCCGGTCCTCCTGCCACCCCCCGCTGACAGATGCTCACCGCACCCAGCTTCCTCCTCCTGGGGGGCGGACCCTGGAACACCTCACACTTTGCTGGTTTTTAAAGTAATACACGTGTAAGATAAAGCAGAGGGAAGGAAGGTAGGAGCATTACTTCTGATACTGGATCTTCTAGGTCCATCCCTTTCGTCAAATTGAGTACAGAGTTTAGAACAAGCCTTGCTGTCTGTTATTCCCACCTTCACTGCAGCAGGAGGAAGTAGAAGATGTGGTGGGCATCGACCCCATGGACCACTGCCCGGGGAGGACTGTTGCCAGGACTTCTCGCATGGCCTAGGGTTGTGGGAACAGGGCAGATGAGTCCTCTGGTGGTTGTTACCGGTTGGGAACGTCTAGGTCTTGTGGTGACCTGAACGGTGTTTCAGCCTTGTTTCCCAGCCTTGGAGTGAGTGTGAGGGACGTGCCTGGGATTAGGATGCGTTTGCAGCACAGTGATGGGAGCAGGAAGGTCGTGCAGGCTGAGCGCAGGATGCCTGTGTCCCTGTGCCCCCCCATCCCGTTCTTTGCCTGCCTTGGGGGTCCTGCTTCATTTCTAGCCTTTGTCCTCTTTGCCAGAGCTTGGTATCAGCTGCTGAGAAAGCCTGCCCGCCAGAGCTCTTCTCATTCCCAGCATGCGGTCAGGGAACCGCTCATCTGCGGACTGAGCAGTGTGGCCATGGCGGGGGGGTCAGGCAGCTGGACACGGCTGCCCCATGCGCTGCCCGATTCCTGCCGACAGTGACCGTGACCAAGCCTCTAAATGTAACTGACCTGTCGCTCGACAGGAAGTGAGGAGCTAGAACATGTACATGACAGCAGGGGGGACCCACATAAATCTAGAGTTTGGGGCCTGTTTCTGCCTGAGGTCGGTGGCATGGGAGACTGGGAGTGGATGGTTCTAGATTAGAAGAGTGTTAGCCGACCTGTCAGTGCAACACATGGGCCTTGCTTGGATCCTGATTCAAGTAAACGAACTGTGAAAAGACTTTTTTGAACAGCTGAAAAAATTTATTTAGTACGTGATACTGAGGAATTGTTAATTTTAGGTGTTGATAAAAGCCCTTATATTGGCACACTGAAGTGCTCCCCGGGAAAAACGTCATGATGCCTGTGGTTTACTTTCAGATGTGATGGCGAAAAAACAGACGGAGCCAGTGGGGCGGGTTATTCACAGTTGAACCCTGTGACAGGCGCGTGGGGACACCGCAGGTGGTGTTCTCCACGTCTGGACTTGTGGACGTTTCCTCTGAGTCCTGGGCGCCGTGTGAAGCGTCTTGTACGATCACCCTAGTGTGCTTCCCAGTTTACAGAGAAGGGAGCTAGGCCCACAGGTCAGGTGTCCTGTCTCATGTCCCAGGACCGGCCGGAGAGCGGGCGTCTAACCCTGTCCGGGGCCAGGCCGCCTGCTCTCACCTCAGGGCCGTACGGGCTTTCGAGCGTCACTGGATGGGGAGGCTTGGCCACGCCCTCGCCCCTCACCTCGGGTTCCCTGTCCCACTGACGCAGGACTTCAGCGAAAGTGGGATGTCTCCGACCTCCAGCAGCAAAGGGAACCGGAGTCATTGCAAGAGCCGACTTCCACGTCGAGGCAGGAGATGCTTTGTGTGTGAACTTTTCTCCTGTGTGTTGCCTATTTTGAAGTTATACCAAAGACGTATCTTTTTTAAAGTTTCCAGTTAAGAATGAGTGTCTTCTTCCGAACCTTAGAAGCACATGGACACATTTTTCCTAAGACGTGCGCCGCGTTGAACTGCGTCCTGCCCCGAGTGTGTAACGATGCTTTGCCGTTGCAGGCGGACATCTGGTCCCTGGGCATCACGGCGATCGAGCTTGCCAAAGGGGAGCCGCCTCACTCCGAGCTGCATCCCATGAAGGTCTTATTCCTCATTCCAAAGAACAACCCTCCGACGCTGGAGGGAAACTACAGCAAACCCCTCAAGGAGTTCGTGGAGGCCTGTTTGAATAAGGAGCCGAGCTTTGTGAGTGTCCCGCGATCAGGACGGGTGTCTCCTCCTGTGGGGCCTGACCGGTCTGGATGCCTCTTACTGGCATTTCTTTAGTCACTGGTATCAGCTGTCTTCATGATCTCATTTATTTTTCTTTTTCCAAAGGGTGTGATTGAGTTCTTTGAATTGCAAATATGTTTTTTATTGTTACTCTATCTTTTAAGGATTAAAAACCTACTTATTTTCTTTCAGCTTTTCTAGTATCTCAGACCTCATTGAGCATGAAGATGGTTCTTAATATTATATGTGGAATCATACGTTTTTAATGTTTATAGTGCAAAGTCTGGCCTGAAAGACAACGGCTAAATATGTCTTTAAAGTAAACGTTTTCAGTTTCTTCTTGGCATGTGCGAGGAGGGAGAAGAGGAGTGAGCTATAAACGTACCCCTACTGTGCTTCCCTTCTTCCTTCTCACGGTCTTTGCCATCAAGTTAAGTCTGACAGAGCCACGTGGCAGGGACGACTGCAGGGCTTTAGCCTGATTTTCTCCCCGAATTAGGACGGTTCTTCGAAAGTTGTCTGTGTATTTTGGTGTCGCGTGTAACCCCACGTGTCTTTGTTTTGTTTCCGAGTTTTCCGTCGGGGGTGGCCCAGCGTCGGGTGGAAACTGCTGACCCGCACCCTCCCCCGGCCCCCGACTTTAATCTAAAAACACGTGGTTCGTTTTACAAGAGCACCGTGGTTTTCTAACGTGAGACCAGTTTTGGTAATGGAATTCAATGAGGAACGCAGCGTTTTCTGAGAACCTCGAGGGGATGCACGCCACCCTTCAGGTGCCGTGCAGGCCGCTGTTCTTTGTGCTCTTGAGGCTCTGAACGCTGTTATTAGGAGTTTGTTCCGAGCCCAAGAAGACACACCCACACGCCTGCACATCTTCCTGTCACACGTGTATTTCCGGTGTCGGCTGGCTGTCCCAGTGCACACATCTCCCCCGCGACCCCCAGCCCAGACGCACTGAGGAGGGGATGAGAAGCTCAGAACCCGGGCACTTCTGAGAGGCTTGGGGTTTGACACTCATGTGGGCAGGGACTGAGAACGACCCAAAGTGACCTAGGTTTTTCACAGGCTTGAGTTTGAGAAGCATGCCTGGCTCTTGTTCAGGAAGCTTTAGTAATTCAGAGCAGCGGGGGACGCAGTCTAACTCGTGTGGTTTGTGTGTTCCCGCGGTCTGCTCCTGTTCGGACTGTGTGACTTTCTTGGGAGGCGTGCTCCCTACAGTTGGGCTTGCCTTTCTCAAGGGCAGAGTGAGTGGCTGAGTTCCACGCACGCGCACTGGCTCCGGCCATGCTGAGCCGGGGGCTTGGATGAAGTCCTCACCCCGATCACAAGGGAAGAGGCAGCATTTCTGAATTGGGAAGGCCGATGACTGAGAGAACTTGGGTACCTTTTCAGCGTCCAAGAAAAGGGTATCTCCTGGCTCCTTTCTTCTAAATGGATTTAAATTAACACTTATCTTATTATTTTGGGGGGTGGAGCCAAACAGAAGATAGAAAGTTAACAGGTGATACAGCACGTTTTCTCTCTGCCAGCATTAGCAGTGATGACTGAACCGTGTCTGTGAAATTCTCCTCAGCGTTTTCTATGTAAATGCGTTTTTCTGGGAAGGGGCTCTGGCTTATCTCCAGAATGTTAAGGACCCCCTTAGATACTAGATACCTTGTCCACACGGTGAACGGGATCCCACCCACAGGTGCCAAGTGACATTCTTTGAGTCAATGTTAAAGGAAAAAACTTTGAAGAAAACTCAGCATGGTTGTTGGACTTTTTGAGGCAGACGTGTGTCCTTCAGGGTAGGGTCAAGCAGAATGTAGAGAACTTGATCTCACGCTTTTTCTGTTTGGTTTGTTGGGTGGTTTGTTTTCCAGAGACCCACTGCTAAGGAGTTACTGAAGCACAAGTTCATAATCCGCAATGCAAAGAAAACCTCCTACCTGACTGAGCTCATCGACAGGTACAAGAGGTGGAAGGCCGAACAGAGCCACGAAGACTCCAGCTCCGAGGACTCAGACACGTAAGTCCACTCGGCCTGAGTTCTGAGGGGGTGTCTGTGACCCGGGTTGTGTCACTGAGCCCCGGGCTATACTTGACACGGCCCTGTTCGTTCGACTCTCTTCATTGGGGTGGGTTTTGGGTTTCTTTTTTTTTTTCCTTTTTTTTTTTTCCCTTTTAAAAATAAAATCCAGGCTGATGGTGCTTCTTATGTTAGTATGGGACTATATTTGGGAGTCTTTGAGTCTCTTTTTGTTGCCAATGGAGTTTCTCTGAGACAGAGCTGTGCATAAAGGATTGGACCTGGTTTCTTTCCCCTTCATTATACCTCCTGCTTTTAAAATACTGATCAGGTGAAATGGCTTTACATGTATTTTTAAAAAAATATAAATGAGGGTATTAGTGATTCCGTGTTGTGTTCTCATACATGCCTGGTGTCGTAAAAGTTCTGTACCAGGAAGTGACTATAAACTGGTGTCAAGTTAAGCATCTAGGAAATCTGTTAGCTAAAGAGGTGAATTAGATCTGGGAGCTGTTTGGGTGCATAGAGGTGGGGAGAGCTGGACCGATGGCTCCGACGTGGAAGAAGGAGGCCGTGAGGCGCGAGGGTCAGGAGTGGAGGTGCTCCAAGTAGGTGGCTCCTGGCCTGTGCTCCTTCACACCTCGGCCAGAAGTGCAAGCTGACCCACGGCCCAGGTCCAAGTGCCAGGCCACTGGATAGGCCCAGAGTATTTTCAAGGTCTCCAGGTGATTCTGTTGCAGAGTTGGGGGTGAGAACCGCAGACTAGGACGTTGATGAGGGCACGACATTGAGCCATGAGGGTGGTGGGGATGGGGATGAAGAGATGGGCGGGGAGGTGGAACGTTGACCGTGGGTCTGGGTAACACAGGTGGGACGGTCTGGCTTTAGTGGTGTAGCGGGTCCACTGAGAAGACAGCACCGGAGAAGAGACTTGGTCTGGGGAGGCCAGGGCACAGGAAGCTGGGTTTGATGTGGGACGTGTTCACATGTCCAAGAGGTTGTGTTCAGTTGAGAGCAGCATCGAGATTTGGCATTGAGGTGAGCTACCTAGGTAGGTGATGCGGGTTTAGAGCCACCACTCTGTGAATGGTCACTGGAGCCCTGAGGACATAGCTGCGGAGAAGGGCCAGAGGCCTAGGGCCGGATGCCAGGAAACACCAGCATGAAGGAAGAACCTGCCGACAAGTCGGGTCGGAGTGTGGCCCCCGGAGTCTAGGGCCTCTGGAGGAGGGCGATCCGTGGGAGTGTTTGGTGCTGAGCCTTCAGGCAGGAGAAGGACGGAACAGTAGCTCCTTGTCCCGTGGCTGGCCGGGGGCGAGGGGGCCTTGGCCGTGTGGTGGCAGGGACAGGGTGGGTCTTGGAGTGAGTGGAAGGTGAGAGATGGAGGCCGGAGTGTAGGTGGCTGAGGGCGGGAGGGGCACTGAGTGAGCAGGAGGACTGCGAGCTCAGGTGTTGTGGGGACGGAGCCGGTGGAGGCTGTTTAGAGGAGAGGGTGGGAGGGACTGTGGGTGCAGCGGCCCTGTGGGAGGCGGTGGGAACCACGTTCCGACGGGCTCTCTCTTCTCTGTGAGGTCGGAGGCAGGGGCGGCTTCTGCAGCCCGGGGGGGGGACTGGAGGCGCAGGCCTGGAGGGGAGTGGACGGGACTGGAAGTTTCCAGTCTCCCAGTGGGGCTGGCGCTCACCCCGGGGCCCCGTGGATTTCTGTGTTAAGGGAAACGGACACGGACGGCCAAGCATCCGGAGGCAGCGACTCGGGAGACTGGATCTTCACGATCCGGGAGAAGGATCCAAAGAGTCTTGAGAATGGAGCCCTTCAGCCGTCAGATCTAGAAAGAAACAAGGTACGTTTGCGCGCGCAGAGTGACTAGCACTGGCCGTGCGTCTGCAGCGTGTTTGAGTCACTTCTGTGTGAAGCCTGCTGTTCTGCGGTCCCCCGGGGCAGCCTGTTGTGGGATTTGGCTGTCGGGGGATTGACAGATGAGGAGATGGTGTTCTGTCTGAGTCCCCAGCGAGGCCAGCCTGCGGGTCTGGACTCTGGCCTGCTGGTCGCTACTCTCTGTAGCCTTGCCGTCAGCTCAGCATTTCCTGACATTTGCACAGAAGCGGGGAGGGGGAGGCGGGTTGGAAGTGACTTTCCAGCTCTCTTGACGAGACTGTGCCTGTGTCGCGTGACTCATCAAGGTACCGAATGTTGGGGATTGAGTTTTGTTTAAGGAATCTTAAAATTACATATATTGGCTTTGATACTTACATACTTAATTTTGATGAATTGGTTTTGTGCCTGTTTAGGTTTGTGAAAAACTGTAGTTTTAGGATCGTTTTGAAGCACAGTGTGTAGTTTCTCTTAGGCCGTGCGGACCAGTGGCTGTCCTCTGGTGACCCTACAAGTCCTGCTTTGAGAAGCAGATAGGAGCATTATGTGTTCAGATAGAGGCAGCAAGAGAAAAAAAAGGCGGCACTGTCCTACGACAGCCACCTGCAACAGCCAGCTCTGATGTACGGGCCATTTCCATGCCTTTGTTGGTCAGGTCCTCTCTGTACGTGGCTCGGGTGCAACAGCGCACCTCCTGCGTCCACACAGGGTGCCGCTTGCTGGCCCTCTGGTGCCTGTCCACTGGGAACGGACCTCTAGGCCAGACCTGTGCAGAGACTGTGGCAGACATGTATCTAAGGTTCATTCAGTTACTGCAAATGTGAATGTTAAATATTTCTCATTACTTTTTCCTCCCCAAGATGAAAGACATCCCAAAGAGGCCTTTCTCTCAGTGTTTATCTACAATTATTTCTCCGCTGTTTGCAGAGGTAAGGTGCCCAGTTGACTTTCGGGGGAGGCGCAAGGGGACAAGGGGGAGCAGGTGCCCCATCTGTGGCCGGGTGGCCTGTGGACTTTGAGAGGTTAGACCGGCTGGCACAAGCAGGTGGAGAGGGCGTTGTGCTCCGGGGGGCTGGCTGGGATGGGACCCCGCCTTCCAGGAGTGCCGCCTGCTTTCCTGGGGCCCGTCTTCTGTCCAGCCCCTCCTGGGAACTGTTGCTGGGTCGCCGCCCAGCGTGTGCACGTGGGACATCCGCAACCCAGCCCCGGTCCAGGGTGATCTCTCCCTTCGGCTGTGCTGCTCTCTGCAAAGTCCACGTGGGTGCAGCCCGACCTCTTTGACGTGACAGACTGACGTATGGCACGTGGAAAGCAGATGTTTACTTTAAAGGAGATACCAGGTTCCCTGGGGTCCTCGTGTTTCCTGCGGAGCCCCCCGAGTGGTGGCCTCGCCCAGCAGGGCCCCGAGTGCTGGCAAGCGGGCGCTGTGTCTGCGCGCCCCTCCCCGAGCCCCTTCAGGGGGGCCCCGCCCCTGCGGATGCGTCCGCGCAGCATGTGGAGGCGCCTGCAGCGTGGGTTCAGTGAGGGTGGGCATCGTCCTTCCTCTGGTGCGTCGCTGATTGGCAGGTGGGTTGGAAGTACCCCTTTCTGTCACGTTCTCGTGCCCCCATCCTGACTCAGGCTGCCTCTCAGGTAATTCAAAGTGAGTCCCCCAGTCCCTTCTGGTTGGGGGGTGATCCGCAGCGCTCGGGGGCGGGGGGGGGGGTCCTGGGGCTTGAGGTGAGTGGGAGGGAAGCGCCAGCCGCGGGCACGTGCCTGTGGCCCCCTTGGCCTGAGCCCCCGTCACCTGGAGCCATCTCCCTGCCCTCGGCGGTACTCCTGGCTGGCCTGGTCCTCCCAGGCCTTCCCCGGCCCACCTCTGTCTCACGCGTGTGCCCAAGGGCCCTGCCTTCCAACCTGGCCAGTCAGGGCCCAGCCGGAGGGGCCGTGACAGGAGCCCGAGGCCCAGGTTGAAACCACCGGTCACGCTGGGTTCAGGTGGAAAAGTGAACAGCAACAGGGCAGGCCGAGGCCCCTCTGTGTCGCTTTCTGCTCACGGCCTTGGCCTAGGATGCCCACGGGACCCTCCCTGTTTGCTCTTTGTTTGCGTTCCTTGTGCGATCGGCCCTTCAGGTTTTCCAGATGCTCCCCTGCTTTCTTGGGACCCTGACTTTGCATTTTATAGTGGGGTAGTCGAGCAACAGGGAACATGCTGTAGATTTTCTGATCTTTCTGATGTTGTCTATTTTTTTATTGGGCACATTTAAAAAACGATTCTGAAGGCATTATCCAGAATTAATTAACTAATCCTAAATGTACTAATGTTTTGATTTTTTTCGGCTACCCTAAAGGTAAACACACAGGCATCTTTTCCTGTGTGTTTTTCTTCCTAGTGTCTGGTAACCTCACGTTCAGAGTGTTCAGTGTGCACTATTTATATAACGCTCCATAAGTAGCGAGTTTGCAGAGTATTATCCCGAGTCACAAATGAGGACGTTCCCAGGTATCACTCACTGTGGGCCCGGCGCTACCTCAAGTCTTGTTGTGCTTGGTTGCTAACGGGCCAGGAGTCCCAGATGGACAGGAGTGCCGTCTCGAGGCCAGTGGTGCTGCAGTCGGTGACGCCGTGGGACGGGCACAGATGCTCCGGCCTCAGTGCCAGGCTGGTCCTGTCCCTCTGCCCCTGTCACTGAGAGGGGAGAAGCCATGGGTGCAGAGTGAGCCTGAAGCTGGCATGGTGGCCTGTGGTCCTGGCAGCCCGAGAAGCCAGGCTGGGTGCCCTGCAAGCCTTTACTGTAAGAGAAAGCAGAGAAGGGGCTCCCGAAGCGGGGCTGGCTATGGTCCCCACGCTGCCCGCGGAGCCGGCTCCCGAGGGTCTGGGTCGCGTGCCGAGCAGGCCCCCTCCGCCTGGCGCATTGGGGGCGCATTCCGGAAGGACTGGAGTTGACCTTACGCTGCGGGAGGTGCCTGAAGACACCGGCGTGGTTTCCCGCGGGCAGAGGTGCCGAGAGGACACCGTCCTCCCAGGATTTAGGGCTGCCGCCTATTTTGTTAAATAGAGTATCTCGGCAGCACCCTGACCACACAGGCAGTTTCCCTGGAGGCTCCAGCACCAGCCCGGTCCCCTCAGGAGCTCCGAGTGTACAGCCCGCACCACAGCTTTGAGGTGCAAACCAGAGCCCAGTGGGCGTGCGATGGCTTTGCTGGTGGGAGGTTAGGGTTGAAGTAGAAGAAGAAAGTGGAGGGAACAGACGTCACAATCACATTCTGTGCGGGTGCGTAGAAGCCGGTGTGTCTCCTCCCGCGGGGAAGGGAGAGCCTGGGGTGTGACTCAGGCCGGTCTGTGCCTGGTGCTCTCAGCCTCCAGGAGAGCTCCCTGAGGGATCTGAGCTGATCTGGTGGCTGAGCCGAGGCTCCGCTGGGACCCTGCGGCCGGAGCAGTCGTGGGCCACGTGTCGTGTCACTCCGTGAACAGACACCTGTGGCTGCCCGAGCTCCGGCGAGTCACGCCGTTCCTCATGTTTGTGTTTGCAGCTGAAGGAGAAGAGCCAGGCGTGCGGAGGCAACCTGGGGTCCATCGAGGAGCTGCGGGGGGCCATCTACCTGGCGGAGGAGGCCTGCCCCGGCATCTCGGACACCATGGTGGCCCAGCTCGTGCAGCGGCTGCAGAGGTGAGTGCCGCCCGTGCCTGGAACCTTCCAGGTCAGGGGCTTGGAGCAGAATCGAGGGAGAGAAGCCCGTTCTTCTGAATTAGAGAAATCAAAGCGAATGAACCACGTGAACCTGGAAACTTCTGGGAGGGACCACAGAGCTTTGTGGCTCTCGCCACATGAGTACAGGCTGACTTGCGGCTGCCTTTCTGCTCTCCGGGTGCAGCCTCGTGACCAGCCAGAGGAGGGCAGTCCCGAGCCCGGCGTCTGGAACTCGGGTTTTGTGCTTTAACGTCAGGTGTGCAGAAACACCAGAGGTTGGGGCTCCGTGAGTTCAGTGAGAATGGACACAGGTTCTGCTGTGTGTTCTGTGTCTTGTTTTTTTGGGGGCGGGGGGGGCGGCGGTGGCTCTGCTGGTTCTTGGCTCTGCCTCATGCCTGGAAGCCTTGGGTGGCGGCAGGGAGTCCCGTCTGTGGCAGCCTGCAGGGAACAGCTGGTCCCCGTCCACTTCCTCGAGCTTGTTTGGGGAGCCTCCCTGTGGAGGCGTCACAGACGCGCCGTGACCTGGGGGTGTTGGAATGAGTGGCGAGCTCTCCTCCACACCCCAAACTTTTATCTCTCCCCGAAACACCAGACAGGTCACTGCTTTGATTGAAATTCACCTTGCAGGTGAATCGTCCAGGCTCCTGAGCTTTTTCTAAAGGACGGCTGGGCCTTGAAGGGAGTTAGGAGCATCTCAGGTCTTTTCTGAGATGTCGGCTGTTGGCACATGGAGATGTTTGGGGCGTGTAGAGTCACTTTTGCCACTTGGAAGTGGTGATGAAGAGGCTGTCCTGTGAAGGGTCCCTCTCAGGCGGGACATCAAGGGAAACCTCAGTTCTGCCCCTTCAGGTTTATTCTCAGGAACTCAGGCTCCCTCGTGAAAACATCCCAGCTCTCTACCCGGCTCTCACGTTGAGGCTGGAGGGTAGACTGTTGATTCCGCTGCCTTCAGTTTGGAGGCAGTTGAAGGAGTCAGTGTGCTTTTGGGGTAACCTCCCTCCTCCCCACTTTTGATACTAACAGATCGCAGGAATGAAGGCAAATAGAATTAGAAAGTCACCCATGTGCTTACCCAGAAACCACCGTTTTTACCAAGTCTGTGTTTCCGTCTGGTATGTGTGTGCCCGTCCGGTGCATGTGTGCAGTTACGTTTCTAATACAGCTTTGTTATGATATTCATCGGACATTTTGTCCTATAATGTGATTATCACAGACTTTCCCTTCTTAATAGTGGTCCATTTTTCTGATTTCTCAAAGAAACTTGGTACCGCTTCACATATCATTCCAGCAGCATTTATGTCTCATTAAAAACACCCTTTAAGTCAAGCAAATAGAACCAAGCCAGAAGCCGGTGGTGTGTCTAGGTCCCTGCTTCGTGGTGCCCTTGCAGGACCGATGTTCCCACGTTGTCCTGAATTGCCTGAAGTTGTGACCAGCGACATCTGAGCGTGACTCTGTTTCCCCACAGCTGCAGGCACAGGGGGTGTGGCCTGTGGGGTTTCATTGATCTGTGTCTCTGTTCCCTTCCTCAAGTTGCTGACACAGGTGATCTGTTCCAGCGCTGTCCCATAGAAAGATAACATGAGGCACATGTGTGTCTTAAGCTTCCTAGTTGTCACATTAAAAAATGGGGAAAAAAACAAAGAACAAGTGAAATTGGTTTCAATGGTATATTTCTTAACCCATTGCATCCGAAATCTTATTTCCGTATGAAGGTCTTTCACCTGCGTTGTGGGGCTGAGTCCTTGAAGTTGGTGTGTGTTTCACACCTAGCTCACATCTTGCTGTGAACCTGCGTATCTCAGGGTTGGAGCCACTGTGGCATGTGTGACCGTACACAACGCGGGTGAAACCACCTTCTGTCTACCTTATGGTTAACGTTTTACTTCCCATCCTCTCCAGCTCCCTCTTGTCCTCTCTCCTTCGTGACTTGGGACTCTCCTCGTCCTCAGATGATCCTGCTCTGGGGGGGGGGGGGGGGGGCTCCCTATCTGGTCCCTTTCCGGCTCTCCGAGCTCTTCCCGTGTGTCCCCATCCTGAGGCCACCAGACCACAGTGGCCGATGCTGACGCCTCAGACCCCTTTTGCTCTGGAACATGTCATCCCAGGGGGTCACCTCAGAAACAGTGAGGACCAGCTTTTGTCTAGAGTGTTTGAGTTAACGTGAGGGTCCTCTTGTGTGGCATCAGCCCCACCATGGCTTAGGCACTTACGTGTCTCGAAAAGTGAGTCTCAGGATCTGTGGCTGGAGTGTGATTTTCTCCTCATTTGTTTCCTGGGCGAGTGACTTAGGAGAGGAGCTCTGAGCGGAATGTTTGCCATGAGTCCTGTTAAACTCGTCCTCAGCCGTCCCCATGGCTGGCTGAACCCCGGTTTTGAGGCAGCTCAGGGAATCTTGGCTGTGAAGGGGACCGCCCCCCTTTTTTGTGTTCCAAAGTGAGGCAGTGCTGCAGGATTACTGGAAACAGGAGGAAGTAGCTGGCCCACCATTACAGCCCAACCACCACTGTCAGCATCATTTTCGGTGCATTGCCTTCCATTGTTGTATACGAGTCATGAACTGACCCAAGTTTTTGGATATTCTTTGGTATTTACGTAGAATAAATTGTGTAAAACTAGATGTGAAAATTTGTATATACTTCTTAACCCGTGTGTATTTTTCATATTGCTTAAATATTATTATGATTTTTAAAAGAAATATTTGGCCACGTCGGGTTGGGTCTTAGTTGTAGCATGTGGGACTGTCGTTGCGGCATATGGGATCTTTAGTTGCAGCATGCAGACTTCTTAGTTGCATCATGCATGTGGGATCTAGTTCCCTAATCAGGGATCAAACCCCGGCCCCCTACCTTGGGACCGTGGAGTCTTAGCCACTGGACTCCTAGGGAAGTCCCTTATTATGATTGTTAATCTGTTATTTCATTCAGCTTGCTTAGTTTACTTAACCATTTCTCTATTGTTGGACATCAGAATTGTTTCCTAATTATTGTAATTACCAAAAATTTAAGACAGTTCTAGGAAGTGGATTACTTGAACAAGCACCAGTACTTTTGTGGCCAGAAAGGGTTTCTTGCACTGATACTCAGATTGGCATGTGTCTGCATCCCTGGGGTCTTACTTACTGTGTCGTTATTATCGATTTTTCAGTTTTTAAAAACTGATTTTAAGTGAAGGTGTATCATTTACTGCTTTATTCGTATCTTTTTTTTCCTGTTCTGGGAGGCTGGACTTTTTGTTTATCTATGAAAAGTTTTTAGTATTGGAGTCGTGCTTTTCTTAATTTTTATGAATTCTTTATGTAATGATTAGCCCATTGGTGTTGCGCCACTTAATTTTTGTGACTTGGGATTGTCTGTAAAAACTAGGATTTTGATTATTGCTTGAAGTTTTGCAAAGTAATCGTTGTTTAGCTTAGAGAAATGACGTCGATTGACCTCTGTTTCTCATTTGTTCCTAGGTACTCTCTAAGTGGCGGAGGAACTGCACCCCGCTGAAATCCCTTTGGCGTTGGGGGTTTTGTTTTTCCTTTCTTCCTTCTTCATCCTCCTCCTTTTTCAAAGTCAACGAGAGCCTTTGCTGACTCCGCTGAAGGGGGGGTGCGCCATCGGGGGGCCGTCCCCCCAGCGACATCACCTGCCCAGGACCACATGGGCCTTCCTCGCTGGCCTGGGCCTGATGACGTCTCCAGATGGGGTGGGGGGTGGGGCAGCTCCTTCAAGCGATTGTTTTACTTTATTACTCTTGTTTTTAATTTTAACCGTAGTGCACATACCAAGGAAAGTGTCTTTAAAAACAAAAATAAACCCTGAAATGTATATTTGGGAATATGATAAAGCGACTGAAGAAATGAAACCTCAGGTATCCTGCTTTACGTCAATAACTCCTCCCCGGGAGACGGAGAACCGCTCTGGTGGATCAGTGTACAGATTTGTATATAGCGTCATTTTTACGGAAACCCTTTGGGCGTGCGTAGAAATCACTGTGTGCACATTGGCCAAGTGCTTCTGTAGATACTGTCCGTGGAGTAAATATTTGACAGGCCATAACTTGAGTCTATTGCCTTGCCTTTATTACTTGTAAATTTTGATTCTGTGACCAGTGATTTGGGTTTTATTTTGTATTTGCAGGGTTTGCCCTTAATAATAATTACTGCCCCTCTTGTGGAACACTCCTGTATTTGTACCTCAGCAAATGCAAATATTCCTCTTGTTTGCCCTACAACCTTTTTGGTACACTTAGAAGTTGATTTCCTTTTTCATTGACGGTACTATTTTCTTAGTGTTTTAAATTGGAACATATCTTGCCTCATGAAGCTTTAAATTATTACTTTAAGTTTCTCCCCGATGACGTGATCTCGTCTCGCGTGCGTGCCCTGGCAGCCCCGCGCCCGCTGTGCCGTCCTTCCAGTAGGGTTTTCTGTTGCATCTTGTAGTGAAACCTGCATATCATTTTTCCCACCTAAACGTGTCCGAATGCTTACACGAATAAATTTTATAACACGGATTTTGCATACTCTCCTTGGAACGCGACTTTTGAGAAGGCAGCGCACCTGCCGTGTGTGAGGGTGTGGGTCTGTGTGTGTGGATGAAGCTTTAGGAAGAAGCGCTCCCTATGCAACTTTTAAAAATGGTCCCGAGAAGATATGGGTGAATGATGCTGACTTGTAACACTGCTCTCTTTTTTCCCAGGGACCTCAAGGGAAGGTTGTTCGGTTTTCTTAAAGGAGCCGGTGTCCGCGTTTGTCAGCCAGGTGTCTGTGTTTTTCTTGGCTTGTGCGGCAGGGTCCGGCTCGCCAAGGGGGTTAATAACCTCTGGGTCTCTGGGATGGGAAGTAGTTCTTGCAGCAATTCTTGACCGATGGGCGTACGCGTGACATTCTTTTCCACTTGTTGATACGAATCATTGTCCTTTCTTGTTGGAGCTGTAGTTCTTGAGGCGGGATACAAAGGCGCTTTGGAAGCAGGGAAGTTACTGGGTAAACTTGGGGACGGAAGGTCAGTTGTCTGCTGGGCCAGTGGCCTGGAAGTTACAGGGAGAGGACAGGGGCCTCAGCTAGAGACGCCTGCGGGGGGGTTATTGCTTTGATTTGTTAATGGAATGGAGCTGGTTTTTAAAATCTAAAGGTGTCGTGATTTTTTAAATGGAAAATGGATTAGGGTTCGTCATTTCTATAAGGGATACATTTTGGTTAGGGCAAATAGAACTGAATTGCTCTTGCGCAAGTATGTTAACTTAAACAATAAAAATTGAGACCATTTCATTCTGTGTTTCGGAGAGCATTCTGTATGGGGGATCTGTTTGTTTCCCTGTGCGAGGCATAAGCCAAAGATCAGTTTTCTCTGTTCCTGGAAAAAGAATCAAAGAAACGGAGCAGCGATTCCCCCAGGCGTGCTGCTTGTCTGGTCTTGAGAACACCCGCGTGGACAGCAGCTTTCTGGTCTAGAGTTCTTCAGATTTGCACATGGACAGTGCTTTCAAGACTTGACGCTGACACCAGTGTCAAATATGAGTGATGGTTGCACTGATTGGTAGACGGGATTGTAGCTAAGCGAGGTGGCGAGAATGGTTCGTAGATGCCCTGCAGTCACTGAACGGGAACAACATAGTGCCGTCTCCCAGTAAAGCGGCAAATTACTCTGTTGGGTTTGTCGGAAACGTCTTCTGTGGATGAAGCTTCTCAGGGCAGATGTGCTTTGGCTGGCTTTTGAAAGTGGGTCACCTCCCCCTACCGTCTCTCCTGGTGGGTTACTTTCTGTAGACAATCAGCCGCTACGTTTTTAAGGGCATCTTGTTGAGCCAAGGGGGCTAGTGTTTGTCCACTTCAGGTCCTTTATTAAGACAGAGCAGGTACCAGAGCTGCAACAGGACCTGCCTCGGGCCTTTACTGCTGGTGGCGTGTAGCCAGACCCCTGAGCTCGACACTCGGAGGCCACACCCCAGCGGTTAGCGGCCCGTCTGCCCCACGCTGCAGGTGGCTGGGGGGGCCTCACATGGAAGCGCAGGCGGCCTTTCAGACGTGGGGGCGGTGGCCGACTGTGTCTGGCTGGGTCTTACACCTTTTTGAATTTGTCTTTTCTGCGCTGGCCGTGCCCGCGTGGCGTGGGGGCCTCAGCACCGCGACAGTCTCGTGATTGTCTCGCGGTAACCCAGTGCCACACGCCTTCTGGATCTGATGGTGTTGTTCTCCAGTCGGTCTTTTGAAGCGTTTAGTTGGTGGGTCCTTTATGCAGTATTTTGTACCTTTCTTTTGGCAAAACGTACGGTCCATTTACAAGCATTTTTATATTTTCTTCCTTAAAAAACACGGCTTCTGTATTTCTGCTATAAAACATGGCAATACCTGGGGAGTGCGGCAGGGTGTGTTCTTAAGCACAGGGTCTGTACCATGCGAGGGTCAATAAAGTTCACAGAAAGTTATTTTTGTAATTGCTTCTTGTGTGTAGAGCAAATAGACATTTGTGTCCCGCCACCCCTGAATGTACGTGTTGAGATCGTAAGCCCCACTCTGACGGTAGCAGGAGGTGGGAGCTTTTGGGGATGATTAGGTCATGAGGGTGCAGCTCTCAGGACTGGGATTAGTGCCTGGGCTCCACTGCAACCCCTCACCCTTCCACCACGCGAAGACGACACAGCGAGAAGACAGCTGTCTGTGACCTAGGAAGCGGGCCCTCACCAGACACCGCATCTGCCAGGACCTTGATCTTGGCCCTCCAGCCTCCAAACTGGAAGAAAGGTACTTGTTTATAAGCCACCCAGGGGACGGTATGTTTGTTCCAGAAGCCTGAATGGACTGAGACAGAGGGGAGTCTCTCAAACTCCGTCTGTTTCTGGCAGTTTGGGAGTGGTCTGAATCACCCAACTGATTTGCACTTAGGTTTTCTTTGAAGTCACAGCTGGGAGCGGAAGACTGACGAGGAGACCGCTTTGTTCCTCCGCCTTGTAGAGAAGCTCACAGTTCTGCCATCGTGGCTGTCCAGGGACTGGGGTCAAATGCTTCCCTCCTCACCCCACCCTCACCCCTTGTATTCTGGAAATAATCTGCTTCCCCAGTCCCGAGTTGGAAGAAGCAGTGAAAAGTGTCACGCATCAAGTTTTCCAAAATACCTGGTCTTAAGGAGCAGGTTCAGTCTGTTCACCCCACCCTGCAGTGACCCGCCCGAGACGCAATTAAAGACAAGAGACAAGGCTGGTGGTTTTGCCTTAAAACTTCAGTATGCTGGATTGTGGCGTGAGGTATTTTTATTCCCTTTTGTTAGTACTTAAAACCATCTGTACAGATTGTAAGGCAAATGAGTCACACATCTTGAGCTACTCATCCATCTGTATGTTTCCACCTACGCTGGTCACAGCCCCACAGTCAGGATCGTCCCAGGTAAGGGCCCCCAGCCACGGTGCGGGACACTGGAAGGGAACCTTGGTGGGTGGGTCGCCCCCTCTGGGGGCTGCATCAGGAAGGGCTTGACCGTGCCAAGGGGATAGTAGCCACTCAGTGCCCACGGAGAACAGGCGAATGGATCTTGACGAGGGAGCCCAGCAGTTACTGGAACCCTGTTCCCTGTGTCGTCCGACCCTCAAGGATGTGCAATGTCATATGTCCATACCCCAGGCCTGGGGGGTGGGGGTGGGGGGTGAGTATAAAAAGGAGAAGAATGGTTTGTGAAGACAGGCACGATATATATATATACTACTATCGAGTGTGCAGTTCCAGACCACAGTTGCAGTAGGATACAGGTATGATCACGGGAGTCGGGGGACTGTGCGCCGGGACTCAGAGCTCCTGAATCCACGGGAAGCTCGGACACGCTCCACAACGTAACACAGCACAGATGGCCCTGGTCACTGACACACAGGTTCTCATGCTTGTGAAACAGACAGCAAACACACCACGGCTTACTACCCTCCCCTCGGATACACCACTCAGTACACGGACAGTCCAGAGAGCGCACTGGAGCTGTGCTGCTCTTAACAGAAAACAACCCACTACACTGTGTAAATAGCCATCACGTAAGCAATTTGGTCAACTTGTGCCAAGAAGGAGGTCTGGGAACCAACGTTTCACTGGAGCCTGAAGCCCCCAGTGGAACACAGGATGCTGCAAATTGCTCATTTATCAAAGAAGTAAATCCTACTAATTTCCTATTATTATAAAAGTAGAAAGATTGAGAAAAAAATCTGAAAATGATCTCATTTGCTTAAGACTGTGCCACGTGTATCACACACTGGAAAATCTATTTTGTAAAACGCAGCAGCCTAGAAATCAAAATCAGAAAAGTTTATCTTTTTTTTCTTTTTTAAAAAAGAGCACTTGCCCTGTCTTTTGGTGGAACGGATATGTTTGTACTGCTTTTAAGGTGCAGTTAGGGAGGACAGAATGTCATTTGGCACTATATCCATGACAATGTTTTAATACTGGCACAAGCTGAAGACAGCCCACCAAGGGAATGACGGCTGAGACCCCCCCACCCCCATTGGAGGCAGGGGCGCGGTCCCCGTTCAGATGAGAAATTAACAGCGGAAAAGACAAGGTTTAAAATGGGTCTGTGGAGACATGACAGTTGCTGTGAAACCATGTTTTTCGTTTTCCAGACAGGTGTTAATTTTACTAGGCTTCATTAATACAGAAGAAAGGAAACGTCTTCTGGGAAAGTCGCCACTGCTAAAACAATCAACACATGTGTCCCGTCCCGCCATCAATACACGTGAGATTCTTTGTGACTCAGAACGTGGGCACGGGAGGCCGAGCTTGTGGCGCTTCGGATCACCTCCATCCATCTAAGACAAGAAAGCAAAATAACCATCAGGGGCCACTTTTTGTAAATCCCCGTCTCTGAAATTTGCTTTTCATGTTCATTACCGCTTCGTAACCCTTGATGGTCATTACTTCCAAAGCCACAGCGTGACCTAACACTGCCTGGTGTATCATCTGCTGTTGTAGGAGAAGAGATCTTAAACGAACTCCTAGCGTCCAGGTAAATGAAAGTGGGTTTGAGGCTTTCTCCAGGTACCCCTGAGGAACACACTTTGAGAACCACTGAGCTGGGCCGGCTCGTGCTGTGGAAGTGCCTGAGGTGGGGTGTAGGGCACACTCCCTTCAGGGCAGTGAGAGGAGAGCCCTCGCTCCTCCTCAGGACAGTAGGATGCAGCCCATCCCACTTCGTGGGCGTCCCATTTCATAAATTGGTACATTTGCGGTGTAACTGGTGGGCAGAGACCCAGGCTACTGGTAAGAATTCCCCGCCAACAACAAAGCATCATCTGCTCTAAAATGTCAGTAGTGCCCGCTGCTGAACACCTGGGGTGGCCCCAGCTTCCTGCCTTGGTGGAGCTTACAGGGCTTTAGAAATTGCCTAATGCCAGGGCTTTATCACTGCAAGGCTATGTTACCCTGGCCACAACACTGACGACACCTCGGTGGTCCAGGATCCAGTTCGAGGTGTGCTGGCCCCTGGATTCACTTTCTGAGCAGTGTAGCTTAGGGACCGCTCAGTGGTGTCATGGGCAGCTTCGACCCTGGCTTTAAACCCCCGCGCTGTTTGTAGCGACTTTACTAGGGTTTGTGCGCGGGTAACTGGTCCATTGATAAGAAACCCGTGTGGGGTCAGGAGAAAAGTTTCTCCCTAATGGGGGGGTGGCAACAGTTGCCCTGGTTTGTTTTCCCAGGCGGTCCCGCCCCCCCCCCCCCCCCCCCCATCCCCTGTGGTGGTTCAGCAGTGACAACTGCTTTCACAGCCTGCTCCAGGATGCAGGTCCCAGAGTACTTGAACGTGGTCCAGTGAGATAGCCTGGCTCTTTCCCTTTTATCTCTTGGCTAAAGGAAGACCACTGCCCGGGGGTCTCTGTAAGAGGCACTGGGATTGCTTTTTTCCTTCCTCATGTGGTCTTTTGACCTGAAAGTTACTAGCCATTTGGCCAGGGCTCTAAGCAGCTACTGCAGCTGTGGACTCAAAAACACAAGCTAAAGATTGAAAAGTGGGCCACATGTGGCCTAAAGTAGTGTACAGGTTATGGGCTGATGTTTCCCAGGGAAAGTCACGGTTCCACTTGCTCTTGTGAAAATAGACACGAATGCGTGTTGGGCAGATGGAAACCAAATCTTATGAAATACTTTCATTTTAAGCAAGTGGCAGGATTAGAATGACATGCCCATTCTGGAAGGAGGTAAAGGCCCCGGCCGCAAGTACCTGCTGCTAAGAAGGCCTTACCGACTTATTCACTTGGGAGAAAGCCTGTTGCTCAGAAGAAGAGTGTCCTTTCTCTGCAGGTGCCCTGTGCAGGGGGACATTTACCTTTCAAATGTGTATTCACTTTCGGCCCTGAAGTAGTACACGTGGGACTTGAAGTGCAGCTTGAAGACGTAGTCTTTGTGGATGTCCTCGGACTCCGAGGGGATGGTGAGCGAGTATCCAAGCAGAGGCAGGCTGGCGAGGGGGTGATTGTCCTGGAAGCGGGCACAGAAGGTGGGAGGCGGCCACAGACGTGGAGCCTCCCCGCACCAGCTGGTCATGGCTGAGGGCCTGGCCTGGTTCATTCGCTGGACCACAGCACATCGGCCACCTGTGACATCATCCCTCCTCCCTTGTCCAACCAGCAGACAAATGGCCCTTTCCAAGGTGGAAGCAGCCCTTCAGCAAAATGGATAATGTCAGCCTTCTCACGGAGCTGAGGGTCTCTGATGGCCGTGGCAGGCCCCCCTCTGACACCTGGCTCCTCCAGGCCTGCCTGGGCGGCTCAGTGGTCAAATTCTTCATCCTTCCAGAGGAACGCTGCCTGCCCTGCCCTGAGTAAGGGAGGGTGCCGCAGGACAGTCCTTCAGGCTCTCCCCAGCCCCCACCCTGGGCACATACCTGGTGCGATTTGTAGAAGAACAGGCAGAAGTTTGTGAAGACTACCCACAGCTTCTGCCACCCGTTGCTGTTTTTGAATTTCCTCAGCAGGTTCCCAGACAACTGATTCTGCAAGACAAGCAGGCCTGTAGGGAGCATAGATCGGGCACCCCTGGTCCGGGGGAAGGACAGTTCAGTGTTACTGTCCGGGCCCCCCCCGCAGGGGCCACGGTTCTGTGCACGGGCTTCCTGAGAATGCCTTAGGGGAAGGGCCTTTCTCCCTGGGAGGGGGAGAAGTCCAGTGTGAGGCTGGTTTAATTTTCCTGTCACCTGTTAGGGGTTGAAGTCCCTCCCCTCCCGCTCACTGCTTCAGACAGTGGCCTTATTTGGAAAGAAGGTCATCAGATGTAGAATTAGGAGGCGCTCGTCCTGGAGTAAAGGTAGGCCCATGTCCACTATGGCTGGCGTCCTTAGAAAAAGGAGACAGACACAGGGCGGAGCCTGTGACAACGGAGGCAGACTCAAGTGCTGCGTCTATAAGCCAAACGACACCCAGGCTGGCCAGCGACCCCCGGGAGGGAGCCGGGGAGGCAAGGGGGCGTCCTGCCACTCAGGTTTCAGGCAGAGCTCAGCCCTCTTGCCACCTTGACTGCCAGACCTCTGACCTCCAGGACGGGGAGACAGAGCTGTCCAGCTGGTGGTGCCTGTCACGGCACCCGTGGGAAGGACCCATCCCCCTGGGTGCCAGCGGCAGCTCCTGACCGCCACCTGGTGGCCCGGGCCGGAACGCTGGGCTTCAGCGCGGAGCCTCCCTGCCCCTCCTCCACCCTGCACAACAACACTGGTGGAGACAGGCATCTGGGCGTCCTGGTAAACTCCGGAGCTGCTCCCTGGTCTCCCAGGCCCGCAGGAGCTGCCCGCACAGAGCATCACCGTGCGCCCCTGTGTCACCTCTCAGAAGACACTGAGAGGCCTCATTTGTGTCCCTGACAGGCCAGCAGCTCATCACCAGGAAGACTCAATGAATGGATGGGGACAGTCACATAGCCTTGTGAACGTAGTCACTGCCACTCAATGGTTCGCTTCAAGATGGTGAAATGGGCAAACTCACCACAAGAAAAAATGTAGATACACCCACATCTACTTCATTCTATCCCTTTGAGACATTCCTGTAACCTGTATTTAATCCACTAGGCATTCTTAAGTCAGACCCCTGGGGAAAGAGTTGCAACAGCTCTGGCTGCAAGTTGCCCGCAGTCTGATGGGCAGGCAGTGTGTTAGGCCGTGAGAACAGAGGAAGCAGAGCTGTCCCTGTGGCCGGGGGCACCACAGACACAGTGCCATCGTCCCTTCTGGCTGCCACTCACCCACTGGCGAAAGGCATGCGAAAGGGGAGCTCTGAGTTCCAGCAGGTGCTGGTGGCAGCCAGAGCGGGGCTGGGGTGCTTCTGCACGCATGGTTACACGCAAGCCTCACTGTGGAGAAAGGAGAGTAGCACATTTTCCTTTCCTTGTACTTCTTATTTCCATACCAGTCAAGTAAATTCCTCCAGCTATTGGAACAATAGCCAGTCCCACCCACAGTGTGGTTTACACCCTTCACCGATGAACCAGGTTCCGGGCCAGTGTTTTTTCCAAGGCAGGTAGTGAGCACACTCTTAACTTCTGCCAGCAGCCTTGAATCCTCCTGGAACACGCCAGGGTATAAGCTCTGAGTAGGTCCTTCTAGCTCTGCCATCTTAATAGATTAGATGCTTCTTAATAACTGCATCCACTGGTCTTTCCATCCTCCCCATTGTCCCAGCGGCCTCCCAAGTTGCCAACCGCACTAAACCTCCTGCTCCCGTGGGCTTCCCTCCCAGCCACACTTCAGTCTCTTAGGTCACATGCCTCCTAAACTCTGTCCCCCTCTTTCCTGTCACTGCTCTCAAGAGCCTGAACCTTTTGTCTACACAAATGACCTCTGGGTCTGTCTCCACGTGCGGCCGCCTCTCGTGGACGGGAGGAAGGCCTCTCCCTGTTCTCGGCTCCCAACTGCGCGTTCCATCTTGGGGGTTGAGTCACGTCCCCCCAGAAGACAGGCTTGCCCTAAGTTCCAATACCTGTGACGGTGACCTCATTTAGAAACAGGGTCTTTGTCGATACAACCAAGGTAAGGTCGCACTGGAGTGGGGTGGGTCCTAACCCCAGGGACTGGTGTCCTCAGAAGAAGAGGCCTTTTTAACAGATACACAGGAGACGACGACACCCCCAACCCCCCGCCAAGTGAGACAGAGGCAGGGATTGTAGTGATGTGTCCACAAGCCAAAGAGAACACCAAGGGTGGCTGACAACCACGAGAGGTCAGGATAGAGGCCTGGACCAGATCCTCGCTCAGGGCCTCCGGAAGCGGTCGACCCTGCCGACACCTTGATCCTGGACTTACAGCCTCCAGCACTGTGAGAGGATACGTTGCTGCTGTTAAGCGGTGTCTGATCCTGTCTTATGGCAGCCACAGGAAATGGAGAGTCCCCACCCCTAATTCTCCCTCTCACTGCGGTTCCCCCCATCTTCCCGGTCCTCACCTGTGTTGAGACGGCTCACACCCTCCTCTCTCCCTGGTCACCACTGCCTCCCAACGCCAGTCTTAAAGCACAGCTTTGATCATTTCCCCCCTGAACCCTCTGCTGGCCCTACCGCCCATGAGAGGCTTCACACTGGCCATTCCAGCATCAGCACCCCCGCGGCAGCGTAGGCCCCTGGCTCGGCCTCCAGGCTCTGTGGGGAGGCCCGCTCAGCTTCAGGCTACCCCCCAACATGCCCATCCCTCGCTTCTGCTTGCGCGAGCCCCACACAAGGCAGAACAGGAAGACAGAGAATCTGGGGCCGTGGACGGTGAGAAAGCACATCGAGAAGGAAGGAGGCACGTCCTCCCGCTCCCATCCCCCAGTCATCCCGGGGCACGTGGCGCCCACAGAGGCCACCGCGGACGCTGGACAGGAGCTGTGCACCTTGGGAAGGGGGGTCAGGCAAGGAAGGGACACGGACAGAGTGACAGACGCGCCAGGTCCGTGAGGATCTAAGCTGCATCACTGCCACCCTCAAACCATACCGGCCTAGGGCTCGCGCCCGTGGGCTACAGCTCCCAGCAGACTTTTCCTCAAAGGGCCGCATACCCTTTTAGGCTTTTTGGGCCAAGGGGGCAACATCAAAGACATCTGTAATAACCACTCAAAAATGGAAAACCCCGTTCTTCGTGGATGGGCAGGATTTGGCCTGCGGCCGCAGTGGACTCCCTCGGCTCCGCTGTTTGGCTGACCACGCACGCACGGGACTGCACTCGTGCAGCCTGTCACCCCAGAGGGCTGGGCTTGAGGAGCCGTGTCTGGGCCGCGTTCCTGAATGGCCTGCGTGCCTCCACGGATTAAGGAGGAAGTTTCACACCTACCAAATTCCCACGCCTCGAAAGCCCTGATGACACATCGCGAAGGTGAGCATAAAGCGAGGAAAAGAGGATTTCTCCCGCACAGCTCTGCCCTTCCCCTGGCCTCACTGGACCACCCTGGACAGAACAGATCGGATCAGGTAATTTTTGTCACTGGCTCTTCTTCCCTGCTCTCTCCTTGCTGGAAAGATCCCCGTTCCCTGAAAGAAGTCTCCAGTTGGCAAACTTGGCCAACAGATGCAGTGAACGTGCGAAGGGAGGGATGGGAACAGCAAACCTCCCACCCCCTTCCCACAGTGGGGGGGACGTTCACTGCCAGCCCAGCCCACCCACAGGCCAGGCACAGCGGAGGAGCGCCACGTGGCGGGACACAGCCCCCTGAGGATGAGATGTTTTGAGAAGGAAGCGTGGGTTTTAGAACATTATCTGCAGCAGAGAGACGCGACAAAAGCAGTTCCCTGGAACTGTGAAGGTCACTTCTAGAGAACAATCTCAGAGAATCCCTATCGAATATCCAGCAAGAAAGATGTTTGGCATATCTGAACCAACACATACTGTTGGTCCCAAAAGCCCACTATTCTGGGCTCCCCACCTCTCACGTGACATTTCCGGGCCAGGCACACTTAGGAATTCAGAACCTGTCAGGTTTTAGAAGAACAAGCCAGCGCCTCTTCTCTACGGCACCCCAGGCAGTGGGGTCACAGTGACTGTGTCGGAACACGGGACACGCCCACGACACGGGGAAACAGCTTCCTCGTCGGTCAGGTCTGCTTCTGCTGTCAACGGGAGAGGACGAGAACTTCGCGGCTTTAGAGCTTTCTGGGCTTCGCATTTTCTGATAGGTTAGGGATTATGGACCCAGACTGGAAGATGCTTAGGGAATGGGGTTGGTCTCCAAACAAACTCCATTCACGGTCGCAATATGGGCAGAGTCCCATCACCCAAGCCAGCTCTCAGGGATGCTCCAAGAGCCGGCTTCTCGCAGGTTCTCCCATGAACTACACCTGCTGTGGTCCTGGCGGGCACCAACTCTCCGACCACACTGCCTCCCCGCGCCCGATTCCAGGGGCTGCTCCAAGCACGGCACGCGAATACACGCACGGACAGCCTCTGCCCTACGACCCACTCCGCGAGAGGGGAGGGCATGGGGGAGAGGGCCCGGAGAGCAAAAGAAACATCGCGGGACAGGCAGCCTGGGGACAGACGAAGGCCAAGGCCGGCCGCCGCGGGCACCGGGGAGCGCGCACGCTCAGGAGGCTGGCGCCCGTGGCCGCCCCCACCCCCCCCAAACCGGCCCTACCTCCACGGCCACGCTGAAGTCCACCATGGAGACGCTGGTGTTGCGGTGCCAGCACACGTGCACCATGGTGTTGCCGCGGTGCGGCGCCTGGCGCTCCAGCGAGGTGCGCGAGGCGCTCAGGTCGTCCTCCGACTCCTGGTCGCCCACCGCCTCCTCGGGGGACTCTGCGGGGGCGGCAAGAGGCGGCGCTTCCATCTCTGCTGAGCCGGAGGGGGACCCCTCTCCCGCCCCCACCCAGGGGCCGAATGGGACGGGAAGGCTGGGGGGCCCCAGGCACCCACGGAGCAGGAACTCACACCAGCAGCGAGGGCTTGGCCGGGGCCCCACGCCAGGGCCCGTCTCGCCAGCCCCTCTGCCGGGGAGCCCCTGACAGTTTTCTCTCCCCCCAGACGCTGACAAGGCAGCAGTGCTGGCCCAGGAAAGATGCTTTCTCTGCTCGCTCATGCTGTTTTAAGGTTGTTTGTTTTTTTAACTTTCAGAAAAAGTAAGTTCCTTCATTTTTTAGCTTAGAACACAAATGTAGACTGTGGATATGGGACGCATCGGTAAGACAGTTTTCAGTGCAAGAAGATGCCCTCCGACAGTCAGAGCCATCCTCCCCTCCCCCCTCCCCGGCCTCTGCGTTGCACACTTACTGTTGTCAGGGGGGCTGCTGGCCAGGAACTCGGGGGCGGGGCCGCTGCTTTTCTCAGCCAAGTCAATGGCCATCTGTATGTCCTCCACCCACTTTTCCATCTCGGACCGAGAACTGAAGGAGAGATGGACGTCAGGTATTTTCAGGCCACAGCGATGGAAAAGGAGTACCGACATCAAAGGTCAGGCTTCCCGAGTTACCTGGCAGCCACGACGATGGACTGGCGCTGGCCCCGCAGGGTGAGGCAGTGGGGCACCCCCCACTCGTCTTCACTTTCCTCGACCTGTGGGGCGCGTGTGCACAAGTTATTGCCCAGCAGGGGGCAGGCCACTCAGCGCGTTTTCAAAGGTTCCCCGAACTGGCTACAGCTCGGAGGAACCGAGTCAGAAAAACCCCAGTCAGGAGGGAGAAAGCAAGGTCACAAGGCATTATATTTTTTCCGCAGAGCCATAAACTTCCCTCTACCCAACCACTGAGGAGCATGTGGGGAAAGGCCAGGGAAAGACTCCTGCGCACACTGGCGCCCTGCCTGCCTCGGCCACCAAAGATCACAGAGCATGGAGACCCGTCCACTGGACCTCTCGGGAGAAAGGCCGCTTCCTGGTCTTTACTCCTCGTGGACGGTAAGGATGGCCTCTCAGGGCCCCAGGGCCACGCACCGGGAAGAGAGAGGCACGTTCATACCACGTGCCCACAGCAGCTTGCCTCCACACTTGATTCCGGAAGGAACATAGCCGTGCATCCCACGTGCAGGGGGAGTGATGTCCCGGGAGACCTAACAAGGCCCAAGCTTTTCACAGCTCCTGTGATGCTCTCACTTCCTTGTCAAGTCCTTTCTTTCTTTCCTCATGTGCTGTCACTGGCTCCTGCACCCCGCAGGCAGCCCAGAGGCAGAGGCCCTCGCCCGGTGCCCACGGTGCATACTCACGGTCATGCCGTAGAGCGGGAGCTGCCCGTGGACTTTAAACTGATTCGAGGCCGTCAGCCCCCTGCTCGTGTATAGCAAGACGTCGTTGAACTAGAAGAACAAGGACAAGGGTGGCTGAAATGAACAGGCTCTGTCTGAAACCAGTAAGTACAGGAACTATGTTTTCAGGATCGGGCATGACAGTTCTTGGATCTCAACAACTCCAGGCTGAGCAGCTCTGGCTGCTCCTCCTGCCTCCCCAGTACCCACTCTGGGGTGGCCAAGGCCCTGCCCTGTGACCCTTGCTGGTTCCTTGGGCCCACGAGTCACCCATCATCGTGAAGACAGACCGCTCTCAGCACTTACCAGGAAGAACATGCGCTGCTGGAGCCCCTTCCCGGAGAGCTTGCTGAGGCTGCCCAGGCGGATAAATTCCTGCAGAGAAAACACACCCACGAGCGGCTTCAGAGCCTGCAAACCTGCATCAGTGCAGATTCAATGCCGTGCCAGATGCACCCGCACATCGTGGTCCCTTTCACGCTAAAAACGGTAGCTATCGTAGCACCTATTTACTGAATGCCGCGCTGTGCTGCCTCTAAGCTCCCCTCCTGCCCAGCAACCTACAAGGCGGGGACTAGCTTTGGCTCCACTCCCAGAGAAGAAGCTGGCGGTCAGAGGTCCACTGGCCTGGGCAGTGGGGCTGGTTCACCCTCGGACCTGTAACTGTGCGCTTAACCCCCCAGGCCCTGCGGGCTCATGGCTGTGAAGAGGTGACAAGGACCCCCGATGGATACAAAGTGGCAGCAGGGCACCAGGAAGACAGATATGCCTTAGGAGAGAACTAGGAAGAGAGGAATCTCCTCCCCGACTTCAAACCTGGTTCTGAAAAACCAGTAACTGTGTTCTAGGATAAAAGCGCCAGAAGCACTTGTGTCTAAGGAACTCTTCCCCCTGACTATAAACTCCTGAGGGCACCGACCATTCAGGGTCACTTAAAAAAATAAAGAAACCCCACAAAACTATCATTTAAAATACTGTGGTAGACTCCAATGTTCATCGCAGCACTATTTACAATAGCCAGGACATGGAAGCAACCTAAATGTCCATCGACAGATGAATGGATAAAGAAGATGTGGTACATATATACAATGGAATATTACTCAGCTGTAAAAAGCAAGGAAACTGGGACATTTCTAGAGACATGGATGGACTTGGAGACTGTCATACAGAGTGAAGTGAGTCAGAAAGAGAAAAACAAATACCATGTATTAACACATATATGCGGACTACAGAAAAATGGTACAAATCAACCAGTTTGCAAGGCGGAAATGGAGACACAGATGTAGAAAACAAACATATGGACACCAAAGTGGAGAAAGCGGGGAGGGTTGGGGAGGGATGAACTGGGAGATTGGGATACCAAATTGTACGCTCTAAATATATACAGTTTATTGTATGTTAACTGTATCTCAATAAAAGTTCTAAAAAAAAAAAAAATTACATAAAAAAAACAAACAAAAAAAAACTGTGGTAAAATACACATAAAACTTACCCTTTGTGACCTTTAGTGTGTTCACAGTGTGCATTCATCACTACTATCTAGGTCCAGAACGTACCATCACCCAAACCCCGTCCCCATTAAGCAATCGCTCACCATTTCTCATGCTCCACTTCCCCCTCCCCTGGCATCTGGCAACCATCAATCTGTTTTCTGTCTCTATGGATTTGCCTATTTGGGATATTTCATATAAATCAAACATGTAATATGTAGCCTTTTGTGTCTGGCTTATTTCACTCAGCATAATGTTTTCAAGGTTCATCCACACTGTGGTGTCAGAACTTCATTCCTCTCTGAGGCTGAATATTCCACTGCATGGAGAGAACACGTTTTCTTTATCCAGTCACCTCCTGATGGACATTTGAGTTGTTTCCCCTTCTGGCTACTCTAAACAGTGCTGCTTTAAATATTCATGTTTCAGTTTTTGTTTGAATACCTACTGTCAGTTCTTTGGGGTATATAGCCAGAAGTGGAATTGCTGGGTCATATGGAAATTCTATGGTTAACTTATTAAGGAACCGCCAAACTGTCTTTCCACAGAACTGCTTTTAAAACACAGCTGCAAGCTCTGACATTCTTCCCATAGAGGCTGGTCTCTGTCCCCTTCCCTTGGATGTGGGTGGACCGGTGACAGATTTGACGAATAACGTATAGAAGTGATGCTGTGTGACCTCTGAGAGTAGGTCATAAAACTACATGTAGCCTCCGCCTTGTCCCTGGGAAGACTTGCTCTGGGAACGATGAACTGCACGCAAGCAGTGAGACCACCCTGAACCCACGCTGGGGAGGCCCCTCGTGGGCTCTCAGGTGCACGGTCCCAGCTGAGCCCAGCCTCCAGCCGTCTCTGCCAAGTGTAAGCCTTGGCCCCTCCAGGCCAGCCCATCTGGGACCTCTATCAGTGCCCCACGGAGCAAGAAGAATCACCAGGCCAAGCCCTGCCCATTCCCTACTCACAAAACCGTGACATATACTAAAAGGTTGTTTTCAGTCACTAAGTACTGGGGTTGTTTGTTACACAGCAATAGATCCCTGAACACCTGCCACAGTTTTCCTGTGACCACGGTAGCTAACGAGCCAAGAATAGGGATTCACCAGTTCATCTGGATGCTACAGACTCTGCACAGCCTGACTGTTTCTTTGGTCTTTTGTGAAATGTCAATCAAAGACGACATCTGCTGGCGATTTAACTGACATATTTTGCTGGTCCATGGGATGGATGCTATCAGACAGCAACAGTACAGTATGAAGAAGCGGTGTTTGGGGACTGCTTTCATCACTGAAGGGGGTCAGAGAACGAGGAGTGGTGACCCTACTGTGCTGTCACTCCTCTTCCCAGCTCAGACGTTTGATGTTGTTATATTTGTGCGTTTTCTTAACGCATCTTAGGGATGTGGGAAGGGGAAGGCGGGGCTTCCACGGAAGGGCTGTGGACTCACATCCATGTCTCAGGGCTGGAGATGGAAAATGCCTCCTGCCCAGAGTGGGTTTTTTTGTTTGCTTTGTTTTGTTTTCAAAACCATGAAATGGGAGAAAAAGAAAAGGTCCTTAATATCCTTAAGCTCAAGCTGCTTCCTTCTGTAATGAAATTCACAATATCCAGGATTCTGAGTTTTATCCAAATGAACCCCCGCTACCCTCCTGAAAGAACTCTCAGGCACACAATTCCTAGGACAGAAAACACACCCCAGGGGCCTGGCTCAGGCCAGAGTGTGCTGGGGCCTTTTGCCTCAGGGGAAAAAACCCTGCCTTCCAGGACAGGACCTCACCTCAACCTGACCCCAGCAGGAGGGCGGCAGGATTAGGCCTGAAAGCTGTGTTAGGAATGAGACTGCAGGCAGCTTGAACATTAGCTGCTCACCTTTAAATCTCAGTTTTTCAAATTCCACATGTAGATAAATCTGTCAGAGCCTTCTTTCCACTCATCAGGTTATTCGATAATTTAAAATTAAAAAACAAAAAAAAGGTTGGGGGGCAACTTCTCTGGCGGTCCAGTGGTTAATGCAGGCGGCTCGGGTTCAATCCCTGGTGGGGGAGCTAAGATCCCACAAGCCTCCTGGTCAAAAAACCAAAAACATAAAACAGAAGTAATATTGTAACAAATTCAATAAAGACTTAAAAAAAAAAAAAGATGATGAATTGGCCTCAGTGTGTGGAACGGCCCATCTTAGAACTTGGCCCCCTGAGGGTCTTGGATCCCTCCCTCCTGTTTTCGTCAGGGTTGACTTTGAAACAGTGAGTGGCCATGAGGCAGCCTGATGAACAAAAGGATGTGCAGAAAGGCGGGTCTGCAGTGTGTAACCAGCACCCCAATTCTGACTTTAGCTTCATCAATAGTAACGACCTGCATTTGTGTAGCACGTGGTGTGAGCCTGACACGGGCTGGGTGCTTCTATGAGCTGCATATGTGAGCCTGTAAATTCATCCCTATTTTTCAGATTAGGAAACTGAGGGGCAAAATGAGTAAGGAACTTGCCCAGATCATCTGGTCAGTTGGTGGGGTGACCAGCCCATATCTGGTGAAATGCTTCTGGGTTCTTCTACAATGCTGTGCTGTGTACTCAATTACATTATAATAAGCATATACTTAGTGTCCTCAAATAAGTGTAGGTGGGGGAAGAGGAAGATAACTCATATTTATTGTGCTAGTTTTGCACCTTAAATCTCATCTGATCCGTATGACCTATGACAGAAGGTATGATCCCCATGTTACAGAAGGGAAGGAACATTCCAGCAAGGGAAACATCCTAGTTCTGGTGGAACCAGAACTTGAACCCAGGGCCACCTACTCCAATCCACTGCTCTTTTCATAGCACCGTGGAAACTATCCCTCAAAATAAGAAGTTCCTTACAAATGCTCTGTTTGCCACAAAGCATAATATGCTAAATATTTATAACATCCAGAGTTAAGAGAAAACTACATTGATTCCACAAGCCTTTAAAGGCATGTGCATGGATGGGTAAACGTGATTTTTTTTTGTTTGTTTGTTTTATAAATTTATTTGTTTATTTTATTGGCTGTGTTGGGTCTTCGTTGCTGCACACGAGCTTTCTCTAGTTGTGGAGAGCAGGGGCTACTCTTCCTTGTGGTGCACGGGCTTCTCATTGTGGTGGCCTCTCTTGTTGCAGAGCATGGGCTCTAGGCACGTGGGCTTCAGTAGTTGCAGCACATGGGCTCAACAGTTGTGGCTCACGGGCTCTAGAGCGCAGGCTGAATAGTTGTGGCGCACGGGCTTAGTTGCTCCGTGGCTTGTGGTATCTTCCTGGGGCAGGGATCGAACCCATGTCCCCTGCATTGGCAGGCGGGTTCTTACCCACTGCGCCACCTAGGAAGTCCATAAACGTGACTGTTACGTGCTGAGTCCTGGCAGAATTTTCTCACCAGCAGAGCTGAAGTAAACCCCAGCTTTAAGTTCTGCCCAGCATTTACCACACCACTCTTTTGACAACGCTTTATAGCTGGGGTTCTGGTCAGCTTTGCAATTAGGCTTCCCAACAGGGAGACCCAAGTACCCAAAAGATGAGGGATGTTCCCTCATCTTCCCTGAATTATACAGACTTCAAGGTTCTGGGGAGGCAACCTGTCAGATAAAACTAGAAGCCCCTGACACACTGGATACCTGTCTGAAGATTAAGGCAGATATGCAGCATGTCAGAGGCTAACATCTCCGTCTGAACCTGGGGGAGGTATAGTTTGAGATGGAAAAGCCAGTGGAGAAAGTGCCCATCGAGAGATTCGATGAGATGTAGCAACTGACTAGGATTTTTCATTTCTGGGCAATGACTGCTTCCTAGGAAGAGAACTGGCAAAAAGCAGGCTACTCTGTATTTTTAAAATGCCCACTGGCCTGGAGGGAGCGTGTTTGGTCTTTATGTGAATGACCTACATGTCACTCATAAGGGTAGGTAAAGGAATAATAGGATAAGTGGATTTGTATCCCTCCCAGAATGGTGCTCTGGCTAAAATGTTATTTTAATTCCTAATTAAAATTACATTATGTAAATGGCATCTTTTTTTTTTTTTTTTTTTTGTGGTCATGCCATGCAGCATGTGGGATCTTAGTTCCCCAACTTGGGATCGAACCCTTGCCCACTGCAATGTAAGTGCGGAGTCTTAACCACTGGACTGCCAGGGAAGTCCCTGTAAATTGCATCTTTAAAAACTACTTTTCTGACATGGGAATTTATTACATGCTTTCATGCACTAATTTTTTTCTCTGCTTTCTATCACCATTTTACCCAATTTTTTTTCTTTACCTTCCATTTTCATTTACCTAAATTTAAAAAAATAATCTCAAATCCTCTCAGATTATGGTGGGGAGAAAAGTAAATAAGCATATCAACCAATAAGGAGAAAAAGCAGCATATGAGGGCAAAGGATTAATTTACCTTCTTCTAACACAAAATTTTTGAACTGCTACTGTAATGTTCAAGGCATTTTCCCAGTTGTCCCCTGCAGGGAAGGAAGCCACTGCAGAAGGAGGATATTTTAACTTGAGAGTATCCATATTCAAAAGGTTCAAATTTAAGTCACTTAAATGTTGTCTTTCTGGCTTTACCTCCAAAGCATACAGAGAGCACGGCTTCTTACCCTTCCTGGGATCACAAGATTGTCAACGCCAATCAAGTCTTTCTTGAGTTCATGCAGCTTCTGGAAATTCTCCATCTTGATCATCGTACCGTGAAGCTGGGCCACCATTTCCGTGATCTCTGCCAAAGCCGCTAAGGAAGGAAACAGACACAAAAGCTGCAGCATTAATGGCAGGTGTGGGGCATTTTTTTCCCCAGCATCTTTAAGCTCAATTCTCCAGGGTAACATCCTCCCGTAGCTGAACTGTGTTAGAAGCCATCCTTCTAGGGAAAACATTGCTAATTCTCAATAAGAAAAATTGAGTGATTTACTTTATGTATTGACTGGCTTTGCTTTAGTTTCCCCAAAACCATCTTGAAAATGTCAATGCCTCCCTTCATAGCTCGGTGGTATACAGCTGTCCTTCAGTTAGAATTACTTGTTGGCATAAAGGGGCAGCAGCGAGGATATAAGAGTGCCTGGAATTTTGTCCCCAGGAAAGAGATTTTTCTCCCCTCCCTGTTACCTGGAAAAAACAGAGCAGAGTGAGCACAGAGAGGCCACATAAAAATCTAGGGCAAAGGAGGGATCTTTCTGGCAAAGGGTGTCATTGATCGTGCAACACTTTTGGGTAACGAACATTCCGGCACACTCTGGTTCTTCCTTCTGCAGACACTTAGAGCGTTTTCCAAGATGGTTGCAAAGAACAACTGTAAAACTAAATTTTCCAATGTGGGCATCTCTCCCCTATACCGATGGGCAGTATGGAGAAGGAGCTGGTGGCCTGTTAGCACCAGTTTGGGTGGCAGGCACACCCTCAGTAGCTGAGCATTTTGGTCTGTTTGTCCAGGGAAAGCAAGAAACATTTGTCTGCTGATCTTTGATCTTTGGGACACGAAACCCCTCCTTCTCCCCAGTCCCTCAGCTGTGGCAGGAAGCACTCCTTTTTCTTGCTTTCTCCCTGGGGGTGCACATGAAATGCCTCCTGGCTTCTTATCACAGAAAGCTTCTTGTCGCAGCCATAGTGACAAACCCAGAGCTTGCTCTGTCTTCAGACGTGACCAGCCAGTTCCGTCCAACAAACAGTTCCTGGGCACCAAATGTTTAACGGGGTGGGCGTGCGGAGGGTCCAAGAGGGAAAAGGGTGGCAGCCTGGCTCTAGGTGCTCATGGGGCAGGCATTTGAGAAGAGCTGCTGACTCTGCATCCCTCACGTTCAGAAAACCTATGTTCAGACATTCCTTGATTTGCCCCGTCTTTCTACAATAATGCCACCTTACATTTTCAGCTAAGTAACACTTTTGCCACTTAATTGTCAAGGACAGACTTTTCTCAGTGGGGACTGTTTAGCAAAAATAGTAAAAGGCAAACCAGGCAAGCTGGCCTGAGAAGAGCATTTGCAAAACTAGAGAGGTCCCTTGCTCTCCAGGGTAAGACAGCTGCAGAGCTCTGAGCCCTGGCAGCTGGGAAGGGCCCTGGGTCACCTCATCCAGGCACAGCCAGCTGGGACGGCCAACACGGGAGAACAAGCTAGATGGGGGGAGGGCACCCAGCCTCGAGGGTCAGGCACTGACCGAGCCTTACAGAGGGCGGGGGGGGGGGGGGGTACCAGGAGGTGGTGGCGACGCGTCCAAGCAGGAGGAACAGAACACGCCAAGGCACAAGGCGTGAGTCAGCATGGTTCGTTCTAAAGATTGCTGTCTAGGACAGGCCAAAACCACGTCTTGAACCATTTCTGTTGCCCTTCCGTGAACTGCCAATGTCTTAGTTACTCTGACAAATCTTGCTAAAAACTAAGATTAAGTTTAGAATCCTTCAGGTAAGAGAGACAGCTCTTGACATACTGACACGTGTGGGAATTTATGTCATCTGTCAGGAGCCACCTGCCGAGGGTGCATTCTGTGCACAGACTGGCCGCAGAGTGTAGGGAACCCAGCAGCAGGCCTCGGGGCCCGGCCCCCACGGGGCTACAATGCCAGGCCAGGGAGCACGGGCAGTGACAGACCACATACAACATGAGGCAGAGGACGTAGGTTCAAAAAGACGATGTGTGGCACGGTGGGAAAAGCATGGTCTGGAATGCCAGCTCTGATCTTTGCCGACTGAGGGACACTCACAAGTCCTTTACGCCCTCTGAGACTCAGTCTTCTTATCCATGAAATGGGATAACAACACTTCTCTCATGGGGTTGTTAAAGGAGTAAAGGTGCTAATGTATGAAAGATACCTGGCAGAGTACCTGGCCCAGGGGCTGAGTGAGGTTAATATCATCATGAGTCAGTAGGACAGGATGGTCAAGAATGTGGGTTCTGGGTTTAGGTTACAAGTCATTTGCTTTGCAGCTGTGTGACTCTGGGCAGCTTCCTTAACCTCTCTGGTCTCAGTAGCCCCCGTATGTAAAATGAGCTCACCACTGTTTCGCACGCATCTCGTGAAGACTGAAAGTTAATACAGGTGAAGTGCTTATTGTGGTGACCTAACAAATGCCCCACAGCAATGAGCAGTTGTATTTACTAGGAGCTGTTCTCCGTGGCCCATCCAAGGGAAAGTGATGCGTGTCCACCGTGTAGGTGGAGGAAAGCTTCCTGGAAGGGTCTAACTCTTAAGTGGAGCTTCTCCAGAGTTCTTTGCGCTAAACCACCCGGCTTGGGACACAGTATCCCCGAGACCCCCACCGGCAAGGCGCTCACCTCGGCAGTCTCTGAAGTCGGCGTGGCTGGGCGGGTGGTGCTTGCACAGCCGCTCCAGGACCTGCTTGTAGTGCATGAGCCGGTGCAGCGGGCGCAGGAGGAAGGTGTTGAGCGGCAGGTAGCACACCTTCTGCAGCTCGAAGTCTCGGCACAGGCTCTCCAGGCGCCGGGAGCCCCTGATGCCAATTTCCAGCGCCTCCAGGGCCTCGCTGTGCTTCCACAGATGAGCCGCCAGTTGCTGGGGGGTGAGACACAGGGGGGGGGGTGGGGCAGGGGAAGGGGCGGGGCAGGGGATGGGGAGAGGAGAGGGGGAGAAGGGGCGGAGTCCTGCTCAGCCACGTGGTCTGCCCAGTTTGACTCAGATGTAAAAGTCACCTTCGCTTTCATTATTTCATCCCATGTATTTAATTTCATGTTTTTAATATTTCACGCTTTAAATTCTCAGGATGAAAGTAAAAAGCTCTATTAAAGCACTGAGCAGTTTAAAATACGCAGGGATTATAACATATTTGAGATGTATATATAAAATGAGAGGTATAAATGGCCTTTTAAAACAAGACTGGCAAAACTGAGGGGAAATAAATGGGAGCTCCTTCAGGGGAGCTTGGGGTTTTCTTCTAAATGTCAAAAAATGACAAATAGGCCAGGGCCACTCAATAAACGTCATATAGTTAAAAATACGTATTTCTGTTTAACGCCCTCCCTCTGCTCGTATAGTAACTGACCATCTGCCATGAGACACCTGCTCTGCGGGATTCCAGAGAGTGGATGGGAAGGAGACTCGGCCCTTCTCTACTGGGCTCTGACCCAGATCCTTTGCTTGAGCACATTTTCGTCAGGCTTCTGAACCTTCTCTCGGGCTTGTCTGTGCACTTCCCTGTACAATCCAGTTTTAGTGAGAACCCTGCTAAGTCAGTTCAACCAGAACCCTCCACCCCGGATATCTTGTCACCCTTGACATTGGGGTCTGCATCCCCCATGCCCCCAGGTGATGTCTGAGCATCCCACTTGTCTTCAGCAGAGAATCCTGTTAGGTCGGTTCAGCCAGAATCCCCCCTCACGACCCTGATGTTTCCTCACAGAAATTCTCCATCCTGAGTCCCACCCTGCTGCTCCTTGGCTGCGGATCTCCACTTGCCCCGCTGCACGTGGAGCTGAGCCCAAGCTCTCTCCCCAGCTGTGAAACCCCACTGCAGCGTCCCCACACCTACTGCACCGGTCCGGAATAGCCTCTCCACCATCTTTTTTTTTTTTTTTTTCCCATTTTAAAACTATTTTTAATTTTCACATATTTAATCTTATACATTATTTTACATCATTTTTTAAAGCTCTTTATCTTATTGGAATATAATTGCTTTACACTCTTGTACCAGCTTTTGAGGTACACCAAAGTGAATCAGCTATATTTATATGCATATCCCCATATCCCCTCCCTCTCGCGACTCCCCCGCCACCCTCCCCATCCTGGCCCTCTAAGGCAATCACCCACCATTGAGTTGATCTCCCTTTGTTATACAGCAACTTCCCACTAGCAATCTATTTTACAGTTGGTAGTATATATATGTCTATGCTACTCTCTCATGTCATCCCACCTTCCCCTTCACCCCCCTCCGCCCCCCCCCAGCCCCATGTCCTCCAGTCCATTCTCTGCATCTGCATCCTTATTCTTGCCCTGTCACTGGGTTCATCTGTATCTTTTTTTTTTTTTTTAGATTCCATATATATGAGTTAGCATACAATATTTGTTTTTCTCTTTCTGGCTTACTTCACCCTGTATGACAGACTCTAGGTCTATCCACCTCATTACATATAGCTCCATTTCATTCCTTTTTATAGCTGAGTAATATTCCATTGTATACATATGCCACATCTTCTTTATCCATTCATTTGCTGATGGGCATTTAGGTTGCTTCCATGTCCTGGCTATTGTAAATAGTGCTGCAATAAACATATGGTACATGTTTCTTTTGGGATTATGGTTTTCTCTGGGTATATGCCCAGTAGTGGGATTACTGGATCATATGGTAGTTCTAGTTTTAGTTTTCTAAGGAACCTCCAAACTGTTTTCCATAGTGGCTGTACCAACTTACATTCCCACCAATAGTGCAGGAGAGTTCCCTTTTCTCCACATCCTCTCCAACATTTATTGTTTCTAGATTTTGTGATGATGGCCATTCTGATCGGTGTGAGGTGATATGATACCTCATTGTGGCTCTGACTTGCATTTCTCTAATGATTAGTGATGTTGAGCATCTTTTCATGTGTTTGTTGGCCATCTGTATGTCTTCCTAACACCATACACAAAAAATAAACTCAAAATGGATTAAAGACCTACATGTAAGGCCAGACACTATAAAACTCCTAGAGGAAAACATAGGCAGAACACTCTATGACATACATCAAAGCAACATCTTTTTTGACCCACCTCCTAGAATCATGGAAATAAAATCAAGAATAAACAAATAGGACCTAATGAAACTGAAAAGCTTTTGCACAGCAAAAGAAACATAAACAAGACAAGAAGGCAACCATCAGAATGGGAGAAAATACTTGCCAACGAAGCAACAGACAAAGGATTAATCTCCAAAATATATAAGCAGCTCATGCAGCTTAATACCAAAAAAGCAAATAACCCAATCCACACATGGGTGGAAGACCTGAATAGACATTACTCCAAAGAAGACATGCAGATGCTCCACCATCTTTAACAAGTGTTGCTGAATATGGTTTTCCTTTAACCGGTGGTGGTGGAGACAGACGCAGGGTAAGAAGTCTGAGAAAGCATTCGAGGAGGAATGAATTCCTCATGGCAGCTGCCATCCTCACGTCTTACTCCATCAATACTCCCCACACGGGGGCTTGCTATCCGTGTGCTAACTCCCACATCTGGATTCCCAATCCCAGCGTCCCCACTCCCATGCTCTGCAAAGAGCTGGAAACGCAGTGAGTCCAGACACCCACCCAGGACCCTGCCGCACCTGAGGCTGCCCCGTGACTCTCTAACCCCAGGATGAGTGCTGCCACCAGCCAGCTACTCAGGACAGAAAAGCGTGGAGAAGATTCCCCCATTTTTTGAATCCTTCACCAAGTCCTACCAATTCTACCTCCTAAAAACAGCAAGCCTGTTCCTGGCTTCACCCATTGGTCACAGCAAGTTCTGGCCACTGCAATGGTGTCTCCATCGGAGTCTCGGTCTCCACCTCCTGACCCCTGATTTTTGAGTGTCACCGAAAGGAGCTTCCACCAGTGTAACTGGGCACATCCCTGTTGCTTGGAATATGACAAGAACGTCCACCCTATCAGGACAAACTCCAAACTTGTCGTTAGGGCACATGGGGCCCTTAGCGTGTGACCCCTCCTGCCCTCCATCGTGGCCTTTTGCTACTCACTCTGGGCCACCCACTGAACAACCTGCCCTCGAACTGCCAGGCCCCGGCACCCAGAGCCTCAGCACAGGGCACTTCCCTCCTAAGACCCCCACCTGAACTCTGCCCAGTCCTTCAGGGTCAGCTCTGGGGCCTTCCCTGCTCTCCAGGCTGAGTTCGTGACTCCTCTTTCCTCCTGGACTTATTGTCCATCTTGGCCTTTATGACATGGTCTCCCTGTTGAGTTTATTTTGTGACTTAAAGGATATAAATATAGATTCATATATAGAGATTTCATACTTGCAAAGACAAGTACGGGGGGGTCCTATGCACCTTTCACCCGGCCTCCCCTGATGCTCACATCTTGCCTAACGACAGCACGAAATCCCAACCAGGACGTTGACACTGGGACAATCCAGAGTTTATTTGGATTCTGCCAGTTATACGTGCCCTCACTTGTGTGTGTGCAGGCATGTTGCACGTGTAAGTATGTGTGCATGTGTGTGCGTGCGTGTAGCTCTAGGCAGTGTTTTCACACGTGCCGTCCCCTGTTTGAGAGTGCATCTGTCCTGTCACTACATCCTCAGGGCCTGATACACACAAGCGGGCGCTCCAGAGACGTCTGCTGCCCACACGCATTAATGAGCAAACGAACCAAGGCACGCACCCCGCTCAGAAAGGTGGCTTGCAGGGCCCTGAGTGCCTGGAGAGGGGGGTTCAAGGTGGCTGGAGCACAGAGTAGAATGTGAAGGATGGGAGGTGGGGGTGAGGGATCTGCAAAGACTGTCTAGGGAAGGCTTTCTCCGTCAGGTTTAGAGTTTGGACTGTATTCTCTAAACCCCAGAGAGACGAGGCGGGTTTGGAGACTAGTCGGTCTGGCTGTGATTTAAATGGTGGTTGAGGAGGACGAGAGGCAGCTGGTGAGTCATACGGGAAAGAGAGAACTGAGAGGCGGAGGGAGGGAAGCAGCAGAAGTTGAAGAAGGAGAGGGCACAAGAGGTGGAGGCCCCGGGAGACAGGGCCTGGGAGGGAAGGTCACAGCCTGGACGGCAGGGCAAAGGTCAAGGTTAAAGGTAAGGGCCTCTTTTGCTTGTGTGGACTGTGAGATGCCTTTGGGCATCTGGGCAGATGTTTCCAGTTGAAAGTTCACAACCCGGGTCTGGGTACCTCTGACTTTTAGGTGGGGGTTGGTGCCCCTGGCTGGCTCCCTCGGTCCCGTGCGGAGGGTCTGCAGACGGCTGCAGGGTGACGTCAACGTCCCTGCTGAGCCCCTGCACGTGTGCAGGTAAACACACAGGTGGGGAGGTGGGCCGGAAAGACACCGCAAGCTGGAGATCGCCCGAAGCATTTTGGACAAAAGTGCCCACCTGGGCTTCTACATCTCTGGACCCTTCTGCTGCTTCCCTCCACACTTGATAAAAATTCTTTAAAGCTGACGATAGCCACCACAATAAAAAAAAAAAACCACCCAGTTTCTCCAAAAGGCTGCCAGAGACTCTCTGCGCCTCTCCATCTATTTTTATTTTGTCTGCACAGAGTTCCACACTCTAAATGCTGGTGGCATCGGCACAATAATTAAAATGCCAGCACAGCCGAGGAAGCCGACTAAATGCAAAAATGCCAACTCGCTAGACTGAGGGGAAAGAATTGCCCTGGGCGGACATCGGGTCTATTTTTAGGTGGTCTTAGGTGTTAGGTGACCAGAGAGGAGGCCAGATGTCTACCGCGGGGCATCCTTCCGTGGGAGGGACACAAGGGCAGGTGGTAACCAGGAGAACTCTCGGGCGGTCCCCGAGGGGGCGGGGACCAAGCTGGCAGGTTTCTGCCACTGTCCTGAGGCCCATGCAGGAGCCCAAGCCTCAGACAGGAGCCCCACCCCAGGCAGGCAGAAGGAAGGGAACACCATGAGAAACAGTAAAAACCAAATTGGGCCAAAAAAGAAAAAAAGCGCAGAACATGGGGAGAGAAGCTTCCTATGAGGAAAATTAGGAAGTACAACAGTACCAGAAACATGTTATGCAAGAGAAAAAAAGGCTCTTTTTATCAAGTGACAAAAGTCAGTCTGAAAAGGCTACACACTATGTGAGTCCAACTATACAAAATTCTGGAAAAGATTACAGAGACAGTAAAAGATGAGTGGTTTCCAGGGGATGGAGGAGGGGAGGGATGAACAGGTGGAGCACAGAGGATTTTCAGGACAGTGAAACTATCCTGGGTGATGCTGTCACAGTAGGTATGTGACATTACACCCTCGGCAAAACCCACGGAATGTAAGACACAAAGAGTGAACCCTAATGTAAACTACGGATTTAGTTAATAACAGTTTTGGTTCATCAGTTGTAACAAATACCCCACACCAATGCAAGATGCTAACACTAGGGGACCGAGACATCTGTGTGTGTGTGTGTGTGTGTATGTGTGTTTGTGTCGGGGGAGGCAAGAATACGGGAACTCTGTGAGTTTTCTGCTCAATTTTTCTGTAAACCTAAAATTGCTCTAAAAGATAAAACAATAAAAAACAGTATGGAAAGTGAAAAGATGTCTGTTACGGTTCCATCTGAGTTTTGTATATCCACCTTACTTAGGGCATTAAAAATACTGTAGTCGTGGGACATCTTAGATGATTCTTTGCTTTTTCCTTTCTGCATAGGATTCTGCAGTCCTGCTGGCTTCCATGGCCTCTCTCTGAAATCACCCAAAGCGGGGAGTGTTGCTTTTTGAACACCACGAAAAAGCGAGCCACAGGCTCAAGGTCTGTTCCATGACATCGTGATCTTTGTTAAGAGCGGCAGGAAATCCCTTGAGTAGTTTCATTCAGATCCTCTCTTTTCTGTGTCCCCTGCCCCACCCCTCCGCCCCCGTTGTCCCTTCTCATGAGATACATGATTCTAAGGGGAACAAATCGAACATCAGACAACCTACATTCTTAGGAATTCATTCAAACGTCAGCAATAACTTGTATTCTCTGAATGCCTCAGACGTTATAGGCGCTCAGCTCGTGTGGATGCAGGATGGTTGGATGGACTAAAATGGTGGGAGTGCAAGCCATCTGCCCTCTTTAGAGGGTTACAAGCCTTGCTCATAGTTGAATTAGTTAAGGTTATTAGACAGGCTCTGGGAGGTTGAGATATAGGAAGATGGCTTTAAAATGCAAATATATAAAAATTTAAAAAAATGCAAATATAGATGTATTCATATTCAAAAGGTAAATCGTGTGAATTAAAACATCCCATTTTATTTTTTTTATGTGGGATCTTCCCTGAGCAGAGATTGAACCCGTTTCTGCTGCATTGGCAGGCAGATTCTTAACCACTGCGCCACCTAGGAAGCCCAAAACATTCCATTTTAAAGGAACAATTAATGGATTAGAATGAAAAGGCAAAAATGAAAATTTCCAATGTAAGAGGTGGGGCAGATTTCAAACACCAGGCAGAATATTGGGTCACTATGTTCTGATTTCTCTGGAGAGACTTTCACTCTTTTGGATCATTGTAGATATTGCTGGATGGTTAAAAATATATTTACCTTATCAACTGGCTGAAAGTCACAGAATTGCCTGGAAATCCTACATAGCTCCGAATCCAATATTTTTGTCACACTCAGAAGACGCCAAAACAACTGACTCAAAGTGAAATGTTCAGTCAACCAATGTTTCGTCTACATAATTTTTTAAAACAAGTTTCGAACGACATAGGAAATACCTGTCGTTTTGGATACAACACACAGCTTTGGGAGAGGAAAGGAACTGAAAGTGCTTCCCCCAGAGTGACTGGATTTTCCTTTGTGCTTCCAAATAAAGTGATGTAGAGGAGACAGAAGAGTTTCCCCGGGGCTGTGCTACATGCAGACTCAAATTGGGCCACATGTTCACGGGCGGGGGGTCACAGTCAAGGCCTCGGGCAGCCCCAGCGTTATTTTCCCTGGGGAACTCGCACCCCCCAGTCCCCAGGCAGCTCACCTTCATGCCCTGAATGTTCTTCAGCATCACGTCTCCGATTCTTTGGTAATCTCCTCTGATGTGGGCATTCGAGCGGCCTTCCCTGCGAGCAAAGGGTGGGAAAGCAAAGCATTAGCAGTGAAAACAGGACCGGAAAGTGTGCCAGCCCCAAGGGACAAAATATCAACATTTACGTCTTCCTTTCCAATCACCTATTTGGACCCCTCCCTTCTCTGCGTGTCACAGAATGTGAGTGCCAGAAGGAGGCTTTGAAATTATCCCAGTCATTCTGCAAAGAATGCCACCTGTGCTTTGAAAGAGACAGGGAAGAGCCACCTCCCGTTCATTTGAATTTGATCTCCTTTTATATTTCTTTTCCCATCCCCACCTGGGGGATTTTCTCAGCGTTAGCATAGTGTGAAGATGACCTGCAGGAACGAGCTCAAGAAACCGATTCTTTCTTACAGGCTGAGACTAACAGACACTTGTAAGAAGCAAGACGTAGCCTCAAAATCAAGATTTCTGCTCCCAAGGGCCCTGAGCCTGAAGCAGACAAAGGGCTGTGTGAAAAGCCCTTGGGAAGAGAAAAATAAAATTGAGGAAGTGCAGGAGACCCACGCACGGGGGTGGGTCTGGGGAGAACGACCCAGAAGAGGGCATGATGCGGGGCTCAGGTTCAGAGACAGGTCAGGGGGCCCCCAGACGTGCTGGGTGGTAGATGACAAAGACGTGAGCACTTTTAACGGAGCATTTGGGTATATATTCATCTCTTTGGCTCTAGGCTGTATCTAATGTTGATAATCCAAGGGCTTAAACAGCAGTGGAAAAATAATATTAATAATGGTACTGGGCAGCTCTTGGCCAGTACTCAGTGCTGAGTGCATGACATCACTGAATCCTCGTGGCAGCCTTGTGGCCAGGTACCACCATCACCCCCATTAAACAGCTAAATAATGGGGCACAAAGAAACGAAGCAACATGTCTACTGTCAGTGATCACAAGGCGGGAGCTTGTACCAGGAGTCCAGGCTACACACCTGTAGCCACAATACCCGTGCATACCTGCTAATTTACCTGCTGAATTTCCCAGAGACAATCGAAACACGATTTTCAACAATGAACCTGGCGAATATCTTCAAAACAACTGTTCAAAATAGCCAGAACCCAACTTAAAGGAAAAGGATAAATTAGAAAAGAAAAAAGGTAAAAATCTGGGCACGGAAGTGAGAGGTGCTCAGCGTGGAATAAAACACCTGCAGCCCGAGTGGGAAGGGTGGTGATTTACACCCACAGATGCTACCGCCCTATGCCTCCAGCTCCAGGAGGAAGGACCCCACGCTCCGCCCCCCCCCCCCCGCCCCCGCCCCGGCGTTTGGAACTTTCCAGAATTGCCAGCTCGACCTCTGATGCAGCCAGGATCTCAGGATGGGGAGAGGAGGGCAGGGAGGAAGGCACTTAGTGAAGCTAGCAGCCCAGAGGGCAGAAGAGTCGGGGCAGATAGAAACAGGGGAGCTGGCTCCTCTCCCAGCTCCCGGCTCCACACCCACCAGGAGCGCCCAACACCATCTAGTCCACGGGTTCCAACTGAGCATAGACTGTGAATTCCATAACAGGGAAGACAAGCACCCAGAACCGTCAGGGAATGAAAGCGTCTCTAAAAGAAAGGGAGCGAGGGTACCCAAGATGCTCGCAGCCCCTGCCCGGGTCTTCTACGGCTCCCCCAGGGCTGGCTTTCTTTACCGATTCCATTCCTCTCCCCCGCAGCGCAGCATCCCTCAATCCTTCTGCTTCCCCTTAGCTGCCCAACCGAACAAGTTGGCCGAGGGCCTTCATTACTATTCACTTCTTTTCTAATTAAAATACGGATTCTCTCCCCATCACGCCCTGAAATGGTTCTGTGCAAGAGTACCGTTAACCTCTTAGTTGCCTAATCCACCGAGGCAAGTACTGTCACTCCTGCTCCTGGTGACCCTCTCTCGCGTAGCTGGCCCCAAAGTCCTGGCACTCTGCTCTCTGGCTTCTAGAAGCCTCCCTCTCCAGCTCCCTGATTTTTCTCCAGGTGAGATCTTCAGTTCTGTTTGCCAAGCCCTCTTCAGGCCACTCCTAAGATGCCTGCATGTTGGGAATCCAGCCCTGGTTATCGTCTCTCTTCGTCTTCTACTTCTCCCCAGGCGAGCCCTCCTGTTCCCCATGGTTTCAATTCACGATGCCAAACCTATGTCTCAATAACCTGTGTAATTACCAACCCAGGCACCGTACTTCATACTTTCCAGAGGGCGCTGCACGAGTGACCTCACAGGCATCTCAGACTCAAGAGATTCTGCACAGAGTTAATTATCTTGCTGCCAAAACCCAATCTTTTCCCTCCATTTCCTTCCTTAATGAAGCAGCTGTGCTGTCCCAGCCCCAAGCTAGGAGCCTCAGTTCCCCACACTGGTCTGTCTCTCTCATCCCCTGAACTGGGTCACATTCTTCCCCCAAACAGGCTCAGCGGAGAAGGCGCAGGCATCTGACTTAGACCAGGCTCCCCTCCGGGACGGCCCTCAGCCCTCTCCTTCCGAGCTCATATTATTCCACCCCGTCGGCTCCAAGGGTGTGGCATCCCTGGATTTTTGGCAAATGGCTATTAATCGAGTCACATTAGAGACATTTATCATCTGGCCGTTCTGCGGGCCCTGTGTGTATCTGGGTGCAATTGCAATTTCCTGGTTGCTCTTCTTACACACCTGGGGCAGAAAGGAGCTCCAGCCGGAAACGGAGGCTTCCTGCTGCTCAGAACCACCCACCCCCCACACCCTCAACATCACAGGAAGTTCTCCTAGGAGCTGGAAAATTCTTCCTCCCCACCACATCTGAACAACAAAGGAGGGCCCAACTGCGGAGTCAGAATGGTCTGATTTCAATAAAAGGAGGGAAGACACAATTGAAACTTGATTTCCGGGTTTGTAGCTGTTGCCTTGGAACTTAAATCATTGACCCCAGAACTTCCAAGCAGACGGGCCACTTGACAGCGCACATGAGTAAGGTCTTTAGTTAATCCAAAAGACAACTGAGTTACTTTAGCAAGAAAGCGCTGGATTTGGGCAGGGGGTCCGGGGGAGAAAAGGAGGTCTCGGCTCCCATCAACACCGAGCAATCCTCTCCCTCTCACAGAGAGCATCTGACCCAAGGGAAATGAAGAGCAGTGAGGCAGCCTGGGAGGAGGGGCAGGGAGCGGTGATGGAGGCCAGACTTTATTGACTTCACTTCCTTTCTTCTTTTGCCAACTATTTATTAAAAGAAAATGTACTGATGTTAAAATCCCAGACACGAGGGGACCTTCCTTCCTGCTTCGGCTGGCCAGCAGAAACTTATCTGTTCCTCTAAGTCTTCAGCGTCTTTACTTTCGTTTTAGAAACTGCTCTGGGATAGTAGTCCTGGTCCCATGTGCACAGGAAAGACCCTGATGTCAATCCACTGGGCGGGGGCGGCTCTAGGCCACGTGGTGAAATCAGACTGGGTCCTCGGAAGTTCACGCAGCCAGTATAGGCGGCTTGGCCCCTTCCTGTCCCCTCCCCCCACAGCACATGGCAAGTGCCAGCCCTGCTGGGTTCCAGGACATGGAGTCAGCCCATGGGAAAGGGGACGAGACCCGGTGCTCTTGCTGCCCCGTACAGAATTACCGTGGTGTCTACACTTCCTCTACGTGTTAACGGCAGCAAATCCACAAGTCCAAAGCCCTGGCTTTACTGCGAAGAGCTAAAAGGTCATTTTATTACGGAGAACATGGAAAAGTAATTATAACGCTTCCGGAACAGCCTCTGGATGCAAACCTCACAAGAAAAGGGTCCTTGTTCAGAAGACGGGGCCACGTATTTGCTGTCTGGGTAATTACCGCGGGGCAACACAGCTGAAAATTCTTTTGACAATTTCACTTTGGAAAGCCGTGTACCACGAAGCCTCCCAGATGCTAAAGTCTGACCCGTGCACCATGATTAATATGCTCCCAGGAGCTACTACACATTATCTCGGCACAAGGTTGAAAACACACACACACACACACACACACACACACACACACACACACACACACACGCTCAGGAGCTACTACACATTATCTCGGCACAAGGTTGAAAACACACACCCACACATCCACACACACACACCCACACACACACACCCACACACACACACACACACACACACACACACACACACACACACACACGGAATCTCTGAGTCTTCCGGACCCTCCGTAAACATTTCACTCACCACTGTGTGAGCTGGTTGGCAACTCAGCAACAGACAGACCAAGGTTCCGCCCTTCCTTGCCCCTCACAACAAAGCAAAGAATCATCTCATTCGATTAAAACATAAAAGCAAACCGTGCAGCTTGGAGCTAGAAGGCTGACTTTTTCAACCCGGCTCTGTGCTGGGGTGCTCTCTGACCCCAGGAAAATAGATTTAACTTTGTGAATTTTTAGGCCTCATGTGCAAAACAAACATCATGCCCTGATTCTTACTATTCCTTGTGGTTCCTATGATTCTCAATGGAAAAAAAAAAAAGTCTGTAATTGTGCATGTTTGTGTACCTATGTAAATAAAAGAATAATATGTAAATGAACAAATGGGTACAGATAAATCTTCCATTAATATGTAGGGTAGGGAGGGTGGCTGGGTTCCAAAAGCAAACAAATTAGCCAGAGTAATAGATGTGGATTTCAATATTTGATGAGTTTCAATATCCTTTGAAATCCCTGGAGAGGAAAATCCCATTAGTTTGAACATTAATTCACATCCCCACTGGCGGGGAAGGCATTTATGTGAGAGGTGTCCTCACTGGGCCAGGGTACATGGTTTCCCTCCAGGTAAGGAATCCACCCTGTCCTTTGGCGCAGGTGGGACACGGCAGCCGTCAGTTACACGGCTGGGCTGCTTAAAGCTACGGCCTTTCTTCTTCTGAGGCTTAACACCAGGTCCTGTTTAATAAGAGGCACAAACGTTACAGCCCACTCACGGGCAGGCTTGAGAGCACCCATATGAGACCTGTGCATCAGACTAGAAGGGCCGTTTCAAACGCATCAGTGGCTTGGCGAGTGCTCTCTCTCAAGGGTTTCCCAGCAGAAACCCACCTGCGATTCAAGCAATTGGAAAAATCACTGCTGTTTTTCTAAAAAGAGTAGCTTGTTCTTAAAGCACAGTGGGCTATACAGTCAGGAATACAGCGGATAATCCAAGAAAAATAGCTCCTGTATATGCCTGAGAACAGGCAATTTTACTCATGTGTCAAAAGGAAACAATCACCAACCACCACTGTCCCTGGACCCCCCAGGTGGCCAGTGGGAAGCTGAGTCGGGGCAGAACACAGTGGGACGATCACACTGTCCTTGAAGTGTCTTTCTTGCCTTTGAAACAAAGATGAAATTTTAAATTTTAAATAAATTTATATTAAAAAAGTGTACACACGTTCCCCGCCCACGGTATATCCACATCCATGGTCCATGCCTTGTCCTGACGTCCTCCAATTCTGTATTTTTGCAAGCTGTTTTCCAGGTAGATCACGCTGCCTTGTCTCCAGTGAGTTTAGTTTCATTGTTTATTTTGAGAGTCATGATTTTAAACCCCTTCTGCACAGTCTTCTTTTTAAAAACAATGAAAAGCTTCTACAAACAAAAGCTTTTACACCAGAGAAGGAGCCCTGATCTACCTGAAGCTGGGAGCGGAGGGCTCAGAGAATCGCCCGAGTCTCGTGTTCTAAATACAAACCTCGGTGACTCTGAATTCTAAGAAAGTGGGCGGTGGGGGACTTGCCTGGTGGTGCAGTAGTTAAGAGTCTGCCTGCCAAGGCAGGGGACATGGGTTCGATTCCGGGCCTGGGAGGATCCCACATGCCGCAGAGCAACTAAGCCCGTGCGCCACAACTACTGAGCACGTGCTCTGGAGCCTGCGAGCCACAACTACTGAGCTCACGTGCCACAACTATGGAAGCCCATGCACCTAGAGCCCATGCTCTGCAACGAGAAGCCACCGCAGTGAGAAGCCTGCACACCACAATGAAGAGTAGCCCCCACTCGTCGCAACTAGAGAAAAGCCTGCATGCAGCAATGAAGACCCAAAGCAGCCAATAAATTAAAAAAAAAAAAAAGAAAGGAAGTCAATGGTGGGGCATTCAGTCCTCATGTGAAAGGCAGACTGTGTCCACTGTCTGTCTTCCACTCAGAGTTCCTCCCCTGTAAGTCTCCAAAACTGTGCTGTCCAATACTGTATCCACATATGATTATTTAAATTTTAACTTTACAAGATGAAATGAAAATTAAAAATTCAATTCCTGGGACTTTGCTCATGGTCCAGTGGTTAAGACTCCATGCTCCCAGTGCAGATCCCACATGCCACAACTAAAAGAGCCTACATGCTGAAACTAAGATCTGGCGCAGCCAATAAATAAATATTTTAAAAAATTCAATTCCTTAGCCACTAGCCCTATTTCATGGGCTCAAGAGGCGCAGGTGGCTAGTGGCTGTTTTGAATGATGTGGACAGAGAGTATCTCCATCACCACAGTTCTACTGGAAAGCACTGCTCTAGACAGAACCAGAGAATAAGTTAATAGCTACTGCTTCTGCCATGGGCTCCAGGGAAAGTAAGAAATGTGGTGTGGTCCTTCCTAGCTTTACACTGAACAGCTTCTGGCAAGGCACCTCCCTTTCAGAAACTCATTTTCCATAGGGGTAAAGATGGGGATAGTCCCACAAGATTGCCTGGATTGTCAAAGGAGACAATTTAAGGGAACACGCTTTAAAAGATACTGCAGAAGTGCAAGGTGCTTTACTCTATGCATATTTCTGGTCTTGAAGCTATGATCTTTTTTAAATCCCTCTAGAATACTGATGAGAAAAGGGTCAGATCACCATTGGTCTCTTGGCTTGGCACAAGCAGAAAACAGAACAGGAGCTCTGGAGCTCTCCCTGGGCTCTGCTTCCAAGTCTTATCAGGCTGGTCTGGCTGCGTGCTCGGTGCAGAGCAGAGGGAGAGATGTAACAACTGGAATACAAGCTCCAGACGTGTGGGAACTGTGGCCAGTTTGGTTCACTGAGATCTGAGAACAGTGACTAATACACAGTAAGGGCGCAGTAAATATTTTCTGAACAAATGAAAGCAGCCATGTCACCATAAAACTCTTAGTAGATTAAAAAAAAAAAATCAAACCCATCTTCTCAGACTCCAGACCCAAAAGCGATACTTTTGCAGACAAAGTCACCATAGGGCGAGTGTCGACCAGATGCCATTGAGCTTCCTGCTACTTTTGAGAGGAGGACAAACACCACTAGAGGGTGTTTGGAGCAGAAGGGCCAGCAGTTCTGATCTCCCAGTGCCAGAGCGGGAAGGAAGGATGCAATTCTGGAGTCCCGGCTGCTAGAAAGGCTCTGCCGGCTTCTGCTGTGTGGCCCAGGGTGAGCCACTCTCTCATGTTCTCCTCTGAAGAACGAGGAATCATGACAGATGCCGCCCAGCCCTCTTCCAGGTGTAAAACCCTGTGCTTCAATAGCCAGGACATGGAAGCAACCTAAATGCCCACCCACAGATGAATGGATAAAGAAGATGTGGCACATATATACAATGGAATATTACTCATCCATAAAAAAGGAATGAAATTGAGTTATTTGTAGTGAGTGGATGGATCTAGAGTCTGTCACACAGAGCGAAGTAAGCCAAAAAGAGAAAAACAAATACTGTATGCTAATGCATATATATGGAATCTAAAAAAATGGTACTGATGAACCCAGGGACAGGGCAAGAATAGAGATGCAGATGTAGAGAACAGACTTGAGGACAGGGGGTGGGGGGCAAAGGGGAAGCTGGAATGAAGCGAGATAATAGTATTGACATACATACACTACCAAATGTAAATCAGATAGTAAGAAATTGCTGCATAAAACAGGGAGATCAGCTTGATGATGGGCGATGACTTAGAGGGATGGAATGGGGTGGTGGGAGGGAGTCGTGGGAGGGAGGGGATATAGGGATATATGTATAAATACAGATGATTCACTTTGTTCTACAGCAAAAACTGGCACAACAGTGTAAAGCAATTATATTCCAATAAAGAGCTTAAAAAAAATAAAACCCTGCGCTTTAACAATACAGCTTTGAAGACACAAGCTATGGATCACCTCAGACCCAAGTTCAAGTCACGCCTCTGTCACTTAAGAGCTGTGTGGCCATGGGCAAGGGGTTTGACCTCTCTGAGCCTCATTTTCCCAATCATAAAATGGGAAAAACAACACCTATACCCGGGGAAATTCTTTTTCACCAAGGACTGGCAAGCTTTTTCTGTAAAGAGCCAGATGGTAAGTATTTTAGGCTTTGTGGGCCATCCGAGTTCTGTCCCAACTACTCAGCTCTGCTGATGCAGCGCCAAAGCAGCTGCAGATGACAGGGAAAAGGATGGGCACAGCTGTGTTCCAATAAAACTTTATTAACACACACAGTGGACAGAGCAGGTCTGGCCATGGGCTGTATTTCACCAACCCCAGTTTTTGAAGATCAAGTGGGAAAAGCAGAGTGGTCATTTTTATTTTGGCTAAAGATGCCAACTTGGCAATGGTATAAGGTACATGAAGAGTCTGCATGTGGTAAGTGCTCACTAATGGAAGTTTATTATTAATATTAATGTCACAAACAATGCATTGTGAATGCTAGTTTTCTAAGTGTAAAAGCACTGTCCATCCTCCTTTGCCAGGGCCCCTTCTGTTTTGAGCCTTTGAAACACAACAACAGACAAACTTAATAATCATCAAGATTTACCCCAGAGGAAACCAGAACATTTTCATGAATCTGATTTGTAAGTATTTTGAGCAACTATTGTGTGGTGGTCCCTGTGTTTGGTGTAATGAATACTAGTCATTCCTTTTTTTAAATACAATTCTTAAAGGTTATACTCCATTTACAGTTATTACACGATATTGGCTATATTCTCCGTCTTGTACAATACATCCCTGTAGCCTATCTTACACCCAATCGTTTGCACCTCCCAATGCTGTGAAAAAAGTGATGATGGAAATGTCTTTTGTGTCTGCTGTCCTAAACATAGCCTCTAGCCACATGGGACTAATAGCTCTTGAAACGTGGCTCATGTTACTGAGAAACTGAATTTTTAATTTAAATTATTTTACATTGCTCCAAGTGGCCAGTGGCTACTGTATGAAACCGTGCAGCTTCAGATGTCCTCGTTTATCCTTTTCTTATATTGGTTTCCACTTGTTAACTGTCTCAAAATCTGTGTGGAAGATGAGGCATAAAAGGATTTAAAACCACAATGAAAAGGAGCCTTCACAAGAGCTGTGATGCAGTTTAGCAACGAGAAATCACGCGTTCAAACAGGCGAACATCATGCAGCGTTCCACCCTAGACCAAGTGACACAGCAATAGGACCCCCCCGCACCCCCACCCCCGAGGAAACTACAGTCTTGGCAGATGCTAAGACATGCACATCAGGAGCTGAGCTTCCAGGTGAACCGTGATGGGCAGGGGATACGGAAGGACAGTAACCATCTTGGGAAGTCAGAGCAGGAGAGATGGAGGCTGGTGGGGGAAAAGGGAGGGAGGAACCATGGCTTCTGAACCGGGCTAAGTCAGTTTTACAGGTGGAAAAATCAATGCGGTTAATTGACTTTGCTGGATTCAAGAGTGACTCAGGATTCCTGACAGGCAGGGTCGTCACCCTAACTTCCTGTTCCTGACAAAATTCATGACGGCTGGAACGCGGGGAGCACATCAAGCCTGCGAGGCAGTGGGATCCATCATCACACAAGAACATCCCACGAGACAAGGTGCTGCAGCTGATTTTACTCTAGAAGAGTAACGTTGTCATTGCCCGTAGCAAACATACTACGGTTAAGACAGGAGGCTGCCGCACGTGAGAATTATCCACCCGTGAACAAAGCGTGTGGGGCAGAAATGATTACTCCGTGAAATAATTACAGGGGTTCTCCGCAGTCAACCTTTACAACGTTTTGCTCTCGGACAACAACAAAATAATATAGAAATCGGATCCTTTCTTTATGTGGATGTGGGAAACAGTTCATCAATTTGGGGAGACCAAAGCTTTCGTATCACAAAAAATACCTGCAGGGGCAGAGCCAGCCAGTGCTTCACAGTGTGGCAGGAACCATCGCCCACTAGCAACCTCTCAAAAGTACGGTGGCCGGGGTCCGGTTCATCCTTGGTGATCCAGAGACGAAGCACGGAGCGGGGGGTGGAGGGTGGGGGCGGGCGGACTCTCTGGGTTGAGAGGAGAGGAGGGTGGGGCGTGTGCACATGTGTGGTACATGGCGTGTGCTCCTCCCTCAACCACAGGAGCATGCGACCCCTCTTGAGAGAGGATGCTATGAGGACCTGCCCTGACTGAAGGGCAAGCTAGCTATCTTCGGGAGTGGTGGCCACTGCATAAGCCCCCAGGAGCTGATAAAAAGAACAGTGTCTCTGCCCATCCTGCTTATAGGACCCTCAGGTGTACAGCAAGTTCATGATGACAGGCTGTCCAGTCATGGGGCTCCTTTCTACTTTTCCCATAATGATCCCAAGTTCAAACACAAGCCAGAGAAGACAAGGAGGCTATTAACATCAAAAGTCTCCACCAAAAGCAAAGCGTCTGACCAGCTGGGATGATCACTCACCCCTCACTAGGTCACTTAAGAAAGGTAAAAAGCCTGTTTTCACTTCCCCATCTGTTTAAAATAAAGCCCAGGGACCTCACAGAGCTGTGGGTCATAAAGGGAAACAATAATGGGAGATGAAAAGAGCCTCCAGGCATGAGGAAAATGCTAAGAAGTGAAACTTTGCATTGTGAGGTCAGCCTTCAGACAAAAATGCACCTGTACAGGTAAGCCCCGCCCACGCCCAACAAGTGTTCTGAATCAGGAAGATAATAAGAGCTGAGCTCTCGGTTTAGGTACCATTTTAGCTTTAAACTGAGCTCTTATGTTCAGCTCAACTGCGCAAGGCCTGGCTGCGAATGCTGACTGGGCCAGGATAGAGGCAACTCGATCAGCAGACACACCTGGCCACGGTGAGACAGAACCACTCCAGCAGGGAAACTCCTCATCACAGCCTGCAGAGATGTCACAGCCCTGGAAGAGAAGCCTCCTTTCTGCTCTGGATGGACACCTGATCCCTCATGAATACTGTCCTGTTTCTCCTCCCCAGGGAAGCCCCTAGCATCCTGAGGTAGCTCCCACACCCCCAGGGAACCACCTCAAACCATCTCTGCCTCTGGGCATCACTATCCAAACCACGCCCCCCTCTGGGACCCTCCGCCCCTACCCTCCCATTCTTTTTTCAAATCTCTGGTGGCTTCTCCAGCTTCCTTTGCTGGCTCTTTTTCTGCCATAAGCTACGGTCATAGAAATTTGCCCCCAAAGTGTATTCAACAAGATTCTGTCCCTGGGTCTCTTTAGTCTCAACATTTTCTTCCTTAAAGATTTGATTTTTTTTTTTTAATTTATTTACTTATTGGCTGTGTTGGGTCTTCATCGCTGCACACAGGCTTTCTCTAGTTGTGGTCAGTGGAGGCTACTCTTCATTGCGGTGTGCAGGCTTCTCATTGTGGTGGCTTCTCTTGTTGCAGAGCACAGGTTCTAGGTGCATGGGCTTCAGTAGTTGCAGCACAGAGGCTCAGTAGTTGTGGCATATGGGCTTAGCTGCTCCACGGCATGTAGGACCTTCCCGGCCCAGGGATCGAACACGTGTCCCCTACGTTGGCAAGCGGATTCTTAACCACTGCGCCACCAGGGAAGTCCCAAAGATTTGATTCTTCTTGTGGTTAATTTCCACATCTACACCAACCCGCCTGATTTCCTTCCCAAGTTGGAGACCAGCGTTTCCAACTGCGTTTGCGGCTCCATTATTGAAACCTTGAAATTGATATGCCCCAAAGCAAGCTCCTCTTGCCTCCATTTTACCTGCTTTTTTCCTTTTTCCTTCAATGTCACTCTTAGTTTCACAAGCATTCTCCCAGTTAGCCAGGCTTGAAGGTCCAGGGGCCTCCCCTTCATTTCTCCTTTGTCCCACGAGCCCTGAGACTTGGTGAATTTCGACATGGAGTCTTTCCAGCCCTCCTGGCTGAACTTTGGCCCTCCTTCCAAGTGACACGACCTCAAGGTCTTCTAAAAAAACCCAGTGATCCTTCTTGGAAGCCCACAGCGGACCCCGAGTGCCTCCTTATACACCCCTCCTTGGGTCCCCGCTCCCTGCCAGCCAAGTTACGTCCCTGGCAGAACCCACCAAGACACACTGTTCCGGGGCAGGTCTCCATCCATCTCTGGGGAAAGACTTGGTCAGGTTGTGCTTAGCACCTGTCAGTCATTTCAGGGCTGGAATCTGGGGCTCCTGTGTGAAGGCCAAAGGTCCTTAGCAGTTTCCTCTGAGTGCATTTGAACGGCTGAGTAAAATGTCTTCGCTTTCAAATGGAAAAGCGTTCTGCACCTTTTCAGAAGTCACCAAACCTGTTTCCTTGTTTTTGAAGAAACAGGGTACCTTGGGCTTTGGCCAGAATGACATGGTCGAGCCTCTTCTCAGGTGTGTTGACTTGGGAGAAGGCACCATTTGGGTAGGCACAGGTGTGTTTGCTGAGCTGGGGTCCAGCCTAGTCATTCAGGAAAACTTCCTGGTAATTTTTCTGTCCTGTAATTTCCCGGTGCTGATGGAAGTATATATATGACAACCTAACTTAGGGCGGCAAAGAAAACACAGTGGCTGTGATATCTAAGCCCCAAATTTGGGGGACCTTGAGGCACCTTGTAAACTTTAGATTTCTTTCTATTAACAATAATTAAAAATATTATCACTGGATAAAGTCTGGAGTTTAGCTGACAATAATGTAGCATTAACACATTATTAACCTGGGGGGTTTTGGCAGAAACTAACACCTGTGGCTGTAATACATCTCCGGTCAAAAATGTGTTAAAGTAGAAAGGACAGGCCCCAAATGGAGTCACTTGAGCTAAAACCAAGACTTAATACCTAACCTAACTGCATTACAACCTCCCCCAAGAATGTAATCCTAACCCGTCAGCCAGGAATTTTCCAGTCAGCACCAGTGAGGTCACCTGTCACACGGGCCCTCTCAATCCTCAAATGAGGATGAGGTCACCTGCCACCCAGACCCCTTCCGTCCCCCAGGCAGGTTCCCTTCGTCTGAAATGATGGGTTTTTTGTTTATTCCTTGTTTTGCCTTTAAAAGCCTTTCTCTTTCTGGAGCTCCTTGGAGCTTCCTTCCACCCGCTAGATGAGATGCTGTCCGTTCAGGAATCAGCCAATAAAGCCATTCAGACCTTTAAACTTCACTCGGTTGAATTTTTTTTTTTTAAACAGAACCAACACTGGTTTCTTCGTTTTGACGAATGTGCCCTGTGATGTAGGAAGCTGACATCAGGTCGAGGGGTGTGGGTGAGGAATGTGCAGAAATGCTAATCTCATGGCAACTTTTCTCTAAATCTAAAGTTTCAATTTACATAAGAAGTTTATGCTAAAAAGTGGTCCGCCTTCACCCCTTTCTCTGTGTGGGGCAGGACACCAAGCCCTTTACCGACCCTGTCTCATTCAGTGCGTGTAACAAACAGCCCTATGAGGTGAAGACTGCATCCCACGCCTTACACGTGAGGAAATGAGGCCGTGCGAGGCCACGGACAGCTGGACGTAGACCTCAGGTGGCGGGATGGAGGACGCAGGCGCAGCCATCCCGCTGCACGCGAGCCAGACTGCATCCCCATCTCAAAGTATCGATACACACACACAGTCACTAACCCAGAGCAAACTCCTTTCTTAATAAACTTCATGTGATCCATTCTTCTCACCGAACATATTTCCTCATGGGTGGCCTCTTCCGTGTAGCATTAATAGCCCACGTGTCCTCCAAGAGAGAAGTGGCCAGTGACGCCCTCTGCCCACACTGGACACGGCCCACTCACCCACGAGAGGGCCTGGCCTTCCCTGCAAGACCCCAGCAGGCGAAGCCTGACACCCTCCCACCCACCCACCCATGCACTCATTCATTTATTCACTCATCGCTTATAGAAGAAACACGAGTTAGAAGCAAAATGCAAACCAAGGAATCATAGACTCTTTGGTCTGTCAGACACCCCACGTCAGTTGTTTCAGAAAAGCCGTTCATGACAGTCAGCTCGAGAAACACTTTAAAGTGCAAATTTCTGGCTTTCACCCCAGTGCTCTGATTCAGGAGGGCCAGGTGGGGCCTGGCGATCTGTATTTTTTCTAAACGCCTCTGGCCCATCAGCCCCAGGTGACCCTGGATGCCCCGCCAGGTTTGGTGCACCCAATAGACACGCGCCTTCTGGAAATGGACAGCCTCAGCTCAAGAAACCCCAAGGCAGAGGCGCTCGTTACCTCCGAGGGCAGCCTCTCATCGCCGAGCGGCACTTACTGTAAGGAAACCTTTTTCCATACTCAGACACAAGGTGCCTCTTTGGAAATTCACTCCTTTGTTTAAATTCTGTCCTCTAGTACAACTAAGGTGACACGGACCCCCTCTTTCATACAACCAGCCTGCAAAGAGCCATCCTATTTTCCAAAATCTTCTCTCTTTTAGGCCAAACGCCCATACTTCCAACAATTTTTTAAGAATGAAATGCATTCTACTATTATCCCATTTCAAACGTGAGACTCAGAATTGGGTACAGTACTCTGATGGAACTCAGAGCCTTCAAGTTTCAAGGGGCAATCCTTTCCCATGCTCTGGTCTCCCTCTAATGAGGCAGAGTCTACGGAAGAGGTTCTTGACCTTAGCTGCACGTTGGAATAATCACCTGAGAAGCTTTAGGAACTACTGATGCTTAGGTCCTACCTCTTGGAAATTCTGATACAACTGTCTGGGGTTCTGCCTGGCTTTTCAAAGGTTCCAGGTGATTTCAACGAGCAGCCAGCATTGAAAGCTACAGATGCAACAGATGTTGGTCTCTCTCTGTGTTACTCTATTGGCTCACACTAAACTCATTCACAATCCCTGCTGAGCTAGGTCTCCCTCATCGTGCACTTAATGAGCTGATCAGCTGACCTTCAATGGCAGATTTTTACATTGGCCGCTGATAAACGTCATGAGTTTGGCGTGGGTCCACTGTTGCAAGGCTATTGAAGGTCAAGTCAATTGAGCTGCATGCTGAATACCTGCTCTCTCTCTCTAGCTTTGAGTCTTTAACATGCTTCTGGTATCTTCATGGAAAATATGAATAAAATTACAGATCTTTGAAAGATACTCTACTAAAAATTCTATGGGAAATAAATGACAGCAGGTGCTCTTTAAGCAACTGGATATTCTTTCACAGATAAGGGCTAAAGATTTATGGTCACAGGTAAGTCCAAGAGCAACGGCAGTCATTCCTAGAATGAAATGTTTCTTAACAGCTGTCCAAAGTTCTCTGGTGGCAGTGCTAGGTAGTCAGACATGAGCGGGTCCCTCTCCCCCACTCACGACCCCATGGATGGGGTCATCTTTCCCTCCCCCATCTGGACGCTGGTGATCAGAACACGCCCCGAGATCCTCCCTCTTGTGGTCAAGGACCAACGCTAAGTTTCCAGCCTTAAGAGCACCAAGCAAGATAAAACCGCCAGAACAGGTTGGTGCGGGTACAGCAAGACCTGAAAGGTGACTCAGAGTAGCCCAGGGTACATTATGCCGTAATTAGAATAAATCAGCACTGCAGTTTTTGCCCGCTCCCCCACCCCGGGTTTTGCTTGGATGCTTGTGGGTAAGCACCTGTGCTCTAAGGGAAATGTTATATAACCTAAAGCTGTCAATCAACTTGTCAGTCATGTGACATGGGACACAGGGAGGGACCACTGCTCTAAAAATCCCAACCTCACCCCCATTGTGGGACTGCTTCTGGTCTCCACACAGCCCACTCTCATCTTTTCTCAGGAGCATGCTTTCGCTTTGCTTAATGAAACTCCTGCTACTTAAAACTGCTTTATGTCTCTCATCTGAAGTCTTTCCTTTGACAGGACAAGAACTGAGGAAACTGCCGTTCTGCCAGTTTCCACTAGCAGGAGCCAGTTGAAGCCACCACGCTGGGCTGCTGGGGTACTGCCAACCGAGGACATCGCCTGTGTGTGACCTCCCCAGCCTTCTTTACATCAACTGCCATGTGGACCGAAACTGCTCTAGTCACACCAGTTCAAGATGCTCTGAGCCTACAGGAAGACTATATTAATACACATCTCACTGGCCAGAAAATAAACTGTTGGAAATTGGTTTCTCCAGAGCTGCAAGGTCTTTGACTCTATTGTGAAAGCATCATTCGACTTTGCGTGAGTGAGGAGGCAAGATGGCAGAACACAATCGAAAGTTTTCTGGTTAGTTTTGGGAAGATAAAGTTAGATTCTGTAGAATATTTTTTTAATTTTGAAAAGTGTTATTTCTCTTACATTCACAGCACCAACCTAGAGTAAGGCTCTAAACTGGCATTTTCAGTCTTTCCCATCTTCAGTGAAGCTGACTCTGTATCTGTTCTTTCTCAATCCTGGCTGTGCTCTGCTCCCTGGGGCATCTGAGTGAAGCCTCCCACTTCCCTCTACCACAGCAAAGAGAGCTGCACTGGAATTATCTTCAGGCATAAAAAACATACAGGACTTCCCTGGTGGTGCAGCAGTTAAGAATCTGCCTGCTAATGCAGGAGACATGAGTTTGATCCCTGGTCTGGGAAGATCCCACATGCCATGGAACAACTAAGCCTGTGTGCCACAACTACTGAAGCCCACACACTCTAGGGCCCACGTGCCGCAACTACTGAAGCCCATGTGCCTAGAGCCCGTACTCCGCAACAAGAGAAGTCACGCGACGAGAAGCCCATACACCACAACTAAGAGTAGCCCCCCGCTCACCACAACTAGAGAAAGCCTGCGCATAGCAATGAAGACCCAACGCAGCCTAATAAAACAAACCCCCCCAACGCCCCCCCCCCCCCCCAAACACAAAGTCAGACATCTGAGCACATTTGCTTCACAACACAGGGAGCAGCTCTGCAAATCTGTTAACTGGCACCTGAATCCCATGCTTGGAATCACCTGGGGCAGCACCGCCTCATTCAGGGCTCCCGCAGGCCCTACGATCACTAAACGCCCCTGAGATCACGTTGAAGCAAACTCTCACCTGTAGTGAGGATGGATACCGTGTACACTGGGCTCCATTTCCACCCAAAACATAGTACAAAACGTCTGCTACCATCTCCTGGCATTTTTCAAATGCATGTTTAGTAGACAGTCAACTCCTCATGTGTCTACACACGTCTTTAAAAAGAAAAACCCGTAAGAATTTTCTATAAAAGCTGCCACGTTAGGCCAAGGGTACGTCAGACTTTGCATTCTACACTACAGACAATTTTTCCTGAATTTTTGCACCCACAGATTAGTCTTTTATATGGTATTTAATAAACAGACAACATTATTTTTAGCCAGACTGCTCTTCCTGGATATTTAGGTCAGTTCCAATCTTTTAATTCTGTCACGGATATCTTTGCCATTTGTCATTTCGTATGTTAGAATGTATCCTTAAGACATTTCTAGCAGTGGGATTCAAGGTCCAAGTGTATGCATGCGTGTGGCGAATGGGGCTCTATTTTTCAAAGTGCTCTTTACAAACACTGTGAAATATAATTCTGAAAACGGCATGAGACGTATAACACTTAAACGACTAAAAAGCAAGCACCCCTAAAGTGTTACCAGCACCCTAAAACGTCCCCCTTTGCCTCTACCCTTTATAACCCTCATCATCCTTCCAGAAGAAATGACTATATTTTGCGGTATTCATTTAATTATCGTCAGAAAACACGCATTTTGAAGAACTGTAAGCCAAAGGGGAAAAATTCAGGATGAGCGTTACCACGTGTAGATTTAACGGGAAATCACTGTAAGCTTGGCTTGTCCGAGGCCAGCTTCTGGCTTCATCTCTGCTCGTAGCTGCTGCTTAGAAGGAACGATGTAAAAATAACATTGGAAACAGAGAAAGAAAGAGGTGGTGGGGGTGAGGTAGAACTGTCACACAGAACTGTACTCACCACAGGGCGAGTCGTTGCTCAATTTCCTTGAGGAAATTTGTATGAAATTTGTGCAAAGGTTCAAAATTTGGGAATATGAGACTTTTCAAGGTTTCGGGCATGGGGTCCTCCTTGCTCACGGTGCACTGAAACCACTGGGAATAAAAAGAGGACACACTTAGAGGCGTGAAGGCAAAGGATGAAGGTCTGCAACTCTTCAGAGGTAACGCTGCAGCCCGCCACTCGTGGAGGCTACAGGGCTTTCCTGCCGCATTTGTAGCATTTCAAGAGCATCGAGGGCTTTCAGGCTTTTTAATGCTTTCCCTCCTTTCATTAGATGGGCGAAGAAGTACCCATCTCTTCGCTACCGCTTCCTGAAGTTTGTTACCAATTGACAGCTGAAGTCAGGATAAATCTCCGAAGTGGGCAGATGCTCAAATCAAAACTTCCATTATGGAACTCACTGGGTCATCCCTGATTTATACCACTTCCCGCTCTGATGTAGTCCTCGAGAAACTTCCACCTCTGCTCCTTCGCTGAAATGCTGAGCAGAAGGATGGCTGAACCCGAGAGTGAAGCCTCTGCCTTCCCACACATTACTGTCTCGCTGACCTGAGCCCGGGATGCGTCCCACCAGGATTACTGAGCAACTGCCCAGGACGCCACGCCCGCCCCGGAGGCACAGAAAGCCAACGATTCCAACTGACTTTCGGTGAGCCAGTCCTTCCCAGAATCCAGGATCATAAAGTCATTTGCCATGCTTTACATTTGTTTCCAAGACTGAACAGGACTGATTAATAAAAGGCAGTCTCTGGGGCAGATTTTGCTGACATGGCTCAATTTATTAAAACAATTTATTAAAACAAGGTTTCTAATTCACCTCTGAGGTCTCCCTCAAGCAAAATAATGGGCAAAACATGAAATGTTCTGCATCAGTGCAGGCAGACAGTAAACCATTTAATTTTAAACTTCTCCACTTTAGAAACTTCCTTCCTTTGCACTTAAAAATCACAATTATGAAAACCTTTTTAGAGCATATTCCAAATTAAACACAAGTATTACTGCCTAATTTCTACAACCCTGGACCACAATCCTTTTAATTGGAGTCAGAGAACCCAACATTAATTAGACCAGCTTGTCTCCTAAAGCTGAGTATTAGTTGAGATAAATTATGTAATTTACTGCTTTAGGGCAAACGCTACACATACTGAAGTGATGACTTCAAGATCCTTCAGGTACGTTCTCTCAGTGGTGGAGACTTCCTTAGCGATGAAGTACGCTTTGTCAGTTGGGAACCTCTGCAAAATTCATAAAAAGAAGACACAGTGACGAGCCTACGTCTCTAAGAATGTCCTGATTATAAGAAAGTCCTAATTAAATGATACATTGCTAACTTACGATCTTTGGTTGACTGGTATCAAGGCTAAATAAACTCTTATTTATGCTCTTTTGTGCGTGTGTGAGAGAGGAACTAGGATAGAGAATGGATTTCTATGATGAGAAAACTGTCTAGGAATGTTTCCTTCCATGTAAATACCAACCCCAGTGAAAGGCCTCAAATGAGTGTTAGCTACAACTGAGGACTATTCATTCAAAACTGGGCGCCTGAACGTCTAATTAATTAGGATAATATCAGAGTGATGATGCAGGCTTCAAGGAAATGAATGAAACAGAAAGCACAGCAGCCTTTGTCCTGGGCATCGTGGGCTGGTGGTATTGGTTTTTAAGAAATGAACGTTACGTTGTTCATGCGAACACAAAGGGTAGCTGATCCAAGGCGACAACAGCCAAAGTCCCTCTGTTAGGTGGGCAGACAGCACTGCCCAAGGGCAGGTCTGCCATTGGTTTTGATTCTCTTTAAACAACAAGTAAAAGGAAATCCCTCGTTGTTCACCATCTTGCTTCCCACAAGAGTCCACCCGGTTCCACCTCTGGGGATACACACGAAGCAGAGAGGAGGACAGATACTTGTACACCCACATTCCCAGCACATCAGACGAAACAGCCAAAAGGAGGAAACAACCCAGCTGTCCATCCACGGATGGATGGACACACAAAATGTTGTCTCTCCAGACAATGGAATACCAGTCCTCAAAGGGAAGGAAATTCTGACATGTGCTACAACATGGATAAACCTCGAGGACATTACGCTAAGTGAAATAAACCATTCATGAAAAAAACAAACCCTTTACGATTCCACTTACATGAGGTTACGTCCTAGAGCAGTCAATTCATGGGGACAGAAAGGAGAAGGGTGGTTGCCAGGGGCTGGGTGTGTGTGTGGGGTGGGGGTGGGGAGTCAGTGCTCAGTGTGCGTGGAGTTTGGAAGGATGACAAAGTTCTAGAGATGAATAGTGATGATGGTTATACAACACTGTGAACGCACTTAATGTCACTGAACAGTGTGCTTAAGAATGGTTCAAATGGTAAATTTTATGTAATGCGTATTACTGGAATTTAAAAAAAAAAAAAAAGATCACCAGGCGAGTGCCTGGCAGCCCCCACACCTTTCTCCGGCCGTCGTCCTCGTCGTCGGTCCGGGGGCCCGCCTGGTCGTTCAGCAGCGGGCTGACCAAGGGGGAGGCCTGCTTGGTGTCGGGGCTCAGGTTGGGCGACAGGATGGCGTTGGCGGGCGCAGGTCCTCCCTGTGAATTGATGGACAGCTCTGAAAGGTGAGGGCTGCCAGTCAGGGAGCCTGTTTGGGGATGAGAAGTATTAAAGAAAAAAAAAAAAAGTAATTCCTTCTGGGACCCGGTCTCCACTTACAATTTTCACCTTTTCAAACCTTTAGAAGCTCGACTACCATAGAGCACCCTTATAATGCCCTTCATGATTTTCTAGTTTTTTCCCTAAGTTGCAGCTGCCTTAATACTAAAGACACCATTCAGTGGAGTCACAGTTATGTCATTAATGATAAGGTGGAGAACTCTGCTTAGAGCATAATTACAACCGTTTAAAAGCATTGTGTAGCCCCAAACAGAATCTTCATCTCCTAACTACTGCCTTAGCTTCTAAGAATTACTCGAGAAAGACACAGTATCTATATCACAAGGAGACATGGGAAATGACTAGAAAACAGAGCTATTCTAATAGAAGACTAAAGGACTTGGGACACCCAGGACAGGCTACGTCTTGGAACAATGGGCCACAGCTAAAGAAAGGGCAAGCAGCTACCTCCCCATTCTACGAAGAACAGAAGCAAGCTTGTTATACCTGGTGATGTCATTCCATGTCTCTCTCACTGTTTGGGACAGAAACACTAGTATCACAATTACAGCAAAGGTGATCATTTAAAAAATGCAAAGCTGGAGGTCATTACATTATCACAATTCCCCTTTATGAGTCAAAAAATAATCATTCCTCTGAGAAGGATACCATAGGAAATAATAGGAAAATGTGCAATTACCCATGAGTCAGCCAAATGAGATGACACACACCTGAAACTCGTTGCCAACAGAGTTTTGCAAATACTGATACCTCGACCTCTTGAAACTATTGACAAGATGTTTCTAAATCTATTTCTAAACTAAATGTTTTTGCTTTACAGATTTATAATTCTAAAGCAGATGTGCAAAAACTAGGATTAGGGTAAACAAACTTCAAGTAGCCTGCAGCCCTGTCAGCCACCATTGTAGGGAAAGGCTACATACATGCTTTCTCCATTTTCCCACATACAGTTTCCTGCTCATGGCTACTCAGCACAGTATCAAGGATCTTGGGGGCAGGGAAAGGTGAAGCATGGTTTTCTGGGAATCCCCCCCATTTTCTTGACCTCTGTCCTCTCTCTCTGGATTCATTCATATTCACTTGGAAATTACAAGACAGGGCAGCCTCGAATGGAGCTGATGGAGTTAGGTAATGAACTTGATCCCAGTATGAATGAACCATGCAGAAACCCCCACCAGCCCCAACCCAGTCCCAGGTTGACCAGCTGGCTGTGTCCCCTACACATGGGTGAAAAGCCACCAAGCCCACAAAAACAATGGAAAGCAGTCATCCTGCCCGCTGATTATTGGTCAGTACAATCATCCTTGAAGAACAAGATTAGAAAATGTCAGGAAAAGTCAGATTCCAGAAGTTTGCATTAAAAAAAAAATCCCTCTAGGAAAATTCCTTACATTCTCATAGACATCATTAAAACAAAGTCCTGATGTTAGACAAAGATCCGATCAGCCCACACACCACCAAACCCAGAAACACCCGGAGAAAAAGGCCAGAAATTGCTTCAGAAATGTCAATTTTATTGACACTAGTGCACAACTGAATACAATAATTTCGAGAGAATTGGAACTTGTCAAATAGAAATAGTGACAGCAATCATAACTGCAATTGATTCAAGGTACTACACTATTCTCTTAAAAAAAAGAATCACAAAACGAAAAATGTTATCACTGCAAAGAGGAATTAGAAAAGAGAAAGTCTGGCAGCCTGGAGATCAAAACATTTCATGCACCTGTGAGTTGCTGTTGACGAGTCGCTTTTTATTGGTCCACCATTAGCTGGCAAAACGTGGGGGTTTACCTTCAGCTCTCACACCGTGTGTGAGACCAGGTGAGGCAGTGTAAGTGAGAACATGCCAGGCCAACTTGAATCTGCAGTGACGTGGGACAGAAAAAGCGTTCACCTCACCGTTCAAAGAGTTGGCGCCAAGAACAAAAAGCAGTTAGAAGGCGAGCTTGAAGGAGGAGTGCAGGTGGGGAAACAGTACCAATCAGGCCCTGGACGGCATCCAGCAGCAGATAAAAAACCAACTGCCACATGACGAGGGAGAAAATAAGGATGAACACACTCAAGTACAATCACATCCGCCCTTCAAGGTCAAAAGCTGTTGCCCTCGTGACTTTCCCTGGGGACACTTTGGTTTGCTAGACCTAACGGGCCGGAAGGATGAGGTAACAGACCAGGGCTCTGGGAGAGGTGCCACCCCCTCAAGAAGGCAGGACACATTGCAAAGATCGCAAGCTAGAAGACTCCCCACCGGACCACACTGGAGACAGGATTCAGAAAGTGGGACACTGAGAGTGAACTTGATGACGACCATCTTCCTAGGTAGAGTCGGGGACAGTTCTGAACTCAGCTACGTTCTCACTCACACGGCCTAGAGATGTGTGTGACACCGATGTTACACGTGTAATACACAACCCTGGAGAATGACCAAATCAGGGTAGCCCATTTCCATTTCCAGAGAGGCTACTTCACTGGCTTTGTGTCTACTAACTGGGCCGAAGAAAGCCAAGGTGATGAGGGTATTTAAACAGTAAGGCCAATAAATCAATGAATACCAAGCAGCCCGTCCTAGAAATCTATCAGCAATGCTAAGGAAGGGAAAGGTCCAAAACTCTGAGGTTCCATTTTATCAATCTAAGCCAAATTCATGGAGAACAGCTTCCTTCCTCCCCTTGCGGGAGGAAGTCCTCAAGGCTTTGAAAATTCACAGGTGACATGGTTCCAAACAAAAATAGGTATGGCTCATTGATCATTCAGCAATCAATGGGAAATGCTCATGAGAGTAACTGGTAGAGTTTGGCAGCTTGATGAGTAATTAAAATTCTCTTTCAACTCTGAGCCAGTGTGTGACAAGGGTCTGTACTAACCGGTGTCCACGCAGGGCCTGCCCTCAGGCAAGTATGAAGAGCTGGGTCTGAAAGAAGGTCAATGTCTAAGGTCACAGTTATTATAACTACATGTAACCAATTTTCCCTGAAGTAGTCCCATTTCACACAAAAAAGCAAACATAGTGGTGTTAGAGAACATGTCTCTGCCAGATTTACGCAGCCTCATAAAGCTTGTTCATGTCACAGTCTGTCACCTGCCTTGAAGGGCCAGCCCTGGATGATGAGGAGACATGGTGACTGGCGTTCACGGCTACTCCATGAACTTACTAATGCCTGGGAATTTTTAGCATTTTCTTTCTCTATGACAAATTGACGCAAAGGCATTCTTTCAGCAAGGGGCTCTAGATGAATAATTTGGGGGGGGTCTTCTAAGAAAGCACCTGGATATTAAGGCAATAGATGGAAAGAAGTTTGAAGAGATGAGAAAAAGATCAGCTACAACCTAAAAGTCTGGAAGCTTTTGATTCTTAAGAAATTTGTTTTCCTATTTTCAGAAATTGCCCTGCAGGTTTTTAGGCATTCAGTTAAATTTCCAGTTAATAAGTTTCAAGTCCCCCCTCACCTCTTCCAAATAATTTCATGACCCCCCCCCCCCAATCTCCATGTCCCCCTCCCTACCCTTATTCTGCATGAAGAGGGTGGAGTTTATGTCACTCCCATGGACTAAACATGCTTCCACTAACACTACCCTCAAGGGAGGCATTTCTGGTAATTGCTTTTAAAAACCCTTTTAAATGTACACATTCTCATAGCACAAGCAATTGTGGAACTTCAAACGAGCACTGCAGTATTTATGGATTCCAATTTATCACCCAGCCCAGAAACGGGCTTAGCTGCTCTATCTTTTTAATGTAAAATACATTCATAAGTCTTCTCTCGGGCTGCACAGGGGAAGCTGGATCTGCAGCCTCACCCAGACTGGAGCATCTCTTGACCAGCTCTCCATCAGAGGCACATAAACGGTGGGAACATAGTTTAGGAGCAACAAGCCAAACTCACACCTGCCTTCCCCTTTTGGGACTGGGTACCAGCCGCCCAGTAACCATCTACTTCCTCCGACTGTACCAAAGGCTTAAGAACAAACTCACACAAGCCTGGGAGAAGAGAATTTTCTAATCTGTTTTTCAAGTAATAAAAATGGCATTTCGAATATTTAGTTGTACCTGTCCTGTGTTTTAAATTAGTCAAGAAGTGGGGAATCCTCATTTTTTAATTAGATAAGTGTTATTTTCCCTGTTAAGGAGGGAACCAGAAAAACTGAAAACTTTAAAAACAGTAACCCACAGATGTGTTAAATATTAAAATATCTGAGAATGAGAACACATGAAAATGAGACTGCTGACTGCTTTCTCAAGCCCTCTTTCCAAAATTTTAAGAAGTACAATCATTAAAAAAGTATCTATGAGGATTCCCTCAGTATTCCCCCAAAGCTCTCTATTTGGCAAACTTCTAGATGCCACTCATCCACCGTGATTGCTCTCCTGTTATTTGGTTCTAAAGTATAGGAGATTGCATCTCTATGTACCCAGAATACGCTTCAAAGGCACCTGCAGGAAATACATCACAGATGCAAGTTTTCATTTATTTTTTAAAAGGCTCTTTTTAAATCCACAATCTCCCTCCAAAAGAAAAGATAAACTCTCTCTGGAGATGGTCTACATTTGAAAGCCAGTTTATCAGAAAAAGGTCAGTACTGTATTGATTCATGAGAAGTCTCTAGAACAGGTAGGATTTACTCTAGGCTGGTAACTAAGCTGGGTCCCACCCCCATGGAATATGTGAGGGGAAGAAAAAGGCTGACAATGTTTCACTGAAATTACAAGATACCACAAGAAAAACCAGATTGTAGGATTACCGATCACAGCAGGGTGGCCTTCTTCTGGAGAACTTAAGTTGTTGTGGGTAATGTACGCGCTTCTTAGACCAAGTTCCTTGAAGAAAAGTTTTACAAGCAGCTAAACATCAACGGTTACTGTTCCTCACCAAGCAATTCAGAAAAGCAACAGTGATGCCACTTGCAGAAAAATGAAGAGAAAGGCCGCTAATGGGAAAACAATAGTGAATGCACTAGCTTGTTCTTGCTTAGGGGAAAAAGATACAGGAGAATTCTCCTTTGTCTGAACACAGTGGTGGTGGTGGTGGTGGTGGTGGTGGTGGTGGTGGTGGTGGTGTCTGGGCTGGGGGACCTGGTGCTTCGTACCAATGAAAAACACCATCTTGTACTCAGGACAAAGCTTCAGCCATCAGTCGGAAAGAACAGTTACAATTGACAGTTTTTACAGCAAGATACCTGTTAGAACAAGTAAAAGCCTCTTCAGTTGAGATTAACAAGCGCTATTAATCCCGTGCATACACCGTTACATGAGTTTGGCCTTCCATGCTTAAAGAATCACCAAGCTCATTGTTACTGGAGAAACCAGCCACCTTCCCGGTGGAATAGATACCATGCTTTAGTGAGATACTGCGGTCTCAGCCGTGGAGAGAAGATGGAACCAGACAGCATCTGTGAGAGCCTACATGCTGGGTAGACAGCAAACTGCCAACAGCTCATTGGCCACAAGGAGCCAACTGGGCTGAGCTAGAGAGGTCTTCTCTGCATTTCTATCTACCCCTACTTCCCAACAACACACACACACACACACACACACAGCTAAGTTCTCTTATAAGCTATGTGAAGTCTGCTATGCCCACTGGAATAGATGTTCCTGTTCAAAATAGGAAGCCAGTCCTCTGGTTAGCTGTCCAAGCACCCCCATGTAAGCTCCTGCCACAGATGCTCTCCGTTTCCGTGAACCCTGACCCCGCTACAGAGATCCTGCTCACTTCCAAGGACCACCCCCACCCCCACCTAGCACAAAGTAAAGATGAAATCAGAAAAGTGAAGTCTTCTGTTCATCTTCTATTTCCCCACCTTGAGTGAAATACGGTACCACCCAGCAGGATCGCTCAGGATGCCTCTGTGAAAAAGCTTGCTGTTTAGTGAGCAGGATCACTGTATTCTAGAAGAAACAGGTGTTCCAAGTACAAACTGGTATTCAGTCATGTTAAAATAAAAAAAAAAAGACGTCAGACAGTGCTCCAACAATGCAGGGAACAGAAGGTACACCATGCTTTGCGGATAAAAGACAGAACGCTGGGGGAAAAGAAAGCTTTCTTTTAGGTACATGCTGACCTCACCGTGCACACCATGGCACAACAGAAAAATGTTTTCTCAGATTTATTGAACAAATGACAAAAATGAGAACGAAGTCCCCAGCCTTTATTTTAAAATTCAGCGTATTAGAAATTTTTAATAAAATATTAAATATACACACTGAGAGAACAGAAGGGAATTGGATTAATAACACAGGCCAAGCTTGTGAGATTGGGTTAGTTAGGTTTTCATGGCAACTTTCCAGGGAGAAAGGAAGGGAGGGAGGGGTAGGGATTGAATCCACTGGCCATTCTGGTGCGTGTGCAGAGAGCTCTCAACTAAGGAAAGCCTATCTTTGGTCGTTCTATAAATCACTGTGGGCAGAGTGACGCATGCTTTCTTTCTTACAAAGGCCCAAGGAAAAAGCAATCGCTGGCCCAGATTCATGAGCCAGAAAGGTCACCTGTGAATAATGACAGGCCCGTTACAGGCTCCAAAACGACCCTTCTGCTGTTTCCTATTTGAGAGGCAGTTAACAATCCCAATTTATAATAATGCAGAAGCACTGCTTCCAAACTCCCGGTACCTCCACCTCTTACTGAAAAGTAGAGTTAATCCCTGTTCAATGGTTTTTACTACCCCCGCCCCACATGCAAGTCCTCTCTCCCTCCTCAGTTTCTTGGTTTATGTTGCATTTTGCAGTGATTTCTAACTACTCTTCAATATCCTGAAGTCCCTACACTTGGCCCCAGTCACAGGCTCACATAATTTCCAGTACCATTTCCATGATGATACTAATCGCATCTGCCTTGCAGCTAATCTTTCACACCAGCTCTCAACTAGACACTTAGATCAAGATACCCTGTGTCAATTGTTGATTTTTAATCCTACCTATTTTCGAAAATAAAGGCACCCCAAGACATATCGGAATAACCTGATCTAGAACCCACACAAATACGCCAAGGAGCTGCCTTCCACCGGAAGTTATAATCAAACACCAGAGACCAAGAAGACTGCCAAAGGCCGTCTCCAAGGCTAAACTGTGATGTGAGTATCATTCAGTCCATCCACACTGAAACGATCCTGAACAAATCAGAGTCTCTTCAATTTTCAAAGCTTTCAGGAAAAGAAGATTTTCTAATTCTACCTTAGCTTCTGCCAGGATGTTCAACTGCTTTCGCTGGGAAAGAAAAAAAGTTCCCCATGCTGGAAGTTTCATCTATGTTTTCTGGAGTGATGTGTTGTGAATTTTATGAAGCAAGACCTTTTTTTCACAAGACTCAACTCACCACCTCCCAAATATACCATATGACACACAAATCAGCATTTGCAACTTTTGTTCACAGAGGAAATACTTAAAATCCCCAGGTTACCCAGGAAACAATAAATAGCCCTTTTCCAAGTATGTGTCCAAACAGGCGGCAACCAGGCCACTCTTCATCTCTGATGCCTACGACGCTAGGCCAAATCATCATGGGTAGTTTTTTGCTTTTCATTATTATTTTTTTTAATAAAAAGAGAGCTGCTACATTACGTGACATGCTTATTTTGATCTAAAAGTCATGGCTTCATTTTAAAAACCAGCAACTGGTGCTAGAGGTATGCACAGGGTACACTAGAGACTCCATTTCCCTGTATTGTGTTTCATTCCACTAAACAGAAGCAGATGGAATTAGACTAACAAGGAAAAAGCAGTGCCAGTAAATTCTTTAAATGTCGCCAGAGTCAAGTTCTTTAATCACTTCCTTCTTGTGGAAGTTCAGCCGCTAGTACCTTTCCTTCCATATGTTCTTATGAACTTGGCCAACATGGCAGAATGTGAACTCAGAGAGCTGCCAGCAACAGGTTATTTTGAAATGTTCACCTCCTTCCGGTTCAAAGAAACTTACTCTCTTGCAGATATTGCATTGAAAGTCTCTTCTGCAGTTTGATTTGTAAAATTTGCAGCAATAGAGTTGACCCCTGGACAAGGTAGGGGTCAGGGGGTGCAGACCCTCCACGCAGTGGAAAATCCACGTATAACTTCTAGTCGGCCCTCCGTACGTGTCTGCAACTCCACACCTGCGGATTCAACCAACCTTGGATTGTGTGGTATGCTGGTATTTACTATTGAAAAATATCTGAGCATAAGTGGACCTGTACCATTCAACTCGAGCTGTTCAAAAGCCAACTCTAGATTCATCCCCAGGAGACTAGAGGAAGGCCAGCCTTAGAGTAACTAAGCTCATGAAAGGAGGAATGTTTATAGACTGCAAAGGAGAAGATCCAGAAAAAAAAAGCCTTTCTTGGGTATGCAACTCAGAGAGCTCTTTAAATTCTGGTTAATAAAAATAAGGGGTCTAGGCAAAGAAGAGTGATTGAGACAGAAGCAAATATACTCAAAATAAACCTAAAGGTGAGAGGGACCCCAAGTTTCTTAATTTAAGGCTGGCCTTACCTGTAGCCCAATGGCTCTCTAATGACGTCAACTGCACCAAACGCATATTGTGTTGAAATAGGGAACAGCATTTTAAGTGGAAAAAGTTGATTAAAAGAATATGAACACTGGTTAAAGATATGAAAAAGGCTGCTGGTGCACATTCACAACAGTTTTCACAAAATTTAAAATAGCAGCTTAATATTTTAATTGTTTCTTCTTTTGGGAACTGCTTGATAACACAAACTGAGTCCAGAGCTAAGATGCAAGGGGGATTTCTGATTCAACTGAGGACAGACTAAATTTCGTACCTACTTGGTGGAAATTTCAAGAGGCTCGTGCTGTATTTTGGTTTTGCAGGCCTAGCCTTTTTTTTTTTTTTTTTTTTTTAAATCATTGCTTGGTTGGAATCTTCAAAGAAGTTCTGGAGAATCAAATGGGAATTATTCACATTTTAAGTGCAGGCCACAGCAGCACCATTTGGTGAGATAAATCTGTGAGAAATTTCCAAATATGAATCACATATGTGGGGAAGAATCTGGCCAACAGACTTCCTTTAATTAAATGCCTGTCTAATAAAATAGTGTCAATGACATACAGATGACTTGGTAAAGGAGCTGGGGCAATCCGTTGTAAGTTCTGGAATTCATTAAATGCATTTCTTTATGCTACAAGAATTTCTTGCATTTTTATATTCCCCGAACAAGCAGCGACAAAAATCAACCACAAAAGGGTCTATAATTTACATGTTTTGAAATACCATCTAATGAAAGATATTCATGCATGGAGGCCCCGGAGCAGCCATGAGTGGCTTGGAGATTTCTGTTGCTGTATCTGGTCTGTCTTCTCCCCAAGGCCTTAAATATCATTGCACAGAGCAGCCATGATCGGAAGACTCGGCTTCCTTATGGATGCAGGTGACCCCTCTACTAGCTATTGCGTTAGAAAAACTGGCTGACAGGCCTTGGGAAACCCTTTGGAAATCTGAAAGAATTCACAGGTCTCTAATCTCTGTTGCCTATTGGTCACACTCAAACCCATCTCTGATCTTCCTTCACTTAGTTCAACTTCATGGACGTGCCTGCCCTTCTTATGCCACACAGTGAGATTCCAGAGCCCAGGGAAGGACTTGGGGACCAGTGTCTCACAACAGACGGGGGGTGGAGGTCGCTGGCTTTCTCTGACCTCCTCACCTCAGTAAACTGGCTCTACCATCAGGTTCAAAGAATGTTTAGGTTTACTTGCCCAGAAGCACTCTTTACTCACGCAAGGCAAACTCTCCCAGTACTTCAGAACACGTGGCTTTTGAACAAATTACAGCCCCCCTTTTTTTAAGCACCATTAATCACCAAAATTGCCACTCTCACAAAGACTGGCTGAGGAGCAGAAACCGAGTTACTTGGCTGGTACAAAACCAACCGGAGAAAAACCCTACCAGTGACCCTAAAAGTGGAAAATCGTGTCAGTATAGAACCGGGTACACCACCATTGATCGGCTGCTTTTGAAACACTTCAGATAAAAATCACCTCCTTGGGGAAAAGCAAAACAAAATAATTACTGGCATATGTTTTGCTTTGGGGGTTTACAGCTGATGATTCACGTTCTAAGCCAGCTAAGTTAATACCTTTTGCTCATTCATATTTTATGCTCAAACTGCTGTATGATCAGAGGTAAAAAGAAAACTCATTTGAACAAACCACCTTCACAAATAAACCACAGATTCCAAATGTGACTCTGCTTAACTCACATTTGACTACTTTTTTATATAGCAAATTGACATCTTCTTTCTAAGTTAAAACAGAATATACAAAACTGGGTTATATCAGCAAAAGCCCCACAATATAAAAAGCAGTAGTCCTTCCTACCTAGTATGGACTATAATAACCTAAGTCTACATGATTCCTGGTGTCCATATGATTTCAATTATTAATTCATACAAGAGTCTCAAAAAATAAAATACCAAATCCAAAAGGTCCTAGTGCATCAAGATGTCACAAAGAGTAAAACACTGGAGTCCAGAGACCAAGGCTCTGGTGTTAACTTTGTCATGCAACAGCTGTCGGGCTATGTGAAGTCTCTCACCTTCATCCCAACAAGGTTTCTCATCCATAAATAAGGTTTAACCTAGGTGACCTCGAAGGCCCCTTCTAGTTTTAAAACTCTGTGACTCTGTTAAATATGTAAATCTAAAGCAAGGCATGAATAGACTACTTCAATGAACAGCTTTCAAGCTATCAAATAATCAATTTGGGTCATCAATCATGCACTGAATCAAATGATTCGGAAGATAAAGCAAAAGTGTGTATAAAAACAGATTAAGTTTTCAGAATCTTTAAAATCAACTTCTCGACATTCATGTGGACAGAGTCACGTGTGAACCACAGAGTGTGTCAATACTTCTTGTTCAACACTGCTGCCAAATTCTACTCAGTTTCCTAAACACGCTTAACCTTCCCCACAACAAAGCCACATGATGAGATATATAATAAGGCCACTCGCACGGCGGCACGTCAGGGCCGGCTCACTGTTACAACTCTTTTCAATAATTTTGTAGTTACTTAGGATCTAAAAATTTTTTTCTACAACTTATCTTTTAAGAAAAAAATGTACCAAAGACTAAAACGTACCAAAGAGCAGGCACGAGGAGAAGCATTTCATTTGTGATGCTTTTCTTATTCAGCAAGCAAGCCAACATTTCAGCTGACACCTTTATCACATTTCATTAGATTCTAGAAGGCAACAGTGTCTGGCCGAAAAGTGACCCTGACAGCCTAGCAGAGCCATCTGGGGCGCCCAAGAGGAACTCCAGACGAATTCAATCCAAATTTCTAGGGTCAGGGCTCAGGTAACACCAATTTTTTAAATGTCCCAGGTGATTCCAAAGCGCAGCTAAGGCTGAGAAGCAAAGCAAGCTCAAACCAGGCTTTTCCATCTGAAATGCAGAAATGCCAGGTGAAAGGCACTGGTGTAGATGGTAAGATTTAAAAAGAAACCAAACCTCTCACTACTTTACTTTCTTTTTTCCTGCACAGAGAAACAGCCCGAAGTCAACTGTTCCCGAGTGTGTGAGTGTTAAGAATATGTGTAAAAATCAACCAAGGGCCATGAGACTAGGAAACGGCCCTTCTCAGTGCTATGCACTATTCAAAAGCAACCACTGAGTTTGCTAACCTCCTGGTGACAACAGTACCTACCCTGCGAGGTCATACTTTCTCCTGCATCATCACTCAATAGCATCTCTGCGTTTCACCATGAGATTCTGACGGTCAGAGTTACGGCTTCTTCAGCCGTAACTAACATTTGACCCAGGAAAGCAAACCCAAACCAAACCAGCAATCTCATGTCAATTACAGCTCATGAAGATTTACCTCATTTCATAGGAAGTCTGCAAAGAAGAAATTACCCAAATGCTTCTGATTAAAACATTCATTAGTCTTAACTAAGATTTCAACTACACTTCAACTAGCAACCAACTTACATTTGGCCTTGAATTTTGTTAATTCCTCACTTTATGAGGCACAGAAAAGGAGCCCTCCTTTTAAAGAAGGGGTTCAAAGTAAAACCCACACCCTTTCTGGGATCTCAGTGACACGTTAGTCCCGATACTCAACCAAATGGGAGGGTGATCTGCACACACAATTGAAGATACACAGAAAATTTCCACGTAATCACGACACACTATTCACATGATCAGATTCACACTAAAGTATTTCTTCCTAGCCTTCAACCAGAAAGAGAAACAAGCTCTCGGTAACTTGTCACGATGTGTGAAGTTTTGTTCTTCTGAAAGATCTGAGAAGTCAGGCACGCCCTATCCAAACACGGGTCTGCCCCAAACTTCCTCTATCAAACGTTGATTAAAAATTAACAAGTCACTAGGACAGATCATCTCCAGGGAAAGCCTGGTCTCACGACTCCAGGTTCCCAACCCTTGAAGACGTGCCTTCTGGTCTCCTCATTCATACGCCTCTCCTCATTCATATTCCTCTCTCTCCTCTCCTCATTCATATTCCTCTCTCTCCTCGTTCAAAGGCAGGCCACCCAAGGACTTCTTTCTCCTCGCCCCGGAGGGGGAACTCAACGCAGCTGGATTACCAAACACGAGGGGCTGGCTCAGAGGGTCCAGCATTTCAGAGTCTGAATCGCTGGATTCAGTCTCGCTGCTGGTGGAGCCCTCGGTCATTTGCAGGGGTGCCAGCTGGGCTGCCTTGCCAGCGGCACACGCTGACTGCACCACAGGGGTCCTCGAGGTTGGAGCCACGAGAGGTGTGCCATTAGCCAGCGTTCTACCTTCCGAACCAGCCGGGCCGGCCAGGCCTCCCTTTCCATCGAGCCTATCCCTTGCCTCTGGGGTGCAGGCTACCTGGCTAAGAAGGAGCGGATCTGTCTCTGACTTATTATATCTCAGATTCCTTAAGTATGGCCTTTGTAAGATGGGGGAACCATTTTCATAATGAGGACCCTGGCTTGGGAGCGTATCTCTTCCCACACCTCTCTCTCTACGGTCGTGTGCATTTTCAGAAACATAGCCTTGAGACCCGGTCCTGTCCCAACTCCTACTTGGACTTGAACTTCTGCTGCTGGGAGACAAGGGGGGTGCCAGGGGACTGTGACGGCCTGAGCCCCTGAACATCTCATCTATCAGAGAGCTATGCCTTGGGAGTCTGGGGCTTCCACTCATATCAAAGGTGATGTCTGCTGAATCATCATCATGGAATTCTCTGGAAGGCGGCCGCGAGGACGTCACAGAGTGAGGGGAAGCCCCGGGCCTAGCCTCTATTTGCCTCTCATCCCTGGAGAGCAGATAAACACCACTGGTCAAATCACCCTCATAGTTGTCATTTGTTTGGGACCGTGACTGGGACGCTTGTTCCCTGAGGAGGTCGTATTCACTGTCTACATCACTGCAGTCAATGAAAGGAATGGAAGCGCTGCTGCCTCGGGCAGCCCTGGATGCTGGACCTGTGCTTGGCTGCGGGGGCTGAGGTCTACTCTGCTGGGTCCTGTCCTTCACGACCTCCTCCTCTTCCTCCACCGCCGCCCTGCCGGCCCCGGCTGCCTTGGGGCTCCCCGCCGGGCTCCCGTGCGGGGCGGGGCTGCGCTGCGGCCCGGGCTCCTCGGCCGACGCGGTCGGGTCCCTTCCCTGCTGACAGCTCTGGCCGCCCGGGGATTCAGCACCTTCTCCGAGGGTAAGGCTGGCACTCTGCTGAGCCTGGGGGGGGGGGGGGGGGGGGGTGCAAGAAAAAGGGGAGGGAGATGAAGAGAAAAGGCAGAGGTTACACCACAGCTGAAAGAGAGACGTGAGTCTAACTTAATAGCGTCTCCTAAAGCATCAAGTGGCCAAGGATGGCCAAAGAAAGCCTGCCCTCCACGGTCTTAGAACAAAGCATCCTGTCGGGAAGCCGGCAACCCTGAGGGTGGCTGGTCAGGATCCAGGACGTCCCTTCAGGGTGTGCAAGCCGAGGATGCAGGGTCCCCAGCACCACACGGGAGGCACTGCCTCTGCCTTCTAGGATCGGCAGTCTCCTCCTGGGTTTTCAAAGTTTCTGTGGAACAAGAGAGCCCTTCCGGCCCAAAGGGGCTTCCTGAGGGGGTGTGGGCAGGGGGAGGAAAGAGAGGCATCACGGACCCCCAAAGGCAAGGTGACACGGATTTCAGACAGATGACAAAAACGTCTTTGTTTTGATGCCCAAAGGTAGGATGGGCAGGTTACGGACTCTTTGGAACCACACAATGAGATGGCCTTCGTGTTCTTCCCCAACAAAGTTCTTATTCTCTCGTAGAGAAAATCCTGAAAGCTCATCCAGAGACCAACTCCAGTGAAAACAAGCTCTGGCCACCCTCAGAGCAAGAGTGATAATGTGTCTTGCTGCCAACTGTGGTCACTGCTCTGTAACACGAGCCCTGGGAACTCACGGCGCGGTCCTGCGGCAGCGCAAGGTTGTGACCTTGGCACCGAAGGGGAGCTCCACCCATCGCTCGCCAACTAGGTCCTGATCTCTTCACACAAGCGCAGCCATTTATATGGAGGGTGGGCTCAGCTCTGGGTGGTTCCAGCCCTAAGCTGAGTTCAGGCCAGTAGAGCAAACTCCCCTGGGGCAAGGGCCAGGGCACGGGAGGGAGGAGGGAAGTCAGCTGGGGAAGGACACCGGCCAGGGCCTCAGAGCCCAGGCTCCAGGGTGTGGAGCGCAGAGCCTGTGTCTGGTCAGAGCCAGGGCACACAGCTAGACAAAACTCTAGGAAACACCCCAAAGGGGAAGGACAAAGAACTCCAAAGCATCCTAGGACACCCAGTCCTCAGCAGAGGATGTTTGGCGAAAAAGAGCTTTAATAGTGACCGGCACCATCACTGACTTGTTTTGGCACTTCTGAATTCAGCTCTGTAGGCTGCGGAGCAAGGCTTCTGATGGACTGAATCTTGCTGTGCTTCCTGGGAGAAATCACATAAGACAGCAAAAGTTAGGTGAATTGCTTTGCTGTTGGTTTTTTGTTTGTTTTTAAATGAAACATAACAGCATTAGGCACTCCCTCAATAGTGAAGGCACCCAAGTAGTTGGGATAAATGCTCCCGGGAAACAGGCCTAGTCACCCTTTCCATAACACTTGTAGGATTCGGGTGTTGCGTCAACCTTGAAAAAGCTCTCAGCATCCCTGGCTCCCGCTGCAGTGGTCCAGCTGGTTGGGAGAACCAGCCACTGAATGCTAACTCTCTAGTTACGGGAAATGTCACTGGGAGGGAGAAGCTGGCTGGGGCCACGTAGGCTCTGAATTGCAAGTGATGGTCTAACAATATGAAATCAATTTGTGTGCTTTGGGTAATGATTTTCTAGATCAGTTCTATAATAGAGGCCACTGCCACTTATCAGCTAACTCCTTCACAGTGCTCAGTTCAGAGAAAAGGCCCAACCCCAGGAACGAACTTATAGACTCCACAGTAGAAGAAACTGGTTTTTAATGCCATCAACACCTTCACTTTAATCCTTTCCTTCCCTTAGTGTGTCAGTCCCCACCCTCCCAGGGAACCAGCATTAGAAACTTTTTAGGTACTCAAACACACGGAACTGTGTAAATATAGAGATTAAATTCCAAAGTCCATCCAGCTTTTCTTTAAAATACTCCAAATTAACACACCAAAGCTCTGGAGCACCCACATTCTGAGTCAGAGAGAGGCGGACCACTTCTTATATGATCCTCAAAAGATTAACCATCGGAGAAAATGATGGGGTTTGCTACGTCTAGTTAAGGATACAAATAACCTTCTGAACATTACATTTTCTATATACAAGGAGGAAGAAATGACCCCAGATCTGCATCAGGAGAAATATACAAGCATGGTCACGGCAGCACATTTGTTTCAGCAAAAGGAAGACAAAACAAGCAACCTGAATGTTTACCAACAGGCAATCAAATAAATCAAAAATAATACTTTCATAAGATGCCGAAAGGAGATCTCAAAATCAGGGTGGGGGTTAAAAAGCAAGATGCTTATCTAAATGAAAAAAGGACACCCCCCAAAGCAATTCTGCCTATTCTTTTTGGATGCATGAATATTCCTAATAGAAGTAACAGGAATTAGGGAGTTGTTGCCTCTGGGGAGGGGAGGAGGGAACTAAGGAAGGCTGTTGGTTAAAAGGAGGTTTCGCTACATCTGTAACCACAACAGCTGTAAATAAGAGAAGAAGAAATAAAACCCAGAAACCAATGGTAAAATGTTACCAGTTAATTCTAAGTACTAGGAACATGGGTGTCAGCTGTATTCTCTGTGCTTTACTGTAATTTTTAAATGTGTTAAAGTGAAAAAGAAAAACATTAAAACAAACACTTGCAACTCAACAGCCATGGGCGCACCAGCGATGGGCGCACCATCCCCTCAACCCCTTTATCCTTTTCTTTTAGTCCCTCTGGGCAGGGCAAGGCTGAAGGGCAGGGAGCTCTGGAGTTGGATGCCCAGGGCCCGCTTCCCAGCTCTGAGACCTGGGCGAGGGACTCAGCAGCTTTGAGCTGCCATGTCTCCATCTTTAAAAAGGAAATAAGACAGTACTGCCTCACGGAGCAGGTATGAAGACTCCATGAGTTCATATGCCTAAAGGGCTTGGAACAGAGCCTGGTATACAAGAGTGACCAGCATTTGCTAACAACATTAATGAATCCTGTTTCTCCTCAATCGAACTTTATTGAATTAAAAAGTTTACAGAACTCAATATGATTCTGTAATGACCTACATAGGAATAGAATCTAAAAAAGAGTGGATATACGTATATCTGATTCACTTTGCTGTACGGCAGAAACTATCACAACATTGTAAATCAACTATACTCCAAAAAAATGAATTAAAAATAAATAAAACTAAAGAAAAGGGTCTGCAATGTTTCCAAGTAAGAAAAAAGTTTATAGAAACACTTTCAATTCAAATCCCCAAATGTTTACGGACTCACCAATGAGTAGGTTTTTACAGTGCTTTACCCCCTCTGTAAGCTCCTATTCCTCTTCCATCCCCGCCCTCTGCTGGCTTCCTCTTACCCTGGAGTAAGTGTCCTGGGGCCTCAGCTGTTCCTAACGCTGAACCGGCTGCAGCTGACGGGGAGGCAGTGAATCTCTAACTCACCAAACCTGGGGGAAGCGATGCTTAGCCGCAGAGCATCTGCAGAGAATGGCTCCTCTCAAATTGGAAGTAGCACTGACGATTCTTACCTTTCAAACTGCACTTTCTTATGTCCTCCTTCTTTAACGTAGTCGAGAACCTGCTTCTGAGTCCGACCACTAAAATAAAGACCACAAGAGGGGGAGAGGGGAGAAGACAGCAAGGCGTCTCATTTCGCACTCAGCACAGCCCTCTGCCATCTTTGCCTCCCCTCCTCCCACAACCGGGAGATGCGGGGGTTTTCTGGGCTAGCCCAGAAAAAGGACAATCCCAAGAGAAACTGTGCTTCTGTGTCCATTCTGTCTCTTGATATTTCCCTCATAAAGAACAGAAAAAGTGAAATGAACTCAACCACTTAATAATTCTGTGTTTGGTAATGAAACCACCATCCCAAGAGTCTCTATGCTTCACCAAGGCAGGGATCATTCTGTTCACTGCATAATCCCAACACTTAGAATGTGACATGCAGTAGGCACTCAAAGATTTGTGGAAAGAATGAGTGAGAAATGGAATCAATGACGGGCAGGTGTATGTAGCATCCGGTGAAGCTACAGCAAATGTTAACAAGGCACTTTCGCTTCTACAGAGGAAAGGAATTCTTCCTGAATCAGAGAGCTCCACTAGGAGTTGACTGGGGCTGGTAGACTGCCTTGTGCTACCTAACGTTCAAACAGAACACGGCGAGGGGCTGTCAGAAGCCTTCCACAACGACCAGACAAACGCGTCATCGGCCAAGGCTCTTGGAAGCCACCGTTCCCCTGAGGAAAGACGTGGGGAAACGATCACATGATAAACAGGGAGATGTGACGCAGAATCCTCACCTGAACCGAAACGAGGACCCTCGGCTAAAGAGAACAGGCTTTGGCTTTGGTTTGGGCTCTTCGAAAAGTCTAAAAAAGGCATGATGTTCAACACAGATTTTCCAGAAGGACTTGCAGAAATCCCGACTGGCCATTAGGAATTCCAGGGTATCCTGGTATGAGCTCTAGAAAGAGAAAATAACACCTTGGTTTTTTCCATTACCCACAGACATTCAGTTAAAATATGGGAAAGGGGACAGAAAACAAACTTGCCCAACAAAACTTCAATTGTGTATTTTATTACAGCATGACCGTAAATCCACATATTTAGTAAAATACAGTTGTTCCTTATGACAAAATACAGCCATCGTTCAACCATTTTCTCCCCTACGTAATTCCTTAGAGGAACAAGCAGAAAGTAGCGATACTCAGCAGGAGTCATAACATTTCCTTTGACAGAATTTATAAACAAATTCTGTTTACTTGGTTTACATTTCTGTCTTAAAAAAAAAAACCAAAACCCAAGTACTGAAATTCCTCCTCTGCCTCCTTAAAATAACTGAAACACATTTCTTCTTTCTGTTTTCTACCCTACGGTTCACGCCAACTTTGACTATTGCACTTAAGCCTTTTCTCCATCAAAAAGCATAGGGCTCTGGCCTCCAGGTGGCCCCAGGAACCATATAGGAAATGAACGTTTTTTTTTCTGGAGCACAAAAGTATCACTCAAGGCTGAAAAACTCACGGCCTTTGATTTGGGAAAGGGGATATGGTAATTTTCTACTTCCAGACTGAATGCTCCCCCTTTAAGTGGCCATATTATATAAACAAATGTTACCACTATGCGTAACATTCTCAGCAGTTCCAGCTATTTTGGGGAAATTTCACAGTTCTGGGCAGTGCAGTCTCAACTTACAGACAAGTCGTGCTGCAGTACACAGTCTTTGGGACTCAAAACATGTTTTCTCACAGAAACTTCCAGTGGGTGCCTGCTTCCCAAATCAGGCCATAAAAACCTATTACATCCATACTGTAGCCAAACTACTATAAGCCTGGATTGCCATTTATAATCTCACCCTCCCCCCCCGCCCCCACCTTGGGAGAAAGCACTCCAGCTCTGGTTGGTGACATCAGCGCTCCGTCATCCATCCAACCCTATTCATGGTGGATAGGAAAGATGCTTCCTTCCTTCTCTGACCCAGCGCCACATGTGAGTGACACCTTTAGAGAGTCTGTGGGAAGTGTGTTGGGGAGGGGCCAGGTCAGCTCGTGAGAATGTGCTGTCAGGGGTTGGGGACAATAGCAGGACCGTTCCTGGGTGGGCAGGGACAGACCTGGAACATGGCAGCATGCTAAATGGGGGGTCGAGGTGGCCTAGGCTGGAGACACAGAGACTGCACACGAGGGGCGGCCCGTGTGTACACAGGGAAGTGACCCCTCCCCAGGCACACATCTGTGTCCTCTGTCTACTGGTGACGGCAGCTGGGGAGTGACCGAGCACCTGGATACACTGTGTAGACTCGCAGACACCTGAATGGCAGCTGGCCACGGGTTCTGCCTGCACCCTAGCGGGACCCAGTCCATCCCAAGGCAGCTCTGCCGTCTCCCCCTCTTTCCCGAGAGGCACTTACGTTCACATCTGGGCGGAGCTTGATGAGAAAGCGCTTCCTCTTGAAGCTCAGCTTCCGCACTTTTGCCCAGTTGAAGGCATTGATCTTGGTAAAACCCTGAGAAGAGAGGTATCAGCCAGTGAGCCGGGAAATGCATGGGAGCTGGTCTGCTCTGCTCGAGGCGAGCTGAAAGGAGCGCTGACTTTCGACTGCTCCAAAGGATGCCTCCTGCTGGAGAATTCCTGGGCCCTGCGGCTGTGGGATGATACCCTTCCTGCACCATAGTTTCTCACTGATTATATAATCTGGCATTCAAGCTAAGTCTGCCTCCAGGGAGAGAAGAGGCTGGCCCGGCGGCTGATAAAGAGAAAGATAAATAAAAATAAAAACCATGACAACCACTGCAATTATTAGCAACCGTCAGCAGACCGAGTGCCAGGCACTGTCCCAAGTCCTTTACAGATCTTATCTTGTGAAGCCTTAGACGAAACCCAGCGAACTGGACTTATTATCTTCATTCTACACATGTGGAAACTGCGGCATGGCTAGATTTTAATTTGTCCTAAATCACAAGGTTACTGCAGCAGAATGATATTCCCAGGCGTGTGCCTTAGCCAGCAGCTGTTGTTATAGCCACTGAAGCAACACAGTGGTTAGCAAACACCCGCTCTGTCCATACTGCTCTGATTCCAACAGCACAGGCAGGGCCAGGGAGGGGAGACCCCCCCTCCTCCGTGTGTCTCTGAGGCCCGAGGACAGTCTCCAGGAGGGATGCCCACATCCTCATCTTTGATCGCCAGGTGGGCCATGGGGGGAGACCCAGTGGGGAGTCGCCAGATACCAGCTCCCATCCGTCCCATCCTCTCCACTGAAATTAGAATTCCTCAAGCCCACTTGAACACCAGGACCTTTTGTTTAAATTGGTTAGAATGAAGCAATTAGGCACAGGCAAGAAGATTAATTCCGAGATACAGTCCTTGTACATGACCGAGCATTCTCGAAGTTTCAAGTGTCTCAAACACAATCCAAGCAAATTAATTCAATTGTGAGGCACTTCTCCGGCACTCCCCACCCCCCCCACTGTGATCTTTAGAAGAGTTTAAGGATTTTAATTTTGAAATGGAATGGTAGAACTGAAAACCACATTGTTTTACTGCCGTTTTTCTCATCAGGGACTCCTAGATTCTTTCTGCAGGTCAGTAACTGTTAGGGACAGTCACCTCCTCAAATACCAAGCTGCTCACAAAATGTTACTTCCTAGTGTCCCACAGGAAACCCAACTTCAACTCCTTTCGGGACATGAATCTGTGGTAATTACTATCTGTCATAAACATCTGATACAGGAACAGCGAATCACTGGGGTTATTTTGGTAAAATACAAAGGGAGAAATGTAACCCAATCTGGCAGAGCTCAAAAAAGAGTTTTAGGTCATGCATGTATTTACACCTTCAAAACTGGGTGAAATCTGACCCTACTTCATGAGAAAGGCAGATGCCTTCTTCATACCCCTTTGAAACCAAAGCACAGATTACCCACTTTGTTGAAAAGAAAAGCCTTGAGGGACATATTGCACAGCACAGGGAATCTAGCCAATATTTTATAACAGCTTTAAATGGAGTATAATCTATAAAGTATTCCATCATTATGTTGTGCACTTAAAACTAATATAATATTGTAAATCAACCAGACTTCTATTTAAAAAAAGAGAAAAAAGTCTTGAGGAAAACTTTGGGGTGGTGAGTATGTTCATGGTCTTGATTTCATTGATGGTTTCACAGGATACACCTATTTAAGAACTTATACATATTTAAGAACAGCACGCTTTAAATGTGTGCATTTAACTGCACGTCAATAATACTTCAATGAAATTGTTAAGAAAAAGAGACACATTAATCAATAACAATACAGCAGCAGTGTATCCAAGGGTGCACACATTTCAGAGGGCAGAGTGTTATATCCTCATGTAGAAGGTAAGGGTCCAAGAGCAGTATGTGTGTAGCTGCAAAATTATAGCAGGACATGGACACAGCTTCTATGAATTTATAAAACTGCTATCTTTTCTAAGTTCGGCACATGTGAAACCACAAAGAAGCTGACTTAGGTAACACCCAAGTCAGGTTGAAAAACAAAACAAATTAGGTTAAAAGAAATCAGATGAATATCATGAGCAAGTGTAAAAAAGGTGTTTATTTTGGGGCTCTGAAATCCTGATTCCATACTATGTTCTAAGTTAGGTCCACAGAGAGAGATGGATTTCTATGATCCTACAAAGCCAATAAATGCAAACAAATCTGCAATCCTGGATTCCCCAAGCAGACGAAGGGCAAGGACAAGGGAAATCAAACCTGCAAGTCTGAGGGCCTGGAAAGAAACAGGAAACTCTGAGATGAGGTTCGTTTTCCCGTTCACTCGAAAAATAAATATGAGAGGTCTTAGCCTGGACCACCCAACATGGAATCAGAGTCGAAGGGCCAACTCTTATCTCTCCATCACCAAGGGAACTGAGCTGGTTCTAAACGCTCTTACCTGAAACACTAGAATCCCTGTGTTGGCCACGGCCAGGTTGATCTTAGTGCCTTCCCGGTCCTTAGCTGGGTGCAATCGGATGCCGTACATCTCCAGCCTGCGGGCAATCTCCAGAAGCTGGAAATCCGATTCTGCTGGTGTTTGTCCACTGACAAAACAAAAAATTTAAGAGAAAGGCCAGAAGATTTGAATTCCCTGTGTCTATGAATTCGAGATTAAGCACCTTCTCTTGGGAAATAAAAAGGCATTTCATCACCAACAATGGGGCTACCCTATCAGATGACACCCAACCTCCCATTCATTATAACCCAAAGTCGAGCAGCTGGAACAAAAGCTCTATTGCTTGTGTAACACCAAACACCAAAAGTCTGTCTCAAACTCAGCCAGTTTTTTTAGAATCTCAAAGAGTTTCCTTTCAGGTCATATAAAAGCAAAACACCATCGTGTTGAAACAAGTTTCTAGTCACTTACAATAGCCCTAAACTTGCAAAGTTCAAGCAACACTCTTTCTATCAAGGCAACTATCACCAGGACTCAAGTGCCTTCCTTGAAACACAACAACAAAAACAAAAGGCACACAGTTCATGCAGCTCAGTATCAAAAAAACAAACAACCCAATCAAAAAAATGGGCAGAAGACCTAAATAGGCATTTCTCCAAAGAAGACACACAGATGGCCAAGAGGCACATGAAAAGCTGCTCAACATCACTAATTAAAACAGAAATGCAAATCAAAACTACGAGGTGCCACCTCACACTGGTTAGAATGGGCATCATCAGAAAATCTATAAACAATAAATGATGGAGAGGGTGTGGAGAAAAGGGAACCCTTGTGCACTGTTGGTGGGAATGTAAATTGATACAGCCACTATGGAGAACGGTATGGAGGTTCCTTGAAAAACTAAAAATAGAATTACCACATGACCCAGCAATCCCACTACTGGGCATATACCCAGAGAAAACCATAATTCAAAAAGACACCTGCACCCCAATGTTCACTGCAGCACTATTTACAATAGCCAGGTCATGGAAGCAACCTACATGTCTATCAACAGATCAATGGATAAAGAAGATGTACATATACACAATGGAATATTACTCAGCCATAAAAAGGAACAAAATTGGGACATTTGTAGAGACATGGATGGACCTAGAGACTGTCATACAGAGTGAAGTAAGTCAGAAAGAGAAAAACAAATACCGTATATTAACACATATATGCGGAATACAGAAAAATGGTACAGCTCAACCAGTCTGCAAGATAGAAATAGAGACACCTATATAGAGAACAAACATATGGACACCAAGAGTGGAAAGCAGGGAGGGGGTTGCAGTGGGATGAATTGGGAGATTGGGATTGCCATATATACATTACTAATAAGAAAAAATAATCAAATTGTAAAAACAAAACAAAACAAAAGCACAGAGAATGCTTTGAAAATATTTTATTGATCAAAAGAAAAAACCAAAATGGAGATGTCCCCTTCCTGATTTCCTGGTACTTAGTCTTATACTCTCCCTTTTACTCTAAAGCACGGGGTGTCCTAAAATTCCAGTTACTCTGGTCTCACAGGAATGCAAGCGAGGAGCCCAGAGGTCTGGTCTTGGTGGGTAACCTGTGTTTCTGAGAGTTTAGGATAAGTAACAACACTCACCGAGCCTCTGTGTTCTCCTCCCTCACCTTTGTATATTTCTTCCCAATAGTTACTCTGTGTGTGTGTGTGTGTGTATGTATATACATGTGTGTACCCATATATGTTGAAGGACAGAGAGAAACAGCTCAAAGGAATTAGGAAGCAACAAAGAACACTTACATGTGGTTATGGTGAAATTCCACAATTTTGTCTTCTAGTGCATCTTGCTGAGGTATGTACTTATTTTTTGCTAAATGCTCTCTGTCCGATGCTTCATCAAAATCCCCAATCTCAGCTACAAAGAAAGAGAGAAAGAAAAACCAGTCACATATGATTAACACTTCACAATTTGTTATTCTCCCAGTGGACTGTTCCCCAACTAGTAAACCAGAAAAACTAGCTGACAGCATAAGGTGATCCCAGCTGGTGGGTATCATAAGGGCTAGACGTGAGAAGTTGTGGATGTGAGGACATATTTAACAACTGTGCCAACATAAGATGACAGTTCCCACTTTTCTTCATCTCTACCAGTCGGAAAGGAAACTTCAGAATCATCCATCTTTATCCATCCGTGTTCCTGGTTTGCTTCTTTCCTCCCCACCCAATTAGAGGGTCACTTCTACTTCAGGCAGTAAATTCTAGGTATGTGGATTAAGACCTTCTGACTTCCAAATCAGCCCCAGAATTTCAGGGCTTGACAAAATCAGCTTTGGAAACTCACAGACAGCAATTATTAGTGCCAACCCCAAATGTTTCATCATGCAGAGAAAAGAAGACTATAAATACGGGTAAAGGTACATAATAGAATTTGGTAAAAATAAAGTTTCTTAAATTTGTCCTGTTGTCAGAAATGACGGCTCAGACTGCAAATTCTTACCAATTTTTCACCTACAAGCAAGAGGATGCATATTTTTATCATGTAGTCCCAACACAGTCTCCACGTTGCTCTAATCTGTATATTTAACGGATAGAGCTTTAAAATAATAATTGTACCTTAACACTTGCTCCAGCTCTGTTTTTAAGCAATTTAATACAGGTGGGACAGCATGCCTTCTCGTACAGTCTGTGCAACAAGCTTAATAAAAGGACCAGAGCCCAGCTGTTTCGAGTAAAGGCAAGTAAACCGTTGCTATGAAACCTACCTTTCAATTTATAATGTGAAGCGGCTTGTCACACTTTGGGCAATGCACCCCCAGTAATCATGAAGGATGTGGCCTATATGTTGCTATAAATCACAGCCACTGAGAATATTTGCTTTGCACCCAACAGTGGCAGCTCACCTGGCACCAGCTGGGCCACTGGAAGAATCAATCTCCCACTAGCTTCCCACTGCTACGGCAAGTCGATAACATTATTTCCTAGTTGCCCTGTGTGAACGCATTTCACCCTCCCTGAGTACAGCTGCCACCCTCCATCACAGGAAACAGGGCGGAAGTGGGGGGACTCCCCTTCCACAGTGCACCCTCCCTGGCTGCCATGAGGATGGCAAGCACAGTCTTGTCGGCAATTCCTCCTATCCAGCCTCAAGAAAGCGCAGATCATCTCGTTATTCATGGTAGTGGTGTTCTATCAAGTCCCCATGAATACTGAATTAGTGAATATTAAACCATTGTTCCCACGGTAAATACAGGGTTAGGTTCCTGCAAGACTCTTGAAGCATTTTCATCAACTAACCTTGATTTTTCTGGTGTTTCTGTGAAAAGACGTCCTATTTTATGTACCTTGTTGATTCACTAACATTGGACCCACGGCCAACAGCACTAAAACTCATGCCTGAATGAAGCTTATCTACACCCGTGTTTATTTTGTCCATAAGGCGCATCGAAACCTTCCTGCACTTAGGAACACTACACAGCCCTTCAGCAACGATGCCTGGGGCCCATTTTAAACAGGGAAATCAATGAAAAGCACAGAAATGCAAAAGGCGTGGCACTAAATAGATTGCAAAAAGGACCCTTGTTTCCAGTATGAGAGCTGAAACCTGAGGCAAAGAATCACCTCCTCTGATCTCAGCTGGGGAGGTGAGTGCCGGGCGACTCAATTCTTTTTTACCATCTTGCGCATGTCTGCAAGTGACCGTGAAAGCACCCAAAGTGCTGATTCTGGGGTTACAAACAAATTTAGAGAGCAGGTGAATTTGCAAACATAAAATCTGCAAATAAGGAAGACTGACGGCATATGGCAGGCAGTGGGGGTTTGCCAAATCCTAAATTTCTTATGAGCTTTACGTTTGGGTTTCTTAACATATATGGATTCTCTAACACAGTCTTTACCATAACCAAATATAAAAGAGTTAAGAACTCCAGTTGTTCCTTTGGCATCAGGGTCAATACACCTAAACTGTCTTTTCCTTGGAGTCAGTTGCTTTTGAACTCTTAAGATGCAAGGGCAACACGACTACGAAATCTGCTTTCTCCCAAGTGCTTTCTTCTTGGAAACATGAGAACAGGCCCCTCCTTATGTCTGAAGAGTTTGAGAACTGATAAGTGTGCAAGATATGACTTACTATTTTTTAATTAAAGGTGTCATATCAGCTGATGTATCTACTAAACTCCTCAGTAGTCTATTCTCAGCAAAAAGAAATAAGACCACCGCCACCCCAAAATCCTGTGAGGGATCTCGTAAGGATGTTCTTGGACAAACTTGACCTGCCGGGTATAATCCTCAGATGGGACGCACAGGCAACCTGTAGAAATCTAGCTCCGTCACGCTACACGAGAAGTAGTCTTATATCAGGACCAAACAGTGTTTGTTTTTTCTCTTCATCAGCTTGTCCCACTTGGTCTAGTCACAATCAATTAGAAAAAATTAAAAGTTTGAAATATATGCAGGGGATACCTAAAGCCATCAACAGAGGAACCAATGAAAAAAATTACAGACTATCTGAAAGATGTCACTCCATGAATTTGAATGAAAGGGAGGAAATTTTTTTAAAAATCAGATTGTGTACACAGATACAGATGAGATGGAAATATAGCTCACAAGAGATGATTTTCCATTAGCATTAATATCGCTTCTGCAGAAAGGAGATGAGCTGACCCCTCCTACCTTACTGATCATGTAAATAATTATCAGTAATCTAAATGAACACACTATTCACAGAGGATTCTGTGAAATTTCTCTTTCTGGGATATGGGATGCTCAAAAATACAGAAATGGGGCTTTGTAAGTATAAGATTATGGGAATGGTGTGTCACACAACTGCATATCACAGAATACAGAAATAACAGGAATGCTTCTGAACCCACCTATTTCATTTCCTTTGGAGAACTCAAGATTCTCAGGGGATTCTGCGCCCCTTGTTGGTGTCTGGGGGTGAGGGGTCCATCAGACTAAGCACATAGTTTTCTTGATTCCAGTGACCCTCCACTTCCTATATGTGCAAGTAAGAGTCACTCTATCAACAGACTTTAAAAAGGAAGGGGAGCTTCCCTGGTGGTGCAGTGGTTAAGAATCCGCCTGCCAATGCAGGGGACATGGGTTCGATCCCTGCTCCAGGAAGATCCCACATGTCGCGGAGCAACTAAGCCCGTGAGCCACAACTATTGAGCCTACACTCTAGAGCTCATGAGCCACAACTACTGAGCCCATGTGCCGCAGCTACTGAAGCCTGCGCACCTAGAGCCCATGCTCCACAGCAAGAGAAGCCACGGTAATGAGAAGCCCACGCACCGCAACGAAGAGTAGCCCCCACTCACCGCAACTAGAGAGAAAGCCCGCGTGCAGCAATGAAGACCCAACGCAGCCAATAAATAAATAAATATTTTTTTAAAAATTAATAAATAAATAAAAAAAGGAATGGATGCAGGGGGAGGGAGACAAGACTAGATGGCATCAGGAATATTTGAGTAAATGTCTCTCCTCCCACCAAAAGCCCAGGGTCAGAGACATTTGCTGAAGTGGCTATTCCAAGAAGGGAGCTTTATTTCAAGATTTCCCATTGTTTGGAAAGGGAGGGCTGCAGGTGAGTGAGGATAAAGAAAGGAGGGTATGTTTACTGAACACCTAACATATGCTGAAGAGTGATGCTATCATTTCATTTTCACAGCCTTATAAAACACATCCTACTATTCCCGTTTCAAAGGAAAGCGAGGTTGGGGGCTTAGTATCTTGCCAGGGTGAACAACCAACTAATAGAAACAAAGTCTGCCTGACTCAAAGCCCTCCTCTGTCCCCTGTCATGGTAAGAAGAAGGAAGACCAAACACAGGAAAGGCAAAAGTTATGTAACTGCGCCAAAGCGTCCTCATTTTAAAACGGGGATAATGGTACTGAGCTCACCAGTTGTTACAAGAATTAAATGAGATAAAATACCTAGAGCTGGAACACAGTAAAATTTTAAAAAGGCTACCTATTTTTTGTCAGTCTTTTCTTTCTCACGTCATTTTTTCAAATTAATAAGAAAATACCCATTTACTAAGTCTGGCTGATATTCAACAATGTCCATGTACAAAAAATAAGATCTCTAGATCTTATTTTTAGAGACCTTTAGATCTTATTTTAGAGATCTCTAAATCTCTAGATCTAGAGGTCTCTGGAAACACCTCGTCACTTTGGACCAGCGTAATCTGTTGACAACTGGGAGTCAGCCTTCCTAGAAGCCTGTGGAAATCTTGCTACCTGGGCAGTTATCTGCACAGGATGGGACTCATCACATGGGACTACTTTGTACACAACGGACATTTTAAAATGATATGATAGCACAATTTTTTTATACTAGTGCTAATATACGTTAACCTTGATCTATGTACATAATTTCCTTCTGAAAATATAATGTGTATATTCCATTTCAAATAACTTCCACCTTGACCAACAGAAAAAAAAAGCCCAGCTAAGTAGTCAGTAAGGCTTAGAATGAGCACAATCTAGTTTATCCTTTGTCTAGAGGAAGAAAGTTAAAAAATCTAGTTTCAAGCATCACTTGGAGTCCATCCAGCTTCATGTGTCTTGGTTAACTGAACTCCTGAGCAGAACACAGAAGGGAAATCTTTGACAGTTTCATGTCTGAAGGCTAATGAGCCGTACTCGATGAATACTAAGTCCAAGAACAGGACAGAATAACTTTAGTCTACTTGGCCACTATCTATGAAAACTTCTCCTTTAAGTTCTCAACAATTACATCCTAGTCCTTGAAAAGAAGAGACAAACATCAGGACACAGAATTCCTGGGTCAATGTTTGGAAGGGGAGGGGTGAGAATAATAAATGAAGTTAGGAGTACTGGTTTCCACCCCTTGGCTTTCGTGCTAACAGCAACATAAGACAAAGACATGACTTTTTAGTGGGTGTCATTTTTTCCCCCACCAAGCAGGTCACTGTGTTATTTCCCACATGCTTCTGAAGGAAACCAACAGAACTTACATTGCACAATGTGTGAGATCAAGAGGGCAGCACTGGTGTCATTACACGTCAGCCTGCCTTGGGCCAGGTCCTGCTTCACCTGCAGAGCAAACAGGTACCTGCAAATACAAAGAGAGATGGGCGTCACATAGATAGAGATGCGCGTCAAGCAAAGCGGGTGGGGAGGTTTGGCAACAAAGTCAGGTTCACTCTTGGCAACTTGCGCACACAGTGAGGACCTAAAGAAAGGTATATAAACCAAAGAACAAGAAAGTCTGCACAGGCGGGATGAATTCCTGGTGCTGCTGGCTGCAATGTAAATATTCACACCTCCCTAAAAGCAATCTTTTCACACCATAAGCAATGCATTTCATTTTATATGGAGAGGTACAGCCACAAACATTAAGACTATAACTTACCACCCTATATATTTTTTGCACGGTAAAGCACACATTTAAAATGTTTTCACAGATCAGTCAAATATACTAAAAAAAAAAAATAAACGGCTTTATGGCTCTGACAACAACAGTAGGCTATTATGGTTAGGAAAAGCCTTGCCAATGGAATTGGAAATACAAGAGTGTTGTTTGTGGTGTAATAGTCACTCAGCTTCTTCCATAAGCCTCAGTTGCCAGATCTGTAAACATCCATTTTAAAAATTCTCTTCTTTACACATTAGAATAAAGCCAGTAAACATTTCTGGTGGAAGAGAACACCGTATTTGTAAATCAAAGAAATTAAGTAAAAATAAGGTGATGTTAAAATCGATTTGAGAATAACAACATGAACTTGTAGATTTTTAGAAAGATATCTGTTAGTTTTGCCCACTGTCTAGAAGCAGCGTCATCTTGGCAGCGACCCTTAGCAACCAGATTCTGGCTCTCACACGATTAGCCATTAGAAAGATATGGAGGTAGGTCCTTGGAGAAATGGTAGGTTCCAGGGGCGGGACAAGGGAAGGTACAAAGCAAGCCTGGAAGATCTATTTATGCCAGAGAGCAAGGCAGCTTGCAAACATAAATGGGTGATATTAAAAGAGGGGAAAAAAGTCTGGAGGGGGCATCCACTGGCCACAGCTGCAACAACTTGAGCAGCAACAAAGAATGATTAAAGTGAATCAAAACACATGGAACTAATAAAACTTCATGAGTCCATTATAACAGTCAAAAAAATAGCAGAAAAGATGGAATGTATCACCATTTGAGAAGTCTATTAAAGCAATTCTTTATTAAAAACTGGTAACCCCCGGCAAAAAATTGGGCATGTAATCTGCCTCTCCGGTAGGAAGGGTATCTCAGGATATACAGATAATCTAAGCAGATGAGGCAAAGGTCTACTTTACAGAAGAATGCCGACAGCAAAAATAACAGAATTATAAAACCTTCATCCTGAAACCTCTAAAGAAATTACTGACGTGGCAAGGACTGTTAATCGGTGTAAAAACCACTTAGGAGTTTGGACATTTGCATACAAAGTCACATGACTTTCCTTCACAATGGAAATGTCAAAATGTCACCACCCTAACTCAGGGATCAATCTCAGCATCACTAATGAAATAGGAAGCACACAACATCACATACGATGGGATTCGAGCCAAGAATGTTGAACTTGTAGCCGTCAAGCCTTTAGAACTAAGGTCTAGTTTGCAGGAAATACAGAAGGTAGCGGAATAAGCTAAATAGCACCACAGGAAGAACCAGGCAAGCTTAGGAGGTAGGCTACTCCAGTCTGGTCCAGTCTCTTCCACAAGATGCTATCACGAAGAAAAAAGTACAGGGGGATTCCGCTAGATTAAAAGAGGTCCAAAGGGCATAACAACCAGTTGCAACGTGGGGTCCCACAGTGAATCTCACTTTAGATGAGCAGATATAAATGACACCTGGGGGCCGATGGGGGACATCTGAGTACGGCCAGGCTATTAGATGAGATGAACAGTAAATGTACGCGCACAGACAAAATCAGAAAGGCTCGCGCACTGTGTAAGCGACACTCAGCTATGGGCAACAGGAACACAGTAGCTTCATCTTCTTAGCCCTGTTTACCTGTATATTCCGACTTTCTGCACTGTGCGTTGACTACTTTTTTAATAACGAAAGGTTCTTTTTAATTTTAAAAAAGGGCTTTTAACGCGACTAACCACAGAGGTGTCCTTAAGAATTAAATGAGATAATACACGGGAAGCACTGTGACTAGAACGAAAACATTCAATACATGTTAGCATTTTTTTTTTAATTAAAGAAAAATGAATCCCCTTTAGGTCAGTTAAGAAGTGCCATGATTAAGAACTAAAGAACTACTAAAAAAAAAAAAAAAAAGAACTAAAGAACTACAGAGGCTTCCTGTACCCAGAAAAGAACAAAACAAAAAACATCCAGAGATCCACCAGCTGACAGAAGCTGACCTTTATCCACTCCCCAATGTTCATTCATTCATTCTCTTTCTCTCTCTCTCTCCCAGGAAAGTCAAAGTAGAGAACGGCAGAGCATACAAAATAATCACAACATCAGCACACAGGTTTATATTGGAAGAGGTGGTACAAACCATCTCTCCGGCTTAAGCAATTGTTTTTTGAAGCCAACGCTTCTTAGAACTACAGGCTTTAATTCTCATCCGTGTGGTTAATTTTTACATACGTAGGAAGAATGTATGTTTTAAAAGCACGACATTCCGAATAAGTTATCAGCTACCAGTTTAAACACAGGGTCCTGTGTCCAGGGACAGACTGAGAGTACGGGTCCGACAGGCTTCAGAGCCTCTAGGGAGGGTCTCCTGTGGGCGGCAAGAGAGCTCTCCTTTTCAGTTAAGAGGGCAAATGCCGTGTTGCAGGCTGCAGGAGGAACTTGCACGCTCTGATTATGTTGACTCTTCCTGTTCGGAAGGCCCTTGTAATCCAAGAAGGACCTTCCCGGGCACCGGCTCATCTTCTCGTAATGACAGCTATAAATCAGGCATGCTGCCTGCAGGGCTAACTTTAGAAATTCAGCAGCACCTTTTGTCCTCTAAACTGAAGCAACTCCAATCAAACTCACACAAAGTGCTCAAAACAGAATCAACTCTCTTTGGCAGAAGGATGGGCCTGAGGAGGGAGGCAATGACAGCGGCGGGGCCAATCAGAGGACTGTCACTTCCAGGGACCGCAGGGGAGGAAATCACACCCATCTGATGCCAAGTTTTAAACATGTCTGTTTCAAGTTATTTCATTCGGGAGCTCTTAATCTTTCTTTCCTTAATTCAATGTACAGTCTGATGTCTCTGCCCGCCAAAGGAAAACAGTAGCAGGCAACAAATTCTGCTAGGTCCCCTCTACCTATAAGAACACAGCCACATAGAAACTGGATCCTACTTAAGATGCGATGCTCGGAGGGTAGTACGTCTAACCTCACCAGCACAGCCAAGTGACTCCGAGCTCAGCCAGAAGAAAGCCCGGTAACTTCTTTTCCAAAGATCCCTCCCAAACTGTTTTAAACTTGCACCCAAGAGTCAGTACTCGTCTCCTTCTAGATGCCTGAGCCCTGGTGTCAGTAGGACAAGAGTTCTAGTGAGAGTGTAGTTCAATAAATAGAAAGGAATTCAGCTTCTTGTTTAACAGCGAAGTGCAATTTAATCTTCGATCTATATAAACAGGAAGCTGGAAGCTATTCCTGGAGGCCTGAAGAATCAGCTACAGCTCCAGTCACTTAAAGTCTGTTGAACTGTGGGCCCGTTTCTGTCTGTCTCAGTCTGTCCGCATGTCCTTCACCTGAAGTACTGTCCGTATAGGGCTTCTCCCGAACACGCTCTCCCTCACCATCTGCCATGGAAAACTGCCTGGCATCTCAATGGTCACATTATTAAATTTCTGCTTAAACAGGAATTCGAGAGTGTGATAGTCAACACTTTGGATCTGGGAGGTCGTCTTCTAGTCACATCTTGTGACAAAGAAGAAAGCGATGGGGAGTGTCTAAACCACCTACCAACTTTATCACCCCTGAGCCAAAGGAATCCTCTCCTCGGAAAAGATTTCTAAAATGTCAGTTAACACCGGGAGCCAGAAAACAGAGACAACAAAACCCCAAACCTACTACGTCCAGCTGAGCTTGTGTCACTTGAGGAATTTATCAGATCGGTCAGAGCAGCTGGCAAAATACCAGGCACACGTACACACACACACACACACACACACACACACGGCTTGATGGTCACAAGTTGTCTGGAATTCTACAACAAGGACCAGAATGGTAGAAAACCACAAAGCTTTACAAAAACTGAAAAGGTGCAAAACTCATTGCAAAGTAGAACAGGGAGAAAAGATGGGGGGGGGGGTGGTAATTTATGCTGCCAACTTCCTGAGCAGGATGAAGGCCCAGGGAGACGCAGGAAGAAAAGGCACACTGCTCACCAACAGCTGGACGCGCCTTCAGATTCATCTCAATATTCTGAACTTCGAGCAATGCACGTTCCAACCACAGGGACACCAGCCCCAGTAATGGCACCGCGTGAAGATGCTACTGGCGTCGGCAGCCCCAGCTGCCTCTCCTCCACGTGAGGTGTCCCAGCCGACGGCACGTGGTTCCCAGAGGGCTGACGGCCTCTGCAGTTCCTGGCCCCTTAACTGCTTCATTCATTTGAGGGGTGAACGTGGAGGTAAACAATCAATGGTGACGTTCAGAGCACGCAAAGCCATGGGGAGAGTCTTCACCTTCCCCTCTCCCTGGAATTGCACGTTCGGGTACCCGACACCCCTCCCGACGCAGCCCCAGGATGTCCAGCGGGGACGTCAAGTATGAGCCGGCAGCACCAAACCCCCCACCCCCGCCCAGTCCTCCACTTCCTTCCGCCCCTTCCCATTCCAGTTGTCTCCCACCTGGTCGCTTGGGTAATAACCTAAGCATCCCGCATCCCCTCTACTGCCCTCCGTCTCCACCCCCGACCCATCACAGATTCAGACCGGCCTCACCTCTGGCATTTGTTCCAAACACATGGTTTCTCCATTTCCACTCCTACCACCATCATCTCGGCCTGGGTGACTGCCATCTCCTCCTGTCATCCTCCCCTCGGTATCCATGGCAACCAGTCTCTCAATACTACGTATCAACGGGCCTCAGTCCCACCTCAGTGCGCTTTGCCCTCAATGTTCCTCCCATGCGAGCCCTCTTTTAGGTATGTGACCATCTGGAGCTTGTTTCTGCCCTGGGCACTGCCTAACTGTTCCTTCTACCTGGAAAGCTCTTCCTCCAAAAATGACTGACAGATCCTTGTCACGTTCTTAGCCCGAGCATCCCAGACCAAGCACTGTGAAGTCATCACCAGTCACCTTCTATCACATCATCTACTTCCATGACCTAAAGGCTCTTATCCTTATCTGATATTTTTCTTTTTTATTTAATTGTTGTGTCTGTTCCCATGAAAGTCAGGCCTGTCTTTTCACCAGTATGTTCCCTGTCCCTAGAACAAGGCTTGCACATCAAGTACACTCCATCAATACTCTTGACTGAATGTCTTCATCCCTTTGATAAATGATGGTCATTCAGCCGAGATACTGTGCTCTGTACTGAGGGATGAGAAAGACGTGATAGCCTTCATCACGACCAGCTAAAGCTTGAAAGGCACGTGTGGCAAGAATCTGGCTGGTCAGACTAGTGTAGCGTCGTCTTCAAAGGGAGGCATTTTCTCCTGTGTGTTCCCACCAGGATCTGCTCTCTTTTAGAATACCATGTGTCCTCCTGCAAACTATAGAACGGGCGGTGGTCGGAGGAGGAGGAGGAGGAGGAGGGTGATGAGGATGATGGGGTTATCACTCACAGCATCCCCACTCTATGTGATTATCCTCAAAACAACCCTGGCCAAGCAAGCACCGCAGTCGCATTGACACAGGAATTAACAGAGGGGCAGGGGGACTAAGTAAGCGGCTGGTCACACAGCTACCAAGGGCAGGGTTTGGCCACCCTCTTCCCACGTGGCCACACGTTCAAAGAAACCGACCTACAGTTCACGTCCATTCATCCATCACAGCAACAAAGAGAAACTCTGAGTTCACATCTTGGTTTCACAGACGAGATTCATGTCCCAAAACTGTCTTGTGATGTGACAGGTGTAAGAGCGGGAACCGTGACCGTAACAGATTATAAGCCCAGGTACTTCACAGCATGGCCTTCAAGAGAACAGCTTTCAGGGAAATTGTGGTACCTTCTTTCTTCCCACGTCTGTAAACACAACTGGGAGGGAGGAAGGTTAAGGTATGAAGCACAGAGCAGACGCTGCTCAAGGAAACACCGTGAAGATGCTTCATCAGTCGACGCAGAACATTCACTCTCCTCCTCGGCACCCGCAGCAAGAAGTACCCAGTTTCCAAACCACTAACCTTGTGAGTTCTTCTTGGAGTTGAGTGTGATCAGGTGGAAAGAATTTCACCACAAACTTAACAACGACATGCTTTGGCCCTAAAAAGGGGGGGAGAAAAGCAGTAAAGCATTTATTGATTGTCTTTCCGATGCCATTAAAGAAAAAGACACAAGAGGGTATATTACACACCAAATTAGAAGTCTCATTCCAAGCTGCTAAGAGTACTTCTGCCAACAGCCAAGTCACTTAATACCTCGTTACGTTCATCACTAATTTACATTTTCATGTTGCGGGGAGACAGATGCCCGTTTCTGTTTTTAAATTTTTTTAAAAAACTTTATTTTTTGTCTCCACTGTGCGGCATGTAGGATCTTAGTTCACCAACCAGGGATCGAACCCATGCCCCCTGCATTAGAAGCAGAGAGTCTCAACCACTGGACCGCCAGGGAAGTCCAGATACCCGTCTTTTAAAAATACTGTGATAAGGGTATTACACTGAGGCATCAAGCTTTTTCTCTAGAGACTTAAATTGTACCCAGATTTTAATAGCAGGTATTTGTCTCTAAAAATTTATCTGTCTGCTTTAGTCCAAATATAGGCTTTAGATAGCTTAAGGAAGACATAGTGAAGAAGTAAGTCAGTTACATAATTTATTATTTCTAATTCTCTCCAAGGTACAGTGGCGAATGTGTTCATCAAAGCCTTTACTAAGTGTCTCATATACCATCTTATTGATAAGTTCTGACAAAATTAGGAAGCAGATCCGGGAGGTGGTGGGCAGGGTGAGACTGGGACTGAGACACGTAACTTTCCAGAATTAAAACAAAACATCCAATAGATTATAATAATTTGTAACCTGAGTCAGAGTTTATTTTATTAGCCACAATACCAAAGCAATCTTACAGGGTCTGCCATGTGGAATAACAGCAACAAGTTTATGTTCTATGAAACACAAGGTATTATGACGAAATCCAAATTTTCACGGCAGTTGTATAAAAGCAGAAAATGTCTTCCTGCTCTGCCTTTCATCATCACAAAAAAAATAGATCTTGTACTATAATTTTTATAACAAAACCAAATTTAGGAAAAAAAAAAAACAACCCAAATGATGTATCACAAGATAAAGATGCTGGCAATATGTACAAAATTAGGAGGAAAGAAAACAAGGCACAGGAATACTGACACCAAGAGAAGCCGGGCTTCTTTCCGCTGACCATTTTAAAAATTAACAGAAACCCTCGCATGTCAATTCTGGATCACAAAATAGCAACAGCAAAACGGGGGAGACAGGATGGTCTTGCTCATTCCTCCCAGCAGTTTTCACAGACGGGCAATTAAATGAGGCTACTTGGATCCTCAGAAAATGTGAAGCTGGGGAGATGCTAGCACCAAATGTGATATGACAGCTCTGTCACACGGGGCGAGCTGCAGCCCACAGAGATGAAAAGCAGAACCTCCGCTCCGGTGCTGACCCAAACCACAGCCACTGTCCTGGGCCTGGCACTTCCCCACCATTAGCAGTTCCCATGGCGGGTTACCCGCAGGAACAAATGTCATCATCCTAGAGCGTACGCTCCCTGCAGCCTTCAGGCCTGGGGGCTTCTCTCAGCAACGTGTCCCCCACACTCAGTCCTAGGCCAGCCACCCAACAAATGCTGAACTACGGCTGTTTCGTTTTCTGCATTAATAACTGCTTAATTTAAATGACTGAAGATCAACATCAATTCCAATTGCATAAGGACCATTCAACCCAGTGTGCCTGTTTATTAGAGCCACATAAATTGCTGGAAGTGGCCTGGTGGGGTTTCTTAATCAGACACAAACCCACCCCCACGAGGTATCCTGTGTTTCATGTTCAACTAAAGGAATGCAATTTTGTTACCATCCTTAGTCTCTTGCCTGGTCTTTGTGAGGGACCATATGGGATGAAGTGGAGAAGAGAGCTTGTCTCTGAACTTGACCTCAAAGCAGAGAGAGGGGAGGATGGTCTGGTGCTAACGCACAATGAGAGGGGAAAGAAAAAACAAGTGTTTCCTTTCCTTACCTCTCTCCCAGATTCTCCTCAATCTTTCCTTCGACAGCACGGTCTAAATGCAAGGCAGACTCCCTTCTGTCCTGCTTGCCATTCAGACAGAAACACACACGCACACGCACACTTAGTTTTGGGAGCCTTATTTTTCCAAACGCCACTTGCGTTGTTTTCATAGGCTTTGAAAAGGCAGCACGGAAGACCTAATGGCAATTTTATGAATAAATGGTTCTACCTCCCCGCTTAAAAAGGGACCGTAAGAAACACGGGCAGAGACCAGACAGGCTCAATTGCTCTGGGCCTTGACAGCCTGCTTTAGTCGTGAATCAAAATGACATCTGATTTTCCAAGCAAGGTTTTACCCAATTGTTATATATTAAAATTACAGAATATACATTTTAATAGTACGTGGATGAGTGGATGCTGAAACGCAGTTACAGGGTATAAAAAGAACATGCGGTCCCAGTGCCTGACGCCACGGGGCAGACGACGTCTAGACGGGGAAAACGTCTGGCTTTCTATCTGACATCACTGTTACACAGGCCGGGCGTATACTTACTTCTAATCTGCTTGACAATTGGTTTTAAGAGATCCAGCCATACCTACAAAGGAAAAAAGAACAGACGGAGACGTAAATTCACAATGAGAGAGTGCAAGTATTTTGAGACTCCACTAGCAGCTGTTTAAAATCAAAATATTTTTGAGGATTTGAGGCTGTGCCTTTTTTTCCCTCCAGAATGCCGTAACTTATATTGTCTCCCACATTTATAGAACACACCCAAACTTACCAATATTATCCCTGAGCTTGAACATTAAAATCTTTCCTAGACGCAAATACTTCACACGGTTCACTAAGAGTTTTTCTATTCTCACTGGTACTTTTATCACAGTTAGCTATTCAGTAAATATTAACAAGTGATTGCACGTCTGGCTATAAACAATAAAATATGCGCATACTCTTTAGTGAAACGAGACACGTATGGAGAGGTATGTACAGAACAGCACATCTTTGACGGGTACAGAAAGGGAGTGAATATTTACAGAACACACCTCTGCACCAGGCACCATCCATAAGCTATTTACCTCTCAAAGCAAGACCAGAGGATTCCTGTTACTCAGGAGAGAAATCTGAGACTAGCAGAGGCTCAGTAATTTGTCCCAGGCCCTCAGCTAGAATGTGGCAGATCTAGGACTGAAATCGGGTCTGTCCAACTTCAAAGTCCAGACTCTTTTCACATACATTTTCCTTAGCATGCAATTTAAGCAGCAATTTTTTGTAAAAAAGAGAAACCAGTTATCTTTATTAATAAAGTGTAAGTTAACCCTTGAACTTGTGATCATGTGAAAGGGTTCTACTGAAGCTCATATTTGCATATATGATTAAAAAAAGTTAATGGGTTTAATTAAAGAGGGTTTTGTAAGTAAATATGAAAAAGAGAAACACTCCTAAAGAGAACAACGCAAAAAATAACACGTAACTGATGGAAAAAAAAATGCCAATGACTAACAAGATAATGTCCAAGTTCAGGAGTAGTGTGCATTACAAATGCAAGTTTAATCGAATACCATTTCCACCCATTAAATACGCATCTAGATAAGCCTGTATGCAGTGCATGTTTGTATTTTATAAACCCAAAGTTGGCAAGGGTGACAGGATATGGGCTCTGCCTTACTTTAGTGGTGGATGTATGAACTGGTAGAACATCTCTGGGAATAATTATTGAAAGCATAAAAAGTACTCATATACATACTCTTTCACCCAGTGATTTGATTTTGGATGAATATTTGCGAGTGTGGGAAAGCAGGTGATTCCTTCTCTCCTTCCGCCTTTCTGCATTATCCGAATTACCTTCAATCAGAATTCTCGTAACGAAAAAAGTAAAAGTAAAAAATTTAAGTGTCTACTTATTCAGGTTAATCTTTCCCATCACCTTTTCAAATAAATATGATTTTATAATGATTTTTCTCACTTCCGTATTCCCTGTGCCCTACCACTCTGTTATGGGACGAAACTATGAAGGCATTAATTGACCTAGAATCATCTCCGCTACATACTCATAAGACTCAGCCTTAAAATGAGAGAGCAACCATTCAAAACAACTGTCATTTGTGAGACGTATTGCTTTTCTCCCAAGGATCCTAAAAGATGGCAAAAATATTTCCATTTGACAGATGAGAAAACTGAGGTTCAGAGCATAGAAGCCCAGAGTTGGGACTCAAATCCTGTTTTTCAAACCCATTTATTCATTCAACAACACATCACCGTGTCCCTCTGCTGGGTTCCAGGAGAACAACGATGGGAGACTGATTACGGTCCCTGCTTCACGGAGCACATGGTCTAGGAAGAAAGACAGGAAACAAAACCTTCCCAATAAACGTAAAGAAGTACCTGACACAAAGGAAACAAAGGGGAGTCCCAGGACTGGGTGTCAGGATAGAGAGGCTTAACCCAGTTTCAGGTGGGGTGGATGCAGGAGAAAGCCTTCCCTAAATGTGACATTGTGCTGAGATCTGAAGGGGAAGAGAAGTAAGGAGGAGCTATGAGGACACACAGTAAAAACACCTGTTCAGGTGATTTAACATTCGGGGAGACCAACGTGACTGCAGAACAAGGTTGGTGGGCCCGGAAGAGGCCAGACCCCACCAAGGCCACATGAAGTCACGTCATCGTTACCCTGAGAACAGTATGAGAACAGAAAGGGAGGGTCAGGATAGATGCAGGTTACTCGCTGCAATCGTCCAGGCAAAAGAGGAAGGTGTTTTGGACCAGGAGGGCAGAAGCAGAGTTGGGAAAAAGTAGGTGAAATCAAGAAAACTTTAACAGGTAAAATCCAGTGGGATTTACTGATGGGCTAGACGTGGTGGCCAAGGAGACAACAACCAGAACGACACTGAGATTTCTGCCGTTGGCATCTGGATGGATGCCGGTGCCACTGAGAGGCGGGGAGCCCTGGAAGAGGGCCAGGACGGAGGGGTTCTAGACACTTTCATTTTATGAGGCGCCCTTGGATTTCATGAGGAAGAGACAGTTCGGGAATGGTGGGACGCACTCATCCAAAGTTCAGAGAAGCCTGGGCGGGAGAACTCACATTTAGAGGCTGCCAACATCCTGACTCCAGGAGGACAAAACGGCCTCATAGAGCCCAGAGGATGAAACGCACCAGCACTAATGACGGGTCTACCACAGAACGGCCGACGGGAGCAGACGAAGACAGAGGGAACGTAAGGAGAGAGTCGTGCCACGGAAGCCACGGGAAGACGGTATTTCCAGAAGGAAGAACATCAAGAAGTGTCGAAAGATCAAACGAGGTGAGAACTAGAGTATCTGCTGGTCAGTGGACTTGGAGATGGGTCTGAAAGTCTGGTGGACGGTGAGGAGACAAGAAGGATGAACAGCTTTTCCAAGAAGCTTGCCTGTGAAGGCAGAGGCCAGAGAAGAGGGGTGTGGAGGAGGGTTAGAATCGAATAAAGGTATGGTTTATTTGCTTGTCTTCCATAAAAGACTTGGGGGTGCTTAAAAAGGGCAGGGGCTGGGACTTTCCTGCCAGTCCAGTGGTTAAGAATTTGCACTTCCACTGCAGGCGGCATGGGTTCGATTCCTGGTCAGGGAACTAGGATCCTGCACGTCACGTGGTGCAACCAAAAAGGGGGAAGGGAGGGGGTGAGAGTATGAGTAAGAAGGGATAACCAATATCCTAAGACATCTGAGATGGTGTGGAAAGATAGCGCTAAAACAGGGGCATTGGCTTGAGATAGAGACAAGAGCTTTTCCAGTGGTGGCGGGGAGGGAGCAGAAAGGCTGATGGTGGATGTACGTTAGTTTACACTCCTGCGTCGGGAAGATAAGAAAGTTCCTCTTTGATGCCATCTGTTTACCCCATAAAACCTGAGCGCTGGAGGATGTGGCGACTGGAGAATGCCCGACACAGCTGCGTCTGAGTGTGAGCGGATTAACTGGGGAACCGTAGAGGGATTCCCCGTGTCTGCTGAGCGCCCACTCACGAGCCTGCCAGCCTGTGCGCTCTTGGCCTCCAAGCCTGCCTCAGGGGAGCCATCTCTGAGATCTTTCACCATTGCCAATTCTGCCACAGATTCTGCCTAAACTTCTGCAAACCACTGAGGACCAAACAGCTATGCTCTGGCACGGGAGCTGCCAATTTTATGAACTGTTTCAAAACATCTCTCTTCTGTTTTTGGCATTTCTGTGCAAAGCATCAAATAGAAGCACCAATTGGAGCCAACTGAACATGTGGTTTTGGAACACAGAGGCCTGGGGACATCAGACGGGCCTGAATTAGGCTGTCTGGTAGAGTTCTTCTGCAATCACGCTCCAGCGCATCGGCTGCGTCACAGCTAAACTGGCCTGGGTGAGAACGCGGGGCCCACGAGACCCTCTCCATTTACCACTTAGGTTGATATTTGCAGAGCTGAGAGAAAAGGCCTTGCACGTGGAGGACTTAAAGCACTATAAAAGGATGAGCTGGAGGAAGCAGGAAGAAAAATAGGGTCGCTGCTGGACTAAAGTATTGAAGTTGATATATGGAGAGGGCTACAGGGGAGCATCTGACCTGGACCAGGCCGTCCTAGACAAATCACTTGTTCACTCACTGTAAGCAGAACAGAAACAAGTTCCAGATGAGTTAAAAAGGCAACAAAAGCACCATCATCTTTCTGCTCCTGCCAAAGGATCTCTGGAGGGTCACAATTCTAATCATCCATCTCTAACCTCACCCCGCAGCCCCTTCAACCAAGCCACACATCCCTGTTCTCCCTCCAATCACGCTGCTGGTGTCCAAGCACAGCCATAGATCCACCTTACCTGGCTGTGGAGGCATTTAGTTAAGATGAATGGGCTTCTAGAGATGCCATTCCTAGTCAGGAGGACTCACGGACCCGAGGAACCTCCCCTGCTGGGATCTGAAGGCCTGTAAGTAAGAGTTTGCTGGGGCTGCCGTAACAAAGCACCACAGACCGGGTGGCTTCCACAACAGAAATCGATTTCCTCCCCGTGCTCGAGGCTGAAGGTGTCCCAGGTTTGGCTGCTCCTGAGGCCTCTCTCACTGACTTGCAGACGACCGCCTTCTGCCTGCATCCTCACAAGGTCTCGCCTCTGAGCCCACGTGTCTCCTGGGTATCCCCCTGTTTCCTCTTCTTATAATGATATGTTCAGACTGGACCAGGGCCCACGCCGACGGCCCCATGTTAACTTCATCACCTCTCCAAAGGCCCTGTCTTCAACTTCACATTCAGAGATGCTGGATGTCACAGCTTCAACACACACGTTCTGGGGGGATGCAACTCAGCTCCTAACACCCATCTTCCATAGTTTAGTTTCAACACAGCGTTTCAACCCAATCGGGCCTTGCGTGCCTACATCTCAGCCAGCCTCCCTGTTTTCCTTTGATCCCCTGTTAATGTCGCTTTCCCCTTTTGGAATGTGTCTTCTGCACTGAAATACTCTTAGAGAAGAAGTGCTTTAATGCCTAGGTATCAAAGGCAAAGCAAGACAAATTGCTGTCCCCTTTATGTTCTTTTCCTAAACATCTTTTCCCCTATTATTCGGTGAGTGACATTTCAGCTGGATTTTGTAGGCAACTAAAATACCTGATGCATTTTGGAAAGGGTCTTATTAAAAGAGAGTCACGTACATGACACTGAATGGGGGAAAGGGAAGAGTCGATTTCTTGAGCAACTAGTTTGTGCCAGGCATTGGATAGGTGCTTTATACACTCTCATTTAATACTCACAACAATGTGGTTGTTTTACACATAAAGGGAGCCAAGCTCAGAGAGCTTATTTAAGTTGCCCAAAGTCAAACAACTGGGATTCAACTTCAAGTCTATGTGACTCCAAGCCTGTGCTTTTTCTGCAACATAATATGCTGCTCCTCTAGAAAGACTGAACAAAAGTTCATCTTTTTATTTAAAAGTCAAAACTGTGTACAAGAGAAATATTTCATCAACTGTAAGATATACAGGAACCAGGTAAAATGTGGTACAAAAAATTATCCAGTGTCTAGAACTCATTGCAACAAATGAATTTTTCTGCAGGCTGGCTCCTACAAGAAATGACTTTATTTTGAATTTTTGTTTGTAATTGTTTGAATATAATTTTTCATATTGACCTTAATTATTGCATTAATTTTATATATGGCTATATTTATATGTTAAGTGTGGCTTTCTTTTTAAAAACCTATTAATTTTTAAAGATTCCTGGTTCTGATCAAAACAGAGCAACAGGGACTAGATTTATCTTCCTACATGAAGCAACAGTGAAAGAGAGAGAAAGAGAGAAAGGAAGACAGGAAGGAAGGAAGGGATGAGAAAGAAGAGAAAGAAAGAAAGGAAGAAAGGAAGGAAGGAAGAAGGAAGGAAGGAAGGAAGGAGTGAGAGAGAGAAAGAGAAAGAGAAAGAAAGAAAGAGAGAGAGAGAAAGAAAGAAAAAGAAAGAAAGAAAGAAAAGAAAAGAAAAAGAAAAAACATGACAGATCTAAAGACTTGGGACACCAATGAGAAACAGTGATCCCTGAGAGAAAAGAAACTAAAATCATGACCCCTATGACTATACCAGCCTCTGCCTTGAGCAAGTTTTCAGGCTATAGTGCAGAGAGAAAGAACATAGGCAGAACCCAGCAGACTCCACGAGTTGAAGAGATGAGGCTGAGAGTGCAGGGGATCAAGGTAGGAGACTTCACAGGAAAGCAGCAAGTGTTTAGGAGAGTACAGAGGGTTACGCCTGAGTAAGCAACAGACTACTGATCAATGTGTGCTCGCAAGGAAAGTAGCCAAGATGGGGCAAAAAATAAAAATAAAAAAAACACGGAAGGATTAGTGGTAACAGGTCTGGTGCTCATATAGGTCCAGGAGTACTAACCTATTCTCACCAGCCAGACTGGAAGACCTCATGACTCATGGGCATTGGGTACAGTACTGAAGGGTCATCCCTTAGAAGTAGGGAATAATTCACTCCAGACTGCACACTACACCATTCCTTCCTAACAAGTCTTAAAAGCCAGGTCTGGGGACTTCCCTAGTGGAGAAGTAGTTTAAGAGTCTGCCTGCCAATACAGGGGACATGGGTTTGACCACTGGTCTGGGAAGATCTCACATGGTGTGGAGCAACTAAGCCCGTGCGCCACAAGTACTGAGCCTGCACTCTAGAGCCAGTGAGCCACAACTACTGAGCTCATGCACCACAACTACTGAAGCCCATGCCCTTAGAGCCTGTGCTCTGCAACAAGAGACGCCACCTCACTGAGAAGCCCGTGCACCTCAACAAAGAGTAGCCCCCACTCACCACAACTAGGGAAAGCCCAAGAGCAGCAATGAAGACTCAATGTAGCCAAAAATAAATAAACAATAAATAAATCTTTAAAAAAATTAAAAACTAAATAAAAGCCAGATCTGAAAGGACTAAATTGTTTCCAAATAACTTACATGCATTCCCCCCAAACTCAATAACATTTATAGGAATACAAAACTACCTAGCCCTCAACAAGGTAAAATTCACAATATCTGACATCCAAAAAAAAAAAAATCACCAGTCATACAAAGAAGCAGGAAAATATGACCCATAATTAGACAAAAACAAAAACAAAAACAAAAAAACCAATCAAATCTGACCTAAAATTGACACAGATGTTAGAATTAGTAAAAAAGGATATGAAGACAGTTATTATAACTGTATTTGCTTAGTTCAAAAGTTTGAGAGATGAAGATTTTAAGAAGACAAACAAAACTTCTAGAGGTGAAAACTACAATACACAGTGTGATACAAACACACACACACACACAGAGGAAGAGATTAACAGCAGATGAAACACTGCAGAAGAAATACTAATGATCTTGAACAACTAGCAACAGAAGCCATCCAAAATGAAACACAGAAAGAAAAATTTCCAAAAAATTAACAGAGCATCAGAGAACTGTAGAAGAACTTTAGGCAGCCTAATACGCTGGTAATTGGAGTCCCAAAGGAGAGGAGATGGCAGGGGAGAGGGAAAGAAATGCAACAAATATTAGAAGAAATAACGGCTGTAATTTTTCAAAATTTGACAAAAACTATAAACCCACAGATTCAAGAATCTTGGAAAACTCCAAGAATAAGAAACATGAAGAAAACTACATGGAAGCACACCATAATCAAATTATTCAACAACAGTGATAAAGAAAAAAAATCTTAAAAATCAGCAAGAGAAAAAAGAGACATTACATACAAAGGAACAAAGATAAAGTTGACAGTAGATTTCTTGTGAGAAACAATGCAAGTGAGAATTCAATGGTGCAACATTTTTAATGTACTCAAAACACGTTAGAATTTTACACCCAGAAAATAACATCTTTCAAAAAGGAAGGCAAAATAAAAACATTTCCAAATGTGAAAGCTCAGAGAATTCATCACCAGCAGAGCCACATGATAAGCTATGTTAAAGGAAGGCCTCTCTAAGCAGGAAGAAAATGATATCAGATGGAAATCTGGGTCTACACAAAGGAATGAGGAACACCTAAATGGCAACTGTATAGTTAATATATGTTTTAAGAATTTTTTATTATTTAAATCTCTATAGAAGATAACTGGTAATCAAGTATACTTCAATTAAAAAAAGATAACTGCCTGGTAAACAAAAATAACAACAATGCAATGTGGGGTTCATAACATGTTAAAAAAAAAATAACAATAGCAAAAAGGTCAAAAAGTGGAAAATGGAAGTATGATATTGCAAGTTTTTATATTATATATGAAGAGGAATAATATCACTTGAAGACAGGCTGTGATAAGTTGAAGATGGACATTATAAACCCCAAAGCAACCACTCAAATTACAAATCAAAGAGCTATAACTAATAAACCAATAAGGAAAGTAAAATGAAATCAACAAAATATTCAATTAATCAAAAGGCAGATAGGAAAAAGGACCAAAGATGGATAAGACAAATAGAAAACAAACAAGATGACCAATTTTATTTTTTTTGTTTGTTTTCCTATAAAAAGATTTTTTATTTTACTTTTTAATTTTCAAATTAACTTATATTGGATTATAGTTGATTTACAATGTTGTGTTAGTTTCTGTTGTACAGCAAAGTGAATCAGTAATACATATACATATATCCACTGTTTTTTAGATTTATTTCCCATATAGGTCACTACAGAATATTGACTACAGTTCCCTGTGCTATACAGTAGGTTCTTACCAGTTATCTATTTTATATATAGTAGTAAGGTGACCAATTTTAATGATATCAATAACCACATTAAATGTAAACGGTCTGAACATTCCCAATTAAAAAGGATTGTCAGAGTTGATAAAAAGGGAAGACCCAACTCTATGCTGACTATAAGAAACAGACTGCAAATACAAAGACACAAATTAGTTGAAAGGAAAGGGATGGAAGAAGGCATATCATGCTAACATTAATAATTTTTTAAAAAAAACAAAATAGTGGGACTTCCCTGGTAGCACAGTGATTACAAATCTGCCTGCCAGTGCTGGGGACATGGGTTCAATCCCTGGTCCAGGAAGAGCCCACGTGCTGTGGAGCAACTAAGCCCATGTGCCACAACTTCTGAGCCTGCACACCACAACTACTGAGCCTGTGTGCCACAATTACTAAAGCCTGTGCACCTGGAGCCCATGCTCCACAACAAGAGAAGCCACTGTAATGAGAAGCCCGCCCACGGCAACAAAGAGTAGCCCGCATTTGCCGCAACTAGAGAAAAGCCCATGCACAGCAATGGAGACCCAACACAGCCAATAAATAAATAAATAAAAACATAGAAACATAAAGAAAAAAAACTGAAATAGTTAAATTAGTATCAAAGTAAACATCAGAATAAAGACTATCACCTGTATTTATTTCACAAATACACTTTACACACTAGTGTTTAGTCTTCCCTATTTTCATAATTTCTTATGACAAAGGAGTCAATTAATCAAGAAGATATAAAAATCTTAAGTAGTTATACACTTAATAATAGAACTTCAAAGTACATGAAACAAAAACTGATCAAACTGCAAGGAGAAATAGACAAATCCACAATTATGGTCGGAGATTCTCATACCTCTCAGTAACTAATAGAACATATAGACAGAAATTCAGTAAGGATGGAGATGATTTGAACAACACCATCAACCAGCATGACCTAATTGACATAGATGGAATACTCTGTCCCACGCAAAGAATACACATTCTTTTCAAGTACACATAAAAATAAACCATATTCTGGGCCATTAAAGAGATATCAATAAATTATTTAAAAGTCCTCATGTCATACAAACTATATTCTCCAGCAACCACAGAATTAAATTAAAACTCAGTAACAGAAAGAACTGTGGAAAATCCCTATATTTGGAAACAAAATAACATACTTCTAAATAACACATGAGTCAAAGGAGAAACCAAGGGGAAATTAGAAAGTATTTTAAACTAAAATGAAAGTGAAAACACAATAAATTAAAATGTGTGGGATGCTACCAAAAACCTCTTGATTTAAAAATAAGCTATTGATATAGAATTCATCTATATGCAAGCTGGAAATTTAGATAGTTCACATAAGAAAAATTTTAAAAATTGTAGTCCACCACCAAGAGATCATGGTTAACACTTTAATGAAGTTGGTCTCAGAATTGAGCTTGTATCATATTCGCCCTAAGAGCTTGTTAAAACATATACCACGGGAGGCCCTGCTCCCCGAATTTCTCATCTGGGTGAGGACCTGAGAATCTGCATTGCTCAGGTGATGCTGATACTGCTTGCTGGCCTGGGGCGTGTGCTTTAAGACCCACTGCCTTCATGTATATCCCTTCCACAGCTTTTTCAATGAGCAATGTGCATGGATATAAACATACTTATACTTTTTAAAAACTCAAATGAGATTATATTGCTTATAACCTACTTCTTGCTTTTTAGTCAATGATTTCTAACTTTCCATTTTGTAAACTTTTTTTCTCACCAAATAATCACACTCTATTCAAATTCCTTCCTGTGAATAAAGAATGTCTGTCAAAACTAACCTCCAATCCAGAACCATGCTTCATATCTGATTATGTCCATTATGTCTCAATCTAGCCTCATCCCCGACACCACCACACCCCTCCCGTTTTTTTCCCAATTTTTTTTTTAAATTGACTGCTGAGTGAATCCATGAATAAAAGTTGAATTGAAAAATTGAGGATGTTTTTATTTATTTACAAGGAAAGCTTTAAATGAAAAGGAATTAAAGATAGATCTGTAAACCAAAGTATGAAATGAAATGTATAAAGAAGGCCATCTTTATGCATTGGTGCATCAAATTTATCAGGCAGCATTTGATATCCCAGATATATACAAAGGAAAGTTTTGGAATAAAACTAAAACTTAGTATTATAATGTAATGCTTAGGGCTTCAGGGGGCCTTTGCCTGGAGGAAAATTTTAACCTTTGGGAACCTTTACTTTTTAAGAAGGGCTCAGCAACAGACCTCAGGCATGGAACTTGTAACACATCAACTACTCGGTTTTAACTAATTTAAAACCATTTGTTTAATTTGCATTAGCTTTGAAAAATTCAGTTCAAAGGATTTCACTTGGGTATTCTGGTTACTTAATTGGACTTCCCCCCTTTAATCTATAGTTTGCTCCTTCTGTGTTAATTTTCTTTTTTTCTCCCTTCTAAAACTAAAGTAACACAGAGATGCTTAAAACTACTGAAAATAAATGTATAGCTTAGTGAATTACTAAATGCTAACATCCTTGTATCCATTAACCAAGTCAAGAAACAGAACTCTGTCAGCCACTTCATCCTAAAACCAACCCCCTCCCTCTAAAAGCAACCACCACCTAGGTTTTTACAGTAACCATGTATGTTTCTTGATGTTTTACTTCACGAAGTGGTGCATCTTTATACACTAGTGTTTAGTCTTTCCTATTTTCAAAAATGTTATGTCCTTCAAGTATCTTTTCACCTATTTGCTTTTTCCTCCATCCCTCTCTTTTCTTTATCTATTGGTCTGAACAATTTCCGAGTCTGGCTTTTGCAGACTGCACACTCATGGTGCCATTCTATGTTCTTCTATCCTCTGTGTTGAGTACAATTTGGCAGCTGGATGCAATTGGTTCCTCTGGCAAGGCAGTATGTGGCCTGTTGGGAGGAACACACAGTTGGGTTTTTTTTTGATTGTTTTTGTTTTGTTTTTTAATATCATGACTGTGATACCTTTCTGTTACTCATTTTATGTGAAAACTTGTTTCCTGACCTTCTGAGAAGGAGGTATGGTTCACAGTAGCTTTTCTAACCTCCCAGAGCTGCTGCTTCTATCAAATTTGGGCAGTGTTAAAAAAAAAACATGGTGGCTTGCTTTCTCCAACTTCCTGCCTCTAGTTCCGCCCCCCCCTTCTCTAATATTCCTCTCTGTTGTCCTTACCTGGCTCAACTTTAGTCCCATTCTCCATAGTTTCTCCTAAGTGATGGCCTGTCCTGGACGGTCAGTTACTGCTCATGGGAGCTGGACTGTTCCAGCCCCATCAGGCCTCTCGTTTCCACTGTTCTTCTCAAACTGCCCCCCTGTGATTTCCAGTAGCTCTTTGGGGGTTCTCTAGTCCATCAGATGCCCTGCTGCTTCCCTCTGTTTCCTTCTACACAGACCCTGAGAGCACACAGACCTTGTGTTTGGCTGTCTCTGACTGCTTGTACTTTGGCACCTAGGGCTTACGCTCTGACATCTAGTTTTGCCATAAACGTTGTCCACGGGGTTTTGATGTTGCTAAGTATTAAGCAATAGCTGCTTTTATGCAGCATCTTGGGTTTGGGAAGATCCAAAAACGATGATTCCACTTTCACCTTCCCAAGACTATGGGAAGTGAAGAAACCTATTTATGTGTATCTTTTAAACTAAATTGTTTAAGATGTAGCCTTCATTATTCACATATGGTGGGGCCAACACGTTAGGAGACGACTGCCATTGAAAAGACAGTTTGTTACTCACGGTTCCCGGGGGGGGGGGGGGGGGGGGGGTGGGCATGCCACACCACGCAGGGCCACGTGGGGAAGCAACAGGATCCCTCAGGAGGCAGAAAGGGCAAGGAGAAAGCACAGACAGGGGCCTTCACTGCGGTTTCCATGCGGGAAGACAAGGTAAGTCAGGCTAAGCAGCTTGGGACTGGCTAGCTTAAGTCACCTTAGTGGGCTCTAGGGTGTAGGGCTGTCTCTGGGTGTCTGATACCTGGCTCTGAGATAATTAAGGCAGGGGAATTTTGTTTCCTGCAGCATGAGAGCCAGACAGAAGAGGTGGTTCCCAGTATGGGCTCTGGATTGGTTCGTCTGCATGTGAGAGGTGTACTGGCAGGGGAAACATGCGGTAGCTCTAAGAACTGGCTAGGCCTGGGAAGGGCAGTCTCTCCTCAGTCAGCAAGAACTCAGATGCTGAAGCACCAAGAACACAGAAAATAAGAAAATACTGAAGGAAAAGATCAGCGGTTCCCAGGGGCTCAGAGAGCAGAGGGGCGTGGTGGGGATTTTTAGGGCAATGAAACCATTCTTTATGGTACTGTAAGGGAGGACATATGTCATGACACATTTGTCAAAACCTATAGAATGTACAACACAAAGAAGGAACCCTAATTTGAACTCGGAACTGTAATAAGTTATTAATATTGGCTCATCAATTGTAACGTAGCATCACACTAACATAAGATGTTAGTAAGAGATGGGGTGCTGTGCATGGGGAGACAGCATAGGGGACCTGTCTTTACTTTCTGCTCTTTTTTTTCTGTAAATTTAAAACTGCTCTAAAAAACAAAGTATCAGTTAAAAAACCAAAATGACAACAAACGAAACCCCATATAGCTTCTTTCCAGCTTAAGAGATGGACCATTACCCATAGCTGTATTTTTCCAGCCAGTTGCCTTTCCCCTGACTCTCTGTTGGAGGAAAGCTTTACGCCCTCTGGGACCTGCCCTGTCACCACAGCCACGGTCGGGCTGAACAGTGGGGCTGCTCTGTGTGGTGACCGGGCTGCTCCACCACCCCAGCTCTGCTGGCTTCCCAAACTTTCACCTGTCCTTGGGTCTGCAATGCTCTTCAGCCTTCACACCTGGCACGTTCCACGAAAAGGCCCTCCTGGTCTCAGGTGTCCACAGGCCCCCAGTAAGAAGCAAGATCAGAAGGCTGCATCTAAGCATAGATGAAGGAGGCTCGTCCGACCCCAGAGCGGCTGGGCAACCACTAGTAAGTGATGTCTGTCATCTCAAGTAGCTGTGGTTTCTATGACCTCAAGCCCCTAGAAAGCAGGCTTGCTGCTCTGGACCTAGTTGTGTCCCTCAAATTCCTATGTTGAAGCCCTAACTCCCAATGTGACTGTATCTAGAAACAGGGTCTTTAGAAGGTAACTACGGTTTAATGAGGTCACACAGGTGGGGCCCTGATCTAACAGGACTGCAGCCTTACAAGAAGAGGAAGAGATATCTCCCCGCTCTCCTCCTCCCTCCCTCTCCTCCTCCCTCCCTCCCTTCCTCTGCTGTTTGAGGACACAGTGAGAAGGTGGCCGTCTATAAGCCAGAAAGAGAATCCTCACCAGAATCTGGTCATGCTGATGCCTTGATCTTGGATTCCAATACTGAAATACATGAAATGTCTATTGTTCAAGCCATCCAGCCTATGGTATTTTGTTCTGGCGGCCTGAGCTAAGACACCTGCCAATGGCAAAACATTTTTTCTGGCATAAAGATTATAAAATGAATGAAAAAATGCCAATTTTCTTCCCTGAGCTTTACCAGTATTAATACAAAACCAGAGCTGTTTATCAGGTCACTGAGCATTGTAGCTTTCATGAAAGATTGGTGGGCCAGCCTCACTGGTTTCTGAGCTAGGATGAAAGAATAAAATACAGCAGATAGCTGAGGGGCTGCGATGCCAGGAGTCCTGCTGGGCTCATTATTGTAAAGTATCAGAATTAATCCCATGATAACCTTGTAAAATAGTCATTTATTAATCCCGTTTTTCAGATAAAGTGCAAAATCAAAGAAGTTCAGAATCTACCCAGCTGCTAAATGACAAAGCAAATGTTTAAACAGAGATTTACAGGCCATAACAGAGCTGTTCTCACTCTCCCCAATAGGCCCATGAGATAAATCTTACATATACACCCATCTCTGCTGGTCAGGTGTGCACAGCTCCTTGAGATGCGGAGATGTGAGGAAAGGCAGCCGAGTGAAGCAGAGAGAACTTGCATTTCCTGACACAGGTCTGCGCGTGAATCCTGGTCATAAACCTAGTTATGTAGTTCACACTGAATTTGCTCAGCGTAAGATGTGCATGATAAAATACCTACCTTGGAGAAATGTTACGAGTATAAAGCAGAGATTGGTAAACCAAGGCCTATGGACCAAACCCAGCCTATGACCTGCTTTGCTACAGCCCAAGAGCAAAGACGGGCTTCTAAGTATTAGGGAAAAAAAAAAAAAATCAGAAGTAGCAATATATTTCATGACATGTGAAAACTCTATGAAATTCAAATATCCATGCCCATAAATAAAGTTTTATTGGAACTCAACCACAATCATTCATTTACATAAGCCATGGCTGCTTTGCACTGAAGTGACAGAGCTGGGGTGTTGCCATAGAGATGATACAGCCTGCAAAGCCTAACATGTTTACTTTCTGGCTGTTTTTGCCGACCCCTAATGTGAAGAACAAACAAGGTGTCTTTGAATTTATAGCAGAGTCTGCGGCACACAGCAGAAGCTCAAGGACAGTGAGCTCTCTGCATCCACCCCGATGGCAACCCAACATCTCTCTGGCCTTTTATCAGCCTTCAGACTCTAGGTACCCGTTAGCCGGCATATTAAGTAGAGGGTCTTGATTCCTAAGATCAATCGCGTCTCTGCCATGGCAAGGCAAATCAATGGAAAAAAAAAAAAAAAAAAAAGCTGATTAAAAGACTTCTCTGCTTCTGTGGGGAAATCCCACAGGGCAGCTGTCTGCACTCAAGGACGACACGGGCCCGACGTGCATGTAAACACAGCAATTAACTCCATTAATTGACATGTCATGGGACAAGTCTAATTGAGGGTAGAGCACAATTGATTACTTACTAATTATCACGAGTTTATTTCCAATCTTGAGAAACACATCTTAGACCATGCAAAGCACTCATTCTCCCCTTAAGCTTTTTCAAACCCTTACTATGAAGAGTGTTCTGACATGGGCTATTTCCATGATAGAAATTATGAGAAAGGGGTGGAAGGCTGAGCTGCAGTGTGAGTTGCCTGAACGTACCACCCAGGGACAAAGGTCCACAACCTTGCAGGCCAGGGACCTCGGGGGAACAACTAGTTTCCCATTTATTACATAGAGGTAAATGGGCAAAACCAGTTGTGACGGCCCATGCCTGGGCACTTCGAGAGTAACCATGCTTCCTGTTGGTTTGTCAGATATGTGAGCAGCCTCCTAAAAGAAGCCTGGCAGAGATAATAATAACAACAGGAGTGCTCAAAATAACAATGACAACACAGCCAAGGTCACTGCAGCTTTTATTCACAACAAGCGAGGCGGAAGCAACCTAAATGTCCATCAGCAGGTGAGTGGTCTATCCACACAACGCAGTGTTATTCAGCCGTAAAAAGAAAGGACATTCTGACACATGTCCCAACACGGATGGACCCTGAGGACATCACACTAAGTGAAATAAGCCAGACACAAAACAACAAATAGTGCATGATGCCACTTATATGAGGTATCCACAGTGGTCAAACTCATAGGAACAGAAAGTAGGGTGGTAGTTACCAGGGGCTGGGGGAGGAGAAAAGGGAGTTATTGTTTAATGAGTATGGAGTTTCAGTTTTACAGGATGAAAACGTTCTAGAGACCTACTGCACAACCATACAGTTAACACCACTCTACTGGAGACTTCTCTGAAAATGGTTAAGATGGTAAACTTCATGTTATCTGTTTTTGACCACAAAAAATTGTGATGATGAAAAACGATGATAGTAGTTTCCATAATTAACACTTCCTGAACACTACATACATAGGTCCCCGACCCTGGGCAACATGCTGATAGATATCGTGCTTGATCCTTTCAAAAACCCCACGAGATAGGCACTACGGTCCCCATTTTACCTTCAGGCAAGGTGAGGCTCCAGAAGGCCAGTAACCTGCCCTAGTCACCCTTCTGCGAAGGCAAAGTAGGGGTGTAGGAGCTGGCAGTCTGACCTACCACTATGACACAGCACCCGGCTAGGAAGCCAGCAGTGACAAAATCGGGGAAGGAGATGCACATCTTAAGTTTTCAAGCAAGTTTGTCTGAGAGCAGAGATGAAATGCAGCTAGTGTTTACTCCTCTCACACATGAGCGGCTCTCCCCTCAGTTCATCCAATCAAGACTCCAGTCCCTGGCTCTTCCAAAACAGATTCCATCGGCCAGCCTCTGGGTGCTTCTTGGTCATTATTTCTGCTCCTGTGGGCTTTTATTGCACTGCATTTTAGGGGTAAACTTTTCTTGAAGATGTGTGTGTGTGTGTGTGTACACACATTACAAGTGTACGGCTCACGGAATTTTTACAAACTGATTGCCCCCACAGGACCAGCACTGAGATCAAGAAAAAGAAAGTGGCCAGGACCCCAGAAGCCCTCCTTGTACCCCTTTGCACCACCCCACCTAACATCACAGATCGATTTTATTATAACCTATTTTTTTAATTATATGAAATTAGCTTTTAGGTCGCGATTTTAAATTGACATAGAGCAAAATACAGAGGCGCACACAGAGCAGGATGATGACTGAGAGCGTTCAGAAAGATCTGAACTTGAATCCCAGCTCTACCACTGCTTAGCTGTGTGCCTTTGTGGAAATGAATCTTTAAGCCTTAGCTTCCTTATCAGAAAAAGGAGGTAGAATGGACTGGAACAAATAAGCCGGAATAAATGAACTAGTGTATTTCAATACATAAACCTATTATGATGCCTTGTACAGAGCTATTACTTCCTAGAGCACATGTTGAAAAACTATAGCTTCCTATTTTGTAAATAAAGTTTTATTGGAACAAATCCATGCCCATTCATTTACACGACAACGGGAGCTCTGAACAGCTGGAGCAGAGACCTGCTGGCGTGCAAAGTCTATTCTAGTATTCACTATCTGGCCCTTGAAAATGTGCTGGTCCCCACTTTAGGATGTGGGCCATGTTCGCTGTTGCATCCACGGGAACTAGAGCAGCCTGGCGCATGGTAAACACTCAGGCAGTGGCCTTCATTTGTAACAATTAATATCTATTTCTTCTAGTCATCATTAATGGGTTTAGTGAATTTTGCAGTTGAACACATTCCTAAACAATATAAGGAAACATTGAAATCATAAAAATCAAGCCAGATAAAACATGAAACAAGTCAGCCCTGGAGGTACCCTGACAGATCAACAGGTCTGTAAACACTAGCAAAAGAGAAGCACCCAAGGGCAACACAAAAGGCACTGAACTTGAGGTCAGAAGAACGTGGTTAGAATCCCAGCTCTGCCATTAGCTAACTGGTTGACCCACATACGGAACGATTCTCAGGGTCTTGGTACTCTCACCACTGCTAACTTATGGTTTAGAAAAGAAACTCCAGCAGGATTGGAACAGGACAAGACTAGAATTAGAAAAGCTGCTGGGACCGAGTTATGCAGGCAGGGTTGTTAGAAATAAGGAGAGAACAAATCTTCTAGTGTCTTGAGAATCATTATTTTAACATAAAACAAGTTTATGAAACAATGTTCCATTGAACTCTCTACATAGTATGATATTATTGGTTTCCTTGTCAACCTTCCTAAGCAGGCACCTCAAATGACTGGAAACAGGAACTATTCCTTGCTAGCTGTCCCTTCACATCATGAGTCTTCCACAGTATGAAGTGTGATACAGGACGTGGCGTTGGCACAAAATACTTGCTAGATGCATAAATGAACGTGGAATTAGATGTGGCCCGTCTGTGGTCATTTGCCACATCAGAAAGAGGGCTGAGAGTCAGGGCAGCTTCGAGTTAATGTAAGCACTAGAAAATGGCAGAGTGCTTAGAGGTTACAAGTTCCGGCAGCACTGTCTCCAGCCCGATACTGTGAGCCCGACTCTTTTTTTTTTTTTTTTTAAGAACTTTTATTGAGATACAATTGACATACAACAAACTGCATATATTTAAAGTGTACAATTTGATTTTTTTTTCTTATTAGTAATGTATATACGGCCATCCCAATCTCCCAATTCATCCCACCCCAATCCCCACCCCCCACCCCCATTTTCCCCACTTGGTGTCCATATGTTTGTTCTCTGCATCTATGTCTCTATTTCTGCCTTGCAAACTGGTTGATCTGTACCATTTTTCTAGATTCTGCACATGTGTTAATATACAATATTTGTTTTTCTCTGACTCACTTCACTCTGTGTGACAGTATCTAGGTCCATCCATGTCTCTACAAATGTCCCAATTTCATTCCTTTTTACAGCTGAGTAATATTCCATTGTATATATGTACCACATCTTCTTTATCCATTCAACTGTTGATGGACATTTAGGTTGTGCAAGCCCCTGACTCCAGTCTACTTCCAATCTGGCTACAGTTTTCTTTCTAAACCACAAGTCAGACCATAACACACTCCCTTTATTTTTTTAAATTTATTTTATTTATTATTATCATTGTTATTTTGGCTGAGCCACGTGGCTTGTGGAATCTTAGTTCCCTGATCAGGAATCAAGCCCAGGTCCACGGCAGTGAAAGCCCACTTCTGAGCCACTGGGCCGCCAGGGAATTCCCCCACACTCTTTAAAATGCATTACCAGCTTCCTAGACACGTTAGCTCGGTGCAGAACCGTGCTGTCCTATACAAGGGCTGCTAACTACCCGTGACCACTGAGCACCTGAAATACAGCTGGTCTGGCTGAGTGTCACATACATAACAGATTCAAAGACGCAGCAGGAAAAAAGTGCAAAACCTGTTATTCATAGGTTTTGGTATTCATTACATGTTGAAATAATGATTTTACATGTGTTACATCAAATTAAATTATTACATTAATTTCACTTTTTAAAAACTTTTTGAACATAACTGCTAGAAAAATTGAAATTAAGTGTGTGGTTCATATTCTGTTTCTACTGGAGAGCAATGGTACACAAAGCTCTTTGAGACAGACCTGGCTCCCTGCTTACCTTTCAAAGTTTTCTTTCTCACCTCCTTCAGCAGAGCTCGCCTCCCCTGACCTCGAAACTTCAGCCTTATTTGCAGCTTCCTGAATAGCCCTTGCTATCTGGTCTTTGGGCACCTGGTGCCCCCCTCTCTGGAACATTCTATCAGGACAACTCCTACTGGCCTCACAGGACTCAGTTTCGCAGTATCTGGGAAAGATTTCCTGAACACAAATGTCATTCGTTGCCCCTCACTGCCCAACATCCCCTGCCTCCTGTGGACCACCTGCCGTGCGTCCTGGACTGGCCACTGACTCAGCCTGACGCCCCTCCTGGGTTATACACCCTCTCCAGCTCACTCCTATAGGGTCCCCAGTGCAGCGGCTGCAACAGGCACTCAGTGTGCACTGAATGACAGGGTAAACAGAAATGCAGTCCAGGAACTTACACACTAAAAGGGTGTCTCCTAGAGGTCGACTGGGATACAGCCTTGAGAAAGTGCCACCAGCCAAAAGAGGAAAAAGAACAGTACGCTATGTTCTAAATTTTGGGCTCAAATCAGTGAAACCTTTCTAAAGAACCACATGACGTATTTAGCAGACTTTAAAAGGCCTGAACGCATGAACGATGCAATTCCGTGCCTTTGGATCTGAACTACTGAGGGAAACTCTGACCATGAATGCAAACATGAATGTACCATCACAAATGGAGCATCATTTGTAACAGTAAATGATTCAGTACAACCTAAGTATCCCACCCTTTACAGCAAAGGTTGTAAGTTATGGCATATCCATTCGGCAGGACAGTATGAAACTGTGAAAAGGAAGGAAGTGGATTCTATGTGCTGAAAAGGAAAGATGTTCCGGATATATGCGTGGTGTGTGGGTGGAGTATAGGGTATTGTGTATTGTTTCCTCACATTATCGTATTTCAAAAATACATTTGTTGAAACTAACACAACATTGTTAATCAACTATACCCCAATATAAAATTAAAAAGTAACATAAAATAAACTAACACAACATTGTTAATCAACTATACACCAATATAAAAAAAAAAAACACGCGTTTGCGTACACATATATACAGACTTTTATCGGGAGGATACACAAAACACTGGTGATGGTGGTTCCTGCAGGGGGAGGGAGAGGGTGAGAGGGGGACGGTCCTCACTGTGTGTTCTCTTTGAACTTGCTAATCATATTACTTTCAAAAAGAGATTATCAAGGGCTTTCTGGGTACTTTTTCCATTGTACATTTCCATATGGCCAAGGAAGGTCCCAATTATTTCCCTCTCCCAAGTCGAACAGACAGTAAAATAGTAACAACTGATGGACATCACCTACCGTGATCTTCTTGTGGTCGGGAAATTCAAGGCCAAAATAGTCTCCTTCCACGAGGTTGAGGTGGCTGCATACCGCATCCAGCAGCACTTTCCCGGGGGCTCTTTGCTGAGAACAGAAACAGCAGGAGTTACGCCCTCTGACACAGGCAGCTACGGAAGCAAACCACGGCTCCCACTACAGGAAGCCTCCTCATGCCCGAGTCTGTGACAGCTCACCACCAACCACCCCCATGACACCCTGACCACCACCCCCATGCACACAGCTGGCTGCCTTCTCATGCTGCTTTCACACTTAGACGCTGATCTCCACCATCTTCTCCCCACCCAAATCCCAGGCATCATCCCCCTTAAAAAATAATAGATAAATACCATATGATATCACTTATATGTGGAATCTAAAATATGACAAAAATGAACTTATCTACAAAAGAGAAACAGACTCAAAGACACAGAGAACAGATTTGTGGTTGCCAAGGAGAAGGAGGGTGGGGGGAGGGATGGATTGGGAGTTTGGGATCACCAAATGCAAACTATTGCATAGACGATGGCTAAACAACAAGGTCCTACTGTATGGCACAGGGAACTGTATTCAATCCCTGTGATAAATCACAGTGGAAAAGAATACGAAAAGGAATGTATATCTATGTATAACAGCCACTTCGCTGTACAGCAGAAATTAACACATTGTAAATCAACCATACTTCAATAAAATAAATATAAAAAATAATCATAGACTTTATTTTTTAGAACAGTTTCTGGTTTACAGAAAATTGAGCAGGAAGTGCGTGGGGGAGAGTTCCCATGTACCTCTCCCCACCACACCTGCAGTGCCCTCTCTCTCTAACATCTTGGATTAATGTGGCACATTTTGTTACAACTGTTCGGCCAACACTGATACATTATTGTCACCCGAAGTCCATAGCTTACATGAGGATTCACCCTGCCTCTATAGTTCTATGGGTTTTAACAAATGCATAATATCATAGCACCCCCATAACAGGGTCCCACAGGAGACTTTCATCCACTGTGCTCCCCTACTCCACCCTCCCCACATCCCGAACCCCTGGCAACCACTGATCTTTTTATTGTCTCTATAGTTTTGCCTCTTCCAGAATGTTATATAGTTGGAATCATATACTATGTAGACTTTCCAGATTGGCTTTTTTTCACTTAGTGACATGCATTTAAGTTTCCCCCATTCTTGTCATGGCGTGATAGTCCTGTCTTTTTATTACTGAATAATATGCCACTGTGTGGACCACAGTTTGCTTATCCGTTCACCTACTGAAGGATGTCTTGGTTGCCCAAGTTTTGGCAGTTATGAATAAAGCTGCTATAAATATTTGTGTGCCATTTTGTGTGGACACAAACTTTCATGATCCCATGCCCTTTCTGTGGCAGTTGAAAGCCTGTCCCTGTTCCTTTCTCCCCGCCCCCAGAAATGTGGCAGAATGTATGGCTTTCTTCTCTAGACTTTGTACAGACTCATCTAGATTTCATATGCACTGAGCGTAATGGCCATAGGCTATTATTTTAAATACCAACCAGTTTTGTTGAAATGAATGAACAACGAATACAATTACTCATTCCACTGTATTTATTCTATGTCGTTAAACATCTACAAGTCTGTCTCCCCCATGAAACTCTGGGCTACTTGTTCACCTTTCTGTTCCTATTGGCTAGTAGAGCCCCTGCCACTCCCTCGATGTCTGCTGAAATCAATACAACACACGCATTTTCTCTACCGTGAATCTATAGGGAAAGGGAAGATGGTACATAAGAACCCATTTTCTACCCTAAAGAGCTTAGAATCATACGCTTTGGTTTCTCTTCACTATCTGGTAGATTCTTAATGACCCACTTGCAAAATGGATCCAATTTCACCACACAGATCAAACACTGCAAGAAAAATGTTTCAAAGACATTGTGGTCTCCAGTTACTGGCTTTATACTCTCACCTTCCCTCTGCTAAGAGCAGAGCAATTTAGGAACCAATCAGTAACCCAGGAGACTAACCGGCAGTAGGAGTCGGAGGCTGACAAGTACGAAGCTGGGCATGTCCATTAGGCCGCCCGACAGTGTGACCCGAGGAGCCCGCAAAGATGCTTCCGTGTCCAGCGATAAAGCACCTTTTTTTTTAAAAAACAGATACCACTTTATGCTCCCATATTACTCATGGCTGAAACCCAGAGGATAATCACAGCTATCTAAGGGCATGCGCTAGTCTCCATGGATAAACTCAAACTCACTAGGCTCTAGACTGAATGTCTGGCCTGAGGCTCACCAGGAGAGTATTTACTCGCCCTGATGGCAGGACTAATGTGATGGTGTGTAAACCTCATCCTTGTCTGTCAAACGGATCCCCCCACCCCACCCTGCACATACACACACCTGCATTGATTCAGTGTTAACAGCTGCATGGGATTACTGGTCACCAATCTTATTTCCCACCACTTTGGCACAGCAATGAACCCTCGCTCATGCTGAGAGCACCTGGGAATTCACTAGCCAGGCTCACGCGGGGTCATGGATTCAGCTCCTCACACCTGCCTCCACAGAGCTGCAGGAGTAACTCAGGCACAGCTACTTGTTCCAGACCCTCCTTTCTGTCCAGTAGAACCTCATTAGCAGATGCTAGCTAATAAGAACATGATAGAAATGGGCCAGGAGCTAAGAAGTTGTGGAAGAATTCCTGTATCACAAGATCTTTTTAAGAGAAGACCACATTCCAGTTCCACAACTCTTCTTTCTCACCATTCTTGACATTTCCTATTTGTTACAAAATAAACCACCAATTATCTGACCAGCTGGCAAGCACTCATGTCTCCCAAAGAATTCCTGGAACTAAGTGAATTTGATAACTTCATCTAGATTTACAGAGTCTGGGAAATGAAACTTCACAATTCAATGCCGTAAATCTAAACAAGTAAAAAATCAACATACAATGGATGCCTTTACGGAGTGATGTTCCACTAAGCACTTTGTGGAACACCCTGGGGAGAGGTACAGTTACCCTCTGAACCAGCACAGATTTTTGGGACCATACTGAGCATATCTTGGTTAGTAATAAGAGGCTGGAAATAGATGCTTGGAATCTAGTTAATACATGATATAAGCCTGGTCTCAAGTCTTAATTTCCTTGAAATTTATTATTTTGTACAAATCTCTGATGCAAAAATGACTTTTGAATGGGACCCAAATTTTTGTATAGGGAGAAGTTAATTTAGAGTTTGAACAATCTTATAGTTCCTAAAATTCATCTGTAAGATAGAGATGCCTTTAACACATTAAATGAAATCTCCTGTGAACGCTGGCTAACCTCAGGCGTATAAGGAAAGCCAGTATGTAGCATCACTAGACAGTGTTTCTAAAGGTTGAAATGCAGTCGCTACATGACAGTTTCATGGGTAAATGGACACAGCATTAACATCCCAATGCATACCAGGCAGCTACGGCCGAAAATGTTTCCAGACATCACAGTACCAAAGTTCAGGGACCCTGTTTCCCTTCCTTTTAGAGGTTGGTATAGAAATGTCTGGGTTTAATCAACGCACTCAAGGCTGAATTCCGCTTCAGAGAAAGCATCTCAGAGAATGGAAGCAGGAGAAGAGTTTTATCCACATTCTTTAATTATCCCCTCTTTCCTTCCAACAGTGGATTTACTTCCTCAGTCCTCAACATCGTTTCTTTACACTTGTCTCCAATGAATGTTCTGAACTTCACTTTAAAATAAGTCTGCTCAAAAATCACACCACGGAATGTAAAAAGGATGGTGGTGATGGTTGCACAACTCTGTGAATGTATTTAATACCACTGAATTGTACACTTAAAAATGGCTAAAATGGTAAATCTTTTGTTTTGCTCATTTTACCAAAATTTAAAAATGCAGAAAAAAAGACCAAAAAAAAAAAAGAAAAAAAGTAACCAAGGATGGTGTTCACATCTACAAAGGACTGTAGAGGTTACTCACAATAGAATCTGTTTAAACTATTTGTAAGAAAAAAAAATGAAGAATCCACTCGCTTTACATTAAGTCTTTGAAAAACACTGAGGGGTAGGACCCAGCTCAAGTTCAGTGGCTGTGAAGAGCTGTGTCACATGGAGAGAATGAATGAATGTCCGTGTGTGTGTGCGCGCTAAAGGGCTGTTAATATTTCTCGGCACAAAGGACTCTTTTACGTGTCTGGCAAAAAAAAAAAAAAGGAATGATGTGAACATCGCTGGAAGTAACCGCAAGTGAAGCACCTGGGGCAGGCTTTGCACGTGACGGATGATGGGGTTCAACAGCTACACATCCACCAGCCCTTTGTTGCTAGAACAAACCTGTAAGTGAGTCAATAAAGTCTGGATGAGGGGAAAGGTGGCACAGATTAAGCTGGCAGAACACAAAGAGGAGACACTCAGGAAAATTCATCTGAAAGGTACTTTCTGAAAGAGTAACTTACTTTAATACACACACACACACACACACACACACACACACACACACACACACACACACACACGGCTATACAAATTATCATACATCGGAAGGAAAACGAAATCACTTAGGCATCATTTGAAAACCTATACCCGTTAGTAATGGTTTAACATGAAAGGGACCTCATGATGACTGTTTTTCTAACTGTCCCCAAGTGTTTGTATTGGGGCTGAGGGGGCAGACCTCTGAGACTCCCGCACCCACTAAGAAACCAGGAGTCTGGCCGACCCCACACGTGGCCAATCTTGATTAAAACAGTCCAGAAGTGTGCTCCTTACAGGAAAGAAACCAAACAGTAATTACATGTTATATTTTGGAGAACAAACCGGTGATTAGCGAAACCACATAAGCAAATTTTTATCACTTTTTTCTTATTGGCTGCTTTAAATTATGCTCCAAGAGGCATCTGAATTTGAATCTAGTGCACAAATAAGGTGGCTGACTGCCCACTGTGGGTCCCCACTGCTTTCTCCATTTTGAATAGGCTTTCCATGGAATCCTGTAAAATTAAATTTTAGGAGGAGGTTTACATTCTTGGGGGAGCATCTGGCAACTAAGCACTGAATAATAAATAGTATGAACATTCACACAGAGCTTCAAGCTATTAAAAATTGTGAATCAAAGCCACTTGGGTTTATTGTGTCTTTAAAATATGTCTATGCCTTCAGGTTATTTCTATTACATCAAGTTTTATGAGGAAGTATTTTCTTTCTCCCCTAAAAGAATAAAGACAGTTCTTTCTGGGTTTAGGTCTCCTCAAAGGGTCAGGACAAAGGAGTCACCCTACTCGATACAAGCTAAAGTCTGCCTTGCTGAAATATAATCTCATAGACAGACATCGATAATGATAACATTTGACCAAGTTTACAAAATGTGCATCTGCTGAGGTTTCAGAGAGCTGTTTCCGGAAGTATTCTGTTTTTCTCTCCTTTGGGATTAACGTAACCATGACAACGAGGGCATGCTCTTCTCCAGCAGAAGGGAACGGCTTCTCTCAGAGGCCTCGGCCCTCTTTCCTACCATCAATACCTATTAGAATATTGTTCAAATTTCCAGAACTCACTAACCCTCAACACCGGTGTCAACAGCATGGCAGAGTTCCTCCTGGCCCTTTGGCAGGTTTTGACCAGGTGGGTAGATGTGTTAATAACCATGATGGCTTAAGGAGCCTGGAGTACATCTGTCAAGTGAGTAGCCACATGCGGGCCCTGTGCTAGGGGCTAAGGGAATGGAATTCAATACAAGTACCTTTCTCTGAGTCGAGGGGTTAGAGAATAAACCAGGTAAATGAGAATGTGTGCTAAGTGCTATGTTAGAGAGAGGGAGAGAGAGAGTGGTGGGGGGCGTGGAGGGGGACGGAGGGAGGGAGGGAGAAAGAGGGAGGGATGGGCCGGGGGTGGGGGTGGGGAAGGACCGTGCACACCCTTATAAGGACACTAATCCTATCGGATCAGGGCTACACCCTTATGACCTCGTTCGACCGTATCTACTTCCTTATTCCAAGTACAGCCACACTGGGAGTCCGGGTGTCAACACAGGAACTTGGGGGAGTGGAGACACAATTCAGTCCACAGTAGACGGAGCCATGAAAGGACGGGAGACGCTGTCAACCCCTTAGGATCAGCATGAGAATGAAATAAAACTCTGACCCCAAAGTAGTTAGCAAAGAGCCTGGCATGTAGCACAAGTTCTCTACATTGTTGCTTCTACTGTGATGGCGGAAATGTGAGCTTGTAGAATTTAAGGGCAGGGGAATGGGTTGATAGTGAGGAGGATGTCCCGTTTCCCAACCCCAAAGGCATGTCTGTGCCACATCATGGGATGGAAAGCCTGGCTACCACATCTGCAGGCTGTGTGACCATGTCCCCAAGGGCAGAGTCCATAGCCACGTATGCTTATTCTGCCCTAGAATTCTGCTGGGGGTGATTCAGAGCCATGCTTCTCTGACTTGGGTGCCCACCGATCACCTGCAAACCTTGATGAGCCTTGGATACTGATTTGAAGAGCTGGGGTGAGGCTAGAGAATCTGCATTTCTAACAAGCTCCCAGGGGATGCTGCAAAGACCCTGCTTTGAGAGCAAGGTGCCAGTCATGTCGATACGTGCACCCTCACCAGGCAGGGCTGGCACACTCGGTGGTCTCTGGCTCCAGTCTCCACTTGGGGATAACTTTAAGCTTGAGACTCAACCGTAGCAAAAAAAATACAAAAAAAAAAAAAACCCACCACCAAACCCACTGTTATGGGCTGAACTGTGTCTCAAAAAGATATGAAGTCCTAACGCATGGTCCCTGTGAATGGGATCTTATTTGGAAACAGGGTCTTTACAGATATGATTGCGTTAAGATGAGGTAATTAGGGTGGGCCCTAAGCCAACATCAGTGGTGTCCTTCTAAGATGATGTGAAGACAGAGACACACAGGGAGAGGCCATGTGATGACACAGGCAGAGACACGTGATGCGGCCATGAGCCAAGGAACGCCAACGATGGACGGTCCCCGCCAGCAGCTGGAAGAAGCAAGGAAGGGCTTTATCCAGAGTCTCAGAGGGAGCAGGGCCCTGCTGGTACCTTGATTTTGAACTTCTAGCCTCCAACACTGAGAGAGAATAAGTTTCTGACGTTTCAAGCCACCATTTTGTGGTACTTTGTTACAGCAGCCCTAGCAAACTCATCAGCTGCCTTCCGCTGTGCTGTTTCCCACCTCTCAGCCACAGCGGGGCAGAGACAACACTGTCACATCCTGCACTGTCCGTTCCAAACGAAGAGACTACAATGAAATAATAATGCCATAAGTGGATTGGCAATAACACAAACATTCTGGCTTTGAGAATTTCTCTCACTTGAAAAATCAGATACACTCAGTAAGTAACAGACTAATGATAGGAGGTAATTGATTTTTCCTGCTAATGGTTAAATGATGTTCTTTTTACTGTTGCTGCTCTAGATGTGAGCAGTATTCTGCAAATAAGTTCTTTTTACATCATAGTCTCTTTCGGACCCTTCCACATGTGAGGGGGGCGGGGCGGGGTCCAGGCTGGGAAGTCACCCAGCTCACACACGCTCCCACCAACCAGCTCTCCGTCCAGGGCTCCCCCTTCCTGCCCCCCAGCATGTAGTCAGGAGCTGCCAGTGAAGCAGAGGTCCGAGAACACGATTGGAGAAATCTCATCGGAATGCACCGATCTGTCCATAGATACAATTTTTTCCTTAGATATTTTAGTGTTAGGCCACTGCCAGACTGGGCTTAATATAAATGATTAAGAAGGTGACACTTGGGGAAGGAGAAACTGAAACAAAGTGAAAGAGTAGCACTGACATTTATAGACTACCAATGTCAAACAGATGGCTAGTGGGAAGCAACTGCCTAACACACGGAGATCAACTCGATGCTTGGTGATGACCTAGAGGGGTGGGATAGGGAGGGTGGGAGGGAGGCTTGGAAAGGAGGGTCAAGAGGGAGGGGCTATGGGGATATATGTATAAATACAGCTGACTCACTTTGCTGTACAGCGGAAACTAGCACAACAATGTAAAGCTATTATACTCCAATAAAGATCGGGGGGAAAAAAAGGTGACACTTGTGGCTAAAGATGGCAGACAGAATACACGCAGCTCATCTCCACGATACCCAGAAACCCTGCTTAAAAAAAAAAACAGTGAAAGAATGAAAAAAGGAATAAATTCATAGAAAACAGAGAAAACGAGAGAAGACACAGCAGGCGAGAGATATCCCCCAAATTCTAGAAGATGACAGAGGAGAAAACTGCAGTCTAATTACAGAGGAGAAGAGAGGCAGCACTAAGAAAGTAGTCAAGTTCTGCAGAACTCCCCAGAAGGTCGGGAACGGAGACGCCAGGTACTTCCGGTAAGGCAGGGTACAGTAAAAAAAACTTTTAAAAACACTGTAATTTGTATCCTCATATAGCTCAGAGTTTATAACTAACATAACCCCAGGAGGTTATAAAAAGGAATATTTGGTTCACAAGAAAGAGCTCTTCGAAATGAAAAACAGCACGGCACAAACAAAAATGTCACTGGGAGAGTTTAAAGATACAGTGGAAAACTCTCCTACGACCTAGACCAGGCGACGGGGTGGCAGCAGGGAGGGGAGGAGGCGAGACGCTGCGAGGCTCAGCTCAAGAGGTCCAGCATCTGGATCATGTGGCCCCTACAGAGAGACCCCAGAGGAAGGGGAATTATACGAGAGTAACATAAGCAAATTTCCAGAACCGAGGGGTGTGACTTTCAAGACTGAAGAAGGGCCAGAGAGCATCTCACGGAATGAATGAGTACAACCCATTTCAAGGCAAGTTACTGGGAAGCTTGGGAACACGAGGAAAGAAAAGAAGATTCTACAAGTTATGAGAGAGAAAAGCAAAGGCTAGCGCGTCAGAGTGGCTCAGGGCTTCCAGACAGCACACGGGAAGCCAGCCCAGGGTCCCAACCGTATCCCCTTATGTGGCATCAATAATAACGTCTAAGATGCAGCTGCCCTGGGGGCGGAGGGACCCGCAACGCACCTAAGCTGCGCCCCCCCGGGGACACTCCTGGCCAGAGGTCACACTCGCTGTGGAGCTGGGATTCAAACCCAGCTTCAGAGAATCTGCTCCTAACCATTAGCCTCAGCGTCTATTCGTTTATCTCCTTCAAGACTTCCACCCCTAATTTTGATGATGTATATTGTTCTGGAGAAAACTTGCTGGTAAAACCAAGGGAAGAGGCTGACATTTGCAACTGTTATAACTCAGGGCAGCAAAGCTGGTCAGTAAGACATAGAGTCTGATACATACAGTTGGTATGACCGCAATATGTATGACACAAACCCCGCAGGCCAGGGTGAGTGTCACATAAGCCAGTCATGACCTGCTGCAAAGGCAGGGCTCCTTCGTTAACCAAGAAATGGGACAGCGGAAACGTGGGAGATGTTTCTCATGCGGCATCTCCAGCCCCTGGGGGTCTTAGAGAGGCGTATAATATAATCAGGAAGAACACAAACTCTGGAGGCATCTGCCCTCTTGCAAATCCTATATCTCCACTCCATGGCAGTGTGACCTGGGACAAGTTACTCTCTGGGCCTCAGCTTCCCCTTCTGTAGAATGGGCGCACGACGGCAACACTTCATAGGGTGTGGTGAAGATTAAAAGACTCAGTATGCAGCAAGCCTGAGGACCATACCCAGAACTCAGCAAGCTCTACTGGGTATCAGCTATGATGATGATGGGGGTGGGGAGGAAGTGACTTAAACCCCAGCTGCAGCCTCGGCAGCAAACAGTGTGATCACCGTTGCTGTGAGATGCCGAGCAGATCAAGGACGGAAAAGACAACTTTAAAGCTGAAGTCTGGGGAGCCGGGACAAGGCTTTCATTCTGGGAGAACCTAGCTAAACGTGGAGGCCTGCCCATCTACTGGGCGCACAAACACGGCAATTCTTCCTCGGCGCTGCGGCTCCAAGGGTGGCCGCGGCGTCTGGGGGCGGGGAACACACTGTGCTCCCTGTTCCCTCCGCACTGAGCCCCAGCGTTCAGAACGCTCATTAAACACACTTCAGATTGGATTTCAGAGTCCCGACTCCCGGCCGCGAAGAGAACGGGCCCTTTCAGCTCCTTCGCTGTAATTTAGCTACGTTAGAACCGCGGTGTCACTCGTACAGAACTGCCCATCTTCCTTCATTCCAAGACTTTGTGTTGTGTGTATATGTGTGTGTGCACATGCAGTGGAGGATTTCTATTGATTTCTTGCAAACCTGTAATGTGTGAACAAAAAAAGAGAAAGGTTTAGAGAGAATGTGGCTCAGGGTTTGTCTGCTCTTGACCTTTTGATCACTTTTAGAAGTAGATGAAAAAAAAATCCAAGATTTACTGAAATTACAAAATCTTGCTTGACCTTGCTCCTTTAAATATCCATTAGACAGGGAATAAAGTATCCTGCAGCTAATGAGTAAGGCAGGCATCAACCAGATGCTGACGGCTCAAGGGAAGCATCGCACCCTTTCCAGCAACAGAAACATGCTCGCCTATTTCTTATGTCTATTTAGTTTGGCACTTTTCTCTCTGAACTCAATGGTATAAATAAACCTCAAAAGTGCATTCAGGCCCCTGAGCCTGAACTTTCTGAAAACACACCTAATATCATACCTTGGCCTCCGATATTATTATCCCCAAAGAAGAAGAAAAGCAGATATTTGGTTGAATCTAGCTTAAGGTTTGAACAGAGAGGTGAAGACTTTGTAAAACCCAGCCACTGAGTGATGCTCGTGGTTCCCAGTTCTTGTTTTTCTTCACGTGCAGACAGAGCTCTTCAATCATGTTCCTGAAACACGGCCTTCCCTAGAACCAATCTCCAAGGCTCTTGGAGAACCTCCAAGAACATTAAATGAAAGAACAATTGTTTTACATGTTTACAGACACTTTCAACAGCATCCTGAAAAGGGATTTTAAAATTATTTCTTATGCAGAAGGCTTTTAAATTAAAAATATGTAAATCAAAGGGTGAAAACATAGCATTTTGGATCCCTTAATAATCCTTGGCTCTGGAGTCCCCAGAAAACCTCCCAAATGAATGCTATTATTTTTCCATCTTTTTCATGTAGTCCTCAGGTTTAAGCCTGTTAACTGTGGAAGTGATGGGGGGTGGGGTGGGCTCCAGCCTCAGGTTTATGTGTTTGCAAGGAGGTCAGAGTTCTAGGCAAAGAGCTACGACTTCTCTTCCTTCGAAAAACTAGAAAGCTCGGATGAATGGAAGCCCAGAGGCTCTAGACTTGGGGAACATAAATGAATAAGTACAGAACAAAAACACAAGACGCATATCTGAAAGAGACAGAAGGTAGAATGGTGGTTCCCCGGCGCAGGGAGTCGGGTGGGGACAGGCAGTTCTTGTTTAATGGGTACGGAGCTCAGACTGGGAACATGAAGGGAACTCTGGAGGTGGATGGTGGTGACAGGGACACAACAATGTGAAGGTACTTACTGCCACTGAACTGTATACACTTAATGCTAAAGATGGTAGATTTTATCATTTTAATTTAGGTGTGTTTTTACTACAATAAAAAATATGGGGAAAATATCCCTACACACTGACAGTCTACGGAAGAAACTGGTAAATCTAGAGGTGAAGGGTAAGAGAAAGTCAAGGACTACACAAAGCATTTCCATCGTAAAGATAGAAGGGAATCTAACATTTGTGACATTTCCAATGGAGGAAACTATTACTATTATGTATAAAAATGTGTGTGATGTAAAGCAATTATACTCTAATACAGATGTATTTTAAAAAAAAGGGTGAGATTACATTTGAGAGCAGCACAGTGGGAAGATACGCATTCTAGCGTCCTCAGGTTATAACTTCGATGCCAGGCTACGTAGCCCAGGCTGGGCATTGACCCTCTCTTCTGAGCAATGGAACAAGGATGTCCCCTAAAGAGGTGGCTGGAAGAAGTAAAGGAGGGAGATACACACCAAGTGCCAAGCACCAGGGCTGGCGTTTAGCAGAGACTCAATACATCAGCCCACCGCCACGCTTCATCTTCAGTGGAAACTTTTTCCAAGTTATTACCAACTTGGGGGAGCTATGCAAACCCCCACTTTTAAACCTCACTGTGCTTTAACCACTACGGAATAAAACGTATCCTTGCCCTTATATTCCCGTATCTTCTGATGAGAGGCTGGGGAATCAATGCCCATTGATATTAGAGGGAGGGAGGGGGAGAACAGACTGTATGATGGACAAACTAGGAAAGAACTAAAAAGCAAAAAACTGTGCTCACTGTTGATAACCGTCCTTTCCTGCCAGCAAGTTGCTAAGGTAAGAAGAAATATAAGCACAGAGACCCTAGACATCACCAAAAAAACTTACAAATAAGTATATAACAAAAGTACAGAAAGCACATTCCAAAATACTAACAGTCTATTAGAAGGACTGAAAGAGTCTGAATAAAACACATTTTTCCTTTAAGTATCAGACAACAAGCTCCCTGAGTGTTAATAAACCACAGTGCTGACACACGAGCTCATGCTGCAGGGTTTACACACAGGTTCTTTAAGTTCTTACAGACTCAATAGAAAGGAATGCTGATCACCAGCCAGAATTTTTTTTTTTAAGAACTTTTATTGAGATACAGTTAACATACAATAAACTGCATATATTTAGAGTGTACAATTTGGTATCCCAATCTCCCAATTCATCCCCCTCCCAACCCTCCCCGCTTCCCCCACTTGGTGTCCATATGTTTGTTCTCTACATCTGTCTATTTCTGCCTTGCAAACCGGTTGATCTGGACCATTTTTCTATATTCCGCATATATGTGTTAATATACGACATTTGTTTTTCTGACTCACTTCACTCTGTATACCAGCCAGGATTTAATTAAGGGACTAATTCCAGTATAGCAGCAATTCCGAAGGGACTCTGAAGATCAGGTTTATCTGGAGACACCAAATCATTCACATTCTCTAACCCAGTGGTCCCCAACCTTTTTGGCACCAGGGACTGGTTCTGTGGAAGACAATCTTTCCACAGACCAGGGGTGGGGGGTGGGACGGTTCAGGCAGTAATGCCAGCAATGAATGGGGAGAGGCAGACAAAGCTGGGCTTGCTCACCCGCCGCGCACCTCCTGCTGTGCGGCTGGGTTCCTAACAGGCCCGGGGGGCTGGGGACCCCTACGCTATCCCCATGCATCCCTAAAGCGTTCCACAAGCAGGAAGAGTTTGGAAAAGGACCCCCCCCCACAAAACAAACAAACAACAACTCTGATCCACGCACACCTCCCACACACCTGTGGCACAAAAGAACCTGGAGACCGTGCAGCTCACCCTTTAGGACATTCTTCTCAAATTCAGCAGTTTGAACACCTTGTTGACATTTTTTTGCATGAAAATGCCCTTGCATTTCTCTGCTGCTTTCGACTTCTGTCACTTATGATTACCATCTGACCTATTATATACATAATTCCCAAATAGCTTCTCAACTCAGCTCTATCGGAAAGAGCGCATCTTCCAAATTAAATGTTGTCACTCCCCTGCTCAAAACTCAGGGTAAAAGCCAGAGTCCTTACAATGGAAAACAAGGTCCCAGAGGGCCTGCTGTGTCACCATGTCACAGGGTCACCTACATCTGAGGTCATATCCAACTGCTTTCCCTCTCGCTCACTCGGCTCCAGCCACTCTGGCCTCCTTGTTCTCTGAGCATATCAGGTACACATCAGCCTCAGGGCCTTTGCACTGGCTGCTCCCTCTGCCTGGAAGGCTCTCTCCCCAGAAATCCTCACTGATAATTCCCTCGCCTCTTTGGGACCTTGGCACAAATGTCAGCTTCTCAGTGGGGCTGACCCTAAGAACCCTGCTTAAAACTGCCATTTACCCCCACACCTCCATCCTCTTATTTTGGTCTATTTCTTTCATTTTTTCCTTTCAGTTATCACTCTCCAGCACCCAAAACAACGTATCTCTTCATAATGTTTCTTATACACCACAGGCTCTCTCTGGCAGGATGGACCCTCTGCCAGAACACGAATCCTCGTCTGTTTTGTTCACTAGACCAGCATGATACACAGAGGGTGCTTGTAAAGATTAGCTGAATGTATAAATGAATGAAATCATTTTAAAACCACAATCCTCACAAGGAGACTATAATAGCACAGTCCTTAACAAAAACAACTCTAAACTGGGGCCTACATTCTAAACCCAATTTGAGAATATATTTTTATTTCAAGAAATTGTTGCTCAAAGAGTTGACATCTTCCAAAAGCCATCCATGGAAACCACTCATGAAAGGCCAACTCTAGGGGAAATGTTAAAAGGAAATGAGAAAATGAAAGATGACATTCTATTGATCAGGAAACAGATCTCAAACTGGGTACGGTGTACAACAAACCAAGTCACGTGACAGTTGCCCAGGGACAGAAACACCTACAGGATGACCGCACCGCCCGGTGAAAGTGTCACATCACAAACGGTAACTGACCATGGGTCATCTCTGCCTTATCCCTCGGATGGCTTTTATGAATATTCTAAATATGTGAACGAAAAGGAGGGTTTGTGTTCTTTCAGTGCTGTTCAGAGAACACCAATGGGCTGACCATTCCTGATGCAGTGCTTCTGGAGTGTCTGGAATTTCAGTTGCTTTTGAATTGGTTCACTAGGTTTACTCTTTCATGTGTGATTATTTCAAAATTTGGTAAAGAGAAAGATGCCTTGGATTCAGCACATTCTGTTGTTAACTCATTCCAGCGCTCAGGTTTTGACTCAGTGGGAGCCCCCTATGGTAAAACCTTGTTTAAAAGTAGAACATCCCATAAACAAGGTTTCATCACAGGGCGTATGCACTGAGCCAAAACCTGAGAGCTGGTATGAGTTAACAGCAGAACGCGCCAACTCCTGGGAATACATCCAGAGAAAAACACAGTCTGAAAGGATACATGCACCCCAATGTTCACTGCAGCACTGTTTATAACCAAGACATGGAAGCAACGTAAATGTCCATCGACAGAGGAATGGATAAAGATGTGATCCATATATACAGTGGAATATTACTCAGCCATAACAAGAATGAAATTATGCCATTTGCAGCAACATGGATGGACCTAGAGATTATCATACTGAGTGAAGTCAGTCAGACAAAGAAATATCGTTTATCCCTTATATGCGGCATCTAAAAAGAAATGATAAAATGAACTCATTTACAAAACAGAAACAACTCAGACTTAGAGAAGGAACTTACAGTTATGGGAGGCTGGGGAGAAGGGATAGTTAGGGAGTTTGGGATGGACATGTACACGCTGCTGTGTGTAACACGGATGACCACCAGAACCTACTGCACAGCACAGGGAGCTCTGCGAGGGGAGTCTGGGTGAGAATAGATACGCGTATATGTATGGCTGAGTCGTTTTGCTGTGCACCTGAAACTATCAGGACATTGTTAATCGGCTATACCTCAATATAAAATTAAAAATTAAAAAAAAAATGTTTTTTAAGTAGAACATCCCAGCAATCAGCATTTTAGTGATAATTCACTTTTCTGTACCATCACTGTTCAAAGTGAGTGGCAGGAAAATAAAAGGCAAATAAATGTAAGATATATAATAAAAAGCATGGGTATAGATTACGTCTTTTATACAAAATCCTGCCAAATTCTACTTTAGTAACGTGGGCAGCTTATGGTCTCCCAGTACCATCACTGAGAGAAAAGCCGTATTTGAAACATACAGATGTTTCTGAAAAAACAAAAGTCAGCAATGAGAACTATCTTTAAATATGGTTTAAAGCATTCAAAACATTCACCTGCCATGGTACCAAACAGCAAGGGATACACGGAACTGAAACCTCAGTGTGTTCCCCTCAATTTGGGGTTATTTGGAGTGACGGCAGTCTACCAATGGTGTGCACTCATTAAATGCACTCTGTCCAAATTTATAAACAATTATGTTAGTGCTAAAGCCAAATTAAACTAAAGTACCAGAGGGCAATAAGCATGGTTTTGAGACAGAGCTTGTCCCCTGTTGAAAATTAAATACACCCTAATAAGAAGAAATAGAGTTCACAGGTTTGCCTAGAAATTGGGTAGTTAGACTCAATTCTGGCTGAGAGAGGTAGGAGAAAGGTCTAGTTTTTAAAGCTTAGATCAGCCTTTCACATCCTAATTTTAGTTCATCATGCAAGATGACTTTAACATAAACAGCGATGCCAAAAGAAAAGCTAATTAGGACCCCGTATGCTCGTGGATGTATGCTGGCACTCCATCTCACAAAACCTCTGTAAAAATTACAGATTGTTCCCTCTTCCTTAAAGGCATGATTAGCCCAAACTGCATCGAAGCAGGAGAAGACTCAGAAATTAATATATTTGGTAAAGAAAGCAGGGAAGAAATTCATAGAAACAGAAAGTAGAATGGTGGTTATCAGGGGGGAAGGGGGGTAGAGTTTCAGATTTGCACGTTGGAAAAGTTCTGGAGAGGTGTTTTACGACAATGTGAATATACTTAAAGCTACCAAACTACACACTTAAAAACGCAAAAGATGGGTTTATATGTGATATTTTTCTCTTTCTGACTTACTTCACTCTGTATGACAGTCTCTAGGTCCATAAAATAAATACCGCATACTAATGCATATAAGAGGAATCTAGAAAAATGGTACAGATGATCTTACTTGCAAAGCAGAAATAGAGACAGATGTAGAGAACAGACATGGATATCAAGGGGGGGTGGGATGAATTGGGAGACTGTGATTAATATATATATACACTATTGATAAATTTATAAATTTATACACTATGTATAAAATAGATAACTAATGAGAACCTACTGTGTAGCACAGGGAACTCTACTCAATGCTCTGTGGTGACCCAAATGGGAACAAAATCCATATGTATAGCTGACTCACTTTGTACAGCAGAAACTAACACGGCATTGTAAAGCAACTATACTCCAATACAAATTATTTTTTAAAAATGGGTAAGATGGGAAATTTATGTTTTTAACCATAATTTGAAAACAGAAAAGAAAGTAAGGAAGGCAATCTTCAGGTCTGAGCCTGTGAAAACAAACCTTTCTTTCCTTAAGGATACTACAAGCCAGGCTGGTTTATTAACTGCATGGAACAAAAGTATAAAAGCACAAATAACACAGTGCAGGCAGGCAACACACATGCACTTGAATGTTCTTTGGCGTGTGTTTATTCATTACCAAGTAGAGTGAGCCATTTGTGTCTTTATGTTTGATTTCCATTCATTTTTCAAAGCAGTCAAATCTATTGATGGATTGCCCGATGGAAAAATTTCAAAAGCATTTATTATACCGTTAACAGCTCCGTTTCAGCTCAATGTGCCTCCAAGCCCATCAGGCAAACCCTATGATGAGCGGCGATAAAACAAGCTTTGTTTTCTCTGCTGAAATGCCTGGTGGCTGTTTCAGGGTATCAAAAACAAAGTACAGCTTTCAGACTCAGTGGTTCCAGTTTTTTTCTTTTTTTTTCTTTCTTCTTTCTTTACCACAGAAGACATTAACTCTAACCAACATGCAGTTTTATACCAACTCCCCAGCTACAAATTCTTTCCATAGGACAGCTCTAGCAAGACCAAACTGGAAACGCTACAAATAGTAAGATAAATATCCTTGAAAGAACTTCCGAGTGTGTGTTCAAGGGGGTACCTGTCTCCAATTTATCAATGACTTTTGACACACGTGTAATTTTGAATTCGGGAACCTGATTTTGCCTTCACAGGTACAAGATGCATTAGCAAGATAGACAGGCCTAGCATTTTCCCTGGATCAAAGCTTGTAACCCTCCACCCAGAGGTCTGCAACGGTTCACAAATGAAGAAGCCGGCAGAGTGCTGAAGAGACTGCTTACTCCAAAAATGACCAGCCTAACCTGAATCTAATCAGCAAACCAAAGAGGTAAACAGGAACCTTCATTTTTGGGAACACTGTACGGTTGCCCAAATACCAAGAACACTACATAAGAGAACAAGGAACAAAGGTCAATGGTTTTATTAATCAAATCGATAATAAGCTGACTGTAAAGATGCATCTAATGATATTGTTTAAAAAAACAGATATATATTGCTAGAAGTACTGTTTCAGTACTCACATGAAAATGGCTGTTGAAATTCAAGAAAGAAATAATTTCTCCCACTGCAACAGCAAATGCATAAACTCAGCCCCCTGTTGCAGAAGACTGAAGGTATGTGTCCTCCCAAAATTCATATGTTGAAACCTAATCCGCAAAGTGATGGTATTAGGAGGTGGAAGCCCTCATGAATGGGATTGGTGCCCTTTTAAGCGAGATCCCCAAGAGTTCTCTTGTCCCTTGCTCTGTGTGAGGACACAGGGAGCAGACGGCCGTCTAGGAACCAATACTGGGTTCTCACCAGACACCAAATCTGCTGGCACTTTGATCTTGAACTTTCCAGCTTCCAGAACTGTGAGAAGTAAATTTCTGTTGTTTATAAGCCACCCAGTCTGTGGTATCTGTTACAACAGCCCAAACGAAGACCCCTGGGGACTATATGAAAACATCTGAAAGAAGACAAGTGGGCGGGAAACTATGCTCATATTATTTGGAATCTGACCATCCATGAAGAATACACCTGCTCTTGTCCTTCTGCAGAGAAGTGACTGCTGAAGTATGAAGGGATTCATCGCGAAGAGAGGTAAGGGACACGGAGGTTCAGCAGTTGGCAGAAACAGGAACCAGCAAAGAAGGGTTAACATTAGCAAAATTAACATCTCCGCTTCCTAAGAACGGCACCAGAAGAGCAAACCAGGACCATTCCAACGACAAATACCGTGGACACAGTTGACTCCAAGCTCAAGAGCAGCCAACCCTGTGGCTGATAACGGAGAGCCGGTCTGTGGCTTCAGCCAGAGAAACAGGCCAGGGCTGGGGCTCAAAGATGAAGGGAAAGTAAAAATTTATAGAAAAGGAGATTTTTAGCTTAGAGAGAATGAATATCTCAAAATAAAAATACTCAACGGCATAACAGTTTATCTTGGAAAGCAAGGAGTTGCTACCTCCAACAGGGTTTAAACATAAATGTGATGGGAGAGAAGATACTGGCTTCGGGAAGAAGCCTGCTCTTCCTGCCTCATGGTGTTTTCTTTTCCCCATATCCCATACAGTAATTCTTCTCCCTCTTGCCTTCTAGTTCTTTTCTTACTCCTGGGTGGGCCCATGGTTAGTTTTTGTTTGTTTGTTTTTTTAAAGAAAGTTTACAGTTGTAAGATATAACACGAGGCAGGATATTCTGTATCTAAGTAAGCTCAGGTACCATCAGATAAGAAGATACTGTGATCTGGTGGGGAAATACAAAAATAACCTGAAACAACATGGTACAAGCAACTCAGAAGGAATAAAACAGATCTATTAATTAATGGTGACCTGAATGCCCGAGTGGGTGTGCTTGTACACGCCCACAATTTGCAGAACTAAATTTACAGATGGCCGGGCGATCTGTATCTCGAATAAATATTTATCTTGTAGGGGACTGCTGGTTTCCTACTGCAGCTGGTAGAGGCTGTCTGTCCAGGTCCAGCACTGTGCCAATTCTTTCCTCAGCATCCAGAACTCAAGATCTTTCACACTCTCTTCCACACAACCCCCCTCCCCCTCCCAAATAAAACAATGTTACCATTACTACTAAAAGGACACTGGAAGTTTGCCACTTTTGGGGTGAAAAAAGTTCTACAAAAGGTTAGGTCTGTTTAAGAAGGGACAGGATTGAAAACACATGATATTAAAAAGACATCTGAAAAAAATCCAAAGATTAGTAGGATTAGTAATAAAAGGAATGAAGGAGGGGGAGGCCTACAGTTTGGGATTTCCCATAAATTGGATCCAATTTTGGCCCCAAGGGAAAAGAAAGGAGACTATCAAATGAGTTGTGTTTATGGAGAGAGTAATAAACCCCTTCGACATTTCCCCGCTGAAAGAATAAAAGGACTGTGATTGATCACCGTCATTTTAGTCACCATCCCAAAGAAGTCACTAAGTTTCTAGTGTGATGAACTCCTCAAGGCATTTCACCTGATGTCAAGTGCTTTGGGTGCTCACAAACATATTTCAGTTTTGCAGGATGAAAACGTTCTAGGGATGGGCTCCACAACAGTGAGAGTGTACTTAACAATGAACTTCAAAACAGTTAAGGTGGTAAATTTTATGTTGCATGTATCTTACCACAATGAAAAATATTTTTGAAAGTGTATTATTAAGAGAAAGACGGACAATACTAAATGCTGGTGAGGATGTGGAGCAGCCAGAACTCCTGGGAAAAGAAGCAGGTACCACTCCTTTGGAAAACTGCTGGGCAGCTTCTAAACTGAATGTATGCCGAGACCCAGCAATTCCATAAACAAGCAACGGATGGGTATATATACTCAGCAAAAGACACTGTAATAGCCCCAAGTTAGAAACAATCCATCGTCCGCAGAATGAATAAATAAATTATAGTGTTCATTCCAGCAATGTGAATGAATACATTGTGGCCAGAGGAATGCCACACATGAATCTCTCACATGTAATGTCCAATGAAAGAATTCACGCAAAAGAACACATGCTGTTGGCCCTCTGTACCCACAGGTTCCACTTTTGCAGAATCAACCAACCACAGATACGGAGAGCTGACTGTATTCCACCACTTTACATAAGGGACTTGACCATCAGTGGACTTTGATATCTGGGGAGATCCTGAAACCAATCCCCTGCGGATAACAAGGGATGACTGCAGTTGATTCCACTGATCATGAATCCATTTGCCATACTAATCTATGGTGTTAAAAATCAGGACAGTAGCTATCCTTGGGGGGAAGCAATGACCAGGAAAGGCTTTTGAGGGGTTGAACATCTTCCATCACTTGATCTGGGTGAGGGACGCCTGAGATGTGTACCTCTTGATCTGGGCATGCTTCTGTATCAGTTTTGTACTGTAATAATGTTTTTTAAAGTTACTGCTTTAACTTGATAGAGTTCATTTATTTTTATGATTGACCTAACTCGATGCTCCTGAAATCTGACAAACATCTGAGACCTGGATTCTTACTCCTCCAGTCACGTTTCCGCAATACTAACGTGTGATAGTTTAGAACAGCCATCGGCCACGCTAGCCCCGCACACCGCCCGCCCCGGGGATTTCGTCTGGGCAGCCTCAAGAACACTGAGTCCGTCCTGTGGGGAGCTTCTCCCTGCTGCCTCGGTGGCTTCCTGACAGGATCCCTCCCAGGTCAGGGAAGAATGAGCACCAGCCAAGGGAGGACCCATCCACCTTCTGCCATGTTGGGAAACTTGAGTTCCTGGTAAGATGAACTCTGAAATGTGGATAAAAGGAAGGGTGGAAGGACCACTCTCTGGTGCTGACCTTCTACTGAAGTACACGTTCTTTGGCATGCAAAAATAGTAAAAACCATGAGCTTCAAGAATGTCTAGGGACTCCCCAGGTGCCGCAGTGGTTAAGAATCTGCCTGCCTATGCAGGGGACACGGGTTCGATCCCTGGTCTGGGAAGATCCCACATGCCGAGGAGCAACGAAGCCAATGCACCACAACTACTGAGCCTGTGCTCTAGAGCCCGCAAGCCACAACTACTGAGCCCGTGTGCCACAACTACTGAGCCCGTGTGCCACAACTACTGAAGCCCACGCGCCTAGAGCCCATGCTCTGCAACAAGAGAAGCTGCCACACTGAGAAGTCCACACACTGCAACAAAGAGTAGACCCGCTCGCTGCAGCTAGAGAAAGCCCACGTGCAGCAATGAAGACCCAATGCAGCCAAAAATAAAATTAATTAATTAATTAAGAAAAAAAAAAGAATGTCTAGAACAGGGGCTCCCCTGGTGGTCCAGTGGTAAAGAATCTGCCTTCCAATGCAGGGGACGCTGGTTCAATCCCTCCTCAGGGAACTAAGATCCCACATACTGCAGGGCAACTGAACCCATGCGTTGCAGATACTGAGCCCACACGCTCTAGAGCTCGTACGCCTCAGTGAGAGAAAAGAAAACCCGCAGGCCACAACTAGAGAGAAGCTCAAGCCCCGCAATGAAAGATCCCATATGCCTCAACAAAGATCCCACGTGCTGCAACTAAAACCTGATGCAGCCAATGAATAAATAAATGAATAAAAATATAATTTTAAAAAAGAGCTAAATGCTAAAACTCAAAAAAAAAAAAAAAGAATGGCTAGAACATAGGAAGAGGAAACATACAGGGTTGGCCTATCTGCCACAACATACCAAAGGAAGCCCCATAACATAATGAGGTTTCAGAGAGTGCTGTTAATTATTCAGTAATAATAATTGCCACTCGGTAGCCAGCAATTCTTCTATTTTTTTATTTTCATGAATGTTCCTCCCAAGTTATTTGGCAGTCAGGCTGGGAAACCTTCATTAGTTCCCAATGGTTCACGACAAAAGTATGCTGAATTGCTTTAGTAGCAACTACTTCACTTTACCCAGTTTGGCTTAAGAAATTTCAATTACCTTGTTAATGTCTCAACAAAAACAACCCTGCGATGCCCTCCATGATTGGTAGGAAGGCAGTCTAGAGTCACAAGGCCAATAGGTGGGAAAGTCTTCGCTGGATGGTGAAAAGCAGAAGCACAGACCCTGACGACCCCCAGAATGGGGTCTAGCCCATCAGTTCCTGATGCTTCCAGGGGTCTTACTGTCCCAAAGGGGAAAAAGCAAAGGACTTTGGGGAAAGAATGGTTGTGAAGCTACAGGCCGTGGAAGATGCTTGGAACACAGACCAAGTTTGGTCAACACATTTTGACCACAAAAAATAGACCAGTGAGGGCTTCATATTTTTGTCTGATGGTAGTAAATAATTTGTTTTCTTTTGAAGACATCAGCAAAATAGCTCTGTAAAGGCAACATATCAAAAAGTAGACTCTCCAGAAAATGTCAAATCACTATTCCATCAACCTATTCAGGCTCCACGAATGAACCATAAAGTTCAGCTTGGTTACAATTTGCAGACAGTTATAAATTAAATGTGAAAACTCTGAATACCTAGGTTACCCACTACAAAATAAATCTTACATAAGGAGCCGTGAGAACTGTGCTTTCCTTGTCTCTACTGCCAAAATACACAGGCTGCATTAGCTGTAGCAAGATTTCCTCATGAAAGTGGGATTTCCTTCATGAGAGACTGGACAAGAAAGTCTCTAAGCAACTTGAGCTTTTATTCTTTCCAAGCCACAAATCAGAACACAAAGAAAACCAAGAGCTACCTGGAATGGAGAAAACATCTTAGAAGCCAAGACTATACCAAAATCCAAACTTATAGATGAAACAAAGGATTATGTTAACCCTTAAATCACAGACCTCAAGAGAAAATTTTTCTAGTACACTAAACATATTAATCAAATGACACACCTCTGACTTATATGCAATTCTTTTTTTTTTTTTTTCCTGGCCGCACCATGCAACATGTGGGATCTTAGTTCCCTGGCCAGGGATTGAACCCGTGCCCCCTGCATTGGGAGCATGGAGTCTTAACCACTGGACTGCCAGGGAGGGCCTTTATATGCAATTCTTTAGACAGTTCAGCTGTGACGCAACTCAGAATGTATATTAGTTATAAATACAAAGATGACTAAATTCTATTCTGGTTCTTGAGTATTTAATCACTCTGAAGTTAACATCCTTAAAGGCTAAAAAAAACACCACACTGTCGACACGCAACAGGAAGACAAAATTATGGGCTTTTACAAATATTCTCTGAATTATTCTAGAAAAAGAGAGACTTTTTTTTATTCCCTCTAAACACTGAATAAAGTTAACTACAAACAGTAAGACTAAATTTTTTGTTATCTATATAGCAGCAAAATAAACTAGACAATTTTTACTTGAATATCTGTTTTTCTAGTCTCCTTTAAAAGTTAAAAATAACCAAAGAAGTTCCCATCAGAGAAACCTTCAAAGATGGTCTTCAAGAATTTTCCTTTAAATTGGAACAATCCAGAAAGAACAGATAGACATGTAGATCAAAACAAGTATGTGATATTTTCATGTTAGGAGGCTAGAAAATATTTCACAGGCATACATTCAATATATTTATTATTGATATGATAATGGAAGTCTCAAATGGGAAAAAAAGACTATCTTAAATAACCACATCTTCAAAGCTGGTAAGAAACGCAGCAAGAAAAAATTTAAAAGCTCATTATGAATCAGTGAATTTCTCATGATAGAGACGATGTGAATCACATTTAAAATAAAATCTGATTACAGTACTTGGGCACACCTGCTTCAACTTACTAATGAAAACTGCAAGAACAAATTTAAAACCTCTTATGAAATGTGTATGTCAATTGCTCCCAACCCAAAAAATCAAACCCTTCAAAGGTGTTCATATATTGATCATCTTATTGATTATAAGTAACAAATGCTTTCTTTCACCACAGATGAGTGACTACAAATGAGATAAATACACCCATTTCTGTAATGCAGTTTTGTGTGTTGCTGACATTAATGTGTGTGGTATGGCTGGTGTTCATATGTGAGTGTGTGTGCGCACGTGTGTCTTCTCTTGGCTGGGTTTGGCTGCTTCTCCTGCAAGGCGGCTACTACAACAAATTGAAACCTACAATTGCCAATGCAATTCTGAGGGAAAAGAACGAAGCTGGAGGCATAACCCTCCTAGACTTCAGACAATACTACAAAGCTACAGTAGTCAAAACAGCATAGTATTGGCACAAAAACAGACATGGGTCAATGGCACAGAATAGACAGCCAGGAAATAAACCCACATAGATAAAGTCAATTAATCTTCGACAAAGGAGGCAAGAATATAAAAAGGAGAAAAGACAGTCTCTTCAGCAAGTGGTGTTGGGAAAGCTGAACAGCCAGATGTAAACTGATGAAGTTACAACACTTCCTCACATCCCACACAAAAATTAACTCAAAATGGCTTAAAGACTTGAGTATAAGACATGACACCATAAAACTCCCAGAAGAGAACAGAGGCAAAACATTCTCTGACATATATAGTAATATCTTGCAGTAATAGCTTCTTAGAGCAGTCCCCTAAGGCAAAAGAAATAAAAGAAAAATAAACAAATGGGACCTAGTCAAACTTACAAGATTTTGCCAAGCTAAGGAAACCATAAACAAAGCGAAAAGACAACCTACAGACTGGGAGAAAATATTTGCAAACAATGTGAATGATGATGGCTAAACTTCCAAAATATACAGCCAGTTCATACAACTCAATATCAAAAAAACAAAAAACAAAAACAAACAACCCGATCAAAAAATGGGCAGAAGACCTAAACAGACATTTCTCCAAAAAGAGGACATAAAGATGGTCAACAGGGGCATGAAAAGTTGCTCTACATCACTAATTACTAGAGAAATGAAAATCAAAACTACAATGAGATACCACCTCACACCAGTCAGAATGGCCATCATTAAAAAGCCTACACATAATAAATGCTGGAGAGGGTACGGAAAAAAGGGAACCCTCCTACACTGTTGGTAGGAATGTAAATTGGTGCAGCCACTATGGAAAACAATCTGGAGATTCCTTAAAAACCTAGAAAAGAACTACCATACGAGGATGTCCCTGGTGGCTCAGTGGTTAAGAATCCACCTACCAATGCAGGGGACACAGGTTCAAGCCCTGGTCCAGGAGGATCCCATATGCGTCAGAGCAACTAAGCCTGTGCGCCACAACTACTGAGCCCATGCACCTAGAGCCCATGTTCTGCAACAAGAGAAGCCACCGCACTGAGAAGTCTGTGCACCGCGACAAAGAGTAGCCCCTGCTCACTGCAACTAGAGGAAGCCCACATGCAGCAAGGAAGACAGAATGCAGCCAATAAGTTAATTAACTAATTTTAAAAAGCCAATTTTATTAAAAAAAAAAAAAAAAAAAAAACTACCATATGATCCAGCAGTCCCACTCCTGGGCATATATATGGACAAAACTATAATTCAAAAAGATACGTGCACCCTAATGTTCATTGCAGCACTATTTACAACAGCCAAGACATGGAAACAACCTAAATGTCCACCGAAAGAAGAATGGATAAAGAACATGTGCCATGTATATATATATGTATATGTATATATATATATATGTATGTTACTCAGCAATGAAAAAGAATATAATATTGCTATTTGCAACAACATGGGTGGACCTAGATTTATCATACTAAGCAAAGAAGAGAAAGACGAATATTATATGATACCACTTTTCATGTGGACTCTAAAAAAATAATACAAATCAATTTATCTACAAAACAGAAGACTCACAGACATAGAATAAATTTCTGGTTACCAAAGGGGAACGGGAAGGGGGAGGGATAGATTAGGAGTATGGGATTAACAGATACACACCACTATATATAAAACAGATAAACAAGGATTTATTGTATAGCACAGGAAACGATATTCAGTATTTCATAATAACCTACAATGAAAAAGAATCTGAAGCCATATATCTGAAACTAACACAATATTGTAAATCAACTAATATGTAAAGTAAAACAAAAATATGTATATATAGTGAACGGTGCTAGGCATAAGTATAAAATATCGACCAGCCCACCTTCTTGGCTTTATAATAATGCACTTAGAACAAGGAATAGAATACATGGAATACAAGAAAAGAAAACGAAAGAAAATAAAATTAACATTATGAATTGCAACAAGAAAAAAAAAGAAAGAAAAGTACAAGAAAAGGGGACGAGAACAGTGCCCATATTTTTTTGAAGGTCATTGTTGGAGAAGCTCAGACTAAATGTCTGCTTTAAGACAGTTTCATGTACAACTTAAACCCCAACAAATCCTGAGGTTTATCTAATGGTCTAAGGTACCCCACGGACACCGAGAGAGTAAGCTGGATCTGCTTGTTCTCAGCTGACCTAAGAACCCTCTTGAGCATCCCATTAGGCATTGTGTCATCAGCTGTTGGGATAAGAGAAGTGAATCCCTGTTCTCCCTTCACTTTCATTCTAATCTTCTAAAGATGATCCAAAAAATTCAGCCTCATGAGGCTTAGGATGGGTACAAGTAACCAGCAAGTTGGGTAAAACTATTATCAGACACACAAAAATCAGGCAGCAAGAGGTGTACTTCCAGATTGTTCGGAGGGCAGGGGGTGGGGATGGGGAGACAGAGGGAGTCCTAAGCACACGTGAGCCAATCTGGGAGTCTTTTCAGGAATTTGGAACTTCCACTGAGAAAATGACCTTGCATCTCTCTTTGGGGCAGGGCTGTGATTCTGGGCTCATGTCCCAGAATGGGCACCTTCCACCTTCCACGAGGCCTGGGGAATCTGGAAATGCAGGTCTGCAGATAGAAGGAAGAAGGCAGGCCCACCAGGGAATGAGAGAATGTGTCTGGCCCCTGGACCAGTCTGGATAACGTCACAGCCCTCAACTGCATTCCCAACCTGCTGTCCGAGATGCCCTTGTAGCCTGAGAATCAATTTCCATTTTCTGCTTCTTTCGAGTATAACCTCAGGTGTCCTAAGTAATTCTGAAATACACCTTTAATTTTTTTCCAACTGATTTCAAGAAAAGAATGTCTTTTTCAGCGAACATAGGTGTCCAGATTTCAAAAATAAAGACGAGGCTTGTATTTACATTAAAAATATTCTAGAACATTTTTGCCCTTGAGGGTATTATGCTAAGTGAAATAAGCCAGGCAGAGAAAGACAAATACTGCATGCTATTATAGGTAGAATCTTTAAAAAAAGGCCAACTCATAGAAAGAGAGTATAAAAGTGGTCCCCAAGGGCTGGGGGGTGGGGAAAATAGGGAGAGTTTGATAAAAGGATACAAACTTCCAGTTATAAGATGAGTAAGGTCTGAGGATCTATAGTTGATAATACTGTATTGTACAAAATTGAAATCTGCTAAGAGTAGAACTTAAATGTTCTCACCCACACACAAAGATAAATGTGAGACAATGGATGTGCTAATTAACTAGATCAGGAGAATCCTTTCACATGTACACAAATCAAATCACCTCAATGTACACTTTTTAAATCATATAATTTTATATGTCAATTATACCCCAATAAAGCTGAAATTTTAAAAATATTCTAGAATAGTGGATTATAGTGGATTATAACAAGTTGCTTGAGAAACAAAACTAATTTGATCCTACCAAGTTATACTTGAATTGTCAATTTTTTTAAACATGCTTTACTGGGGGTTTATATATAAATTTATGTGGGGAAAGTAGAGAAATAAGTGCAATCTTGAAACCCTTTCTTGATTTTCCATAATGGATTGTATCCTTCTCTTCCTAGTATTTACTAATTGTTTAAAAACGAAACTCCCAAGGGTACAATATAGATCTGAAGAGATATGTATTTTATATATTACACAGATGCATGAACAAAACACAGGCACACATACACACACACAAACCTTTCATGTGCAAAAGCCACAAGATGCACAGACAAGCAATGGCAACCCCCCATCACCCACTGCCTGGAACTGGAAGCAGGGAAAGAGGAACAGGGCAGATGGCAAAAGAAATGGAAGAAAAGATGGGCTGCTTAGTGGGGCAACGGCAGCAGCCCGGGTACCAGTCCAGGCCTCCCCAGCTCACCTCACCACCCGGGAGGATGCAAGACGGGGCAGGAAAGGTGGCAAGAAGCCCAGGAAAGCAACAGCCACCTTCAACTGGCAGATGCTGGGGAAACACAGGGTGGCCTGGCTACCTCCCAGTCTCTTCCCCTGGGTCTCATCTTCTCTCTGATTATATGAGATTGAATTGTGTGTCCCTTCAAAATTCATATGTGTTGAAGGTCTAAACCCCTATGTGGCTGAGTTTGGGATAAGGAAGTAATTAAGTGAGGTCAGAAGGGTGGAGCCCTGATCTGAGAGGATTAGTGTCCTTATAAGTAGAGCCAACAGAGATCTCTCGCTCTCTCCCTCCCCCAGCTGAGGACATGGGGAGAAGGTGGTTGTCTGTAAGCCAGGAAGAGATCTCACCAGCAACCGAATCAGCCAGCACCTTGATCTTGGTGAGAAGACACATTTCCGTTGTTGAAGACACCCAGCTCGTTGTATTTTGTCATGCCAGCTGGAGCTGATTACGACAGCCACCTATCCCCAAAGATAGACGGACAACGCCAATTCCATCTTTAGCATCTTTGGAAAACAGGTGGATAGAAACTAAACAATCACCTTTACAGCTGAAAGAAGCCTTAGAATATAAGGAAGGGAAATTCTGTCTCAATCGTCCTTGAGACACAATTACCATTTCCAAATACATTTATGGAGCGGATGCCTCCAGTCCTAAGGAACGGCACAGACCATCAGAGATGGGGTTTCACTTGTAAATCTCTCTCACCCTCTAGAAAGACTTCCTTTATGTTTAGCTTTGGTCAAAATAAGAACCCAGCTTTCCGAGGTGATGCGTCAGGACGAGCGAGTGGGAACTGGCAGCAGACGGAAGCTTCCTGCACCTGGTACAGCGGAGACTCGAGAGGCAGCCCGACACTCACCCTCAGAGCCGCTGATGCCAACACTATAACACTGGGGGTATACTTAGAACCAGCCGTACAGGTTTTCCTCTCCGGGATTACCGATCTGCCAAGAACAGGTAACAAAAACAGGATGAAAAGAACACCTCTCTTTGCTTCCCACTGACTGCTTCTGAGCAGGAGTTCACTCTTTACAGTGAAGCTACGAATCACACACGCCCAAATGTCAGGCCTCATCTGATCTCTCCCTACATCACATCAGTGGCCACCCAAATGCCACTTCAGGGGACAAGACCCACCTCATCTAAATTTCCCAATAATATAATCACTGGGTTAAATTATAAACATGTTTGAAATGTAGTCTTTTAGAATCAGCTTGTTATGAATGGAATTTTAGCTCTGTTAGCAGATGGCTTTGGCAATGAAGGCAACTGTCACTCAGAGGTGCTCTAGTGGGAAAAAGGAGGATGAGGTGCATCTGGCTTGGGAGGCCCCCAAAGGAAAGGAACATGACTGTGCAAATGTGGGGCTGCCTGGGGCCAGCTACACCCTGGGGGTGATGGTCTCACGTGCGTGGGGGAGGGGGATCCAGGCCCTAGTGGAGAGGGGGTGCAGCACCAGGAGCCTGGAGGGGGAAGGGCATCTGCTACAGTTGTTAGAGCGCAGGGTCTGCTAGGTGTGTGCTGTGCAACTTTGGGAAAGTTCTTCAACTCCTCTGTGCCTTCATTACCTCATGTGTGAAATTGGGGATGATAAAAGCACCCACCCAGCAGGACTCTTGTGAAGAATAAAGAGGGGCTCACAACCCTCCCCTGTTTTTTGAAAATTTATTATTTATTGGCTGCACACGGGCTTTCTCTAGTTGTGGAGAGCGGGGGCTACTCTTCACTGTGGTGCGCGGGCTTCCCATTGCAGCGGCTTCTCTTGTTGCGGAGCATGGGCTCTAGGTGTGTGGGCTTCAGTAGTTACGGCACGTGGGCTCGACAGTCGTGGCTCTCGCGCTCTAGAGTGCAGGCTCGGTGGTTGTGGTGCACGGGCTTAGTTGCTCTGCAGCATGTGGGATCTTCCTGGACCAGGGATTGAACCCGTGTCCCCTGCATTGGCAGGTGGATTCTTAACCACTGTGCCACCTAGGAAGTCCCCCCTTTTTTAAAAGTTAACAAATAGCAGGGGCGTATAGCAAGGAGCTATGGATATGGGTGGGTGTTAGTGCCCCTCACCGGCGTTACGGCTGTTCTTTCAGGGAGTCTGTTTCAAAACCAAGATGACAGTAAGGGCTGTGGGGGTGTGCGACAGCTGGTCCCAGTCCAGGGGGCAGCCCTCTCTGCAGAGAGGGGATCCAAAGGACAGGAAGGAAACCTCATACAAACCAGACCAAAATAAAAAGGTCTGGGGTGGCCCCAGCACACAGGAATACCAAGCTTGCCCCAGGGCATAGCACAATCTCAGGTGTAGGACCATAAGGATGGAGACACAAGATATGAATGCTCTTGTCTTGGTCCCCAAGCACAGTCTGCAGGAAGGAACTGAGCTAGTTAATTGGAGGCGACATATGCCCCAAGCAGGTAACACAGGGCTACTGTCTCCGCCTAGAGAGTTTACCTCTCCAACATTCATCCCCCACAACGGGACCATTTCCTATTCACACAACTGTGCAGGCAGCTGAGCACCTTCCTGAGACAGGCACTGACACAAATTCTGAATGAGAGAATAGAACCCAGCCAAACACTGGCACAGACAGGAATTCAATCACGGCTGGTGGAGCCCATATCATCCACCCAAAACCGTCTCCTCTCACAGGCTCCCCCACGCTCCCCAGGTCCGTTACATAAGACTGCATTTATTTTTACAGTCAGAGAGAATTGGCTGTACTATCCGTAGGAGGGATAGGCCTGAATTTGCTAAATATCTGAAACTATCTAAGATTATTAATGATAATTAGATGCTGAAAAACAAAGCTCTAAGTGCTATTTTATTTGAAGGTAATCATTATGACTCAGATTTGAAACGAAGATCAGCTCGATATTTTTTCCTCCCTGACGGCTCATCTGCTGAACTGGAACTCACAAAACCATCAGTGAATTCTCCTAATGGGAGTGACTCAGACATTACGAACGACCTTTGCATCTTTGCTTCCCTGTAACATCATGAGGGGGAGGAAGGAAAAGAGAGCAGACGTGTATCACTAACTTGTACCACTACCTGTGTTCATTCTGGTCTCCCAAACACAGCCAGATTCTTCCAGAGCACAGGTCCTTTTAAATAAAGCGGCATATTCTCACATTCATGCCCCGAAACTCCCTTTGGAGTGGGGAATGAATGAGCGCAGGTAAGTAACAGGAGTTGTGAAATTCATAGACTTAAATCAGATAAGCACTTGACCCTACATCCCCTGTATGAATAGAACATCTTTGCTTAAAACATTTCATCCTTAATTTGCGATCAACTGTTATTGTGCAACCATCTGAAAAGGCCCAAAGGGGTGCGTGGCGGAGCCCCAGAGGCCCTCTGCTCCCCTCCATCCATCTGCCGCGCTGCCCCCAGCCCCTCTCCCCAGTGTCGCCCTGGTCCTCTTCCAGGCTCCTGGCTCCATATCTGTAAACCATCTGCTGCCTCCAATCTGAGTCCCCAGGAAAACAAAAAAGTTTTCTCTCAACAACACATAAACACAGTATGTGAGGATGGTCTGCTGTGCTCCCCTAATCTGATCAACCTCCTTCCCCAGAAGTGGCCGGGTTGCCCTCCATTTGAGATTTCCTTACAGCAGATACCGCTGCCACGTCAGGATTCTACCACAGGCTTTTTTCCCCTCCTTTTTGAGCTATTCAAGATAGCTCAAGTTGTAAAATTACCAACAGTATTTTGAAGAGAATAATAAATATCATTTAGACAGCACTGCCCCCCCCCACATTCTCTTATTTGATTCTCAGGTTGATTGATGTGAAAAGAAAAACTAGCATTTACTGAAGGCCTACTGAATGATGCAAACTGCAGCAGGTACGGGCAGACCTCATTTTATCACATTTCACTTTACTGTGCTTCAGATACCACTTTTTTTTTTTTTTTTTTTAAACAAATTGAACATTTGTGGCAACTCTGCGTCAAACAAGCCTACGGGCACCATTTTCCAACAGTATTTGCTCACTTTGTGTCTCTGTGTCACATTTTGGTAACTCCTGAAATATTTCAAACCCTCCACCAGCAAAACGATTACAATTCGCTGAAGGCTCAGATGATGGTTAGCATTTCTTAGCAATTGTCTTTTTAAATTATATATATATATATATATTAGATATGAAGCTATCCCATACTCAACGGACTACAGCATAGTGTAAATACAACTTTTACACGTACTAAGAAACCAGAAACATTCACGTGATGTGCTTTACTGCAGTATTTGCTTTATGACAGTGGTCTACGACCGAACGCTCAGTACCACCGAGGTCTGTCTGTACCTTATATACCTTACCTCGTCCATCCTAATAGTACCCCAAGAGGTAGGAATTACTTAGGGGAAATTTTAATTATTACTAAATAGGTAATGACGGAAGCACTGAAATAAAGCACTTACTCATAAGCGTTTTTATTTTTGCTTTTTTTTCCGGAAATGTTTTTAAAGGTTAAATAAAGTAATATATCCTGGTGCCCAGCAGAGTCCCAGGTGTATAGCAGGCTCTTGGGAAGACGTTCCTTCTACCTTCTCAGCAGGGAGAGTGTGAGCTCACAGCTGTGTCCACATTGCACACGGAGGGCACGAGTTGGGCTCAGCCCCACGTGTACTTGCCTCTCCCTCGTCTGAACCAGCTCCACGTACACGCAGCCTTCTCACCCCACAGGACGGCGGACCCACACTAGTCCATCACCCTCGTGGACACTGTAGTTTGGGGAGGCTGGTACCTGGGGGAGGTCTCAGGGCAAAGAGGAGAAGGTGTCACCAGTATGTGACCTTCCAGTCCGAAGTCCAGTCTTTGTTTGGATCCTGATAACTTTTAAGGTAGTTTTTTTTATGAAGTGCATCCTTTTCTAAAAGCAAAATAGCACAGGACCTTTGGTAGGGGGAGGAGGTGGGCAAGTATAAGCGGCCAAAAGAGGGAGGCTGATTGGGTCTTTGCCTTTTCCCGTTCTGGATGCTACGCTAGGCTATTTCTTCTACATTTCTCTTCTGAAGGCCACTTTCCCCTTTGTTACCAGAATAACACTAGATTCACGCTGCAGGGTCGGTATGACAAAACAAAACTCTTTCAACTGGGGGTGCAAGGGGTATTTAGGTATAAATAAGTGCCCACAGCAGCCTAACGTGGGAGGTTTGTCTATCAGTTTCCTAGGGCTGCTAGGACAAAAGGACCAGAAACTGTGTGCCTTAAAACAACAAGTTTATTCTCTCACAACTCAGGAGGCGAGAAGTCTGAAATCAAGGTGTGGGCAGGGCTGGTTCCTGTCAGGGGCTCAGAGGGAGGATGTGGTCCAGGCTTCTCTTCCTGGCTTCTGGTGCTGCTCGGCAGTCCCTGGCAATCCTTGGCTTGGAGACACACCCCTCCAATCTCTGCTTCCATCTTTACTTGGCTTTCCCTCGTGTGGCTCTTCTCTTCTTATAAGGACACCAGTCATACTGGATTAAGGACACACCCTACCCCAGTGTGACCTCAGTTGAGCTCACATCTTAATTACATCTGCAAAGACCCTTTTTCCAAACAGGGTCACATTCACAGGTACCAGGGGTTAGGACGTCAACATGCCTTTTGGTGGGAGGCGGGAGGTGGCACAATTCACCCCCCTTCCTGTACAGCCCATGAGAAATTCCTCCCATTCCTCTTTCTGCTCTATTTACCCAAATTACGTCTGAGATAAAGTCAGTAGCAATAATGTAAATACATCAAGTAAGCTGGTGACACTGGCCGAGAGAGAAGGCAGAAAGAGCCCCAGTGCGGGTCAGATGCTAGAGTAACCCCAAAGCAGCACCTGCCTCTGTTGTTTTGTGTCAAAATTTACTCTCGCTCTTGTGCAAGAGATGCTTTTTTGTTTTCTAAATTTTCCTCTTATAAATAACGTCTCCATCCTCCAAATCCTCCTACTTAAAAAAAAAAAAAAAAAAAAGCAAAAACCAACCCTGATACAGCTGGGAGTAGCTGAATTATTCCACTGAGTTATGTGAACCTCTTTTTGAGTGAAAAAAAGCATTCCAAAATGTCTTCACACATCATCAAAATTAGAACTAAAATGCTGGAAGAAATCTCTCTCTTCTCCATCTCTAATCTTTATAATTTGGAGAGCAAACATGAACCTTGGCAACTTAGCAAAGACCACCTTAAAAACAGAGCTGAATTTGCAATCAAGGCAAACCTTTCATTACAGAAGGCCAGTCCCGTTCATCAAAGTTTAGTTTCTAAAGTACAAGTTCTCTCTGGAAGTTGAGAGCTACATATAAAATTTCTCTTAGAGAAGATTTTTAAAGTAAAAAAGTGTCATCTACCAAAACACTAGAATTGCATTTTAAAAGCTACCACTTTACCAACACACACACACACACACACACACACACACACACACACACACACACACCACACACACACACACCTGATTTGCCGTCTGTCAATTTTCCTTGCTCTAAACTGTCAGAAAAAGGTTGAGAGAGCTTGTCACAGAACTAAAAGACGCTAAACATTTTAAAGGCCAAAATTCAAAAAACAAATGGGGGTTGTGGTTGGGGGTGGGGGTTTCAGACCTGCTGGCACTTTGCCAATCACATTCCTTTTGGAGTGAGAAAACCTGGGATAAAATCCCACTCAGCTGCTGCTTGGCCATGACTGTGATATGGCACTGACCTTTCTGGGCTCCAGTTTCCTTGTCTGTAAAGTGAGAACCATACAAATTCCCTTTGCAGGTTTGTTGAAAGGGTGAAACTCTCACACGTAAAGGATGTGTTGAGGCACATGAGGCCCACAGTGGAAGCTCAACATCTGGTCTTGCTGGGGTTACGGACCGGTGAGCAGTATTGTTTCTGCTGTAACTGCAACTGTCACTGATATTATTACCAGATCCTAACTGCCTCCCCTACCTCCCACGGCCCTCCAAATGGAACCCTCTTCCCATTCCCAGAACCCTGACAATTTCTGGGAATGCAGGTCCTGGCCCTTTAAACTCTCCTTCTCAAGTAGAGGTGGGGAAGAGGGATGGGCTGACTTCAGCCCCCGGGGATGCCTCTGACTCCTCTGCAAAAAAGGTGAGCAGGAAGAAGGCTAAACTAATATTCTTCTCAAATGCAAAATTTAAAACAAAATCTCAACAATTCGAATGTACCTAAAAAATACTACATATGTATGTATAACTGAAGCACTGCTGTGCACTGGAAACTAACACAACATTGTATATCAACGATACGTCAATTTAAAAAATTTTAAGTTCTCTATTTCTTGGGAGATAAAGTTACTGTTTAAAACGAACCTACATGATGACCCACTTTGCCATCACCAGTTGAGCAGCTGGTCCACACAGAGCCCTTGCGGGTAACATTTCTTCCCACTGCCCAAAATCTACAAAGTTTTGCCAATTATAGCTGAAATCCACCCCACCTTCAAAAGTCAGATTATAACCTCCACAATATAGAAACTATGCACTCATAACTTTAAAATTCCATTAAGAATAGAAATTTAAAAAATTTTTTTAGCTTTGGATTCCTCAATATGATGTGCTCTGGGCCACTCCAAGGCAGCTGCACCTAGACATGCGGACGGCTTTGGATAAAGACACAGTGTTTGCTTCATCCTGAAGCACTGATATTCATATTTACTCTGGTCTGCAGCTATGACGCTTTGAGAGAAGAAGGGTGTAAACAGCAGAATTTAGGAAAAGTCACCAACTGGGAGATTCCAGAGAGGCACAGAGGCGACCTGCCTCTCAGGAGTCTACGGGACCAGATCTAGGTCACTCAACGCTGCTGTCACCGCAACAGAAGACACCTGGGGAGGGGCTGCCAAGAGCACTGCACTGTGGACACAGCGTTCACTCTCTCTATTTTCTGTACTCAACAATAATGGTCTTAAAGTTAAAGCTACTGTGGGGAAATATTCGGTCGATTAAAGGGGACAAAAAAGCAGATTAAGAGGACTGTATCTAAAGAATGGTCCCATTTGCATAAAAACCATACCTAAATGCACACATACAGAAAGGTCTGGAAGACAGTAAGAGACCAAGGTTTAAGGGGACCATTTCTGATGACTAGAATTACGGGTGGTGAATGTGTTTTCTCCTTTTTGCTCGCTTCCTTCTGTAATTATGCTGCAGTCAACAGGGATGACTTCATACCCGGGGGAAAACAAGGCAAGTTTTCACCTGTGGTCTGGACCTAAGTTTGCCTGTTTCAGGTAAGGGGCTACCTGCATGGGCTGTGTTCCCCATCACTTATCCCACCAGCAGTGCCTGTGCTGTGTTCTCCGTCTGCCTTTTTAACTTTTCACAGCATCAGCTCTTCCTTGTTCTGCCCAATGTGGCAGCCCCTCTCCCGTCTTTCCACCTCTGATTCATTTTTAACCACTTGCTCTGGGCCTCTCATCTTGGTCCTGTCCCTTCTTCCTGTAGCTTCTCTCCAGCCCTGGGGGCCCAGAAAAACAGAGAGTGAATCACAAATAAAATTTAAGTTTTTCTAGTAGCAATACTTTTTAAAAAGTAAAAAAGAAAAAAAAAAAAAAACTGATGAAATCTTATGTTTTCTGTAATCCAATACATTCAAAATATTATTTTAACATATAATCAATATTTTGAAACTGAATTATTTTACTTTTTTTTTTTTGGTACTAAGTCTTCAAAATCAGTGCGTATTTTTACACTTAGAGCCCATCTCAGTTTGGATGGGCCACATTTCTAGAGCTCATTGGCAATGTGTGACTGGTCAGACTGTGTTGGTCTGGCCTGTAATCCTACTTTTTTTTTTTTTTTTTTTTTTTTTTTTTGGCTACACTGCTTGGCTTGTAGGATCTTAGTTTCCCAACCAGGGATTGAACCCAGGGCCACAGCAGTGAAAGCACCAAGTCCTAACCACTGGACCGCCAGGGAATCCCACACTAGTGGAACTCCTATCTGTACCTACCATTGTTCCTTCCCAATTCATCCAGTGCACCATCTCACAGGGCACCAGATCTGTCCATCTCTCCAAGTCATAATTCTCAGCTGCTGGGCCAACAAAGGCTGTTATAACCTGATGCTCTAGGACTAATGCACCCTGAATCGGGACCAGAAGAGCAGTGGTCTTGGCATCTATTCACTGAGTGAATATTTACCCCACGCCCACTATATGATGGATACAGATATGACAGTTATTATCCCCAAGGTCTGTACACAGTCCTTTGGGGAAAGCCACGTAAACAAAGCGAAATGGGATACATGCTACACTCAAGGAATGTCTGTGGCATGGACCCACAGCGGGAGGAAGTTAGGATGAAATCTGTGGGTCTCGGAGCCCAGGAAACCTGGGAATCTGTCCCAGGGAGGGGATGGAGGCCGGCCCAAGACAACGGGAAGATCACACAGAGGCTGAGAAGCATCAACTTGCAGAATCTTCCCCCCAAACAACAGGGAGGATGCAAAAAAGCGGTTAGGGAGTTAGACTAGTGTTACGACTGTTAGAGGCTCTCGGATCCCCTGCCAAGTACCTGGCCCTTCAACCTGTGAGCAAGGAAAACTCACTAAGGGGTGTTTTGCAGGAGCAGAGCGTTATCAAATTTGGGATTTAGAAGCTCTGGCAGAGGGAATGGTAATTAACAGTCGAGGGAAAAGACAAAACGCAGAAGGAAAACCGTCAGGCCTTACTGTTTCAGGCATGATGGCTGTAAAGAACCAAACAAAGCACCAGCATCAGATCAGCGAGAGGACCCAGACGTGAGAAGTGTTCATTTAGCAGGAGGAGCACTAAGGCCTGAGACTTCACATGACCTTGAAGGAAAGTGGGTGCGAAGAAAACGACATTGTCTTGTTGTGTGCCTGGTGTGGCATTGCTCAATGTGAGGCTTGTGGGCAAAGGAAGAGGAGTCAGGACAGAGCTGCAGGCACGTCCACACTGCCGGGCACCGGGGGTAGAGGAGCCAGTCCATGAGACGATTAGAAGCCCAATATCCAGGGAAGACACGGACGGACCCAGGGCAAGGGACGTGCCTCAGGAGGAAAGGCCACTTCCTTCCATGAGGAGTTAGTTCTACAAATTCCATCCCTAACACGATCTGTGTGAGGTGTTCAAATTCAATTTCTATTAAGTTCTGTAAAAATTTCCAACCTAATTAAAAAACCAATAATTTTATATCAGTCCAAACTGCCTTTGGATAAAAAAAAAAATCAATGTTTACAAGTAAAACCCTAAACCTTGGCTTTTCCCAGCTTTTTAATCTGTTGAAGCCCAATACACACAAGAAGAATTAAACTGTGGAATACAACTAATGAAACGGCACGTTGGTCACATGAGGAATGGCCAGACTCTGCGCATCTTTTGTGAAATTCATCACAAAGAGTTAAACCAGCTGTGTGACCAGCTGAGTCTCGAGGCTTTGCTGAGCGGCTCATTGCTCACTCCTCTGTAACATGGGGACAGTCAAAGGCTCAAGGGATGGTGAGGAACAGGGGTGACAGCTTGGAAGGACGTAGCCTAAACCCACTACTTAGTAAAAATGCTGGCTTCCTCCTTTTTCCCGTCACAGCATTTGGTTTCTTTCCCAAACGGTGGTCTAGGGTAAAGAGCACGGGTTTTGGAGCTAGAAAGACCTGGGTTTGAATCGTTAAGTCTTCTGCTTTCTAACTGTAGTCAAGCGAGTGTGTAAAACTCTCGGCCTCATTCTCCCTCGCCGCAAAACGGAACACGTGAGCATCCAGCACAGGGATACGACCGAAACTGAGAACCTGCTCTCCCCGTCCCCCTTCTTCTAAGTAAGAGAACTAGAGGGGGTCAGGCAATGTTCCCTTCTCCCACATTTTTGAAGACACTACCTTTGCACAGTCGACATGCACCAATTTCAGGTACACAGTCCGGTGAAACATCACCGGGCTCCTGACAACGTGATTCAAATGTCACTCATCACGCTGTATACAACTGTGAATAACTGCGTCAACTACAGCCTTGCCGCAAGCCCTTCCGTCCACAAGTCACTCCGTCAAGAACCGATGCATGTTTTGATCAATGACCAGTCATATCACCCCTTTTGGTTTCTAAGCAACGGGTCACTTGCCCGTTCAGCGCCCACAGACAGCAAAGCCTGTGGCTGTGTGACCTCCTTGTCTCCCAGTGATAAATCCACATAACATTTCACCAACATGGATCAGTGAAGAGAGGACTGACAGAGAGGGAAGTGCAGCAAAGAAGTGAAACTAAAACACGAAGCAAAATGTGAAGGGAACATACATGATGTTAAGGAAATAACTGGATCACAAGAATGTGGACACTGCCGCCATGTAAGAGACTCTAGAGATGCAGCCAGAGAAACCCAGTGAAGGTGAATTTCTGGGCATCAATGAGGAAAGTGGTTGTGATGAAAAGGAGGAAGATGTCCTAGGAAATGAGGCTGGAGAACAGCTTCACGTGAAAGAAATTCTTGGAGATATTTCATGACATTGAAAGCACAAAATATAAAATGTTAGATGCTGATCCAAACGTTAAGAAAGGAAGATGACAGGACGTGTCTGGTGGCCCAGTGGCTAAGACTCCACACTCCCAATGCAGGGGCCCAGGTTCGATCCCTGGTCAGGGAACTAGATCCCGCATGCCACAACAAAAGATCCAGCACAACCAAATAAGTAAATGAAGGAAGGAAGGATGGAAGGATGGAAGGAAGGAAGGAAGGAAGGAAGGATGGAAGGAAGGAAGGAAGGAAGGAAGGATGGAGACGGAAGGAAGGAATGTGACAACAGACCAAGGCAGAGAAAAGATGCTCACTCGGTGTCATGTCCTAAATTACAGGACGAGAGGGAGGCAAGCACTGTTCAAACTACTCTGGATACGTCTGAAAAGTCTCAATGTTTCCAATGTTTTAAATGACGGTACTAAATACTACATATGAGTTTTACTGTTTTCTTCATTTCCCTATACATTTACACCAAACAGTGACAGGGTTTTTAATGTTTTCATGCAAAGTTTTAGAGGTCATAGAACAACTGTAATTTTAAAGGCTGGCTCTGCCACTGGCTGTGTGACTTTGGCCAAGTTACTCAACCAGGAGAAGCCCACGTTTCCTCCTCCATGAGATGGGGATACACCTACTTCCATTAGGTTCTGGGGAAGGTGAGAGGGGACACGTTTACATGTTTAAAGCAACCGTCACCCCTCCAGCATGTGACAAATACCCCCATGGTGGCCAGTACGAGGAGTAACGCCTCCCCTCCCCCCATCAACACAAATAATCCACAACATCAGTGGATGAAGACAGGCTATTCCTAGGGGAAAAAAACACATTAAAAAATTCTTTAATTTTTTAATAAAAGAAACGCATACTTTAAACACGAAGTGAGAGAGTAGCACAGACATATATATACTACCAACTGTAAAATAGATTGTCAGTGGGAAGTTGTTGTATAACAAAGGGAGTCCAACTCGAGGATGGAAGATGCCTTAGAGGACTGGGGCGGGGAGGGTGGGGGGGACTCGAGGGGGGGGGAGTCAAGGAAGGGAGGGAATACAGGGATATGTGTATAAAAACAGATGATTGAACTTGGTGTACCCCCCTAAAAAAAAAAAAAAAGAAGTCACTACAAGGAGCCTGCACACTACAATGAAGAGTAGCCCCAACTCGCAGCAACTAGAGAAAGCCCATGTGCAGCAATGAAGACCCAATGTAACCAATAAATAAATTAAATAAATAAATAAATTTATATAAAAAAAAAGCTATGGAGATAGATGGTGGTGATGGTTGCACAACATTATGAATGCATTTCGTATCATTGAACTGTACACTTAAAAATGATTAAGGTGGTAAATTTTATGTTATGTGTATTTGATCATAATAAAAATATAAACAATTCATTTACAAAAAAAAAAAAAATTCTTACCAAGCACCTACCTTCCTTTCTTTACAAAGAAGGGCCAATTTTGACTTCTCTCTCTTGCAAAACATATCACGGTCATGCCACAGAGTTCGTTACTCAACATAAAAACTAGAGGCCGGCCAGAGAGGCAAGGCTTAAAGGAGCTCAGGGGAATGTAGAGTACATTTCTTTCTTTTTTTTTTTCCAATAAGTTTATTTATTTATTATTAACCTATTGGCTGTGTTGGGTCTTTGTTGCCACACAAGAGCTTTTCTCTCTAGTTGCGGTGTGCAGGCTTCTCACTGCGGTGGCTTCTCTTGTTGCAGAGCACAGGCTCTAGGCATGTGGGCTCAGTAGTTGTGGCGCACGGGCTTAGTTGCTCTGCGGCACGTGGGATCTTCCTGGACCAGGGCTTGAATCCGTGTCCCCTGCATTGACAGGCGGATTCTTAACCACTGCGCCACCAGGGAAGTCCCTGAAAGTAGAGTACATTTCTCTGTGGTATGTGGTCTTTTATTTTGGAAGGTTTAATTGAAAGATATAAATGCTATGTTCCAACTGGCTGACTGAGGAGCATATACGCTGACCTGTGATACATGAACTTACGTCCAGGCCTGCTGAGGTCACGACTTTTCAGTACTTAGAAGAGGGGCAGGGAGGGGTGTGAACACAGAGGTAAATGTAGGCCTTCCCACTTGTGAGACGAGCATCAGTGTCACAGACCATTTCTGGGGTCGTCCGCTGAGTATGCAAAGGAGCTGCCATTAGAACCATGGCGCCTCCCGGCCTGAAAGAAGCCTGCACATCACCTGTCCCAAACCCTCCACACACGGCTGCTCTCTTGTTTCTACGTCTCTGGGCTCTGACCCTCTACCACCCTGCAGCCCTCCTCCCCGCCAGCCTGGAGCTATCTCAAGGCAGGAACTCGGTTATCTTTCTGGACCCGTTGCCTAGCAAAATACATGTTTGCTGACTGACTGAACCAAGTCACTTTAAAAGCCTTTTATAATCTACAACCATTTGAAAATAATAATCTTGCCCACCCAGCCCTTAGATAAAAACCATAGTCAAAAAAAAAAAGCAAACAACTGGCGTCAGAGTCACAGATGCAGAAAAGAAACTTATGGTTACCAAGGGGGGAAGGGGAAGCAGGATGAATTGGGAGGTTGGGACTGACGTATGCACACACTACTGTATATAAAATGAGTAACTAATGAGAACCTACTGTGTAGCACAGGGAACTCAGTTCAGTGCTCTGTGGTGACCTAAATGGGAAGGGAATCTAAAAAAGAGTGGGTATATGTATATGTATAACTAATTCACTTTGCTGTACAGCAGAAACTTAACACAACATTGCACAGCAACTATATTCCAATTAAAAAAAAACAAAACTGGTGAATATGGGTGAAAACACACGCCTTCAATGAAGCGGGAAGAAAGTCCTATCCCACTACCGATAACGTTGTTGGTCTCTATAGTCAAGTCTGGCAGAATGAGAGAAGCTTCTGGAAGGAGGCTCAGACCCCACGACTTGCAAATGGAGACGAAGCCACAAGTGTGGGCAGGGGAAGCAAAGCTTGCGTTTGCTTTCAGCAGACCTGAATGGACTCTCAGCAGTCTTGCTAATAATCACAGCATCTCCCAAAATAAACAGGGGAGTACCACTACATATAGAATTTTCTAAACACCAAAAGAGAAGGAGACTTGCAATGAAATTCACACCACCATGGCCAAATAATGAGTGAACTCTGACGGAACAGGACTTTCTAATTGAAGGGGCATACATTAACTCTGAGGTCTTTCACCTGCTAGTCAAATACACCCCAGAGTCTTAGGATTTCTTAATAGTCTGCTATTCTCCACCATGTCTGTCCTCCAGCTTTTAACCTTTAAAGTTCCTCCCAAGGCTGAGAATCTATAACATTTCACTCCTTCTATACATATAGATGTTACTCATTTGGACTAAATTCAAATATCCAAATTAGTGAGTCTCTCCTGTACATATAAACTATGAGTTCTTTTACAGTCAGCATTTCAGAAGATGAAACGAGGATTATTCAAGGTCTGCTTACTACAGCTGAGGGAGCAAGTTCAAATTAGGACTTTGCTTAAAAAGTTCCAACTGGAACAGCATCATTTGTACACGTTTCCCCAAATTGGAATAATGTAATGGGTACCCAGCCCATTCCATAGAAATCTTTTCTTTTTTAATTTCTTTTTTTATTTTTATTTTTTAATTTTTTTGGGTGCATTGGGTCTTGGTTGCTGCGCATGGGCTTTCTCTAGTTGCAGAGACAGGGGGCTACTGTTCGTCGTGGTACGCAGGCTTCTCATTGCAGTGGCCTCTCTTGTTGCGGAACACGGGCTCTAGGAGCACAGGCTTCAGTAGTTGTTGCACACGGGATTAGTTGCTCTGTCACATGTGGGATCTTCCCAGAGCATGGATCGATCTTGTGTCCCCTGCACTGGCAGGCAGATTCTTAACCACTGCGCCACCAGGGAAGTCCCCATAGAAATCTTTTTCTTGGTATTCAGCTTCTCCCACCAGCCCCCAAACAAAATCCAATCGAAAAAAAAAAATCAAAGTTTCACTAAAGTATAATCTACATTCTATAACATTTAACCACTGCAAATAACAAATGCTGGAGAGAGTGTGGAGAAAAGGGAACCCGCCTACACTGTTGGTGGGAATGTAAATTGGTGCAGTCACTATGGAAAACAGCAGGGAGGTTCCTCAAAAAACTAAAAACAGAGCTACCATATGATCCTGCAACCCCAATCCTGGGCATATATATGGACAAAACTATAATTTGAAAAGATACATGCACCCCAATGTTCACTGCAGCACTATTTACAATAGCCAAGACATGGAAACAACCTAAATGTCCATCATGTTTATCCAGATGAATGGATAAAGAAGATGTGTACACACACACAATGGAATACTACTCAGCCACGAGAAAGAACGAAATAATGCCATTAGCAGCAACATAGGTGGACCTAGCGATGATCATATTAAGTGAAGTCAGTCAGAAAGAGAAAGACAAATACCATATGACTGATATGATATATGTGGAATCAAAAATATGACACAAATGAACTTATCTATGAAACAGAAACAGACTCACAGACATAGAGAACAGACTTGTGGTTGCCAAGTGGCGGGGAGGATGGATTGAGAGTTTGGTATCAGTAGACACAAACTATTATACAAAGAATGGGTAAACAACAAGGTCCTACTGTAGAGCATGGGGAACTGTATTCAATATCCTGTGATAAACCAGAATGGAAAAGAATACGAAAAAGAATGTATATATACATATAACTGAATCGCTTTGCTGTACAGTAGAAATTAACACAACATTGTAAATCAACTATACTTCAATAAAACAAATTTTAAAAATAAAAATAAATTCAACCATCATAAGTGTTCAATGATTTTTAGTAAGTGTATAGGGTGATACCAATATTCCCACAGTCTAGTTCTAGAATACTTCCGTCTCCCCTAAACATTCCCCTAAACCAGTCTGAGATGGGTTCCTGCTTCCAGCGCCAGAAAACCACCTGCCTTCTGCTTTTATAAACTCACTTCAGCATGTAGTCCCTTGGACCTGGTATAATGCTTCTTGAGGTTCACACATGTTTGAAAGGCCCCATTAAGGTACGTTTTGAGATTCCCTTTACAGTCAAGAGCCTGCTACACAGACAGCAAGTCCAAGGGAAACTGAAAATTCCACTGGGCTAACTGGTCACCTCTAGACTTGGAGCAGATACCACACAGGCACCCCAGCGCATCCTCGTCCCAGGGGCTCTCCACCCTGGATCTGACATCTCTTCTCTCATCTACCCAGGGGGGCTTACCACTGGCCTGACTCTCCATCACCCTCCATTTCAAATCACCCACAGCGGCAGATCAGACTCCACCTGCCTCCACTCATGGTCAATACCCACCAGGCTCCCTGGCTCCCCTGTTCTCCAGAGAGGACTGAGAACTAACCGTTAGATTTTCGAACTACAGAGATCTTGCAGAAGTTCTTCCTCACTCTTATCTGTTCTCTACCTGTCTGAAAAACAGGGGAAAAGATGGTGTTTGCCTGACCATGCCAAGGTTTGGCAAACTAGATCTGCCCGTGGTCGGGAAGAAGTGGCTCAGGGAAAGAGCTGTCTTTGGTGATTCGTGGCTGCAGTGGTTAAAAAGGGGCAGGGGGCGCCAAATGCAGCAACCAGGGAGTGGAGGACTGAATGTGACATACAAATGAATTCCTTGCTAGAGTCAAAATGGTGAGCATCGACTGGCACTTGGTGCTCACAGGAGTCTACAGAAGTGCACGAGCGCATTTCTTTAAGCGCACGCGCCCTGTTTTTCTGGAGGTGTGATCACGGCTTTCCATCAAAGCGTAGAGTCAGAGCTAACTGGCCGGCCCCTGCTGTTGCGCCAAAAAAAAAAAAAAAAAAAAAATGTGGCAGCTGAACCCTAAGCATGGAAAGTTCCTTTTTGCTTCCTGCTTCTCAGCAGGGGCGCTCAGGAGGGGTACCAAGAGGGTCTGCATATGGGGACAATATTGAGGTGTGTCTCCAATAAGTTTTCCTTAAAAGGAATCTGGCTTCCTTAGGGGAAAGAAGGTTTGCCTGTGAATGTCCATGGCTATAGCCAGGCTGATCTGTCTTGTTTGTGAAATCCGGTCACCCTAATTAACGAGGTTGCTCTGGGCAACCTCCTCACCCTGGCCCCAGCTTTTGCTCAGAGGGCAGTTTTCAGTTTCTGCTTTTTAAAGAGGTCTGAGCCATATGCCACGGAGTGCATATGTGCTTTAATAAGGGAACAATAAAAACATTTGGTCTTTAAGCAGGTTAAGTCTTCCTCCGTGTGTTTTCAATGTACCACCATTTCTTGCCTTGGGCTCCCCCCCGGCCCCCCCCCCCCCAAAAAAAAGCTTGCCAAAAGGTTCCTACAGTCACGTTAAATTTATTTTGTTGAAATGCCTCTTCTTCAGGCATTAGCCCTTAGGAAGATTAAATAATACACTATAGTCTAGAAAACTCTAAGTTTTCAACAATCCAAGTCCCAGGAATGCAATGGAAATATGGAAAAGTAAACCACTGCCAAGTTTCAAAGTCACTGCCAGGAAAACGCTAAAGGAGGGAAGAAAATGCGCCACATATTTTTAACGTGGCTTAGAAAACAGACACCTCCATGCTCATGGTGACTCCCGGTTTCTCACAGTCGCCAGCAGCCCCACACAATGGAAGCTCTGTTTCCTTGAACTGGACCCATCAGACTTCTCCCAGAAGCAAGCTCCTCCATCACGTTGCCTACAGAACTTGCAGATGGTAAATGGATACTGAAAGTGGCACACGAACTAGAGAAACTCTGAAAGTGCAAAGGAGAGGAGAAGTGAATTGGAGAAGGTAGGTGCCAGGCCACGGCACCTCCACATGGGGATGTTCCCATCTCGGCACGAATGACATTTCAGGTGGATAATTCTTTGTTCCGGGGGGTTGTCCTGCCTCTTGTAGGACGATTGGCAGCACCTGTAGCCTGTACCCACTAGATGCCCTTAGAAGACAACCAACACAGTCTTCAGACATTGCCCCCAGTCTAGGACCACCGGTCTAGACCAACTAGAATCATCAATTTCAGGGTTGGAGAGACCCTGGAGATCACTGAGGTCAAGGCCCTACCGTGTAGGAGGAGTTGACGGAGTCTGACTTAAGGGGACTGAGCCCCGACTTAGTGGCAGCATAGAAACCAGAAGCCAGGGTACCTGAGCAGACCACCATTTCCGGAAAAGTCTTTTTTCAAAGAAATGACTGACTATTAAGAGCATCACACATATTCAAAACCACTGTTTGGTAAATAAAATAGTATCAAGAACGCTGATCTGTCCTATTTTAAAAAAAAAGTACAGAGGCAACAAAGAGTTGGCCCCACAGGGACAAGTGGGGAAGTGGCTTCCCCAGCTGCTGAGATTGCAGATCTGGTGAGGCCAACAGGCAAGAGGGCACTTTCAGAGCACAAATACAGTCAACATTTATAGAATCCATTTTGTATAGGTTTTAAAGATTGACTTTTACGTAGTATAAAATTGCAACCCACTCAAAAAAGAATTTAACGCACACACATCCTGGATGCTCTAACAAAAGGGACCCCAAGCATCTGCTCAGCTAACTTCACTGCCATTCAAAGAACAGACTATTAAAAATAAGATAGGGAATTCCCTGGTGATCCAGTGGTTAGGACTCCAGGCTTTCACTGCCGAGGGCGCAGGTTCGGTCCCCGGTTGGGGAACTGAGATCCCACAAGCCATGCAGTGAGGCTATAATAATAATGGTGATGATGATAATAATAATAATGATAATAAATAATGATGTGGTTTGGATAATTACTACCAAGTCTGGAGAGCCACCGTCACCCAGGACCCTAAGAATACATTCCCAGCAATTGCCAAGTGACTTACAGGAAAGCCTGGTGATATCACCAAATCAGTAGGGCAGCACGGACTACTCTCTCCTTGCACCAGGACTTGCTAACCTAAGACCTATTTCCTCTTTGCCTAAGTAAATATCTTAATCTAGATACAGTGCTCTCAGGAGAAGGGTGTGGGTAAAATCTGAGTTGGGTGGGGTTCTTGCCCTACTCTGGGGACCTAGAGGGAGTTTATCAAAAGTTCCTTTTTTTTAATTAATTAATTAATTTATGGCTGTGTTGGGTCTATGTTGCTGCACACGGGCTTTCTCTAGTTGTGGAGAACAGGGGCTACTCTTTGTTGCGGTGTGTGGGCTTATTGTGGTGGCTTCCCTTGTTGCAGAGCACAGGCTCTAGGCACATGGGCTTCAGCAGTTGTGGCTCATGGACTCTAGAGCGCACGCTCAGTGGTTGTGACACGCGGGCTTTGTTGCTTCGTGGCATGTGGGATCTTCCCAGACCAGGGATGCAACCCGTGTCCCCTGCGTTGGCAGGCGGATTCTTAACCACTGCACCACCAGGGAAGTCCCAATAGGTTCTTAAAAGATTATTTGGGGGCACTCTAGAGATTATTCAAAGGTCAGCTCAGAAGGAAAGAGGGGATTTTCAATGCTCCTATAGCATTTTAGTCCCAACTAAAATATGAGCATTATATACCTGAAGGAGCAGACAATCTGGGAAGCAGAAAACCAGCAAAGACTTATAGACAAAGAACTATTTAAAAGTAATAAAGAGCCAGAATCAAATGCACTGGTTATTAAAGTAGCAACGATTTCGGCACACGTTTTTCTGGTATCGTGTGGCCACATTTTACAACCACATTGTCCATCAGACAACTTTTTGTTACTTTTTTTTTTTTTTCTTAAACTCAAATAGAATGATTCAAGAATTACATTTCTTGCTAAGGCTGCTCACAGAAAGAAAAGGAAGGCAGGGAGGGAGGGAGGAGAAGAGGGAGGGAGGATCGTCTGTGCAGAGTTCTTATAATTTGTGCATTCAGGTTTCCAAGTCGATTACTGGCGTTAAAGACTTTAATGTAATTCTTTTGGGCGGGGCCGTATCTTCACTAACATTTTTCCTTCTGTAGCAATTATGCTGTCCCCTCCGGCGTAACTCTACACACAACACCCCAGGCTCCTGAGTTTTCTGTAGAATAGGCAAGGAGAGAATTCATGTGAACACACAAGGTCGAAGTCCTGCCTTCAACTGGCAACCCCTACATTTTCATCCCCTTCACCTGCTGGGATCCGGCTTCCAAACAGAGCTGGTCAGAGCCTGCTCTTAGGTCTTCTGGCCCATAACAGTTTCACTCACAATGCACGGCAGAGATGCTGTGAAGAGGCTGCTTTTAGCAAAGGTCAATGTTAATAGGATGTCCCATGCATGGAAAAATGGACACCGAAATTTTAAATAAGGGTCAATGCACAGCAGAATTTCTTTTCCTTCTTTTTACTTCCTTTGGGTTTATTTTGTTTTTTAAAGACGGGAACAGGTATTCCTTTCTTACTCCGAATTAAAATCAATTAATTTTTTTTTTTAAACAAAATGGAATCGGTACTTTCTGAAGCTGTGAGCTGTGGCGGCCGTCATGCCTGGGCCTGCTCACCGCACTCCCACCGGAAGCCCCATTTCCCCATCCCATCCCTCCAGCCAGAGAGAATGTAAGTGGGACACCTCTGTATGGGGCAACCCAACCCACCTACAACACGGCGGTCTCACTGAGCACGAAGTCTGAAAGTTCTCATCGAGACACAGAACCAGAGAATGAATAAATGTCTGATGAAGAAAAGATTCCGTAAGATCCACAGCACAAACACGCCGATGAGAAACAAAATGAGGAGTTTGTGGTATTCCCGGGAACAGCTGGCAGAACCAGCTCAAAACAACGGAAAACCATGGGTAAACCAAAAAGAAGTAAGCTGATGGTTGCACCTTAACCAAGTCTTTCACACCAGCTGATGGCACAAAAAGAAACATGAAGTGCAGGTCCACGAGAGGTTGTATCTACTGCTTTGGGAACTGTGTTTTCTAAGCGAGTCAGTTAAATTTCACAAATATTTCCTGAGCCCCATCTCTGTGCAGCTATGGGACCACCCCAGTGCGGTCCCCTCACTGCATGATAGGGACTGTCACCATATGGCAGGATGATTAAACACGAGCCACAGTTTCTTCACTTTTCTTTGGTAAGATGCACATAACCAAGCCTCTTTCAAAATGCTGATAAAAGTGCTAGAAGTTCAAGTAAATACAAAGTGCCTGGTATGTGACAGATGCTCAAAAAGTTGGGGTACACCTAGGGCCATCGTGTAACACAGCTCTGGGGCTGGGAGTCCTTCCCATCACAGCACTGTGTGGCCTTACAAGGACATCCTACATCACCCGTTTTCTTAACATCCTGCTTTGCGGTTCATTTTCCACCTCTCTGCCTTTTCTCATTAGAAATATTAAATGCATTGGACGTGGCAAACGAGACACAGGAGAATGGATAATTTCGAAAGGAGCAGGCTTCTGATGGAGATCTACTTCCATGTCGTAGAAAAAGACAAGGCACTCATTCAACATCTATCTTTAACTCTCAGACACAACTGACAACTTCAAAGAAACATAAATCAACATTTAATCCTCTCATTTCTTTTGGAGGCGTGGGGATGGGGTCTCCACAGGACCCTTTTGAGAATCTGATGAAAGAGAGAGGCCTCCTTCCCTCAAATATACACATATACCCAAATTTTGCTTACATTTCAGACAATTCATAAACACACATCCCCGCCCGTAGACCCTCCCCCATAACAGTAATAAAAGAGAATCAGGCAGACCGTCTAATGATTTAAATATGGAACAAGCTGACTTCTTAAGATAACTGTACAGACAGCTGGCTGCAGTCCCAATAATTCTCTCTCCAGGTTGTGCTAAAATTCCAAAGAACAAAATAGCATGAAGAAAACCCTGGGAAGTTAGTGCAGTCAGTCTCTGGTCCCAAACGCCTGCTGCTTCACCAAATAATTAAGCCATGACTCCATTTCTATTGCACACCTGCAACATAATTGCTTCACAGGACCACGCTCACAGATGGCTTTGAGAGACGTAAGTCCACATAATAAAAGTTCACGGGCAGCTCGGTCATTTGGACAAGGTTTTGGAATCACGGAGAGGCTGCCTGAGGCAAACACATCACCTAATTAGCTCCGACTGATTAGCCGAGCTGCACTTTGCAGGGACTGCGGGTAGGGGCACGCCACATCCTGTCCTTCCTGAGTGGGGCTGCCGCATCCACCTGGAGGGCAAGCGGACTGTATTCTAAACAGTAAATAAAGCACAACATCCTGCATCCCGACTTGAAGAGGAGTAGACGCTACAGAATGGAGGCAAATGAATACCCATTTGCTGTCATTTAAAAATCAAAACCAATAATAACTGTAAACCACTCTGTGTGTGTAAAATGCTTCACAGCTCCCAAGCACTCTAGCGTGGCTCAGAATCTGGGAAGGAAAGGCAGATACCATCGCAATCCATGCGTCCATTAGCAAATACTTTCTGAACACAGATGGTGGAGCACACGGCAAGAGAGGTGATCCCTGTCTTCCAACAGCCATGGAAACGTAGGACAAAGTGCCAAGTCTGTCTTGGGGAGGGAGGGGGGTTTTCGCAAGGGAAGGAGCACTAAATCTGCTTCTTAGGGGGAAAGCAATTTTGTGTAGAGAGCTGGAACGGGAGGAGACTGGGGAAACAGCAGTCAAGGCAGAAAGAACTGTGCAAAATACCAAGGGGGAGAGGTGAGAAGGGGCCTGAGCCTGGTGTGCCTGGAGCCTGTGGAGTCAAGGGAATGATGGCGGAGGAGGCTAGAAAAGTAGATGGGCCACATCAAGGAGGGTCTTCCCTGCAGGTGATAACGGGGGTCTTATAGATATGGAGGCCAAAGACCCAGCTCGGTTAGAGCATCTGTTCTCAAAGCAAGATGTGCATGATATGCCTACGGAGAGCTTTTCTAAGTGCACTAATGCTCACGTCCCTCCCCCCGCAAAGACTCTGACTCAGCCTGGAACCTGGGCATCATCAGTATTCCTTTTTTTTTTTTTTTGGCTGTGTTGGGTCTTCGTTGCTGCACACAGGCTTTCTCTAGTTGTGGTGAGCAGCGGGGGCTACACTTTGCTGTGGTACTCGGACTTCTCGGTGCGGAGGCTTCTCTTGGTGCGGAGGCTTCTCTTGGTGCGGAGCATAGGCTCTAGGTGTGCAGGCTTCAGTAATTGTGACGCACGGGCTCAGTAGTTGTGGTGCACCGGCTTAGCTGCTCCGCCACATGTGGGATCCTCCCAGACCAGGAAGTGAACCTGTGTCCCCTGCATTGGCAGGCGGATTCTTAACCACTGCGCCACCAGGGAAGTCCCAGGGCTCTTTTTAAAACGCCCTCCAGGAGAGTCCACTGTGCAGCTGGCACACAAAGGCCCTAGGCTAGAGGTTAAGCAGCTGCCTAAGGTCATTCACGCTTGGGGCTCTTTCCTGGGCTTTGAATGCAGCAAGGATTTCCCTTTAATTTCGTATATAAATTTTAAGAATAAAAAAAAAAAACTTTTAAGGGTGGGGAGAAGAGTCTCCTAGAACAACACACACACCCATACCCCAATCTTCATTACAGCATACAGCGTTTCAGCATTTGTTACCTGATGTGCAAAACGTCCCAGTTCACACAGATGCTAACAAATCCAAACTGACCTTTGTTTCTGGATCGTGTGTTTGGACCGGGGAAAAAGAACAATTCTCAAAGTCTCTTTATTCCCTACACCATTCTTTAAGACCGTGATGCTTTGCTGAACAAGATCAACAAGTCAAACAGGCTTCACGAACTGACTCGGCAGCCAGCATGCTACAGGGGCAGAGAGGGCGAGCTGGGAGGTGAGGTTTATCTGAAGAGCATCACCGCTTTCAAAGGTCATCTTATGGACACATCTGGAGTTTATAAGCAGACCAGGTGAAACGGAGGTAGTGACCCCACAAATCTCCGTAAATCTAAATGGGCGCCACTCCCCAGGTAGCAAGGTCGGCAAACCAGGGTCACGTCTACTACCCCTTCGTCCTTCCCACGTCCAGCCGGGGCCCCACAGAGCTGCCCACTCTCTTTCAACACGCTGCTCCCACAGCCACCATGAATCAGCTGGATTCGGCACTGGAATCAAAATCGATTTATGATCCCTGCCCTGTGTATGATTTAATACCACTTTGTAAAGAACCACTCACTGGGGCTACTTTGAAAGAACACCAACGTATACCAGGCGAGAACCCAAGACATTGATTCCATTCATTTAAACTAACAAGACAGCCTTTTAGATAAGGAGAAGAGGACTTGTTAAAAAAGGTTGGTGGACATAAACCTGGGGGAAGAATGAAACGTTTTTCACTCCTGCCAACAGAGGAAGAAGAAATAAAGGAAAAAACCCTTAATCTCAAAGCAGCCTTTGGTACTAACCTTTGAACACCATCTCTCCCAAAGTAATTCTACAGATTCACCTTCATGCCAAGGGCCAGGTTTCTACCTATTTCATTATGACCTTCTCTGCAATGACTCACACAGAGAAGTAAGTGGTGAGGGTACTGCCTCTACCTTGCAAGTTTTTTTTTTTAATTAAGTGATATAACATCTAGAACAGCTCAACTGTATGGCATGATACAAATAAGGTTTATAGAAACATTACAATATTTCTCAATATTCGTTGCATGCGTGAGAAGTAAGGGTTGACCCTTTCAAGCCATCCAACAATCTGCCCTCTCTGAGTTCACTGCTGTTGAAGCGTGTTGCTTTCCTGGCACTCAGGACAAGCACGATGTGAGTGTCACAGAGCTGTGCGCCCACCGCGCTCACCTAGCAAGAGGCTGAGGGTCAGATGAGAGTTAAGCAAAGCGGCCCTGGGGCCAAAATGATGCAGGTGAACAGATGTGCTCCCTCTGTCCTTTCCGAAAGGAAAAATGCACAGCATGTTGAGACGGATCAAACCTGGGGGAAACGGCTCGAGCCTACAGAGATTTCGCAAGATGGATTTCTCTGTGTATAAACACACTTACTTTGGAAAGAATAAAGGCCCGCGAGACCAGCATATCTTGAGGGATCATCACACGTATCTCACAGTCCAAAAAACATCTGGAACCCCGGCCAAGATCAAAAGATCCGCTGACTCGGGAGCGATCAGCGGCAAAGAGATCTGGGTAACAGAGTGGCCGTCTTAGCGAATCTACGCCCTACGCCCCTCTGCCGTGTGGCCAGCAGGCTGCCAGTCCTCCCTCTGGCCAGACAGAGAACCTTCCCAAGCTACCCTCATCAATCCTTGCCTGCCCTCCTCCAGGCCCCTCCTCTCACTGTCTCTCATCACAGCATCCCCCCGGCCTCATTCAACATCCACGCTTGATAAGCTGTGAACCGAGATATTACTGACGCAGACTACACGTCACGTTGTATCGACTGTTTCCTTGTGTCACGTGCAGCTGCTTCCAGACCTCTCTGTGGGTGGGTGGCATCACACCTGGAAGCTCTCCCGGGGGGCGCTGGTGTCACCCGAGGCATAGAACTGACCTCGGCAGGGAAGGTCCCGTGTCCTTCATGGTCCCGACCTTGGCAATCACTGCACCCTCTGTCAGGTGGCCTGGAGCCACCTCCTCTGAAGTATGCCCTCCAGGCTCCCGAGGCATCGGGCAGCAGTGGCCTGAGGCAGCTCTGCTATGAGCAGAACGCTCCCCACTCCCCCACACCCCCAGCGCAGTCCTGCTCTCACAGGCCCCGCAGCTTAGTCAACATTTATCCAGCAGGCCTGGCCTCAGCCAAGCACGATAACCACCCTTCGTCTGCTCTTCACACCAGCAAAGAAAACAGCTGCCTCTATCTAAACATCACTGATGAAGAGGGTAATCCACAGCCCAGTTAAGAGAAGAGTCCCACGTCTGGTTAGCTCTTATCAAGAATCAGATAACACCACACGCAGGATTTTAAAGATTCCCTTCACTTCTGCTCCCGCTTTCCTTCCTACATCTTATGACCCTATGGATTTAAACGATTCCATTGCTTTCTTACTAAAACAGGTTATATTTCTATTTTGAAGTGTCTTGCAAAGAAGCGAGCGTGGGACCTACTTGTCACGGTCCGCAACCAGGGTCACCAGTGAGACAGAGGTCCAAGCTGAAGGATGAAAAAACGAGTCCTCACCAAGCACGTGCACCAACACCGAGGTGACACCATTTTACAGGAGTGGAGATTTTCTTCAAGCCTCTCAACACCTTCCTACCCTCAGGCCTCGGACCGTTTCAGACAGCACGTGAAATGTACGATAATTTATTATAGATGGTCCTTATTTTACACTGTACAGACAAGGGAAATGTATGATAATTTATGATAGATGGTCCTTATTTTACATGGTAAACCAGCACCACCCAGTACAATGTTCTGTACTGGGAGATGGTTCTGATGAGGGAGATGGTCCCTATCTGAGCTGGTACAGTAGCCACGAGCCACACATGGCTGTGAGCACTTAGAGGTGGTCAGTGGGACTGTACCTCTCATCAGATTTCATTTAAGTTGCAGCAGTCACGTGTGCTTAGTGGCTTCTGGACTGGGTGGTGCACTTCCAGATCACGAGATACACCTGTTATTCCTTTATGCAGTAACATGTTTGGGCAGATATATCTCCCCCCATGGCTCTCCTACCAAGTACTGACTAGCATCTTCTCTCAGAGGCTCCACTTCTCTAATTTAAGAAAATGCTAAAAGTCAGTTTAATGGAAAAACAGGAGCCAATTTAAACTTGAGGTTTCTAGCTAAAAATATTGATGCTCGGATCTCCCTGGTGGTCCAGTGGTTAAGACTCCACTCTCCCAATGCAGGGGACATGGGTTTGATGTTGGAGAAGTTACACATGCTGCGTGGTACGGCCAAAAAAATAAATAAATTTTAAAAAATACTGATGCTCTATGTGGAGTTCAGTGATTCTTCCTTCCCCCACCCGTGTGATAAACGGGCACTTTTTAAATGAGCCGCCTTGTGGACCCTCCCACGAGCACACACTCCTGGCACACACCGCACTTCATTCAGGAGCAGGAAGCATCAACAAAAAGGGACCAGCAGGGGCGGAGAAGTGCATTTAGCTTCCCACTCTTGGAAAAGCCTTTCCAGTGTCCACCCACCCGCGTTTACAAGAACCTCTTTGGAGGGCAAACGAAAGAACACAGGAGCTATTGTTCTCTCCGCAACAACGTTCCTCGGGCAGGGCTGTGTCTCGATGCTCGCACAGACGATCACTCTCGGAGAAAATGCCACCGAATCACTGGGCCAAATTGTGTCCACGTGGGGTGTTTGCACAGACTGTTCCCAGAATGACCAAGGGAGAGGTGGCAGGGTCACTGAGCACCAAAGAGGTTAAGACCTAGAAGCAGTGTCCAGGCCCCCCCTGCCCAAGTAGGAGGAAGCCAGTGGTGGATAAAAGGGACTCACCTTGATATCGGGGGTGGGGCGGGGAGGAGCTGGCTGGGAGGTGGGGCAACCTGGCAGGTGGGAGGTCCAAGGCAATCACACTCAGTATCTTGCTGAGCGTGAGGAACACGTGGGCTGGTGAGAAAAATGTCCACCAGCAGAAACTTGCCCACCAGGAGAGTCACTGTGCAAGCCTGGAATCCACCCCCACAAGCCGCACTGATCCCAGCATGTAGGATCAGAGATCCCTGCCGGTGATGGGATGCTAAGGCCACGTTCACAGACCCAAATAATCTCAAAAATTAGGCAATGATAACATTTACCTAGACTTTCAGAGACGTACATCCTTTCAAATGAAGCTCTTCTTATATTGCGCAAAGAAAATAGATAAGATTCCAGGGCCAATGTCCTTTTCCACGCACTCACTCGTTGGTCTGCCCCTTTCCTAACCTGGTGACTTCATTTCGCCAACTTCTCAGGCTAAACCCAAGAAGTCATCCTCAACTCCTCTCTCTCTCACACCTACTATCCAATCCCTCAGCAAATCCTGTCAGCCCTACCTTTGAAATACACCCAGGACCCAACCACTAACCACCACCATGGATCTCCCAGGTGACCACAGAGACTTTCTAACGGACCTCCTCATCCAGCCACTGCTGTCTGCTCAACTCGGCAGCTGCTGTGGTTCCTGCACAAGGTCAGGTCAGGTTGTGTCATTCAGAATAAAATCTGTCCACTTTCTCCTGACTGACCAGACCCCCTATTTTTCTGGGCACCTCGCTCCCTGCCATTCCATACCCTGCTCATTCTATTCCAGCCGCTGTGGTTGTCTTGCTGTTCCTCAAATGCAATGAACATGTACCTGCCTCAGGACCTTTGCACGTACTGTCTCTCTGAAATGACTTTCACCCCAAATGTAGGACTAAAAATGACTTTCACCCCCCAGACGTGACTAAATGTCATTTTCTCTTAATTCGCATGTGTCTCTGCTAAATGTGAAGGGGCTTCCTTGACAAGTTCTAAATAAAATACAGACACATATACACCCATCCACATACTACCACATACTCTCTCCTTTCTCCCTTGCTTTGTTTTTCTTCTCAGCACTTAGTACCATTGGCACATGATGTATTTGGTTCTGCTCCTTCCCCTACTGGAATGTAGGTTTCATGAGGACAGGGGTGTTGTCTGCTTAGGTGACCACTATATTCCCAGGGCCTCCCTAGAACATAGTAGGTGCTGAATAGATATCTGTGGCTTTTCTCTTTGTATATTTTGCTTTCACCTTCACAAAGCAGAGTTTTCTCAAAATGAGATTCATGTGACTATGGTACACATCAGGAGGCTGACACATCCATAAGCTATGGATCATTAAATCACTAATTTATACAAAGCCAATGCATTTAAGACAATACGGTTCCATGTAACTGAATTTGGACTCCCTAAATCCTCAGCTAGTTCTTTCTCTGAGGCTCTCCTTTGAGTTCTCGGAGGGGAGAGGGCAACTGTCCACCAGGCTGCTCTGGTGAGAGGTGGGACTCTGGCTGCCCCACCCCCGTCTGTGTACAATGTTGGAATCCCCTAAACGTAAGGTCTGGGGGTACCGGATTGTTTTCTCCCCTTAAAAATCGGGTCGATCCACGACACGTCTACATCATAAGTAGCAGTCCCAAGTAGTAAGGCATGAAAATGAACATATGTGTGCATATGTGTCAAACACCTTTGTGTCAGGAAGCCTATTCAACACGCACTGAATTCCCTTCTTCTCCATCACAAGCAAGGGGCCATGTGCTCCTCCAGGCCTGCTCCTGACCCCAGTCCCCCCAGAAGGCTGCAAACCCATGAAGATGGGTCACCTGTCCACACCCAGGGCAAGGAACATCGCAGGGGACTCAAATGAATGTCTGCTGAGCAGTGAAGACGCCAGTCCAGAGCTGGGGGCCAACCATGGGTAACTTGTCCCCAACAACCCTCAGGTTGAGTGGACTCTAAGGCACATGTGATGTCATGGGAGACACAGCTGCTTTCACCTTTTTTGAGAAAGTTGACCACATAGCAACATTTTTCCCATTTATTTTCAGGACAGCCATAAGATTCTCACTGATGGTCCCTGTGCTCTTTCTGTTCAGGCTAATTTTAATTCCATCTCATCGGGTCCCTTCAGTAATAGATGCTGACAGTCCCAGATGCCAGGGCCTCGGTGACAGCATCTGCTTATCCCCTCCGGATTAATCTAAACGACGTAACCTCCAGGACAGCGGGTCTTCCTCTAGAGTTTTGCAGAAGAGAAAGCATACGGTGCAGGTCAGGCCAACAGCTACATGGAAATCACTATACTCAGAGCAACTCTTTATCTGGACAGTGATCGCCCTGAAAGCAGGGGTTTCTGTCCCATTCATTGTTGACCTGGATGCTTCGCAGAAGACCTACCCCTAACAAAGGCTTAAAGAATGTCGCTGGATGTGGTAGGTGCGCACCAACTGAAAATTAACAGTTAACCCAACATTTTACAGACTGTTTACTGCACAAGGATGTTCAAATGAATGCTGGTCATCTATCGCTGGGAACAGATGTATTTTTTTTTCAGCATCGCACGACGGTATGTGATCTTAGAACTACACATGCAGCCAGATGTGCACTCAGTAGGAATGAAACTGCTTTCCATTTTCTAAAAGGAAAACGCCTGAGAATTGCCTGTGTTGTGCTTAATTTCAATATTCTGCACTAGCCAAGGTAACATTAAATTCTTTCTTTGGAGAAAGAAAGACATTGTTGGATTTACTTGCTCACGTGGGCATACATCAGGTCAAGCACGTGGTTCCCATCTGCCACCGGACACATCGTGCTCTCTTGATTCTTGGTGTAGGACAATTACAGCATAAGTACATTCTAATGGTCTGTGGGATGAATGCCAGTGGTAGCTGACAGCGGATCCTGAATATTTGAGTACACGGGATCACAGCCATTAATGAGTTATAAAATATCATCCCACAGAGTCAAATGGCTCATACACAGAAAAAGGCACTAAGACAGCAATTCCTACAATACCCAAAATAGAATTCCTAACATATGATGGGCCCAATTAAGACATTTGGGAGCTGAGCAGAAATAAACAATTACGTCATGGCAAACAACTCAGAATCGGAAGATTTAAATGGCATGTAGGAAAATAGCCCACTGCATGCAGAAATTTCACTTGGCAGGATCTCTGCAAGGGGTTTACATGTCTGCCTGAACACTTGTGGAAGCCAGGTGTGACCACCTCCATCAGAACAATGATTCCATTGGTAGGCAGCTCTTACCATCAGACTTATCAAGCATCTGTTATATGCCGGACGTCGTGTTAGATTCTAAGGAGAAAATGATAGAAGACATTTCCACTCTCAAGAGTCTCAGAATCTACTGGAGGAGAAAATAAAAAATTCTGCAGGTGAAATGATCAGTGAAGGGGTACAGAGGGGCTATGGGAGCACAGAGGAGAAACACATAAGAAATCAGGAAAGGCTCACAAGAAGTAACAGGGCTTGAGGGCCACACCGAAGTTCACTCAAGAAACGAGGGGCCAAGACAGGCCAAAGAAGCACAGACACGAACCCCAGGAAGAGCAGTGAGCTTGGGGGATCTGTAAGCATATCAGCCGATCCCAGGAGATTCATGAAGGGCCGTGTGTCCAGCCTAAGGAGTTTGGGTTTTATCCCAAAGAGGAAGAAAAACCACTGAAGAATGACATGCCCAGATAAGCATAAACGCAGCTATAACACTCCATCATTCTTGATCGGGCTGCATACTAGCTGAATGTCTGTCCTCCCCCATAAACCTTAAGCTCCCTGAGGGCAGGGATTGAGTCTGTTCTGTTTACCCAAGTGTTGCTAATATCTAAGAAAGTGGCTGGGACAGAGCAGGTGCTGGGTAGACATTGAATGAATGAATGAATCAATCAAGCAAGCAAGCAAGCAATCAGTCAGTGGTCTTGGGGCAGCGTGGGTTAAAAGGAGGATTTTTAAGGGAAACAAAGACCAGGCAGTCACAGGAGTCCTCTAAGCCTGGTCGTGGGAGAATTCAAAGATGCCTCTCGCTATGGCCAGTGAGGCTAGGTGTAAGCAATAGTGATTTTAAAAGATTCAAGAACAGGGCTTCCCTGGTGGCGCAGTGGTTAAGAACCTGCCTGCCAATGCAGGGGACACAGGTTCGAGCCCTGCTCCAGGAAGATCCCACATGCCGCAGAGCAACTGAGCTCATGTGCCACAACTACTGAGCCTGCGCTCTAGAGCCCATGAGCCATAACTATTGAGCCCATGTGCTGCAACTACTGAAGCCCACATGCCTAGAGCCCGTGCTCTGCAATAAGAGAAGCCACTGCAATGAGGAGCCCGTGCACCACAATAAAGAGTAGCCTCCACTCACCACAACTAGAGAAAGCCTGTGTGCAGCAATGAAGACCCAACTCAGCCAATAAATAAATTTATTAAAAAAAAAAAAAGAAGAAGATTCAAGAGTAAAGTATTAGGGACAAGTAAGGGAAAGTATATTCTGCTTCCGACACACTGAGCTTGGAGTATCTGGTACCCAAGGAGCAGCCCAGGGGAGCGATCAAGTAAGACTCGGGTGTGCTAGAGAGAGATGCAGCCTCAAGTCAATACGGGCGGCCACGGAAGGGCCACTGATGGGGCCAGGAGCCCAATGGAGAGGACACAGTAGCCCGGGGAGAGGCTTCAGTCTCGTTGAGATCACTGGGATGGTTTTGTGCCAAATAACTACTCCCACTGAGTTCAGTATCATTACCACAAACCATCTTGGGAAAGCAACGCCTGATCTCACTGAGCCGTTTGCTACGAGCATCTCATTCTCCACGTTGCAGATCGCCAATAGCTGAAGCATCAGCTAGATTATGTCCACGAGGAAGACTGAGGTTTGAATGCTGGCTATTGGGTTAAAAAGTAATTGAGAACAAATACGTGTAACAAAATTACCCCCATGTCAGATGTAGAAAGGACGATGATGACTCTTTTCACTGCAACCAGGATCCAGTGAGGTTCTGAGTTTCTGTGAGGACAAGGGGGCAGATTATAGGAAAGATAATGAGTGTGTTTTAATGTCTGGCATGCACCTGGCTTTCTCAGACCGCCAGTGACATCACCAAGCAGCCGTGCATCTTCCCGGAGCCTATCTGAGAAGAGAAAACACTCAGGAAATTCTGAATGAAATAAATGAATAGCTGAGCCAGGAGAAAAGGAAATGCAGCTGAGATTCATGACCAGAAAACTGAAATTAATCTGTTTTCTTCCAATCTTGTTAACTCCTTACAAGTGAGATAGTCTCGAAGTCAGTGGAGAGAGAATCTCGCAACAGAACCAATTTAGAAAGCCATTTTTAAATGTGTACCTTTTTTTCCCTTCAAAAGTAAAACAGCTTTGTTCAGTCTGCTAAGGGGAGATGTACACTGTTACCACCTGGATTGCCTACTTTCTTGAATGGAATATGTCCATGAGAACATTACCACTACTCTTCAGATACTAAAATAATAATGATATCAGAACATTTTTGAAAAGTAGGAAGATGGAGGCAGCTCTCAAAATCTTTTGTTCTGCAGTCAGATCACGAGTCCAACCACGTCAGACAGATCCCGTGAGGCTTTCAGGTCCAGGGGAGCTCATTTCTGTTACAGGAATAAAGTTTTCCCGTCTATCCAATAGGGAATGCGTACTCTGAGCATTAGCGAGATGCATGCTTTAGCTAGAGGAGAGTCAATAGCCAGCAGTTGGTGATTAAAACCAAGCACAGGAACTGCTTTTTCATCTCATGCACAAATTACCCTGAGGCACTGGAAGAGCCTCGGAATATTAAAAATTAACCTTCTCAATTCATTATGGGAGCATGCTTTACTTGCAAATATAACCAGAAAAAAGACAGGAAGAAAGGAGTCAGCAATCTGGCTGTAACTGAGATGCATAATTCTGGAAAGCCCAGGAATTGCTAGTATAATCAGGAGAATAACAAGGGCAATCCATTCAACCAATTACTGCGGTTGTACAGAATTATTACTATTTTTTCCAAGTATCCCTGTGTCGGCTGAAGGCAACTTAGCCACCTAGTTCTTGGAAATGAATTTCTAGCACGTTTCTTATGAAACGTTTCATTGCCGAGGTTCTCCTGGGCGGGGAGCGCAGAGCTAGGGCAGGGCACATGTAGGGAAAACCACGGTGTCTGCATCATCGCTTACTTTTTAAGACATTTATCCATAGAGGAGAGGTGGTGGCAATGGTTATCCAAGTGCTGACCGACAGAGCTTTCTGCGATGATCGGAATGTTCTACATGAATCTACACTGTCCAATATGGTAGCCACTAGCCATATGTGGCAATCGAGACCTTGACCCATGACTGGTGTGACTGAGAAACTAACATTTAAATCATGTATTAAACTGCCATATGGGGTTACCATATTGGACAGTGTAGCCTTAGAAGACACAGCCTAACTTGCTTGTCAGCTGCCCATCCAAATACAAAATTCTAACCTCGAAATTTTTAGCATTTTATTAAGGAAAGTGTATATCCCTAAGTATAATCAGCAAAGACCCATATTGGGGATAGTGTGTTTTATGAACAAGCGAATTCATTAGTCTGCATCTTCAGAGACACCCAGACTAACCATACGGAGCAAATTTTCAGTTAAAGGTGCATCAATCATGTAAAAGCACAAATCTTTAGTTTTATTTCTCCAAAGTAAGAGCAAACATCTAGAAAAATTATATCGAGCTGGCCAATAAAATCAGGTTTAGTATCCAAAAAGAAACGGTTTTAAGATAAAAAACCAAAACCAAACAACGTCACAGACGCCCATAACAAACCTCAGGCTTGGCTACTGTCACCACACATGACCTGGATGTTGTCTAGTTTTGTGGCCAGTTTTGCATTCTCTTGCCTTTCTACAGGGTCTTCTGGGTGATTATACCTCAGTCAAGTCTGTTGCTTCCTTAGGCATTGAGAGGTCACACCAAGGTTTTAGTCACCATGCATCACATTTTCCAAAAGGAATGCGTGTACATTCTATGTTCTGAAGAGTTTGAGGACAGGTCAAAACCCCAAGTAATGTTTGCCTTTCTTGACACTCGTTTTGCATAAATAGCTTCCCCTTAAAGTTCCCTTTGGTTTTCTCCTTGGAATGAATAATGATGTCCTCATTTTCCTTACGAAAATTTCAAACTAAGTCAAATTACAGGAAAGCCATTTTCATTCACCAAAGCACACACACAGATTACAGTATTTATGGACAGTTATCCTGTTTAATCAGGAAAAAAGATCCTTTTTAAAGCATAGAAAGACGGACTCTCTCAAGTGCACAGAAAGCCCTTCATTATACAGAGAAATGCACCATAACATGGGCATACTTAACACAGTAAAACGCATCTTCTAAGAGAGACAGTACAATGACAGCTCCTATTTCCAGCAATGTCAAAACTAAAGCCTTCAACGGGAGAGAATTTTCTAGAACTTCCCGTTTAAGATCAAATCTCTTAATCCTCTTCGATAGAAGTCGTCTCTAAATATGTTGATAATTCCCTGAGCCCTTAAAGAACTGACGTTTAACCTTTTTACTGCACATTCCTTATTACCGCTATTCTGATTGCAGTTTTCTAAATATCTGCGCCTGCTTTCCAGGCACTATCTACGTCTTCGAAGTCAGAGCATCAGCGACCTATTCTCTGCCCAATCTCCTGATTCATACGCTTCCAGTTTTCTCTGTAGGAGGAAAAAAAGCTAAGCCTCTGCAGGTTAACTGAGTTAATCATGCTTTGAATGGGGAACTAAAGAGTGAAGTACAGGACTGCGGGGCGGAGGCTTTCCGCCAAGCAAAGCATCCAGAGGCTTACCTGGCCCCTCGCCCCACCCGGTCCACATGAGAATTTTCCTTGTGCTAAAAAAGCAGCTGAGGAGGCCAGACGCGTGGCCTCCAAACACCTCAAGTCCAAATGCCAATTAATATCAGATGAAGTGGTTAATGCACTATGAGCCAGAATTAGGTTTACTAGCCGATTCTCATAACAATCAGAGAGGTGCACAGCTCATTAACAGCTTAGGGATGCCTCTGCCATGAATTCTCAAAAGCCAAAGGCTTATCCTCTTTAATGGTGACCATGGAGCAAATGTTCTGTTTGCGGCTGGCACCACTTAAGTTTTTCCCATTATAATGAGCGCGGGCTTAACGCATGTTGGTGATCTGCTTTCCGTGACTTCCGTGGGCTGGTTTTGTGGGCAGGTGGGGACACACAGCGAATGGGGACAGCACGTGAATGTACTGCAGCAAGGCAATGCAAGCCGGAGGCCGGACCGTGCGCTCAGCTCACTCAGGAGGATGGTGGCGCGCAGGCTTAGTACCCAAAAAACGTCATCCCTCTGAAAACTCTTTCTAAAACAAAGGATTTGCTTTTTTATCACCTGTTACCCATGAAAGTAAATGTTTCTGCTTTTATTATTTATAATAATTGTCCAAAAATTTTTTTAAACATTACATGAAGCCCTTTAAACCGTCACTCATAACAAAGCCAAGCCTATCTGCATTTTTTCCTTTTTTTACTGGGAAGCCAGCCACCTATACCATATGAATAAAATACGATGGGCCCTAAGTGAGTGGGGGAATAGTACCCTGAACAAGAACATGGTGTTTTTTGTAAAAATAAAAATATGAATCAAGTCAATGAAATTGAGCAATCAGTCACTAAAGTCCAGGCAGTTGAACTGTGTGTAAAAAATCATTAATTTATCAAACTTAGGATTTAAAGACGTGGGCACAGATGGAAACCACCTCAGGGCTGGGTGGAATGATTAACTTGGTCATGTCAGTCATTCACCAAACACAGTCACAGGCCAGGCTGGGGTTCAGTGTCCCGCCAGGCGCCGTCCCGGCTTGGGGATGCCACACAGAAACAGACAGGAGTAGGGGGGACTGCGGGCACCCAGGATGGGCACCTGACCGCCCTGGATGGGTCAGGAGGGCTTCCTGTAGGAAGGGGCATCTCAGCCAATGCAAGAAGGAGTGAGCCCTGGATGAACCGTGGCCAAGCTCGGTTAAGGAAGGTATCAGGCTGACGCATGCCAAGGCTGGGAGCTGGCAGGTCCCAAAAGAGTTTAGGATTTTCACTGTGGCAATTTTGGCGCTGGGGTGGGGAGCAGAGGTGATGCTGGAGAGAGACCAGATCCCGAAAGCCCCTGAGGTACATGAAGGAGTTCTTTTTCTTAGGACAGTGGTGACAGAGGTGGGGATGGGGTGGGGAGGAAGGGGAGGCAAGATGCTGAGGGAAGACAGGTGGGGCAGGCCTCAAAGGGGCAGAGAGTCAGGGGACAGGGGCACTGATGTGACAATGGTCACGTCCTGCAGGGAAGGAGCCAGGGAAAAGGGAGAGGTTGAGAATCTCCGAGAAAGGCACCAAGGGCATTAGAACAGGCCCTCTGAGGACGTGGGTGGGGGTGAGACCTGAGGCAGGACAGGATCACAAGTCCTCCACGTAGCCTCTGTCTCAACCCCATGGGTTACCCCCTCCAGCCTGCGTGTTTTCTCGAGATCACTCATCCTTACCCAAGCCTCCATGAGTGACAGTGCCAAAGCAGGGGGTGGCAGGAGCCGTGGCATCCATGGGAAAGACAGCCTCTACCACGGGACAGCTGTCCCTGCCCCCAGCTCAGCCACATCCCTTCTCAAACTGCGCGGAACAAGCCTCAAAACCTGCTCTACCCACTTGGGCGCCACCAGCCTCACGTGGCTACTGCAAATACAAATTAATTAGAATGAAATAAAATGAGAAATTCAGTTCCTCAGCCACTTTTTTAAAAGAATTGTTTAAATGTTAGTTTATTTACAATGTTTTGTTAGTTTCAGGTGAACAGCAAAGTGACTAAGTTATACATATATAGTATATACCTATATTCTTTTTTTTTATTCTTTTCCATTATACTTAAGAGTCACATATTAAGAGGTTTCCCAAAGTGGCACAGACACAGGACACTTCCTTCCTGACGTCAGCACTGCCATAAATTCACACTGTGTGGCAGTTGTTTCAACAGCATAGGCGAGCAGTGGACACATTGAGTTTTAGTAATAAAAACACAGAAATTCCATGTCACCATCCCTGATTATCTCAATGTTCTCAGTGAAGAGAATCAGTGTAGAAAACAAAAATAAACACAGCTTCAACATTCTCTTGAAGATACAAAATATTCAAAGAACCTTAACAGAAGCAATAAATTTCAAACGCCGGCACCGTGTGCTGGCCCTTTTTCCACTGTGCACATCTAAACTTACTATTCATTTATAATGCTGCCAGTGTGGAAAAATAACTTTAAAATGGTAAGAGCAACACTGCAGTCAAGTCACGGTGGGTGTCAAAAAGCCTTCCAAAACGTTCACAAGTCATGTTTACATTTTTTATTTATTTATTTTTAATAAGTTGATTGATTGATTGATTGGCTGCGTGAGGTCTTTGTTACCATTACTGCACACGGACTTTCTCTAGTTGCAGGGAGCGGGGGCTACTCTTTGTTGCGGTGCACGGGCTTCTCACTGCCGTGGCTTCTCTTGCTGCAGAGCACGGGCGGGCTCTAGGCGCTCGGGCTTCAGTAGTTGTGGCACGTGGGCTTCAGAGTAGTGGCTCGCGGGCTCTAGAGCGCGGGCTCAGTACTTGAGGCGCACGGGCTTAGTTGCTCCGCGGCATGTGGGATCTTCCCGGCCCAGGGATCGAACCCATGTCCCCTGCATTGGCAGGCGGGTTCTTAACCACTGAGCCACCAGGGAAGTCCCACAAGTCATGTTTTTAAATTTATGATATGGTCCATAAAACCCAGAGGCAGAAAGCCATAATTGAGGAACTGCTGAAAGTACATTTAGGAGTTGTTAGATCTAACAAGTCCTGTGGGTTTTTAACAGAGGTTTATTGATGGATAGTCAAGTTATGCCAATACATACATACTCTTAATATTCAAATAGCGACACCATGACGGTGGGGACAGGACTGGAATAAAGCACTGGACCTCAAGCTGTCTGCACACAGGTCGGCTAGGGAGACACACACACAGTCTCAGACTGTGCCCATCACGGTGGGTTGGGGGTGGGAGGTGGGGGGGGAGCACTTGTATTTTGTAAGAGCCCCTGAGGAGACGCCAACACGTAGACAGAGTCGGAAGCGACTATATGGACTAGACAAAGCTTTCCCACCCTCTCACGTTAAAGCCTCATTATGGACCCGTGGGAGAAATCACAGCCCTTCTTAAAAGTCACAATATTTTCCTTAGGCTCAGTTTAAAACACCATCCAATTATAGGCCAAGTCACCGGATTTTAACCCTGGCTGCACGTTAGAATCATCTGGAAGGCTCTTTAAAGTTCGAATGCCCAGGCCCCCTCCTGACCAACTGAATTTCTGGAGGTAGAACTGGGGCATGTGTGTGAGTGTGTGTGTGAGTGTGTGTGAGTGTGTGTGTGTGAGTATGTGAGTGTGTGTGTGTGTGAGACAAGATTCCCAGGGGATTCTAAGAGGCAGCCAGGATGGCGAACCCCTGTGCTGGGGGAAGCAAACGCCTCGTTGCCCCGGAAATTGAAACAGCAGCCTTGTGCCCAAAATAAGCCCAAGGAAATCAGACTCCCTCCATTGAATCCATCTGAAGTCTTGCCACCAGCACAGGAATTTACCCCCAAGGCCGCAGCCAGGAGGTGTTCACAGCACACCTTCACCCAGTTCCCCAGCACCACCGCCTCCCACCCCCTCACAGAACACAGGCAGCAATCAGCACTCAAAACTTGCTTGTTGAACAAGTGGAACCAATTTATGGGGTTATGGATAATCTTTTCATACAAGAGGAGTACCTTAAAATCTTTCTAGAGGAAATCCGAGAGCCCAGATACAGTTTGGAACCGTATCCTGATTTGACTTCACAAATCATTCTGAACAAAAAAAATCTCTGTATTTATGATGTGGCAGCTTTTATATCCATCATGTTTTGCCATCAAAACAAACTAACGGACCATCTTAAAATTAAGGACAGAATAGCAAAGAATCCTACAAGCGAACAGCTATTGGAGTCTCCCCTCTCTTCCAATCTCCCCCTCATTCCCAGCGATGCCCACCTTACTGGAAATACGCCCCTGTGGGTGGTGGGCACCCCCATCCCCTGCACAGGGTCTGGGAGGTGTCGATTCCGGTCTCCGGAAAGACATGCGGAAACCTTAAGCCCTTTTCAATGACGTCATGGAAACCAACCACTCTTTAAACCATCGCATCAGAAAATTCCACCTCTGGAACGTTTTGAATACCAGAAAGCCAACTTATTTTAGTTCTTTTGTAAACAAAAAAACCAACTGTAAAAACAACCAAACATGAAAGACAATTTTAAACGAAAAAAAAAAAAATTACCCATATTTCCTTTACCTGAACACAACTACATTACAGGAAGTTTCCCTGCTATCCCAAAAGGAGAGTGTCCCTAGGAAACCTTTCCTAAGTGGAAACATCATAAAAGCGGAGAGTATCCCACACTCTGGTTCCAGTTTTGATCTGCTGATTAGGAAAAAGAGATACTAATGTAGGTCTTTTGTAAAAGTGAAGTGGCCTAACTCGACCCTTCAGAAATGGGGGGATACCTGTATTTATAAACTTAAGTCTCCAGTGCAACAAGCTCATACAGCTTTTGCAGATGTTGTATATATACAATGTATCATTCTCATACTCTGCTTTCCTCTGCCACACTTATGCTGTCACGCATGAATCAACAGCTCTAGAAAATGGGAATTCTTGTTTTACAACACTGGTTACAAATGCTGGACACCCCAGGCAAAAATCAGCAGGCTCTGCTGTTCCTCTAGAAGTCTTTTTCAGAGACTCTGAAATGATAATCTAGAAACCGATCTCGTCCTTGGCATTTGGGGCCCCATTCCATCCACCACAGTAATAAAGGGAGGGCTGAACACAGCGCTGCAGCCTCCAGCAACGTTTAACAACACTGCGGACAGGCACGGGGCCATCAGGCTGGACGGACCTGCCATCGTGAGCCTCTCAGACTGTCACACAGAGCAGCCAACATTGAACAGAGTGGACTCCACCGGCCTGCAGGATTCAGAAAAATGAAGAAGCGACTGCCAGCATCGCTGAGGATGCCTGACGTTTACACCGACCGCATCCTTTACCTCTGTTAGTTTAACATGCAGGTCGTATCTTCTGCAGCTTCTCAATGAAAACAGTTTCACGATACATTGAGAGGTCCACCCATGAAAGAGTGTTTCATGTTTCTCAACTGTGCTTAAACACTACACAGATCACGCCGCCTCCTGCCCAGAAAGTGACCAGGAGGTTAGACGGCAGCCATTCATCACTCTGAGGCTTTCTCCTCGGCTCACGCCTGAAACTGACCAGCCCCGACGCCAACCACTTGCTGGGAAAGTGGGACATTTTATATTAACTAATTGTCACCACAGTTCAGCTCAGTTTCAGAGATACAAAAAAAAGGAAAGGGGGCGGAGGCAATTTCCTTTCAAAACCTAAAAATGTTACGAATTACTCTGCTCAGACAAGCATTTTCCTCCCCAGACACCTGTCACATTTTTGCCTTCAGGGAAACATAACTAGACCCATTAAATTTTTTTGATTATAGAATATTTTAAAACATATACCAAATTATCCCCCAACCTCCACAACAGTAAACTCACAGCTCTTGCTATCTCATTTCTCCCTCTAAAACTACTCAGACGCCCATTTTCTGTGGGAGCAAAATCATTGATTTCGTGCATAGACAGCAGAGCGTGGGAATTCCCTGGTGGTCCGGTGGTTAGGACCGGGCATTCTCACTGCTGGGCCCCCAGGTTCGATCCCTGGTTGGGGAACTAAGATCCCGCAAGGCACACGGCACAGCCAAAAATTTAAAAAAAAAAAAAAAAAAAATCTGTAATAAAATAAAAGAAACAGTGAAGTGTATTTAGTCTCCTTTTGAATGACAAGAACGTGAACTGCCTTGTTAGTGTTGTTTATAAAACTGTTGACATTAGAGACTAGGTTACGGCATTCACTTACTACAGCATCGCACGACCTCACACAGCCGTAGTTTCCTTTGGAAAGATATTTGCCAGAGAAATGCAGGGTGTATCATGAGCTCATTGACTGACTCACTCAAGCATAGCAAGATGAATATAGTTTGATGTGGCTGAAATTTATGTTTTCATGAAATCATATTACTTGGGAACTAACAAATCGTATTATAGCCAAGTATTACTATCTGACCTAAATTAAAAACTTTATAATAGGAATGAATTGATCTGAAAACCAAAGTTACCTGATGTGTAGACAACCCCCCCCCCTTTTTTTTTTTGCCTCCACGCGGCTTGTGGGATCTTAGTTCCCCGACCAGGTATTGAACCTGGGCCCTCAGCAGTGAAAGCACTGAGCCCTAACCACTGAACTGCCAGGGAATTTCTAAACCCCAATATTTTAAAGGAGGTTTTCACTTATCTGAATGACACTGGTACCTTTCTTCTGATCTGTAAGATTCTGAATGGTCGAGACCAGCATGGGAGTTGATTAATAATAATTCTTCCAGTGTTTGATGTTTAGACTGAATCCTCTCAATGGGGACCATCCAGGGCTCCTCTGATCTCATGAAGAAAGAATGGGGGGGGGGGGGATTTTTTACAGACTTTTTATATTAACAGAATTTTTTAAACAAAACTTTTGCGACAAGCTCCTTCCCTAGAAGTGATGAATAAGAAACTACTCCACCCCCCAAAAATTTTATTTTTAAATACTCAAAAAAAAAAAAGAAAGAAAGAAAGAAAAAAAAAAAAAAAGAAAGAAAGAAAGAAAAAAAAAAAAAAGAGACGATCCCTTTCCTCCCTCTGTCTCTCCTCCTGCTCGGGGAAAGGGAAACCTGGGGTCAGTTAGGAGTCTGTGAAGCTCTGGATTTCAGACAAAGAGAAAACGCATGCTGACCGGTCAGATTTCTAAGTTGAGCGTGTCTGTGTGCCCCTCACCCCCCAAAAGCACCAAGGAATTTGCCTGACTATCTTGGGGATACCTGTATCCTCATTTATTGTTTTTCAAATCTTGAAGATTTTTCCCTATAGAGAGAACACTGACAAAATAGGGATGCCATCCGAATGAAGTGTGATGAGAAAGAAAAATCCCAAAAAAGCAAACGCATGTGCATTAGTGGAAATGCTATTCATGGAAGGGAGACATCCTTGGGTCCACGCCTCCTTGGAAAGGACCGAGGTTAACAGGCACGCCTCACAAACTCTTTTTTTTTTATGCTTTTGCATAGGTTTTGCCACTTTTTAAACAAAGAGATTGATGATAAGCAGCTAACATCAGTCACTAGCCCATATCATTCGCACACGTCCTTTTGTGGTACAAAGAAGATGGTCTATGTCAGGAGCTAAACCTATGTTCAGATCCCTGCTTTGCTGGTCTCTCTATTGTCTGACCTTGAACTTTTTCCTGGAGGTCAGAAACAGCCTTCACAAAATTTAGTCAGTATGGGTTCTGAATTTCAATTTCCCTACACACAGAAGAGCATTCCCTACTTCACAGGAGTTATGTGAGCAACAAACTTTCCAATTTTATTCAACATTCACTGACAGATATTTGTTGAATGCCTGCTGGACCAGACACTATTGTGGGCAAAAAATTAGACTAGGCCCCTGGCCCCTGCACAGCTCACAGCTCAGGTGTGCCTGGGCCCTCCTAGCTCTACACAAAATGGAAAATGTTTGTGTCTGATGCCCCCTCTTTGTCCAGCCAGTGTCTTCCTCCTGCCCGCATGGCTCCTCGGCCCAGTCCTTCCGATCCTCGCTAATGATCTCTGAAATGTGAGCTGATGAGAGCTCCAGTCACGGCCTTGTGCCGGCTCGGCAACAGACATCACTAGTCTAGCACAGCACCTTTGATCCTGAACTCCAGACTCTTCCGGACAAGACATTCCCAGCAGCCACTACCAACGGTTATAGAGTTGGCAACACTGCAGCCTATTAATTAAAGTTCTTCCCACATATTTGCACTTTAATACTGGGCCCCTGAAGACTGAAATATAAAGACCCCTTAGGCGTCCAAACACAAAGGAAGGTCAAGAAAGGAATTAAGAGGGAAAAATGAAGCACATGCATGTCATGAGTTGATCCCCAAGTTAAAATTTCCTCTTATCTTTTAATCAAAATCATTCTCTACAATGACTGTTGGGCTTTTTCTCAAGTGCACAGAGGGCTATTTTGGGGTACTTTCAAAATCATATATATTCCTTAGTGTAAGATGAGATACACTCATCAATGTAAGATGTGTCTGCGGGATTAGCTTGCCTTAGGTTGACAAGGCTGACTTGTCTTGAGTGGAGCATTTAGCAAATGACACCAAATGGTTCCTTCACTGCTGCCACCTGTATTTGAAAACCTGTAGTCACTTGTGCAACTGTTTGTAGAATGTCTTATTTCTTCCAAACTCGAGGTTTCACGAGGGCAGATGCCAGGTCTCTTTTGTTGAGCATTGTTTCCTCAACAAGTAGCACAGTGTCCAAACCACAGCAGACTCTCAAATATCTGCGAATGAAAGAAACAGTTCCTCCATCTCCTTGAATAATTTTAAGTGGGACACTTTCAACTGTTCTGTCATCCTGGCAGGAAATCATGGTGACACCAGCAAACTTTATAGTAAGATTCATGAAAAGAGCTTGAACAACGTTGATCTGTCTTTTCTTACTTCGTGAAACTATGAGGACATTATGGCCCACGATTACTAACCAAGAGACTAGCTTCTAGATTTGTGCATCGACCGGCCTTCTGATCTCAGGCCACTGCTTTCTGCAGGTCACACTATCTCCATATACTGCCTGGAATGAATGGCCACTAATTAAAGAAAGAGAAAGGAAGGAAGGAAGGAAGGGAGGGAGGGAAAGGGAGAGAGAGAAGGAGGGGGGGAGGGAGACTAAAAAACACATTCAGTTTCTACTTTTGAGCTGTCCCAGTTCCCAGACCAAGAAAACCATTCTCATCAAATAAGAAAGATGGGTATATGTCCGATCTAGACCACGACAATATTCACATGTGGGCCATGTAACTGATATACCTCATGGCAATATTCACAACTCCTCATCATTCCCCAGCAGGTTTTCTTGGGCCATCACGAAGCAGGTGTCTGTGAACGCATCAGCTTCACATGCACACAGCTGTAAACACAAAGTAACTCTCGAGATCCCACGTACCGCCCAACAGCTAGGAGGGGAGTGCACACAACATGCTGAACATTTAACGAAGTGGATGATTCCAAGAAGACTATACTGAAGCATTACAGATCATGAAGGGTTTAAAAACCAAGACACAACAGCGCCCATGTACCCACATATAGAAAACCAGATGTGCAACCTAGTGTCACCCACACAGAGAATTTACAGCAGTCTCCAAGAGTTCTTGAAAAATAACCACAAAGTATGTTTTGTCAGATTTACCAGCTATGTGCTGTTGAAGATACGTGGACAGCTCGATCTCCAGAGAGTCCTGGGATGGACCCTGATCAAATGGGAAAGAATTACTGTGGCTTATTATATGCTTCCCTAGAGGTCCAATGGGAAACGTGCCATTGAAAAATAACCTAGGTTTACCCGGCAATGAAATTTACCCATCTATAAAATCACTTTTGATTAGAAGCAGTATAGCTGGAGCCATGGTAAGTCTTAAATAAATATTTACTTTTATTCTCACCTGAAACCAGATTCTTTATCAATCCCCGCCCCCCAGCTCACTCAGGCAATATGATACAAATATCAATCTAAGGGGAAAATGTTTTTAAACTAACCTTCCCCCACCCCTCCCTTAAAGAGCAACGAGGCGAAGAATCAAGCAATCATTGGAAAGTTAAATAACAGGTTGGCCCACGAGAAGGACAAGGCTCCTGCTCATCTCACTGTCCCAAGAAGTGAACATTAATTGGGTTTCATGGTGTGGTCACAAGAATATCCCTATGTTTGGAGATGTACTCTAGGTATTGAAGAGCGAAGACTGTGAAAACTCATCAAGCTGGATGCTTGTCATTTGTATAGTTCTTTTCGTATGTTACATACTTCTATGAAAACATTATTTAAAAAAAGAAGAGTGAAAGATCCTGATGTCTATAACTTACTTTTAAAAGGTTCAACAGATAAATAGATAAACTGGATGGATGGATGAAGCAAATATAGCAACTGTTGATTGTTGAATACAGGGAACAGGCATAGACGTATCTACTTTTCTGTACCTTTTAAATTCTTATAATAAAAAAATGTACTTGGATTTCCTAGGTGTTCATACAAATAGTTTTAGTGATTTACAAAAACTACCAGGGTCTCTGGCAAGAGGAAGGGTAAGCCTGATAAGATGTAAAGAGATGCAAATACCCCAAAATGACCATGGAATTTTCTAAGTTCCTGAAGGAATTAAATCAACCTCCACCTCCAAGCCCAAGCACAGAACTGGGATGATCCATTTCAGTTACACAAAAGTTGGAAACAGGAGAAACATGGATAAGCGGGAGAAAGAAGAGAGTAACCTGAGTAACTGTGACAACCAAGAGGTGTGTGTGTGGTCCACATCCAGGCGACAGACACAGTCTCTAGGGAAGGAGAGAGGAACCCTTGGCAATTTATGAGTGAAACACACAAATGCATACTCATCTTAGGTTTATGAAAGTAGAATTCTTTCGGCGGGGGGGGGGAAGGTGCCTATATCTGTGCCTTTGGCTCTTGGTCTGAGTCCCAGTCCCGACTTTTCTACATTTCAGAGCCTGACAAATCTCTTCTGAACCTCATGTGCCAAAAGCAGAGACCGACATCTGCTCCGTCGACTCTAGAGGGCTTCTGTGAAGGTCATTCAGACAGCACGTGGCTTGAGAAACTCACGTAATTGCAATCATCTTTGGGGGTGCCCACCCGAACCTCTGAATTTAATGAATGGAGAGGGCTTTCAAAGGCAAGCTCATTTTCCTCTTCCACTAGAAGAATCTATTAGGACTTTATTGTTTACATCTGTGTCACCCATGTAACTACTTACATCCCCTTTCACGGATAATTAAAGCAACAAAGAGTAAAAAGGAAGCTCATTATATTCGCCTGCAAAGGTCATCGTTAGAGCTGCCAAGTGAAGATTCATTTCTATGGGGGTGACTGATTCAAAGTAAGGGGGTGACAAGATTATCAAGGGCCATGGTAGCACGTTTTACCATAGTTATTACATTAAAACATAAAGCCAATAAATCAGCAATATTTATTAAATACTACAGATGTACAATAATGCTACATACAGGGCAACTAAAATCAGTTGTAGGAAGGGATAAGCAGAACCTGTAGTCAAGTAGACTTGCTTGGGGGGAAGGCACACTTTTTCAGTAAAGGGCCAGACAGTGCACATTTTAGGGTTTTCAGCCCTTATGGTCTCATCACAAGCACTGAACTCGCCATTACAACAGGAAAGCTACCACAGACACGGGGTAAACGGATGGGCAGGGCTGTGTTCCAACAGAACTTTCAATATGGACACTGAAGTGTGAATTTCATGTCATTTCCACGTGTCATGAAATACTTCTCTTTACTTTTCAACCATTTAAAAACGTAAATGGGCACAGAGATACACTTTTGCAAGGTGAAAAAGTTCTAAAGGGACTTCCTAGGTGGCGCAGTGGTTAAGAATCTGCCTGCCAATGCAGGGGACACAGGTTAGATCCCTGGTCCAGGAAGATCCCACATGCCGCGGAGCAACTAAGCCCATGCACCACAACTACTGAGCCTATATCCTGCAACTACTGAAGCTCATGCACCTACAGCCCGTGCTCTGCAACAAAAGAAGCCACCGCAATGAGAAGCCCATACACCTACAACGAAGAGTAGCCCCTGCTCGCTGCAACTAGAGAAAGCCCACATGCAGCAAAGAAGACCCAATGCAGCCACACACACACACACAAAGTAAATAAAATAAATTTATTTTTAAAAAAAAGTTCTAAAGATTGGTTGCCCAACAGCGTGAATATACTCAACACTACTGAACTCTACCCTTAAATGTAGTTAACATGATTGATTTTATGGTGTGTGTATTTTGCAATTTAAATTTTTTTAAGTTAAAAAAAATCAGAACCATTCCTAGCTGGTGGGCAGGATCTGCCTATGAGCTGTAGGTTGTAATCTACAAACCGTCGTGTCATCTTGCTTCTCCATTTCATTTTGAAAGGGATGTGAGGAGCCCAGCACGCTAACCAAAAACGACCAGAAAACAGCAGTCTGCAATCACTAGATACTGGCTCCCATTAAAAGCCACAGTGAACCAGAGTCCCAGAGTCCTTTGTTGTGAGGGCACAGACATTGCTTAGATTCCTGTCATAGTTCTGTTGACCTTGCCTGAGGGCTTGTGAACAGAGAGCACATCCCTTCAGCCTGTGCGAGCCTAATGAACCAGAATCCTCTCCCACAGTGAAAAAACTGCATTTGAGGAAGGATCCACAGGCTCCCCCCCCCCCCCCCCCCCAGCAGCCACCCGCAAGCCCCTTTATGCTGTCTGGCCAGCGTGCCAGCATGGGAAGGAGCTGGCCCAACAGAGGACGCAGAGCAAAGCTGATACAGGTCTGAGCTAAAAGTCTGGGGCGCGGCGGCGGGGCTTGGAAAGCATTTCCAGCATCCCCAAGGGGAAAATGACCTGTACTTACAAAGCCAACACTTCCCACGTCCACACCAACAGCCAGATGCAAGTGGGGAGGCCAAGTTGTCTCAAAACCGCGCCTGTGACGCAGGAAGCCAAGCCCCAAGGACAACTCAGCTGGTCTGCCCCACATGCCATGAAACCAAAGTGCTAGGTCAGAGTGTGAGGGATGCTTTAAGAAAAACACGGTGGCTCTAGTGTGGGAATGAGCCTGAGGCTAAAACCTGCTGTTTATGAAAAGATATTTTTTTCTATGATATTTGTTGAATGCTGTGGTTAAAAAAAAAAAAAAAAAAAAAAAAAACCCTTTCTCTGCGCCTCTCCTCCATCCTTTTCTCATGTTCAATGATGGGTTTTAGTAACAAAGAGTATCTTGGAATTGCCTTCACTCTTTGATCTACATGTAATATCTGGACATTTTGCAAGCTTGTTTGAAATCTGTGACTTCAGAAAACTTTCCGAAGGTGGTTGTTCCAAAGCGTGACTCACAACGAACCTAGACTCTAGTTTCTCCTCCAAGCGAGTGAATGAGTAAACTCTGTGTTAATGTTCAAACCGCTTTAAAAAGGGCTGTTAATTTGGTGTGGAGGGCAGCGCTCTGGGCCCTGGCGCCTCTAGTACATTATTTCCTTCAAAGGACAAAGCTGCTGTTGTGAATCCCATTGTACAGAGAAGGTGAATGAGGCTCGCAGAGTAAACCTGCCCAAGACCACACGGCAAGTAGTGGCCAAACTGGCATCTGAGCCCAGATCTTTGACACAATTAATGCTTCCCCCATCTTGCTGCCTTTCAGATGGGTTTGTTCCCAGTGAATTTGAGGTCCCTGATGTCTTGTCTCAGAAAGAATTCAGTGAGAGGCAAAGTGATAGGTAAGAAGTGGATTTATTTAGAGAGAAACACACTCCACACAAAGGCTGTCAGGGCATCTCGAGGGTGAGAGAGCCGAGAAACATGGCGTGGTTAGTTTTTATGGGCTGGGTAATTCCATAGGCTAATAAGTGGGAGGATTATTCCAATTATTTCGGGAAAGGGGTGGAGATTTCCAGGAATTGGGCCACCGCCCACTTTTTGGCCTTTTAGGTCGACCTGAGAACTCTCATGGTGCTGGTGGGTGTGTCATTTAGCAGCGAATGTACTACGAGTGTATAATGAGGCTCAAGGTCCCCTGGAGGTCGAATCTTCCACCATCTTGGACCTAGTTCATCCTAACAAGGTTTTGTCACGTCCTATGGGTATGTCATTCTTTTAAAGGTTGTGCTCTGCCCCTTTCCTTTCTGCTTCAGATTTTTCAACAGAAAAGGGGTCCATTAATGTGACAATCATTGCTAAAGTGAGCTGGAAAACCATTTTAGATAGAACACCAGCCCCTTGGTTACGTACCCTCACTAGGTCTCACTCTCCTTATCAATAAAGGAATGGGCTGGAGGAAATGGCATCTATTAATTCCATGCCCCTTGACACCAATTTTGCTCTCTTTAGTCAGTCATGTCAGAAAAAAGAGCACTTAGAAGTCATCTGGCAGTTTTTAGCTTATTTTCTCCTGTCACACAGAATGATCAGCATTACTCCTGGGAATCAAGGGAGGATTCTGGCAGGGCAGAGAATCTCACCACACGCCACGGAGAGCACCGACCCGTCACAGCTACCAGCTGAGGTTTGGCTTTTCACACGGAACTGACGTTTACATCTGCCTCTGCCATCAGACTGTGAGCTCTGAGCTGCGCCCTCAAGGCCACAGCACCCAGAGCCTTGAGCAGAACAGGAGCCCGGGATTCACGTGTTGTTGAAAATAAGGTTGAAATAAACACCTTTGGGATGCAGCATTAAGAGCTGGGTGTAGCCCAGAGAAGCACAGCTGAAATCACCTCCGGATGCACCTAAACAGCTGGATGTGAATTCAGTAGACTTATACAAATTCACCAGGAGGCGTCTGTGTGTGTGCGTGCGTGCACACCATGCTGTGACCTGCACTACTAACACAAAATGATCACGCTCTCTCGTCCAACAGAACACCTGGACAGGCTCACATTCAGATACATTCAGGGACACCACCTTCCATACACTTAGCGCTGTTTCCTTTCCAAAGTGCCTGAATTCAGTTCATTTCCACACTTTCTGAGCACCTGGGATGTATGGGGGCCCGCGTCTGGCACCTAGAGGGGTGATAACATTGCCTAAGACCAGCGTCTTGCCTCTAATGCACTCAGGTCTGGCAGGTATAGCGCGATGGAGGCCAGTGGTAACAATACAGTTTGTAAAGTTCAATAACAAACTGCATCTTAGACACAGGGGTGGCACAGACTTCCCAAATGAGATAACGTGTGAGCAAGGTTTGGAAGGGGAATCGTTTTCAAGATGCGGCTAGGGAAGAGGGGAGAGCACGAAAGAAAGTCCCTGGCCTAGCACAGGGTAAGGTATCTGGGGAACCAGAGATGGACCTTTTTCACTGGAGGGGAAAACAGGCAAGAACGATGGAAGCTGTTTTTTGCCCAGGTGTGTAGGTGCCAAGGACGTTTCCCCAGATGCTCCCTAGACTGCTTTCAGGACACCAGGCAGCAATGATGAGGTTTTGTTTTTTGGGGCTTTTTTGGGGGTCTTTTTTGGCCTTGCCGCGTGGCATGCAGGATCTTACTTCCCTGAACAGGGATGGAACCCGCGCCCCCTACGTTGGAAGTGTGGATTCTTAACCACTGGACCACCAGGGAAGTCCCAGGAATTATTAGGTTCATTTTGTAGATTAAGAGACCAGGACAGAGGCAGGCAGACCAAAGGCTCTGCAGGCTCTGCGGAGCCTCCCATCCAGGGCGGGTTCCACGAGCAGTGATTTACACCAAGACAAAAGGTGATTTCTCCAAGGTCACTGGTGAATCAAAGTTAGAATCAAGGATGCACTCATGCTTGTAACAAAAGTCACTGTATTTCCAAACTGGGTAGGAATAATTAATAAAAAGTTGGGGGGGAAACCTGAAAAGAAATGGGAAAAGGAAAACGAATAGAATAATGGCATAGTACGAAAGGTTCAGATTCATCATCAAACATGAGATCAACTCTAAGATGATAAGCGTCACGTAATGCTTGGAGAACATTTTGCTTTCCAGCCATGCCATGATTTAGTCAATCACGCTGCTGGACATCTATGAGGCTGCAATGCTGCACACAGAGTAAGCTATTCCTCAGAAGAAATTCCTTCAAGGAACATTCGCCAAAGAAGTGTGTATTAAAGTTAGATACTGTTATATGAGATCACGAGAGATCTTTATTTTCTTCTTTATATTGTTGAGTGGTTTATGACTTCTGAATAATGGGCATAGATTTTTTTATTTGGGTGGAAAAGTTTTTAAAATAGGGTCAAGTACAAAGAATGATAAAACAGTACCTATATATCCACCACCTAGAAATGACAAAAAATATTTTGTCACCTTTTTTTCAGATCTGTTTTTAATAATAGAAAAAAGAAGACTACGGATAAAATTATTTCCATTCCGAATTCCTGAGAAATCAATCACTATCCTCTATTTGATGTATCTTTCCAATCTGTTTTACACACACACATTCACATCCCACATCTACAGAGATGTACGGAACTCTTTCTATGTATGATTTTTTAAAATAAATTAAACCGTAATCTTGTACCACTCAACAACATGTTCTTGCGATCAATCTATGTTGATTTCTATAACTGTAGTTTACTCCTTTAACTCTGGCATAGTATTGATTTAAATATACCATCTTCTATTTATCTAAACCATTAATGGATGTTTAAGTCTTTTCCAGTTTTTCTCCGGAAAACCAATTCAGTAACAACTATCCCTGTATTTGTCATCTTGGGAGATGGCCAGAGAGTCTCTGTGGATATAAACACCGTAAATAAAAATAACGTTTAAGATGAACCAGAATTAGGAAAGTAACAGTAAACGTGGCTGAGACAGTAAGAAGACTTGGTGAACGCTTCTCATTACGAATGTTTCTAAATCTATCACTGTTTACACTACATCACGGTAATACCTGGGTTCTCCAAAAAACACCCAATACCTCTACACGCTAATGAACAGTAATGGAATGACTTGGTAAATTAACCTTGGACATGACAGATTATTGGCTCTACTCATTATCCTCTATCATTGTTCCAATTTTACTTCTTGAAAAACTTTTCAACTAAAGCTCATATGCAACGAACGTATCGACATGCCATTTTAACACACTAAATGCTAGGAATGCGACCAGGTTACCTCTGAGAAATACAAAATGCACAAATTCCACGAACAAACGCCTGGAATGACCCGTGTCCACGAAAACTATAATTCAGTCTTTTCATTTTTTAAAATTTTTATTGGAGTTGATTTACAATGTCAGTTTCAGGTGTACAGCAAAGTGAACCAGTTATACACATATCCACTCTTTTTTTGATTCTTTTCCCACACAGGTCCTTACAGAGCAGTGAGTAGAAATCTTTTCATTTCTATTGTAACTGGAGAGCTCTGTCATCTCTTTAATGAACTCAGCTTTCCATGGTCTTTGGCAGGGAAACACTTGATTGCCTGACCCGACCCACAGGCAAGTCATATTTATAAGCTGCCCTGCAGCTGCTTAAGTGTCACTAAAATAAGCCAAGTGTGTTGTGCATGACACACTTGGAGCCTGGAAGAAGAGGAATCGTTGGCAAATGAGAATAACACGGTATCAACCTGGAGGAAGAAAAATTAGCACAGGAGGGCTGTTCAAGGAACCATCCGCACAAAGAAATCCAAACCACCTGTTGCTTCCTCTCCTACCTTCCCCCCACTCCTACACAAGCATGTCGTGTATCAGAAAGACAGCATCTATGTTACAAACTGGTATTTTTCCAAACATCAATAAATGCTCTTCCCACAGCACCATAAACTCCTTCCCACACACGAGTTTTCCACCCGTCCCCATGCCATTCAAAGCCAAAAGCAAAGCTCCCCAACAACAACAACAAAAAGCACAAAGTCACACAGATTTATGGGAGCTGATTTAAATCTCTGAGGAGGAATGCGGTCTGGTCAAAGCAGAGTGGAGGTGACGAGGAGGGTATGGAACAAAGGGTTACACTCCAGCGGGAGGGGAAGGCAGACGCGGACACCAGGATTTCTTTCTGGAAGGCAGGCATCCCCCCACGACAAGGATGAGCTAGTTCTCAACAAACCCGCAGGGCCCACTCACCCACAGGGGAGGGTCAGCCCTTCCCTGGGACCCTGAGCAAAGCATGTCCTCTCCCTCTGCCTCAGGCTTCCTGGAAAAACTAAGGCAAACTATTATACAGAGAATGGATAAACAACAAGGTCTGACTGTACAGCACCGGGAACTATATTCAGTATCTTGTGATAAACCAGGATGGAAGAAAATACAAAAAAGAATGTATCTGTATGTAAAACTGAGTCACTTTGCTGTGCAGCAGAAACTAACACTGTAAAGCAACTACACGTCAATAAAATAAATTCTTAAAAAAAGGCACTAGACCACCCACACTCCAGCAACACTGGCTTCCCACCATACTGGTAGGGATCTCAGAATCCCACTCTCCCTCGAGAACCGCCACACCTGTCTATCCCTGAGTCTAAGATATGCTTTAAAGGCCTCCAACAGGAGGAGTTAAATGTAACAAGTCTCTCCTGCCTCTGTGTTAAACTGATTCATATGGATGCCCCTGACTGGCTCCGGCCACAGGGCTCTGGGATCACACCCAGCCCTCTGCATCCTGTCTGTGGCCCCATTTAAAACTGCTCTCGGGCTGGTAAACCTGCAAGTCGCAGATGAGAAGTGAATTTCAAACACTGGTCAGCTTCTTGGCAGACCAAGGTGATTAATGCCAGAATATAGTTTTCGTGTTAGAACTCACTGCCTTGGGAAACCATGAAAAAGCAGTTCTTGCTAAAGCATCAGGGACTCCAAGAACAAGAGCCTAAAAGGCAGATGGAGAGGGAAGCCGTCCCAGCAATTTTAAAAAAACAAGCACTGCGGGCGAGGCTGTGGTTAACTCTCATGTTCTGCTTTCTCAGGCCCAGAGTTGAGCTGGATTGCGTTCCGGGCCTTTGGGTACCATACCCTTGATCTTTCAGATGCTTACACAGTTCACATGGGAAGCAGGGAATATGTGCAGTGGCTGAACTCCACATGGAGGAAGGTGGCAATACTGGTTGAACCTTGTACTATTATTTTGAAATGCAACAGATGAAAAAGAGCAAAGAAACTTTTTACGTGATGCAACGTTTCACCAATGAAGAGGCAACACTCCGTTAAGAGCATCTTGAAATATAAGACAAGTTTTACGTATTTTAGACAGATGAGTGATAAGTAAATAACACACAGAAGAATTTATTTTGCCTTTCCCGTTGTGTCCAAAACCACTGGCGGCAACTAGTTAGTATCCAAAGTCATAAATAAGAGAAAGAATAAGGAACCAAGCCCTGTAATTTATCCAACCAACTAACAATAGGAGCATTCTTTTGCCCCATTCTTTTGGGGGCAGAAGAGACCCATAATTTCATGAAAAGGGATGTCCCCTCCCTGCAGCAGGCAAGAAGGCGCTCAGAATATAAGTGGATAGAGAAGTAAAATAAAAAAAAAAAGGTATTATGAAGCTTGATGACTTCTTTTGAAATTGCATTTAACCAGTGTAAGGACTGGTTATTCTAAAACTATCCTTGAAATGAGCTATCTAGCAGATGCAGGAGCTTACACAACTAATATAGTCCAGAACCCAAAGGTTTAAAAGCAGGACAGAACCTTGAAGGATCAATGATTCCAATTCCCTTGTTTTATAAGCATCAGCACAGAGGCTCAGAGGTAACTGGCCAGAGGACATACAGCTCTTCTCAACACACATACACACACACACATGCATATACACAGACACACACATATACACACATGCGCAGACACACACACCCTTTCCAGGTATTTTTTAATTTCCCATTTCTATAGCCCCTGGAATGTTCCCCAGGCAACCTTCCCTCCATCCAATGGGCATCTCTGGTCTGAAGCTTAAGCCAAACTCCATTTCATTTATATCAAGAACTCTCTCTTCTCTTTTCTTCTCTTTATAAAGTGTGCAAAAGGTCAAGTTTTCAAGAAACCTTTTTGGAATATTAATTTCAAAAATGTAAAGCTGTGGGCTTCCCTGGTGGTGCAGTGGTTAAGAATCTGCCTGCCAATGCAGGGGACTCGGGTTTGACCCCTGGGCCAGGAAGATCCCGCATGCTGCAGAACAACTAAGCCCATGAACCACAGCTACTGAGCCTGCACTCTAGAGCCCTCAAGCCGTTAACTACTGAGCCCACGTGCCTAAAGCCTGTGCTCCACAACAAGAGAAGCCACCACAAAGAAGAATAGCCCCTACTTGCCACAACAGAGAAAGCCCATGTGCAGCAACGAAGAACCAATGCAGCCAAAAATAAAAAAATTTTTAAAAAAAGACAATGGAGTAATAAATTTGAAAAAAAAAAAGTAATGCTGCCATTTTTATAACCAAAGACCATGAAACAGGGTACTCTGAGTGCTCACTGGCTAGCAACCTTGGGGGTACAAACCTCTGGTCCCGCACACTGAGTCTGAGGACGGCCCAACACTGGGGGGCAGTCGGGTGGGAAGACGGGCTGCACGTAAGCCCCCCAAACACACTTCTGAGCTTGTTATAGACCAGCAAATGCATCCTGCTGATTAAAAAAAGAAAACACCGGAAATCAAGAACATCTTAAATTCTTGAATTAATTACCAAATGAAATCACATAAATACATGTGAAGAATCCTACCAGAGGGCAGCATTCCTCCGTTGCTTGATGTAAAATCTGCCACTTCTTCATCAGGGCAAGAAACTAGATCCCTGGTGGAGAATGAGAGAGACCCGGTAGAAAGCTGGTGATGGACTTTGGTTTTCTTCTTTTCTTATCATCTTTGCAACTATTTCGGTTTTTCACTTTAACCTGTACTCTTGCAAACTTGACCTTCTCAAATCAAACAATACCTGCTGAATGTGACAAATAAGCGTGATGCCCACGTGGTCTAAGGCATCTTCAAGACATACCTGTGCATCTTGAAGCCACTGTGGTTAGTGACTGTATGAACTCCAACTACTATTAAGAGTTTTTAAAGGAAAAAGCATAGTGAGACTGGGGGGCTTCACAACCTGCTCTTACCAGGTCCTGTTCATTAGATCAAGAACGAGTAAAAGCTCAGTACCTGACTGGTCAAAAGTTCTAGCCTGGATACCTTCACTGTAGCCACACATCAATTATGGTTTTACTTCTTAAAGAGGGATTCAAACAGATATACAAAGAGCAGGAACATGGCAGTAGAGGATGAGAAGGTGATGGAAAACAGAAGAGGATCAAAAAAATGTGTATTTTTATTTTGACATGATTAGACTGGGTCAGTAAGAAAGATTTAAAAATCCTATCACTCTCTTCCTCCCCCTTCATAAAATCCTACCATGTCCAAAAGGTTCCAGAACGCTGACACTGCCAAGGCCAGTGGTTCTCTATACACACAGAGGATTCCATCTCCAAAAAAGCTTGAGGAATATAAGAATAAAAAAATACTGTATTTTTTAATCAAAAAGTTTTCACTTTGCATTCCGTGACATTAAGGAATTTTTGTTAAGTATTTTAGGTATGATAATGGTATAGTAACGCGGTTGGAGAAAACTTGATCTTCTAAGAGATACACACTAAATAAAATGTTCACAATCGAGATCTAAAGTTTTCTTCCGAAAGCTGAACTTTCCGTTGGTGAGTGATGCCCACACATACATTTTAAAAATTATTATTCATCATTCTTTCTATTATTTCACTTCCTTGTTTAAGAACTGTGGTATAATTACATAACAGAAAAGTCACCATTTGTATGTGTATAGTTCAGTGGCATTAAGTACATTCTCATTGTCGTGCAATCATCCATCTCCGGAACTTTTTTTCTTCTTTTGCAAAACGGTACCTGCAATCCATCAAGCAATGGCCCCCATCCCCCCCATCCCTCCCCAGTCCCTGGCAACCACCTGTCTGCCGTCTGTCTCTACCACGCATGCATTTCCCAGAGCTCCCTTACTTTCACAAATTCAGAATGAAGAACATAATACCAAAAAACCTCCCTCAGATTTCAAATACTGATTCATCACATAAAATGTAGTATAACATAGGTATTCTATTTGATTTGCAATAAATACACTTATCAGCATTTTGATAGTTATGTAGAATTCTATGTACGAATAAACAATCACTGAAGTGGACTTAAGTTTTTATTTTATTATTAACATCCCTTTCATGAACGTCTTTTGATGGGCTCTTTCCTCCTACTAGCTCTGTAAGAGCAATTCCTAGAATCTGTAGAGCAAAGCGAGGCACATTTTTAAGATTGCTGACCGGTTGCCAAAGTGCCCTCCGAAAGGGTTGCTGCTTTAAGTTTTGGTGATGCTTCTAATATTCAAATAGATGGTTCTGGATTTGGGGGGTGAGAGGGAGGCCAGGTGATACTGAAACAGTTCCTGCTAAATGTTCCTACTACACACCCTTTTCCCAGAGTTATAATAAGAGACCCCCGCAATGTCTGCCTGATACACAGTTTAAAAAACTTATAAAGATCATGAATAGTCATGAGCCAGGAATCAGGCTTTTCAAAGGGGGCTTTTTAAAAAATTAAGTTGCAGATATGATATCACCCTTTACGACCCCTGAAAGTTGCTATGTAGGGCTGTAAAAGAAGCAATAAACAAAATACACATTTCCATCGTCTTCTCATTACCAATATTTTTCAAAGCCAACCCATGAAAGTAAATGCAGTTAAAAAGAGCCCTGTTTCATATTTTAAGATCTTAGCAAATCAGTGGATTTTGATTACACAGCAACCACTTTTGCATTTGTAAGAAATGTGCAAAACCAACAATATTTTCTCGTTTTGATTTTATGCCCTGCCCTTTAATTAAGCTTATTTGGGGTGGTCGAGGGGGGTCAGAAAAGGGACTCCCCATGCTTGCTTCTTCCTACACACTCAAAATCTCATTTCTCAGATGAAGCTAAACCCTCTAATATTGGAAATTCATTGTCTCAAAAATGTCTTCTAGAGATAGAGACATCTTCCTTTGCTCTTCAACGCAAAGCAATCTTTTCAGAAAGCGAATGCCGTAAAAGGAAACTTGTACTAAACTGTATCTTTTTCTTTGCCCCAATCGTGGCCGAGCCAGCAGCACTTCTCCATGAAGCGGTTTCTGAAAATCCCGCGGTTACTTTTCCCCTTTCCTCACTGCATGGGTTATACTCACATATGTTTTCATTTATAGCATCATGGATATTCTCTAGACAGTCAGACTGTTGAAAAAAAAAAAAAGATTAATCCCAGCAGTGAGCTTAAGATCCTGAATACTCAGCAATTTCTTGTGAATTCATAGTAAGGCTATTTATGCTGAGGCTGAATCTGAACGTGTAAGCAGCTGACCAGAGCTAAACTCTTATGCATTTGGCTTATTTGGCTTAAATCTCATTCTGCATTTAGAGCAACACAGGCAGAAGAATACATGGCTCATTAATAGATTTAAGACAAATACAACAGACAAGATTCTGATAACAGCTTCAAGTTCAGGCACTGACACCAAACCCCTCCTTTTAATTGGGCACCTACTAGCTGCCCAGAATTGTGTCATCATTTTACACATGCTCCCTAGTCCCTTTGCAGGCACCACTGCTGACTCAAAAGTAGATCGATATCATTCTCGTCCACATTTTACAGTTGATGTAACTGAGACTCCCCACAGTGAAGACGTTTGTTCAGAATCACACAGTTATTAAGAGTGGAGCTAAGACTCGCTCACTCCAAATCCAAAACGCTAAGATGACACACACACGAATAATGGCATGTATTAGCGTGTCAGTACATGATGGCCTTTTGGGGACAGGGGAGGAGAACACAAGTGTTTTTCAGGGATGCCCACACCTATCATCACTTTGTCCAGAAACCCGGGGATCCCCAAAATGACAGGGGAGTGGAGGTGGTCTCAGCACTCAAGTGCAATGATCACACAGACAAAAAAAGTATAGTGTTATTTTCAAAGATGCTCATAACCATCTGATCCGCCCCATTTTGCGATGTGAAGAATGAGACAAAACCATTGATCAATTTGTTCCAAGTCCTAAGCGTGCACACGCTTGCACATACGCAACGACGATGAATGCTGACCTCGAACCCAGAAATTCTGCCTGTTCATTACAGCAAACCGAAAACCGACCTCACGGCCCAGTTTACTTGAAAACTGGCTGTAAACTCACGCAGGACTATGAAAAGAGTACAAGCAATGCACACCTGGGTTTGAAACGGAGCCCAACGTTTCCCTGGCATGTGATCTCGGGCAGAGACGCAGTGCCAGCAGCGGGCTACACAGACTGAGCACTTTGGAAGCTACGTGTCATCACAACACACGCCGTCTCATGTAATCCTTACAATCGCCCTCTGAGGTGGGTACTATGACTCTCATTTTACAAACAGCAAAACCCGGGACACAGCTAAAAAGTGGCAGAAGCAGGACTTGTATCCAGTTTTTGGCTAACGTCATATCTTTGATACGAATCTCCGTTTTTTCATTGATAAATCAGATCTCAACATCCAACTCAAGAGAGTTGCTATGGTCATTTCCTGAGGCAGCATCCCCAAAGTCCTCCTCAGCTGTGCTCAATCAATCGTAGCTACTGATGCTCTCATCACCACCACCATCACCACCACCAGAATCACCCTGTCACAGAGGCTAAAAGGCTCAACTGAAGGCCACTGCCAATAAACATTGTACAGAACTCCTCAATGCTTCAAATTATTTTCATCTCCCTAAGCACCCTTTTCAAAGCTTAGAAACTTCACATGTTTCTTTGCGGAACAAACTTGGCTTGAAAATCGCTTTTGTTGCAGCCTAAATCAACATACAGCTCTTGAAATTCATCACACTCCATATTTGCAACGTCAGTGCCAACCTCTGGAATTCTACCTACTCATAACCAAGTAGCTGGTTTTATTTTGATAAAAGCTACTTTAAAATCTCAGGGGTCCACGCTTGCCAAAATCAAGCTGGAAAATGTTGGTGTCAAACTATTTGGAAGGCTTCTAAAAATAATACCCTGAGACTGAGGCAGTTATAGTTCCCTCTGAAATAAAAATTATCACCAGGGCTTATGGAGTCATGGACTTGAATGTTAAGAGTGGGCTTAATAGATACCTTTCTTTAAAGACCAGTTCTGGATACTTCCTTTAACACTGACTCACACAATTTCAGACCCTTGGAAGGTACAGGTAACTAAGTGGGCTGGTATGAAAGATAAATGCCTTCAGAAGTATTCAAAGTACGAAGGACAGAGGTGGCTGGCAGTTTTGGAGGGCATATGCTAAAGCAGCCTGTGAACACAGAAGTACTAGGCATTCTGTGGTACCCAAGGGGTCCGGCCAGCCTGTCTGCCATCACAGCTCTCTTGCCCATTTGCTGGGCACCAATGGCTTGTCTTTGGGTTCATGTCAAAATAATGTGACAAAATCATCACCATGTGTGTGCCTGAGGGTTGGGTCAGAAGAGTCTCCAAATACCAAAACCCAGATCCTACTCTTGGCAAATACCATCTTTTGGAAAAGAAACAAAAACTCAGGTCGTGAACCTTACAGTGAGTCTACTGAACACCATCTGGATGTCAACCGGATAAGGGCCACGTGTGACATCTGAAGTTACTGGGTGACACTACACGCATTAGTTTTCTTTCAGCCTTGTTATTCTCATACTGAATGATCGAGAAGTTTGGACAGACCAAAATTATGTTCCAGAAAGTATTCTGAAAAATTCATCTGACAATAAAGTCACTCTTAACTTCCCCATTTTTCTCATATCATACAGACTTATACACATTATTAAAATGCATATATTATTTTTAGAACCCTTCCAAATAATTTGACACCAACATTATACATTATGAAAATGCATATACAATTAACTATATGACTATCCCAATCTAGTCTGTTTTCTCAGTTGACCAGGAATCTTATTACATTAATAAGCTAATGTGTGAATATGAGGGATTTTTATAGTTGTTTGTGCCCCTCCCTCCCTAAGGCGTATTTTCTACTAAGTTGAAAAAAGCCATCCCTCTCTTGAACAAAACCATCGTGAGAGTGCCCCATGGCCCAGCTGACAGAATCTTGGACCAGAAGGAGGAGATGCAAATTCTGGCCCCACTTTGGCCACCATCAGCTAAATGACCTTGAGGGAAGCACACATCTGTTTGAGCCTCACTTTTCTAGTTGGTAAATGGGCACATGGGACCAGCCTTCCAGGTCTGACAGCCACCCGTGCAAATTCCTGTTCCAATCATAAACTTTCAATATTACCTACCTTTCTTTTTTGATTATTCAAATACACATTTATGCATCTTAGAAATCAGAAACTGCTATTTTTACAAGAATAAACATTTTTATTCATTCTTTTAATCCATAAACATCTATTAAGTTCCTGCTATGTGCTGAGGGCAGTGCTTGAGGCTAGGAACACACCAAAGACCAGACTCCACACAATTCCTCTTCTCTAAGCGGGAAGACAGGCACTGAACAAGTAATTTAGAAATCAGACACGCTATTGTTTAGAATTACACACGTGTGCCAAACCATAAAAAGAAGCAAAGGAATGATTAACATGAAATTCAGGCTGTGACTGCTTCACCCTCCCTCCTGCGGGGAGGGTGAAGCAATGGGGGCGGGGCCCATACTGGGAGGGCTGTATTTTTAATTTGGATGTTTGTGTTATTATTCACTAAACTATACGTATACATTTTACAGCCTCATCTGCAAATATGCCATATTTCACAAGTTTTTAACAGATTACATAAGAAAAAAAATCATGTACAACCCCCCCAAAATTGGCATCATAAAACATTTCTTTAGAACCCAAAGCATCCAAAACATATATAGTGTCAGATTTTAGCAGAATATCTTTGTGATTTGGATATTTCTAATGTGATCTGAGATGACATTTTAAAGAACAAGTTCTGGTTTTGGTTTAATCCCCCTTTTTTTTTTCTTCAAAGTGCCAAAGGTTTTCCATTAAGTTAATGGACAGCCCCTATGTTTGGAAACCATTGGTAACTTTCACAAACAAATTTAAAGTAATGTACTATTTATACACACAGAAACACACACTCTTCTCTCTTTTATCAAGTGCATAGCCATATCTGAGGCTCGAGGGCTTCAAAACTTCTAATCATCAAAAATTAGCTTTCAAAAAGGTCAACACAGCCTATAAATCCTGCTTATGTTGAAAACTTCCAAAAGAAATCTGGGAAGGAGGTGTCAAACATCATGTATGTCATTGAAAAGGACAGAAGTGGTAACCAGAATGTTCATTTCCCACCGGAATTTCATTTTTTAAACACCACCACTGGATACCGTCACTAAGAAACGGTCCTGCTCCAGGTTTTCTTTGGTCTTTTCCTTCCCTAATGCTCAAAGACAGGTATAAACACAGGGCTCCTGTGATCTTTCCTTTGTAGACATTAATCTGGTTACCTTCCTGCCTCCCTGAGATACAGCCCTGTGTGGTATCCATCATTTCAATAGTCAATTTAGGTCTCATTAAAGCACCATAACTTGGGTGGAGAACATGGGAGGAAACACAAAGATTTCTTCTATTAAAATATCATTCTCAACATAAGCAAAAAGTCAGACTGACTAGACCCAAAGTTCTTTTAAATGCCATATTCTTCCAGCAAAAAATGCAGAAGTTCTCTTCCCTAAATAAAGGTGTCAAAGAATGACCCCTGTCAAAAGGGTCTTGTAGTACAAATGTTTACGTTCTTACCATGTCAGGTAAAAGAAATACCACACCATCAAAAATGTCAATTTCTGGCAGAGTCCCTAATACATTAACAAGGAAGTGTTATACTTGCATATTTCCAAAGGTGAAGCTGTAACAGTAAAATCATTCAGTCAAAGCATCACCTGATTTGTACCCATTTTCATAATATATTTGGAAATTCCTATATGTCTGATCATTAGCATTGAAAGCTGTGACACAAAAAGCAGATATCATTTAACTTGGGTGATCATTTAATTGAAACACAGCTGAGTCTCATTCTTTGCTGTATTTATGTTAGATAAAGTTACTGCTGAATTAGGGAACATTGAACCATTGCTCCCAAAGAAAATATAGGGTTAGGCTCCTACAAGCCTCTGGTCACAACATTTTCATCCACTGATCAATGCATAACTTTATTTTATGTGTGTTTCTTTTTAAAGACACCATATTTACTTATTTTTTCTTTAAGAACTTTTATTGAGATACACTTGACATACAATAAACTGCATATATTTCAAGTGTACAACTTGATATTCTTTCTCTTATTAGTAATGTATATATGGCAATCCCAATCTCCCAATTCATCCTAAAGACACCATATTTAATATACACCCTTGAGTCATTAACATGAAACTCGTGGCTAACGACACTGTAACTCACGCCTCAATGAAACGCCACGCATTTTTCTCCATAGGACACCATACCTATTTGTCTTTAGGAACAAGAGAGTACTCCTTACCTGGAGGCCATTTTAAACAGCAAAACGGCTAACAAAAAAATCACAGAAATGTGAAAAATGTGGCACTCAAGAGACCCCTGTTTACAGGGACAGCTGAAACAAGAAGGCAGAGTGTTGCCTTATTCAACCTCAGCTGGCAACGTGCACATCTGGCAACTCGAATCCTCCCCTGCTCTGTGCGAGCCGTGAACTACCCGGAAAGCACCACAGGGAGTGACGTGGGGGTTACCACTGGACTTGAGCAGTGCGAGAATTCACAAATACTGGAATCTGCATATAATGAGAGTCAAGTGCAGTTCAGCAGGCACATACAGCTTTAACATATTAATGTCCAACATGTTTCTGAAATTTTCGTTATGATTCAAAAATACATCAGACGTTTCTTTTCCTAAAACTATTCCATCCTATAAAAGGACAGCCCATTACTTCTATGGCCTTAATAAAATATGACCTTCTGTGAGCCATGCGTCCCGAGGGAGTCACCGCCTCCGATGCAGGTATCTCCTCACCCACCTCTCCATCCTGTCCTCCTCGAGTCCACTATTGAGCCTCACTGCACCCAAATACAGTGGAAAGAGATTAACACACACAGAATGTTCCAGACAGACAGACCTGGCGTGTTACCCTGCGAGATACTGTACAATCTGTACTTAACCCAAGCTAGATGTTAGATGTGTAACAGGCACGCTTCCCACCACGATAGATGCCTGCTTAATTGGGCCTATTTGGAGAAATTAGTCCAAGGGACCTGCCTCTGTGATACTGAAGACGTTGAGGATGTCGGTTGTTGTACTGCATGATGCTCCCTTCACAAGGACCCTTGGGGAGCTTTGTTTTTGGTCCTAGTGTCAGAATTCCCATGTCTTCTGAGAATTGATTTTCTCTTATCATACAACCTGTGGATCAAATGCCCAGTCGACACAGCACGTCACAACAACTGCTGGAAAGCTCAGGCCTCACCTTTAGGATCTGGTGGTCTTCCTTCTGTGAAGAGGCCTCATTCCTGGATCCACTTTTACATCTTGCCTTGGTCTCCCTTTGCTTTGATTTTTTTTTTAACCTACTTCCAATTTACATTATCTACTCTCTTGGTAGCCACCTTTAATCCTTCCCACAGCTAGGGGTGGAGGGACGGATAAATAATCCGACCTTTGTTCTCCCTTCGCTGCTTCTTTTCACTCCAGCAGACCCCTGAGCTCCTCTCTTCCTTTTCCTGCTGTCATTCTACATTGCTTCAAGTTGCTCCTGACATCTCATACGGCCCCCCGTTCTGCCAGGATGCTCCACACCTCAGGGCAGTGGGCAATGACAGCCCATGCCAATCACACCCAGAATTAGGGTGTCCATGTTAGTGACCCAGCCTGGCCATGTGACTTCCTAAAAGAGCAGTTAAAGAAATCATGTGGGAAGCAAAGTGGGGCCAACCACGTCAGCCAGGTGTGCGGAAGGCTACACACCACTGACAGTCCTGCAGGTGTGCCAAGGCAAGGCTGTCCTCTCTCTCGGGAAGGCAAGTATGCCAGGACACAGGAGCCCTGGGTCTGGGCTGCATATGCAGAAAGTACCCAGGCAGGACGCACAGGTTCCATGAACAGCTGGATTCTTTAACCGAATTAACAATTAATGTTCCATTTCAGTGCTCTGGTCTAGGAAAGCACTGACAGAGCCTCTATTCACTCAAGTGCTGGGTTCTTAAGTGATGTCATTCTGTCTGTTTGTAGTTCAAGTACCTGGTTAAAATTAAACTTTTCTAACTGCCCCACTTAGAGCATTGTTTCCTTATCTGAGACTATGGACTTTGAGCTTTTGAAATTATCCCCAGGGAAGGAGAGAGGGGGAGGCAGGGAGAGAAAAGAGTATGTAAACACACACACACACACACACACACACACACACCCCTTACTTTTGAGAATTATCTAACAACAACAAAAATCAGTCGCCTTTCCTAGACAAAAACTAAAGAATCTCATTTTTTAAAAGTTACAAGAATAAGACTAAGCTTATCCTTCTGATCTATCCATGACAATTAAGAATTCACTTCAAATGTCAGAAGAGGAATTGGACAGATCTCTGTATTTTCTGTGTTATTTGAAATTGTTACTGCCAGGTAACCACATACTACCTCTGTAATTACCAAATAAGTTTGTTTTTTTTTTTTAAAGAACTGTCCTATCAACCTCATAAGATTGCGCAAGTATTAATAATGAAATAAACATCTGCTATTCTAACTAGTTCAGGCTTAATTATTTACTCTGGGAAGGAAACTAGAGGGAGCTTTTAAAAATAAACCTTTGAGTTTATATAAGTAGAAAACGTCTATTACACATGTTACTTATCTGTTTCAATTAAACCATTCTCTTCCTAGTACTTAGGTGCTATGACTCATACGAAACATTGAATTAAACACGGGAGCTGAAAATTTGTTCTCTCATCAAAATTAACTGCCTCATATAAACATCCTATAAAATGCTTATCAAGAAACTGATAAGGTAGACATGAATTAAAATAGATATTTGGTTTTATGAGTCTTTCTCAAAGGCTTTACAATGAATAATCCATTATTTAAATTTCAAAAAAAATATTACGCAAAAATCACTGTAGGTTTCTCAGGACACAGCAACATGGTAAATTCTTTTACATCTAAAACCTTTCAGGAATTGAAAGCAGCAATTCCAATTAACATTTTAAAACTAATGAATCTAATTAAGGGACCACCTGGGAGAGGGAGATGGCTTTTAACTTCAGCACTAGCAATAAACCAAATTCCTCTCTTTGGTCTAATTTATGGCTGGAAGAGAAGTGTTTCCCTACAATCAAACAACCCACAGCGGAAAGGCCTCCTTCCTCCCCTTTAAGAGGAACTAAATCTGGGGGAGAGAGCCCAGCGCCACCCCCACTCCCCCAACACCTAGCTGTGAGTGGGCCAGCTCCACTGTAAGGGACTTTACTACCTGAGAGCACATCTCCATCTCCATCCACCCGGCAGAAAAGTTAACTTTTATTTGGTACTTATCACATTTTAATATAACTCCAGTCTTGGCCAATCATTTTCTTCAGATGAAATAATGAAACAGGACTCTTTAAGTCCTAGCTCAATGCAGTGATTGCTCCTCCTAAGTTCCTACTTCAAGCCCAATTTACCTAAGAAATAGAACCCTTCGTTCAGATGAGTGAAAAGGCAGCCCTCTCCAAACTTTGCAATGACGTGCAAATGGTGGTTAAGTGCCTGGGCACCTAAGGACCACAAAACAACCCAAGTGGATCAGGCACTTGGAGGGAGGATGGCAAGAGGCAGCAAAGCATCCTTGGAAGGAGAACACATGCTACTTCTCTAGAAAGAACATTTGCTGGGAAAACTAACCTGCCAACAAGCTAGAAATGTGGGGTTACTGTATTTCCATCATAAATTCTCTACCCAATTCTATTCCACTTTAAAAGTATGCAAAATTCTCTAGTAGTCACATGAATATATTTAATTAATAAAAGACCTCTCTGAAGTTTTATCAACTTCAAATTGCCCCAAAGGAGTATAATCAGTGATATTCTTTGCAGGAGACTGTTGCTTTAAAAAAGAAAAAAAAAAAAAAGAGAGAGAGAGAGAGATTCTTGAAATAAGGTGCTGGAGGGGCAAAACTTACTTCTCTTATTCAATTATTTAATAATAAGACTTATAAGTCTCATACACTTTGAAGAATTTGTCTAAAATTACACTGAAATCCAACGTGTGTGTGCAAGGGTTGGGGCGGGGTGGTAAAAATGCAATACTCCTCTCAAAAAAGCCAACAGTGAAATCAATTTTAGGTCCAGTTTTTGTTACAAAGATGGTAAGTGGTGATTAATAGTGAGATCCTTTATCAAGCTAGGAAAAAAAGGGAATCCATTATCTAAAAGGGCAATGCAAGTTTTACAGATTCATCTTCCTTAAAGGAGAACAACAACAAAAGGGTCTCTTTGTGACTGATTTTTCATTGTACAGAACTGAATAATGGATGGAGGATGACACACTTTCCATAATGCACTGAGCCCTCATTTGTTTAAGGTGGTCAAAGAAAATATTAAAACTAATAACAAATCAACATTTCAAAACCTAAACTAAAATCCTAGACTGGGAATCAACATACGTCAGTATTATTTTTTGGAGCTGACATGCCTTATCACGCATTTGATTTTATAATATCACAGTAAACATCACTGAAAACTACCGCTCACCATCTACAAGTCCAGGGAGAACCATCACAGTTCCTCATGAAAACGGGAAAACGCTTATCCATAAAATATAATGAGTTTTTTTCTCCATTGCAGGAAAAACAGTAGGCTTGGGACAAAAACATAAAAGTCAAAACTGAGCAGTAAAAGTTCCTATTTCACTTTCTTGGAGCTAAAGGTCTAAAACCTAAATCCTTCCCACAGAAAATCCACTCTAAAGACAGATGTAGAAGCTTTGACTTCTTAATGAAATTCACAGACAACAAAGAAATATTAAAATCTGAATCTTCTAAAATATATTTATATGATTAAAGATAAAACTAGTCTCTTACAAGCTCTCATGCATTATGAAATATTCTTGAATAGTGTTTGTTACCAGGCTTTTCATTCTTCCTTACATCTTTGAAAGAAACAAAGGAAATACTACTATATATGCACATATGCATTTCCCTAGGTATTTCCACTATCTCTGAGTAGAAATAAAGTTTACTTTGTAAATAAAACTGAACAGTTTGAGGTTAACCATGCTGTAGGTACTGACCTTAAATTGAAGCAACATCTATTTTTGTGTTTGTGTATATATAATATATATAGTATTATAAACACACATACACACTGAACTTATGTTCACTGTCCAGATTTTTAAAAACCCTCTTTAACATGAAAAGCAATCCCCTCTGAACTATGTTTTCTATTTGGCGGGCAAACGTTTAGTACTATTCCAGACCAAAACATCTGGAAAACCAGTTTCAGTGCAGGTAGTTGACACCAGTTTTCTCTGCTGCCTTGGGGGAGGAGAGGACACTAGAAATATTTATATGTTAAAGAAATATGGTTCTTGAACAGATCTGAAACAGAACTTTCAGGGTGGTCCAGGCAAAACACGGGTCATGTTTTAACACAAAATGATTTTAAACAGAGCCTGTCAATGCAAGACATTGTTACATCTCTCACCTAAAATAGGAAAATAAACGAGCTGTATGGCAAAGAGCAGAAGGGATGCTTGCATTTCAGTCCAGCTGTATGGAATACACACTCCCATTTATATGCAGTGTGTCAAGTTCATCCAACACAACAAACTGGTGTGTAAGGGCCTCACCCATCACGACTCAACAGTTCCTCGCTAGGCAATCTCCAAAGGGTACTTCCAGTCCCCTCCTGCACACGGTACGCCTCTCCCTGGAAGCACGCCGGGCTCCTTCCTGCCAGCACCACGCTGAAGGCCCAGGAACTCTGCCCACTTGTTCACGGCCTTTTTTAAAACTTCACTTCAGGCTTATCTATGGCAGAAATCCACCCTAATCCACAACTCTTCACATCACCAGATTTTGCATTCCGTCAGCGCTCAGGAATTTAAGCTTATATCATCCTCTAGTCATTTATATCGGTCCACATTTTTACACTCCAACTATGCATCAGCTGTGCCGGGTGTATGTGTGTTGGATTAGGATCTTCATTAGGACAGGAGTCTTGTCTTCTCATTTCTTTCTACTGGTTTATCTTCTCGAGTCCTGCCTTGGTATCTAGGACATTAGACTCATATCCTGTAACTCACAATAATTCAAAGGAGAAAACTCAATGCCTGACTTAGAGGAATACTGAGTTTCCCGATTATACCAAATTCTTTTCACTCTGCCCTACCCCTCCCATTCGAAAACCTTCTCTATGAACAAGGCAATATGGACTGGAAAGCTTTACAAAAGCAACTCTCACTCTCTGGGAGAGTATCTGTTAGAATGGTGATTTTTGTATCTCAATAATTAGAACGATCCTTCTTGGCTGGACAGTAAGATAAGGTCACCTCCCCTGAAAGCCTTGTGCCCAGGGCTCACCTCCATGTGGCCCCCACTCCAATTTCCCCCTGATTCTTCCTATCGAATGACCTCTTCTTTTCACCTCGGCTTGAATGTTTTCATTTTCTCCACCAAAGACTCAGAGAATCCACTCGCAAAAGATTCGGTGCCATCACTTATAATTTTGTTCACTTGTCAGTCATCAAAATACCAAGAACGCATCAATTTCCTTTTCTTGTTTGCCCCAGAAATTCCCTGCATCTTCCTTCTTCTCTCAAAACAGCTGAAAGGTAGCACATTCATGTTTTGACAGATTGGACATACCCCCCTCGTCTCCTGCTCCATCAGAATATCACCCAGGCGATGGCCTGGAGGCAGATTCACACCGAAGCAGCTTGAGCTTCTGGTGGTCACTCGCTGACCCTCCCAAAGCCTCAGTCCTAAATTTTTATTCACAATTTCATGCTCATTTTTGAAGGCAGGCCCTACAAAATATGCATCTGCCCTGTTATTATACTCACGCTCAGAAAGCACCAGGACAGCCCAAGTGCCTCCAAGCCCTGAGTCAATGGCAGGCCTACCAGGATGGAGAGAGGGTCGAGGCCTCTGCCCGGCTCAGGCCTCCCTCCTGCTCCCTCCCCTGCCTTGGCCGACTTCCCTCCCAGCATCTCCCTGTCTCTTCTCCTTCTCTGTCTGAAGGGGAAGAGTCTCCGCCTCCCTGATAAGGAGCCCTGTCCATGGTGACTCTGGGCCCACCCTCCTTCCTCTACTCCAAGGACACAGGCACGGCCTTGCTCACTCTCTTCCTGCAGAAGCTTGGGCCCAGCACAGATCAGCACCCCGCCATGTGCCCAGGACATGGGATGCAGTGTCAGCCTCGGAGCTGCAGAGTCCACTGCCCTCCTTCCCTCGTGATATTTCACCGTAACTCAAAATGACCTTATTCCCCTCCACCGTCACCCCCATGCCCCAGCAGCCCTGCAGTAGCCAACACCATCAACCACCCAGTGGCCCATCCAGAAGCCCAAGCACTCTCCTCTCCCCGGCATCACCCAGATCCCCTAATCCAAGGCCATACCCAAGTATCTTCCTCTCCCCTCCACCCCCAGGACCCAGTCCCAGCCCACATCCTCTATACCCGGTGCCTGCTGTTCCCACTGCTCCTCCCCTGCAGCGTGGCCTCTGCGAGGATTCTCAATCAGCTCTGCTTAACCCTGACTTCAGCCCTTTCCCTGCTGGAGGATCAGTCCTTTAGCCCGGATGGCGTCGCCTCTCCCTAAACCACCTAAAGCTCTTCCACGGTACAGAACTCATCTTCAAGAACAAAAAACGCTGGGTAAAACAGAAACCACATCTTTGTCAGTGCACTGCTGCAAGAAAGCGAAGAAACCTGGATCCAGAGAGCATACCTCACGAGCAGTAAATGGGGCAACAGCATCTCTTGTCCAGACGGCCTTTGCTAAACCTAGAGCCCCCGGGGCTGATGATTTTTTACGATGCAGAAAAGAGAGAAACACAGCCAGGGCCTGTCCGGAGCAGGGAGCTGAAGAGGAGACATCTGCATAAAGTGCGCATGTGTTCCCTTTGGGGCCCTTTCTTGATATGCTAAATGACTGCAGTGTGCCGGTGTCCTGAATTCTCGTGTTAATTATTTTCCCATAGCGGCTTCAGAAATACGCTGAAACAGTCTGAGGATACACTAGCCCATAAGGAGGTCCAATTCTCTACGAGGATGAAAAGGGAAGATCTGATCCATCTTTCCCAGACAGGAAGTGGGAAATAACAAAGGCAAAGCGTGCTTTCTCTGTTACCTGTTCTGCACATCCAAGTAGTATTTTAGACTGTGTGCAGAAGACGTTGGCAACGTTTATGCATTTTCTGGTCCAGTTTAGTAAGTCTTGGACCAGGTATACTATGACTGGATTTATGACTCTATGGTTTTAATTAAATCTATTTGGAAGTCTATTTCTTAAGTCTTCAAGAAAGTGATACTTAGATGGAGATCTTGACAGCTTAGCCAAGTCTGCTGTTCCTGGCTACAAATTAAGATTTTTTTTGAGGAAAATGTGCCAGCAGATTGAGGGTTATGGTTAAGCCAACTTTTCTTTCTTCGGTTACGCAATGAGTTAATCAATGATGTTTTTTTAAAAGGCTTTTGTGAAGCCAGTCGCGAAAGGCCACATGTCGTAGGATTCCATTTATACGAAAAGTGTCAGAATACACAAATCTAGAGACAGAAAGCAGGCTAGTGGTTGTCAGGGGCTGGCGGTGGGGGCAGGGCGGGGCGAGGGACTGCTAGTAGGCCTGAGATTCCTTTTGGAGGTGATGAAAACATTCAGAAATTGATGTGGGAAATGAGTGAATTGTACGCTTTGTGAATTACAATAAATAAAGCAGTTTAAAGAACTGGGCCTGGGCTGGCAGGGACTTCAGGGAGAGGGAAGGGTGGTTACTGTTCACTGAGCAGACTTTCAGTTTGCAACATGAAAAAGTTCTGGAACTTGGCTACACAACAATGGGAATATACTTAACACTACTGACCTCTACACTGAAAAATAATTATGATGGTATAAATTCCATATGATGTGGGGGTTTGGGGCCACCACTGGAAAAATTTTAAATTATCTTTTAAAGCTAGGGAGGGCAGGGCTGGAAAAACACTCCACCTGGTTCAAAGCTGCCGTCTGTGTTCTGTTTTCCTACTAGGGACACAGCTCCAGCATCTACAGGCTACAGAGAGAGGAGCCTCCCTCTCTCTCTCCAGCACTGGTGTAGCTTCCTTTACCACATCCCCAGAGTTCCTTTATATTAGAAATATCAGGCATAATCAAACAGTTACATACAAATTACTTTAGCAGAATTTCTCCTCAGATAGTGCCTCTCAAATCACTGGTGGCTGTTTTAGGCCTTTTCATTTCTATCAGAATATTACAGTGGACTCCACAGGGCCGACCGCCTGGGTAGTGCAGCGAGGTTCGTGCCTGTGAATGTGGCTCGGAGGGCTCTGCCCAGGAAGTCCTCATTAAATTGATGCTGAAACGGGGGGGTGTGAAGCTCTGAACAGGGCAACGCTACAGGGCTGAGCAAGACCATCGGTAGAGAACACAGTCAGGGACTCAGAGCTACATGACTCCATCTATGGCCAGCTGTGTGGCCTTGAACAAGTCACTTAACCTCTGGGTATCAGATCTCTCATGTCTGTAAAATGGGAATGATAATGGTACCTCCCTGAGAGCTTAGAACAGTACCTGGGCTCTGTAAGTCTATGTTGCTATTATTGTTGTTATCAGGCAGTAAGCTAATTTTTCAAATTTATTTATTGGCTGTGTTGGGTCTTCACTGCTGCACGTGGGCTTTCTCTAGTTGTGGCAAGCAGGGGCTACTCTGTTTTGGTTTGCAGGCTTCTCATTGCGGTGGCTTCCCTTGTTGCAGAGGATGGGCTCTAGGCACGTGGGCTTCAGTAGTTGTGGCACATGGGCTCAGTAGTTGCAGCTCTTGGGCTCTAGACCACAGGCTCAGCAGTTGTGGCGCACAGGCTTAGTTGCTCCGCTGCATGTGGGATCTTCCTGGACCAGGAAGATGTCCCCTGCATTGGCAGGCGAATTCTTAACCACTGTGCCACCAGGGAAGTCCCAGTAAGCTAGTTTTAGAAGTATTATTCTGTTTATGTATTGTTTTAGTCTGCTCAGGCTGCCGTAACAAACTACTATAGGCTGGGTGGCTTCCATCACAGAGACTTCTTACTGTTCTAGATGCTGAGACGTCCAAGACCAAGGTGCCAGCAGTCTTAGTGACCAAAACCAGACATGGTTCCACAGAGCCCAACCATTAGAAATAAACTAACGGACAAACCCAATTAGTAAAAACATACGCAACAGTGATAGGTTCATTTAGGGGGTTTCCGTAAACCAATGTAATCAGTACATGCTTCATAACACTCCCTCAGAACCATCCAGAATGATTAGATTGTATTCAGAACTGTATGATCGCTATTACAAAATACTAAGGTCACAAGGAAATACATGGTCATGTCAGAAACCAATCAGTATCAACAAGAAAGTTTTTATATTTACGTACAATGGCTCGTTCCAGGACCACAAATAAACAGAACGTCTCCCTAAATACCAGCCCCCAAACCCATCTCCCCCTCCCACTCTGAAACCAAGACAAAAATCTACCAAGCAATGTTACTGCCATCAAAGAGAGACCCAAAAATGTTTGATCTATTTTTTATTACTCAACGTAGGGCATGGGAAGAAATCTATTGATAGTTAGGTATGTTTATCCTGTAAATAAAATAATACAACTTCTTTTGTTTGATGTCATTAGAGTTGAAAGATGTTACTAATCCTTGGCTTAGGAAAGGCATTATTATAAATCCAATGTTTTTTTAAAATATATTAAAGGAAAATTGAGAAGTTTGGAAATGTTTCAGAGCATTTCGGTCAGATATGGACAGATGGGCTTAGCGGAACTTCCCAGGTCAATTGGCTGTCTCCAAATGAGGCTGTTTTGTTACACTTTCAAAGAAATACTACAAAATCCCTGAGCTACATCTCTGGTTAATTGTCTATCCTCATTTCTTTCTTCATTACCTGACAACATTACTAACTTAAAAGCAACGTATTTCAGGTTTAACTTTATGCAAAAAATGCTCTGTGAAATCCTTCACATTATTCCAGTAATAACTAATACAGTTTCACTTCTTCAGGTTTCACCAGGTAAAACATTATTAATTAAATGTGAAGGTTTTTTCCAGACATTTAGAGTAGTAGTCAATGACACTGAAGTGCTATGTTTGTTCTTTGAGCATTCAAAAATATTTGAGATTTCAGCAAATAGTTTTTTTTTTTAATCAGCAAATTGCTATAGATAGGAAACAGAATATTAATAATGAATCCACCTGATAGTACCTGTTCTACCAATTTTTAAATTTTAGATCCCAAAACAAGGAAGAAGAGTTAAACATTTGATTTTAAACATACTATGTGCAATTCCCTGCCTGTCCAGTGGTTAGGACTCCACGCTCTCAGTGCCAAGGGCCTGGGTTCAGTACCTGGTCAGATAACTAAAATCCCACAAGCCAAGCGGTGTGGCCAAAAAAAATAAAAAATAAATGTTTAAATAAATAAATAAATAAAATAAACATACTCTGGCCTGTTTTTGTAGATGTGACACTTAAGCATACTTATATTGTTCTCTGAGGGGAAAGGCAGAATTAGAAGATTCAGCCACTGGGTGAAAATTCAAGAATAGGAATGACTGAATTTATCAAAAGACAATATTACATGTGATTTTACCATTTCTAACTCTATCCAACAGATCTAACTTTACAAAATACCGATAGAGGCACTGCCAAAAATCTACTTTTTATTGCTTAGGCCATTATTTTCAAAGCAACCTTATTTACACAGCTACTTTGCTTAGCGTTTAGCAAATCTTTCTACTACACAATCCAAACATAAACATTAGTGGATGCCTTGTTAGAATTAAAACTTGCAAATCAGTGAAGCCCAAATTAACGAGCTTTTATTCTACGAGAAAACTGTCAATTGTGTGAATATCAGTACTCCGCCCACGCCTATAAAAATGTTTTGAGCAATAATAGATTACAACAGTTTTCAGTAAAGATAATGGTTGCTAATTTTAAATTCATGTATGTATATACATTTTATTTTTATGACAATGCAAAATATATTCCTTACATCAGAGTTTCCCAAAGTAGAGCCTGTATAAACACTTCCTGAAGAACTTACAAAAACACAGATTCCGGGGCCCCACCTATGTGGGTTCTGATTCTGTCGGTCTGGGGTGGAGCCGAAGAATTTTCATTTCTTTCTAAGCAGTTCCTGGTGACCCAGATGCTGCTGGTGCCTGGCCACAGTTGGAGCACCATTGCCTTAGATGCTGTATATGTTTGTATGTAATACAACCGTCCAGGAGGTTGAAAGTCAGGCACTTCGGGGACTTCCCTGGTGGCGCAGTGGTTGAGAATCTGCCTGCCAATGCAGGGGACGTGGATTTGATCCCTGGTCCGGGAAGACCCCATATGCCACAGAGCAACTAAGCCCTGAGCCACAACTACTGAGCCTGTGCTCTAGAGCCCGTGAGCCACAACTACTGAGCCCGTGTGCCACAACTTCTGAAGCCCGCACACCTAGAACCCATGCTCTGCAACAAGAGAAGCCACTGCACAGAGAAGCCTGCGCACCGCAATGAAGAGTAGCCACCACTCTCTGCAACTAGAGAAAGCCCATGCAGCAACGAAGACCCAACACAGCCAATTAATAAATTTATTTAAAAAGAAGAAAGAAAGAAAGCCAAGCACTTTTGAAAAAGTGGTACACTATAGTGGAAAGAACACAGAGGATGTTTGGACTTAGTGTGATGGTTGACGGTATGTGCCCAGAGGTTTGGTAAAACATTATTCTAGATGTGCCTATGAGCATGTTTTAAAATAAGATTAACATTTAAACGGCAGACTGAGGAAAGCAGGTTGCCCTCCCTAATGTGGGTGGGCCTCACCTGATCAGTTGAAGGCCTGGCTAAAACAAAAAGCCTGCCTCCCCACCAAGGAGGAGGAATTTCCCCATGCCTGACTGCCTTCGGATTGGGATATCAGCTTTTTTCCTGATGTCAGCCTCAAACAGAAACATCGGCTTTTCCTGGGTATCAAGCCTGCCTGCCTTCAGGCCAGGGCTACACCATCAGCTCCCCTGGGCTGCCAGCTTCCTAACTCACCCTGCAGATCCTGAGACTGGTCAGCCTCCATGGTCGTGTGAGTGGAAACCCAAGCGGTGAGAAATCACTGCAAATGGCAGCTTGAAAAGCCTTTTTGACAGAAAAATTTTAAGCTCTCCAAAGCCAAATGTGGAAACTACGGGAAGACAAATTCTAATGCTGTTAAGAAACAGATATGGAGGTCTATCAGAAAAAGGAGTACTTCCTTCTCTGAAGGTCCAACAGCTAACACACACACCTGTGAAGATAAACCATGTGCGAACTGTCACAGTCCACTTCAGAGCACAACCTTTTATTACTTCCTTGTGGCTGATGTTCCAAGTTACTCTAAAAAAATGATGAATTTCATTTCCTAGCATACTTCAGACCAGCCACCCTGAACAAACTCTACCACTGAAAACTGCTAATGACACTAGATGCAATGCTGGGTTTTTTTTTTTTTTATTATTATCACCATTTATTTACTTATTTATTGGCTGTGTTGGGTCCTTGTTGCTGCAAAAGGGCTTTCTCTCTAGTTGCAGTAAGCGGAGAGCTACTCTTCATCGCGGTGCAGGGGCTTCTCATTGTGGTGGCTTCTCTTGTTGCAGAGCATGGGTTCTAGGTTCAGTAGTTGTGGCACATGGGCTCAGTAGTTGTGGTACATGGGCTTCGTTGCTCTGCAGTATGTGGGATCCTCCCGGACCATGGCTCAAACCCGTGTCCTCTGCACTGGCAGGTGGATTCTTAACCACTGGACCACCAGGGAAGCCCTAGATACAATGTTAAAATTATCTTTTCAGCCGCATTGCTCAACTGGCCAGAAAGCAGGGCCTCAAAATAAAGAGAACAGGGGAACCCAAAGAGCTGGTTGTAGCCCCGAGAGCCACCAGCAGAACTGGATCCAGAGCAGAATGGCCCCACCCACAGATGGACACACCATCACCAACAGTCCTCAGGGCAGCTGGCTTCGGTGTCTCTGTCCCCAAGGACAAAGGATCTCGGGGAGGGCGGAGAAGAGGAGGAACGAGCACACAGAATCAGTCACCGGAGCCCCAATCTAGCCCTCAGAGGAGGCGGAGAGTCAGGTTCAGGTGAGGCTCCGAGTTCCAAGGTGCCTGCCATGTCCCTGCAGCACGCCCATGTCTACACTGAGGACAAGACCGCTAGACCCTTACCATTTACCACACTGGGTGTTCTTAACAGCCAAAGAGCTTAATGACTTCATGGCTAGAAAAACCCTCAAGACCCCAGGCTTAAACTTTTCTGTATTCCGCCCCCCGCTCCCCCCCCCCCCCCCCCACTGCTAACTACAGAAGAGCTGGGCTCAGGCTGTTACCAATTCCACACCCTGACTTTGCCAAAAAGGGCTCCTCCTCCACACAGAGGGGTGCCGGCTACACCAGAAGCTCGGGAGGTAAAGAGATGCCACAGCCTCCCTGGCAACGGGCCTCTGTCTCCATCACCATCCAGACACGTAGACAATCAAACTGGTCATGATGCCTTGACAACGTGGTACCCGCAGCCCCCGCTCTCCTCAGTCTGGGCCTTGAAATACATTGTGTAGCATCACTCTGCACCCTGGGCCTCACCCTTGAACCTGAGCGGGGGGTCTCACCCTTGGTCCTTGTGGGAGTGGGTCTCCGTCTTGGACCTGGGGCCTGGGCCTGCAGTAAGGAAGCTGAGGGAAATACATGAGCAGGCTCTGTCTTCGGCCTTCGGTGAAGATGGCCTTCGCTTCCAATGACTTCCTTTGTTAAAAATAGAAAAGGAGCCCAAACCCCAGAAAAGTGGCGGGGAAGGAAAGGTTAAAGAAAAATAACTAATTTGGAGAAAATTCATTTCTCAGCTAGCTGACAAAGACTATGCTGGACTCACAGGAAGGAGACTGTCAGGGGCGAGGTGGAGAGAGGGCTGGGGACACGCTGGCAGACGTGAAAAAGCTAAGTAAAGGGGACAGCTCCAAGGACCCGAAGTGAGCGGCCACAACAGGGACTTCCTGAGGTCCTTCGGCCTCTGTAGGGGGGATGTTGCCCCAGGGCTCTTAGGGAGCAGCGCTACCCTGAAAGCAACGGGGAGGGAACAGCAGGCGGGCGTAGGGGGCGCTGGGGGCCTGCACCCTAGGGTGGGCCCCCTGAGCTCCGCTGCAGAGACCAGCAAGGAGGCGATGTCTTCCTCCTTCTGAGCCAGCACCTTTCTGAGAACACTGGAAACCAGAGAGAAAACCACAACGAGAGTCCCTGGAGTGTCTCTCTCAAACCGAGAAGTGTTTGGACGGCTCCTTCTTTCCCCATCCCTCCCTCAAGTAACATTCCTGGAAATGTCGACATAGAATGTGGGAAGCTGAAAATACAACTGCTTGTTGTTTTTAAGGAACAGTACCAAGTGATGAGGGGTCACATTTTCCAACACAGCACAAAATGAGTGTGTATGTGTGTATATACATGCACACTTTTCTAAGAGTGTTTTCATGATTCTGAGAATTACTGGGCGTAATAAATATTATCAGACACATTCCTCTGTTCAGCCTACTCCAGCCCTCCCCCCTCCTCTATCGTCACCCACCCAAATGCACCCCCAAAATAAGCTCTCCATAAAGCAGCACCACTGTAAATGTCCAATAAGACATTTTACTGCAAATAAATGGACAGATATGAATTCTCCCTCTTTAATCAGAACCGCAGTCTGGAACTAGATTGCTGATGCAGAACACTGGCAAAGTAGGTTGCAAGAACAGACAGAATTTAAAATCAGGCTGGACAAAGACCATCCTAGGAAACTGCTCAGTCTATTGTGTCAATTAAGGTCACAGGAGGCAGAGGGTGCTCTGACTACAAAAAGCTCTGGTCTACTGTATCAGGAAGGACAGGGACACGCAGTGAGGTACCCAGGATACCTGAGAGGAGGTGGGAAGACAAAAGCATTAGTTCTTAAGCCAAAAAGGGCTTTAATTCTCAAATCCGCCATATACTTGATTGGCTCCGAGGTTTAGCTTCAATTGTAGTTATTAATGGAATTCCAGTAATTATAGGACTAATGTAGCAACTTCAATTTTCCCAAGCACCTACAACAGCCTCAGTGAATTGTTTTACTGACATTAAAAGCAGAATTTATGAAAAATTTATAGCGCAGAGAAGTAATTATTAAAGATACAACGTGATTAGGCCATATCCGTGTGTCTTAGCTGAAAATCACCCTGGGGTGTGTCGACGGTTAAATGAGGTTGAAGCCAGTATATCTTCAGCAGGAAAAGCAAGTGGAATGAATGAATGACTAGGTATATATTACTCATCTTTTTTCTTATGGTCTCAGAGTTTCCTGTGTAACCCAAAAGCTATATAAATAGTTGACCAAATGTTTTCCTAATGTCTTATTTTTATGTTTAGAGATAGACCGTTAATCCACCTCAAAGATTTTCTTGTATCTAGTACCAGATGAAAAAGTTAAATTTTTCTTCCAAATGAATAGATAGCTAAGTCGGCCAGCACCATTTATTAAATAAACCATTCTTTCCCCACCAATTTAAATGCACTTCTACCATACTCGGCCTCTTGATTCTATTTCTGTGACAGTACCTGCTGTTTTAATTATAGTGCCTCCAAAATTCTAACATCTGAAAGAGCAAAGCCCATTTTACAAATTTCAAAAATGTCATGGTGATTCTTAAGCATTTCTTCTCCCATGTGAACTTAAAATCATTCTGCCTGCTTCCCCATTCCCCAAAGAACAGCAGTGCTCTGACTGAAAGCGTGTAACAGGTGTAAATGGCTTCAGAGGGACCCAGTATTTCATGATGCCACCTTCCCATCCAGGAAAATGGCTTGTTCTTTCAATATTTCCATCTTGTTTTAAGTCCTTCTGGAAGGTTTTACATTTTTCTTCCTATTAGGAACGTTCTCTCCTAGTTAAATTTATTTGAGTATTTTTTACCTCTTACAATTTTGAACTTTATCCCATCTCTAAGTTGTTATTCCAAGGACGGAAAAAAGCTATTGGTTTCTATATTTCTTTTATGTAGTCATTCAAATCCACTTAATTTCAAAAGTACTTAAAGGATTATCTTGGGTTGTTAAGTATATGATGATAAACTCTGAAAACAAGAAACAATTTCTTCACTTTTTTGCCCAGTCTTTTCAATTTCTCACTGTATAAGCTAACACCTTTAAAATACTATTAAATACTAGTGGTAAGAGAGGGCAATCACGTATTTTAATGGGAATAGCTGTAATATTTTATCATTTAATTGAATGTTGCTGGATTTGGGTAACCAGTCTTCATCATATTTATGTAATTTCTATCTACTCCTATTTTAATCAGATATTAAAATCATGGCTACAAACAACTAGAGACATTTTAAAATCTAAGGATATTTTTTATTTGTTATTCTGAAAGACTCCCTAATGTTGAACCATCCTTGAATTCATAGAATAAACCTTAGTTGAGCTGATGTTTTAGAAATACTACATCTGGTTTTAATTTATTCATTAAATTAAAATAAATTATATTTTACTTATAATTGCTCCTGTATTCATTAGTAGAATGGATACTTTTCTTACTATACTTTCCCATATTATCTGTTAGGTTTTGTGTTATATGATATTGTAATATATATTATATTTTAATAATATGGAAAGTATCTGTTCTCTGAAGACTGGCTATAAAGCTATCTGGGCCTAGTGCTTTTTTTTTTTTTTTTTTTTTTTTTAAACAGATGAGCTTAGTCAGCTGACATCTGGGTTGCAAATGTCAACTTCTTCCTCAGTGGGGAAGAAATCCTCAGAGTCAGGTGTAGACATATTTACACACACCAAGTGACGATGTGGGATGATAAGTCTCCCAGCTTTGCAATTTCTGACTTGAAAAGGGAATATAAGAGGAGAGTCCTTTGGAATTGACAGTCAGAATCCTCCTGAGGTAAGCAGGGCACTTTAAGAGGGAAATCTTAGTAACATCTGAGATTTGAGCACTGCCAGAAGACACCAAATGAGTTAATAGTACAAATGACCGGAATCCCATGTCACTCCTCGACCACAATTTTTGAAGTTTGAAAAGAAATGAAAATATTCCTTAGGAATTCACACCTCCCTAACTGAATTGATTAGTGGGTGGGTCCCAGAGCTTTCCAGTTTCCTCCTAAGAGATCAAACTCCTTCACACATACAGAATCTTCCCACAGTACATGTCATAACACGTAAACAGTTTCCTTACCACGGTTCCCTAAGCAGAGACTGGCTGGCCTCTCCCCTCGCCCCCTACTCACTCCTTCCCAGGGGGTTGGGGTGGGGGGGTTTTTTAATCTATCAGGTGAATTGGGAAGCAGGAGCTGGGCTTTCTCAGCTCAACCCTTTCCCCTCTCTGGGGAAATGGACAGTTCTGCCCACTGTCAGAGAGCATGCGTTCTGGGTGGTACTCGCGCTGGGAACCTGCGGTTCCCGTCTGTGTGCCAGTGACTCATGGTGAGTGTGTCCAATTCAAGACACGGTTAACAGGTGCCAGCACCTAAGTCTGTGTCTATCAATATCAGGCTGATGCTGTGATCAGTGGCAGGTAGCACGCCTCTTTCTCAGTTGGTTCAGAACTCATCTTAATAAGATGTTTTTTATTAATACTGAAGCTTCTTAAAGCTAAACCACTCCTTTACTTCAACAAAGAACTCTATCAACAAAAATGTAAGATGGGCTGAATGGGATGCTTTACCAATGCCCTCAACCATCTATACTTTGCAAGAGAAGCCTAACCATTAGGCCAGAGAGTTAAACCCAAGGCAACACTGCTCACTTAGAACCACAGAACTGCAGGCATCAGGCCTAGAAGGACATGCACACCTGCAAACAGGGGCCCTTGAATATCTGAGTTCCTAAATGACAACACACACCACGAAAGGCCTTCATGGGGTCCTCGCTTGATCTTCTGTAGATGGGAAAACTATTATGAACATTTCCTGGGAAAAACAGATAATACTATCAAAAATTTCACTCTAAATACAAAGTTTCAAAGCACTGCATTCTCAGCAGAAATGTAATTTTAAGTATATGATCTTTACATGCCTTATTAATTAGGCACATTAGTTAATTGGGCCAATTTATGAAATTTACTCTCACAGCATGGAAATTTGAAAACTATTTCGATGAACATTTTTTTCCTACAAACCCTAGGAGTTCTCCAAAAAAATAGCAAATAAAATCTGAAGTTACTGCACACCAAGCTGTGGTTTGCAATAAAGACTTAAATGGGGAAGCAAGGCTACATGAAGGAAAGATAACAGGGCCCTAAAGATTCATGGGGTCATTAGTTAAGCAAAAAAATGAGTGAAAGGGCAAATTTTATTCCTTATAAGAAAAAGAAAAATACTCTAGTCCCATTATGAATCCTAAGCCTGCAATAGAAATGGGTTACAAACTAGTATCTAAATGGGAAAACATATGGGCTGCCCTATAAACTGCTTTATTGCTTCTGTTCCCCTCCCCTGACTGCCAATAAGCTTGTCCAGGGTTGGATTTTTCTGCTATCATCCTTCCATCACTCCCTGGCCCAGATCTAAAGTCTTCTGGTCACGTGTCAGCTTGGCCCAGGAAGAGCTGGGAGTCAGCCTTGCTCCCCAAGCTCATCACAGTGAACTGCTAAACCCTTCCCTGCTAATCACACGGCTGCTGACAAGCTAGAGGTAATTTCTGTGCACGCAACTCCTATGCCCTCAGATTCTTCCTCTTTGAGCATCCCTCCATCCTTGTAACACTGTTTCCCAAGGAAGATAGAATTGAGGTACACCCAACGCACACAATATGTCCTGGTTTTATAAAAAAAAAATATTCTAAATGACAAATGGGGTGGTGGCCCGGTTCACAAGAATTCACATCCCTGCTATGTGGCCATGGGGAGCTGCCCCAGTGACCTTTCAACAAGCCCCCTGCTTGACTCACATTAGCCAGAATCATTCTGTTGCTTACAAGCCAAAGAGTTTTAATTGAGAAAATATATAAAACAATTATATGGAAATACCATAGAATATTACTCTTGTTGTCTGGTTGGATGGTTTTTTTGTTTTATGTTGTTGTTTGGTTTTTTTGGCTGCACCATGCAGTTTGCAGGATCTTAGTTCCCTGATCAGGGATTGAACCCAGGGCCATGGCAGTGAAAGCGTGGAGTTCTAACCACTGGACTGCCGGGAAATACCCAAGGTTAGATAATTTTTTTTTTTTAAGTTTTGAAGCATCTTCTCAATTTTCTACAATGAATACAGGTTGCTTTAGGGGTAAGTATTAAGGGACTGGAAGGGTTTTAGGGTTAATTTCTTTTAAAGATCAAATGTTTCTCTGATTTTCACTAAATTCCTTAACCTGTTCAGAGACGCCTGAACCTCTAATGTTCAAAGTCACCGTGTTAACAAGCAATTATTAAATGAGCTATTATGACAGCTTCAATGGATAATGACAATTTTCTCAATGATGCCCAAGTCTCTTTTTTGGGAGGAGGGTACCCAGTTCTCTAAGGCACATAAGAGGCAAAGACTCACTGATCTCATGACCCCATGAAGGTCACAAAGAACCCATGCCCATGGTTTTGGGCATGACCAGAGACCGTCACACAACCTGCAAGGAAAGGTCATTAGACCATCACAACCTGGCTTTTTTTTTTTTTAATTGGCGGCATTGTGTCTTTGTTGCTGCACATGGGCTTTCTCTAGTTGCACAGAGCAGGGGCTACTCTTCGTTGCAGTGTGCAGGCTTCTCACTGCAGTGGCTTCTGCTGCAGAGCATGGGCTCCGGTAGTTGTGGCACACGGGCTCAACAGTTCCGGCTTGCAGGCTCTAGAGCTCAGGCTCAGTAGCTGTGGTGCACGGGCTCAGCTGCTCTGTGGCATGTGGGATCTTCCCAGACCAGGGGTCAAACCTGTGTCCCCTGCATTGGCAGGCAGATTCTTAACCACTGCACCACCAGGGAAGCCCACAACCTGGCTTTTAAATAATGCTTTCTAAATAATTTCTTAAAACGCTCATATACTAAAACAATATATTCAATCTACTTTTTCTTCTTCCACATCTCTAACCTATAATGGGCAATACAGTAGAGATAAATGAGGCCTAGCAGCCCAGGTGAGATCCTGCAAGTCCCACAGGCTTTCCCACAGTGTTGCCGGCATCCCCGCTCCTCTCATATGCTGTGCTGTGAGCTCATACTCAAAGAAAAACGCTTCTGAGATTATGCTACATGCCCTGTTGCTACCTTAAATTGATGATTATTTCACATGGTCATTCAGGGGCCTCAAGCTGTGAATAAAATGTAAGTAGAAAGGATTTCATGACAGGAAAATTTACCCAAATGCTCTACTTTGGGAACAAAAAAATGTAAAACTTCTCGTAAAAATTTCCTGACTACAAGTTTCTAAATGCTGCAGCACAAGCAGAATAAACACCACTGTGACTTGTTTCATCTCCACTGTCAGATGAAGCTTCGTAAAGGAGGAGAGAATGTGGGCAGAAGGGCAAAGAATAGAAAATATATCATTTGCAGGGAATTAATTAGAACAAGGTCCAAATGGTATGTCTTGGCATCTTACTCAAAAACAGTATCTAATTGCAGATCTGCGTGCCGAGTGCAGCAAGAAGACACTACTTGGCTTGCTGCCTTGAATATATATTTTATGTGCAATACTAAAAGATTCGGTTTCTGAGATTATGAGAATCTTATTCAACTGGTCAACTCACATAGAAAGAAACAGAAAATAAAGAATGTGTAACACCTTTAGTAACTTAAGTATCACTGTGAAATTTGCCTCTGCAAAGTGTTCTCAGTCATTAGTTAGCCTAAGACCCAGCAGATCACCCAACTGGAGGTGAACTGACCCTTAGAATAAAGCGATTTGCTGAAGGTACCCGGAGTGGGCCAGTGTACAGAAAAGGGCTATTAACTGTTTTCCCCTGAAACGTGCACTAGCTGCTGTGGAGGTCATAAAGAACCCAGCCCCAGCTTTAAAGGAGTTTTCTGTCTCTCTGGCGGGCATGAGCCATGAAATGGTAACTCATGATACGCAACAGAAGATGAACACAGACACCAAAAGCAAACGATGCCATGCAGGCTAGTGACACAAATGTCACCTTGGATGTTTTCAAAGCATCTTCACCAGTCATCATAGAAATGAGGTCACAATACTTATACGCTAGTATTTTGGTTGATGTGAATGAGATTTTTCCTTCTTCCAAGTCCTCTTAGCCGCAGTTGAATCTACTTCCATATCCCCTGACACCTGCCTGATACAATGTCAGAATTCAACCGAAGCATACTGCATGGAAATGAAGGTCTAGACGAGTTTTCTCAAAGGCTAAAAAAATCATTTGTGGCTTTAACTAGTTTCCAATTAAAAAAAAAAAAAAAGTTAAAAAACCCACATAAAATTTCCTATCTTAACCATTTTTCGCTGTTCAATAGTGTTAACGTATATTCACATAAATCTCCAGAACTTTTTCACAAAACTATCTTGCCATTAAACAATGACTCCATTTCCACCCCTCTCCCCAGCCCTTGGCATTCGCCATTCTACTTTCCGTCTCTATGAATGGGATTACTCCTGGTACCTCACGTAAGTAGATTCAGACAGTACTTGTCTTTTTATGACTGGCTTATTTCACTTAACATCATGTCCTCAAGGCTCATCCCAATTGTAGCATTTGACCAGATTTCCCCCTTTTCAGACTGAATAATATTCCGTACGTATATACCACGTATTATCCATTCAACCATCAACGCACATTCGGGTTGCTTCCACCTCCTGGCTGTTGTGAATAACTGTTTAAAGATATGCATACAGGGACTTCCCTGGTGGCGCAGTGGTTAAGAATCCGCCTGCCAATGCAAGGGACACGGGTTCGATCCCTGGCCCACTAAGACCCCACATGCCACAGAGCAACTAAGCCCGTGCACCACAACTACAGAGCCTGTGTGCCACAACTACTGAAGCCCGAGCACCTAGAGCCCGTGCTCTGCAACAAGAGAAGCCACAAGGATGAGAAGCCCACACACAGCAACACAGACCCAACGCAGCCAATAAGTAAATAAATAAATTTAATAAAAAATAAAATTAAAAAAATTTAAAAAGACAGGTGTACAAATATCTCTTCAAGATGCTGCTCTCAGTTATTTGGGGGTGTATACCCAGAAGGGGGACTGCTGGATCACATGATAATTCTGTTTAACTTTTTGAGGAACCACCATAAACTTTTTTAATTTTATTTATTTATTATTTTTGGGGGGGTACACCAAGTTCAATCATCTGTTTTTACACACATATCCCCATATTCCCTCCCTTCCTTGACTCCAACACCATAAACTTTTCCATGGTGGCTGCCATTTTACATGCCATTTTACATTCCCACCAACAAGGCAGAAGGCTTTCAATTTCCCTACATCCTCAAGAGTTGTTAATATTCTGTGTGTGTGTGTGTGTGTGTGTGTGTGTGTTTAATAGCAACCATACTAATGGGTGTGAGGTAATACCTCACTGTGGTTTTGATTTGCATTTCTCTAATGATTAGTCATGTCCTTTGGCATAACTGTTGCAAGACAGAGGATGCTGGGAGAGCAGTGAAGGCTTATTTTGTCGACCTGGTCCAATACATCAAAAGAACGGCTATTTGCCAGAATCAGAGTGAGTGATGTCGGGGGGGATACCACATGGTGCATCTCAAGCCAGCACTCTCCCATTACTGATTCATGCAAAAATGCTGGGGGAGGAAGGAAAATTACTCCAAACCAACCCACTCCTATAGTTCGCTTGATTGAAACAGCCAAGATTTCTCGCTTAACACGACTGCCCATACTACAGTTCCCATTTTAATCATGTGTACCTGTGATTTAAGAGAGTTTTATGTGATAAAGTTCTCCTTCACCTATTAGGCAAATATCCCACTCTACATTGTGACCCAAATGAACCAGAGCAGAAAACTGGGTATGTAAGCTGCACATCTAGAAGTCACAGCAGCAAATGGCCCAATGATTTCTCAAATGATATTTAATAAAGAAGCCAGACAATGAAATGCGCTATATGCACAGGCTGAACTGCATCTCTCCAAAGTTCATATGTGGACGGTCTCACCTCCCGGTACCCAGTGACCTTATTTGGAAGTTGAGTCTTTCCAACTGATCAAGTTACAATGGGGTCTTTAGGGTAGGCCCTAAATCAATATGACTGTGGCCTTATAATAGGGAGAAACTGGGACAAACACACAGAGAAAGCCAGGTGAAGATGAAGGCACAAATTGGCAGAGATATACCCACAAGCCAAAGAACACCAAAGATGGCCAGCAACCCACCATAAGCTATGGAGAGGCAAGGAAAAACCTCCCTCACAGCCTCAGAAGGAACCAGCCCTACCCCCACTTTCATCTCAGATTTCCAGCCTCTGGAATTGAGACAATTTCTATTGTTTAAGAGGTCCTGTTTGTGATACTATGTTACAGCAGCCCTTGCAAACTGATATACTTCAACAAATGTCACATTACCTTGTTGAGTGATGGAGTAGTCCAGGAAAATGGTCCAAAAGTAAAGCACCACTCCAATGCCACAAAAAGTGTTGCCAGTAGGACTCTGAAACATCACTGATGGCTTCCCGGGTAAACATGGGTACAGGTCACAGAGAAAAAGAACTTGTTTTCATCTAGGACCTTGTGTACCACGAAATAATGACCAAAAACGAAACCAACCCTCCAGGCCCCTTGGTGAAGCATTTTCGGAGCCAGACAGAGGGCAAAAATAAGTTTGGAAGCTAAGCAATGCGACTCGTACCCACATAAATCCCTCTCTAAACAGCCCCAGTTTGGCAGGATGCCTAAGGCTGCTGGCAGTGGCTTGGTTTCTGTTGAACCAGTTTTCTGGAGAAAATTAGTACTTTATTTTCTAAGACTGCCATGTACCTTTCAGGAGCTTCAAAAAAAAAAAAAAAAAAAGGCAGCTGGGGACACTAAAAGAGGAAGCCCACCTTAGAGAAACTGGCCTTGGAATGGAAAGGAAGAGGGGGGAAAAAGATTCACTTTGTCATTAGGGATTCGGAAGGTTTACAGGTAGCCAACACCAAGACTTTGCGTGGAATGAAGGTCTTCCTCTGTGCTGTGAATAACGGGTGAGAGCTGAAACCAGGAGAGCTCTGAGCAGAGGGAGTCCCGGCACCTCATCACGTGGTCAGCAAACGGGACCTCTGATCACCCCCATGAAACCTTCCTGGATTCGTGAGCCATTCAGCACACCTGAAACCCAGTTAATAAAGGGAAGGAGTAATTCCCAGTGCTTATTACGAAACCAGACGTTCCACTTCACAGCTCTAATAAAATGTTATCTTGGTACTTACAAAAATATCTAAATCAGGCAAAGGCATGATAGATGGTCAACAGTAATATCTAAGTTTTGTTTCAACTCATAGGTTCAGTATATGTTGTAACTACTACACCACCCTGTCCTTTTTGTTTTTAATCATTTGGATTCTAGTATTGTCTATAAATTAAAAGCATGTCCATGAATCACAGGACTTGTATGTGAATGAAGGGCATTTTTATTGGCACCTGCTGTGTGAAGTAACATCCTACAGGAGATGGGATGAAGGTTGGAGGGCCAGAGGCGAGGCTGCAAGGGCGGATATGAAGGCAAGGGAAGAGAGACGAGCCTAAGATTTAGGAGACAGGAACTTGGGAGCCCATGCCTGGTGCCTTGACTTTGTCTGCGAGCTGCAAGTCTTGGGCATCTCCCAAGAGACAGGGTGGCCTCTTGTGGCTTCCACTGACTGGTCTCTATAGACTGCTCACCTTGGGCTCCTCATTTGTGGGCCTCTAATTCAGCGACAGGAGACACCGCTAGGGGATGGGTGGTCAGGAAGCCAGGTGGGCGACGCACCACCCACCCCACCTCAGGTTCCCTCCGGGCCCTACTCTGGCCCTGGCAACGGCCGTCGCTCCTGCTGGCCAGGCCCACCTGCGTGGCCTCAAGCAGGACCTGCTTGAGACCCAGTCCCTCTTCTTGCCCCTTCAAGACTAAGGATGATACACCAGCTTGTGGGGCCACAGGAACATGAGAGCTGACCAAAAGGGACTGGGAAGGTCTGTAACAGCCACCGTGGGACCCAGGAAGCAGTGACCAGGGCCGCTCTGTTACAGTAACCGGGATGCTCTGAGGACCGGGTAAGACCTGAGTTTGTAAATTTACAGCCCCAACAACCTCTGCTGTGGTGTACTTCTTTTCAACCGCTCTTAACAGCCTCGTGTAGCAGCAGAGGAGAAAGGAACGGGAGCCACTGCCAGGATTGCAGCAAAGCAAGGGAGAGTCTGGGTGCCCTGGGAGACGAGGGTCGAGGGAGGGGAGGGCCCTACGAGGCTGAAGGACAGATGTGATAGGAGCGGACATGATGAAGAGGCAGCTCAGCCAGGACTGGCAAACCAGCTCAAGGCCAGCACTGCAAAAACAGCACCAACCCCGGGGCATGGGCCTCCATAAGAATGTTACCAAATATTTACTGCTGGACATCTATCCCACTGAAGTGTCCCCCAGACCCTGGAAAGATCACGCGTGCCTTTTGTAGTATTTCTTATTTCTGCTGTTCTTCGTTCAAGGACACATACTCAGAATCAGGAATTGAGGAATGCCTCAAATTATACATCAGACAGTCTCACACACAATGAGCTTTAGTTGTGTTTTTTAAAAATATACCAAGAAGGGACTTCCCTGGTGGCTCAGTGGTTAAGAAATGCCTGCCAACACAGGGGACACGGGTTTGATCCCTGGGCCGGGAAGATCCCACATGCCGTGGAGCAACTAAGCCTATACACCACAACTACTGAGCCCCCGAGCCACAACTGCTGAAGTCTGCGCGCCCAGAGCCCATGCTCCACAAGAGAAGCCACCGCAGTGAGAAGCCTGTGCAGCGCAACGAAGAGTAGCCCCTGCTCACCGCAACTAGAGAAAACCTGCATGTAGCAACGAAGACCCAACGCAGCCAAGAAATAAATTTTTTTAAAAGTCCATACCAAAAAAAACAAGAAAAAAGGAAAATATATATACATACACCAAGAAGGAAATTTTTCTACAAAATGTTCAGTGAGAACAAAGACGACAGTGTTTTATTTTTAAAAGGTGTGCGTGAAGGGAAAGCTGTCTCGAGGCTCAGGGTAAAAAAAAAACGAAGTTCTTTCCCCTTCATTTCCCCTTTGTTAAAATATGCTTTCCCTTTGAGTTGAATTAGGACTCCCCCAAATTCACAGGCTGAAGTGCTAATCCCCTGTGCTTCAGAACATGACCTTATTTGGAAATAGGGTCTTTATAGAGGTAATCAAGTTTAAATGAGGTCATTAGAGTGGGCCCTCATCCTGTATGACTGCTCTCCTTATAAAAAGAGGAAATTTGGAGACAGACACCCACATAGAGCGAAGGCCACGTGAGGATGGGGACAGAGGTCTACGAGCCAAGGAACCCCACAGACTGCCAACACATCCCCTGAAACTGGGAGACAGCTGTGAAACAGATTCTCCCTCAGAAGGGGCCAACCCTGCCAACACCCTGACCCTGGACTTCTGGCCTCCAGAACTGAGGGAGAATGAATTTCTGTCGTTGAACCAGCCCAGTTTGTGGTGCCGCGTCAAAGCAGCCCTGAGAAACGAGCACAGATTGTAACCACGAAAAAAGTACTGTTTTGATAACCCAATAACTCAGCAGGTGCTCTTGGGTCTTGCTTTTCAATACTTGAGACGCTCGGCCTTACATCTAGATCAAAGGTATGAGCATTGAAGTTCTCTTTGTGGACAGAAACATTCTGACAAATGACCACGGAAGATGACATGAACAGCCAAATGCACTTGATAGTTCATAAGTAAACTGCATCAAAATTAAAGGACAGGCAACGCCCTTGTTCCTTTCTAAGGATTCTGAACCGTCGTTTGAAGACGCTGGGTGTCAATGCTTTCCTAGCCTGGCCTTCACTTAGGTGTAGCAGGTCAAACAGTCGCTTCTGGATGACAAGGCAATTGAAATGCAGAGTAAATATAATTTTCCTAATATAAATGGAAAGCAAGCAATCAACCACCATTGGACACTTCCAGTTTGCACAATATTCGTAATCACTACGAATCTCAGAGCTTCATTTACAGAGTCACAGATTCTTCTCTGTGATTAAAAAGGAGGCAGTGCCTTTTATTAGCAGATGAGCAATGCACCTTTCACGTCAACTGAAGGAAGACATTATCTCCAGTACAACAGTTGCTGTAGAAAGGCCAGTGGACGTCTGATCCTCCGTGGCAGTGCAGAGCCACCCAGGTGTAAACCTGAGGACTGTCTGTGTTCCCCACTCTTTGGATGCTCCCCTCCCACACGCTACCAAGTCCTAGCAATTCTACCTCCTCCACTTCTCTTGTGTGTGTCAGCTCCCCAGCATTCCATCTGGGGTCCCTATCAGTCACCACCGTGCGTCTGTGACATGGGGAGGCCCTCTGGTCACTGGGCAGTCCTCCTGCAGCCTCAGTCCTGTGACTCCAACCTACTCACTTAAGAGCATCTATCATTGGCATCTGTCTCAGGGACTAGCACAACTGATGTGCTAGGTTGTCCTCTCTAAGGGCTCCCGATGGCCCTGGACCATCTAATGGCATGGCGAGAGCGGAGCTTACGTATAGCCGGCGGCTAGGCCGGGACCCTGGCTCCACAACCTAGATCAAACCCCTTCTGCCCTCTAGCCTCACTAGGGTCACTCATGCCTACCTCGCAGATTCACTGATCAGCCGTAACTGAGAGAACGTAAGTAAAGATGCAGCACAAAGCCTGGCACACAGCAAGGGGTTTTTTAAAGGGCAGCCATTATTTTTGTTCACTTTATCAGCAGCACCTCGCCGTGCGTGTCCTTAAATATTTGTGGGACCCACATTGTTTTTTCAAGATCACGTTCCATAAAATAACACCAGCGCTCCCGAATTTCACTGTGGGTATCAAGTCTAGCTTCCTGTTTATATAAATGAGGAAAGAGAAACCTATAAAGCTCTTGTTCACAGTTATACAGTACAGTGTATGTGACTTTTAGAAGAGTTTTTACACCATCATTTTCTCTACAGATCCAAAACTAAATTATTCCACTATCTTTCTTAGGAGTTAAAACCGTGATGTCCCACTCCAATGTTCAAATGGATGAAAGACAGCAAAAAGTGAATCATAAAAAAATAAAAGAGCTGGTAATTTCAACAGTCTGATGTGTATTTAATGTTTCATGTTCACATTCAAACACGGGTATCTAGCCAGCCAAATGCTTCCTTCAAAGGAGCCCACAGAGAAGATGACCTGCCCTAGAAGGTCCTGAAACCCTCCATCCACCTTGAAATCCTACATCCAGCTATGCCAGAGGGATGAGACGTTCTCCTAAGAAAATCCTGACTCTAGGACAGCGGAGAGGCTTTGGGCTAAGTAAATCGAGGAGACCAAAAATTCAGCAAAGCCAAGATGCGCATACAATGTTTAAGCTACACGAACACCCTTTGATGGTAAAGCTAATGAAACTGAAGCTCCGGAGCTACAGATACATCCAAAAAAGGGAGTCAGCGTGAGACGCGGAGACTTCGTCACACCTGTCCAGGTGGCACTTCCTTCTTACAGACCTTTGAAAGCCACCTGGGATCCGCATCTCTATTTCCGGAAAGACTCATGTGAGACTATAAAGAAAGCTTGGGGGGTAGGGGGAAGACGCAATTCCTCCGCCTGACACAAGTATGCTATTTTGTTTTTTTAAGTGTTTTCACATGCTTTCTTCTTTTCCATTTCACCTACCCAAGAGCTCGTCAATGAAAGCACAGTCTCAATTCTGCTAATGAACAAGAGGGGAAGTAAAGCTTAGCATGAAAGGAAGAAACACGACTAGCTTTTAGGAGAACCTAATCTGCGTCCAGGACTCTGCAAGGTGTTTTCTCAGAAGGTATTTCACCTGAGCTCGACCTCAGCCCCATGAAGTATGCGTTCCCCGGATTCAGAGACAAGGAAGTAGGTTGAGAGTGGTCATCTCCTCGCTCAGAGCCACCCAGCTAGTAAGCCACGAAGCCCGGATGACCAGTCCTGGATTTTCCCCCTGAACCACTCTGTTTCTTATAATTAGGACAATTTATTATCTCCACTTAAAAGAGGGGAAAAAAAGCAACTCCTCAAACGCCCCACGTTTCCTCCGAATATTGGCCCACTTTTATGTCTGATACAGACATTCTCAATTACAGTTTATTCCTTTTATTTATTACTTTCTACTGAGAGACTTTTCAGGGAGAAAATAGCAAACAGCTGTTAAAGAATTCCTGCCATCACGTCAGAGCCACAGAAATGACTTTGATCAAGGGTCTACACTCAAGTTGAAAGGGGCACACAAACATTTCGGGCCAACATTCAAGTTCCACTCTTTGCTTGTAAGGAACTAGAAAGGAAGGCTAACGCTATTTCACTGAAATGATTTATGAAAAAAAAATTTTTATCTATTAAAATTGCCTTTAAATTTAACCTCATGAGACCAGACCCAGACAGACCATTTATCATTCAAGTTAAATAAAACACAGAAAGGACCATGCAAAGCGGAGCGGACACAAATACTCTTTCATAAACTCTGCTAATAAAAAGAGCCAAAAGCAACATTGATAAGGGGAAAGAAATACTGACTCATTTTTAAAAAGCTGAGTGAACTTGTGAAATTCCTTCCCTCATTTTGGTTCAAACTGCAGCTGCTTAAGAGGCAGTTAATGGAGCTCTGAGCACACACGTCTCCCTTCTGGTTTTAAATGGTTCAATTAAATTTTATGTAGGTCTCAGTATCACCACTACCACCTCTTACGTGCACTTCATGCACAGGAAAAAAATGAAGGAGCCCTGAACGCATACCTGCCTTCTAAGATCATACAATCCAATCAACTGCAAGGAATTACCCCACTGCTGGGGACTTGCGATTCCAGGCGAGTGAGAACCAGAACACGTGTTAAAAAGGAAGATATATTTCCCAAGATCTTGGTTAAGTGTACGTGCCACCTCTCTGGGGGGAAAAAAGGCATTTAGTGGCTTAACCAAAAAGGCATCGTCTCTAAGATGGCTGAAATAGGAATTAAAAAGGGAAACAAAATCATTCAAAAGAAGACAAAGACAGAAAAGGATGGTGCCTTTCTACAGACACAGCTCCTGGGAGTGACTTTTAAGCTCCAAGCCATCAGCCTCAGCTTTTCCAGATGTAAACTGGTGGGGGGTCCCCAAAAGGACATGCAGAGCTTTTTAAAAAGGCAAACTTCTGCTGTGTCCTTTCTTCTGAGCACAAGCTTATGAAGACAGTTTTAAAATTCTCTAACCATTTAGGACCTTTTGCAGAACCACAAAGCACTTGGAGAAACAAGCCCTCGACTGATGTCAAGCCCAGGTTTCAGGGAAAATTGGAGAAATTAAATAACTGCTTCATTTCAAACTGTAAGAAAATGAAATAAATGTTTAATCATTTAAAGGCTGACCATGTGAGACTCCTATTTAGGTCTGAGATAACTCAGGCAGTTTTGCCCTCAGTAAAAAAAATCTTTGCAGTCATTTATTATGACGTGCAAACTCTTTTTCTTAAAAATTTTAGATGTCTGTTTTCAACAAACTTGTTTGCTTCCTGCTAATAATGTGTCATCTAGAACATACCTGCTTTCTTTCCAGTCTTCTACCACCGATTTTCAAGTAGCATAAAGTTTGGCCCAATTTAGTTCAGTGAAATTTATATGTTTCTCCCCCCCCACACACACACACTCCTAATGTTTCCTGATGCCACATAAACAGCACCCTATTCACCCTCACCTTATTTGTTTTGAGCACTTACTAGTTACACAATAACCACTATCTCTGATGAGGCTTTTGGAATCTTCTTTTTTTTAAGATTAAAAATCCCTTTTCTGAAAGAGTTTACCATCCGCCTGAGGAATTAACAAATACAAGTCATGAAAAGGTAATTCATCAACAAAGATGTCAACACAGGGTCCCGACTTCCAAAAAAAGAAAGGGAGAAAAAAAAAAAAAAGCCTGTAGTATCATCTGGACCAAACACCTCACTTTGCAGATAAGGAAACCGAGGCTCAGCAGGGTTATAAGGGAACTAATTAGGGAGAGAAGCAAGGTTAGAGCCTGGGATTCAAAGTCTAATTAGGGGTACAGAGACCACTTAGTGTAAGAAGACAGAGAAGACGCCCGCAGGAGCCACGGGGGGAGGCTTGAATGGCTGGGGGGATCTTGATAAATTTGTTACTGGATGTTGGGCAGTGTTTAGAAATGATAAAAGAACCAGAGCAGCCCTGAGATGAGGGTGTGGGACCTTCTGTCTGGGAGCCTTCGAGGCAAGTTTGAAAAGATGCAATGGCACAACACAGTGGAAACCTGCGGATCTTATACGAGGCGGCAGCTGAGGGCGGGGGAAGGCGGACGTGAGGGCAGGTTCCAATCCCAGTCCTATCCCAACACTGTTCAAATGCGACGAAGTGACTCGAAGTGCTCCCCAGTGGTTCCCTCATCTTAAAGAGAAGACAGCACCAACCCTTTCATCACGTGTGAGAAGCAAATGACTGAAGAGAGGTATGGGCCAGTGGGTCACAGGTTAGGGCACTGACTAGGTCCAGGCACTGCTGAGGTGTAGAATCTGATTATAAACAAGAACAAAAGAGGCTGCACCCCCACAGAGCTCCCATTCTACTGGCAGGAAGCCAAAAATAAGCAACGTCCACAAGTAAAAGAATTTTCTGGCTTGAGATGCTAGCACAGAGGATGAACCCACCCAGGACGGCAGTGCAGAGTAACAACGAAGTAGCTGGAGCAGTGCAGCCAGCTGCAGTGGGCCCTCCAGGGAGGCCTGAGCTCTCTCCCAGCCTCCCCAAACTAAGAAAGGAGCTGTAAAGGCTTCCGAGGAAAGCCATGACCAGATGCGAACACAAGAAGGGTACGATGCGTATTCCCGGGACGGCTGTGGCTCCCTCGGAGTGCTCTGCGCCTGCACCAGCCCACTCCCGCTCCCTCTGCCACAAAGGCCAGGCCTCTTCTCATCACCTGGGAGTATCTTTCCCAAGCATTTTCACCAGGGCTGCTCAAAAGCAGCAACACATAGCTCCGTTGTCTTTCCTCTGCTCTTCTCGGCTCTTCCTAGAGTGGCCTCGCTAAAGAAAACACATAAACTGAATAAACACTCGGGGAAGAAGCCATCTGCTTCTTCCTACAAACATCAGTAGGACCAGTGTTTGTTTACCAGTGGGGTCATGAGGACAGGACACATAAAACCTTCTCAGGAACCTTTAAGGGGGGATGGTCCTGGCAGGGGAGGGCGGGGGGGGGGGCACTTGACCCTTTCAGATCCACACACATCACCTCAATTTATAACCTCTGGTTGGAAGGGAAAGCTGCATGTATCACAAACCACAGGTTGAGGCTTATTTGCACAGCATTTTCCATATAAAGATGATAAAATGCCCTGTAAGAATTCACTGTAAATACTGCTTTTGAACTTTCAACTCTGTAGAGGAAATACCTAAAAAGACCGCCCAAGTTCAAGAGCAAAGGTGGCGGCAGAACTAGCCACGGTGTAGAAAAGTCTGATGCTCACTGCCCTTGCCTTTCAAAGGATTAAACTCTTCAACAAGTCTTCATTCAGGGCACGAAAAAACGATGAAGACTGCTTTGGATTCTGTGCCAGGAAGTGCTTAGGGAACATGCATTTGAAAATGATGACTCTGCCTTCATCCATCCTCAAAAACAAGTCTTAGGAAAAGGCCCAGGAAACTCAATCCCCCAAGGGAAGATGTGGTTCACAGAAGAATGTTCCCCAAGGGAAACTGTAAGGCTTTCTGGCCAAGTGCCTGCTCATCTGTGTGACAAATGTGCATTAGCGATGAGGATTCACCCTCGTGAGGTGCCCCATCTGAGGAGGAAGCACGCGTGGGTGAGGGGGACACGTCCAGGCTCCTCAGACATTTGGCCTTGACGAATTCACAGCAGAAAGTTTTAGAGCAAGGTTTAAAGCAGTTAGGGGCAGCTGGGCCTCTTGCAATCCTGTGTCCCTCCGCTCCAACCCCGAGCACAGCGGCTGAGTCACCACGGCCAGCCTGATGCCTCCCAGCTGCGCGGAGGCCTGGCTGGTTCCATTTTTAAAGACCACAAGGTAGCAATTTAGAATCAGCTTAGTCAATAAAAGTGCTGATCACTGCCTTTCTACAGGCAGTCATGGAAAACATCTGTTGCCCATGGGTTTAGAAGGAACATTCTGACCCAACTCAAAAAATAAAAATTAAATATGAGTGGATGAGGCATATAAAAAACTAACAATAGCATTAATTCAACTTGTAAGATAAACTCATTCTAATATTCAGTCAGCAAACATTTAATGAGCACCTACTACATGCCAGGCACTGTGAAAGGTGCTGGGGATGTGACAGTAAGGCAAGGTCCCAGCCCCGAGAAGCCAGCAGTGAAGTGTCAAATGCACGTTGGTACCACGAATCACATTATGGTCCAAGCTCTTAGTATGTGCCAAGAGTGGCTCCTTTATTTGTATCAACTCTCTTATTCTCATAAAATGAGGTAGGGTTTATGATTAGCCTCATTATACACAGGAGAAAACTGAGATACAGAGAGATTAAGTATCTTGCCCAACGTGATTCATGAGTCAGTAGGAGAAGCTGGGATTTGAACCTCAGTGGTCCAGCTCCACCCTGACAGATCTATGAGCAAAGAGGTCTGAAGCAGGGGGAAGAAAAAGCCCCCAGCCACTGCCTCAAGGAGTTGGCATCTGGGTAAAAAGGACAGGGCCTCTAAGGATGCATAGGAGTTTATGGGCAACGGGGGTGGTACGAGAGAGGCTCCTTCCAGGCAGAGGAGTTACAAATGCAAAGCACGAACATCAGAAATTATCAAGTGTCAATAAAATCATTTTAAAAGATGCAAACATACTTCTATTCCTATTTCTTAGGCAGGAAGTTCCTATATAGTTCCTAGCTAAATAGTAGCCAAGACTGGAGTTCTGACATTCTTTGGTTCAGGGAAAAAGAACTGCAAGTGAATACGATACAATGTTTCCTGAAGTTCAGGCACACAACAGCAGTATTTAATGGCCCCTTGGTCCAAACCGCAATGGGAACACCATTTAAAAGAACGTGTTGCTAGAGACTTGGTCTCAGAAGTCCTTAACAGTACCAGAGAGGAAACACTGAAACGAAATACCTCACCAAACCAGTCTCGCAATGAAGAGAGACTTGGGGGGCGGGGGGGAGGGGGAAGGAGGGGGTGGGACATGTTCCAGAAGCCCTGATTCTACCAGGCTGGCAGGTGTGCCCCTTAATTTATTTTTACAATTTCAGCAGATTAGCAACAGCTTTGTTCCTCAGAATACGAAGAAACTTCCAAGTCCCTGAAGAGATAGGAATTCCACAACAAGAAAATTAGAAAGAGACAAAGGTTGTTTGTAATGTACACGAAATTGGCAGGTTTAAACACAGCTATTCTGAGGTTTATCTTCCCTGAGACACTTAATGGCAATTCACACTCTCTGAACAGTAGTCTCTGAAATGAATATGATTTTGTGAATCATATCACATAAACCATTAAATGATGGGTTGCAGACATTAATGCCGCCTGTTACATTTTACTCCCTCTAGCCAAGGGGAATAATAGATGGATCGTCTCCACTTTAAAAACAGGTTATGTTCCCAAAGTTTGTTTACAATTTGGCTGTTTGGAATTCAAGAGTTATCTTCTTCCCCCACACACAAGCATTGTGAGATGTGGTGTTTAGAACCAGAGAGAGAACACAGAAAAAAAGCCAGAGTGAGCTGTGAATCCTAGGGATGTTAACTGATTTTTGAGGAAAGTGCAGTCAGCGTTCTACAGAGCAGGACACACGCATCTGGACTCTCCCTGCCATGGGAACAAATCCTCCATCTGCATGTAACTGGTGGTGGTTCCAGAACCTCTAGCAGGAGTCAGATTTCAGGAGGAGACTGGGGGGAAGGATGAGAGAGGGGCAAGGGGCCATGAGGCAGGGTCTCCAAGGAAAACAGCAGAACCACGGGGGTGTGCAGTTCCTTCTCTGCCCAGCTCCTGAACACCCCTTTCGTCCTTCCCCAGCCCCTGGGATGGGGCCTCTTCAATTCTAGGGCTGCCATACTGTGGGCTGGGATAAGGATTCTTCTACACCCCCACTCTCCATCCACAAACACGCTCGGCAATTTCTCTCCTGATGTCAGAACACCCATTCAGCTCTTCGATGGTTTTCTCAGAGTTTTTCTTGCCTAGAGAAATGGGGTACACGCATTAACATGGAGAGGAATTGCTTGTGATAAGCAAATGAAACGGAGATCCAGCCACGAGACCACAACTCCCTCCAATTCAAATATATAAGTAATACACACACAGGCATACACACACGTATCTCTTTGTATATGGAAAGTCAGCGTGAGATTCAAGTGACGGGCCCACTGATATCACTATCCGCGGTCCACACATCAAAAAAAAAAAACAAGACAGCTCGGACGTAGAACAGGCCAGAGGAGCACAGTGAGGGTGGGACGGGAGTGGCTGGATACAGACCCGTTTTCTGCCACCTCGCACCACTGAGACAGCCCTCCCCATCCCGAAGGCTGCCCGCAACTTACTGGAACTTCAAAAGCCTCCTGGGTGTCATCCAGCATCTGGATTTTGATGGACATGAGTTTTCCTGAAGGCGTGGGGGGCGGCTTCTGTCCATGTTCCAAGGTACTGATCCCCGAATTCTCCGGAGCCCCCAGTCTCGATCCTGGAGTTGGCTTCTGCTCTATTTCTCCCATGATGAGAGCAAATTATATAAAATCTGCAGGAAGCGGAGAGAAGAAAAATACATAAGAGGAGACTCACTGAAACCACCTCAGTCACATTTGTCATCTTCTGCCCTTCATTGTGGGACCGTCCCCCGAAGCACACGAGAGCTGGCCCCCTACCCCCTGTGCAGGAATCACATGTGGTGAGGCTTCCGTTCATTCACAATGTCACCTTTAGCCACTCCAGGCATGCAAATATATGTGCATATTTTATCCTTCTGCATATTTTTACATAGTTTATCCTTTTCTAGTTTTACAGTCAGCTCTTAATTATTCGTACGATAGACTCAATTGTGCTCTACGTATTATTATTCAGGGTCTACGATGAGCTAGGCACCACTTTTCACAGTTCCAGTCTGCTGGGAAGATAAAGAGCAGTGCCAGGCGTCCCAAGGGGGCACAGTGGTTAAGAATCTGCCTGCCAATGCAGGGAACACAGACACAGGTTCAAGCCCTAGTCCGAGAAGATCCCACATGCCACGGAGCAACTAAGCCCGTGCGCCACAACTACTGAGCCTGCACTCTAGAGCCTGTGAGCCACAACTACTGAGCACATGTGCCACAACTACTGAAGCCCACGCACCTAGAGCCCGTGCTCCGCAACAAGAAAAGCCACCACAATGAGAAGCCCATGCACTGCAATGAAGAGTAGCCCCCACTTGCCACAACTAGAGAAAGCCCGCGTGCAGCAACAAAGACCCAACACAGCCAATAAAGATATAAATTTATTTAAAAAAATAAAAAAGAGCAGTGCCTAATCCATATCTTTAGCTTCCATCAGTTCCCTTTTCTGGATCCAGGAATAAATAGACAAAATATACCTTGCAACTCCTGAGTTTATAATCTGGCTGAGGAAACGAAACACCCTAAACACAGGTGACGTTAGGTATAGTCTTTTCTCTCGATTTCTTCTGCTGGTTTCTATGACAATTATCTCCTAATTCATTTTTTTCCTGCCACCCTCCCCTCATCGTTCCCCCTTTTCCAGGAAACCATTCTACATACTACAGTATCGACAAAGTGATCTTCTCGACCATGCAGAAGGTAGGCCCTGAACTCAACTGAGTCTCAGATGTTGGGTAACACTTGGAAGGGGACAGAAACAAACAGAAGGAATTTCAGGAAAGTGGAACATCACCAAGAAAGCCATGGGACAGAAACCAGGTGGCATTTAGGCAGATGAGTGAGAAGCAATGTTGCAGAGTTAAAGATGCACTTGGAAACTAGGTTGGAATCAGACCACAAAGGACATCAAATGCCTGACTGAGAAACAAGGTCTTCACCCTGCAGGGAGTCACTGAATAAGAATAAGGACACAACAAAAGTAGAACTTGAGAAAAATGAATCTGAAGATGATACATACTAATGTGCTGGAAAGAGACGGGCTGGCAGGGGCTGGAGTCCAGTTACAAAGCCACTGCAACAATTAGAGCTCGAGAGGATACCTTGAACAGTGGGGATGGAAATAAAAAGATGCTATAAAACCCACTTTTATGGAAATGTTAACCTGATGTTGTAAACGGTTAGCTACTGAGAAGGAGGAGATTAACATATAACAATGACCAGAAAGTTTTAAATCAGGGCAGAAGGGTAGACGTGGGAGGCGAAGGTGCATGTTTGGGGACACTGTTGGGGGTTATAAAAGGATATCCGGTAGGCTGTGGGAGAGGTGGAGCTGGATTTGGGCTATGGGTTCAGAGTCCATCTCGCTGCAGGAGTGAAAGCCAGGGTGAGAGTCAACGTGAACGGGGTCGGGGAGGAGGGTGGGGAGAACATGGCAATGAAAAAGGCAAAGAACAAACATGCCCAGCCATGGGGGTTGTTAATGACTGAAATGCGCAACACCCCCCCCACCCCCCCAAAAAAATTCTTATGTTGAAGCACTAACCCCAGGTAACTTGGAATGTGACCGCATTTGGAGATAGGGTCTTAAAAGATGTGACCAGGTTAAAACGAAGTCACTGAGATGGGCTATCATCCAATCTGACTGGTGTCCTTATAAGAAGAGGAAATTCAGACACACAAAGAGACGGCAGAGATGCACAGAGGAAAGGCCCTGTGAGCACACAGGGAGAAGGAGGCTGTCTGCAAACCAAGGAGAGAGGCCGCAGGAGAAACCAATCCTGCCAACACCCTGATCTAGACTTCCAGCCTCCAGAACTACGAGAAAGCTCATCTCTATTAAGACACCCAGCCTGTGGGACTTTGTCATGGCAGTAAATTCACACAAGCGTCGATGGAGAAGACAGGGAAGAGGCAAAGAAAGAATGACCCTTTGTCTTAGTGGCAAAGAAAAGTCACAGATGGGACACTCATGGGTCACCTGCAGTGTGAGGTACGAACCTCAGGGCTGTGTCTTACACATTTGAAAACGAGTCACCCTTCGGCTGTTTTCTTCAGGAAAAACCATCCCGTTTGTAAACCTTATTTTGTAAGTTCTTCTTGCCCAAGGTTCTTCCTTCTCCTAAAGGGTCAGCTGGGTTCCCACAAGTTTCCCACTAAATTCCATATGGAAACCTCTCCTTTCTTCTGAGAGGAACCTCTGACACTGTCACTGTGACACGGAGGCTGGCCCTGAGGTCAGCAGATCAGAAACTACGGAGTCACCTCAATACGCTGCGTCACTGACTCAAATCACCCTGGCTGAAAGAGACATGCCCTTTGACTGAAAAGGGAGAGGGTCTGGCCTCCACCCAGGAAACACAAGTTACTACTTATTTCTCCCACACTTTCCCCACCAGCTTTCCACCAAAGCCTGTTAGAGATTATTATTCATCGCTATGCAGTCCTTTGAGATTGGACTTCTGTGTCAAGGCCATGCTAATTAAGGACCAGCCTTTTGAGAGACGTTCCTGGTGGTGCAGTGGTTAAGAATCCGCTTGCCAATATAGGGGACACGGGTTCGAGCCCTGGGCTGGGAAGATCCCACATGCCGCAGAGCAACTATTCCTGTGCGCCACAACTACTGAAGCCCGCACACCTAGACCCCCTGCTCCTCAACAAGAGAAGCCTCCGCAATGAGAAGCCCACGCACCACAACGAAGAGCAGCCCCCACTCAGTGCAACTAGTTATAGCCTGGACACAGCAATGAACACCCAAGGCAGCCTAAATAAATAAATAAATTTTGAAAGAACCAGCCTTCTGAGATCTGCTCCTTCTTTTCCGAATGGCCATCTATGATTTCACAGTCTGCTGTACAAGCACCTTTCTAATTTCTGCCCCAAATAAGCTTTTTTTTTTTTTTTTAAAGAACCCAATTCCAATCTGTTTGGTTATGTGATTATCCTTTGCTTAATCATCTCTTAGTCTTAAGAGACACAACTAGACTTGGCTCATCTAAATGCTTTATACCAAAGTAAAAAACAGATCACCTACATGTGTTCGGTGAATCAAATGTGGGTGGTTCACATCTAATTAATTATGACATCACTGTGTTTAATCTTCACAAACCAGGCAAAAATCACTCCCCTATATGTTTTCTATTCATTGTCTCATGGTTAAAAATAAATGCAATGGCCAGAGAAAACTTTGACCTCAGTCCAGTTTGCCTTCCCCAATGTCAGCCTCCTCTTTGCACTCTTTCCTACTTTGGTGTCAATCTCTCCATGCCTGGAAGCATCCTCCACTTCCTGCCTCCAGCGGCACCTTCTGTTCCCTGAGCTCCATCGGAATGGACAGGCCCGGCCCTCAACCACGGACGCTAGGTCTCCTTCTGCTGTGTCGAGAGGGGTAGGTCCAGCTGTGGCTCTGATGTCCATCCAAGGGAACCGAAAGCAAGGAGGGAGGGATTTATTCTCTCCTGTCACCCCACCTCAAGGGTGCCAGGGCCACCACACCACCCCCAAACACATTTTCTCTTTGTCCTACCTAAACAAAGCGCAAGGCCCTCATCCTCCAAACAGAACCCTTTCTCTCCACTCTGACCCAAGATTCCCAGATGAATCTTGTAATTTTTAACCGCTTGGCATTTAAAATTTAAATTGAGCTAGTGACTAATAGATATTTGGTACCTTAACTTCCTTTATCTTTTCTTAGTCTTCAAATGACCTCATGCCTATATTATTTCTGCTTCTGGATATTAACACTTCAACAAAGCATGTCACACTTTTTGTTTTCATACTTGCAGGCAGATTGTTGCTGTACATGGAAAGTACTGTTTAACTCAAACATAAATCCAGCCAAGAGTTTTGAGCTGAGCAGACTAAGAATGTCAAGGGAATATTTGAAGAGCACTGGCAAGTCATGAATGGGTAACCATAAGTGATGTTGTATAGCAAAATTGGTGAATCCAGTAATAAAACACCGCTTTCCACATAAACAGATCTAACAAAAAGCCTCCTGTTTATAAACAGCAATCCATGCTGTATTCTGACTTTACCTCCCTAACTTCCTCCAACTTTTGAATTCCTTATGAAATAGTCAAGGGACTTCCTAGGTGGTGAAGTGATTAAGAATCCGCCTGCCAATGCAGGGAACACAGGTTCAATCCCTGCTCCAGGAAGATCCCACATGCTACAGAGCAACTAAGCCCATGCACCACAACTACTGAACCTGTGCTCTAGAGCCCGCAAGCCACAACTATTGAGCCCATGTGCCGTAACTACTGAAGCCTGCATGCCTAGAGCCTGTGCTCTGCAACAAGAGAAGTCACTGCAATGAGGAGCCTGCACACCGCAATGAGTAGACCCTGCTCACCACAACCAGAGAAAAGCCTGTGTGCAGCAATGAAGACCCAACGCAGACAATAAATAAATTTATAAAAAAAAGAAATAGTCAAGGTAAAAAAGATTAATATTTCTTTCCTTGTAGCACGTTACTACTAGTGTGACCATTCCAGCCCTAAAAATAAAGAGCTGTTTGTGAAACTACTTTCTTCTTTAGATCTATCTGAAGAGTTGGTTAAAAGGAAATAAAGACTACAACAAAAAAGTAGTAAAAAAAAAAAATTTAACTGGCAAAGAAAAGATAAAAAAAAGCTAGAATTGTCGTAGTCTTTTGGCTTAAAGACTTCCTCTTGGAATACACCCAAAAGCAATAAAGAAAATACACACAAAAATGCAAACTCCATCCCAGAGGAAACTGGAAGACATCTGTAGCTTTGAACCACGAAACGTGAGAAAGAGTTGCCAAACTGCAGTGAAGGTCAGACAGAGGAGAAGGAAAATGCTTGGAGAGGCTGCCCAAGCCTGCAGAGCCATGCTCCCCAAATAAGTAGGATATCCAGCAACAAACGCAGCAGCAACTTTCCCAAAAGAAGGGCAACAGATGTACAGGTAGCTTCCCTGGACACAGTGTGGTGAGAATTCTCAGGAAGCAGGAAAGGTCAAATTGAATGAGAAAACACACAGGTAAGTCATATTAACAGGAAGCAGTCTGTTGTCAAGGCAAAGTGAAAAAGAGAGATACCACTGGGTACACAACCAGTCTCATCAAGCTAGAGAAATACACACACACACACACACACACACACACACACACACACATATAACCTTAGGTCAAAAGACTCCCACTGGCATGGAACATGGCCCTGTCTCCTGCTCACATGAAGCTCCTGTAAACAGTTCATGAAGAACTCACCTAATAACAAAAAAAAAGGACCTTTACAAAGATGCTGCAAGGAGAGAAAAATGAAGATGAATGAGAGATGAACAACACTCACCAAAGCAATGTTACATGCAACAGATGAAAATTTTGCCCAAATGTATTTTCATAAATTAACAAAACAATGAAATAACGGTTTCTATCTACAAAAAAAGAAGAGGATTTACAAGAGTTCAGGGAAGCATGAGAAGGAAATAAAGCATGAAGGCTGACCTCAGTAATGAATAAAAACATGGCTGCTACAGAATCAATGTTTGTGTCACCCTCAAATTCATACACCGGAACAATTCCCAGTGTGATGGTATTTGGAGGCAGGGCCTTTGGGAGGTGATTAGAGACAGTGGGGGTGCAGCCCTTGTGAATGGGATTAGTGTCCTTATGAAAAAGATTCAGAGAACTCTCTCGTCCCGTCCACCATGTGAAGAAATGCAACACACAAGACAGCTGTCTATGAACCAGGAAGTGGGTCTAGACACCAAATCCACTGGCCCTTGACTTTGGATCTTCCAGCCTCCAGGACTGCAAGAAACAAATTTCTGTTTTTTCCTGTTTATGGTACTTTGTCTTAGTTGGTCTGGGCTACTGTAACAACCATCAAAATGAAAGTAGCTAAAAGGAAATACACACTGGTGAAAATATGCGAGTCTTGAGGGGAAAGATGGAGAAAAGCAAGCAAAAGACTTAAAACAGAAAAACGATAAATATGGAAGACAGATGAGATCCAACACACCCTCAAGAGATGTCCCTAAAGAAAAAACTAAATAATGGAAGAAAAATAATTAAGGTATAATTCAGAAAAACATTTCAGAAATAAAAGTCTCCATAATAAATGAACGTATGTCCCAGAAATAACTAAAATGAGGGACACCTGGAAGTTTCCTGTGTCATCATGGAAATTCAAAAATTTAGAAGGAATCACTTGGGCACCTAGGCAGGAAGTTAAAAAGAAAAAAATACGAGGGGACAAAAGTTCAGACTCATCCACACCAACATGTGTGACCGAGCAGGACCCTAGGGGTCCTGTATGGGACAGACCCCTCCCCCATAACCTCTGCTGTGGCTCCTCTCTGAAGTACCCAGATAATAGCATCTCATGCATCTTTCCTGGGTCTTTCAGATGCTAAAAACCACCACCAAATGGAATAAATTAACTACTTGATGATCAAGAGCACGTAGACCCAGACCCACAGGTGCCTAAGGATTGATGACGTTAACCGCCCTGTTACCTCACCAATAACCCATCAGAGAATTGCGCACGAGATGATCACAGTCCCTGTGAGCCCCCTCCTTCACCTGGCCTCTAAAAACGCTTTGCTGAAACCCTTCGGGAAGTTCAGGTTTTGGGAGCCATGAGCCACCCTGCAATAAACCTTTCTCTGCTCCAAACTCCAACATTTCGGTTTATTTGGCCTTACTGTGTGTTGGGCACATGAACTTGCATTCAATAACACATTCAATGTTTAAATGACCAAACTATCCTCCAAGAAATAAAAGATGAATCAGAACATGAAATCTAGCTGAAATCTTCATTCAAACATTTAAAACCGTCAAGAACTCAGGCCCTTCTGGGATAAGCACGATAAACAGCAAAACAAGAGGTAAAGTGGTGAAACAAGGAAAAGCATTATTGGTAAACTTTAAATCCACTTATACTGTACGAGGAAGGCTAAAATCACTATAATAGCCGCAGAATATTATATTTCCTGACAATGAGGAAATAATTTAAAAATTGGCAGGGGAAGCAGTTGAGATAGTGAGAGGGGCCTGTAAGTTAACTCTTACCGTATGTTTTAAACCTGAGAGTAAAAGAAAATTTAAGTCTCCAGAGATCTACAAGTGGTTAATAAACACATGAAAATATGTTTACCACCGTTCCTCACTAGGAAATGCAAATTACGTCCACAGTGAGATAACACGTCACACCCACTATTATGGGCAGTAACAAGCGTTACTGAGAATGGGAAAAACTGGAATTTCTCACACACTGCTGACGGCTGGTGAGAATACAAAAAGGGGCAGACTTTGGATAATACGTGGGAAGTTTCTTAAAATTTAATTATAAATTTAGCATACAGCCCAACGCCTGGGTTCCCCTAGTGACTCAGCTATTACACTCCTAGGTATCTCCCCAGGAAAGATGAGAATATATGTCTTCCCCAAAGACGTGTGTGCATGGAGATGTTTAGAGCTATAAATAGCCAACAAGCGGAATGGATAAACAAAATGTGGTATATCCACACAAGGGACTAGTATTCACTAACAAAAGGCAATGAAACGCAGATACAACGTGGGTGAACTCCCAAAACATTCTGCTAAGTCAGAGAAACCAGATGCAAAGGACTCCACACCATATGATCCTACTTATATGAAAATATCCCGATATGGCAAATCTAGAGACAGAAATTTGTTGCTTGGGGTGGGGGTAGCAGCTGGGACAGACAGCAAAGGGCCTGAGGGATGGAGACCTTTTGGGAGGTGATGGAAACATTGTGCTGATGGCCACACAAGTCTGTAAATTTACTAAATTCCTTTGAATTGTACACTGAAAACAGGTCAAAGGTATGATATATAAGTGACACATTAAACATATAAGTGGGCACACACATGAATATTCTTAGAAGGGCAGAGGTAGAAGAGCTGGCTTCCCTGAGACACGGTTATGGACAGGAGTAAGGAGGCTCTGAGATGTGCTTTTCACTGTACACTTTTGGGGACCTTTAAAATTTTGTACCATTCAGAAAAAATTAAGAGAATTTTAAAAACTTCATTTTCTAAAAAGACAGATTCCAGCTGTCCACCCTGGTCCCCTTTAGAGCGTGAAATCGACTGAGATGGAATCACAGTAAACAAGGATGCTAAGGGCCAATCCAAACAGGCTGACAAAGGGGAACTCTGGCAAGAGGTCTTCCTTCCAGTTTTAAATATAAGCCGCTAAACAATTCCAGGTTAAGAAAAAGTCACAGAAAGTGAGTAATTCACAGAAGAAGCCCAAGTAGTAGATGTGTAGGAAGCTACAGGGCTGGGTCCTGGAGCACCAAGGGGCGGGGCCACCGTGTACCCGTCTGGGGAACCGGGGCGGGGCCAGTGATCGGCCATGTGAGACTCCCAGGAGGGCAAAGAGCAAAGGAAGCGTAACCCCCACCGGCGCCCATTCGCTCCCGCTAAGCTGGCAGGTGACAAAGTCACCCTGTGCTCTTGTCCCCGGGAAGCTACAGGCCAGGGAGGAGGAGACGCCCCAGGCAGACGGACGGCCCGGCAGCTCCTCCAGGGCACAGGCGGCCACCGCTGGCCTTTCACAGAACTTAGATAAGGGGTTTTGAGAAAGCTCAAAAACAGCTATCTGGGCGGATAGATCTGCTTATTTCCAAAAAGTCTGTGAGCAGAAGTAGCGACTGCAGATCAGCTGTTTTACATCAACCAGACACTTCAAACAGGGGAGGGATTGTCAGGCCTGTGGGATCACTAGGGAGAAGGGGGCCAGGATATCGGCTTTCGTTCGGCAAGCTGGGTGCCCCATTTCACCCGCAAAGGAAAAAGAGAACGGAACTGCAGAAACCTGATAAATAATATTTCTTCGCTGTCTTTCCTCTCCAATCCTAGTGGAAAAAAATTCAATAGGCTACCTTAAATACCTCTAACAGATCCCTGCGAAGTACTTCAAGGAAAACTCGGAGCAGAAGAGGAAGTTTCTCACATCGTAGAGGTTATCTCCAAACGCTAGTGTTAACCATACCCCTTTTCTACTCAAAAACCGGAGTCTCATCAATACCGATAGAAACGTGAAAACTCCCAGCCAGGCATTTCAACGACCTGCCCCAATCTCTCTCCTTGTAAATAAACTGTTTTCTAATCCAGCTGGACTCTGTTCAGCGCGCCTGCATTTCCCTAGCGCTGTGGCTGTTGCTGTTCTGTTTCTTCCTCCTAAAATACTCTTCTTTACTGTCTCTAATGTCACCTTCTCCAGAAAGCTTCCCCTGATCTACTCTTTAGGTGGGGAGGGGAACCTTACTTTCCTTCTCCCCAGCATTTTGCTTGTATTTGGCTTACATCTCACCTGCTTTCCAGGCCTTTTTTTTCTTTCCCTGCACTTCGAACTAAACTACAAGTCCGCAGGGGCAGGAGGGGCCCGGCTGCATTACCTGGGAGCGTGACATGTTCTTCCTGTCTTCGTGTGAGAGCCCGTCCGGCTCGGGGGGCTGTGAAAACTTCAGGCAGTCACGTCTCCACTACAGACGTCACCCTCCTCGAAGATGGCGAGAGAAAGCCAACCGCCGCCTGCAGGGCTTCTTAAAATGTGGCTGCAAACCAAGGGCATCAGCCCCACCTGGGAGCTCATTAGAAATGCAAATTCTCCGCCTCCGCGCAGGCCCGCTGGATCCGAAAGGCAGCGAGTGGGCCTGCATCTGGGTTTTAACGAGCCTCCCAGGAGACCCTGGTGCAGCCTTCCAACCCACTACCACTTACTTCCAAGGGTCCCAGTGAGGACCTGCTGAGGTAAGTAAATCCACCTGACACAAATCAAGCACTTACTTGACAACGTCACCAAGAAAAAAATACCACGTTTCACACACGCACCAGACTGATTCTTTCACTCGCTCCGGGCAAGAAAAAGTGGCATTCCTTTTCCCATCCGATTTTCATTTGTATTCCAACCTTGTTCGAAAAACGACTTAAGACAACGCTTTTGTTTGCCTTTTCACGGATCTGGTAGAACCTATTTCCTCCATGAAACAGGCAAAGACAAAAACATGTAGGATGGAGGTGGGAGCAAAAGGCATTGGGAAGAGCTGGCTCTTTTACTCCAGTAGAGAAAACCATCAGGAAACCAGAAGAAAAATCTGCAACGAGTCACGTTTTCATGATGTCCATTTGTTGGTGATTCTGAGAGTACAAAATTAAATTTCCCCTTCCCCTCCATTTTTTCCCTCAAATTTCAAGGCCTGGGTAAATAAAATGGAAGGAGAAAGGCAGACTTCTGGAAGATAAGAAATCAGCTGGCAGACTCTCCCGGTTCCTGCATAACAGTGCTGCTGTGCAACTGGAGGCTGCATTTCCTAGGCTATAGTTCCAGCTTGCCCCACTTAACACACAGCACCCCCATCCACTCACGAAGGAAAGTCCCCTCTCTCTCTGTTGCCAACTGACACTAGGCAGCCTCACCAAACACCTGTGGGAAGCACCTAACCCTTGCCTCGCCCATGACGAGGGTGCAGTCTATTATTGGATCTGCTTCCTCAACGTCCTTGAAAATAAGAGACTGTTTAAGGTATACTCTCATTGACATGTCGCAATAATTGGGATCATCGCCATTCACAAGCATTTTTAAGGACCTGTTATAACTCCGCAACTACACTTAGCGCCACTTGGGACACAAGGCAGGAGCACAGCGCCGCATGGTCCGTCTTTATGGACGTATCATCTCTCGAGCAGTAGAGAGCGGGCATTCAGTGATCACTGTTGAAGGCAACGTGTTCATTTCTGACAAGAGGTATTACATGAATTTTAAACGCTACAGAGAATGAAGAGGAAGTCGCCTGGTCCTTGGGAAAAGGCTAATGGTTTTTAAGTAGCCCTGAGGGCAGATGGAAACACGTGGAGAATATACACATTCTTGTAGGAGTTCCCGCCTACATTCGGTAAGGATGTGTCCGCCCAGTGCCAACAGCTGTGCACATGGTGGATACAGACTAAGAGATGAGAAAATAGTGGAAAGGAGAAAGGTGGGTGAGATGTGGGTTTCATTCTGCCGGAAATAACAGGGCCAAGGCATAGGAAGTGAATTTGACGGACCAAGACAAGCCACTGTGGTTAAGACAAGGTGAACCCATGCAGCTTTAACAAAAAATTTGGCAAAGAATTCCCTGGCAGTCCAGTGGTTAGGACTTGGCACTTTCACTGCCATGGTCCTGAGTTCAGTTCTTGGTTGGGAAACTAAGATCCCGCAAGCTGTGCGGTGTGGCCAAAGAGCAAAAAAAAAAGAAAGAAAGAAAAAATTTGGCAACGAAGTGTTGGTTAGATTAGGACATGGGTCACAACTTAGGAAACATAGTAATAAGCCCCTGCAAGAAAGGATGGTGGTGACAATGAGAACAGAGGGAAAGGAGGCATATTCTGGGAAAATTTTGACTTTAAGAATCTTTACAAGTTGATGACAAATTAGATGTGGGGAAAAAATGGAATTATGGGCAAATCCAGAACTTCAATGTCAGTGAGAGACAGAACTCAGGACATGCTGGGAGGTCCATGTTGTGACTGGCTGAAGGTCACTGCAAGGCACAAGGGTGGAACGTCCTGGAATATTCTAAAGGTCATTCTCTCCATTTCCTCCACACTCACCCTTCCTCATCCCCTGGCTACATCCTCCCAAATGCTTTCTACAAAGTTCAACTCTGATAAACTGAGCAGAGGGGCCTGAGGTTCAGGAAAGGGGCTTTAAAGTCATTCGCATAAGTCAGAGGTGACATGGTGACAGTGGGTGACATCTTGGAGAGGCGGGGAAGAGCACAGAAAGAAATAACCAAGATGGCAGCCTGGAGGGCATGCCAAGATTCATGGGTGGGCAGAGGGAGTGGACTTGGTGAAGGATTCACAGGTTCTCAGAATTGGGGGACTTTTGGAGAGTATCTATGACCATCTTCTCCCTGATGGATAAATCCCATATTCATAAAAGACTGAGCCTGAAAATCCATTCCAAAAATCACAGCAGGAAGCCAAGGAGGCAAGAGCATCAAGGACTAGAGAGGGAACCACAGTGCTGAATCTACAAGGCAAATGTGGATTAAGAAAAGTTCATTCAGGCTTCCTAAGTGGCACAGTGGTTAAGAATCCACCTGCCAATGCAGGGGACACGGGTTTGAGCCCTGCTCCAGGAAGATCTCACATGCCTCGGAGCAACTAAGCCTGTGCGCCACAACTACTAAGCCTGTGTGCTGCAACTACTGAAGCCCACGCACCGAGAGCCCGTGCTCCGCAAGAAGAGAAGCCACGGCAATGAGGAGCCCACGCACCGCAACAAAGAGTAGCCCCCGCTCGCCACAGCTAGAGAAAGCCCGTGTGCAGCAATGAAGACCCAACACGGCCAATTAATTAATTAATTAATTGAAAAAAGAAGACGAGTTCATTCTTTAGATCTGGTATGATGGGTGGTCACTGGTATGAAGAAAACTGTATCTGTTGAGAAATGGAGGCAGAGCCAGAGTGATCATGAGTAATGCAGATAGCAAATATATTAGCCTACACCAATCTTTTTTTTAATAGACTTTATTCTTTAGAGCAGTTTTATGTTTCCAAGAAAATACAAAGAAGGAATTTGGGATTAACATATACACGGTACTATATATAAAACAGGTACACAACAAGGACTTACTGGATAGCACAGGGAACTATACTCAATGTCTTTTAATAGCCTCTAATGGAAAAGAGTCTGAAAAAGAATATATATATATATGTATGTGTATAACTGAATCACTTTGCTGTACACTTGAAACTAATATAACATTGCGAATTAACTATACTTCAATTTTAAAAAATCATTTAGGACTTCCCTGGTGGTGCAGTGGTTAAGAATCTGCCTGCCAATGCAGGGGACACGGGTTTGATCCCCGGTCCGGGAACACCCCGCATGCCGCAGAGCAACTAAGCCCACGACCGCAACTACCAAAGCCTGTGTGCTCTACGGCCCGTGCACCACAACTACTGAGCCTGCATGCTGCAACTACTGAAGCCCGTGTGCCTAGAGCCCGTGCTCCACAATGAAGAGTAGCCCCCGCTCGCCACAACTAGAGAAAAGCCCACATGCAGCAATGAAGACCCAACGCAGCCAAAAATAAAAAAGTTAAAATTAAATTAAAATAAAATCATAATTACAAATGAGAGGAAAAGATTATAAAAAAAAATAAAAAAATTTTAAAAATCATTTAAAAAACCCAGTGCTGCTTGATTGTGTTAATGGATTCAAACTCCTGCAAATATAGCTTCTGAAAATCTGAAAATCTTAAAAAAACAAAAACAGAGTTCCTAAATACCCTCTCTTCCCACACAGTTTTCCTATTAATATCTCGCATTCTTGTGGTACATTTGTTACAACTGATGGTCCAGTATTAACTCAAGTTCATAGTGTATGTTAGGGTTCACTCTTCAGGTTACGGGATCCAACTAATGCATAATGTCACGCATCGACCATCACACAATCACACAGAATCATTTCACCACCCTAAAAATCTTCTCTTCTCCATCTTTTCATGCCTGCTGCCCTTCCCGCTCCTATCCCCTGACAACCACTAATCATTTTATTGCCTGCATAGTTTTGCCTTTTCCAGAAAATCATATAGTTGGAATCAGACAGTATGCAGCCTTTTCAGACTGGCTTCTTTCACAAAGCAATATGCATTTACGATTCCTCCGTGTTTTTCATGGCTTGATAGCTCATTTCTTTTTATCACTGAATAATATTCCATTGTCTGGAAGTACCACAGTTTATCAGTTCACCTAGTGAAGCACATCATGCTTGCTTTCAGCTTGGGACTACTCTGAGATGCTTTGCAGTTACAGACATGGGAGAGTGTAGATGGTAACCAGTGGTAACCAGTTCCCCTTGAGATGAGAAACTTGAGGTTAGCAAGTCCTGGGGCTTGATGCACAGATACTGTGCTGCCAATTTCCAGCTCAGTCAAGCCCACACCTTGGCAGGTAATTTATCTAAAAGGTCCTACCAGATACCTTTCCTCCTTCACTTCATGATACAATGACAGGGCTTAATAAATAACTAAAAAAAATTCCTAGAATGTTAAAAAAAAAAAGGCACCAGGTATTTTCTTGAATAAACTATATAAAGCAATGTTAAGTTTATTTTCAATGAAGCCAGGATATTCCCAACAGCCTCATTATTTAATAAGGAAATTTTAAATAAAAAAAGTTAACCTACCTTCTATCATTCTGTTAAAGTTTCAAACAATCTGGAAATGATGCTTAAGAAATAAATGCCATGATTTCCTAGGTGGCGCAGTGGTTAAGAATCCGCCTGCCAATGCAGGGGACATGGGGTTCAATTCCTGCTCCAGGAAGATCCCATATGCTGTGGAGCAACTAAGCCCGTGTGCTACAACTATTGAGCCCACGTGCCGCAACTACTGAAGCCCGCATGCCTAGAGCCTTTGCTCCGCAACAAGAGAAGCCACTGCAATGAGTAGCCCGTGCACCACAATGAAGAGTAGCCCCAGCTCTCCACAACTAGAAGAAAGCCTGTGTGTGGCAACGAAGACCCAACATAGCCAATAAATACATTAATTTAAAAAAAGAAAAAAGAAATAAATGCCAGCATTGAAATGTGTCCTACATCCTGTGTAATATTCTACTGACATCATTCTAGAGTGAGTAACGGCATTATTTCATACAACTTAAAGAAGAAAAAAAAAAGCATTTCCTAAAGCTTACCAAATCCAATGAATCATAAATGACAGGGCTTCCCTTCAGGGTGGGAAAAGGAAAGCAATTTCTATTAAACCATTAAAGAATAGCCTGTGAAATTCTCTCACCATTTCAATATTATTCGAGAAATACACTAGGCAATATTATCATAGACCAAATTATACAATGAAATACAACTGAGATGTAAAGGGTATCACATTCTGGGACACTTTCTCTAGAATTAATTATTAATTAAAATAATGAGATGTCAAGGAAAAAACATAATAAAAGAGTGAAACGCCTTGTGAAGAAAAAGAATTTAAATGTCAGCCTGGTTAATAAATAAGGTATTTAATTAAACAATGTCATCCATTAATAAAACTAATGCTGATGAATAGCACATTTTTGCTGTGCGTTGCTGGAAGGGAAAGGATTTAGACACCATCCATCAGGTTGTCCATCAGGTTCTAATCCTAATTTTTGAAATGTCTGAGTACAAGGTAAAATTAACTTTCCTGGATTTTAAGCTTCTCAATTCATAGAATGTGGGAAAATATGTAATTATTTTAATGTAACCAACACTTACATAGCCCTTTCTAGAGCAGAGTGGGCACTGTTCTATGAGCTTTGTAAATACTAATTTATTTAATCCTCATAACCACCATTAGGTGGATACTATTACTGACTCCTTTTACAGATGAGGAAACTGAGGCAAAAGAGATTAAGTCAATTTCCCCACAGTCACCCAGCTAGTAAAGCGGTAGACATGGGACCAGACTGCAAACAGGCTGGTCTTCACCACTTGCCATGGGCTCTCCTGGACAAGATAATCTCTAAATTGTCACCCTGTCTAATAGTCAGTGACTTAACGACTTAGTCATTTTAGATGCAATCACAGTCTCCCCCATACTTCTCACCTTTTCCAGCACAGAGATGCCAATCAAGCTACTAGGCTAGTCACCCATATAAGCTGCTAAGGACACCAAAGGAGAAAGCCCATCAAATAAGCAAAATACTTACCGAATTATTACTAGACCTATACAGAGTACAGTGTACTTTTTTCTATCTTTTTTTAAATTGAGGTATAGTTGATTTATAATATTATATTAGTTTCAGGTATACAGCATAGTGATTCAGTATTTTTACAGATTATACTCCATTCAAAGTTACTACAAAACAATGGCAATAATTCCCTGTGCCGTACAATATATCCTTGTATCTTATTTATTTTATACATAGTAGTTTGTATCTCATAATCTCATACCCCTGTCTTGCCCCTCCCCTCTTTCCCTCTCCCCACTGGTAACCACTAGTTTGTTCTCTATATCAGTGAGTCTGTTTCTATTTTGTTATACTCACCAGTTTGTCATTATTTTTTAGATTCCATGTATAAGTGACAACATTCAGCATTTGTTTTCCTCTGACTTATTTCACTAAGCATCAAATCCTCCAGGTCCACCCATGTGTTTTAAATGGCGAATTTTCATTCTTTTTAATGGCTGAGTAGTATGCCATTCTGTGTGTGTGTGTGTTTACCCATTCATCTGTTGATGGAAATTTAGGTTGCTTCCGTATCTTGGTTATTATAAATAACGCTGCTATGAATGGGGTGCATGTATCTTTCTGAAATAGTATTTTCATTTTCTTTGGATATGTACCCAGGAGTTTTGGAACTGCTGGGTCATATGGCAGTTCTATTTTTAGTTTTTTGAGGAACTTCCATGTTGTTTTCCACAGTGGCTGCACCAATTTACATTCCCACCAACAGTGTATGAGGGCTCCCATTTCTCCACATGCTCACCAACATTTGTTATTTGTGGTCTTTTTTTTTTTTTTTTTTTAATTTGTGGTCTTCTTGATGACAGCCATTCTGACAGGTGTGAGGTGATATCTCACTGTGTTTTGATTTGCATTTCTCTGATGATTAATGATACTGAGCATCTTTTCATGTGCCTGTTGGTCATCTGTATGTCTTCCTTGGAAAAATGTCTATTCAGGTCTTCTGCCCATTTTTTAACAGGCTTGTTTGTGTTTTTTGATATTAAATTGTATGAGCTGTTTATATCTGTTGGATATTAACCCCTTATCAGTCAGATCACTTGTAAATATTTTCTCCCATTTAGTAGGCTGTCTTTTCATTTTGTCAATGGTTTCCTTTGCTATGCAAGAGCTTTTGTTAATTAGATCCTATTTGTTTATTTTTGCTTTTGTTTCTTTTGCTTTAGGAGACAGATCAAAAAAATACTGTTATGATTTATATTAAAGAGTGCTCTGCCTATGTTCTCTTCTAGGAGGTTTATGGTTTCCAGCCTTACATTTAGGTCCTTAATCCATTTTGAGTCTATTTTTGTATACAGTGTGAGAAAATGTTCTAATTTCATCCTTTTACATGTAGCTGTCCAGTTTTCCCACGGTGTACTGTCTTTTGATGGTTCTAAATTATGCATTTTTGTAACTGTCTTAAATCATTTCTCACTTCTGTGAGCAAGGATTTTTCCAAATGTCTATTCCTGCCGCAGATCAGAGCATTCACGAAATACCTGTGAATTAGCTAAGTTCTCAGAACTGAAGACACCTGGAGAGGGCAGACAAAGGCACCCCCCCCCGCCAAAAGTGAAAACTGCCGAGCACTGAGCATCGAGCATTGAGCACAGAGGGAACCCAAAACCCGCACAGCAGATCCTCCTGGGTAAAGTCAAAAGAAAGCCCATGGGGAAATTAAGACAACGCTTCGTCTCCCAAGGCAAACCCTCAGTTCCCGTGGAACACGCTGCTCGACTGAAACAGATGCAAAACCACACACCATCCATGTGCCACGAAAGGGACACAATGGGACACAGTGAAGTGGGGCTGAGGAATGGGCTCCAGATCACTCTCCAGCTCAAAGGACAAGTCGCCTTGTGACATGACACATCAAAGCACAGCACTACTTCCAATATTTCTGTAACTGCTGAGAAACAAAAGCTTTCCTTCAAATCATTGTCTTCTCACAAAGCGTTTTCACCTAATAACACATGCCATTCATTAAGCACTTATTTGCATTACCTTACTTACTACTCACAATTCTACATGACTGACCGTCATTCAGGGCAGTACCTGCAAAAGCAAGTTTTACTGGGAGAAGCTGCAAAAGCTAGAGAACCAAGAAGAGGAAACAAAAGGCCAAGTGAGCTCTTGGCCAAACGCCAGGCCCTGGCCCAACCCTTCACTTCCAGGCTCTCCCTGACCCTCCCCACAGCCTAAAAGGTGTCATGAGCTCTGTTTCCCAGATGGGGTGCCCGAGGCTCACTTAGGTACCAGCCAAAATCTAGAAAGCATCAACATTCTATAACCCACGCAAACAAGCGAACAACTAAAGAAATATAAGCCTACCCAGTCCAATAAATGAGGACAGAAGTAACAATATCTGGACAGCAAGAAATGACAAATGAAAAAATACTTTTTAAAAATATTATACTCCAGTTTTTCAAATAAAAACAATTTTGCTGAAATACAAAACTCTACCTATAACAGAAGTTCTGTGTGTACCATACACATTCTCAAGTCATAAAGCATAAAATTCAAAAGGGAACAAAGCAAAACTTAACCAATTATTTACAAACTCGAATGCTGTTTTATGGAAAGACAATGAATGAAAGAAAAAAAAAATTTTTAAGTTACAAAGAATATTTTTAACATTGCAAGTATAAATATATATAACTCATGTTCTATCAAAGTCCCACTGAAAGGAAAATGGGCTATTCTCTATACCAATATAAGCAAGAAGAATGAACAAAGTCTTTATCTAAAGAATTTTGAAGCTGACAAGAGACTACAGAAACAAACTAAGACTATGTAAAAATTAAACAACAAAAAAGTGTATCATCGGTTACAGAAAACATGAAGAGACCGAAAAAACGAAAACTCAGAAAATAATTATGGAATTTTCCTCTCCCCGCCAAGTCCACATAAATAAGCCTGGGAAATTTTTCAAAACTTGCAACAGATAAACAATCTTTTCTTTTAAAACAAATGTTATACTCCCAAACTCATTTTACTTTAGCCCACGCAAAACATTTTAAAAGAAAGTTGTACTCAAAAATTCTTAATAAAAGCCTAAGTAGCGAAAGGCACAAAAAAGAACCGCTACTATAAATAAGCAGTACCTAAAATGGGAATTCTGAGATGGAAAAACCCATGGAAAACTAGCCACTTAATTCATTATAATTGGAAATAATAGTATCAATCATAATAACTACTATATAACAAAAAAGGCATTCAAAACTTGAAACTTTATTAATACTCTTAAATTTATATAAGCACTGAACAGCAACTGGTAGTAGATATACCACAGAAGGGTTTGGGGGTAGGTGAGATTAGAAATGAGTTTTACTTTTCTTCTTTTGAGAAGGTCCAAAAGCCAATGTGAAATGAATCCCCAGGTGAAGCCATAAGGAGAGTCAGGCTCTCTCAAGGACAAATGGCAGAGAACCTTTCTTAGCCAGCAGGGAAAGGCAGACACGTGTGTCTGTGAGGAACACCCAGGGAGCTGCCCAGCCATCCTCCAGAGCACGTGACAGTTCTAGAAAGGCCCTCAGTCATTACCAGGGAGAGAGCTGGGACTTCGGGGGAGGAAAGACCTAGGTCAAGTCAGGGGACACATGGCCGCCCGTTCACAGAGGCTGCCATGGACGCTGGCCCCTACGGTTGGGCAAAAAGAACCCGTAAATGTAAGCTCCAACTCCATGGGCTAAGGACTCTCACACTGACATAATGTCTTAAAGTTGTCACCATTTTGAAACAGAAAAGTGAGCCTAAATATATATGTGTGTGTGTATCTATATATATATCTCATTCTAATGGCCCCGTATCTGGAATTCAGACATTTAAAACTTAGTGTTTGGTGCATTTCAATAAGGAGCAGAAAGCCCATGACCCCTCCTCTCAAACCCTTGACTCGGGGACATTCTCAGCTTTCAATCCCATTTCTGCTTTGCCTAAATAAATCACAGGGAAGGCCACAGATATGTACAGCACACATTTCACGTGTAATCAAGCTGCCCCTAAGTGAGCATCCTACAGAAGGGCAACTGTGTAAGCTCCCCTCCTGCTCACCAGCAGGGCTTTATTTATATGTGCCCCAGACGGCAGCACTTTGACAAAAAAAGAACAGTTTCAAAGCTGGGAGCCCTTACAGTTTTATTTTTATTATGATCATTTATAAAAAATTATTACCATTCCAACATTAACTATTTCATGTCTAGTAAAGTTTTAAGTTGTAATGAATAGTTATCTCGATCAATGCTGATAATCAATTGCAGGGAATTCACAGTTTCAAAAAGACAGAGGTAAATGGAGAGAGAACCCCGTGAGTGTTTAGAAGGAACCAATATGGTAGCTAGGACAATTTTCTTTAAATGAATATAAGGATTTTTCTGCAATACAAAACTCCATGCAGAATATGTATAGAGCATGACAAAGCAATAGAAAATTCATCTTGAAAATAAGCAGGCAGTGAAAGCAAAGGACATATTCATTTTATATAGTTCCAGAATTTAAAATGCACTGCTAAGGATAATTGTCAAAATGGATTGTGGTAAATTGAGAGGAATTGGAAAAGGAAGCAATGATCACTGGAAGCTAAAATGGCTTCATTAAGAACAAATCAGGCCACAATCACCGCCTTTCTGTCTTTGACAGATTGCTACTCTGGGAGATCAGGAGATTGTTAAGAGCTGTAATAGAGCTGGATCTTGGCTAGGCACTTGGAAAAAGCGTTTATGACGTGATTGCGCAAAAAATGGCATTAAGAAGTGGGTGACAGTATAGTTAAGGTACAGCTATGTTCAGGTGCTACTAAACATTGTGCCCCAAAAGTTTTCAATATTAAAAAACATCTCCCTAGGCACTGAGTCCCAGAAAAAGGCCCCACCCTTGTAACTGACCAGCTATCCTCTATTAACTGCTTCAGTGACGGTTTTAATAGCATGCAAATCATATATATGGATGACAAAGCACTAACAAAGAGAAATGCCAGGGGGAAATTTAAGAGGAACGTACTAAACGCCCCACATTACATCTCTTTGTAGTGTATGATACCCCCACTCTGCCAGATTGCTGTGAATAAAGTCAGCTGACTGCTTCTACTTGAGCACACATCGTCTATGAAGGGAAACTGACAAACATAAAAAGAGTCTGGTTTTCTGGTGGCTCAGCCACCATAATTATCAGAAGATGAGAGTTAGCAGCATGGCATCTTACTGGGAAAGACCACTGAGCCCCAATCCATCTACAGATTGAGAAGGTGATCTATCCATCTATATATCAAATCAACTTGTTGCTCAGGCAAGGGACTGGAGAAACACAGACATCTCACAAAATCTAATCTGCTTGATTAAAATAGCCACTGAAGACAGAGCCCACTAAGGGACAGAGTCCTTTTTTATCACATACATGGGCAAAATTCTCTGGCTTCCTCACTTTTCCTGTCAGTTTAAAACATCTGCCTATAAACAATGGTTTTTCTTAAAATGGCAAAAGAAAAATTTTTGGAGATTTTCTTTTTTTTGAAAGTAGAATAACAAGTAAAACTCAAAGTTACATTGCTGGTGTTTCTGGAACTGTGCTATAACACTTCTAGAAGCCAATATGTATCAATACCATAAATACTACAGAGTCTCTATAATTGGCCATTTATGGGAATTTATCTTTGGGAAATCTTCCCAAGGAACGAAGAGGCTACAAGTACAAAGGCATCCTTTGTAGCCTTGTTTACATAAATGTCAACTCAAAATACCCCCAAAGAATGGTTAACCAAAGTATGGTACACCTGCAGCCTGGAATAGTGTACGCTCAAAAATTATAAACATGAAGACCTAGCAATACAGAAAAATCAGCTTGTTATAATGTTAAAGATAAAAAAAAGAGAGAAGGCAAAATTACTTCTGCACAGTGATTACAGACGCCATAGACAGGGTCTGGTGTCAGGATGCAAAGAATTTGACTTGCTGAGGTTTCAGGATTGTGGTCATTTTTCTCCTTTAACTGATGAGTTGGTTTTATTGCTTATTGTAGGAGGTGGAGAAAAGAAATATTAAAAATAAAATAAAGTAGAAGAGTCTTCTACAATGCCTTCATAATTGGGACGAAATTCACCTTGGTAGTCTAGCTATTATGAACAAGTTATGTTCCAAAGATTTACTCCCATATTGATGAATATCTGGAACCCAAAAAGCATTTTCCACTGTTACATGGTGGAAGGGTTCTCAAAGCAGCCCTGGAAAGCCCATTTCACTGCAGTGAAGTTCACCAACAGCATGGACAAGATCTAACTACAATTTAGTTTCATTTCTACTGAAAAGTATATCTGGTAGCCCAAGGCCGCTGCTCATTTCACCTGTTTCAGAGACCCCTGCGATGGCTCCGCTAGGGGTGGAGTTATAGGGGGATCCGGCCGAGACGTGTCTTAGACGTTGAGAACTGGCAGGGGTCAGCAGGGTCAGGGTTTTGCAGGTCGGATCTCTTGGAAGCAGGAAGAACTGGGATCACTGTGGGGAGCCCAGCAGAACAGCAGCATCACAGGGAACCCTGACAGCTGGGGCAGGACTGGGGTCCCCATAATGCCTCCAGGGGTACAGGGCAGGAGGAGTAAAAGTCCTAGCCGTGTCGGTTGTGTGTTGTGTCACGTGTCCACTCTTAGGGGGGATTGGGGCATTGATGAGTAACAGAGACAGGAGCCGGTCTAGGGGAAGTGGTAGAAGGCCAGTTTGCACATCTAGAGCATTTGTAATTGGTACTCTGGACTCAAGGATACCTATGTAACAGTTAGTTTAAAAAAAAAATAGAAAAGAAACCATATGCTATAGACTGAACTGTGTCTCCCCAAAATTCATAAGCTAAAGCCCTAAGCCCCAGTGTAACTGTATTTGGATATATGGCTTTTAGGAGGTAAAGTTGAATGAAGTCATAAAGGCGGGGTCCTAATCCAAGAGGATTGGTGACCTTATTAGAAGAAGACAGAGATCTCCCCTCCCCATTCACACCTACCAAGGAAGACCATGTAAGGACACAGTGAGAAGGTGACTGTAAGCCAGGAAGACTGCACTTACAAGGAATCATATTAGCCAGCACCTTGATCTTGGACTTCCAGCTTCCAGAACTGTGAGAAATTTCTACTTTTTATGTCATCCAGTCTATGGCATGCTGTTATGGCAGCCTGAGCTGACTAAGACACTACAGTTTATCGATTTACTTGAAATGTCATATGACTATCGTTATTTATCAATTATCTGGCTGGGAAGGAAATGAACTCTACAAATTGCCTATCAGTCAACCTTGATTTTGCTTCTAACAAGGCTGGGAGAGAGAAAAAGGTACACGCAAACAGAGTTAAAAACTTTGAGGTAGGCTCTTCTTCAAACACTGATTTACAATGAACGTATCTCTAGAAAGAGTAGCCTGAGAGGAAGGAAATTATTCGGTGTTACCATTTATTAAGATGATACAGAGGTACAACAGAGGAAGAGGATCCATTTAAAAAGTTTTACACAGTAATTGTTCATGTATCAATGCAAAGTATCCCAGAAGAAAGGAGACCATTGTAGAATATTTTTAAAAGAAAATAACAAAGGGCTGGAGATAGCTTTAATCCCACGACCGCGGCAGACACCTAGGCATTGCTAAGCAACAATTCTTCAGTAGCTCAGCTCAAAAAGAGAAAAACTAAAAAAGGCTATTATAGACAGGGTCAAGAAAACCAAAGGGACAGGGGCAGAAGGGAGTGACACAGTGGCAACAGGCAAAAGACAGAAAACAGCAAATCTCGGTCACTAACTATAGACATGCTAGCAAAGAAACTAGTGTATACTATGAAGACGGAGAACTTAAATGATAAAGAAAAAAATAATTAAGCTTTTCAACAAGAATCACCCAGAAGGTTTCTGTTAACAGAAATCATAAACCTGAGCTGTGGTTCCTGAAACTGTGATAACACACTAGGTGTACTTGAGATCTTTTCTGGAGAGCTGACTATAAAACTTCAAAATATGTTTATTACATTAGGCCTGAACTAGTTTTTAAATTAAAAATTCACCTCTGCCCATCTTGAGATGTCTTTGCCATACACATGGCAATAAGTAAATGTTCTCTCTATTGAATATGTATTTAATTTTAATAGTACATTGGGTTTGTTAGGGAATTTCTAGTCCTATGATTTACATAATCTGGCTAACTAATGTATCATTAATTCAAATCCTTGTCCACACTGCTCATTATAATACCAGATGTCTTAACAGAATCTTTAATTATTCTCAAATAATCAAAAGCAGTTACTGTCTGCCTGTGATAATAACCAAAGTGTGGCAAAAAAAAAAAAAAATGAACTGGCATCCTCTGTGAACTGGGTCTAAAGCAACCAATGATATTCTGGGTAGACAATGAACAACAATTACTTAAGAATGTATTAAAAATTAAAGCCCTTTAATATAATTTAAATGCTTTTCTGGTACTATTTCGTGATTACAAAAAAAAAAAAAACTCATTTCTGACCATCATAACCTTAAGAAGCCTGCCTCAGCTGCCCAAACTATCTTAAAAACCTTAGAGGGGGACTTCCCTGGTGGCACAGTGGTTAAGAATCTGCCTGCCAATGCAGGGGATGTGGTTCGAGCCCTGGTCCAGGAAGATCCCACATGCCACGGAGCAACTAAGCCCGTGCACCACAACTAGTGAGCCTGCGCCCTAGAGCCTGTGAGCCACAACTACTGAAACCCGCATGCCTAGAAGTCCATGCTCCACAACAAGGGAAGCCACCACAATGAGAAGCCCAGCGCACCACAAGGAAGAGTAGCCCTGATCGCCACAACTAGAGAAAGCCCATGTGCAGCAACGAAGACCCAATGCAGCCAATAAATTTTAAAAAATAAAATAAAAAAGCCTTCAGAGGGCATGAGTTCATCCATCTGATCATCCTGTCACTTAAATCTTATTCCCAGTTAATGAGGACATTTCCATCAGCCAGCACCCATCGGGCTACCCAACCCTGCTCCCTCCTGGGGAACACAATGGGAAGTGGTCCTGCATCTCACAACGGATGGAAGAGGAAGTACTCTCTCTACCACCCCGTGGACAGGGATGCTAGGAAGCCGATGGAAGTCTAACACCCACACTGCTGGCAAACCTCCTTGGGGCCATATCAGTTTGCAGCCAACCTAGAGTTCCAAACTTGGAAACGTCCTATTGCAAGAGGCCAATGCTCTTCTCCACCACACACAAGGTCAATATCAATTAAAGAATTAGTCTGGGCCCACTTGATGTATCTTGGATAGCCAGGACAAGCACTCCTGTCTGCATCACAAACAGTTCTGAAAGAAGGAGGGTTACTCAGGGACGCATCTCTAGGAAGGGGTTGCCCTTCAAAGGGCATTAACTGTGGCCAGCTCAGCCTTCACTGCCCTCATGACCACAGTCAGGGCTGCACCAGCCCCTCAAGTAAACTTGGGCAGTTCAGGAAGCAGTCAAGGCCCCAGGGCATTACTATAAACCATGCAGATATCTCACCCTCATCTTTGTATCTTGAAACTTCATTTATTCAACAAATACTTACTGGGGCTTCTTTCTTACAGGAACTGTTCTAGACACTCAGGAACGAAATACAGTCCCTGCCCTCATGGGTCCTGCCGAAATGTGAAAGACGGGTCAGCCTCACCGGAAGAGTCCACATGCAATGAAGGGTGACCAACAGCCACGTTCAAGCTGGTAATACTACCCAGCCAAGTTCACTAGAAGACACACTGCACACGCTGGAAGGAACTTGAGCGCTTGGGGAATATTTGCTCTCACAGTTCAGAAGACCACAACTGAACACTTTCCCCTCCAGTTTTTTATTTTTCTTAAGTCACAACTAATTGTCTTAATGAGTTGATAAACTGCCTAAAGAATATCCAGCATATCTATTATATGTCATTTTTTTTTTTTGGTGTATTTTAATTTTATTTATTTATTTATTTATTTATTTATTTATTTAATTTTTTGGGGGGTACACCAAGTTCAATCATCTGTTTTTATACACATATCCCCGTATTCCCTCCCTTCCTTGACTTCCCCCCGCCTCGAGTCCCCCCCACCCTCCCCGCCCCAGTCCTCTAAGGCATCTTCCATCCTCGAGTTGGACTCCCTTTGTTATACAACAACTTCCCACTGACTATCTATTTTACAGTTGGTAGTATATATTATATGTCATATTTAATAACAGGATTTAAATAAAGGTAAAAAAGTGATGGACAAAAAATGAACACAACTCTGGTCACGGAAATTTACATCAGCAACAGGAAAATGGGAATAAGAGAACTAACTTTCCATTTCTCTGTCAAACCTCTCCGTTAGATTCTTTCAGCAGCCAAGTGGCTTTCGCAAATATAATCTCCAGCTCTACATGGTATCCAACCAACTGCCCAGATTAAAATGTTTTGACTCAACTTTCCAATTATTTTCCTAGCTTTTTACTAGGATCTATGCTCTTCAGGTTAATTATGCCTATGGTATCAGAATAGTGAAATTTCATAGAACACCCCTACCACTGCACAGCCCCTTCTAATTCTGTGTTCAGTCGGCCATGGTGGGGATATTAACACCACGGAAATCAGTGAAGGTTCTGAACCAGAGTGGAGGGCAGATCATTAAATGGTTCTCCCCATTCAAAGCATCTCATCAATAAAATTATGTACCTTAAAAATTAGTCATAAGCTGAAAGATCACCAGCTATTAGCCAAAAACATAAACTGAATTTTGCTTCAATCCACACACACAGAGTAGGTTCAGTACCTGAAACAACCTTTTAGAAACATGAGTTTCTCACAAATTCTTACATCTTATTATTACTGAGATACTCTGAAGGACCCAGAGCCTTTCTACCCACAACCACAGGCAAGAGGAGAATGGACTTCACAAACTTGGGAAATAACATTTTGGTATCTGTTCCTTAGAATCTTTTTTAACACACAGTCCATACTTTTTTAAAAAGAAAAAAAAAGGATCACACTACACATCCTGTTTTATAAATTGCTTTTTTTTTGGGGGGGGGGGGTTATTTATGTTTTATTTTTTTATCATGACTTCTCTAGCTCTCCTGTATTATAAATTGCTTTTAAATGTAAACATAGTGTGAACAATTTTCCATTTATCAAATAATCTTCCATACCCTTGTTATAGCCTGAAACTTTAAAATGACCCATTAAAATACTTTTAAAACTGAAGGAAGATTATTCTCAAGGTATAAGAAATAACAGAAGTGATAAAAGGACAGTGGATGAAATGAACACAGGTATTAATAGATTCTTCACTGTACTCCCCACCCCAGCCTCCCCAGCCTCCCACACAGCAGTTCTTTCAGCAAACAGCTCAGCCTCATTCAAATATGAGTAATCATGGAGTAGGAACACAGGCAAAAGACAGATGATAATATGCACTGTAAAAATAATTACCAGGAGCGGCTACATTACAAAAACGCAGGGCCCCTTGTTCAGGAATTAAGAATTTCAAGACAGTGATAGCAGAGTGTTCATCTAAGTGCAAATAATCGAAGGTACAGATCACGTGCCCATGAAGCTGGCCATGAAAAGCAAAGGTAAGAGACTAGAGTTCAGAAAAAATAGTTCTGCATTGTCTCCAAAATACTCAAGATAAAATTGTCTCTCTAAAAAAAAGAGGCTCAGAAACGAGACAAGAATTGGTTATCATTAATCTAAGAGATTTTAAACGGACTGGTAGAACTGAAGAAGTTTTTAAAAAATTACAGAATGGAAGCCAGGGACTTCCCTAGTGGCGCAGTGGTTAAGAATCTGCCTGCCAATGCAGGGGACATGGGTTCGAGCCCTGGTCCAGGAAGATTCCACATGCCACGAAGCAACTAAGCCTGTGCACCAAAACAAGAGAAGCCACCACAATGAGAACCCTGCAAACCTCAACGAAGAGTAGCCCCTGCTCGCCACAACTAGAGAAAGCCGACATGCAGCAACAAAGACGCAATGCAGCCGGGGGAAGAAAGAAAAAAAAAAAGGAATGGAAGCCACATAACTGCAACAATAAAACAGAGAGTAAGCACCTGAAGACACAAAGACAAATAGGAAGTAAACTTGAAGAAATCACTCAAAACTAAACAGAAAGAAACAAAGATACATAAATGATTACAAGAACAGATGCTAGATTTGGAAGACAAAGGATACAGAATATAACAACTACAATTCTTGAAAAGTGAAGACTATCCAAAATGTGTACAAAGTAGTAAAAGATGTAATAATGGGAAACTTTCTGATACAAAGACAGACTTGACACTACAGATATTATGGTACAAGAAGTCCCAGGAAAGTGACATGAAACAACCAGTGCTCAGAGAAGCTGGTAAAACTTTAACTCCAAAAAGAATGAAAGAACCCAACAGGCATGTCTGATGGAAAAAGCCAGTCATGTGTAAGAGAGAAAAACATTAACCTGGCCTCAGCTTTCTCTTCCAGAAATATCCAATGCTAAAAAAGAATGGAGAGCAATGTCTGAAATTCCAAGGTCGAGAAAGTGTGACCCATGAACTTGATACTCAGCCAAACTGTCTCTCACAAGTGAAGGTAAGAATCAGCCATTCTGAAGCAGTTGAAGAACGCAGGGAACACAGTACCCTTGAGGACTTCAATTTGACTATGAAATGCAGCCAACCTAGAATGAATCACAAAATTTTTTAAAAACCTCAGGAATGGCAAAACTAAAGTTAAAAGACTGGTGGTAAGTACTGAATCCATGCAAAAGAGGGACTAGGTAAAAGAGCTATGGGAATTGCGGTACTAGAGAAGAATACAAATGTTACAATCCTTTCCATTTTAAAATTCATAACTGATAAAAATCTGGAACTAGGGAGAAGAGAGGTGCATAAGGTCAGTGCTAATATTCTACCTTTCAAAGAAGGAGTCACTATGTCCCCATTTGCAACAAGTAGTTTATAAGAAATTGTTTTAATCTCAACTTTTTTTTTTATCATCTTTTCTTATACATTTAGTTTCTTAAAGTTACCTCTAGTCTCTCGGCAAAGAAGTCATCAACTCTTTCGGTCTTGCTTAAATTTCTTTTTCTTTGTTTTAAAGTCAATTTCATTTTCTAACTTTATGTAAAATAACATGGATAATAAGATTCCATCCATCCTTCTGATTTTGCCTGTGACATATTTCTAGATGGAATTCACAAAATGTCAACAACATTTTTTCTAAATAGTGAAACTTGGGGTAAGCTTTTTTTTATATTTCTTCTTCGTACTTTTTTGTATTACTTGACTTTTTTGTAATAAGAATGCGTCATCCCCCCCGCCAACAAGTGACTTTTTAATAGCACAGAAAATCTTATAATTACTATCTAAAACATGAAGTTTATTGGTTTTAATCTTCTCCATTCCTGCCAGCCAGGCAAAAATCTAAATTTAAGTCTATTCATTTCTTATTGTTCCTGTTATCTCCATTTCATAGGTGATAAAACTGAAAGCCAGAGTAGTTAAGTAATCTGCTCAAGATCACCTAGCCAGGATGTGACCTTAGATTGCCAGGCTCACAGCAGATGGGCTGACAATTCCTGGGGTTAATTTGGTTCACTCCAACTTTTTCACTCAGTAGGCGTGTCTGTGCCTATAGCAGCAGAGAGAAGTGTGATCTACGATGAAATGGATACGCTCATTCATGTCTGGTGGTTGCAGAAACTGGCACAACTCTTTCAGAAAGCAAACTGGAAAGATGTATTCAAGAGTCTTTAAAATGTTTATATATTTTAACACAGTAATTCTATTTTCAGGAATCTAACCTAAGAAAACAATCATAAGGAAAGGAAAAAGTATATAAATAAAAACATTAAATGGAAGATTATTTCTACTACCAAAAATTAGCAACACAATGTCTAACAAGAGGATTGGTACAATAAAGCGTAATAGAATCATACACGTGATCACTATGCAGGCATTAAAATGTACATCACATACTGTATGCTAACGCATATATATGGAATCTAAAAAAAATGGTACTGATGAACCTAGTGGCAGGGCAAGAAAAAAGACGTAGATGTAGAGAACAGACTTGAGGATGCAGAGAGGGAAGGGAAGCTGGGACATATACACACTACCAAATGTAAAATGGATGGCTAGTGGGAAGCTGCTGCAGAGCACAGGGAGACCAACTCAATGCCTGATGATGACCTAGAGGGGTGGGGGCAGGGAAGGTGGGAAGGAGGCTCAAGAGGAAGGGGATATGGGGATAGATGTATACATATAGCTGATTTACTCTGTTGTACAGCAGAAACTAACACAACATTGGAAAGCAATTATACTCCAATAAAGATGTGGGAAAAAATGCACATTACAAAGGAATACTAATTCCCATGGGAAAATCCTCGGCAAGTAAAGAGAGACCACTAGCATTCCTAGTTAAACACAGCAGATTACACTCAGACATTCATCTCTCTCTCCTCTCTAAACCCCACTTCAAGGGTGATAATTAAATTAAAAAGGCAAGGTCCCACAAAAGGAGTCAGAAGAAAGAGACAAGAACATTGAAGAAGAAACATTTCAAAGGAAAGAAAGTGAATTGAAGAACGTTAACTGACTTAGAAGAAAGCTGAACCTATGCCTGTAAAGGAAGATGACAAGAAGCAGCTCATCAATTCTAAGACAAACCCTGGAAAGCTCAGGAATCGTGGGCATCAGACACCTTTAAAACAGAGGGATAAACACAGGAGGCCCGGCTGAGATTTGGAAAATCTCCCACCCCTGGCAGCCTGGCAGAAGCAGGACATTTCCCACCTGTGGAGATTGAACCTGGGGGTCCCCAAGGGAAAAGACAGGTTCCAACCTAATCACAAAGGAGAGGCCCACCAGGGTACAAGCTCTATCAACACATGTGGATTCCTGCCAGCTCTTGTTGAAGTGTTTCACTCTTACATTTCAACAGCCAGAGGTAACCAGATATTTTAGGAAAGCTTCCAACATGAAAGGTGGGAACAAATCAAACAGTTAAGGAAAAATCTAGAATGACTACCCTAAAAGAGAACTGACATTATCAATGGTTCTTTACACTGATAGCTCAATTCATTGGAAGCTCATTCATCTCACTGGCTCTAATCGGGGATGCTTTGGTGCCCAGGAAGAGAAACCCACACACAGCATCTTCCCGCATCCCACAGTGTCAGTGTTTGGGGAGACTCTGCAAGTGAGTTACAGCTCACCTTGCATACTAGCTACTAGAGTGATAAAACCTAAATCTGAAAAAAGAAATCAAGAAATTACATACATTACTTTATGGTTACAGCTGGTGAATGATTAAGAACTGTGATCAAAATTATATGAATTATTTCAAAATGTGAAAGACAAACATAAGAAAAATAGGAGTTAAAATATTTGAATAGGATCACCTCATTTCTAGGTAATAGAAATTAGTTTATAGAGGGGCAGCGCATGCAACAGCTGGTTTTCATTATAAAATAAATGTTACATTTTTTAAAAAATTTTATTTATTTATTATTTTTTTGGTGGTACACTAAGTTCAATCATCTGTTTTTATACACATATCCCTGTATTCCCTCCCTCCCTCAACTACCCCCCACCCTCCCCGTCCCAGTCCTCTAAGGCATCATCCAATCTCAAGTTGAACTCCCTTTGTTATACAGCAACTTCCCACTGGCTACCTATTTTACAGTTGGTAGTATATATATGTCTATGCTACTCTCTCACTTCGTGTTTAAAGTATGCGTTTCTTTTATTAAAAAATTAAAGCAGACTGCAGAATTCTATGTGTAGTATGATATGACAGACTTAATAAAGAATAAGATGGAAAGAATATTTCAAAGAATATACATGAAACTGTTAATACTGGTGAACTTTGAGAGGTGGGATTATCAATACCATACTTTTTCTTTGTATTTCTTTGTGTGTGTGTGTGCTTTAATTTTCTGCCCTGAGCACATATTACTTTTAAATCTTTAAAAAGTGTGTGTTTTAGGATAACCCCTATTGCAGTGAATGACTCCACTGGAAGCCTTATTGGAATGTGCTGCAAAAATGAACACAAGGTAAGGGAGCTGAAAATCAAAGGAGGGGCTTGCCTGGTGGTGCAGTGGTTAAGAATCTGCCTGCCAACGCAGGGGACATGGGTTTGAGCCCTGGTCCAGGAAGATCCCACACACCGCCACAACTACTGAGCCTGCATGCCACAACTACTGAAGCCTGTGTGCCTAGAGCCCATGCTCCGCAACAAGAGACGCCACCGCAATAAGAAGCCCATGCACCACAACAAAGAGTAGCCCCCACTCGCCCCAACTAGAGAAAGCCCGAGCACAGCAACAAAGACCCAACACAGCCAATAAATAAATAAATTTATATTTAAAAAAAAGAAAGAAAAGAAAAGCAAAGGAAGAAGAGTCTTTCAAGAAATCCATCTGAGAGTGAGGAGCAGGGCAACAGAGGGAAAGGTCTGGAAAAGGAACTTTGCAGTTCACCTTTGTTTTTTAAAATGAGAAAGACTTGAGTCTGTTTACTGACCAAGCAAAGGAGCCAGCTGATCTGCTGGGTAGACCTCCAACTCTCACTTAAGATGGACGCTTATTCCATTCCCAAGACAAACACAAACGTGCCTACACTGAGCTCCTTACGAGGAACTCTGTCATATATGATGTGAATTTTCATAGGAATGTATCTCACATCTCAACTTTGGCTGTGAATTCCTTGAAGATGGAAATCATGTCTCACACTTCCTGTTTTCCAATGGCCCACAGAACAGGTCCCTCAGTAAAGACTGACTGCTAAGCAAAAATTAATTACATCAAGCTGCCCAGCCATCTGCTACCCAAACACCTTCTATGCAGAGATCTTCAGTAACACCCTTAATCTGACTTTAACCTTGAACCACAGCCACCCATCCCCATTGGCCCAGGTTCCAGTCAGATGCAGGGTAGCGGCTGAGGATACAGACCAGTGGCCACCCTGGGTTGAAATCATGGCTTGACCAATTACCAGCTGTGTGACTCGGGCATGTTGCTTGACCCCTCCGTGCCTCAGTTTCCTCATATGTAACAGTATCTACTCCTCAACACTGTTCTGTGAAAACAAATTAACATTGTAACGTGCTAAGAAGCAGGCCTGACATACAGCTTGCACTAAGTGTTGGTTATTATTATTCAAGGAGGGAAAATGGCAATTGGAAGGAGACAAGAGAGTTCAAGGGCTCCATGAAAGCAGGTCACTTTGCAGAGCTTTCCCTGAGAATTGCCTTTGCCAAAGTTAACAACACAACACTTCTGCGCAAGGACTCCCTAGCCCTGCCCCCCTCCCACCCCTCAGTTCTGTCAGTTCTGTCAAAGGGTTATTGTATTCACTTTCAAGCCTTCCAAAAACATTTGGAATCTGCATAAAAGAAGAAATATGAAACTTTCAGGCAGTAGAGTTTCTGCCACAACGGTTCATGTGTGTTTTAGAATTCCTGAGGCATGCTAGACTCAGCTACACACCTCGAACTTTCTCAGGGGTTTCAAGTCATCAACCTTTGAGAACATTCCAGGTAAACACTAAAATATATATATATATATATATATATATATAAATATATACATTTAAAATATACATTCATCCCACTTTAAAATGACAGAATGTCTCGTTATTGATAATCTGCAAATTTACAGCACAAAGGCAATCCCTGCAAAGCACTGATAACTCTGGTACTTCAGTGGACCAGGGTACTACTGACAAACCAAAGTTGATAACATTTGGGTCAACTGCCTTCTTGTCTCTACTGTGTGTATTTTTAATATGTGAAATAAACATTCTGGAGCTGGAAAGGACAAAGCCAGGTCTGCAGTGGCGTGCACGTGTCCACAGGCGGCGGCGAGTCCTTCCCATCACCACACTCCAAGATCTAGACTTCGGCAGATCCCTGGCTTCCAGTTCAAGAACTGCAAATAGGGTTGGCGCTATCTTTGTCACAGCAAATGGGGGAGTGACCAGAGCCAGCAGTAGGGACTGGGATCACGGACCCATTATTCTCTCTGGATTGGGGAGGGGGGTCCCTTTCACTAGTCTCCCACCACATCACACCCCAATCCCTTGGTCAAAAGAGCAGAACTGCCAGGATGCAGTTAAACAACAACTAACTCTACTTCTTTTCCATTCACTAAAGGCACACGTAATGAATGGCCAACGGAGCCTTCTGCTCACACCCAGATGAGGAAGGTCTGGCCAAGCCAAACAGCACTTGGATGCTTTCCTCAGTTTGCAGGGACTCACTGCAGGTGCCTGCCCCCCACTCCCACTCCCAGCCCCCACGCCTGTGGGATTCTGGTGACAGGCTTGCTGAAATCCTGAAAATTGTTCACAGGCCTGCATTCCATCCAGGGCTGCAAACCCCTTAGGGGTCCAAAGACTCCAGGTTGAGACGCAAAATCCTAGAGTAAATGAAAATCAAAACCTGGGGAAATTTCACCCAGGTTGATGGATATCCTAAAATACACAGAATTCCTTCTCAGGAATGTGCCAAAGTACCACCTGAAATGTAAGGCGAGCCCGGGAACAATTTCCCATTGACTTTTTTATTTATGCCAACTGCCCATAAAAATTCCTCTCCTGCTTTGCAAGGACAGAACTCTCAGGCACAAATGACCTAATTAAGCAGGAAATTTCCTGGCTTACAGCTTCGCAGAAGACTAAAACGCAGTGAAACGATGCTGAATTTGAAAGGGGTTGTAAGCCAAACTGATTGAGCGGACTACAGTTGCTTTTTTTTTGCCGTGAGTACCAACGCTGCCGGAGCTAAAACCCTGAGCAGGACAGCCATCCTTAACTACTTTTATTCATGAAGCAACCAGAATGCATATTTCCCCACTTATCTATTGTGCATCTTTCCATACATGATTATGCAGCACTCTGAACGCATCTTCTTGGACAATTTGTCAGCCTGCCTTTGCTCTTGGGTTGTTGCCAACGTAACACAATAGATGGGGTCTGCTGTCTCTCACCCCAGCTTTCAGAAATGTGCTAAATTACCCCATACTCTCACTGGGTTCTAAACCCTCCACCCTATCTGATTTTGCACAGATGTTCAAGGAGAATTTTTTTTTTTTTTTTTTTTTTTTTTGCTTTAAATGAATGTCAAGGGCCTGGCAAAATACTGTGCAAAGAAATGCACAAGTCAACACTGTCCAAAAGCTGGTTATAAGCTCACTTCCTCCTCTCTCCAACTTCTCCACATCCAAAAAAATAAACATGGAAATGATCACACTTGCCCAAGTTCTGAAAAAGAGAAATAGGAAGCGTGCAGGTGATGGGCTCACAGGTAATTTTCCTATGTTTCTTTATGCTGAACGTTAAGGATCTGGGTGAGTACGTTACAGGCTCTTTGCTAGAGGCAGTCCAGTGATTCTGGTTCTTTTGGCTACACCCCCTGGGGAGCTGAGGTCATGGGGAAATTCCGAGGGGGTCACATAACTGCTCAGTGGCCCCAGCAAAGGAGCCTGAGACCAGTCCCTTCCCCCATGCCCACCCCCATGACACCCTATTTTCAGAGCTGTGTTGATTCTGCCAGTTTCCCTCTCCTCCCCATCACTTCCTCCCTGGGGCCACCAAGAACTCCCTCGGCGGCCAGAATTAAATCAGTAGCTGGATTCCAACTCAGAAATGTCTCATTCCTGGCTAATCAGAACTAGGATTCTCATACTCTTGCATGTCTGGGAGCTGTCATCAGTGACAACTCTCCGTTTCATCCAGGAGACAACTGCTAACCTGATGTGAGTCTGGCAAACACCCACAGGGAGAATGAAAACATCTGTGGTCAAGAGATTTTAAAAAAACAAACAAAACAAAAAAACCTGTCACACATACTTATTTGATTTTCTGAGTGATAGTGAGAAAAAGGAGATAAAAAAAATGGGAAGGGGTGTGGCGGTACCTACAGGGGCACGTGTACATTTGAACGGCAAACCTAGCTTATAACAAATCACAGAAATTTTCTTAGACTGATCCATGAATATCGCTGAATATGCACCCTTAGAAAATGAAACATTGGCAATTTTTTGGAACAATTTAGATCTTGTATTATTGCTTCTACAGTAATTTTTTACCATTTTATATTGCACCTTGGCAAAATAAACTTGAACATGGCAGATAAACCACATGCCTGCATTACCTCCCCCACCAAAAACCCAACCAAAAGAACAGTAAATGTATTTTTTCAAAAGGACAAAGAAACACAGCAGCAGAGACAAGAGCAGACAAAACATTCAACTGACACTCAGAGGATGGAAAGCAGAGACATAACTGGTGATTCAGATTCTAAGTGATGCTCAGAGAGGTTCCAACAAATAGGTCTGTTCTTCCCCACTCTCAGGCCCTGGAACGCTCCCGCTGAAGGGAAGAATGAGAGGCAGGGTAGAACAGAGGGTGCAGTCCAATACAAAAAGGATGGACCTTGGGGCCCCAGGTCCCTTTCTCCTATCTGCCCCAAGCACCAACTAAGAGGGTTATTATCTAAAGAAATTGAAAGGGGCTTAGAAATGACAGCAGGCATAATGAGAAAATGACATGATTCAGGGCTGAAAACCCAGCCAGAAGACAGTGGGAATCAAGGGAAAGTCTACTGACTACCCCATGGGACGCATATTCTCCTTCCTCCACCCTGCTTCCAGAATACTCAGAGCTTATCCCAGCCCAGGCTTATCCCAGGCAAGGCTAGTAGGATTTTTCTCTGAAGAATCTGAATGAACATACATACTAACATTTGATAAGACCAGTTGCTGCTTCATTACTTTAGAGAAACATCAACAATCGACAAGCCTGTCCACACGCACAGAGATTCAGATCTGATTTTTTTGTACCTTCCTCTTAATACTTGCTCTTAGTGACAGCCAAGGGTGAGCAAACATTTAAGGCAAGCCTAAGAAATGAAAGGACCAAAACACAGACAAGGGAAAAAGCCTTGTGAAAATATGCAGACATTACAGGGAATAGAGGAAAAAAATTTTTTAATCTAGAATTAATATCCCGAGAGGATATCGTGTCTTAAAATACAGAGAAAGATGCTATGAAAAAAGTTGTCTCAGAAATTAACCATATGGATAACTAAATTTTTTGTTAATTTGAGAAAATTTCATAGAAAGTAGAGTGAAAAATAAATACATGGAAATTTTTTAAGTAGGGAACCTTCTAGAAGGCCTAATCCTCAAATAATAGGAATTACAGAAAGAGAGAATTAAAAGAAAAAAATTTTAATTCAGGAAATGTCCTAGACTGATAGACAAGGTCTCCAGACTAAAAAGAAAAACAAAAGCCCAGCATAAATAATTTTTAAAAGGACCCACTGAGATACACACCAAAAACTGCGAAACTTCAAAATATGAGAAGTGAAGATTCTAAAATGTTTCAGAGAGATAAAGAAAAAATAAATCACATAACAAAGAATGTTAGAAGACAATGGAGCGATGACTTTAAAATGTCAAGGATAATATTTTCAATTTTAACTTCTCATGCAGTAAAATTATCAAGCAAATCAAGTAGATGTTTAAAGACATTTTTACATGTAAAAAATCAAAAGAAATTTAGCTCCCTTGCACCTTTCAGAGAAAGCTACTGGAGTATGTGTTCTATTAAAACAATGGGGTAAATCATGAAATTAGAGGATGTGGAATCCAGAAAAGAGTGGGTCCAGGAAAGAAGAACCATGAAGGAAAGTCCCTGAATGATGGTTGTGTACTAGGCCTTGAGTACAACCCATGTGCACAGGAGCTGGAGGGTAGGAGCTGCAGATGGTGTACACCAGGAGGAAAAAGACGGGAGAACTGAACAGTTACATGATATGTTTTAAAGTCTGGTAAAAATTAGTTGAAAGAAAACTGGCAGGTCTGTTGAATTTATTTGGAAGAAATTAGCAATGGGTACACAGCAAATCAACCAAAATTTTAAGAAATGAATTACCTCCAGAGAAAACAAAATTTTGGAAGGAAGCAATCATGGGAGAGTCTCTCACTCAGCAGTGAATACACAGTGAAAACAACAGGCACGCCCCCTGATGAGTTACCCAGCACTGTACTGTAGCCACGCTGGGAGCGGGAGGGGAGGAGAAACACGGTGTGGTTGGGATCCAGAGAGCTCAGTCACTGTCCACAGTGACCTGGAAGTTTTAACTACTTTCTAAACAGCCTTTCAACTCATCATCCTGTTTCCAGATCTTTCACTCAGCCTATGAGTTCTCCCTGGACACTGAGGGAGGGGCTTCACCAAAATGAGGGAGAAAACATGGAAAGCGAAAGGCAGAGGTTCCAAAAAGCAGATTTCAAGAAGAAAAGCCGGGGGATTCCTAGGGTAACATCAGAGAGATCCCTAATGATGACTAGTGCAGAGCGCCTATGGCAGGTAACAGAGGCGAAGGGGGATGCCCAGGGAACTGTGCGGGAGACAGCAGGATGCTGAACGGACCAAAGAGAAACCCAGGCCAGACCAGAGCAGCTCAGACCTCCAGCAAATCCCCTTGAGGATCAGGGACAAAACAGGGACTATCCAAGCATCTGATGAATTTCAATATACTGACAGGGATTTAGGCAAGAAAGTGAGAATTTTGGAGTGAATTAGCTAAGTATACGGAAAATGAAGTGGAGGAAAAGCTAGATCATTATTACCTCCAGGGAAGAGAAAATTGGGCAAAAAGGTGAAATAGCCATGGTATAAACATGAGCCACGTGGCTAACAGCACAGTTAAGCCACCAAGAGTCAGCACAGGGACTTCCCTGGTGGTGCAGTGGTTAAGAATCCGCCTGCCAGTGCAGGGGACATGGGTTCAATCCCTGATTGGGGAAGATCCCACATGCCAAGGAGCAACTAAGCAAGCCCATGCACACAACTACCGAGCCTGTGCTCTAGAGCCTGTGAGCCACAACCACTGAGCCCTCGTGCTGCAACTACTGAAGCCCAAGTGCCTAGAGCCCGTGCTCCGCAACAAGAGAAGCCACTGCAATGAGAAGCCTGTGCACCATAACAAAGAGTAGCCCCCACTCTCCACAACTAGAGAAAGCCCGTGTGCGGCAACAGAGACCCAACGCAGCCAATAAATAAATAAATTTAGGGGAAAAAAAAGTCAGCAGAGCCTGCTACAACAGCATGACCCAAATACTAATTTACTGGGAGACTGTTTCTTATTCCTGTATAGCTACACTTCATTACCACTTAATATTATTAGAAAAAATAAAGTTGGCGCTCACATTATTCTTTGAACCAACACAAATTTTTAAAACTAAACCATAAAGTTCTAGAAAAAATTATGAGACTTTAAAAAATGATGTCAGACAGTGGAAGCTCTCTCTAAACATGACCTAGACCCCAGACACCAGAAGCAAAAAGTGACAAAGTACAGAGCCAAAAAGCAAAGTACAAAGTAGGACAAAGCATTTAAAATACATTTGACAAAGGGGCTAATTTTCTCCATAGGCAAAGGAACTCCTACATATCAATAAGAAAAATATTTTCAAGTCAATAATAGAAAAATGGACAAAGGAAGGGAACAGGTACTGGACAGAAACCAAAAAAAAAAAAAAATTCAAACAGCTCATCAACATCTAAACGTGTCCAACCTCAACTAGCAATAAGAAAAACGCAAATAACAATTAAGAAAGCCTGACATCTCACTGATTAGATTAGGAAAAGTGAACACACGGGCCATGACTGTGGTTCTTCTCTGGAACAGGCAGTTAAACACAATGATTAAGAGGGACCTCTGGATCCAGACGACCTGGATTCAAATCCTCACTCGCCACTTACTGGGTGTCGCCCTTGGCCAGGTTACATCATCTCTATGACCTCAGTTTCCTCATCTGTAACGATGTGATAACCATAGTACTTTTAAGAGCTGCTCTGAGGAGTAAACAATTTAATATCCATAAAGCACTTGAAACAGTTCCTACCACTATATATGAGCTAGTAGAACAAATGAACAAACTCTTGAAAGGCAATATGTCAATATCTATCTATATTAAAAACAAATATACCCTTTGACTAGAGACCCCACTTCTAGAATTTATATTTCAGATATTCCCACAAAGAGACTTCAAGGATCTTCACTGCAGCATTGTTTATAACAGCAAAATATTAGAAACAACCTAAATGTCTATCAACAGGGACACTTTGCAGGTAATTAAAGGTACCCCCATAAAATGGAATGTTACATGCCAATAAAAGAATGAGGTGGATTGTGTATACTAACATAGAATAATCTTCAGGGTGTCTTAAGCGAACGAGATACCACATAATATCTAGTGTATGCTACCATTTGTGTTAAATGTCTATGCATAAAATATTTCTGGAATGGTATGTTTTTTTTAAATGATGAAAGGTTATCATATAAAGATCCTACCAGGTTTGTTTTAAAGGGGAAGAATCATAAATGATTCTTTCCAAAGTGTTGGAGAAGTCTCTTCTCTTAAAGAGTAAACGTTTCCCATGTAGCTTTATTTTCACTATTTGCTTAACAAACCTTGTTCCCACAGCACTGTGTTAAAACAAACTTCAGCCTGACAGAGTTCAGGCTGCCGTGAACCCTGAATTAGCGGGGTTGACAGCCAAGGCCTGCTGGTCCACGTGCAGAGCTGCGTGCTCACAATACCTACTTCAAGGGTTACAATTGCTCTTAAAGCACTGATACTGCTCAAAAAATGTTTCATTTCCTTTAATATCAGCATAATATGTCAAATTACAGTACAGTTAATTTTTAAAAAGACAAATATACAGGTTCAAAAATAGACTCAAACATAGGTTCATAGCAGCACTATTCACAATAGCCAAGACATGGAAGCACTTAAGTGTCCACCGACAGAGGAATGGATAGAGAAGATGTGGCACATATACACAATGGAATACTACTCAGCCATAAAAAAGAATGAAATAATGCCATTTGCAGCAACATCGGTGGACTTAGATATTATCATATTAAGTGAATTCAGACAAAGACAAATATATGATATTGCTTATTTGTGGAATCTAAAAAAATAAGATAAATGAACTTACTTACAGAAAGGAACTGGACTTACAGACACAGAAAACAAACTTATGGTTACCAGAGGGGAAAACCGGGTGGGGAGGGGGAGGGGAGTACATTGGGAGTTTGGGATTAGCATATACACACCACTGTGTATAAAATAAATAAACAAGAGCCCACTGTATAGCACAGGGAACTATACTCCATGCCTTCTTATAACCTATGATGGAAAAGAATCTGAGGGTTCTTTTCCATCATAGGTTATATATAACTGAATCACTTTGCTGTACACCTGAAGCTAACACAACGATGTAAATTAGCCACACTTCAATTTTTTAAAACAATGGTTAAAAAAATACTCGAACAAAAGGAGAATTTTAAATCAAACTAGTTTGAAGATGAATGTTAGGATTAAAGGCAGAATCATATTCACCTTGGACAGTCCTAAGCGCTAAACCTCCTGGCCTGCCAGACTGGCTCTATTTTGGAAAGACAGAGACTTTCCTTTCATACAAAAATGCACCGTCGACGACAGAGGAGGAAGCCACAACAAGAGCAAGGAAGAAGAGTCTGTAATCCTTAAAACCGTTAAGAACAGGAGCTTGTTTCCTATTAAACAAAAACCTAAGCTCTCAAGATTAATAGCGCCTCCACGGGATTTACGGCAGCAGGTACAAGTGCACATCACGTGACGCAGATGTGTCACTCTGTTGTGTAATCAAACACATATCAAAAGAGTCAAGAGATTCAATTAGGAAAAATCAAGGAACTTCAGCATAAAGCCACAAAGAGCACCCCAGACTTTCTGGTTCTTTGCATCTCACATTAAAATGTCCTCTTCCACAAACACAGGAGCCCTGAAATGCCACCCAGTGGGTGTCAGGTAAACCGAGTCCAGATGCTCAACCAACCTGATAAAGACAAATGACATGCCTCAAAAAAAAAAATGATATAAATGAACTTATTTACAAAAAAAAAGAAATTGGCCGAGGTAGCCAGCCAATCAACAAATATTAATAGGGGCAAAATACCCATCTGCCAATTTCCTCCTCCCCCCACCCCGCCCCAGTCTCCAATGCAATCAGGTATACTTACTGTTCACTGAGACTATTTACTCGAGTAGGTGCCAATGGCATTACTCACAGACTCAAGCCATCCAACAATTTACTCAGAATTCAGCTAAAGAGGGGCGATTAGAAGTATTAGAAATGGCCACGGTAGGTTTAATTTACAGGCCACCAATGCAGGATATCACGGCCCCCAAATACGTTCTTTTTTCCTCTAAATGGGCATTTGTCGTCAAGCTCCTGATCTGCAAGGCATCTCAGCCATTCCCAGAACACTGTTTAAGAATCTCTAACTTCCCAAGAGCCTAACCAGGCCAGTGCCTGAGACAGGCTGAAATCAAGCCCAGAAGCTAAAGGACAGATCCTCTAAAGCAGACTGTTGAAGGGTAGCGTGGGGAATAAATTAGACTTGCCATCAATGTGTGACTACGAATTCAAGGCTTTTACAGACCGTGGGGGCCAAACAGCTGGAGAGAAGGTCGGCTCAGGTTTGAGAAGTTCAAGGTCATTTTACCAAGAAGGCCCCAAAGGGGGTCTTATTTTCCCTCATTCAACAAGATTTAATGGCCACCGAAAATGGCCACAGCCTGCGCCAGGCAGTAGTTGCACAGAAGTGAACAAAATAAACCAGTGTCTACAGGTACACAAGGGAAAGGTGCTTTTCTCCAGCACACACCACTGAGAAGCCAGATGTGTTCCCAGTTCTCACCCACCCCCACCCTTGGAAATCCTACACCACGTTGCAACCCCCAAGTTGGCGAGCGGGCGAGCCCCACCGCCGGATTCACGGCCAGCAGCATCCGTCAGAGTTAGGTGTTTCCTTTAACAGTCGAGACTGTTCTGGAAACACTCCTGCTACAGCTCTATTTTCTAACTTGTGAGGAAGGCTGCACACTTCTAATAGAAAATAGATCCCAAACCCCCTCCCCCAAACACCACGAGGAAAAAAAAATCCAGCGATAAGAAAGGCAGGAGCAGTGAGTCTTCATTGTCCCTACATCCTTCTAAGGACATTCTGGGAAATCTGCACATGATAAATATTCAAAGGGCAGGTCATCTGGGGAGCCCCCCCTCTTCCCACTGTGAGCTCAGCTGCATTCCTCTGAGGAAAGGTCAACAGGAAGTGACCTCATCAGACCTTTGACCTTAAGCACATTAATTTAAGGACTACTGAAGCAACATTAAGGGGGGAGAAATTCACAAAACATATGTACAATATATTATAAAGTTCAAAAAATTCAAACATGGTAAAACAAAAAAATCTAAAAGTTAAGGAAAATGCCAGATGTTGGAAATGGGGGAGGTGGGGAGGGGGCGAGCAGGGGGTATACAGGAACTCTGTGCTTTCCACTCCATTTTGCTGTGGACCTAAAACGGCTCTAAAAAATAAAGTCTATTTTTTTTAATTAAGGAAAGGAAAGAAAACTATGTAAGGCCAATAAGAAGAGAACAATTTGTGTGTGAATGTGTATATATGTGTGTATGTTGCCAGACTACTTTTCTTCACTTTTCGAAGTTTCTACGATGATCCTATTATTGTTGCAATGAAAAAGGGACACGCGCACACACACAAAAGACATAAGATTATTTTTAAATGTTTTATTAAAAAAAAAAAAGACTCCATGAAACACAGCTGATTCCCATGTGAAATACATTAGGCCAGCCGTGTGATCTACTTAACGCTATCTAAGCCTTTCTGCAAGCAACACAGGGGAGAGGCAGGCAGGCAGGCAGGCAGGCAACCCCCTGCATCAGGCTGAGCCGCACAGGTCCTGCCATCAGATCTACAGCATCCACCTGCCAGGCTGGCATCGGCGGTTGAGGATGCCTCACGGCACAGCTGCTTTACTGGGTATCTTCAATTTGAAAACACATCTCCTTCCCGCTCCAGCTCCCCACACATCAGCACCAAGCGACAACCACCAGCCTCCGTGACTCTAACGGGCTTTCAACAGGCTTCGGTTTCTCAAAGCTGAACTTCTGTAAGTAACCTTTGGGACCAACCACTGTGTCCAGCAGAGACAGAGGAACACCTGCAAAGGTGGGGCCAAGACACGTCTTTAAGACTCGTGACTCATTCCCCACCATGCCTCAAGAGGGAAAATAAAATAGTACCACGATGCCGAAAAGGATGAAGAACTCCCCTGTGGGCTGATCCCACTGTCCGCATTCTGACTCCAGAACCACTTGCGGCGTGGGGCCAGGGTGAGGCAAGTGAGGCACTGGCTTCGGACGCAAAATTTAAGGGGCGCCGAAACACACAATAACTAAGATAATCTTTTTTTAAATGAATTTTTCAGAAAATCAAAGTAATTTTTTTAAATTCACAACCAACAAAATAACACACTTTTAAATAAAGACAGGGTCTGCTCCTGACCCTGCGGGATCTGTCTCACGTCACCCCAGTCGGATGTGCTTGGGTGCAGCTGTGCTAGGAGAAGATGCCTAACTGAGCCACGAAGCAGAGTGTGGACTTGAGGAAAGCCCGATTTCACTGTTTGGCTGTGTGACCGTGGGCACGTTACCCAATAATCTCAGTCTCAGCCTCCTCTTCTGTAAAATGGAGGAGATACCTTCCTCACTGAATAAATGACCAAATAAACATATGTGCAAAGTACAAGCACACTGTCCAGCACAGTACCTGCTACAAAACTGGCAGCCTGAATCCTGATTCCCAGGAGAAGCTGGACACGCTTCCTATGTGCTGTTTGTCCTTCTACCCATGCAGGAGACTTTCAGGCAATTTTCAGGGGATGGGTTTTGATGGGATATTGGGTTTTCCCTACCATTACCCTGAGGACAGACTTTTCTTATTGTGCTTTCAGCCGGTAGAACTGAGGGCCATTCCTAGCACTGAATTATGCCGGGGGGGAGAGAGCAAGTAGGAATGGAGAACTAGGACGATGCTCACCCTGGTTAGCTCCTCAGAATAGACAAGTGGTACCCAAACAGCATGGCACGGCGAGTGGACAAACCACCCCTGCGATTCCCAGATTCTCCTTCCTACAGCAAAGCGCAGCCATTGTTTACATAAAAGCAATCAAACCACCAGGACAATTTCTTATTCCCTGCCATCCTTGCTAATTTACCTACCAGCCCGGAAGAAGCCACTGTTCCCCTGCCAAAGACCTTGAACCTTACCACCAACTCCAGACCTGATAACGCCGACTCTGGGATTTATTTACGTGACCTTGGAGTTATTATTCTCAAACAGTACCTAGAGTCTGAGTTCATGTTTATGAATTATTCTATCTCAAAAGCAAAAGCATCCCACTGATCTGAACCACAGACCCCAGACAACCTTGAACTTCCAACCCAGAAATAAAGAAATACCTTTTGATAACCATCTACCCTAGAGGACCTCTCACCCAAGTGTCATGAACATCTATATTCCTGTTAGGTGTCTTGGAAACACTAGGAAGAAGGAAGTGATCTTCAAGTAGATGGTTTCAATAACACAGCAGGGAAAGTACCTCTCAGATGACTGTTTACATATGTGATCAGGCTTGGCTTAATTTGCAGGAAAAAAATCTTAAAAAGGTTTTTCTTTTCTTCCATCTCTGAAAAACAGTTCACTTTTCTCATGTTAAATAACATAACTGGCTAATTATAAAAACAATAAAAATTCATTATAGGAAATTTACAAAACACAGAAAAGTTCAAAGGAAAAAATAAAACCCATTCACATTATTCCTATCCAAAGAACACCATGGGTAACACCCCTTCCTCAATGCATGTAAACACACGCATCTTCCATAGAATTTTAAACAAATGTGCTCATCTTTCTAAGTAGCAAACTAAGAGTATAATCTCAAAAGAGGTAGGTGACCCCCAGACACAAGAGGGTGAATGAAGAACATAAGAAGAAAGCTCAGAACCTCATCATCCTGTAGAAAGTCAAGGGCGACTACATTTTACAAAGAAATGGAAAGAAATTATCTGAGACAAAGTTTACCTCTTAAGGGAGTTAAGCTTCAACAAATATTTACTGGGTACCTACTATGTTCTGGGTATTTTGCCGGGCACCGGGAATGTGGAGGGTGTAAAATATTTTAATAGAATTTGCTCTCAATAAACAAGGAAAGACTTCCTAAGCTTTTTTCCAATTATAAGCTGTGTGACCTTCAGCAAGTCACTTAACCTCTCTGTGCCTCAGTTTCCTCTTGTATAAAATGTGGATTAAACATTAGGATAGTTGGGATGATCAAATCAGTTCATACATGTAAAGCCTTAGAATTCAGCCTGGGACTGAGAAGTGGGCAATAAAAGTTGGTGCTCAAATATATAAAAGGAGTGGGGAAGAGAATAAACACAGTGGTATAAACACAGAGGGTCCAAGTTAGCACCAGAGTGGGCAGGCATGGGGGAAGGTTAAACTTAGCCTTTGGAAAGGCTTCTGGAAGGAGATGGGCCGGGACTGGGTAGGTATTGCAGCTGAGAAGGACTGGGTGGAAAGCTCTCACATCCCAAGCAGAGGAAGCAGCAGGTGTACACATGGGAGGATGTGAGAGAGGAGGGGTCCAGTGGTTTGTATTAGGAATGACACATATGGGAGCGTGGGGGTGGGGTAACGAGCGGATCAGGAGGAGGAGTGAAATAGAGGAGGCAGGGAAGGAAAATGGGGCCAAGAGGCTAGATTTCTTTCAGCCATGCTTCTTCTCAATTACAACAAAACAGAGTTACATTATCCCACATCACAATCACTTCAAAAAGGAATGCTTTCTGGACTGTTCCGATAAAGTCAAAGGGAGCTGATTTATGTATTTTAAAATGACTTTTACAAGTAAGCGTTTTCTAAGAACTCTATAAAGAGGTGGCGGTACAGTGAGCTGATGCTTCATACCTGCTCTCCAGACATCTCCAAACTCATCCATAATGTCTCCCTGGGTCCCTCTGGCATGATACAGCCGACTGCAAATATCATATTTCTTATTTGGGGGGCATTATTAAAAATAAAGACTTGAGAACCAGATTAGATGAGGAATTTGGTCTTTGCTAATTGACAATAACTAGACTTCCCCTTTCAGGAAAGGGGGGAAATATATATATAGAGAGAAAAAATATATTAAAAGAAAATACATAGAATCTAAAAGTGAATAGAGTTGTGACCAATACCTCTGCTAAAAAGAATGTCATTACTTAATGTGTTTATCTTTGTTGATAGGTTGTTCCGCACAGTTAAGATTCAAAGCTTCATGGTTTAATAATACAAATAATACCTACCATGTCACGAGCCTTTTATAAATTGCCAGGCAGTCCCTTTTTAGATATTATCTTCAATTTCCAAAAGAAATCCCTAATTCCACATCTTAACAAATGCTGACCGGCAAGACTCTAACAAGCCATTTATTTAGAATCCATGATCTGTATCTCAATAGTTATTATTCAGTAGGTATTATTACCCTCATTTTTTTTTTTTTGGAGTTTTCAATCAAGCTTTTAATGAAAAGATCATAAAATAACAGCTTCTCATCACTGTACATTAAGACTGCACGCTTCCGAATGGAGAGATTGGTGAACTGCTTTACTATGACACTGAGGGCTGCGTACCTGCAGCCCTGACCTGAATTTATCCAGACTCTCGAGGGACGTGAACTCAGTGTGATGACGGACGGCGGCGGTGGCCGGTACAGGAGTGCGATCGCGGGCCCCCCCTTCCTGGGAAGGGCGCGTAGCAGGACATGACCCCTCTTCCAGTTCCCGTTAAAGAAAACAGCTAAACCCCATCCCTCCCCCGCCCCCTCGAGGTATTTGTGAATGGGCCAGTGCCCAACCTGGGGTCCCCCGATGGGGGAGGGGGAAAGCAAGTGATGGGTGGGGGGCAGAGAGGCTCCCCTCAGCACCTGGCCCCACGGGGCCCCGCCAAGTGGGGGGGGGGGGAGCCCTGGGGATCCTCCCTGCCCCGCGTGAGGTCTGTTATGCAGCATATTTGAGGTCAATAAATTACAGCAATAAATAGCAAGGTGAGGTGGGGGGGAGGCTCCCGGCAGAAAACTGACGCGGGCGGACAAGCCGGGGGTCCCGGGCGGGGGTCCCGGGCAGCCTCAGTTCCCACAGCGCACACCCACCCCCGATCTGGAATGTCAGGCTGAGGCTCTGGCCAGGCGCCGCTCCGCTCCCCCTTTCTGGCTTGGGGTCGCAGGGCCAGTGACGCCCAGCCTGGCTCTGAGGAAGAGTGAGGGCCTTGGTCCCTGCAGGGCAGGGCAGGCCCGGGACCCCTGGTCTGTTCTGAGGCCTGGGGCCTCTGCTTTCGCCCCCCAAGCCGAGGGGACGGGGTGGATGCGGCCCTCTCTGCCCTGAGCCCCGCCCTCCCGGCTGCCCAGGCTTCACCCCACCCCCCCCACCCCCACCCCCCGCTCAGGATGGCCGCAGGGAGGGCGGCTGGGGCCCAGCCACCCAGCCGGCGCGCCCTGATCGCACTCCTGCACGCGGCCAGCCCAGTGAATACTGACGGGCGGGGAGAGGGGCGGGGATGGCCCAGCGCCCGAGTGGCAACAAACGGTACCCCCCCGCCCACCCCCGCCACCGGCTGCGCGAGGTTCTGAAAGTCCGACTGGGTCCAGACTGTTCGCTTCACAGGCTGCGGTGTATGGCTATGCTGCGAGTCTCTGAGATTCATATTGGCTTAAAGGTTCATCTTTTCTTCTTTACCTCTTTTGCAATCCTGGAGGAGCCCCGGCCGTGGGCACGGTCTGGCGGGCACGTGCGGTGGTGCAGCCCGGCCTGCCGCTCGCCCGCCCCAAGACCGGCAAGACTCTAACAAGCCATTTATTTAGAATCCATGATCTGTATCTCAATAGTTATTATTCAGTAGGTATTAGTACCCCCATTTTTAAAATGAGAGGACAGTAGGACTCAGAAATGAAATGACTTGCTCTAGACCACGGCTTTTGAGCGGCCGGCGGGGATATGAACGCAGTCCCTCAAGTCCCATGGGAGCCAGCTTCCAAGACAGCTCCCAGTGACCCCTGCCGCCTGGCATCCACACGTTTGTGTAGTCACCTCCCACTCAATGCTGGCTGGCCTCTGTGACCAAGAGTTTGTGGAAGTGACAAAGTAGGACTTCCCAGTCGAGGTCATAAAAGTCACGGCAGTTTCTACCTTGGTCTCCTCATAAATTACTCACTCTGGGAGAATCTAGCCTCCGTGCGGTGAGGACACTCAAGCAGCATGCCCGGGGAGCCTGTGGGCTTCCTTGGAAACAGATCCCACCACTCCAGTCGACATCTTTACTGCAAATACCCAAGCCAGAACTGCCCGTCTAAGACACTCCCAGAGTCCTGCCCCGAAGAAGCTGTGAAAGACAATATTTACTACTGACATAAGTCACTCAGCTTGGGAGTAATTTGTCACACAGCAATAGATAATAATATGCCCTGAAGCCTGTGTTCTTTCCTCCATGTCTACACTGCCTTTCAGTTGCTTCTGTCATTTTATCTTTTAATCGGTATCACTGTATGTTCATATAGACAATTAACAAGCTGCTTATTAAAATCAAACCTATACACCAATCAGGTCTCTGAGATAAGTATCTACAGGACATGTTATTTACATCCATATCTTGCTGACATTGTTACATGCTGGGGCTCACGCTATATACACACAGTGCTCTTTTTGATCTAACCCTTCAAAAAACGGGCAGCTGACAGAGTTCATGAAGCCTCTGCTAGGTAGTACAGGAAACGATTTAGTCATATCTTTGGATAAGCCCCTTATACAGGTGTTTTCTCAGCATGTGTTTGAAAAAAAATAAACAGCCATGCTGACACACCACTACACACCTATTAAAATGGCTACAATGAAAGTTATTGACAACATCAAGTACAGGTGTGGACCCCACTTCTGGGCATCTGACGGTGAGAAATCACGCCCATGTCAAAACCTGCACCTGAAAGTTTCTAGCAGCTGTACATTTAAAGCCATTGTATTCACAACTGCCCCAAACTGGAAGCAACCCCAATGTCCTTCAACAAGCGAATGGCTACATAAACAGTGGTGCATTTACATAGTGGAAATTACTCAGCAACAGAAGGGAAACGATGATCTTCACAACCGAGAAGACTCTCAAAGACACTGCGTGAGTGAAAGAAGCCAGTCTCAAAAGGTTACGTACTCTGTGATTCCACTTATGTGACATTCTGGAAAAGAATAAACAGTGACAGAGCAAAGATCAGCAGTTAACAGAGACTGGGGAGGGAGAGAGGGGAGGGTGACACAAAGGAACAACACATGGGAATTTTTTAAGCTGCTCGAAATGTTCCATATCCTGATTGTGGTATTGGTCACACAAAACAGGACACGTGGTCAAACTCACAGAACAGTACACAGGGGGACTTCCCTACCGGTGCAGTGGTTAAGAATCTGCCTGCCAATGCAGGGGACACAGGTTCGATCCCTGGTCCAGGAAGATCCCATATGTCGCAGGGCCAACTAAGCCCGTGTGCCACTAGTGAACCTGCGCTCTGGAGCCCGTAAGCCACAACTACTGGGCCTGCGTGCCACAACTACTGAAGCCCATGCGCCTAGCCCATGCGTGCTCCGCAACAAGAGAAGCACCGCAATAAGAAGCCCGTGTACTGCAAGGAAGAGTAGCCCCCACTCGCCACAACTTGAGAAAGCCCTCACAGCAATGAAGACCCAATGCAGCCAATAATATATAAATAAATAAATTTATTTAAAAAAAAAAACAGTACACAGGGAGGACAAAGTCACTTTTACTGTGTATATTTTTTTTTTACATTTACTGCATATATGGTTTCCTTCCAAAGCAATTTCAATTCCTTTTTCCCTTAAGAAGAAATGTATCTGTTAAATCACCTTCAGGGCCTACAGCCCTGTTGATTTCCAAATCTTAAAAAAAAATGCTGATCATTTTTCTACAAGCAAGTTACTTGGAATCTGTGATGTGTACTTCAGGAGTCCACCGTCTCTCAAACAATCCCATTCATTATTTTCCTTGACAGCTGAGGACAAATCTCCCACTTACGTCCCTGTAAACAGTCTTGCCTGGGAGCAAACAATCTTGCAGGAGAACACAGATACAACCTCACAGGTTCTCCGTAAATACGTGCCCGATGAGTGAACGGTGGTGACTCCCTGAAGTCACAGGAGATTAGCTGTATCTGTCCCCGACTGTCCCAAAGCCATCTGTCTGATGGCCTCCGGTAAAAAAACAGGCATCTGTCTGATGGCCTCTGGGAAAAATCAGCCCCCCACTTTGGGCCATTCTCTGAGTACAAGGACAACCATCCTACTCCAGGACCCCATGAAGTTAGCGCCTTTCAGTGTCAAAGATGTCTCAATCGTATGGTCCCCTTGAAGACGACGCTCTTTCGGCCTCTTGAGCTCACTGATGTGAATCTCAAGAATAGTGCCCTCTGGATAAAAGGAGCTTGACAGAGCTTTATTAAAAGTGCGATCAGTTTTATTCTTTCTAACTTGTGAAGAGTTATTCAGAATCTAACGAGTTGTGATTTTCCAACTGCCTATGATCCTATGATAACATTTTCATTAATCCATCAAAGAAAGGCTCTTTTTAAAGTACCTAGAAGATATAATAGAAGCCTGAGGCGTGACCCCTGACCTCCAGAAACTAACTCTGGGGGAAAAATGCAAAATTCACACATCGGGGAGTAACTAAGGATGCGAGACACTCTTTAGATGAAACCAGTTGTGCATCTGTCGCCTTCCCCAGTGCTCCCTGGGGACTCTCTGACGCTGCTGTGGATAAACTCAAAAGGTGAGCCAATACAGCTGAGACACAGACGTTGCTTTGACTGGGAATTTGAAAAACGGGCACGGCTTGGCTGTGTCACAAATGGGTATCTTCCCTCTCCACTTAGGGTTGTCCTGAAACAGCCTTGTTTGCTGGGGACGGATTAAGGGCCGCCAGGAACTAACACCCTCGCTTACTAAGTGCTTCAGACCGACAACAGAGAAAGGGGGCACGGAAAGAGTCGTCACGAGTGAAAAGAAAATAACACGGAGGCACACCTCCCATCCCAGCCTACCTGGTGGGCTCCTGCAGGGGCGGTTTTGCCGTAAACTCACACCAAGCAAGCTCGATCAATTTCTACCCCTCTCCTCCCACTCCAGAAGGTGTGTCTGAGCATAAGCGAGAGGAAGGTTGCTTGGGGATAATGTCTAACCAGGGACAAATCACTGATACTCCTCACAAGGGAACGTTAGGTTACAGCCACTGTTCTCGGTGCTCAGACATCAGCCTTTATGTGATGGGGACCCGTGAGCTTCAGCACAGCCCTGGGAGGTAGCGGACCAAGGCCTTTCCCTCCTATCTCTGCCCTTCCTTCCCTGCTGGTCCCTCCCCCAGAAAGTGTTTTCCCCCTTATTTTTGCCTGTCAATCCTATCGACCTGGAAAGGCTAGTGTTCCTTCCCCCACCCCATCCCTGTACACCCCACACACACATGCCCCCACCACAAGCCGGGTCCCTCATCTGAGCTAACCGGAAGTCCTTCCCTGGATGGGTGGGGATGGACGTTCGAACTTCACCGAGGTGCTTCTTGACCACAGCAGGAGCGGCACGGGTGCTTCGCCCCGGGGAACAGAACGTGTGCGAAGGAAGGTGTGATTCACTGCCAGCGTGACTGCAGGACCGGCTGACTTTTAAGGCGGGGCCATGGATGCTGTGCTTCCTGCGATGTGCAGGACAGCCCCACCATCGCCAGCAAACTGTCCCAAAGTGCCAGCGGAAAGAATCAGGACAATGAAGCCAACACCTAGCAAAGCAGCAGGACACCGTGAGGACCACCCCACAGGCGGCTGAAGTCTCTGGACCCGGGTCTCCATTCCGGAGACCACGCACCTCTGCGCTTTCTAGGGTTGGTATTGAAAGCTATGAAATTCCCCCACTCTGCTTCCTATGACTCAAGGTGGGTGTCTGTCTCTTGCAACAAGAGACCCTCCTTCCATAGATTTACGTACAGATGGTCACTGCAGCCAAATACTGCAAGCAAAAAAAAAAGACCGGTAAAGGGCAACGTTAGATTCATTATGGAGAACCAAGGGGAATATTACAAAGCCACTGAACACTTTCATTCCAAAGAAAACTCAGTATGGAGAACATTTAGACAATGTTAAGGGCTTTTAAAAGTGGCTCTTAAAAGTATATGTATCATTCTCCCAATTTTTAAAAAAGTGTATGTCTGTATGTATAGAGAGACATACTGGGACTACATCAAATATGCCAAAAGTCAAACAGAAATAAATGTTAACTTTCATAAATTTTGGCCAGCAGGATTGCAAGGGATTTTTATCAATGCTGTACTTTGTTTTGTTTTATATGTGAATAGTTTCCTAATCCTGTTACAATAAACAGACTCTAAAAGGGAACTCTAAAATAAATAAGCTAAGAAACAAAACCCACTCCTTTATTGAAAACTCAACTCAAACGCCACTTCCAACCAGAATCCAATGTCTTACTATCCTGAACACCTCCACGATAACAGTACCTTCTTCAAAGCTCTTATCATAGTCCACCTTTAATTATAATCATTTAGATACTCCTCCAATCTGGCCTGGATGCTACCCTCTGAGAGCAGGGAACTGTGCCCTGTTTTGGGGGCACCAATGGTAACTTGGCCATCTTGACAGTAAGGGGTGGGGGAATGATCAGATTTCTTTTAAAAAGTCATATCAATTACATGAAAATAGATAGGAATATTGTGGCTCTATATTCTGCAAGTTGTTCACCTGGATATTTTCCGTCCAGTTCATTTGCTTGGATTAAGGTTATTATAAAATCATTCAACTTTTCTTTACAGGGTCACAAATATCTGTGTTTAATTTTTCAATGTGGTAAATCTCAAGTTTACCCCAATCCTGACATTTCCAAGCAGCTCACTCTACTAATAACATTGGCCCCCAGTAAGATTTCATGTCAAAGATCCAGCAAGATTATAAAGGAAGATATTAATCTCTGATTAATAATGGCCTCACAGATCTTCCAAGCAATATTAACCATGCAGATAAATGCCATTCTAGATTGATGGAAACGGCAGGCACTGTCATCATTTTTTTCTTAAAGAAATGAAATATTCCTGTCAAGTATGTCTTGTAATCCAAACCCCAAATGGTCAATTCTAAGCAGATGTCCTGCAAGGCTATCTTAAAAAGAAAAGGTGAAATTCATGCAGCCTTAGTGACAAGATCTGCACATGTTATCAAATACCTAAAGTCCTTAAAAATAGCTCATCTCTCACAGTGACTTGATGTGATCACTAAGCCACTTTCCACATAATTAACAGTAAGAAATTCTTTTTCTCATAGAGAATGTTAAATGGCAGATGAAAGATCAAGTCTTCCAACCTGTCAGAACCGCTACCATCAAAAAGACAAGAAATAACAAGTGTTGGTGAGGATGTGGAGAAAACGAACCCTCCAGCACTGTTGGTGGGAATGTAAATTGGTGCAGACACTATGGAAAACAGTATGGAGGCTCCTCAAAAACTTAAAAACAGAACTATCACATGATTCAGCATGTCTACTCCTGGGTATTTAAAGAAAACAAAAACACTAATTCAAAAAGATACACACACCCTTATGTTCACTGCAGCTTTACTCACAATAGCCAAGACATGGAAACAACCTAAATGTCCACTGACAGATGAATAGATAAAGAAATTGTAGTATATATACAGAGTGGGATATTACTCAGCCATAAAAAATGAAATCTGGCCATTTGTAATAACATGGATGGACGTAGAGGGAATTACGCAAAGTGAAATAAATCAGACAGAGAAAGATAAATACTGTATGTTTTCACTTATATGTGGAATCTAAAAAGCAAAACAAGTGAATAAATATAACAAAACACAAACAGACTCACAGATGCAGAGACCTAGTGGTTGCCAAAGGGGAGGCAGGTGGGGTGATGGGCAAAATGGACAAAGGAGATTAAGAGATACAAATGACCTGTTATAAAACAAATAAGCCACAGGGATGTAATGTATAGCACTGGGAATATAGGCAATAATATTGTACTAACCTTTCTATGGTGCATAATCTAGAAAAATAGCGAATCACTATGTTTTGTACACCTAAAACTCATATAATGTTGTAAGTCAACTATACTTCATTTTTTTAAAAAAAAAAAAGACAAAATATTTCTTAAAAAGAAAGATAAAGTCTTCCAATCAATGTACCAGTCAAGATGCTTTGGATGGCAATAACAGAATTAGAAAGTGGGTAGGGACTTCACAGGTGTTGCAGTGGTTAAGAATCTACTTGCCAATCCAGGGGACACAGGTTCTATCCCACACGGCAAGAAACACCTAAGCCCGTGTGCCACAACTATTGAGCCTGCACTCTAGAACCTGCGAGTCACAACTACTGAGCCCTTGTGCCACAACTACTGAAGCCCGCGTGCCTAGAGCCTGTGCTCTACAATAAGAGAAGCTACCGCAATAAGAAGCCTGTGACAGCAACTAAGAGTAGCCCCCACTTGCTGCAACTAGAGAAAGCCCGCCTGCAGCAACAAAGACCCAATGCAGCCAATAAATAAATAAATATATTTATTTAAAAAAGAAAAAAGAAAAAAGTGGGTAAACGTTGTTTAATACACAAAGTCCAGGTTTGCATTATTTGGTGTACAAAATTTGCTATTATTTGGTATACTCAACTCCAGGTTCAGGAAGATCAGTGACTAAGTGATGCCCACAAAAATTCTGCTTCCATCTTTCAGCCCATCATCCTCTTGCCTTCATCCCAAGGCTAATCACAACATGGCTGCTGTGGTTCCAGGCATCACATTCAGTCCAGCCCTTGGGTCTCTCTTTAAGAGCACAGAAACATTCCTCAGATCCTTCTTCAAAGACCACCAAATGTTGGAGGCTTCTGAGAAGTACTTTGCATAAGGACAAAAGGAGCGTGAAAAAGGCTGAGCCATCATTGCCTGATGACACCACATGTGTGAGAGTAAGAAACATGGAGCTGCAGCAGCCCTTAGCCATTAACAGTTAATCAGGCTGCAGTGTAATTAACCTCTAGGCTACAAGCCCAAGCACAAAAAGCAACAAGCTGGGATGGCATGGTGGGAGGACAGGAAGAACCTGGGTCCTGGGCGATACTGTGAGCTGAGACACTGAACCAGGAGCCCTTTCCTTCTTCTTATTACTTGAGGCAACTAATCATTTGATGACGTTCACTGCTATTAGTCAAAGATTATATCTCTTGAAGATAAAGGCACTCCTGAAGGTCCCTTGAGGTTTTAGGGAAAGAGCCCAACATCACAAAGATGGACAACATATAGAAGGGCCGATCTGTCTCATTTTAATACCTATATTCCCAACTTTTGTTACCTTTGATACCAATTTCTAACTTCCGTATTCTAAAAATGTCATGGGGTTTTCATTATACAAATTTTTAAATTTTACTTATTTATTTTTCTTTTCCATTATGGTTTATCACAGGATATTGAATATAGTTCCCTGTGCTCTACAGTAGGACCTTGTTGTTTATCCATTGTATATATAATAGTTTGCATCTGCTAATCCCAAACTCCCAATCCATCCTTCCCCCTCCCCCTCGGCAACCATAAGTCTGTTCTCTGTCTGTGAGTCTGTTTCTGTTTCAGTCATTACACAAATTTTAATTCAAGTCAAGCAATATTCATTTACCTTCTATGGGCAGGAGAAACAAAAGTCAGGAAAACATACTTTCTGACCTGACAATGCTTGTTATCTGGTTCAGAAAATGGGGCGAATACATAAATAACATGATATAACTCATGCCCAAACAGGGAAACTAAACTCCTTTTACAGCCACCTACACAAGCCATTCTGACCTTTTTTTAGAACATGACATCTTGCTTTTACCCAGGGCTCCATTTTTTGTATTGATTTTAAAAATATTTTCCACAACCTTTCTGTGTGCTAAAAGGGCAAAAAACTCAGTTCTGAATTTCACAAATCTATTTCTTTGATCATAAACACCTTGTGTCCTCAGATTTTCAAAATCAGCAGGGTTTGTTTTTGTTTTTTCATTTTCATGTCTTTTCAACTTAGTTTTAGTTAGAAAAGAACAGAACTGCTCCATCCTCATGAAGTAAATGGAGTCTGACCTCTTGTACAGAGCAATATTAGTCTCTACCTTACACACAAAAATGTATTATTTTCCCAAAGCTGAAAAAATTCCCTGAGCTTTAATAAGTTCAGTAAGTAGACCATGTACAATGTTTTCCTAATAACTTTTTCTCTTCAAAAGATACCATTAAAAAAAGAAAAGGTTATAAAATAGCCTGGTGAAAATATTCGCAATACATAGATCTAGCAATGAACCTGTATACACAATATACACAGAATTCCTATAATTGTAAAATAAGATGACATTAAATATGTGCAGTTTATTGTATGTCAATTATACTCAAAAGCTCTATAAAACAATCAGACAAAAATCAATGAAAAAGAGCAAAGTGTTAACGGACACGTCACAAAGGAAGATAGACAAATGGCCAAAAAGCACAGGAAAGCCTATCATTTCCCTTTCAGGGAAATACAAAATTACACCACAAGGAGATACCACTACACATCAACCAGAATGGCTAAAATGAAAAAGATGGATAATTTCAAGTGCTCATGAGAATTACAGTAAATGGAACACTCGTATCTCATTGGCGGGAATGTAAAATGGTACAAACACTTTGGAAAACAGATGGCACTTTCTTATAAACATACACTTATTATGAGACCCAGCAATAAAAAGAAAAACAGATCTCCGCACAAAGACTTGTTCACAAATGTTCACTGCAGCCTTATTCATAACAGCCCAAACTGGAAACAGCCAGAATGGCCAAGGGTGAGCAGATCAAGAAATTCTAGCACATCCAGACATTGAAATACTACAGGGCAACAGAAAGGAACACACTGATAACAGGATGGAGGGAAGGGGAGGGAGGAGGGAAAAGAAGCAGATGGAGGAAAAGAGAGAGTAGTAAAAGGAGAAATTACACCTAGACATAGTGAAACTGCAGAACTCCAAAGGATTTTAAAAGCAGCCAGAGAGAAAAGACAGACTATTTACAAATAATGATCAGCCTGACAGTGGACACTGCAGCAACAACAAGGGAACCAGAAGAGAGCTGATTCATACAAGAGCAACAGTCCAGAACTGCATGCCCAGGTAATTTCCAGAACAAATTTCCAGGTAAATTCTGGAATAAATTTAAAAGCACACAAAAACTGAGGTTACCCCAAGAAATACTCACTTATGGAACGTCTAAAAAAATATCTCTCAGGAAGAAGGAAAGTTATCCTAGAAGCTAATTTTTCAGGTAGGTTTTGCTATCTTCTTTATGCTTTTACTGTCTGATTATTTTTAAGTGAGCCTCTATATTTTTCCAATACCCAACTTTAAAGGTTAGCTTACATTGTTAAATTAGATAGAACAAAATAGAAATGAAATCAAATACCAAATTTTCAAATTCCCAGAACAACTTGTCAGGGTTAATATCAAATTTCCCTTAAAAACCTTAAAGACTAACTTGAAAGGACATGAAAATGAGTATTCAGGTCTTTCTAAATATGCAACAAGTATTTAGCAAGGGTTTGCTATGTGCCAGGCACCATACTAGAGCCTGAATTAATATGATGAGAACAAAAAATGAAAGTCATCATAATACTGGATTTATGTCTTCTCTTATAAGATACCTTTATGAAAAGCCCAAAGTCTACACATAAAGTGAGTTTTTGGTGAGGAATATAACATAATAGAGAGTTAAAGGTAATGTAGTTTGGGGGACTTCCTAGGTGGCCCAGTGGTTAAGAATCCGCCTGCCAATGCAGGGGACACAGGTTCAATCCCTGCTCCAGGAAGATCCCACGTGACACAGAGCAACTAAGCCCATGTGCCACAACTATTAAGCCTGTACTCTAGAGCCCATGAGCCACAACTATTGAGCTCGTGTGCCACAACTACTGAAGCCTGTGCACCTAGAGCCCATGCTCTACAACAAGAGAAGCCACGGCAAGGAGGAGCCTGTGTACCGCAACGAAGAGTAGCCCCTGCTCTCCGCAACTAGAGAAAGCCCATGTGCAGCAATGAAGACCCAACACAGCCAATAAATAATAAATAAATAAAAAGGTAATCCAGTTTGACCTGTGGACCTTTTGTGTGAAAATGTATGCACAAATATGACCATTTTACACATGAAATTAATTCAGTGTAAATGATGAATTCCCATATTAATTTAATTGCCAATCTTGCCATCTGTCTCTAATTTCCATTCCACGTTAAATAAGAAAACTGCCTTTCTGAATTCATAGGCAGCACTGAGCATGCCTCACTTTTAGGCACATTGTACCTGATGGTTCCTGGTTTATTTCACAAGTATCAAAGGCTTAGAGACCACTTTTAATATGTATCAATTGTCCACTTTTGCTCAAAGTATCCACTTGGCAAAGAACTTTTAACTGACTTAAACCAGGACACAAGCAGCCTATAAAAAGCCAGTTTCTCTACTTTAAAATAAACAGTTTCTGGGGGCTTCTTGATTAAAAACAAAGGCGCATTTGGCATAAAAGGACTGGCAAAATCAGTATTTCAAGTAATCTGAATGGAAACCATTGAGCTCTGATCTTCCTGGCCATGTGCAAGTGGTTAAGACAGTAACCTGGCGGAAACAGAGGGTGTGGGGCTTATGATGAAGGGAGGCCACAGCAGAAACTCTAACCATTAAAAAGTAAGAGGGGAAAAAAAAGCTGATCCACCACTTCCCATTCAATAGTCAGACTTGGAGAGCCCTCCTTTCAATCAAAAGCACCAAATAATAGGAGAGGCGCAGCCGCAGGAACCTTTCAAAGCCCACCCTCTCCTCTCCCAGGCAATGATAAGCAACACCTGGAACACCTGTGCACCCAAAGTAGAAAGGACTTGAGTGACTGTATTTGGGGATTGTATGCACCCCTCTCTTGTCTGTAGCATCTTCAATTCAAGGGGAAAATGCATTTCACTCGGCAGTTCTCCGCAATAAGCAAGGCCAGTTACAAAAGCTTTGTTTAAAATGCTGCGCTCACCATGCTGTCAAAGCACTAGCTAAGTACCTACAAATCCATACAACTTCCGTCATCCTCTGAGAAGGCCATCTTTCCTAAAGAGTGTTCAGTATGCAAAAACTGGGCTCCTGTCTCTTCTCCAGAGTTCTCTAACCTCCTCAAGGATGGAAAAAGGTTTTCTTTTCTGATGTCTAACCATCCTTATAAATATATATCATTTTCCAAATGAATTCAACTCTACCATGAATGTTCGAGCTCAATGAATATTAGAGGATGAATTCCACTTAAAAAAAAAAAAAACTAACCCTTTCAATATTATATGCAATTCTTATCTTCTTAAAAACCATTTCCTTGTACAGTTAAGTGAAAAGCAATACAAAAATATTCACCCAGGTTCCTCGTAGTCAAGATAATTATGACATAAATGCAATACACCAGAAAAATATTATCTAGGATAGATTTTTCTTTTTTTAATTAATTAATTTATTTATTTATTGGCTGCGTTGGGTCTTCGTTGCTGCACACGGGCTTTCTCTATTTGCTGCGAGCTGGGGCTACTCTTCATTGTGGTGTGCAGGCTCATCATTGTAGTGGCTTCTCTTGTTGTGGAGCACAGGCCCTAGGCGCGTGGGCTTCAATAGTTGTGGCACTTGGGCTCAGTAGTTGTGGCTCACAGGCTCTAGAGCACAGGCTCAATAGTTGTGGCGCACAGGCTTAGTTGCTCCGTGGCATGTGGAATCTTCCCAGGGCAGGGCTCGAACCCACGTCCCCTGCATTGGCAGGAGGATTCTTCACCACTGTGCCACCTAGGAAGTCCCTAGGATAGACTTTTAAATCTCCTTTTGGTAAATTTGGCCGCAAAGTAGCATTAAGATTCTATTATGACCACAGGAATTCAATCCCTGTATAAAATTCCAGGAAAAGACTATGTGAAAAGGGACATTATAAACCTAGCATCAGGATTCCCACAGGGGAAGAACTCCTTAAATGAAAAACCACACCCCAACACATGGCGGGGGGGCGGGGTGCAGTGCCGGGGCATGGCATGCTACCCAAGCTGTAACCCTACAGAGAGCACAGCTACATCATCACCAAGTATTTCGAGTTTCTCATCCACATAAAAGAAGGAAGAGATTCTGGGAAGCACTAGGCTAGCAGCTCACTATTTCCACCAACACTTCGCCCAGTAAGCCAGCCACTGGCCAATAATGTGTCTCTTTATTTTACCCAGAAGCAGATCTATTAGCCAGACATTCTAAAAACACAAACGTTTCGTTGTGCTTGGAGAAACTCCAATATTGGTGCCTTGCTGCAGAACGATGCTGCAGGAATATAAAGTGAGCTATGTGGACGCTGAGCCTACAGGAAGAGCCTCCTCAGAAACTGTCTTACCCAGAACACCAGCCCTCCCGAAAGGCTGAAGGTAAACCCCCAGTCAGGAGGCTGTGGAATGTGGGAAGACAGCCAAAGGTAGGAGACTTCAGAAGGGCCTGCCCGATCCCAACAATGAAGACAATTTTTTAAGGCACACGTCCCAAAGCTCTCAGGACCAAAAAGGCCTTTCTTTCTCCTTTCTGTCCTGTTCCGACTGAATAAGAAAAGCAAGACAATGCTGGACGACGTTCTGAAATAGGCTTGGCCAAGTCACCACATGCAAAGCACAGTGAACCTAACCCACTGCTAGGCTGGGGTTTGGCTCAGCTGGAGACACTGCCTGCTGGGGTGGGGGGGAGATGGGGTCCTCAAAAGCCGTGGCTCAGGGGGAACCGTGAAACAGGAGAGGGCGGGGCTGTGCAAGTCGAACCTGGGAAACTAACAAGACAGACATGAACAACAATAATGAAATGAAACAGCCAGAGGCCACCATGGTACTCCAGAAGGATCAGAGACAGGCCGAGCCGGCTGAACTGTTCCAGATGAAGGCAGTCTCTCAAGGGGCTGATCTGATACCAGGGTGCTCCTTTCTTTGTGCGCCTCACCTCCCTCGTTTCTGGGGAACCCTGCACAGACTCCGGCTGGCTCCAACTGCCATAAACGACATCCAGACTGATTATGGGGAACTCATTTTTTCCCCTCAAATAAAACACACACACACAGACGCACACACTCTCAAAGGTCTGGCCGGATCACACAGCTAAAGTTTCCGGAACTTAAATCGTCAAACCACAATCAGAAGTTGTTGTTTTGAAATGCTCACCACAAAAATCTGTGTCCTTTGCTTAAAAAAAAAAATGAAAGAAAGAAATTAAAAAAAAAAAAAAAACTTTGCTCTCCATAAAGGCTGGCGGTAGAGAGGGACAAAATCTAACTTAGGCAGAGGGCGTGTTCCTCTTTGTCACCCACCGGAGTCCTCGCGCCGCGCGTGGACGAGCCGCGGGCACCCGGCAGCGCGGTGGCACCCGCGCCAACAGCCACCTCCCCGGCCCGCGGTCGGCTTCAGGGGCCGAGATTGCAGCCGGAGGTCCGGAAGCCGCGTCCGGCGCTGTCACCACGCCGGGTGGGATAGGAGGAAGCGGGGGAAGGGCGCCGTGGGGCGGGGGAGACGAGAGGGGACGCGCGCGGAGCCCGCAGCCCGAGTCCGCGGAGGTGAGAGGAGGGTGCAAGGGGTGGCGCGGAGCCCGGAGGCCCCCGAGCTCCGGCTATTGTTGCCGGGCTGCCCCGGGCCCGGAGGGCGACTCTCCCGCCTTAGCAGGGAAAGCCCGATCCCACCCGCGGCCACGCAGCTACCTCCACCCGCGCCGGGGTCGGTCGGCTCCGGGCGCCCGACTCGCACAAGTTGCTGCCCGCCCGCCCGCCGCGGTCATTGTTCGCCGCGCGCCTCCTACCTCCACGGCGCTGGCGGCTCCGGCTCCCACTCCCGGCCTCCGGGCTCCGCAGCTCCGAGCCCCCGGCGGCCGAGGGCGCGGCGGCTCCGGCTGCGCGTGCGGCGGGGACGCTGGGCTATTAATACCCGCGGGCGGCGGCGGCGGCGCGGACGCGCGAGCGGGGCTGGCAGTGGCCGGCCGAGGTCCGAGCCATCAAAGGTGGCGCGGGGCGGAGGGGAGGGCGGAGCAGGCGGGGTGGGTGGGGAGCGGGCTCAGGGTCGCCATGGCCGCCTCGACGCCGGGCCGCGCGCCACCCGCGCGGGGAGGAGCGGCGCTAAGCGGGCGGCGGCCGCGTCCCCGCCCCGCGCGCCAGCCGAGCGCCCGCAGCCCTTCGCCCGCGCCGGCCCCGCCGCCTCCAGGCCGGCGAGCGGGAAGTGAAGGAAGGCGAGCCCCTCCCCGGGCCTGCGCCGGCCCCTGCGCGGGGGGAGCCCGGGCGCCGCGCAGCCCGAGCCGCGGGGCCAGTGGGAGAGCCACAGCCCCCTCCAGCGTCCGCGCCCGCGACCTGCGCGCCGGCGCGCCCCGCCCCGCTCCGCCCCGGGGGCAGGTGCGCCGGGGGGCCGCCGGCCCGGAGCGCTCCTCCCCGGCCCGGCGAGCCCACCTCCGATCCGCGCCTTACTTGGTCCTAAGGCCGGAGCCCGGCTCTGCGCTCTGCACCGCGGGGCCGAGCGCAGGAAGCGCCGGGGAGTGCGCTGCGCCACCGGGGACGCGCCGGTCCTGCCGTTGTGGTTGAGAGCGAGGGAAGGGAGCTGGAGACGAGCGCACGGGCAAAACCAAGAGCAGCCGGAGGAGGATCGGTGGCGCGCACTCTGCAAGTCGTTGTTGAGGTCGTGCAGGGGGGAGCCCCGCCCGTGTGCTCACCTAGGACTTTAACTGTGTTGTCGCGCGGGCGGCGGCGCTTCGCAGGGACCCGCGAGCACCACCCCTTCCTCGGGGCCACGGGAGCGGGCTTCCGGCACCACCCTGGGCTACGAGGGACTTGATCCCGGAGGGGCAGTTGTCACCTCCCCTCCCCCGCCGCGGCCCAGCGTCCCCCACCCCCGCGCATCCCCCGACAATCCCCACCCGCCCCCTCCGGGGACAGGAGCAGTGCCCCGCGGGGGAAAGGAGCGGAATAGGTTAGCTGGTTTGCAGATTCTCGATCGCCTTCTGAGCTTCCGGAACTGGACGGAGGAGGCAGGAAGATTCAGCACCCAGCAGGCAGGGACCCTAGGGGGGGTGGGGGTCATTGTTCCCACCCTCCAGCTGGGAGCTGCCTCTTTACCACCTCCAGCCCCTCTTCCTCAGCCCCTGGCCTTGCCCTTTCTTCCCCTCGCTTTGGATGGACCGTCTACACGTGGAGGGAATAGGACGCGCGGCAGCAGGTTAGAAACGAAAGCCACCCTCTGCTAGACCCAGAGCCTACTGGGCACCACGGCCGCCGGCCGCTGGCTCCAGAACCCTGGTCATTTTGAGCCTTGGAGAAGTTTTCGACCTCCAGCCTGGAGGCAGGTTTCTTGGGAGAGGCCACAACTGAACTCAAAGAGGAGCAGGGCAGGGGCCCCTGTAGACGAGTGGGTCCACACGAGAACAGGGTGCCTGAGAAGGACGGGGGCACCTGTGCGTAGCTACTGTGAGTAGTTTCTGGAGCAAAGAGACATATTTTGAGTCTGAGGTACTGAACTGTATTCTTTTAACGCCTATGTATTTGGTGAAGGTGGAAGTAAAGAGAGTGATGTAGGCCTCAAAGCTGAAAAGAACTGCAGATGGGAAGTTTGTGATCAGAGAGAAGAAATAGTGAGTTGGAGACGTGACTCTGGACAAACCACAGATGCCAGGTTTCAGCGATTCTCTAAGTGTAGTTCTCGGACCTGCAGGGGCAGCAGCACCTGGAAACTTCAAGAAGTGCAAATTCTTGGGCCCCACTCCAGACCTACCTTGTTGGGTTCACCTATCTCTGTGGGCATCAGAATCACCTGGAGGGCTAATTCAAAGACCTACTGAATCAGAAACTCCAGGAAAAGGAGTCTGGAGTGGGCTCGAGAATGTGCCTTGTAACAGGTTCCCAGGTGGCGCTGGGCCCACACTTTGAGAACTACCAAATTAGAGTACTGGGTTTCAGAATCACAGAATCACCTAAGATTTAAAAAAAAAAAAAACCTCAATGCCCAGGCCTCACCCCAGCCAAATATATCAGGATTTCTGGGGTGGGAACCCAGACATCAGTATTTTTAAAGTTCTGGAGGTGATTCCAATGCGTGGCCAGGTTTGTGGCCGACCTAGAGATCATGGTAAATGCAGATTCTGGTCTACCAAGCTTGAGATACAGTATTTCTCACAGGCTCTCTAGTGCTGGTGTTTTGTTGTTGTTTTTTTGTGTGTTTTATTTATTTTTGTTTTGTTTCGTTTTGTTTTGCTAGCCCAGGCACTTCACTGAGTAGTAAGCAAGGTGCTATGCAATACCTCACAGCCAAAACCAAAAAAATTGTAGAAATCACAGAAAAAAGAAAAGTGACATTTATCCAGTCACCCTCTTCAGAAGACAAACATCTTTCATCTTCTTTCTTTTATTCTTTCTTTCCTTCTTTTTATCTTCTTTTCATGTCTGGAATAAAGTTTGTGTCATTTTGCTCTCAGCATGTGTGTGATCATAATATTCAATATATAACATCCGATGCTGGTTGTTTTTTTTATTTTTGTTTTTGTTTTTGAGGGAAGGTGACTGTTAAAGGACGCAACCTGAGAGGTTTTACAGGCAGAGGGTAGTACCCTGTGGGGAGGAAGGGAAAGAAAGAGGAGGGCAGGTTTGGGGGCTCCCGCTGGGAGAGCCAGTTCCCGCAGTGCCAGCTCTCACAAACATTCTGGGTTTTGTACTTAATCTCACTGAAAGCACTTTTTAAATTCCTTTACCTAAAAAGCCAGGGCTACCTGGCCTGGAAAACCTACCACCTGGAAAATCAACCCCTGGAAAATTGAGATATTTCCTTATCATTTTGTGTCATTTATGCCTCATTTTGAGATTTTTAGTTATAAAAATGTGTAGTTACCAATATCCCCTTTATAACCCATGCTGTCAGGGTTATTTGGAAATCTTTCTGAATTAAGTAGCTGTCCTGTTCTTAACTTCTGCTTTTATTAATTTTAGCTATTTTTTATTATAATAAATGTGTGCACATGATAAATTAAGAAATAATTAAACAGTATAGAAGGGTATTAAGTAAAGCATAAAGCACATAAGGGACCCTTCCCTGCATCCCCAGTCTCACTTCTCAGGAATCATTTTCCCATTAGTTTCTTTCAGAAACTTTCTAAGCTTATGCAACTGTGTGTGTGTAAATCTTTTATTCTAAAGTGATGACGTCACAGTGAAATGGAACTTCTTATTCCACAGTTACCACCCCCTCCCCCCAAAACACACCACCACTACCAGCACATTCATTCCTGCGTCAGGGAAGTCTCTCTGCTTAGGGCCGTGCTGATCTCTGGATGTGAGGATAGGAGCTGTCAGTTAGATGAGAACCACCATGAACAAGAGGCCGCACAGTGGTGCTCCAGCTGCCGGTCCCCGATTTTTTACCATCTCAGGCCGGGAACCAGGAGGTGAGTAAAGAAGTGTTTTGGAGAGGGTTCTCCAGCCCTATCCCGATCCTCAGCCGTGCTGGCCACCCCTGCCTTTTCGGTCCTACCAGCTAAGGACACCATGAAGCAAAGAAGAGCCATCCCTGTTGTGCCCTTTCCAAATTCCTGATGCACAAAATCCATGACAAAATTATTTTATGCCATTAAAGTTTGCGTGACTTGCTATGAAGCAGTAGATAACCAGGACACTACTAACCAACTGTGCTTGAGAACGACCTACTACTTACACTTTAAGCCCACGCTGGGTATCGGCAAACATAAATATGTCAGTTTTACAGGTAAAATGGAATCTTACTTTTAAATTATCCATTGACATTTCTTTATCCATGAACTGACTTCTATATCCTTTGCTCGTTTTGCCCTTGGGTTGTCTTTTTTATTGATTCTTAATATCTTTATATTGATAGTTAAGGAAATTAGCCCTTTGCCATCATATAGTGAATATTTTTTCCTGTCTTTGACTTTGTTTATGGTGCTTTTTTGCAAGAAGAAGGTCTTGATTTTCCTACTGTCAGATTTATCTGTTTGCTTTTCTGATGCACAAAAGTTTTCCCCATGCAAGGCTTCTTAAAAATCACTATATTTTCACACTTTAACAGTTTTATTTTTATATTATATAATTAATCTATACAGTATTTATTTTGGCATGAGAAATGAGACACAGATCCAACTTTTCTTTTTCCCAAGTGGCTATACAGACACCATTTAAATAATCCATCTCGTCCACACTTGTGTGAAGTACCAATTTTGTCATATAGTAGCTATATATTCTTTTCCACTGATCTGCCTATTCCTGTCCCAGTAACAAAATGTTCATAATATATTTTACTCTCTGATACAACTTATACTCTACAATTTCAGTTTTCCTGGCTAGCCTTAATATTTGTTTTTCCAGATGAATTTTAGTATCATTTTGTCAAGTTCTAAAAATGATCATACTGCACTTTGATTAGAATTGCCTTGAAATTTTAACCCTCAACTTCAACTCCTTCTAAAATTTCCTTTTCTATTTACAATAATAATAATAGCTAAAACATATAGCTGTTAGAACTTAGTGAATGTTAACTCATTTAACTGACACATCAACCCTGTAAAGTAGGACGTATATTATTATGTCCATTTTACAGCTGAGGCTAAGTGACTTAGCCAAGTTCACACAGCTAGTAAATGGCAGAGAAGGTGATTCAGACTCAGGCAGGCAGACTCCAGAGGCAATGCTCTAAGTGATTATGCTATGTTTCGCCTCTATATTCAAAAACCTAAGACAGCTGGTGAAAAGTATTAAACACATACTTCTTTTAGGATAGAAAATACTATAGATAAAAAGTAAGGACTTTTGGTCATATTTTTTTCCATTTCACTTTCAAAAGGAGACATTTAGGAGGAAACGAGAGGAAGGTCATGGACTGGAATCATTTTGAAACTGGCCTGTGATCTCACTTTTTGATTGTCAGAGAAGGAAATGATACCTAAGGGGAAGGTATATCATTGTTGATGGTTACGTGAAGCATTTTTCATCGTTCAGAAATGCATGGGGAGTTGAGGTAGGAATGAGCAGGAAAATGTGTGTGTGTGTGTGTGTGTGTGTCCATGATCAAGACAGCAAATCTCTTTAGGCTGTTGATCTCATGTGTGATAGCCCATACAAAACCACCCTAATGCTTAGAAATCAGCAGTACAAATTCCATATATATTTGCATCATTTCCCCCCTTCTTTACATTGGACCTCCGCACATTTTAAGGCAAAAATAAAGGAAAATGTTCTTCCCCACCCTACCCCCCGCCCCAACAATTGCTGCTAAAATCCGTAAGTCTAATGCATACTGAAGGGTCATCGAAAGATAAATTTAAAAAGAAATCACCTAGCTGCTCCTGCCTGGATAGGATGATGGACAGCTGGTCACAAGGTTACCTGCATCCCCCAGCTTTACTTCCTTCTTCCCTCAGTGTATCTAAGGCAAAGGCAATCAGTCCACTTAACCCCCAAATTACCACCAACTCTGTGGGGAAAATCTTTTTGATGAACTGGGCACTAGCAGCTTTTTTATCCTCCTACGTGGGATCAACCTGCTTAAATGCAACTCCTAGTTCTTGAAAAGAAAGTGAGTTCTTTCTACGACCACACTTTTTCCCTAAGTAGCGGTGGGATGGTGCTTTTCCCAGCAAGAAGAACCCTGTTCTTTAGCTCATTAGGGTTTTGTTGTTGTTGTTGTTTTGCCACACTACAGGGCTTATGAGATCTTAGTTCCCTGATCAGGGATCCAGCCCAGGCCCACGACAGCGACAGCACCAGTTCCTAACCATTGGACCACCAGGGAGTTAATTCTCTTTTAGTTCATCAGTAAAGGGGTTGAAGATGGACAAACATAGCAATAAACTGGTAGTTGATTGAATTATTCCTTTTTATCATTTTCATACACATTGAGGCTATTAGAGGAAAGGAAATAAAGGCATATCATTTATGAGATGATCCTTTAACAAATTTAAATCCCTATCATACATTCAAACATACGGAATGAATAAATGTGCAATCCTTCATCACAGAACATCTCTAAATATTTCTGTTTTAACTCTGAATGAGGAGTAACCAAGAAAAATGGACTTAAATGACAGTAATATGGAGTTAATTAAGTTCTTACAGTTAGAGGTTTTGCAATACCAAAGAGAGAGAGAATATTTTCCTTTCCTGGAAATACTTAAAAATAGAGTAGGTTTGTATATTATTAGTGGTTCTTCAGGACCGACCCATAAATCAGGTAGTAAAACTTTTTAAAGCGGGCAGAATATTTAAGCAGACACTTCACAAAAGAACATTTATGAATATCTAGTGGCTAGAGAGCTTGTAGTTAGTCTGGAAAACACAAATTAAGGCCACGACTGGACACACTACACACCCACTAGAATTGCTAAAATTAAAAAGACTACTAACATCAAAGTTCAATGACGGGGCTGTCGAGCAACTGAAACTCCTACATTGCTGATGAGAATGTAAAGGGGTACAAGCTCTTTGGGAAAAAATCTGGCAGTTTCTTATAAAGTTAAATATACACTCACTGTAAGACTGAGAAATTCCACTCCTATCTATTTACCCAAGAAAAAGAAAAACCTATGTCCACAAAAAGACTTGTTCAAAAATGTTCACAGCAGCTCTATTTCATAAAACTAAAAAAATGAGGGGTCAGGAGGCAGATGCCCATCAATAGGAGAAGGAAAAAGTAAGCAGTGGTATATTCATATACAATGGACTTACAACTCAACAAGAAAAAGAAATGGACTCCTGATAAATGCAAAACGTGGATGAATCTCCAAAACATTTTGCTGGGTGAAGGGAACTTTGTACACAAAAAAGTACATATTATACATTTCTATTTGTATGAAGTTTTACTATGACAAGCAAACCAAATACAGGGAGAAAAACTCAGAATGGAGGTTCTCTTTGAAGGGCAGAGGGTGAGGACTGGAAGGGTACATGAGAGAATTTTCTGGAGTGATGGTACTGTACCTCGATAGAGGTTTAGGTCAGACAGATGAGTCTCTCAAAATTTAGGGAATATACACTTAAGATCTGTGTAATTTCATCATATGTAAACATTATCTCAAAAGAAATGAAAACAAAACAAATATTGAATTCTAGTTAATGATATAAACACTGAGGTAGGGACTTCCCTGGTAATGCCTCTAGAGCCTGCTAGACACAACTACTGAAGCCCAAGCACCTAGAGCCTGTGTTCTGCAATGAGAGAAGCCACCTCGATGAGAGGCCCATGCACCCCCCACTGTAACTAGAGAAAGCCCATGCACAGCAATGAAAACCCAGTGCAGCCAAAAATAAATAAATTTATAAAAACAAACAATAACAACACAAAAAACACTGAGGTATTTAGGGGAAGAGTCCTGATGTCATTTACCTTGAAATACACTTTAAAATAAGATTAAAAATGGGCAGAAGGACTTGCCTGGTGGCGCAGTGGTTAAGAATCCGCTTGCCAAGGCAGGGGACACAGGTTTGAGCCCCAGTCTGGGAAGATCCCACATGCTGCGGAGCAACTTAGCCCGTGTGCCACAACTACGGAGCCTGCGCTCTAGAGCCCGTGAGCCACAACTGTTGAGCCCACGTGCCACAACTACTGAAGCCCACGTCCCTAGAGCCTGCGCTCTGCAACAAGAGAAGCCACTGCAATGAGAAGCCCGCACACCACAATGAAGAGTAGCCCCAGCTTGCCACAACTAGAGAAAGCCCATGCACAGCAACGAAGACCCAACGCAGCCAATAAATAAACAAACTTATTCAAAAAAAAAAAAGGCAGAAGACCTAAATAGACATTTCTCTAAAGAAGACATACGGTTGGCCAACAGGCACGTGAGAAGATGTTCAACATCGTTAATTATTAGTGAAATGCAAATTAAAACTACAATGAGGTACCACCTCCCTTAGCTCAGAATGGCCATCATTAAAAAAATCTGCAAATAACAAATGCTGGAGAGGGTGTGGAGAAAAGGGAACCCTCCTACATTGTTGGTAGGAATGTAAATTGGTGGAACCAGTATGGAAAACAGTAGGGAGGTTCCTCAAAAAAACTAAAAATATAATTGCCATATGATCTAGCAATCCCACCCCTGGGCATATATCCAGACAAAACTCTAATTCAAAAAGATGCATGCACTCCTACGTTCACAGCAGCACTATTCACAATAGCCAAGACATGGAAACAACCCAAATGTCCATAGACAGATGAATGGATAGAGAAGATGTAGTACATATAAACAATAGAATACTACTCAGCCATAAAAAAGAATGAAATAACAATGCCATTTGCAGCAACAAGGATGGACCTAGAGATTATCATACTAAGTGAAGTAAGTCAGCCAGAGAAAGACAAATATATGATATCACTTATATGTGGAATCTAAAATATGACACAAATAAACTTATCTATAAAACAGAAACAGACTCACTGACATAGAGAACAGACTTGTGGGGTAGGGTGGGATGGAGTGGGGGAGGTAGGGATTGGGGGTTTGGGATTAGCAGATGCAAACTATTACATATAGAATGGATAAACAATAAGGTCCTACTGTATAGCACAGGGAACTATATTCAATATCCTGCAATAAACCATAATGGAAAAAAATATAAAAAAGAATATATATGTACATATATACATATAACTGAATCACTTTGCTGTACAGCAGAAATTAACATGACACTGTAAACCAACTATACTTCAATAAAATAAATTTTAAAAAATAATGTTGATTGATGAATGGCTGGAGGGATAGATAGAAAGACAGATCTGTTGAAGGAGAAAAAAATCTTAATAGTAGAAATTCGGTACTGGGAAGCATGTTCACCATAAAGTTCTTTCAACTTTGTTGTATGTTTGAAATTTCTATAATAAAATGATGCATATCACTCCTGGGTATACGCCCAGAGAAATACAAATGTATGTCCACACAAAAACTCATGCTCAAATGTTCACATGAGCATCACTCATGACGGCCAAAAAGTGGAAACAGCCCAAATGTTCATCAGGTGATGAATGGATAAACAAAATGTGGTCTACCTACACAGTATTGTTTAACAATAAAAATAAATGAAATACTGACACAGGCTACAACATGGATGGACCTTCAAAACATTATGCTAAGTGAAAGAAGCCAGTCACAAAAGACTAAATATTATATGATTCCATTTAAATGAAATGTCCAGCGGAAACAACTAAATAGAGATAGCAGATTAGAGGACTGGAGGAAAATGGGAAATGATTGTTAAGGGGTGGGGGATTTCTTTTTAGGGTAATAAAACTGTTCTAAAAATGATTGTGGAGATGACTGTGAAACAGTGAATATATTAAAAGCCACTGAACTGTACACTTTAAATGAGTGAATTGTATGGTGCGTGAATTATAACTCAATAAAGCTGTTATTAAAAAAACTGGAAAAAATTATTAGGATTAGCCCCATTACCACACAATTAATCGCCCTGTCAACTACAGATCTCTCATGCTATTTTTTTTGTAGTGATGAATATAAAGTCTTTATTAATTTGAATTTGACTCATTTGCAATCACTAATCATTCATGCCACAGATTTTATCTCATCTTTTTTTTTCAGATCTCTCACTCTAGATGAAGAAGAAACATCTTCATCATACATTCTAAAATGTATGTTTTAGGGACTTCCCTAATGATGCAGTGGTTAAGAATCAGCCTGCCAGTGCAGGGGACATGGGTTCAAGTCCTGGTTGGGGAAGATTCCACATGCCACAGAGCAACTAGTCCCATGTGCCACAACTACTCAGCCTGTGTGCCACAACTACTGAAGCCCGTGCGCCTAGAGCCCGTGCTCTGCAACAAGAGAAGCCATCGCAATGAGAAGTCTGTGCACTGCAATGAAGAGTAGCCCCCGCTCGCCACAACTAGAGAAAGCCCGCGCGCAGCAACGAAGACCCAATGCGGCCAATAAATAAATAAATTTATTAAAAATAAATTAAAAAATATTTTAATACAAATTTTTTAATAATGAATATCTAAATTCATGAAACATATGAACCTGGTATTAATCTTTCATTTGTCAAGCTGATTCTAACTGGAGGGCTCTAATGTTCTAGCAGATGGGTTTTGGTTTGTTTGTTTGCTTAACAATTCCTAATTACAAATGTCTCAGGCAAGGGCGTTAGATATGCTTGTACACTCCCCGCTGGTCACTCAGGTCCCTGTGAGGTCTCAGAGGGAGAGAAACATGGGAAATGAGTGCGTGTAAAACGAGGACATTATTATATATTTATATATTGAGGCCACAGGTTCTCAGACTTGGGTGCATATTGCAATCACCTGGGGTGCTTTTAAAAAACACTGGTGCCTGGGTTCTCCTACCCCTCCCTGAGATCCTGATGTCTGGGTTGCAATCTGGACATCAGGATTTTTTAAAGCTCCCCCCAAGGAGATTCTAGTGTGCAGTCACACTGAGAACCATTGACCTAGGACAATACTCCAAGCTCTGGAAGAGCCGGCTTGGATCAGAACCTAAATCCAGATAATGGGATCTCATCCCTCTGTAGGTGGTCCCAACACACCAGAACCACCAGCAAGGGTGAGTGTGTGTCAGAGAGAACAACATGGCCGAGCATGACATCATCATCCTCTTTTAACTTTTCAAAAAGAGAATACATGACTCCAAATCCAACTGTCTTAAAAAGTATTTCACAAAAAGCTTTCCTCCTATCCTGTTCCCCGTGGCTCAATTCTCATCCCCCGCTCTGGGAGAACTCAAGTCAATCCAGATGTATGTTTTTCTTTCTCTTTCTCTTTCTCTCTTTCTCTCTTTCTTCTTTCTTTCTTTCTCAGAAAGGGTAGAATTTTATGCTATTTTTTTTCTGGGAAAATCTTGGAAATAATTTCATATCAGTGCTTAAAGAGCTTCCCCATTTTTTTTTTTTTTTACCTTCCCCATTTTTTTTACACCTGTATGGTATTTCATTACATGGGCACACCAAAATTTATCTGAAAAAATCCTTATTGAAAGGCATGTAAATTGTTTCCTATCTAGTACTACGAGTACCAATGCTCCCATGAGTAACATTGTCCATGACATTTTGCAGACCCATGAACATAGCCATAGGAGAAATTCCTAGGAGCAGAACTGCTGTGACGAAAGGTCATGCATTTATGATTTTGATGAATATTGTGAAGTTGCCCTCCGTGGGGTTATTGAAATTGATGCTTAGACCAGCAACGTGTGAAAGCTCCTGCTTCCCCACTGCCTCACCAGAGCAGATGCTTACGCTTCTAAGTTTTTCACCAGTCTGATAGGTTAAAAAATGAAATCTCAGTAGACTTTGGTTTGCTCATCGTTCCTCTTCCTTTGAACTTGTATGTCTTTCCCTACGTTTAAGATCCTCTCGTAGCTCCTCTCCCGTCATTGTTCCCTCGGACCCTTTGTGGCCGATCAGCAGCATAAAAGAAAGATAAGATCTCCTCAGTGCGTACAGTTTCCCCTCTGTCCACACTATCCAATAAGTCAGCAATTCTTCTGGGGAGAACAAGGAGGTGGGTGGACAGATGGACAGACACCTGGAAGCCCTCTGTCCTTGACAAAAGGGACTCACACTGTTTACATACCCGAGGCATCATTACACACAATATTTCATTCGTTCCTATAATATTAATTGAATACCTCCTATGTACAAAGCATATTATATAGATGAAAGATGAGAGAACGGAGGAATTAGACTACTGCTCAAAATCCCATTATAATTGTAGAAGTCTTCTTACCAATACTCCTACATGGTTCTTTTTTATGGGTATCGATGTGCAATTGTACCATCAGTAGCCATAATTAAACTGCCATTTCATACTTTCACATTGTCCTTGCATTAAGCTGCTCCAAACTGAGCTACTTATCCAAAATTCAAAATTATGCTTCTTATATGCAACTTTTACACTTTTAGCATTTTTCTCACAACCTAAAAGTACAAAATTTCTGATTTACACTTTACTATTTCCCCCAAGTCTTTTCTGACTTGAGAATTTTATGTGTGTCTATTCTCTTAGTTTGGTTTCCTTTGGTATAAATTAGAAGACCTAATAAGGACTTTTCAATGGCATCTAGTCAATCCCCCAGGGTCCTTGCTAGACAAAGGCTATCAATCTTTCCTATTTTAAAGCAGTTCCAAGGAAAGCTCTTACATGTTCTCAATAACTCTCCCTTTCCAGTGTTTATGATCTAGCCATCTAAACAAATTTCTATCAACTCAAAATTATCTCACTGACCATCTTAATGTAATGTGATGCTGATTACTCCTAAATTTTTCTTCAGTTCTCAGAAATTACTCATCAAAACAGATTCACACTGTAATTAACTTGTGACTTTGATTTTTTTTTCCATAGTGGAATTAACAGACTTTGATAAATTTTTTTCCCCATGGTAGAAACAGCTCTATACTTGTTGCCAAATTCAGGCATGCAAAAAATAGCATTTAAATCAATTTCTATTCCAAACTTCATCCCACCAGGCAGGAAGAAACTCAAACCCAGTCATGGGGGGTTTACTTCACCCTGTCCCCTGCACCTCTTGTAGGACTGTAGCTCAGATAGCATCCAGGTGTTAGGAGACCCTCTGGGGACCACATCGCTGTCCTGGGCTACATGTGGGGTCAATGCAGCTGTTCCACATGCTGCTTAGGGCAGGGGCACTGCTGGCAAAGCTGGGGACCACAGGTGAGGTGGGTTCCTGCTGCCTGCGGGGACCCCTTTTCCTTCTTAGCTTGGAAGAAATCCCTTCTCTTTTCTTATTTCCTTTGGAAGCATTATCTTTCTTTGGAGTTTCGGCTTCTGAAAATCTGAATATCTCCAAAAACTTTCCATCATCCATTTATATATTCCTCAAACACCTGAAAGTACATCCTGTGACAGGATACGTGATAGGCAGCCCCTGCCCAGGGAGATGCACTAACTAGCTGGCAGCAAGCATGATACTGTGAGGTAAATGCCATGAAGGTGGGACTTGGGACCGCAGGCAAGTCCAGCCAGATAGACGGGGTATAAGAAGCCTTCCAGGAAGAAAGTACATTAAGCCGGGACCAAAGTATAATAGAGAAGAACAAATCTGACTCCATATTAGATCTGGTTTTTTTTTTCCTTTAACCTTTGTGCTTTGTTGCCTGTGCTTAGTCATGCTGGCTCTGCACCTTTTGTAAAAGACTATTGCCTACAGCCTGAAATATACAGGATAGCCTATTCTCAAGGCTCTGACCTTTAAGAGTGTAACACTTTAGCTGCAGAACAGAGAATAATATTTGTTTTGTTGGAGGTTTACAAGAACATGGTGACCTGACCTACATGGACAGCTGCAAGAACAAAGGATTCCGACACCAAGAAGTTTCCAACAACTAGCCATGCCCCTCCCTCACCTTACCTTTAAAAATGCTTTGCTAAAACCCTTAGGAGAGTTTGGGGATGTGGGGGCGTGAGCCACCCATCTCCTCCCATGGCCCTGCAATAAACCTCTCTCTACTCCAAACTCCGTGGTTTCGGTTTGTTTGCCTTCACTGTGTGTCAGGCACGAGAACTTGCATTCCGTAACAAAGGGGGTGGGAAACAGGTATCAGGCTTGGCGGGTAGTGGAGAAACAGGGTGTACTCCAAAACTGCTCTCTTCAATCCTCTACTCAAATATGTGTGGAATTAATTACACCTCGTAGGATCTCAAACCTTGTTGTCAAGTGTCTCTGAGAATGTTCAAGTTTAAGGACAGCCCTCTTTTCTGTCTCAGTGGAGCTTTTCAGGTATTTTTAATACAATAGTTATTTCCTACTTAATGTTTTTTTATTTTTAATTCCCTCCTAACGGCATTTGATGGTATATTCAGTTAAAGTATGTCCTTAGAGCCATCTGTTCTAAGATTGAAAGATAACCTACCTTGAATGAGATTTTTTGGGGAGAGGTTGGGGAAATCTATTATGAGATACAATTAAAATCCTTTTATTATTTGCCTTACTTTTCTTTTACCTAAACCCTGGGGACATAGGATCCAAACTACCTTGATTGATGGATGTTAAAATGACAGAGTTCTTCTGGTTACTTAGTTTGGTTGTTTTTATGTGAATTCATTCTTACAGCGTTTTCATGATGGGTAAACTGAGTCTTCTGTACTGTCCTAAACCACAATGAATTACAAAGGGTTGATTTGGGAATAAAAAAATTAATCATCAATCAACCCACAAAGCTCTACAATGTAACCCAGAAGAGTGTGTTGGAGGGAGGAGCGACAGATGCTCTCATAGCAAATAAAGTCAGAGTATTTGCAGCAAAACTGGAATCAAAGTTATGTTAATACAAGGTATGTGTATCACTCTAGTGGACCAGATGGAGGGGAGGAGAGGAGAGTCTGTGAAGAAAGTGATACTACAGGGGCAAGGTGGGTTGGTTTTGGATGACTAGGAGAAACTAGGTAAAGCCTGGCATAGAAGCACCTCCATTTCCCAGCTTCTTCCCCACCCCCACACCCCATCTTCAGGAGCAAGCCCACCTTTCCCCTGACTGGAAGGACCAAAAGATACTAGATCCAAACCCACTTCTTCAACTTTGTGGTCTTTGTAATTGGGCCAAAGGGAAAAGCCATTGGTTAATGTCTGAGACTTCAAAATATGTAGGACATAAGGAAGAAGTAAGGGGGCCTGGAATTCATTGTTTTCATTAAGAAGGTTGGCGAGATCTGGGTAGAGAGGCAGGTGTATGAGAGAAGCAGGGGCTTAAGGAGAGGGCTGAAGGAAATGAGAAAACAGGAAAATCTTAGGAAACAAAAGTGTTCCAAGAGGAGGCCCAGGGGACTTACCTGTGGGACTGCATGCCAGGCAGCCCTGACAGGGAGCCCCAGCCTCTCGTAGGATGAAGGTAGGCAGACCAGATGCCCAGTGCCCAATTCTACCTGCATGTCCCTTTGTGAATCCCAGTCTACAGTACAGTTTTGGATCAATCATTTGAACTTTAGAACAAAAAGGGAATTAAACTTTCCTGAGAATCCACTGAATCCCCTTCAGATAAAGGCAGATGAGGTGATGTGTGGACAGTGAGAGGAGTGTCCACCAGCTGATGAGGGCTTGGCTGAAGAGAGGGTTTTTATTTTATTAGCTATTTGATTAGTTTCCTGCTGCTGCTACAAAAAAATCAATATAAACCGAGTGGCTTAAAACAACACAGTTTGTTATCTTACAGCTCTGGAGGTTGGAAATCCTAAAATCAAAGTTGGAGGCATTACACTCATTTCAAACTATACTACAAAACTATCATAATCAAAACAGTATGGTACTGGCATTAAAAACAGACACATAGACCAATGGAACAGAAGTGAGTCCCCAGAAATAAACCCACACATATAAAGCCAACTGATCTTTGACACTGGAGCCAAGAACACTCAATGGGGAAAGGATAGTCTCTTCAACAAATGATGCTGGGAAAACTGATAACCGCATCAAAAGAATGAAAGTGGACCCTAATCTTACACCACTCACAAAAATTAACTCAAAGTGGATTAAAGACTTAATGTAAGACCTGAAATCATAAAACTCCTAAAAGAAGATATAGGGGGAAATGTCCTTGACATTGGTCTTGGCAACAATTTTTTAGTATGTGACACCAAAATCACAAGCAACAAAAGCAAAAATTAATAATCAGATTACATCAAACTACAAATCTTCTGCACAGCAAAAGAAACAATCAACAAAATGAAAAGGCAACCTACAGAATGAGAGAAAATATTTGCAAACCATGTATCTGATAAGGGGTTAATATTTGAGATACATAAGGAATTCATATAACTCAATAACAACAACAACAAAATAACCTGATTAAAAATGGGCAAAAAGTCTGACTAGACATTTTTCCAAAGAAGATATACTTATGGTCAACACATATATGAAAAGATGCCCAATGTCACTAATCATCAGGAAAATGCAAATCAAAGCCACAATGAGATATTTCACACCTGTTATGATAGCTATTCCCAAAAAGACAAGAGTTAACAATGTTGGTGTGAGTGTGGAGAAAAGGAACCCTTGTACACTGTTGATGGGTATATAAACTGGTGCAGCCACTATGGAAAACAGTATGGAGGTTCCTCAAGAAATTAAAAGTAGAACTACCACATGATCCAGAAATTCCACTTCTGTGTATTTATCTGAAGGAAATTAAATCAGTATCTTGAAGAGAGACCCCATGTTTGCTGCCAAACATGGAAATAACTTAAATATCTGTCAATGGATGAAGGAATAACGAAAATGTGAAATACACACACACACACACACACACACACACACACACACACACACACACACAGAAATTTCATTCAGCCTTAAAAAAGAAGGAAATCCTGCCATTTTGACAACATTATAAGTGAAATAAGCCAGCCACAGAAAAACATGATCTCACTTACATGTGAAATCTAAAAAGTCAAACTCATAGAAGCAGAGAGCAGAATGGTGGTTGCCAGGGCTGGCGGGTGAGATGTAAGTCAAAGGGTAGAGACTTTCAGTTATAAGATGAACAAGTTCTGGGGATCTAATATACAGCACGGTGACTATAGTTAATAATACTATAGTTAATTATACAATGCTGGGTTGTATGCTTGAAATTTGCTAAGAGTAGATCTTGTGTGCTCACCACACACACACACATACACAAATTAACTATGTGAGGTGGTGGATTGTGGATTAACTGATTGTGGTAATCATTTCACAATGTGTACATATACTAAATTATCACATTGTACACCCTAAATACATACAATTTTTGTCAATTATACCTCAATAAGGCTGGAAAAAGGAAAGTCAGCAAGACTGCCCTCCTCTGAAGGCACTAGGGGAGAATCACTTCCTGCTTTTCCAGCCTCTGAGGATGCCTGCATCCCTTGGTACATGGCCCGGCATCCTTCTTACCTCTGCTTCCCTGTCACATCTCCTCCTCTCACTCTGAACTTCCTGCCTTCCTCTTATATGGACCCTTGTGATTACACTGGGCCCAGCTGGACAATCCAGGATAATCTCTCCATTGCAAGATCATTAAATTAATCACATCTGCAAAGTCTCTTTTACCACATGATATAACATAATCACAGATTCTAGAGATGAAGATGTGGACTTTATTCCAGGGCCGTTAGTGTGCCTACCACACCCATCATCTCCTCAGCTTTCCCTCCACAGAGGAGAGCTAGAGACAGAAAAATACGACTTAGTCAACTGCGGATTATTTATTGAGCACCTACTATGTGCCAGGTATTGTCTCAAGCACTGGGAATTGAGAATAGTACAGAGAAAAATTCCTCACCTCAAGGAGCTTACATTCTAGTGTTGGGGAAGGCAGAATACACATAATATATAAGCAAAATCTGAAATGACAAAAAAAAAAAAAATCCCAGGAGAATAAACAATAATACAGAGGGTAGGAAGTGAGTGTGCTTGGGGGCTGAGATTTTGGATAAGGGCTGTCAGGAAAGCCTATGAGAAAAGGCAATTCCAAAAAAGACCAGAGGGCAGTAAGGAAGAAATATAAGAAATATCCATTTATATGAAATACAAGATGTATCCGTATGGATATTCTGGGGGGGAAGCAGCCTAGGCAGAGAGAAGATCCACTGAAAGCACCTGGTGTGTCTGCAGAACAGCAGGAGGCTGGTGAGTCTGGGGCAGAGGGAGCAGGGCTGGACTCACAGGGGGTGGAGACACAGGTGAAGGAAGCAGAACGAGAGAGAAGGACAGGATGTTGGCTCTGACTCAGAGTGAGGTGGGAAGAAACTGGGGAATTTTAATCAGAGGAGGTCACTATTAGACTTGTATATGATCTCTCTGATTATTGTATTGCGAGTTGACAACAGGGGTGAAAGCGGGTATCCCAGCGAGAGATGATGGTGGTGCTGCCCAAGGGGTAATGGTGGAGGTGGTGGGAAATGGTCAGAGTCTGGACATCTTGTGAAGGCAGAGCCAAGATGATCCACTGACAGACTAGATGTGGGGTGTGAGGGGGACAGGGAAGGTCAAGGATGACTCCAGGTTGTCTGGCAACTGGAAGAGTGGAGATGCCATTTATTGAGCTGGAGATGATGGGAGGAAGGAGAGGATTTGGGGGACAGATCTGTTCAGTGTTGAGCATGCTTCTAGGTTATCCATTCAGTATCCAAGAGGAGATGGCAGGAGGCAGCTGGGGAGAGTCTTGGGGGAGAAGTCCAGACTAGAGTTAAAAATTTAGAAGTTGCTATGGACTAAAGTTTTGTCCAGAACTCATATTCGACACCTCAGTCCTCAATGTTATGGTATTTGGACATTGGGCCTTTGGGAGGTGATTAGGGTTATGTGATGTCATGAGGGTGGGGCCCCCGTGATGAGATTAGTGCCCCCAAAGGAGAGAGAGAGTGAGAGAGAGAGAGGGAGGAAGGGAGGGAGGGGAAGGAAGGGAGGGAGGGGAAGGGAGGGAGAGAGAGAGAGAGAGAAAGAGAGAATTTCCTTTTCTTCATGCACAGGTAGGTAGAAAAGGCCATGTGAGGACACAGCAAGAAGGTGGCCATCTAGACGCCAGGAAGAGCACCCTGAACAGGAACCAAATGGGCAGCACTTTGGTCTTGAGCTCCAGTTTCCAGAACAGTGAGAAATAAATTTCTATTGTTTAAGTCCCTGGTTTATGGTACTTTGTTATGGCAGCCTGAGCAGATTCAGATGTATAAGTTAAAAGCATCTAGATCACATTTAAAGCAAAAAAATAGATGAGTTCACCAAGAGGGTGAGTAAAGCTAGACATCCAAGGACTAAGACTCAGGGCTCCCATGGCTGGAGGTCAGGAAACCAGGGATTGGGTCTCGGTAATTTTCATGCTACTAAATCTATGGTCAGTAGTATCTATGCCATACAGAAAGAAGAACAAATGCTGTGACAACCATTTTTTTTTAAGAATTTTAATTGAGATATAATTGACAAACAAACTGCATATAAAGTATACAACTTGATTTTTTTTTCTTATTAGTAATGTATATATGGCAATCCCAATCTCCCAATTCATGCTATCCCAACCCCTCTCCCCTGCTTTTGCCCCTTGGTGTCCATATGTTCTCTACATCTGTGTCTCCATTTCTGCCTTGCAAACCAGTTGATCTGTTCCATTTTTCTAGATTCTGCATATATGCATTAGTATACAATGTTTGTTTCTCTCTTTCTGAGTTACTTCTCTCCACGTCTCTACAAATGTCCCAATTTTGTTCCTTTTTTACAGCTGAGTAATATTCCATTGTATATATGTGCCACATCTTCTTTACCCATTCATCTGTTGATGGACATTTAGGTTGCTTCCATGACCTGGCTATTGTAAATAGTGCTGCAATGAACATTGGGATGCATGTGTCTTTTTGAATTATGGTTTTCTCTGGGTATATGACCAGGAGTGGGGTTGCTGGGTCATATGGTGGTTCTATTTTTAATTTTTTAAGGAACCTCCATACTGTTCTCCATAGTAGCTGTATCAATTTACACTCCCACCAACAGTGCAAGAGGGTTCCCTTTTCTTCAGACTCTCTCCAGCATTTATTGTTTGTAGATTTTCTGATGATGTCCATTCTAACCAGTATGAGGTGATACCTTATTGTAGTTTTAATGTGCATTTCTCTAAAAATTAGTGATGTTGAGCAGCTTTTCATGTGCCTCTTGGCCATCTGTGTGTCTTCTTTGGAGAAATTCTGCCCATTTTTTGATTGGGTTGTTTGTTTTTTGATATTGAGCTACCTGAACTGTTTATATATTTTGGAGATTCATCCTTTGTCTGCTGATTCGTTTGCAAATATTTTCTCCCATTCTGAGGGTTGTCTTTTCATCTTGTTTCTAGTTTCCTTTGCTGTGCAAAAGCTTTTAAATTTCATTAGGTCCCACTTGCTTATTTTTGTTTTTATTTCCATTACTCTAGGAGGTGGGTCAAAAAAGATCTTGCTATGATTTATGTCAAAGAGTGTTCTTCCTATGTTTTCCTCTAGGAGTTTTATAGTGTCTGGCCTTACATTTAGGGTGACAGCCACTTTTGTAACCCTGTATTACAGTGTCTGTTTCTGATTTGATGCTGATTTGTGTCCTCAAACAGGAGGGTAACCTTTGTGTACCGGTTTTCTCGGGCTGCTATAGCAAAGCACCACAGATCAGGTGGCTTGGGCAACAGAAAGTTTCTCACAGTTCTGGAGGCTAGAAGTCCTCAGACTCAAGGCTCCAGCAGGGTTGGTTTCCTCTGAGGCTTCTCTCCGTGGCATATAAATGCTATTTTCTCCCTGTTCTTCACATCATCTTCCCCCAGTGCGTGTCTGTGTTCAGCTCTCTTCTTAGAAGGATACCAGTGTTACTTGATTAGGGCCCACCCTAATGACTTCATTTTAACTTATCACCTCTCTCCAAATACAGCTGCATCCTGAGGTGCTGGGGTTAGAACTTCAACATATGAATTTTAGGAGGACACAATCCAGCCCTTAACACCACTTCAAGAAGAAGTCAATGAGTTTTCCTTATCTTTGCGTTCAGATAACTTCCAACCCCATCAATGAACAAGACTGGGGCATCTCAGTCCCCTTAATGTCTGTTGCCTAGTGAAGAGACCCTGTCTTCTGGGGACACTACAGGGTCACACTCTAATTGAATGACTGCTGAGTTGGCTTGTAGGTTCTTGGGCATATTGTTCAAAGGTTAGTGGCCACCCAGGGGGCTGAGATAGCTTGAGGAGCATCAGAAGAGGGTATGATCTGCAGGTGTCACCTCCTGGCCTTTCCTTAACACCACAGCAGCAATACCCTGCCACGGGCCTTCTGTGGTTGGTATTGTTTTCACATCTCTGCCTCTTCACGGGACAACCACGCAAGGTGATAAGACAAAGTCACTGCAGAAGTACTCGTCTAGCCACTAGGACACTTAAGACGGGGCACAGTTGAGTTTTAGTAAGTATTTTGGGCACGCTTCTTGGCCCCTCGATCTCATCACCTCTTTGTTGGTAAAGAAAGATAATAACCATTGTCCTTTATGTACCTCAAGTGATTTTTTTTTCCAAAGCAGAATATTTGGGGCGCAGTTTGCAAAGCACAAAGAGATCAAGGCACTGAAACATAGAGTAGGGCCCAGGAAGTGGAAACTCTGCTGTGTGCTGAATACTACACACTGGGCACACAAAACAGCCATGGAGAAAGACATGGGAACAAAATGGAAATTACAAAGTCAGTGGTAGAAAAACAAAATAAAATAAAACCCAGAATCTAACCTCAACCTAATAATCCTTACTAGAAAAAAAGTAGGAAGAAAACTCTGCACCACAATAGACATGGTAAAATTTGGGGAATCTCTAAAATAGGTACTCTGATATATCACAATTTGAACTTTTGATATTTAAAAGAAAGAAGTATTTGAAAGAAACATGTTCATGAAAACTGTAGTTCTGGAAGAGCAGATCAGAACATGAATACGATTTTGTATTTTTAAAAATATTTTTATATTATATCAAAAAATCTTAGGATAATATATAAAATCAAATAGGAATATATGAGAAGTACTTCATGGTGCTTAAAGAAAAGATATTACATGAAAGTCTTGCTACTATTGTTATGAATCACCATTCCTAGTTTTAGAGTTTCAGTAGACCATAGAATTTATGCTGTCCAACTTTCCCATCACTAGCCAGACTCTCTCTTATATTTATGTGCTATCTTGGCTCTGTTACCTACTGGCAATGTAACCTTGGACACCTAACCGTTTTTTTTTTTTTTTTTAAATATTTATTTATTTATTCAGCTGCCCTGGGTCTTAATTATGGTACATGGGGTCTTTAGTTGCAGCATGTGGTATCAGGGACTTCCCTGACCAGGTATGGAATCTGGGCCCCCTGCATTGGGAACACAGAGTCTTAGCCTCTGGACCACCAGGGAAGTCCCCTAACTTCATTTTTCATAGCCCTTGTTCTTGCATTTGTGGAGATGAAAGTTGCTTCTTCCTATGGCTTTTGGGAGGGATAAACAGAATCACACAACTAAAGCACTTACATAAATGAAACATCCTTCTTTAAAAATACAGGAAAGACAAAACCCAAACATCCACGGACAATATCCTGCCGGGAAGTGGAGGTTGACCTGGTCAGTCATCTCTGACTTTCCTTTCCCTTGGGGTTTCCTCGCTTCACTGACTACAGCCACCTTTGCTCTGGCCCCTAGGGGAGCCCCAGCACATGTGGCCTCTTGCTCCTCCTTCTCTGCTGGACCTGTATAGTGGACATCTGTTGGATTATTTGACCATCAGTCCCACCTGTTGCACAGATGTAATCCTAAACAACTACCACCACCCCCCCGCCCCCAAGGCAGCATTTGATGGGTGGGGCCTGAGTTGGCCACCCAATCCAAGATGGTCCATGAGTCCCTTCCCTGAGAATTTGGAACAGAGATGAAGAGAAACTATTTAGTCTCTGTCTCTATCTCTATTGCTATATCACATAAACTTGGAAATTGTTGACAGCTGTTTTCTACCATAGGAACCAGGAAATAGACACATTTATGTTGCAGTGTGAAGGAAGAGAGACACAGATATTCAGAGAGGGCAGAGGCTACAGGCAGAAAGGTGTATTCATTTCCCAAGGCTGCCACAGCAAAGTGTGTCAGACGGGGGCAGCTTAAAACAATGGCTATTTGTTCTCTGAGAGTTCTGCAGGCTAGAAGCTCAAAATCAAGGTGTCAGCCTGGCCCTGCTCAATCTGAAAGCTCTAGGGAGGATCTGTTCCATGCCTTTCCCTTTCCTCCTGATGTTTGCTGGCAATTCTTGGTGTCCCCTGATTCACGTCACTCCAGTCACTACCTCCACCTTCTCATGGCATTCTTCCCTCTGGGGCTGTCTCTTCTCCTCTTCCGATCAGGACACCAGTCGTATGAGATTAGGGCCTACCCCACTCCAGTATGACCTCATCTTAACTTAATGACATCTGCAACGACTCTGTTTCCAAATAAGGTCATGTTCACAGGTACCAGGGGTTAGGACTTCAATATGTCTTTTGCAGGGGACACAATTCAACCCCACACAGAAAGAGGTCTTGCATTCTCTACTGTCCACCGGGCCCCGGTTCCATTCTGAGGCCCGGCTGTATCCTGGTCTTTCATTCCCCACGGTAACCCAGTAAGAAAGTCCATTGTTACGTGAACTGGTCGGAGCTGATTTGTCTGCTTATTGTCAAGAGAGTCCTAATTAACATGCTAGGCATGGTCCAACCCCTGCTATTGTTTCCTCTTTTCACTTTGGAGACACACTGCAGCTTTTAAACTCTTTCGCTAAATGCCAAAGGTGTAGAGAGGGAACAAGTGTGAAAAAGATGCAATTAACCAAATGCGGGTTTCTGACCCAATTACTGTCAGCTTGGACCCGGTTGATGTGTCTGTTCTACCGCACCTGATATCTAAAGGTAGCACTTCCCAAACCGTATTATACAAAAATAATAATCATGAGAAAGTTCATACCAAAGACAGTTAGACTTTAAATTTTATTTTTATAAGACATTATGGATGAGGAAACTGAGGACCTGGGGAGATTTTTTTTTTTTTTCAGCTCTTTATTGGAGTATAATTGCTTTACACTGTTGTGCCAGATTCTGCTGTACAACACAGTGACTCAGGTCTATTTACACATATATCCCCATATCCCCTCCCTCCCATGGCTCCTTCCCATCCTCCCTATCCCTCCCCTCTAAGTCATCACTGGGGAGATTACTGACTTGCCCAAGGGACCCACAACCAAATCCAGCCAACCTGAGACTAGAACACCTTCTCTTCTCGTGATTCAATACTGAAAATCACAGCCAATGTGACAGAACAGTGATGTCACTGATGTATTATTTTAAAATATCTATTGATGAAATTGTCTGATTTTTCAGCTGTCTACAGAGAGCCTCCTATGTACTACACACTACACTAAATATTCCAGAGACAGAGCCCACCACCAGCACCTGACAAAATACATAAATTAACATAATTACTATCTTTAGAGAAGCAGAAAGCAGACTGTAATTCAATCAAGATCCCACACAGCAAGCTCTACACAAGAAACCAGCGAGATCCTTACTTCCTAATTCCAGGTTTCTAAGTGTTTTTAACCAGATCCTATTTCTACTGCACATGCAAATTTCATTTTTGTTCCCTCATTTATTCTAATCTGTGCTTCTGAAATAAACACTTTAGTTAAGAAAAAAACATTATGCAACAAATGACATGAAAAAGAAATAAAGGGGGACTGTTTTAGATTTAAAGACTTAAGGGACAGAACAAAAGAACATGTGTGGAATTTGTTTAGATTCTGTATCCAGCAGGCAAACGTAGAAAAACTTGAGACAACCAGTGAATTTTTTATTATGGTCTGGATATTACGAGTCCAAGAATTATTGTTAATTTTGTGAGGTGTGATAAACTGCCTTGTGGTTATGTAAGAAAATGTCCATAATTTTTAGAGATACGTTATAAAGTATGTAGGAAGAAGATTACATGAAATCTGAAATGTGCTTTAAAATATTATAGTAAAGGGGAAAAGCAGGAAGCAACTATGACAAAATCTTGATGACAACAATCTAGGTTTTATTGGAATTTATTCTACAACTCTTTCTCTTGAATGTTTCATGGTAAATTTAGAAAATACATGTAAGTAAAATATCTATAGCAGTTATCACATAATAACCTGTGTTTACCATATAATCATAACAGAAACTCAAACACGCATTTTGCATTCGACAATTTATCAAGTGAGTTCCTGGTTCTCTTGGACACGGCAGCATACTTTCAGTTTGATAAAAAGCCTTTAAAGCAAATCCAAGGCATCTTGTCATTTCACCTAAGCATCCTTTGGGGCGGTTTGCTCAAATCAGAAACAAGATGAAAAAGCACTGCTTTATGGAAGTTTCATTCTGCTGCAGGCAGCTGGGGATGGACAGCAAGTCAGGAAACGAATAAACATAAACGTATCAGGTGGTAAGTGTTAGCAAGAACAATAAAGCAGGATGAGGGAACAGAGAGTGAAGACGCAGGTGCGGTTTTACACTGAGTGGTCAAGGATTGCCTTCCTGATGGGTGACATTGGCACGCAGCCTTGAATGAGGCCACAGAGTCAGGTAGGGGAGGGCGCCCTAGGCAGAGGGAATAGCATGTGTTGGTGTGTTTGGAGAGAGCAGTGGGGGCAGCATGATAGGTGATGGGGTCAGAACGGTGCTTGGACCAGATGCTGTAGGGCTGTGCCAGGGGTCCTCAAGACCCCCAGGTTCGGGGATTCACAGGAGGACTCACATGCTTGGCCGATAGTCACATTCCTGGCTGTGACTTATTACAGCAAAAGAATCCAAAGCAAGGCCAGGAAAGACAAAAGGCGCATGGGGTGGGGGCTTCCCTGGTGGCGTGGTGGTTAAGAATCTGCCTGTCAATGCAGCGGACACAGGTTCGAGTCCTGGTCTGGGAAGACCCCACATGCCTTGGAGCAACTAAAGCCCGAGCGCCACAACTACTGAGCCTGTGTGCCACAACTACTGAAGCTCGCATGCCTAGAGCCCATGCTCCGCAACGAGAAGCCACCACAATAAGAAGCCCGTGCACCGTAGTGAAGAGTAGCCCCCACTCTCCTCAGCTAGAGAAAGCCCGTGCGCAGCAATGAAGACCCAATGCAGCCAATAAATAAAAAATTAATTAATTAATTAATTTTTTAAAAAAGGTGCGTGGGGTGAAGTCTGGGAGACCAGCTGCAGCTTCCAGAGTCCTCTCCTGATGGAGCCACACGGGACAGGCTGAACTCCCCCAGCTACCTGCTGTGACAAGACGTGTGGACTTTTGTCCACTGGGGAAACTCACTATAGACTCTGCACCCAGGCTTTCATGGAGGACCAACCACATGGTACCCTCTGCCCGGCATGTACCCACATCCCAGGCTCCCAGTGGAAAAGCAGGTGTTCAGCATAAACCATGCTGTTTGTACCAACAGTTTAGGGACAGTGAGCCACTCACAACAGTTAATTGTGGGAACCTTCCCGAAATCTAAGTTCCCAGGTGCCAGCCGAGGGCTAACCTTGCCAGCACAGGGCAGTGGTAACCTGTCTCAGGGTAGCGGTCAGGCCAGCGGTGCTGATTCTTCTCTGCATAAGGGCCTTGCAGGCAGTGGGACGGACTTCGGAGCATGGGAAGGAGAGGATGAAAGTGGAGGCTGGAGGATGCCAGGGTCCTCCTTTCTTCCCCCTCCAGGGGTCATAGAAACATTAGTGATGACAGAGACCCCCGAGAGTGTCAATGCCAGTGTCATGCTTCCTCGGGCACAGCCCGCCCCAGGAAGTCTTCACTGAGTCAAGACCTTTCATTGAGGTATAGAATCTAATCACAATAGAAAGGAAAGCTTGTTCTAAAGTCTGGGGCCAGAAAAAATACATTGGAGCGCCTGACCCTTAAAAGCCAGGGAAAGTGTATCAGCCAAGGTTCTCCAGAGAAATGGAACCAGTTGAGCACACGTGTGTGTGTGTGTATGTGTGTGTGTGTGTGTGTGTGTGTGTGTGTGTGTGTGTAAAGAGATTCGTTTCAAGTCATTGGCTCCTGTGGTTGTGGGGCTGACAAGTCTGAGATTTGGAAGACAGGCCAGCAAGCTAGAAATTCTCCAGCTAGAGCTGATGCTGCAGCCTTGAGGCAGAATTTCTTCTTCTTCACAGAAACCTTGATTTTGTTCTTAAGGCCTTCAACTCATAGGACGAGGCCCACCCACATCATGGGGCAGGAGGTGATCTCCATTTCAAGCCAGTTGATTGTAGATGTTAACACACCTACAAAATGCTTTCACAGCAACACCTAGGTCAGTGGCTACTTGAATAACTGGATACCATGTCAAGCTGACTCATGAAACTAACCACTGCAGATGAGGCCAGCAGCCAGAGCAAGCTGCTGTCAGAGGGGCTCATCTCCTGGGCACCCAGCAGGCGGTAAGGGCACTGTGATCCAGCCAGGTGAAGTGAGGCTGGCAAGGGCTAAGCCCATGAATGCCTTTGACCAAGGCCTTTTTTTTTCTTTAAGAACTTTTATTGGGATACAATTGACATACAATAAACTGTATATATTTAAAATGTACAATTTGATTTTTTTTTCTTATTAGTAACTCACTTCACTCTGTATGACAGTCTCTAGGTCCATCCATTCTCTACAAATGTCCCAATTTCACTCCCTTTTTACAGCTGAGTAATATTCCATTGTATATGTGTACCACATCTTCTTTATCCATTCATCTGTGACCAAGGCCTTCTTTAGATGATGAGAGTTGAGAGTCAGGGACCCATGCTCTCCACTTTTCACCTGAGGTTGCCCATCTCCACCTGGCTTCTGCTGAAGGCTACACCCTCCCAGGGAATGACCTCAGTTTGAGCTGAAGCCCAGCCTCACATGGAAGAGCAGGGCTTTCCCCTTACATGCACACTCACATGTCAAACCCAGCCAGGTTAATTCAGGGACAAGTGACCCACATGTGGCAACTAGAAGTTTGTCCCTTCACAACGTAACACACTTCTTAGCACATAGTGGCTGCTAATTAAATGCCCCTTCTCTCCCTCTCAATTCCAGATGAGATGACATTTACACTATCCTGGGGGCATTTCTCAATGCTCTCACCTCTCTAGTTGGTCAATATTTTTCTTAAAATATGTGGCATCAGAAATCTGATAAGGTACTTTTGTGTTAAAATCAGAAGAACTATTATTTTCTGAGATCAACGACGAGATGCCTATTAATTCAATTAAAGATGCAGCTGGGGGTATTTTTTTAGCTCTGTATTTGTTCACTCAGCAAATATTTATTGAGCACCTACTATGGCCAGGGAATGTTCTAGATACAAGAGACACGGAAGTGAACACGAGCTTACATTCTAGCAGGAGAGACAGACGTTAAAACAAGCACACAGGTAAGTAAGTTGGGTCATTTCAGATAATAAACGCTAGGAGGACAAAACACTCTACTGTCATGTAGGGAGTGACCGGGAATGGGGAGCTGTATTGGACAGGGTGGTCAGGAAGGACCTCCCTGAGGAGGTGACTTTTGAGCCTGGACCTGAATGATGACAAGTTGCTACGTGGAGAGCAAAGTATCACACTATTGATCATTAACCCATCATCAAGCAAACAAAGCCAACCTAGATTTGTTTACATGAATTATTAAACCTGATCTTCCTGGGCTTCAGCAAGAGATTGATGCATTGTGTTTAGGTAACAACCACACCTTCTAGTTTCTGTATTTGATGCTTTGACAACCTGCGGCCTTGTGGACCCTGGAGGGACAGCCCCTCCCAGGGCCAGCCAACTCCTGGAGACAGTACACTCTCCCGCCAGCACACCTTTCAAATGCAAACCAACCAATCCACCAACCACCTCCTCTATTGGGCTCTTACACTCCACGCCACTATTCCCCTGCCTTAATCACTCCAGGGCCAAGTACCAGACGTATAGGGATGGCTCCTGTACCCCAGAGCCCACTGGAATTATTCAAACTAGCCAGTCCTAAGCCAGCTCACCCTCCCTTGCCGTGCCTTTCCCAAGGACACCAGCAGAAAGGCCCTCGTCCACATTTTTCCCTTTGCACCCTCTGCCTCCTGATGGACCTGGTGCTGCCCAGCGTGGCCCCGCGTGGCCTGGTGTAGCCTGCCTCCCGTCTCTAGGGCACTTCAAATATAATCAAAACTTCCACCTTTATAACAGTGATTCCCATGTCTGCATGTCTTACCTAATTAAAACAAATCTTGGGTACATTTTAAAACAGTTTACATTCATCGTCATTAAATTTCTTCCTCTTAGCCTTGGCCCAGTGGTCCAAGCTGTCACCCTCACTGGGAACTCTTGGCTTTTCTTTCGCAGTATGCATCCCTTCTATCTTTGTATCGTCTGCAGAGTTGCTGAATGTCTCCTGCACATCCATGTTCATATTCATCTCATATCACATCACGAGGAAGAGTCACGGGCCATGCCTTGTGATGTTCCCCTAGAGACCCCCTAAGTTAATGAGCCGCCATTATATAATCCAGGCGTAGGGTCAACTTATTTCAACTTCTCCAAAATCTCAATATTTATCCATTTATAACATACAAGCTGATGTTAATTCCTTGGGAAAATTAAGAACACTGGACTGTAGTATCACCTGACTATCGAGCTAGGGTCAACATCAAAGAAAGAAAATGTGATGAATCTTGTATACCTTACACTTAGTTGATCCATATGGGCTTGCAGTAATCACCATGTTATTTTTAAAATGCTTGTGAGAAATTTTTGCCAAACATATTAGTCTAAAGGTTCTGGGATTTCACCTTACCTCCTTTTTAAAAAACTGGGACACTCCTTGTTATAAAGCAAGTTAGCTTGTTTGCTCCATAAAAATCTCCTTTTACTGATAGAATGTATGGGAGTTTGGGAATGGAGTATGGCAATGACACTCATTCAGAGCAAAGGTGTAATTACTGGTGAGTCATGACATAATATTCCCAATATGTTAAAATTAGTGGATGGGACTTCCCTGGTGGCACAGTGGTTAAGAATCCACCTTCCACTGCAGGGGACAAGGATTCGATCCCTGGTCCAGGAAGATCCCGAATGCTGCGGAACAACTAAGCCCACGAGCCACAACTACAGAAGCCCGTGTGCCTAGAAACCATGTTCTGCAACAAGAGAAGCCAGTGCAATGAGAAGCAAGCGCACCACAGTGAAGAGTAGCCCCTGCTCACTGCAACTAGAGAAAGCCCATGCACAGCAATGAAGACCCAACTTGACCAATAAATAAATAAATAAATAAATAAAAATTAGTGGATTCTGGGCACTTATTAGCACCAAAACCATGCATATTGCCCAGAGTTTAGAGAATTTGAAAGAAAGACAAATTAAAACTGAGAACTATGAAATTAAAAGCAAAACTATTTTTTCAAAGAATCTATTTTTTCAGCCTCTACTCCCACTTCAAACATTGTAGAATATCTTAGTATTTCCTATGAATGCCTCTTAAATTAGAACATGGAAAGTGTTAAACTCATGCATGTTTTTATTAAAGCAATGAATGCTGCTTTTAAAATAAAACTAGTGTCAAAAAGGATTTGGGAGTTCATTTTTTTCTTTTTAATTTAAAGGCTAGAAACGAGCTACTTTACATCAATTAAAATGAAATGATTATACTCTGCCTATTCTGTGCTTTTATGTGTTTTTACTGCATTTGGGGACTTTTTTTTATCTCAGCACAACAGAGAAACATCCAAAAACATCTCTAAGTAAGAACTTTTGCTATCTTTTCATTTTAAAAAATCTTCAAGTTTTGGTTGCTCTTAAAAATTAACAGCCTTCCAAGATTTAGCCCTTTACTCAGGAAAAAAAAACAATCACCTATTCTGTTGATTCAAAACAAGTGTTTTTCTCCTTGTTATTCTAAAATGAGGGGCAGCAGACTTTGGAGCCTGCAAAAGAAGCCAGAGGACTCAGAGATGTGGTTTCAGTGACAATCATTCAGTAGAAGCCCTGCTACTTGGCTAAAGGAGACAGAATTGACAAAGACTAAGTAGGTCAAAAGCAAAAGGAACACAAGAAAGAAAAAAACCGACCCCAAAAAGATAAATGCTGACCTCCCTTCAAGGCAGGTTGATAGTAAAAACGCTGTTATAATACCCAGGGAAAACAGTATATTTTCAAGTGCCATGATGAAAACAGGGAATGTTTGTAAGGGCCAGAGAGGAAAATATTAACTATTTAAGGACCAGATGACATTTCCGTGTGGATTGATTCTGCTTCATGAAATGTATACATTTAATTGCTTTTAAAGGTTGGTGTGATTTGAATCAATATCGGTTTTTGTTCTAAGTGACTTCAGAGAATTGAAAAATGAATGTCAAGGCTTTGGCTGCTTCAGGCTCTTTTGGGATGTGGGAGAGGTTACTTAGCAGAGGAATGAACAATCAGAGCTGGGATGACTCTGAGCAGGAAAGTGACGTCATCATCCTTAGGTGCTGTCCCTTTATATTTTTTCCCCTTGGATCTTTATTGGAGTATCATTGTTTTACAGTGTTGTGTCGTGCAGTTTCCACTGTACAACAAGGTGAATCAGCTGTATTTACACATATATCCCCATATCCCCTCCCTCTTGAGCCTCCCTCCCTTCCTCCCTATCCCACCCCTCTTGAGGGCGGGGCAGGACAGTATTTGTTGATTTGTTTGCTCGTTATTCATTCATTCACCATTGGTTTTACCATTTGTTATGAAAAATTTCAGGCATAGACAAAAGGAGAGAGATAATAGAATGAACTTCCAATGGCCGACGTCCACATTTACCCACTCTTGGTCAATCTAGTTGCATCTATAATCCCCCACAGCCCCCTCCAGATAGACACAATCAGGCATTATTTTTCTTTGAACATTTTTAAAATCACATTTTTGTCACTAACATTTTATGATAGAGCTCTTTATTTTAAAGCAGTTGATGCATTCAAGGGCATTTTTATGGTTTATATAGCTAAAGAACTTTAAAGTTTAACTTTCAAGTACATTAAAGTTCTATTCACTTAGTAGTGGATTTTCTGCCTTTAAGTGAAATGAATGAGAAATGTATATAAAATCAGGCATTTTTGGAAGTGGATTCTAGATATCACATAATTTCATCTGTCAATATTTCAGTGTAGAACGTATGTGGGTGTATGATGAATTTTGTATGTGGTCACCATACTTATTTTCACTAAAACTATTCGTATTCAGATTTCTCTGGTTGTCTTACCAATGCTTGTACACTTGGCTTGTTGGAGGCACGGTCCAAATAATCTGCACATTGCATTTCGTCAATATGTCTCTTAAATCTTTTTTAATGTATAGGTTCTTCTTTCTGTTTTTGTTTTTGTTTTTCCTTGTAACTTTTTGCTGTTGAAAAACATCAGGTCTTTTGCCTTGGATACTGTAGTTTCCCACATTCAGGATTTTGCTGATGACATCCTCCTGGTATTAACATGTTCCTCTGACCCCAGTATCTCCTGTAGTTGGTAATTAGATTTAGACTTGATCTAATTCAGTTCAATGGGGAAGAGGGGCAGAATACTTTATAAGTGGAAACTGTAAACTTCCAGCGAGAGGCAGATAACATCTGGTTGTCTCTTTTTATATAGTTTGTGACCAGTGATGATCCTTATCTAAACTCTCTATTTCATTTGCCAACACTTGGACACTGACTGAATATTTTTAGATATGGTAATTAAATCATGGTCATACGTTGAAAAAGAGAGTTTTATCTTTAAGAGATGCATACTGAAATATTGGGTTGGCCTAAAAGTTTATTTGGGTTTTTTCGTAACATCTTACAGAGAAACCTGAACGAACTTTTGGGCCAACCCAATAGTTACAGATTTTTCTATCATTCTATCTTCAGTTGTAGAAGCTGAAGCTGAAAAGCGTCTAGAAAGAGAAATATCTAGAGGAAGCAGTTCATACTGGAAGGGCAGACCAAAAGATTCATTCTTTCCCCCTTACCGACCAATTTTCAAAACAATAGATTGATCTGTAGAGTCCTACAATCGGTGAGTTGGTTTTTCAAACAGTTGCAATATGAACTCAAGGATTTTACGTAACATATTTGATGTGTGACGCAGTCTCTTGTTCAAAAATGTTAGGGCACCGCAACCAGACCTACACAGCTATAAAAGCAACTATCTTATTATAATATTTTTTCAAAGAAACGATAGTGAAAAATAACGAGGTGACAAGAGAGAGGACAGGAAGAGTTCTAAAATGTGGCCTAACGAGGAAACGCATTAGGGAAAGCAAGCTAGGAATTTCCAAACACAAAAATCTAATGTTCAGTTTCCCAAGGATGGTCAGTGGTGGGGCCAGAGCCTGACCAGGACAAGAAGAGATTGTGAACTTTGACCCCGGCTAATCTGAGCTCCCACTGGAGCTACAGGGAGTCTTCTCCCATGAAGAGCCATTCTTTTTTTCCCTCTTTATACAAGGGGTTACGTGGGATAGGAGAACGACGCCCCCAGCCCCTGTGTTTCTCTCTGAAAATCGGGGTGCAGGTGCCTGAGTAGGGAAAGAGCTGGATGCGTATCCTGCACCCGACATCTAACTATCAGGAGTGATGAGACAGGTGATGTGCTTTGTTAATTCTTCCGTCACCTGGTAACTCGACAGGTGATAAAGCGCACCTGGAGTAATTCATTAGCACCCTCTCCTTAGCTGGGTAGCAGACACGCTCAGCTGCACCCACACCTTCCCGGACAATACGGGAGGGGAGACTGACTCCAGCGGGGAAAGCACTGGCGTTGCCACCACATCAGCAACTCTCAAAACCCAGGGACTCAGAGACCTTAAGAAACCATCCCCAAGGCTGCTGCAGAAAGATGAGCAGACCCTTATTAAAGGGATAATTAGTTGGTCCTGAAACCTGGCAGCAAATGGAATGCATGAATAATTCATAGGCAGCCATGTGTCCCCCACTCCCTCCTGGGAGACAGGCTTCCCGTGTCTTCTTCACCTTCTTGGGGGAGCCCAGCCCAGCAGCGATTAGACAGAGCGGGGCAGCGGCCCTGAGCCTGGCCCTGGGAAAGCTGCAGAAATCCTATGTGGCCCATTGGGACTGGCTGTGTGATCCCACAAGGAACTGGTGCCAAAGAGAGAAGTATGTGGAAAACAGGCAAGAAACCAAAGAGACACAAAATACCAAAATGAACAAAATCTGAGAGAGAGAGAAAGGAGCTGTGGGCTTCAGGTGTGTGAGTCCCTCCCCTAAAGTAGGGAGGGATAGTGGAAGAAGATGACCTGAAGGGAATAAGGGCCAGAAAAAGCCACACCAATAAATAATAGCAACATCTCTATTTTTATATAGACCTTTACCATTTTCAAAATGCACTACCTCACCTGAGCCTAAAAACATCTCCTTAGGGTAGGTACGAAGTAGTCCCTTTTTAAGCCTTATTTGTTCAACAAAATATTTATTGTACACAGGGGCCGGGTTTCAGATGCCCCAGCTATCAGATGGCCAAGCCCCAGGGTTCAGACGTTCCCTTCTAGTTCCTGGTGGTACAAGCTAGGCAAGTAATTAAATAATTGTAGCTGAGATTACTGGTAATTATGGAATAAATTGATTTAAAATAATGTGCACACACCCATGTTCATAACAGCATTATTACAATAGCTGACAGGTAAAAGCAACCCAAGTGTCCATTGACAGATGACTGGATGAACAAAAGGTGACATGTACGTACAAAGGAGTATGACTCAACCTTGAAGAGGAAAGCCATTCTGACACAGGCTACAACATGGATGAACCTTGAAGACATTATGTTCAGTGAAAGAAGCCAGGTACAAAAGGACAACTACCGTCTGACTCCACTTACATGAGGTCCCCAGAGCACACACAGATGGTCAAAAGGATGGCTGAGTCATTCAACACACATTAACGCCTGATAAAATTGGTTGGGTTGAATTGTGTCCCCCCAGGAAGATGAGTTAAAGTTCTAACTCCAGGACTTCCTAGGTGGCGCAGTGGTAAAGAATCCGCCTGCCAATGCAGGGGACACGGGTTCGAGCCCTGCCCTGGGAAGATTCCACATGCCATGGAGCAACTAAGCCCGTGTGCCACAACTATTGAGCCTGTGCTCTAGAGCCCATGAGCCACAACTACTGAGCCCATGTGCCACAACTGTTGAAGCCCACGTGCCTAGAGCCCGTGCTCCACAACAAGAGAAACCACTACAATGAGGAGCCTGCGCACCACAATGAAGAGTTGCCCCCACTCGCAGCAACTAGAGAAAGCCCCTGTGCAGCAACGAAGACCCAATGCAGCCAATAAATAAATAAAATAAATAAATTAATTAAAAAAAAAAGTTCTAACTCCAGGTACCTGTGAATGTGACCTCATTTGGAACTAGCATCTTACAGATGCCAAGTTAAGATGAGGTCATGCTGGAGTAGCCTGGGCCCTAATCCAATGTGACAGGTGTCCTTAAAAGAAGAGGAGAGAGGCACAAAATCGTTATGGATGGAACTGCATCCCCCACAAATCCATATGTTTAAGTTCTAACCCCCAAAGTGATTGCTTTTGGAGACAGGGTCTCTTAGGAGGTAACAAGGTTAAGTGAGGTTATAAGGGTGGGGCCCTAATCCAATAGGGCTGGTGTTAAAAGAGGAAATGGAGACACCAGAGAGCTCCCTTTCTCTCCAGGTGCATATGGAGAAAAGGATGGAGAAAAGACCACATGAGGACATAGCAAGAAGGTGGTCACCTGTAAGCTAGCAAGAGAGGCATCAGAAGAGACTAACCTTGATGGCACCTAGATCTGGGATGTCCAGCCTCCAGAACTGTGAGAGATACATTTCTGTTGGTGAAGCCACCCAGTCTGTGGTGTTTTCTTATTCCACCCCAGCAGACTAATATAGACACACACAGGGAGAAGGCCGTATGAGGATGAGGACAGAGATTGGGTGATGCGTCTACAAGTCAAGGGACACCAAAGATCGCCAGCAAACCACCAGAAACCAGGGGAGAAACCTGGAGCAAAGTCTCCCTTAGAACCTCCAAAAGGAGTCCACTTCGGATTTTTTGCCTCCAGAGCTGTGAGGGAATCTTTTTCTGCTGTTTTAAGCCATTCGGTTTGTGGCACTTTGCTACAGCAGCCCCAGGAAACTAATACAGTGTAGAACATGTTTTATTTTATTTTTAAGTTTTGTTTTGTTTCTTTTTGGCACACCCTGTGGCATGCAGAACTTCCCCGACCAGGGATCGAACCTGTGCCCCCTGCCGTGGACGTGTGGAGTCTTAACCACTGGACCACCAACGAAATCCTAGAACGTGTTTTAGAAGAGAAATGATGCAGAAAGAAGGTGGCCTTAGGAGTGAGAAAGACCCAGGAACAAATCCTGGCTCTAGCACTCACTGATGCTGATGCCTGTGGCATAACCCAGCCCTTAATATTTGAGGGGTGCAAGGCCAGAGTGTGAAGTGAGGTCCACAGTCCATGGGACTAAGTTCTTCAGAGTCAGAGCCACGCTAACAAAGTGCCAGGTTAAACGTTCTACCTGCCTACCTTGACAAACATTCCTTCATAAACATCTGAAGGTCAGATTCTAATCAAGAACTCTTGGACTCTCCAGAATACTCCAGACGCTTGGAGGAATTACCCCCTCACTGAAAATACCTCAGCTTGTTAAGGCTTAATTACAGCTGACCCCTGAAAAACTCAGGGGTTGGGTGAGCTGACCCTCTGCACAGTCAAAAATCTGCATATAATTTATTTTTTTTTAAGATTTTTTTTTGATGTGGACCATTTTTAAAGTCTTTATTGAATTTGTTACAATATTGCTTCTGTGTTATGTTTTGGGTTTTTGGCCGTGAGGCATGTGGGATCTTAGCTTCTTGCTCAGGGATCAAACCCACACCCCCTGCATTGGAAGGCAAAGTCTTAACCACTGGACCGCCAGGGAAGTCCCTGCATATAATGTATAGTCAGTCCTCTGTGTCCACGATTCCACATTCGTGGATTCATGTAGTGCTATTTGTCACTGAAAAAAAATCCATGTATAAGTGGACCCATGCAGTTCAAACCCATGTTGTTCAAGGGTCAACTGTATTTTTCTCTGGAGAACCTAGAAATGACCGTGGATAACTGGCAGCAGTGAGACCCAGAGAGACCAAGCGTGGCTCTACTCCGCTGCTCTTCCCTCCATACAAATAACCCTGCACAATTTTCCCTGAAGTGAGGCACAGAAAAAAGTCTCTTTCATTTTCAATTAACAAGGGATATAAAGCCCTTTTCAAATGGCTTAACTGTACCTCTGGGTCAGATTCCCTCTTTCAAAATAATTAGATTATGGTGATACGTTGAAACTAGCTTTCTTCAATAACATTTTCGTTTTGTAACAGTTTTAATAGAATTCAAATATTCATTACTATTTCTATAATCTGAGCTCATTTACCCAATTTAAATGAAAATGTAAGTGGGTTACTCAGGAGTTAGGGGACCTTTTTAAGACACTTGGTGTTTGGGGAAGAATTTAGCAAATATTCATATTTGAATCATTTTCTGTTCAGCCTGGTAAATATAAGTAAGCAGAGATCAGGGAAGCAAGCCAGTATTTCCTTTGCTTTAAATGAACACCAGTTTCATCCTCTAGATGTTATATAAAATCTAATGATTTTGAAATGCAAAATAATGAAAGGATAAACTTCCCCCCAAAGGAAAAATATTAGAAATTTGGAAGATGTCACAGTTGCTTGTCTAATAATACTTTCATATGATGAGCTTGATAATTATTATGAATGTTACCTAAATGAACTTAATATTTGTCTCGTAGGTTTGCATGAGTCATACCCCAGATGGACGCTGCCACTGCTTCAGTTCTGCCCGTGAAACTTAATAGTAACTTCATGGTGGACAGCTGTCCTTTTCAAAAAAATTAATGTCATTCAGAGTGGATAACTTAATTAGCACTGTGCAACTTTTTCCTTTTGTTTTGCCTTTTAGAATGTATCCTGGAAAGTGACAGCTTTACATACGAGAAAGAAGAAAGAGAAACGCAAACAAATGATTATCAACTACCTGTATTTTTCGAAAAGTAATTTCTTGCAAAGGTTGGACAGGAACTCATGATGTTATGTTACAATATTGGAGGATGAAAGAGAGTCCAAGTGACTGTTTTCCAACCCATTTTTATGTAATTTTCAGGAACAGTCCTTTTGTGAAACAACATCAGAATGTTTCTAAAGGAGCGACAAGGTGACATAATCGCTGTTTGGGGAAATAAGCTCAGTGAGAGACAGGGAGCTGCCACTGGGAGGAACCTGACTGTACATTGCATAGCATCTCAGTAATTTATCAGAATTCAGGATCTCAAATCTGAAACTCTGTCTTACATATTTTAAAGCATAATGTTGTGTGCTAACCAAATTCGGAAGAGACTGTTAGTATATAAACCAGAATATCAATTCACTATTTTTTTTCTTTTGTTTTTTTTTTTAAGCTCTTTATTGGAATATATTTGCTGCACACTCTTGTACCAGTTTTTGAGGTACACCAAAGTGAACCAGCTGTATTTATATATATATTCCCATATCCCCTCCCTCCCACCCTCCCTGTCCTGGCCCTCTTAGGCATCACCCATCATCAAGTTGATCTCCCTTTGTTATACAGCAACTTCCCACTAGCTAGCTATTTTACAGTTGGTAGTGTATATATGTCTATGCTACTCTATCATTTCGTCCCAGCTTCCCCTTTGCACCCCTCCCCCCAACCCCGTGTCCTCCAGTCCATGCTCTGCATCTGCATCTTTATTCTTAACCTGTCACTAGGTTCGTCAGTACCATTTTTTTAGATGCCATATATATGAGTTAGCATACAGTATTTGTTTTTCTCTTTCTGGCTTGCTTTACTCTGTATGACAGCTTCTAGGTCTACCCACCTCATTACCTATAGTTCAATTTCATTCCTTTTTATGGCTGAGTAATATTCCATTGTACATATGTGCCACATCTTCTTTATCCATTCATCTGTTGATGGGCATTTAGGTTGCTTCCATGTCCTGGCTATTGTAAATAGTACTGCAATGAATATTATGGTGCATATTTCTTTTTGGATTATGGTTTTCTTTGGGTATATGCCCAGGAGTGGAATTACTGGATCATATGGTAATTCCATTTTTAGTTTTTTAAGGAACCTCCAAACTGTTTTCCATAGTGGCTGTACCAGCTTACATTTCCAACAACAGTGCAGGAGAGTTCCCTTTTCTCCACACTCTCTCCAACATTTATTGTTTCTAGATTTTTTGATGATGGCCATTCTGACTGGTGAATTCACTACTTTCTGATGATACATGGACTGATTTATTTGCACGGCTTTGCTCAGGCCTCTGGGAAGGCACAGTCATCCAACCTGGGTTCTCATTCCCATCGTTCTTGGGAAGCCAGATGAGTAACTGGGACGTTGCTTGGGAAGCACAGCATTAGAGCAAAGAGCAGTGGATGTTTTGGAGGGCAACTCCATTCACATTATGGTGAGACTCAGACCAGATGTCTCCTGATCAAGTTGCTACTATCCTTTAGAGTAAATATTTTGTAGTTTGAAATCCCTTTTCATCTTGTATCATGGTCCACCACCATGCTGCCAATGACTTGGGATCTTTCTAGAGATACCCCATGTATACATAAACACGATCATAGATATACCCTCTCTTCATACGTGATGCCATGCTATTCCCACTGACCCGCACCTCGCTTTCTCTTTTTCAATGAACAGTACGTCGTATATCAAGAATACCGTTCTACATCATTCTATTTAACATGAAAGTACACTTTGGAACATCACCATTTTTTGCCACCTACTTTAAGGGGTTAGGTGACATTCCCCGTGATTTCACTTTTTACTTGACTGCTCTTTCATACAGTGATGGATTTTTAATAGGATAGTTTAGGTAGGACAGCCTTGACAGAACTCACCTTCACACTCATGAAGGAAAATTCTTGCGTGTTGCAAAAAACAAATGATATTTTTATGCTGTGGGCTCTCCCTCTCACCTCCCATACCTGGCTGGTAATGTCTATTCTAGACCGAATGGTGATCTAATGTCCTGCACATCCTGTCTGCTCTGAATCACTTCACTTGCGGCTAAAATCAATTTCACCCCGTGAGAGAAGAGGCAGTGCCATGACCGTATCTCCTTGGCTGGAACCATTTTTGAGCATGCTGGTCTGACTCCCAGTTGTCAGCACCTGCAGTTCTTTATTGAGTGGCTCTTCCTGGCTTGGGCAACTTGCTCTGCCTGCACGGGGCAGGGTGGAAGGGCCAGCAGGTGCATGACCCAGGAAGCCACCCTCACGGTGGAGCCAGTGCACAAGGTTCCAACTCTTTTCCACCTTGGGCGGGATAACTGAGATGCAGCTATAGCACCCCCAGCAGACATGGGTCCTGGGTGCCTACAGTGATAATTTGTTAAAAAAAAAAAAAAATCACCCTTTACTGGTTTCCTTCTCTTTCCTGCCTCATTTTCATACTCCTTGCCTGACCCATGTTTCCTGAAACCACCTCCAAATAAACAATGTGCGCCCAAATCCTTGTCTGAGGTCTGTTTCCAGGAAAGCCTGTGTACTACCTGCATGTTAATTAAAATCAGGCCCTTTACCTGGAGGGCTGGAGACACCCCTCCCCCCCCCCCCGCCTGCCCCATAGGCCGAGACACACTCAAGGAGGAAACCGGTCTACAACTTTCTGACAGTGAAAACAGGACTCTGATTGGAAATTTCCACTAAGGGAGCTGTAATGGGCTAAATTGTGTCCCCCTGCCAATTTATACGTCGAAGCCCTCACCCACCACACCTCAGAAATAAGATCTTCAAAGGAGTAATTAAGTTAAAATGAGGTCCTTAGGGTGGGTGGACTCTAATCTGATACGACATGACTGGTGTCCTCATGAGAAGAAGTGTGGACGCAGACATGCACAGGCACAGAGGAAGGACCATGTGAGGACACAGCGAGCAGGTGGCTGTCTGCAGGCCAAGGAGAGAGGCCTCGGGAGAAACCAAATCTGCTGACACTTTGATCTTGAACTTCTAGCCTCCAGAACTGTGAGAAGATAAATTTCTGTTGTTTGACCATAATTCGAAAAGATATATGCACCCCAATGTTCACTGCAGCACTATCTATAATAGCCAAGACATGGAAGCCACCTAAATGTCCACTGACAGAAGAATGGATAAAGAAGATGTGATACATACATACAATGGAATATTACTCAGCCATAAAAAGGAACAAAATAATGCCATTTGCAACAATATGGATGAACCTAGAGATTATCATACTAAGTGAAGTAAGTCAGAGAAAGACAAATATCATATGATATCCCTTATATGTGGAATCTAAAAAAATGATACAAATGAACTTTTCAATGTTTACAAAACAGAAACAGACTCACAGACTGAAAAAACAAACTTCTGGTTACCAAAGGGGAAGGGGGTGTGGGGAAGGATAAATTAGGAGTCTAGGATTAACATATACACACTACTATGTATAAAACAGATAACCAGCAAGGACCTACTACTGACATAGCACAGGGAACTCAACTTAATATTCTGTAATAACCTAAATGAGAAAAGAATTGAAAACGAATCACTTTGCTGTACATCTGAAACTAACACAGCATTGTAAATCAACCATACTCCAATATAAAATAAAAAAATTTTTTTAAAAATTTAAATTAAAAAAAAAGGAAGAAAAGAAAAATTCTGCTGTTTGAGCCAAGCAAACTAGTAGAGGAGCCTACAACTTCTAGGGGCAATCCCTTCCATTTTGGACTCCTCTGGTTGTTAAAAGTTTCTTTTCTCTGTGGGGTGAAATCCTCCTCCCCATAACTGCTTTTATTTCTAGAGCAATCCAGAAGAAATCGGCTCCCACTTTTATGTGGCAACGCTCAATTATTCCCAGAACCAAAGAACTTTAAAGCTACAAAGTATCTGAAGAGATCACATCGGGAGCCTCGCCAGAGATGTACACCCCATTGCTGGTGCACAAAGGCAGTAGGGTGAGACCCTGGGTTTTCATATCCACTATCAAAGTGTCCAAGGGAGGCCGCCAACATTTAAACATCCTTCTTGGAAAAAAACAGAATTTTAGTTTCTGCCTTGCTGTAACCTAGTTCTTTGATAGAGTGATTAGAGGGATACAGTATTAAGAACTATGGATCTAGTCCTTCATTTTGGCTTTTTCAGAAAGCAGAAGCTGAGATGGAGTTGGGAGTGCAAGCAGTTTCTTGGGGGATGGGGTGGGAGGAAAGCCTGTAGGCAAGAAAGGGGGAAAAAGGAGAATTAGGCAGAGAAAGCTTTCAGAACCTGGTGCTAATCTGACAGCTGGGGAAGGTGGGGAGGAAGGAAGCAGGACTGGGTGGAGAGAGCCTGGACTGTGCTGCAGGCCTTAGAGACTTGCTCAACCCAGCTAGGAGCTCCACGACTGCCCAGGAGAGGAGTCCTGCATTGGGCAGAAATGGCCAGGCCCCCGTACTCCCTCCAAGCCCAGGCGTGGGCAGGGGGCTGCCTGGGCACAGTTGTGGCTTCATCCGAAAGCTGAGTAGAGCCTAAAGGTGATGCAGCTGGAGGCTCTCAGGCACCTGCATTCCCTGCGGCTGAAGGGCAAGTTCTTCTTAAAGAGCGATCCCAGCTCCATATGCCCATGGTTGCCACTGACGGCCACACTCTGACTCCCCTGCTTCTATCAAACTAGGGTCCTTGGGGCTTAACTTATGATTTAGCTGTGATGAAAAGTAGAGCAAGTCATTAGCTCCTTCATCTGTCTCTGCCCGGCTAGTGAGCCAGCTGGAGGCTGCACTGGGTTTTCTAGCAGCCTCGTCACCCTGCTGGCTTGTAATTAGCTCACAATCAACCCTACTCCACTGATCTGAGTTTTGCTCCTCTTTTTTTGGGTCATTGATTTTCATACCCAAACTCAGGCATTTTGTATTTTGGCCAAGACTCCCAAGACATCTCTGAACAGCCACGGACGCACGTCAAGATTTTTACTCAGAGACCTTTTATTTTTTATTTGTAAAGAAAAAAACCACAGAATTTTACAAGTAGCAGTTTCTTTAACTTTGTTCCTAAGAGTTTACACAGACCTTCAGTTAAATAGGAGACGGATTAGTGAGGACCTAGTAAATGATTACAAATATGGCAGGTAAAAATCAAACCCCTCTCCAATCGGAGTTATAAACTTGGAAAGAATAAATAGTTTTCTCCATCGAAAATTCTAACCAAACAGCTTTCATATAACAAATATTTAGATTCTAAGTCACAAGCAAATATTCCTTAGACCTACTAAAAACAACCTCTTAATTTATTAGAAAGCCCTTCATCACTCTTACCGAGAAATTTAGAAAACAATGTTAAGATAATAAGACACAGAATAAATATAGATTTAACTTAAGCTTTATGGGAATAGGTTTGTAAATATTTGGTGACTTTTCTTGTCTATGAAGAGACGAATGGCAGCTGTATCGGCTGCTCCCATACTTTTAATTTAAAAAAATTAAACTGCCAACTAGGACCTGTAGTTTCTGGCTTCAGTTACAATCCCTTGCTACATTTGAATGAAAGAATATGGGACTTACAATTTCTTGTTTCCATATGACCAATAGTACTAGTTGGATGGTTATTCAGTTTGATCCCAGCTGAAATCCGTCGTATTGACTTAAGCGGGATGTATCTCCACAATAACATGGCAACAGTCTTTGCACAGTCTCCCAGGGATGTGAATGACAACCTGGGAAGCAGTAACCATGAAATGGAACTTCCCCTCTTGTCTGCTCTTTGTATTACCCTCATTTGTAGCAGATCTGGCAAAAGCACACCTGAGTTTTTATTTTTGTTGTAACCTCACTTACTAATTCAGTCTCATACCCGTACTTATCCTTCCATGTCATTTACTTACTGTTGTTTAAAGTTTCTCCAATTTAGTATCAATAGCTGTTTTTGAAATGAGTTCTCTCTGCTGTTTTATATCTTTCCATTTTTTCTTATATTTCTAGAGTCCTCTGGCAAGTCCTCAGTCAATGTTAAATCTTTGTCCCAAATCCTCTTGGCAAGAATGGAAGTTATAGACAATGCTACAATGTTAAATACATACTTAAAAACTAGAGAGCATGAAATCTGGAGTCAGAAGAGCTGCGCTTGCGTTTCCTCTATTTTTCATCTGACCTGGGACAAGTAATTTAAACTCTCTAAAACTTCAACTTTCATAATCGTAAAATCGCTGTAATAATACCTTGTGAAGATCACAGAAAATAACAGTTAATATCTGTCAAGTAATTATTAAGTACCAGACTCTGATCTTAGGGCTTAAAAGTATTAACTCATTTGAGCTTTACAACCCTATGATAATACTATTATTAACTATTTAGATGAAGAGAATGAGGCACAGGGAGAATCAGAAAAGGAAAATGAGTCCAAGGTCGCATAGATAGGGAGTTGCAGAACCAAGATTTGAAGTGTTGGGAGGAAAAACTTTTCCTCTACCCTCTTATAGTCAGTACTAGGGGCCTGTGAATTAAATAACAACAGACAGATTAACAAGAGAAGAGGCAAACAATTTCAATGATATTTACATGCATGAGAGTTCACAATAAAGAAGCAAAGTTTAAAGAAGTAGTTAGACTCAGGGGCTAATATATTATTTTAACAAAGGAAAGGGGGTTTTGGCTTTGAGGGACGATAAATCAAGCGGACTAGAAAATATATGGAAGAACTAATGGATAATAAGAGTTATTTTTAGTAAGGTCTGTTTATGCAAACATGTTTTGGTGTCAACTTCGTCTCTCCGGTGATAGGAGTTGCTCTTGTTTTCTGGTATGTGAGCAACATCTTCACGAAAGGAAATTTATGCCCTGCTTTTAGCCATATAAGGGAGGACAGGGAACTCTTTCTGAATCTGTTGATTCTCAGTTGCCTTCAGCTCAAAATAATCCTTATGCCAAGTGACTTTTTGGATGTTTTGGGGGTAGCAATGTTCTAACCTTCAGAAGCTAAGCAGCCTGACCCCATAAACTGTATTCTCCACCGCTATGCTATACTGCCTCCGTTACAATATCTGTGCATGCCTTTTATTAACTATAAAGTGCTGAACACATATGTTCTCTAATACATATCGTTCCATGCATTATAATTCATCTAGTCCATGTAAATGCAACAGGATGTATCTATAAACGTGTTGTAGGGCATTTTGTGATTCATTGGCTAACTGGCTATTCCACTAAAGCACAATTAGATGGGTCAAAACTACATTAGCGGGACTTCCCTGGTGGTCCAGTGGTTAAGACTCCACGCTCCCAATCAAGGGGCCCGGGTTCAATCCCTGACCAGGGAACTAAGATTCCACATACCACAACTGAGCTTGCATGCCACAGCTACTGAGCCCGCACACCGCAACTAGAGAAGCCCATGCACCACAAGGAAGACCCAGAGTAGCCAAAATTAAATAAATAAATTTATTAAAAAACCCAAAAAACAAAAAACAACTACATTAGTAAACAGAGTGTGATAAACCAAACCAGTGATTCCCAAACTTGGCTGAACACCAAAAAATCAACCATGATGGATGGCCGATTCGTGGGCCCCACTCTAGAGCTACTTAATTTTTAGGGAGGAGGGACTCAGCAATCTGTATTAACAATCACAACAACAAAAGACTCCCCACCCCCCCATGGTTCCTGTGACCAGTTAGATTTGGGAAGGACTACACTGGCAGATGTCTGGAGATCCTTTATCACAACCTGATTCCATGACTCCCCAAGAAACTCTCTGGCTCCGTGGTCAATTTGAAACACTTTTAGACTAAATTGTCACATAACTCAGCAGTTCACTTCGTGAATAACTCTGAACTTTCTCTAGGGAGCATATAAGCCACATAATGAATTTCTCCTACAAAATACAGGAGTCAGGACTGACTCATCTGTGATTTGTCAAAACCACAGTCCTGAGAGTTGCACGGTTGGTTGGTCACATTTTGGGTTTTCTATCACAGACAAAAAAGCAACTTGTGCACTTACTATGTGTAAGTGGTAAGCCACGTACAAGTAAATACTAAAAATCATTCTTTCCAGTGATAAACTGGGTTTAATAACTGGTTTATAGAACTAAGTGCCATTGCTATTAGAGGGGGATTATTTTATCTACCATACAAATGTTACAAAAGCTAGTCCTATGCTGTAGTTTCAAAAAGGTGTCATTAAACGCTGCTAAAAGCCATTTTCACAAGGATTTAAGGTAAACGTCAGGCTGACTAGGAGAGTGAGGGACAAACAATAGCCACATAATAGTCACAGGTGTGATATTTTACTCTTCCTGTTTTGTCATTCTTCATACCACATGACTTGTAAAAATGGACTAACATTTTTGTAATTTGAAAAAAAAGAATATATGAGGACATGAAAGGTGCTCAATAATAAATACTTGCTTTTACCTAAGACACTTACCCCTTGAAGTCTTCCCTCCCCAGAGACAATCACTGACATGTATCTCATTCCATAAATGTGTGTGTGTGTGTGTGTGTGTGTGTGTGTGTTTATTCGCCCCTCTGTGGTAAAGTGCAGGTCCCTGGCATCAGGCTGCCTGGGTTTGAACTCCAGTGCAACCCCTACCTCTGCACCATGGACCAAGTTCAGGTTTCTCACTTGTCAACAGGGGATAATTATAGAATCTACCTCATAGCGTCACTGGGGGATTAAATGAATTAATGCATATAAAGTGCCTGGAACTGAGCCTGGCATATTGCAAGCTCTTGTAGACGCTAGCTATTTTTATCATTATACACGAGTCCCTGTGCTTACATAAATAGCAGCACATCTCAACTCACCTAAGATATCAGTGCTACGGGACCCTGCCCCTCTTCACAGCCGTGGTGCCCCCAGCGTGGGTGGGCCCCGTGTTGTTTAGCATCTCCCCGGGACAGAAATCTGTTCTGTGACCAAGACTTTGCTTTTACAGACAACCTTACACCAGAACTTCTGCACGTGCAGCCTTCACCCCACGTGCCAGTGGCTCTAGAGGGTAAGTTCTCCGAGAAGAATTACTGGGTATGGTACCCACCACTCAGACGAACATCAAATGGGGCCACGCACTCAGCTATCAGTGAGTAAATACAAAATACACTTTTCCACTGCTCTCTGCAAGATGACCTGTGATCAGAACATCCTTCCTACCAAAAAGAAATCAGTGAGGAGATGGTATGTAGGCAGGATGAACAGACCTATGTGACACGAGGACTTCAAAACACTTCAGGCGCCTTCTTGATTCCTGGTGATGGTCTTCTCAGAAGACACCTACCTCACAGGCAACCACACACTCACCAGGGGAGGCATCCCTTCATGACGCCCTCTTGGCCCCAGTCACCGACTCTGGAACATTCTCTACCCACTTGTTTAGGCTGATGTCAATTTGTTCCCGTCTGGGCAGGTTGTGAAGAGCAAGGTCATGTCCCCAGCAGGCCACAGACACGAGCATGGATGGCTGCTCCCAGGAGAGGCCTTAGTAATCATGGAAGTGCCTCCCTCATCTTTCAGATGCAGAAACCGAGGCCCAGGAACATGTGAGTTGCCAAAAGTCTTAGAACGCATCCTTCCTGACTGCCCTTCTAGCAATCTTTCTGTGGTGCTACAGCGCTGCCACCGTGCCTGAAAGGACACCCCTAAGTAGAGTATTGCAGCTGGGGGAGGGGTGTGTGTGTGTGCGCACACACGTGCGTGCACGTGCAAGTATGAAACAGCAGGGAAGTGAGTCTTGCCACACAGAAAACTGACATTGGACTGACCTCATATTTTTAGCTAACGTGAGGGCTGTTGGGGACCAGTTACATGAATAATTCCAGGCAGCTGACAGGGAGGCAGAATACTAGGATGAGGTATTCTTATTTCCCTCCCTTTAAAAAATTTTTGCTATAAACAATGTTAAGCCTGTGTAAAGTAGAGGAAAATTGCTTACTAAACTCTTATGTACTAGTCACCCACCAAATTGATCAATACTCAACCTCTCGCGTCCTCTACGTTGAGTGAGGCTCTCCTAAAACCCTCTCAAGCCCACGTTTTTGAGGTGCTTCTGTCCTCTCAGGCCATGAATTTTATAGTGTCTCATCCTTTGAGCTATTTTGTTGTTGCCTTAATTAAAATAAACACAACTCTGAATTGTAAGAACTGAACCTGTGTAAAAATAATATCACTGCAGGGGGACTTCCTTGGTGGTCTAGTGATTAAGACTCTGTGCTCCCAATGCAGAGGACCCAGGTTTGATCCCTGGCCGGGGAACTAGATCCTGCATGCCTGCTGCAACTAAGAGTCCACATGACGCAACTAAAGACACCACATGCTGCAACTAAGACCCAGCGCAGCCAAATAAATAAATAAATAAATAAATATTCTTAAAAAATAATATCACTTCAGGAAAATTTCTAATCTTGTGGCTGAGAGCTATGGGGGTATTAGGCGTTAGGCCTCTAATGCCCACAGAGAAAACACATGGTAAGTGATGCTCATTGCTGGTTATACTGGGCATTTATTACTATGCTCAGGCGTCCTCTGTGAACGACACCATCCCTGACTGCTTGGCGTCTCCCAGCAGTGCGGGGGACACCACAAACTGCTCTTGCCTGGAGACCGTGCAGTGTTTCTGGTTTATTTGTCTCCAGCACAGAACATCTTTCCTCCTAACTTCAACACCAGAGCAAAATATGAGCTGAAGGAAGAGTGGAACAGTGGGGAAGGGTTGTGAAATGGTTTTTTCTAATTGTTTTTATTTCACAGTTCTGAGCAAAGGCTGGAATGATTTCAAACTTCCAAACAAAATGGTGGGTTGAATATACTCATTAATCTCCCCAACCTCCTAAATCCTCAGTAAAGGAATTTGTTTTTTTTTTTTTTTTCGTTTATTATTTATTTATTTTATTGGCTGTGTTGGGTCTTCGTTGCTGCACACGGGCTTTCTCTAGTTGCAACGAGCGGGGGCTACTCTTCATTGTGGCACGCGGGCTTCTCATTGCGGTGGCCTCTCTTGTTGCAGAGAATGGGCTCTAGGCACATGGGCTTCAGTAGCTGCGGCACATAGGCTCAATAGTTGTGGCTCACAGGCTCTAGAGCACAGGCTCAATAGTTGTGGCGCACAGGCTTAGTTGCTCTGCGGCATGTGGAATCTTCCTGGGGCAGGGATCAAACCCCTGTCCCCTGCATTGGCAGGCAGATTCTTACCCTCTGCACCACCTAGGAAGTCCAGAAATTTGTTTTTAACGAAGGAGTAAACAACCAGGACAAAGAGAATGAAAAAGGAAAAACAAACACATGATTTTGGAAGCTGGAAAGAATAAAGTGAACTGACTTACTAGAACCAAGAATTCTGTCTCATAAGCCAGCAGTGGAGGAAGCTGAGAAACAATCTGAAAACCCTCCGAGGCTCCGCCTCCAGACTGTCAGTTTCATCTAGAAGAGGTGAATGAGGACGCTGAGGAGAGGGCGCAAGGATCAGTCAAGTCTCCAGTTCCCTTCTCGGGTACCTCTGGGCTGCGGCATGCCAGGCAGAGTTGAGGGTGGGATTACCACATCACCAGCAGAGTCAGGAAGTGGAGGGTCATGTGCAGAATATTACAACTTCAGCCACTTTCTCCTGAGCCCTGAATCTGGCTCCCCAACCCTGGCAGGAATCATTCTACCCTCCAAGCAAGAGATTATAAAGTCTTCAGAGGAATCTGTTCTGACCAAGAAAGATGCTCACGTAGAGATCTGATGTAAACCAATCCACAACCCTCCACTCTGATGCCAAGTGTCAACAAGCCCAGCCACGTACCCAGAGCCCTCAGTTAGTCCCACAGGGCCACTACGATCAGAGAGCCAACTCCCCAGCTACCAGAGGAAAGCCCCCAATGTAGCAGAGAGTGGCCGGAAAATGAACAAACAGAAAGTAAAGCATCCTGGGGAAAACAGACACTGTGGGGAGAGAGAGACAGAGAAAGACAAAGGGAGAGAAAGAGACTATCACTACAATCTCTAGAAATTTATAAGAAGATACTGAATCATCAATCAACAAAGATAGGATCCTATTTTTTTTTAAATTATAGAACACAAAAGAGGTCTTGAAAATTAAAAGTAGAAGAGTACCCACAAAACTAAAGAGAGAATTTGATAAATTTGAAGGAATCTCCCGGAAAGCAAAGCAGAAAGACAAAGACATAGAAAATACAGATAAGAAAATAGAGGCCCAGTCCAGGATTCTCAACAGCCAAGTCACGGAAATTCTGGAAAGAGAAAACAGAAAAAAATAGAGGTGAGAAAAGTCACCGAAGACATAGCCCAAGAAAATTTCCCTGGACTGAAGAATCTGTCTTCAGACTGACATTTAAGGAGTTACCAGTCCTCTATGCAAAGGCCCATTTAATCAGACTGCCTTTCTAATCCCTAAACATGAGCAGTTAAACAGAAGGGCAGAAGTGTTGGTTTGTAGGGGGAGAGGAAGGAAAGGGGAAAGAATGTAGCTTTTGAAAATGGAACCCTTTGGAAGAGAGGTGGGCCAGTTCTGTAGCTTCATCAGGGATTTAAAGTGGGTTGGCAGTACCTAGGCATCTATGGAGACAGAGGCGTGAGGGAGAGGTACATGAATGGGGCTTTGTCAAAAAATTTTGAAAGTGGGCAAAGTGTTTCTAGTTTTGCCAATAGAAAACGGAGAGGCAATTCTTCTCAGCAACCTTCTTTACACCACAGGCCTTTCTTTTTTTTTTTAAACCAGCCCAATGGTGATAGTATCAGGCACAGAGCAGATCAAAAAGACATCTGTGGGGGGGTGGGGGGCGGGGGGTGAAGGGAAAGCTGAGACAAAGTGAGAGAGTAGTATAGACATATATATACTACCAACTGTAAAATAGATAGCCAGTGGGAAGTTGCTGTATAACAAAGGGAGTTCAACTCGAGGATGGATGATGCCTTAGAGGACTGGGACGGGGAGGGTGGGGGGGAGTCGAGGGAGGGAGGGAATACGGGGATATGTGTATAAAAACAGATGATTGAACTTGGTGTACCCCCCAAAAAATAATAAATAAATAAATAAAATGGCAAAAAAAAAAGACATCTGTGAGTCAGCTTTTAAACTTTACCATTAATCACAATAAAAAAAACGGTACAGTCATGTGGGAAAACCATTTAGAGTTTCCCAAGACAATTAAAATGTGTCTTCAAAAAGGCTTGTGTGTGAATGTTCACAGCAGCATTACTCAACTGGAAACAACCCAAGTATCATACTCCACCCCACCTCCCGCCAGTGAAACAGACTGTGGTATATCCATACAACAGAATCCTGCCTAGCAGAAAAAAGGACTGAATTACAGGTACCCACACACAACAACATGTCTGAGTCTCAGAAACAATGTGCCCCATCAGAGCAGTGAGACACAAGGGAATACATGCTACACGAATCCATTTATACCAAGTCCGGGAACAGGCAAAGCTGGTCTGTATTTATCGAAAGCGGATCAGTGGTTGTCTCGGACTTGGCATGGAGGGATTAACAAAGGAATTTTTTTGAGTGGTGGGAATGTATTCTGTATCTTGATGCGAAATGATTACATGGTGTATATAATTGTCAAAACACATTTAACTGTGCATTCTAAATGAGTGTGTTTTAAATAAAGTATACCTCAGGGGTAAAAAGAGAAGTCTCCAATGCCTAGGACCCACACTAAGACACGTTATCCTGAAATTTCAGAACACTGGGGACAAGGAGAAGATTCTAAGAGCTTCCTGGGGGGAGAGGAAGTTTACTATAAAGGACCAAGGATCAGAAGAGTAGCCTTCTCAGTAGTAGCCATATTGCAAGCTTGAGATCATGAAGAAATGCTGTCAGAATTCTAGGGGAAGGTGATATCTAACTTGGAACCTCCTACCAGCCCAACTACCAATCAAGTAGGACAGAATCAAGAGTTTTTAGGTCTCAAAAAAATTTACCTTTCAGGTAGCTACTGGACGATGCATTCTACCAAAATAATAGTTAACCAAAAAAATAGTAAAACATGGGGATTCCAACACAAGAGAAAGATGAGGGAATTCTCAGCATGGTGGTGAAAAGAAAGCTTAAGTTGGTAACTTGCACAGCTGGTTCAGAGGTCAACCAGTCTTGTTGGGAGCATGTTAGAAAACCCTGGGTGAGATATATTTTAAAAGGGAATGAAGGCAGGCAGGCAGGGAGGGAGGGTGGGAGGGAGATAAGAAGGAGGGAAGAGAAAAGGAGGGAGGAAGAAAGAGAGAAAGAAACCCAATGCATGGGACTTCCTAGGTGGTGTAGTGGTTAAGAATCTGCCTGCCAATGCAGGGAACATGAGTTCGATCCCTGCTCCAGGAAGATCCCACATACCTCGGAGGAACTAAGCCTGTGTGCCACAACTACTGAGCCTGTGCTCTAGAGCCTGCAAGCCACAACTACTGAGCCCGAGTGCCGCAACTACTGAAGCCCCTAGAGCCCGTACTTCACAACAAGAGAAGCCACCGCTCACCATTACTAGAGAAAGCCTGCTTGCAGCAATGAAGACTCAACACAGCTGAAAATAGAAAATAAATAAGTATAAAAAATATAAATTAAAAAACTATAAAAAATAGAAAAAGATAGAGGAGTTTACAAACGGATAAGTAGGATGGACACGTCACTCTCACATATCAGGTTTTATTTCCCACAGGTTACTTGGACTTTAGTTTGGAAATACTTTTCTTATCAGTATTTGTACACCTGTCAGTGAGCAAACCGCAGTGGACTTTATGAGTCATAACATCATGAGTTACAACATGCTAATGATATTGGGAAGGGTCTCAGAGGGTACTGAGCCCAGAGATCCTCAAGTAGGGTAACAAGGAGGTGGGAGGTGGGGTTTTTATAACATTACTAAAGGGAGGTCAGAAAATATTTACGGCTGAGGACAACGGATCAAGTTTTTCAAAAGCATTAGCCTAAGTAAAAGCAGCCAGTCTCATGAGGCTACATACTGTATGAGTTCATTTATAGCACATTCTGGAAAAAGCAAACGCTAGGAAGAGAGAACGGATCTGTGGTTGCCAGGGACTGGGGATGGGGAGGGTACAGACAGTGGAGGAGCACTGAGCGACTTTCTGGGGTGGTGGTAGTTCCAGAACCATATATAATATTTGTCACAACTCACAGAACTAAATGGGATAAATTTACTACATGTAAATTATTCCTCAATAGCCTGGACTTTTAAAAAATTATATAAAAATCAATTGAAAATATCAAAGTATCTGCAAACTGAGGAATGAATAAAATGTGGTATGTCAACATAATGGAATACTATTGTACCATAAGGAGGAAAGAAGTAGTGACACGTTACAACACGAATGAAGCCTGTGAACACTGTGGTAGGTAAGAGAAGCCAGACACAAAAGGCCACAGAGTGTATGATCCTATTTACATGAAAAGGCAAATCCATCGAGACAGAAGTAGATTAATGGTTTCCTAGGGCTTGAGGAGGGGAGAGTGAACAGTGATGACTAATGGTATGGGATTTCTTTTGGGAGTGATGAAAGTATTCTAAAATTCAATAATGGTGATGGTTACAAATTCTGTGAATCTTATTATGCATGTGAATTACATCTCAGTAAAGCTGTTTGAAGATATCAGTGTGTTACAACTGACCCTCTTAAATGGTGCTGGTGGAGCTCTCATTTGGGATAACACTTCTGTAAAGTTATTTAAGTATATGTCTTAAGCACTTAGGAGCTCATTGTCTTTGTCCAATGACCATCTTTAAAATTCCATCTTTAGCAAATAGCCAGAGATGCGGCCAGAGATATCTGTATAAGGATATTTTTAGCCTTAATAGGAAAATAAGAAAAAGGAAACAATGATGTCTACTTATTGGGTAAAGGCTAAGGATGAAACCACGTGATGGAATATAGTACAGACTGAAAATAAGTTGTTTATTTTTAAGAAAATGTAGGATGTGAGGGCAATTTCGCTGCAACATCTGTCACCCCATTAATCACCAGGGTTGATTCGGTGGATCCAGTTGGCTAGGCAGGTGTCCCCTACCTAGCCATGTGCATCCTTCTCAAAGCTGTGCACTCAGTCGAAGAAAAACAGAGTTACCATATGACCCAGCAATTCCACTCCTGGGCATATATCCGGAGAAAACTCTAATTCTAAAAGATACATGCACCCCAATGTTCATTGCAGAGCTATTTACAATAGCTGAGACATGGAAGCCACCTAAATGTCCATCAAGAGAGGAATGCATAAAGAAGGTATGGTACATACATACAATGGAATATTACACAGCCTTTGAAAAGAATGAAATAATGCCATTTGCAGCAACATGGATGGACCTAGAGATTATCATACTAAGTGAAGTAAGCCAAAAAAAAAAGACAAATATTATATGATATCACTTGTATGTGGAATCTAAAAAAAAAAAAAAAAAGATACAAATGAACTTATTTACAAAACAGAAATAGACCCACAGACATAGAAAACAAACTTATGATTACCAAAGGGGAAGGGCAGAGGATAAATTAGGAGGTTGAGATTAACATATACACACTACTATAAGTAAAACAGATAACCAACAAGGACCTACTGTATAGCACAAGGAACTATACTCAATATTTTGTTATAACCTATAAGGGAAAAGAATCTGAAAAGAGTATATATATATATGTATATATAAATGAATCACTGTGCTGTACACCTGAAACTAACAGGACATTGTAAATAACTATACCTCAATAAAATAAAAAAATTTAACTAATTTGAAAAGGGAAAAAAAAAAACCTAACCGCCCCCCTGCCAAAAACCTATACATAGTTAAAAAAAAAAGTAGCTGAGAGAAATATGGCATCTGAAATTTTATACACAGTGCAAACGAAACCCCAAATTTGTATAATTTGCGGCATTATGTGAAATACATAAGCATAAATTACAGTTGCTCCTTAAACAACAGGGGTTTGAACTGCCTGGGTCCACTTATACGGGACTTTTTTTAATAGTAAATATTATAGTACTACAGCATCCATGGACGTTTGGATCTATAGATGCAGACCCTGGGATACAGAGGACTGGCTATAATTTATACGCAGAGTCTGACTGTGCAGAGGGTCAGAGTGGGCGCACCTGATCTCCGAGTTATTCAAGAGTCAACTGTCTTCTGGAAGACATCAATTATGATAATCAATCATTTATAATATTAAATATTTAGTGAAAATATTATTTGATCATGAAAAAGAGAATGGGAAATTTAAGGACAGACTAACTAAGCTTTCTGTGTGAAAATAAACTCAGGACTTACATCTGTGAGAATATAAGGCTAACTTTTTTTTATACTGCTAAAAAATCAGGGAGAAAACAATTCTTTTTAAACCAAAAGTATCAAAGCCGTATAATTCATTCAAAGATTAATCCTATTTATTAACATTACCTGCATTTGCCCTTATAGAATTTTTCTGTATTTTTATACCAAAATCCCCCAAATCTTTACATTTTGTTGCAAAGTTCTGATGTTTTAGTATTTTCTCTGTTTTTTAGCTTGATAACAACTTGTATTTTTCTTGCTTTTTATCTTATAGTTTAATAAGCAAGGCCAATACTTTATGGAGATTAACAAATGCTTGTATAAATCAAGACAACATAACCCAAGAATACTCAGAGAAGAAATAAATTTTAACTCCACATGCTTATAAATGCTGCTCCTTTGAAAAAGCTTAAATACGTGATATACTGCAACTCAGAGAATTTTTTAAATTGTGTTTATCCATCTCTATAAATCAATCGGAATAGGAGCCCCTTTAACTTAAGAGACTTTAGAGTCTAATTTATTAACCTCCTCCAGAGGTAGCCAAAGATAACAAAAATTGATTTGTTCTGAAACCTCCCCATAATCCCACAATGGAAAAATCTCCTTAGGCAAGATAAGGTAACCCTAGAGGCATGTGTAGCTGATTCCTGTTGTTCATCCTGTGCTGCTTTCTGTTTCACTTGTTTGGAAATAATGTTAGTCAAATTAAGGGCTCAAATTTATGATTTATTTCAACCTTGCTATCAAAGCACTTCTAGGACTTCCCTGGTGGTGCAGTGGTTAAGAATCCTCCTGCCAATGCAGGGGACACAGGTTCAAACCCCGGTCCAGGAAGATCCCACATGCTGTGGGGCAACAAAGCCCGTGAGCCACAACTACTGAAGCCTGTGTGCTCTAGGGCCTGCGTGCCACCACTGCTGAAGTCTGCACGCCTAGAGCCTGTGCTTCACAACAAGAAAAGGCACAGCACTGAGAAGCCCGTGTACCACAACAAAGAGTAGCCCCTACTTGCCACAACCAGAGAAAGCCTGCATGCAGCAATGAAGACCCAACTCAGCCAAAAAAGAAAAACAAAAACAAAAAAAGCACTTCTAGAACAAGGCAGTAAAGACCTCTGAACGCCTACTCGCCCATAAAAGCAACGAGAACACCAGCAAAAACAGTCAAAATCAATTTTTTCAGAACTCTGGAAATTAACCAAAGGCTTGCTACAATCCAAAGGGTGTTTATTCAAGAAAACGGGCTGAATCTTGGTAAGAACAATGATCTTTGTGGCATTTTAATTTGCCCTACTCTGCACCCTCTCTCAAGCTCTGCAGTAGCCTTGAAACCCAGCAGTCTTAGACTCATAGTTGCAGAAAAGCAGCCTATCAGCCAGCGGAGGGAGAAGAAGGGCTCTGGAGCTCCCCCAAAGCCCCACTCCCAGAGAATTGTCACTATGTCCCCTGTCCCCCACACAATAGCCATGGACGCAGCAGGACCAGACTTGGCCAGGAAGTAGAATCAGTGCTCAAGATACAGAGCCTAACTGGTGCGTAATGGCACTTACCAAGAGAAAGCAAGCCAGGACTCAAGGGGTCCAGATGAGGTGTGCACGCAAGCTGCACGTTCCCCCAGGCTCCTGTGAACACACGAGCAGATTTCAGCGGGCCCTCCAGGAAGAACTGTCAAAGGATTATGCAGAGAAATGAGTTTCGCTAAAAGCCCAGCTGAAACTGAACTTGTATACAAGGAAGATCAATTGTCTATAAATCAAATGTCACTGAACAAAGTCAGGGCACGGTTTACAAAGTAAAAATCGCAGACCATCTGCGGACCAGAGATTGCCCTTAAGTTTTTTTGTCTTTGGGTAAAGCTGATTGGCTGAAAACTATCAAGGAAGGCAGTCTGCCCTGGAGCAGGAGGACATACTTAAAAAGGAAGGTAATTTTAGTTATTTATGGATTTTCCAAGAAGGCTTGTGATTTCAGCTGTGGAGGGATGTGGTATGTTCACCTCTGTGTAGTGGAGACTAGTGGCCGGTACATTGGCACCTATGCCTCAGTTAGGTCAGATTGCATTATTTCCTTAATGATACTACTTCATGGTATGATGGCTAACAGCATACACTTTGAGTCTGTTAGACCAGGCTTGTCATTCTTACCTAGGCAACACTGAGCACAACTCCTTCATCTGAAAATGGAGATAATGACATCTACATTACAACACTATTTGTATGATTAAATCAAATAATATTTTCGGCATGCTTAACACAGTGTCTCCCATGTAAGAAATACTCAGCAAATGGTAGCATCTAGGGGAATTCCCTGGTGGTCCAGTGGTTAGGACTCTGTGCTTTCACTGCTGAAGGCTCATGTTCAATCCCTGTGGGGGAACTAAGATCCCACAAGCTGTGCAGCGTGGCCAAAAGATAAATAAATTAAAAATTCAAAATAAAATAAAAACACACAAAAAAATGGTAGCCTTTATTATAAATTATGGGAAGAGCTCACCGTGTCAGTCAGGGTCCAATCAGGAGAAAGAAACTACACAGTAATCCAAACAGGGAGAGTTTAATGTAAAGAATTATTAACTATGATAGGGGACTGCCTGCTGAAGAGTAAAGAGAACCCTAAAGAATACAAGAAAAGAAGGTGTAGGGAGCAGCCACTACCTCCAGGCCAAGGCAGAGCAACTAAAGAAGGAAGGAACCTGAAAGGGGAATCCCCCCCAGCCAAGGCTGAGATACAGACCTTGTTGAAGAGGGCACAGCCCACGCCCACTGGGTGATGGGGAGGTTTGCTAAGGTTCCACACTGGTGCAACTCAGTGCGTATCTGCCCATTGGGATGCTAGGGAAAAAAGCCCCCAGGGAGATGCTGCATTCTGGAAATCACTGTGAACCCACCCTCCAGGCAGTGATGCTGGCCAATTAGGCTGGTCTACAACCACAAGGGGAAGCAGAGGAGAAGATTTTCATCATGGGGCATCTTGTTTTGATTTCCTTTAACCGAGAAGCTTGTATTACTTTAATAAAAATAGAAAAGGGAAATAACAAGAGCTATAATTCCTGTGTTCAAGCCCCAGCTTTACCATGCAGTAGCTGTGTGACTTTGGGCAAGTGTCTTAACTTTCCTGGGTTTCAATTTTCATCTCAAAAAGAGGGGCAGGGACTTCCTAGGTGGCACAGTGGTTAAGAATCCGCCTGCCAATGCAGGGGACACGGGTTCGAGCCCTGCTCTGGGAAGATCCCACATGCCACGGAGCAACTAAGCCCGTGCAGCACAACTATTGAGCCTGCGCCCTAGAGCCCGTGAGCCACAACTATTGAACCTGTTTGCCGCAACTATTGAAGCCCACGTGCCTAGAGCCTGTGGTCGGCAACAAGAGAAGCCACTACAATGAGGAGCCCATGCACCACAATGAAGAGCAGTCCCCACTCACATCAAGTACAGAAAGACTGTGTGCGGCAATGAAGATCCAACGCAGCCAATAATTTAATTAATTAATTAATTAATTTATAAAAGAAAGGGGCTACTCTCTCGACATATATATACTACCAACTGTAAAACAGATAGTCAGTGGGAAGTTGTTGTATAACAAAGGGAGTCCAACTTGAGGATGGAAGATGCCTTAGAGGACTGGGGCGGGGAGGGTGGGGGGGACTCGAGGTGGGGGGGAGTCAAGGAAGGGAGGGAATACGGGGATATGTGTATAAAAACAGATGATTGAACTTGGTGTACCCCCCAAAAAATTTAAAAATAAATAAATAAAAGCTCAAAAAAAAAAGAAAGAAAAAGAAAGGGGCAGTAATAATAACTCCCTTTTAACCTAAAAAAATACAACAAACTAGTGAATATAACAAAAAAGCAGACTCACAGGTATAGAGAACAAACTAGTAGTTACAGGGGGGAGCGGGGAATGTAGGGGTGAGGAGGTGGGAGGTAAAAACTAGGGTATAAGATGGGCTACAGGGACATATTGTACAACCTGGGGAATAGAGCCAATATTTTGTATAACTGTAAACGGAAAGTAACCTTTAATAACTGTATAAAAAATCACCACTATGTATACTTTAAATATCTTACCATTTTGTTTGTCAATTAAACCTCAATAAGGCGGAAAAAATTTTTTTTAATTAGTTAAAAAAAAAGACCTCATTCTTTGTGAGGATTTAATACATGAATACCTATACAGTGCTTAGAAAAGGACAGCCCACGAGTTAGCACTTAATCTACTGGCTATTATAAAATAGTTTTTCTTATTATCACAATCATATTATTATACTAATTATAATTATAAATTACTAAATATTAATTTGTTAGCAAGCTGGTGTGTTATTCCTTCCAGATAATTTCTTAATCTAAGTAAAGTAGCACAGAGCTCATGGTGGTTTATAACTGCGCATTTTGAGATATATTTTTGGATCCTAAATTGTTCCTATATTTTGTAATTCCAAAAGCCATGAAATCTGACTATCTTGGATTATTACTCTGATAAATCACAGGAATGGGTGTTTCATAACAAATATCTAAAACATTGGGCAGGTCTTCAGTAATAAGACATATGAATGACTATATTTTAGTAACTCCGTTTTTTTGCAATAATTTATTCCTAACAATTTACAAAATAATGTTCTCAAAGTAAATCCATGAAGCTCCAGATCTTTACAGTTAGCTGTTACACTGACATTCTTTGGAATATACTAATTTTCTTCAGAAAATAGAAAAAACAGGTTTCCCTTTCTACAGGTACAATGATATTTCCTAGCCTCTGTATTTTCCCTCTTTCAGAGAACATGCAAGAACAGTAGCCATGATGCCCAGGCTTCAGCACCTCTCTCTGTGGGCCCATCCTCTCTCTTCTTTCCACATAGTCTTTGGTGGATGCCAAAAGGAGACACACTTACAGGCTCCAACCACGGCCAGTTCTCCCTCAAGGAGCCGAGGAATCCTCCCTGGAAGCCACGGGGACCCAGAGACCGCGTCAGGATGGATTTTAATTTGTGCCTGTCTCTTGCTGCTGTATTTTCTCTCCTCGCTATTCCAATAAAGCAAAAGCCTGCCTCTCCTTGCTTCGGGGGTTCATCAATGGCTTGGGGGATGCAGAAACACCAGGTGCCCGGCGGAGAATCCCCCCCCCCACCCCCGCTTTGGCTATGAAAGCCCTTGGCTTTGGGAGGTGATGGGCTGGAATGAAAGGTTTGGGAGATGCAGAAGAGAGGGAGAGGTGCTCTGAGGTTCCCCTGAACCGGGACCAGGGTGGTAGTTTGGGGATTTCTGCATTTTGCAGACACCCCAGGAGTGCCAGCGCCAAGAGAGTGGGGGCGGAATTCGAACATGGAGAATGGGATGCACCCCGCAAGGGAGCAGCAGCGAGGGTCCCAGTGGACCGCACGGAAGAGAGGGGCGTGGGCTATGGTGAGGCCACCACCCTAAGTGCCGGCTCACCTCGGGGCACCCTGAGGGCAGCTCCTGTGTCCTGCAGATGCTTCAGGCACCCGGATCTGACCCTTGGCCGAGCTGTTGCCACCCTCTGAGACTGGAGTGTTCCGATTTGTAACTTCTGGCAGGTGTCTTTAATCCGGCACTTAAAAAAAACAAAAGAAAGAAAACCAAAGAGATTAGCTGGTAAGAGGCAAAGACAGAGCGGCTCAGCCGCACACAGATTCAATAAATGTGTAATTTAAGCCTATAAACACATCTAAGCCCATGAGTTTATACTACACAGGTGTGGTCCTGTTTTACTGCCAATTCCTTCTTCTTGTGGAATTAATAGGCTTCTAACTTTCTTTTCTTCTGTTGTTTAACTTTTAAAGTTGATTCAATGGTTTATTATTTTGGTTAATCTTTTGAGGAAATAATCATTTGTTTGTTTACATTTTTTTCTTTTTAAAGTTTCTAGTTTGTTCGATGCTATTCTTTCGAGCAGTGCTTAATTGCTTAATTACTCTTTTCTAAATCCCTTATGAGATCTGTTTTATATCTTCCTTTTGCCTTCTTATTAATATATTTAGAGAAATGCATTTTCTTCTAAACAACGTTTTGCATTCATGATTTTTGTGGGCAGAGGTTGTGTTTTTAAAATAGGATGGTATTAATTTTTCTGAAATTTCTCTGTGACTCCACTGCTATTGTGGGGAGTGTTTTTAAATGCTGTGGGGTATTCATTAAGGCTCTTCCGGTTACTGGGTAACTTATGCCAGGGCAGAAAGTACTAGAAGGATCCTGGGACAGCGCTTAATAGTAAAGAGCTGAACAGCCAGCTCTCAGAGGCAGGTGCCTGGCAGCCGGGCTGGGGCTGCAATCTCCAGGCACCCCCCTCCCCGCCTTGCTTTACTAGGCTCAGCTGGGAAATCAAGTCCAGCCTCCGGATCTCTGTGTGTCAGGTTTAAGTAGCTGGGAGAAAAAGTCTGATTGGCTCAGCTTGCGTCAGGTGTCTACTTTCAGGTCCAGTGGGAAGAATAGCACAGACATGCGCCCTGAGGGTCGTGAGGGTCACAGGATAAAGACTTGTAAACTAGGCAGCTACCCGTGTGTATACAGTGGAGTGACTGTCATGTCCTAGTAAGGCCTTTGGCCAGTTACTTCCCTCTGCTTCAGTTTTCTCATCTGCAAATGAGGATAATAACGAAACCCACTTCATAAGGTTTCACGTAATGAAAATTAAATGAGTTAATATTTGTAAACACATACACACACACCCCCCAGTGCCTGTCACATAATAAGCACCATCTAAGTGTTTGCTGTTACACTTGTAATTTTCTCAACACATGTGCTGTCTGTATATACTTTTTATTTACCTGAAACTTCTCAGTCTGATATATGGTTATTTAGAGTGTGAGAGAAACGCAGGTACATTTTCAAAAGGTAGATTTTTCTCTAATTTTTCTTCTAATTCTCTAAAACTCTGTTAATCCTACCTTATTAGTGATGCTGTCCAGCTCTGTGATTTTTCAGAACCATCTTTTGTGTGTGTGCGCGGCCATATCTGAAGCAAGGTACTGAGGAATTCCGACAGAGTTTCGTTTACTGCTTCTTGGATAACTGGCACCTTTTTGTTTATATACGGTGTTCTTAGGAAATGTGTGGCACCTAATGATAAAGCTGTGTTTTCATAATTTACGGTGCCTCTCCCTCTAGCGTGCCAACGTGGCTACTTCCTCTGGCTTTTGCTTGAAGTCTGTTTTGTCAGAGCTCATTAGTTAAACTCCTGCCTTTCTCACATTGGCAGGGGCATTCATTTCAGTTTGCCTTCTTTTCTTTAAATGAGTCTTTGGACATAATCCCAAATCCATCAAATCCTTGGACTTGGTTTTTAAATTCTCAGTGGCTCTTCCTTTTCAAAGGCACTGGGCCATGTTGTAACTGTCACGTGGCACTACACTTCATCATCATGTCTGTTTTACTGTGTTGAGGTGTTCTTTCTGGAACCCGATGTCCGCGGGCCCTTTGTCCACTTCGTCCTTGCTGCTGGCCCTGCATTTAGCCCTGCGCCGCCTGCCTGCATGCAGAACTCAGCGGTACCTCAGATACGCCCGCCCAAAGCCATGCACACGTATGTGCCCACATGTGCACAAGCCCCACGGCCCCCTCCCCGCCCACCAAGACACTAGCCTGCTAACTGGCGGGGGGGCCACGGGGAACGAACCACTTGGCCCTTCTCCCAGCACGCTGTCCTCTTGCTCCCTTTCCCATGGTCTTCGAAGCCTGTGTCTGGCTGTCTCTTAACCTGGTGCTTCTGGTCTTAACTCCTACCCTGAACACTTGATAAAGCATTTCTCCAAAAGTCATTGATCTGTGAGTCTATTAATCTTAATCTCATTATATTCGTTATTCAATTTCAGATATCATAAAATAGGTGTTTCCTTATCTCTTTCATGTGACATCAAGACATAATCATCTAATCGACCTCTCAGTGGAAACCCTTGCTCCTCAAAGTGTGGCCAGGGTCCAGCAGCAGCCGCATCACCGGGGAGCCCGTCAGAATCTCGGTCCCATCGCAGACATACAGAAGCAGAATCTGCATCTGCACAAGCTCACCAGATGATTCTCACGCACCTACAAGTTTGAGAACTTCTGGTCTAATGAACTTTTCAGTGCTTCTGATCTTTATAAATTCAGCACATGACAAATAGAACGTACCATCTTCTTTGCTCTCTAAAAGCCCAGCCGTGCAAGTCGGGAGCCTTGGGGACAGCCTTACCCGCTCCCCCTGCATCCCTTCAAGTCCAGTCAAAGACCTGCTGTTTCTCCTTCCTTAATATAACTCATATCTGTCTCATTTTCCCTCTTCTAATCCCACTGCCTCCAGGCCCTCAGAGTTTTCCTTCTGGAATGCTACCTTATCTTCCTGATTGCCCTCCTAGCCTACAGTCTGTTCCTCTCAGTGGAGCCAAAGTTGTTTTCCAAAACTCTGTATCTGATCCTATTACTCCCCTGCTTAAGATCCTTCAACACTCCCCCCACTGCCTTCAGAATTAGATTCAGATTCTTCACACGGAATACAAGAACCTTCTTATCCAAACCCTGTCTACCTCTCCAAGTACACCCTCCTCTGCCCTAAGCTGCAGCCACACCTGCATCATATTCTATGTCCCTGAATGTAGGGTCTCTTCCCTCTGCCTGGAATTTCCCTCTCTCTCTGCCTGGATAACTCCTCTCTACTCTAGGAATTTGGGGTTAGGTGTTGCCTCTGCTGAGAAGCCTTTTCTTTCTTAGTCTGGGGCAGGTGCCCCTTCCTTGCCTCCTCATGTAGCCTGAATGGTGCCCTGGGGCACCTGATACAAATGTGTGTGCTTGTCCATCTTCCTTTGTAAGCCTGAGGGCGACTTGAGGGCCAGGATTGCAGACTTCACCTCTGAATGCCAGCTTCTAGAATGGATCCTGGCTGATAGCAGGTACTCAGTAAATGGTGGTTGAATAAAGAAATGAATGAAACATTACTCTTGCTATTTACGGATTTTTAAAAATAGTTTGAAGTTCCTTTTGAGGGACACAGTTTCAGTGTCTTCTATCTTTTTTTTGTTGTTGTTTTTAAAAATTAATTAATTTTATTGACTGTGTTGGGTCTTTTTTGCTGTGTGCGGGCTTTCTTTTAGGTGCAGTGAGTGGGGGCTACTCTTCGTTGTGGTGTGCGGGCTCCTCATTGCTGTGCCTTCTCTTGCTGCGGAGCACGGGCTCTAGGCACGTGGGCTTCAGTAGTTGCAGCACATGGGCTCAGTAGCTGTGGCTCACAGGCTCTAAAGCACAGGCTCAATAGTTGTGGTGCATGGACTTAGTTGCTCCGTGGCATGTGGAATCTTCCTGGAGCAGGGATCAAACCCGTGTCCCCTGCATTGGCAGGCGGATTCTTAACCACTACGCCACCTAGGAAGCCCCAATCTTTGTTAAATCTTTAATATCATTGCTTTAAAACCTTTTTAGTTCCTTTTTAAATACCTTATTGTTACATACTGTATCTTCCATTAAGACAAAAGATAATAATTTGTACCATCAAATTTTCCCCATTAGTCATACGGACAAATTTATCTTTTCTCTGAGTCTACCTTTGAGATGCAAATTAAATTGTCCATTTTTAATGGTCCTTGAAATGAATGGTTTTTCATGGTAGCCTTTTCTGTTCTGAGGATTTATAAATGTTGCTTTTCTACTCTCAAAGCACAGCTTGACAGAGTAACTGACCTCAGATGGTCATGCTTGGTCCTAAATTGCTCTGTAATATTTTCCCTGATTTTTCAGCTGTAAAGTTGAGGCTTTCTTGTCTTCATGTCCCTGAATGGCAGCCACCTCACTCTGCTGCTTTTGTTAACTTTTTTTTAAATTAATTTATTTATTTATTGGCTGTGTTGGGTCTTCCTTGCTGCACATGGGCTTTCTCTAGTTATGGTGAGTGGGGGCTCATCATTGTGGTGGCTTCTCTTGTTATGGAGCACAGGCTCTAGGCACGTGGGCTTCAGTAGTTGCAGCACACTGGGCTCTAGAGCACAGGCTCAATAGTGGTGGCGCACGAGCTTAGTTGCTCCGCGGCATGTGGGATCTTCCTGGAGCAGGGATCGAACCTGTGTCCCCTGCACTGGCAGGTGGATTCTTAACCACTGTGCCACATAGGAAGCCCTTCCTGTGTTAACTTTTTAAAAATATTGTTTAGTTACAGAACATAATGGTAGAGAAAAACCCCATTTATGATAGTAACAAATAAGAGAAACTACTCAGGAATAAATTTAACAAGCTAGTGCATTGTAAGGCCTGAAATTCCATATGCTGCCTTGGTCTCTTTGAGCCTCACGGGGGCCCCAAAGGCTTGGCCATAAATAATTCTGCTCTTGCCAGGATTCGCCCCGCAACCCAGTGGGAAAAACTCCTCCCTTTATCCAAGCAAGCCAATCACATCCTCCTGTAAGAACCAAGGGGCACCTCACCCTCTTGTTACTGCAAAGTCTGCCTCCCTCAGCTCCAGAGTACAACATCTGTGTGGTCCTGCACGGCTTGTGGTGCTGTCCTCCCCTGGCTATGTGTGTGTGTGACTAATAAACTGTGGCCCATCTCATTTGTCCAGGGTTGGCGTTGTGTGTTCAGTGATCACACACTCTTCAGGGTGGGGAAATCCCTTCTTCACCAGGGTGGTGAATAGGTGACCAGAACAGATATGTGCAAACACTAAATGAGGAAAGTTTAAAATCCTCCTGATAGACACGGACATAGGTAGACAACAGGGAGTCTCCTCCCAGTATCCTGAGAACTTATTACACCTTTCCTTCCCACTGCACAATCAGACTTTATGGATTCTGGTGAAGGTGGTACCCTCTTTTCTCTGGAAGTCAGGTCTGTAGAGCTTACTGCACCCTTAAAATATCACCTTCTCCCAAAACTGTTCTTAAGAGTCAGTGATGGGACTTCCCTGGTAGTCCAGGGGGTAAGACTCCGCGCTCCCAATGCAGGGGACCCGGGTTCGATCTCTGGTCAGGGAACTAGATTTCCCATGCATGCTGCAACTAAGAGTACACATGCCACAACTAAGACCTGGAGCAGCCAAATAAATAATAATAAATAAATATTAAAACGTCAGTGGCAGTAAGAGGAGGGATTCATGTCACAATCCCAGAGGAACGATAAAGACAATTTCAATTATAAGACAAAATAATGCTACCTCTTATTAAAGGAATATCAAGCGTCAACAGACATAAGAACAAGGGCTTCTTTTTGCAGGGCTGATGATGGTGAAGCAGAGGGGGTTGAGAATTTGGGAGCAAAAAGCCTTCCTGGTTTCTCTGGGTTCATGGTCTTTGTTGGAGACAGACCTGCATCCATGAGGTGGTCTGCCCTGTCCCCTCGCCTGACAATGAGCTCTTTAGAGACAACTTGGGTGTGCAAAGAATGTGAACGTCCAAGCAAACTTAGTCTGGGTTTGGATATATGACAAATATTACTGAAGACCTACAGAACGCCAGGCTTTCTGCCGCATGTTGGTGAAATAGCATTAAACCCAGTACACAAAGGCTCCAAGCATGTTTCTTTCTCCTATTTTTTTCCAAAATGAAAATCACTTCACTATTCTTTATGATAACAAAATACATATTATAGAGGAAATTCAAATGCTACAAAAAATATAAACAAGAAAAAAAAAGTGGTTATGTTTCTTAGCATCCTGAACACATGGAGGTAAGAACACGTATCTCACAAGATTGTTGGGAGAGGTCAGTGAGAGAACGCACGGTAGGTCCTCGAAAGCAGAGGTGGATTCACTCAAAGCAAACAGAACTTAAGCTTCAGCTTTCCTTATTAGCATGAGCTCCTTCCGAGGCTCGTATTGAGCCTTGCCCATAAATTTTTGTAAAATTTGCAAAAGCAATATATTTTTGTATTCTTTTTTTTTAAAAGACGTCCCCCGCCCGCCCCCAAACCTTGAATTAATATAACTTCCAAGTGCCACAAAAACCTGGAACATCCCCTACTAAAAAACTGTAGTTACTTTCCTTCCTTTGGTAGATAGCAAAATCATATTTTCCATTACCTAGGAGAGGCCTGTGGAAACATCAGAGGCCACCGTGACTTTACAAGTCTCAGCCCGGGCACCATCTCTCATTTTTGTCTCACCCTCAAGGATTGCAGACTTACCCAGTGCAGGGTCCGTCTTCATGAGGGAAGACCTCTCAAAGAAGACCACTCAGCCATTTGTAGAGCGGTCACAATGGCTGGCAACTTCCTGAGACAAAGACCATTGTGCAGAGAACACCCTGCCCTGCTCCAGAATTATAAGGAGAGTGTTCCTGCCCTCCCCCTAGCCTGCAGACAACAACTGAAAATAGCTTCAGCTGTTGGCAAGTTGAATAAGAAAATAAGGGATTATTTCTTGCTTTTTACCACCTGGGTGATGAACCGCTGAAACCAACAACTCATTATTAAATCATATATTGGAGGCAGCTGAGGAAAACGACTACATTTCAAGGCAGAAAACCAATATGAGCTTGTTTTATTTGTTTCAAAAGGTTGTTTTGGTCAGTAAGGACCCACTGGAAGAGAGAGTCTTCCTGCAAAGCTAATTGTCTGGGTACCTGCTGTCTCCGTGGCTCAGGCAGGGCAGAAATGGGGCCTTGGTCTTGGATTCAGTCCCCGTGTGGACTAGTTAACTTTGTTTCTAATACAGTTATAAACTGCACTTTGACTTCAGCCCTGCTAAAAATGCATGTCACCGATCCCAAGTGGGTCTGGGTGAGGCGGTGTGGGTACGTCCATTAGCATGATTGGAAAAACAATTTAAAAGCACATGATTCATTGATCTTGGGTTTTCAGTGCTTTCTTTGCAGGTGGAAGACAGAATTAGAGGACTTTGCAGGAACCAACAAAATAAGGAGAATTGAACAAGGACATAAAGTACGTATTGTAGATTGAATCGAAGGCTTCTTTCAGTTTTTGTTAGAAGGACAATAGATAGCCATTAAAATACATGTTAGAGTTATACCAGTACTTGGATCTATTTCAGTAGCAATTTCTGGTGAAAAAAAGCAAGATGTAAAGCCATGTATAGTATGATCGCATTTTATAAAACAATTAAAACCCCTTGTATGGTCTATGTATATGAGTGTAAATGTCTTATACATTGTAGGGAAACACTGCTAACATGAGTCAGTGGGGTGGGGGAGGGACGACTGATATGAGGATACAGGGAGGAGGAGAAAAGAGAGAAGGCAAGAGGGAAAAGAAAAGAAAGTCTGCACCAAACAAATCAAAACAAAGAAAGAGAACATGTATATGTGTTAGTCTGGGATCTCTAGAGAAACAGAATCAATGGGATTAATTACCTTATTAATTGTAGGAAGTGGCTCATGGCATTATGGAAGCCAGGGCCATGATCTGCTGTGTGCAATCTATAGAGCCAGGAAAGCTGCTGGTGTAATTCAGTCTGAGTCTGAAGGCCTGAGAACTGGGAGCTCCAATGTCCAAGTGCGGGAGAAGATGGGCGTCCCAGCTCAAGGGGAGCAAAATCTCACTTTTCCTGCCTTTTTATTCCATTCAGGCCCTCGGCAGGTTGGAGGATGACCACCTGCATTGGGGAGGGCCATCTTCTCTACTCAGTCCACCAACTCAAATGGCCATCTCTTCCAGAGACCCCCCTCCAACAGACACCCAGAAATAATGTCTTATCAGCTGTCTGGGCATCACTTAGCCCAGTCGATGTAAAATTAACCATCAGTCTCTACTATGTAGACATTTATGCATTTCATGTAATGTCCATGCAATGATATGTATGTATGTATGAGAATCTTAATTTTAAACATTTCATTCAGGTGAAAGTCACTTGACATAGGAATACACATTTGAAAGTGAAAAATGCGGTGGCATTTAGCACATTCACAATGTTGTGCAACCACACTTCAATCTAGTCCCCAAATATGTGCATCTTCTGAAAATGCAACTCTGTGTGCACTCAGCAGTTTCTCCCTACTCTTCCCCTCCTTCTAGCCCCTGGCAACCACCAATCTGCACTGTTACTGGGGATTTACCTACTTTAGATATTTCATATAAATGGAATTATATAATATGTGGATTTTTGTGTCTGGCTTTTCACTTAGCGTAATGTTTTTGAGGTTCACCCACCCTGTAGCAGGTATCACTACTTCATCCCTTTTCATGGCTGAATAATATTCCCTCGTGTGGATCTGCCGCAGCTGGTTTATACATTCACCCAGGGATGGACATTTGGGAAGTTTCCACCTTTTGGCTACTGTCAATACTGTTGCTGTGAACATGCATGTGCGTGTATTTGTTGGAGTACCTGCTTTCAACTCTTTTGTGTATATACTTTGGAGTGGAATTTCTGGGTCATGTGGTTATTCTGTTTGATTTTTTGAGAAATCATAAAACAATTTTCCTCAGTGGTTGAACCATTTTGCATTCCCATCAGCCATATATGTGGCTTCCAATAGAAAATTTTAATTAAAAAAAAAAACAAAACAGAAGGCACCAGAGAGACCATAAATTCTTAGAGCTGATTAAGGGCAGGGCTCACAGGGAACACAGGTGTATCCGTGGGATGAAAATTACCTTGGGCCTTGGGCCAGTTCCTTAGTTTCACAGAGCCTGTTTCCTCCTTAGTGAAATGCAAAAACTATGACATCATAGAATTACTGAAAATATGAAAAAACGCAAGAAAGCTTACTTGCTGGCACAGTGTAGACAACCAATTATTAGCTGAACCTCAGTACTCTTTACTGACAGCAGCATTCACTGTGGTTGAAAGATCGTGGAAACCATGACAGATGAACCGATGAGGATCCCACCCCCCCAAAAGGGAGAGTTTCCAAAATAAGGAAAAAGTGTCTCTAAGAAGTGTAATTTCAACAAGACCAGGTCACCCATGTTAGAGGCAATATATCACATGGTGGTAAAAAGCACAGCCTTTGAAACCAGATAGTCCTGGGTCCACAAACTAGCTTGCTCACAAAGCAGTCAGAGTTGCTTCTATTGCAAGTGACAGGAACCCAACCCAACAGCCCCTGCACGAAAGGGGGGGATGTGCTGGCTAGGGCAGAGCTTGCCAAGCAGTATACTGCGCATGTGTTACAGGCATGCTGGGCCATTCCTCCCCTCAGCCCCAGGGGAGGAGGGGTGTGGACAGCCAGAGCTGGCACCTGGATGGAAGGACAGGCAAAGCCGATCACTGCTTTCCTTGGCCAGCTGACGTCCTTCTTTTCCATGGCACACCTGCTGTCTCATGTGGCCACTGACCCCTCCTGGGCTCCTACCTTCACAGCCCACAATTAGAGAGCGGGGCTCACGGCTCCAGGCCACAGGAGGGAAATCTCAAGGGGTTCTAATTGACCTGGTTTACACCATATTCATGCTTCCCACCAATTCCCATGACCAGGAGTCTAGGTATGTTAACTGGCCCAGCTTAGAGGGGTGAGAAGACGGAATCATTTAAGAAAACAGCAGCTCCCACATCTAGAGAGGGAGGAAGAATGGTTCCTCAAAGGAGGTGACACACAGATTTTGACAGGATGCAGTTTATTACGTTTTTCCCCTACAGTTTGTGCTTTGGGTATCTTGTGTCAGAACCCTGCCTGGCACTAGGTCCTAAAGCCTTTTTTCTCTGTTTTCTTCAAAAAATGTGAGTTTTGGACTTCCTTGGTGGCATAGTGGTTGGGAGTCAGCCTGCCAATGCAGGGGACACGGGTTCAAGCTCTGGTCTGGGAAGATCCCATATGCCTCAGAGCAGCGAAGCCCCAGTACCACAACTGCTGAGCCTGCGCTCTAGAGCTTAAGAGCCACAGCTATTGAGCCCGTGTGCTGCAACTACCGAAGCCCAAGTGCCTATAGCCTGTGCTCCGCAACAAGGGAGGCCACCGCAATGAGAACCCAAGGCACCAATGAAGCTAGAGGAAGCCCTCGCAACAATGAAGACCCAATGCAGTCAATAAATAAATAAAAATAAAAATGATAGTTTTATATTTTGCGTTTAAATTCATGATCCATTTTTAGGGAGGACTTCGGGGCTTTCCACCCAGTTCTGTTCTTGAGCAGGACACTGTTATAGGGTCGTGTGCGCTTGGTGAAAATCTGTTAAGCTGTCAACCTACGATTATGTATGCCCTTTCCATATCGCATATGGAACATAAAGAAAAACATGTGAAAAAAAATACATAAATTCATGATCCATTTTTGAATTAATTTTTGTATCCAGCATGAAGTTTAGATCAAACTTCATTTTTGCCAATGGATGTCCAATTTTCCAGCATCATTTGTTGAAAACTATCTTTCTCCATTAAAATGACTTGTTGCTTTCCCCCAAATTAATTGGACATAGTGCATTGATCTATTTCTGTGTTCCCTTTTCTGCACTATTGATCTATGTGTCTACTCTTCCAGGACCACACTGTGCTGGCTACTATAGTACTACAGTATGTCTTAACATCAGGCAGAGTATTTCCTCCCACTTAATTCTTCCTTTTAAAAACTGTTTTAGCTATTCTAGTTCCGTTGCCATTCCATATGAATTTTAGAATCAGATTGTCTATATCTACAAAAAAAATCTTGCTGGGATTTTGATAGGAACTATGTTGAATCTATAGATCAATTTGTGGGAAAACAGACATCTTTATGATATTAAGTCTTCCGATCCAAGAGTACAATATATCTCTCCATTTATTCAGATCTTTGATTTACTTAATCAATATGTGATTTTCAGCATACAGATCCTGTCCTGTTTTGTGCTACAAAAGACCCTGAAAAGATAAGCTACACACTGGGAAAAAATACTAGTAAATCACATATCTGACAAAGACCTTCCATCTGTAATGTACGAAGAATTCTCAAAAATTGACAGTAAAAAACCCCAGACTGGCAATGCAATTGTAAAACGGGCAAAAGACATGAACAGATATTTGACCAAACAGGAATTATGGGTGGTGAGTGAGCCCATGGAAGGATGTTCACTGTCATTAACCACCTCATATTTTAATACATGCAAATTTGATTATACCCCAAAATTAGTAAATTGAGCTTTCATGTTGCCTGCTCAGTGTGGGAGAATTAAATGTATTCGTATTGACCACTAATGATAAGACATAATTTAGCAAATTCATTGCTGTCAAAATTACGTGTTTTTATCATATACAAAGTCTATTATTTCCTCCATAGGCATACGCCAATTACAACAATGTAAAAATACTCACCAAGTGGTATACATATTTCTTTGCAGAAATCTAAGTACACAGAGCTAGCTTAACCTGTATTTTAGGCTAACAGATGTTATTTTTCATGTTCTAATATTTATCCTCAATGATTCCCCTTAATTCCACTGTTATTCATTGGATCATGAAACTCTTATGGTTTCTCCAAATTCTTCTCGCTGATCTGCTTAACCATACTGTACCAGGCTATAATTCTGAAGGTAATGCATAGAACCTGGGTTCTAAATATTGCTTTAAAAAAATAATGCTAGGTATCAAATAGCAATTAATTCTCCACCATGTATTTTTTAAAATAAATTTATTTATTTATTTATTTTATTGGCTGTGTTGGGTCTTTTTTGCTGTGCGCAGACTTTAATTGCGGTGAGTGGGGGCTACTCTTCATTGTGGTGCGCGGGCTCCTCATTGCCGTGGCTTCTCTTGTTGCAGAGCACGGGCTCTAGGCGTGTGGGCTTCAGTAGTTGCAGCACCTGGGCTCAATAGTTGTGGCTCACGGGCTCTAAAGTGCAGGCTCAATAGTTGTGGCGCACGGGCTTAGCTGCTCCGCAGCATGTGGGATCTTCCTGGAGCAGGAATTGAACCCATGTCCCCTGCATTGACAGGCGGATTCTTAACCACTGTGCCACCTAGGAAGCCCTCCACCATGTATTTACTGAAGGTCAAATCATCGGTTGGCATTTATCAGGCACTGAATGTATAGAAAGGTTTTGTGTTGTTGTTTTTTTTAATCCTCCAACGTGAAAAATTTTCAAAATGGTTTTACATAAATAATAGTTCAGGGCTTAAGCCTTAACAAATTTATGTTGTTAATTAGATTATTTGTCCCAATAATGGAGGAGGATCAGAAAAGATAATAGAAACTCACTAATAATTAGCACAGGGGAGAATCATTCCACTTGAGAATCATTTGCTATCTTTTCTGCCACAAGGGCTCTAATTCACGATAACTTGCATTTCTTGCCTATTTCTGCTCTGCAAGTTGACCACGTAAGGGATGAAAGTGTGATCCTGACCAGTGACAGGAAATGGCAGCCACATGACCCACCTGACTGAAGACCTCAGTGTTGAAGTGTTTCTAATATAATTGCTATATTCTTTAGAATCAGCTTCCACACAGGTTCGTATTTTTTCTCCAAAATGACTAAACTCTGTCATTGTTCTCCAGCTCTCTACAGCAGTGGCGCTCCTCTGCTGCCCTCTGAAGGTTCTCACATTTTTTCTCCAGGGAGACAAAATTTTAAATAACCCCAAGTCTCACCCAAAATAGAATATAAAAAACCATTCATAGGCTGCTCACAGTGCAGACTACTGATAGTATCAATTATCAAAAAACAGTAATTTTATCTTCTGCACACTTATTTCATGGGGTTCCTGTTTACTTTCCATTTAGTAAGATTCAGGGATGATGTATCTTGAAAATGTATAATTAAAAAAATATAATTTGTGTACATTTTAAGGTAAAAGAGCAAAAGAGCAATCCCCTTTTTTTTGTCTGTGCTGCGTGGCTTGTGGGATCATAATTCCCTGGCTAGGGAATAAACCTGCGCCCTCAGCAGGCAGTAAAAGTGCAGAGTCCTAACGACTGGACCGCCAGGGAATTCCCAGCAAAACTTTTTTTTTTCAAATGTTTTTAGGTTTTAAGATACCCACAGTATAAATACGTCACAATAAATTCCATTTTGATTATTTTACTGTGTCCACCATCAACTTGTCAACTCAATTTCTGTCCTGAGATATAAGAATTTACTAGACACTGTAAAAGGTCAACTTCCAGGTACTGTAAGTTATTTGGAAATAGTACTGTGAACAGGCCCCCCGGTTCCGTAGGCACAACATACCTGTGGGAGGGATGGGGAGAGAGCCGACCTAGCCGGACACAACCTTTGCCAGAACTTCTGCATGCCTGACCTCACTTAATTCTAACAGAGACCCAGCAGAGCAGGTTTCTGCATTTCCCAGTGAGCAATCTGAGGTAGAGGGTTATGATGCCAAATACATTTCCCAAATCCACACAACTAGTAAAGAGGGTAAGAGCAGTTCAAGCCCAGGCTGGTCTGACTGCAAAGTCCATGCTTTTTCCTCATCAAAAAGTCTACAAATAACAAATGGTGCAGATGTGGAGAAAAGGGAACCATTGTACACTGTTGGTGGGATGTAAATCAGTGTAGCCGCTGTGGAGAACAGTATGGAGAGCCCCCGATACACTAAGAATAGAACTACCATATGATCCAACGCTCCTACTCCTGGATTTACAACTAAAGAAAATGAAAACACTAATTTGAAAAGACAGATGCACCCAACTTTCACAGTAGCATTATCTACAACAGCCACGATACAAAAGCAACCCAACTGTGTATCAATGGATGAATGCGTAAAGATGTGGTACACAGAGAAATTGGAATATTACGCAGCCATAAAAAAGAATGAAGTTATGCCATTTGCAACAACGTGGATGGACCTGGAGACTATTACGCTTAGTGAAATAAGTCAAACAAATACTGTATGTGGCTGTTTAGAGTGCAGCTAAACAGACTTAGCAAGATTCTTGCTAAGATTGGACAATGTGGAGACAAACACAGCAGTCTGAAAATATTTTAAAATATGGGTGAGAGATACATGGGAGTTTTTTGTCCTTTTTTTTTTTACACTTTCTTGTAAATTGGAAATTATTTTAAATTAAAAAGTAAAGGGGAATTCCTTGGCAGTCCAATGGTTAGGGCTCTGGGCTTCCACTGAAGGGGGTGTGGGTTCGAACTAGGATCCCACATGCTGCACCACTCAGTCAAAATAAATAAAATAAAATAAAATGAAATGAAATAAAATATAAAAGTACTGCCCCCCAAACCTGTCCAGTTCTGCTGTCTTTGGTTCATGCCTCCAAGGGTCTCACTGGCTGAGTCATATTCTTCTTGCTGAGTTTTGTTCATCTAACCTGACAATAATTACTGCATTGTATTTCTCCTAAGTAGAACAAAAACTTCTCAAACCTATGCAATTGCGTTGCAAACCTCAGCAAAGAAAAAGTGTTTCTTGAACCTCACTCTTGAGTACCACTTGCATACTTACCATGCTCTCAAAACAAATGTGCCTCTGTTTACATTACAATTTAAACGTCAACTCAGTGACTTTCATTTTAAAGAAAAATTAAAATTATTACCACAAATGAAAAATGATATCATTTGCTATTATAAATACAGGCAACCACAAAAATACATACCTTAAAAACAGAACAATATTATTAAATTTTAAAAAATGAAATGATAGGATGTCCACTCTCGCCACTCTTATTCAACATAGTTTTGGAAGTCCTAGCCACAGCAATCAGAGAGGAAAAAGAAATAAAAGGGATACGAATTGGAAAAGAAGAAGTAAAAGTGTCACTGTTTGCAGATGATATGATACTATACACAGAAAATCCTAACGATGCCACCAGAAAACCACCAGAACTAATCAATGAATTTGGAAAAGTTGCAGGATACAAAATTAATGCACAGAAATCACTTGCATTCCTATACACTAACAATGAAAAATCAGAAAGAGAAATTAAGGAAACAATCCCCTTTAGCATCGCAACAAAGAATAAAATACCTAGGCATAAACCTACCTAAGGATACAAAAGACTTGTAATCAGAAAACTATAAAACACTGATGAAAGAAATCAAAGATGACATGAACAGATGGAGAAATATACCATGTTCTTGGATTGGAAGAATCAACATTGTAAAAATGATTATACTACCCACAGCAATCTACAGATTCAATGCAATCCCTATCAAATTACCAATGGCATTCTTCATAGAATTAGAACAAAAAATTTTACAATTTGTGTGGAAACACAAAAGACCCCAAATAGCTAAAGCAATCTTGAGAAAGAAAAACAGAGCTGGAGGAATCAGGCTCCCTGATTTCAGACTATACTACAAAGCTACAGTAATCAAGAAAGTATGGTACTGGCACAAAAACAGAAATATAGATCAATGGTATAGGATAGAAAGCCCAGAGATAAACCCACACACATATGGTCACCTAATATATGACAAAGGAGGCAAGAACATACAATGGAGAAAAAACAGCCTCTTCAATGAGTGGTGCTGGGAAAACTGGACAGCTACATGTAAAAGAATGAAACTAGAACACTACCTAACACCATACACAAAAATAAACTCAAAATGGATTAAAGACCTAAATGTAAGACCAGACACTATAAAACTCTTAGAGGAAAATATAGGCAGAACACTCTATGATATAAATTATAGCAAGATCCTTCTTGACCCACCTCCCAGAATAATGGAAATAAAAACAAAAATAAACAAATGGGACCTAATGAAACTTAAAAGCTTTTGCACAGCAAAGGAAACCATAAACAAGACAAAAAGACAACCCTCAGAATGGGAGAAAATATTTGTAAATGAAGCAACTGACGAAGGATTAATCTCCAAAATACACAAGCAGCTCATGCAGCTCAATATCAAAAAAACAAACAACCCAATCCAAAAATGACTGGAAGATCTAAATAGGCATTTCTCCAAGGAAGACATACAGATGGCCAACAGACACATGAAAAGATGCTCAACATCACTAATCATCAGAGAAATGCAAATCAAAACCACAATGAGGTATCACCTCACACCAGTCAGAATGGCCATCATCAAAAAATCTATAAACAATAAATGCTAGAGAGGGTGTAGAGAAAAGGGAACCCTTCTGCACTGTTGGTGGGAATGTAAATTGATACAGCCACTATGGAAAACAGTATGGAGGTTCCTTAAAAAACTAAAAATAGAATTACCATATGACTCAGCAATCCCACTACTGGGCGTATACCCGGAGAGAACTATGGTTCAAAAGGATACATGTACCACAATGTTCACTGCAGCATTATTTACAATAGGCAGCACGTGGAAGCAACCTAAATGTCCATCAACAGATGAACAGATAAAGAAGATGTGGCACATATATACAATGGAATATAACTCAGCCATAAAAAGGGATGAAACTGAGCTGTTCATAGTGAGGTGGATGGACCTAGAGTCTGTCACACAGAGTGAATTAAGCCAGAAAGAGAAAAACAAACACTGTATGCTAACACATATTTATGGAATCTAGAAAAATGGTACTGATGAACCTAGTGGCAGTGTAGGAATGGAGATACAGACGTAGAAAACAGACTTGAGGACACCGGGGGGGAGGGGAAGCTGGGACATAGTGAGAGAGTAGCATTGACATATACACACTGCCAAGTGTAAAACAGATGGCTAATGGGAGGCTAATACAGAGCACAAGACCAGCTTGATGCCTTGTGAAGACTTGGAGGGGTGGGATGGAGAGGTTGGGAGGGAGGCTTGAGAGGGAGGGGATATGGGGATATATGTATACATGTGGTTCTTTCGCTTTGTTGTACGGCAGAGACTGACACAATAGTGTAAAGCAATTATAATCCAATAAAGATTAAAAAAATGATAATTTATGAAAACATATACTTGAAAATATGCTCTGTAAAGAAAGCAGAACTTTTCTTTTTTCTTTTTGGCCACACCGCATGGCATGCGGGATCTTAGTTCCCCAACCAGGATTGAACCCGCAATTGATTGGAAGTATGGAGTCTTAACTGCTGGACCGCCAGGGAAGTCCCAAGAGTGGAACTTTTTATGCTGATTTAGTAATAAGAGGATATTTAGCCTGATGTCACTTACTTTAAGGTGAAATGAGGTTCTAAATCAATATAATGATCTAGTTTTAACATTTTGATGGTAACCATCACTGCACATGTCAGTTTATATATCCTCATTTATTGGAAAGGGCAAGAGATATTTAACCTCCATCTTTAACAGAGTTGGATATTGAGAATTAATTCCTAGCCAAAATGATGTTACTTTTATTCCAAAAAGGCATTTGAACATCTACAACCCTGGAAGGATACATAAAAACATAATCATTCCTTCTGAGAATGTTCAAAAAAATCATTTTCAGACAATTTAGTAATGTTGAAATTTATTATAAACTTACTGCAAGGGCATAGACCTTGAGCTGGCCAATTTCAAACATTTCTTTCACAACAGACATCTTTAGAGGCAAAAAGAAAATAATTGGTTTAGATAATCACTGCTGACTTACTGGGAAAAAGAAAAAGGATAACCCAGATGTCCTGTTAAAGGATTCAGGATGGGTTACCTAGGAGGGTGGGTAGTTTCTTAGAGTAGTCCTTAATCTGACACATAGCCACAGAAAGACACATCTGCGTTTCATCAGGAATGCTAATTTCCTTCCAGAAAGTTACGAATTGCATTAAGCAAAAATGCCCTGGTGGGGCCAAGTCTGTAAAGTTCTCCTTGTGAGGAGAGCTGGGAGAGGTGGCTGAGGAGCAAGTGTGGGAAGAGACTTTTCACTAATGTTTTATAAACCTTGAATTTTGAACAAGGTACAGGTGGCCCTTTGTGTAAAGTTAAGTAATTAAAAAAAAAGACTCCAGAATTTGGGCCTCTTCTCAAAATACCCACAAATTTTGTAATGAATGAGAACTAAAGGAAGAGAGCATCCCTTAACTTATCCCCTTGCTCCTACCACCTGATTTGAGAAAATATGTCAAGGGTTTTTCCATAAATAATTACAATATTTCCAGCAAAATGTTCAGAAGCAGGGAGCTCAGATTATTAGTAGGTTCTCAATTTCAGCTGGTTTCTGGAATGTCTGCATGATTGGGAGCTGGTCCCCAGGGCCTGGGTGTAGCTGTCACAGTAATAGCCACTACCTGAATCCCCCAAGCTCCAGCTCGCTGCACTCCGGTTACATTATTCCATTCAATCCTCACCACCACCCTCCACCACACACTAATCAGAGGAAGCCTCTGGAGCATCCAAGGGAAATTATGTGGAAATAATGTAATCTATTCTAGATAGCTCAAGGGCCAAGGTGGGGAGTTTGCAATGAAACAGGTCCAGGTAAGAAGCAAATGCTCTCCTTCTACTGTATAATAAAGCAGAAGCGGGCATAAAGGGAAACAAACAGACCTTACCTGCAGGTGGAGGCTGCAGTTTTCAAGCACGAAGCCTGTGTGTCCAGGGCTCCCTTATCAGGTGGGAAGGGAAGTGGGGCTGAAAGGGACAGTGACCAATCAGATGTGGGGATGGAATCAGGCTGGGCTGGCTGTGCCCCCAGCTTTGCAGGCCTTCGGGAGTGATGTCTGGGAGGCGGCCGCTGCACTGGAGCTGGGCAGACTGTGCAGACTAAGCAAGTTGCTGCAGGGCCAGAGGCATTTCTGAAGGCTGGGGAGGGGCCCTCACTCACTGCATCTGCTGACAGACCCTTAAGTTTCTACTTTGGAGGGGAGCAAGGAGCAATCCCTTTGGACATGAAGAAGTGAGTTAGTAGCCTCAAACACAACCTTCATTCTGCCTCACGATCCCGCGCTACTGCTCTTCTGAGAAACGATTAGTTATTTCAATCCATTATAACGTCTCCAAATGTATATTGCTATTTTATCTTTATTTTCTTCTTGAAACAGCAGTTTCAAGAAAAGCTTCAGTCTTATGGCTTATTGATCACTTACAGTAATGGTAACCTTTCCCCGTGAGACCCAATTCACAAACATTAATAACATTGATGGGCTGTAGTTTTCCTAAAATAGAACTACCATTTCTGGTCCGTTAATAATAAACTTTCAACTTTCAATGTACGTTTTCTTTAGTAAGAGAATGCAATAGGGTCATAACCCTATAAACTTTCTTTCACTATTTCCTGGTCACAGGGGGCTCTACTTCATTTCAACAGCTGTTTAAAACTACACAGTTCTCCTCCTAGGGGAGAGGCGTTAGAGAAAATCCAGAAGTGTGTGAAACTGAGTGGAAAGCAGCAACCACATACACCTGAGACAGAAACATAAAGACGTTATCCCACTAAGAGGTAAAATAAGAGGGTATCTGCATTCAGGGATTGGGGCCAAGTTCCTAAATGGGCTACAATTCAGCACATCTGTCTTCACTGTCACCCCAGTACTGACTTAGCAATGACACCCTCCCTGGAGGAACCAGAGGTGGGCATGGGGAGACGGCCTGTAGACCCAGCCTGCCTTCCTTTCTGCTTCTCTGGCTCCTTCACCTTCCAAGGCAGCACTTGCTACACGCTGGTCCCAAATGCTGCTCTGCGGGCCATCTCTGTGACACAGCCCCAGGAAAGTCCCAATCATGGTGGCAAGCATGGAGTGGACACTTGCATTCAGCGCGGGCTTCTCAATGACCAGGAAAGGCCAGATTTTGAGTGTCTGGTGCAGTTTGCTAAAATGCCTAGCCTGTGGCCACATGTGCTATTTGCACTATTTAATGAATATTTCTCTGATTTCTTCTATTACACACTCTGCAGCCTCTACTTTCATTGCTCAGAAATTCTGATGTGTCCCTGTGTGAAGGCAGACCGTGTGTTTTGCTCAGCATTTGCACTCAAAGCCATCAGTTTTCATTACATAGCTTAATTCAATAAAATGCTCGACTGGGTATCTGTCTTGTTGGGTGTTTTAAATATTGCTCCCATTGACCACAAAGTATTTTATGACATTGCTGATCAGTTGTCAGCCAAACTCTATTCTGTCTCTTCAAACATGTGTACTCATAATAGCAAACTTAACGCAGCTAGGCACTCATCTAGGGACTTCATGGCCTCACAGCCGCCCCGTGCAGGAGGTACTGCTGGTGGCCTACTTTACTAGGGAGGACTGAGGCAGAGAGGCACTGAGGAGCTCGCCAAGGTCCAGACTGGTGAGCAGTGGGGCCGGACAAGAGCCCAGGCAGCCGGGGTCCCCAGCGCTCCCCACCTCTGGATGGCCACCGCAGGGTCCTCCTCCTGCACGGGGGCCAGTCAGTGAGGGGAAGAGTCCCTTGTGACCAGGAGTCTGGTGCAGTGAGGGACAAACTGCTTTTTTAGGTTGCGGTGCAGATGGGTGCGTTTAGGGGCCGGGCCATGTGCAGATGAGGATGTTTAAACACATCACTTGGTGCTGAGCAAGTAAAACTGTGTTTCTATTACACTCATGGTACAACTCCGCTGACTCTGCAAAGCTGCTATTTTCACAACTTCCTAGGCTTCCTCTCAACACTGAGGCACTTCAGAGAATTTGTAAAAAAAAATAGATTTTGAAAAATTTAAAGAACTTAAGTGATGATAGCTAACATGTCTGACTTCTAAACTCATTTAAATCCTCTATAACGTGGGTACTATTATTATTTCCATTTTAAAGAGAAGGCAACTAAGGTACAGAGGTTAACCTGTCTAAAGTCTCAAAATGTGTATGTGAGATTTTGGAACGCAAGCAAAGGTTTTAATCAGGTGTCAGCCAACAATGGCCAGCCTGTTTCTGTAGTCTCCTGGGACACAGCCACACCCGTTTGTTGGGTATTGTCTAAAAAAGCAGCTAAGTAGTTGTGACGGAGACCCTAGGGGGTGCAAAGCCTAAAATATTTACCATCCAGTCCTTCACAGAAAAAGTTTGCTGACCCTGGTCTTAAACATTCAATATCACCATCTTCCACCATGTACCTTAAGACCACAGGATTGCTGTTAAGTTGTAATTCAAAACTTTTACAACACCTTGAACCCATTTGTTACAAAACCTCCAAGGGGAAGTAGGGGAACTAATTTCTAATCTATGGCAAATGGTGCTATTTCCACTTCAATCTGAATGCTAGTTAAGAGGACAGACATGTATAGATCAAGAAGAACCATACAAGGGAAGAGCCAGAATCATCAAGACACACATTTCACGATTATATTCTGCTACCCTAACTGGAATTAAACAAAACAAAACATTTTCTTGTGGTGCTTTACATAAAAACTTATCACACTGCTTTGGGGTTCATTTTTTAGAAATGAATAATTGAGCTATAATTCATCTTCAAAGTGTTTGCATTCATCCACTCAAATATACAACATAAATAGAATAAATAACACGCCCAAATAGTGTCTAGCAAACGACTGTCAGGATTTCAGACTGTGAGGAAGAAAAAAGGGGGGGAGGGGGGAGGAGTCAGTCCAGGATGGTTTTATAGAGTTAACCACCTACCTCCCCGCCACCTGGTTGGAAGTTCAAGTGCTGGAAGTAAAAATCCAAGCCCACTCCTTGTAGGTAATTCACTTTCTTCTAGACCTTCATACTTTAGGGCTGAGGAAAATGAAAGATGGCAGATTTTGGCCATGATTTCTTTGAGGCAGTGGGGTAAGAGGAACAAAGTGATTTCCGTGGAACAAACTGAGAGCCAGATTGTTGGATGCAATACTCAGAGGCAGAATGAAGCAGTACTAATTACAAGCAAATCACTTACCTAGCTCTCTAGCCCTCCAAACTGCTTGTAAATGCAAACAGGCAATCATTCAAGTTTAGACCATCAAGATATAATGCTTGCAGCACTGTAAATATGCACCCCCCCATTTATTATGAGACCAGGTGCATGGAGAATGTTTATTTGCTTTTGTATTTACTGATCGTTTTGTTAGTCAAACAACTACAGAGTTATAAAGTTTCCTCTCATTACAGAAATGTCAAATTAGCTTTAAGACAATTTTGCTTTTCTTTAGATTTATAGCATTAAAAAAATATTCCAAATGAGTTATGCTAAAAATTTCTGACACCTGTGCACATAACTTAACCCTCTATTTTACAAAATGTCCAGAAAATGTAAGGGCCACACACATTTTTTTCATCCAGAAATAGCTCAGATTCATAAATATATCATTACTGGCTGACATGCAAGGACACTAGGCCACTAAATTTGGCAGACAAGGAAAAAAACATGAATTTTCATCTTGTATAGACAAAATGAGATACTAAAAATGTTTCCCCAGATAATGCCAAAGAATTGTTAGTTTGTGTTATAATCAGTCAAGAGCCCTGATTTCAGGTTCATGTCACATGAAAGTCTTTAAAACTGACCTTCCCTGATTAACTTGATTCAAATCCAATTACTTGTTTTCCTACTTCTACACAGAAGGATGCAGTCAGTCTGGAATTGATTGATTTGCACCCTTCTACTTCTTTCAGGGAACTTAGACCCCTTTGATGGGTACATCTTTTGACTTTCCCCACTGATGTTTAAACTGGAAGCTTCGAGGTTCTCCACAATAAGTGCTTACTTAGTACAGTGCTCTGCAAAAACCCAACTCTCCAAAAAACATGTACCCATCTTCTGACCATAAGTCCATCTCAACTTAGGCGAGCCCACCACATTTTTAATGTTTTAAGTACAGTAATAAATTATAGAAAAAAAAAAAGCAAACCTAAATTGCTCCAGTTGATTGGCATCAGTACACAAATGGGCCTTCCAAACAGCACTCTAAGAAAGTACAGAGGGGTTGTCCTACCACATTTTCACTCCGACAGGAAGACAGGATATAAAGTAGCTTCAAATTTCCCCATTCACCATTAAAAGAATCAAACAGGTACCCACTGAAAGCAATGATCTTTAGAGAAGTCACTCAACATGGCATTTATCCTGCCAGATACCAAAGCTTCTGGGCTGGAAACAATATACATGAAGGTTGTTTGCTCCCAACCAAACCATCTTAATACAATTTATTCTATTTTCTATTCCATTTCAGAGTTAGATTTAATAAAGTAATGCAAATCGTTTAAAGAAAAAACCTTTAATTTTAAATTCTGATCTAGGCATAAAATTCACTTTTGTATCACGGTTAAATTCATTACAAACTATAAAAATGTTAATACTGGAGTTTCAACAGAAATCTAATAAGACCTCTTAAAAAATTATTTAAAGAAACAACAGCAAGTCATGTACTGCTATGAGGTTAATACATAAAGAAAAAACATTCACACATCTTACTGAATTTCTCAGTAAATAATTTTTGCCATAATACTTATCATAGAAGTTAAAACGGTTGTGTGTGGCTCCACAGCAATTACAATTTGCAACAAAAATACTAAAAGCCAAAACTCTGTTTCTAACAGGAACAACCTAGCTTTCAAACCAGTGAAGTGTGCACACCAACTGTGCACGGAGTAGGTGTATCACAACTTAGCTTAAAGTGGAAGATGGTAAAAACTAGATGCTTTTAACTTTGAATTGCATGAGGAAAATATCAGGTGGAAACAAAATTCAGAGCCATCGTTATTACTTTAAAAAATACTAGATTATTCTTACATTAAAAACATTAAATGAATCAAAGCCAGACAGTACTGAATTTTTACACAAACTTCTTTTGTATTTCAATGTTGTTTATTGAGGAGTGAATGAGACTACTGCCAGACATGCCAACGACACTTCACATTCAAGGGCTGGAAGCTAAAAAGCTTTCCAAACTGAGTCACTGCATAAGCCTTTTGGGGAAAAGAATCAAAAGTGACATAAAATAACATCTTCATGCTTGTTGTTTTTGTCTTCAGCTTTTTTTCAACTTTTGGATCTACTAGTTTGCTGGGTAGAAGGCTTCTTTCTACCCTACAAAGAGACTCACACTCCAATTAATAGAATTAACACTCGGTGTATAGCAACTTGTTTTAATACACATTTAACGCTGAGGAACTGATCTTAAAGCTGTTTTGTCTTAAATTTCCTTATATCTAGTGAGAAAAATTAATTTTATTTCCCTTTCACCTTCACATGGGTGGATTACACCAATAGAAAAATACTCTTCAGTGCTTACTGCAGGGCTCACGGGACTTCCTCGGTGGTGTGGGAGAAATCCACTTAAACACCGTCCTGAAACCCAGGGCTTCTCTTCCTGCTGTTGTGGCTTTGCAGAAGAATGGCCTACACACAACTCTACCGTTCTCTTTTGCTCAAAAACAAAACAAAGAAACCTAAACAAAAGGGTAAACGTTTATTTGGAGTTAGTTTTCTGGTGGTGATATTAAGGCCCTTCAGGCAGAGTTCAGGAGCTCCTGTATGGCGGCCTGCTGCTCGGGACTGAGCTGTGCTACGCATTCAGTCCACAGTCCTCCAGAAGTCTAGGGAAAGAACAGTGTCACACATTTAGATTCGGTGAAATGGTCACTGGGAAGTATTTTAATAATTGTCATTAGGTAGACTGTAATAATGCCAAAATACCTTCTTTCCAGTAAATTAGCTTGATGCGTATCACTGTAAAAAGCAATGATTCTTATCTATAAAGTTTATTTCATTTACAGTAAGTTTTCTCATTTCTGCATTGATAAAGCTACACTATCTTTAGATGACATGTTCAAATTATCTACATACATGAATTCAGGTAGGAGAAGTCATCAAAAAAACTCTGGTAGCTGACAGTTTATACTACTAAAATCTCACCTTTTTTTCTTAACAGATATGCAGAAAAACGCCTACATAATGAGTATGTGCTAGTCCCAGATTTAAGACAAAGGTTTTAGTTTTAATAAAGAATGAAAATATATGGGTGGGGCTTCCTAGGTGGCGTAGTGGTTGAGAATCCGCCTGCCAATGCAGGGGACACGGGTTCGATCCCTGTTCCAGAAGATCCCAGATGCCGCAGAGCAACTAAGCCTGTGCGCCACAACTATTGAGCCAGCGCTTTAGAGCCCGTGAGCTGCAACTACTGAAGCCCACGCGCCTACAGCCCGTGCTCCACAACAAGAGAAGCCATGGCAATAAGGAGCCTGTGCACCACAATGAAGAGTAGCCCCAACTCACTGCAACTAAAAAGAAAGCCTGCGCACAGCAAAAAAGACCCAACACAGCCAATAAAATAAGTAAATAAATAAATAAATAAGTAAACAAATTAAAAAAAGAAAAGATATGGGTGGATTATATTAAGTATTTTAGCTCTTCTTCCTCAATTTAACCAAACCAGCTTACCTGTACTTGGCGAACTACATTAGCCAGACGTTTGGCACAAGGATCTTCGTGTTTAATTGCCTCATGCATTTCTCCCTCTGCAATTATACTGAATATTTTGGGCAGATTGGTATTGTTTGGGCCAAGAACGATTGGGTGATTACTGAAAAAAGAAAGAGAAGAAAACCATTATAAATGAAACTTATAACAGGAAATCACTCAAGCACCCATACTTTCCTATACCCTTCCCCCAGCACTGAATTTTATTAGGTCTTAACACAATGATTACACACTCACTAAAAATCAACTGCCCTTTACATTCATTAGGAGGGAAACTAGCTAATTTTACTTATTAGCTTTTCAGTTTCCTCCTATGTAAATTATATGTATATATATAAACTCCAAAGATATTACTAAGAACAGTTTCTTAACACAAATCTTATCTAGATACTGCAAAATGGTTTCTAAAATAAACTTGAAGTTCAAAAAGATATACAGGCATTTCAAATGTAAGCAGGGAAATAAGCTCCAGTCAAGTTTAATGGAAAGAAACCTAAGAGTGAATCTAATTAGAATTCCAGTCTTCTTCATTAAGAAAATTCCCGAGTAGTCATTTCCAAGAGAGATGACTAAATAGCAGGATGGAGAGCTAGTCACTTCAGAGGCAGGAGCAGGTGAGGAGTCCCTGGGACGGCTGCTACGATCCTTAATGATGTCCTCAGTGTGAAGACTCCCAGCATTTGTGTGAACAAGAAGTTAAACAGGCAAAAAAGGAATATAGCCATTGGCCTGTTTCTACAAACTCTTGGGAGATGAGTGGCTGTAGCCCTTGCATTTATTTATGAACTAAAAGCAGCAATTAATAGTGACAGGGCCTATACTGAAAATTTAGGGGAACGTGAACTTAGAAAACCGGACCACCAATGAACATGCCTTTGATTCAATAGCTTCTATAATCTCCAGGCTGTTGCAATTCTTAGCTACACTCACAGGCACAAAACAAAACTAATAATGCCAGAGACCCAAGACCAGATCCTGACTGCCCATTTGGTATATTTCCCGTATAACTACTGATTTTTTTTTTTTAAGCTCTTTATTGGAATATAATTGCTGCACACTTTTGTACCAGCTTTTGAGGTACACCAAAGTGAATCAGCTGTATATATATATTCCCATATCCCCTCCCTCCCACCCTCCCTGTCCTGGCCCTCTAAGGCATCACCCATCATCAAGTTGATCTCCCTTTGTTATACAGCAACTTCCCACTAGCTATCTATTTTACAGTTGGTAGTGTATCTATGTTTATGCTACTCTCTCACTTCACCCCAGCTTCCCCTTCGCCCCCCGCCCTGCCAAACCTGTGTCCTCCAGTCCATTCTCTGCATCTGCAACCTAACTCTTGCTCTGTCACTGGGTTACTGGGTTCATCAGTACCTTTTTTTTTTTTTTTTTTAAAGATTCCGTATATATTTGTTAGCATACAGTATTTGTTTTTCTCTTTCTGGCTTACTTCACTCTGTATGACAGACTCTAGGTCTATCCACCTCACTATGTATAGCTCCATTTCATTCCTTTTTATGGCTGAGTAATATTCCATTGTATATATGTGCCACATCTTCTTTATCCATTCATCTGTTGATGGGCATTTATGTTGCTTCCATGTCCTGGCTATGGTAAATAGTGCTGCAATGAACATTATGGTACATGTTTCTTTTTGGATTTTGGTTTTCTCTGGGTATATGCCCAGGAGTGGGATTACTGGATCATATGGTAGTTCTATTTTTAGTTTTTTAAGGAACCTCCAAACTGTTTTCCATAGTGGCTGTACCAGCTTACATTCCCACCAACACCACTGATTTTTTTAATCCAAAAAACCCCACTAGTATTTCAGAGGGTCAAATAAGCGTGAGTACTAACAATGTTCTTTGCTCTCATTTGACTTATGAATGATATGTAAGTTATACTTCAGTAAAGCTAATGAATGGATGAATAAATAAATGAGTGGGGTGGAAGACAGAGCCTGCCACTTTTTCTATAATGCCTCATCTGTTGAACTGAATTCCATAAAGAATAACTCAAAATGAGATGTGATCATAAGGCACTCAACTGGATATGGCTTCTTAACTTGATTTATAAAGACAGCATTATTATAATCTATACATCCGAAAGCTGAGCACAGGAAGCATGGTGTTATGTGAAGGGGAAGGAAATAAGGCCTACCTGTCCCATTTCTTACCTTTCAATCAGGTCGCAAAGATAATTGAAAGTCTGAACGGCTTCTTCTTTATCCTCATGTAGTGGAAGCCAAGACAGCCAATGTGGGAGGACTTCTTCAACGTTCACACAATCAGGCTTGAATTTCATAATTTTCCCTACTGCTGAGATGCAGTTCTCTGTAGCATTGATATTTTCTTTGGTCTTAGAATCAGCAGATTGAATAACTCTTACCAGGAGTGGAAGTGCTTCTAAAATAAGCATTTGAAAAAAAGTCAGTTAAAGTCTCACATTTTCATGCAAATGATCATAAACATTTCTTACCTTTGGTCTAGTTATGAATTACAGTGAGGAAATGTTAAAGTGTAAGGAAGGTTTTGTTTTTGCGACTACAGAACCACAGACACAGGGAGAGGGAGATTGCCCTGGCGGGCTCAGAAGCACCTGCACGCCACGCATTTACAGGCCCAGCAGGTTAGCAGCCTCCAGACTTACACTCCCGGTCACCTCGGCGTACTGCAGCTTCTAAAAGCCGCCCAGCTATACTGCTGTGCTGAACTTACAGGGACCCCAGTATGTTTAAAAGTATACCCTCCAAGCCCCAAATGAACTGTAACCTGGGACTGGGGTCAGGAGGCTCTGGTTCCACTCAGATTTCATTTCCACTTCTATGAGAATGAGGATGGTAAGTTGCTAAGCGCTATAATAACGTGTTTGAAAACGGAAAAGAGAATGAAGCCATTTATAATGTCTGGGGCTGGCAGGGGGAGGAAAAGTGGGGATAACAGGGATGTCTGGGATGAAACGCACATGACGTAATAAACAGAAGCACCTGTACAAAAAGGACGGTAACTGTCTCCGCCGTACTGTGCCATGACTCCGAGGCCATACGCAGCTGCCTGCCTGACTTCCGGGCTGCTGTCGCATGTGTACTGCAGCATTGGCCTTATGAAATATTCTGCATACTTAAATGAGGCTGGACTACAGTGTTCTATGACATCATCAAAGATGCACAATCCCCACTGTCTGTCTGGCCACGGTCTATGTAGACACTACAAAAGAGATACTCTTTTAAGCTTTGCATACTGGAGTGCTGTGAAGATCGTAAAGAAGCAAATATCACTACAGCCTGTCATCTCACGTGGACACTCCTGATACAGATAATGAAAAACAACACAGTAACAATCAGTTCTCGTGAAATAACAACCCTCAAAGTACCACATAAATTTCATAAAGTGTAGGTCTAAAAGACTCGTGTGATTTGTTACAGAATTCCACAATCTGACATTACCAAGTATCATGAAGAACTGACAGCAGCAGCTATGTATATACGTTTACTTTACAAAAAAAGATAATGGCAATGCTATATTTAAAAAACGATAGTAAAAGCTGCAAAGATTTAACTTTACAGTACTGATTCAACAGGATGCCATATGTGCCTAAATCATTTTAAAAAACACATGGCACTACTAAATACCATAAAACAAAACTGAAAGCCAAAAAAAACCCCTAAATATCTGATGACTGCTTTTAAATTTATAATACATTTTAAAAATGGTATATATATATAATGCTATCATCCAGAATCTATGATCACTGGTGGTACATAATAAGGACCAAACCTGAATTTTCTAGGGTCCACTGCAAAATAAAACCCAAAACCTGTAACCATTTTTTTTCCATTTGTTAATTTAGCAGGGTATAGATAATCTGAAATAATAAAACATCAGCTGTATGTCTTTAGACTGTATTATAAACTAACTGAACTACGGAAAACCTAATTAGTAAACGTCAAGCATATACCAACTGAGAAATGATCCAGGGCAATGCAATAAACTTGGTAAGGTGAAGGGGTACAGCAGACTAGGATTCACTTTGACTTGAAAGTGTAAGTTTTCAAATGCTATAAGGAAAGATTTCCAGGTCAGTTATCTAAAATAATTGTCAAAAAGAGGTAACACTTACAATTAGGTTGACAATTAATGGAAGCAGCTGTTCAAACCACGGTAACACTTTTTCCTTGTAGCTGCTGAAGACCGAGTGTAAAATGTCTGACACTTTGGTCAGAATATAAACATCATTGTCATCCTGAAAAACAAACACAAGCACCCCCATGTGTACTCACACAGCATCCCCGCTATCAGTGACAGTAACATTTATCATTAAAACTCTAAGAAAAGTAGAAAATTAAATTTCTCATCACTTTCTTAAGAGTATAGTAAGAGTCCAGAGACTGAGGTTAGCCCAGTGATGTCTCCTGTCTGCCTATGGAAAGAAAGGAAGGAGTGTGGTAAGTATTGCACTTATTGCAAATACTTTTCTTGGAATATATTTAAAATACATGGTTGAAAAACTATCCCAAATGTCAAAGTTCTGAAACAAAAGTGATTTCACTTTACTATTTTTTTGTTTGCTTTCTGCAAGACTTTTTCTAGTTTTGGAGCAGGACGGTTGGGAGATGTGGGGTCAGTTACTTACATCCCTGGGAACAATGTGTGAGCAGCATGTGAGCACCCTGCAGAGGAGTGGGACGACCCGCATGTGCCAGTACTGGTCTACCAGATGGCCACAGGCCACACATGACAGACCCTAAACCCACAGCTGCAATGTGTGTAATGGCATCAAGTGGTTTGACGGTGAGAAAACCGAGTAGCAACATAAAGAATTATGTCAACCACTGCATGCATATCTGTGCAAGGAAGTCTGCACAATTCTGTGGTCCAGTGGAAAGGCAGCTGGTGTTAAAGAAAGATCTGGCCTTAAGCATGAGATTGTCAACAGTGTGGCTCTAGGCAGTCATTTAACATTCGAGTTTGAGTTCACTCACCTTTAAAATGGTGAAAGTACCATCAAATACAAATGATTGTTGTGAGAAGGTATAGAAGAAAATAAGAGGCAAACACCAAAGTGCTTTTATATGTGAGGTCATTGCAACAAAATGCACACAGCATCCAAAACCACAAACCAGCTAATTTCGAATTACTTATTCTCTAAATAAATATGTGAAATACATGTCAGATTCTTCTGCTAGAGATTAATAAGAAGCCCATCTCAGGAGAAGTCAGATGAATCAGAAACTTAAGCATTATCTTCCAGATGCAAGTGGTCATGTAAATTAAGTTCTAAACAGAATAATTTACCTCATCTTGTAGTGATTCTTCCACCTGTTCATCATAGTCTTCATCTTGTCTTTTAACTAAAACACACCCAAATAAATGTCTTTTTAAATGGTCGCCAAAATGGTCAAGGATTACATTCAGAAATAAAAGCATGGAAAACTTACCTTGCCGCAATTCTTGATTTTTAAAATGTTCTTCAAGTTTAGCTTTCAATATACCTCCCAACTCTTCAAAGTGTTCATTATTAAGGCATCCATCTCCCATGACTTCAATGCACTAAAACGAGGTTAAGGAAAGAAAGCAACTCATAACATTTAAAAATTAACAGAACTCAGTGCCCTGGAAGATTAATGATTAAATGAGTAAATCCACTTGGTTTGTTTCTGCTATCATGCCAGTATTTTAAAGAGAAGAATTTAAAAAATATTTTTCCTTTAAACATGTCCTGAGCATGTCTTAAGTGCTAGGAATTACGCTGGGTGCTGCGGATTCAAAGATGGAAAAGAACACCTTCTAAGGAGCTTAATTACCACATGCACAATTGGTACAAAGATGGCACTGGAAAAAGGCTACGCTTGCATTACAGGCGAAGGGGATGATGTGGGCAAAGGCATGGCAGAATGCGCTCTTTGGAAAAATAAAATTTGAACTTCAGGAGTGTAAACGGGGACAAATAAAGAGTTTTTAAACCAAACTGTGGAGCAAGCTATGGAGCTGTGAGCAACGGTGACGGTTAAGAACATGGGAAGGGGAGTGACTCAAACAGCCCTGGAAGAAACATGAATGAACTGTGAGGAAAAGAAGCAATGACTTCTGGAGTAGACCAAGGGTGGCTATTTCAATAGCAAAAAGAAAAGATGGGGCAAAAAACAAACGGGAATTTAGGGGAGAGAGAACAGGACAGAAACTAGACAGGACTTGGATGATGCCCCAAGTTCCTGTAGTTGGGTTACTAGGTAATGACGATGGAAACTAACGAAGACTGGAATACAAGAGCAGCTATTCTTAAAAAGAAAGAAAAGCAAAAAGACTGATAACACCGAAACATTAAACATTTTTGGAAGAAAAGGAAAATTATCTGTTACAGCATAAAAAAAAACCCCATTTATTCAGCAAGACTAATAAATGTACCCACAATCTTATACATAGTTTTGAAGAGAAAAATACTTACCTTTGCAAAAGAGTGCATTATTTCTGAGAGGACATCTGAATCTGGTTCTGTGCCAATGGCCTTGATTAGAGCATCACACATAAAATGCCACATCTGTGTGAGGTACTCAGGACCACGAACTCTTGCACATTCCAGGAGAAGAGGCATGGATTCTGCTGCTGCCACTCGAACACGTTTTATTGTTAAGGAAATGTACTCATTATCTTCAGATTACATTTAGTGCAATCACTATCCTTAAGACTGTGGCGGGCTAGGCAGATTCTGCTTATCTAAGACTGCACTCCAAGAGCTTCTGTTAAATATAACCTGTGTATAAAAACAGAAGTCTCCCTGTCCCCTAAGACAAATCTCCGGTCTTTTCTGTCACCTACAATAAAACAGGAATGAAGGCTCAAATGTAACCATTAAACATAAAAAGGACTGAGGAGGGACCTGGGACTCTCATAGCATGTCTCAGGATGTACCTATCCTCAAACTTGAGGTAATGCATGTTTCCAACAAACGCAACTGAAGCGATGACTTTACTAAGAAAAATGAGGATCTCTCCTGGAATCAGCCTCTTCAGTTTTAAGTGAAGAGGACTTGCCTCCCCCTACCTAATATCATTTCTAAAATAAGGTCTTGAGACTTCCTCGTAAAAATAATTGCTCTATCCTCAGGCTAAATTATGGGAAGGCTGCTGGGCAAAAGCCGTCTCCTGTAAAGGACGGGTGCAGGACACTGCATGAGGAACCACAACAAAGGGGCTCTGGAGCCGGACAGATCTGGGTTTGGCTCCATCGGCTGCCATTTTTTTTACCCACCTATGAAAGTGTGTGTGTGTGTGCGTGCGCGTGTGCGAAAACGCACAAAAACGTACCTATACATATTAATTACAACTACCATCACGTTGAGGAGGAAAATCTGCTTCATGCAGGTTTACCTAGAGACGTTTCTCCCCAGAGGTGCTATCCACATTTGAAATGAGCTATAGAAAGTTAAGTACTGTAGGCTGGTCTCTAATTTGTTAAAAAGGGTCTTGCTTTTTCTTAACATCACCAAAAGATATTTGGGGAAAGCAGCAATTATACCCAACTATAAACATTTGCTAATAAAATAACAATCCTTAAAACTCTTCAGCGCTCCAGAGAGAACTGTCAAACTAGAGGACAGCTGACATTTTCTTTTTCTTGCTCTTGGCACAAATGAAACAAAGGCACTTGCAAAGAACCAACTCTGTAACTTGAAACCACTGTCCATGCAAACAGAACACTGGTGATGTACACTTACTTCGGTTAGCACAGTCTAACACTTCAACAATAGAAATATTTTCTGTTCAAAAATCATAGGATATCATCATGGAAATAAAATTTCAGTAGAGGGACCATGAGTTTGACAACCTGTTCAGTGTACTCCACAAAGCCTTCTTTTAACTCCTTAGCATAGCAAACCTGAAACAAAGATTTGAAGAGAAATCAAGATCCATGTTGATTTTTATGTATTAATATTTATTAACAAACTGCAAAACCATAAGGACCACAGAATGTTATATCCTAACTAGACTAGAGCTAACTACATTTAAAGCTGTATATGCATGTAGGACTGTGAAATCAGTCTTCTAACTAAAGGGAATTGTAAAACAGGAAATGACTGCAGCATACACTGTCATTCAAAGGGTGGAGTACTTCACATTCTTATTTTGTGTGGTGGAGAATTTAGCAAAAGATACCACTTAATTAAGACAACCTAAAAAGCTATACATGTTAAAAAAAAAAACCCTGAAAACATAATCACAGCACATCACTTCTGTAAATCTGTAGCAAACAGGCTTATGTTATTTTGAATTAAAAAAAAATCATTTCAACAGTGAAACAGAAAAAACTGTTGTCTTAATTGTCTTATTCTCTTTCACTACATGAAAAGACTTGGTGATTTTGCTTAAAGATGTTACGTTTATATTTGTTTTCAAGTTGAGTGATACTACAAAAAATCCAAAAATGTTTATAAATTATAGGCAATTAAGTACTGATTAGTATAAATTCAAGAAATATATGTTTAAATGAATTAGAAAACACAATGCTTTACTAATACAAAATAAAATTTAAGCCATTAATTTTTATTTAGGCTTACTTAACTACTGGATTTGTAATATACCATAATCTTTTTTTTTTAAGTTTTTAAGTCCATTATTTTTATTTTATTAAATTTATTTATTTATTATTCATAATCTCTTTCTAAAAAATTTTATTTCTTTTTTATTGAAGTTTAATTGATTTACAATGTTGTTACCATAATCTCTTAATTCTATTTGTTAAAAAAAACCCCAAAACCAAAACAAACAAAAAAACCTCTGTCTACAACATATGCTCATAAACGTTTAAAAAAGGAAACGCAGAGAGAACACACACAGACCCCATACCACAAGAGATAATCACCATAAACATTTTGATTTTCCTACCATGTCTACTTTTTTTAATACAATGAAATCATACCAACTTTATTTTTAATACTATGAGCACACTTCTGTTCATTCAAAAACACTCCTTAGCATTTACTACACACTAAGAATGAAACAGGCAAAACGCCTTCCCCTCAGGTAGCTCTGTAATGGCTGTGTATACTCCAGGGCACAGTAGTCACTGATCACCTTCCTAACAATAGTTATTTGGGCTATTCATTTTGTTGTTGTTATTAAAAACAGCACTGGTAATGGAAGGTTTTATCCACATTTCTTTAGGATGGAAATCCGTACGTGGAAATGTTGGGTCAAAAGGTTTCTACATTTTATTTATTAAAGAATACATTCCTGGCTCTTCAAAATAACTTCTTCAGCATCCATGAAAAGGACTCCTATGAAATTTATGTATATATAATGTATATCTACAGTATATGTATTATATATACTATATACTGTAATTATATACAGTATATGTATTCATTATGCATGAATTCATTATGAGAAGTTACAAAACAAAGTTCAGTAATCATTATAATTACCAGCATCTGACAAGCGGTTGACTTTTCTTCCAGTCCTGCAGTTTTAATACCAAAACTTTGCTGATCTCCAAGGTTCACAAATTCCCAACCATCATCATCACTCATGTTCTCCATGTCTTGGGCTATTAACAAAGAAGCAAGCAAATTCACATTAAAAACATAACAAAGAGAAATTCCACAACTGCCACATCCTCATGAAGACACCTACTATCTAAAAGGGCTACTTCAGGTTTAATTGAAGCCGTCTTCATTAAAGGCCCCATAACCACTGGAAGGTACTGCTGAAATTCTTTTCCAAGGATTTTGCACATTCTGGCCCATGCTGAGATCATGTAAGAGATCTGGGGAGAAAAATTAAAAATTACATTAAAATTGATTTTTAAAAAAATGATTGTAAAAAATGGAAAAAGAAAGCCCCTTCTTCCCTGTTTCAAGGAAACACTGTTTCATTTTATATTCAAGACTCTTTAAGTAATGAGTGCATTTTCTAAGGTCACATACTTAAAATGTTCAGAAACAATGGAAAATCACTGTGAACTTCTACACTAGGATACAGACAATAGGTAAGGCAAAAAAGACTAGGACTCTGTCTTATTTTCCCCTACTTTCAAGAAGCAATATACTGTATAGTTTTCTCTAACAGCATCTGAATCATGTAACAAAACCCTACTTAAACATAACAACCGCTAGGCACTAATTTTCTTGAAGGCAGGAACTTACCTGACTTTGCCTACTGCCTAACATCCCAGTCATTAACTATTAAACATCCCTTTCTCCTAGCTGTTTAAGTTTTCTGCATAAGGGATTGTCCACATTTAAGAGACCTCTTCTCCTATTACTGTGTTTACAAAGACTTAATCACCTACAAATCACCTAGAGAGAATCTGGTTCTAATTCATCCCTATGGCCCAAAAAATGACTTTTCCTCTCCAGTATCTTTCTATATATTTATTTCACATGCCTATATGTGCAAACACATTCCCCACTCCTAATTTAAAAAACAAAACCAAAAAAACATTTTTAAGTGTTTGGAAAAAACATTTTAAGTATGGAAAACAACTATAGTGTGGCTGTGTAAAGTTAAAATTTAATTCAACAATTATTTACTGAATGCCCATTGTACAGTAGGCACTGTGAATGTCATTAAGACTATGACAGACATTTACGATGTTACTGCAAGAGAGTCCTAAGTACCCACCACTGAGACTTGTATTGGCCATGAAATATGGGCAGGAGTTAGCCAGGTTGAGTGAGGAGGGTTCTTTCTAAGCTAAATGAATGTCTGTTCACAGGCGAAGAAAAGAGCACACCATATTCTAAAATTGTTGGGTTTCTGGATTTCTTCGGCTTCTGACGGGAGGGAATTCATGTGGCATTTAAAGGGCCAGAAGACATCCACATGGAGACGTCTAGTAAGGGGCTGGATAAATGAACCCTGAAGTCACAACCATATGGAACTGAAGCTGCTCAAGAGGAGTGAGGAGATAAGAGAGCTTGGGACGACGGAACCCCAATAGCACCAAAAACTTTAGTCAGAAGGGGAGCAGCCTGTAATGGACAGAGGGAAAAAAACGCATGTGAAGTAGAAGGAAAACCAGTGAAGAAAGTCTCTGAAACCAGGGGTTGATATTGTCTTGAGAAACATATTACTCAATTTCTTTTTTTAGTACATTTAACCCTGTGCTATCAACCAAAAGGGTGAAGGCGAATGTGAGGGCTGCTTTACCTGAGGGTCATCATCTTCCATGTCACTGAAGTCTGTCTGCGTCTTCAGTAACAGCTGCATCACATCTGATGCATCTTGCATGAACTGGAAGTAAATATTTGGGGAAAAAGGCACTAATATTACTCATGTGAACCATATCAGAGAGGTGCTATTCTACCCAATTTTGTTTCTTGTGTAATAATAAAGCTTTCCCCCCAAATCTATTACATTTCTTGCATGGGTTATAACCCCTGAGATAAGAAGTATTATACTGAAAACTTTTCATCTATATTGCAATGGACTTAGTGCTCTTTCTAGAAAAATATGTTTTCCAGTGAAGGTGAAAATGAATTGTAGTATAAAGACAGTTCCAGCGGCGTCAAGTCTTGGTCCATGGCTTATGTGTTTCGAGCAGTAAAAAGATAATCCAACTCCCGGAAGACAATTTGGGGCTGCTCTATAGAACTTGATGATTTTCGTCCGACTCTGCATAGGTCGCGCAATCTCCATTGTATAAACTGTTTCACAGGTAGTCTGAGAGCCAAAATGCAGTGTGGAACATAAAAATGTTTTATTGGTTAGGTTCTCAGTGTCTCCCAGAAAAAAAAATAATGCTGGTTTTAGAGGAGACCAGACAGAAAGGTTCTATGCTGAAAGCTCTGAGAATCAGAACGTGAGGGGTTGATGACAGAGGAACTTCTTTTGCGTTAGCTTTGACAGCTCCGAGATGTTGGCCAGGAAGAAAAACACACTGGCCAATGGTCCTTGCTAATTACTCTCTGAAGAACTATATGTGTATAAATTTCTCTTGGGACACTTTTTAGATTAACAAGAAAGCAACTAGAATGTTCCCAAGCACATTAAATGGGTGAAATTAAATATATGGGTCTTGAATTCCACAAGCCTCCATAGAGATAGACTGTACACATAAGAGACGGTTTCAAGAGCGTAACTGAGTTAAGAAAAAATCTTAATATCAGTGATGAAAAAAAGGCAGGCAACAATTTACTTATATATAAAATTGAAGCAATATAAGAATAAGGTAATGGAAAAAAAAAACAAGCATCCAAAAAACCATTTATCAGAAGGAAAAAAACCTCTGGTACCCTCAATGCTTCCATAGTCAAATTACATACAATAAATTCAACATACTACATACACATCACTTACTTTTTCCTTCCCAACAGCCAGACCAATGAGGCTGATGCATTCAATAGTTTTTCCTCTGAGAAGTCTGAGTTCCTTTTGAACTGCATTCTCAACAATGTGCTTCAGTGATGGCATAAATAAGTCATAGTAGGGGACAAATTTTTCTTCTGCAGTATCTGCAACTGATGCGATAGACGTCACAACTTGTTCCAAAACCAACTTGGTGCCTTTCTGAATCAACTAGAAGGAAGACACACAACATCAATCACACAAATGAGAAATTGCAAGAAACATGCCCTGCATGTTCCTGAGGACTTTTCTGAAATTGCAAGCTGAGCCCACCCTCTGCAGCCAGAGTGGAGACTGTAGGTCTCGGAGCAAGCGTGCGAAGCCCCGCTGAGTTACTTATGTGTGATGTTCTCTCCTGTCAATACATTACTCCTGAGCTACTCCAGATGTTCCTCACGCCCTCATCAACCACAGCCACTCTCGGCAAAGCTCTTTCTCCTTGTACTGTGAGTCCCAACACACCTTTAAAAGGTCAACTTACTTCCCTCTTTTGCATCTCAGCATCTGTTCTACATTTAACATCATGACTGGCCTCTCATCTCACTGGAATGTCCTTCTTCCTTAGCTACTCTCTCTTCGCATAGCTCTTGCTCACATACTTTACCCTCCTCCCCCCATCCCATCTTAGCAGCTCCTTCCTTCAGTCTGTATCTGACATACTGGTCCCATGGGGGAGGGAAGAATTAGAGCCACTCTTCACACTTCAGCCCTTTACCCAAATCTACTAGTAATGTCACATCTGATCCAGCAATTCCTGATTTAACTAACCTAACCAATATGCCTGCAACTTGTCTACCTCTGTCTGTCTTCAGATACACTCATGCTCCTACTTTACATTCTTAGTTTGCGGTTATTGGACAACGAGCACCCATCCTTTGCTTCAAACCCCCTTCTTTGCTTCTGAGACAGTTATTTCCTCTCTTCCTCCCTGTTCTCCCTTAGACCAGTGCTAGGCAAAGTGTGGTTTACTAACTATTACCATTTCATCATGAACTGAAGTACAGAAACGGAGCGTTAAAAACTTTTATAGCAATTTGACAATAACTTTGTGTCTGCTGAATAGTTAAAAGGCTTTTATTTTGCATGTCTTTTTTATTCATTTCACTTTAGAGTAGAATTTTAGTTTCATTGTATTTGACAACAAACTGGGCTTCAATCTTCGCCCCCTTACCTGCATCTTTTCTCTCTCACACTGATACACTGACATCATTCACTTTTTTTTACGTTGCCTCTTACTTAAGCTGTAACTATAAACTGTCTTCTATTTGGATGGTCAGGCCTTATTTTAAGAATTCAACATATCTAAAACCAAAAGGATATTCTTTTTTATATTTTCTCTCACCCAGGTTAGGAGAGTGATCAACACTTTTTGCTTCCCTCTCTTTCATTTTTTTTAAATTCAAACTGGCAGACAGAAACTGCTAATGCTTCCTGAGAATCACCTTTCAGAATCACTTGCCCCTACAGTTCCCACTATTATCATCCAAGCTCCCTGAACAATAATTGTACGGCCCTGCCTTAACTCTTCCCCATTTTTGTTTATGCCTCATGTTGCTACTGTGCTGATTTCCTATAATCACGTTTTCATGACTTCTTGCAGCAGTTAAGAACGTAAAATGGTTCTTCCAAATCTACATACATCAGAGTTCAAAAATAACTCTGCCTTCTTTTCCAGGCAATTCACATGTTGCTTTTACCTAACCTTTAGTCCATATCTTTCCCAAGTCTAATATTCCCATTCTCTGGTCAAGCCTGAATTACACTACTTAGAACAGCCTGGAATGTCTTCCTTCTAACTTTCTATTCTTTACGGCCATGCTGAAAAGTCCCTCTTTTTCCAGGCCTTTCCTATCAAATTAACCTAAATTAATCTCTATGAATAGGGAGCTTCAAGATCTTGAAACTTACCTCTTGAAGTTTAAGGACCATGATGGAATGCAGATGTTTCACCAAATTATCTAAATATGGAATAAGCAGTGACTTGGGACAGTCCTCAGTGAAGTTGATGAGAGCGGCAGCAGCGTGGGCCTGCACGCGCTGATTGCCCTGGTCTTCCATGGTCTGCAGCAGAGCTGCTATCACCTGGGAAATGAAGTCACACACACATTTTCAAATGCCACTCCTCTTCTAAGAGTTTGATTTGAGTGTTGTTTGCAGACTCATTACTTACCTTCTCGTGGAATTTCTTTTGGAAACCAGGTGCAAAATCTGTGGCCATCTGTCCCACGGCATTACAGGCTGCATATCTCACTCTGGGATGCTGGAATAGGCACCTTTGTATTAGTAAAGGCAATAGGGTCCCATGTGAAACTGGCAATAATTACGTATCAAATATTTACTGGTACTTACAGGATCCTGAAGAAAAAGCAAAACAAAATTGACTATCTCATTTAGAATTCCTTCCATTTGCTGGTGGCATCCTTCCCCAATGGCGGATAAGGCCATTAATCCTGCGTGCCGATACTTCCAGTCAGCTGCAGAACAGAATTGCACAGGAAGGAACAGCAATTAGATACTACAAACATGTCACTCTGGCAGTCAGAAGTATAAGGAATTTCTCCTTATTTGGAAAAGCGTAACAAAATACTTTTACACGTTTATTACCTAGAAAAATAGACAAAGTGCCTGACTGGATTTCTTCACTGTCACAGTGTACGTCACACAAGCATTTCTACTCCGAAATTTAAAAGGCAGTATCGTGGGTGGAGGGAGGGATAAACTGGGAGGTTGGGATGCACACTACTATATGTAAAACAGATAACTAATAAGAACCTACTGTATAGCACAGGGAACTCTACTCAACACTCCGTAATGACCAATATGGGTAAAGAATCTAAGAAAAAGTGGATATATATGTATAACAGATTCACTTTGCTGTACACCTGAAACTAATGCAACATTGTAAATCAACTATATTCCAATTAAAAAAACAAAACAAAATTTTTACCATCTTATAAAGGGGAGCAAATGTTCAGATCAAAAAAAGAAACAAAAAAAAATCCCCCAAAACAAAAGCACCCTGGGATCCTCACTGTAAAGAGAGCCTGAGAATAATGAGAACTGCTAGTGTAAGGGTTAACGAAGTTGTAGAAAAATCCTAAATTAGATATCAGACTTAATTTTTCCCTTTGGGGAGCACAAAACCCATGAAAAAGATAAAGTCTGTTGCAACTAATTCCTCTGAAAAACGGCTAATTTTTTTTCTGCTAAACATTCAAAGTTTACTATTATTATTTATGATAACATTGATATATATATTCTTTAAATGTATTTCAATTACTTAATACACCATTAAGCCAAATTTCTCAACTGAGGAATAATAATCCTAAGAAACCAATATCTGACACTAATCTTTGCATACTGGACACATTATTTTAAAGAGGAGTAACTAAACTTATTGTGGTGATCATTTTGCAAAGTACACAAATATTGAATCATTATGCTATACATCTGAAACCAATATAACATTATGTTAACTGTAACTCAGTTAAAATACACAAAAATAAACAAATAGTAAAGAAAAAAATTCCTTTAATGCATAAATATTGAAATATAAAGATGTCTATATTTGGTTCGGAGATTTTAAAAACTTGTCTCATATATTCTCAATGTGCAGAGTTCCTGGAAGTATGTTCAGCAAATATAATGGGATGGTATTGGAATATAAAAATGGTTTTCTTCCTTTGAATTTTAAGATAAAAAAAATGCTGTTTACTATTTAAAGAAAAACAATAAAACTATTTTAAAATAAAGTGGGGTAAAAAAGAGAAAAACAGTAAAAAAAAAAAAAAGTGGGGTATACAGTAAGTTACTGCAAAATACGTATCATTTGTTATTTTTAAAGCCCTTTTCACATGAAGTATTAAATACACCTTTGGATCCTAACTCCAACCCTGGGTGTAGGGTAAGCATCACTTTCCTGTTTTTTGGTTTTTGTTTTTTTTAAAAACAGACAAGGAAACAAAGGTCCAGACTTGCTCAAAGTCACACATTTAACAATAACAAATCTTTATTAAGAGTTCATTACCATGCATGTGAAGCCTTCTGCAGCCAGCCAGTAAGTTGTAGCAGGAACTTATAGTCAAATTCTTTAACTACAGGGCTTCTCTGGTGGCACAGTGGTTAAGAATCCACCTGCCAATGCAGGGGACACGGGTTTGAGCCCTGGTCCGGGAAGATCCCACATGCCTTAGAGCAACTAAGCCCGTGCACCCAATTACTGAGCCTGCACACTAGGGCCCGTGCTCCGCAACAAGAAAAGCCACCATAATGAGAAGCCCACACACTGCAATGAAGAGTAGGCCCTGCTCTCCGCAACTAGAGCAAGCCCACTCACAGCAACAAAGACCCAATGCAGCCAATAAATAAAAAAAAATAAATTAAAAAAAATTCTTTAACTACAAATCACAAGCAGTTTCACAACATACTAGAAGAGTGGCATTAAACAGTGGTGAAACACTGAGAGCTGGGTGACCGTGTGCAAGCTTTCACATCTCTGGGCTTTACTTTCTTCATCTTAAAAACGGAAAAGCTAGATTCTGTCTAGTAACTCTTATAGGTTGAGCAGCCTGTAATGCTAAGACTATCTGTTTGGAGAAAAAACCCTCAAAACTTAGGGGGTAAAAAAGGGGGAAATTATTTTTCAAGACCCAGATGTAAAATCACATCATTAAAAAGGGATAATGGTTTTGGACCATGCCTTCTTAGGATAAATAAGAATCTTACAGGATAAAGGAGGACCAGGACCATGGTAAAAAACATAAGGACTGGAGTTCTCAAAAGTTCACTTTCATGTGAAGGTGGTATTCTGTGATTCCGTTTCACTACTTGAAAATCCCAAATCAATGGTTTGACCCTCAAGTCTGTCTCCTGTAATGTATGCCACAGATACACATATTCATGTAAGCCAGGATTTCTGTAGACGAGTGTATGCAGTAGCATCATATGTTATCAACAAAACTATTAAGGTTTAATGGGGAACTGTGGAATGCTATGTGGCTGTTAAACAAAAGGGAAGCTCTCACTGTGGTGATATGATGCACTATGAAGCAGAAGCTTAAGGGAAGCGTGGGGTCTGTATGCAACATTCACATTAAACACAACTGCTTACGCATGTAAATGAGGTCAGAGATTCAAGTCTCAGAGAACTGTTAACGGTGGCCACCTCTGAATTTAAGTTAAGGGACTTTCAGTTTATACATTTCTGTATTTGAAGTTTTAAAAAACGTCAAGCACATTAACTTTGTAATAAAAAGACAAAAACAACACTTTTTGGTCTTAATACAAATTACAGGTACAAGCCTAACATGACCAAATATTTGTCAGGAATATAAAAGCAGAAATACAGAAGTAGCTTCTCTTCTACAAGTATTTTTTTAAAAACAAAAGATATTAGATGAAGGAAGACTATATGAATCAAATATGCAAGTATTCCACAATCAATCAAATAATGGTGTCTTATTTAAACTCAAATTTAGATATTTCTGGCTAGGGAGTAAATCTGTTAATTTTCCTTAGAATTAAAAATTTTTTCCTATGCATTGAAGCCAACTCTGAGGAAAGAGAATTGAATAATATTTGCAGTACTGAGGAAAAAATATTCTTCACTGTAAGACTGAGTGGTTCTGAAGATGACTAAATACTATTTCATCAATGTGAGAATTAGGTTAAACACAGAATATAAAAAGGCAAAGACTGACTTTTAGATACAGTCCTAAGCATTTGTTAGAGTTTAAGATTTGGAAAGCCACACTGCACTATTCTAGCATTTGAAAGACGTAACAGCTTACGATTCTGAAGCATCTGCATAATGTGTTCCTTGATCATCGGCAGGACGAGTTTTCCACCAAGTCCACAAGCCATTCGGTCTAAAGCACTCTCACCAGCAACTGCATTGCTACACACATAGAAAACGATGTCATCGATATATGCAAAGTACACAAGAATAGGACACTACATGGACATATTTCTAAACACGTTATTAAAAAAGACTGAAGAAGAATAATTCAAGTCGTTTTTCTAGTATACGTAGTGAAGTTGTGGGTTAAAAACCCTAGAGTTTAAAAAAGAGGATAAAACATTTATCATGCCTCATCGTGGTTTAAAAGTCTTATGTCTGAATCTGATCTTCCAAGCCTTTTCCTACTCTCCCCCAACCATGCCACTCACTAGCTAAAACTAAGCTTCTGACACTCTAAGACTCTGAGGGATAAGCAGTGTTTAGGAAAGCCTTGTGTATCTTGTTTCCTGGAAATATATTTTTCAAACTTATCAGTGGGCAGAATAAAGAAAACTGAAAGGGATGCTGAGCATATATGATTTTTCCCTCACTGTCAGCTTACTCATCTTTAAGGGCTACAATTTGTATTGCAAAAAAAATTATGCATAGGTGAAAGTCAATTCTAGTTTTTTCACTGAAAACAGAAGAAAATTGGGCATAAAAGTCTTCGCACATTTATTGTTCTAGAACTGCAAAGTTAGAAGTGACTTTGTCATGTGCATAATCTTTAACTGTTCTGTGAAGGCAAGACCGGAAAGATGAAACTGACCTTTAGAACAGGTTCTTAGACTTGTACTGATCTTGAAAATGTATTTATGCCCTATTTACTCACAGATAAAATCTTATTTATCTAGTCCAGAAAAAAATAGCTTCATATACCATATAAATTTAAGTGCCTTTTACAGGGCAAATTAAAAGCCAGGTAGCAGCACATAATAGTAACTGAACCAGGGTAAGGAAACCTGATCGGAACCCAGTCTTCTCTTCAGCCCTATTAGGTGATTTCTAGCCAAGGATTATTTTCATATACTTCTAAAGAGTATTTAGGCCCAAAGTCAGTCATTTTTAATAACAGGACTAAGCTTCAAAAATACACCACATATTCTGTAAATCAAATGTCTAATTCTATCTATTACCTGTTTCAGTAGCTTACACCAACTACCAGTCTTTCAGGGAAATAATTTCAGTTCTTTTTAAGAAAAGGAGGTGAAGCAGTGTGATGCACCAGGGAGAGTTAAGAGAATTGGTATTAAGCCCAGTCTACTACCTGGCTATACAACCCTGGACAAATCAATCAATCCCTCCTCTCCATTTCTACATCTATAATATGATACTATACCTCTAGGACCACTGAAAGAATCAAATTAAAATAGCTGCTCTGAAGTGTTATGTTTCATATGTAGGTAAGGGGCCATTATCATTACTTCACAGTGAATATAAATTTTGGTTGACTTTTCCATAGGAATAGGTATTCATGGGTGCCTATTAAGTTGAAACAAGTAAAACAGTAACTTCAGTGTTACTGTCACCCAGTGTATAAATCTCACCACTATAGTCTCCTCTCTATCCTAAACTTAAATTGCATTATACGGGGAAAATACAGGGAATTCGCTGAAACAACTATTCTAAATTAAGGTCTATGCATATAAAGGCATTTATCACAATAAAGCTCTTTTATATGTGTTTTAGAAGATACTATTAAAAAATTCTTAAAGAAAATGTGGAGACAGTAAAAAAGATAGCTACTTTATTAAAAATGAGCATTTACAAAATCTGCTACAGAAAAACACACAACAGAGAAAGCCTAAACGTCCCACATTCCAAACTTAAAAGTTTAACTTCAGATTTACAGAATACAGTGTGGGGAAGAGATAGGCTTTGTAACCCTAAGCTCTCACTGCCACCTGACCTTGCTCTATCCCATCAAGGAAACTTCAACACACTTTTTGGTGTGTGTGATTACCTGTCAAAATCATCATCTTCTAGTTCATCTGCATTTGCCCAGTCCTCATCCTCTTCAAGGTCAACCATCATTGCTAACATCTGAGGAACTAAAGAAAATAATTATTTCATACCTGAAGACTCTCTCTTTAATTTTGTCAATATCACCACATACTAATAAAAATTTTAAGAAGTAACAAAAAAAGGATTTGGTTTGCCTCTAAGAATAAAACCAAAAAATTATTTGCCTGTGCTCCCCAAATCTGGTTTATTACCTTTTTGCCCTTTTTTGTCACACTGGCTTTAGATTTTGTTTTTTTTTAAGAAGTAACATTAAGGATAAAAGTCAAATATTCCAAACCCTGTTACATCCTCTTACTCTCTCACCAGAAGCAAGCACCATAATAAAATCCATGTTTCTCATTACCAAACTGTTTTTATATTGGAACTATACTTTTTTCTATGTATAACATAATACTACTATTCCAAAGTTTTATTTTTATATAATAAACAGTATTACTATATATATCCTTTGGCAATTTGCTTTTTTCTCAACCACACATGGATTTCATCTGAATTACTTCATAGCATTCATTCCATTATAGAAACACACTATCTTGTTGGGGGACATTTGGGTTGCTTATAATTTTTTTCCTATTACAAAATCTGCTTTCATGAGATTCTTATATATATCTCTTTGACAACTGTGAGTTCACGGCATGAAACTGTTACAAGTATCTTTTTTTAAAAAATTAATTAATTTATTATTTTTTGGGGGGAGTACACCAAGTTCAATCATCTGTTTTTATACACAAGTATCTTTAATATTGCTAAAACCCAATGAACTGCTCTCCATAGTGGCAGCATAAACTTGATTCCCATGGGCAGTTCAAAAGGAGGCCTGTCTATTGCACAAGGTGAAGTGCTCCTGTGAGTCCTCTGTGCTCCACACCCTGCATCGACACTTGATATTGTCAAACTTTCTTACAACTGGTATTTGACAATCACACTTGTATTTATGGAGACTGAGCAGTGTTTAATAGCTGTTTCAGATTCCTCTTCTGCAAACTTCCTGTTCCCAGCCTCTATTTTCTGGATACCCAAACTTTGTTGATAGTGTGCACTGAACTACTTTCTCCCGGTCTGTGGCTTATCTTCTAATTTCACTTATGATGTATTTGGTTGGTCAAAAAATTGTTTTAGTACAAATTTAGTGATGTTTGTTTACATCTATGGTTTCTGACTCCGTCTTTAAAAAAATCACTTTCTACTATTCAAAAACTTTACTTAAAAAAATGTATCTATTACTTCATGTTTAATTAACCGAAAGAAAATTGGGTTTCATAGGATATTTGAGGTTTGGGACATATTCTTCCCACAGAAATAACCAGTTGTGCCAACAACCTTTGATGAATTATCTTTTCAAGTCCACTTTGTCTCTGTGTGACCATGGATCTGCTCCTAGACCCTTTTGTTCCATCTGTCTATACCCTGCACCATCAACAAACTCTGTATCTTCATAGCTGATAGGCAAGATCTGCACTTTATTCATCAAAATTATGCCACACAAATTTTAAAAATCAATCTTATCATGATCAACTCTACTGCGATTTTGGCTATAATTATCTTGAATTTTTAGGTTAATTTGAGGAGTACTGATATTTGGTTCTCCTATTGGTCTTTCAACAGGTCATCCAATTTTCCCCATAGAGGGCTTTATAAGTCTTTTGGTTTATTTCCAGGTATTACAAGTCATGCCTGCTATCTTGAGGTTTCAAGGTGCTGTAACATGGCCATCATGTTGGGTCTGTGTAATTAAGAATGCATAGGTGCATTTTCCCAGATTACCTGAGTTTAAAAGGACATTCCTTCTACCAATAAAATCTGTGGACTTACACAACTATCAGCAAACTTACCCAACAATTTTGCCATCTTAACATAAACTGTTTAAAGACTTCAGACTTACTGGTCTGTGCAACAATATTGGTATGTTTTCTTAACATAGCAGCTGCAGTCTCAGACAGGGTCACGATGACTTCAAGGGCAAGCTGGCGCTGCATATTATTGAGGCCAGTGTCTCCACACAACTACAAACAAGACATATTTGTATACAGTTAGTAGCTTATTCACTGAAAATAAGAAACAGAACACTTACTGAAGTATTCAATCTACCTTTAGACTTAGCTGTAAGGTAGCTTCCAAATGAGGACGTAAATACTTTGGAACAGTGTCTGCAATCTCAACAAGGGATTTTAGGACCGAATCATCGTTCTGATAGCATGAGTCATTTACAGCCTAGAAAAGATGAAATAAATAAAAAAATAAGGTCTGTGTTCAAGAGTCACTTTATGATGCCTCATTAGCCAGAATATCAAGAGGCAGACAACAAAGAAACACTCGTATTATCTTTCATTAAATACCTTAGCAATCAATACTATGCACACGTTCTGCCTACAACCACACATATATTTTCCTTTTGCCTAATGTTAACTAGAAGCATAAAGATTTAAACCTAAGTAAAAACTAAAAACAGTGTAACTACAATAATCACCACAACAAAACTTAAGACTTGCAAAGAATTTTTTCATAACCAGGATATTCTTCTCTGTCCTTCCAATATTTATATATATATAATAAACACTAGATCCTATGATACATTTAAAGTATCCAAAATTACCCGATTTATTTCTCTCTGATGTTCAGTTTGGTCACCATGAAATGTTTAAGTATGCATTTCATATCCACCTTTGCCTATTTCAGAGTCACAACTCCTAAAAGTCTGGCTAACTTTTAACTTACTCTAAATTCAGAGGAAGAAAAATCTGAAATTAGACTTAAATAGCAAGTAACTCAAGACTGTAGATAATAAACTACTAAAACAATAGAATGTTTCATCAGTTAATGTTTTGTCACTGACCTAAACTATCTTCTCAGCTTAACAGCATGGGCAAGGGACTTCCCTGGTGGCGTGGTGGTTAAGACTTCATGCTCCAGAGTTTGATCCCTGGTCAGGGAACTAGATCCCACATGCATGTCACAACTAAGAGTTGGCATGTCACAACTAAGAGTTGGCATGCCACAACTAAGGGGTCTGCCTGCTGCAACTAAGACCCAGTGCAACCAAATAAATTAAACAAACAAACAAAACATGGGGAAAAAAGTTTCTACTAAGTTCTGGTAATAACTCTATCACATAGGAAGCTTTAGTTTTTACGCCTCTAAATCCTCTCTAACCTCGTCCTCAACAGAGGCACTATTTCTCTCAAGAGGTGTTTCTTGGTTGTCACAAGACTGAGGAAATGCAAAGACCAGGGGTATTAGATGTCCTATATCCATGATGCAAATGCTCAGAAGGAACTCAGATCTGACCTTATCATGCATCTTGCATGATTATGTCAGACATTTACATAAATGAAAAGCTCATTTATAATAATCTGAACCTAGAACCTAACTCACAAATGACTTTTTGCCTGCTTTTAATGTACCATGATGATTCCCTCCCCCATCAAATGTAAATACTGTATAAATTAAGAAGGAATACATATTTTGCTTTGTCTACAACTTTACCATTTCTGGAAATCACCAGTTCAAATCACCAACAGTAAAAGAAAACATGGTGTTCCAATGGTCAATGATACCTCTGTATCAGTTCACATTTTTAGCTATTGCATAGATAGCTATTTGTACAGATCACTCAGCAACCACCTAGTCTACTGTGTCTTTGTTGTGGTCGGGCCCTAGCATTTATATGTGGAAAAGCATGCCATTTTATTAGACCTTACTTTCTATTTCTTTTTTGTATTCACTTAAGGCCATACATTGATATTTTAAAAGCTTATATGTGTACATGAGTTGTTACCATGCATTTCATTTTAAGAAAGAATACAGAAAGTTATCAAATACTTGTTATAAAATGGGGTTTGAGGACTGACAAGGTTGAGCATAACTACTCTGACTTACCCAAGCTTATTTTACTTTCTGATTGAGGCAGATGTCCTTAGAATAATAACTTATCCTTGGAGTCCAATGTCAATTAACCATAAACTATTTACTTTATAAGACAACCTGTTACAAGCCCTGTATTTAACAGTAAGGACTGCAATCCAATTTGGGTTTCAACTGTGCGTGATTTCACCACTTACCAACACTGTGACCTTGGGCAAGTTTCTTACCCTCGCCGCCTTAGTGTCTCCTTATGTAAAATGGGCCTTGCATTTCATAGGTTATTTGGTTGCTCCAATGGAAATAATAAGCATAAATTTTTCATACCATTTGCCTTACAGGAAAAATCTGAAACTAATGTCTATTAAAGACAAAAGATATGAACTCAATGGGGGCAGAGATCTGCGTGTTTTGTTCACTGCTCTATCCCCAGCTGGCACATAGTAGGCAACAAATATATACTGAATAAATGAATGTGTTACAGAACTCTGATGAGAATTTAAGCAACAGAAAACCAGTAAGCATATAATTATCACCTATTCTAAACTATTTTCTTACCTGTAAGAATCCGGGTAACAAGTCTGCAAAATGTTTGAACAAAGCAACATTATGCTCGTTTGCAAGTATAAACGCAGCAGTAGCTCTCGCAGATAATGTCCTGATCTAAAATGAAGAGAGTAAAAATGCAAATATGAGAAATTCTTAATACATGCAAGGTCAAGTTTTCTTACTCAAGATGAAAAGTTTCTTTATCAGTAAAACAATTATTTATATTTTAAAGTATAAAAGCAAAGACAATCTCAAACACAGATTTCTTTCACAAGTTCGATGCTGTATTAGTTAGGTGTTAATATTAATGGAAATGAAATCAGTTACCGATGGATGTTCCTGATCTTGCATACACTGGACTAACATCCGTTTGATGACGTCTAAATAGTGCTGCTGTTGATTTCCAAAAATTCCAGGAAAGTTCCTAAAAAAAAAAAAAGATCGAAAGCATCCTTTAAAAACTACATCCTGGGATTCCTAGGTGGCGCAGTGGTTAAGAATCCGCCTGCCAATGCAGGGGACACAGGTTCGATCCCTGCTCCAGGAAGATCCCACATGCCTCGGAGCAACTAAGCCCGTGTGCCAAAAAAACAAAAAAACAAAACAAAACAAAAAAACTACATCCTATCTTAGTAAGGTGTCAGCTAGGACATCTAACTACATGTCTGCCTGACTCAAAAGTTTCTAATAATCCTTAAGGCTGGACATGATCTACCCATCCTCCAAGCAATCGTATTCTGGGGTCAGGTGAACAGAAACATAGTAGAGAGGATCAGACTGGGAGTAGAGGCGAGGTGCACACCCATCCCAGCTCTCTGCTTTGTCCTTATCATTGTGTCTCAGCGGGAAGCTGACCTGGAGTGCAGGATGGGACAAGAGCAAGCACAGGGGTTCAGGTGTTAACTGTAACAGCCATGCTCACAATCTGCTCCCAGCCCTGCTGACCCAGGCAGTCCAAGTTCTGCTCTACTTTAAAGTTGGTAAATAATTAAACTGAATACTTTTACTTAATTCTCCAATCTGAACTACTGATATAAACAAGATACACTTGACAACTAAAATAGAAAATAGTGTAATATACCCTTATCCTCTTTTGATGTTCAAGGCAGAGCTCATTTAAAAAAAAAAAGTATATGATCCTGGTAAGTTATAAATTCAACTGTATATTATTTTAAATGCAGTAAAACTGTACAACAGGCCAATTATTTTTTTAATGCAGATAACCATTTAATTCTAAACTGAGATCATATACTTATAAATGAGGTTATTAAAATATTATGTTTTTCTAAAGCTTGGTCATAGAAGACCCAGAAGACAGTGGGGATTCATCAGCACTTTATTTCTCTTCTTCAAATGTCATTATTAAAGCTGCTTTCTAAAAGCTACATTTGGTACTGTGTCAATCTCCTAAAGAAACTGTCCCAGAAATTTTTTCAGAATCATAAGAGACAAAAGAAATAAAACTGCAGAAAATCCCTGCATACCAAAAAGGATCATAATGTAAAATGAAAAAGCTTTGTTCTTTTCAATTTGGCTTCCAACACAAATACAAAGCTTATCTAAAGGCATTATTTAAAGCTAAAAAGTTAAGACTAAAACAATCAATTAAAATGTGCTTTGGGCACTCATAACATTAAAATTCCCCCCCGCCCCCGCCCCAAAGTAGATCAATGTATATACCAGAAAATATGAAGGGCAGCTTCCCGCAGTCCCACATTTTGAGAGCTGACTGAATCAAAAAGGAACTTCAGACCTTCAGGCCACTGGTTGTTGCCATCCTCATCTAAAAGGAAAGAAATCCAGGCATAAGGTATGTAAATCAAAACTTCAAAATATCAAGAGTGAATCCTTTCATTTCATAAGCCTCATTCAAAATATGTGGCTGTAGAAAATGCCACTTGCTCTATATTTTTACAAAAATTCCAGAAAAAAATCAAGTCCTTCAAACCATAAACTGGCATTATAATCTAGTAAAAAGTAATTGTGTGTACCTGGGTTACATAAGCATGGATGTTAGTGGTGGTTTTTTTCTCAGGAGTGGGATTTAGAGAAAACGAAGCACACTTTGACTATTTGCCTGGTTAAATCTTTCATACACACTATTGTTATTAAAGACTTTAAAAACTAGGCAAAGCTAGTATTTGGTAACAAGTCTTGAAACCAAAATAAGTATCACTTGCAAACTGAAGAATGGGAATGGGAATCCTAGAGCAGTGCTCACACTTTGCAGTTGTAAGTGCTATAGGATGTTATCAATGTGTTTATGCTTTAACAAAATTTTAAAATAAAGATTTTTGTGATACTTTGTGATAAAAATGAACAACCTCAAAAATCCACTGTACCATTAAGAGACTCACTGGTTTTATTATCACGAAGAACCTAAGAGTTATACAAAACATAGATGTTGCGCATTTTTTCTTTTTAAAAATTTCCCTCATATTTGCTGAACTTGTCTGAAATGAGAAGTGTGCTGACAAAAACTTTATGGAGACAGCACTTTGAAACATTTTGAAAATGTTTCCATTAAGTGATTCTGAGTAACAAATGATGTAACCTATGAAAATTTCTATCTGCACAACTTAAAAAACTTAAAAATCATACTTCCCACGTTATTTACACGTTATTTAAAAAAATTCAAGTTTCTGTGGGTTTACAACTTATTTAAAATATAAAAACTTAACACATTTCCTATTAGACTTTAAGAATTGATTGTATCAGTAAGTTGAACTGAAGAACATCTTCATTACTAGTAGTGGAGATTAAAAAACCACGTCCTGGACTTCCTAGGTGGCGCAATCTGCCTGCCAATGCAGGGGACACGGGTTCGAGCCCTGCCCTGGGAAGATTCCACATGCCACGGAGCAACTAAGCTCATGCGCCACAACTATTGAGCCTGTGCTCTAGAGCCCATGAGCCACAACTACTGAGCCCATGTGCCGCAACTATTGAAGCCCACGCGCCTAGGGCCTGTGCTCCTCAACAAGAGAAGGCACTACAATGAGGAGCCTGTACACCACAATGAAGAGTAGCCCCCGCTCACAGCAACTAGAGAAAGCCTGTGTGCAGCAATGAAGACCCAATGCAGCCAATAAATAAATTAATTAATTAAAAACAAAAGCAAAAACAAAAAAACCATGTCCTAATTTACTAAGCACAACAATATTCTCCCAGGTAGCCTTATCTAAGTGAGGTTTTCTTTTCAACCTTTAAAAATGCCACCTAAATGAACCAAGTTTAAAGTTATATGTACGAATCTGTCAAAAAAAACATAACAAAGCATATCCAATTACATTATTGTTTTTAGTGTGACCGAAAAGGTTCTGGCTGCTGACAAAAGGCATTTTTAGATGTTTTCACTTACCTTACCCTCTAAAAATATTTTTGGGTATTTAATAACGAACTATATAATACAATAAGCATATGTGCTTAATTTACAAACACAAATATAACAGCAAAAAACCACCTGGAGTCCACTGATTTCTACTTCTATTGACAGGTTTAAATGTTAGACTATGCTTTCAAAACTACTGATTAAGGGAAAAATAAAACTGACAATTTTCAAGTGAACTAGAAAATTCTCTCTCCACACCAAGAAATACTTTTGAAGATCAATAGGTAAGTATTAATTATATCTGCCTTTCAAAAACATCTGTAGTTTTTAGCTTTAAGCGCAGAATCCATAACCATTCTCGTTTCAAACACAATAAATGGTACTCAGGTACTTCCGAATCTTTCTCCAAGATTCCATTTTAAAAAGTAGATATATGTACTCATTTCTCTCTGAAACAAAATGATAAATGTATTTGCATACATACCTATTAAATTCCTGGCCAGCTCTGCAGCAATATCACAAATTTTTTTCCTCATGCTAGACTGGGTTTCCATTTGAATAATCATTAGTAGCTCACTCTTGATGGCAGTCTGAACATCAGTGGGAAGAGTTGGATAGACTTCATCAAATGCTGAGGACAAAAGACGTCTTAGAAGAACGGCAGCCATTTGTCTAGCCTATAAATAGATAACGTTGTTAATAACTTGGGTGTCTTACTGGAGAAAAAATTTCCAACAAGCTACATTCACTTTGCCATTGATGTACTCCACTATTTTTACCATTCATTTAAAAAGCACTTTGTTAGAGTTTAAAAAACAGTAGGTAAAATACATAAAAATCTTTCTAATCACATTGGTAATTAGTCTATTGTATAGAAAATGCCACACAAAGGCTATTTGTTTATAGCTGAGGAAAAGCCCTGAACATGTTAGATCTTAAATAGGAACACATATCTTAGCAATGGTAAACCTGTCTTTAACTTCTATTTTAAATATATTGTTTGGAGACAAACAAATCATAATATAAATTACAAACCCTGTAATGCTCTTTTCTTACTTCTCTATCTGGTTCTCATTCTAGTATATAAAGCACCTTTTCTGCTTACTCTTATGCTCCCAGCCCGGCCAATCTTACTGTATCATCACCCTTTCATTAGCCTCATACATAAAACACTATCAATTCCATTTATCTTTACACTTCATTCACGCAAACAAACATTACAAGTTCCCCATATCTAAAAAGTACTAATCTCAATGTGTATATTTTTATCCCATTTTCAAATTTGTAAAATGTATTTAAATTTGGCATTTTCTGTATAATATTCATTCAGATTATCAAAAGAAAAGCTGAGACAAAAGCCATTCTAAAAAATTTTATGAGACGTCAATAAGCCACTGAGAACACTAAACCCGATTCTGCTTTCTCGTGTCCTCTTTTCCTGGACTGCAGGGACTCACTGTCACTGTAACTGCTTTGAGACTGTGACTAACGACAAAAAGAATTAAGCCATACAAAGAATTAACCCCTCCCCTCATTTACTTCTCATTGAGAAATCTTATCTGAATCACTTTGGAAGGATAGAAAACTTAAAAAAATTTGTGCTCTAGAAAGGATTCAGAGGTTAAACTGTGGTTAAGATTGGTGCAATTCTTCTCACACATACACTGAATTATGAAGATGCTGAGACTAGTTCATAATCATCTAATTCCTAAATCAAAGCAAGATCTAAATAGGGTTCAAAATAGGTTTTTAAAAATAAAATTCAATAATTTTCACATTATTTTTGGCTTTAAAACTTGTTTCAGGGACTTCCCTGGTGGCGCAGTGGTTAAGATTCCACGCTCTCAATGCAGAGTGCCCGGGCTCGATCCCTGGTCAGGGAACTAGATTTCACATGCATGCCACAACTAAGGAGCCCTCCTGCTTCAACTAAGGAGACTGTGGGCCACAACTAAAACCCAGTACAACCAAATAAATATTAAAAAAAAAAAGAAACTTATTTTGCAGCTAACCTGCATCAATCTTCAAAAATTAAAACAGCCAACTATTTTATAGACATTTAAGTTACTTCTTTGTTTGTCCTTATATTTGACATTTATTTTGAATTAAAGAAAAACAGTATGTTACAAAGGTGAAGAAGTGCCTTTTGTCACCTGTTCTAATAAACTGGGGCACTTTTATAGTGTTCTCTAAGTGTTATCAGAAAACACTAAATTGCCAGTTTAAACTGACTGACTAGAAGGCAGATGTAACACTATATTGAAGATTAGTGTGACTTCATTTCCAATGTGTTAATATAAGCATTTTATATACAGTGTGACTTTTTTTTTTTTTAAATTGGGGTATGGTTGCTTTGCAATGCTGCAATAGTTTCTGCTGTAGAGAGAAGTGAATCAGCTCTATGTATACATATATCCCCTCTTTTTTGGATTTCCTGCCCATTTAGGTCACCACAGAGCACTGAGTTGAGTTCCCTGTGTGTACACTGTGGCTGTTAGCAATGCAAGTCTCACTTTACAAATTCTAATGCAATGGTTTGTAGGTGGAGTAAGTTTTCTAGACTTGGGTATTTTGATGCCTTTTCCATAAGAGAGGATATTCGATTAACATTCATTATAGACAAGGATGCTACTTTTGAGAAAATAAAGTTAGCTGCTAAATGCACAGAAAAGCAGTAACAAACTGTAAATTTGAATTCAGCACAGTAACTAGGAAATTTGCTAAAAACCATGATTTTAAAAGGATTCTAACAAAGTGTTGCTTTCTTCTTACACATCTTTAGCACATACTCTTCACCACCCAGAGGTAGCTATAAGCATAAAAATTTTAAAAACAAAGTGTTTTTTCATTTGACAACACATTAAAACACTGAATGAATTAAATTTCCTCCTTTAGAATGAATTATTTCAAGGAAGAAAAGTTTTTATGGCTACAAAAAAAATCACTTAAATTTAATAATTTTAATGTCACTACTTAAGAATCATTCATTTAAAAATATTCTGGATACATCATCTTACATGGAAAAAAGGAAATTCTCACTCTTAATACATAGTATTTCAAACATATTATAACGCCAAAGTAGTTTTTAGCAAAGCATAAGTTCAGAGTTCTGGTAATGTCTATGCAGTGAACAAAAGTTCTCATTACCCACTCTGACCACCATCTAATACCCAACCTGTTTCTAAGAAAGTCACATTCTTGAGTATTAAAGTAGTACCTCCTCAGCAGCTGTTGTATTTCTGATGGCTTGTAAAAGGAATGTGATCTTTGACTGGCCTGGGATATTCTCATAGGTTTCCTACACGAAAAAGAAAAACATTAAAGGTTAGACTATCATGTTAGAAAACCTGTGAAAGGAACTGAAAGGAAGAGCAGGAAAGATCCCTGTGTGAGGAGTTATACAATCTAGGTCTGGTGTGAAGTCTTCTCCTGTGACAGAGAACATACTTCAGACAGGTCAGGAGAGACAGGATGTTGAAGAAGTTACTAATCAAGATCCTTTCCACCTTTATCTCTTAAATAGATTTTTCTAATCTACGTGCACATTTTCTCACCTTAGGCTCCTCTGTGATTAATAAAACTCAAGGCCTAAGAGAACCAAAAACTGGATCAATGTGACCTGAGCTACCATGTTGCAAAGTAAGTGCTCACTCAATATCCCCTTACATCATGGAAAACTGCTTATCCTGTCAACATTTTTTAGACCAGATGATGTAGAATTGGTTCAAATTACTACTTAAAAACACCAGAGAAATACTCATAGATAAAGCAAGTCAGAGAAAGGGCAAGTATTCAAATTCCTAATGCTACATTTTCTTTCAAGCAAAGATTATAGTGAAACCATATTATATACATAAATGAACACGGTCAGGAGAAAGTTGTCCAGGAAACTTAATATCCTTTCAGTAGATCTAGATATCTAAGTTTTGTGACTCAGGACACTTCTTTCCTTCTCCATTAATAACATAAACTAAGACCAAATTGTTTAACAGTAAAAAATTGACGCCAATCAAAAGGTAGATTGTCAGAGTGGATCAAAAAATAAGACCTAAGTATATGTCTATAAAAGTAAACTGAAGAGAAGTACAGATTCATGTGCATGCATACAATTTCTAATGTCAGTCTTTTAATGTGGAAAAGTAATCATTATTTTAGGTACACTTGGAATTGTTTTCCAAGAAGCCTCTTAGTAAATATTGTATTCTCATCTATCCACTTTAAAGGTATAATAATGCAGATCACATGTTAATTTCTTAGCAGCCTAAATTCAAAGAGTTTGTCTGCTCTCTAACAGCCACCATCCTCTATCATCTACCTAGTTTCTCTCTAGGCAGCAGTGACGAGGACAAGGAAGGGAACATCGGGCTTCTCTGAATCCACATCTCCCATTTATCTGATGCTCTGTGGTATCCCTGGGATCTTGACAGAAAGGAAACAAAGGCTCAGAAGTTAAATGACTTGCTCAAGGTCACAGACAATCAACAGCTGAAAGGTTTCTGGTCTTCTGATGCCAGCTGTACCCTGACACTGAGTGCCCTCTCCGGGTTTCACCTCTGGGGCCTGACTCCACTAAACGACCCGTTATATTCACGCAGTGCTATACAGTTTTCAAACTTCTCAAACGTATCAGCACCTGAGGAAGAACACATTTTGGGGAAAAGACAATTCAAAATCTTCTGATAACCTCAAGTTCCCCTCTAGTATACAAGCACATAGGAACACAATAATGCTGAAAACTGTGACAAAAAAAGTATTCACAGCTGAGAAGATAGTCTGAATTTACTTTCCCAGAAAGTGATTGCAAAAATGGATGTACCTTGAGATTTTTCACTTAATCTTTATCAAAGCAAGTCAAAAACCAGCATAGCTTTTTCACACAGTATAATAAAAATGTCTTTTTATTCCTTGTACTAGCTTAGCCTCTAATGCCCTGTAGATGCTATAAATGTTTAACACTTAAATTTCCAATGGTCTAAATCAAGTTTTGGGGAAAAAAAGTTTTTTACTAAGATACCAGTCTCAGAAAACCTGTTATGAACAGTGAGTCAAAGAGTAAACTCTATTCCACAACAAATTAAAAGTCAATGGAAGGAGAGTTTAGTATGACATCTGACTCCTGAGAGAGGGTTCTCCCCGTTTGATATGTTCCAGTGTGGCAATCCAGATCTAGAATTACATTTATACCACGACACTAGTCAAGGATAAAGCCTGGCAAACAGAACACAGCCATGAAGTCAAAAGAACAACTTTTTCTTAGCCTAAGTAGGCTGAGTTCCACAAAGACAGAGAGGGCATCTCGTTCCCACTGTATTCCCAGCACCTGGCACATTAGAGTGCAGCAAACGCAAAGAATTTTTCTAAGAATATTCTTAGTTTTAGCCCAGGCGAGTTCGATGAATGTTACCAGTGTTATAGCAAATAAAAGTTCAATTCCACTTGATACCACCATACACAATCACACAATGTAAAGCACATTTCACCCCCCCACCCCCACAAAGGAAAAATGCTAAAATGCACTCATCTCACTCATTCCATATTTATGCCAAGCCTACCTGTATATGAAAATGTAAAGAGGGGACAAACAAGTTTTACCTAGTAAACACCCTGGTTCCTCAAAAATCAGGTAAAATTTCCAATACACTGACCTCCTTCAGTTCAAATCTCATTAATGAAGTGCTGTACTACAATCAATGAGGAACAAAAGTCAATGGGAAAAACTGGGAATATAAATAAAATCCATGCATATCATTAGTGATTACTCCAGCTCATGTCATATAAAAATGTCTAGTCATGAACGCCACGGGTCATTCCACTTCGGAATACCTGTCAATTATAAATGTTTAATGTATTCCTGTAAATTACTGAACTTTTGAGACTTAGGGGCATTTAAATTATTTCTTCAAATACAAGAGCATTTTTTTGCAAAGTTAAAGAGAAAAGTTCTTTAAGATTTAATAGAAATAAAATATAAAACCTACCAAATGGTTTATACAATGGAAAAAGCTTTAAAACTTCTTAAAGTTTTGAAGTCATTTGATGATTTCAACAATATACAACAGTAAGTCTTTCACTGTACTTGACTTCATATTTGAATATAAAACAAGTCACCTCAGTCAACAGTTTGGTATTTATGTGTCAACTAAGTATTTTTACTTTGACTGAGTAAATTACAAAGATATTTAGAGTCCTTGCCAATTCTTTAGTTCAAAAAAAATTCTGTATTTGCTACATCAGACTATAATACTCAATTTTATTTAGCTTGATTACTTACAAAGGGCTCATTTCATAAGGCAAAAGGGAAAAATGTGGTATTAAGGTATTATGTGTGGCCATCTCTTTTTCAAATATTTTGCTTTCCTAAGAAGCTGTTTACAGACCAGTTTAGTACTATATTATATGGTGCCAGGGAGCTTCCCCTCAAACATTTACCTTTTTTCCTGTCAAATTAAGAAAATTCTATATTATAGTACTTAATTTACATATTAATACAGTTGCAGGATATACAATGAAAGTAAAATATAGTATCTGAATGTTTTCACTAAGAATAAAAAGACTAAGAGAATAACTACTTATTTTCAATTGTCCTTTATAAGCAAATGTGCTGAATGCTGCTAACTATCCCCAAAGTGATGGGAGTGATAAAAGATTTACAACAGGCACCAATTGGAATTCAAGCTGAACCAGACATTGGTATTTAGTTCAACAGAAGAGAGATTCCCCACTAGGCTTGACAATAGAGACTTAAGCAACTGGAGGGAAGAGGGAGAATTAAACTAGCTTACTAATTACAATGCTGTTCTGCTTTGTAACACATGGAAATTTCTATTATGGGTTGGGATTAAGAACTTATTTTGGTGAAAAATTACCTCTAGAGTTAGCAGAAAGCATTAAAATGTTTTTATAGGCTCATCACATCCCACTGATAATGCAAACTGATGCAACTAATAAATGACATCACTTCTAAGGACAAATACAACTTTTAAATATTCTACAAATAAACCTGTTAAAGTCTGAAAAGATAGTATACATGTACTGCAAAGTACTGCACTATTTTTATGAGCAGGACACTGGAAACCTCAATGTCCATTCATAGGTGGTTGGTTGAGTAAACGCATCCATTGCTGCTTTAAAAAAAACCCTCTTATGTGGCAATGTGAATATACTGAGTGAAAATTCCAAGCTGCACAACAGGATGCATATTATAAGCCCATTCATGTAAAAATCAACGTATACATATACACCTATAAAGATATTTGCAAGGAAGAGTCACAAAACACTTAAAAGTGGTTACCTTTGGGGAATGCAATAAAAAACTATTTGCAGGGAATTCCCTGATGTCCAGTGGTTAGGACTCTGCACTTTCACTACCACTGCCCGGGGTTCGATCCCTGGTGGGGGAACTAAGATCCCACGAGCCAGCCGCGCTGTGCGGCCAAAAACAAAAAACAAAACAAAAACAACAACAACAACAAAACTACCTGCAGTTTGAATTTTTACCCTGAATATGTATCACATGTATAATAAATGCATCGAAAGTCATTAGGATAAAGTTAATAGTTGTTTAAAGTGCTTTTCATTCAGAACTGAACTTCCAGTGTATTTACACACACTTCACGGACCATAAACCCACTAAGCCTAGCCAGCAGATCCTCCATCTATTTAAAATAAGAACGATGTTGTGATTTTTTAAACTATAAAAACTAGTGAATCTAGAAGAGGGTTTGTCCCTCGATTTCATTACCTATGTACAAAATAAATTTTTGCTCTGTAAGAATACTAAACATCCTTCACTGACTCATAAAAAACCTTCAATCACGTGGTTGCAAAGAACTCCACATACAATCAAGTTTGAGGACAGGGTCTGAAAAGGCACTTCACAGAAACTGGAAAGTTTCTGCCCTTCCCTTGAAGTGTCTCAAATCGCATCCCAACACTTACTACAACAACAGTCTTCTACAGAACCAAGTGTGTCTTATTGCTACCTGATAAATGAACTTGCAGATACATTTAAAACACTGTCTCTTGAAACTTTACCCACAGTTCCACATTTGGGAGGTCAGGAGCCAGAGGTGGTGGAAAGAAGAGAGATTCAGGTTAGATTCAGTGAAGTTAAAGGCTTAAACATACGGCATTGGCCCACTTAAGACAACGGGAGTCCCAGGACATCCCATTTATGTTATGAGACCACAAAACTCTATAGAGATCAAAGAAAATGTATCCGCAGGACGAGCAAAGCAAAGGTGCAAGCTGCTTAGAAAGAAATCCTAAAGGCAACTTCACAAAATTGGGGTGGGGGTGGGAGTGGGGGAGGGAAATCCTGCTTCTGATATTAGGAACTAGCATGAGAAAGAGGACTACACGTAAATAGGTGGAAAGAAGGCTAGAAGCAAGGCACATTTCAGCAGGAGGGGATAGGGAAGCGAGCGACAGACAATGTGTGAAGAGTGAGGGGCAGGAGAGAAGCAGGGGTGACGGGTCAGGGAGCAGCCAGGGTTTGGGGGACCAAAGGGCTGGGCAGGGTGGAGACCGCAGCTGGAAGGCCGGGGGAGGCTGCCAGAGGGAGAAAGCGGGAAAGGGGCGAGGAGAGCCCCGGGGCCCGCCCCACCTCCACCCCACCTCCCTCCCCGCCGCCCGGCTTCCCCATCTGGGCGGGGGCAGCGTGTCAGCAGCGGCCGCACGTGTGTGCGAGCGAGCGGCGGCGGGGAGGCAACCGGCGCCGGGAGCCGCGGCTGCAAGGGCCGCAAGGGCCCCCGGGGCAGCGCCGGGAGCCGCGGGCCGCCTCACACGTGGGCTGCGCGGCCGCCGCCCGCCCGGCCGGGCCCGGCCTGCGCCGCCGCGGAGGAGCGGCCGAGGCCCAGCGGGCAGCGTCGCGGGAAGGGCAGGCGCACTGGCCGGGGCGCGGAGTCGGGGGCGGCGAGCTCGGTTACCTCTGCCTGTTTCCGGACCACATTGTCGGGGCTGAGCAGGTTTCCCAGGAGCAGGTAGAACTGTTGCTGCTCCGCCGCGGCCGCCGCCATTGCGCTAGGCGTGAGAGAGAGAAGGAGGGAGGGGAGACAGGAGCCGTGAGGCGCGCTGGCGGGCCGGTGGGAGGGGCGGGGGCGGGCCCAGCGCGGGGACCGGCACCAGCGGCGGCGCGGGGCTGGGGGGCCGGGCGGGAAAAGGCGGGGCAAAGGGGAAAGGGGAGGACGGGGCGGGGCCTCGCGACCCCTCACCCCGCCGCGGCCGCCGGCGCCGGCGCCCCATTGGCCCTGGGCGCCAGGGGCGGGGCCGAGGCCGCCTCCTCGGGGGCCGCACCGATTGGCCACGCACCCTGCAGCGCCGTCACTGGTGGCGCGGGCGGGGCGGGGCGGGGCGGGGCTTTGGCGGCTGCTGTGGCCCCGACTGCGTCGCGGGGAAGGCGGGCGGAGCCGGCTGGCGGGCCTGGCGGCTGCGAGGGGCGTAAAGCCCGGCTGGGGAGGAGGGGCCAGCTCCAGAGCGCGGGAGATTTCGGCGCCGAGGGCTGGCAGATCTCCTCCCCTGCTGCCCGCGAGCTCCTCCCTGTGACCCGAGGAGCGCCCCCAGACCCAGTCCCCCGGCCCCTGGAACCCTAGACCCCCCAGCCCAGAGGGAGGGAGTGGATCTCAAAATCCACTTCCTGCTTCAGTTCCACCTCCAGCTCCACAGATCGCTCTATCAGTCAGACCCTCTAACCTCCCCAGGGGCCATGACTCAGGCCGCCCCTTCCTCCCGCCACGCTCGCCAGTGACTCACGTCCTGGGCTTGCCCGGAAGAGGGGTTACTCAGCCCCGGGGCCCTCCCGCCAGGCCTACCCACCCCCAGTCGGTTGTCGTCCTCAGATGGCCACGTAGCACACTTGCCTCCCCCTCTTCCCACCCCTGGATCCTAGACTATTCCTTTGAATTCTTTGTTTTGGGGTCACTTTCTTTCAATAGTTGGGGAACGTTAAGACCCCATTCCCTAAAGAAACACTGGCTTTGTAGGGTTGATCTCTCAATAAGTGATTCACACCCGTCCTCAGGGGCTCAGAGACGTGGTTTCAATTGAAGTAGAGTAATGCATAGATAATAGCCCCGATTTGTCTTTACTGGAGCCGCCACAGGCTAAGACAGCAGTAGTGTTCAAAGGGCACTTCTGTTGAGCCCCTCCTGTGTCCAATGACAGTGGAGAAAATAACACAATTCATTTTTGCCTCACAAAGACACATTTCCCGTGAGAAGGTTCCCCATTTGAGTGCGACAGAGACCATTACACTTCTGCCTGCTCATAGTATTTAACTTAGGGAATTTAATTTCCTCTTGACTATTCTGTTGAGGTTCTGGTCTTTGAAGGTCTACTTAAAACGTTTGCTTTTGAATGAATGATAAACCTCGGCTGTGCATTAGAATCCAGGCTGCTGTGTCCAGAATCTCTGGGCTGAGGCTTGGGATCCACATGAAATTGTGATTTGCCAGCCAAGATATTGTAAAGGATTCTGATTTGTGGAGAAAACTCCCTTAAAATAAGATGAGAGAGTAGCACTGACATACATACACTACCAAATGTAAAATAGCTAGTGGGAAGCTGCTGCATAGCACAGGGAGATCAACTCCATGATTGGTGATGACTTAGAGGGGTGGGATAGGGAGGGTGGGAAGGAGTCACAGGGAGGGAGGAGCTTTGGGGATATATGTATAAACACAGCTGATTCACTTCGTTGTACAGCAGAAACTGGCACAACAGTGTAAAGCAATTATACTCCAATAAAGAGCTTAAAAAAAAGAAAGTTTTATCTGTGACAGTGATAGGGTTCTCTGTAAGAGTTCTGCCAACCTAGCTTTGTAGAACTGATGTTTCTTAGATGTGACAATTACATTTCTTCAAAGACAGACCATTATGTATATTAATTTGGGGTAGGTTTTTTTGTTTGTTGTGTTTTTTGCAGTGGTCATGTCTAGATTTTGAGGAGGCTTAATTACCTTACCCAAGGTTATTAAGATTTGGGGAATTACATACTAAAACAACCACTTTTAATGACTAGGTTACCAATAAGGTAAGCTGAATTACCTACAGGCTTGCTCAGCGTATGGCCTGATCTAACACCTGTTATAGTATGTGTTTTTATAGGCAGTGACTGTAGATTACATATATTTAACAATTCTTAAATAATAGAAATTCCAACATAAGTCTACAGGTTTGTCAAGATAGGAAGCGTGTTTTTTGATGAGGCAAAAAAGCACAAAATTATTTGAGGCTAGAAACAAAACAAGTTAGTATTGGTGGTGACATCAGCTGCTAGAATATTCAGTGTCAGCCTATCCTGATTTTAATATTGTAAGCATCTAATCAAAAGGGAAGGAGGAGATTTTTAAGGGTAATGAATAAAGAGATCCCCTAATGGGAGAAATTCCTATAAACTTGGGGTGGATAACAGATATCCTGTTTTTTCTCCCCATAAGAAAATAGCTAAGATATTGTATAAAGGCAGCCCACAAGAATAGAGGTTTATTTCCAAAGCGGATTAGATGGTATAAGGTAAAGAATCTTGAACTTGGGTTGAATGGATTTGGGTCTTTAGTCTCTTACTAGTTATGTGAACTTGAGTGAGCACTTAATGTCTTTAAAGCTCAATTTCTCATCTATAAAATGGAATAATAATGGTTGTTAAGGTATGATATTACTAATCACAAAAGTTATAATATTAAATTATAATGGGAAGCGAAATGGAGGGGAAGAAAACTTTATCATCTTGTTCACTCCCGATTAGCTGCCATTGCTTTGGGCTGATTAACTGGGCAAACAGCCAGCTCCAGATGCCTTTCTCTTTAGCTTATTAAACCTCTACTAAGTTCTGGAGGCATATTTGCTCAGGGCATTTACAGCTCCCTCTAAAAAAGGGTGAAGATGGAAAAATGGAAAACTGCAAGTTTCTCTCAACTGGGATCTGAAATCTAGGTAGTTTGGGATATTTGAAGCTTGTTACAAGGCACTGCACTGTCTGGTCATGACCTGTTTGTAATACTACAGGAGGCAAGACTCCTTAACAACAGAGCATTAGAATCCTCTCCAGCTACTGCTCTTGGATTTATGGGCTTCCATGTTGAAATGGGAGGAGGCTGGAGAAATTAGGCCTGTAAAACTTCCGTAAAAGCTTCTCTCAGCTGTGGTAGAATCTGGTCCTGCTTGTCCTTTCTGGTTTATTGGGTGCTGAATGGAAATAAAATAAGATTCTCCCAAATGAACAATCTGTAATTTTTTTTAAGTTGCCCCAGGACTCCAAAAGAACGACAGTTACTTGTCCTGGTAGTTGTGAGCACCTGTGCTTTCTGTATCACTGCTTATTATGAGGGTCATTTTAGAGGGTATAAAGGAAAGTATTACCATCTGTAACTGTACACAGATTTAAGGTAATGGTATTATTTACAGATGTTTGTATTAATAATTAACAAGATACAATAAAAAAAGTTGGCTTTTTTTCCTCATCTGTAAAATGGGAACAATACTTCTTCATAGGAGTGCTGTAAAAGTTAAGATAATATTTGTAAACGCACACAGCAGAGTGCTTGCATAGTAATTACTTGGTAATTGTCAGCTATTATTAGTTAGATGGATTTGGGTGTTAAATAACAAATAGGCCTTAAATAAGTAACTACTCTTAAAGCTGATGTAAATGTGTAATCACAGTTGTGTGTGTATAAAATATATATGTATATTTTCTATTAGTATTTCCATTATGCCGAATAAAATAGTATGTGGATGGATTAAAGCATAGTTAATAGACAGTTGACTGATAAAGAACATTTCTAACTCCTTCCAATACTGATGTATCAGTTGCCTGGATAAGAGCCAGCAAAAAAAGATGAGAACGGTTGAAAAGTTGTTTACTGAAAATAAAAATGCTGAACAGGTCACATTTCTTCAGCTGCTTTTTATCAAAATGTTCAAACCCCTCTGTGAAGCAGTCAGTTTCAGTCAGAGCATGCCAGCTGAGGGGGGGGGGGGAGGGAGAGTGAAACCTTATTCCCCAAGGGCATTGCACATACTAGGCCCTCAGCAAATTTCCGAATTGAACACAGGCAGGGGAAATGTGGACTCAGTTTCTTTTGTTCTGTCTCATAGTTTTATATATGAAATGTCTGCAGGTGGTTGGATTCATTTAGGAAGCCCGTAGAGTTCGGAGGCCAGGCGCACAGGCTCTAGAGCCAGGCAGAGTGAGAGTTCAAATAATGGCTTTACAACTTACGTGCTTCCTGTTCTTGCCCAAGTTAACTAACTTTTCTTAGCCCTAGTTTCCTCTTCTACGAAATGGAGAGAACAGAAGTACTTTCACCAGGTTTTAAAATACTTGGTATAGTGCCTGGCACAGCACAAATGCTTAATAAATGTCAGCTGTCCTTACTAATGCAGATTGGAGCCTCCAAAATTTGTAAATTTAATGCTGATTGCACATCTACCTGTTGGATTATTACATTTTCATACTCGTATTATGTGATTAAGAAAAAATTTTGATTTGATCGTCATAGAGGATTTCAAGGCCATTTTCAGCTTTAACTACTATAGTTGCACTGTCCAGCGTGGTAGCCACTAGCCGTTATGTCTAATGATCTTTAGAAACGTGGCTAGTATGCATTAAGGTGTGCTTTAAGTGTAAATTTCAAAGACAGTATGAAATTAAGAATAGTAATTTTATATTGGTCACATGTGAAAATGATATATTGGGTTAAAAAATGTATTTATTAATATACTGTAATTATTAACTACATTAATAAATTTGGCTGTTTTTTTCTTTTTACTATATGGCTATTAGAAACTTTAAAATTTACATATGTGATTTGTATTTGTAGTTATATTTTATTTGTAGTTCTATTTTTATTGGATGGTGCTTTCCTAGAGAATAACATAAGCAACTAGCTATACATAGATGTCCTGACTACCTTGTTCATTTAGTTTTAGGAAGTGACCTGTCACCGAGTGAAAATCAGTTACCTTATAGTGCTTTCCGTTGCTTCCAGTTTTCCGAGTTGATTCTCAGGGATTTGGAGACATGGTCCAGTACTTTCTGAGCAGTGTTCCTTGCTTAGGAATTTCCTTTCCCTGCTGGTTTGACATTAAATACATTTGTGAACCTTTAGAAGGTAAGTAAGACTCCAGATTTGATCCTGTGGAATAAATCCTTATGGGTTAAATCAAGGACTGGTTAAGAGATGGGGGGAAGGAAGAATATCTTTTATTATTTAGATGTTGATTATTTTCATTTAAATGTGGTAAGTGGATTTAAAGAGCAGCATTTATTGTATTTTAATACCTGAGATAAAAATATATTTAGCATGGTACAAATCAACCAGTTTGCAAGGCAGAAATAGAGACACAGATGTAGAGAACAAACATATGGACACCAAGTGGGGAAAGCGGGGAGGGTTGGGGGGGAATGAATTGGGAGACTGGGATAGCCATATATACGTTACTAATAAGAAAAAAAATATCAAATTGTACACTTTAAATGTATGCAGTTTATAATATATCAAAAACCAGAAAACAAAAAACAAAAAAAGCACGTGTACCTATCAACAGAGCCGCAAAATACATGAAGTAAAACTTGACAGAACTGAAGGGAGAAATTCCACAAAATAGTTGGAGACTTCAATTTCCACTCTCAGTAATGGATAGGACCACTAGGCAGAAGATCAACAATAAATAGAAGACCTAGCAGACATCTATCTGTCGGACACTCCATCCAATGACAGCGGAATACACATTCTTCTCAAGTGCATAAGGAACATTCTTCAGGACAGATCATATGTTAGACCATAAAACAAGTCTCAGTAGGTTTAAAAGGATTGGAAATCATATGAAGTATGTTCTCCGTCCACAGTAAAATGAAATTAGAAATCAAGAACAAAAGGAAATTCACAAATAAGTGGAAATTAATCATCACGCTCCTAAATAACAAATGGCTTGAAGAAGTCACAGGAGAAATTAGGAAATACTGAGATGAATGAAAACGAAAATGTGAGATACCAAAACTTAGGGGATGCAGTGAAAGTAGTTTTCATAGGGAAATTCAGAGTTGCAGGCATCTTCATTAAAAAGGAAAAGAGATCTCAAATCAATAATCTGACCTAGTTTCTTAGAAACTAGAAAAAGAGCAAACGAAACCTAAAGCAAGCAGAAGAAATAATAAAGACAGGAAAAGGAAATAAGTGAAGTAGAAAATAGAAAAACAATATAGAAAAAAAAAGTTGTTTCTTTGAAAACATTAAAAAAAATGAGCAAACTTTGGGCTAGATTGACCAAGAAAAAGAAGACTCAAATTACTAAAATCAGAAATAAAAGAGGAGGACTTCCTAGGTGGCACAGTGGTTAAGAATTTGCCTGTCAATGCAGGGGACATGCGTTCAAGCGCTACCCCAGGAAGATCCCACATGCCGTGGAGCAACAAAGCCCGTGTGCCACAACTACTGAGCCTGTACTCTAGAGCCCGTGAGCCACAACTGTTGAGCCCATGTGCCACAACTACTGAAGCCCACATGCCTAGAGCCCATGCTACACAACAAGAGAAGCCACCGCAATGAGAAGTCCACGCACTACAATGAAGAGTAGCCCCCACTCACCACAGCTAGAGAAAGCCTGTGTGCAGCAACAAAGACCCAACACAGCCAATAAAAAATAAATAAATAAATCCAATAAATAAATAAATAAATTTATTTCTAAAAAAATTTAAAAAAAGAAATAAAAGAGGACATCACTACTAAACTTTCAGAAATAAAAAGAAATATAAAGGAATGCCATGGACAATTGTGTGCTAACAAATTAGGTAACCTAGATGAAATGGGAAAATTCCTAGAAAATCACAATTTCAAAGTGAATTCAGGAAAAACTAGAAATCTAAATAGACCTGTAACAAAGAGATTGAATTAGTAATTTAAAAAACTTCTCACAAAATTCCAGGATTACACGGCCTCACTGTAAATTCTACCAGACATTCAAAGAAGGGTTAGCACTTATCTTTCTTAAACTCTTCCAAAAAATAGGAGCAGAGTGAACACTTACTCATTCTATGAGGCCAGTATTAACCTGATACCAAAACAAGAAAACTACATACCAATATAAATATTGATGCGAAAATTCTCAACAAAATCATAGAAAATTGAATCCAGCGACATATAAAAAGGATTATATATTATGACCAAGTGGAATTTATCCCAGGAATTCCAGGTTAGTATACAAGAAAATCAATCAATGTAATATATCACACTAATAAAATAAAATACAAAGATCACATGATCATCTCAGTTGATGCAGAAAAAGTCTTTGACAGAATCGAATACTCTTTCATGATAAAAAAACACTCAACAAACTAAGAATAGAGGGAAACTTCCTCAAACTGATAAAAGCCGTCTATGAAAAACCCACAGCTAATATCATATTTACTGGGGAAAAAATTAATGCTTTCTCCGAGATTAAGAATAAGACGAGAATGTTCATTCTCACCATGTCTATTCAACATTGTACTGGAGATTCACAGATGACACGATCTTGTATAGAAAAAATCCTGACGAATTCACAAAAATGCTATTAGAACAAATAAATGAATTCGACAATGTTGCAGGACACAAGATCAACATACAAAAATTCATTACATTTCTATATGCTAGCAATGACCAATCAAAAAAAATTGAAATTAAGGAAATCCCATTTATAATAGCATCAAAAAATGATATACTCATGAACAAATTTAACAAAAGAAGTGTAACACTACTATGAAAATCATTTAAGATCTAAATAAATGGAAAGACATTCCCCGTGCATGGATTGGAAGACTTAATATTAATATGGCAATAGTCCCCAAATTCATCTATAGATTTAAGGCAATACCTATCAAAATTTCAAGTTCTTTTTTTTTTCCCCAGAAATGGACAAGCTGAGCCTATAATTCGTATGAGTTGCAAGAGACTACAAAGAACCAAAACAATCTTGAACAAAACAAAAACTGGAGGACTCACACTATGATTTTTAAGCTTCCTATAAAGCTACAATAATCAAAACGCTGTGCTACTTGCATAAGGATAGACATATAGATTAATGAAAATAAATAATCTAGAAATAAACCTTCTATTTGTGATCAAGTGATTTTTGACAAGGGTGCTGTGATGGTTACTTTTATGTTTCAACTTGACTAGGCTATGATGCCCAGTTGTTTGGTAAAACACTAGCCTAGATGTTGCTCTGAAGGTATTGTGGACATGAGTAACATTTACAACTCATTGATCTAAGTAAAGCAGATTACTCTCCATAACGTGAGTGGGTCTCATTCAACCAGTGGAAGGCCTTGATAGCGAAGACTGAGGTTTACAGAGGAAGAAGCAATTCTGCTTCAAGACTGCTGGCTTGCTCTGCAAATTTCAGACTCCAAACTGCAAAATCAACTTTTATCTGAATTTCCACTTGTTGGCCTGCCCGACGATTTCAGACATGCCAGGCCTGGCAATCATGGTAGCTAATTCTTTAAAATAAATCTCTCAAAAAAAAAAATAAATAAAATAAATCTCTCTATAATATATCCTAATGGTTCTTTGGAGAATGCTGATGTCTACAGGTACCAAAAGCATTCGGTGTGAAAGAACAGTCTTTTTAACAAAGGTTGCTGGTACAATTGCATATCCACATGCAAAAGGATGAAGCTGGACTGCTACCTTGCACCGTGTACAAACCTCAAAATGAAGCACAGACCTAAATGTGGCAGCTAAAACTATAACCTTCTTAGAAGAAAACAAGACCAAATCTTCATGGCCTTGGATTAAGCATTGGTTTCTTCGATATGACACCAAAAATCGCAAAAAGACAAAGAAAAAAAAAAAATAAATAGGACTTCAACTTTTGTGCTTCCAAGGAAACCATCAAGCAGGTGAAAAGGCAATCCACAGAATGGGAGAAATATTTGCAAATCGTATCCCTGATAAGGGCCTTGTATCAGAATGTACAAAGAACTGTTACAACTCTACAACAAAAAAAAGCCCAATTAAAAAATGGGCAAAATATTTGAATAGACACTTCCACAAAGAAGATATATGATCGCTAATAAGTACATTTAAAAGATGTTCAACATCATTAGTTATTAGGCAAATGTAAATCAAAACCATAATGAGATACCACTTCATACCCACTCAAATGGCTATAATAAAAAAGACAATAGCAAGTGTTGGTGGAGAGACTGGCGGAGAAATTGGAACCCTCATACACTGCTGATGGGAATGTAAAATGGTGCCATTCGGAAAACAGTTTGGCAGCGCTTTAAAAGTTAAACACAGAATTACCATGTGACAGCAATTCTGCTCCAGTATGTGCTCAGGTGAAGTGGAAACATATGTCTACAGAGAACTTGTCTCAATACATGAATGATCATAGCAACATTATTCATAATCGCCAAAAAGAATTAAGAATCCAAATGTGCATCCACTGATGAATAGATAAAATGTAGCTTATCTATACAATGGGATATTATTTGGCAATTAAAGGAAATGAAGTACTGACATGGTACAACATGGATGAACCTTAAAAATGTAAGTGAAAGAAACCTGATATAAAAAGTCATATCTTTTGTTTACATTTATATGAAATGTCCAGAATCAGCAAATTCAGAGAGATGGAACATGGATCAGTGGTAGCCGGGAGCCTGGGGCGGGGGTGGGGGGGGGTGGCAAAGAGCAGGGGAGGGAATGTGGAGTGACTGCTAATGGGTATGGAGTTTCTTTGCGGGGATGAAATGTTCTGGGATGTGACAGTGGTGTTGGATGCACAACTCTCCTAAATATACTAAGCATGCAACTACACCCTTTAAGAGTGAACTTTACGGTATGTGAATTATATCTCAATTAAGCTGGTATTTCAAAACATGCTTTTCCTTAGAGAGCTGGAGGAAATTGATGCAGATCTCAATTACTGATTTTTTTTCCCTATTTTTCCACAATATATTTAGCTCCGTTCAGAATACATGGATGATAACATTCATAATCCTCAAACCTTCGGAGAATTCCTAAGCCAGTATTTGGAGAGAAGAGGGATGGGGAGGTCCGGATGAGATTTTGTCTGTATGTTTTCCTCTGCATTTACTTGCTATTTGTGGCAAGTACCTTACAGCTTGGACACAATGACACAGATATTTTACCTTGTGCATTATGATGACATACACAGTGGAATGTTAATTGTGACATCAGTCCACATCTCAAATTGCCATTCACTGCAGGATAGGTTTTTAACCGTCTCCAGTTAATAAGAAACAAACAAAAAAACTTCATAATAATTCATATTCCTCAGTTCTACCCACTCTATGTGTAGTACCTCTTCTTACCATATTTTACTATATTAGTATTTAACCAACATTTCACTTATTCATTTATTTAGCAAATATTTAATGGCATCTTCTCTGCAGTGGGCACTGCTAGGCTGTAGGGATTCCCTGGTGAGCAAGTGGACCTTCACAGAGTTTATAATCTTTTGAAAGAAGCCTGACAATAAAGTAAACTGAGTAGATAATGTCTCACTGTGACATGTGACAAGAAGAGGATAATGGGATCGAGAATGACATGGTCTTTTGAGGGGAGGTGATGTTTGAGCTGAGACTTGATGTGGAGACACTTGAAGAAATGGGGGAAGATTCCCCCAAGGAGAGGAAACAGCGAGTACAAAAACCCCGAGGCAAAAAAGGAGTCTGGTGTGTTCCACCAAGGAAAGAAGGGCACAGCTAGAGGGGAGTCAGCTGTGAAGAAAGGTGCTGAGAGATAAGCAGGGACCAGATGGTAAGCAGGGGCACTGTGATAGTTCAGCAGAGTGACTTATTCTAAGTGGGATGCGAAGTCAACGGTTTCGATGTGACCCGAAAAACAGTTTCGAAAGATCATTCTGGCTGCTGTATAGGAAATAGACTGCAAGAGGGAAGTGAGGAAGCCTGAGGAGGTCACTGTAGGACTCAAGGTCAGACAAGGTGGTAGCTTAGCTCAACAGAGATCATGTCTGAAGTGGTCAGATTTAGATAGTTTTCTTTTGGAAATAGAGCAGGATGTAGGGTGCAGAGGCAGGTCACCTGAAACGTACACAATTTGAGGGGCCTCTGTAAGAAAAATTAAAATCTGAACACAAAATGAGGTGCCTTGCAAGGGTTCTGTGCAAGTGAAAGGCCTGGCAGCTGTAGCTTCACGAGCTTCATGATGGATCATCCTCTGATGGGGGTGAGACGGAGGAATCTGGGATGCCTAGGTTTGGGGTCTGAGCACTGCTGTGGCCATTAAGATGACGATCTGTTCGGAGTAAGGTCTGGAGAGAAGAAAACAGAGTTGGGTTTTGTTCGTGGTGAGTTTGAGATGCCACGAGGCATCCGAGTGATGAGGTCCAGCAAGTAGCTGGACAGAGGGGCCAGGAGGTCAGGAAGAGGGCAGGGCTGGAAATATCAACTTCAGTCATCACATCATGGCATTTAAAGCTGTGGAAGTGGATGACATTGCCTGGGGAAGAGAGAAGGGGGCCAAGGACTCAGCCCTGAGACATCCCAACACTAGAGGTCAGGCAGAGGAGGTTTCTAATTCATTCATAATACAAATATAATCATAAGAGGAAACTGGCACATGGAACATGTCACCTTATATTCTAATTCCGTTTGATCTCTGGTTGCAGGTGCTTTTTAACACTTAGGAATCCACTAATGAATGTAAAGATTGTTGGAAGAACAAGTAGCACAAATGTTAAAGAAAAGGTCCATTGCACAGCATTTTATTTGAGGGGACTGTTTTTATTTTTCACATTTCAGGAGAAGTCGTAGCGGTGGCGGTGCTAAGGAAATACTATTTTCTCTTGATCTTCAACCATTCAGCCCTCCTACAATCTCATCTACGTCTTCACCTCTCATTTAGAGACCATGCTTTAACAATATGACGTTCAAATAATCCTTTAAAGAAACTGGATCCATTCAATATTTAAGATGTCAAATGCTATTCTCTGGCCATCTCAATCTAAGCTCTTATCTAATTTTTGTTTACACTTAAGTTTTTGCTTGTTCATCAAAGATAATAGTCCAGGCCCTTTTAAAGGACGTCGAAAGGAAATGAGAAAAGCAGTAATGTGTTTTAATTTCTTTTTTTGTGTGTGTGTGTGTTTTAATTTCTATTTGCCATGTATAGTAAGAGTGATATTGGAACCATGTTAGAAAAATTCTTGTGTTACATGGATTCAGCTCTACCACAGGCCAAATATTTCCTCTTAAAACCTAACTACAGATAGAAAATCTTGACAGAATTCAGCTTAAGATGGGAATATTGGTATTTGTATCTAAACACCATTATTATAAAGGGATTCCATTATATGTTACTATTCAGGCTCGTTATAATCAGTTTTCTGTATATATATATATATAAAAGTTTGTATGGTGATAGGTTATAAGACATATTAAGCCAAGGTGAAAAGATAGAAAATGAAAGAGGCACCATTTTTAATAGGATGGTCAAGGGAGACTTTTCTCAAGAGGTGACATTTTAGCACCCAAGAAAGGATTGCTTCATGGAAATTACTTTTCCAAATAGCAATGCTATTTAAGATTCATATTAAAAATGCTCAACCATTTTTTAGATCAGGTTTTAAAATTCAAAATAGTAGCTAACATTTTGATCTCTTTGTGTCTGTGCTAGCCTTCTATACTTTAATCTCATTTAACCCTCATTTTAACCAATGAGGCTTCAACAATATTGTCAAGAAAAAGTGTATTGGGGTCAGGATCAAACTGGTTCCAGCTACAGCTCCACCACTAACCAGTGGTGATGCTGAACTGGGTCCTCAGTGCTTCCCTAGGCCTCTGTTTCCTCACCTATAAATTGGGAGAGTTGGGCTAGGTCCCAAGGGCATCTTTCCAGCTCCCACATTTGAGGATAATGAAGTCAATTATTGCACTGTGTTGACATAGATGAATACAGAGGCCACTTAAAGTGGCTTGTCCTGAAACAAAACTGCTCTGTATCTCTGGGATTAGAGATCTTATATCTGCCTGCTTTTTAGAAGTTTTTTTTTTTTCTTCTTTTTTTCCCCTCTCTGTTTTTCCTGTCAGTCAGCTGCTACTTCTTGTCGCCACCAATGTAAAATGACAGCTGTCTCTAATTGTCAGCTGCTCTCATCATCTGGTTTGCTGTGGGCTTTGGAGACCAAATAACCAAGCACATTAAATGTATATGAAATAGGGAAAGCTGAGCATATTTTCAGTAGAGTCCCATGCATGAGCTTTACAATTGGCCACACAGGTATTTTTCATTTAGGGGTTCCTAACTGTTCCAGAAGTTTATCTCTACTAAGATGCTGACACAATGCCCGGCACAAAGCTGTATCTTACTGCTATGCTATGGAGGGTCCAACATATATACACATAACCACAAGTGACAGAACAATGGAGCAAAACTGTTTAGGAAGGTCTAAATTAGACTTTATATAATAAACGCAGTGCCATTGACAAGTCCTCTGTATCTAATATTTTCTCTGTAATTTTGGCTCTTTTATACCTAGTTAGGGGATTAGGTTCTCAGAGAAGCAGTTAAGTAAGGTAGTCCATCAAGTAAGTAGTCTTTTGACTACTTAGTGATTTAGTTTTCCTGCAATGAAAATGAATTATGTTTTCCCTCATTTACTTGCCTGTGGTCTTGGAAAATTAAGGTAACATGTCCTCAGCCCCTGAGAGGAAACAGCCAGAATGTACAGAGGCCTAAAATGGGAACTCTAAAGATTTTAAACAGAACTTACTTTGAGACGCTTGAGAAGTTAAAGCCCCCAAGAATCAAATCCCTTTTAAATACTTATTTTTCTGTAGGAAAGTGGGGTAGAAAATCCTGGTGGATTAGATTTCGATTCATTGGTGAATAGAAGGTGAAATGATCAAGAGATGAATATCAGAATTGTAGAAGAAAATAGGAGCGTTTTCTTACAAAGGAAATGAAGGACACAATTAACAGTGGCCAGAGACAGAACAAAACACATCCGCGAGTTTTAGTCTTACTTGGGTGCTGCAAGGGTCCTGATCAGGGAAAACAGCTGTGCCCACACATGGGTCCTGGAAAGGCTTCTCCCCGGAACCACCTAAATGAAATAAAAACTCATTTCTCACTCTTTCAGGATGGCTACCCAGATCACTAGGACAATAGTCTATATTCTTTTGGGCAACTCTAATCAAGTGATGCTTCCTTAAGTCCACGGAGGCAGTCACCAGCTAATGTAAGACACAATATCGAGGAACAACTTGCAAGCATGGAATTCTCATTCTTTCATTCTTGGTTTCTGTCTAGTATGTTCTCAGAATCACTTTTTCTGGCCTTTCCTCCCTCGTAGGTACCACTCTGGATGGTGAGAGAGCCAAAAGGCCCCCCAAGACCTCACACAGAAAGACTTGCCCTCCAGAATCACCCTAATTTGTCCCTCAGTGTGGGCTAAGTTCTTATATTTTTTTAACCTAAGTCTCAGGTCCGGGGATGACTTACCGTAGTCAAAGCTGTTCTCAGCACTATGGTTGCCCCAGTCAGGGGATGTCATTAATCCCACAGTTCCGGCCTCGTGGCTCAGAGACGTCACCATGGAGACCTCTGCCTGCAATTGTGACCCGTTGCAGGTAAGCAGCGCCATGCTGCTGCACTTCAACTTGCCGGCCATACAAGCTTTCCAGGCCACGCAGCCCTTTAGATGTTATCAGCTGATCCAGCTGTTCCCAAAGCCACAGAAAGGACAGAGAGCTCTGGCCTCTGAGCACTCAAAACTCATGTGGTTGGGGGTTACTCAGACCCCAAACATACCAGCAAGTTCAGCTTTGAACTACTCACTTTCTTTAGCTAGGATTTCAGTTCTATTCTACTACTTCATACTGAAAAGAGAAACTGATCTCTCAAATAGACAAAGATAAATTTATATGGAAGCAAAAGGAAATGCCCTGTTAAATAAGTTTATGGCATTTCGGTCTGTAGTTTAAGTTCTTATATGATATGTTAATTTATCAAATTTGGCCTAGATTGTCCTGGCCCCAGATGACCTAGTTTCACTACATTTAGTATTTCTTCATTCTGTTTCTTAATTTTCATTGACATTAATGAAAATTAATGAAAATCAAACTTTTTGATTTATAAAATTGTTTCATAAGACACATGTAGATCTCTTCGCAAAGGTTGCATATTTTTCTTTGTAAAATGTGAGGTCTAAGCACTTTTGAGGTCCCTTTGCAAATCCTGAAAGTTCTTTGATGCCATTCCCTGCTTCTTTGTCCTCACTGCCATCACATGTTGTTTGTTCTGTCCTTCTGGCTTGTGGGCAGGGGTCACGGCAGTGAGGTATCCTCACCGCATTTTGCTGAAGGGCCCTACCAAGAGTCCAAAACCTGAAGTTTTGCAGGCTAAAAATCAATGATTGAATGATTACAAGGTGATTGTAAGATATATGATGAACATATTAAAAGAAGGAATCCCAGCCATTCCTCCAGACTCTGGGAAAGTGACCAGTTGCTGCAGACCTCAGCTGCCCTGGCTGACCTTTGGGCATTTCAAACCTACACCAAAGACTGGGATCTGGGGAATACCTATTGATTTCTTCATCAGCAGGCGCAACAGGTGGGAAAATAGTTGAGTAGGAAACAACACAGTGGATGAGAGTAGGCTAGAAGATCAGGTATAGAGAGAAGTGGGGTGGATGCTTTGCCTTACAACCTTATTTGCCTTATATTCCAGGTTAGTCACAGAGGAGCCGTGAGAATCTTGGATAATCAGAAATCTCCATGATCTCTTCTTTTTCTTTTTAAAATGCACACCGTCTAACGATCACTTAGATATGGTGTCCTTCTTCAGTTACAATAGGTTTGGATCCTTCAAGGTGTGCCCGTAGCTTTCACCACTTTAATACTATTTGAGGTGGTGATGGGCATGCTAGTGATGGATAGAAGAGAACTCCTGCCATTAATTATTAACTATGCCGTGAGCTCATCCTGTGTTCAAGTGACCAACTGTGGGGCCTTCACCTGCCCCAGGTCATACATTTTCACCCTAAACTCTCAAACTTCAAACCACTACATCTTCCCACTCACAAGCTGGTACATAATTATTTTCTTCCTACCATCTTTGGCCTTATTTGGGGGACTGCAGAGCCTGCAGACCTTAAAAAATAATTTTAAAAAATTGTAAGTGTTCATCTTCAGTTTAAGCAACATAATAACTCAGAGGAAGGGAATGGCCTGGATGTGAAGTGCTGGCTTTCCCTCCCAAGGCTGCACCCTTCATGAACATGTCTATACTGACACCCTGCTGAATTGCTTTTCCTGGGATGTATATTTTCATGCTACATCATACATTTGGTGAAACAACTTAGCTACACTCTTAGCTGGTTGAAGGTGATCACCCCATAATGTAATTCAGACAGAAGCTGGGTTTATTTTTTCAAAGGCCACTGGAAATTAAGCACATTTGACCACTGACTCCTTTCTGGGCCAGGTTTTGCACCAATATAGAGAGCCTCTTTTGCAGGACTTACCACTCCAACACAGGACTTTCCTGAAATGCATCTCCATAGCTCCTCTAACTGGAAAGTTCATCTCTGCAGAAAGTGGGGAGTTCTGCAACATTTTATCCTTCACCTTCCATTCTATAAAAATCAAACTTAAGACAGATAAATTATTCCAATTTTTAGATTTATGGAACTAGAAAGAATTGGAACAATTCAAATTCGTACAACTAGGACTCATGTAATTTATATAATAGAGGACCAGATCTGAAGCAACCCAGAGACTAAGAATCAATGCTGTGCTTAACATTTCAAAAAGAAATTTTTTCATGAGCAAAGGATGTGACTAGACCTTTCTCCAAAGATGACATGTGAACCACCAACAAATGCACGAAAAGATGCTCCACATTCTTAATCATCAGGGAAATGAGAATCAAAACAAGATACCACTTCACACCCACTAAAATGGCTAGAATCAAAAAGTCATGATAATGTTGGTGAGAACGTGGAGAAATTGGAACCCTCTTACACTGCTGGTGGGAATGAAAATGGCGTGGCCACTTTGGAAGACCATCTTGCAGTTCCTCGAAAAGTTATCCATAATTGTTACCATTTGATCCAGCATTTCCCCATCTTGGCATATACCCAAGAGAAATAAAAAACATCTATCTACACAAGAACTTGCACATGAATGTTCTCAGCAGCATTGTCCACAAAAGTCAAAGACGGAAACGATTCAAAGACCTATCAGCTGATGAATCGATAAACAAAATGTGGTATATTCATGCATTGGAGTATTATTAGGCTATGAAAAGGAATGAAGAACTGATACACGCTACAACATGAGTGAACTTTGAAAACGTGATGCTAAGGAAAGACAGTCACAAAAGACCACATATTATATGATTCCACTTACATGAAATGTTCAGAATAGGTCAGTTTATAGAGATAAATTAGATTACCGGTTGCCTATGGCTAGGAGATGGGGGGCAAGCAGGGAGTGATAATTAAAGGGCATGGGTTTTTGTTTTTTTTTTTGAGTTGATGGCAGTGTTCTAAAATGAATTATGTTGATGGTTGCATAACTGTGAATGTACTAACACTCATGGACTTCTACACCTTAAATAGCGGAATAGTGCGGTATGTGAACTATATCTCTAGGTTTCCTATCTCAGTTTTTCATCATCCTGGCTGCCAGAAAATTCTTTTTTATATTTATCCTCATTCTTTTTGCTCACTCTAATCAAAACTCATTCCCTCTTGTTTTGTTTTGGGCAAAGGCAGAGAGAAGTAAAAAACTTCCTTATGAAACTTCCTGAGTCGTAATCCTTCTAACACTCAGAGGTCAGTGTTAAATCAGCTCTTTGGAGGAAACAATGTCAGTGCCTTTCACCTGTTCTCATAGGATCCATTTTTATGCCACTGTTTACCTTGGAGCTTCTCTTGGAGCTTCTTAACCACTCTGGGCCTCAGCTTCCTAATCTATAAAATGAGCATGTTGGACTAGATCTCAGACACCCCCTCCAGCTGTGAAGTTCTGTGAAAATGTCAATATCCTTTGAGAAAGCTGGACACATAAAATACAGATATTTTGCCGAGCCATTGTAGATATAACTATAATCAGCTATGAAAAGAATCTAGACATGGATTGAAGTAGCCAGGTTTTAAAATCAGTGAACACAGCATGATGTGGACACAGCAAAAGACTAAGTCAGGAAACTTGATTTCTGCTTTTATGACTCGTGGTGAGAATTTGGAGAAGTCATATGACCCCTCACGTACATTCTTTTATGTAACATGGCCTTCATATAACCTGTATGCCTCCCTCTCAGAAATGTTTCCGATGAATGAGTAAATGAGCAATTACTGTAATGAAAAGATGTTAACAATAGTTTATATACGTATAATTCAAAACAAAAACTGCTGTCATTGGAAGACTTCTTTCCCTGGAGAAAATTTATGTCACCTAATTTTTTGGGGGGGCCCATTTTATACTTTGGTCTCATCATCTCCTCTTAAAACAGAATGAATATGGCATAGCAAAAAATAAAGCTAGCACAAAAATAGAAGCATAATGAAATCATGATAAATGGGAACAAAGCTAAGAAGAACATAAAAAAAATTAACAAAATATTTTCCTTTCAAATTTGGCCTTGTAGAAATCTACGTTAATTGTAAAAATCGTTCAGCGTATTTCTAGTTGACCTTCCCCGCACCTCTCTATCGATTTCACTGTTAAGTTGTCTTATCTTTCTGGTCAGATCTCAGAAACCAGAGGTCAAGGGACCATGTCTAATTTCTTCTTAACATCTCAATGCCTATAACAATGCAGGTACCTGGTATTTACTCCGGAAATACTGAAGTTATTTGTTGCCTTGTAATGGAAGAGGTTTAACTGCTAAATGAAAATGTGACAATAAAAATTTTGCAGTCCAGGTAGAATTTTTTGTGGGCCTAATGATTTCTGAGAACCATAAAGCTCATTCAAAGCATCTTAGGCAATGACAAATATCTCATAATATTCACGAGGTCAGTTACATCATAATGAGACTTAGAAAACTGAACCACTGTCACTAGAATTTACACACTTAAATAAGGTTGTAATAAGGCTGATCTTCAAAGTAGGGAGCCTGCATGCTTTTTCTGGTGATGGCACCATTATTCAGAATGGCATCGATCTTCCGCTGTGGGGAATTTTGTTCAGAGTTAGATTGCATCTTTCAGGACTTCATTACTTACAGTCACACAGTGAGGTGAATGGTGTTTCTCTTCCCTCTCTTTCAAGCTACCTGAGTTATCGGCAAATAGGATGCTTTGTACAGGTGGCAATGGCACTCTACCAATTCCTGTGTGATTGCAGTTAGAGATGGGCCTGCCTAGGAAAACAAACCTCCACAGAGCTGAGATTGACATTGTTCTGGATGCTTTCAGGTGCGTTATTGTATCCTTAAAGCAACCCTTGGAGATAGGCAGTACTTTGCTCCAGACTGGGGGTACATTTAGGGACATAGATATGTATCCTGGGCCCTGAGTGATTCCAGATGGACTGTGCAAAGTCTGAAGCTGTTGACAGGTGTCCCTTCTGCTGAGGGTCACCTGGCACGTTGCTGGCTGTTGCTGGGAGGCCCTCCGGGGACACAGCAAAATCACTGCCACTTCTTAGCACAGCAACAAGGAGTACTGCCGAATGGCAGTGGTGGTTGCTAGCTTTGGCCGAGGTCCCAGCCGACCTTGCAGGAGCTGGGACTGAAGGTGCTTAGATGGACAGCGGCTTGGCCATCCTGAGGAGACTCTGCTTCTTGAGGAGAGGAACTTCCAGGAATGGGTGACACACTCTTTTCCCTTTTCAATTCTCCCCAGAGTTCTCACCCTTACCCAGTGGTCTAACTTCCTCCCAGCTCTTATTTAAGGTTAAAGTGTATGGGTGGCCTCTTCAGAACTTTGCTTTCTGACTCTTTCAAAAAAAAGAAGAAAACAAAGAAAGAAAGAGAGACAGAAAGGAAGAAAGATAAAGAAAGAAAGAAGGGCAGGAGGGAGGGATGGAGGAAGGCGAAAAAGAAAAAGAAAACAGGTTTTGGCTTTTAAAACAATTGCTACATGTTTAGGCCGATTGGAAAAATTTGACTGTAGAAAGGTAGCAATCACATACTCATGAAAACAGATTACAAAACAACTGTACAGTCAAATGTAAGGTCATTTTCAGGTCTAGAAGACTACATTAAATGTAACACTGAGGGTCTCTGGATGGTGGAAATGCAAATATTTTATTTATTTTTGTATGTCTATTTTTTCTATTTTTTTCAATGCACAGATCTAGCTTCTTTCTATAGTAATGAAAGATTATAGTTGACCTTTGAACACCATGGGTTTGAACTGCATGGGGCCACTTACACATGGATTGTTTTCAATAAATATAGCACCTGTATTTTCCACGTTACAGATCTTTAACCATCTGTGGGGGAAAGTGTGTTCGATTACGGATCACAATATGTGGAATCAAACAAACTAGGACTTGAGCCCTGATTCTACCCAAACTCTCAGCTTCCTGCCCTTGGTTGAGTCATTTATCAATTCCTTTGTTATTGGAGAGGCAGAGGTGGCAGTATGCAGGCTTTCGACTGCTGGGGGAGGGGTGGAGGGTCGACAACCTTAACCCCCACATTGTTCAGGGGAAACTGTATTTTAAAAATGATTGCACTGATATGTTTTTTTAATTGTGATAAAATATACATAACAGAAAATTTACTTTTCACCATTTTATGTGTACAGTTCTGTGGCATTAAATACATTCACATTGTTGTATAACCATCACTGCTATCCATCTGTAGAACTGTTTTCATCTTCCCAAAGTGAAACTTTGTATCTGTTAAACAATAATTCCCCATTTCCCCCTCACCCCAGCTCCTAGCAACCCCCCCCCCCACCGTTATACTTCCTGTCTCTCTGATTTTGACTATTCTAGGCACATCACCTAAATGGAATCAAAGGGTATCTGCCCTTTGGTGACTGGCTTATTTCATTTATTTCACTTTGTGCTCAAAAGGAGCAATAAGAACAAACCTATGCAGCTGATGGAGGTGAAAAGTGGTACAACCCTTTTGAAAATAGTTTACCATTCTCGTATAAAGTTGAAAATAAACACACCCCAGGGCCCGGTAGTTTCTTTGCTGGGTATATTCTCTAGAAAGATGCATGCACGTGTGCACCAGGGGACGGTAGTGTTCATGGCGGCACCGCTCATAATAGCCCCAAACTAGAAACAACCCCAAAAGCCAACTGCAATAAAGTGGGCAAATAAATTGTGGCATATTTGTTCGATGGAATACAGGGCCACAGCCCTACGCATCCTGAGTGAAACACAAACGTGACGTTTAATGAAAAAAGCCACCTTCAAAAGATTCCATATGATTGCTTCCATTTACATTTAAATTAAGCAAACAATAGAGTGTATCTTCAGGGAAGCATGTGTAGACGGCAAATATAGAACAAAGAGCAAGAAGTGACTATCCCGGGATCAATACAGAGGGTTATGAACGGGAAGGAGCTGTGGGGGAGGGGAATTCTGCAGGGGGCATTGTCTTGCCTTCTGACTTAATTCTACTTTAGAATTTAAAAAAACTTAGTATAGATTCGCTGCAAGATGTAAAGATACAAAGAGAGTACAGAAGGTCCTGAATACACTTCACCAAATTTTCCCTAATAGTTACATCGTAAATAATTATAGTACAAATTGGCATTGGTACCATGTACGTATATAGTTCTACGTCATTCTATCACATGTGTAGTTTCGAGAATCTACCACCAGTACCACCATATAGAGCTAATCATCACCACAAAGACCTCCCTGTGCAGTTGCTATATAGTCAGTATCCACATCCTCTCCCCACTATCCATGGCCCCTGGCAACCACAAATCTATTTTCCATCTCTATAATTTCATCATTTTGAGAATGTTTCATCAATGCAATTGTACAACTTTTGGAATTGTAACTTTTTTAGATTGACTTTTCCCTGTTAGCGTAATGTCTTTGAGATCTACCCACATTGCTGAAGATGTCAATAGTTTGTTCCTTTTTATTGCTTAGCAGTATTTTATTTTATGCATGTACTGTTGGTCAGCCTGTTGAAGGATATTTTGTTTTCATTTTTTTGCTATCACAGAGAAAGTTGCTATGAACACCTGTGTATAGGTTTTTATGTGGACATAAGTTTTCACTTCTCTGGGATAAAGCCCAGGAGTGCAGTTCCTGGCTTGTGTGGAAATTGTATGTTTCATTTTACCAGAAGCTACCAAAGTGTTTTCCAGAGTGGCTTTTCCATTTTCCATTTTCCCCAGGAATGTATGAAAATCCAGTTTCTCTGTGTCCTTGCCAGGATTTGGTATTGCTGCTATTTTCAACTGGGGCTGTTTTGTGTCGTGATAGTGTCATGGTCCTAGTTTGCATTTCTTTAGTGGCTCATGTGATACTGAACATCTCCTGAGCAGGGTGGTGTTCTTCCTTCCAACTTAGCTAGTGGTTACTTTAGAATTGCATGTAGCTTCCATACACAGCTCTGTGGTTGTTTCATATCTCACAATACAATAATTAAGAAAAAAGAAAAGAAGAGCACTGAGTTTAACATTTTGAGTTATTATTCCCCTACATCCATTTTAAAAAATAGGGCAACCACGAGGAAGTCACTGAAGACACCTGGCTAGTGGCAGGCAGCAGAGGGAATCAGGTGTGCCTGGTGTGAAGCCTGCGCTATTTTCACCTGAACACAGCACCTCCATGTAAAACAGGTTTCTGAAAACCAACTCTTTTTCCAAAGCAGACTGACATGGAGTAGTTCAAACACAGGAAAAAAAATTCTTTATGCATATGCATGACATAGGAGTTTCATGTACTGCAAAGGGGAACATTAATGTCAGAATAATCTGAGTAAAAGGAGAAAAAAGGAGAAACCCAGGATCTCTTTTCCAGTTACTTGGGAAGGGCTTTGAAGAAGTGGAAATTGAAGAGTCCTTTAAAAAGGACTGCACTGAGAGAAGGGAGGGATGGGACAGGAAGTTGTTGCCTGTCATACTCATTTCAGTGCTATGTCTTAGTTTGATTAGAGAAGAAAACACGCGGGAAACTATACTCAATATCTTGTAATAACCTATAATGGAAAAGAATCTGAAAAAGAATACATGTATGTATAATTGAATCGCTTTGCTGTACACTTGAAACTAACAATATTGAAAATTAATTATCCTCAATTGAAAAAAAAAGAAAAAACCCTGACAGATTGACAGATTTGGCTTAATGTCTTGTATTTGTTTTCTAGAGCTGCTATAACAGAGTACCACAAACTGAGCAGCTTAAACAGTAGAAATGTAATGTCTTATAGTTATGGAGCAGTCCAAAATCAAAGCAATTAGATTCCTAGATTTTAGAAAGATGCTGAAGCAAAAAAGCAAAAAAAAAAAAAAAAAAAATTTCTGGAATCAATTTATCATTATCCAGAAATTCAGGCATTCAAGGCATCCCAGTCTCCTGGAATTTTCAGGGTGTCCTGCAAATGGTTATCCTTGCTCCTGCACGTTGGAGCAACTTCCTCTCACATCCTCTTCACCCACCTGCTGTTTTTGACCTAGATATGACTCACTGAAATTAAACAGCACTGAGAAAAGCACTTTACATGTGTAACTTTTAACTCAATACAACAACCCAATGAATTCAGAGCCAATACTATTCCCATTTTACAGATTAGGCAACAAAGACATAGAGAAGCTAAGCAACTTACCCCTCATTTCAGAGCAATTACCAGCAAGCTAAGCTGTGAACACAGGGGGTCTGGTTCCAGAGCCTGTGGTCTTAGTCACTAAGCCGCACTATGTCTTAGAAAATTAAAACAACTAAAGGTTTTAAGATGTGCAACGTGATGACTTGATACACATATATATAGTGAAGTGATTCCCACAATAGTTAGTTATGTCCATCACCTCACAGTTATTTTTTTCCCATATGGTAAGAACACTTAAAATCTACTCTCTTAGCAACTTTCAAGTATACAATACATTTTTGTTAACTACAGTCACCAAGTAGCACATTAGATCCTCAGATCTAATTCTTAAGATCTATTCATCTTATAACCAGGAGTTTATACCCTTTGACCGACATCTCCCCATTTCTCCCAGCCCCTCAATCCCTGGCACTACCAATCTACTCTGTTTCTATGCGTGTAACTTTTTCAGATTCCACATCTAAGTGATACCATATAGTATTTGTCTTTCTTGTATGTATATTATTTACCCTTTTTTCCCCCTTCTAATATCCTTGTTCTTCCTTTGACTTATTATTTTACAAGGCAGACATATTTGGGAATCACAAAGTTAAAGATGACTATGTTTGTTTAGAAATTATGGAGACCAACTTCCCTGGTGGCACAGTGGTTAAGAATCCAAAGTGGGGGACACGGATTCAAGCCCTGGTCCAGGAAGATCCCACATGTCACGGAGCAACTAAGCCTGTGCACCACAACTACTGAGCCTGCGCTCTAGAGCCCTCGAGCCAGAACTACTGAGCCCACGTGCTGCAACTACTGAAGCCCACGCACCTACAGCCCTGCTTTGCAACAAGAGGAGCCACTGCAATGAGAAGCCTGAGCACCGCAATGAAGAGTAGCCCCTGCTCGCCACAACTAGAGAAAGTCCTCACGTAGCAACAAAGACCCAACACAGCCCCAAAATGAATAAATAAATAAATAAATAGATACATTTATTATTTAAAAAAATAGAAATTACGGAAACCACTGAAGTTGTCCAGTTGTTGGAATTTTTCTGTTGCTGGATTGATAAATGGCCTAAAAGATAACATTTTCTTGAAGAGAGTACACAATTTTCAACACGCTGCCATATCTCATTTGATCTGAGGCTAGGACAGCTCTGGAGACATGAAGTAACATGGGCACAGAGACGTCAGTAGGATTTACTTCAAGTTCTGAATTCTGATATAGTTCTGAACTTTGAAAAGAAAAATTTGCCCCCGATTTTATCTTTGAAGAGTGAGAGTTTTTTCAAGTGATGGCCAGATTTCAGTAGTGTTAACTCTAGTTTTATTGAAAATTAAACTGAGAATGCCTCCCGGAGATGGAGACTGTTAGACCTGGGATTTGCTTTTTTCCTACTTACAAGCTAATAAGTGAGCCCGTTGCTGTTTCATGAGTGCTGGCAATAGACAAAGATTCCTGGGGCAGAGATACGGGACTTATTATTCATGGCAGAGCAAGCAACATGCACATCAGCATATTTGCTTCAGTTCTCTTTGCCCTTAGGTCCTATGGGGGTGATGTGATATGGCCCAGATGAATGCTTTCTACCCAGTGGGTTTGAGATGCAGCTGAGAAACACTGAGCTTGGGGAATCTACCACTTTTAGAGCAAGCAGTGAGTAAGCCTGCTCCTTGACGCTGGGGAGATATTACCCCATTGCTCAAGGTTACCAGCTGAATGAACAATCCTGCCCAGGAAAAAGAGCAGACAGTGATGAGAAAACTTTCAGTAGAGGCTGCATTAGTGGCAAACCAACCATTAATGGGGATTAGAAAAGCAGTGAGGAAACTGCACCAGCAATGTGGGTAAATGGCAGGCAGCATTATGTAGTGCCGTAACGATTTGCAAATCTCTTGTCTCTAATAACCTGGAAGATAGGAAATGCTACTAATAAACTTTTGGATATGGCTAAAGAAATCCCCAGGCAGAATGTTGTAAGTGTCGGTCTGTTGATCCCAAATGCATATGATAAGATATAGGAAGAGACAGATGAGGTCAAATGCAACTGTTTAATTTGCAAGCAGAATTGAGAGAAAATATAAGGAATCCAAGGTTTGCTGGACTGGAAAATAAAATTGTTTATTATGCCCAGTATCCACAGCAAATAAGATTCTCAAAAGGAGGCCTGGAGCCAATGTCCAAATTAAGCGTATGGCTGTAATGTCACACTTAAGATCATTGAACCATTTGAGGCAGTGCCAACTAGACTCTCTCAGTAGACAAAAGAGCGTTGTTCCACTGCTGCCTGACTTATGACCCAAAATAGAAAGAGACCTGTCTCAAAACTAATTGTAAATGTGACTTTTGCCCCATCGAGTAGACCTGTATCAGAGTCATAGGAAATCCACACAATTTTAAAGAGAGTGTTGCTGGCAAAAGCATTGCCAGCTGTGACTAAAAGGAACAGAGACAGTTCAAAATGAATAAACAACCTCTGGGCTCCCAACTCTCTATAGGTAGGAGGCAGACTGAGAAAGCTACTCAGCTGCAAAATGGGCCATTTCTGATGGAAAAGGGCTGAGCCAAGGGTCTTCCAGAAAAATGGATTGGATGCTTCAATACCCAGGGAGCAGTGATGGACCCTGATCAAAAAGTCTTTCCTAGTTCTGGTTCAAGGGTACCTGGTAACATGTGCCCAGCTCTATTTCAGAATTGTCATGGAACAGTGACTACTGCATACTTCGCAACCTTCCCTCTTGAATAGAAGTGTCTACTGTGGTTATTTTGCCTTACTAATATATTTTAGGGTGTGGGGTGGGGGTGGAAAACTTGCCTTTTTTGCCGCAGGTATCAATATTGACAGGAGCTTCATCTGAGGATATGTTGCACCCAGGGAGCTTCATTTGGACCTGACACAGGTGATGAGATCTTAGACTTTGAGCCTATGCTGTAATTGGATGAGACATGTAGGGATCCTGGGGTGGGGGTAAGCATATTTTGCATGTAAGAGGAAAATAGTTAATTGTGGTCAGATGGAGGATGATGGTAACTTGAAGAAACAAAGTGGGCATATTTTACTGGCTTTCTCATCAAAAAGTAGAGTTTATTGTTCTTCCCTTGAATGTGGACTGGCCTGCTAGCTTTGACCTACAGAATGCAACAGAAGTGATGTTGTACAGCTTCTGAGCCTAGGACTTGGGAAGTATTACAGCTTTAGCTCTCGTCCTTGGGAATGTTGCCTTATTTTTTTTTTTTTTAAGAACTTTTATTGAGATACAGTTAACATACAATAAACTGCATATACTTAGAGTGTACAATTTGGTATCCCAATCTCCCAATTCATTCCCACCCAACCCTCCCCGCTTTCCCCACTTGGTGTCCATATGTTTGTTCTCTACATCTGTGTCTCTATTTCCACCTTGCAAACTGCTTGATTTGTACCATTTTTCTACAGGCAATGTTGCCTTATGTGAAAAGCACAAGTTGGTCTGCTGGAGACGTATAGCTCAGCCAGGACATAAGTAAGGATGTTTTATCCCACTGACCCTAGTTAAGCTTCCAGATAAGTGCAGCCACAGGAGTGACCCCAGCAGAAAAGTTGATTGGTTTAGCCAACCAAATTGCTAATCTGCAGAATCATGAATCACAACAGCAAAACAGCTGCTTTAAAGACTCTACATTTTGGTCTGGTTTATTATGGCCTACAGAGTAACTGATACGTATTTGTTTGTTTTTTTTTCTGTTTTTAATTTTAATTTTTTTTAGCACTTTACAGATACTTATCTTTTTCTTTTCTTTATTTTTCTTTATTTTTATTTTTTTATATATACATATATTTTTATTGGAATATAATTGCTTTACACTCTTGTACCAGTTTTTGAGGTACACCAAGGTCAATCATCTGTATTTATACACATATCCCCATATTCCCTCCCTCCTTCAACAGACTCTAGGTCTATCCACCTCATTACATATAGCTCCATCTCATTCCTTTTTACAGCTGAGTAATATTCCATTGTATATACATGCCACATCTTCTTTATCCATTCATTTGTTGATGGGCATTTAGGTTGCTTCCATGTCCTGGCTATTGTAAATAGTGCTGCAATAAACATTATGGTACAAGTTTCTTTTGGGATTATGGTTTTCTCTGGGTATATGCCCAGAAGTGGGATGACTGTGTCATATGGTAGTTCTATTTTTAGTTTTTTAAGGAACCTCCAAACTGTTTTCCATAGTGGCTGTACCAACTTACAGTCCCACCAACAGTGCAGGAGAGTTCCCTTTTTGCCACACCCTCTCCAACATTTGTTTTTTCTAGATTTTGTGATGATGGCCATTCTGACTGGTGTGAGGTGATACCTCATTGTGTTTTTGACTTGCGTTTCTCTGATAATTAGTGATGTTGAGCAACTTTTCATGTGTTTGTCGGCCATCTGTATGTCTTCTTTGGAGAAATGTCTACTTATCTTTTTAAAAAAATTATTTGATTGAAGTATAGTTGATTTGCAATGTTGCATTAATTTCCTCTGTATAGCAAAGTGATTCAGATATATATATATGTATATATATACTTTTTCATATTCTTTTCCATTATGGTTTATTACAGGATATTGAATATAGTTCCCTGATACATTAAGTTCCTAATGCAAATTTACCACAAGCATAAAATCCTTCCACAAGGGTCTCCCAGTACAAATACTTTGGAAAACTGAAGTAGAATCTACTAAAAGCTGGGCATATAGACTTCATTATTCAGTAGCTCTGCTCCCAGGTATACACAATAGAATGGTGTCCATATAATCACTAAAAGACATGAAAATTATGCAAGGAGCAGCATATTGTGATAATCATTAACATAACACCCAAATTTCCATCAATGGTAGAATGGATAAATCAACTGTGATATATTCATACACTAGAATGTTACGTGGAAAGAAAATGAAAATTTTACTTCTATAAACAACCACATGGTTAAATCTCACAAATGCAGTGTTAACAAAAAAACCCAACACAAAAGAAAGTACATTATATGATCAGCAGTTAGGATACTGGAGGCTTCTGCAGTGAAAGAGAGTAAGGGCTGGGAAGTGGCCTATGTAGGGCTTCTGGGGGGCCGGTCATGTTCTGGTCCTTAATCTGGGTGGGGATTACAAATGTTGGCTCCTTTTGTGAAAATTCACTGAGCTGTAAACTTATGATTTAGGCACTTAACTGTATGTATGATGTAATTCCAGAAAAACGTTTCCTTTTTAAAATAGAGGATCTCAGGGAATTCCCTGGTGGTCCAGTGGTTAGGACTCAGCACTTTCACTGCTGTGGCCCAGGTTCAGTCCCTGGCTAGGAACTAAAATCTTGCAAGTTGAGTGACGAAGCCAAGGTGGGAAAAAAAAAAAGAAAAAAGAAAAAAGAGAGGATCTCAGATTAAAATAGGAATTTGCGAGAGGAAGAAATTAGTTTTTTTTTCTGCAAAATCTAGAACTTTCCAGTTTATACATCCCAATGTCTTCGGGGAGAACTTGGTTTTCCCTTGTCAAATATTCTCTGTGACAGCTCTGATCATGTTTCAATAACCTCTTTTCTCTCTTATATCTAAATCCTGTTTTTAATCTTGATTATACTGGGCTTCCCTGGTGGCACAGTGGTTAAGAATCTGCCTGCCAATGCAGGGGACACAGGTTCGAGCCCTGGTCCAGGAAGATCCCACATGCCATGGAGCAACTAAGCCCATGTGCCACAACTACTGAGGCTGTGCTCTAGAGCTCACGAGCTACAACTACTGAGCCTGAGTGCTGCAACTACTGATGCCTGTGTGCCTAGAGCCCGTGCTCCACAACAAGAGAAGCCACCGCAATGAGAAGCCCGTGCTTCCCACAACTAGAGAAAGCCTGCGCACAAAAAAACCCAACAGAGCCAAAAAATAAATAAAAAAAAAATCTTGAGTTTAAAAAAACTTCATTTTATTTATTTATTGGCTGTGTTGGGTCTTCGTTGCTACACATGGGCTTTCTCTAGTTGCTGCAAGCAGAGGCTGCTCTTCATTGCGGTGCACGGGCTTCTCATTGCGGTGGCTTCTCTTGTTGTGGAGCACAGGCTCTATGCATGTGGCCTTCAGTAGTTGCAGCACGCAGGCTCAGTAGTTGTGGCTCAAGGACTCTAGAGCGTAGGCTCAGTGGTTGCTCTGAGGCATGTGGGATCTTCCCAGACTAGGGCTCAAGCCCGTGTCCCCCGCATTGGCAGGCGGATTCCCAACCACTGCACCACCAGGGAAGTCCTTCAGTCTGTTATTAAAATTTCTCCATAACCTTGGTTAACCTGTATCTTCTAGCCTCATCTAAAGCTACCCTAGTGGATGCTATGGTTGGCTCTCCCAAATCTATTCTTCTCTATTGCGTAGCAGCAGTGCATGCTGGGAGATTATCCTTCCTTCAGGGTGTGCTTGATTGTTATAAGAATAATTGAATCCTCTGACTAGTGAACTGGTTCATAAACACGTGAGTATGATCTAACTCTGACCAAGAGATGCAGGGTGTTGCTAGAGACTTACTAGACAAGTTCTCCGTCTGTTCCTAAGAGAGCAATGGGAAGTTCTTCACTCTCTCTTGTGGGATGGAATAAGAAGGTGCATGTCTCCAGCACTTGTGGACAGCTATTTTTTTTTTTTTACCAAGTGAGAAGACGGCAATTCACAGTACCAGCAAATAAGGCGGACAAAGCAAGAGCAGAGCAGAGAAATGGGTCTGGAATCTCCAGTTAATAGAACCAACAAAATTTCTTATCATCTCAACCATTTTTTGGTTGGATTTCTACGGCTTGCAGGGCAGAGAATCTAAGAGATACAACCACCCAGGTATTTGGCTTACCCAGAACGCAACTGCAAAACTATTGCGATCACTAATTTTGTTTGTTTTGGAAATTTAAAATTATTCTATTGTGCTATAATTTACACACAGATACACAGCTCTTAAGTGTCCAGTTGGATGAGTTTTGACAATTCTGTGTACCCAAACCCAAAACAAAATGTAGAACATTTCTATCGCTCTAGAAATTTCCCTCACATCCTTCTCCAGTCAATCTCCCAAATCCATCCCAGGCAAGCACTTTCTGCTTTCCAGCAACATGGATTAATTTGGCTTGTTTCTGAACTGCTCACAAATGAAATCACACAGGATACGAATTTTCTTTTTTTCTATCTGGCTTCTTTTGCTCAGTATAATGTTTTTTAGGTCCACGTTGTTGCACGATCAGTAGTTCACTCCTTTTTACTGCTGAGTAGTATTCCATAAATAGTACGGATGCACTACAACTCACTTTTCCATTTTCTATTGATGGATATTTGGGTAGTTTACAGTTTTAGACTATTCAGAATAAGGCTCTCTACTGGGAAAATTTGTAGGAGTGAAAATATTGGGCATTATACCCCATTTTCAATTTCCACACAGAAGAACTTTGAACTTTAGACTATTGAGGTAGGAAACAAGTAGTACAACTACTTAGGTTAGAAACTTTACAAGATTATCCTGAACTTGTCTTGTTTTTTGTTTTTCGGGTTTTTTTTTTTAAAGGAAAATTAATCATTGTCAAAATATCAGAGGACAACATTAATATGTACCTAATTTGCACTCCAGGCACCTTACATCATACGTTATTGCCTAATGCTGTTATTTACTAGCTATTTGACCTCGGACAAATTCCTTAACCTCCCAGATCCTCAGCTTCCTCATATATAAAATAAGGATTAAAAACAGCACTTACTTCATAGGGTTTTTGTGAGAATTAAATGAGCTAAGGTATATACATATCACATTGCCTGACACACAAAGGTGCTCGGAAATAGTAACTATTACCATTATCACGATGTAGCATCTTACAGTAACCCTATGAGATAAGAATTCATACCCCATTTTCAGAGGCAATATGCAATTTGTCCTAGTTTTAGAACCAGGATAGGGATTCAAATTTCCGTCTACATTGGCCCCAGAGCCCAAGCTTCTTCCATCGCACTATTACCACAAGGTATGTTATTTTCATTTGTATCTTATTTAACCTTTACAGCAATCCGGTTAGATGATATATGCCAACATGAAAAGAACAAGAAGGAAAGACTATCATGAGTTAGAAAAAAAAAAGTTTGAAACAAAGTCTCAGAGAAACATGGAATAAAATTTGGTTTGCTGTGTCATTTTTTTTCCCCCAAATAGTGAACCAGAAATACCTAGAGTACTTTTCAAGCTTCCTAGGGCTCCATGGGTGAACTTTGCAAGTAAAGACAGCATTTAGGAGGCGGGGTGTGTGCACGCGCGCGTGTTTTGTTTGTTTATACCTTTCTAAATATTTAACCACATATTCCACTTGTTTTTCTGTTTTTGCTCCTCTCTCTTTAGCACATTTGGTCCCCCCGCCCCCACGCCGCATTGTAATCATGGCAGGGTTACAGATGGCCATTCAAAGGGGTTTATGAGGGGCTTCCTAGGTGGCGCAGTGGTTAAGAATCCGCCTGCCAATGCAGAGGTGACGGGTTCGATCCCAGCTCCAGGAAGATCCCACACGCCGCGGAGCAACTAAGCCCGTGTGCCAAAAAAAGGGGGGGCTTATGGGAAATTTTCATAAAAGGACTATTTATAAATGTGTGGGCGGTGAAGCAGCAACAAGGCGTACTGCACGTCTGTGAGGACAGAAAGAACGGGAAGCCGTTACAGCCCCTACACCGGAAAGGCAAGGGAGTGGTGCGCCTACTACCATAGGCAAACTATTGCTCTGCCTGCCGGAAAGCACTGCCCAACAGGCAGTTGTGGCCTTTGGTGGAGGGACTCAAGGCATGTGAGATGACCGGGGAAGGCAGAAGGCAGGGAGACAAACACCTGGGCCCATCCCTGATTTGTTCAGGGGATGGAGGAGGCGGGGGAGCGCACCGTGGCGGCTGTGTCTATCCCAGCATCTGTGAAGGAGGTGGGGGCGGTGGAGACGCGTTCTGAATGTGCCTGTTGCAGTTAGACATTTTTCTCCACATCTAGACTCAGCCATTTTTAGGAACTTACCTAAGGTCCTAGAGCTAGTAAGGGAGGAAGAGTTGAGGGTGAAGCCTGGGTTTATGTCGTTCAGGGGTTCTTTATCCTGGCTGAATGTTAGTATCACCTGGGGAAGGGCTGAAACGGTACTGAGGTCGGAGCCCCATCCTTTGAGATCCGATATAATTCGTCTGGCTGGGGGCCCAGGCAGCGTATTAACAGTTCCCCCAGGTGATTCTAATGTGCAGCCGGAGTTGGAAACGTGGTCTGGCTGAACTCCAGTATCTGTGCTGTTTTCTCTGTAAGGTGAGCTGCTCTGGGCACAGAGCTAGTGACAAAGAAATCATTGACCTGAGGGACCCACTGTCTAATGCTAAGCAAACCGTCACAGCAAAGGGACACGAGATGCTGGAGGCAGTTTGCAGGAGTGAGGGGAGACTCCTTAGAGATCAAGCTTGGGCGGAGCTGTTAGCACCGTTTTCCCATGTGCTGGTCATTGCGCCAAGCACTTATTAGTATTAGCTAATTTAATTCTTATCACCACCCTGTGAGTAGGTGCTACTATTAATTACATTAATCAACAACGATTATTCATTATATGAACATAATTTAGCATCTCATTACCTCCATTTTACCCTTGAGGACGCCAAGACACAGGAGAGATTAAGTATCTTGCTCAAGGTCACACAGATGTGTAAGTGGGCTTGAACCCAAGCAGTTTGGCCTGAGATCCCACCTGTATTAATACTATATGAATTAGCAAAGGTGACACTGGGGGTCAGAGAGAGAGAAGAGGGCAGACAGAAGGTAGCGGAAGTAGTATTCCAGGCCGAATCTTTGCTGGTTGGGGGGTGGGGGTTGTGGGGAGAAGGGGAGGCAGGCGCGCCACACTGCTTCTCCCCACCCCCCAAGAGACTGCATCCTGGATTTTATTCTCAAGGCAGTGAACAGCCATAGAGAGTGACTTGGGCAGATTGGCATTTTAGAGCCGGAGAAAGGATGGGACTCTAGCCCAGCAGGAAATGGAGGCAGGTGGGGGCCCCTCTGTGGGGAACGCGGAGGGAGAAACAGGTTTGGGTTTGGCCTTAGGGAGTGGGAAAGGTTGAAACAATACCAAAGCAGAAAGAAATGCGGTAGAATTACTTCCTCAACTGCACGTGTCAGTCAGGCATTCCACAAGGCATTTATGTTTATAATAACGCACTGACATTTGATAACGATTTCCTTAAGTTAGAGTACAATCTAGCATCTTCCAAGATAGCCTCTGTAACCGTGGCACTCTTCCTTGTTCGGGGGAGACAGGTGTTGGATGATGGGCAAAGCCTGGAGAGTGAGTGGGCCCAGTGGGATTCCAAGTGATTTACCTTAGAAAAAAAAGGGAAAAGTCAAGTTTCTCATACTCAAGTGTTGAGCAGTAAACGTCTCACTTATCACAGAAAAGAGAAGGGAAATCTCTTTTTTTGTGAGCTGAGCCTGGAGGCAAGGGCTTAAGGGTGGGGGTGATGGAGATCAATTTCCCCTTGAAGGTCAGGCCCAGAGGCTGAAATCTTAGCAGACAGAAATTTAAGATCTGGTAGAAATGGGGCTGAGATAAGCTAAAGGAATGTGAGATCAGATTTGTAACACCCATATAAGTTGGAATTGGATATGCATTCAGAAGGCTCTACAAGAAAATGAATTCTATGATCTGCAAAAAATGCCTGTTAGGAGGAAAAAATGGACCCACCCCACCTTCCGACCGGAACCACCTCACACACCTTTCCCTCAGGCACCAGCAGGAGGTATCCTGATGATTACCTTACGGTGAAAATGTAATTAACTTTATTACTTTCTAGTCACCACAACCAATGAGACTGTTTCCCATCCATGCCCCTAGCTGAATGAAATCAATGGATTATAAACTTAAATCAGTATTTTGATTTAAACTTTCTAGTTCACAGCCTAAGAGATATCTCAGGCTGTGGGCCTCATCCCAGGGACAGATTTTTTTTTCTTTAATTGATTGGATGTAGGTTGAAGGACCGTGTGAACAGACCTCTTTGTGTAAAATAATGAAAGCAATATTGACCCTGCCTCTAAGGTTGTTGAAGAATGTTAACAGGAGGTGATTGCAAAGGCCCAAAGGCACAGAGGCCTCATATGAATTCTAAGAGGCCTCTTTTACGCACAAAAAGGCAGGAAAACATTTTAATTTTCTTGAGTCCAAAACAGAGAGATGATTTTATCTCCTCAAGGCAAAAATAATCTCATATGGCCATAAATATGCAAAATGACTTTCCTTTTGCTCCAACTAACTGCTGTAGAATAGATGAGCTTTTTCTTACATGAATAGAAAGGTAGAAAGGATAGTATAGGGTTGGCCAAAAAGTTCATTCTGGTTTTTCTGTAAGCGCTTATGGAAAGACCCGAACGAACATTTTGTCAACCCAATACAAAAGCACTCGTTTCTAACCATCTGGACTCAACATGGAGTATTTCTGTTAAATTTGTCATTTTGTTTTTTTAAACGAAATTAAGTATTACAGATAAATGTTGTGACATTTGACCTCATGTCCCATTCTTGTTTCCGTTACCGCTGTTATGAGTTTTGTAGGTATTTGCTCACTTTGTCTTCTTTTCATATATTTATGTATCTACAACCAATATATAAAACTGTTTTGTGAGCAGGTTATTGCTTTCAATTTAAGTGATGTCATACAGTACATTTGATCTACATGTAGATTTTTCCACTCAACACTGTTTTTTAAACATATCCATATTCCTACAGATAGATCTAGTTTTGTTTCGTTTTTCTTTTGCTGCACTGAATGACATGTGGGATTTTAGTTTCCCAACCAGGGATCAAACCCGGGGCCCTTGGCAGTGAAAGTGCAGAGTCCTAACCACTGGACCGCCAGGGAATTCCCTCTAATTCATTCTTTTGAAGTAGCTGTACTCTACAGTGAATGTACCTTATTTCATGCATCAATTTCCCTATTACTTCAACAGTCTTGCCATTATAAACAATACTTCAATGAACATCTTTAAGTGTTTCCTTGCGCAAATGTGTGGTGGCTTCTCTATATTATATATTGGAAATGAAATTTCGAGGTTGTAGAGTCAAGCATTTTCAACTTTTAAGAGTCTACCAAAGTTTTTATATCAACAAATCCTTTACCAGAGGTATCTCAGACTGTTAGGAACCCATTTCCCTCTGTATACAAAGTTAGGTAATCTGGAATCATTTAAACCCAAGCTCTCTACAGCTTCAAATAAAAGCTTACAATGGACAACTAAACGCTACCATCAAAGTCCTTTTCTGTCTCCCCAACCTCATGGCTAGTTGTATTAGAGAGGGAAGACTAGAACTTGATAAAGCTGTGACTGGTGGGGAAGCAGCCATCACTTTTGTTAGCTGGGAAGGGGAAAGTTTGGTGCTTTGTGGGTAGCAGAGCAACCTCGTTTTTGTCTTTACTTACACACACTTTAGATGTGGGCTTATTTTGTCTCACTTCATCACAGTCACAGAATGACCTTGTCTGATGTTGGTCTCCTGTGAGATTGTTTATGTCCAACAGGAGAACACCATGGTCTAGCTGTGTCAGGCTAGTTTCCAGATGTACAGGGACTTTTTTTTAAGCTTCGTTAACAAAACAGACATCCTCTGCTATGGGCTGAGAATTTATTTGTTGAAGTCTTAACCCCCAACATGACTACAGTTAGAGATAAGACCTTTAAAGAAGGAATTAAGGTTAACTGAGGTCATAACGGTAGGGCCCTACCTAATAAGATTAGTGCCCTTATAACAAGAGACACCAGAGAGCTTGCTCTCACCCTCTACGTGCATGCACCAAGGAGAGGCCACGTGAGCACATGGTGGGAAGGAGGCATCTATAAGCCAGGAAGAGAGCCTCAGCCAGGGACTGAATTGGCTGGCACCTTGATCTGGAGTTTCCCAGCCTCCAGAAATGTGAGAAAATACATTTCTGTTGTTGAAATCCCCCTCTCTGTGGTATTTCATGATGGCAGCCTGAGCGGACTCATACACCCTATTTCCCTGCTCTTCCTGGTTCATCTCCCCACCGGCGACCATTTAGGAGGGTTTGAACTGTTTCTTCTGGCATTTGTCCTATCCTATATTTTTGAATTCCATATGGTGCTGTCTTATGACTCATCACTTTTAGACATTGTCTGTTAATTTCCCATGATGGTAGATAAGTGTTTAGCTTTGTTGTACTTCATCTTCTCCCCATCCTCCCACTATAGTTACGTTACAACTTTTGGTTAAATAAATACATGGGATTTACATTATTTTCTTAATTATTGGGAATACTGTCAGGAACAATACAACCTGCCATGGTAAGTGCAGGCCTCCCCTGTGGGGGCCAGTTTTCTTGTGGAAAAGAAGAATTGTGTCCCCAAAACAGGAGTCACAGGAAGAGTGAGTGATGGTGGCTAAGTCAGTAATGTTCATTACTTTTCCCAAAGATCCACCAGATAACATTCTCCTCCTGTACCCTAGGAAATGGTAGGTAAGGACGCAAAAAGAGGCCAGAAAAATTCTTCCTGTATTTTTGCCTCCAGGCAAATGAAAAGGGTTCCCTCCCTTTAATGGAAACCTGAGGCGGCTGAGGGAGGAAATGCATGCTTCCTCCTCTACAGGAGCCTGCAGCAATGTGAGGGACTCAGCACTGCTAGGACCAGAGGCTTCCCTGTACACGTAGGCCAACACAACCGTCCAATGGTAGTTGAGTGTGGCAAGTAGGTAGCAAGGAATGAACAGTTTAGGAAGTTCAAAGTGAAATGTGAGGCAGGTCAGATTCCACATTGACTTGCCCTCTGAATTGGACTCCACCATTAATCTGCCATGTTCAGTGTCCTGCTAAACAATAGCCTTGGAAAATGATGCACACGCAGCCGTAAATTTGCTGAGCTATTCTCATACTCAGCCGAGCTCATTTCAGAGCATTCAGACTGTACCACAATTAGCTGCTGACACTATCCTAAAATATTATGAAGCCAGGCCAGTAATTATACTCTGGAAGAAACTATGTATAGAAAAGCTCATTAACTTGTGGGGTGGTGCGAGTTTCTGAAGTGGGAGGCTTTCAAACAGGATGGTAGTGCTCCTGTTGGTATGGTTGAAAATCCAACTGCAAATCCTTAGCTAAATATTCTACAACATCCTGCTGGAAAAGTACCAAAGAGGTTTTCAGGGTTTATGGGTTGTGATAAAAAGGGTCAGGTTGTTCCCAAGTTTGCCTGTAGGTGGCACTGTAAGAGTAGTCAAGGGAAGATCTACACTAACCACCAGGCTTATAAAAGTGACCACAGTCATCAACCAGGGCTGTCATCATCACCATCATCATCACCGTCGTCTTCACAGTCATCATTAGCATGGTTCATTTAGGAACTAATTGCATGTGGCGTAGTCCTGGATCCCATTTCCCTCTATTCTGTAACCACAGATATCTTCTCCATGGGAGGTTTATCTCTCATGTGTACGCATCTGGCTCTGGGAGTCTAACCTCTGAGCCTTTGCTCCTGTGGTGTCCCTCGGCTGGGATGCCCTGCCCTGCGCCTCCCTGCTTTGTCAAGAGGAGGTGTTCTTCCTGAGTCATCACCATTCCACCCAGGTCCCGGAGATCCGGCTCAGGGAGGGCTTCTATCAGCCACACAACCTTCATCTAAAGAAGTTTTGTCCTGCTTCCCTGCTACTTCTTAGCCTAGTAAGGCCTTTGCATCTCCCTTTGAAGGTCAGAGTCCACCTCACACTGGTCAAAATGGCCATCATTAAAAAGTATGCAAATAAAAAATGCTGGAGAGGGTGTGGAGAAAAGGAAATCCTCTTACGCTGTTGGTGGGAATGTAAATGGGTGCAGCCACTAGGGAAAACAGTATGGAGGTGCCTCAAAACAATAAAAACAGAGTTGCCGTATGGTCCAGCAATTCTACTCCTGGGCATATACCCAGACAAAACTATAATTTGAAAAGATACATGCACCCGTATGTTCATAGCAGCACTATTTACAATAGCCAAGACATGGAAGCAAACTAAATGTCCATTGACAGCTGAATGGATAAAGAAGATGTGGTATGTACATACAAAAGAATATTACTCAGCCATCAAAAAGAACAAAATAATGCCATTTGCAGCAACATGGCTGGACCTAGAGATTATCATAGTAAGTGAAGTAAGTCAGACAGAGAAAGACACACGTCCTATGATATTACTTATATGTGGAATCTATGTGGGAGAGTCAAAAATTATCCACACTCTGGCTGTAGAATTTATTTTAATTAAGTTTTAGAAAAAGACAAGTACATCATTTTTTGACATAATCTCCTTGCTTTTCAATACACTTTGTCCATCTGTCAACAAGCCTTCGTATTGCCTCATTAAAAGATGTTTTAGGCTGAGCTGTGAGCCAAGAATGAACTGCTGTCTTCACTTCTTCATTAGAAGTGAATCTTCGTCCTCGTAGGGCTGCTTTCAGGGGACCAAACAGGTGAAAGTCTGGTGGAGCAAGATCAGGACTATAGGGAGGACGCTTTAACACCTCAAAATGAAGTTTTTGCAGAGTGTCAAGAGTGTGGGCAAAAGTATGCGGACGTGCACACCCTCAGACTGCATAAAGAGAATCACTGTACGCTGCTCTTCTTTCCTGCAGATCACAAGTGGGGCATCCATTTTTGCTCACACCACAGTTACAAATGAACTCATGTAACACATTCACACCTGCACAGCAGTGACTGGGGAGATAGTAACCTTAAACGGAAAGTGCGCATGAGATGGCGCGGCCAACAGAAGTTTTACTATAACCTGAGTGCGGATAGTTTTTGACTCACCCTCGTACAATACAATACAACGCAACATATCTACGAAACAAAAATGGGCTCACAGAGATAGAGAACAGACTTCTGGGTGCCAAGGGGGAGGTGGGGTAGAAGAGGGAAGGACTGGCAGTTTGGGATGAGCAGAGGCAAACTATTACATACAGGATGGATAAACAAGGTCCTACTGTAGAGCACAGGGAACTATATTCAATACACTGTGATAAACTATAATGGAAAAGAATGTGAAAAAGAATATATATATATATCACATGTATAACAGAGTCACTTTGCTGTACTGGAGAAATGAACACAACATTGTAAATCAACTATACTTCAATAAAATTTTTTAACAATTAAAAAACAAAGTCGGAGTCTAAAATAAGTTGTCAGCAATGTCTCCTGGGCTTCCTTTTGTTTATAGCTAATGCCCCACCCAGCCTCCATCTGCCCAGACACACTGTCCGCTCTTTTCCATCCTGCTCTCTACTCTGAAAGGCTGACCTACACTCTCTCTCTCCTCTCATCTTACCAACAAGGACAGTAACCAGCATCTTGTTCAGTTAGCAAATTGTATGTCAACATATTGTTTCTTCCAAAGCTTGTCATCAAATATCATGCTACCTATAGTTTCCTTTTATAATTTTGTCCAAGGCTGAATCCAAATTTGGTGGCTTATGACTTGATTCCAGGTACCAGGCAGGGCCCCAACAAGACACAGATGGCTTACTCCAATCTGGGTAATTCGGGGAAGTTTTTTTTACAAAGGTGTGGGTGGGATGGTGGCAACCACAGGCTAGTCAGAGTTAGTCAGCCACACTCTGTGGCTGAATCCAACTCAAGCAGATCAAATCCAACATCAGTTAGAAGCCTAGTTCTTTGCAGAGTGTTGTTGCATCAAATGTTGTCTTTCTCCACCAACACCTCGTCTTAGCCAAATTCTTCTCTTTCTTCTAGAAGGATTTCAAATTATACTTTTTTGGGGAAAGCTCCCCTGTTCTTGATTAACCAACACTTCCTGAGCCTTCACAGAGAGTTACATCATATTGTTATTAATGTTTAAAATATATTGGAGTTCCTTGAGTATAGAGAACACATCTGATACTTATAAAACCTATTGCTAAACTGAGTAATACCACCATTGTAACACATATCATACTTTATTAAGATTACTTTTATTTTGGTAAAATATATATAATATAAAATTTACCATTTTAACCAGTTCTATGTGTGCAGTGTAGTGGCATTAAGTACATTCACGTTGTTGGGCAACCGTCACCGCTATTCATCTCGAGAACTTTTTCATCATCCTGAACTGAAACTCTGTACTCATTAAACAAAAACTCCCATTCCCCTCCAGCTTCAGGTATGCCCTATCCCACTTTCTGTAGTCCATACTCTATTCAGATTTCCTCAGTTTTTATCTAATGATATTTTTCTGCTCTAGAATTTCACCTAGGATACCGCATTGTTTATTTGTCATGTCTCTTTAGGTGCCTCTTGGTTGTGATGTTTTCTTAGATTTTTTTTTTTTTGATGACCTTGACAGTTTGGAAGAGTACTAGTATTTTGGAGGATGCCCCTTTATTGGAATTTGTCTAATATTTTTCTCATGAGTTTACTGGGGTGTGGGGATCCTGAGAAGATCACAGAGATAAAGCACCATCTCCATCACATCATATCAATTACCTAACAATTAACATGATTTATGACAACTGATGTTGACCTTGATCATCTGGCTGAAGGAGTGTGGGTCAGGTTTTTCTACTGTAAAGTTACTCTATTTTTCCCCTCCTTTTTCATACTGTACTTTTTGGAAGGAAGTTAAAGAATGGGGAGTTATGGAGTTAGTTTCTATATTATTGCAAGAGACTTTCTTTCTGTCTCTCTCTCTCTTTCTGAGTTTATTTATTTATTTATTTATTTCTTGGCTGCATTGGGTGTTTGTTGCTGCGCAGGTTTTCTCTAGTTGCGGCTACCAGGGGCTACTGCTCATTGCAGTGTTTTCTCTTGTTGCGGAGCACGGGCTCTAGCTATGTGGGCTTCTGTAGTTGTGGCTTGTGGGCTCTAGAGTGCACGCTCAGTAGTTGTGGTGCACAGGCTTAGTTGCTCTGCTGCACGTGGGATCTTCCTGGACCAGGGCTCGAATCCGTGTCCCCTGCAGGCGGATTGGCAGGCAGATTCTTAACCGCTGCACCACCTGGGAAGTCCAGGAGACACTTTCTGTGGCATCTGCCCAGCTTACATGATTTCCCATTCCCAGAGGAAATTCCCTCCCCCAGATCCACAAGGGTGGCCCTCCACATGCTCCCCATTCCTTAAACACCTTCTCTCTTAAGCAGCCAGATTTGTTCAAAGAAATCCTGTCTCTTGGCCACAGATGTTTAGAGAGAGTTGAGTCAACAAAGTCTCTTCCCCAGGTGCTTGAAATTTTAGGGCAAGCCAGGCTCTCTGCATGTCCAAGCTCAATACATAGCTACTAAGTTAATGACTATTTAATTATACATTTCACTTGATGATTAATTATGCAAATACTGTAGCTCAGATGCTTCCAATTGCCTACTAGTAATTGCCTACCTAGCATCCATTCCTTGCTCCATCCTTTACCACACAAACCCAATTTTATTTCTAAGACTATTTCTCCTATGCAACCCATGTGCCTCAAGGAATGGGACCCCACCCCCAGCTCCAGGAGTGGGCCTAATTGCTCCAAGAGTAATGCCCTCTTCCTTGTCTGTGATAGGTTCAGGAACAGGCATGTGACTCAATTAAGGACAATGAGATATATGGAAAATTTGCTAGGGTTTCCTGGGAGAGATCAGCTTTGCTCTTTTTGGTATAGCTTTGAAAGGACCCTCTCTCCCTTCTGGATGTTGTCATATATAGACTGAAACCATTGTATACATCACCAGACCAGCCCCAAAGGCCAATGGAACACAGAGAAGGGCCACCTAGAGAATGTCAGGGTGATGGGTCAAGAATCATGCTGACACCTACCCTTTCTCTAGACCAGTGCTACTCAAAATGTAGGGTGAACCGTTTGTTACATTCTGTGATGACATAAACATGGAAGTTGAGAGTGAATGTTTAGAAATGTTTGTAGTGAGGTGGCATTGCCATGACATCTCAATGTGTGACCAGTGAACCTGTGTAGTTGACCAGTTTGAGTGCTGTCCAACAAAGAGGTGAGTTGCAAGCAGTGCCAATTGTGTACAATTCTTGTGCATTAGGACCATGTAGCAATCTGTACTGGATTGAAAAAATCCATGACCACCGATAGTTTGGGAGGCGTTGCTCTAGAGTCATTTAATTTCCTATTGTTTAAGACAATGTGGATTCTGCTTTGTGCAATTCGCACCACACCAAAGAATCTGAACTGATACACCGAGTGAGTCAAGTAAAAAGACAAGAGGCCACAGACACATGGGACATTTTTTGTAGGGTATACATGTTAAATTAGAGAGAGTGTGTGTGTGTGTTTGTGCATGTGTGTGTGTGTTTTCACCTAGCTCTGATTCTGGATAACCATTTCTTAATGTTCCTGATTGCAAAAATTTCAAGAAGAGACAAGCTTCTCTTTGGTACCTTTGCCAGCTGCTGGCATTTCCCAGCCCTCGCTCTTTCATTTGAATGTGATACCATCATAAAACACATGGGAGAGATTCCAGAAGAACAAAAATTTCCATTTGTATCTCTAGGGAGAACAATAAGAGGAAAGAGGGTTGACTTCATGCCATTCTCTGATTATGTTTTTACCTTTGTATTTCAAAACGTTTCTAATACTGGGAGAACACCTATGTAAGTTTTAAAACCCCCTCCTTTTTTTTTTTTTGTCACAGCCTTTAAGGAGTTATCAGAATTATGTTATAAAAACATTATTTATAAGTTCCAAAAATAGGTCTTTTCCTTTTTTCCCCTAGTGAATGAAGAAAAGGGCTATAATGAAGTGATTATTGTGTGCATATAAATAGAATAAATGCATTTGTTAAAAGATGCAGAACTTATTTTTGCTTTTTTGGTGATTATTCTCTTCTGATATTATTGTGATCCCGAAGGCATGTTTTTAGAGAATTTTTGTTTACCATCCCAAAGATGATCTTTAAGCTAGCGATATGAAGACAACTGCTGTGTGAAATCAAAAAATTCAAGTATTCTTGCAACAGTGATGAAATGAGCACATCTTTTTAGCCTGGATGGAATGAAGCCACGTGACAGCTGATTTATAGTGTCCACTGCCATAGCCATTAAGGGCTCTGGAAGCCCTCCTGGTGTTGAAGGATGAGGCAGATGGGGTGTTCTAAAGAACAACTAGAGGGTTTATTTTGGCCTCAAAGCTGGTTACTATTGTAAGAGATAGCAAATTGGGCAATGGCGAGCTACAGCAGAAGGGCCTCAGCAGATGAGCCTGATATATTATTTTAAGAACTTTCTTCCAAAGCCAAGCCATAACACCTCATTGCTTTATATGAAGTAGAAAACACATTTTCTTATTGGACTTGCTTTCCTTGCAATGGTAAAAGTAAACTGCATAAACTTAGATCTTATCGTGTATAAAAATGGTGGCGCTCTTGTTTCCATGCCGCAATGAACCATTACACCATTGTTGTGTACCTTGTTGGTACAGCCGCCTCTCTACATAAGTGGCATTCCTTAACTGGCCCCCTGGTTCATCTTCTAAATTCAGTCGTATGGCTGAACCTGCGGTACTCACCAAATATTCCATGGACTCCCCTAATTCTCAGCTTCCCTTGAAACAGATTTGGGGCCAGGTTTCTAGATTAGGCCAGTGGGCCATGAGCAAAAGGGACTTTTGTCACTTCTGGTCCAAGGCAGTTAAAAACAAGTCTAGGGTTTCATAACCTTCTTCCCTTTGCTGGTGACCGTTTTGACACGGAGGAGTCATAGAGGGAGGTAGCCTCCCTCAATGAGTCACCACTTCAAGGAGAGCAGCCGCTTTAGACGATTTATAAATTGGAAAGAAACTTTTCCTTTGAGAAACTACTCACATTCTGGCATTTATTTGTTACTATAGCTCAGGCTAGTGTAATGCCGATTCTTATAAGTCTTACAACCATGACAGAATTGGGAACTACTAACCTATTCACCACTTGTAGTGTTGAGATAATCCCAGAGGCAGGGAGATTGATCTCTGATGTAGGTGTGGGCACATGGTGGAGTTCCTGGGGGCCCTATCTAGGCATTGCTCATTTGCCGCCGTGCTCTTACTGGTGAGCAGAACTGTCCTAGGAATTTTGCCGATATAAACAACAACAATGACAACAACATGACCTTAGTTCTAAATCAATTCAATCCAAGGATGAGTAACATACACTTCCTCCCCTCAATAAGCTTGCCGTCTGGTAGGAGAGCTTTAGGACAAGTATCACGTAACTGAAATACAAGGTAGAGAAACAAAGAGCGTTCTCTAGACTTGGGGAGATTATGCATTGTAGATTATAACTTAGCTAGAGAAGACGCGTCACTCACTCACATTCACTCAGTTAAAAGAACAACATGCAGCCATAGGTATTCACGTGTGAGTTTGCATGTTCTAGGGTATAGTAGCACTATGGGAATTTGGAGAGTGAAGATATGTTATGAGGTTGGGTTGTTTGGAAGGATAATTTGTATTCTTACATACAAAAAATTTAACACTGTGCTTTTATCCCACTTTGGTGGCAAGATCTTTAGCCTTTGCCTTCCCATCTCGGCCACGAGAGCCACAGATGTTTTTGGGCCTGTGATGTTGCCTTGCAGTGATGGTGAACCTCCATGGTGGTTATAATGGTGCGCACCTGTCATTATAACTGGTCCTGATAGTTTCCACCAGCTTAGCCAGAGCTCCTCTGTCTTCCGAATGAACCTGCGTGAAGGGTCTCTCTGCAGACGAGACATCCCAGCCTGGCCTTTTCCTTGAGAATGAAATCGAGAACTCTGCTTTTACGGCCCAAGGCAGGCAGGAGGCCAGAGAGCTTAGTGGGGTCCACGTCTGTGCCGTTGCCACCCGCTGAGGCTTCTTGTTCTCCACAAGGTGGGGACAATATTAACACCTGCTAAAAGGACAGGTGGTCTCAGTGGGGACTTCCCCTTAGTGGGTGGCTTTCTTCTAGCTGGGACAACAGTTTCTGCTTTTGTTTTGACTCTGGGCTGGACTGATGGGCCACCTTAAGCAGCTGAATGGCTGTTTGACCCCCACAAGGCCCAGGTGAAACTGGTTCACCGCCGGGGGGCCCTTTCAGACACTCATGGAGGAGAGCTTTTGCCACTGACAGCACAGGTGGCACAGGTGGTTACGTGCCCCATTTTGCAGGCCTACCTAGAAATGATAATTGGCTTTTGATTCAAACGCTTTAAAACATTTCCATAGCATTTAAAGTTTTGGTCAACATAAGACATGCACATGTTTAAAATCAAGAGGCCCTGTGTTAGGCCTTTTGCCACCCTGAATCACAGGATGGTTTTCTTGTGTACAGGGGTTTTCCAGATTATTCTTAGAGAAATGAATCTGACCACTCAAGGGCAATCTAAATCTGTATTTCTAGAACTCAGCATAAGTAATATGACCACAATATTCACTGTCTCCAACAGAGCAGGGTTTTTTTCTGAATTAAAAGGAACAGATCAAATCAATTTTTATCACTTTTTGCTGAGAAAAAATGAATTTTTCATATGCCATAAAGATAGCACCAGCCCTTTTTGTCCCCTCTTGAATAAAGGTATGATGTTAGCTATACTATGAAATTTATCTTCAGGATTCTGTAAGTAATTATACTAAAAGACTGTGGTCTTTTGTCTGTTTTAGCTCTGTTGCTCTCTCTTACCCAATGTTTTAAGAAATTGAAGAGAATAAAAATTGGGGTACTAGACTCTATATATATCAATAGATTATATATAAATATGTTTATATATAATCTTTCTATATTTATATACATACATAGACTATATATAAATATAAATCTATCTACATATTATATATATATAATCTAGGCCTGATATGCTTTTCATAAAAACTATTATTACAGGATTATTTTGTGCCCATTATAGATCCTCTGAACAAAATATTCTAGTTTTTATTATATTTTCTCCTAGAAAGATAAATGAGGTACTCCACAGTGTTATAAAAAACAGATTTGGCTTTTGCGGGTTGGGAAAGTTCTGGTGAAATGCCAAGTGCTGAGCTGCAGGATTTCAAAATTGTTTATTTTCAAGCCTACAAATGTAGGAAAATATCACATAGAGCCTCATGTCATTGCTTCTGACAGGGAAATAGGTCAGCTGCCCAGGTGGTGCCTAAGGAAAAAGCCCACGGAACTAGGTAATGTATAAATCTTGTTTTCAGCTCAGACTCTTTTTTTTCTTTTTCTTTTTTTTTTGCTGTGTAAAAGGTTCTGTGGGGTTGAAAATCATCAATACCAATCCTTGATTATCATCTCTTAGCCTGGTGGGCTGACTTTTATGATTGTGGTCATAGTTATTTGAAAGGTCTGATTTTCTTTTTTTTAAACTCTGGAAATTCTAAATTAATTCAGTACTGATATATTCATGGTAACCCATAAAAGCAACGCTTGTTCCCAAGGGGCACAGGCCTAGACCCCTTTTACTATCAGACCAGTGTGGAATTCTAAATGCTATTATTCTGACTTTAGTTCATCTGGTGAGTGAACAGAATGCCCATGAGGTGGGAAGCGGCAGTGGTGCGCACAGAGGGGAGGATGGAGATTTCTACACCCGAGGATGCTGGGTAGAAAAGTGGGAGGAAGGCCGGGGAGGATGGCCCCCCGGAGATGGAGGGAAAGCTCCCTTGGTTGTCTTTTCCCAAATGGGGAAGACACGTTTCATTAGCCGAACTGGTGGTAGCTGTGTTCTTTTATCTCATGGATGGATGATGTGATGGAAGGTGAATTTGCTAAAGAGATGGGGAATGACACTGTTTCAAAACCATTTTAGTTCATAATAAGTAGTAATGGGGGAAGTCACTGCAGTCAGGGGGTGCCCCAACCATCAGATATCCAGAGGGGAAGGGGGTTAGGGAGGTGGTGGGGGTGGATTCTGAAGGAGACTCTGGGATCCAGGAACATCTGGGGTTGATCCTGAAAAGGTAAGTCCTCAGAACACAGGGAAAGGATTTCTGCAGATAAACCTCTTGCCCCATCTACAAAGCTACCTAAAGTGCCCTGATAAGCTACCATTTGGAGTTCGATGTGTCTCCTTGGAACTCCATTCAACATAAATTTTTACTCCAGGAGAGGCAAAGCTCAAGAGTCTAGTATATTAATGACTTGAACTAAATTGTCAGAAACTTCTCAGAATTTAAATATGTTTCAGAATACAGTACACACTCAAAAGAAAGAAGTTTAAAAGGGGGAAATGTTTGCAACAAAAGGAATCTCTTAACTATAAAGAAATCTACCAACACACCTAGTGCACAGGCTGGCCTAGGCTGGAATGCCACTTCACATAGTCTAAATATTCCCCCAAACACCCAAAAGGTTTTGAGTGCTAGCAGGAGTTTGTTCACAAATTCTTAAGGCTCAAATGAGGCACAGAAAATTCTCATCATTTTTACAAGTGAACAAACTACGGCTCAGAAGGAGCTGGAGAAGAAAAGATTGCCCAATGTTATAAGATAAAGTGAAAAAAAAAAGATCAAAAATAGATTTAACTGCATTATGCTTTGCATAATATTTTTTTAAATGGCCAACTGTTTTTGTTTTAGAAATGTATTCCCACTGAGTACATCAGGTAATTCTCCAAACTAAAGAAACTTGAAGGGAAAAGAGATAGGAGAGAAAGTCAAGCAGATTTTATCTTAAATTTTTGTCTGATTTCAATTTTTTAAAGAACTTAATGCTACAAATATAATTAATTTAAAAAAAAATTGAGGTGTAACATACAACACCAAAGTATACAAATCTTAAGTGATTAATTCAGTGAATTTTATACACCTGTGTAACCACCGCCTAGATTAAGGTTGGAATATTTCCAGCATACCAGAAGGCTTTCTTATTCTCTCTCCCAATCAGTATCCACAGAAGCCCCCTAAAACCACACCTCTGGAGTCTCTCTGTCCCCATAGATTAGTGTTTCCTGTTTCTGAACTTCACATACATGGGATTCTGGCTTCTTTTGCTAAACAGTATGTCTGCGAGATTCATCCTTGTTTTGTGTGGTGGTCATTTGTTCTTTTGCATGCCTGTGTGGTATTCCATTGTATGAACAAACTGCATTTATTTATTCATTCTCCTGTAGCTAGACCCTCGGGTTATTTCTGGCTTGCAGAACTATTTTGAGTAGTACTGCCATGAATGTTCTCATCCTTGTCTTCTAGTGAAGATAGCCACTTATTTCTGTCAGAGTTACACCTGGGAATGAAAATGCCAAGTCATAGGGCATACCTCTATTTAGCCTGCTAGATACTGCCAAATGGCTGCCAAACTGGGGGAAGAATTTATCCTTGCATAGATTACTAAGAGAGTTCCAGTAGCTCCTCTTCAACACTTGGTCTTCTTAATATCTTTCCTTTAATTTTAGGTGCTGTGGTGGCTGTATAATGGTGGGTATATAATGTATAATGATAATCTCAGTGTAGTTTAAATTTGCGTTGCCCTAATAACTAATGATGTAGAGCACTGTAACGAACATTTACCAAAAAATCCACAAGCTTACGACTCTGTTTTTGTTTTTCTGTAAGTCTTTTCAGTGTAGCCTATGTATCTATATAATTACATGCAGGATAAATTTAGAATGTTAAGTCTTTTTACACTAATCATTTTTAAGTTTGTAATGGCCTTCATACACTTATCTTTTAAACTGGCTTCTTCATATCCCACTGGGTTTGGCGCAGTATAATTTACTTAGCCATTTCCCGCTTGTTGAGTGTTAAGTTCCTTCCCATTTTCCTCTAGCTCCTTGTTGTTCCGAAAGAAAAATAGAGATGTATCGCCCCAGAGACTATCATAAGTGGAGGGTGACGTGCCGACTAGGTGTGCTAGGTGCTTTGATAAGGTTTTGGTTTTATTTCCAGTACAGCCTTCAGAAGTAAGTGCTATCTCTATTTTATAGATGAGGAATCGGATGCCAGGCTACATTAGCTTGTTTCTTCATGGAAGATTATTCCAGGCTATGGATTTGGAAAAAAAAAAATTCAGTACAGAAATCAGAAAGAACATAAGGTGATCTGACTCTGGGGTTCTACAGAGTTACATTTACTTGAGAGGGTTCATGGCGAATGAAAGCTTGACACATTTCCTTTAGGATACTGTGGTCACCTACTAAATTATAAGGGCAACATTAAGTGTCTTCCGATGGGAGTGAGACCCCTGGGGTTCAAATATCAGCTCCCACCCTTATTCACTGGGTGATCTTGGGTGAGTTATTCAATTTCTCTTTACCTCTGTTTTCTCACCTGTAAAATGGATGTAATAGCCACCTCCAGGGCTGTTGTGAAGATAAATTGGAAGCCCTCAGCCAAGTGACAGGCACATAGCACTCAGTGAGAATTAGCTCAGATTCACTCATCCCCTAATTTTCCTATATCTTTCAAATATTATACGGTTTGTTATTCTTAGCTAGAAGTCACCTTAGAGATCATTCAGGCGAGTGGTTCACAAACTTGCTCATTTCTTCTTCCTTTTTAAACAATGGACCCTTTTCTTCCTAGCGCAGTGTACGTGGAACTCTAGCATCTAATGCTGTTGCCACTGGCTGCCGTTGAGCACGTGACCTTTCTGAGCTGAAGGCTCCTCTTTTATATGGAATAGGGATGAAGGGAGAATGCATTCACAATCGGAGGGGTTACTGTCTCGTTGCTAAGCCAGACAAATGGTGCTGTAAGCATGGATCTGGGCCCAAACCCACTCATTTTACCCATGAGGACACCGAGTTCCATGGCAGTTGCTAATGACAAGGAAACTTAGAAGTTGCAGAGTTAGAACTCGAGCTTAGAGTCAGTGGATTTTCAGCTATGCTGGTTACATCTTACTGCTTCTCTGGCAAGAAGGAGGAAATGATGGGAAGAGCGCTGCACTTGGAACCAGGAGACCTGGGTTTGGGTCTTGGATTTGCCTCTGGCTAGTTTTATAATCATCAGGATAATTGCTGTCTTATCTGCCCACGAGCTTCCCTTTTCTCCACAGACTGCCCTCTTCAAGTTTGTGCCAAAAGGCCCCACCCTTTGTCCATAGCTAATGGGTGCTGTTTGATTATTTTGAAAGAAAACTGGCTCCTTATTCCTAAAATATCCACTCCTATGTAAAATGCAGGTGTCGGTCTAATTAGAATCAGCGGACGGAATCATGTTGCCCCTGGTAAACATGGCTAGATACAAGATTCCTTCTGAATCGTGACATAAATTTATTTTTTAAAGAGTAATAGTACTCTGGATCCCATGGCCTTAAATGTGCATTTGTAGTGTCATGATTAAATTCTGTCCTTTATTGGCAGAAGGCTGGTCTTTTACCTCCTTCAAGAGTCGATCTTTGGGATTTCCCTGGTAGCACAGTGGTTAAGAATCTGCCCGCCAATGCAGGGTACATGGTTTTGAGCCCTGGTCTGGGAAGATCCTACATGCTGAGGAGCAACTAAGCCCGTGCACCACAACTGCTGACCCTGCGCACTAGAGCCCATGAGGCATACCACTGAGTCCAAGTGCCACAACTACTGAAACCCACGCACCTAGAGCTCGTGCTCTGCAACGAGAAGGCACCACACTGAGAAACCTGCACCCTGCAACAAAGAGTAACCCCCGCTCTCTGCAACTAGAGAAAGCCCATGCACAGCAACGAAGACCCAATGCAGCCAAAATAAGAAGTAATTTTTAAAAAAATTTAAAAAAAAGAGTCAATCTTTGGGACGTCCTTAGCATACATGGGGATTCTTTTCTGATCTGGCCCTGTATGATTTTCCAGCCTCATTTTCCCCACTGCCAAGTGCATACACAATGAAATACTGAGCATTCCCCAGAGACCCCATACTCTCCTTGCTTTGCCTTTGGACGTGATATTTCTTTTCCCCTGAATGCCCTCTCCTGTTGGGCTACCAGCCATCTATTTTTCAAGACCAAGTTCCAGCGTGTCAGTTCCTCTGGATGGCCTCTCCTGACCCAGCTGGCTGCCTTCCTCTGTGCACTCAAAGGTTACAATCTACTGATGTTCTGTTGTGGGGCTGGTTCTCTTATATGCGCCCCCACTAACTGTGAGCTCCTTGAGGGTAGAAATGTACACTATTCATTTCAGTATTTCAGGGCTTAGAAGAACTGATGGTATAACAAAAACAATTCATAAATATTTGCTGAATGAATAAAGAATGAATGAATTCTTCCTGATGGGAGAGGACAAATACTATAGAGATATTATTTGATTGTGGTGGTCAGTCCTGTTCTAGCCTCTGTTAGTTAGAAATGAAACTGTGACCTTTAATAAGTGACTTGCTGAGATTCAGTAGCTTTAAAACAAGTTTCAGTAAGGCACCTATGAACTTGAATTTCTAGTTCTTTTGGAATTAAAATCCCTTTATCCCCTTTTGTTTCTGAGGTAGTTATAAAACAGAGGCAATCTCAAATTCAGTCTGGGTGGGTTATTATATAAACTTACTAATTACTTGTTTTCAGGCTTGTATTTGAACTTATAAAAATCATACACATTATTAAGATTTGGAAAAGAGATTCCAGAATCCAATGATACAAGGTTGCTACCACCCTTATTAAAAAGAAAGTAAATTGAATAGATATTTGCTCTTTATTCTTATTTATAAAATGTTCCCATCTCAAGCTTCATTAAATAGAGAAAGACATTAGAGTTGCTAGGTTTTTAAGTTCTTTAGCTCTTCAAAACAATGATCCTTATCAACAAAGTGGATATAGAGGAAACATACCTCAACATAATAAAGGCCAATATATGACAAGCCACAGATAACATCATACTCAATGATGAAAAGCTGAAGGCTTTTCCTCTAAGATCAGAAACAAGACAAGGTGCCCACTCTTGCCAATTTTATGCAACATAGTATTGGAAGTCCTAGCCACAGCAATTAGGCAAGAAAAAGAAACAAAGGCTTTCAAATGGGAAAGGAAGTAGAAGAACTGTCACTGCTTGTAGATGACATGAAACTATATGTAGAAAACTCTAAAGACTCCACAGAAAACTATTAGAACTAGTAAATGAATTCAGTAAAGCTGTAGGATACAAAATCAAGATATCAATCTGTTGCATTTTTATAATAGTAACATATTATCAGAAAGAAAAATTAAGAAAATAATTCTATTTACAGGGGCAACAAAAATAATAAATTACCTAGAGATTATCATACTAAGTGAAGTAGGTCAGACAGAGAAAGCCAAATATCGTATGATACCACTCATATGCAGAATCTAATTTAAAAATTGATACAAATGAGCTTACTTACAAAACAGAAACAGACTTACAGATACCAAAAATGAACTTATGGGGACTTCCCTGGTGGCACAGTGGTTGAGAATCCGCCTGCCAATGCAGGGGACACGGGTTTGCGCCCTGGTCTGGGAAGATCCCACATGCCACAGAGCAACTAAGCCCATGTGCCACAACTACTGAGCCTGCACTCTAGAGGCCACAAGCCACAACTATTAAACCCATGTGCCACAACTACTGAAGCTAGCTCAGCTAGAGCCCGTACTCTGCAATGAAGAGAAGCCATCACAGTTAGAAGCCCATGCACTGCAGTGAAGAGTAGCTCCTGCTCTCCGTGACTACAGAAAGCCCACGCAGCAATGATGACCCAATGCAGCCAATAAATTAAAAAATTATAATAAATAAATTAAAAAAAAAGAACTTATGGTTACCAAAGGGGAAACATGGGTGGGTGGGGGGAATAAATCAGGAGTTTAGGATTAACCTACAAGCTACTATATGTAAGATAGATAATGAACAAGGGCCTACTGTATAGCACAGGGAACTCAATATTCTCTGATAACCTATATGAGAAAATAAGCTGAAAAAGAATAAATATATGTACATGTATAACTGAAACTAACACAACATTGTAAATCAACTGTACTCCAATAAAATTTAAAAAAAATTGCCTAGGAAAAATTTAACCAAGGAGGTGAAAGATCTGTACACTGAAAATTATAAGACATTGATGAAAGAAATTGGAGACAAATAAATGGAAAGATATTCTGTACTCATGGATTGGAAGAATATTGGTAAAATGTACATAGTACCCAAAATAACCTATTCAATGCAATTCCTATTAAAATTTCATAGAAATAGAATGAACAATCCTAAAATTTGTATGGAACCATAAAAGACCCCGAATAGTCAAAGCAATCTTGAGAACAAAGCTGGCGGCACCACGTGCTCATAGATAGAAACGATCGTTGCCAGAGGTGAGGGGTGGGGAGTGGATGAATGGGTGAAGATGGTTAAAAGGTACAAACTTCTAGTTATAAAATAAAGTCATAGGGATATACTTTACAGCAAGGTGACTATAGTTAATCATACTGCATTATATATTTTAAAGTTGCTAAGAGAGTAGATCTTAAAATTTTTTATCACATGGGAAAAAAAAGTAGTTGTAACTATGTATGGTGATGTATGTTAACTAGACTTATTGTGGTGACCATTTCACAATATATACAAATATTGAATCATTATATTGTACACTTGAAACTAATATATTTCAATTATATCCCCCCCCAAATCATCTTAAATTTCAAAAATAATACTTGCTTCTTTGCTTCTTTTTGACCAGAACCACATAGCATCACCAAAATTGTCTAGCCAGGAAGAATTTGTAATGAGTTTGTATGATGATATTTTATTGAGTTAACTGTCTCCCCCAAATAGCATCCTTTGTTTGAAAAACTTGACTTTCAGATAGCTGTTATTCCTTTGTTAATTTTTCTTCTAAGTGAAATAAAAAGTCCAGTCAGTAAGATTTATTTTTATTATGGTGGTGGTGGGGAAGTGAAGAAATTTTATCTAAATTCTATTTTCTGTTATTCAGATATATCATTTTCCTATATTAACAGTGCCCACTGTGCTTATTTGAGGTTTAACAAAATAGACTCTAGTTTCTAATATTGTGTTTGTGGTCCATGTTGATCGATCATGTCACATTAAAGTCTGTCTTTAGGCCCCTTGCCTTCTGAGATGGCCCACACTCTGTCTGTGGAGTGTGTATCTTCCTGAATAAATCTTCTTTCTCTTTACTATGGCTTGCTCTTGAGTTCTTTACTGGATGAAGCCAAGAGCTCACACATGGTGGCTGTCCCAGGGACTCGGCTGAGACCTGGGAGGTGACCATCCTCTCTGGCCCCACTTTCTTTCCTGCAACATCTTTTCTGGCGCCCAACTTGGGGCCTCAAAGGACATAACCTTGATCTGCCTACTGGGCTATGGCTCCTCTCTGGAGGGTGGCTGGGACTTGTCCTGAGCCGTGTAGATTCAAGTAGCCCTTCAGGTGATGACTGATGCCGCCTGCAGGATCTAGCAAGACCAGTTCTCTGGCTGTGAAGGAGCCCACCAAGGCCAAGGCCTTTCTGCCCTCGATCTCTCTCATTCTCCTAACACTCTATCTCTTCGGACTCCAGAAGATCCACTGAGAGGACCACCGGACATCCAAATTAAGACCACACAACAAGTAACGGACAACTTGTTTGGGTGAGTTTCCCCTCCGTGGCTTCTCCATCCCGATCCCCCCTCCCTACTTGTTTTTAGTCCCACTCCGCTTCAGGGGTGCTGGAACTGCGTTGGGGGCCCAAACTGGGGGACTCCTTGAGTCCTCCTCTAGATTTGCGGCCTGGCCCCTCCTTGAGTGCTCTCAGGCCTCACTGCACCCCTGAGAGGATGTTGGGGGTGAGCACGTCCCTCGTGCAGGTCACAGGTGGACTTGATCAACCCCTGAGTGGAGGTAGCTGGTGAGCACCTTTCGCAGCGGGCTTACAGAGCTCTCCTAGGAAGTGTCGTGGCTGTACACCTTCCCTTCTTTCCTAGATTTCTTTCTCTCTTTTTTTTTTTAAATAAATTTACTTATTTATTGTTTATCAGCAGCATTGGGCCTTTGTTGCTGTGCGCTGACTTTCTCTAGCTGTGGTAAGTGGGGCTACTCTTCATTGCGGTGCACGGGCTTCTCAGTGTGATGGCTTCTCTTGTTGCGGAGCACGGGGTCTAGGCACTCAGGCTTCAGTAGTTGTGGCCTGTGGGCTCTAGAGCGCAGGCTCAGTAGTTGTGGTACATGTGCTTAGTTGCTCCGAGGCATGTGGGATCTTCCCGGACCAGGGCTCGAATCCGTGTCCCCTGCATTGGCAGGCGGATTCTTAACCACTGCGCCACCAGGGAAGCCCCTGGATTTTTCTAATATCCTCCTCTCCCCTGACTTCTTGGACTGTCTTTTGATCCTTGAGCCTCCTTTCCGGCTTTGCCAGCAGGTTGGGCGTTTCCTCTTTTGCTTCTGTGGAGAGGTAGCCCTCCTCAGCATCACAAGGACCATATCCTGAGGGGAGCTTTTGTCTTGTATTGTTATCATTGCCTTGTGGCACTCCAACCCTAGCCTTTGGCTCTATTTGTTTTTTCCTCTCTCTCTCTCTCTTTTTTTTTTTTGTTTCAGTGATAAAAGTTTTGCAAGGGATGGTAAACCTGAGGTGATGCAGGGTTAGGGCCGCCTCCAGTACTTGTGTTTTCTCTGTTGTCCCTGAATCCTTTTTGCCTCTTCAACCCGATCTCTATTGTTAAATACTCCAAAGGCCAAATCCATGAGCCGATTCACGGGCGGGTGGGGTCTCCAGCTCCCTAGATGGGGGCACTAGAGTTAAATGGTCCTAAAGACTGTCCCCCTGTCAGAATCGGGGGAGGGAAGAGTCCCGGTTGTGGACCTCAGGGAGGTGGACTCCTAAGGGGATCATCTAAACGACAGGCTCCTGTGGGGGTAGAAGGCACTTTGAAGGGCTGTGAGCCAAGCACACCTGGCAGGAGATTTTTGGCTAGGATTCTGGAACAGGGTCATGAACATTTGGATGTATGGGACGTCCCCCCATTTACCTTCCCTTTCACAAAATAGGTCCAGCTGCAAGATGGTATTGTAATTCAATGACTTTTTTTTTTTTCTCCAGATCTCTTGGTCCCCTACTTTGCACTGGGGCCATGCAGTATTGCAAAAGAGAATTAATTTTTTTTCTTAAAGCATCCTGTCTAAAGTTTCCCCAGTTAGCTAATATGCATCCTAGCGGGGAGTCCTTTGGGAGGCTGGTAGTTGCCCCCACTTTTTATTAGGGCGTCTTGACAAGACGGGGGTCGGATGGATCCTGGCCAGATGGTAGTTATTTGAGCTGGCGTTCCCCCAGTGTCAACCGTGGGGTCCCTGTGAGCACCTGAGATCTGCCTGGTCCGTGAGCATAGGCCCCTTGGATGAGTCAAAGAAAGAAACAAGAGCCAGTGGGAGAAGAAGCAACCAGAGTTTCCGGGCCTAAATCCTTCAGAGAGGGAGGCAGGAGACATAGGCCCTGAGCCAACGGAAGGAGTCATCCCCTGGTTGGGGGAGGAGCCCCGTTCTGCCTGTGTTCTGGGGCGGAGTGTACGGCAGCCCTGGTCATCAATTCTAGGGAAAGGCAACTGGAAACTCCATTTAGGCCTCAGTTATATGCTTCTTCCAATCTAGTTTCCCCCAGAGAGCCTTGTCTTTGAGACATTGTTGGGCATTTTCCAAGCCACTCATAAAGCTGATATTTTGACTATTGGTTCTTTCTGTGATTTAGGTTGGATGACCTGAATGCTGACATTCAAGCATTTTCGATCTAAGAATATCAGCAATTCCATATGGTTCAACCTACAGGTTAACTGAGAGAAGCCCCTGAAGAGCGGGAGGGTGAGTCAGGCCCCCACGGCCCCTGACCCTGTCCCACGTCACATTAGAAGGTCTGGGAAATTGCTAGTAAAGGATGTTTTCACAGGGCCTGGAGGAAAATGGACCAATCCAGGGGTTGTCAGAATCGCTGATGTAAGCCAGGCAGGGGCTGTGAAGAGCTGATGCAGTGACTGGGGTCTCCGTGAGTTGCAAGGCCTCCCCGGACCCTGGGATTTCTGACTGTGAGGCTGTGCTCCCGGCCTGGGGACACTCAGGTGGGAAGAGGAGCGGCAGCTTCAGTTCCACCCAGGAGGTCTGGCCTCCCTCCAGGTGGGGTGACATACTCCCGCTTTTCACGTTTGGAGGGTGTAGACCACAGCATGAAACGTGCCGGTGCACCCACACATGTGAGGTGGACAGTGGACCATCCTGAAAAGCAAAAGCCCCCCCCTCCCCACCTCTTAGTGCCCGCTTGGTTCCCTCCAAGGTTTTGAGGACATGCAGGCCCCAGCGCAGACCCAGTTTCAAAGATAGCTCAGGGTGGTCAGGGAGGGAAGATGGGTCAGGGCACATCTGTCCTCGCAGGAGGAGCTGAAATAGCTCCCATCCCTGCACAGTGATGACACAGAGAGAGAAGCGGAGCAGACGTGGTCCTTTTTTTAGTCCTTTCTCAAATTGTTTTCAGATTTGGGGATTACAGTTTCTAAGAGAAATAGTGCACGGCCCATTGCCATCCGGTAGAGCCGCTGAGGTGTTTCTATTTAGTCTCAAAAAGGGCTTGATCTGCAGTTCACCATGTGACAGTAGGCAGTCAAACCCAGCTCAGCCCAGCTGGGGAGAGGCCAGGGAGGCTTTGTCTTAATCCTGAACAATGGACTATCTTATAGGAAGTGGCATTGTACTATGTTTTGTTTTTCAGGGATATATAGAGATTAAGGCTGTTTCCAGAGCGGCTGTGAGTAGAGGGCCTGTTGTACCTTCTCCCCACCTGTCCCACCCCCTGCTGCTAAAACTGCCCTCTTACTGGGGGCTGGATATTCCTTTTTTGCTATAGGTCTACCCTTCATCCTTACTGCCAGAAGGTGACCTCTGTAGATGGCACCACCTGGACCCCCTTGACTTCCGGCTTCTAGTGGAAGACAGCAGAAGTGAGGGGAGTGGAGATGGTAGGGGGAGATGGAGGGAGGGAAGGATGGAGGATGGAGGGATGGGGAGGCTGGGGAAATGTGGAGGGTGGGGGAAAGGACAGGGTAGGGGGAGATGGAGAGTTGGGGATTATGAGAAGGGAGGGGGAAGTGGAGGGTTGGGGGCCAGGGGAAGGTGGGGGGACGTAGAGGGTGGAAGGACAGGGGAGAATCAGTGGTACCGGTTCCTGCCCATCTGGCCACCTCTGAAGGGCCAGGCTTGGCACTGGCTGCCTCCTCTCCTGAGACCCCACATGGATGGTCCTGCCTCCAGTCTGTGTCCACTGGGCCCTGGAGAATCTGGTCCCCTTTCTCCTATAAGCCCAGGGATGGTAGTGGCTTCTGGCTGTTTTCAGTCCCAGGTACTTCACCTGACCACTTTCCCGTAAGTCCACCCCCAGCCTTCTGAATAGTCTCTATTAAACTCTCTTTGGAATTGCCATCTGTTTCTGCTGGAACCTTGATCCTGGAACCCAAGGGCCTCCTGATCTTCTAATCACCCGGACGTATTTCCATTCTAATCTTCAGCACCAGACAGTGGACATATCTGCCTTTATAAATCTCTCCCCTCAGCTTCCCTGTCTCCCTCTCACCAGGGCCCCACCTCCTGGCAGTCCCCATGGGCATCTTCTATGGGCACCTGCTCTGCCCATCCCTGCACCTGCTGCCCTTTCTGGGTCCTTCTCTTTTCATTCTTTATTCTCCCCCTGGGTGACCTCAATCACAGGCGTGCTTCAACTTAGAGGAGGAAACTGACCCTTATTGAATAGTCTATGCGTGAATACCAAGTGCTTTATTATTATTCATTTGAATATTGAATATTTATTCAGTGTCTCCAATGTGGCAGGACCTGTCTGGGGCTGGGCATATATTATTTCTTTGACTTTTCACAACAAAGTAGGTACTATTGTCTCTCTTTTATAGATGAGGATTCTGAGCCACAGATAAGTTAAATAATGTGCCCACCGAAGGCGGAGCTGGGACTGAAGTCTGCTTGCTCGCCTCCAAAGCTGGAGCTCTTCCTCTCGTATTGCAATGACAATTGAACGCCTCTTCTTTACACCGCTGAACTTGGGTTGAACTTAGCAGAACCTTTTCAGATTCTAAAAACAGCAGAGCCTGACTTCAGGGGTTTGAATGGAAGTAGAACAATTTTTTTTTTGCTAACTCATTCATCAGAGACACATGCCTTACTCTGACTTTGAGGCTCTGTTTGCTCTGTAATTCATTGTGATTCTAAAAATTACCCCGGCTCCCCAAGTGCTCTATGTTAGAATCTGGTATCCTGACAATACAAGATTACTTTAAAGTCAGAGCAGTAGGATTTATTTGAGAAATCTCTCCTCATAATAGAAATTAGAAACAAGAGTAATTGTTGGCATTTTCTTCTACCCTGAAAGACGACAACAGAGATAAGCCTTTTCCTGGGTGTAGGACCTGGGACACCCTATACTGTAGCTATAACATGGGAAAAACAGAGCTGAGTAAACAGGATGTGTACAGTCGGCAGTGCTTGGTGATTTGGGTCCTAAAACCTTAGCCAGCTTTTGATAGAGACTGTAAATATCACTTTGGAGAATATTTGAATTATTATGGGGGGAGGAGAGGAAATCCCTTCATCAGTCTCCCACTCCATACCCTTTTTAGAAAGCAGAGTGCTAGATGAAGCTTCAACAACTTGCATGCAGAGTACTGGGCGTTCTAAGAGGGAAGGCGCTAAGAACCCAACCTCTTGTCCCCAAGAATCGAAGCTCAGAACACTCTTCCCAAAGGTCCAGGGGGACCCCAAGCATGGACAGGGTGATGAAGATGCTGAAATAAAATTACCAATAAGGTAGAAAAAGGTGTGGTCCGCGGGTGGTGGGAGATACCCACAGCCTTGAGTTGGTGAACAGCGCAGAGTCCTGGTGTCTCTTGGTCCCCGAGGGAGCCAACCTGCTCTCTACCTGTCCCTACCCAGCCCTCCTGAGGGCAGAGTTGGACCTTAGAAAAAGCAGCTCAGAGGAATAACTTAAAAGGGAGCTCTGTCTAGTTTGGGGTGAAGTTCTTTTGGCTGAGTTTTAGCCTGAGAAGATGGAGCCAGAGGGACTGCCTGGAAGCCCCCTGCCCCCCACGGAATGGATGGAGATCAGGTGGGTGGGGGAGGGGGACAGGACTTCTCCCTGGGCAGGGTAACTGGGCTGACAGCATTCCATTTTGGTACACTACTGTGAGGTCAGTTACCGCTTACCAATATAAAGCTCTAAGCACAGTGCAGGGCACTTAGTAGGTTATCAAGAAATGGTAGGTAGTTATGAGCACATTATGTTATTACTAAGAGATCTTGGTGAGGAAAAGAATGAGCCATACGAGTTGAAGGGATGAGGGAGTGCGGAGGGGCACTACTGCATCCTGTGACCTTTGCTTGGTGTCCTGCCTCCAATGGCTGCCACCCTGGGCAGGAGTGGAAATGGCCTCCAGAGTTTTCCCCATCCTTTGCCTCTAGTGGCTGTACCTTGTTTCATTGCCCAGAAGTGTGGTTGAGAGAAGTTAAGTATTGTCCAACTCCCGAAAATGTAATATTTAGAGTCTTAGAATCTTGGAAGGAACCCAGAAGCCACCTATCAGTGATCATCAAACATTTGAAAGCAGTAAAGCCCATTTTCCTTCTTGGATAAAATTTCATATGACACACTGACATGTAAAACCGAGTGAAATTTTGCTAATAAGCTATCTTTTTAAGTTGAAATGTATTCTGTTGACTTAGGTTAGCATCCATCAATGAGAATAGTAAAGCAATTTGGAAAAATCCAAAACTCATAATTGGAGCTATGGAAACTGGCTTCGGTCTTCTATTAGGTTTTGTGAACATTCCTATGATTCAAATCAAAATGCAAATTCAGTCTCTGGAAGTGCCCCATGGTAGTCAGTATATCTCTAATCTAGCTCATTGTATTAGTCACAGCCCCAGCGGGAAACAGTTGGCCCTCTCAAATTAGGGTGCTTCTAGGAGGCTTTAAACTAATTAAAGCCTTTACAAAAGCACAGGCAGAGTGGGGGAGCCACGCAGGCTGGTGTAATACCCCAGGGCTAGTAACAGTGGAGTTGTTACCACCCGTAGACCTGAGGGTTGAGCAGAGTGAGCAGTTATTAGAAGCTGGGAGATGACTATGTAGGGGGTGCTGCCTTGAGAGAGCAGGGACCTTCAGGAGAGGGACATCGCCTCTCCCAGGAGACCCTGCAGGAACAGGGTTGGGAGAGTAAATACCCAGTCTCACTCTCCTTCTCCTTCTAACGTCTTCCGGGGGCACCCTTTGGCAGACCCCAACCGGAAGCTAGTGGGCAAAAGAGGACTTTGATATCATTCCTACAAGTCAGCCTCCCAGGGCAGAAAGCAGGTTGGAGCAGGGTGGAGAGTGAAGCCAGAGGAGTCCGGGGACCCCACCTAGGACACTCCATTCCTGTTTTTAAAGATAGCAAGAACGAAGGCTCAGAGAGTTTAGTAGACTTGCCCCCAAGGCCACTGGGTTAGGGACAATGATAAGAAACCAAGCCCTCCAATCTCACATCAGCCCTCTTTCCACCATGCATTTTTTCCTCACTCGAGTCGGAGGATGATTCCTGATTCAGAAATGCTAAGGTCATGCACTGGCTTTGCGGATCTGGAGTTAAGAGGACAGGCTCAGCCTAGTCCAGTAACTTCCTCTGTTAAGGTCAACTCTGATCTACTGTTGCTGTGTAGCTCTTTGCAAGTCTAAAGACAGACCACAGCTATTTAGGGAAATAGCAGAGCGTGACGCTCTTTGGAACTTTTATCCCACCCTCTCAGGTCAGCCACTTTCTCAGAAAGGGCAGGAAGAATGTCAGCCAAACAACGTGAGGGAGTTCCCAGAACACGGGTACTAATTCTGGCCCACAAATATCCAAGAGGATTCACGTCTGTGAAAGCCGGACAGCTGCAGAGAGCTCTTACATCCCTGGTGACATTTGTGCTATATTCAGCATGCCTCCCAAAGGTTCCACCCTTGGCCCGCTTCTCAGAAAACGTTCTCATCCATGTGGTGGGTGACAACTGTTGCCTAGTACTCTTCTCTGTGGTTTGGGGGAATCAGTGGCGAGTATCCCTTGACCCATTTGCAGTTTGAAATAGGTTATGTGTGGTTGGTGTCTTGTAATTTCTTTGATTTAGTTAGACACAAGGAACGAGCAAGCTCTGTGATGAGGTGAGAGCTATTTACTTATTGATGGTTTAGGGTGTAGCAGTCAACTCACAAGGAAACCACACGACCCTGAGCATCTTGGGTATCCCCAGCACAGGTAACTCACCTGGCTGCTCCAGCCAACCTCACTGAACTTTCCCAGGATACACTCTCATGTCGTCTGCCAACCGCATCCCTTCTCCATGGGTGCCTCCCCTCTCATATTGTTGGTTGACTCAGTTTATTGATGTCCTGTCCATCTTTTAAAAAGCTGTTTACTCAGTCGTGGTTAACTGAGGTATGTAGACATAAGCTTTCTTTCATGAAGTTTGGGGCCCAGGGCAGTGTCATATGGAAGCATTCTGGTTCACCAACCTGGAAGCTCTCCAAACCCACCAGAGGCTTTGTTACACAGGCACAATGAATTGATTCAACCTCCAGCCCCTCTCCCCTTCTCAGAAATCAGGGGGTGGGACTGAAAATGTCACCCTTCTATTCACGATTGGTTCCCTTGCTGCTTTCCAAAAGTCACCTCAAAAAGATACATGCACCCCTATGTTCATAGGAGCACTATTCACAACAGCCAAGACATGGAAACAACATAAATGCCCATTGACAGATGAATGGATAAAGAAGATGTGGTACATATATACAATAGAATACTACTCAGCCATAAAAAAGAATGAAATAACGCCATTTGCAGCAGCCTGGATGCAACTTGAGACTATCATACTAAGTTAGAAGGAGAAAGACAAATACCATGTAAGATCACTTGTATGTGGAATCAAAAATGCGGCACAAAAGAATCTATCTATGAAACAGAAGCAGATTCACAGACATAGAGATCAGACTTGTGGTTGCCAAGGGGGAGGGGAGAGGGATGGACTGGGAATTTGGGGTTAGTAGATGCAAACTATTACATTTAGAATGGATAAACAACGGGGTCCTACTGGAGAGCACAGGGAACTATATCCAATCTCCTGGGATAAACCATAATGGAAAAGAATATAAAAAAAGAATGTGTATATGCATATAACTGAGTCACTGTGTTGAACAGTAGAAATTAGCACAACACTGTAAATCAACTATACTTCAATTAAAAAAATAGAGAATAAACAAAAGTCACCTCATTAACCTAAACTGAGCTGCGGTGGAGCAGTCTTGTCAAGAATAAGAATACACCCATGTCACCTTTATGAAGCATTTTCTGGAATTGAAGACCAGAGACCAAACATTATAATAAAAGATGCTCCTGTTACTTTTTTCACTCAGGAAATTCCAAGGGTTTGGGGAGCTATGGGCCAGGAACCAAAAAGAAAGAGCAAACACAAACAAGAAATACACCTGGCTCATCCAAATGACCAAAGCTATATTTCTTATAAATTTCAATATCACAGCACTGTCCAACATTTTCCCTCCTTTTGCCCCCTTTCCTTTTTATTTGACTCCTAGGAAAACTCTAACCCTGGATCTAAACCACCATTCCTCTCCTGTTACCCCCTGCACTTCCTACTCGCGCTGGGGAAGGTCAGACAACGGATAAAATTTTGCCACTACAAATGTAGTCTCCAACCACATCCATACTTCAAAAGTTGCTCAGCCAACCACCTGAACCCTGGGACAGGTTTGTCTCTTCTTTGCTACCACAACCGTTTCAAAATGCCTTCACTCTCCTCAAGGCCCCCCATACCCTCCTGACTCCCAGCCATGACCTTGCCCTCTGCAGGGACCACGTGCAGGTCAAGTCGGCTAAGACATACCTTCAGAAGTTTTCTGTTTCTTTTCATTTCCAAGACGTTCGGGATAATGTAGAAACATTTTAGAGCAGTGATTTTGCAAAGCGTGGTTCCCTGGACCAAGAGCTTGAGCATCTCCTCGTTAGAAATGTGAATTTCATGCCCCACCCCTGACGCATGAAACCAGGAACTCTGGGAGTGGGCTCCAGTCCTCCGGGTTTAACAAGCCCTCCAGGTGGTTCTGATGCAGTTAAATTAGTGCAAGAACCATTGCCTTAAAATAAGATGCAGCTTCTGCTTCCTTCTTTAGCCTTGTGTCTTGTCAACATTGCCAATTTCTCCATTTTATTGTGACCTCTAACCATGTGGAACTGAGGTGCTGATCATTCCCGAATCTGATCAAGCTTTCTCTTGGTTCAGAGATTTGCCAAGCTGCTACCTCAGCTTGGCAGTCCCTGTGCAATTCATCCTCCCTTATCTTTCGTTTCTCAACGTTACGAACTTTAGGGACTTCCCACATCCTGAAGCTAATGTAGATGTGAAGACAAGCTCTGGCACGTCTCTCACATAATCAGCAGGGACCGCCAAGACTTTCAGATTAGGGACCCCATGTAAATGTGGGCTGCCATCTCTAGGTGACTTGAAGGACAGGTCTGTGTGGAGGGGAAGATAGCCATTATAATGAACTGTGTCTTTTCATGATTGTTTTGCAGTAAAGGAAGACTACGTTACAACCCAGTCTGTGTTTCAAATGTCATTCTGTTCAGTTCTTACACATTCGGCTGGCTCTTGTTATTCCGTTGGGTTAGCAGTTTGGGTGAGAGAGCTTCGGGTTGGGTTGGGGGAGGGAGGGAAAGCTTTCTGGTGTGACCCAGCTGCTGCTGTGTTCTCCGTTTGTGATTTCACAAAACAGCTCTCCCCAGTGCACAGGGCCTTCCTGAGCTAGAGGACACCCTTGTGTCATGTGAGTTAATTCTAGTAGGAAGAAGTCTGAATGTAGAAATTAATTTGAGATCAACTGCTCACCTTCCTGGGGTAACTTGCCCCTTTTATGAAGCCAAGCGATCAGTGGGAGCTAAGAAAATTACTTCCAAGAGGACACTCCACTTCGTTTTTTGTTTGTTCTTTTGTTTTGCTTGAACAACAGACATTTATTTCTGACAGTCCTGGAGGCTGGAGGCTCCAGAGCAAGGTGTCATCAGGGCTGGTTCCTCCTGAGGCCCCCCTCCTTGGCCTCTCTCCTGTCTTCCCCCTGAGGACATTGGCACTTGGGAATGATGACTTTGCTTGTGATTTAACTCACCTGGCTGTGCTGTAGAACCAGGCCCATCAATTTTCAAAGGTCATTCACCAGGCATTTTCAGTTTGATTAATTTCCTTGTGGTTTCTACCCAACTCTAAGCAAGGCCACGTTTTTGTTGTCCCGAACATGTTTTGCTTCCCTGTAAGTATGAAGCACACCTGTGTTAGAACCTGATGGCATTCTTCAGGGTTTTCGGTGCTATTTTTAGGTCTAGTGGTGAGGTAACCTGAGACCTGGAAGCCACAGCGGACAAGCTTTCATCATAGCCACTGTGACCCATTAATTGGAGCTGAACTCACAATTTTTCAGTTATTCCAGTTTCTGAAATCACATGATCTTTTGACTTTGATATCTCCCATAAAGGCATGAATATTTCAGAATTTTTGTGATAGCGTTATCTAAAAACTACAGAAAAGGAACAATGCGATTTCACGTTTTGAAGTCTCACGAATACTGACTAGGTGGTATTTTCCAATTTTTTAAAAAAATGTTACTTTTGTATCATGATACTTCCCTGGATTACTTTAAGCATAATTTTATAATTTTCTTTTGTTTAAGACTAAAGTAGGGCTTCCCTGGTGGTGCAGTGGTTAAGAATCTGCCTGCCAATGTAGGGGACATGGGTTCGAGCCCTGGTCCGGGAAGATCCCACATGCCATGGAGCAACTAAGTCCGTGTGCCACAACTACTGAGCCTATGTGCCGCAACTACTGAAGCCCTCGTGCCTAGAGCCCATGCTCTAGAAGAGAAGCCACCGCAATGAAGCCTGCGCACCGCACCGAAGAGTAACCCCCTCTCGCCACAACTAGAGAAAGCCTGTGCACAGCAACAAAGACCCAACGCAACCAAAAATAAAATAAATAATAAAATAAATAAGTAAATTAAAAAAAAGACTAGAGGAAATAAAGTTCAGTGGGTTCTGCTTGCATTGATTGTTTGTTTTAAATTTTATTATTTGAAATCTATAGATGGTTTGTTTTATTTTATTTTTTTGGCTGTGCCGTGCATGTGGGATCTTAGTTCCCTGACAGGGGATTGAACCTGTGCCCCCTGCATTGGGAGCTCGGAGTCTTAACCACTGGACCACCAGCAAAATCTCTGCTTGCACTGTTAGAGTTGGAATTGTGTGTTTAGATTTTCTGTTTCTTAACTACTCTTTGCTTAATCTATCAGTTATTGAGAGGTTTGTTGAGTTTTCAGTTCCTCCTGGTAATTCCTACTTTTGCCTTACACGTCTTAAGGCAATGTTATTCAAGGACATACAAGTTCAGAACTGTTATAACTTTGGGGTTAGTGTTAGGTGTTAACCAGCTTATCCTTAATAATTCAGTTGGATATAAAGTATATTTACCTTTAGAGTAATATAGTTGTATTAGATTTTTATTGCTGCTGCAACATATCACTACAAATTTAGTGGTTTAAAACAACACAACTTATTATCTCCCACGTCCATGTATTAGAAGCCTGACACGGGTCTCATGGGGCTAAAATTCAAGTGTTAGAGGCCTGTGTCCTTTCTTGGAGGCTCTGGAGGTGAATCTATTTCTTTGCCTTGTCTGGCTTCTAAAGGCCACCTACATTCCTTGGCTCATGGCTCCCTTCCTCTTCAAAACCAGCAATGTTGCGTTTCTCTGTGTCTTTCATAGTCACATTTTCCTCTGATAGACTCTTTGTTCTTCCTCCCTCTTCTGCTTTTCAGCTCACTTGTGATTATACTGGGCTCACTTAAATTATCCTGTTTTTGAGCTTTACAAAAATGGATCCCTAGGGTAAATGCACCTCTGTTTCTCTTTTACTCAACACTGCTTTTAATGAAATTCATCCATATTTAGTTGTAATTCTTTAACTTGTTGACTTAAATTTCTAATTTTTTCTTCCAGTTTTATTGAGATATGATTGACATACAGCACTGTGTAAGTTTAAGGTGTCCAGCATAGTGATTTGGCTCACATAAATCATGAAATGATGGGACTTCCCTGGCGGTCCAGTGGTTAAGACTTTGCTTTCCAATGCAGGGGGTATGGGTTCGATCCCTGGTTGGGGAGCTAAGATCCCATATGCCTTGTGGCCAAAAAACCAAAACATAAAACAGAATATTGTAACAAAATTCAATCAGAACTTTAAAAATGGTCCACATCAAAAAAAAAAATCATGAAATGATGAGCACACATTAACATCCAACATCTCAAATAGATACAAAATATTGACAAAAGAAAAAAATATTTTTTCCTTGTGATGAGAACTCAGGATGTACTGCATTAACAACTTGCATGTATAACATATAGCAGCGTTAATTATAATGATCAAGTTGTACATTACATCCCTAGTACTTATGTTTCTTATAACGGGATGTTTATACTGTATAGTTGTAATTCATTTTTGTTGCAGTGTAGTATCTCATTGTATAAATTCCATCCAGAATTTTGTTAGAAATGTTGGACGTTCTCTTGCTCTTCCATCCTATCTTATTTCTTTTATATTTTCCATCTTTTTGATTCTCTGTGCTTCATGCAGTGAAACTTCTGCAGATATTTCTTCATGTTCACTAAGTCTCTACTCAGCTACATCACATTTGCTGCCTAACCCACCAACTGAATCCTGTATTTCAATGACAGCATTTTCATAATTGTAAAGCTCTATTTGGCCCTTTTAAAAACATGCTTGTTCTTTTTTCAGTGTTTGTGTTTAGTTTTTTTTCTATGTTTTTATTAATCTTAAACGTGTTTATTTAAACTCAAATAATTCTTTTAAATGCATCTTTACAGAATCTAATCTTGATATTTTTGTGTGTATGCTAACTTTTGTTTTTGGTGCATTTTTTTCCTTATCAATTTTACAATCTTGAATTGAGATCTAATTGTTAAGGTTTTTTTAAAATTTAAAATTTTTTTTCTTTTTAAATTTGGGACTGCTGTAGTGCAGTCTCCTTGAAGATTTGCTCTTCAGAATTTCAGAATGGTTTCATATACGCTTCTGCCTGGAGTCTCAGAGGTATCATAAGGTGGTTGCTAGATTTCATATTAATTTTTTGGCTTGGAGGTTTCTGGGTTATAAAATTTATATACATGTGTGTGTATATATGCATGGCAGCTTAAGAGGTTTTCCCCCCACTCAGAGTCCAGTATTAAGACACAAAACCTTTGCCCAGTAAACTATTTGTAATTCAGGGAAATTTAAAAAATGATGCCATCAGCACTGTGACTTACACCTCTGGGTCATCTGACTCCATGACAGAAGAAGTGGACATTGGAATCCAAGAGTGAGTCCCCAACCTGGGACTTCAGTGAGTCTTGTTGGAGAAATGGCATGGAAGAGAATCTGGGAATTAAGCAAGGATTGGTAACGGGATTATCAGAGAGGCAGACAAAATATGAACAGGTGAAGTGTGTGTGGTGGCCTGGGGCTAATTTTCAGTACCAGGAAGATTTTTCTCATATTCATGGAAAGCATCTTTTTGCGTAGCTTGAGCCCCACTCAGGGCTGAGGCAGGGCCTTAATGGCACAGGGGCTGACTGGTCTCATTTTCAAAATTCTAAATTATGGGAAGCTGTCTTCAGTCTTGTCCTATTGTCCTTTCTGACTTTCCCCATCTCATTTGCTGGAGCCATTCTCCCTCCCGCTCCCAATTAAATGCCTCCTGGATAAGGTTCTCAACCTTGAACGCCTGTGGGGAGTGGGTGACAGGGCAGGGAACTGGAATTAATAAAATGAGATGGAATGATGACTGCAGGGAAGATCCAGGGGGATGTGGCTTCTCAGCTCCAGCTTATTGTTGCTGAGTGGAAATGCACAGTCTGGGCTGCAAATTTGGATTTTTTAAAAAAGAAAACATCTAAAACTGTTGGTAACTCATTCAATTATAAAAATGTGCTGTGCTCACCAAAAACATAACTGTGGGCCACATATAGCCTGCAGGCCACTGGTTTGCAATCTGCCTTCCAGGACCTTCCGGGCACCTGAATTCCCTGGTTCCATGGCAGCCTCTCTGGGCTTTGCAGCCTGATGTTCTTGCCTCCTGGCTCTCCACTCACACGTGGAGTGAGCCTGCCCGCCAGAGCCTTCATCCCTCTAGATCTTTGTTTTCTTACCTGTACAATCCGGATAATAATACCTGGCAGTGTTATTGTGAGGCTGTTTTAACTTCTGTTATATATTCAGTGCTTATTTTTGTTCTGATTAGGGAACTCTGCAGTGGTGCAGGCCCGCAGTGAAGCTCTCCCTGTGCAGATTTTGTAGACCTGGGAGATTTTGGGTCAAGGGATTTACCCAAGGTCTCAGCTAGCCAAGTTGGAAACTCATTTACAAAATTAATTTTTAATGGTAAAATGTATGGTAGAATCAACTGTATATCCCATAGCTCATCTCTGAGGCAACATGAATTAATTGTTAAAGGAAGACTATTGCTTCAAAATCTGTCAGGTTAGAGTGTTGGGAAGAGGCCCCGGGGACTTCCAGTCCTTCCATTTACTGTCTGGGTAACAGTTAATCTCTTTAAACCTCAGTTTGGCACCAGTATCTGCTTTACCTGTTGGAGTATTATTCTGAATGTTATTGATATGCTACTTTACAAACTGGGGGTGCAAACATGGTCTCATCTCTTTAAAGAATTAAAATGAACCAAAGAGCATGTTCCTGACTGTGAGAAAGGTCAGGATCTCCTTCTAGGGGCTCCCCCTGCCCCGAATTGTTCAAGAACTTGAGAGGTATAGAGTCCTAAGGTGGGGGTTAGGCGGGTGGTGGCAAAGCCAAAGTTTAGTCGGTTTTACTGTTGCCATTTAATCGCTTTTACTGTAGCCAGCTCCTCCTAGCTCATCGTCTCGGTCAGAGCTACCTCCCAGCTCTCCAGAGACTTTCTACAATCCAGAAAGGATGGGCAGACAGAGACCTGTGGACTCTTTGTTTAGCAGGTGAAACCTAGGCTAGATTTCAGCTCCCACTTGCTTTGTGTGTGTGTGTGTGTGTATTTACCTTATTTTTATAGTGGAGTGTAGCTGATTTACAATGCTGTATTTCTTTCTGGTGTACAGCGAGTTGATTCACTTACACAGAGACATCTATGTATTTTTTTCCAGATTCTTACCAGTCTTAAATATCCTTTTTCGGTTATTGCAGCGTGTTGAGTTGAGTTCTACGTGTTATACAGTAGGTCCTTATGGATTACCTCTTTTCTCTATGGAAGGGTATGTAGGCTAATTTAGACCTCCTGGTTTATGCCTCCTGCCTCCCACCTTTCCCTCACCCTCTCCCTTTTTTTTTTGGCTGCATTGGGTCTTTGTTGCTGCACATGGGTTTTCTCTAGTTGCAGCAAGTGGGGGCTACTCTTCGTTGTGGTGCATGGGCTTATTTCAGTGGCTTCTCTTGTTGTGGAGCACAGGCTCTAGTAATTGGGCTTCAGTAGTTGCAGCATGAGGGCTCAGTAGTTGTGACTTGAGGGCTCTAGCGATTGGCTCAGTAGCTGTGGCTCATGGACTTAGTTGCTCCGTGGCATGTGAGATCTTCCTGGACTAGGGATCGAAGCCGTGTCCCCTGCATCGGCAGGCAGATTCTCAACCACTGTGCCACCAGGGAAGTACCCCCCACTTGCTTCTTTGAATGGTGTGTCCTTCACCTCTGCTAGTGCTGACCTCCACAAGGGCAGGACACCTGGTCCTGCACCACCAGACAGAGGGATGCTGTGTGATGCTGACCTAGGGAGCACCAGCCCCTGCCTTCCCTAAGCTCACAGTGACACAGCTTTTACTGCTCAGCTATTTCAATTCCTGGGGCTGCCATTGCAGGAGGCAAGAGGCACCTAGGAAACGCTTGTCTGGTCTCCTGCTGCCTGGACAGCCACACACCTCACCCTCAGAACACAGAGGCTCTGAGGTCAGCCTCTTTTAAGAACTCCAGGGCAATCTCCCCTCCCCTTATTTTAGAGTCCTGCTGGTGACTTCCTCTCCTAAAGTTGACACGTGACTTATAAAACATGCTATGGCAGAATAAAACAAAAAATCAATGCAAGTTAGATTTCCCTCGACATCTTGATATGTGTAAGCGTTGTGTTTTATCATGATATTTTTTCTTTAATCTGCAGTTATGCTATAAATCAGAGCGATTGTGAAATAAGCTGGTAGTGTCATAATCTTTAGCAGGAGCCTCCGAGGATCTGGACCTTTCAGAAAACTCAGCAGACCTTTTTTTTTTTTTTTTTTTTATTTTTCGATGGTAAGTTCTTTTTTTTTTTTTTTTTTTGGGGGAGGTACATCAGGTTCAATCATCTGTTTTTATACACATATCCCCGTATTCCCTCCCTTCCTTGAGCAGACCTTTTTTTGATGGATTAGCTGTGGCTGTCATTTCAGTATGAAGTTGAGGCACTGACTCACCCTCCCAGTCTCTCTGGTAGCAGAAGCGGTTGCTGCAACTCTCAGCTGGCCTCCCTGTGACATAAGACTTGTGCAAACAAATGCTGAGACTCAGGGGCCCAGCCTGGGGTCATGGACTGGAATTACTTCTCCTGAGAGTCAGCTGCCCACCTGCCAGCCTTTTCCTCGTTAGTATTACTGCTTTCTTCTTATCTGGACTAAACAGCCCCCATGAGCTAGACCCCTTGTTAGAATCCACAGAACTACCAGGCCCACCATAGATGATTATAAACAAGGTTTATTTTTCTTCATTTAGAGTTCTAGCAAGACTGACCAAACCAAACCAAACCAAACCAAACCAAACAAAACCTCCCAAAGCTCAATTAAATCAAACCAAGGATTAAGTGAAAACACCAGCCAACAAAATTAATAAATCATTAACTTGAACAGACCTTAGAGGCCTGTTGCCTGGCTTGCTTTGCCATGTGACAGAAGGTTCAGTGACTTCTGATGTGGAAGGAAAGTTGGTAATGACTTCCCGGAGGGTGAATTCATTTCTTTTCTTCGAGTTCTGCTAGCGAAGGGCTGGTAGCAATGCTCTATCACCACCTAGTGATACATCCACGCACTTCACCTACAGCGCATGAACGGGCTCTGAGATTGCTGTGGCATTGCCCAAATAAAGTCAATGCACTTCGGTGAAAAATAATCGCAACACATCACGTGACAGACACCAAAGGACATCCCGAGAATTTCCCTGCCTTCTGATTTTTTTTGTTGTTGTTGGGTTGTTTTGTTTTTGTTTATTTTTTGGCTGTGTTGGGTCTTCGTTGCTGCAAGTGGGCTTTTCTCTAGCTGCGCCGAGCAAGCGGGGGCTCCTCTTCATTGAGGTGTGCGGGTTTCTCATTGCAGTGGCTTCCCTTGTTGCAGAGTGTGGGCTCTAGATGTGCAGGCTTCAGTAGCTGTGGCTCGTGGGCTCCAGAATGCAGGTTCTGCAGTTGTGGCCCATGGGCTTAGTTGCTCTGCGGCATGTGGGGTCTTCCTGGACCAGGGATGAAATCTGTGTCCCCTGCATTGACAGGCGGATTGTTAACCACTGTGCCACCAGGGACATCCGCCTTGATTGTTCTGATCAGAGGAAGGAAGTGGGGAGAAGATCTAGGAAACTTCTTTACTTGGGAAGTTGGGATTTAATTGCACGTGAGATGGTAGGAAGAGAGCAAGAGGAGAGGAAAGACCAGAGAAGCAGTGGGGACAGTGCCCAGGAGCCAGCTCAGAAAGCTCTGCTGATGTTTGGTTTTTGGAGAGAGAGGACAATCAGGGACTTCAGGGAGATGGAGGCTACTAGGCGTTTTTAGGAAATTTTGCTATTTTCTCTTCAAGGCTTTTTGTTTTTTGACTTGCAGTGGGTTGCAAGACTAAGTTAAATCTCAAATCAGTAGCAAGCAGGCTATATTTCTTTTGGGTTACACACAAAAATATCACATCACTTGCTGTTATTTTGACATTTGGGGCAGTGGGGAGGGGGGTTCAGGATGAGAGGGGATAAAGTTGTTCTAAGAATGGTGGGATGCTACTGAGGAGTATTGACAAGTATCTATCAGAGCTTCCTTATTAAGGACCAGACACTCTCCTAAATTGTGCTCTGATGGAAGAGAAAACTGTGACATTGTGAAGGGCTGGGGAGAGGGGGGCAGCGAAATGGAGTGGAAAGGAAGATGGGCTGAGGCCACAAAGCAGCTGAAGGAGACCCTGAAGGAAGTAGACAGTAATGAGTAGAGCTCCCTTGTAATGGACCAGTGGCCAGCATCTGTTTCATCACTTCTCTCCGGGGCGCTGCTGGATGTCACAACCCAAAAGGCACAGGTACTTTTTGTAAAGCAGTATGAGGCTCTCTTCCTGGGATTTGCAAATGCATATAATATGTTGAATAAGCTGATATTTTTCTCCATAGGATTATATTACTATTAAATATCAGATATGACTATTATGTACCCCTGTACCAACTTTCCAGCACTTTAGCAGGCTCTGAATGCCCACCATCCTTCCCATCCATTGGTTCACTGTCAATCCATCCATCCATCCATCCATCCATCCATCCATCCATCCACTCATGTATTCATCTTTTATTCAAGTATTCAAGTCTGAGTCAGACAGTATGTGAAGCACTGAATATTCACTGATGTTCATTACTCCAGGGAGTTCATCTAGAACCAACCACTTGCTTCCAGCCTCCAGAGATGTTTCCATTTTCACCAGGGAGGGGCCATATTCTTGTAAAGCATCGGGTTGCTGGTGGCCCGTGTTACTCATGGAAGTAGCAGGTGGCACCTCTCCCATTATTTCTCACACTCATGCCTTTCGCCTATTACCTCTGGGATTTCACATTATAGCTGAAGCACAAAAAGCTTCAGGACTTTCGGGCACCTTTGCACATGCACTGGCTTGCTCAGCCTGGCCTGAGATATTACAGACGACACGCAAGCTGTTGAGAAGTGTCACCGGTTCATGCTGGATTCCCAGTGGCTCCTTAGAGGTGACACAACCCAAGATGTCCCATGGGATGAAATTCGACCAGTGAGAAACAGGGGCTTGGAAGGAGCTGGTGGCTGGGTTGTTCTCCCTTCCTCCTCGCTGATGGGCTGTTCTGAGACTCAGAGCATCCACGCTGTTTCTCTCTGGATGTGTTCTCTGTGACAACCAGCGTCTTGGTGTGTGGCCAGCTCAGTTATGCACCACCTTATTTTTTCTTTCCTTCCTTTGCAGTCCTGCTTCCCCCTTTTTTCCTCCTTTTGGGAACTTGTGCTTATACTTCGCAACAATGTGCGCACATCAAAGTTTCACCTCAAGCTCTGGTTTCTGGGGACCTTGAGTGAAGACAGTTCACATGCCCATCTTGGAACCAATGACTTGGGTTAAGGTATGCAGGTGCCCGGCCATGTGGTGGTGGGGAGTGAGGGGCTGTGGCTGAAATTCCCACCAGGAACAGGTGTCATGGGGGAGGGGTTCCCAGAGGCATAAGAAAGACAGGCTGCAGTCCTGAGCGGATGACAACACACTTGCTGCCACCCACACCACCATTTCTCTCCCCACCTCCCGAGGGGTTCAGGAAGTGGCCAAGCAATGTTTGTCATTAAAGACATATCGTCCTACTTTCACCGTGTGAGCCAACTTAACATCATCACAGAGGGACCACCTGACTTCATGTCCCTTTGACATGACACAGTGTGAGACACATAGACTCTCCCATGAAGTCTCATCAAAAATCTGATTTAAATCCAATCAAGACTTAAGATGTAACTTTCAGGTTATAGGAGACATAGGGGAGAGAGGAACAGTGACGTGACGTCATGAGGAAAATCCTTCCAAATGTGGACTAGTCTATAAGACAACAACATGAGTTTCCTAGGGCTGCCATAGAAAGGACTGCAGATCTGGTGGCTTAAATGACAGAAATTTATTGTCTCGGAGTTCTGGAGGCTAGAAGCTCAAGATCAAGGTGTTTGCCAGGTTGGTGCTTCCTGAGAGCTGTGAGAAAGACTCTTTATACCTCTCCCCTAGTATCTTGTGGCTTACTGGAAATCTTTGGCACCACTTGGCTTGTAAAAGCATCACTCTGATCTCTGCCTTCATCTTTACATGGTGTTCTCCCTGTGTCCAAATTTCTCCTTTTTATAAGGATGCCAGTCATATCAAATTAAGGACTCACCCTACTCCAGTATGACCTCATCTTAACTAACTACATCTACAGTGACCTATTTCCAAATAAGAGCCCTTTCTGTGGTACTGGGGTTAGGATTCCGACATATGAGTTTTGGGGGAACACAATTCAACCCCAAAATACTTGGTCTCTTCAAGACTTCCATGTCATTAAAAAAATACAAGATTGACCTAGATTGAAAGGGACTAAAAAGGCATAGCCATGAAATGCAACATGTAAAAGTTGATTGGAGCCTGGTTTAAAAAATTGGATATAAAAGTTATTTTCTGGGACAACTGAGGAAATGTGAATATGGACTGGATATTGGAGGATGTGAAGGGATTACTATTGATTTTTAGGGCATTGTGGTTATGAAGGATAATATTTTTATTTTTAGGAAGTGTATGTTGACGTATTCAGAGGTGAAACACTCTTGGCTCTAGGTGATAGGTCCATAAGGATGTTTATTGTACTCTCCTTTTCATGTTGTGTATATTTGAAAGCTTTAATGGTACAAAGTTGAGTGGTGGGGAGAGGTATTGTGGAGGGCATCCTCTCTGGCCTTCAGTTTTAGTGCCAAATTCTGTCCAGGCTGTCCTGCCCATCTCTAACCAAGTTCCAGGTTGAAGGTTTCTGCCTTGAAGAAATCACTTGGATACTAAAGCATGTTTTGGGATCTTTTGTTTTCATGATGGGAAAAGCCTTCAGAAATCATGTCGGTAGAGTCAGGCACGAAGAAATCTTTTACATATGGATGGACTTAATGTTTCAGTTCTAATATCAAATAAATCCATAACATGAAGTAAAAAATAAGAGAGCGGTCATAGGCTTCCCATGTTTGTCATTAGACAGACTGGTGTTCAAATCCTGTCTCTGCAGTCGACTAGCAACTTTATGACTTTTGCGGCACTGCGTGTGTTCTCTGAACCTTGGTTTGGTCCTAAAAAGTGGTGATAGTAATACCACCTTGCATGGACTCAACGAGGTCATGTGCTGTGTGTGTATAGCATAGTATCTGGAATGTAGTAGGTGCTTGTATTAGTTTTCTATTGCTGCTGTAACAAATGATCATTAACATAGTGGCTTGAACAACATAAATTTATAAACTTGCTGTTCGATAGGTTAGACGTTGGGCATGGGTCTTGGTGGGCTCACATCAAAGTGTTGGCAGGGGGACTTCCCTGGCGATGCAGTGGTTAGGACTTCGCCTTCCAGTGCAGGGGATGCGGGTTCGATCCCTGGTTGGGGAGCGAAGTTCTCATGTGCCTCTCAGCCAAAGAACCAAAACATAGAACAGAAGCAATGTTGTGACAAATTCAGTAAAGACTTAAAACAACAACAACAACAACAACAACAACAACAACAACGAACTGCAAAGGGTTGGCAGAGCTGTATTCCTTTCTGGAAACTCTAGGAGTACATCCGTTTCCTTGCCTTTTCCAGCTTCCAGAGGCCACCTGCATTCCCTGTTCAGGGCCCCCTCCTTTAGCTTCAGAGCCAGCAACATGCCCGCCTCTCACCCTCTTCTGCCTCTCTCTTCTACGTGTATGTGGATTACATCAGGCACTCGGGTCACTTAGGATAATCTATTTTAAAGTCAGCTGATTAGCAACCTGACTTCTGTCTGCAGCTTTAATGCCTCTTTGCCGTGGTCCCTGACCGAGTCGCAGGTTCTAGGGATTAGGATGTGGACATTCTGGGGCCATCATTCTGCCTATGCCAGTGCGCAATTAAAATAATTCATTTTGATTATTAATTTGAGATCCAGAAACTAAGCCACCCTATTGATTTCAATCTTCTGCTGATTTGGATCTTGGCCACTTTCCCTTTTCTCTTTGGATATGGTTATCCCCTAGACAGAGCTGTCTTCTAAAGAGCCTCGAACTGGTCTTAATTGCCTCAGAAACTTCCATGTTTAGGTCTGGACCCCCAGAAGGGAGGTTGCCTTTGGTCCTGCACTTACTGCTACAGATCATCTTGAAATCTTTTGCCCAAAAACGTTCCCCTCATGTGCTGATCTTTTCTAGGTAGACACGGCATTTGAACTGGGAAAGGTTTGAAGGGTTGTTCTGGTTAATCTGTTGCTAGATAACAAGCCACAATGAGACGTAATGGCTTCATCAACAACCATGTTATTACATCTCACGATTCTGTGAGTCAGCCATTTGGGCAGGGCTCATAAAGGTGATTCTTCTGCTCCACCTGGAACTGGCAAAGTCTCTCATAATAATCTAAACCTGCTAAATGGGCAGGTCTTGTGGGTCTAAGGCAGCTTTGCTTACATGTCTGGTGCCTTGGCAGGTGTGGCTGGGGAGGCTGGGCTCAGCAGGGCTATTGATCAGAGCACCTACTGGGCCCTCTCAAGCCTGATGGTTTCAGGTAGTGAGATTTCATACAGGTAGCTCAGGGCTCCCAGAAGCAATGTTCCTGTGACAAGTGGAAGATGCCTGGCTTCCTGAGTTACCCAGTGTCCCTTTTGCTGTATTCTGTTGACCTAGAGCATCCTAGGCCTACCCAGATTCTAGAGGAAGGGCCATAGAACCCACCTCTCCTTGGGAAGAATATCCAAGAATTTGAGATCATGTTTAAAAACCACCACAAGAGGCATCTGTTTGAGAGTCATTAGGGATGTGATAGGAAAGTTGGGACATCCCAGTGCTGGCAGAAAACAGTGGTTTTTAACCTTTTGTTTAAAAGGGGAATGGAGACAGGCCTCCTTTTATTTTTTATTTATTTATTTATTTTTTATTTTTTTAGGAACTTTTATCGAGATATAATTGGCATACAATAAACTACATATATTTAAAGTGTACAGTTTGTTTTTTTTCTCATTAGTAATGTGTATATGGCCATCCCAATCTCCCAATTCATTCCCTCACCCCCACCTCCCGCTTTCTCCACTTGGTGTCCATATATTTGTTCTCTACATCTGTGTCTACAGGCATCCTTTTAAATTCTGATGAAAACTAAGATTCTATCCTTAGAAAAATGTCCAATACAAACACATGTGTACACACACCCACAGTTTTATTGTGTCATTTCAGGAGGTCTGTGGGTCTTCTGGACCTCATCCGCAGACTCCAGGGTGAGTATCCCTGGGTCCACGTAAATCCAAGAGCCTTTCAGAGAGAAGGGGGCATGCATCTGTGTTGCCTGACATCTGGTGGTTATTTCAGAGAATTTCTGGCTCCTGGCTTGGGCTGGTGTGTGGGGTCACCCACGGGGTACGGAGCTCAAGAGGAGGAATAGGTATGGGCTCTTCGTTGTGTATGTGTGTGTGTGGGGGGGTTGGGGGACATATATTGACCTTGTGGGTCTGAGGACCATCTGGATGTGTTTGTAGGGGGCTAAATGAGTGTACTCCGAGTGTATTAAGTCTGGAAAACCTGAGGCTGAGAGCATTTCAGGGGGAGCATCACTGTTGAAGCCTCTTATGGCTGGAGCCTAATCCAGAGAATTTTACGAAATAGTGAAATGGGCCTAGAAGAGTCAACCACTTTCTTAGTCCGTCCATCTGTCCTTCCTTCCTTTCTTTCTTTCCTTCCTTCCTTCCTTTCTTTCCTTCCTTCCTTCCTTTCTCCCTTTCTTTCTTTCTTTCTTTTTCTTTCTTTCTTTCTTTCCTTTTCTTTCTTTTTTTTCTTTCTTTCTCTCTCTCTCTTTCTTTCTTTTTCTTTCTTTCTTTCTTTCTTTCTTTCTTTCTTTCTTTCTTTCTTTCTTTCTTTCTTTCTTTCTTGCTCTCTCGCTTTCTTGCTTTCTTGCTTTCTTTCTTGCTTTCTTTTCTTTCAACCAGGGATGGAACCCACATCCCCTGCTTTGGAAGCATTGGACCACCAGGGTCCCAAGTCGTTGCTGTAATTAATGGCAGGGCTGAAAGGAGAACCTTTGTCCTCACACAGAGAGCCAAGTGAGCTTTTTGTTGTTGGGAAAACTTTCATGTTTCTTTTGGTACCAACTTCGGGGTCGCTGAGGGACGTGGGACCTCCCTCGGCTGCCATCTGTGGAAAACAGAGCGCATAGCTATTGTTCCAGCCTGCCCTGCCCATTCCTATCTCTCCTGGGCCGGCACGCAGATCTTCCTTTGGGGGAACAACCCTTCTATTGTTCTCAGTTCATATGTTCAAGAGGGACTGACCCCCTTCTGCTGAAGCTGGGGTGGGGTGGGCATGTCACCTGTCCCTGGCTGGTAAGAGTGTCCTGTCCATCCCATGGCCACTGTAATTGGTTGAAAGAGGCATATGTGAAGGTCCTGTTCAGCAATTTGGAAAGAGATGCTCTCTTTCTACTTGGGTGGCTCACTGGTCGATGTAAGCCTCCCGCTGCTGGGACCATACTGTGGACAAAACCTGCCTGCGGATGAAGTCAGAGAACATCAATTGTGGGACACAGAGTATGAGGCACCTGCCCTGATGTTCTGTGTTGAACCACTGGATTCAGTCGTGTCTGAAGCCGGTCGTGGACTTAGGCTCCTGGACGGGATGGTTATTCCAAGAGTCCATTAGGTCTCTGTTTTGACTGAGCCAGTTTAATTGAGTGTCTGTTGATGGTACCTGAGGGGAGTGACCAAAATAGAAGGTGTTTTGATTTGATACCTCAGGTTATTAACATGGTACTAATGTGACCTCAGTTACAAATTTAGTTACCACCCAGTCCAGGTAGCGTTGCTGAGAGACATCTACATTCCCTGATACCGCTAGCAAAGATAAGATTTTGAGAGAGCAAAAATGCCTAATTACAGACCCTTCTTCACAGCCAGCAGAACAAATCAGTGCATTTCCTACTGATGATGGCTCAGAGCTGCCATCTCTATAGACACAGGATGGAATGTTCTGGAAAGAATCCAGGGGGCACATTTGAAATGATAACTTATGTTTTCTTTATTTTTCCCTTTAAAAAAAATTATTTATTTATTTATTTATTGGCTGCGTTGGGTCTTTGTTGCTGAGCACAGGCTTTCTCTAGTTGCAGCGGGTGGGGACTACTCTTCATTGTGGTGCACAGACTTCTTTCTCATTGAGGTGGCTTCTCTTGTTGCAGATAACAGGCTCCAGGCTCTCCGGCTTCAGTAGTTGTGGCATGCGAGCTCAGTAATTGTGGCTCACGGGCTTAGTAGTTGTGGCGCACTGGCTTAGTTGCTCTGGGGCACGTGAGATCTTCCCAGACCAGGGATCGATCCCGTGTCCCCTGCATTGGCAGGTGGATTCTTAACCACTGCACCACCAGGGAAGTCCTGACAACTTATGCTTTCAAGTGGAAAAATATTTCAACACTTTAGCCAACATGTATCCTGAATTGCATTGAAATAATCTGTGTCATAAAACTAAGAATACTGAAAGGTAATTGAATTATAAAACTCAAATGGATTATGGATCAAATACATTTTGTGAGATCATAGTGAGCTTTTAAAGGGAGGAGGGATCCAAATCTTTCAAAAGGAAGTGACATTAACACTGAAAAATAGTAGGATAGTAATTTATTTTCCTATGAAGTAATTGCAACAATAAATGGAAATCTTTCATCAACATCTTTTGGTACGAATAGTGCCTAGTACTAATCTGATTTCAGAATTTTGTTATTTTTAAACAGTTTATAACAGAACCAATTTGAGTGATGCATTTTGACATAATATGGTGTAAGAAGAGCATTAAACTTATGAGAGGAGGTGTGAAATGCATTCTGTGAATAATCTGGAAACTTATCTGGTTGATCTGAAGACAGATTGGGACATCTATCAATAACACTAGAGAAACATTTCTCCCTGCTCTTAAAATCAGACAAAATTGTCTAATTTACATTTCCAGGATGTGGAGGCTGTCAATTCTGATAGGTTTTTAACACTCACCATTTCATATAGAATTTGAATTGAGGTCCTGAAATGATTATATTTTTTTGAGAACCATTAGGATTCCGATAGCATTAAAAATGGGATGCAACATAACTTAAACATGTATTTAAGGGGGATTAAATTTACATATAAAATATTCTCAAAGATCCAAGCATCTTTGATTGTGATGCATAAATCCCTCATCTCACTTCAACAGCCTTTTTTATTTTCCAACAACTGAAAAGTAACTCATTACTTTCTTTAATATCATGTAATTATTGTGGAGTGAAACATAGTTAAACTGGTAGCCCATCAAGGACTTTGATGATAAGTATACATAAAGTTTATGAGACTAGAAGTTACATTTTAAGTGGTGTTAATGATATTGTTTGAATAAAACGCCCAGGCAATTAAACATCCTTTGGTCTGACTTTGCTTTGGAGTGCTTTAAAAGAAAACTTTTGTTGTAGCTTTATTTCATTAATCATACTTAGTTTAGGTTGGTATAAACACAGAGATCATTTTCCTTCTTCAAATTCTTGTAGGATAGAAGCTGAATTTCATATGGCCTTGGTGTATTTCAGACACATTAACTACATTTTCCCAACTCTTGGGTAAGTTAGGTAAGTTTCCCTGGACCATTGTTTCTATTAGTCTTTGTAACCTCACACAGTTCTAGGTATAATTTCATTTCGTTATTTAGTAAACATTTATTGAGCAGGACACTTTCTGAGATCTCAAGGAGCTCACAATTTAACAGAAGTTTAGATAAACGAATTTCTAATAATAGCCCAGTTTCAGGAGTGCTCCATTGCACAAAGAAGAAATATTTTTTTGCGTTGAGAAATAGCTAATGTCTGGGTTCAAGGCTCAAAGCCTCTCTAAGACTCAGTTTTCCCATCTGTAATGTGGGAATAATAACCCCGTTAAAGAACTGTGGCACAGATGAACCTGTAGAATATGATCATCCACTGCTTTTGAATTTGTCTTTCAGTTTTAGTTACATTGAGACATGGAATCAATCAATCAATTACTATCACCGTCTTTCTGCTAATTTTGAATTCTTGGTGAAGGGATATGATCCGTTCAATTTAAGTCAGGTGGCCACTTCTGGTCCAGTGATTTGTGGCTATTTCTATACAGCATGGCTGCCAGAAATCCACCCCTGTGAGTTGGGGGATTAGAGAGAGTCACTGTGAAATAACAAATCTAATCCCTGAGTACTACACTTACATGTAGATTCTGTTGTGATTAATAAATCTAAACATTGTGTTGAATTAATAATTTATTTCCATGGGTATCAGCATCATGGCTATTTTCCTATAGGATTCTATGAACTTTTTTTTTTTAATTAAAAATGTTTTATTGAACTGGAAAGTCTAGAAACTCCTAGGGAAGAGGTATTTACACAAGTATTTATAGTGCTAAAGGCTTACTACAAAAATAAGAAAACACACAACTTCTGGACATTAGTTGCATAATAATGTGAATTTATTCGACATTACTGAACTGTACACTTAAAAATGGTTTGGATAGTAAATTTTATGTTATGTGTATTTTATCATAATGAAACCTTTTTTAAAAAATAAGAAAACACAGACATCAGACAGACTCACTGAAATGTTTTCAAGTTTGGTGATGCTTCTCATTTAATAGTCAAATGCCTTCAGTCCAAACCAAACATGGTTTTATCAGACTAATGGATATATTATATATATGTGTATATATATAATATATATATATAATTTCTGCAAATTGAAAAAAATGGGAACAGGTAAATACCCTTGTACATAGTATTAAACCCATAAAGAAGAAAAACACCGGAGATGTTTAAAATGTGGAGCATAAGAAATTATTTATTATCATTGGTACAGCATCTCCACCTAGGGGCGTTTTTTAGAATATTCATTCCTTTTCTAATTAGAGACAGGTACGCTTGCCAGGTACCAGGCTAGGTGTGGGTTTGGGGTCCAGCAGTATACAAGACATCCAGGGTCCCTGTCCCCATTGAGTTTATACTACAGCAAAGGCAATCATTAGACAAGAAAGCACCAGTTGGTGTCATAAGTGTTCTGGTGGCTATAGGAACACATAGAAGCTGTTCTTCACCTGGTGTGGGATTTGCTGGCGGAAGTGACTTGGAAGCCCAGGGATGAAGGATAAGTAAAAGTCAGTTAGACAAGAAGATGGAGAAAAGAGTGATTCAGGCAGAGGTAATACCACCCTCGAAGATCCAGAGGTGAGAGGCAAGATAGTGAATTCAGTGTACTGAAGGAAACTCAAAATGATTCGAGAGTGGGGGGTTGACATTCGTTGGCCTGTTTCCAGGGTTGATATTTGCTGATTGCTTGATGTGAAACAGTAAGTAAAGGATTTAGCAGGTTGGCAAGACATTGTTTGAAGTGAAGAACCATTAAAAGGAAATTGAATTGGAGAGGAAGAGAAGATCCCAGGAGCTGACCATTCACAGAGGATTCATTGAAAAGCGGGAAATTAAGGGGAGGCCCTGAAGATACAAAGCTGCAGAACGGGAAGCAGTATGGTTTATTGGTTAAAGAATGAGATCTGAAAGTCAATAGACCTGGTGTGAGCCCTACTCTTTATCATAACTTCGACTTTGGGTGTGCCACTCAACCCCTCTAAACTCCTTTTCCTTATCTGATAACACCTACTTATAAGGTTGTTATAAATACCTCCAAATACTTAAAAGGCTAAATGCACAAAGATGTTCATTGCAGTGTTAATGATGGTGATGTAAAGCTGGAAATACCCTACGTGCTTAGCAATAGGGAACCGGTAGAGTAAACTTTAGCACACGCCCTTGATGGGATGTGAATGTACACATTAAATGTATTTGTGAAGCGTATATACTACTATGGAAAATGCTCAAGAAATATTGTTACAGGAAAAAGGCAGATTTACATGGTGACATGATCCCCTGATGGAACTTTATAATATTCCTTGAGCAAATCAAAATCAAAATAGAAAAATTAGAAAAACTATAAAGTGGTAGTGGTAGGACTCTAGATGATTTCCACCATCCCCCCTGCTCCTTTTCTCTTTCCTATTTTTTCTTCAAAATTATACAACTTCTGTATACAAAATTATACAAAGCCTCATATAAACGAGAAACATGCCCATCAAATGAGAAAGGGGGTCTCATTGGAAAGGCTTCCTCTACCTCAGTGGCTGCAGCCTTTTCAGTCCTACATGTCAGTGACAGCGGGAAGAGTTGCTGAGGAAAGGAAGAAGAAAGGGAAAAGGAAGTGAGAGGACAAAGAAGAGAAGGAGGAGAAAGGGGTACATAGGATGGTGGTAGGCACAGGGATGCCCTTGCTTTCTGACTCCAGTGATGGATTCCTGATACTTCTTTTTGCACAGCTAGAATGATGCTTATATGGAAAGGATCATGCTGTCCCAACAGATATCCAGAGCTCCATCAGCTGCAGTTCCCTTTTGGCAGGTGGAGTTGAGCTACTGAAGTGTGATTGGTCATGACCATATGACCATACCTATGAGAAGGTGACAGTCTCCCGTCTCCTGCCAACTCCCTAGTAGAAGAAGAATCTATCATTTCTTAATGTCCTGTGTATTTTGCATTTTGTAAATACAAAGATCACATGGAGTAAGTTATGGAATTTTAGACAGCTTGGGGGAATTAAGGGATAATTTTAATCCAAACTCCTCAAATCACAGAAGAGGAAGTTTGAGCATTGAAGTAAATGACTGTACAAGGCGACATAACATGTTAGCAGCAAATCTGGGATGATTTTCCATGCACAGTTTTGGTAAGCTGGTCCTCGCTTTGCTCTGTTCTTGGAGACCAGCTGGCTGGCTTCTTAAGGCTACTCAGTGAGTGTCTCTTCTGGGGGACCCCAAATTTGTACTCAACACCTGGGAAAGATCAGAGTGGAAGCTGCACAGGAGGGCAATGCAGAAAAGGTTTAGGACTTCTCTCTCCCATCTCCTTGCAGAGGAGTGAATGTTTCTCACTTAAATAATGCTGATGATGCTGATAATGGTGGTGATATGATGATGGTTAATCCTTACGGAGAATTTACCAGGTGCCAGGGCTTATTTTAACTTTTTTTAAATAATATATATTAATTAATGTAATCCTCTTAATTCTTATAAGATAAGAACAACTATTATCCTCACTTTTACAGATGAGGAAACTGAGGCACAGAGAAGTGGCCAAAGCCACTCTACTAAAAAGTGACAATGTAAGGATAGAACTCAGAGAGTCAGGTCAAGAGTCTGTGGTCCTAAAAACTCTTCTATTTAGACGAGAGAAGGAGGAAAAGAGAGAGAGAGAGACAAGGGGGTGGTGATAGGGAGAAAAAAAGGGGAAAGAGATGATAGGGAGGAGGAAGGGGAGAGTGAAACTTACTAGAGATGCATACCCTAGAAAAGACACGTCTCTTTACAGAAATGAGCTGATCTGGAGAAAACTTATTGAACTTCTTTTTGGCAAACACATTTTGGCAAAAAGAGTATCCCTAAGACTTTCTACCTACCATGGCTCCTTTATGCCTAAAATTCTTAGTAACATTTTACAATGTCACCAAGATATAGGAACATGAATCCTTAAGCCTGGAACCTTGCCAAGACCATGGAGTTGGTGGGTGTCCAATCTCTTCCTGTTCTGTGTGTTGGAGTCCGGGCAGATGGAAGAGTGGGAGTGGGTATAAAGGATGGTAAGAGAGAGGAAGGCTTTATATTTTCTGAGTCTTTTTGCAATTTTTTATGCTTTATAGCCAAAAGAGTTTATTTTAATACTTCCTAGTTGATAAACAATTGTGTTTATAACATGAGGTTTGGTAAAATTTCCTTTATTTTTAACTTTGTTATATTTTTATTATAAATTTGGTCTGGTCTCTGAGAAATTAATAGGTCTATATGATATTAAAAATAAGAAAAGAAAAGTGAAAAAGGATACACATTCAAGTATTTGTTTAGTCCATGTGGTAACAATAATGGCTTGACTGCCTTTTGGAATCAGCTGACTTTTGAACTAACTAGTTATTCCCACTATAAAGTTATGATCTACATGCTCTTCATCTCGACTAACTCTTGTGGCTTTTAAGTGCATAGATTAATGCTCTAACTGTACTGTCCAGCATTTAAAATCTGGAGTCTGGTAGGAGAACCGATGGGAATTCTCAAACCATTCAGCCTTTGGCTAGGATTGCCTTATCAAAAGTTTAAAATAGTCTTTTTTCATCCTACTTATCCCTTGGTGCTGTGTTTACTCACCTAGAACTGTCAAGCTTTCTTTCCATCCGCATTTTTCTTAAAAACCTGTTCAGATTCTTCATTCACACTCCAGTGAACATGAACCCAGAAAGTTGTTTGAATAGTGACAAGAATTACAGCCTGTATCTAAAGGAATAGAACATATATATGTAAAGTAAAATGTGTGACAAAAATAACATAAAAGATGGGGGGATGGAATGGAAGTATACTGCTGTAAGGTTGTTATACTTTAGGTGAAGTGATATGATATTACTTGAAGGTAGATTGTGGTAAGTTAAAGATGAACAGTATAAACCCTACGCCAATTACTAAGAAAACAAAACTAAGATATATAGCTAACAGGAAATTAAAAAATCAAATAAAGTCATAAAAATGCAATTCATCCAGAAGAAGACCAAAAAAGAAGAGAAATGGAATACAAAATGGATATGACAAATAGAAAACAAATATCAAGATGGTAGACTTAAATCCAACCACATCAATAATCACATTAAATATAAATTGTCTTAACATCTCAATTAAAAGGCAAGGATTGTTAATTGATTAAAAATAAAATAACAGGGGCTTCCCTGGTGGCTCAGTGGTTAAGAATCTGCCTGCCAGTGCAGGGGACATGGGTTCAAGCCCTGGGCGGGGAAGATCCCACATGCCGTGGAGCAACTAAGCCCGTGCACCACAACTACTGAGCCTGCGCTCTAGAGCCCAAGAGCCACAACTATTGAGCCCACGTGCAACAACTACTGAAACCTGAGCACCTAGAGCCCGTGGTTCACAAGGGAAGCCACTGCAATGAGAAGCCCGTGCACCGCAATGAAAAGTAGCCCCCGCTCTCTGCAACTAGAGAAAGCCTGTGCGCAGCAATGAAGACCCAACACAGCCAATAAATAAATAAATAAATTTAAAATAGAATAAAATAAAATTACAAGATCCAATTATGTGCTATCTATTACACAGATAGGTTAAAAGAAACAGGATGGAAAAATATATTCCAGGCAAACATCAATAAAAAGAAAGTTGAAGTGGCTATGTTAATGTCGGACAAAGACAATTTCAGAATCATGAATGTTTTAAGGGATAAAGAGATTCATTTCATAATGATAAAGGGGTCAGTTAATTAAGAAGATGTAATAATTATAAATGTTTACATACCTAATAACAAGATTTCAAAATGCGTGAAGCAGAAACGGACAGAACTGAATAGAAAAAGAGACAACTCCACAATTATAGTTGGAGATTCAACACCTCTCTGTCAATACAATTCCTGAGACAAGTAGACAGAAAATTAGTAAGGATATAGAATACTTGAAAAACATCATCAACCTACTTGGTCAAATTAACATATATTTATAATTGTTTTAACATTTTACCCAACAACAAAACAACACATTCTTTTCAGGTGTGTACAAAACATTAAAAAAGTAGATCACATTTTGGGCCATAAAATAAATTTTAACAAATTTAAAAGTATTGAAATTATACAACATATGTTCACAGACCATAATGGAATGCAGCTGGAAATCAGTTCCAGAAAAATATCTTGAAACTCTAATATTTGCAAACAAAATCAGACACTTTGAAATAATTTATGGGTCAAAGACGAGATCACAAGGGAAATTAGAAAATATTTTAAGCAGAATGAAGATGAAAACATGACATCATTATTCACTATGGAATGCAGTGAAAGCAGTGTTATAGGAATATTTACAGCATTAAATGCTTATATGGGAAAGTAGAATAATGTAAGATTAATTTTCTAAGCTTCTGCATCAAGAAAACAGAAAGAAAATGAAAACAAGGTAAGTAGAAGAAAGGAAATAATAAAAATCAGAGCAGATATAAATTAGAGAATTAAAAAAAAGAATAGTAAAAATCAGTGAAACCAAGACTGGTCCTTTGAGATTAATAAAATGAACAAACTTCTAGTCAGAATAATCAGGAAGAAAGAGAACAGAAATTACCAATATCAAGACTGAGAGAGGGAACATCATTAAAAAACATTGAAAGGATAAGAGAATATTATTAACAACTCCACCCCAATAAATTTGATGTCACGCGAAATGGATAAGCTCTTTGAAAAGCAACAACTTCCAAAGCTCACTCAAGAAATAATAGATAAACTGAATAGCCCCACATCTATTCCATAAATTAAGTTGTAGCTAAAAACCTTTCTAAAAGAAAATTTCATGACAGCGATTTTGTGGGTGATTTATACCAAACATTTAAGGGGAAAAAAATGCATACTGCAAGCAAACTTTTCCAGAGAATAAGCAAGGAAGAAATTCTCCCTGACTCATTCTATGAGTACAGAATTTCCTTGAAACTGAAACAAAGTTAATACAAGAAAGAAAACTACAGACCACTATTCCTAGCAAATTTGGATAGAAAAATTCTGAAACAAATTTTAGCAAGTCAAATTTACCAATATATTAAAGAGATAATACATCCTGACCAAATGGGGTTTACCATAGTAAAGGTTGGTTTAACATTTGAAAATCAACTTACCATATTAACAGAATAAAAAGATTATGGGAAGTCTGTGTATCTTTCACTCAATTTTGTGAACCTAAAACTCCTCTAAAAAATAAAGTCTATTTAAAAAAAAAGAAAAGAAAAGAAAAGAAAAATTGTACGGTCATTTTTAGTAGGTAGAGAAAAAGCATGTGACAAAATCCAATATTTACTCATAATTAAAACTCTTAGAAACTGAATTGAAGGGAATTTTTTTCATTCTGATAAATATCATTATAGTTAACATAATACTTAACGGTGAAAGAGTGAATGTTTTTCCCCTAAAATCAGGAACAAAGCAAGGATGGCCTCTCTTACCACATTTATTCAACACTGTATTGGAGGTTCTAGCCAGTGCAACAAGAAAAAGAACGTAAACAGATGGAAAAGGAAGAGATAAAATTATATTTTATCCAAACAAAATATCAGTGTAGGTGAGGATTTGGAGCAACTGAAATTCTCATACATTGATAGTGGGATGCAAAATGATACCACCATTTGGAAAACAGTCAGTGTCTTGAATGTTATACATATACCAACCACACAACCTAGTAATTCCCTTCCTATGAATTTACCTAAGAGAAATAAAAGTGTCTATACAAAGACTTAAACATGTATGCTTGTAGCAGCTTTATTTGTAATAGCCAAATACTTAAAAACCCAAATATTTATCAAAAGGTGACTGGATCAACAAATTGTGGCATATCCCTATAATGCAATAATACTTACCAGTAAGGAGCAACAGAATATTGATACATGTAACACGGAAGAATTTCAAAATCACTATGCTATAGCCAGATAAGGCTAAATACTATATGATTTCATTTTAATAAATTCCAGAAAATGCAAACTAATCTCCATTGACAGAAGCAGAGCAGTGGTTACCTGGAGATGAGAGGGGGAGGAGAAGATTGGAAATGGATTAGAAATGGGATGAGGAAACTTTTGGGGGTAATGAGATGTTCATTATCTTGATTGTGGTGATGGTTTTTTTTTTCCTAACCAAGATATTTTTATTCACAGATGTTACTGACAGGCATTAATATTGCTCTCTTGGGAGGTAGACAGGGACATTTAGCAAATGAGTTAATCCTAGCTTTTGCTTTTTTTTTTCTTCTATAGCTGGCATTCACTTTTTATTTATTTATTTAATTTATTTATGGGCTGCATTGGGTCTTCATTGCTGCACAAGGGCTTTCTCTAGTTGCTTCGAGTGGGGGCTACTCTTCATTGTGGTGCATGGGCTCCTCATTGTGGTGGCTTCTCTTGTGGATCACAGGCTCTAGGCGTGTGGGCTTCAATAGTTGTGGCACACGGGCTCAATAGTTGTGGCTCACGGGCTCTAGAGCACAGGCTCCATAGTTGTGGTGCATGGGCTTAGTTGCTCCGTGGCATGTGGGATCTTCCCAGAGCAGGGCTCGAACCTGTGTCCCTTGCATTGACAGGCAGGTGCTTAACCACTGTGCCACCTAGGAAGTCCCTAGCTTTTGCTTTTATTCACAGAAAAAAAAGATGTGCATTGTACCTCCATTTTAGGTAATGAGAAAATGGATTTTTGGCTATTTCTGAATATTATTTAATTTTCTCTGATGTGTAAACTATTTATCAGTATAATTTCATATGGTTACCACTAAATCTTAGTAGCTGCTATACTTTGAAATAATACTTAAATGTGATATTAGGTGACCCAAATATCTGTCATAAAAATGAGTTGGTTATGATAAACTAATAGCAGGAGGCTGATAGAAACTGTCTGAAGCCCTATAAAACTCTTATAAGAATCAGCACATTTATCCAGTTATTGAACATGCATTTAATGACTGCTTACTAAGTGTCAGGTACTGCACTAAGTATTAGAGATATAAATATAAGGTAGGAAGTTTTGTACCCTTAAGGAACATATAATCTACCAGGGGAGATAAAAATATTGGGAAGCATTTACTTTTAACACTTTACTTCACTTAGTAAAGTTCTGATAAAATCAAATAATAAACCACTTATAATTTGAAAGAAGGAAGTAAAATAAGAGTGGGCGACAAAATAGAATCAAGTATCAGTTAACCAGGTATTCTGTGATGGTCTGCATGGCTATTTGGACTTGACAGAAATTTGGGTCTGAGATTCTAGTACAGATCAGGTTACTTACTCATTTCACAGTGCACAGTCTCAGTGGTGATGGTTTTTTGTGTGTGCATATGTTGAAACTCATGGAATTGCACAGTTTATTAAATATGTGCAATTTATGCTACATCAATTGCATCTCAATAAAGCTGTTGTAAAATTAGCACGCACGAAGCAGAAGGCAGAGAAAGATGTTTTGGGGCTCTTCCTGATGCTCCTGAAATTTCATCAAGTCGACTTTTACCTGTACTGCCTGTATCCAAGTCTGGTCCTATTTTGGTGCACAAAAATAGCTAATTATATTCCAGGTTTCCTGTTTGGGAGGCTTCTGAACATGCAATGTGTTTATTTCAAATGGGCCAGGTGTTTCCTTTTTACCTTGCTGTACCCAGTCCTCAAAAGAAACTGACGGTAACTTCGGATCCAAGTTACTTAATCCAAATACTAGGGAATCAGGTGTGAGGCATCTTAAAGGGCTCTTAATTTTAATCTTATTTCTTCCCCAAATGAAATATATACCCTGTGTTGATGCTTTGGAACACCGAGAACGAACACAGATGGTAAATCAAATCTAGGGAGGAGGAATGTTCTATATAACTCCTAAATGCCAACTTCAAAACACTAGATAGCTCCTCTAATGTGTTTTAGATTGAAGTTAAAAATAGAATTATTGAGAAAGATGACAATCATTTCCAAGCCATGGGTGTATCCATATGGGCTGTAGCCGATGAAGAAAAGGAAAATGTAGTGCAGACTGAGTAAAACACTTAGAGATTAGAACTTTTGGCTGTTTCTTTCTCATGAACGCTAATATACACCATGCAGAGCCTAGTGGCTTGGTTGCTATTGAAAAATTCAGGAATATGTTTTAAAGAAATGAACATGTTTTATTTCAGAAAGGAAAGAATAAATACTAAAAAAAAAAAAAAAATTAAAAAACATGTTGGTGTTGAAGGGTTGCAGAATATGCCACCCCCAAATATGACTGTAGGAGTTCCGGACATGCCTCTCCCAAATGTGCCACTTTTGTATACTGGTTATTTTGGGCCATGCACACTAGAAAAACAGTAGGGAGAGGCTTTCTTTGAACTCCCCTTATCTGCCTGAAGGCAGACCCTCCAAAAAGAACTCAACTGTCATAGTTTGCCTCTCCGGGAGTTTCATCAACCAGGGAAGACTGAATTTTGTCACAGAAGGGGTACCAGAAGTTGACCGCACACCCAGACAAACTTCTTCACAAGTGATCATACCTCCCATCTGTTCTTCTAAGGGCCCATTCATCTTTCCTAAACATCATTTGCTCTTCCTAAGAGACCTACATCCCTTCCTGCCTTTCCCTATTAAAATGGTATTACTTAAGCCTGAATTCTAAGCTGCCTTGGAGAGTTACTCACTGTCCCCTGGGTATCTCCTGTATATACGTGAGGAATTCATGTTAATAAACTTCTGAGAGTTTTTCTTTTGATAATCTATTATTATTATTTAAAATTTTTATTTTATTTTTGGCTGTGCTGCACGGCTTGCAGGATCTTAGTTCCCGAACCAGGGATTGAACCTGGGCCATGTCAGTGAAAGCGATGAGTCCTAACCACTGGATCGCCAGAGAACTCCTAATAATCTGTCTTTTATTATAGGGGGTCTCAGGTTAGTACTCAGAAGGGTAGAGAGAAATTTATTTTTCCTCTCCTACAGTGTGAAAATACTAATAATAGTAAAAGTTGAAATGGCCAACCTTCACTTCTGCCAAGATCCTGAGGATGTTTTAAAACCAGGATTTCTGAATTTTCTGAGGAGTCAGACACGTGCATTGGTTAAAAGTTTAGAGAAACTGATAAAGAAGAAAAAGCATAGGCTTTGGAATTATTCTCAAATATTGCTAAATGTGTGAATTTACCTCATTTTTCTCATCTGTAAAATGGACATTCAATAAAAGTTTGCTTGTCCCCACTAATAAGCTGACTTCATTCTCTTTGCGTGTACATAGCAGAAAAATCTATACCTATAGTTGCATGGTACCTTACAGTTGGTAAAACATTGTCGTATTCAGAAGCAATTTGCAAACTTTTTTCTTTTTAAAAAGGGAATGCACATTTTCTTGAGATACTACACGAACGTACAATGTGTAAGAAAATATAAAACTGGTTTGTTCTGGTTAAACAAGGGGTGGAGTTTTAACACTTCCAATGCCTCCACCCATGCCTGCACGTTCCACCCCCCCTCCATGTGGTTTCTGTCTGTGTAGCAGTTTGAAAGCCTCTGCTGTATGTTATTTCATTTGATCTAATTCAGTACATAGACAGACATTTATATAATAGAGAATCTAAGAAGCCAGACGATAGTGTTTCTGCTAAGGTCACGTATATACTTCTTAAGGGGCTCTATTCTAAGAGAGAATAGGGTCTGATTTCAGGAAATAAGCTATGATGATTAGCAAAAGGATACTTTTTCCAGCTGGTCTGTTGATTCATTGAGGAGATCGCTTCTCTCTTTCCATTTCTCTGTCTCCAAAATGGTTACATTAACTATCAGCAACCTCCCTTCTGTTTTCAGTGATACCAGGAAAGGGGTTCAAGTTTACTGCATGATCATTATGCAAAGCCAGAGAGAAATAATGAACCTAATTTGAAAATGGACGTGGGCAAAGAAATTTCCCATTACCTTAGATAAGCCAACATTTTCCTTGATGCTAATTTTCATATGCATCTTGGCTTAGTGACTAATAATGGAATTATCTTACTTTGGGGGCAGGGAAAAAAGAAATTGCTAGTGGAATGGCCCCCAGGGGAGTTTTCTAAAGCAAATGAGCCACTGCCTCCCCGTAGAGGCATGTCCTGCCCCTTCAAGCCCTGTAGGATGGTCTTCCTGGAAAATGGTTTCATTGAAAGCTTCTTCAGACTCCACGGGGATGAGCAGATCTCATACAAGCTTATGATCTTTAGAGCCACACTAAGCCTGCAGGTGGCTATGCTATGAGAAGTAGGCTATTCATATTGTAGACCTACGGTGTTTTGCTCCTGACATCTGCTCCCATTAATTAGAAAATTTAATTTGGGATTCCAGGCCTGGTGTGTTACATTCTGACTGGACACTGAATCTCACTGTGGGTTGGGCTACAGAGAAATCTTGTTTTCAACGATCTTTTTTCCAGGAGATGGATGAGTCAGTCATGCGAGTCTCTACCTCCCCGCTTCTGTTGCCTGAATTTAGTCATCAAGGAGAGGAAGGGAAGATGCACAGAAAAGCCTGTCTGTGTTGGCAGCTCTAGCAGAAGATTTGGTGCAAGAGGGAGGTGATGGGACCTTTTGATTGTGGACAGTTTCTGGGTTAGGTGGTGATTTCAAGTATGCAGTTTTTCCCTATATATTTCAGACTCTTGGAGGAAGTCATCAGTACACTCATTTCCAGACTTTTGAATTTTTATAGGCCAGGAAAATTTCCAAAAACCTTGGGGACCAACAGAGGGCTGCTGGCTTTCTATATTTAGCCAAATAAGGCTTTTTTAAAAACTACTTTTGCAATGTATTAATGTTAATTTCCCAATGTTGATGGTTGTAGTTTGGTTATATAGGAGAATTTCTTTGTCTAAATACTGAAGTACTCAGGGGTGTTAGGGCATCAGGTCAGCAACTTAATCTCAAATGGTCCAGGGGAAAAAATTACTTATCCTGTACTTCTAAGTTTTCTGTTAAGTTTCTGATTTTTTAAAATTATTGAATTAAAAAATAATTGTCTACTTAAAAAAATAAAAAGCTACTTTCGTCTTCTATCATGATTTCATTAACAAACTGACATTTAAATACCCCTACTTTTTCCTACGCAAAGAAAGGATTTGATTTACAACAAAAGGCGGGTTTTTAAATTTAGTAAGTTTGACTTTGTGAGAAAATTCATTACACTGTCTTTATTGTTCTCGTTTTGCTATGGAATTATGAGCACTTTGCCATGGACTAGCACTTGGGAACCCCAGCACTAGAGAACGCTGAAATACCAGGGCAGATCCCTTACACACCTATTTCATGTAGAATCAATGATTCCATTAGGAAAAAGAGTTTCAAGGTGTTTGAAGTGGCTAATTTTGAGGTGCACAGGACCTTGTATTAAGACATTAGAGCTTCCATGTTTTTGGTGGTATTCCTGGTGATCAGGGAATATCAGGGTAAGAGAAGGCGGAGGACATAATCTCCCTCCCAAATCATTGACTTACTTCCAGCACAAAGGGACATTTTTCATGTGATTCTATGTAGGGTCACTCATGTGACACATTATTCAGTCTCAAAGGGCAGCTTGTGTTAGGTTCCTTGGACACGGGTAGGAGGTAGGTGTTATAGGAGAGTTGAAACCTAATGAAAGGGTATCAAAGACTGCAGTAGGCATAAAAAGGAATGAAACTGGGTCATTTATAGAGGCATGGATGGACCCAGAGACTGTCATACAGAGTGAAGTAAGTCAGAAAGAGAAAAACAAATATTGTATATTAATGCACATATGTGGAATCTAGAAAAGCGGTATAGACGATCTTACTTGCAAAGCAGAAATGGAGAGAACAAATGTATGGATACCAAGGGGGAAGGGAGGGTGGGATGAACTGGGAGATGGGGATTGATGTATACATGCTATTGATACTGTGTATAAAATAGATAACTAATGAGAACCTACTCTATAGCTCAGGAAACTCTACTCAGTGCTCTGTGAGGACCTAAATGGGAAGGAAATCCAAAAAAGAGGGGATATATGTATACGTATAGCTGATTCACTTTGCTGTACAGTAGAAACTAACACAACATTGTAAAGCAACTATACTGCGATAAAAATTAATTTAAAAAATTTTAAGCAATGTTTGAAAATTACTTGGGAAAATAAAGTGAATGATTGATCATTAAAAGACAAAAACAAGATAGCAGTAGGAAACTAAGAAATCAGGATCACTCCGTTCAGTCACTTTATACTCATCCCATTCTTGGTGGGAGAGACAGTGTCCTCCTCCAGCAAGGCCGCTGTCATTGGCCGGTTCGGCATCAGCAGCGGTGGCTGGAGGGTTGCCATCACGGCACAACATATTCCAGGCAGAATCAAGGTGAGGTCAGCCCATGCGGGACAAATAGGAGGGTCAGGGGCAGCTAGGGCTGTGAAGGCAAAGGCACCAGAGGTGGCTGAGGAGGGCTTTGTGACCACTAAAAGAACGGCGACCTGACTCTTTCCAGGGAGGGGAGGAGATTTGGAGAGCCCTTTTCCAGGATTCTTCTTGCTGGACAACAGAGTCCAAGACTGTTTTTTTAATTAATAAATTTTGTTTCTTAGAGCAGTTTTAGGTTACAGATAAATTGCTCAGAAAGTGTAGAGTTTCTATATAAACCCAGCACCCCAACCAGCAATTTCCCCTGTTCTTAACCTCTTGCATTGGTGTGTGCTATGGTTGGAATGTTTGCGTCCCCTCAAAATTCCTGTGTTGAAAACCTAAAGCCCAAGGTGACGATTTTAGCAGGTGATTAGGTCGTGAGGAGCCGAATGGAATGAGTGCCGTTCCATGAAAGGGGCCTCAGCGCTGTTCCTTGTCCCTTTCACCATGGCAGAGACAATATGTCTGCAACCCAGACAAGGGCCCTCTCCTGACCATGCTGGTTCCCTGAACTTGGACTTCAGCCTCCGGAACTGCGAGCAATGAATTTCTGGTTTTTATAAGCCACCCAGTCTGTGGTACTTTCTTATAACTGCCGAACTGACTGAGACAGAATGGTTCTTTTGTTAAAATTAAGGAAAGTATATTTATATATTATTAACTAAAGCCCATGGTTTCCATTAGGGTTCACTGTTTATGTTGTACAGCTCTATGAGTTTTCACAGTTGTATGATGACATACATCCACCATTATAGGAGCACACAGAATCTTAGCTTCACTGCCCTTAAAATCTCCCCAGCTCCACATATAGCTCCTTCCCGCCTTCTCCCCTGAACTCCAGTAACCACTAATCTTTTTACTATCTCTATGGCTCTGCCTTTTCTAGAACGCCTTGTAGCTAGACTGATAGAATATATAGCCTTTTCAGAATGACTTCTTTCACTTAGCAATATGCATTTAAGCAGCTCCCCCTCACCCCATGTCCTTTCTTTGTTTGATAGTTCACTTCACTCTTTTCATAGCTTCCTTCCTTCTTTCTTGCTTTCTTCTTTCTTTCTTTCTTCCTTTCAATTATTTTCAATTGTGGCAACGTATCCATAACATAAAAGCTTGTCTTAACCATTTTGAAGTCTACAATTTACTATTAAGTACTTCAACATTGTTGTGCAACCATCACCATCATCTCTCTACAGAATTTCTTTGTCCTGCAAAACTGAAACTCTGTACCCATTGAACTACAGCTCCCCATTCCCTCCTTCCCCTCAGCCCCTGGCAACCACCATCCTACCTTCTGTCTCTGTGCATTTGACCACTCTAGGTACTGCATGTAGGTGGAACCATACAGTATCTGTCCTTTTGTCTGGTTTATTTCACTTAGCATGATGTCTCCAGTGTTCATCCAGAGTGTAGCATGTGTCATAATTTCCTCCCTTTTTAAGCCTGAATAATGTTCTATGGATATACCACGTTTTGTTTATCCACTCCTCTCGATGGACACTTGGGTTGCTTCCACCTTTTGGCCATTGTGAATAATGTTTTTATGAACACAAGTATGCAAATAGCTCTTTAAGACTCTCATGCTGGGTCATATAGTCATTCCAGAAAGTTATTAATTAATTAATTAATTAATTAATTTAATAGTAGCCATCCTCGTGGATGTGAGATTGTATCACATTGTGGTCAATAGCTCATTTTGATACCGGGCAGGGCCCTGTGGGGCTCCTGGGAACAAAGTCTTTCTGTGTCCCCCATTTCTTTGATTATAGGAAACCACCTTTGTTCAGCCTCTGTGACCTTCCCTGAGTTCCAGTGGGCAGATTCAAGCAGTTGTTAGTTAATGAAGGGAGGGGATGTATAAGATCTGGGAGAAACAGTCAGGAGCAGCCTTGGGGCAAGGTCTTGTTTCACTATCAACAATACACACAACAATATCTTTGAGCTATTTTTCAGAAGTTGAAACCCTCTCCAAGTGGGAGAAGTTAATGATTAACGATGGTATGCTGCCCACAAGCATGTAGACCCCAGACCAGTTGGACTTGAAGGTGGATAATGCTGACTCCTACTTACCTCTCCACCAACCCATCAGAAGAATGCAAGACTGTTACTACCTTGGTCCTTATCGCCTACCGCTGACCACAAGCCCTGACCATAAGACCTCTCCCTATTCCCCAGAGAGGGGGGCACAGTTCTTGAGGCTTTAGCCACTGTGTTCCCCCTTTGTCTGGCAAAGTAATAAAGCTATTCCTTTCTACTCCTCAAAACCTCTGTCTCCGTATTTCAGCATCAGTGAACAGAGGCCAGGTTTTTCTTGGCAACAATTTCTTTTTATTTCTTATTTCTGAATAATATTCTATTGTATAGATGTCTTATTTCTGAATAATATTCTATTGTATAGATGTCTTACTGTTTGTTTATCCATTCACCTATTGAGGGACATATTGGTTACTTCCAAGTTTTGCCACTTATGAATAAAGCTGCTAGAAAAATGGTACTGATTAACTTAGTGACAGGGCAAGAATAAAGATGCAGACATAGAGAATGGGCTTGAGGATACAGTGGGGAGAAGGGGAGGCCGGAACGCAGTGAGAGAGTAGCATTGACATATACACACTACCAAATGTAAAATAGATGGCTAGTGGGAAGCTGCTGCATAGCACAGGGAGATCAGCTTGATGCTTTGTGATGACCTAGAGAGGTGGGATGGGGCAGGTGGGAGGGAGGCTCAAGAGGGAGGGTATATGGCGATATATGTACACATATAGCTGATTCACTTTGTTGTACAGCAGAAACTAACACAACATTGTAAAGAAATTATACTCCAATAAATAAGTATTTTTAAAAAAGGCTGCTATAAAAGTCTGTGTGCAGGTGTTGGTGTGGACAAACATTTTCAACTCATTTGGGTTAATACCAAGGAGCATGATTGCTGGAGCATATGGTACTCTGTTTAGCTTTGTAAGAAACCACCAAACTATCTTCCAGAGTGGCTGCACCATTTTCCATTTCCAACGAAGACTATTTTTGTATCTGTTATTATTGTTACCCATGTCCCTTGACTGTCCTTGCTCCTAGTCGGTGTGGCCTGGAGAGAAAAAGCTGCAGGTGGATCGCTGACAACTGGCAGAGTCTTATTGTTTATTCTCCATTAGTACAACCTTCAATCAACTAGCCCTCTGGAGAGTGAAGTTGGACTGAACGGAGGTAAAAACTGCTTGGCTTTGGGTTCTGTCTGCCAGAATTCATTTTCTACAGAGATTAAAGTATATTAAGAAAATAAAAACTTTGAACCCTCCCCAAAATAAACTCAAAATGCTGAACTTAAGGTATAAATTCCTTAGGTGTTAATATTCTTTTCAACTACGTTTCTTATGCTATTAATACTTGGATACATTTCAGTGTTGGGGACCCTTTCTTCCATGGAGATCTGTTTCCTTTTCAGGTGAGGAAATACGGGAAAGGACTCTTCCTAAGAGTTTGGATCTGGAACTCAGAATTTAAAAGTACCAGTCTCTTCAAGAATATTCAGGGACTTCCTGGGTGGTGCAGTGGTTAAGAATCTGCCTGCTCAGGCTGTAAAAAGCAATGAAACTGGGACATTTTTAGAGACATGGATGGACCTAGAGACTGTCATACAGAGTGAAGTGAGTCAGAAAGAGAAAAACAAATATTGTATATTAACACATGTATGTGGACTATAGAAAAATGGTACAAATCAACTGGTTTGCAAGGCAGAAATAGAGACACAGATGTAGAGAACAAACATATGGACACCAAGTGGGGAAAGCAGGGAGGGTTGGGGGGGGGAGTGAATTGGGAGATTGGGATACCAAATTGTACTCTCTGAATATATGCAGTTTATTGTAAAAAATAAAAAATAAAAAAATTAAAAAAAAAAAAAAAAGAATCTGCCTGCTCAGGCAGGGGACACGGGTTTGATCCCTGGTCTGGGAAGATCCCACATGCTGCGGAGCAACTAAGCCCATGCACCACAACTACTGGGTCTGCGCTTTAGAGCCCAAGAGGCACAACTACTGAAGCCCACACCATGCTTTGCAACAAGAGAAGCCACCGCAATGAGAAGCCCATGCAACACAACAAAGAGTAGCCCCTGCTTGCCACAACTAGAGAAAGCCTGTGCACAGCAACGAAGACCCAATACAGCCAATAAATAAATAAATTAAATAAATAAATATGTTAAAAAAAAGAATATTCAGAGTTATTTTGTAGGTAGAATTTCTAAATTAAAATGATTGTTACTAGATATAATTCCAACAGAAAAGTGCATATATACGTTCATCAAATGATCTATGGAAGCATTCTCAGATCATGTGTGTAATAGCCCAAAATGGACCGCAATCCCAATCAATGATACAATGGATAAATCAAATGTATTCTTTTACAATGGAATCCTATGTGGAAATGAGAATGATTGAACTATGACTACATAGAGCAAATGAATAAAGATGATATAACTTTGAATGTAGGAAGACAAATGCAAAAGTGTACATGCCAAATGACTCCAATTGAGGTGAAGTTCAAAACCAGGTAAAACTAACTTATGGTGTTAGAAGTCAAGGTAGTGGTTTACCTTTGGTTGTGTGAGGGAGCGTGGGTGGTAGGTGCTTCTAGGGGGCTGGTAAATTTGGTGTTTTTATCTGAGGCTTGGATACACTGGTGTATTTACTTTGTGAAATTGCTTCAGGTTATTTGTTTTGATTAGTGCATTTTTCTAGATGTGTGCTATATTTCAATACAAAGTTTAAAAAATGATCCCTCTTCATGTTTCAGCAAACATATGAAGAAAATGCCCACAAATTAATATCATAAGAGAAAGAAAGAAGGGAACTCAAGGTAAAATGCATCCAGTAACTTGGATTTATTTTGCCATTATCAAGAAGATTGACCCTGTGCCTTACTATGAATTGATTCAGTAAACCAGTGAAAGAAATGGACTTCACCATTAAGTCTGGTCCAGAAGGATGACCGCCAGAAAAGGGGAAGAAGCTCTGATGGCTTGAGAACGGTCTCTAAAAGCTTTGTCTTTTTGGAGCCAAGTGGTCAGCATTTACAAAATGAATTCAAAAGAAATTTGAAATCCTGAAAACTTCACATTAGGGAGATTTTAGCTGGTGCCAAAGCCATGCCCCAGCATTCGCATGGCAGTGGCATTGAAGATGAAAGTGGATTTTTTGTAAAGAGTCCTACAGCAGTGGCATGGGACATCATCTTTTCTGGAGTATAAGTTTTCCATTTTGGGATGACCTCTTGCATCTGATGGGCTTTGGAGCAGGTGTTGTGATTTCTCAAGGTAGCAGACAAGGGCCACTTGGGAGGCTTATGGGAAGAGAACATTGAGAGAAAAAAATGTGGAATAAATTGTACCTTCTGCTTGGGTGGAAATGTCAGTCTCATTTAGAGCTGGATTTCTGGGGGAAATGATTACATATGTCTGGCTGGGTTTTTAGGACTGTTATTGGAAGTTTGTTTTTTCTATATACTCTAAACTACTTCTTTCCCCTTTTAACCCTGCTGCCTAGCATCCTGTTCCTTCTTACTCAAGTTTATCTTCTCTTTACTTCTCTGAACAGACCTGCTGTCACTTAGGGTCAAGCAATAGGCTGTGGCAGAGTTCAGATGTGGCAGGAGGCCAGGTCTGGGTTAGTCAAGGTCAAGCTTTTGGAGCAGGGTAGTAAGCCAGATGTGTGTCAGTAGCAGTCAGGGGCCAAGTAGGTAAGTTCATTTCATTAGATACAAAGCAAAGAGTAGAAACCAGATGTGCAGTCGGGAGCAACAAATACTGAACATTGGCGTAGGAGGTCAGACATCAGATATGAAAGGCAGACCATTGATATAACTTCCCCCCATTTGATATTTGAAAACTTTCTGTAAATATTTTATTTTTAGTAGGACTATGTGGCAGGTGCTGTATTAGTCAGTTTTTGCTGTGTAACAAACAATCACAGAAGTTCAGTGGCATGTAATAATCATTTAGTCCTTGCTCCTAGATTTTGGCTTGTGGGTCAAGTTCAGGCCAGCTCCATGAGTCTCATTTTGGAGCTCAGACTGGAGGATCAGTGGCTACCTGAAGTTTGTTCTCACAAGGAAGTTTGGAAGCACAAGAGGGTCAAGGCAATCTGTGCACACACATCTTAACTTCCACGTATGTCATGTCTGCTAATGTCTCACTGGTCAAAGCAAGTTACATGGCCGAGTCCAAAGTCAATGGATGGGGAAGTATGCTCCACCTGCGTAGACAAGAGTAGGAATGCATAATTTTACCATGGGAGAATGAAGAAGTGGGACCAATAATTCAATTTACCACAGGTTTTATTTTAGGTGCAAGAGATACCTGTATGAATAAGACATAGTTCTTGTCTTGAAGATACTGTGTCTAGGGGAAGAGCAATGTTAGTGAAGCTCTGCCTTTTGATTTGTTTCCCACTCTTCTTTTCCCCTCAACCCCCTTCTTCTATGTGTAACAATTCTCCTGCCTTTACTGCCAAGGATCTCCTGGAAGTGCTAAGAATTTGTATTATGCAATAATAGCTCTCTCCCCATTCATTCAACAATTATTGAGAGACAATGAGAAGTAGATAATCATATAGTACATAAATTATTTGGTAGGTTTTAAAGATGACAAAAACTATGAAAAAAGAAAAAGGAGGAGCAGAGGAACAGGGTGTGCTAATTTTTTGGAAGTTGCAACTTTAAATGAGAGGATAGTTAAGTCTCACTGGGAAGGTGAGTTTTGAGTGTCTTGTAGAAGCTGAATGAGTCCACTATGAGGATAACTGGGGCAAGAGTATTTTAGATGAAGGGAACAGCCAGTGCAAAGGCCTTGAGGTGAGAGCACTGAGGGGTGTGTAAGAAACAGTGACATGGTTGGGCCCCAGTGAGTGGGTGGCAGAGGCAGAGAACAGAGGACAGAGAGAGGATAGGGGTCACGTATAGTGCCTAGGGGACTGTTGTAAAGACTTTAGCTCTTTCTCTGACTCAGGTGGGAACCACTTTGAGAGAGAGCTTTGAGAAAGGAGTGACATGATCTGACTTCTGTTTTACAGGGTTTACTTTAGCTGCTCTGTTGTGAATAGACTAGGGGGATGTCTTAGATGGAAGCAGGTGCACCTGTCAGGGGGCTGATGTCTTTCAGTAAGATGGCACACGTCACTAAAAATATAGTGTGAGCCACAAAATCAATCCACATAAGTCACTCAAAATTATCTGGTAGTCCCATTAGAAGAGATGAAAAGAAACAGGTGAAATTATTTTTAATAATATATTTTGGTTAACTCAATATATCAAAATATCATCATTTCCATGTGTAATCAATAGAAAACAATTATTACTGAGATATCTTACATTTCTTTTTCATATTAAGTCTCTGGAGTCCAATGCATATTTTATACTTAGAGTGGAGTGCATCACAATTTGCACTAGCAGCATTTCAAGTACTCAATAGATACATGGGCTAGTGGCTACTACACTGGACAGTGCAGACCCAAGAGATCATTAACTTATGTTGAAGTCACTGAACCTAGCCTTCTTTCCGTACCCTTCCAAATGTTTCATTAAATGGCTATAGATGATGAAGCAGTGAAGCAGTTAGAAAAAATAAAGAACTTCTTCAAAGTTCTTCTTATCCATAGAAGAATCTGAAATTGAGAAATAAAAATTGAGAAATCGAGTGGATTGTAGAAAGTTCTCTCATTTGACAGTAAAATACTGTTTTGTCACATAAAACAGTCTTTAGTGTCTACTGATAATTATTTTCTACTAAAATAAACAAACTTGTTATTAAATAAAAAATTTTATTACCATTATTTAGACAGAAATCTTGTTTTATTGGGAACCCTATGTGCAGAAATAATCCCCAGCAAGTGACCCATTGTGGCAATTACTAAATGTCTGTCCTGTTTAAATCTGACATTTGAATAGCAGAAAATGTTCATTACTCACTAGGTACAAACATCTGGGGTTGAGAATAATTTTTTTCAGTTCACACATATCATGATGCTTTTGTGTGTGTGTTTCATACAGTATGGAGAATGGTTAGAATTTAGACAGAAGCAGACTGGCATTCAGGAATAATGTAATTTATGTCATTATGTATTTGAACTGTAGGTTCTTTGGGGAGATAGGAGGAGGAGGGGAAAATGCACAGGACTTGGGGGCAGGGAACCTGTTAGATTTCTGACTCTGCCTGCATTTGCTGCGCAATCACACAAAATGTGTTAAATCTCTCTTGGCCTCAGTTTTTTCATCTGACAAAGGGAGGTAAAAAACATGTTCCTCACAGAGTTCTTGTGAATATTGAATTAAATAGTGTATATCAAGAATCTAGTGCAATGCCTAATATATAGTGGTGTCAATAAAATGTGCCTTTCTCATAAACAAGATTCACATTCCTGAGGAAAATGGCAAATAGACTTCATGTGAAGTAGATTCGCCTTAAATCAGGGCAGTACATTCACGACATTGCAGTTGCCCAGAGAGCTTTGTTCTCAATTATTTTCAACTCTAATGAAAGGGTGCTCCAAGATAGCTTTACAGCAAGGAATATTGAATGTTCTGAATGTTCCCTTTCCCTTTAAGGGAGATAGATATGTACTAGAACAGAAAATACAGGCTGGAGGCAGAAATCTACAGAATAACTTGAGAGAAAGCCATCATTTTGCTTCCATTGTTTTTAGAGAGAAGTCTGCTGTCAGACTCATGATGGTTTTTTGTGATGGCAGGAAATCTGACTCTCAGTTTTTTCTTCAGCTGTCTTTAAGGTAGGCTTTTTTTGTTTGTTTTTTCTTTTTTGCTTGGTTTTCTTCAGTTTCACAATGACATACCTAGTTTTTTTTTTTTTTTAAATTATTTATTCAACTTGGGCTTCCATAAGTTGGTGGGCTGGTGTCATAGTCTGTTCTGAAAATGTCTCAGTCTTTATAACTTCAAATATTTCCTCTATTTCACTCTCCCACTGAGTCTACTCAAACCAAAGTTAAAGTTTGCTTGGATTGGTAGATACTTTTAGAGCAAAAGTGGCTTCCATGTTAGTTTAGCTCCCTGGGTGTACAATTTTCCTTTGCCTTTAACTCAGTACTTCCTTTCTATCTGCTGCTCCTAAATGCAGTTAAGAGAATAGCTTGAAATGTTTTATCTAGCATATTTAGTTGTTTCTTGTGGGAGAGTTTGAATAATCTAATTCACCCTTACCAGAAAATAAAAATTCAGAAACATTTAATCTTACCTTACCTGGAATTAATCTGGGGGTTCAGAGTGAAGAAAAGTGGGAACTTAACTTTTCTTCTACATACCTGGTCAATTTCCTTATCATTACATTTTGAGGGGTACCTAATTTCCCAGGCTATCCAACATTCCACTTTGTTCATATAACAAAAATCCCATTTACACTTTGGTGGTTTCTGAGCCCTTACATCCATTTGATTGATTTAACTTAATTAAATCAATACAACTCTGTTTTAATTATTGAAGCTTCATATCATATTTATGTATCTTCTAGGACAAACGTACCTGTATTAACCTTCTTTAAGTATGGGGGTATACAGTAAGTAGTTACTATCTTAGTATACTTTAGTTGTGACATTAATGTTGCCATTCATTCTAGGCATGTCTGTACATGTTATGTATGACTTATTTTGCTAGGTGCTGGGGATATAAAGAAGTTTAACGCAAAATGCTAGCTCTGGTAAACTTTACATTACTGAACAGAAAAAGTATATTGTCAGGAAAAGTAAAGAACTATATGTAAGACTTCCTAGGTGGTGCTGTGGTTAAGAATCTGCCTGCCAATGCTGGGGACATGGGTTCTATCTCTGCTCAAGGAAGATCCCACATGCTGTGGAACAACTAAGCCCGTGTGTCACAATTACTGAGCCTGCGCTCTAGAGCCTGTGAGCCACAACATGAGTCCATGTGCCACAACTACTGAAGCCCATGCGCCTAGAGCCCATGCTCCACAACAAGAGAAACCCCGGCAATGAGAAGCCCATGCACCGTAATGAAGAGTAGCTCCCACTTGCCACAAATAGAGAAAGCCTGTGTGCAGCGGTGAAGACACAACACAGCCAATAAATAAATAAATAAATAAATAAATAAATTAATTAATTAAAAAAAAAAACCCAAAACAAAAAAACAAAAACTACATGCATTTGATAACAAAGCCAAATGACAACAGGGAAGGTGTGTCATAAGGCAATGACAAAGCAAAGCAAAGAAAGGTGCATTTGGAGCCTGAGGGGCGATAACTTGGAAACTGGCACAACTTCCAGCGCGCAAAATCTTGCTGCGAAAATACTATCGGCCTTCTGTATCTGCTGGTTATGCATCCATGGATTCAACCAACCATGGATGGAAACTATTAAAAAAAAATTCCAGAAATTTCCAAAAAGCAAAACTTGAATTTGCTGTGTGTGGCAACTATTTACATAACATTTACATTGTTTTTACAACTATTTACATAGCATCTACATTGTATTAGGTATTACAATGATTTAAAGTGTATGGGAGGATGTGTGTAGGTTATATGCAAATACTGCACCGTTTCACACAGGTGCACCTTGGAGACGTCATGGGTATGGTTCCAGACAGTTGAAGTAAAATCAATATAGCAATAGAGCGAGTCACAGGAATTTTTTGGTTTCCTAGTGCACTATTCTGTAGCCTATTGTGTGCAATGGCATTTATGTCTCAAAAACCAATATCTTAGTTTAAAAATAATGCTGTTGGGGGACTTCCTTGGTGGTCCAGTGGGTAAAACGCCATGCTCCCAATGCAGGGGGGCCTGGTTCCACCCCCGGTTGGGGAACTAGATCCTGCATGCATGCCGCAACTAAGTGTCCGCATGCTGCAACTAAGAGTCTGCAAACAGGGCTTCCCTGGTGGCGCAGTGGTTAAGAATCCGCCTGCCAATGCAGGGGACACAGGTTTGAGCCCTGGTCAGGGAAAATCCCACATGCTGCGGAGCAACTAAACCCGTGCGCCACAACTACTGAGCCTGCACTCTAGAGCCCATGAGCCACAACTATTGAGCCCACGTGTCACAACTACTGAAGCCCAAGCACCTAGAGCCCATGCTCCGCAACAAGAGAAGCTGAGAAGCCACCGCAGTGAGAGTGAGAAGCCCACGTACCACAACAAAGAGTAGCCCCCACTTGCCACAACTAGAGAAGAGCCCAAGCACAGCAACAAAGAACCAATGCAGGCAATAAATAAATAAGTAAACTTATTAAAAAAAAAAGAGTCCGCAAAGATCCCAAGTGCTCCAAGACCTGCTTCAGCCAAAATCAATCAATCAATCAAGCAAGCAATAAATATTAAAAAAAAAACAGTGCTGTTGGAAAAGTGACATCAATAGACTTACTTGATGCAGGGTGGCCGCAAACCTTCAATTTATAAAGTGTGCAGTATCTGCGAAGCACAGTAAAGCGAGTGCAATAAAACGAGGTCTGCCTGTAAGGGACTGGAGCGTCTGCAGATTCTGGTATTCTCGGGGTGGGTGGGGGATCCCAGAACTGATCCCCCCACAGATACCGAGGGATGATTATAGTAGACAGTAGAGAATACAGACAATATTTCTTTGTTCGTATGTCCTGCTTTTCACCAAAAAGTGACAATATTGCATCAAGGTAAAATTCTTAATTTAACATATTTTCAGACAGAGTAGAAAATAAAAGGACACTGATTTGACTGAAGCAGAATTGGAAGTTGAAGAAGGCAGGATGACTAGAAGCATGGCGCCTTGTGCTTTTTTCATTATTTCTTGTTAATGAAGTTTAATATATACATATTTATGAAGTCTAATATGTATATTTTAACACTATAAAATTCAATTATTTATAATATACACATATCACATATACTATAATATTTAATATATGTTGTGATATAATTATGTGATTAAATTATATAATCTGTCTACTTTGTTACAATATACCTTTTTGAAATGTTATTCTATATATAACGTTTAATATATAGAGAACTGTGTTAACCACTCTCTAGGTGAGGCTATTTCTCTAGGGCAATAGAGAGGCCAAATGAAGGAGGGAGAAAAAAGTCCAGCCATTCAGACAAAAGAAGGAAATATACACCACAAGGAAAATGAAGAGACAGAGATTAACTGCCACATTCTGAAAGCAATAATAGCAGAGCACTCAGGAAAGGGCTTGGTGAAAAATTTCATTTTGTCTCCCGAATAAGCATGAAATCCACCAGATGGGGCTCTAATATTCTTTTGGTTCTGCGGCTGAACATTTCAAGCATTGACTGTTTTCTTTAGAGAAAGAAAATATATTTCCCATATTAACGTCCAAGAGAATTTGCCTGAGATAGAGTTATGCTTTATAGACATTATCATTGTTTAATATCTTTTACTAGTTTAAGGTGACTTTTATAGAAAGTGGCAACTTGCTGAAAATTGAAGCATCCAAATAGCTGAGTTAAATCAGTTCAAGGCGTTGTGAATTAAGTCCTTTTGCAAGCCTTCTTTTAAGGAAAAAAATGACATATTGATACACAAACGGATGCATATGAGAAGAGTGCTGTTCTGTCTTCAGAGTTACTGACAAACTGAATTGTTTAAATTATGGTAAATCATTGTGAAATTTATCACAGCTGCAATATACTCAGCCCAACCTAGCTATTTTGATAGGTTATGCTTTGAGAGCTAGAAGTTGAGATTTTTTTCTTTTTCAGGCCAGGGATGTAGGTTTTCCAAAGAAAACATTTTGCTGCTGTTTTTCTGAGGTTTAGAGTTGGAAAGCTGAGCCTCTTCTTGGCCTCTTTTCTCCATGACTCATAACTTTTGTTCAACCTGGAAAGAACGCCAACTTGGGAAGATAGATCTGAATTTTGATTTAGAGAGTGGGTGGATGAAAATCATAGATTTGAGATGGAGCTGGATTAGGTAGAGGACGTCATCCAGTGGAAGAGGCCTGAGTGAGGATCGGGAGTCCCAGTTTACCGTCCCAGGTCATCCAGTCATGGAACACCCCCGCCACCACGAACAGAGATAATTGCTAACATTTACCAACTGTTTCTACACAGTAACTCTTTTGTCTTCTCATTGGCCTCCTGGGCCTGGCTGAGGCCAATTCTCCAGAGAAGGTGAGAGCTAGCACACAGCAGTGACACTCACAGCAGCTGGGGGATGGACAATACACAGCCTGCCCTTCTGCACACCCAGCGTCACCCAGCTGTAAGGGCCACATACGCGAACACGTGAGCAGTACCTCCTGGTGCTGCACAAGCCTACAGCCCTGTTTATACTAATCTTTCTAAATAGGGAACGTGTTCTAAATTGTAATGATTAGCAGACTTTTATTTCCAGCATATGAATTCTAGGAAAACTGTTAAGTACATAAACAGGCTAAATTGGCCCCAGTGGAGCTAGTTGTCCTTTTTTCCCCACATCTGTAGCTAAAACATTAAAAGTATCAGAATATACATGCTTGCTTAAAAAAGTCAGATGTATTTGTCACATCCAGTGCCAGGGCCAATGATGGGAAGGATTTCTGAGCAGACTACAAGGGGTGAGAACTCACCATCCCATCTGGGGTGGGGCTGGCTCAATCAATTGCTGGTGAGAGATCAGCCAGGAAGGCAAAAAGCAAGTTCCAGAAGACATGATGATAATAGCTAGTGGTGGAGTGCCTCTTAGAGGCTGGAAGCCTCTGTGAGACATGCCTTTCAGGGATTCTCTCTTGTGTGTCCACTATTAGAATAAGCATCCTCAAACCCAGTTTACAAGTGAGGACGTGACTTGCCCATGTGGCCTGGTGATATTGGACAGGCATTTAGCACTGCCGGTGGAGCTTGTTTGGGAAATGAGCCTAGGAGCAGACAGCAGCCCGAGATCCCCCACGAAGGCAGACAACCTCAGGGAAGTCTGTCAAAGCGATGAGAGAGAAAGGAATTACATTTATTGAAACTTATGTACCTGACACACATAGAGCACAACATGTGGGTAGCCAGGAACCTCACAGGCCCTGTCTGGATCTGAGCGCTGGAGTTCACATCCTGATTCTGTCATTTCCCAGACTGACAATTCTGAGCAAATTAATCTTCTCTAAACCTCTAACCCTCAAGGAACATTTCAAAGGATTAATTGAGATGGCTGGCAAAAAGTGCTAATTTTACAGGTCAGAGGGAACCACCTCCCAAAGTTCTAAAGCTGGTGAGAGATGAAGGAGGAATTCCCATGCGGGTCTTTCTGATTCTAAACCCCTGGTCCTTCCAGTCGCGATACCCTGTAGAGAAGAACCATGGATGAGCTAGGCTGGAGGGCTGTGCATGTTGCTGCCAGAGCTTCCTGCTCTCCTCTGGCATCTCTCCCACTGCTCTTCCCCTGGATACCAAGTCCCCTGTGCCTCCGCTTGAGCCACACCAGGCTCTCTCCAGCCTTAGAGGTTGGCATTAGCTGGAATGCAAATTGGGATTCCATTGCTACTTGGAATTCCATTTCCCCAGCTTCCGCTTAACTCATTGAAATTCCATCTCCCCATTGAGGCCTCCCCTCATCACCTGATGTATAACTGCAATCTCACCACCATTGGAATTCTCAACATACTTTTTCTTCTTTCCAAACACTCCACGAGGGCAAGGATCCATGTCTTTTTGTCCCCCCACCCACATCCACGATGTGTCCCCAGTGCACCATTTCTATTCCTAGAATTGTGTCTGAGACTTAGCAACCAGTTAATGAATACCTGATGAATGAATGTTGAGTGAATGAGTAAATGGGGGGAGGGCTGAAGGAAGGTAAGAGCAAGATGAGCCCTAAAACTAGGAAGAATTTTGAGTACATGTGGCTCTCTGTATCCGCGTGTTCCGCATTCGCGAAAAGATATGGGCCTCCGAAAATTTTGGTATCCTGGGGAGGTCATGCAAACACTGCCTGGTGGATACAGGGGAACGACTGTACTGAGTTTCCAGCCAGACAGTGTCAGGACAATATAAAGCTCGGCCACTTAAACTGCAGCTCAAGATCAGATTCTATTCTAGGCGAGCTCCAATTTCTGCTGAGTTGCTTAGTATTGAACTAGGACTTCGTATTCTTCCTCTGTGAATCAGGGTTAGCCACAGGTTTCAAACATTTATTCAATGCATTTTTTCATTTGTTCAATTCAACACGTTTTTATGGACGCCACTGTGCTTCAGGCACTGGGCTGGGTACTGAGTCCTAGGAATGTGAAGGGTTAGGGTTGAAGGCTGTCCCACCTTCACAGGCTCAGTCTAGTGGAGGAAATAGATAATTACAGGTCATTATTGTAAAATTAAAGATAATTGTGGTGACAGAACATGCACAAGGATTGGGGGTGTCCTGTGACCAAGAGCTGATGGCCCAAGGAGACAAAAACTGGTGCTCTGAGGAGGCCCAAAAGTTGGCTCTCTTTCACACTGATATCTTTTAAGTATTTGCTCAACCACGTTTCAGTGAAGCTGCAGAGACATGGAAGTTGTCTTAATGAAAGCAAATACAAAACCAGTTTGATGGACTGGTTCACTTCCTTTGGCTCAAGTGGACAAAGGTGTTTTAAACCCTTTCTGTAGTTTTTGATCTCATTTCAATATCTTCTGCTATTTTCTAAACAGAACAACTTTCTGCAAGGTAGAAAAAGGCATTTAGACTTTAGGTAATAAAATATGTGACTAGTTTCCAATAACTAGCACTATGCCGTGTATGGCTTTAGATAGCCAGTTGGCTGCAGTTGTACATGGATGTCAAAAGAACCAAACAGAGACAGGTTAGGAGTAGTAAAGAAGGTTTGTTTTAATTCTCATTTAGGAATGCTATTTAATTTGATGGGAGTGGAACAGATTTACATTTTGCCTGTTAATAACTGGAAATCCGAGTTGACTGGCACCATTTCTGCTTTTTTCCAGAGTTGTTTTGATAGACCTCAATCAATAAGGCCTAGGCAGCAACTTGGCTACTGCATCCTAGTTGGAATCTTTCCATGTCTTCTTTGAGCCTCAGCTTTGTTGCCTGTAAAATGGGCTTAACAATTAGTTAAGAGGATTGTTATGAGTACAAAGTACACTTTGTGCCAGTTTTTAAGTTTTGTTTTTTAATTGTAAAAACTATGTAGTCTAATGTTTACCATCTTAACGATTTTAAGTGTACAGCTCAGTAGTGTTTGGTACATTAAGATTGTTGTGAAACATCTTCAGGACATTTTCAGCTTGCAAAACTGAAACTACATCCGTTAAACAACTCCCCATTTATCCCTCCCCCCAGCTCTGGAAACCACCATTTTACTTTCTGTTTCTATGATTTGGATTACTTTAGATATTTCATATTAGTGGAATCATACAGTATTTGCCTTTTTGTGACTGGATTATTTCAATTAACATAATGTCCTCAAGGTTCATCCATGTTGTAGCATGTAACAGGATTTCCTTCCTTTCTAAGGCTGAATAATATTCCATTGTATGTATACACTACATTTCATTCATCTATTCATCTCTTGATGGGCACTGGGGTTACTTCCACCTCTTGGCTATTGTAAATAGTGTTGCTATAAACATGGGTGTACAAATATCTCTTTGAGACTCTGTTTTCAATTCCTTTGGGTATATTCCCAGAAGTGGGATTACTGGATCATATGGTAATTCTATTTTTAATTTCTTGAGGAACTTCCACACTGTTTTCCATAGTGACTGCATCATTTTACATTCCCACCCACAGTGCACAGGGTTCCAATTTCTCCACCTCCTTGCCATCACTTGTTATTTTCTGGTTTTTCAGAAAAGTTTGCATCCATTTTAGAAACCATGCTGATAAGAATTATTAGTACGAGATACAGAAATCTAAATGAGTATGTTTATACACATTTATTTTATAGAAAGTAGAAATGTGTATTTACATAAATATGAATCTGTGGATAAATAATAGGATAGGTGTTAAGGCAAGTCTGGCATGGGTGGCCATAGGAAGCGTAGTCTCAGGGCCATCAGCAGTATCTATTGAGTACTCGTTATATGTAGGGTAAAGCATCATGTTGTTTTGTAATCATAACAAATTTAAAAGTTATAAAAAATCCCATGTTTATGTAAAAAAACACAATTCAGAATCATATAAAGCAAAGAGCAAAATTCTTCAGTCTGCTCTCCACTTATTCCTGCCTCTACCCCCACTTCCAAACCTCTACTTTCTAATAGCAGCCATTACACAAAACTTTGTTGTATCCTTTTAGATATCTTTTAGAGAGCTATGCATATATCTATATATTCCTTAAAATTTTTTTAAAATTTATTATTTTTAAATGAAAAATAATTTATTGGAGTATAGTTGATTTACAATGCTGTGTTACCTCCTGCTGTACAGCAAAGTGAATCAGTTATACATATGCATATATCCACTCTTTTCAGATTCTTTTTTCCATACAGGTCAATATATTCCTTTTTTAGTTAGATTTTACTATATATATTTTGCATGAAGAATTTAATTAATTAAAAATACTTTCCCCAGCTTTATTAGTTTATAAATGACACATAACATTGTGTAAGTTTAAGGTATACAATATGATAGTTTGGTTTATGTCTATATTGTGAAATGATCACCACATAGTATACAACACATATTATTAACTCTAATCACCATGCTGTACCTTAGATCCCAGAACTTACTCATCTGATAAATGAAACTGTGTACCCTTTGACTAAAATCTCCCCATTTCCCCATCCCCCAGTCTCCTCTTCATTTGTATGAGTTTGGCTTTCTCAGATTCCACATAGAAGTGAGATCATACAGTATTTGTCTTTCTCTGTCTGACTTATTCATTAAGAATTTTAAAATGTGAATATTTTATCCAGTTGGAATGATTTTTTGATTAGAGAAGTGGTTATCCGTGTTACACGATCATTGCAGATGTGATTATTCCTGTTAGCAATTGACTTTACCCTGTGGCTGAAACCTTGTACAGCGACCACTGCTGACCCCTGTACAAGAAGTCACAAGCCATGGCCGCTCGCCCTTGATTACCCAGAGCAGCCAAACAGATAATCCCAGAGTCATTCGAGGCATCTTTTTATGATGTGCGATGGTTGGGATAGATTCTTTCCTCACCAAACGTTCAGCTCTTGTTTTAGTGAGTGCAGTGGTTAAGAGTTTATGTTTTAGGGAATTCCTTGGTGGTCCAGTGGTTAGGAAACTCAGTGTTTTCGCTTCCATGGGCCTGGGTTCAATCCCTGGTTGAGAAACAAAGATCCCGCAAGCCATGTGGCATGGCCTAAATAAATAAATAAACTACTAGTTTCCTTAAAAATGAGTGAATATTTTAACATAAAAAAGAGATGTGGGTTCAAGTTCTGATTTGTTTTAATCTCTTTGATTACTCATTCATTCATGAGTGCCTGCTCTGTGACAGACATTTGCTCTGAAGATAGAGGAGGAGGAGGAAGTAAAATCTGTTCTTGTGTAGCTTATATTCTAATGTGGGGAGACAGACAGTAAATGAAATACAAATCAGTTTTTAAACCATACAGCGCAGAGAGAAAAGATGGCGGCGAAGTAGAGAGACGTGGAGTGCATCCCTCTCCACAGATGCATTGGGAATGCACGGAAGGACACAGTCATTCCCACAGAGAACCAGCTGAACACCAGAAGACGGCCTCGGACACCGGAAAGGGCTGCGGAGAACCTGACATAGCCGGTAGGGAGGCATCTACGAGGGCTCAAAGAGGGTGAAGCGGCGGAGCTGTGGCAGACGGGAGGGAGTGAGAAACATACGGAGGGTCCGCAGCGCAGCTCAGCGTTCCCGGACCGAGACATCGATCCGCGGCTGAACGGAGGGTCCAGGAGCGGGAGCGTGGGAACCGGAGAGCTGGTTCAGGGGGAGAAACATTGTTGCCGGTAGGGTGACGGACCGAGAGGACAGGAGGGAGGAGGTCCGCGGAGAGGAGTGCCGATCCCTGAGAGCTGCCCGGCCATGATGGCGGCTGGAGGCTGCAGGCTCCCGGGCGGGGGGGGAGGAGCCGCGCGCATAGCCTCTCTCTCTCTTTCTGCGCCTCTGCAACAGGCAGCGGAGAGACGCCCTGCGGGGCCACATAAGGCGCTCAGGGATAACAAGTGCCCTCAGGCGCTCGGGCGGGGCTCGATTAAAACTCCTTGCAACGCCAGCAGCAGGGAGGCTGCCGAGAGAAAAAAAAAAAAAAACCAGCATCAAAAAGAAAAAACCCCGAGAGAGGCCCAACTCTAAGACTTTCTGTGTACGCCTGAGCCACCAGCGCTCTATGCAACAGGCACCTCCAAGCCTGACTGAAGCAACAGTGCGCCACTGCTCACTCCCTCCCAGGAGAAGGAGCCACTATTGCACCCTCTCCCTCCCCACACACCAAGGCTTACAGACGAACAATAAAGGAACCTCTGCTGGTCACAGAATAACGCAAAAAAAAAAAAAACCCAACGCAAGGAAAAGGACACTTACAGCTGAGACGCTAAGGAAACAGAAATAGTAGTATCAATACCTATTGAACTGGTCCATTCGGGGATCAGTTCTGGATTTTTTTTTTTTTTTTCCTTTCTCTTTTTTTTTTTTTTTTTTTGATTTATTAAATACGATCTTAGCCCTAAGGGATCTACAAGTTTTACAACATAATTTTATAAGGATATTTTTTACTCTTTTTTTTTTTTTTTTTTTTTGCCTTTTAAAATACTTCTATATCTAGCTAAGTTTTTGGTAGTACGGACAAAATATCTTTCATACTTTCCTTTCATCCCTATCTTTTATACACTTCTATTCCTTTCTTTTTCTTTGCATATTTCCAACCACATTACGCTCTTCTGTTCCCCTTTCTTCCAGCCATTTTAAGTGTATTTTATCTTAACATACTTATAAGCAACACTATCGGTCTGCTCAGACTCCTTGCTCTATTCTCCAGATGACGCACTGCCTTGGTATTAATATTAGGCTTTTGTCTTTATCTTAGTTCTTAGTACAGTTGTCTAATTACATTCTGAGAATCTCCATTCTCTCTGGTGGTACTCTGGCTCTTTTCTATATTTGATCCTAGCTTACAAAATCTCCCTGGATTGATGTTTGTATGTGTAGGGTGTTATTTGTTGTTTGTTTGCTTTTGCTTTTGTCTCTGATTTGTTCTGTTTCAGTTGTCAATTTCTGCTGGGTTTCTCTCTGAATATCTGATAGCACACTGGGGTTCTGTCAGGTCTTTCTAGAGCCTTATGTCCTAACGGATTCAATAATTGTGTGTCTTATACATGTATGTGTTTCCTAGACTGAATATTCGTCTAATCCAATACTTGGACATTAGTCTGAGGCTTGGACAGTCTTCTATAAACACCTCTATCACCAGGACAAGCAACCCCAAAAGCTTGGACAACCATGAGGAAACAAAGAAGCACCATGCAGGCAAAGGAGCAGGAAAAAAACCCACAAGACCAAATAAATGAGGAGGAAATAGGAAAAATGCCTGAAAAAGAATTCAGAGTAATGATAGTAAAAATGATACAAAATCTCGATAACAAAATAGAGAAAGTACAAGAAACAGTTCATAAGAACTCAGAAAAACAAACAGCCATGGATAACAAAATAACTGAAATTAAAAATACTCTAGATGCTCTAACCAGCAGAATGACTGAGGCAGAAGAACGAATAAGTGAGTTGGAAGATAGAATGGAAGAAATAAACGCCACAGAGCAGGAAAAAGAAAAAAAAAATAAAAAGACTAGAAGACAGCCTCAGAGACCTCAGTGATAACCTTAAACGTACCAACATTCGAATTATAGGCATCCCAGAAGAAGAAGAAAACAAGAAAGGGTCTGAGAAAATATTTGAAGAGGTTCTAGTGGAAAACTTCCCCAACATGGGAAAGGAAATAATGAACCAAGTCCAAGAAGCACAGAGAGTCCCATACAGAATAAACCCGAGGAGAAATACACCAAGACACATATTAATCAAGCTAACGACAATTCAACACAAAGAAAAAATATTAAAAGCAGCAAGAGAAAAGCAACAAACAACATATAAGGGAAAACCCATCAGGATAACAGCTGACCTTTCTACAGAAACTCTGCAGGCCAGAAGGGAATGGCAGGATATACTGAAAGTCCTGAAAGAGAGAAACCTACAGCCAAGAATCCTCTACCCAGCAAGAATCTCATTCAGATTTGAGGGAGAAATCAAAAGCTTTCCAGACAAGCAAAAGTTAAGAGAATTCAGCACCACCAAACCAGCCTTACAACAAGTGCTAAAGGAACTTCTCTAAGTAGGACACACAAGAAAAGGAAAACACCTACAAATACAAACCCAAAACAATTAAGAAAATGGTCATTGGAACACACATGTCAATAATCACTTTAAATGTAAATGGATTAAATGCTCCAACCAAAAGACACAGACTGGCTGAATGGATACAAACACAAGACCCTTCTATATGCTGCCTACAAGAAACCCACTTCAGACCAAGGGATACATATAGACTGAAAGGAAAGGGATGGAAAAAGATATTCCATGCAAATGGAAGTCAAAAGAAAGCTGGAGTAGCAATACTCATATCAGACAAATTAGACTTGAAAGTAAAGACTATTAAAAGAGACAAGGAAGGACACTACATAATGATCAAGGGATCCATCCAAGAAGAACATATCACAATGGTAAATATCTATGCCCCCAATATAGGAGCACCTCAATACATAAGGCAAATGCTAACAGCTATAAAAGGGGACATCGACAGTAACACAATTATAGTGGGAGACTTGAACACCCCACTTACATCAATGGACAGATCATCCAAACAGAAAATAAATAAAGACACACAAGCTTTAAATGACACATTAGACCATCTCGACTTAATTGATATTTATAGGACATTCCATCCAAAAACGACAGACTACACTTTCTTCTCAAGTGCACACGGAACATTTTCCAGGATAGATCACATCTTGGGTCACAAATCAAACCTCAGCAAATTCAAGAAAATTGAAATCATATCAAGCATCTTCTCAGACCACAACGCCATGAGACTAGATATCAATTACAGGAAAAAAACTGCAAAAAATACAAACACATGGAGGCTAAACAATTCACTCTTAAACAACCAAGGAATCACTACAGAAATCAAAGAGGAAATCAAAAAGTATCTAGAAACAAATGACAACGAAAACACAACAACCCAAAACATATGGGATGCAGCAAAAGCAGTTCTAAGAGGGAAGTTTATAGCAATACAGTCCTACCTTAAGAAACAAGAAAATGATCGAATAAACAACCTAACCTTACACCTCAAACAACTAGAGAAAGAAGAACAAAGAAACCCCAAAGTGAGCAGAAGGAAAGAAATCGTAAAGATCAGAGCAGAAATAAATGAAAAAGAAAGGAAAGAAACCATAAGAAAAATAAATAAAACTAAAAGCTGGTTCTTTGAGAAGATTAACAAAATTGATAAACCATTAGCCAGACTCATCAAGAAAAAAAGGGAGAAGATGCAAATCAACAGAATTAGAAATGAAAAAGGAGAAGTCACAACGGACACCTCAGAAATACAAAACATCATGAGAGACTACTACAAGCAACTATATGCCAATCAATTGGATAACCTGGAAGAAATGGATACATTCTTAGAAAAATACAATCTTCCAAGACTGAACCAGGAAGAAATAGAAACCATGAACAGACCAATCACAAGTACAGAAATTGAGGCAGTGATTAAAAATCTCCCAACACACAAAAGCCCAGGACCAGATGGATTCACAGGAGAATTCTATCAAACATTTCGAGAAGAGTTAACACCTATCCTTCTCAAACTCTTCCAAAATATTGCAGAAGGCGGAGCACTCCCAAACTCATTCTATGAGGCTACCATCACCCTGATACCAAAACCAGGCAAAGATGTCACAAAAAAAGAAAACTACAGACCAATATCACTGATGAATATAGATGCAAAAATCCTCAACAAAATACTAGCTAACAGACTGCAACAGCACATTAAAAAAATCATACACCACGATCAAGTGGGGTTTATCCCTGGGATGCAAGGATTCTTCAATATACGCAAATCAATCAATGTGATACATCATATCAACAAATTGAAGGATAAAAACCATATGATCATTTCAATAGATGCAGAAAAAGCTTTTGACAAAGTTCAACATCCATTTATGATAAAACTCTCCAGAAAATGGGCATAGAAGGAAATTACCTCAACATCATAAAAGCCATATATGACAAACCAAAAGCCAACATTGTTCTCAATGGAGAAAAACTGGAAGAATTCCCTCTAAGAACAGGAACAAGACAAGGGTGTCCACTCTCACCACTGTTATTCAACATAGTTTTAGAAGTGTTAGCCACAGCAATCAGAGAAGAAAAAGAAATCAAAGGAATCCAAATTGGAAAAGAAGGAGTAAAATTGTCACTCTTTGCAGATGACATGATACTATATATAGAAAACCCTAAAGACTCTACTAGAAAACTGCTAGCACTCATTGATGAGTTTAGTAAAGTAGCAGGATACAAAATTAATGCACAGAAATCTCTTGCATTCCTATACACTAACAATGAAACAGCAGAAAGAGAAATTAAGGAAACTCTCCCATTCACCATTGCAACCAAAAGAATAAAATACCTAGGAATAAACCTGCCTAAGGAGGCAAAAGATCTGTATGCAGAAAACTTTAAGACATTGATGAAAGAAATCAAAGACGACACAAACAGATGGAGGGACATACCATGTTCCTGGATTGGAAGAATCAACATCGTGAAAATGACTGTACTACCCAAAGCAATTTACAGATTTAATGCAATCCCGATCAGATTACCAATGGCATTTTTCACAGAACTAGAGCAAGAAATCTTACGATTTGTATGGAAACGCAAAAGACCCCGAATAGCCAAAGCAATCTTGAGAAGGAAAAATGGAGTTGGTGGAATCAGTCTTCCTGACTTCAAACTATACTACAAGGCCATAGTGATCAAGACAGTATGGTACTGGCACAAAAATAGAAAGGAAGATCAATGGAATAGAATAGAGAACTCAGAAGTAAGCCCAAACACATATGGGCACCTTATCTTTGACAAAGGAGGCACGAGTATACAATGGAAAAAAGACAGCCTCTTCAATAAGTGGTGCTGGGAAAACTGGACAGCAACATGTAAAAGAATGAAATTCGAAAACTTCCTAACACCATCCACAAAAATAAACTCCAAATGGATTAAAGACCTACATGTAAGGCCAGACACTATCAAACTCCTAGAGGAAAACATAGGCAGAACACTCTATGACATCCATCAAAGCAAGATCCTTTTTGACCCACCTCCTAGAATCATGGAAATAAAATCAAGAATAAACAAATGGGACCTCATGAAACTTAAAAGCTTTTGCACAGCAAAAGAAACCATAAACAAGACTAAAAGGCAACCCTCAGAATGGGAAAAAATAATTGCCTATGAAACAACGGACAAAGGATTAACCTCCAAAATATACAAGCAACTCATGCAGCTTCATACCAAAAAAGCAAATAACCCAATCCAGAAATGGTCAGAAGACCTAAATAGACATTTCTCCAAAGAAGACATACAGATGGCCAACAAACACATGAAAAGATGCTCAACATCACTAATCATCAGAGACATGCAAGTCAAAGCCACAATGAGGTATCACCTCACACCAATCAGAATGGCCATCATCACAAAGTCTGGAAACAACAAATGTTGGAGAGGGTGTGGAGAAAAGGGAACTCTCCTGCACTGTTGGTGGGACTGTAAGTTGGTACAGCCACTATGGAAAACAATTTGGAGGTTCCTTAAAAAACTACAAATAGAACTACCATATGATCCAGTAATCCCACTCCTGGGCATATACCCAAAGAAAACCATAATCCCAAAAGAAACTTGTACCATAATGTTTATTGCAGCACTATTTACAATAGCCAGGACGTGGAAGCAACCGAAATGCCCATCAACAAATGAATGGATACAGAAGATGTGGCATATATATACAATGGAATATTACTCAGCTATGAAAAGGGATGAGATGGAGCTATATGTCATGAGGTGGATAGACCTACAATCTGTCATACATAGTGAAGTAAGTCAGAAAGAGAAGGACAAATATTGTATGCTAACTCACATATACGGAATCTAAAAATGGTACTGATGAACTCAGTGACAAGAACAAGGAAGCAGATACAGAGAATGGACTGGAGAACTCGAGGTATGGGAGGGGGCGGGGGGTGAAGGGGAAACTGAGAAGAAGCGAGAGAGTAGCACAGACATATATATACTACCAACTGTAAAATAGTCAGTGGGAAGTTGTTGTATAACAAAGGGAGTCCAACTCGAGGATGGAGGATGCCTTGGAGGACTGGGGCAGGGAGGGTGGGGGGGACTCGAGGGGGGGGCATCAAGGAAGGGAAGGAATACGGGGATATGTGTATAAAAACGTTGATTGAACCTGGTGTACCCCCCAAAAAAAAAATTAAAAAAAAAAACAAAAAACCATACAGCGCATTTTTTTTTTTTTTGGCTACGCTATGTGGCATGTGGGATCTTAGTTCCCCGACCAGGAATCGAAACCAGGCTCCCTGCAGTGGAAGCACAGCGTCCTAACCACTGGATAATCAGGGAATTCCCCCATAGAGCACAATTTAAATAATTTTTATATTTGATTATGGCTTTGATGGCTGCTGTCTTTCTGGTACAGCATAAAAATAATATCCCCCACATATTCTTGACTCACCTCTTGGGTCAGTAATGCTTCATCATCGTGTGACTAAACCAGCATCTGCCTTACTTGATTACAGCACAAATAATCATATAACCATTTGGTTTTCTGATATGATTAGAAAATTAATCATAAAATATCAGATTCACTATATAGCATGTATCTCTGTGATTTTATGAATTCTGTGACATCTAACTGGGTTTTCGAAAAATGTGTAGCAAGGTCATACCAAATAAAAATGCATCTTTTTAGGAAAAGTTGATTGAGACTTCCTGATTAGTCATTTAAATTGATTTTGTTTAAATCAAACCTGCTGCAAAAAAGATGAAAAGTCTAAAATGTAATACACAAATACAAAGTATTATTATAGAGTCTGTTTCTTTTTTTAAAAATTTTTGTTATAGTTGATTTACAATGTTGCATTAATTTCAAGTGTACAGCAAAGTGAGTCAGTTATACATACATATACATACATCCACTCTTCTTTTTTTGCACTTTTCTAATAAGCACTATAAATGTACTAACCATTTATCCTCACAAAACCTCCTAAGTTAGGCATCATCATCTATCACTATTTTACAGATAATGAAGCTGAGATACTGACAGTTTAAATCACGGGAATGAGACGCAATTCCAAGGAGAGCAAATCTTGGCAAAGGCCAGCAGAAGAGAGGAAATCTGTGGAGCGTGCATCATTGCAGACCACATATATATTCTCTGTGCTGGGAGAAAGACCCTTGCAAAGCTGCATCTGCCTGCAGAGCTTGGGAGAGAAGCCCACGGCGTCGGATGGATTCAGAGTGGCTGGTAACTGGGGTCCCCTTCCTGGATGGCTAACTCTTTAAGCCCTTCCTGGCAATAACTTTCCCAATAAACTCTAACAACTTCTCAGTCTCCATCTGCTGGATGTCTCATGAACAAGTGGCATAGCCTCTGGTCCTCAAAACAGCTCGCTCCCCACCAGACTTGCCTTCCCATCCAGAACGATGCTCCCAACCACAGGACTCAGGCTCCTGCTGACTCTGTTTCTTGATGTTTGACGGCTGGCAGCTTTTAAGCATCACCCTTCCTCTTCCCCTTGTGTCCCATAACTAGGCAGGTCGACCACCTCCTCCTGTGGAGGTGGTGGGAGGCTCAAACCAGTAACCCTGACCCAGCCCCACCCCCAACCACAATAAAAGCCCAATCTCCTTTCCCTGCTCTCTCAGGCCATTTTTGGACCAGTTCGGGAGTCCTACCCTGCTCTTCCCCTAGAAACCTCCTAATGTGAGTAATAAACCTCTTCATAATCGTTTGGTGGTGTGTGGCATCATTAGTCTTGACATCTGAACCAACTTTTGAGTGAGGGTGCATGTGATTGTACGGAGTGGCCACAACAAGAATAGCTTCCCAGGCATCTTCAGGTGAGACCCTCGTCCCCACCACGTACAGCTTATCGACATCCATAAATATCTTGCTAAGTTGGTTTGTTTACAGCAACCCTGGTGGGACAGCAGTCATCAGTAACGTCCGTGCTGTCTGTCAGTGCTTGTCCGTCCAGCCCCACCCAGTTCCGAATCATCCCTGAACTTCCAGGATCAGGAACTAGATGGCTCTCGTTACCCATTGTGTTTGGCTAGGCCACACACAGGCGCATACGCGTCTACTGAGTTCCAACCTTCCCTTTATTCTTGTTGAGATGATCCAATCTATACACTGCCTCGGTTTCTCTCCTGAGCCAGGAGTCTCGACCCAAACCCCATTTCTACTGGGGAAGGAGGGCTTAATGTTTTTCCCGGCTGTGTTCTCTCTTGTTGTTCCAGGTACTAACCAGATGGTCTGTTGATGGCCTGGTTGCCTAAGACCTGAAGAGCTGTTGTGATGTCTCACCATTCATTTTTTATTTTGAAGATTTGTTTTATTTATTTATTTATTTATTTCTGGCCATGTTGGGTCTTCGTTGCTGTGCGTGGGTTTCCTCTATTTGTGGCGAATGGGGGCTAGTCTTTGTTGCGGTGCACGGGCTTCTCAGTTGTGGAGCACCGGCTCTAGGTGCACGGGCTTCAGTAGTTGCAGCATGTGGGCTCAGTAGTTGTGGCACACAGGCTTAGTTGCTCCTCTGCACATGGGATTGTCCCGGCCCAGGGCTCAAACCCATGTCCCCTGCATGGGCAGGTGGATTCTTAACCACTGTGCCACCATGGAAGTCCTGAGCCGCAGTCATCTTAAGACTTGACCACGGCCAGAGGATCTTTCTCAAAGATGGCTCACTCATACAGCTGTCGGCGGGAGGCCTCATTCCTCAACGTGTGGACTCTCCACAGGCTGTCTGAGTGTTCCTGAGACACAGCGATGGGCTTCCTTCCCCCAGGGGGAGTGCTCCAAGAATGAGCAAAAAGGAAGCACCTCTCTCTTTTTTTTTTTCTCTTATGATGCAGTATTATTATTTTTTTTTTCCGGGGGTACACCAGGTTCAATCAACTGTTTTTATACACATATCCCCGTATTCCCTCCCTTCCTTGACTCCCCCCGCCTCGAGTCCCACCCACTCTCCCTGCCCCAGTCCTCTAAGGCATCTTCCATCCTCGAGTTGGACTCCCTTTGTTATACAACAACTTCCCACTGACTATTTTACAGTTGGTAGTATATATATGTCTGGGAAGCACCTCTCTTTAATGACCTAGTCTTGGAAGTCATACATCGTCATGTCTGTAATATCCTAGTGGTTACACAGGTCAGCCCTAGTCGATGCGGGAGGGATGACAGCAGGGCAACATGTCAGGAAGTGGGCCTCACTGGGGATGTCCTGGAAGTGGGCTACCATACCACTTTAGGTCACCCCGTAGGTGCTGAATAGTTTCAAGATGAGCTGCTCTCAGTGGTAGTGAGTTGGAAGGAGCGGGGCTTGTGGGATAAACCTACCTGTTGTAGCTCTTTTCTTAGAACAGGGTAGAGATTGGACCGACCAGGAGAGGCATCCTTAGTATTCACTTGACTTCAACAGAAGAATCTGAGAAGGGAGAAAATAAGAGAAAGAGGATGGAAAAGAGCCGCAGACTAGGGTAGCCTAGGCACTTCTACCATCATCACAACTTGGTGGGTGACAGGAGTGCAATGATGGGATACGGCTAGCAGTGGCCAGGCATTTGCGAGCCAGCTACCATCTTCAGAATAAAGAACAAACGACCATAAAGTTTCAGAGTTTGAAGGAAATGGAAAAAAATCATCTACGAAGACCTCCTAATTTCATGGATGATAAAATCAAGGTCCAGAGAAGCTAAAGTGGCTTGTTCAAGGACACTCAGCCTTTCGATGGCATAGCTGAGATTTGAAATCCAGGCTCCTTGACCATTTTCCCTTTCTTTATACTAAGCTCGACCCTTTTAATTAGATAGGCTTAAAAAACGGCCCATCGCATTTTAGGCAAATGGAAAGGATTAGGCATATTTCATTATTTCTATTATTTCTCAAACTTGAGCAAAAGGATAATAGAATTTTGGGGAGAGTTTTAGTTTTGACTTAAATCATTTCAGTCTTTATATTATTTTACCTAGACATATGCAGACATAAAACTAGGAACATATTACCGTATTCAGGTGGTGTATAGCAGTTTAGATTTAGCTAAACTAAAGGAATAACACACCCAATTAATGTTGTCAATCTAGTTTTTAACCATTTATTTGTCAGCTCATTTAAATGATTGGTTAAAATCAATTTTATATGTAGCTAATGCAAATAAATAACATTTCCTGTGCCTATACCTCCACAGGCTGTGTGGCTAATCAATTTTCCCACCACTTTTTTTCTACTTAAACTGTGACAAATCTTCATTTTTCTAGTGAGTCATTTTAGTGTTAATTTGTTCTCTTTTGGTGATGATGCCTCATTTATGGATTAATCGTACTTCTTTTCTCATTAGCTTGGATAGTTCTCCTTGTCTCCAACATAACTCTCCGAATATAAATGCAAACAGGAACAATAACATCTGGGGAGATAATTGGTTACACAGCGATTACCCAGAGGACATATTTACATTAATATAAGCATTGAAATGAAAACGTACACCAAAAATAATAACACCACCAGCAAAACAAATCAGAGAACTTGCAGCTCCATGAAAATATGTCCCCAAACCCTTGGGTGTCCTTATGCTGCAATTAGAGGAGACACTGCATAATGCACGTGCTTTTAGTCCTGGTGGTATGTTCTAGACATGATGTTGTTTAAAAGTTATCTTGGTTTCAAATGAAGCAAGAAGTGCCATTGCCATTTGTTCAACTGTCGATGACAATGTTGTTTGTTTGTTTATTTATTTGTTTATATGTTGCATTGGTTGGGTCTTCGTTGCTGCGCCTGGGCTTTCTCTAGTTGCAGCGAGCAGGGGCTGCTCTTTGTTGTGGTGCGCAGGCTTCTCATTGCAGTGGCTTCTCTTGTTGCGGAGCACGGACTCTAAGTGCGTGGGTTTCAGTAGTGGCGGTATGTGGGCTCAATAGCTGTGGCTCTTGGTCTCTAGAGCACAGGCTCAGTAGTCGTGGCACACCGGCTTAGTTGCTCCGTGGCAATGTGAGATCTTCCTGGACCAGGGACCGAACCCGTGTCCTCTGCATTGGCAGGCAGACTCTCAACCACCGCACCACCAGAGAAGTCCCGATGACAATGTCTTAAATGCAGAGCTAGTTAATGAGCACATAGAAAACACTGGCATCGTTTTGCCTTTCCTGGCATCATCCAGATGAAAGGTGCCAAGGTTAGGGTGGAAGGCTGGGTCTCCTGGACAGCTCAAGTGCGGGCTCTGTTGTCTGTGACAAGGCACTGTGTTGACCTTGCTGGGAAACTGAATACAGAGTAAGACGTGCCTGAACCCAGCTGCTGTCTGTGACCTGCAATTAAGGTACCACACGTTGCCGCTAATAAATGATGCCTTTTGGACTAATCTAAATATGAGTGTCTTTCCTGAGCAATCTCACAAAACTTATTTGGCTTAAGCATATTTTTGGTGCAGAAACATAAGACTCGTGGAGGGCTCTTTTCCGAGGCTGATGAGCAGCATTCCACAGGCAGGGCCGCGGGGTAAGAGTGGAGTTTGCGACTCACGCTCTCAATGTTGTCCCTCTGTTCCCAGGCATTCCTCTTCCACGAACCAGTGGGAGGAAGCAGGAACACAGCGTTCCTACTTCACTGTAACTTAAGCAAAGAGAAAAGAGACAAATGAGGGGTTTAGACTGAATTAATTAAGCCCAACACATTGCGGGGGAAAATTTAAAGGTGTGAATGTTTGAGGAGCTCAGATGAACATTTTATATTCACAGCCCATCTCTACCTGTTGAAATATTTCTCCTTCTTGTAGGCTTCTCTCTGAAGCTGCTTTTTCTCGAAGACTTTCTGGATTCCCATCAGATGAGGTTCAGCCACCGCCAAGCCCATCATCATTTTGGGGAGGACCTCGTTTGAAGCTCTGCTTTGCCCAAGGTTGTAGATTCCTTTCCAGACAGGCTATCCTAAGAGTGCTTTGTGGAGGATGTGATCTAATGAGAGCTGGTTAGATCACAGAAAACTCTGAATAGCCACCAAACGTTTACAGAAGTAAAGTAGCTGTGGCTACTTTAGCTTTCTTAGTGAGGTTGAAAACCAAAATATCCCGGATGGTGGGCTCATAGAAGAGGCAGAGAGGGAATGAAGAGCTTTAATCCCAGCCTCATCATCAAGAGGCGATCAGACAGCTGCTTCCAAGAACAGTCAAAATTCTGCTAAGGAAGCTGAAAGCAATGCTTTGATTTTGGGGAGAAATTGTGCCCCTGTAAGGAATACGTGAGGTCATGGGTGGTGGCCTCTGAAACTGCTGACTTTCCTCTCTTTCATCACTAAGGTGTTTAACTGAGAAGGAATCTCTCCTGCCTGACCAGGTAGACGCTTAACTTGGCTTGCTTTTTCAGATCCTATCTTCTCTTGGTGATAGCTTGTCCCCTGGGAACAGGGCATGGCAGTGGGGCTCAGAGCAGGAAAATCTCTGAGAGGGAAGGTGCATGACAGGAGAGTAAGAATGCTGCCACGTCATCACTTAGGGGTTGACAGGAAGTAAAAATGTCGCTCAAAACAAGTTATGGAGCTAGATATGATCGTTACCCTCTGATTTCTATGTTCTTTCCACCTCCTCATTTTTGACCTTGCAGGACTGTGAATAGAGTTAATCAAGGCTCTTGATTGCAGGAGAAAGCTGTGATTAAGATTTAATAGCCAATCATGGCTAGAGAACTCCTTGCCAGAAGACGGTCAGCTGGCCAAGGTTAGCTTTGGATGTGCCTGAGCTTGCCTCAGATATGTGATAAAGGACTCCCATCCCACGACTTACGGGAAGTGAAAATTAGGTAAGTGATTTTTCTTGGGTAGAAGTGGAGAAACAGAAGAGGGAGAAGTCCCCAAATGTAGGCTCACACACATTTTAGCTCTGCCAGGGTCACAGAGTCCAACCTCCCGTCCTATCGACTCATTCAGTCAACTAATACTGACTAAGTGGTTACCATGAGTACTGGGGCTACAATATAGGGAACAAAACAGATAAAACCCCTGCCCTCAAGGAGCTTACATTCAGTAGAGGGAGACCAGTAATAAACACATGCACGATTAAACGATGAGATAGAGTGGAAAGTGATGTGTGCTATGAAAAAAATAATATGAGGAAGGAAACTAGGGGTAGTGGGGTGGGTGTGGCAAGTGTTGCCATTTTAAGTAGGGTGGTCCTTCTTGACAAGGGCTTACGTAACATTTGTTGAATACTTGCTGTGTCAGGGAACTCACGACCTCATATGGGAGCCTCTTTCATTTTGTAGAGGGCTTTCCCAAAAGTCTTTTTTGTGTATTGAATTGAACGTGCTTTTCTGTAATGGCTTTTCCTAGACACCTTTTATCATGTTGAAGAAGGTCTTTCCTAGTCCTAGTTTTGGTTGAGTTAATAACAGGAATATATTTTTATTAAATGCAAGGAACCTAAAATAGGCAAGCCAAATTTGACAAAGAACAAAGGTGGAGGGTAATACTGCCTGATTCAAGAGTTATTATAAAATTACAGGAATAAATACAAGGTAGTATTAGTGTAAAGATAGACATATCAAAGAGGTAGAATAGAAAGTCTGGAAATAGATCCATATGTATATGGACAATTGGTTTGCAATAAAGAACAAAGGTTCTTTGATTTAGACAGGAGAGGGTAACCTCTTCAAGAAATGATGCTGGAACTATTGGATGTCTACATGTAAAGATGGAATTTCTATCCATATTCCTCTAGTGCTCTCTCCTGCAAGCTCTGACCACCTTGGTCTCTCTGGGCACTCAGCATCATCTCCTCAAGTTAGAGAGTCTTTTTGGCTCCACCTGGTCTACTCTTCCCTGCAGTGTAGCCTGGAAATGTTTTCAAGGCAGTAAGTTAGGAAATCATAGGACTTATTTATTTCCCGTCTCTCAGGGACCACTGGCCTTCTTTCCCAAGGGTCTATTGTCTTGAGACCTACTGATTCATATAATGTGTCTGTTTCTTTTGTTGTTGTTGCTTTTTAGGTAGGAGAATAATTTTGTTCTTTAGTACTCCAACTTGAGCAGAAGTCTTATTCTGGCTTTTTAAAAGATGTTTTTAAAATGTTCCCGCTTTCTCTAAGCTCTGGCAAAGTGTAAACAGTATTAGAATTCAAACCTTGAAGATTTGAAAGAATGCACCTTGGAAAACTTCAGAACTGGCACTTTTTACCAGGAGGAGGCTGTTTTGACACAAATTTTAATTTCTTTGATTCTGTGAAGACAAGATTTCTCTCTGTTATAATTTCAACTTCGGTAATTTCCATTTTTTCAGAAGAGCATCCATTTTCCCCATGTTTTCAAATTCACTTACTACAGGCAGAGTGAAAACGCTTACATCTTTCATTTTTTCCGTATTTGTGGCACTTCACCCATTTTTGTTTCTATTTTGTCTTTCTTTCCTCTGCTCCTTTAAACAATATTTTGGCCAAATTAATGCTTAATTTTTTTTCTCAAAGAAAATAATAGCTCTTGCATGCATTTAGCAATTGTAACACATCTCTATTATAATTTATTGTCATGCTTTTCTTATCACTGTTTTCTTCCTTACACTTGGTGAGGTATAATTGACATACAAAAAAATTGCATGTTTAATTGCATGATTTCATGAGTTTGGACATATGGATACGTTGTGATGCTATCACCACGGTCAAAGGAGTAAACATACCTACCACCTCCAAAAGTTTCCTGTGGCCCCCTCGCCTTTTCTGGGTGAGAACACAGCATATTTATCCTCTCAACGAATTTGCTTTAGTGCCCAGCACTGTACTGGTCAGCTCTCTAGAATTTAATCCTCTTGTGTAACTGAAACTTCAAAGCTGTTGGACACCGCCCCATTTCTTGCCCCTCCCCCAGCCTCTGGCAACCACCAGTCTATTCTCTGCTTCTGTGAGTCTGACAATTTTAGATGCATCATCTAAGCGGAATAACATGGTATTTGTCCTTCTGAGTCTGGCTTATTTCACTTAGTGTAATGTCTTCCAGGTTCATCAGAATTACTTTTTTCCAAGGAAAGTCGCTTATGTAAGTGGCTAGTTCATAGCCATTGACCTGGGGAAAGTGTTCGACAGAACCTTTTTTTCACATTGCTTAGCAAACCAGGGAGCTGAGGGAGAGACTCTGGTGATGTGTTTAAAGAGATCTAGGTTTTCCGGTGTGGTAAGAAACCCCTAACACATTCTTCCTGTGTATAAGTGTGTGAGGGCTGCTGTCATGAAGTACCACAAACTGGGTGTCTTCAACAACAGAAATGTATGGTCTCACAGTCCTGGAGGCTAGAATTCTGGTGTCAGGGTGCCAGCAGGGCCATGCTTCCTCGGAGGGTGCCGGGGAGGGACCAATTCCAGGCCTCCCCCATCACTTCCAGTGACTTGGTGGCAATCTTCGGTAGACGCATCACCCAGCTCTCTGACTTTATCTTCATGTGTGCGTCTCTGTTCACATTTCCCCCTTTTATAAGGATTAAGGGCTCACTTCACTCAAGCACAGCCTCATCATAACTAATTACATCTGCAAAGAACCTATTTCCAAATAAGGTCACATTGTGAGGCATCGGGGGTTAGGACTTCAATACATGAATTTGGGGGGGGGGCGGCGTGGAACGCAAGTCCACCCACCACACCTGGAGACCCTAAGTTATGAGAAAGCTATTGGTAGGCTATAGTGGCTCTGCTCCAGGCCATTTCCAGGTCAGGCCATGGCAGTGCAGTTACTCTCAGGGAGGAACTGGCAGGGCTCATGGGTTAAAGACAGTCCAGGGTAAGGAAGCGAGATGGGTGGCAGTGGCCACAGTGTGAGCTGGATGCACTAACAGGTTCTCACCTGACTCTCCAGAAGGAAAACCTGTGCCCAAAGCATATTGTGGCTTGAAAAAGCTGTCCGCTTGTGGGAAACCCTTGACTAATTTGGTACCTGGGCTTTTGCTTGGCACCTGTGGTAGCTGTTACGTGCGAGGCTTAGCCTGAGTTGTGTGATGCTATTGGAGTAGAGGGGTATCTAGGATGTTATCTCGTTAAAACCTGGTGTCAGTTACCGCTGCATGATGCACCTCCGCACGCCTCATCTCAGGCTTTGGTAGATTGCCAGTTTGGCCTGAGTTTAGCTGAGTGATTCTTCCACTGGGTCACCTGGGCCTGGGTCTCTTGGGGCTGTTGATCCCAGCAGCCTCACTCACATCTGGTGGTTGGTCTGGGAATGCGGACCCCTGGGCTATGTTTATCCAGCATCGAGCAGGTGATCCCAGGCTCTTGCACCTGAAGACGGTGTCCTAGAATCAGTAAGAGAAGACGATTCCAAATGAGCCGATACTTTTCAAGTCTCCTCTTTTGTTCTGTTGGCCAAAACAAGTCATGTGGCCAGAGCCAGATTCAGAGGATGGAGAAATACAGACTCCACCTCTTCATGGGAAGAGATGCAAAGAATTTGTGGCCAATCTTTGTAATTTAACCCAAGGTTGTTTAGCAGAATGTACTGCTGGGGAGTGAAGCCTGGACAAGTTGAGGTTCAGGATCCTTATGACCCAGGATAACACTGGGGATGAGGCTGGGATTGCAACATCAATTGCCCATAACCAAGATAGTTCAGATGAAGCTGTTCAGGACAAGCTGGGGACAATCTCTCTTCCAGATCTTCCTGGTCCCCCTCATACTCTTGAGATTCCTCGAGCGCTGATCTCTGCCTCCTTTAGAATCACCAGGAACCCCTCCTTTCCCCTATCTTGGGGAACCTTTCCTTCTATCTCCCAAGCCTGGCCATTCTGAGTCTGCTGCTCTCTGTATGTGTAGCTTTTTTCACTAAAGCGCGCTCTGCAGCCTTGATTGTAGGTCTTGAAATGAGACACTGTTAATTACAGAGGCAAAGGCGTCCACATTTAGAACGTGCCCACCTTCTCTGGAGAAGGACAATTCCTTTCCATCTTTCCAAGCTCCTAGAGGAGCAAGAAAAAAAGCCACAAATTAATATCTCAATAAATTATCCTGCCACATCTGTTTACTCATTAAATGTCGGGACTGTTTATCTTCCTTTTAAATTACTCCTGAGCTCCACAGAGCAGAGTATTTTGTCTTAGAAAATTTATCATCGTGAAATTACTTGTTGCTGCTCCTCCAGAAATGTCAGGTTTCTGAATTAGTGAAATGGAGTACCACAATAGAGCAACTTTTCTTCATGAGGGATGTGGGACTCTATCATCTGGATTAAGTAGAAATATCCATTAGCATATGCAGGTGTCTAGACAGATATCTAAAACACTAACAAAAAATTCTTTTAACATTTGGAAGCTTCAACTGGTGTTTTGAAAAAAATACAAAGGGATATTCAGTTTTTATTCCTTTTTTTTAAATTAACAATGTATCCAGAGATGCTACTGTACATACTCTTCAGAATCCAGAATAAACCCCAAATCCTCCTCCCTTGGATTCTAGATGTGCAATGTGTGGGTTGAACAGGACCACCCTGAATTGTTGTAATCAGCAGAATCCCTGGGGCTGAGGGGCTTGTCTTATCCAGAGAGATGGGCATGCTTTTCTTTTTTTAAAAATAATTTAAAAAAATTTTTAATTAATTTTATTTATTTGCTGCATTTGGTCTTTGTTGCCGCGCAGGCTTTCTCTAGTTGTAGCGAGCGGTGGCTACTCTTCATTGTGGTGCTTGGGCTTCTCATTAGGGTGGCTTCTCTTGTTGCAGAGCACAGCCTCTAGGTGTGCAGGCTTCAGTACTTGTGGCATATGGTTTCAATAGTTGTGGCTTGCTGGCTCTAGAGCACAGTCTCAGTAGTTGTGGTGCGTGGGCTTAGTTTGCTCCAAGGCATGTGGATTCTTCCTGGCCCAGGGCTCGAACCCGTGTCCCCTGCATTGGCAGGCAGATTCTTAACCACTGAGCCACCTGGGAAGCCCCTGGACATGCTTTTCTAACTCTCCAGTAATGGGAAGTGGAAACTGGGACAGAAAAGTGAGCATTTGATTGTGTACGGATTTACGTTTGTATGTTCAATAGAACTGTGTGTGTGGTTTTTTTTTTAGGTGGTTGTCAGTGTCCATTTCTCTTCCCCTTCAGAGGGTGGACTTTGTGGGAGTTGGAACAGTACTTCATTGAATATAGTGCCTGAGGGGTGCTCAGTAAATGAACCCCCATTCAGAGCACCACACTGGGCTCTGTGTGGAACTGGGGGTGGTGCAGAGTGAAGAGAGCAGCTGTCACCAACAGGCCAATGACAGTCTATCGACTGATATCAAAATCATAGCTGGTCACACGTCATCTTCATCTCCAATGTGTGCCTTCAGCCTCCTTGTCAAAGACAGTTCTCCCTCCCCGCTCCCTTCCTCACTCTCTCCTTCTCTCCCTCTCTCCCTCCTCCATCTGTCTTCCCTCTCCCCTGCAAGGACAACATCAAAGCGTATCCTCATGAAGAAATAGTGGAGCCTCCTCTGTTGGGGAGTGATGTGAGCCTGGCAATTTCTGACAGTGCCTGAGAACACTGGACAGGCTGACTATGCCAGTGCATTTCCAAAGGAGGGCAGGAGGTATGACATCTTGGGGCTTGTGTTACTGAAAAAAGCAAAATAAACATATTAGTCTACCCAGAGACATAGTCTAACCTGGATCTCGGGCTCAGTGTTTTGGGGTTTGAGCAGAATATAAAGAATCTTCTTACGGGCTCTTGTAAAATTTGTGTATTTTGGGCCCAGGTGTACACATGTGCACTTCAGGGAAGGAGTAAAGGAAAATGGAAAACCTGTCTATTGTTGTTTTGCATATTTCTTCTCCTGTTGTGAGTAGGTTCAATTTCCCATGGAATACTCCCTTCCCTGTCCTTTTCCTATCCCCTTTTTGTCCTGATACTTTTTCCTTTCTTGTTGCTTTCCTATCTGCTCTCTCCCTAACTCCCAGTTCTGTCTTTTATTGCTACTCCCCCAAAGGCCAGAATGTGGAGGGCCTTGGGGGTGTGATCAGAGTGGCGTAAGGGCAGGGGGAGGGGTGAACACCACCTACGTGCTTTCCCACCTGAAGTACAGTGCATGGTGGCCTCTGTCTGCCAGGTGACCACACTGTCAGCATGTGGGCCACCATCAGTCCAAACCTTGGGCTCAGACACAGGGACATAGAGTTTCTGGTCTCAAAATCTCAGACCAGGGCTTCCTAGGTGGCGCAGTGGTTGAGAGTCCGCCTGCCAATGCAGAGGTCACGGGTTCGATCCCAGCTCCAGGAAGATCCCACATGCCGCGGAGCAACTAAGCCCCTGTGCCAAAAAAAAAAAAAAAAAAAAAAAAAATCTCAGACCATTTGCATTTGAAATATGATAGACTAGGATCAAATGAAAGAAAGCCATCTCTGCAGCAGGAATCGTGGTTGCTTGGACTGTGCAGTGTTGGCTGAACATGCTGCAGCCAGATACATCCTGGTCGTTCTTGTTCTTTTTAAATCACGGGCAAGGCGATGTGCGCTGTCTGAGGAAAGCTTCAGGGTGAAGCTGAAGCAGGAAAAATAAATGAGGTTTCTTAGTGATTTAATGTGGTGGGTCATTTAAAGCGACCATCAGTGGGGTCCTAGAGCTGTGGGTCATAGCATCTCTTTTCACTTTGATTGTGAGTTCCCGAGTTCTGGGATATGTGCCTCTTTCTTCACCAAGTCCACTGCCATTCAGCCTTCATCCTTAAGGCTTCAGTTAAATGTCACTATTGCAGGAGGACTGTACCCATTCTAAAGGACCTCCTGTATTGTCTGCTCTCCTAACACCTTCTTTTATTCTTTAGAGTACTCATCTCTATTGGAAACTATATGTTTGTTTGTATTTGCTATTTTCTACCACAGTGTAAGCTCTATGACAGAAGAGACTCTTTCTGGCTGATTTTGCATACCCAGATCCTAGTTTGGTGCCTGAACCAATTTGAAATGTGGTAACTTCTTAAATAAGCAAACTAGTTACCAAAGTGGAATATAGACTGGTTCAACACGATTAAAAAAATTAGAAACCTACTTACAAAAACATATCTCCCGAATTTGCTTGTCTTGAAATTTCTTACTTTCATCTTAGGACTTAATGATTTAAATATCGGATTACTGTTTTCTTAACCATTTCTTCACTTCTTTCTTTCATCCTCGGTTTCTTTTCCTTTGCAAAAGTGCCACTTCCTTGATGTGAAGTTATCTTAGCATTTCTACATCTGCTAAGTTAAGGATCACATCCACCTTTGGCCCTGGAACTGCCTGGATAGTTCCTGGTGTGTAGTGGATGTACTACTGTTTGTTGACTGAAACTACACGAAATGAAAAGCAGAAACAATGGCTCTGCTCTTGGACCAGAGTCCATTAACTTTGATGGCTAGTCCTGCTCTTGTCTTCCAGGCCCTGGACCTTATCCCCCAGAGAGTCTGTTTGAGATTCATCCTGTTTCACTGGGCTTATTCTCCTGGTCCTTCTAGCCAGCTCTGTCTCTTGCCAAAGCACATCTCCTCTACTGAGTCCCCCACCCACCCCATTCATACTTAAACATGCTCATGTCTCTACTTCACTCACTTTCCCAGCTATGAGCTATTTCCTGCTTCCTCTTTGTAGCCAAACTTCTTGAAAGAGATCTCTTCTCTTCATTCCCCACTGACTCTCTTCACTTTGTCTAGTTTCACTCACTCTGTCCCACTAACACAACCAACAATTTGTTAAACCTGATGGGGATTTTTTCACGATCACACACTCAGCAACGTTTATGGCTATTGATTCCACTGCTGGGAGATACTTTCTTCCCTTGACTTTCATGTCACAACCCTCTCCAGGTTTCCCATCTACTTCTTTTTTTTTTTAATTTATTTATTTACTTTGTTTATTTATTGGCTGTGTTGGGTCTTCGATGCTGCACTCGGGCTTTCTCTAGTTGTGGCGAGTGGGGGCTACTCTTTATTGTTGTGCACGGGCTCCTCATTGTAGTGCTTCTCTTGTTAAGAGCATAGGCTCTAGGTGCGTGGGCTTCAGTAGTTGTGGCACACAGGCTCAATGGTTGTGGCTCACGGACTCTAGAGCACAGGCTCAATAGTTGTGGCACACTGGCTTAGTTGCTCCACTGCGTGTGGGATCTTCCTGGAGTAGGGACCCATGTCCCCTGCATTGGCAGGCGGATTCTTAACAACTGCGCCACCTGGGAAGTTCTCCCATCTACTTCTTAAGCTGCTTCTTCTTAGTGTCTTTCCCTCACCCATTCTACTGTAGCGGCGCTGTAAATATTGCTTTTTTTAAAAGAACTTTTATTGAGATATAATTGATATACAATAAACTGCATATATTTAAAGTGCATAATTTGATTTTTTTTCTTATTAGTAATGTATATATGGCAGTTTTTAAAGACCACTCTCTTCTCAGTCTACATTGTCTTTCTAGGTGACACCATCCATGACCAAAGCATCAATTATGTTTAACATACCTATGAAATCTAAATTTATATCTCCACATCCATGCCCATGTACAGTAAGCCCCTTACATATGAAGCTTCACGTTGTGAACTTTCAAAGATGCAAACATGTGTTCACATGTCCAATCACATAAGTTAGTTCACGTGTTTGGTGTAAATTGTCACATGCATGCATTCTCTACAAGCGGTTGTGCTTTTGTGTACTTTACTGTACAGTACTGTATAGAGTACAGTAGTACAGTAACTTTATTTCAAGCCCAGGATGTCCAGAAGCAAGTGTAAAAGGAGCGGTGATGTAGCTGGTACACGAAGTTTGCAGCAGCCCATTTAGATTGCAATCCAGTGCTACCGTGTCATCTATGATGAGAAAAAAAGAGCAATGACCCAGACATCACGGGATGGTTTTTTCAAGAGAGTAGATAGAATTGAATCCAGCAAGGAACCAGCACCTGTGCCATCAACGTCAGGCATGAGTGAAATTGCAGTCTGCCCTCTATTTACCATTACTGACAATTCTTCAGCTCTACCACCTCCCACCTCCTCTCCCTCCTCTAGTCCGTAACCCTACTTGCCTGTTCACACGATGCCAGCCCCTGTGTGCCAGCTGTTGTACTGCACCACTGTGCTTTTCAAGGTCCTGTACTGTAAGATTAAAAATGTTTATTTTTTGTTTGTTTTTATGTATGATTTGTATGAAAAGCATTATAAACCTACTACAGTACAGTACTATATAGCTGATTGTGTTAGTGGGTACCTAGGCTACCTTTGTTGGGCTTATGAACAAACTGGACTTATGAATGTACTCTTGGAAGGGAACTCATTCTCATATAGGGGACTTACTGTATCCAACTGCTTACAGATATCTTCTCTTCAACATCAAATTCAAAATGCCCCAAACCCAACTCATAATCTTCTCCTGCAAATTTTTCCTCCTCCAGTTTTCTCTTTCATAGAGAACCCCCCGTTGGCTATTCAGCACTCTTGCTGAGGAACTATGAGCTCTCCACGCTGCTTCAGCTCACTCCTCCATGATGTCTATCCATTGCCGACTTAATTTTTCTCCTAATTGTCTCTCAAATACACCAACATCTCTCCATCTACATCTTTTAAGCCAGCATAGTACTTTGACTAATCTACAGAAACAACTGGCTAATCCATGATTGGATTGGAACTCACTATCCAATCATGACTTCACACTGCAGGGGAAGTAATCTTTAAAAAAATCTATGATCTTTCTGATGTGACACCCTTGCTTAAATGAAGTCACAGGTCAATGGTTTTCCATCAAAATTCTCATGCAGTCTTCGTTCAAACATGCTAATAGTCTTCACACATTAGCAAAGAAAAAAACTAAAGCAGAACAAGAGGATAGAGAGTGAGAACTCAGGACTTCCCTGGCAGTCCAGTGGTTAAGACTTCACACTTCCAATGCAGGGGGCACGAGTTTGATCCCTGATTGGGGAACTAAGATCCCACATGCAGGGTGGTGTGGCCAAAAAAGAAAAAACAAAACAAAACGAGAGAGAAAGAGAGTGAGAGTGAGAATGCTTTCTTAGATAAGGTCTCAGATGATTTCCCTGGGGAGGGACATCTGCCCAGAGACTGGGATATGACAAGGGAGCAAGTTATGCAGCTCTGTGGGTGAGGAAGGTTCCAGGCAGAGGAAACAGCAAGTGCAAAAGTCCTAAGATGAGCAGAAAGGGGGAGGGAGAGGGATGGACTGGGAGTTTGGGGTTGGTAGATGCAAACTATTACATTTAGAATGGATAAACAGCAAGGTCCCAATGTATAGCACAGGGAACTATACTCAATATCCTGTGATAAACCACAATAGAGAAGAATATAAAAAAAGAATGTGTATATGTGTATAACTGAGTCACTTGGCTGTACATCAGAGATTGGCATAACATTGTAAATCAACTATACTTCAATTAAGGAAAAAAAGCTGTAAGATGGAAATGTTCTTAGCAGGTTCAGGGGACAGGGAGGGGCCCATATGACTGTGGCCCGTTAAGGTGAGGTCAAGGGTGGGGGGTATATTGGGCACAGATAATGCAGGACCTGGGAGACCTCCTTAAAAAACTCTGGTTTGTATGCTGAGCGTGATGGGAAGGTTTTGGACAGAGAAGAGAAATTCTGTGAATTTTATTTGAATAAGATCTACCTGGCTTCCTCTTAGGACATAGGCTGAAGGCAAGAGACATCTCTCAGCAACACCGTAGAATGGTGCTATGTTAATAGTCTGGGTTGAAGGGTGATGGTGGCTTCAATTACAGTTGTAGTGGTGAGGGTGGTATAAATTGATGACAAATAGAAGATATTTAGAAAACAGGCAGGATTTCCTTGTATTTTTCATTGTGTATTTTGCCATGTATTTTATACAACCATATGATATAAGGTGTTTTGATTGTCCATAATCATTGAAATGAGAAAAAGCAAAAAATAAAAACCTGTAGAAAAGTTTCTTAAACATCTTCAAGAGTATGGACAATGAACCAGACAGACCTATACACATTAATAATATTAACTAGTATCTATTCCAGGCTTATCATGTACCCTTAGATACCAAATAAGCTTTATATGTGATGTATTCTTGATTTCCTCTTTGATTTCTTCAGTGATCTCTTGGTTATTTAGAAGCGTATTGTTTAGCCTCCACGTGTTTGTGTTTTTTACAGTTTTTTTCCAATAATTGATTTCTAATCTCATAGCATTGTGGTCGGAAAAGAGGCTTGATACGATTTCAATTTTCTTGAATTTACTAACACTTGATTTATGACCCAAAATGTGATCTATCCTGGAGAATGTTCCATGTGCACTTGAGAAGAATGTGTAATCTGCTGTTTTTGGATGTAATGTCCTGTAGATATCTATTAGATCAAGCTGATTTATTGTGTCATTTAAAGCTTGTGTTTCCTTATTAATTTTCTGTGTGAATGATCTGTCCATTGGTGTAAGTGGGGTGTCAAAGTCCCCCACTATTATTGTGTTACTGTCGATTTCCTCTTTCATAGTTGTTAGCATTTGGCTTATGTATTGAGGTGCTCCTATATTGGGTGCATATATATTTATAACTGTTATCTCCTCTTCTTGGATGGATCCCTTGATCTTTATGTAATGTCCTTTCTTGTCTCTTGTAACATTTTTTATTTTTATTTTTTATTTTTTTATTTTTTATTTTTTTATTATTTTATTTTATTTTTTTGGGGGGTACACCGGGTTCAATCAACTGTTTTTATACACATATCCCCATATTCCCTCCCTTCCTTGACGCCCCCCCCTCGATTCCCCCCCACCCTCCCTGCCCCAGTCCTCTAAGGCATCTTCCATCCTCGAGTTGGACTCCCTTTGTTATACAACAACTTCCCACTGACTATTTTACAGTTGGTAGTATATATATGTCTGTACTACTCTCCCGCTTCTTCTCAGTTTCCCCTTCACCCCCCGCCCCCTCCCATACCTCGAGTTCTCCAGTCCATTCCCTGTATCTGCTTCCCTGTTCTACATTTTTTATTTTAAAGTCTCTTTTATCTGATATGAGTATCGCTACTCCAGCTTTCTTTTGATTTCCATTTTCATGGAATATCTTTTTCCATCCCCTCACTTTCAGTCTGTATGTGTCCCTAGGTCTGAAGTGGGTCTCTTGGAGACAGCATATATATGGGTCTTGTTTTTGTATCCCTTCAGCCAGTCTGTGTCTTTTGGTTGGTGTATTTAGTCCATTTACACTCAAGGTCATTATTGATATGTATGTTCCTATTACCATTTTCTTAATTGATTTGTTTTTGTTTTTGTGGGTCCTTTTCTTCTCTTATGTTTCCCGCTTAGAGAAGTTTCTTTAGCATTTGTTGTAGGGCTGGTTTGGTGGTGCTGAATTCTCTTAGCTGTTGCTTGTCTGTAAAGCTTTTGATTTCTCTGTCAAAACTGAATGAGATCCTTGCTGGGTAGAGTATTCTTGGTTGTAGGTTCTTCCCTTTCATCACTTGAAATATATCATACCACTCCCTTCTGGCTTGCTGAGTTTCTGCTGAGAAATCAGCTGTTAACCTTATGGGAGTTCCCTTGTATGTTATTTGTCATGTTTCCCTTGTTGCTTTTAATAACTTTTCTCTGTCTTTCATTTTTGTCAATTTGACTACTATATGTCTTGGCATGTTTCTCCTTGGGTTTATCCTGCCTGGGACTCTCTGCACTTCCTGGACTTGGGTAGCTATTTCCTTTCCCATGTTAGGGAAGTTTTCAACTATAATCTCTTCCAATATTTTCTTGGGTCTTTTCTCTCTCTCTTCTCCTTCTGGGACCCCTATAATGTGAATGCTGGTGCATTTAACATTGTCCCAGAGGTCTCTTAGGCTATCTTAAATTCTTTTCATTCTTTTTTCCTTATTCTTTTCCACATCAGTGATTTTCATCATTCTGTCTTCCAGGTCACTTATTCGCCCTTCTGCCTCAGTTAATCTGCTATTGGTTCCTTCTAGTGTATTTTTCATTTCAGTTATTGTGTTGCATATATCTCTGTTTGTTTGTTCTTTAATTCTTCTAGGTCTTTGGTAAACTTTTCAATCTTTGCATCCAGTCTCTTTTCAAAGTCCTGGATCATCTTTGCCATCATTATTCTGAATTCTTTTTCTGGAAAGGTGCCTATCTCCTCTTCATTTAGTTGTTTTTCTGGGGTTTTAGCTTGTCCCTTTGTCTGGTACAAAGTCTTTTGCCTTTTCATTTTCTGTGTCTTTCTGTGGCTGTGATTTTCAGTTCCACAAGAAGAAATACTGCTGATACTGCTTGATTCTGCTGTCTGCCTTCTCGTGGAGGAAGCTATCTAGGAGGCTTGTGGGTGCTTCCTGATGGGAGGGACTGATGGTGGGTAGGGCTGGGTGGGTGGAGCTCAGTAAAACTTTAATCTGCTTGTCTGCCAATGGGTGGGGCTGTGTTCCCACCTTGTTGGCTGTTTGGCCTGAGGCTATCTAGCACTGGAGCTTACAGGCTCTTTGGTGGGGCTAATGGTGGACTCCGGGAGGGCTCACACCAATGAGCACCTCTCAGAACCCCTGTGGCCAGTACCCCTGTCTCCTCGGTGAGCCACAGCTGCCCCCCACCTCTGCAGGCAACCCTCCAACACCAGCAGGTAGGTCTGGCTCAGTCTCCTATGTGGTCACTGCTCCTTCCCCTGGGTCCTGATGAGCACACTTTTTTGTGTGCCCTCCAAGAGTGGAGTTTCTGTTCCCCCCAGTCCTGTGGAGGTCCTGCAATCAAATCCTGCTGGCTTTCAAAGTCTGATTCTCTGTGGATTCCTCCTCCTGTTGCTGAACTCCCAGGTTGGGAAGCCTGATGTGGGGCTTAGAACCCTCACTTTAGTGGGTGGACTTCTGCAGTATAACGTTTCTCCAGTTTGTGAGTCACCCACCCAGCATTTATGAGATTTGATTTTAACGCAATTGAACCCCTCCTACCATCTCATTGCAGCTTCTCCTTTGTCTCTGGATGTGGGGTGTCTTTTTTGGTGAGTTCCAGTGTCTTTCTGTTGATGATTGTTCAGCAGTTAGTTTTAATTCCGGTGTTCTTGCAAGAGGGAGTGAGCGCAAGTCCTCCTACTCCACCATCTTGAAACTCATTCTAAATGTGATATATTCTTTTGTTTAATGATCAGAAACCCATGAGTTAGTTGCTATTAATATGGCCATTTTGCAGAAGAGAAATAGAACTATAGTAGGTTGCCTGAGGCCCAACTTCTAGGAAGCAGCAGAGAAAAGGGTGGGATTCAAGCATTCTAAGCATGACCTCTGGAGACAGCTTGAAGTTAAGTCACTGTAAGTGTTAACTAAACTAGCCCTTGTATAAGCTAAGAGCAGATTTCCAAATGGATAGATGTTTTCATTCACTCCTAGGAACTCAGAGCCACACTGACACTCAGGACACAATTCTTGTTCTTGAATCTTAATGTAATGGTGTATATTTTTAAAATATACTGTGCAAATCAGGCCAGTACATAATTTTAAAAATCAAACATACATGCATATATGTCTTCTTTTCTGCATCTGTGTTGTATTGGGGTGCCAGGCCCTTCTAATGGCAGGCAAGAAAAACTCCCAGAGGTATAAATGACAGATAAGAACATTGAGAATAACTAAGAATGGACCAGGGCAAACTCAAATGTGCAGATGGCCCAGAACTTTTGAAGAAATTCTAAGCACTTGTAACCCAAATGTCATGGGAATGAAAGAGCTGGAGAGTTTCTCCATATCTGAGGGCCTGCTCAGTTGCCATTTCCCCAGAGTGGGTCTGAGGTCTCTGGATTTGCTGTGAGAATATTTGCAGTATGACTTGAGAAATAATTATGGAACCAACAATTTCCAAGTAATTTGGGAGTGGGATGGCCTTCTGGACAGAATTCTGCCTGAGAGCATTTCCCTTCCTGCCCAAACCTACCCAGGGGAGGAACTAACAGAGCAAGAAGTGCCCAAGGGCAGTGCCAGGGGAAGGACAAGTTCAGTGCATTGGGGTTGTGCAAAGACAACAGGAACAAAAATAGTGATAGGAACAGGGTTACACACCAGGAGCACCAGGAATCTCTCTGCATTCACCCAATGCTCTGACTTAGGGAAACTTACTGGGGTGGGAAAGAAAAAGTTTTGCAGAAGAAGCCCCCTCTTGGAGATAAAACCAGAAAGCAAAAAGAAAGGAAAGGATCTGGTTCAGAGCTGGCAAAAACCAAAAAATATACACTTGAGGAGGGATTGATTGGGGGTCAAGCCATCCTTATCATACCTGCATATCCTGTGTGTAATGTGCCATCTGTATGCAATCTCATGCATATAAACAAACACAAAAATGCCTGTTTAGTTGGACTCTGAAGTGAATCTGTTCACAGTTCATTCATAATATTCTGGCTGTTCTCTCAGGCCTTTTTCACTCATTCATTCATTCACTCATTTTGTTCTTATGTTGGACATTGAATACATAAAGATCACAGAACACAGGACCTTCTCCAAAGGTGCTCACAGACCAGTGAAGGAAATAGCCTTTTAAATGTACAATTACAAAGTAGTGATTGGGATAATTGAGGGCTTTATGGAAATACAGGTATTGGGGTCTATTATTATACCCCCCACCCCCAAATTCATATGCTGAGCCTCTAATACCCAGGACCTCAGCAAGTGACTGTATTTGGAGATAGGGTAGTTAGTGAGGTAATCAAGTTAAAATGAGGTCACTAGGGTGGACCCTAATCCAATATGACTGGTGTCTGCGAAAAGGGGAACTTTGGAAACACACAGGCACACAGGGAGAATACAATGTGAAGATAAAGGCAGAGATTGGGGTGATGATTTTACAAGCCTACGAACACCAGAGATGGCCAGAAATCTAGAAGCTAGGAGAGAGGCACAGAACAGTCTTGTTAACAGCCTTCAGAAGGACCCTAACCTAGCCTCAGGGAAGAGGGTCAGAGAAGATTCCTGGAGGAGGTGACAGAGCTGAATTTTCAGAATTGAACAGCAAGTTGCCAGGTGAAGGGGGCGGGGTGGGGTGTCAAAATTGCATTCTGGGCTATGGGGGCAGCACAGGCACATGTGTTGGGGTGAGAAGCAACTGGGCAGTGAGGTGCTGGTGAGGTGTGGAGCAGTTTTGGAAGCAGGAAGTAGGAAGAGGGAAATCTACCACTAGGATCTGGCCAGCACAGGGCGCGGGGCGCACACCAACATGTAAAGACAAACCAGACACCTTCCTGCCCCTTGAAGGGTACAAACACTGCCGTCCCAACCTGGAAACCCCCTGTGGAGCAAGCAAAGCCCTGCCACTCTCCTGTTTCTCAGCACTGCTCAGCCCTGGTGGTTAGACCCCTTAGTTTCATGGAGTTGGTGCCTTGATGCGGATAAATCTTCATTCAGCCATGAGAGAAGTACCGTGTTTCTGGACTGCTCAGGACTCAGTCTTGGTACTGGAAGGTCTAGCTCTGTTCTCCCTGAGATTCCTCTCATTTCGGGGATAGTGATTTCCTCCCCTTCATCATGAACCAAAAGCTACCAGATGATGTTAATTGGAGGGATATGGAAGCATCATCTCAGATGGTAGAAATATCCTGATTCCTGAACATTTCCGTGTCTTTGACTCTCTTCACCATAGGACTCCTGCTCATGGAAAAGCTTTCACACAGCCACTTGGTTTTATAAAATCTGGCTTAAAGGCTGCCTGATGTTCCCTGCTCTGTCCTTCTCACATGATTCTGTGTGGTTGTCTCCCTTTCTACCTCTGGTAGATATTTCAAAGGACTCATGTGAAAAGAGATGCTGTTCTGGGAGCATGTGGCCAGCAATGCACAGAGATTTATTCTGGCTAATTAAGAAGACTTTTGTTTTAATGTCAACCCACCTTTGATACAATCTTTAGAAATCCTGGCACTCTGGACCAGAGGTCAGACCATTCATCACAGGAGGAGCTTTAAATTGAGGACATTTGTAACCTTTTTCTTTTAGGTTTCTTTAAAATTAAACCTGAAAATAAATATTAAAGCTGAGTGACACTAAAATATGATGGTCCTTGCCTTTATATAATTGACTTACAATCATATTTGAATCCTACATTAAGTATCCTAGTTGTAACATGCATTTCTTTTGAGAATGGAAAAATTGATTTATAATCCAGGAGGTCTTCTTAATTAAAAAAACTTAACATTATTATATGCATAAAAGGAATGCATCTGTATTTAAAGTCTAATACTCTGTATTCAGAGGAATTAAATGGTCCATGTAAAAACATAATTTAAAATAGTTTAAAGGTTTTAATATTATTTTTAAGATTTTAATAAGATAATAATATTTTAAGATTTTTTTTTCTTTTTTCTTGGCCATGCTGCACAGCATGTGGGGATCTTAGTTCCCTGACCAGAGATTAAGCCTGCACCCCCTGCATTGGAAGTGTGGAGTCTTAACAAGCACTGGACTGCCAGGGAAGTCCCAAGATTTACTTTAAGTGAGAAAAGTTAAGGGCAAAGTTTGTACAGCCTGCCTGTTCCTGACATTTCTTTTTTTTTTTTTTTTTTTTTTTTTGGCACACGGGCTTAGTTGCTCCGTGGCATGTGGGATCTTCCTGGAGCTGGAATCGAACCCGTGACCTCTGCATTGGCAGGCAGATTCTTAACCATTGCGCCACCTAGGAAGCCCCTGACATTTCTAAAACACACCCCACTTCCATTTACATTTATCAAATACTTAGTCTGGGTGCAGCTCAGGTGTTCAAGATCAAGGGAGAACCCATCACTACTCATGAGGAACTGCAGGTCTGATGGGGAGGCTGATGGATGACTATGGCAGGTGCTGCAACAGGGATGGGAATAACAGGGACAGCTAAGCTCAGGGGGCTGAGAAATGCTCCTTGGAGATGGTATTTAATTGGGGCCTGAAAGGTGGGTATGAACTCACCAAGTGAAGGAAGAAAGGAGGCACATTCCAAGTTGTGGGAAAAAGGAAGGAAGGAATGAAGGAAGGAAGAGAGGGAGGGAGGAAGGAAGGCAGGCAGGCGGTGTGAAGGTGGGTGGCGCATGCTGGGACAGCTAGAAACTCAGTGTTGCCAGAACATGATGCTTGGGGACCATGGCTGGAAATGAGACGGGAGTGGTTAGATGAGGGATAGATAGGGGGACCTTGTGGCTCGAACAGTTTATGGACATCCTGACCAGGTCTGTTATTTGGGATGCTGACCTGGCAGCACCACAGTGGAAAGACAGGGGAGGAAGAACAGCTGTTCAACCAAAGGGAGTGGCTCAGGCGAGGCACAAGGGACCCTGAACCAAAAGTGTAAAGGTGCAAGTGGAGGGAAGGAATGGGTTAAAGAGAAATTTAGGGCCAGCAACCCATAAATCGGGGTGTCCAGCTGGCTGAGGGGGAGAGGAAGAGTCAAGGATGCAAACTAACGTGGACTGAATTGTGTCCCCCAATTTGTACATTGAAGTCCTAACCCCTGATGTAACTGTATTTGGAAATAGGACCTTTAGAAGGTAATTAAGATAAAATAAGTTCGTAAGGGTGGGGTCTGATCTAAAAAGATTAGTCTTCTTAGAAGACACAAGAAAGCGCCCCCCAACCTCACCCCTCATGTGAGCACTTAGAAGGCGGCCATCTGTCAGCCAGGTGGAGCGCGCTCACCAGAAACTGAATCTGCCGGCACCTTGATCTTGGACTTTCCAACTTCCAGAGCTGTGAGTTATGAATGTCTGTTGTTTAAGCTACCCAGTCTATGGTATTGTGTCATGGCGGTCCAAGTGCTGTCACTAATGACTAATTGCCATTAAGTCAAGTAAAGAAAGAATACAGGGCACAGAGATTTTTGTTGTTGTGTTTCATTTATTTATTTTTAATTTGGTTTTGGACATGCTCAGTAGGAGATGCTAGTAAGAAAGAGAGGAAGAGATGTTCAGTGGACGTCTAAGGACATAGATCAGGGCCAGTCAGGTCAGGAGATGGTTTGGAGGGTTCTCAAGATGATCTTGGGTGGCCTTGGCCTGCAGTGACTTGAAGCAGGGTTTCAGTTCCTGGCCAGAGATTGAAGTCAGGCCGGGGCAGGGAGAGGACTGAATCTGAGCTGTTAGACCAGTGGATGGTGACAAGGCCCTGGCCCATATGGCTTTGCAGAAAATGAATTTTCACAAAGAAACAGAAAGCAGTGAAACAAATAAAGTGTTTATTAGGAGGAAAAGGGGTACGTGTGGAGAGGCACTAGGGCAGACTTAGAGAGAGAGAGCTGTGTCCTCCGGGTAGTTTGAATCACTTATATGGGACATTTCTTTTGGTTTCCTTTGGCCAATCATCTTGCTTTGCCTGGTTCTGAGTCCATATTTAGTTTATCTCAGGGTCCTCCCATGTGTGCAAGTGCATCTCTTAGCCAAGATGGAGTCTAGTGAAGAGGCCTACGGGTAGGTTGACATCACTCCCTTTTTGACCTCCAAGAAGCCTCTCGGCGCATGTATAGTTGGGAAGGGCTCCTTGACCTCGAGAATGAGAAATATGTGGTCTCTATCAGCTCTTCTCTGGCTCTTGCTACTCTGGAGTATCTGCCCACAGGGGACAAACTCCAGCTGCTCAGCCTGGAGCCCATTTATCTCCTGCCTCAAGGATAGAAGCAGAAGCCAAGAGCATGCAGGAGATTGTCCAAGAAAAGAATGCAGAGCAAGAAAGAGAAGGAGGCCAGGAACGAAGCGGGGGTCTAGATACTTCAGGGGCAGCAGGAGAAGCAGCCAGAGAAAGAGCTGCGAGACAGGGCTAGAAGCTAAGGGGATGGGGGTTCAAGGCCATTTGTCAACAGTGTCAGGTGCTATAGAGGCTTCAACTAGGCTGAGCATCAAAATATAAAGCATCGGGCTGGTCATTAGGAGATAGTTATTAGGAGCTGGGTCAGGGCAGTGCTGTGGAAAGAGAAACGTATGGGACTTAAGAGAGATGAGGCTAGACTCTGAGTTTAAGATATTTGCTTATGAAAAGCACCAGGAGATGTGGAGGTGGCTTGAGGAGGAGGCAAATGAGAGGCAGTTGTTTCCTTCGATGTTTCTGAAGCTCCACACTAAGCCCTATTTTTGTGCTAAGGAACCAGGGACAGCTAAAGAAACACAATTGTGCTCTCCTTTGATGCAACTCAATTCTATGCATATCAACCCCTTTCATTGTTTTAGATTTTTAGATGTCTGCTTTCTGCCCAACAGGGACAAATCCTGCATCCTATAGATGCCTCATCTCACTAATTCGTGTCCACTAACTTCCTAACTGCTGTCGTGTTTCAATTAGGTGTGAAGATTCCCGAGGTGAGGTTAGGGGTACGCACGTGTTGTGAGTGTGTGTATGAGTGACCAAGTCACTGTGTGTGTGTGTCAGGGGACAGGATGTGAACACACAATATGATGCCAGAGGCCTGTGTTCTATGAAAAGGATGAGATGTTGTTAATGGTAAATTTTATGTTCTATACATGTTGCCTTGATTGAAAAAAAAAAAAGAAAACAATAAAACTTGTGCATGAAACAATTGTTGTGGCCACTCTTCTTCTAACTTTAGATGACAGAATGAAAAATGCTAAAGACAATATTTGTATTTTCTTTTTCCTTCTTTTTGTATCCCACATTTATGGCGAGCTGCTTAGCTATGCTCCTGTGAAGCTATCTATCTGGGAGATTGGCAGGCCGGTGGGATGCGATGTAGGCCTCTGTTTTAAATTGCCTAATAATTGAAGCTAAAAGAAAACATGTATTAGAACACTTTTCCTGGAACATCAAAATAATGCATTCATTTGGGAAAAAAGTGATTCATACGTGACCTTGTGTAATATTTGACTTTTTAAATGCCACACATGGCACTTATCTGGTTTTTAGCCTTGCTGGGAAATGGCTGTATCCAGCAAGGATAAAAGGCTTCCAGCTGGGATAACTATCCTATAATTAGTGATGCATTTTTTAAAAGGAAAACCAGAAATTACTGGAGACAGTTGATGTAAAAATCTCTACATTTCTAAAGTATGCGTGTTGATAGCATGGCAGCTTTGGCCCTATGGATGCAATGTTACACACACACACATACACACACACACACACCCCCCACTTTCTCTTGCCAGGGTATTTGAGGAAGTCAATTTTCTTTCTATTGTTTTCAGTAGAACTCACTGGAAATCAAATTTGAGTCCCTTGAGTTTGTGTGATATTATGAAATAATAAGAAATATGTACTTAGTCTTTGTCCCCAGTTCCCGGCACAGAGCTTTTAAAACTCTTGTAAGTTCTTGACTGATAAGAGCATCTTTTGTTTAATATTTGACCCTTGTTCCCAGTTCCTGACACTAGAACTTCTAAAACTCTTGGAATTTTCTGAGTGACAGGGGTGAGAGGAGCACCTTTTGTTATTTATAAAGAAGACCCATAGCTGAGTGTATGCTAATGAGCTGACTCTTGGGTGGGCCCTGGATAGCCTGGGGATGGGCTCTGGTTGCCAGAGGACCCAACCATGTGATTAGAGGGTTGGAGCTTTCAATACCACCTCCCAAACTCCAGGGAAGCGAGAAGGGCTGGAGATCGAGTTCATCCTCAATGGCTGATGATTTAATCAATTACACCTGTGTAATGAAGTGTCCAGATCTAAATGATGGTTTGGAGGGCTTCCAGGTTGATAAACACGTCGAGGTGCTGGGAGGATGACACCCTTACAGAGGCATGGAAGCTTCAAACACTTCCCCGCCCCCCCCCCACCCCCGTACCTTGCCCTGTGCATCTCCTCCATTGGGCTGTCCCTGAGTTGTATCCTTTATAATAAGCCAGTAATAGTAAGTAAGATGTGTTCCTTTCTGTGAACCATTCCAGTACACTATCCAATCTGAGGAGGGGGTTGTGGGAACCCCTGATTTATAGCTGGTCAGTCAAAAGCACAGGTGACTACCTGGGACTTGATACTGGTCTCTGAAGCAGGGGGCGGTCTTGTGGGACTGAGCACTTAACCTGTGGGGTCAGGGCTAACTCTGAGTATTTGGCATCAGAATTGAATTGGGTTGTCAGAAACCCAGTTGGTGTCCAGAGAGGGAGAGAACTGGTTGATGTAGGAAGACCTCCTATGTGTTTGGTGGCCAGGAGCATTGTGAGCAAAAACATCTCAGAGTTGGTGTGCATGGTACATGATGATTTTATGACAGTGTTGTGATATGATGGGAAGAATAGTAGGAATTCTCAGCCTAGAGCCCAAGAGAGATCTCTGTTGTCTATCAGTGGTGGAAGCTGAAACCCACCCCTATGTCATGAAAGCAATACAGCCTCTCCTTCCTCAGTGCTTCCAGAACCTTCTGCTCACATCTTTATTGCTGTATTTTCTGTGCTGAACTGTAATTGTGAGTTCGCATGTTGGTTTCTCCATGAGACTTTGAGAAGGCACATTGGTAGTGAGCACACCTGGACAGCGGTTCCCAAACCTGGCTGATGTCACCATCAGGAGATTTGCAAAATGCTGATAAATGTATTCCTATGTCAGTTCTGGTCTCTGAGAATCAGATGCTCAAACAGGAATGGATAGGCAAGAGTTTTTTGGGGGCAATGTTGCAGGAAGGGGAACCCCTTCCAGGGCCTGAGAATGGGCTCCTGTCTAATACCAGAAATGAATTGTTGGAGGAGACACACGTGCTGACAAAGCAAGAGACTTTATTGGGAAGGGGTGCCCGGGAGCAGAGCAGCAGGGTAAGGGGACCCAGGAGGACTGCTCTGCCATGCGACTCGCAGTCTCAGGTTTTATGGTGATGGGGTTAGTTTCTGGGTTGTCTCTTGCCAATCGCTCTGACTCAGGGTCCTTCCTGGTGGAGCGAGCATCGCTCAGCCAAGATGGGTTCCAGAGAGAAGGATTCTGGGAGGTTGGTAGGACGTATGGACCGGGGTCTCCTCTCTCCTTTCAACCTTCCCTGAATTCTTCCAGTTGACGACAGCTTGTTAGTTCCGCATTCCTGCCCAGACATCCTGTTTTAAGATAACTCATGCAAGTGGTTACTATCAGGCCTGGCCAGGGTAGGTTGTTTCGGTCAGTGGTTTCCCTAACAGAAATGCTCGTGAAAGACGAGGAAAGGATGAGCAGGAGCGGGCAGCGAGAGCCATCAGATCACGGTACAGGTCTGACCCCTGTGAAAAGAGTGGGGAGGGAGAGAAGGATTAGGTAGGAAGAGCCTCAGGCAGCAGCACAGTGATGGGAATGCCTAGGCTGGGCTGGTGGGAAGGGCCTGAAGATAAGTTACCTGTCAGAAGGTTCCTGCATCCAGCAGGAATGAGGTAGAACTAGTAGCCCACAGGGCACAGTACTGGCTGGAGCAGTGTGCAGGGTCCACGTGTCAAAGAGTCGCCCACTGTCCTGGTTGGCCTGGGATTGAAAGGGCTACCAGGACCTGGAACTTTGTGCTAAAACTGGGAATGTCCTGGGCAAATTGGGACAAACTGGTGAATCAGAACAAATGTGGGATGAGATCCAAAGGAGGACGGGGGACCACCAGACGACTGGGCTATGTTCCCCTCTGCAGGCTCTTTTGAGGGAGAGCTGAGTGGCACGCTTTGTAACTGCTGCTGCCGCTGTGCTTTTCCCCTGACTTTGACCAATTCCCCAACTCTCTGAGCACCAACTGTGTGTCCTACAGCTCAACTCTGATGTTTCCACCTGGCATTAGTGTGGTACCCCACAAGTCAAGGGCTCAGAGCCACCAGACTGCCCCCTGTGTCTGCTGCAAGACCGGTCCCTAGGTGACCCCACTTCAGCTGACTACAAATTTGGGGGTTCTCACACCCCCTTTCAAGTTTGATGATTCACTAGAATGATTCAAAGGACTCAGGAAACGGCTTTACTTGTGATTACAGCTTTATTACAAGGATACAACTCAAGAAGAGCCAAGCGAAGAGATGCACAGGGCGGGGTGCGGGGGGAGGGGGGAAGGGAGGAGCAGCCAAGCTGTCTCCAAGTGCACCTGTCCCACCAGCCCAAAGTGTTCGCTCACCAAGGGGCTCTCGGAATCTCAAGACCTTTCATTGAACTCAGTGTCCAGCCTCCCTCCCCTCTCTAGAAATTGGGGATGGGGCTGAAAGTTCCAACCCTCTAATCCAAGTTGGGTCTTTCTGGTGAGCAGCCCCCATCCTGAATTCACCTAGGGGCCCCACTCTGAGTCACTTCATTAGCATAAACTCAGGTGTGGCCCCAAAGGGGCTGCTTAGGAATAAGCTAAGAATAACAAAAACCACGCCTATCACTCAGGAAACGCCAGGGGTTTTAGGATCTCTGTGCCTGGAAACGGGCATGAAGGCCAAGTATATATGCGTATTATATCGCAGCCCCCAACCAGAGATTCCCCTTGAAAGTGATCTGGGGTGGGGCCCTGACAGCTGCATTTTTTTTAAAAAAACCACCCCAAAGGAGACTAATATACAGGCAGAGCTGAGAACCATGAGGAACCATTGTTTATGTTTATTTTGGTGAATGGCAAGACTGGAGGGAAAGCAGCTAGGACTGTTGGGGGGGGTGGGGCTTGTTTAGAGAAGCAGCTGCAGGGCTGGGGGGCAGACTGGAGGGTGCAGGACTGGGGCTGGGTCCGGATGAGTAGGCTGCTTTTCTGGGTTGGGTGCTGAGTGCTGCTGGGTAGGAGGCTGCAGCTGGGGTCCCTGTGGCCTTGGGCTGTGCCCGCCTGGACTGCCCGGCCCCTCAGCACAAATGTTATAAACGATAAGGAAACAGGTGCCAGGAGCTTGGATCTTTTGTCCAGAGCTTAAGTCTGTGCTGCAGGAGAGGCCAGTTTTTGCACAATCGTAGGAATGAAAGGCGTGCAGGGCACTTGGCAGGCTCGGCCTCCTCTGCCAACAGAGGGCTGGCATTTCAGCTTCAGGGCCTGGGAGATCCACAAGGTGCTGGAGGCCAAACAGAAGGGAAAATATAGAAAAGTTTCACAAGGGGGAGATTAGGTTCCACAGAGACAACGTAGAAATGCTTTTTGTCTTCCCTTTACCTCTGTATTAGTTTTGAGGGCTGCTGTAGCAGCATACAACACATTGGGTGGCTTAAGTAACAGAAATGTGTTCTTCTACAGTGTGGAGGCTGAAAGTCAAGATCAAGGTGTCAGAAGGGTTGGGTCCTCTGAGGGGTGTGAGGGAGGAAGGGTTCCAGTTCTCTCTCCTAGCTTTTGGTGGCCCCAGACATACCTTGGCTTCTCTCTGTATCTGTCTCTATATCCATATTTCCCCTTTCCTGATGCCAGTTGCACATTGGCACTTGCCACCTACCTCTACAAGGATTAAATCATGAGCTGCTGCCCCTGACCTTCAGCACCCCTGAAAGAAGTTCAAGGTGGAGATCAGGAGTGAGGCACTCTGTGCTTCTGGAAAAACTGGCAAAAGAGGTCTCCAGATAGATATTTTCAGGAGATTTTATGAGCCCAATTCTTGCATCTCCTCATATCTAGAAAAGCACTAAAATCATTAATGGTGACATCCTACAGCAAGCCTCTGCCAAAATGTGCACTTGACTGCACGTAACCCCCCCCCCCCGCCCCACCCCGCCACCACTTTACTGAAATCGAATATAACACTGACCTTCCCCTCACTTTCCTGGCTCTTTCCCCTCTACCTCTTTGGAGCAGTTTCTCAGAGCTATCTGAAATGCTCTCTCCTGGGCTATAGCCCTCATTTTGCCCCCAATAAAACTTAATTCACAACACTCACACTGTGCACTTTTGTTTTCAGTCACCAATAAGGACACCAATCATATTGGAGTAGGGCCCACCCTAATGACCTTATCATAACTAATTATATCTCAAACGACCCTATTTTCAAACAATGTCACATTTGGAGGTACTGGAGTTTAGGACTTCGGCATATAAATTTTGAGGGGACATAATTCAACCTGTAACAAGTTCTTAACAAAAAATATTTCCACTTCTGGTTTTCTGTCTAGTGCACATAAGAAGAAAACAGCAGCCTGGTGATGCCTACGTAACCCAAGTTGCTCCAGGTTCTTTCAAGTGCATTGTTTTATGAATAAGGCTCACCTTGTTCTTAGATCCTTTGGCTAAAACAGTTTAGAAAGTTTTTTTCCATAATGATCCTGCACAGCAACTAAGATTATAGTTAAGATGTACTGTACCCAGGGATATAAATTTTGTGACTTCTCTTTAAAAAGAGCAGTCAAAATGGCAAAACTTTTATTTCACCCAGTCATTCCCACGAGAACAAATATTTGTGATCCAACCAAGGGAATCCAAGAATAGCAAAGAGCCTGATAACAACCTCTGCGATACACAGGAGGCATGGGATACATTTGCCCTAACACTGGGATTACTCTATTTATGGCTTTCCTAGCAAAGGCTCTTACCACGATATCAATACCTCTGCTTTTACATTACTTTGCAGTTTATATACTACAAAGCACTTTCAAATATATGATCCTATTTCCTCTCTCAGCACCCGTGTTGAGGTGGGTGGAAGAGGAATTATCTTCATTGGCAGTTGAGGAAATAGGGTCTCATAAGAAGTGAATTGTCTAAAGTCATATGGGCAGTTAGAGGTAGAGACAGGCCTCATGTATTCTGACCTGAGGTCCAGTCATCTTATTTTTAATTTTTTTAAACTGTGAATTGTATCCTTTACATAGAAGAATGTATAAAACATATATGGGCAAGTTGAAGAATAATGGTGAAATGAATGCCATATAGCCACCACTCAGGTTAAGAATTGGAACATCCTCAGTCTGAAACCTGTAGACCCTCTGTCTCCACCCCTACTGCTCTGTTTGCTCCTCCCCAAGTTCATTGCCCTCCTTCTCCCAGAGGTAAGTCAAACCCTGGCTTTTGTATTAATAATGATCTTGCTTTTCTTTATAGTTTTATCATGCAAACACATATCCCCAATGACACATTGTTTGATTTTGAAAAACTGAGTAGAAAGCATACCCCAGCTGTGTGGGGACGGGGTGACACACCCCCTGCCAGATGAAGGCTCCCAGGGGAGAGTGAGCCCCTCTGAGTCAGAGTTGGGCTTCTGCTCTCCTGATAAAAAAAAGCCCCTTTGGGGAAGTCATGGTGAAGCCCAGAGGAACATGGGACTCAGGACAGTCAGGGCAGCTGGCAAGGCTGTTGTGTGGAGCAGGTACTGGATCTTTGGCAGAAAACTGTTCAGAGTTGTTTGCTGCTTTGTGTTTTCCACTTCAAAGCTCATCGTGGACTATTTCCACAAGGCAGGAGGATGCCAGAGCAGGAGGCATCCCTTGGAGGGGTGACAGAATGTCGCCAGGTTATCCAGGCAGCAGCTTTTAAAGAGAGTGCCCTGCACTCTGGAAATTCACACACTTCAGTTCTGGTTATTTTCTTGCTTTATTTCATTGATGACTTCCTCCCCATCCATTTTCTCTCCTCTCTTTTTCTGAGATTTCCTTTATTTGAGGTTCAAATTGCTAGACTTGTCTTCTAGCCTTCCCTGCTTTTCGTTCATATTTTCTATATCATTATCCTTCCAGGAGATCTCCTTAACTTTCTCTTCCTACACTTCAGTTGATTTTTATGTTTGTGCTATCATGTTTGTAATCTCCAGGAGCCTTTTTTGTTTGTTTCTTGAATATTTATTTGTTTGTGTGTTTTAAAATAGCTTTCTGTCCTTATTTCATGGGTGCGAACCTTCTCTTACCTCTCTGAGGTATTTAAAGCCATTTTAAAACTCTTTTTTCTCTGAATAGTATCTAAGGACCTCACAGTTAATAAATTTTAGAACAGGGATTCAAACTCAGGCAGTCTGTCCTCAGAAGCTGCTCTCTTGATTGCTGCCCTAAAATGTCTTCATTTTAATAAACATTGGATTCTGGTCAGGCTAAGAAGCCAGATTGAATACAAACATCAGTTGCTTTCCCTTCAGCAATTCCACTAAAACTAAACAAAAAAGATTTTTCAAAAGACAAACTCACAAGGACAGGGGAAGAGCATAAGTGATAACATCAACAAAATATCGGAATCTGAACAGCACTTAAAAAAATCATACACCATGATCAAGTGGGGTTTATCCCTGGGATGCAAGGATTCTTCAATATATGAAAATCAATCAACGTGATACATCATATCAACAACTTGAAGGATAAAAACCATATGATCATCTCAATAGATGCAGAAAAAGCTTTTGACAAAGTTCAACATCCATTTATGATAAAAGCTCTCCAGAAAATGGGCATAGAAGGAAATTACCTCAACATAATAAAAGCCATATATGAAAAACCAAAAGCCAACATCGTTCTCAATGGGGAAAAACTGGAAGAATTCCCTCTAAGAACAGGAACAAGACAAGGGTGTCCACTCTCACCACTGTTATTCAACATAGTTTTGGAAGTTTTAGCCACAGCAATCAGAGAAGCAAAAGAAATCAAAGGAATCCAAATTGGAAAAGATGAAGTAAAATTGTCACTCTTTGCAGATGACATGATATTATATATAGAAAACCCTAAAGACTCTACCAGAAAACTGCTAGCACTTATTGATGAGTTTAGAAAAGTAGCAGGATACAAAATTAACGCACAGAAATCTCTTGCATTCCTATACACTAACAACGGAAGAGCAGAAAGAGAAATTAAGGAAACTCTCCCATTCACCATTGCAACCAAAAGAATAAAATACCTAGGAATAAACCTGCCTAAGGAGGCAAAAGATCTGTATGCAGAAAACTTTAAGACATTGATGAAAGAAATCAAAGATGACACAAACAGATGGAGGGACATACCATGTTCCTGGATTGGAAGAATCAACATCGTGAAAATGACTGTACTACCCAAAGTAATTTACAGATTCAATGCAATCCCGATCAAATTACCAATGGCATTTTTCACAGAACTAGAGCAAGAAATCTTACGATTTGTATGGAAATGCAAAAGACCCTGAATAGCCAAAGCAATCTTGAGAAGGAAAGATGGAGTTGGTGGAATCAGTCTTCCTGACTTCAAACTATACTACAAGGCCATAGTGATCAAGACAGTATGGTACTGGCACAAAAATAGAAAGGAAGATCAATGGAATAGAATAGAGAACTCAGAAGTAAGCCCAAACACATATGGGCACCTTATCTTTGACAAAGGAGGCACGAATATACAATGGAAAAAAGACAGCCTCTTCAATAAGTGGTGCTGGGAAAATTGGACAGCAACATGTAAAAGAATGAAATTAGAACACTTCCTAACACCATACACAAAAATAAACTCCAAATGGATTAAAGACCTACGTGTAAGGCCAGACACTTTAAAACTCCTAGAGGAAAACATAAGCAGAACACTCTATGACATCCATCAAAGCAAGATCCTTTTTGACCCACCTCCTAGAATCATGGAAATAAAATCAAGAATAAGCAAATGGGACCTCATGAAACTTAAAAGCTTTTGCACAGCGAAAGAAACCATAAACAAGACTAAAAGGCAACCCTCAGAATGGGAAAAAATAGTTGCCTATGAAACAACAGACAAAGGATTAACCTCCAAAATATACAAGCAGCTCATGAAGCTTCATACCAAAAAAGCAAATAACCCAATCCACAAATGGTCAGAAGACCTAAACAGACATTTCTCCAAAGAAGACATACAGATGGCCAACACACACATGAAAAGATGCTCAACATCACTCATCATCAGAGACATGCAAGTCAAAGCCACAATGAGGTATCACCTCACACCGATCAGAATGGCCATCATCACAAAATCTGGAAACAACAAATGTTGGAGAGGGTGTGGAGAAAAGGGAACTCTCCTGCACTGTTGGTGGGACTGTAAGTTGGTACAGCCACTATGGAAAACAATTTGGAGGTTCCTTAAAAAACTGCAAATAGAACTACCATATGATCCAGTAATCCCACTACTGGGCATATACCCAAAGAAAACCATAATCCCCAAAGAAACTTGTACCATAATATTTATTGCAGCACTATTTACAATAGCCAGGACATGGAAGCAACCTAAATGCCCATCAACAAATGAATGGATAAAGAAGATGTGGCATATATACACAATGGAATATTACTCAGCTATAAAAAGGGATGAGATGGAGCTATATGTCATGAGGTGGATAGAACTACAATCTGTCATACAGAGTGAAGTAAGTCAGAAAGAGAAGGACAAATATTGTATGCTAACTCACATATACGGAATCTAAAAATGGTACTGATGAACTCAGTGACAAGAACAAGGACGCAGATACAGAGAATGCACTGGAGAACTCGAGGTATGGGAGGGGGTGGGGGGTGAAGGGGAAACTGAGACGAAGCGAGAGAGTAGCACAGACATATATATACTACCAACTGTAAAATAGATAGTCAGTGGGAAGTTATTGTATAACAAAGGGAGTCCAACTTGAGGATGGAAGATGCCTTAGAGGACTGGGGCGGGAGGGTGGGTAGGACTCGAGGAGGGGAAGTCAAGGAATGGAGGGAATACGGGGATATGTGTATAAAAACAGATGATTGAACTTGGTGTACCCCCCAAAAAATAAAAAAAAATAAATAAATTTAAAAAAAAAGACAAACTCATAAGGACAGGGGAAGAGCATAAGTGATAACATCAACAAAATATCGGAATCTGAATTTTTGTGATAAATTTGTAACATAATTCACATAAAAGGATTACCACAGTGCCTGGCAACCAATAAGTGTATCATAAATGTTAGATATGATTAATATGATGTAATGCTGCTTTTAAAAAAAAGAACTTTTCCCCTCAAATATTCTAAATGTGTTGTATATGGTTTAAGAGCTTCCTTGTACTCAACCAGGCTCTTACTTCCAAATGTGAATGTGAAAGAAGGAAAAAAATAACTTTATCATGCTATTGGCATAATATTATAATTTTTTGGATTGAATTCATTTTTATTCTGTGGGAGAATATCTCATGCATAACGTATAGAGGAGAGAAACACATTATCAAAAATATGAATGTGTGTACTTTAATGGTGAACAGTATTGGAACTTTACGTATCTTATTTCAGCTGGAACTCCCATAGTCAATAGAACACTAATGTGAAAACAACATATGAATTATTCCATGAAAGTATAATCTCTGTATCATGGCAAAAGTATTTAAATAAAATCAACAAATGTTTATTGAACATTGACAATATATTAAAAAAAAACCCATTGTGCTGATTTTGGGGAGAACCTTGATCTATATCTTTAAGAAACTTATTAGGAGAGACAGATATTTACTAGCTAACTATAAATCAAAGCAGAATTAAGTAATCATTTTAACAGAAGTACAAGCAAATTGCTACTTAGATGTCTGGCAGATGGAATAATTAATGCCGGCCAAGGGGACTGATGAAGGATTCACTGAAAGGGGAGCATTGACCTTGATTTTGAGGTTGGGCCAATGTCCCCTCTGGTTGAAGAAAGGACAGAGCAAATCCCTGCAATGGGCAAATGTCCATTCCGGGTCCTTTGAATATGTGCAGGAAGGAGGGTCATCCTCACTTCTTACTGTAGCCAGGACAGAGTTGCACAATTTAAATGTTAAATGTCCTTAAGCGAGTTCATTGGTTGATTTTGTTTCTCAAGTAGACAGTAATCTTATCAGGACATTACATCATATGATTCTTTGGAATTTTCCTCCCCAAACCAATTTCACAGTGCTGGTACATGGCTAGTTCTCCATAAATACTTATCTATTGATACAGGAACTTTTTTCTGCTTAGACAATATATTTTAATGCAGGAAAACTTGCAGGGTAATAGGGAAATGGTATCTATGGAAAATATTAGGAATCTAGAATTCCTATCATTTTAAAAATATTTTTGAATTTTGCTGTAAGTATATACCTATCTTTTTGGTGGATGAGTCTAGAGGTTAGTCACAAAAAACCCAACCTGGCTTAGGGTCTTCAAAAGAGAATTTATTCATACTGACAGTCTTTGCAAAAAAAAAAAAAAAATCATTAAAAAAGTACTTTCCTCCTGCTGAAAGTGCTCACACTAAAATATTTAGAGCTTAGTCATTCTAAGAAAGAATACCAGTAGAGCTAACTCATGTCGGAAACTGGGGTTTGGTTCTAGGATTCCAAAAACAGAAGGACGTATTATTTGCTGCTGCTTGATAGCACGTATCTCAGAAGTGTATCGTGCGACTGATTGGACTACTAGAATCATCTGAGCCATCTCGTGACTGCCTCAGGAGATTCCTGCCCTCAGAATTGAGCTTGTTTTAATAGAACAAACTTTCTACTTATTAGTTATCTACTTTAGAATTGAAAGTTCATGTTCAATGATTATGCCAGTTTACAACATCTGCAGAGGCGCACTATTCATCACGACTTCCAGTGATCACTGTTCTGTGCAACGCAGGCAGTTTTCTCAGGCCATGAACTTATTCTACTAAATCAGTCACACACAGAGCTCTCATTTCTGCAAGATTTCAGTGTGGATGAGAAGATCCTCAAAGATGCACTTCTCTACTTGAAGAAATGTTGAAGAAACTGGCATGTGTCTGAAAGCCCTTGGAGAAAAATAGATTTCAGGGTGATAATGTGAGACCTCATAAAGTATAAATCCTGGCAGACCAATTTTTTCAGGGACATCGTGACAAGCCAAATTGATGGAGAGGAAGCCAAGGATGTAATCTGCCTTGATTTTACAAAGATCTTAGGTCTGTGCTTATAAGAACACTCATCAAGAAATGGAAAATAAGCCGCTTCAGGAGCACACAAGTTTGGGTAGTGCCAAGATGAAAAGATAGCTCCTTTACTGGGATCTGGCTTTATTTCTGCCTGGATGCTGGCCTCACTTCCATGACAGTGTGGGGAGGTGAAGAAAGGGGTTATGCAGCACATGTGCTGGGCTGTGGTACCCAGGGTGTCTTATTCCCACAGGGAATAGGAGGTAAGTAGGACACATCAGCAATATCTAGTGTTTGTGCATTACCCTTGAAATGTATAAAGCATATTGCATGAAACATGGCTGGGGGAGAGAGAGAGAGAGAGAGAGTGTGTGTGTGTGTGTGTGTGTGGTAGGGTTGGTGGCAGGGTGAGAGGGAGAGATGGGGAGACTAGAAGCAACAAAAGACCAGAAGGCCTTTTGAATGAATTGCCTTTCAATCTTACATCTTGAATGAGCAAATTTTCTGTGCCCAGAAATGCCCTGTGCTCAGAATACTGGATTAAGCTGGGAAGTTCAAGTATTATCCTTGCCTGAAGGATGTGATAGGAACCTAACTTTCTTGGCGCAAGCCTTTTTGCTGCATAGGTGGTCATGCTTTCACCAGATTCAGCTGAAATGAACTGAAAAAAACTTACCGGTTGCCATGTATGGAGTGCCCAACCTAGAGCATCCAAGTTGCTCAGGTGTTAACTGCAATGAGACTTACAACTTTATGTATTGGTTGCCTATTTTCGATGGTAAGCACCTTAAAGACAGGAGCAATGTTTTTCCCGTTTTCATGTTCCCAGTGCTTACCAGTGCAGTGTCTAACACATATTTGGGGGAGGGAAGACAGAAGGCGGGCAGGGAGGGAATGTGCTGAGTTCAAGAATCTAATGTGGGCAGCCAGTTCCAGAAGCTAGATGCAGTGGAGGGAGCAGAAATCAGGGAAGATGTTGGCCATGAGAGCAGGAAAATTCTACAGGGATGAGAGCAATGGGAGCCAAGACCCCAATCCCAAAAAACATTCAGTGATCAGGCCTGGGAGGGATCAAAGGGGCCCAGCTAGAGAGTCAGGATTCACAGATCCCTGTTTCTGCCAAGTACCTTGGACAGCGTTCTGGGGGCCTTTGTGGAAGTGCCTTTGCCCCTCTTCCTGGCCAAAATGAGGGTCACTGGGAATCTGGTGTTTGATAACCTCAAGTGGTCCAACGCCATCTCTAAAATTATCTTCTGCCTCCCTTTCCCTGGCTTCCTTACCTCTTGCAAAATTTTCATGTAGGCAAACTTGGATGATGTGAATAGTCAGGGCTGCCTTCTTTTGTGTTAGTCTTATTTCCTCTAGAACCATGATGTTTCTTCTTTTATGTTCTTTACAGTTCTGACCATGTCTTACACATCGTGAGTTTTTCAGAAACTCTAGGTTGAGAAATTCTCTGTGTTCCCGAGGGAAACGCTGAGGAGACAATCCTAATTCCGGGTTCTTTTCAGGTCTAGTGGCATCTGCAGGGCAAATGCACTTTGGATGGTATCCCTTAAGGTGCATTTTCATTCCCTCCTCTTCCAGGAAGTTGCCTTTTTGTTTGGAGCTGGGGGATAATAGCAAAAATGAATTCCAAGGATGCTGGTAAGCTTCGTCCTGGGAATTGGGGCTAAAACGGACCGGGCAAAGGATGCTGAGGTCAATATCAGGGTCAGAGGGCGAAGCCAAGTTGAAAGTGAAAGGGGGGAAAGGAGAACCTCAGCAAAGAAAGGCAAGAGATTGTGTAGCCCAGAGGGTCAGCAGAAAGTGTTCTAGACTGTTCCAGAGGGGTGGTCTCAGTGCTTATTGCTAGCTTTACTTCTGTTCACATTTGAGTAAGTGTATGTATCTAAAGAGGTCGGTACATGGGTAAAGCTTCCATTTCTCAAGAGGGGACTGGGAGAGAGAGAGAGACTTCCCTTTGCCTGAAGCTGCCTGACATGCAGACAGAGAATGGGTCACAGCTGAGCTCCTCCTGTCCTTGGAAGAGAACAGACTTGCATGACTTTGCAAAATCTCTACTTCTATTTCGATTACGGCCTAGAGGTGGCCATCTAACCTGTTTGTACAGAGGAAAATGAGTATTTCAGAACAGGAAATGCCATCCTGTGCACAGAGGGTAGTAATTCGGAACCCTGAAGTGCTTGACGCAATGCAGTATGTTGTTTTTAGGAAAAATTCAATTTGGTGTCTATTGATGGCACAACCAAATATATGCCTGTCGCTGAGGACTCTTTGACTTTTTGTCCATGAAGATGGAGAGAACGCTCTTGAAGAGAAGGGAAGAGATTTGTACTGATGTTGCCTAGCAACCAAAACTTCATTTTTTTTTTTCAATTTGTTGTTTTTAAAAATTCTACATCATGTTGAATTAATCTGGGTCTGAGGCGTATGGTTCCTGTTTGTGTTTAATGGCTACTGGACGCACACAAGAAGGTGGAAACACTTCATTTTGGTCATTTAATGTCCTAATTGGGCTACAGGATCTAGGAGCAATTGTCAGCAACTGGAAAAATAAGTACAAATTGGGCAGAAAGGAACCATCAGGGACAATCCCGAGTGTGTGTCCCCCCAGCTGGGGATCATCTTCTCTGGTCCCATATGAAGGCTGAACACTGGGGCTTCTGTCCTTCTGGACCTTGCCTTTTGTTCTGGATCTCAATCCACGGGGGCCACGTCTTTATTGGCCTGGTCCACATTCTGTCTCTGGTCCCTTTTCTTAATGATTTGGTGTGGTGGTGCCTACACGGACTCTTCTGTGATAATAAAGCCTGGTCCTGAACTGACATTTCCGGAGACTTGGGTTCTAATCTTAACTCTGCCATTAACTTGCTGACTGAACTTGAGTTGCCTGGTGCATCGGTTAAGATATGTAAACTGAGCTGCAGGAACAAGTAAATCCTGAAATCTTTGTGGCTTTATACCGCAAAAGTTAGTTTCTTGCTTACTCAAAGTCTGATGAGCATTGGGCAACTCTACAGGGAAGCTTCCTTCCAGGTGACGATTCAGAGATCCAGGCAGCTTTTATACTGAGGTTCTACCATCTTAACGTGGGGGTCACCAAGGGGAAAGAGACAGAGGGGCATATTAGCCCTTAATTTAGCCAGGAAGTGACATGTCACTTCTGCTCATGGTGCATGGGCCAGAACTGGTGACATGGCCACAGCCTAGCTTCAGGAAAGACTGGGAAATGGAAGAGAACTTCTGGCATGTTTGGTGAGCAGAAGCTGTCTCTTCCAGTCTTGACATCTTTGAGCCTCCGTCTAGTCATCTGCAAAATGACAGGATTGAACTAGATAATTCCTAAGGGCCCTTTTATAGCTGTAAAGATCTGGGAGGCTATGGCTCACCACACAGCCATGATTTCAGATTAAGTATTCAAACGTGTCCTCTAAGCATAGTTCTAGTTTTGAAATAGATTAGCATTGTCTCCACCCACTCACTTTTTTGTCCTAAATTCAATAGTTTCACTTCTTTTACTAGAAAAACGATTCCTTATTTTTAGAAAAAAAATCAAATTAGAAAGTATTTCTCTAGGCTAAACTTCTTTCAAAACAAATTCTTCTGTTGGAAGAATTTAAGAAAATTGTAGTGATTCGTTGTCCCAACTACTGCTTAAGTAGATGATGAAAAAAAACACCTATAATATGTACAGACGACTGATGTTTCACCAAGAAAAATATCTGACTTTCTATATTAAAGGATTTTAAAGTTATTTCTGAATTAGTGCTGAATTCTCAAGAAATAAGCAATTTTAAATGAAGAAAGGACAGAGGAGAAGGAAGATTCAAGTTCACTTTTTTTTTTCAAGACCTGCCCATGAAAATTTACAAATAAATACTTTAAATTCCATCTTTGTTCTCTGATAAGTGAGATTTCTGGCAACTTTGTAAAGGACTGCAAGCACCTGTTCTTTGATGATAGCCAATCACCTGGCCTTGGTATGGCCAGTCATATCAATCTAGTGGACGAACCAATATTCTATAGGTCATTCAGTCCTATGCAACACGTATAGTCTTTTCTGTTCTGTGGACAGATGGAAACGTTTCCTAAATTCCTCTTTTGGAGGATCATCATTTAATGAGTACATCCAAATCAAACAACTTCCAGACCTATTCTTTCATTTTGGATTTTCAGCAGAGTTGGTTTTGATTTAGTGTATTATCTGTAGTTCTAAAAACTGCTTAAGTTCCCCTTACTCTGGGATAGGGCATTACTCATTGTTGGTTCCACTGACTGGTGAATTTAAAACATGAAAGTTATTTGACTCTCTTGCTCTTAAAAGGCAGGGTGTATGCCTTTTGAATCTGGGTGGGATTGTGTTGCCGTGGTCCATAGAATACGGCAAGATGATGAAATGTGACTTCTAAAGTTTGATCATAAGAGGCCATGCTGCTTTCACCTCACTCATTAGAACACATAGTCTTGGAGCCCTGAGCTGCCCCCTAAGAAGTTTGCCAGCTCAGAGGCCACCATGCTGTGAGGTGCCCAGGCCACGTGGAAATGCCACAGGCAGAGGATCTGGCCAACAATCCCAGTTTACTCCAGTCTTTGAATCATGTCAGCCCAGATACTAGACATGTGAATGAAGAAGGCTTCAAAATGTCCTATGCCCCAGTCATTCAGGTCTTCCCCGTAAAGCCTCCAGACTTGGTGGAGTGGATGCGAACATTCCCGATTTGCCCGTCTGAATCTCTGACCTACAGAATCTGTGGATATAACAAAACAGTGGGTACCAAGACAGCTACCATCCCAGCTGGCTTAGAATTGGGAGTATGCATTATTATGCTTTTTGTCGATTTATAAATGGAAAATCTTAATATATTTAGCATCATAATTCACACACTGAAGTGGGCATTTTCTTCAACAAGGCCACATTCAGAAACAGTCTCATTTGATTTGATTTCTTGCTTCTCTGCTGCATGAAATTCTCATACTTGAAGACATGGATTGGAACTTTTCATCTCTGTTTGCCCAGAGTCTAGCACTGAGGAGGCATTTAGCACATGTTAATTGAATGGGAAAAGACAGATATTGACACCAACATTGACAGATGCCATAAGCTGCTAAATGATTTTGTTATTAACCAGAATGGCTAAGAATTTAACTTATGAGGGTAAAGAATGCATTCCAATCATTTGCTACCAGGGGTCGGCAAACTATGGCCCCTAGGCCACATCCTCCCCCCCTGCCCCCACCCCGTGCCTGTTTCTATGAGCAAAGTTTTATTGGAACACAGCCATGCCCATTCATGTAAGTATTGCCTATAACTGTTTTTGCACTACAGGGGCAGAGTTAAGTAGCTGTGAAAGACACCGGACAGCCTACAAAGGCTGAAATATTTAGCATCAGGCCCTTTCCAGAAAAACTTTGCCAACCCCTGAGTTAGATACCCTGAACGTTAACCTTGTAGCTTTAAGAAGCATTGAGTGAGTACAGACTCCAGTGGCAGTTCTCAAGCTTGAGTCAACATCAGTGACCCTGGAAGGCTTACGAAAGCACGGAGAGCCTGGCCTCACCCCTCCATATCTGATTCGGTAGGTCCAGGATGGGGTCCGAAGATTTGCATTTGAACAAGTCCCCAGGTGGCATGGAAGCTGCTGGTTTGAGGACCGTACTTTGAGAAGCACTGGAGTCATAGAAATATGAATAAACAGAGACACAGCTCTATTCCTGGCTCTGCCGTGACTCTCTCGCTGGATAATCTCGGGCAAGGATCTAACTTCTTCACCTGTAAAGTTGAGCGACTTGCCTGAGGCAGGCTTCCCGGCTGGTGTCTCTAGATACTGATTCCCTCAGCCCTGGGGAGGCCGGGTGGCGGCCTGAGCCAGTATCCTCCTGCTCTAAGCATCCTCCTCCATTTATCCCAGAAAGCTTTACAAATGTTGTCATTTTCTACGTGTGCTGTAACACGTAAAAGATTGGGAAGTGTTGGACCAGAGGAATTTTAAGGTCTTTTCAGCTCTGAAATATTATGGGTTTAGATGCTTTGATTGATAAACACCTCCCTCTCAAATATATACTGATCATTACCCACTGAGTGCGGCATTTAGCCCAGGCCACATGTATATTTCTTACAAATCAAATTCTATAGATGCTTTCCTGCTTAGGTGCTTACATTTTCCTCAGACTGAGATCAGGTGTCTGATAGCCTATGTCAAAGCACTTGGGTTTGATGTTCATTCAGCCCTTCCTTGGCCCTTCCTCGATGCTGGGGGCTGCCTGGGGTTTATTCCTTCTGCCCTTTAATCACGTCATCTATATTCTCCAACAGTGATGGGGCTAGAAAGTGAGCCTGTGTTATCTTTCTATGTCCTCCTCCTCCTCTCTGCTCCAACAGAGAGAAAAATCAGAGACAGAAATGTAAAGAGACAAGATATCTTTTCCTCCCATCTTAAGAGTTCTCCCTGGTGTGATGTAACTTAATAAATGTTGATGGAATGAACGAATAAACAGATGGCATAGTGCGGTATATACAGGGCAATAAATGGTCAACCACCACTACTGACTACTGTCTATAATGCAGGCTCTCTTTCTCTCTCTCTGTATGTGTGTATATATATGTATGTATATATGTCTGAATATACACCATACGTGTACAGGTATATACATACCTATATACATATACATACTTTGTTAAAGTCACTATTGTGCTGAATCTACTTCATAGTTCACATATTTCAGTATGTATTGAATACTTACTAAGCTCAAATTTGTGCACGATGTCATATAAAGGAAGGTTAGACAAAGCTATTATTTTCGGTGAGCTTGCAATTTTGCTCTATAATTATTCTTTGGAAAACTAGCTGAGAGAGGAGGTGGGTGCAAACTCTTTACTGAGAAACCATCTTTTGTTGTAGGACCAGTTTATAGCCTTTCTGTCCAGTGCCCCCAAATGATATCAAAATGGAAATAATTTGTTACATGGTGAGTGTGAGTCATGGCCGAGTGAAGTGGGCTCTGTGAATTTCAGAGACTGCACAGCTAGAACAGAATTGATGAAAGCAGAAAGCCAAGGTTGGCAGGAAGGCTGCCCCAGAATAAGCTGAACAATCACAGGTACACTGTGTATCTTTCTGCACTGAAAAGCTCTCCAGTTTTGTTGTTTACACAGGTTTAAAAGGCCATTTCTAACTTCTGGCATTACAGCTTCACTCTGGTAGGGATTTGCACATTTGTTGTCTGGGACCAAGTATCTGATTTGCCACTCAATTTTTTTTTTTTTGAGATGGTTATATGGCCAGATAAAGTACTATTTCTTTGTTTCAATCTTCATTTCAATTTTTAAAAATTTTGTTTTATTGAGGAAACTTTGATTTGTAACATTATGTAAGTTTCATGTGTACAACATTCTATTTCTACTACTGTATACCATACTGCGTGTGCACCGCCAAATAGTGAGTTTCCATAACACTATACAGTTGATCCCCTTCACGCATTTCACTTCCCCAATCCCTTCCCCTCTGGCAACCACTACTCTGTTTCCTGTATGTATGTGTTTATTTTTGATGGGTTTGGTTTGTTCATTTATTTATTGTTTGTTTGTTTATTAGTTTTTTATATTCCATACACAAGTGAAATCTTATGGTAGTTGTCTTTCTCCAACTGACTTATTTCACTTCGCATAATGCCCTCAAGATCCAACCACGTTGTCACAAATTGCGTCTCAATCTTAACTAGACATAATTGGTATCGAATGATTGATTCGACAAATATTTACTGTGCCTCCTCTTTGATAGATGCTTCAGAGTTTAGCTTCAGAGATGAATTAAGATATGTTTCCCATCCTCAGAGTGGTGGAATGGGGGAAAAAACCCATAAACACCACGAAAAGATAAATCCTGAGAACAGGTAGAAGAAAGAACTAATTACCTAGGCAGCTAGGGAAAGTTTCATGGCGAAAACACATTTGAGACTGGACATCTGAAAAGTTTTAATATATTCTATGGTTCATTTGGGTGGCCTCCAATACAATTAGTGTATTTCTGGATTGAAATAAAAGCCTGGAAAATAGAACAGCAAGCAGAAACTATTTACCAATATGACTGCATGTGAAGGGGGTTGATATTTTTACTACGAGAGAAATGTGTTGTTGAGAACCTTCCTGAGTGTGGATAGGCTAGGATGGGTCTGAAGCAGTGTCTTGGAATAGGAGTGGGGAGATATAATTGTTCTGCAGAGGAGAGAAGAGATTGGAGGGGGAAGAATTGGGAGCCAGAGGGATTAATGAGGAGGACAATGAGTGGGACAAGAGCAAGTGGGAAACCAGTTAAATCAAGGAGAGCAGGTGGGGTCTCTAAGTGGCCCACGGGGACCAGTGGAAAGGAATCCCAAGAGTCAAGTGGTCTAGTGATGTAAGGACATGGTGGTGCAGTGTTCTTTTTTATTAAAAATTAATTTAATTAAAAATTATATGGTGCTTTACAATATTCCAAAGTTTCACATACATGATTTCATTTAATGCCACTGTAACCCTTTCTTTAAATCCCTTATCCCTATGTTGCCCCTCCCCCTTCCTTCTCCCCACCGGTAACCATTGGTTTGTTCTCTACATCTGTGAGTCTGCTTCTTTTTCATTTATTCACTAGTTTCTTGTATTTTTAGATTCCACATATAAGTGATATCATACAGTATTTGTCTTTCTCTGTCTGGCTTATTTCACTTAGCATGATGCCTTCCAAGTCCATCCACGTTGCTGCAAATGGCAAAATATCATTCTTTTCTATGGCTGCATAGTATTCCATTGTATATACATACCACATCTTCTTTTTCTTCTTCTTCTTCTTCTTTTTTTCATAATTTTATTTGGAAGCTTTTTAGTCCTGAATAATGAAGGAGTATAACAGGAAGCCAAGGAGGCAAGTCTGACTGAATTCTATGCAATAGTTGTGGAACTCACGATATCACATCTTTATCTGTTCATCTGTTGACGGACACTTAGGTGCTTGCATACCTTGGCAACTGTAAAAAACGCTGCTGTGAACCCTGAGGTGCATGTATCCTTTCGAATTAGTGTTTTTGTTCTATTTGAAGTTGCCTGCATTGATGAGATGTAATGCTGAGTCTTCCTAAAGCTTCGTTAAACCTAAAACATGCACACAAATGCTTTTTAGGGATGGTGATTTTGTTGCAAACTAAGTGCTGCGTTCCATGGCTGGTTCTTTGTTTCATGAACAAGGGAGTCAAGAAATTCCAAAGTGGAACGAATTCACAGGTGAAGGCATTTCAGACCAGAGGTGGATCTGGGACGACGAGCCCCTCTGAAATTGGCTAAAACCTTGGCAAGAGCATCACACTTGGCAAGAGCATCACACTTTAACCAGGAATGAGGGTTCATGGCAGTTTTAGTCTGGAACACATGAGTTTTTGGACCATTTTTCGCTTTATTCTGTTCATACACATTCTGGAATGAGGTGAGGTATAAATAAATGAAAGAACAAACAGATAAGAACAGTTACAAATTAGCTTCTTTTGAGACATTTACTCTGGCAGCGTTAGGTAATTGAGTGGGTTATGAAGTGAATTCCTCTGATCCTTGGCCAAACAGGCTGATTTTGTCATGCATGATTTATTATGCTTTTCGATTAGCAAATATCTTTCACATTGGAAATTGCTGTGTTTGGCAATGTGCTGCTTAAGTATAAATTAGAAATTTGTGTTTATAAACTTGATCAAGTGTTGGAGGAAGTTCCATAATTTGTCTTCTGAAAAGCAACGCGAAATGTTTTTCTCCAGAAGTGCAAGGTGAAGCTTTCAACAGAATATTTATTGAGGGCCTACTATGGACAAAGAACTGTTCTAGCAGCTGAGGGAGAAACAGAGGTCTTGATTCTGTCCATGAGATGGTAACTTGGGAACATACCCAGTAAATGATGATTAGTAACACAATACACGTCCAGTCAAATGAATAGTAGAAGCATTAAATACTCATCGGTCTCAGGGGAGGTGAGCAGAATGATAACTGGAGTCAGAGATACCTCTGAGGAGATATGAATTATGAACTGTGTTATGAAAATGGCTTTGTTGTTAAAGGTTGTATCGAGTTAGACTTGGCATCAATAAACTATATATATTTAAAGTGAAAAATTGGATCTATTTTGGCATATGTACACACCCATGAAACCATCATCAAAGTCAAGATAATAAACATATTCATCACTTCCAAGAGTTTCCTTGTGCTCTTCTGTGGTTCCTCCCTCTCACACCTTTCTACCTCCAGGCAGTCTCTTTCCGTCACTAGAGTTTGCAATGCTAAAAATTTGTATCTAGCTTCTTTTAAATAGTACAATTATTTTGCAATCCCTCCAAGCTGTTGCATTTATCAGTAGTTCATTCTTCCTTTATTGTTGAATACATAGTTTGCTTATGCATCTGTCTATTGATGGACCTTTGAATTGTTTCCAGTTTTTGGATGTTACAAATAAAGATGCTATGAATATTCATGTATAAGTCTTTGGGGGTCCATATGCTCTTATTTCTCTTAGGTACTATGTTCTCTTTGGAGACATGGTTTTATTTCTCTTAGTTAACTACCATAAGGCTGGGTCATACGAACAGTGTCTGTTTAAGAAGCTGTCAAATTATTTTCCAAAAATTTTCCTTTTCTAAAATGATGGTACTATTTTGCATCTCCACCAGCAATATATGAGAATTCCACTGCTCCACATCCACACCCACATTGTATATGGCCAGTCTTTTTCATTTCAGCCATTCTAACAGATGTGTAGTGGTATCTAATTATGGTTTTAATTTGCATTTGTCTAATGACTAATGCTGCTTAGCACTTTTTCTTGTGTTTATTTCAATCCAAACATCTTCTTTGGTCAAGTGTGTGTTCAGACCTTTTGTCCACTTTTTACTGGTTTGTTTGCTTTATTATTGGTCCCGGGAGATTTTTATGCCTTCTGGATTCAAGCCCTTTATCCTACAAGTAATGTGCATGTATTTTTCTCCCAGTCCGTGCCTTATCTTTTTATTCTTTTAATAGTATCTTTTGAAGAACAAATGTTTTTAAATCATGCTTTTGGTATCATAGCTAAAACATCTTGTCTAACCCAAGGTAATAAAGTCTTTTTCCTATGTTCTCTTTTAGACGTTTTATAGGTTTTAGTTTTATGTTTTATGGTTTTAGGTTTTGCATCAAGGGCTATGATCCATTTTGAGATATGAACTAAATTTTGATGAGGAAGGAGGCAGATGATAAAACATGTGGGAGCAAAGCGATGGAGGCTGCTGGTTCCAAGGTGTGATGCGGGGATAGTGAGGTGACTTGCTCAGGCAGACTCAGACGCTATGTGCTCTTTGTGCTACAGTCACACAGCTTCTTCTTCATGAACATGTCAAGCTCCTTTTGCTGCAAGGTCTTGCACATACTATTCTCTGGGCCTTGGGGGATCTTCTCCTCAGATCATTGATACTGAGCTTGGTCAACCCAATATATCCTTTGGATCACAGCTCAAGTGTCCATTACTCAAGCCTTGTCTGACAGTCCAGACCATGGCTGCCGTGTTGCACGACTTCTGGGTGGATGGTGCCCCTGGAGTGATACAAAGTCATGGTGTTCCTCTTAACTAGCTCAAAACCTTTGTTATATACTTGCATGACACACATAGCTTTTTCTTTATTTCTTATTTATTTATTTTTATTGGTGTACAATTGTTTTCCAATGTTGTGCAGTTTCCGCTGTACAACAAAGTGAATCAGCTGTATTTACACATATATCCCCATTTCCCCTCCCTCTTAAGCCTCCCTCTCCTCCTCCCTATCCAACCCCTTTAGGTTATCACCAAGCATCAAGTTGATCTCCCCATATTATGCAGCAGCTTCCCACTAGCTATCTATTTTACATTTGGTAGTGTGTATATGTCAATGCTACTCTCTCATTTTGTCCCAGCTTCCTCTACCCCCCTCCCCCCTTCCCTGTATCCTCAAGACCATTCTCTACATCTGTGTCTTTATTCTTGTCCTGCCACTAAGTTCATCAGTGCTGTGGGGTTTTTGTTTGTTTGTTTGTTTGTTTTTTAAGATTTCTTATATATGCATTAGCACACGGCATTTGTTTTTCTCTTTCTGGCTGACTTCACTCTGTGTGACAGACAGGTCGATCCACCTCACTACAAAGAACTCAATTTCGTTCCTTTTTATGGCTGAGTAATATTCCATTGTATATATGTGCCTCGTCTTCTTTATCTACTCATCGGTTGACGGGTTGCTTCCATGTCCTGGCTATTGTAAACAGTGCTGCAATGAACATTGGGGTGCATGTATCTTTTTGAATTATAGTTTTCTTGGGGTATATGCCCAACAACAACTTTTTCTTTAGAGTTTTTATTTCAATTTGCATTCATATAGTTGTGTCAATATTTGGTTAAAATCTCTTCCCCAACTAGACCGTCAGCTCCCTGAGGGAAGGGTCCATGTCTTCTTTCTCTATTAATGAATCTCCCCTGACTAACACAGTGCCTGCCACATACTAGATACTCCATGCATATTTATTGAAGGAAAGAAGTAAAAAAGAACGGAGGGAGGATGGAGGGATTGCACATAACACTAAGAATTAGAGTCAGATTGTTGAAAATGCCCCACTTAAATAATTTGGACTTTATTCTAGGTAATAGTGTTCTATTTAAAGACTGTTTCTATGATTTCATTCATATGTGGAATAAAAAACAAGCAAACAAAAACAGACAAAACAAAAACAAACTCATAGATACAGGGAACAGAAAGGTGGTTTTCAGAGCAGAAGGGGGCTGGAGGGTGGGTGAAATGGATGAAGGGGGTAAACTATATGGTGATGGATGGTACCTAGATTTATGGTAGTGATCACTTTACAGTGTACACAGATATTGAATTATAATGCTGTACAACTGAAACATATTTAAAAAGAAGAATGTTTTTTCCTTAAGCATAAGGCTAGCTCTGAATTGAGACAGATTTCTTCTATCGTGTTAAGAGAATATCCATCTATTTATATTTGATTAAGAATCTTGAGTAAGAATATATGTTGAATTTATCAAAAGTATAATCAGCATCACACATGGAAATAATACAGTTTTTATTCTTAGAATATGATATGGTAAAACATATTAATAAATTTCTTTTAGTATTGATAGGTTTTGCATTTCTGGAATAAACTCTATTAGGTCAGATGTGTTACCTATTAGAGGTGGATATTACTTGCTAGTATTTTTTGTTTAAGCTCTTTATTGGAATATAATTGCTTTACACTCTTGTGCCAGCTTTTGAGGTACACCAGAGTCAATCAGCTGTATTTATACATATATCCCCATATCCCCTCCCTCCTGCGACTCCCTCCCACCCTCCCTGTCCTGGCCCTCTAAGGCATCACCCATCATCGAGTTGATCTCTTTTTGTTATACAGCAACTTCTCACTAGCTATCTATTTTACAGTTGGTAGTGTTTCTATGTCTATGCTACTCTTTCACTTTGTCCCAGCTTCCCCTTCGCCCCCTGGCCCCCAACCCCTTATCCTCCAGTCCATTCTCTGCATCTGCATCCTAACTCTTGCCCTGTCACTGGGTTCATCAGTACCTATTTTTTTTAAGGTTCCATATATATGAGTTAGCATACAGTATTTGTTTCTCTCTTTCTGGCTTACTTCACTCTGTATAACAGACTCTAGGTCTATCCACCTCATTACACATAGCTCCATTTCATTCCTTTTTATGGCTAAGTAATATTCCATTGTATATATGTGCCACATCTTCTTTATCCATTCATCTGTTGATGGGCATTTAGGTTGCTTCCATGTCCTGGCTATTGTAAATAGTGCTACAATGAACATTATGGTACATGTTTCTTTTGGGATTATGGATTATGGTTTTCTCTGGGTATATGCCCAGGAGTGGGATTACTGGATCATATGGTAGTTCTACTTTTAGTTTTTTAAGGAACCTCCAAACTGTTTTCCATAGTGGCTGTACCAACTTACATTCCCACCAACAGTGCAGGAGTGTTCCCTTTTCTCCACACCCTCTCCGACATTTGTTGTTTCTAGATGTTTTGATGGTGGCCATTCTGACCAGTGTGAGGTGATACCTCATTGTGGCTTTGACTTGCATTTCTCTAATGATTAGTGATGTTGAACATCTTTTCATGTGTTTGTTGGCCATCTGTATGTCTTCTTTGGAGAAATGTCTATTTAGGTCTTCCGTTCATTTGTGGATTCGGTTATTTGCTTTTTTGGTTTTAAGCTGTATGAGCTCCTTGTATATTTTGGAGATTAATCCTTTGCCTGTTGCATCATTGGTAAGTATTTTCTCCCATTCTGAGGGTTGTCTCCTTGTCTTGTTTATGGTTTCTTTTGCTGTGCAAAAGCTTTTCAGCTTCATTAGGTCCCATTTGTTTATTCTTGATTTTATTTCCATGATTCTAGGAGGTGGGTCAAAAAGGATCTTGCTTTGATGTATGTCATAGAGTGTTCTGCCTATGTTTTCCTCAAGGAGTTTTATAGTGTCTGGCCTTACATTTAGGTCTGGCCTTTACATTTAATCCATTTGGAGTTTATTTTTGTGTATGGTGTTAGGAAGTGTTCTAATTTCATTCTTTTACATGTTGCTGTCCAATTTTCCCAGCACCACTTATTGAAGAGGCTGTCTTTTTTCCATTGTATATTCGTGCCTCCTTTGTCAAAGATAAGGTGCCCATGTGTGCCTGGGTTTACCTCTGGGTTCTCTATTCTGTTCCATTGATCTTCCTTTCTATTTTTGTGCCAGTACCATACTGTCTTGATCACTGTGGCCTTGTAGTATAGTTTGAAGTCAGGAAGCCTAATTCCACCTACTCCATCTTTCCTTCTCAAGATTGCTTTGGCTATTCGGGGTCTTTTGCATTTGCATATGAATCATAAGATTTCTTGTTCTAGTTCTGTGAAAAATGCCGTTGGTAATTTGATAGTGATTGCATTGAATCCGTAAATGGTTTTGGGTAGTATAGTCATTTTCACAATGTTGATTCTTCCAATCCAAGAAGGTATGTTTCTCCATCTGTTTGTATCGTCTTTGATTTCTTTCATCAGTGTCTTATAGTTTTCTGCATACAGGTCTTTTGCCTCCTTAGGCAGGTTTATTCCTAGGTATTTTATTCATTTTGTTGCAGTGGTAAATGGGAGAGTTCCCTTAATTTCTCTTCCTGCTTTTTCATTGTTAGCGTATAGGAATGCGAGAGATTTCTGCACATTAATTTTGTATCCTGCTACTTTACTAAATTCATCAATTAGTGCTAGCAGTTTTCTGGTGGAATCTTTAGGGTTTTCTATATATAATATCATGTCATCTGCAAAGAGTGACAATTTTGCTTCTTCTTTTCTGATTTGGATTCCTTTTATTTCTTTTTCTTCTCTGATTGCTGTGGCTAACACTTCCAAAACTATGTTGAATAGTAATGGTGAGAATGCGCACTCTTGTCTCATTCCTGTTCTTAGGGGGAATTCTTTCAGTTTTTCCCCATTTAGAACAATGTTGGCATTTGGTTTCTCATATATGGCCTTTATTATGCTGAGGTAATTTCCTTCTATGCCCATTTTCTGGAGAGCTTTTATCATAAATGGATGTTGAATTTTGTCAAAAGCTTTTCCTGTATCTATTGAGATTATCATATGGTTTTTATCCTTCAATTTATTGATATGATGTATCACATTGATTGATTTGTGTATATTGAAGAATCCTTGTATCCCAGGGATAAACCCCACTTGATCATGGTGTATGATCTTTTTAATGTGCTGTTGCAGTCTGTTAGCTAGTATTTTTTGAGGATTTTTGCATCTATGTTCATCAGTGATATTGGCCTGTAATTTTCTTTATTTGTGACATCTTTGCCTGGTTTTGGTATCAGGGTGATTGTGGCCTCGTAGAATGAGTTTGGGAGTGTTCCTCCTTCTGCAATATTTTGGAAGAGTTTGAGAAGGATAGGTGTTCGCTCTTCTCTAAATGTTTGATAGAATTCTCCTGTGAAATCATCTGGCCCTGGGTTTTTGTTTGTTGGGAGATTTTTAATCACAGTCTCAATTTCCATACTTGTGATTGGTCTGTTCATATTTTCTATTTCTTCCTGGTTCAGTCTTGGAAGATTGTACTTTTCTAAGAATTTATCCATTTCTTCCAGATTATCCAATTTATTAACATATAGTTGCTTGTAGTAGTCTCTCCTGATCTTTCGTATTTCTGCTGCGTCAGTTGTTACTTCTCCTTTTTCATTTCTAATTCTGTTGATTTGTGTCTTCGCCCTTTTTTTCTTGATGAGTCTGGCTAATGGTTTATCAATTTTGCTTATCTTCTCAAAGAACTAGCTTTTAGTTTCATTGATCTTTGCTATTGTTTCCTTCCTTTCTTTTTCATTTATTTCTGATCTGATCTTTATGATTTCCTTCCTTCTGCTTGCTTTGGGGATTTTTTTCTTCTTTCTGTAATTGTTTGAGGTGTAAGGTTAGGTTGTTTATTCGATATTTTTCTTGTTTCTTGAGGTAGGACTGTATTGCTATAAACTTCCTCTTAGAACTGCTTTTGCTGCATCCCATAGGTTTTGGGTTATTGTGTTTTCATTGTCATTTGTTTCTAGATATTTTTTGATTTCCTCTTTGATTTCTTTAGTGATTTCTTGGTTGTTTAATAGTGTATTGTTTAGCCTCCATGTGTTGGTATTTTTTGCAGTTTTTTTCCTGTAATTGATATCTAGTCTCATGGCATTGTGATCTGAGAAGATGCTTGATATAATTTCAATTTTCTTGAATTTACCAAGGCTTGATTTGTGACCCAAGATGTGCTCTATCCTGGAAAACGTTCTGTGTGCACTCAAGAAGAAAGTGTATTCTGTAGTTTTTGAAGGGAATGTCCTGTAAATATCAGTTAAGTTGACATTGTCTAATGTGTCATTTAAAGCTTGTGTGTCCTCATTTATTTTCTGTTTGGGTAATCTGTCCATTGATGTAAGTGGGATGTTAAAGTCTCCTACTATTATTGTGTTACTGTCAATTTCCCCTTTTATGGCTGTTAGCATTTGCCTTATGTATTGAGGTGCTCCTATGTTGGGTGCATAGATATTTACAATTGTTACATGTTCTTCTTGGATGGATCCCTTGATCATTATGTAGTGTCCTTCCTTGTCTCTTGTAATAGTCTTTACTAAGTCTAATATGTCTGGTATGAGTATTGCTACTTCAGCTTTCTTTTGACTTCCATTTGCATGGAATATCTTTTTCCATCCCTTTCAGTCTATATGTGTCCCTTTGTCTGAAGTGGGTTTCTTGCAGGCAGCATATAGAAGGGTCTTGTTTTTGTATCCATTCAGCCAGTCTGTGTCTTTTGGCGGGAGCATTTAATCCATTTACATTTAAGATGATTATTGACATGTGTGTTCCGATTACCATTTTCTTAATTCTTTTGGGTTTGTGTTTGTAGGTCTTTTCCTTCTCTTCTGTTTCCTACTTAGAAAAGTTCCTTAAGCAATTGTTTTAAGGCTTCTTTGGTAGTTCTGAATTCTCTTAACTTTGCTTGTCTGTAAAGCTTTTGATTTCTCCATTGAATCTGAATGAGATTCTTGCTGGGTAGAGTATTCTTGGCTGTAGTTTTTTCTCTTTCAGGGCTTTCAGTATATCCTGCCATTCCCTTCTGGCCTGCAGAATTTCTGCAGAAAGATCAGCTGTTATCCTAATGGGTTTTCCCTTATATATTATTTGTTGCTTTTCTCTTTTTGCTTTTAATATTTTTTCCTTGTGTTTAATTTTCGTTAGTTTAATGAATATGTGCCTCAGTGTATTTCTCCTGGGTTTATTCTGTATGGGATTCTCTGTGCTTCTTGTACTTGATTAATTATTTCCTTTTCCACGTTGGGGAAGTTTTCTACTATAAACTCTTGAAATATTTTCTCAGACCCTTTCTTTTTTTCTTCTTCTTCTGCAATGCCTATGATTCGAATGTTGGTGTGCTTAATATTGTCACCAAGGTCTCTGAGACTGTCTTCCATTCTTTTTTATCCTTTTTTCTCTTTCCTGCTCTGTGGCAGTTATTTCCCCCATTCTGTCTACCAACTCACTTATTCGTTCTTCTGCCTCAGTTATTCTGCTATTTATACCATCTGGAGTATTTTTAATTTCAGTTATTTTGTTGTCAATTACTGTTTGTTTGCTCTTTAGTTCTTCTGAGTCCCTATTAACTGTTTCTTGTAGTTTCTCTATTTTGTTGTCGAGATTTTAGATCATCTTTACTATCATTACTCTGAATTCTTTTTCAGGCAATTTTCCTATTTCCTCATCATTGATTTGATCTTGTGGGGTTTTTTTCTGCTCCTTTGCCTGCCTGGTGTTTCTTTGCTTTCTCATTTTGCCTAATTTATAGGATTTGCTGTCTCCTTTCCCTGTGCTACCTAGTAGTAATTCCTCTTGTTTCTGCCCTCTACCCCCTGTGGTGGGGTTTGTCCAGTGTCTTGAGTAGGCTTCCTGGTGGGAGTGTCTGTTGTCTGCTTTCCAATGTGTGGCTCTGTGTCTTTTCTCTCTGATGAGCAGGGCCATGTCAGGTGGTGTGTTTTAGGGTATCTGTGAGGTTAATATGGCTCTAGGTAGTCTATGTGCTGATGGGAGGGTTTGTGTTCCTGTCTTGTTTGTAGTTTGGTGTGAGGTGTCCAGAACTGGCAGTTGCAGACAGTCGGGTGAAGCCGAGTCTTAGACTCTGATATAGGGCTCTGTGAGAGTTCTCTGCAGTTAATCTTCCCTGTGTCTGAGGACTCCATAGTAGTCTAGCATCCTGGATTCAGTGCTCCCTCCCCAGAGCCTCCTACTTGACTTCTGATAGAGTAGTCCAGACTTCAGAGGTTGCTTGTCCCAGCAATAAAGGGGTTTAAAGAAGACTGTCCAAGCCCCAGACTAATGGCAGAATGTTGAGTCAAACAAATACTAAATCAAGGAAACACATACATGTATAAGACACACAAATGCTGAATCCAATAGAACATAAGGCACTAGAAAGACCTGACAGAAGAACCCCAGTATGCCATCAGACAATCAAAGAGAAAACCAACAGAAATTCAAAACCAAAGAAAAACAAAACAAAAAACAAAACAAAAAAACAAACAAACACACCATACACACACAAACACAAATTCAGGGAAATTTTGAAAGCTAGGATCAAATATAATAAAGAGTGAGAGTACAATCAGAGAGACTGAAAGTCCCCAAAACAAAATCAGACAATTATAATCAGAACTAAGATAAAGACCAAACCTAATAATAAAAACCAAAGCAGTGTGTCATCTGGAGAATAAAGCAAGGAAGCAGAGCCAAGTGATAATATTGATTATAAGTATATTAAGATAAAAGAAACTAAAAAATGATAGAAGATAGCACAACAGAAGAGTGTAGTGTGACTGGAAATATGAAAAGAAAAAGAAAAAATAGAAATGTATAAAAGATAGAGATAAAAAGAAGGTAGGAGAGATACAGTCAGCACTCCAAAACCTTAGCTAGAAATAGAAATATATAAAAAGGCTAAAATAAAAATAGAATAAAAAATAGAATAAAAAATATGTTATAAAACATGTAGATCCCTTAGGACTAAGATTGTAATTAATAAAAAAAAAAGCTAGAACTGACCCCAGAATGGACCAGATCAATAGAATTAATAATATTTCTGTTTCCTTGGGGTCTCAGCTGTAAGTGTCCTTCTACTGCCTTGGGCTTTTTGTGTTACTCTGTGACCAGCAGAGCTTCCTTTATTGTTCATCTATAAGCGCTTTTGTTGGGGGAGAGAGAGGGTACTGTAGTGCCTCCTTCCCCTGGGAGGGAGTGATCAGTGGTGCCCTGCCTGGGTCGCAGTGGCTTGGGCAGTGCCTGTTGCACAGGGACACCAGTGTCTCAGGTGTAAACAGAATGTCTCCAGAGCTGGGCCACTCTGTGCCTTTTGGCTCTCAGCTGCAGGCACTCTAGGCCAGCCTCACCCAGGGGCCTTTGTTATCCCTGAGTACATTAGCCAGGCCCAGAGGGGTCCTTCCTTTGTCTGTTGCAGGCGCTGAGAGAGAGGCTATTCCCATGGCTCCTCCCTGCTACTTGTGAGTCAGCAGTAGTGAGCCACCTCCATGGCCACCTAGCTTTCTGTGGTAGGCTTTCTCCACTGTGGATTTCTTCCCTCCTGTCCTCTCAGTCCATCTCTCCATTGCCAACAATGTTTCTCACCCTGAACCAGTTCTCCAGTTCCCACTTTTCAGCACCCAGACACCCTGTTCAGCTGTGAACCTATGTCTCAGTCCGGACATGCTGGGCCGTGGTGCAGACCCTCTGTGTGTTTCTCATTCTTTCCCGTCCGCCACAGCTCAGCTGCTTCACCCTCCTTGAGCAGTCCCAAATGCCTCCCTTCTGATCCAAGGAAATTCCCCTTTGGAGAAGGGGTTTCCCCATCAGATAAGGGATGTTTCGCTGAATTCAACAATCTCCCCTCTGTTTCAGATCCCCCACCCCAGGGTGTGGGACCCGTCCCTTTCCTCTCTTCTCCTCCTCTTTCTCTTTATTTTTTCCCCTCTGTCCTACCCAGTTATGTCGGGATCTTTGCAGTCCTTTCTGGTGTCCGAGGTTGTCTGCTGGTGTTCAGCTGGTTCTCTGTGGGAATTCTTGTGTCTTTTGATGTATTCCTGATGCATCTGTGGAGAGGGATGCATTCCATGTCCTCCTTTGCCACCATCTTTCTTCCCTCCTACTTGCTAGTATTTTATTAAATATTTTTCTATTAGTATTCATACATCAATTTGATCTGTACTTGACTTTTCCTGTTAAATCTTTGCTGGATTTTGGTATCAATATTACTTCATTAAAAAGTATTTAGAAGTTTTTCCTCCTTTTCTGTGCTCTAGAACAGTTCAAATAATGTTGGAAGTATGTATTATTTTAAAATTTCTTAGAATTCCCTTTTGAAACCATCTGAGACCATTACTTTTAATGTAAAGTTGATGAGAGAGAGCTCTTTGACAATTTTTCCTATTTCTTCTATAGAAATGGTCTGTTAAGACTTACTAACTTGTCTGAAGCTAGTTTGGGTACATTGTACTTTTCTTGAAAATTATGCATTTTATCTCACTTTTCGAATTTATTTGCACACAGTTAGGCAAAGACGTCTATACAATTATTGTAATTTTCTATACTGATGGTCTCTGACTTACAATGGCTCAACTTAGGATTTTTCAACTTTATGATGGTACGAAAGTGATATGCACATAGCACAAACTGTACTTTGAATTTTGGTCCTTCCCTGGGCTAGAGATATGTGGTACCTTCCTTTCTCATGATGCTGGGCAGCAGCCCTGCTCTCAGTCAGCCACACGATCACAGAGGTCAACTCACAACCCTTCCCTACCCAGACAACCATTCTGTTTTCACTTTCAGTACAGTATTCAATAAGTTACATGAGACATTCAATACTTTATTATAAAATAGGATTTGTGTTAGATGATTTTGCCCAACTGTAGGTTAGTGTAAGTGTTCTGAGCACATTTAAGGTAGTTTTGGCTAAGCTACAATATTCGGTATGTTAGATGTATTAAATGCTTTTCCAATGTACGATATTTTCAGCTTATGATAGGTTTATTGGGATATAACCCTACTGCAAGTTGATGAAGATCTGTTAATTACAGTTATTTCTTTCTAATTCTTGAAAAAAAATTATGTTTTTGAGGTTTCTTCTACTTTTCTATGTGGCTTTTTGCTGTGTAACAAACCACTCAGATCTCAGTAGTTTAAAACAACAAACATTATTTCTTGTTCATGGATCTACAAGTTAGCTGCAACTTCACTAAGCTAGGCTGGGCCAAGTCTGCAGTTCCAGCTCTGGTCTGCTCCATGTGTCTCTAATCCTCTCTGGTCCAGTGGCTTCCTGGGTTCATGCTGCACAAGATGAATGGCATGAGCACAAGAGGACAAATGGAAACACATGATGCCTCTTGAATCATCCAGCTTGGTACTTGCGTGCTGTCATTTATACCCACATTTCATTGGCCAACACAAGTCACATGGCCAACATCAATGACGTGGGAAAATATACTCTGCCTACTACAGTTGATGTTACTGTGAAGTCACATGGCAAAGGAAATGAATTCTAAAATTGAGTGGGTGTGAAGAATTGAGAGCAATGATTTAGTCTACTGTAGTCCACTCTTTTATCTATTTTTTACATCCCCCTTTTGTGCAAAATAGCCTTACTCTTATGGAAGACATGCCAAAACCTCATCCAGTTATGACATCTGGGTTCTCATTTCCTTTAGTTTTGAATTTGGTTCCCCTTGACTGGGAGAACTGTGAATTATTTCCTCTTATTCATCCTGTATGCCACAATGGAGCAGAGATAGGCTAACCTCCACAAGCATATCTGTTCAAACATGGCAAGAAGAGGAGGTACATGGCTGTCACTGGTTTATAGCAATAGTCAAATCCTATGGGCAAGTATTCTTTGGCCCCCTTATCCTGGGAGTAGAGCATTTTTCTTTATTAGCCTGAACTTTACTCCCTGAGAGTAGGTCCTCATATTACATATAGTCCTTTGACTCTTGACTCTGCTCTCTGGAAAATTCTTTCTTTATCATAACATTCCTGAGTCACTTCTGAAGCAGGCACTAAACAATACATTATCTCAGCCTGCTTCCTGCCAATAGAAAGTTGGAGAGAACAAAGGTCTTACATCTTAAATAATTATAGTCTTAATTCTGACTGGCAGCACTTTTGACAATTTAGTTCAATAAAATCTAAAAAGAAGACAATACAGAAACATGCACTTATCACAGTCTAATAATACCAGTACATAATTAAAATAAAGGCTGAAAATACAGAGCGAAGTAAGCCAGAAAGAGAAAAACAAATACCGTATGCTAACTCATATATGTGGAATCTAAAAAAAATGGTACTGATGAATCCAGTGATAGGGCAAGAATAAAGATGAAGATGTAGAGAATGGACTTGAGGACACAGGGATGAGTGGCAGGGGGCAAAGGGGAAGCTGGGATGAAGTGAGAGAGTAGCATAGACATAGTTACACTACCAAATGTAAAATAGATAGCTAGTGGGAAGTTGCTGTATAACAAAGAGAGATCAACTCGATGATGGGTGATGCTGTAGAGGGCCAGGACAGGGAGGGTGGGAGGGAGCCGTGGGAGGAAGAGGATATGGGGATATATATGTGAATACAGCTGATTCACTTTGGTGTACCTCAAAAGCTGGTACAAGAGTGTAAAGCAATTATATTCTAGTAAAGAGCTTAAAAAAAAAAGACTGAAAATAAAAAAGCCTCTATCAACTGGAAAATTTTAATTCCCTCTTAAAGAACTTAGAGCTCAAAGATCTGAAATAAAAACTAAATTTTAAAATACCTAGAAAATATTGTAATAAAAGCAGTATATGAAAGAACCCATGGATTCCACCTAAAGGATCCCAAGTAGATCTTCTCATCTGCATAAAATGGCTCCTAAAAAGTCTGTGGGTATGGTCTTTTTAATTAATTAATTAATTTGTTTGTTTGTTTTTGGCTGCCTTGGGTCTTCCTTGCTTTCTCTAATTGTAGTGAGCTGGGGCTACTCTTCGCTGTGGTGCGTGGGCTTCTCATAGCAGTGGCTTTTCTCGTTGTGGAGCATGGGCTCTAGGTGCGGGCTTCAGTAGTTGCGGCACACAAGCTCAATAGTTGTGGCTCAAGGGCTTTAGAGTTCAGGTTCAGTAGTTGCAGTGCACAGGCTTAGTAGCTCTGTGGCATGTGGGATCTTCCCAGACCAGGGCTCGAGCCTGTGTCCCCCGCATTTGCAGGCAGATTCTTAACCACTGCACTATCAGGGAAGTCCCTGTGAATATGGTCTTTTGATATTTCCAGAGTATATGTCATTCATTCTAGAGAGAGAAGCATAACTGAAAAAAGAAGTATGAGTGTGGTTAGCAGCAAAACAGGGATCAAATATTTAGAAAACTCATGAAGTTTTTGAGAGATTTAGGTTATGTTTTATGTTCTATGAATATTTGTCCTGTTTTTTGGTGTGTAAATATTCAAAACTATTGTATCTTCTTTTCAGAGTGCCTGTCATTCTCAGTTAGTGCTTTTTGGCCCAAATTCAATCTTATTTTCAACCACATACAAAGTTGAAACTGTGATCCTCTCCTCCTCTTCTTCAACTTTTGCATTTTCTTGGTCCTCTGTCCTGTAACACATATCCCTACTTGAGCTGTGCTTTTGGCAGCCTTTCCATTTATTTGGTGGTGTGGAGTTTTCTCTTGCCTAGTTCCACCAAAAATGGAGCTTGTGGGCTTCCTAGGTGGCACAGTGGTTGAGAATCCACCTGCCAATGCAGGGGACATGGGTTCGATCCCTGCTCCAGGAAGATCCCACATGCCACGGAGCAACTAAGCCTGTGCACCACAATTACTGAGCCTGTGCTTTAGAGCCCATGAGCCACAACTATTGAGCCCATGTGCTGCAACTACTGAAGCCCACGCACTAGAGCCTGTGCTCTGCAACAAGAGAAGCCACGACAATGAGGAACCTGCGCACCAAACAAAGAGTAGCCCCCAACTCACCGCAACTAAAAAGAAAGCCCGTGCACAGCAAAGAAGACCCAACACAGCCAATAAAATAAATTAAAAAAAAAAAGGAGCTTGCATTTCTTATTCTCATTCTCCTTGTGGCTTTCAGGTGATTCCCAAGAAGGTAAGAAGATGTTCTGATCTTAAACCACCATCTTTAAACTGGGAGTTCAACTTTGGAATTATAAAGACAGGTGGCATTTATGATAACATATCACAACATGTTGATGCTAGTTTTGGTAACGAAGACAATTTCAGGGGCAGCAGAGTGACCAATATTTTGATGTTACTTAGAAAAAAGAGGGCATCAAAACAACATCCCCAAAGAAGTGTTTCTGATGTCCTATACCATGCTTCCAATGTTCATCCATCTTGTGATTTTTTAAAATGCACTATATAAAAGAAAAATAATATAAATAATATGTGGAAGAACTTCTGTGGTGTTGAAGTAAATTGAAACCAATTTAATGTGCATGGGTCCTGGTTTGCCTTGTTTAATCAACCTAGATAGAACTTGAAAGTTTTATATCATGAATGTTAATTTACACCATGAATGCTAGTTGATTAACTGAGAAGTTTGTGGTAATTTTTTATAAAAGGTTGGGCATTAGATTTTCATCAAGAGTTACCTCCTTGATTAAACTATTGTTATTTAGGGAGGAAATAAGACTGGACCCCAGTCGTTTGAATCTAGGAATGTAACTCTGTATATACGTTAGCAGCTTCTTTAATCATGCTGTTTTGTTAAAATGTCACTTTTTGTACTGGAAAAAAGAGAAAAATCTTGAAAGAATTTTTATTTAGAAGTATTTTGATCCTTACCTAGAATTTTGGAGTACAGGTTTTTAGTAGTTTCTCTGTCTCTTCTATTCAAAGGAGAAAAATCTTCTGCTTCTTGTGGCTGGAAATAAAAGGTATCGTGTTATATTTTACTGAAATTATTCTCTGTAATTGGCATTCATATCTGTTTCACTTGAGGATACTTCTGCTCACCATAAATGCAAAACAAACAAACAAAACAACAACCACCATCTTCACATCTTAATGTGGTGGTTTTAAATATGTAGACAAATTCTTTGATACTCTTCCCTTTGGGAGACAGACCCCTCTCTCTCCTGCGTGTGGGCTGCCCTTTGTGACTTGCTTCTAATGAATTTGATACGGCAGAAGTGACGGTGCTTGGATTCCAAGACGAGCAAAGAAAATCATTAGAGCTTTTTTCCTTGATCTCTGTTTTGGCTCACTCACTCTGAGGGGAAGCCAGTTGCCCTGCTGTGAAGACACTCAGACAGTCCTATGATTCGTTCATGTGTCAAGGTCTTCCAACAACAGCAAGGAATGAGGCCTTCTTCCAACAGCCTCGAGAGTGAAGCACCTTGGGATCGGGTTCTCCAGCCCTGCTTGAGTTATGAGGTTGCTGCAGCCCCAGCCGTTGTCTTGACTGCAGCCTCATGAGATGGCTTCTGAGGGATCTCGTCCAGCTAAGTCACACCTGAGTCCCTGAGCCACAGAAACTGGGAGATAATAAATACTTGTGGTGTATAATTTGTTACATGGCGATAGGAAGCCAGAACACTCAATGTGATCAGTTTCACTCTCTCTATAAGGACACACAGACACAGCCCTTGTACCTACATTCCATAGAGTACAAAGCAACCAGCATAATGCCTATCACTTGTTTACTTTCAATTTCCTGGTTGTTTTCAAAGATCTTGATATCCTCCCAACTCCTTAACAGTTGAAAAAATACAAAAGAAAAATATGAAAAATTCAGTATTTTTTTGGATATAATGGAAGAAAAAGACTAAAAGTTGAAGAGGCCAGTTGAAGTGGGCCTCTTGTCCAAATAGGGACTATTAAAATCTTCGGTGGCTTTTGGCAAGAATTTCCAGAAAAGGGGTGATTGGAGCAGAAACCCCTCAGTTCCTCACTTCCTAAAAGTGCTGTTGATAAGTAGCACCCAACAACAACAATAACAACAGCAACGAATTCTGCAGACTTATCTCAGAAACTACTCCGGGTAGACCTGGAGAGTGAGTGAGGTAACGGTTGTAACTTGATATGGCAACCAAGGGCAATCTCAAGATTCCGAGACAGTGGGCATGGAAAATGAAAAATAAATGACAGCATAAAGGGACACTGTAAATTGGTACAGCCACTATGGAGACCAGTATGGAGGTTCCTTAAAAAACTAAGAATAGAACTACCATATGACCCAGCGATCCCACTCTTGGGCATATACCCAGAGAAAACCATAATTCAAAATAAACATGTACCATAATGTTCATTGCAGCACTATTTACAATAGCCAGGATGTGGAAGCAACCTAAATGTCCATCAACAGACAAATGGATAAAGAAGATGTGACACAGGGAATTCCTTGGTGGCGCAGTGGTTACGAATCTGCCTGACAATGTACGGGACACAGGTTCGAGCTCTGGTCCGGGAAGATCCCACATGCTATGGAACAAACCAAGCCCCTGTGCCACAACTATTGAGCCCATGTGCTGCAACTACTAAAGCCTGAATGCTTAGAGACTCTGCTCTGCAACAAGAGAAGCCACCACAATGAGGAGCCTGCGCACCACAATGAAGAGCAGTCCTGGCTCACAGCAACTAGAGAAAGACTGTGTGCAGCAACAAAGACCCAATGCAGCCAATCAAATAAATAAATAAATAAATAAGATGTGGTGCATATATACAGTGGAATATTATTCAGCCATAAAAAGGAACGAAATTGGGTCATTTGTAGAGATGTGGATGGACCTAGAGACTGTCATACAGAGTGAAGTAAGTCAGAAAGAGAAAAACAAATATTGTCTATTGATGCATATATGCGGAATCTAGAAAAATGGTACAGATGAACCAGTTTGCAAGGCAGAAACAGAGACACAGATGTAGAGAAAAAATGTATGGACAAAGCAGGGGTGGATGGGTGGGATGAACTGGGAGATTGAGATTGACATATGTACACTAATACATACAAAATGAATAACTGATGAGAACCTGCTGTATAGCACAGGGAACGCCACTTCGCTGTACAGTAGAAATTAACACAGCATTGTAAAACAACTATACCTCAATTAAAAAAAAAAGGGCACAGTGGATTAATGGTTACCCTATCCAATGTTGTGAGCTAGGGCAAGTCGCTATAACTGGAGAGCTTCGTTGGATTTATAGACCCACTGGAATCTAAACCCACTTCCTGCCAGAAGCAGGGAGGTTTTGGTTGATGAATGTTCAGTGATCAAACAATTTCTTCCACCTCATGTCCACCTTGAGGCTGACTAATTACTTTCAGGTACCTCATTAGGAGCTAGAAAAGTCCTCCTCCCCGAAGTATCTCCTCTACTGGAAATCTGCCATTTTGAATTTTACTTCAACAGTCACCAGAAGGGAGGCCTGGCCCCAAAAGATCTACACAGATAATAGTCAGTGGGATTGGTGCATTTTGATAGATGATCAGAATGTATCATTTAGGAACAGTTCAGAAAATTTATCATTCTACTTCACCTCATAAAACCGTTGTGAGGAAAAAAATTAGTCCCTGTAATTAGTTTATGGAACAAGCTGTCCTTAATGGGAGTAAATCGTGAAGAAGCTTTTAAATTTCTTTTTCTTTTGCTACCGTCTTTCAGCAGCAGTGTGTTGAATCTCCCTCCCCGATCTTTTAGCCACACTTGGAACAGATGCCATTGCTCTCCTAGTCACTTATGGGTTTTATTTTCATATATTATTATTTCAGGTTTTTTTTCCTGTCAATCACAATTTTAATTACTTTTTGGGGGGATACATTTCAGTTTAAATGTTTTAATTGTGGTAAAATATATGTATATAAAATTTACCATCTTGACTCTTTTTTTTTGGCCATGTCATGCAGCTTGTGGAATCTCAGTTCCCCAACCAGGGATTGAACCCAGGCTACGGCAGTGAAAGCCTGGAATCCTAATCACTAGGACACCAGGGGACTCCCCCATCTTGACCACTTTTAAGTGTATTTGTTCAGTGGTATTAAGTACATTCATATTGTTGTACAACCATCATCACGGTCCATCTCTGGAACTCTTCTCATCCTGCAAAACTGAAACTCTGTATCCATTAAACAACAACCCCCTTTCCCCTTCCCCAAGCCCCTGGCCACCCATTCTGTTTTCTGTCTTTATGATTCTGACTACTCTAGGCATCTCATACAAGTGGCATCATGCAGTATTTGCCTTTTTGTGATTGACTTATTTCACTTAGCATTCTATTCTCAAGGCTCCTCCAGGGTGGAGCCTGTGTCAGAATTTCCTTCCCTTTAAGGCTGAATAGTATTCCATTGTCTATATGTACCATATATTGATTTTTCTGTTTTTTGTTTATTTTTCTTTTTTATAAATTTATTTATTTATTTATTTATTTATTTATTTATTTATTTATTTATTTATTTATTTACAGCTGTGTGGGGTCTTCTTTGCTGTGTGCAGGCTTTCTCTAGTTGTGGTGAGCAGGGGCTACTCTTCATTGCAGTGCATGGGCTTCTCATTGCAGTGGCTTCTCTTGTGAAGCATGGGCTCTAGGCACAGGCTCGGTGTGGGCTTCAGTAGATGTGGCACGTGGGCTCAGTAGTTGTGGCTCATGGGCTCTAGGGCACAGGCTCGGTAGTTGTGGTGCACGGGCTTAGTTGCTCTGAGGCATGTGGGATCTTCCCGGCCCAGGGATCAAACCTGGGTCCCCTGCATTGGCAGGCGGATTCTTAACCTCTGTGCCACCAGGGAAGCCCTATGTGTACCATTTTTGTTTATCTGTTCATCTGTTGATGGGCATTTGGGTTGCTTCCAGCTTCTCGTATTGTGAATAGTGTTGCTCTGAACACAGGTGCACAAATACCTCTTCAAGACCATGTTTTCAATTTGGGGGATATATTCCCAGAAGCAGAATTACTGAATCATATGATAATTCTATTTTAGTTTTTTGAGGAACTGTCTTCCACAGTGGCAGCACCATTTTACATTCCCACCAATAATGTATAAGGGTTCCAATTTCTCCATATCCTTGCAAACACATTATTATTATTATTTTAATTGTAGCCACCCAAATGGCTGTGAGGTGGTATCTCTTTGTGGTTCAGCTTTATTTTAAACATACTAAAATACTGAGCATCATGGGTCTAATGCCAAAACTTCAAGCACTCATTCAATGTCCACCCCCCAGAGGACATCAACAGCCGATTATAGCAGCACTAGTCAGGTGAGACCTTATCTGCTCCTCCCCTGTCCTCTCTCCCTTTCCCCACCCCCAACTGTAGTTAGAGGCACGTGGTGACTGAAGAAGAAGAAAAAGGTGGAGAAACAGCATCAGAGAGGATCCTGCCCCACCGCCCTCTTGCCCATGCAGGTGGCTTCAGTCTGAGTCAAGCCTGAGCTTCCATGGAAGAAGCTTCCAATTGGTTGAGAGGTTGATGCTTTGTTATATGACTGGGCTGGACTTTTTAATACATCAAAGTGGGGGTGCTTGTTCATCCCCACTGTGAGTGACTTGAAAAATGGTGTCTGATGTGTTGTCTAGGACTGTGATGGGGTAGCATAACTGAGAGTCCTGGGCAGGAGGAAAATCTTGCACTCTTCTGGATCCAGCTTCTTCTTATTTAAAAGACAGAGAAACAAAACAAAACAAATAAAACGCAAAAACAAATAGAAAAGGACCTGGTGCATAGTAAGGTGTCAATAAATGTTACGTGTTATTGTCATCTTCAATATTATTATTACCACACCTGATTCTTTCATGCTCGGATCCTGTGATGAAAAATCAGTCACAGGAAAGGCAGTTTTGAGATCCAAAGGCTGTTTTGCATAGCTGTTAGAGTGACTCAGACCGCAGATGAGTACCTGGTAATTCCCATTTTCTGTTTAATAAAAGATACCCAATTAAGAATTAATGTGGTTTCAGTACTAATTTCCTCTTGGCTACACTGAAATAATGAGGTGGTTCAGGTATATTACTAAATCAAACTCCAGCAGTATGCGGGAGGCGGGGCAGGGAAATGGCCTGTTGAAATGTCTGCTGTATTTCAAGCTTCATAATATGATCATGAGGTAGATATAAAGAAGGGCAAGGGGCAGAAGGAAATTTCTCACCCTCCAGGAATCCTCCTGAAATTGTAACATTCAAGGCAGATAATTTTATTGCTGCCTTAATGAATCACACACATTCCAACCTGGAGACGATGCCTACCAAGTATTTCAGCCAAATGGGAAACTGGAGAGCAGGTTAAATGCTTATTAACCATCTTTCTTAGACATCACTTAGCAGGGATGATTAGTTTTTTGTTGTTGTTAATATGCTTTTTATTTAAAACAGTTCTAGGTTTACAGAATTATTGGATAGATACTACAGAGAATTCCTATATACCCCACACCACTTTCCTCTATTATGAACAATATATATATTTGTTACAAAATGAGCCAATACTGATACATTTTTGTTAACTAAAGACCATACTGTATTCAGATTTCCTCAGTTATTCCCTAAGCTCCCTTTTCTGTTCTGGCATTCCCTCCAGGACATCACATTACATTTAGTCATCATGTTTTCTCAGGCTGCTGTTGGTTGCAGTGTCTTAGATTTTTTTGTTTGTTTTAGATGACGTTGAAAATACTGGTCAAGCGTATTGTAGAATGCCCCACCATTGGGATTCATTTCATATTTCTCTCATGATTAGACTGCAATTATGCGTTTGTGGCAGGAAACCACTTTATAAAGTGCCATTCCCATTACATTGTATCGAGGGTACATACCATCAACATGGTATAATTTTTGATGTTGACCTTGATCACCTGCCTGAGTTAGTGTTTATCAGATTTCTCTACTGTAAAGTTACTCCTTTTTCTTCTCTTTTGCATACTGTACTTTTCGGAAGGAAGTCACTTTGTGCAGCTCACACTTCATGAGTGGGAGTTAAGCTCCACCTCCTTGAAAGCTGAGTATCTACATAAATTATTTGCAATGTTTCTGCAAGGAAGATTTGTCTCCTGTCCCACATTTATTCATATTTAACCATTTATTTATATCAGAAGGGACTCACTGTTTACGAGTCAATATTATAATATCAATAATATTATATTAATCATATGTTGGTTTATAACCCAATATTATGTTATTTATGTTTTGCGCTAATTGTGCCAGCTTTGAACATTGGGAACTCTTTTAGTTGGCTCTTGTGTCCCTTTGACCTCCCCCCATTATTGTAAAAGTTGTTGTTGTTTGTTTGTTGTTTTAGCACTGTCTTACTTTTTGGCACTACATGATGCCAGGCTCATCTTGTGTATTTCATGCTGCAGTTCTAGAATCAGCCATTTCTCCAAGAAGCCCTGATTCCTTTTACTGGAGATGGTTTTACAAACAATGAACTGGAGGCCAGGTGTGCTTGTTCCTGCTGGCATGCCTTTGCTTCTAGGTCTTCTTATCTGGCAAAGCAAGGGGCTACATCTGTGTATTCTGATGATATATAAAGATATATCTATAAATATTTCTATATGTAACCATCTGTATCTGTATTAAGCAAGATGTGAATTTATACTGATGTTGCCATCTCTAATCCATCAACCACTTGGACCAATCCAGCATCCTCCGCTTGCTTATTTGTAATCTCTCTCTTCAACAGTCAGAAACTTCACTCCCACCATCCTCCATCCATTTACTTAATTGTGCAGTTACTGTGTTCATGATCAGTGGTTTCAGAATTGCTAACCCATACTCTTACGGGAAAGAACTTTAACAGCTAGATGGCAGTGCTTATGTACAGTTTCTTTTGCCTTCAGCCTTATAGACTATTTATTTCCAAGTTACTTAATAACTCCTGTTCCTTTCAGTGAAGTTGTTTCATGTATTTATAATACAGCTAGATCCTTTTGTCGCATTCTCCATATCAACTTATCACAGAGTAAGGACTCAATCAAAGAAGGCTATTGTCAACATATTTTTAATTGTTGCCAAATAGTCACAGCTTCACAGGCCATAATTTACTTAGACACTTGCCTATGACTAAATATTTAGCCAGTTGTCTTTTATTGGACAATTGTCTATTACTGAACTGTTATACATAAATACATCAATAACATTCTTGTATATTAATCTTTATGCACAGTATTTCATCATGTGACATTTCTATAAACGATTAAATCACTGAATTAAAGAACATGGACATGTTGAAGGCCTGTAGTATTTCAGATTACCCTCTGAAAAATGTAAACTTCTACCAGAATTAAATAAGAAGCCTGGAAAGAAAGAATTATTATTTAAAAGTAATTTTTTCTGTTCGACATATGAAAAGATATTTCTTTGACTACATTATGTGAGGCCGAGAACTTTTCACCACTTATATTTATTCATTCTTTTATCATCTGCCATGCTCCTAACTTGTTTTTCTTTTGAGTGTAAGCTTTGTTTTTCATGCATTCTCAAGTGTGTGGCTGTCCGCTTGAGCTCAAGACTGGTGCTTCCTTTACAGTAAGTCACTGATCTCCTCTTTGTCATTAGTAACAGTGAACATTCTTGCTTCATGGGACTTCCCAAGAGACCCTGTTTTCTGAATGCAGGCAATGCAGAAGGGATTCCTTCCCTGCTTACTGTTCTCTGAGAGCCCAGCCCAAGAGGCCCTTCTCTGTCTTCTGACAGACAGGATTTAATTCTTCGGTAACGGTAATTATCAAAGACTTACAGCACTGGTCTTCATATTTCTCTTCAAAGTGCTGTTAATATTTGAAGATTCTTCGCACAGAATCATCCTCCTGGAATATGGTTTCAGAACCCTCAGGAGGAGTGAGGGTTTCCTGTGGGTTGTAACCAATGACGGGTCTGTGTGCATGGAGGTTGTTTCTTTTCTGTCAACCTATCCGAAGACGTGTGCAGCCTCAAAAAGATTGGCCACCGCAAGGAATGCTTCTAAATCTGAGGCTTCATAACAAATCTATCAGAAAACTCTGTCTTAGGCTGGGTCAAGAGACTTCTTTGTCTTAGATCAGAGTTTCCAATTCTTAGGCTTCTTATTTATTTATTTTTTTTCATCTTTTCAAAGAATTTATTTTATTATTGTTTTTTATTTTTTAATTTAATTTTTAATTTATGTTGGAGCATCGTTGATGAGCAATGTTGGGTTAATTTCAGGTGTACAGCAAAGTGATTCTGTTATACATATAAGTGTATCTATTCTATTTCAAATTCTTTCCTATTTAGGTTATTACAGAATATTGGGCAGGGTTCCCTGTGCTGTACAGTAGGTCCTTGTCAGTTATCTGTTTTAAATATAGCAGTGTGTACGTGTCAAGTTTGGTGACTTTGATTTTTCAACCTGGAGACTTGAACATTGTACTAGACAATGTGAAGGGTCGAAGGGACAGCTAGGGGCTGGCTAATGGCAGCAGTTAGTCTGCTGTCACCCAGCAGGACGAACCCAACCCTTCTGACCTTTGATATAGATGGTTGGAGGGGTGGATAAAAGAAGTGGGCAAGGCGGTTCCTTAGTCCCTAAGGACACTGGCTCCACATCCAACTTGAATGGGTCTTAAGGTCACATATCACAGAGTTGGAAGGTACCAGATAGGCCCAGTCTAAAGGCTACAGCTGTGTTGCTAAACTTCTTCAAACCCCGAGAAAGGTCAAATCCATCCTCCAAATTCCTCCCTTTTCATGTATGGAGTCAGAGACAAGGGACCAGGAGCTCTTCTCTTAGCTGAAGTAGACTTTCCTCTTCAACCCCGTCACATTCTTCCCTGTTCAAGGTAGTAAAACTTTCTTCTTTCCTACAAAGAAGCTATAAAAATATCACGCTTATCCTCAAACTCAAATTATTTCTTGAACCAGAAAGTGTTCAGAATTTGGAATTGCAAAGTTTTTCAAGGATTTAAATGCAAAGCAGAGTCACCCAAAGGCTATTCCATCATATTTTAATTCCATTTCATTTAGCGCTAATTTAAAACAGAAGCCTGTGGAGCAGAACAGAAAGGGTAGCTGTAACGCCAGGAGGTAAAAGCCTGGGAAAGCAGATAACATGCCTCTCCTCCTTCCCTTGATGGCTCACCCTCTTCCTCCGGCCCATGCCCAGGTTTCTTAGCACTTGATTTAATAATTGCAAGGAATTCATTGGTTTAAATTTACCATCTCTTTCCACGTACAGAGCGCCACTTCTCGGGATGATACTACCATCCCCTTAACAACGGAGCTGGCGCAGTCTGTCTGCTCCAGTGTCTGCAGGAGTCGATGAGGGGTGACAGCCAAGGATGTCCGAGAGAGAGAGAGAGAGAGGTTTATCAGCATCCTCAATCACATGCTCTTCACTTGGTTCATGGGCTGCCAGTGTCTTTTATTTTCTGTTTGCGACCTCCTCTTCAGATGCTCCAAGAACACCGAAGCTTCTTGGGAATTTCAGGCATAACTGAGAACTGCTTGGCATGAATATGAGAACTGGTGAGATGGATGGCTCTGTGTGGCTGCACTTGCCAGTACTCCAGGACTGATGCTATAAGACGATGCAGACAAATGATTTCTCTCAAGAATCTAGAGCAAAGGAGATCATACCAGGCAGGGCTCATGATCCAACTATTCAGTGTGATGCCCGGGGGTCCTTCCAGACAACTTTAAGTACCAAGTAAAGCACGAGGCTGCTGATGCCTTTAATTTAATCTCATATGATGTTTTCCAAATGGGAACCAGAGAGGCAAGAGGGACCAAAGCTCCCTGACCAGTGATGAGTGAGTAAACATCACCAGCTTGACACAAATGGAATAATGTTGTGTTCTTGCTTCTCCACGATTCTCACTGCTCAGAATGGTGTGATTAGCTGGTAAAGAGATTTCAAGCTCTTGAGCTCTGTGTAATTTTCAAATGTTCATCGTGTAGAGGTGATTGAAAATGTCTGGAGAACAGGAACCAGAGTTCTGAGAAGCCCCTTTTTCTCTCTCCCCTCAGGATCACCTGCAATCCTTGGTGAGCAGAGGCAGAGTGAAATAAACTTCATTTCACCAGCCTTTAAAATTGGATCCCTAAAAGACCTGAGTCGGGGACCTTGCTTATTGAGTTAAGACCAAGTTAGATCTTTGGGGTAACAAAGCATGTCCCCTCCCTGGACCTCTGATCCTCATCTGTAAAATGTAAACTCTGAAATTCTGATTTTTAGGGGGATTATCTTAGGGGATACAATAAGGTCACTTTAAATCTGTGTGAGCTGTCACAGGAAGGCAAAGACAAACACAGTGGATTTGTGTTTATTTTGCAGTCGAGCCTGTAAAGAAGCACATTTTATATTTGACTTCTTTGAATCAGAGACTTCACCTGCAGATAAAAACAGTAAATATCTTTTAGGATTGTGTAAATACTGCAACTTGGAAACTACAAATTCAAGGGCAAAGGGATGATAAAACCAGGAAGAAGCAGTGTTGTCACCACAGGGAATCAAGTGCTTCAGGGCCCTTACTGTCTGGCTGACACTCTGAGATGAAGGAGGTTGACACAGGCATCACTCTGCCGGTCCAGTTGCCCCAAGGATTTCCTGGTTGAGATGCTCAGGGATATAGAAAGTCAGATGAAAAATTTTAAGTACTACCTACCAGGAAGGAGATTTATTTATAGCTAGTGAAAATCACAAGAGGAGAAAGTTAATGCCACCAGGCTTTAAGTGTGGTCACACTGGCTTACACAGAGCAGAGTATGGCCGGACTTCTGGTAAACCTCAGGGCATGTTATGATCTTTAGATATAAACACATAATAAAAGCCTATTACAGCCCTGGAGCCTGCAAAGGGAAAGAGAGCTCTGTTTTGCCACATGAACAGTATAAATAGCCTTAACCACATCATCCATGTTTACTGTACACATTATGTGGGATACACTCTTCTAGGCACAAAGGAAAATACAAAGTGATAAAGAAAAGTTGTCCCTTGTTTGCCATTTACCCCATGGCCTTGGGCAAGTTATTCAACATTCCCAAGTCTCTCAGTTTTCTCATCCAAAAATGAAGATAGTACTACTGACCTTATAGGGTTACTATGGAAACCATCGACAGAGTACCTGGCACCATACGAAAAATGTTAATTGTTATTGTTTTTATTATGTATGAAAAGTGATGGTAAGCTTCTTGGGAACTTATATAAGACTTTATGATTTAGGATACTTTAAATTTATCAAAACTTGGATTCCCATGATAACCTGGCAAATAAGGTATAATCCTTTCCACTTTACAGTTAGGAGTGGAAGCTTACCTAAGTTTACACATTAAGTAGCAGTGGCGCCGATGGGCGTGGATGGTGGGGTGTAACTTTGAATCAATGTATTGTTCTTTTCACTTCACCAAGCTGCCTCTCCTAAAGACAGGAAGCTCATACTCTCAAGAGGCTTGCTATTTATTGGGGTAGCCAAAAACTAAACAAAAGAAAATGACATGAGATAAATAAGTGTCTGATACAGTACTATTAATCATGCTTAGAACATTTGTGACTAATTTTAGAGAGAATGTGGACTCAGCAACTGCTGTGGAAGTACAAGAGGTGGATAGGGTAGAGGCGCTGATTGGGAGAGATTGGCTGTACCTGGGTGTACCTGGTGGGTCTATGGTAGGTACACTTAATAGTCTGCCTGTGGGGTGTATCCAGCCATGGGGCAGAACTGGCGCTGTCCTTAGTCCCAGCCTTCCCTGTCTATGGCCTCTCCCCTTGGTCTACATACATTCATTTCTTTATTCACTAGTTAAGCTGACTTTTTATATGTTTAGACATATTCTTTGTTACATTATTGAATTTTAAGAGCCCTTAACATAGTGAAGATTTGTTCATCATTGCCTTTCACATTTTGCCTATCATATGAGGCACCAATCCTTGCCCCCGGCCGCCCCGTTTGACACGCCTTTTATTTTGCCTTTTTGACAATTAAGTTGAAATTTTTATGTAGTAAAATCTATTGCTATTTTCTCTAGTAATTAAATTCCTGTAGCTTTAATGTTTAAAAAGTCTTCCCCATCCAGACACCACATAGATATTTATGTACATTTTCTTCTAAGTTTTTCTTTTAGTGGTTTAATTGAAATACTTGCCCCTTAATGCAGCTAGAATTTATGTCAGTGAGTGAAGTGCTGAAGCAAGTATCTAAATGGATTTATTTCCAAAGAACTTCCTGATTTCCCAGCCTTTTGTATGGAATAGCTCATCCTTTACCCCCCGGATTTTTTAAAATATTATTTAATGTATCTTAAGTTCATGTTCTATTCAATAGGGGCATCTGTGTTTGGGGCATCCGTGTTTGGCACATCCAGTTTGTCTGCCAAATCTGAGCATCCATTCTCGGGCCTGAGGTATTTTTGGACTCACACATTTCCAAGTACTGAAAATTGTGATTGGAGATCTACAGAATATCCAACACGTCCCTCTTCTTAGCAAGGAGCTCCTGGTGGGGATGAGGTGTGGACACCTACAAGAGCCATAACGGAGGTTTTTGCTGCAGCCATTCATCCTCTGACTCCTCCACCCTGGTCAATTTCTTGGAGGATTAATAAAACAACCTGTCTCACATGACAGCTCTTCTACACCAGCGTGCACACACACACACACACACACACACACACACACACACACACAGCATGGTGCTGTCTTGTCAGCTTGTCACCCCCTCTGCCTGTCATTCTTTATCAGTTGAAGAGCCAAAGTAGGGAGAAGGTGAGAAGAGAAATTGCTTGTGCTTATGCAACTGTCAAAAATCTAAATATAGGTCATTTGAGTGACTAAGAATCATCTCCACAAATTCCATCCTTTCCTCACACATTTTCTCATACCCACCATCTCTAATCTGCTCTCTGCTTCGCTTTACTTCATTTTGCTTCTGTTTCCTTTCACTTTTCTACCTTTCTGACTATCCCCTCCTGGGAGGAATGTGTAGAACCTTTTGAAGGGTCATGGGACTATTCATAAATATTCTGATTTTTATTACCTAGTGCACATGGTGGGGCTGACTCCAGCATGTTCTGGTGACATACTTTGGCCAATGAAATATGAGCAAAAGTTTAAAGAATGTGTGTTATTTGGCACAGAGTCAGGCGACATTCCAGATGGTTGGCTGCTCCATCAGCTTGGGTCCCAGTGTGAGGATGACTTAGCAGAGAGCCCTCAGACAACAATGAAAAACATGTCTTACAAGTGAGAAATCAATATTTGAAGCTGCTGAGATCTGGAGGATGTTACCACAGCACAAACTGGCCTCATCTAGTTTGATACATAGTATAAAGACTCTTTTCAAAACGAAAGAATTGAATAGGTGGTTTGTGAATCAGGTGGGTGTGTATATACCTGAAACATGTCCTCGGTATCCTCTCCCAAGAAACAGATAGAGTGGAGTGATCAAGGAAAATGAAGGATGGCTTCCTCCTTCACCATCCAGTCAGTGGAACGGCAGAGTGATCCTAGCCAGACAATGACAGCACAACAAAAACAAATATTTCAAACCAGAACTATCCTTGTATCTTGGGCGCAGACTACCACAAGTGCTTTTCTTAGTATAGCTGGCTAGGAAGAAAATCATAGCTTGTTTCCTGTGGTTCAACTCTCAGTTTGATGTTTATGATAGACACTTGGGGTTACTACACCAGGATGTAAAGATCAGTTCATGTCCTAGTTTCCAACGATCTTGCAATTTTGTGCACTCCCCAGCAGGTGTTCTGTGAAACAGAAAAAGAAATAAAGGAATTCCAGACGCTTAATCAATGGTAAGCACGACCACATCTTATCTCAGGTTGAAAGCAAGGATCAGCATACTTAATTTTGGCTTCAGTTGGGCCTTTGTGATATGGGGGTCTTTTCCATTCTGCTCCCTTGGCTCCAGTGTTATTGTCAGTAATTTTATTAAGTAAATACTTTAGCTCAGCTGGTTGAATGGGTGGTTGTTTCTTATTTTAATTAGTTATTTCAAGGTTTTTTCCATAATCTGGATTTGAAAGGATTTCAGCGTGCCTCATTGATCCTACAGATTATATTCTAATACTTTTGGCCATTTTTTTGCCAACATCCCTGTCAAGCTGTGGTTAAGCTTCCCTGGTGGACACTAATTGGGTGGAAGGGCAACGTAAGTTAGTTACTGGATTGAATGTGAGTCTTTTTTAAAGAAATGTATTTTCAGTGGAAAAAGCAACTCAGACAATTCTCACAAAGTTCTGACAAGGCTTCCAAGTGAATGTTGTGCTGAGCTGCTGTACTGAGTAGATAAAACTTATGTATATAATTAGCATTCCTATTTGCATACAAACAGTGGATGGACCAGAGTCCTTAAAAATTATTTGCTCTCTTACAGAGAGTAAATGAGCTCCTGAATCACGTTCAGCCTAATCAGCTGCTTGACAGAACCGCTTTTCGTTGGCCACCCTGAACTCTAGTCTAACCTACACTGAACTATAACAAATGCTGAATTAGTGTGTTCCAAAGAAATAAAATGTCATTAAACATAGCTGGGTGTTTTTGATATGTTTGCTGAAATTTTTAAAAATCTCCTGATTGCCTCATTTCATCCTAGGGGAGGGAGAGCAGAAATCTCAAATTGATTAAGAAACTTTGTCACCTAAGGGATGGGTTGTTTGCAACAGAAATAGCAATTGAGCTGTAGAAGATTTGGAAAATAATATTTCATATGCACCTTTGGATATGGACTTGAAATCCAGCCCTACAATTATGATGCTACCGCCTAATTCTAGATGCCATCCACTTAGAACACAGTGTAAATGGTGTCCCATGAAACTGAGCAACCACAGCTGTTATGCTATTGGAATGAGATATTCTACTTGCCTGTGGCTATTGATATAAGAACACGTGTTTCACTCTTCCTTTTTTATTTGATAAAATTACACTCATCCTTCAAGACTCAGATCAAATATCACTTTTTTGAGACTTTTTGCTGTGCTGAGCAGCATGCAAGACTGCAGTTGCCCTACCAGGGATCAAACCTGTGCCCCCTGCAGTAGAAGCAAGGCGTCTTAACCACTGGACTGCCAGGGAAATTCCAGTTTTTTTGAGACTTCTTGAGTCTCACTGTTTGTGTTAGCCATGGTTTCAGCAGGAAAGAAACAGGTGCATACTCAAATTGGGTAATTTGAGGACAGTTCATAAAGGGATTGTTTACAAAGGTATGGGCTTGGGTATATGGAAGCTATAAGGGAAAGATGGCAGGATGCTGGAGTCTGTAACATCAGGGCCTAAAAGGGCAGGGGAAGAGTGTCATCACTAGGACCTGGTGACATTTGCTCTATGGGGCTGACACAACATGGGAACTGAGACCTTCATACACAGCACACAGTGACTCCATAGGAAAGAAGCCTGGTAGGCAACTTTCCCAAATTCACTCTGTTTTCTACTTTCACTCTCTCTTTATAACCCTTATTAGCCAAACCCAGCTGGAAGTCGGAGGGCAAGGGAACCTGCTAATGAAATCCATATAGGCTAGTGTATTAGTTACCTATTTCTGTGTAACAAAGTTCCAAAACTTAGTAGCTTAAATAGCAAACATTAGCTTAGTCTCTGTGGAGCAGGAATTGTGGAGAGGTTTAGCTAGATTCTGGCTCAGGGTCTCTTGTGAGGTCACATTTGAGAAGCCAGTTGAGGCTGTAGTCACTTGAAGCCTGGAGAATTTGCTTCCAAGATTGTTCACTCACATGGCTGTTGGTTGGTGGCCTCAGTTCCACATTGTGTGGGCCTCTCTGTCCTCATGACACGGCCACTTGCTTCTGCCATGTCATGAGGTGGTGGAAGAGAGGGAGAGAGCAGTGGAGAAGCTGTGATATCTTTTAGACCTCGCTTTGAAAGTCATGTATCTCTTCTGACATAGATCAACCTGAATACGATGTGGGAGAGGGATGTGCAGAAACATAAATACCAGGGGGTAGAGATCACTGGGAGCTGTCTTGGAGGCTGGCGACCACAGGCAGCCCACCTAGAGGCTGCCGAAGGGTTGAAAGCACATGTAGAGAGGCAAATGAAAGACATCCAGCACATCCCCCAAGAAGCAATACTTCCTCTCTCCAATGATCACATCACAAGTTACCCACAGCACTAATTATATTGTTTCAAATTTTTTGTATGTATGTCTGTCTGGCTACTGGAACATAATCCCTTGAAAAGAAGGACTGTGTCATTCTTCCTTATGTCTTTGGGATCTAACACAGTGCCAGGCTCATGGTGGGTGCCCATAACTATTTGAAGTTTTTTAATAAACAAAATCTACTAGTGATGTCTTGATTGTCTAGTCAGTGATGTTTGCTTTTGGCATCCTCCTACTCTTACCTGCTTCTCCTTCATCTTCCCCTTCCCTTTCCACCTTCTCTGCAAGTTGCTCAGTGCTGTCAAAATACCTTTGCATCAATTAGGAAACTGACCTAATATCCTTATGCATAACATGAAGTGTTGGTGACTGGTAAGTCCTGGGGTATTTGTGTATAATTTGCATATAGAAATTTCCAGTTATGAAACAGAAAGGTGAGCCAGAGTGTCAGCAATCCATTCCTGTTAACCCTGTGTCACTTCTTTAGTTCTCTGTTAACTACTTTGGCTCGTACTCTGCCCACTTTGCTGTTACTTATGTATTCCCCACTTGTGCTTCAAGGACTTCTTTATGTGAAACTCTCATGTAAAGAGGAAGGGATGTGACCATACATGGGATAGAAATATGTTTCTTGGCCACATAGTCCAGCCCTTAAAAGCCCTGGGTGAGGCTCTAAGGGGAGGCCCTTGAAGATAAGGATCTGGTACGTGAGCTGGTGCATGACCCCTTGTGAATATAGCCAGAACCACCTCGGGGGCATCTGTCATAAGTTTATGCTTCCTGACTGTGCTGGTTGTCTCTTCAACACCACTGATATTCCTGTCTCAGTTCTCCACTGCAGAGGAGAAGCTGGGAAACATGTTTCTCAGAATCTCCTCCCCCTGAATGGTCCTGGGGTAGAGTTTGCCAAAGAGAGGCAGACACGTGAGACTCAGGAGCAGTTGCAGGCAGGGTTAAGGTCCATAGAAACTTTCCGGAAGCTCTATAGTAGTTTTTATGCATCAGAAGAACCGGGAGGCTTGTTAAAACCCAGATTGCTGGGCTCCACCCCTGGGGTAACTGACTCAGTAGTTCTGGGGTTTGGCCCCCCATTTTGCATTTCTAATAATTTCCCAGGTGATACAGATGCTGCTGGTCCCCATAATATCTTAGAGACCCCCAGCTTTTGAGAAATAACTGCCTCAATGCTTCCCATCCCCTGAAATAAGACTCATCATATACGGAAGGGAGAGCGTGGCCCCTGTTTTCCTGGGCAAACTCGACCCATGCACTGGGCCTGAGCAGGCGGAGAGCTCTTCAGGGTGCTGCAGTTTTGAGCAGGGAATCAGGCAGGCCAGCTTGTGCTTCCAGGACCCATGTGGCTTCAAGGTCAAAGCAAAGCCCGTGGAGCCATGCTGGTCTTCACCTTTCCCTGGGGAAGGAAACCTGGGCCTCTTGTTCTTCAGCACTTTTGACTTTGCTCACTGCCAGTGCCCAGCTCTGTGGGACAGGCCAGGGCAGGACAAAACCTCTAACCCTAGCAGCCCTGGAAAGCAGCCTGGGGACTTGCCTTGAGTCACAGCTGATGACGGGTCTGCCATGATGGTAGGGACACATCTGACTGCTGCAGGCAGCATGACAGCCCAGAGGGCCTTGGAACGTGAGGAGGGTAATACAAGCAGCTGTACAAAACCAAGGGGAGCAGAGTTGCTTCTTCTGAGTAGAGGCGCTGGCCTCATGGTGAGGTTGAGAGGTGAAAACTCATGCCCATTGAGACATAAGCATCTCAAGAGATTCTACTGCACCAGAGCTGAGGGACTTGAGCATCTCATGGGTGAGCCTGCTGATCTTACACAGACTTCTTGGGCCACATCTGACAGAGATGATTGTCAGAAAAACCCACGTTTGTGTGTCACGTTGCAGCTACTTGGGCTTTCATACATATTGTCTCAGGGAACCATCACCATCTCATTGAATCTGAAGATGGCCTTTTCTGAAAAAGACAGACATATTTTGCAGATAAAGAAACAGGTTTAGAGCTAAGGAATGGGACTAAGATCCCAGAGTTGGTGGGTGGGAGAGCCAGGGCCACAGCCCAGCCCCTGACTCTGAATTCCAAATTCCACCCCAGGCCACCTCTGGCCCCATCTGGAAACCCTGGCTCTGGGACGGAGAGAAACACAAGGAGGTGGTCTAATTTAGGAGTTGGGGGCGAGCCTCTTCTACTTCTGACCTTGGAAAATGTGTGTCCCTTCTGCTGAACTACAGAGTTACAATTTTTTTGTAATACAAAAAATTGAAATAATTATAGATTCACAGGAAGTTGCAAACATAGGACACAGAGGTCCGGTGTCCCTTTCCCCCTGACTGGTACCATCTTATAAACTGCAGGACGAGCTCAAAACCAGGACAGATGATCTCTCTTTGGAGCAGACAATCTTTCTTTTTGTCATGTAAAAGTCCTCTAAACCTTAACATGCAGGCGTTTAGGAACGCTGACACTTGCTCTCCTTGTCATTATCAATTAATCTGGAGAGTGTCCTTAATGTTCCGCAGCAACAGATGACATGAGATGCCCCTGCTGGGAAGAACATTCCAGAGGCCCTTCTGCAGACCAGCACCCAAGACTTGTAACAAGGTCTTCCCATCTCACAATTGCCTTATGTCTCCTCTTTGTGAAAGACAGCTGAGCCTTTCGGAGACATTTTGCTAAAAGACAAATTCTGAGGTTAGTGGATAGAGCAAGCATGGCAGACCTTTCTGGAAATGTCTATGTCCAAACCAAGAGCACAGGGTTTGGAGCCAGTCAGATCTGAGTTTGAATCCATATACTCAATCATGCACCCAAACTGACATTTCTTCTAGTGTTGTCTTAATGTGTTAAAGTTATAAATAATTTCTTACAGTTTAACTTTTTTATATACATCTGTTTATTGGAAGTTATAAATTCATAAATCAGGGTGCTTTGTGCTTTTTTTCATCTGCCACTATGGTTTGATGATTAGATCTGAAAATACTGACAAGGTTGTTGAAACACAGGTAGGCTGGCTTCAAAACACTGAAATTCAATGACTATGCAAGGCATAAACTGCCAATTTGTAATTACTAAAGAAATTAAACTCACTGGTAAGCAAACCCAGGTGTGTCATCTTAGAAGTGGAACATGAGTGTTAATTTGGAGTTTGGTAATCAGTGTTACATTGTCCATCTTGAAACCATTTACTGTAGGTTTGAATGCTAAGAACTCACAACATTAATACCTTAAAAAACCTCAGATGCTCCTCACTTGGTGGGTTTTGGAGCCCTCTAAGAATTATCCTCTATCCTTAAGGTAAGCATAGCTTTCACTGTTATTATATGCTAGATGAGAGAGTCAAAAAACTATAGCAACCTTGAAAAAGTATGCTGAGTTTTTTTTAAAAGGGGGAAAAAATGACCTAGTTCCAGTGCTCTGAATAAAGATAGAGATGGTTGAATACAAACTCTGTAGCTATTTGTTGAAAGGACGTGAGCTGTGCAAAGGGGAACCTTGTGTGTATGTAGGTTGCCTTCTTTGTTCACTTAATATTATATCACAAGGATGTCTTTATGTTACACTATTGTCTGTGGAAACAACAGTGCCAGGTAGAAGGTAGATGTGCAATGAATAAATAGGTTATGGAAAGTATATTGACATTAGCTACTTCCATCAAAACCGAGCTATTAACGTTTGAGTTTTGCAGCGACCTTCGGTCTTTCACACAGGGCTTTGGGGTTCAGGCGGCACGCAGAAAACATCTGGGAGTCTGCAGACAGAAACTGTAGGTACAGCTCTTCAATCACAATTAATGTCGGATTGCATACAATTTCTCGACAGCATTTATTGTAACCAGCTTCTGTGGCTGTGGCTGCTATTACTCCTGCCTTTTTTCCCTCTTCAAAAAGCATCTTCTCAACAGGGCTAGAGTTAGAGGTATGTGTCAGTAGCCTAGGCTTGCATGCTATTGTGTTTGTGCTGTTTTTGTTTTGTTTTGTTTTGTTTTTGCTGTTGGTAATTACTTGGCTGTCTCAAACAACAATATAATTCCCAACATAAAAAAATACATATCATGGGGCTTCCCTGGTGGTGCAGTGCTTAAGAATCCACCTACCGATGCGGGGGATGTGGGTTTGAGCCCTGGTCCAGGAAGATCCCACATGCCACAGGGCCACTAAGCCCGTGCACCACAACTATTGAGCCTGCGCTCCAGAGCCCTTGAGCCACAACTATTGAGACCACGTGCCACATCTACTGAAGCCTGCGTGCCTGTGCTCCACAACAAGAGAAGCCACCGCAATGAGAAGCCTGCACACCACAATGAAGAGTAGCCCCCAATCATTGCAACTAGAGAAAGCCCACGCACAGCAACAAAAACCCAACTCTGCCAATACATAAATAAATAAATTAATTAATTTAAAAAATACAAGTCATTTGTAGAAAGAAGTAATCATGATACTGAAGTCTCAGATTCCTATCATTTCAATGCTAATGATCCCTAAGCAATTTCAAAAGGGACCACTTTGCTGGTTATAAAAATAATGACGCTGTATGGATTATGACTCCTCCATTCGCCACTCAGATGCCCTTCACACATATACGTGCAGTGATCCCTGTAAGATTTTCATGAAACAGATTCACTGCCCAAAATAATTCAGTGTTTTCCAAGTGACTTTTAGGATAACCTGAGTGACTTGGGATTTTATTTATTTGTTGGAGGGTGTGAAGGACCTTTCATAGCCCATGTGGTTCTTGACAGACAGACTTGGGTCTCAACACCCAAGGATTTTGTTCTTTTTGCTCCGTGGCACCATCGTGACTTTCAAGAAGTGAAACACCTTGACCTCAGTGTCTTAAACGGACACGGTCCTGCCACAGAGTTTGGCTAAGCAGTGGTTCTTGCTCTCTGATGTCCCCTGAAAACACTGTCACATCTTAGCCCTGGTGTAGCAGGACTCATTGTAGGATAGTGGCTGGGGTGATTTGAAGAAAACGACCTCATTGTGCTCACCACTGCTGAGCTGGACAAGCAGCAAAGCTCAGTTTCATTTTCCTGACCCTCTGCAAAGAATTATTCTATCTTTGCAGAGGCATCAGAGAGTAACATAAAATGGACTTCAGTTTCCTTTGGACTTGGGTCAATTTGCTTCCGTATAGCCCTTGAACTCTTGAAGCAGAAGCATGAAGAACTTGCTCTTCTTTTAGTCAGTGTGGTCTGACCCTGTGGTGTCCCAGACGTTCGTTCCAAATATTTTTCAAAATGCCAGGCAGTGGCATCTGGTGTAGAGTTACTGTGTGTCTTGCATTTGTTAAGGCGGTCATCAGCTGCATCTTGCAGATGACCCTGGTTGTTTTTGTTTCCCAATGATGATCAGAAAAGACTAAAAGGGGCAGAGACTTCCCTGGTGACTCATTGGCTAAGAATCCGCCTGCCAATGAAGGGGATATGGGTTTGAGCCCTGGCCTGGGAAGATCCCACATACCATAGAGCAACTAAGCCCACGAGCCACAACTACTGAGTCCAAGTGCCACAACTACTGAAGCCTATGTACCTAGAGCAACAAGAGAAGCCACCATGATGAGAAGCCTGAGCAGCGCAACGAAGAGTTGCTCCTGCTCTCCTCAACTAGAGAAAGCCGGCGCGCAGCAGTGAAGACCCAACTCAGCCAATAAATAAATAAATAAATTTATAAAAAACAAAACAAAACAAAGAAACAAAAAGACCAAAAGGGACAAAATATGCTGGTGTATAATTTAGCATCTCTTGGGAACCTTTCTTCTTCTCGTCGGATCATCTGCAGAGCCTTTAGTGAATTAAGATTCACCTTTTACCATTTGTTTGTTACATATTCATCTGTCACACCTGGCAGAATTGAGTCTGTTATACCTCTTTTGTCGTACCCCACAGGATCCCAGAACAAAGCCCCCCATTTAAGTTCTGGACTGTGAACAGTGGGCCCCCAGTTCCCTTCAGGCATCAACATGAAATCACCATGTAAAGATCATATGACATCAAGTGCAGAAGCTCAGTGGGCTTTGTGGCATCATGGGGCATTTAGAGTTTTGTTTTGTTTGACTGTCTTTTGCTTTTCAGTTTGCGTGTTATTAGAAATTCAGAAATAAGCTGTTTGAGGAAAAGGGATCTAGAAAACTTGTCACCAGATCACACATCTGCTTTGGGGACAGACTTCTGGCCTCCAGGTTGTCCAGTTCCTTGGCTCAGACTTTGCCCTGGGACCACATGCATAGAGTCCCAGTTAACGTGGAACATCATGGCTGCCTGATCTGAAGGTGGTTTCCTTCTGGGACTCTACCTCTTCCACCAAGTGAGTCCCATCTGGATTTGATGCCAATTCAACAGTGTTGCACCATTTGGGTTATATTATGGGCCTTCTTGGCTAAGTGAAAAACGAACAGAGGCCAGGGGGCATTGAGAGAAGAGAAGGCGCTGGACCCCTGACTTTCTCATCATCCCAGAGAGGTGTGCTGGACCAGGGCACTGATACACCCTCAGTGTGGGTCTCCATTTCAGTGGCTGGACCCCGCATCTCCGCAAGACTCGTGTTTTACAGCACAGTTAAAAGAGAGTACCCAGGCCAGTGGGGACTACACAGCTTGCTTGGTAGCAGGTAATCTCAGGATGGGCTGCCAACTATAGGTAGACGTTGTCTGGGAACATTAGCTGTCTAGCACTTAGAGACCTCGGGGCCTGTAGGACGGTATGTACCCTCCTTCCAGAGGGAGGAAGTTACTGGTCCCACCGGATGCAGCCCTTTCTGCTGACGGCAGCTGACTTGTAGTCCAAGGCATCCAGGGAGGGATCCCAGGGTGACATCCAGACAACGTTGCTCCTTCTCCTAGCAAGCCCCGAACAGCCAGGTTTTAACAACTAAGAGTAGAAGAGGAAGGTAAGAATGACTATGGACCCAGCTCATTTTGTCTGTTTAATTTTATGCCATTTTGCCCATAAATTGATCCGAAAAGGGACAATGAGGGGAAAAAAATGGTCATACACCCTAAGCAGACTTGTGATTGCTTGGAACACTAGGTGATAATGTTAGGTCACTGGTCCTGCAAACATTCACTGAGAAACTACCATGTGTCTGACTCTGCTTGGTGCTGTGGCCACAGGGTCCCTGATCTTTAGGGCTCACAGGCTGGTGTACACGATAAGAATATAATCCATATGTGTGAACTGACGATGGTTGATGCTAAACTCTATGGGGCAAGAGTGGTAGAAGGAAAAAGAGAAATATTGTATTAGGTGCAATTATTTCCTCTTCAGGGTATAACTTGGAAACTCTGCTTGTATTCATGTAACGGGAAAATCTACAAGATGGTAATAGCCACATACAGTGGTGTTCTGGGGCTGGCTAGTATCAGCTCATGAGAGCCAATTGTTAAATATTTAGGTATTTTGAGAGCTGGTTGTTAAACACAGCCATTATAAAAAAAATAAGTGATATAAACTTACAATTAAATACAGTATACCGAACTGTACTAAAAATACAGTCAACATATTTTTAAATATATTTTGTCTTCATTTAAGTATCAGTTGTTTAAAACATTTTAAACAATCAGAAAAACAATTTTAGCTCAATGAGATCTGAAAATGTTTTAGAATTCTAATACTTTAGCAAAATAATGAAGAAAAGCTTACTTAGAAAATAGACGACTTTCTGACATTTTCAGGTGTATACTTACAAAGTAATGAAGCAAAAGAAAAGAAAAAAAGAAAAAAGAAAAACCATAAAAATATTTAAAGTGTTGTTTTATCAGAACTAGAAAATAAAGCACTTAACTTTTATCATTAAAAAAAATACAGTATACCGAAAACAAAGACAATAATACTTAAAATCATCACTGCCTAAATATTTTAGTACATTTAGTCTATGATCTTGGGTTATCTACATCTATGGCCTTTGTATGGTGGAAACACTACATTATGGTGCACTACTGGGCATTTCTCCACAAATCTGCATTTGGTGATGACACATTGGTAGCTTGAAATTGGTCCTTGTGCAGTATTTATACTATGGAAGTCAGTAGACACTGTAAATTAGAGCTTGATTTACTGCCAAAGCTGGAACACATTCAGTTAATGAATATAATTAACACAAGGGTGAGAACTAGTTTAACAGAAAATCACATATCCGATTTAACAACAACACATTCGTTGATAGAAGAGTTAGTGGATTGGGACATAACTCCATTTATCAGTCATGGTTTAATTGCAATTAGAGGTTGGCTTTGGATGCAAGGGTTTGGCAAAAATCAATGAAAGCATGCCATGAGAATAAATTGGCTAGCAATTTGCAACCAAGGATATTATTGCTTGTAAATTGGATGCTACATATCCATTGTTAAAATCTATAATAAACATATATGTACACGTTTTTCTTTTCAAGAGCCAGTTTTCTATACACGTATTTACTCTACATTTGCTATAACACCATGGACTCTAAGCCTAAACCATCAGTGAAGGTGGTAGCAGAGGAGGCGATACTAGTAAGTTGGTTTCCTCTGATTGGATGGAGGAAAGGAGAGAGTCACAGAAAGACCCACTCCTTGTTCTGGTCTCCAGATCATTCCTCTTCAGTCCCTTTCCAGGGTTTCCTCTGCTCACAGCTCAGGGTAAAAGCTTTTCTTTTCATTGTGACAACAAGACAGGATCAAAGCCCTTCCTTTGCAGAGTGAATGAGTGTGAAAATATTCGGAGGTCTTCCTTTCTGGTAAGGAAGCTCTTCTAGTAGTCTGCTAGGGCTGCCCTAGCAAAGGGCTCCAAATTGGGTGGTTTAAGAAGCAGAAATCGATTGTCTCACAGTTCTGGAGGTTGGAAGTCTGTGATCAGGGTGAGATAATAAACCCTGTTCCATAACTGCTGGTTTCTGTTCATGTTCTCCCTTGGATGATGCACGTTTCTTGAAAGTCGGGCTGTGGTCTTTGTTTCCACGTTCCCAGCACCCATATCTTTGCTTTAAAAAGGTCCACTTAGAGTTTTCCACCTTTTACCCCCTTTCCTTCCTTCCATCACACCTTTCTCACTCTCCTCAAAAAACTTCAAAGGACTTCTATGTCTTACTAATGACACCTCTCTACCTTTCTCTTCCCTGTGTCCTCTCCTCCTTCCTGTGATTTGCCTTCGTGTAGAGTCTTCTTTTTGGACCCAAACCATCAGAGTGGGTGCTTACCCCACCACTGCCCCGGGCCTCTCTCCAGTCATCACACTGCTGGACTCATCTTGTAAAAATACTATGATTGCTTTCTCCCTTGTTTAAAACCATTCAAAACCTACTTATTTCCTCCAAGACACTATCCAGACTCCTTAGAATGGAATGCTCTGCTCTCCGTGATCTGGCCCCAGCTTCCCTAAACCCCACCTGCTGCACTTGCTTCTGTGAAGTTTACGCTACAGCCCCAAGAGTTGGTGAATTGTCCTCAGTTACAGTACCGTATTCTGATGGCTTCAGAGTATATATTTGGTCTTCCTGAAATGTCCTTCCCTTCCTCTTCTCAGCAAACTCCATTTCGTACAACGAGACCTCGTGTAAATTTCCACTTCTATGAAGTCTCAGGTCCACCGAAGCAGAGGTGATCATGCCCTTCTTTGGAGACCAAATGAATTTAGAACTTTCTTCTGGGACAACACTGATTGCATGGAACTGCAATAATTTGTTTGCATGTTTCCCCCATCAACTAGATTGAGTGGTCCAGCTCTATTCTCTGACAAATTAATTGTTTCATATGATGTCCAAGGCCTACAGGACCAGAGCAAATGCTGAATGAATGAATATGAACCTGCCAACTTATTAAGAAATAAGACTGGGAAACCTTACGGTCTAGATGCATTGCGAACTCACTAGTTAACTCACTAGTTAACTGAGTGAGGGGTTATCTACCATGTGTTGATTTCTCCCACTTTGCAATCAAGCAAACTGAGGCATAGGTGAGTTTAAGTGCCAAATAATTCATCCTGAAGGGCTTATGAGGCGGATATTGAACAAGTCTGTTCAACTCCAAGCCTGTGTTCTGAATCACTCCCCCAACACTGGAATATCTGAAGATAAAAACAGTATTGGGAGTAAAAGATTTTTTAGGGATAAAAGCGATCCCAACATAAGCATATACTTCATTCATTTATCCCTTAGGGCTTGATGACTGAAAAAATGCACAGTGTGAGAGTTGCAAGTTATGTTTTACTGGGGGCCAAATGAGGACTATAGCCCAGGAGACAGCATTTCAGAGAGCTCTGAGAGAAACTGCTGCGAAGAGGTAGGGGGGACGGTCAGGATGTATTTGATTTTGGTGAAGGCGGGTCCCTGCACGCAAGCACGTGTTTTTGCAGAAGGTTGCCGCTAGTCAGGAGGGGCAGCCATCACCATGAAGAGATAGACTGCTTTTCTAGATATGAGGAGAGGCAAGAACTGGGCTCATAAAATCAGCTCCTGAGAATATCTCACTATCTGAAGACCTGTTCTGCCAGTTTTCCCAGAGCACTGAGTGCCTCACTTCTGCTCTCCACCCTGAACGCCCTTCAGGGTGTGTTGGAGGTCAGCAGCTGCAGCAGCACAGGAGTTAATCCTTGTAGACGTAGATGGCAAGTGCCCATGGCAAGTGCCAATTTGTCGCTGACAGGCTTGATTTGTAATATCGACAAAACGTATTCCTTAAAAAAAACTACTTGCCTGGAAAAGCCAACGGTTAACAAAGGGAAGTCAATGTTCTTCAGAAGCTTTAATCAAAGGCTCAAATGGGGCACCTCTGGGAACTGCATCTCCCATCCTCAGCAGAGTTTGAGGGGTCCCCACGTGGACTGGGTTTGCCCTGCCTCCGTTGACTGGGGCCTAAGGGACTGTCAAGATGTGGGTTTTCATTTTCTATCATGAGAGGAGTCAAAAGAATTCCTAGAGTCACAGCAAGTCCAGTGTCATCACCTTACGCTTCTGGTCTCAATAGCAGCCCTGGAAGGAGGGCAAATTCCCATTTTATAGGCTAGAAAACGGAGGTTCAGAAAAGTTATATGAAGCTATGCTCCTGTGTTCCACTATTTTGGCATCTTCTTCAATTCTCATCTGTATGAAAGCATTTTCTTTCAAGACAGATTCCCAGAATTTTTGCAAGAATTTGGGAGCCAAGTAGAAGAGGAGCTAGTCCCTCTGCTTTAGGAGGGAAACGTGCCCAGTTTATTTTTGGTTTAACATTCGATTGCTTGCCATTCCCTGTGGACTGTCTTTGTTTGCAGCCAGGGCCCCAGCTTCAAGTGCGCTGGTCTTTGGATGTGCCTTCAGAGGGATCCAAAGGAAGGACATCTTGCTGTTGACATTTCCTGTCTCAATTTCCTTCCCTGCTTCCTTGTGATTAATGGTCATTTTTCCTCCCACCTGCGTTTTTGCCTTCTAGCCAGAGATGCACCCTCCAACAGGAACTGTTTTCCTGCAGTTTTGTAACTAAAAATAACTCCAATTAATCTCCCGCCTCCCCAACCTGCTCCACCGCCATTCTCTGGCCTGGGCTCACGTGTCATGTGTGTGCAAGCAGCCGACCAGTTGAAGAACCTCTGGAAACTGCCAAGGAAGCTGAAGCTGTAGGATCCTGAGGTGGAGATCAGCTCACTGCCCAGGGTCAGCAGACAGCACCCTAGGCCTGCTTTACTTTTTAAAAAATCTTGTGTTTATTGAAGACTTTGTTCGCCAAGCACTGTGCTAAGCCCATCACATGCATCATGTCACTTAATCCCCGTAGATCAACCCAACGGTCATCTGCATTTTAAAGATTATAACCTGAAGCTCAGAGAGGTTAAGTCATCTGCCCAAAGTACACAGCTACCAGAGGCAGGATTTAAACCTAGGGTTATCTTGGTTCATTTTTAGAGCCTCTGATTTGGTTTCTAATTTTACTATCATTAAAATTATAAATACTCATTTAACAATTGTTGTTTGCCTTCAAAATGCACTAAGAAAGATGTCAATCCTGAGGCAAAAGAAACATAAGTAAGATATAATTCCTGCCTTCGAGGCATCTTCAGTTAAATGGTACAAGTCTGCTGCCTCTCATTTCTTATACTGAAGAAACAGGAGGGGGTGTTTGAAGTGAAACCATATTTGCCCCCCTCAATCTCTGCAGGCCAAACTTCCCTTCTCTTTTAGACCCATCGGCAGATATTATATAAGATTGGGCAGAGAATTTTTTCCCCAAAACATTTTATTTGTATATGTATATATATATATACGTATATATATATAATTCAGGTCTCAGATCAATGACTACTTCATTTCTACTGGGTTTTTAAAAAGCAGCAGCTGGGTTCAGGAGACCATTTGTAATCAACAGCGTCTCTGTTATACCTAAGATCAGAACAATGATGCCAGGCCACCCCTTCTGCATGTCAGTAGGTGGCAGTCTGGCTTTGCACGCATAGCGTGCCTGGGATCAAGTGGGATTCAGAAATTCATGCGCTGTGGAAATTCCCGTCATCAGCCTTTGCAGATCTTTCTGAACCTAAAAGCAACGAGTTCTCCGAACCCAAAAACATAGATGTGGTGACGGCCGTTTTGAGAAACTCCTAGTTTGTCTTAACTAAGCTTCAGAAAGTAATCTTATTAGGACTCAGATCCAGAACCATTTGATGTGTGGCCCAACCCAACCTAGTCTGTAGATAACAGTGCTTGCTGGTACACTCTCTACCCCACCTGGACCAGGTCCCTGAAACAGGCCTCCGGTTCTTACCTGAATGGCAGCCTTTTTCTATTTCTTGCTCATATCAGAGAATTCAGATAGCTATGTCCTGCTCCAGTAGTTTTCAATCTCCCTAAGACAGCATCAGTTGTGATTAAATGATCATAGGACTGATACAACCACCTCAGTGGAGACACCGATAGTATGGTGTTTGTGATAAAGGCAGCTGACAAGTTGACCTGTGAATTATCTATGAAAAATTTGTTTGCTAAGAAAACAACCCCTAAAGATGAAATTATGGGAATCCTGTTGAATTAAAGGGAACTGAAAATCATATATAGGATGGACTGCATGAATTGCACTTGTCTGAATTGCATTGTCTGAATGGAGCATTATCATAGACCATTCTATTAACTGAGTCAGATGCTGCAGGATCTCTTTGGAAAGTCCAAGGTAGTGGTAATCTCAAGTTGCTCTACTTACTAGAAAAAATGAGATAGCCTTTCTTCTGACATTTATACCAAGACTTATAACTTGCAGTATCCCAATTTCTTTAAATTAACAGATTTACTAAATTAGTTTTACTCCATTTGGAGATCTAACTAATTTGGTTACTTTGACTAAATGAGTTTTACTCTATTTTTGAGTTTCGTATAGAAGTAAGGAATTAATAAAACTGTTGAATGATTTTCCTCATTACCAGACGTTGGGTCCATTTCCTTTTCTCCTTTCTGGAAGCTGCTAATTGGTGAGTGCCAAATAAGAGTCTTTAGGAAGAACCAGAAGCTTTTTTTTTTTTTTTTAAGCTCTTTATTGGAATATAATTGCCTTACACTCTTGTACCAGCTTTTGAGGTACACCAAAGTGAATCAGCTGTATTCACACATATATCCCCACATCCCCTTCCTCCTGTGACTCCCTCCCACCATCCCTGTCCTGGCCCTCTAAGGCATCACCCATCATCAAGTTATACAGCAACTTCCCACTAGCTATGTATTTTACAGTTGGTAGTGTATATATGTCTATGCTACTCTTTCACTTTGTCCCAGCTTCCCCTTTGCCCCCTGCCCCCCCAACCCCCTGTCCTCCAATCCATTCTCTGCATCTACATCCTTATTCTTGCCCTGTCACTGGGTTCATCAGTACCTTTTTTTTTTTTTTTTTTTTTTAGATTTCGTATATATGAGTTAGCATACAGTATTTGTTTTTCTCTTTCTGGCTTACTTCACTCTGTACGACAGACTCTAGGTCTATCCACCTCATTACACATAGCTCCATTTCATTCCTTTTTACAGCTGAGTAATATTCCATTGTATATATGTGCCACATCTTCTTTATCCATTCATCTGTTGATGGGCATTTAGGTTGTTTCCATGTCCTGACTATTGTAAATAGTGCTGCAATGAACATTATGGTACATGTTTCTTTTGGGTTATGGTTTTCTCTGGGTATATGCCCAGGAGTGGGGTTACTGGATCATATGGTAGTTCTACTTTTAGTTTTTTAAGGAACCTCCAAACTGTTTTCCATAGTGGCTGTACCAACTTACATTCCCACCAACAGTGCAGGAGTGTTCCCTTTTCTCCACACCCTCTCCGACATTTGTTGTTTCTAGATGTTTTTGATGATGGCCATTCTGACCGGTGTGAGGTGATACCTCATTGTGGCTTTGACTTGCATTTCTCTAATGATTAGTGATGTTGAACATCTTTTCATGTGTTTGTTGGCCATCTGAAGAACCAGAGGCTTTTTAAACAAGCCACTGGAAGCTGCTCTTCCTTTCTTCACTGTCAGAGATGAGTCCTGGAATTAAACTGAAACTAGCAGGAGTCTGTCCCATCCACTGGTGTGACAAGAGTTCCTGGAGGGCATTTGCCCTGAAGTCTCTTCTCCACCATGCCAGGTGTTAGAAATTCAGCCTTTGGAGATGGCCTGGACATACTCTCAGTCTTTACAGTTTCATTCGTACCATGCAAATATTTCTATGGACCATAAATTAAAGCCTTAGGGCAGTTACCACTCACTTTCCAAAGGAGAAAGCCACGCAGGGACTCCCCCAAGAATATGTCTGCTCTGTGGACAGTTTCCCAGAGGAGGAGAGCCAGAGGGGGGCAGAGGGACAGACAGAGCTGCTGATGCTAAGCCAAGCCTTCCCCAGCCCCCCAAGCCTCCTGAGACCTGGCCCCCTCCTGGGACCCCACTCCCCTCTCCACCCTCATTCCCATGATGCTCATCATGGCTTTTTGGCTTTTCTGAAACACATAAGCCTCTTTCCTGCCTGAGGGCATCTACAATAGCTACTTCTGGAATCTTCCCCCCAAGACCTTCTCGTCGCTGGTTGGCGTTGTCATGAGTGTCTCAGCTCCAGGTTCACTGCTTCTGAAAGGTTTTCCTTGATCACCAATCTCAAGTCATCCCACCTTCCCTGTCTACCCCAATCACTCTGTTGTTTCATCCTGGGTTCTTTTCTTTCTAGCACTTACACTCTCTGAAATGATCTTGTTTGCTCACTTGAATACTTGTTGGTTTTCCCTCTTACCTCACGCAACTTGGTTTTATGATGAGCCTTCTGTTTTTTTCTTTTGAGACTTTGTTTTGTCAAAGGCTGGTTCCCCTTATCCTCATCCTTCTGGAAATCTCCTAGCATTGATTAGGCACTCAGTAAGTGTTGATTTATCAAGTGAATAAATGAAAAAAAAGAATAAAAAGTAAACTTAGTTGCTTCAAGACATGGGCTTGTCTGTTGAAATCAGTAGCATGAGACAGCCCAGCTGAGCTAGCCTACCACAACGTCATGTACCCTGACAGGAGACACGAGACTCCTAGGTCTGAGATAAAGGACAGTGTATTATTCACAGTAATAGCAGTGGCCAGAGCACCAGCATTTGCTGTAGTTTCCCAAACCTCCCACAGCGGAGCATAAAGAGGGCAAGGTAGCGTCTGCACATGCAGTGGGGTATGTTACAGGAGAGGACTCCTGAGCTTAGGGAACCCAAATCTTTTATAATGGGCTGTAAGCCTGCCTGACCATTGTCTGGGGGGACGCATTAACTTTATTATACTGGACAGTGAACAAAGCTGTCCTTTGCTCCAGAGGGATCCCCTATTTCTATATTCAAGCATATTTTCAAAGGTTGTTTGATTGTATGTTGACTTCTTAGAAAAGACAGCCCAGAACAAAGGCAGTCAGTACCTCTGCTCATAAGATGTGCAGAAACATGGGAGACCCATGGGGAACTGTCTCCTTACAAAGCCCATCTCCTGGTCAATGTTTCACTAGTAATCCCTTGATCCCATCACTCCCTCCCATCCCGAGAAAAACTCAAATATTTGTTGAATGGAATGCTTACTTGATCCTGTCTCATATACACTCCTCTCTAGAGAGAAGCAGCCTATCAATAAGTCAACCCACTCTTACTGAGAAATGCCTATGAGCTTAGCCCTGTTTCTGTGGAGCTTTTATTCCCAAACTGGGTACCCATCTGTCAGTGGGTTTCTGATGGAGTACCAAAGGGCAAACAAAGCATGGAATAAAAATAGAATGATTTCATGGATTATAATTTTTAATAGAAAAAAATAAAGGCCCATTAGCTGTCTATTAAAATAAACATAGATATGTTATACAGTGGAGTACAACACTCTCAAGGTTTTAAAGATAAAGCAAAGATTTCTTTGGGCAGCACGGCTACCTCTCCCCTGCCCCAGAGCACAGATGACCTTTTCTCTGCCACTTTAGTGGAAAATTTTAAAAGCCATTTTATAGAACAGCGTATTGCAAACAACAGACCAGGATCTGTTAATGGACTGCGAAATCAATCAGGTGGGCCTTGACCAACAATTAATAATAATACCAAATATAATAGAATGGATAATATGAGAGGATATCATAAAGATACATATTGTCTTATTAAACATGTATATCAGGATGTGTGTGTGTGTGTATGTGTGTGTGTGTGGGTGTGTAAATGAACTGAATTGCAATGTTAAATGTATTTCGTACCGTGGGTTTCAGTTACAAAAGTTTAAAAGCTACTGCTGTAGAGGATATTATAAACACGGAATTTTTTCTTTCTTTTCTTTCCCCATAAACATCTTAAAATGCATTAGGAGATGAGACATAAGAACAAAATTAGTGCCAAATGATGATGGAGGCTTGGGAAGCGGGCTCTCAAATTTGCAGATGACAAAGCTGAAAAGAATAGCAAATATGATGGATGATAGAATAAAAATTTCAAATAATCTTGAAGGATTAGAGAGCCGTGGATGGAAACGTAAGTAATCAATACGAAGTCCAGATTTTATATTTGAAAAAATAAGTCCATCAGATTAGGAGAACTGCTCTTTCCAGATGAAGGTAGATTACGGCTCATCTATATTCACTGAATTTTTAGTCACATGGGCAGATCTCTCTTCAGTTTGGGAGGGGGTGTTCACCTGGAGAGAGGCTGTTGTAAACCTGGTAGAGGGCATCTGGAAGAAGAGGACCCATGATGTGGACTCTTACTTGAACAAGAGAACACTTAGGAAATAAAGAAAATAACATTTATTGGTCATATATTCCATTTCAGGAAGCTTACACAACTGTCTTTATATATTTGGAAGGTATCAGCTGAAAAGAGTGGGGTTGGGACTCTGTGGCTTCGGACAGCTGCCATAGCTGATAAGGGCTGCCATTCATTCAGAGCCTACAGGGCACCAGATGTAATAGACGCATTACAACATCTTCTTCAACAATGAAACAACCAATCCCATTTATCAAGCCCTGACTACATGTCAGACACAGGACAAAGCCTTTTACTTGGACTATTTTCTTTAATCCTCCCAACTTTCTTTTGAGGAAGGTACTAATTTTATTCTCATTTGCAAATGAGGACAGTGGGCCTCAGAGAGGGCTCATTCCTGGCATCACACAGTTATATTAAGTGTGTAGAGGAGCTCTTTAGCCACTAAAGCTGCCTCAGGATGGGGTGGGTTATGGCTTGAAGCAATGAGGTCATTGACCTTGGAATGAATCAGGTAGGAAATATCTCCTATTGATCAGGGCTTTTTCACTGAAAGTTGAAGTTCTGATGTAGGAAGGTGACTTCAGGCAGTTGTTCAAAGGGAGGATTTCCTGGAAGAGATGGAATTTCTCCTGGTCCTTGAAGGGAGAATAAGAAGGTGATGGAGAAGAACAGAGGTGGACCTTTGAAGAAGGAAATTTCACAGGAACAAAACATGTCTGTTCATGGTGAATTGTGCCCAAGGGAGAGTGAGGACAGCTGTCTGGCTAGCTTGCATCTCCACGAACCCCTTCTTTGTCTACTTCCCTTTTGTACTGTACCCTTGACTCCAGCAGCCCACCTGAACCCCCACTGTCTAACTCAGCACCAGGCTGGAGTCCTGGGTGTGCTAATGGTAATTGTGCATCTCATCTCTTGGGCAGTTTTCTATTGTCTCCAACTAAATCCCACCCCCAGGTGGGGGATGCAGAGGTGAAATTTAGGCACCTACTAAAAATTCTAATATTATCTTCTCATCTCCTACTTTCCAGTCCATCACACCTCTCCATGGCCTGGCACTTCTGAAAGATCTTGGCTTCAGTGATTGCACTTTTGATTTGATCAGGCCTCCCAGGTAAGAGATTGGGTAAGTCCCTTTAGGAATCCCTCCTATGCCAGGGTCCAGTTGGAACCTTGAGAGCTTCGTGGTGACTGTTTGACTTACCTTGCACTGTTATCTCTCACTTAGTATGTTAATTTTCTATTGCTGCCTCACAAATTACTGCCAATTTGGAGATTTAAAACACCTCCCATTTATGAGCTCATAGTTCTGGAGGTCAGAAGTCTGGGTGGGCTTAGCTGGGTTCTCAGCTTAGGGTCTCACAATACCAAAATCAAGATGTCGTTTGGGCTGAGTTTCCATCTGGAGACTCTGGGAAAGAATCTGTTTCCAGGCTCATTTGGGCTGATGGTAGAATTCAGTTCCTTAGAGTTGTAGGATGGAGGTCCCCATTCCTTGCTGACTGTCAGTAGGGATCACCCTTAACTCTTAGAGGCCACCCACATTCCTTGTTGTTTGACCCTCTCTGTCTTCAAAGGGACTCCCTTATCTTCTGTGTTTGGAATCTTTTGGCCTTCCTCTTCTGCTATCAGCTGGAAAAAACTCCTGCACCTGTTTAAAGGTGCTTGCGATTAGATTAGGTCCACCCAAGTAATTGTTCCTTTGATTAACTCAAAGCCAACTGAAAAATCCCTTTAAGTATAACCTTCATCATAATCACAGTGGAGGTATCTCATCACATCACAAATCCCACCCACACTCAACGGGAAGGGATTATATTGGGTTGGCCAAAAAGTTCATTCAGGGTTTTCCATAGCATCTTACAAAGGTGAAAGTCATGGGGGTCATCCCAGAACTCTATCTAGCACATCTAGCAAAGACACCACTATGCCTTCTCATCTCCCTGCCTGAATGTCGGTGAGCCTAGAAGTGTCCTGATACTTAACCTACTTCCCCCTTTAGCATTCTCTGTATTATTGATGGTCTTATTTGGTTTTTATACTAGCAAATCTCCTACTACTTGAATTGTGCAGTGCCTGGCTCATAGAAAATACCTGATAGGATTTTGTAAGTATCACTCTGTTGTATTCTGGCTCCTCAAATATCACCAACACAGCTGTTTGATAAGACAAAGTTGGTTCGCTGCTCTCTGCTGTAAGGGAAACTGTCACCTAAACAGAGCTTTGGTAGTGTCTCAAAGGGGCAGGGCAAGTTCAGAATTTACTGATAATTAGAAGTTTGGTTAAGGCAGGTCTCTGTGTGTGTGTGTGTGAGGAGGGGTGTGGTTAATTAGGGCTCGATAAGGATCATGATACAAAAGTTCCGGAGTTTTGGAAACAGGCAAGGATTTTTGAGGGAAGGGATTTGAATAAGCTGATTTTTGAGGCTTTAAATCAGGGTGCAAACGGTCAATGCTTTTTTATGGAAGAGTTGGTGGGTCTTTTGGGAAATTCCTGTAATGAACAAACAAGGCATTTGCCTGGGCAAGAGTGTTCTAGAATAGTCATACCATGTTAACATACACTAAGTTGTGTGTGTGTGTACGGGGTAGGTAAGACTGGCTTCAGTCTCTAAGTTGTGTGGGGGAGTAGATGACTTTGTTTCTCCTTTGGAAATTGATGTAGTTATATTTTAAAATATTTTTTCTGATTATAAAAATGTAACTCCAAACAGAGAAATTTTTAAGAAATGAAAAATAAAATAAAATAAAATAAAATAACCCAGAATTCTATCTCGCAGAGGTTGTAGTTTGGAGTCTTTGTTCACTTCTGCATTCTCCAACATTACAAGCATTTCCTACATCATTAAATGTTACTTTAAAACATAATTTCATGAGTATGTAATATTCTGTTTTAGGAATGTGACATGATGTTTTTACACAATTTCCTATTGTTGAGCATTTAAGTAATTATTTTAGATAATGTTGCAAAGTACATCTTTGTACTTTTTATGATCGATCCTTACATGTTGGATTTTTGTGTTAGAGAGGATGAACACATTTAAGACTTTTTGCTACCAAATGTGTCTCTGGGAACATTATGTCAATTTGTATTACCTCTGAGAGAATGGGAACAATCTTATCTCACTGCAGCCTTTCCCAGACTTAACCACAGCACATGTCTCAGTCAATTTGATACTAGGTTGAACCTCTGAACTTGCCAATATGACTGTTTTTGACCCACAAAAACAGCAATTTCAGGTAGTTCAACCTAAAATATTAACAATAAAGATGAAGATAGCAGCAAACATCTACTGAGCACTCATGGCCCTGCAGGGTGTGGGTGAGGAGTGGTGTGTCCCCAGCAAGTCGTGCAGGGAGGCTGCTCACCATGTGCTTGGTGTATCTCCCCAGGGACCTGATTTTGGTCTAACCGTCTCCAGGTGTGATTGACGTCTATGCCAATTTGGCTGTTTATTTAGAGTTTATGTCTCCAGGATAACATTTTCAGGAAGCTAGAAAGCAAATCATTTTAGAATTCAATCCAGGTAAGAGAGGTTAACCCTTTGGTCCTTTTCTAGGTAGGACACAGGGGCTGGAGCACCCCGAGCTTTACCATTAGCAATACATAGAGAAGGAAATTGGTTACCGAATGGAGCTTCAAATTTCTAGGTTGCTTCTTAATTCACTGAGACGTTCTTACGGGCTCACTTTGAAGATCCAAGTGACATATTTTCCCACGTGGAGCCTGAGATTCTGCTGGTCTTTGGGAATGAGTTTGGAAGATGTGGAAGGAGAGCGCAGTAGATGTTTCTGCCAGTCTGATTTGGTTTCACTCCGAGATGAAGTTTTTCTTGCTGCCAAGTTCTCTTCCAGCTCTCATCAGCTCTCGGTGCCCTTGAGCACTTTTGGCTCCTTGCTAGAAGAACAAAGCCCAATTTTGCAATTTCATAATGATTTTCTGAAGCCAAGGTGATGCTTAGTAATGGCTTCTATCCCAGTGCATTCAGGCTGCTATAACAAAATCCCATAGACTGGGTGGCTTATAAATAGCAGGCATTTAAGGCTCACAGTTCTGGAGGCTGGAAGTCAGAGATCAGGGTGGCCGCATGGTCTGGTGAGGACCCTCTCCGGGGTCGCAGACTTCATGTTCTGTCCTCATGTGGCAGGAGGGACCTGGGAGCTCTGTGGGAGTCTCTTTCATAAGTGCACTAATTGCACTCATGAGGGCTCCACACGTGTGACCTAGTCACCTCCAAAGGCTCCACCTACCAGAGCCATCACCTTTGGGTTAGGTTTCAGTGTATGAATTTGGGGTGGGGGGGATGAACATTCAGACCATAGCAGCTTCAGACAGTTGAAGGTTTGGTTCTCTGTCCCCATGGTGGTCTGTGCTTCTGGCTACTGCAAACTGATGGTTGGTCTTGAGCCTTTTCTTTTAACTTGAACACAGTGGGGGCCTGCAGCATAACTGTGCAGGTAAAGATGCCTATAGATATATGGTCCTTTGAATGGATGGAGGTGGAAAAGAAAGCCCTGTGTCCTCAGAGGAGCACAGGGCTGAACCAGGAGCAGCTCCTGTGCGTTGACTCACTGTCCTGTGAGCCTGGACTGCGGTGTCAGGAACACGTGCTAAGTCATGGTCACATCCCAGCCACGGAAGGCTTCTGCTGACCCCCATCTGCCTCAGGCTATTTTAGGACTTAGTCCTTCTGTCAGGAATTCCTTGTCCTTAAACAGACACTTTTTTCCCCTCTGTCTCCCTCTTCAAGTCATCTGCTGTCAAGCAATGCAGCCCTGACCTGGCAAATTTGAGATAAATTTATTCACGTTTCTGTTATGTGATTCAGTAATAAATCTCATATCTAAGGCTTTGGGGCTTTTACTTCTTCCCTTTTCAGGCTGCAATGGGCTTGGTAGAGGTGGGGAATGGTTAGGCAGCATTGTATACACAGGTGCTTCTTACATGTTGGTGCTCACAATCTACCTGGGGATATTGTGAAAAATGCAAATTCGGATCCAGTAGGTCTGGGTTAGGAGCCGAGTTTTCCTAGTTTGACAAAGGTCCCAGCTGAGGCTGATGCTACTGGCCCAGAGTCCACACTTGGTGGATTTTAATGTTGCCTGAACATTAGAATCACTTGGGGGAATTAAAAAACACGCAAACAACAAAAAAAGACAACCAGTACCCAGGCTCCATCCCAGATCAGGCAACTCAGAATTTACGGGAGTAGGACCCACAGTACTTTTTTGTAACATTCTTCAGATGACCTTATTTTGTACCCAGAGTTGATAACCCCTGGATTAGGATTAGTGGGGAAAAGTATTAAATTCAGTGGCAGATGTCAAACTTTTATCCCAATGATATTACTTCCTTCACATGTAATTACTCAAAAAGATGCACTTAATTACTCTAGTTACAACATGTAATAATCCCTACATTTGTTCCCACTCATCCAGTATTGTTTTAGCCATTTTGCAAAACTGTCGGTGATGACTTTCCATTCCATATAAGATAGATGCTCAACTGGCATTGGAAACCCTCCACATTTTGGCCATCCATGGCCACTTCCTACCAGACATAAGTTTGGTCACATCTCATCCCTGGATACACTATGGGCTTTCTAACCCATCTGCCTTTGCTTAAGCTATTCCCTCTGCTTTGAAATCTCCATCTATTTCCTCTCTTCTGTCAGACTCCTCATATTATTCAGGTGCAGCCACAGTCATCCTTCAAGGCCTACTTCACATGTCAGTTCTTCTAAGAACCCTTCCTGACTCCCTCTTCAGTCAGTATAAATCTATGTCTTGTGGCACTTTCATTCACTCTTGTGAGATTTATCCGTCTGCTTTGTGTTAGTTATTTTTGTATATATCCTTTTCCTTCTCCAGTTCATGAACTCCTGGAGGGAAGAGACCATGTGTTTTTCATTTAGGGGAACTCAATACATGTTCACTGAAATTGGAAACATGACCTCTGAGGGCTATGCTGAGAATGGTATCTGTAAGAGTTAGATTATGGCCAGTGCTCTGGAACCAGAGGCCATTTTAATTATAACTAGACATGGTAGGTCCAGCACGGAATAGCTCAGTTGGAGTGACTTCAAAAGTTCCAGACCACGCAAGTCAACTCTGGTTCAGAGGCAGGCTATGTCCATCTGACAGGGAGAACTTGAGGAGCTTGGGTTTGCCTTCACCGTGGAAGGTTCACCTGGCATCTCAAATTGGGAACTCTTTAACTAGGAAGGACCCAGGATGGGGTGGCAGTTCTCAAGGATGCTCTGTGTTGGAGGAAGGGCAAAGGAGCTAATGCGTATTGATTCCCATTCAGCTATTAGGCTGAATGCTTTATCCATAAGATGACCCTGTGAGTTGGGTATTATTGTTCCTGTTTTAAGGATAAAGAAAGTGAAATTCAGTTGGATTAGTTATTTGCCCGAGGCCACACAGCTGATGCTCCACACAGTCCAGGTTTGCACCAAACTCTGACTCCAAAACCAATAGTATTTGTAAAGGGGATAATCTATACCTGGTTGCCTTCCAGTGTCTAGCTGAGATTTCCTTTTCATGAAGATAAAGGATGGTCTAGACCGCTTGTTCATGCACCTTCTTGCTCAGCTGGGCTGGGTGAGTCTCCTAGGAAGTCCTCTTCATCCTCGGGTTCATTCTAGACTGTCAGCTCAGTGAGGGCAGGTATAGAGCACCTCGCCATTATATTTTGCTTTCCAGCTGGAGCCAGAATAGAGGAAAGATTAAGAGCACAGACTGTTATCTGGCTTTGGCTAGAATTCCTGATTTGTCACTCACTAGTTTAGTAATCTTGGCAAGTTACCTAAACTCCCTGAGCCTGGTTTCTTTATGATATAGGTTGTGGTGAACGTGAAGTAGAGGAACAGCTTAGCTTAGTACTTGACATGTAACAGATATTCATTAAAGTTGAGATGGACCAGATTTTGCCAATTAGCCTATTGCAGGTGTGACCCTAGACTTAAGTCCATAGACATATTTTGTACTTTTCTAGAATTCAACCTAATTTGATGAGGATTCTATTCTTCTGGGATGAATAGAAATGCTCAACTTGAGTTCTGTTGGGTATACATACTTAGGTACAGGCTTAGGTAGTGCCAAGGCAGGAAAGGGATGGGGAACATCTGGTCCTGTATGGCATCTGTCCACAGAGACATCCTCTATTCACTGGGTTTTTAGTTGTTGATCCATGTTGATCCTTCTCAAAGGTCTCTTTTCCTTTTTGGGACTCTATCTAGGCCAAGAGTATGTTTCTTCTACCTTCGGGTCTTATCAATCCTCTGGGGGGTTTTGCTGCCTCCCTGGCACCATAACCAGGAGGCAAGGTACAAGACAGTTTCATCTGGGACCCATCAATATTTCCTTCCTGTTATTGATGGACTCACTCAACACAGAGATGCTGACATATGTACTTGCCAACTCTCTCTCTCTTTTATGTTCCACAAGTTCTGGAAATCTTCTAGTATGGAAGGAGAAAATGTCCTCTGTTACCTCCAAGAGGCATTTTGTCCAAGCTTTTCTATTTCTCTAAGGACACCTGCCTTTGAACCACAAAAGATAAAGGATTCTTTGTTATGCTCTCCTTTCCACAAAGTCACACCTTTCCTCTGAGGCAATGAGCACAAAACAGCTTAACTGGGACGTAGGTGGGAGGGATGGAAGAAAACCACAGGCAGAGTAGAAGTGCAAGGGGAGACACGGGCTAATATTTGAGAAGCATCAGCCCATCGCAGCTCCACTTGGCTTCATTCTCCCCAGCAATTCAAGTAAGACCCTGGCCTTGTTCTTCATCCTCCTTAATCTTCAGCCTTTATTCTTTCTGAGAGTACTCTGATTCTCTGTGTGATTAATGCCTTGGATGCCATTGTTCTTGTCAGTTTTGCCTTTTTGATTAGATAGAAACTCATTAGTAATTTCTCCAGAGCATGTGTTCTCAGCCAATGAATATTGCAAAATGTGTGCACTAACTTAGTCACAGAGGTGCAGACATGTATACCGTCGTTCTCTGTCTTAATTTTCTCTTATTTTTAAAATTTCTTTGGCTGCAGCTCACAGGATGCAGAATCTTAGTTCCCAGACCAAGGATTGAACCCGGGTCCCCTGCAGTAGAAGCATGGAGTCTTAACCACTGGACTGCTAGGGAAGTCCCTTTTCCTTTGTTCTTATTAATAAGAAGACCTCTTATAAACATTCTTGCTATCACATGAAGTCCTTGGTATCACATGAAACTCTATATAAATAATTATCTCAAATGATTCGAATGGCATCTGATAGAAATCCATGGAAAAGAGACTTCCTAGGTGGTGCAGTGGTTAAGATTCCGCCTACCAATACAGGGGACATGGGTTCGATCCCTGCTCCAGGAAGATCCCACATGCCGTGTAGCAACTAACCCTGTGAGCCACAACTATTGAGCCCATGTGCCGCAACTACTGAAGCCCACATGCCTAGAGCCCATGCTCCGCAATAAGAGAGGCCACCACAATGAGGAGCCCGTGCACCACAGTGACGAGTACCCCCGATTGCCACAACTAGAGAAATCCTGTGTGCAGCAATGAAGACCCAAGACAGCCAATAAAATAAATAAATAAATAAATAAATAAATAAATAAATAAATAAAAGAAACCCATGGAAGAAATTTAGGCCTGTTACATTATGAACTTTGAGTGACTGCATATATAAAAGTCAGATCACCTGTTCTGAAATATACCAGCTACAAGATCTCTTGTCTCGAGCCTGTGTGGAGTTCACCCTCCATGGAGCCCACGTGGGTCTACACGTCAGCAAGGGTGCAGGAAGGGCAGGTCAGGACTGAGCAGAAAGCCATTTCCCATGTTGGATGGAGTTTGGGCAAACCTGGACTTCTGGTTTCCTGTCCAGCATGTAAGGAGCTTTCAAACAAGAAAAAAGCTGAACAAACCAAAAATCAACATCTCTTCTTATATCCATCAGAGAAATGAGGTCACAGGGTAAGCCACTGTCCCCGAAATTGAAGAGACAAGTAGAGAGAATCTCAGCTGCACTACAGATCAGAGTTCAAGGAGCAGAAAACTCTGTAGGAAAGAGTAACTGGGTAGGAAAACCTAAACTTTTATTGATGAATTTCTGAAGGCTCAGTGTGGACAAATTGAGAGTTAAAATGTCTGGAGATCCCATCTTGGAAGGGGGTGGGGTCCCACATGTTTATGAGTTTATCACCAAGAGTCCTACAACATTCTTACTGCGAAGACCAGAGGAAAAAAAATCCCCTTGTGCTTCTGGCAGGGGCAGGGGGAATGTAGCCATTTTGAAATAGCCCCAGAAAATTCTGTCCTTATTAACAAGGCCTATCCTCTAGAGAAACTATTTTAACAGAGCTTAATCTATTGGGGTTTTACAAAAGACTAACCACACTGACATGGGGAATGGAAATACCTAACTCCAGACCCCTCTAGCCCTCCTGCCTCACCTAAGGGATGTGGGAAAAAAACAAAATGAAACAAAACTGAGATGCTCTTGCAATGGTCACAGCCCAGAGGAACAGGCTCACTAAAAAGACCAAGACTTCATCCAGGACCACAGAACTCATCCCTTTCCACATCTCACTACCACATCAACAGGCTCCTGTGTTATAACAGGGAATTACAAGGAACAGAACTGCAAGTCTCAGACATTTAAGGACAGTTTGGGCAAAGCTGATCTGGATACATGGGCTAGAACCGGGAAGGCAGCCAAGTGGTTGGGATGCAAAAGATGAGATAAATAAGATGAATCTAGGATGGGTCCAGCAGTAACGTGCCAAGTTCTAGGCTAGGAATAGCTAACACAATCTCTGCCACCAGGCAGAAAGCCATCAAATAATCACACGTTCATATAAAATTGCATCCATGACAAGGGATCTGGGGAACAGTTATGTCCTGCTATGAGAACCTACAATTGGAGAATTAAGTCTCACCATGAGATATAGAAGGTATCTCTCAGGAGGAGATGCTTGAGTAAGATCTAAAAGTTGAGTGACTCTTCACTAAGAGAGGATATTTTCTAGGAAGAGAGAACAGTATGTGCAAAGACTCTTGGATGGAGACCACGTGGGGAGTACAGGCAATTGCAAAAGCCAGGAGCCCAGCAATAGTGGGTTTATGGGAGAGATATTTTCTTTCAACTTCTGTGCAGGTTGATAAAAATGTAGATCTCACATACCAATGACATCCAGTCTGAAAACAGTACGAGAACAAAGCAGATGATGGTTATGTACGTGGATGGGTGTGTCAGTTGCATACATCATTATATAGTCTAATAGGAAACTGAATCTGGGGTCCAGAAACTTGAGGCAAGGGTTTAAAAAAAATAAGGTAGGACCTTGGCCTGAATGGAAAGAGCAAATGGCCAGAAAGCTGGCCGCCTTTAAGTCCAGCCCATTTGCCTGTCTACAGGTCAGTTTCCTTATATCCAAAATGGGACCAACATTTCCTGATCTTGCCAGCTCTTGGGTATGGTGAAAAATACCAAGTTAACATGTGGGAAGCAGATCTCTAGGGAGATGGTATAAACATGGAAAAGGCTGTCAGTTCATTCATGCATGTTTCATTAGACACATCTGCTGAGTATCACTACATGGTGCACATCAGAAACACAGAGAACAGTATGACGTGTACTGTCCCTGCACTTGGAGAGCTGGCCTCACCCATCTTGGCAACGTCACTTAATGTGGCATCAATAGCTCTGTACAATCAAGTGCAGGGACTAACATGGTAAAACTGAGCCTTTCTTCTTTCATGGATTGCAGAGTTCAGTGAGTAAGAAATTTAATAAACTGTAGCTGGGGTCCATGAAATAGGAGTAAAGGAGAAGGGATGGAGGAAGCAATTAAACTAGTGGGGATGCACATGGTGGGTGATGATTAGGAAGCCTTCCCAGAAGAGCTGAGTTTTGAAAGGAGGGGATAGGGAGTAATTATAAAATAATGTAATTTATAAGTTTTTATTTGTATAAGATATTTTAGGTACAGGCACTTTTGCAATAACTCCATATATGTGTTGCTGAAAACCTTGTCTTAAAAACTGTGGATTGAAAATAACAGGGGGAAGTTGGTCTGTGAACTTAGTTCCTGCTTCTCCATTCTTTGGCCACTGAATAAAGACTGTGCTGCATCAAAAAACAAAACAAAACCAAAATAGAATTCATGGGGAAAATGAGATTGGACAGATCCCTCAAAATCCACAGCATTTTATAACCGGAGATGGATAGAAGTGATTATAATCCAACCAGACACTGGTCTGGTGAAATCTGCGTGTTGGTCTATGGAGACAGTATTGATTCTTTGCAGTTTAAAACCCTGAGATTCATGTGTGGTCCATTTCTAATAGTGACCAGTTTCATCAACATTAAACATACAATCCAGGGTAAAATTTTCTTCAGCATTGTGTTTTTTTTTTGTTTTTTTGCTTTTTCCAGGGGGAAATGTCTTTGCAGCTTCTTTATCTGTAATTGTAGCTTCCCCAAATAGGCTTAAAATATATGTTGTGGTTTATGAAGTCATAAAACCAGCCACGGATTGCACTAAAGTCCCTTCTACGGGATTTTAAGCCTTTGTCTTAAGATCTTCATATATTTCTAAAACTTTTTCCTTAATGCTGAGAAAGGCTGTTCCTGTTCCACTGGGCGGGGGAGGGGGAAGGAATAATGTACTCAGAAAAATGACAGAAGAAGCACCCCAACTTCTGGATTGTACAAATATCATTCTCCTATTTCTCAATCAGATATGAGCTAATTTGTGTTAAAGAAATAGGCGTTCTGGCAGAATAGATTGTAAGTCATATTATAAAATAAAGGCATTCAAAACTTGTTCATCCAAATAAGGGGTGTTGTGTTGGTAGCAGGAAACTGGGCAGATGATGTACTTTATGGCAAACAATGTTCAAAACTTTTTGAAAATTCTTCATTTCAAAATGCTTTCAGAGCCTGCTATGGACTGAATTGTGTCCCTCCAAAATCTGCATGTGAAGCCCTAACTTCTGATGTGACTGTATTTAGAGACAGGGCCTAAGTGAGGTCATAGGGTGGGGTGGAGCCCTGAGCCAATAGGATTAGTGTCCTTTTAGAAGAGACACAGAGAGCTTTCTCTTTCTCCATCATGTAGGGTACAGAGAGAAGATGGCCATCTGCAAGTCAGGAAAAGAGTCCTCACCAGAATCTGACAGGACGACACCCTGATCTTGGACTTCCAGCCTCCAGAAACTGTGAGAAAATAAATTTCCACTGTTTAAGCCACCAAGTCTATGATATTTTGTTATGGCAGTCTGAGCTAATACAGAACCCATAATAGTCTTTTAAACATCCTCAGGATAGCAAACCTTTTTGATAAAAAGGCACATTTGACTTTTAGAATCAGCCAAATGTTGTCTGAAGCCAAGGCTATTGAATAGAAATGGATGAGTGAACAGAATAAGAACATTTTCTAAAATAAGACAAAAAATGAAATGTAGTTATAAGAAAAAAACATTGTTTTTGATTTGTGGCCATAGAATGGATTTGGGGGTAATTACAGAAGTGAGCAAAGGCAACATCATTGCAATAATTATGCAGTTCCCAGAAAGTTACTTTGAAGGACAACAATCATTTACAAAATTATTTTTTCCTCAATTGTAAAAGGACAAAGACATATTAATATTTAATGTAGAAAATTCTCAAATTTTAGAAACTCATAAACAGAAAAATAGAAATTTGCTATTATACCATCCCTAGAGATATCCATCGTGAAACTTTTGTAGACTTTATTCCAGAACCTCCAGCCCCCAAGTGTCTGCACGTGCAGGTGTGCAAGCTCACATATTTGGGACCACATTGAATATGTTGTTATATGTCCTCTTATTTCCACTGAACATTATGTTATAAGCATTTCACAAGTAATTCAATAGTCTTGAAAACGTGATCAAAAGTGTTTGTATAATAGTCTATCATATAAATATTCCAATCATCTTTTAAAACTACCTATTGCAGGGCATTAAAAACTTTTCATTTTATTTAGGGTTAAATCTTACAAATGACAAGCTCTAAAACTATAAGTTGTTCCATAAATTTGTCCAAGTAGATGTGAAACTTAAATGAGGTCTTGAATTTCACTTCAGTTACTGAAAGCTAAGTGTGCCAATTTCTCTCTGTGGGCAAAAATTTTAAAGAAATGAGAATATAGAAGAGACTGAGGTAAGGATTTTAAAATAATAACAGGATAGGCCATATTTTAGGTGGAATTATATCAGCACAGTGAACCCTTAATTCTATAATTGACCCAAGTATTCCCAATGTACCATAAATTTGATCAGAGTGGTTTAATGTCTCAGATCAATGTTTCCAACTTTCTGTAGTAAACCACATAATGCAAAATCCATAGCTCTATAAAACCTAATTATGAAACTTTCCTCTCTTTTTAATCAGGAAATCATAAAGTTCTCATATTTATACTTCAGCAAAAGGCAAATGATACGCACCCTAGAATTTTCCATCACAGCAGAATCTTAGTTATTATTGAAGGAGCAACCACAGAATGTAGGTCAGAGTTCACATGCGGTGGCTGTAATAAACTGAATGAAAACCAACGAACCCAAATACCATTCTGTTGTACATGTCACTGCTCTATGTTGACAAAGCTCTTCAAAGTTTTACAGGGAGACCGCATTTTACTGCTCTTTGCTTTATTGTGCTTTGCAGATATTGTGGAGTTTTGTTGTTGTTTTGTTTTTGGTTTTTATGTTTTTCTAAAAATTTTATTTATTTATTTATTTATTTTTATTGGCTGCATTGGGTCTTCGTTGCTGTGCCTGGGCTTTCTCTAGTTGCTGTGAGCAGGGGCTACTCTTTGTTGCTGTGAGCTGGCTTCTCATTGTGGTGGCTTCTCTTGTTGGAGAGCACAAGCTCTAGGCATGTGGGCTTCACTATCTGTGGCATGAGGGCTCAGTAGCTGTGGTTCACTGGCTCTAGAGCACAGGTTCAGTAGTTGTGGTGTACGGGCTTAGTTGCTCCGCGCCATGTGGGATCTTCCCGGACCAGGGCTCAAACCTATGGCCCCTGCATTGGCAGGTGGATTCTTAACCACTGCACCACCAGAGAAGTCTTGTCTTTTGTGTTTTAATACATATTGAAGGTTGGTGCCAACACTGTGGTCGAGCCAGTGTATCAGCACCATTTTCCCAACAGCATTTGCTCACTTTGTATCTCTCTGCCACATTTTGGTAATTCTTACAATATTTCAAACTTGTTCATAACTATTATATTTTTATGGTGATCTGTGGTAAGTGATCTCTGATGTTACTATTGTTGCTCTTTGGGGCCTCACCAACCTCATCCATGTAAGGCAGTGGACTTGATTGATAAATGCTGTGTGTGTTCTGACAGTTCCACCGACTGTTCCCCATTCTCTCCCTCTCCTTGGGCCTCCCTATTCCCTGAGACGTAACAGTATTGAAATTAGGCCATTGATAGCCCTACAATGGCCTCTAAGTGTTCAAGCAAAAGGAAGAGTTGCACATCTCTCACTTTAAATCATAAACCAGAAATGCTTAAGCTTAGTGAGGAAGGCACAACGAAAGCCAAGACAGGCCAAAATCTAGGTCTCTTGAATCAAACAATTAGCCAAGTTGTGAATGCAAAGGAAAAGTTCTTGAAGGAAATTAAAAGTGCTGCTCCAGTGAACACAGAATAATAAGAAAGCAAAACAGCCTGTGGCTGATATGGAGAAAGTTTTAGTGGTCTGGAGAGTAGATCAAACCAGCTACATTTTCTTAATCCATGACCTCATCCAGAGCAAGGCCCTAATTCTCTTCAATTCTGTGAAGATTGAGAGAGGTGAGGAAGGTGCAGAAGAAGAGTTTGAAGATACCAGAGGTTCATAAAGTTTAAGGAAAGAAGCCGTCTCCATAACATCAAAGTGCAAGGTGAGGCCAAGTGTTGATGTAGAAGCTGCAGCAAGTTATCCAGAAGATCCAGCTCAGATAACTATTGAAGGTGGCTACACTAAACAGATGTTCAATGTAGACAAAATAGCCTTCTATTGGAAGAAAATGCCATCTAGGACTCTCATAGCTAGAGAGGAGAAGTCAATGCTTGGCTTCAAAGCTTCTAAGGAGAGGCCGATTCTCTTGCTAGGGGCTGAGGCAGCTGGTGACTAAGTTGAAGCCAATGCTCATTTATTATCCTGAAAATTCTGGGGCCCTTAAACATTATGCTAAATGTACTCTGCCTATACTCTATAAATGCAACAACAAAGCCTAGATGACAGAACATCTGCTTACGATGTAGTTTACTGAATATTTTAAGTTCATTGTTAAGATCTCCTGCTCAGATAAAAAGATTCCTTTCAAAACATTGCTGCTCATTGACAACGCACCTGGTCCCCCAAGAGCTGATGGAGGTGGACAACGAGAATAACGTTGATTTCATGCCAGCTGGCACGACATCCATTATGCATCCCATGGATCGAGGAGTCATTTTTATTTTCAAGTCTTATTTTTAAGAAATACATTTCAGAAGACTGTGGCTGCCACGGATAGTGGTTCCTCTGATGCATCTGGGAAAAGTAAGTTGAAAACCTTCTGGAAAGGATTCACCATTCTAGATGCCATTAACAACATTAGTAATCCTGGGAAGAGGTCAAGATATCAACATCCACTGGAGTTTGGAAGAAGTTGATTCCAACCCTCATAGATGACTTTGAGGGGTTCAATACTTCGGTGGAGAAAATAACTGCAGGTGTGGAAATAGGAAGAGAACTAGGGTTAGGATCCTGAAGATGTGATTAAATTGCTGTGATCTCATGATAAAACTTTTATGAATAAGGAGTGGATTCTCATGGATGAACAAAGAAAGTAGTTTCTTGAGGTGGAATCTACTCCTGGTGAAGATGCTGTGAAAATTATTGAAATGACAACACAGGCTTTAGAATATTACATAAAATTAGCTGAGAAAGCAATGGCAGGGTTTGAGAGGATTTCTAACTTTGAAAGAAGTTCTGTGGATAAAATGCTATCAAACAGCACTGCATGCTACAGACAAATTGTTTGTTAAAGGAGGAGTTAATCAATGTGGCAAACTTCATTACTGTCTTATTTTAAGAAATTGCCAGACTTCCCTGGTGTCACAGTGGTTATGAATTCGCCTGCTTGTGCAGGGGACACGGATTTGATCCCACATGCTCTTGGAGCAGCTAAGCCAGTGTGCCACAACTACTGAGCCCACGTGCTGCAACTGCTGAAGCCCATGGGCCTAGAGCCTGTGCTCCACAACAAGAGAAGCCACTGCAATAAGAAGCCCCCGTACCACAAGAAAGAGTAGCCCCTGCTCTCCACAACTAGAGAAAGCCAGTGCACAGCAAGTAAGACCCAAAGCAGCGAAAAATATATAAATAAATAAATAAATAAATAAATAAATTTATTTAAAAACAGAGAATAAAAAGGAAAGCAAAAAAAAAAAGAAAAAAGAAAAAAACAATGGCCACAGCCCCCCCAACCTTTAGCAACCACCACCCTGATCAGTCAGCAACCATCAATATGGAGGCAAGACCCTCCACCAGCAAAAAAGATTATGACTCACTGAAGGCTCAGATATTGCTTAGTATGTTCTAGCAATAAAGCATTTTTAAGTTATGTGCATTTTTTACAACATAACGCTATTGCACACAATAGACTACAGTATAATGTAAACATAACTTTTATACACCAAACCAAAATGTTCACGTGACTCTTCACTGCAATATTTGCTTTATTGCAATGATCTGGAACCAAACCCACAATATCTTCCAGGTATGCCTGTATTTATATTGTTTTCTGCATCCTATGCAGTTTTGTGCTTCTGTACTTTGGCAGATGTAGAAGGGAAGGACACAAAAAATCGAGGAGAACTTTCAGAACCACATCCCACTCTTGGGCCAACTTTTCTGTTGCTGGGTTGAAGTGACCCTGGGTGTGGGGACCCCAGGCCGGTGAGCTGGATCTTCTGCCTGGTTTGTTGGTGGAGAATGGGACCACCGTCCTCAGCAGGGGAAAGCCCCTGCTGGAGATCCTCACAGCCAAGCAGACACTCTGGTTGGGAAGCGAGGTTACCACTGGCCCCACACTTCCTTTTCCCCATTTCCTGTCCCAGTTCCTTGTGAAATAGATCAGATGTGGGTTTTGTTGCCTGTGTCTGGCCCCGATACCACATACTCTGAAGAACAGGAACCAGAGATACAGGAAAGACCGTCCTATCATCTTTCAGTTTTGCCCTGACTTTCTCACCTTCAGCTCAAGGGCTCATTCATTCTCCCCAGTATTATTTTAATAATCTCCTAATTGGCTTCCTGACTCTAGTTTGACCATAGCTATCAGATCTATCTTTCAAAAACTTTGTCTTTAGTTCTATACAGCCTATAGGATTAAAATCCAAATCTCTTAGCACGACACTCAGGCTATTTGAGCTCCAGCCCCTCTTGCTCTCAGCCTCTTCTCTGGCCCCGAGTCCACCAGACTCCAGACTCCAGCAGTATGAAAATGATGATAGTTACCTGAACACATCTTGTTAAGTTTCTACAAGTATGACTTTGGGCAAGTTCCTTAACTTCTCTGTGTTTTGGGACTAGCATAGGACCTGCCTTATAGTATCGTTGTAAGGATTAAGTGAGATAATATACAGATAAGGCTTTGAGTAGAGCCTGGCACATAGGAAAATGCTCAACAAATTCTATTATTGTTACTCCCTCTTTCTGGACTCTTTTACCTTCTTCTTTGATCTGACTCCTGCTTACCCTTTAAGATGCAGGTCAAGTGTCTCTTCCTCTGTTCAGTGTTTATCACTGTTCCTGTTGTCCCCTCCTGTCCTTAGTACCTACCACTCACAGCATCAATTACATCTCCGGCAGTTATTTGCTTACATGTTTGTCTCCATCATGACACTCTAAGCTCGTTGAGGGCAAGGACTGTGTCTTTGTCATCTCCATAGCCCTCACTTAGCACAGACCTTGGCACACAGTAGACCTTCACTTGATTTTTATTGAAAGGATTAGGATTAGGGTTCCACAGCAGCTTAATGCCTTTCCAGCCTGATACCCTTGTGGAAGGATGGGTGCTAGAGTCAGCTGGGTTTCAGGCACATGGCCATGTGAGGTGGTCTCTGAGTGTCTGACCACAGAAAGACATTGTAAATGCCTGCAGGCGACTTCCCTATCCTCAGAAAGAGCCTCTCAGCAAATTCCTATGCACTGGATTTAGCATAAGAGCCACATGGCAGAGTGCAAGGGAAAGCAGATTCTGAGTCTGTACCTTTCACCTGACAGATGCCTGATTTACTGTCTCCAGCACATTCAAGTTGATCTTGCACCAGTAAGAATATTTTCACTGAGCTTTAAAGTGAAGCTGTAAGACAGACCTGGATGCTGGGGTGGGAATGAACATTTACTTCATTTTCAAATATTGCAGTTTCTTCCTATTATCACCAAACAGAGTCGTCCATGCAGCTGTACCAACCCTTCATAAATCTAAATAGCTCTTGTTTAAAATATGATATAATTCCAAAATGGCCATAAAGACGATTAGAATATAGCACAAGAATACCTTGCCACAGAGAAACCTATTTAGAAGCAGTTCAAGGCTGATTTTGAAAAATTGCAAGTAGGGAGAATATGTAAAGTAGGAAAAATGTGCTATAAGAAAAAAATGTGTGCAAGACTATCACTTTGTGAGGGAACTGCAATCAGATTCCTCAGCTCTGTTGGAAGAACGAAATTGGCACTTCAAAGTTTTAAAAAATGTTATTGAGTTCCGAGGCTTATGAACAAGGTATCAAGTAGATGATAAAGATTATTATGGGGTCAAAAATAAAAATATCCAATATTAAGACCCTTTAAGAAAATCATACTACCTCCACAGTACCATAAAGTTATAAAATAGTATTGATAAACATTTTAAAATAACCTTGGAAATACTAGAGAAATAACATTAAGCACTCCCCCCCCCCAAAAAAAAGGGTAATTACAAAATTGTAAATACAGAGTGATCTCAAGTATGGAAAATGCATAGTAAGAAACAGAGAGACTTTGCCACACTGTCATGGTTGTTGCCTCTTAGTAGGTAGTGGAATAACAATACCCTCTTCCTACTCCTGGCTTCTATCCTTTAGCAAATCAAATCAAATTAAATTAAAACATTTGTTTACTCTTTAATTTGGCAGAATAATCTTTGATTCACATCTAGAATTGCAGACTTGACAGTGAGCTGTCAGCTCTTCTGGAATATTTCTTATTTGAGGGGCAGCAGAAGCCTTGGAAGGATAGACTCTCAGAATTACAGTGTCAGGTAGTCCAGCTCTGTGGGAGGAATGTATCTGCAGCATTTCACATAAATGCTTCTTGGGACTTGGGAGCAGATGTGGGAAAGCTTTTCTTGTTTCACCTGGGCATCTATTTCAGCTCCACCCCAACTTCCCATACCCGCTGTGAGAGTCTTAAGGTTTGGGTCAGCTAGTGACCACTTAGGGGAGAAGATGGGCATGCTGTTGCTGGAGAGGAGAGAGTTCAAGAAGGGCATGTGTTCAGCGCAAGCAGGGAGCCAACTGGACAACAGAGAGCCAACTGAGAGACAGATGGACTTAGGAGCTGATAAAAATGCATGATGGGTCCACCTGGCGGGATGGAGTGAAGGTTAGTGCTCTTTGAAAATTACTCCGAGGTTTCTTTCTTTTTTTTTTTTTTAAGCTCTTTATTGGAATATAATTGCTTTACACTATTGTGCCAGTTTTTGAGGTACACCAAAGTGAATCAGTTGTATTTATACATATATCTCCATATCCCCTCCCTCCCACACTCTGAGGTTTCATAAATGATAGAAGGACTTAATTGACAATCTAGAATTCTATGTTCAATAAAATAACTTTAAAAAATGAAGACAACGTTAATATGGTTTCAAACAAACAACAGCTAATTTGTCACCAGTAGCCCTACACTAAGAGTCAAAAAATGGTTCTTCAGACAGGAGTCTAAAAGTGTTTTTTCAGACAGGAGTAAAATGATCCCAGATGAAAGCATACAAATGCATGAAAGAATAAAGAAAAAAGAAAAGAAAATACATGTGAGCAAATTTAGATGAATATTGATTGTATAAAACAAAAGTACTAATTTATCTCTATCTATAGACATAGATATAATACATGACAATAATAGCACAAAATATGGGAGGTATTAAATATAGTTAAAGTGTTATTAAGTTGACACATCATGCAGCAAGTGAAAATTAATTTATATTGGATGCTAACTAGTCAAAGATGCATGAATAATATCTATGTTAAACCACTAAACAAGAGAAAAAGAATGCATAGTCAGCAAGTTAATAGAAGAGGAAAAAAAGGAAAAGGAAAATATTTGGAACCAATGGAAAGCAAATAAAGATGGTGAATTTAAACCAAAATATCTAAGCAACTACACTAAATGTCGTAGTACTAAATACTCTTGTTAAAAGACCAAGATTGTCACACAGGATTAAAAAATAAAACTCGGGGCTTTCTAGGTGGCACAGTGGTTAAGAATCCACCTACCAATGCAGGGCACATGGGTTCAATCCCTGCTCCAGGAAGATCCCACATGTCGTGGAGCAACTAAGCCTGTGTGCCACAACTACTGAGCCTGAGCTTTAGAGCCCATGAGCCACAACAATTGAGCCCATGTGCTGCCTGCAACTACTGAAGCCCACATGCCTAGAGCCCGTGCTCCGCAACAAGAGAAGCCACGGCAATGAGGAGCCCAAGCACCACAACGAAGAGTAGTCCCCATTCACAGCAACTAAAGAAAGCCCATGTACAGCAAAAAAAAAAAAAAAAAAAAAAACCCAACACAGCCAATAAAATAAATTAATTAATTTATTTATAAAAAAAAACAAAAACAAAAAACTCAACTATATGTTGCTGAAATATAAAGATGTGGGAGGTTTGAATATAAATGAATGGAAAATGATATTCAGAGACTAACCCAAATACAGCTGTATACTAATATGAAAAAAGATATATTTTCATAGAAGAAGTATTACCACAGAGGAAGAGGTACATTTCACAAGAAAAAAGCAGTCAGTCCAACAGAATATTATAACAGTTCTGTTTGTTTACAATGAATAAAATAGTTTTAAAATATGTAAAGCAAAAATTGACAAAATTAAAAAGAAAAACAAGCAAATCCATAATCAGAGTCTGAGATTTTAAAAATAATGCCACAATATACTCAGTAACTGACAGAACATGCAGGCAAAAAATCAATATGCACACAGAAGATTTGAATAACATGATAAATGAAAGTGACTACATAAATACAGACACACAAATATACATAAACACACACAAATGTACTCCCAACTGCAGAATACATATATTTTCAGTTGTTCAATTGCACATAAAATGTTTGCATATATTGACCATAAGCAGGTCATAAAGCATGCCTGACACAATTTAAGGGGATTAAAATAAAGAGATATTCCCTGATCACGATGCAAGTAAACTAGAAATTAATAACAAATTGTGTTAGAAAATAGTCATTTTTTTGAAGATAAGAAATACACTTTAATGCATGAGTCAAAGAAGAAACTTCAGCAGATATTTTAAAATATTTTGAATGAAATAATAAAAATACAGATTATCAAAATTTGTGAAATGTAACTAGAACTATGCTTAAGGGGAAAGTTGAAAACTTAAATGCATATATTAGAATAGAAGAAAGATTGAAAAAAGTGATCTAAGCATCTACTGCAAGAAGTTAGAAAATCCTAAGGAAGAAGAAAATAAGGAATAAGAAGAAGAAATTAATGGCAGAAAGGAAACTTACAATAGAAAAACATCAACATATTCAAAAACCGATTCTTTAAAAAGACTAATAAGATTGATAAACCTCTGACAAGACTGACAAGATAGAGACAAGGTGTAATTCCCAACATCTGAAATAGAAAGGAACCATCACTACAGATCCTACACACACTAAAAGCATAATTAGGAGATATTATTTGGAAACTTTAGGCCAATCAATTTGAAAATTTAAATGAAATTAACATAGTCCTAGAAAGACAGAACATTTGAAAATTAACACAAGAGAAAGTAGAAAGTGTAAACAGTAACATTTCTTTTTTTTTTCATATAACAGTACCATTTCTATGAAAGTAATTTGTTCTATAATTAAAAACCTTTTCCAAAAGAAAATTTTAGTCCATATTTAGTCCTGAGAAACTCTCTTTAAGGAAGAAATAGCACCAGTATTATACAAAATCTTTCAAAAAAGAAAAAAAGGACTCCTTTTCATCTCATTTTATGAGGCCAGCATAATCTTAATCCAAAGACATAAGAGTGACTTTACAAGAAAGGAAAATCATAGGTCAAATGTTCTCATGAACATAGATGTAAAAATCTGGAAAAAAAAAAAAAAAAAAAAGGAAACTAAACCCAGCAATTAAAAAAAAAAGATATTGTCCCATGAACTAATTGGCTTTATTGAAGAATACGAAGTTGGTTTAATATTCCAAATCAGTCAATGCATGTCACTATGTATTTCAGAATAGAATAGAAAAAAAAAATCATTATCTAGGTAGATGCAGAAAAAAGCATTTGATAAAATGTCATACCACTTTAAAAAATATTTACTTATTTATTTATAATGTGGTGAAGTGGACATAACATAAAATTGACTAAAACCACCTTTTTTAGTGCATTAATTTAATCCTCACAAGAACCCCAAGAGATAGACATTATTATTTCCCCAATGTTATAGACATGGAAACTGGGTCACAGAGAAATTAGGAAATTTGCCTAAATTCACACAGCTGGTAAGTGGCAGAGCCATTATTCAAACACCGGCCTTTTCAGTTTGAGCTTGTGCTTTAGCTGCTCAGCTCTGTTTACTACAGTATACTCAGCTCACCTTCCCAGGTGGGAGGCTGAGAGTGCAGATACAGGGAAGGCAGAGGCTCTTCTCTGGAGCTTGCTACACACACACACACTGGAGCCTCAGCCTGAATGGGATGCGGAGGCTGGAGAAGGGTTGAGAAGAGGAAGAAACAATATTCCTTCCAAGCCCCAGTGCATAAGAGACTGGGGAAATTTGCCTTTGCTCTCATAGAATGAGCCTAATTTATGTACCAGTTGGGGTCTCCTCCAAGCTTTGGAACAACCAGGATGTGTGGGCAAAGGTGTGCCTCAAGGGAGTGATGTTTAGAGGCACCAAACTCAGTTGCCAAGGCCATCAAACCAGAAAAGACTCAGCAAATGGCCTCTGGGGGTTCATGGGAGGTGCGGCGCTCATCCGACCACTTTGCTCCCAGGAAACGCTCATGCAACACCCCCCAACACCATCCCAGGTTAGTAAGAGAACATTGGGGGTTTTCCGAATGAATTAAGACACCAAAGAATAGTTAAACACACAAGCCCTTCAAATGCTTAGAAACTGGGAGAAGGAATAGAGCCCAGACAGGTTTTGATCCCAGTTTCATCCAAGGTTTACTCCCAGGTGGGACTAGCTGGTGCAGCTAAAGGAGGCATCACCGCGTGGTTTATTTTTCCTGCTTGAGCTCCCTGCATGGAATCCTTCCCCCAGGCTTCCCTTTCTGGACACTTCTTCCCTCCCACGGTCTCATGTCATTCCCACTTACCCTTAAGGGTCAGGGCTGAAGAGAAAGGTCTGTCTGTTCGGTGGTGAGGGGAGGCCAACAGATGCTGACTTGAGTAACAGACAAGCCTCAGTCTTAGGCAGAAGCCTTTCCCGGTTGGTAACGACACCTACCCTTGGGGCCACCGAAGAGTCTGATATGTTCTAATATAGGGTAGGGTCTCTTTTAGGAGGGCTCAGAGTTCATTCCTTTGAAAGCTGTGAGCAACACGCTTCGTTTGTCAGAGATGTCATTGGATTTGGGAGATGGAGCGCAGGGTCTAGAAAAGTAAGAGGCAGGGCGGGCGTGACTCTGACATGGACCGAAGATCTGTAGACAGGACACCCACACCCAGGGAGGTAGTGAAACATAGTTGATGACTGGTTGGGACAGGCCCTAACCAATCAGAGTGGACACTGGCAGCATCAATCACTGGTAGGACCAAGGTATTGTATCCCAGCTGAAAATCAGCCTGTCTACCACTGGGGCACGTGCTGCGCTCACCACTGGACTGCTCTGCCCAGCAGTTTAGGTAGCAGGAGGCCAGGCGGTGCCCTTGCTGGGGAGTTGTCCTGGCAAGGGTGAGAGTACCCCTCCTCTTCTCCTGCTCCTGACTCAAGGCCCCCTGTAGGACGGCTCCTCTAGCCAGAGTTCCTCCTGTGTACTCAGAGATGCTCGTGCCCATCGAGAAATGGAGAGGAGGCCAGAGAGCAAACAGCATCTACCCCAGCCAGGCTGCCTTTCATGCTTCCATTGCTGTTACCACTCTCCTGCCTGTATGACCTCCACACGCCCTGATGGCTTCCCATCTCCCAGACCTTTGGCTTCTTTTCAGATCTCCAGTTCTGCTGAGACATTGGTCTCTGTGTGATTTCAGCCCCTGACACTCATTACTTCCCTTGTCCTTCCTCAAGGAGTGACCAGACAGAGCCTGGGGTTGCACAACTCCAGGGCTAAATTCCCACAGCATTCTTGTGAAAGACATCCCTGGCAGGCCTGCCATAGGACGCAGTATTAATGGTGCCCTCTGGACTTGGGCAACCCTTTACTGTTAACAGCTATTGTACTCGAACGTGGGAAATTTGGTGAAGCCTGAAGTGCGAGCCAGTCAAGGTATTTTTTTGCCTACATTTTTAGCTTGGTCTCTTTCGGTGTTGCCCTCATCTTTCCCTTGTTTCTTATAAAAACCCACCTTCTTGTCTTTCTGGGTCTGGTTATCACAGAACACACTCCTCTGGTCAGAATGACAGGCACCTGACTTGCTTGGTCACTCATAGTTCCCACTGGATGTGGACATGTGACACAGGACAGGCAATCAGGGCCATTCCCTGGGATCGTCCGTGCACACGCTGGCAGAAAGATGCTCTCCCCTTGCTATGGCATTGCTAATTGGGGCTCTAAGCCTAGAACTGCCCATGGCCAGGCCCTGTACTTGTACAAACCATAAGGAACAGGAGGGACTTAGGCTGAGTATTGGGGTTGGAGGGGAGAGAGAGAGAGAATAGAACACTATCATATTATTTGAATCCCTGAAAATCAACTCTACCTTGGACTTCCTGGTTATATAAGCCTTTATATGCTCAGTTTTGCTTAAGATAGTTTTAGCTGAGTTTCCATCTCTTACAGAACACCCCTGGAAGCAATAAAATTTGGTAGCTTAGACATTTCTTACACAAGAGTTACAATAGTAACCACAAAATATGCATTATGTCATAAGCCCCCAAAACTGTGGGGCTGCAGAGCTAGGGTAAGGTTTCTGGCAAATGATTTTTAAATCAAGTTAAAGCAACTTATGTGAAACAACAGCCAGCACACACGCCCAGCCCCCCCTGAGAGCGCCAGTAGAAGGCAGCCTCTGTAGACGGACCAAAAGCATTCGGGTCGATTTGGGCTGCAACCTCCACCCTAACTTTCCCCGGCATAAAGACCAGCATCCTCGCTACCCTGGGACCTGCCAAACATTTTCCGAGAGGACAAGGCAGGAGAGAACGCCTCTTGTTTTTGTTGTCAGCTAAAATGAATGGAGAGCTGACTATTCCCACACTGCAGAGGGTACCCAGGCTGACGCAGCGGTTGCCATGGCGCCTGAGTGCACTCTGCCGTTGCTGAGATCTCTGCACCTGTACCTGCAAAATACCACTGGCAGGGAGCTTATTTTCGTGATTAAGGTAGTTAGTCATGCACTAACAGCACAGAAGAGCATTCTGCTGACCTGGAATGTGATGTCTCCGTAGGTCAAATAGAAACGCTTTACTGATGCACTGGAGCAGATAGTTCAATGTCACTTAAAAGCATTCACTGAGAAGCAGTGGGTGTCAGATCCCTGCGGGAGTCCAGGGAGCGTGAAGATCTTGCCCTTTGCATAAGGAGGCCAGACAGCAGTAGTTGAAGGATTGCGTGGAAATACAGGGACTCATAAAGAGCACAGCTTTGCTGGTGTTTGAAAGACACCAGTGGGGAGAGAAAATGACTTGCAGAAATTTCAGTTTGTGGTTGCAGTGTGGGATGCCGGGATGGTGAGGGTAGTGATCAGACAGTGCCCATCTGGGTCTCTTCCTTTCTGTTCCCTACATGGTCACTCTGGTCCAGGCCATTACTACCAATTTTTCCTGGACTCTTGTAGATGACTCCTAACTCTTCTCTTCCCCTGGAGTCAAGTGGTCCTCTTCTCTGACCTCTCCTTCATCTGGAGGGGCAGTAATCATTCCATGGTTTGACCAGGATGCTCCCCTGCTAAGGAAACTGCAGTGGCTCCGTTCTGCCTTCAGGATGGTATTCAAGGTTTTCCATGACAGCATCCACTTTTCCTTTCCAGCTCTGTCTCCTGCCTCCGTACTGCATATACTTAGGTTTGTCCATACAGAACCAGGAACTTAAACCCATGACACCCTCCCCATTGGAAATCACTGGAAATTTCCTTCATGGACCCTTCCATCTTCCCCTGAGCAAACATAATATCTCCCTTTCCCATTCGCCCTTTTCAGGGTGCTTGTCAGTGATCTTGGATTATAATTATAATTTTTTTTGGTAAACATCTTGAAGGCAAGACCATGCCTATTCATCTCTTTACTGTGCATACATTTTAACATAGTTCTTACTGTTGGTGCTCAATTAGTGTCTGTGATAGTAAATGAATAAATGGATAAATGCTTATTTAGGAATAAATTGTTATAGGATAATTTTTAAATAGGGTCTAATCATGACTGTCATACAAATATGAAATGAACAAATATCAAAGATTTTATTCATTAATTAATGAGGAAACCAGTAAAATGTTACACCTGGTTCAAAAGAGAATTCTAAGAACCACACATATTTAAACAGAAAATGCTAAATGAATTTATAAATAGATGCAAAACTATCTTGTGGAGGGGGACGAGAGGAGAAGAAATCAACTGCATGGGAGACAAAATTTATTTGCATGTGTCTGTGGACCAGAAATATTTGTGAAATGTTTTGCAACCTATAAATATTTTATATACTTACTTATTTGTGAAATCTTTTACAACTATTTTGTTTCAAAAAAAATGAAAGGTGCAGAGATCCCATAGACTCAGAGAACCCAGAGGGTATACTTAGGATACTTAGTTCTGGGTTTCCACTGACGGCATCCAGCAGTCTTTTGGGCCCATTTCAAAGCTTTCACATGTTTTTCCTATAATATTTTATCTAGGGAAGAACTTGAAATGCATCTTTCAAATTTGAGATAGTGATGATGGACGATGTCCTGGTCACCAACAGGTACCTCATCTCCTCGCTTTGGCTTTCTCGTTCTTGAGCACTTTTAGTTTCCTTGCCTTAGATTGCCATTTATTCAGATAGCGGATCAGCAGCAGGAGCCCCGTAGTAGCTAACACTATATGCCAAGCACTCCAAGTGCTTTACTTCTACTGTTTAATCTTCACAACCACCCTATGAAGAAGGTGCAGTGTTCTCTCCATTTTAACGTTAGGCCACCGAGGGACTTCCTAGGTGGCGCAGGGGTTGAGAATCTGCCTGCCAATGCAGCAAGTACATAAATAAATAAATAAATTTATTGAAAAAAAAAAAAGATTAGGCCACTGAGACACAGAGTGACAAAATAACTTTTCCAAAGTCACACTGTCAGTGAGTAATGGAGCTGGAATTTAGACCCAGGGTATTGGACTCCAGAGTCATTCTGATGCACTTTGCTGGGTAAGACCATCTGTGACCTGCAGGAGAGGATGACAGCTTATTCCAGTTTTAGGGGTGGGTTTCGGCTATTTTCTTAAGTAAGTCTTGTATACTCTCCAATTCTAACACGTATTGTTTAATTGTTTCAGGAATACCAGACAAAATCATTTTGGTGTTAAGACGGCTCTGGAGGAAGGCTTTCCCCAGTCAAATATATTTCACATAAAATCCTTGAATCACAGAATCGCCACACACTACCTCTGGTTCCTAAGGGATTCTTCCAGGTTCCTGCCCACCCACCCCTGCAGAATAGAGTTGCATGGTGATGTTAGTCCAAAATAGTGGTGCAAGTAAGTTATTCTCTAGTTAAATGAGTTTATTTGTTATTTCACTCATTCATCAAAGATATTTGGAACATTCACTATGTGATGCCTCTAATTAGAGCTGGAAATGCTGTATATATTTGCACTAAAGTCATAGGGTTTGACGCTAGTCTTAACCATCAATATCCCTTTCAGTTTATGACAGCAGGTGCCTTGAGACTGTAATTAGCTGAGGACATTGGGAAGAAAGGAGCTTGCCATAGCTCTAGGTGAGGTTTTGAGTGTGACCAAAGCATCATGACTCAGCAGTGAAAGCCTCTAGGTAAGTGAGGAAACCTGATAGGATCTACCTGAGCAGGGAGTCCCACCCCACGCCCATCTGTGGAGCCTGGACCTTCCTGTCTGGCCCTGGCTTCCAAGGCTTTGGCAGTGATGTGAAATGCTTGGATGAGGCTCAGGGAACAGAGCCACAAACGTTAATCAAAGTTTGGAAATGTTAAGGTTGAAAATACAAAACTAAAAGAACTAAGATTATTCGTGAATGAAGAGAAATTTGGTGGCTGCCTTCAAACCTATGAAAAGTAATTATAAAAAAACATGAGGGGACTTCCTAGGTGGCGCAGTGGTTAAGAATCCACCTGCCAATGTAGGGGACATGGGTTCGATCCCACATGCTGCAGAGCAACTAAGCCTGTGTGCCACAACTATTGAGCCTATGTGCTGCAACTACAGAAGCCCACGTGCCTAGAGCCCGTGCTCTGCAACAAGAGAAGCCACAGCAATGAGGACCCCACGCACCGCAATGCAGAGGAGCCCCCACTCACTGCAACCAAAGAAAGTCCGTGCATAGCAAAAAAAGACCCAACACAACCTATAAAATAAATAAATAAATAAAACAAAGAAACAAACAAACAAAACATGGGGATCCACTTTTCTTAGTGCACATTGAGTATGTGAAGAAACACGTTTGGATGTAAAAATTGCTCCATCAGGAGTGCTGTTAAATATTGGAATTGGTCACTGAAAGAAGCTAGGGCATGGTCTTTAGAAAAGCAGATTGCACAGCTACAATGCACACGTGTGTGGTTCTGCCCAAGGGCTGGAGGACTGATGAAATGATTTCCTAGATTTCCAGGTAGAGACAAATTCTGAGTCTTGCCCAGAATATTTCCCTGAGATTCCCATTTGCTCTAGGCAGCTGTGGCCCTACACTAATCCGAGAAGACATCAGAGATGCTTGTCTTTGATGTTCCTGCAGCTGCCTTCCCCAAGATCCAGCTGAAGATATTCGCTTAGAATTTATTTTGTCTGAAGGCATCTGTTAAAGCCATGGTTCATGGAATCAGACAGGTTTTCATTTATGTCCTCTCTTTGCCATTGTGTCTCATCTTTATAGCAACTTCCTCATCTCTTCTGGGCCTGTTTCTTACCTGGAAAATGGAAAGATTATCTCTTACCTCAAAGGATTTTTTTTGTGAAAAAGAAATCCAATACTGTATGGGTGAAGTACTTTATAGTTCCCAGCACATGTGATAAGTAAATAATAACAGGTTGCCAAATATTACTGTTGGCTTTGTATGATAATAATTAGAAAATACTATTTCAAAAGTCATGATGCTCCATTTAAGTGATTACACCCTAATTTATGAGATATTAAATATTACCCCATTTAAAACATAGACTCTTACCCAGCTTCTGCCCCGAAGGGCTCTTTTTCCCATAAGGGTGCAAGAGTACAAGTGTGCAGGGGGGGACACACACGCACAGCTCAGACTTATGCTTGAAGCTCTCTTGGTGGCAGGTGATTAGATTCCTAATTGATTTTGGTAGTTAAGGATGGGCTTGCTGATTTCCCCTCCAGCCATCACTTCACTCACTGTCACTACAGCAAGGCCAGAAACAATCACAGAGGAACTGGAGAAAAATGTTTAGAAAGTAGGAAAAAGGGAGGGTGAAATGAGGAAAGACACTGTGAAGCCATGGCATCCCCTTCTCCATCCCTCATGACCTTCCCTACCTCTGTATCCGTGGGTGGCGCAGTCAGCAAGAAAAATAGCAAAATACATGCCTCATATTTCCAAGTGAGCAGTGCAAAGGAAAAATAGGCAGATGGGGACCATCCTCTTGCTGCCTGGTGTGGAGATGAGAGGAGCAGGGCCGGGAGGCAGGGAGAGATGGGAGAGTAGGGCAGGACTAGGGCACAAGCCAGAATTTGAATTTGCTTCTGGGGCTACCAGCTCTTGGATGTCTAGGGAAGAGCAGGGGACAGCTGGAGGCACTGGCTTTGGAGAAGACATAAATTTCTGGTTTGAGTAACACCTAGGTAACTTTGCATTTATGACCCTGCTCCCATAATAGGAACCAAACTATCAGGCTATTTGATTTGTGGAAGATCATGTAGGATAAATGCAGCCTGAGGCCTGGGTAGGTATACTAAATGATGCCTTGGGAACTTGTTTAAGAGAGGGCTCAACCCATTGGGGTCTGCACGTGCAACCTCCCTTCTCAGTTTAATTGTTACCAGTGACTTAAAGCAACTATTGCACTGAGTAATGTGTCCTGAGATAACATGTTAACTAGATGCCATAACTTTCCACCCACCCACTAGAGGCTACTAGGACACATTGGATAACAAGTCCTGTGATATTTTAGCCTGGTTCTGTAGCTCTCTGTCCACTAGAGGTTACAAGCACAGTCTGATTCTGGGATTTAAGACACCATCACTCTAAGATGTCCAGCCTCAAAGTGGCTTTTCTCCTTTCATTTTAGCTGGGGTGATCTGTCAGTGGCACTAACAAGATAGTTCTCCGTCCTGGTTACAACTGGGAGCCTTTACATCTCTCCCACCCTGAGTGATTCAGAGGTGGGGTTGAGCAGTAGTATTTTCCCTAACTTCCCAGGTGATTCTAACATGCAGCCCAGGCTGAGAACTGCGGCTGGAAAACAGCATGGGTGGAGGTGGTATGTCAGGCTGCTCCACATGGCTTTTCTTTAGCTCCTCCAGGGTATATGGTAGGAAGGAGGATGGGGAAAGGGCCAATGGTCCTCTAATTAACTGGAAGTGCTGGCCATCCTCTTCTTGGTTGGTTGCTGCTACTTCCCCAGCTCGTGGAGCCTGGCCCCCAATCCAGCAGGCATCTGTGTGCCGGCTCTGTTCTGAGGCACAGGTGTGGGCCCTTTGGAGGCTTCTGTGGACTTGGCAAGATGGTGGAAGCCAAGGTGTTTTCCAGAATACCAGCTAGACCAAAGGGAGAGTCAGTAACATTCTAGCCGCACAGAACGTAGGAGTGCAGAAGGCATCCCAATAACTGCTTCTTCCATGTCCCCCATATCTGCCCCTCCATCTCCTTCTAACTCTCCTTTTTCCTGCTCAGGTGTCAGACCAGCACTTTTGCTGGCTGAGCAAAATCTGTATCAGTCAGGGTTCATCCAGCGGAATAGACCAATGGGATGTTTCTATACATATATTCAGAGAGAGAGACACAGACAGGGAGCGGGGTGGATTTTAAGGAGTTGGCCTAGGTGATTGTGGAGCTGGCAAGTCTAAACTCTGTAGGGAAGCGGGCAAGCTGGAGTGCCAGGGAAGCATTGATATTGCAGTCTTGACCCCAAAAGCAGTCTGGAGGCAGAATTCCTTCCTCTTGGGGAGACTTCAGCCTTTTCTCTTCAGGCCTTCACTGATTGAAAGAGGCCCATCCATGTGATGAAGGGCAATCTGCTACTCAAACTCTATGGATTTAAATGTTAATCACATCTTAAAAATACCTTCACAGCAGCATCGAGACTGGTGTTTGACTGAAGAACTGGCCACCACAGTCTAGCCATGTTGATACAAAATTAACCATCCCAAAATCCAACTGGGAAATGAAGTACATTCCTCTTGGTTCCAGGGAGGGGAAACACTCCCCTTTTCCTTACGGGAGGAAATAGCCTAGAGATCAGCCACGCCTCTCCCCCTCTGCCTTTTCTCTTAGTTGCCTGGGGGAGATAGGGTTGGGAGAGGAAGCTGGGTCTAAGCTGATGCTTCACTTCCAGCCTGGGGGCTGGACCCCCCTGAGAAGATTTGCTGCCGTTGTGCTTAACACAGGGGATAATTAGTCCATTTTGTTCTTAGCTTTGGGCCTTAATAACAACATTAGGATAACAGGGAAAGTTCCACTTGGTATGTATTGAATATCGCTTTTGACCACATAGGGCCAGTACATGGTTTATTTATTTCTTGTGTACATCTTGAACTCCTTTAAATACTTCTTGACTTGAGATATAGGGAACTTCTGGGATTTGTGGGAGCAGATGGGTATACAACTTGGGAAACAGTCTTTAAGGGAAAACCCACAAAACTGCAGACACAACTATAGGTCAGAGACTTAAAAGGGAAGTGTGCAAGAAGAAGCCCTGGAACTTAAGCTTCATTATTATTATGGACTGAATTGCATCCTCCCCAAAATCGTATGTTGAAGCCCTAACCCCCAATGTGCCTGTACTTGGAGATGGGGTCTTTAGGAGGTAGTTAAACTTAAAAGAGGTCATCAGGGCAGGGCCCTAATCCAATAGGACCAGTGACCTTATAAGAAGAGGAAGAGATTTCTCTGTCTCTCTCCACTCTTCCCCGCCCTTTCCACCCCATGACGCAGCAAGAAGGTAGCCATCTGTAAGCCAGGATGAGGGCTCTCATTCAGAACTAAATTGGCCAGCTGAACCCTGATCCTGGACTTCCCACCTCCAGAACTGTGAGAAATACATTCTGTTGTTTAAGCCACCCAATTTATGGTATTTCATGGCAGCCTGATGAGCTAGGATAATTACTCTAATGGTAAACCTGCCTTTGTTGGGATGAGATATTGCACAACGCACATGTATATGTGAGTGTACACACACGTACATGTGTATTTATTTTTTCATGACTTTCTTTTCCAGGATAAATCAGGCTTTTTATGCTTTATTGGAAAATTTTCTTTCATTACTTCTTAATCCCTTTACTGCCATCTCATTTAACCCCTGAACTCCAGTTGTCAGATATTAATACATCCTTACTAAAGATAAGGGTTTTGGAACAATTCATACATCCTTCCATATGGTAATGGAAAGTTTGAGTTGCTTGGAGTGAGCCATTTGATCAGTGTTTGCCCATTTTCTTTCAGAGGAGAAAAGAATATTCGTTAGGTTCCGAATGCAAGGGAAAATGCAAAGCCCACATTTAATATCCGTTGGGTACAATTTACATGTTAAATAACATAATTGTAGCCTTTCCAAATCATTATTTTTTAATGTAGTTAAATATAATTCATTAGCAGGGTGCTGAAAATAGCAATGACATTTGCATCACTGTAGTTACGATGTAATCAGCAGGTTGGGAGCCCCCTGAGATGTCTGTGGCTCAGTTTAAGAGGACCACAGGACGGTCATGTATTGTGCCATCTGCAGGGGGAGAGAGCTGGTAGGCTCCTGCTGGTAAATAACACTGGTCTCCAGTGAGCTGGGACCAGCTTGCCCTACCCGCGTGTCCATTCAACACATGGTACAGCAATCAGCTCTCCCTAGTGGCAAACCTTTGCAAATACTCACAGGGCATTTTGGGGTTTATGACATCCTCTTGGTTTTCATTTACCTTTGTTTCCAGGATTCTGATTGTCTACAGAGGAAAAAAGGACCAACACTTAAGAAAATGGTACCGCTAGAGCGATCATTCTGCCACATTCCAGTGTTCCCATTCGCCTTTGTGAATAAAGATGCAGAGCAAGAGTTTTGAGAGCATGATGCAAGGTACAGGGCAAAGGAAGGGACACCTAGTTCTCCACTATCCTCTCCACTCTCCCATCTCCTCTAAACCCCAGATTAGCCTCTTTTTTCCTTTCTCATTTTTTTTCCTCCCCATATACAACCCTCTCCTGTGCTTCTCCCTGTCTTACATCAATTTTCTTTTTCTTCCATTTCTCCCTCCAAGCCTCCTCTTTTTCTCACTGCTGCTAATCCATCAGTATTCCTTTTTCCCTGCAAACTAAAGTCGCATGATGGATCCTCTTATGTTCCTCCTGTGTGCAAAAGTCTCAGCTGCAGCAGGGAGGCTTCACAGGGGACCACTCCTCACTGCAGGTCCTGGCTCCACATCTGCACTGCTCAGTGAGGGGGTTAGGATGTATTAAGGCTGTTTGCCAACACTGGGATGGACAGGAGCACCCGGTGCATCTCCTGACCGAGGCGCCCTCTTCCCCAGGCACCTGCCCTGCTGCTGGCCAGTTTGCGCCTTGTCAGTTCCCTCAAGCATCTGCAACTCCTCCTCCACGTACATGAGAGGTAAAGGCTTCTTCACTTTCCCAGAGATCACCTGGGAAAGGTGAGCGTCTTCTTTGGGAAGCCCTGCTGCTCTCAGAAAGCAGGAGGGGAAACCCTTCACTGAGCCTTTCCTGTCCAACGTCCTTTGTTCTGTTATTGTCTTTATCCCAAAAGAAAGTGAAGAACATCTCAACTCTCTGAATTTGGTTGTTTCTAAGTCTGCTTTTGGAAGAAAGCCTCAGGAGGGAGGAAGACATTCATTTGCTCCCACCCTTTGGGCCTCCTCAGGGGGGTCATTTCCCCAACCACCAATTACATGGATTACTTTAGCAAGGAGACACACAGGGTGTTAGAGACATAGGACTGTGGGGTATGTCTACCCTTTATGTGTCTGGTCCTCTAGATTCATTTCTGAAGTCATTATTGTTATTATTACTATTTTCATTTAGGGTCAGGGATGGAAGAGGAACTAGAAATTTTCATCTGCCCTTTTTGCCCTTTTTTGTCTTAATCTTTATTGTATTTATTGATTGTTGTATGTATCCATTTACTGACATTTTATAACAATGAATAAATAAAATTTAAAACTTATAAGTTTGGGTTTTTGTATGTTTATCACAGTGCCTGAGTCCTATGCACAGAATAAATATCAGCTATTAAATGTGCTGATTTCAGAAAAAATCCATTTATTTATCTTCTTTCATATTAATAATTGACTAGTTTTTCCCCTACCAATCTTTTAATAAAATGGAATAAAAAAAGAGAAACTGTTTCCCATTTCCAATCCTACTCTTTCCTTTGTTCTCCTCTAAGCAACTTTTCCCAAACTAGCCATAATGATGGTGATGATGGTGGTGACGAAAGACTCTGGTTTCTTTACCCTGATTTCTTCTCTTTTTGCCTCAGTTGAAGAAATAATGTAATTTCAACCTAGTTCTTTGAAATATAATTCTCTTGTCTTTAGGAAAAGTAATGTCTTTGGAGATGTGAAAAAACACAGGGACTTTGATTTGAATTAGAATTTATGCAAGATCTAGAAGTTACACATATTTACTTGATTCAAGAAATGGACACAACGTTTTGACAGTCAGAAATTAGAGTGGGGCCTAGCTAATAGAACATTTTCTCTTCTAAAAAGGCTTTTATATTTAATCAGTAATAAGTGAAGTAATAAGTAAAAGTGGTAGTTTTTAGGTGGATATCTCTGGTGTGCTGAGCTAAGGAATGAATCACTCAATCAATTACCACATCCTTCTTGAGCATCTATTGTGTACAAAGAACTGCACATCCTGTATGTGCTGATGAAGGGAACTCAATAGTCAACAATATTCAACAGAATGTTCATAGACTGGGTACCAGGTACTGCACTAGATGCTCTATTTCTCCATCTATCTTCTGAGTTTCAGAGCAACGTAGACAAATGCCCTTGAAAATCATCCCTTAGATACTGTTCATAGACTCTCAATTCAGCACGACCAAGACTGAACCAACCTTCTCTCTGTCTGTTAAATGGCATCTTTTCACAGCTATGCCTGGCTCTTGACTTTCTGCCATTCATCTCTCCCCACACAATCACACATCAGTAAGTTTAACCGATTCTTCCTCTAAATAACAGCAGAAGCTGTCTCCTCCCCATCCTGCTGCTGTTACCATTGATCAGGCCTTTGTGTTTTCTCACCTGTGCTCTTGCAATGGGTAGCTTGTGTATCTACACAGCTTGTGTATCTCTGAAAGTTCTCATTCTCTTGTCCCTGTGGTCCCTGCTACAGTGACTAACCTTTTCACTTTGACTGAGAGGTCTCCTGGGTTGTAGGATTTTCTGTTTTAAAATAGGACAGTGCCAGGCAAACTGGGACAGCTGGTCACCCTACCTGTTACTATATTTCAAGTCAAAGTCTGAGGCAGGTGGATTTGATTGACTGAACATAGATCATATATCTGCGTATATTAGCAAGGGAAGTTAAGAAGGGCCTGGGATTTTTCACCTTTTCTATTGGAAGTTGGCCTTGGATTCATAAGATGTAGGGGTCCCCAGGGGCAAAAAGAGGATTCAGGATCTGGGTGATAAAAGTAAATGACAAATGTATTGATAACACTGTTCTTTTATATCCCATGTCCCTCATTCTAATAATGTCCTGTGCATTCCATCATAAAGTAAAGCTCACCTTCCACCAAGCCTCCTCCTCTACCCTTGAAAACCCACACTTGCTTCCTACTGAAGATGATGTCCAGGTTTCTTGGTGTGGCTTCTGGCTCTTCCTGGTCCGACTCCAAGCCTCCATTCCCAGCTTCACCTCCTGCTTCTTGTCTCCTTACTCTTCCCCTCCAGTTTCAGGGGGCACCCTTATAGTTCACAAACCATGCCACATATTTTCACTCCTCCCTGGGTTTGGAATAAGCTGTCTCCTCTGCGAGGATGTCCCTTTGTTCCCAGGGCAGTGACACCTTTCTGATCACCCCAATCCATAGCCACCAGGGCTGGATTCGTGTTTCTTCCTCTGTATGTTAACAACACTCTCCATGCTGCACTGCCATTCTTAACTTACATGTCTATCGTTCCCTTTAAATGATGAGTGCTTGAAGTGCCGGACAAAGAGAAACAGATTTTATCTGAGAGATGGAGATGGAAAGCATGATAAGTACACTTGAAAAAATTAGTCACCTAAATCTGAATGAATTCCTTAAATGTATGTGGTAAGATATTAGTTGTTCCCTAAATATTAATTTCCCCAATCTTCCTGTACTAATAGGACCTCACAAGTTTAATGGGCACATGGTTACATAATGTTTACCTATTTTTTTTTGCTCTTCATGCTGGTTAGACTGTGAACATGATGGCAGGAACTGGAGCAGCCTTCTTCGACTTTGAGGTAGAAGCTGATATTGAGGATGGCAGATTAACAAGAGAGAAGGAGCATGGATCCCCAATAACGATAGCCAATAAGTCACTCCTGGATCATTCCTGCTTGGACTGTTATGTGAGAGAGAAACAAATGTCTATCTTGTTTAAATCACTGTTAATTTGAATTTTTTTTCCACAGTCATACCTATAACAATATGAGAAAGAAAAGATGTCACAGGTAAAATAGCCCTTTTATTTCTGACTTAGATCAAAGTCTGATGGGAGGATGGGTGTGGAAGAACTGAGCAAATATACAGAGGCATGACCCTTCTGGTTTTGTCTGTGTGGGGGTGTGGGCCACTTTTTTTTTTTACAAACACTTCTCTGGATCAGCATTTCCTGGTATAATTTCTTCAAATCATTTTCTAAGTTATCAATCTTGTGATAGAATAAGAAGGAGTGAAGAAAGTAAAGACTAGAAATTGTTCTCCTTTCTCAGCTAACTCTTCAGATGTGACTTTTAGATGATCGAGGTGATCATTAAGACATCATTAAGATATCCGTTACTAAGACCCATGTCAGGCCCCTGGCAAATGCCATAAAGCAAGACATGATCTCTGACTTTCATGAGATAAACAGGTAAGACATACAAACAGAAGCCAAAAGTGGGTAGGGGGGTAGCTAGATAAATGATAGGGTACTGCTTACTCAAATTCATTTTTTAAAATCGAATAATAGAATATTTAGAAGAGGGAGAGGCAATATGTCATGCTGACAAAATTATAGCTTTGGGATGACAATCGGGGATTATCACACAGTCACATATTGGCTCTCTGACCAAGGGTAAATTATTTATTTGAGCTCACTCTCCACTTAGAATGGGTGAAAAATACCCACTCCCTGTGAATGTTACGAGCGTTAGAAAACATGTGAGTTCTTATCGAAATGGTTATTTTATATAGTGTATGTCTTAATCCACAATGAAATCTGTGCTTAAAATGAGTTGACATCTAATTTTATTTTTTCCATGTGGGTACCCTATTATCTCTGCACCATTTATTAAAACAAAAAGTCCTTTGGTCTCCAGTGCCACCTCTGTCATATATCAAGTTTCCTGAGTCTGTTTCTAGGCTTTCTTTTCTCTTCCATTGGCTTATTCGTTTATCCCTGAACCAATCACTTTTTTTATATGCTTTATGTGACATCCTTACATCTGGTATGGCACTTCTGCTGTCTCATTCTTCCTCATTATTGTCTTGGCTATTTATACTCTTCACCTAAATTTCAGAATCAAGATTCATAAGAAACACTGTCAAGATTTTGGCAGAATTGCATTAATTGTATAGATGACTTTGGAGAGTATTGAAACTTTAAGGTACTAAAAGATGGGTAAGATCTGATAGGCAGAGGGTCATGAGGGGTAAGGAGGGAGTCAGAGCAGAAGGAATGGCCTAAGGCAGGAAAGCCCAGGGTGTATTTGGTACATGGCATGGTCTAGTTTGACTGGCAAGTGATGGATACCAGAAGGGAGATGTACAGGGGCCCAAAGGCACCTTAGCTGTCAAATGTAATGTGAATGCACAGAGAGAAGCCAACCCCAGAGCCCAAAGGGTCCTGTGACAGCCACCTAATGAAAATCAACTTCCCATCCAACTTTGGGAAGTAACAATGCAATGAAATTTTATGTAAGAAAAGTTAGAGAGACAGAGGAAGTTCAGGTAGATGTTAATCAGGTACTAAGCTGTCAAAGTGGTGCTCTCAAATGGGAGCCCTTTAAATGTAACATTCTTTTACCTGTGGCTACTAAATCCATCTGTAAACACTCTGTGGGTATATGAGCTAAGAAATGTGCATTCTCTTATTATTTTCTCACATGTGCAATTAGCTTGTCCAAAAACATGCTCAGCCAGAGGCACTTACTAACTTCCCAAAATGGAACCTATTCACCCTGCCTGAACCTGCTGGGGTATACCAGTTGACTGCGCATTCAGTTTTCCTGTTGTTTTACCACTGTGATTTCCAGAGTCCAGAAAGCCACTCTGTTCTGCTGTTGTTTTGCAGGTCCCATGCTGGCTGAGTCCCCTGCAAGGCTATTTTAAAGGTCAGGTGGGCGTTAGAATGTACAACCCAATTCTTGCAGAATCACAACATTTGTGAGCTAGATGAAGTTAGGGTCTGTCATCCCTCTAGCCCAGTCCTCTCATGCAGTAGGTAAGGAAGCAGGCTCAGAGGGGTGAATTGACTGCCTCTAAGTGAAACAGAACATTTGGGATGGAGCAGGGGCTAGAATTCAGATCTCCTGACTTCTGGTTTATGGCTCCACCCATGACATTTGCCTCCTCCTTAAAACGCCTTTGCCATCCTACTGATTATTCTCCTTGCTCTCTTTGGGGTAGACTTCTTGTTCTTTGTTTTCTAGCTCACTTTCAAAGCTCTGACTGGTTTTGTGTGTTCCTTGGGTTGAAGATGTAATTACATAACTCACCTTGCTCACTATACACAGCTTGAGAGTGAAAATGGGGTCACAAAGCAATAGCATTCCTCTGGCTCCTCCAGGCCCACTCAGATTTCTCTCAAATTGTCCTTGGAGCCCACTGGGAATGGTCTGTAGTGGGCTTCTCAGAGGAAACCCTCCACTACACTGTGACTCCTGCCATTTTCCTCCTCTCTGTGTTGTGATGATACCACAAATGATGACCAGGCCACCAAGGCTGATGCCTGCCCCAAATATCATGGCTGCTACCAAAGGTGTCAACCGTGAGCTGAGGTTGCTTCTACCTGGACCAAAGACGACTGTACTGCCTGCAGTCAACATGGTCACCAGTGCCAGCCCAACTTCCCTCTCCTGTACCAACACTAGGATCCCAGCATGAATTTCTAGGTGGGGATGGAGGAAAACCTGAGTAACATAGATCACGCTATACACAGAATTGCACTTCCCCTCAGCCTTGGATCATTTCACCAGCCTGAACTTGTGTGCTGAATTTCCACTAAGAACTTTTCTAGGTAGACTTTTGATGGACTCATCCAACCAGCCTTCAACACTTGACAGAATCCAAGTGTGGACACAGCTTAGACTCAAATTGGGACTCCTGATATATTTAACTCTAAAGAGAGTCTGTAAATAGAAAGTCTATGGAATATAGCCTGACAATAGTAGAACAGTTAAGAGCATAAACTCTGGAGTTACACTATCTGTGTTCAAATCATGTAGCTGTGTGACCTTCGGTAATTTATAACTTTCTCTGAGTCTCAGTGTACCCACTGCAGACACTTGTGACTATCAAATGAGATAATTCATAGAAGGCACTTAGTACAATGCTTGGGATCAACTTAGAATTCAGTAGTTGTTGAATGAATAAGTTGGACATCTGGGATCGAAAGTATTGAAAAACTTTTCTGGATGTATTTAAATCTCAGAGACTCGTGGAACATGAAATATGGAAGACAGAAATTTGCTTATCAGCTTCACTCTCATTCACCAAATTTCTCGTTTATTCAATAGACATGTGTTTTGGATCTATTTTCTGCTAAGCACTGAGTTTAAGACATATGTGGAACCTACAGTCTAATGAGGGGTAAAGACAATTGAGTGTGATGTTTCATGATAGCGGAGAAAAGATGTTGCTAGATTTCATTGAATTTAAGATGCCATCATTTGAAAAATCTATCCTTTTTATGAACTTTTAAGAAAAATAAGTTGGAAATTTTAATTGATTGTAAGACGTCAGTTTTAAGGGATTGATTGATAATTTTCATTGATTTTAAGACAGCCTGTTAAAATGCAAAAAAAAAAAAAAGCATCTTAGAGAAATAAATGAAATAAATAGATGGTTAAGAAGGAAGAGCTTGGGACCTTCTAGGTGGCACAGTGGTTAAGAATCCGCCGGCCAATGCAGGGAACATGAATTCGAGCCATGCTCTGGGAAGATCCCACATGCCATGGGGCAAATAAGCCTGTGTGCCACAACTATTGAGCCTGCGCTTTAGAGCCTGTGTGCCGCAACTATTGAAGCCCACGCACCTAGAGCCTGTGCTCCGCAACAAGAGAAGCCACTGCAATGAGGAGCCCGTGCACCACAATGAAGAGTAGCTCCCACTCACAGCAACTAGAGGAAGCCCGTGTGCAGCAATGAAGACCCAACAGAGCCAATCAATCAATCAATCAATTTATAAAAAAAAAAAAAGGAAGAGCTTGAATCCTTATCAGAGAGCTACCATGGACCATAAAAAGAGACAACAGATTAAGATTCCGTTTGAAGATTAAAAAGTAATACATAGTCAATCATTGTTTAGCTGCCCAGCATATAAAGCTCCATCCTATTTAGGGAGAAGCCCCTTTGTGAGTGCTGGCCTCAATTCCCACTATAAAAGCCAAAGGTAACCACATATTTCTTTTTCCTACTACCTGGTTGCTGGTGTGTGATCACATGACCCAGGCTTGACCAAGTTTTGCTCTGCTTTGGGACTTTGACCATTGAACTAGCGACACAAAGATGAAAGAGCAGTTTAGGATTTATCCATAATAAAGGCTGCCAGCAATGGAGTTAGTATTGTCTATGGCAGTGATACAGGTGTTCTGCAAAGGCGACCTTGTTCTGGAGTGGGAGGCACAAAAGTGCCACTGATGGCATTCTAACCAGACCACTCCTGTGTCATGAGCTAGTGGGACTCCCTGCTCTGAGTTTTACCATGTTGGATACTGGATATTTTTGTATTCTTATAAATATTTTTGAGCTTCCGTTCTTGGAATGTGCTTCTTAAGTAATTTGGAAAACAGTTTGGTCTTTTGGGGTTTTGCTTTCTAAGATTTGTTAGGCTCGATCAGAGCAGTGGTGAGTGTAAAGCTAATCATTACTGACTACTGAGACAAACTCCTCAACACTCCATGAATGAGGACACTTTCCAGGTTGACTGGTAGAAACAGACAGTCTCCTCTTTCCAGTGACTTCCCCCTCAGCCTTAGGCAGGTTTTTTTCCTTACAAGTGTGCACTGATCTGAACTCAGCTGAAATCTTGTAGGGCTCCTCTGAAGATCCTTCAAGTTTTCTTTGTGTAGTTTCCTCCTCTCCAAGCCCTGACCTGCAAACTCAAGTCACGCTTGGGCTCCCTGAACTTTTAGCTCCACTTCCTCAATCCAGGGAGCTCCCAGAGCTCTACCTGGGTTCCCGTCTGTATGCCCTGGCTTGGAATCTCTCTCCAAGCAATTAGCTGGGGCCATGCAAGGGGGCACCTAATTTATTTCCTGTCTCTCAGAGTTTCCTTTCCTTTCCTAATGTCCAGTGCTTTGAAAGCCTTTGTTCCATATATTTTGTTCAGTTTTCAGATAGGAAATTCTTGAAATTCTTGTTCATCCATCGTAGCCAAAAGTAGAAATTTCCATTAATTTTATCTTAACTTGAAACATGTAAGTGTGGATTCTTTCCCCGATCTCTTGATGTAGTGCCATGACTCTTTGAGTTTGATTCTACATATTGGAGTTTCTTGTTGTAAATTAAGTTCATCTTGTGTTGCCTACATTTTCTATTGGAGTTTCTTTGAAATGGAAGTGAGAAGTGAAAAATACTTAAAAATCAATCTGAGTGTATTAATCTTCCAGAGTTAAGGATTATATTTAGTTCAACATTCTTATTCAGTAGAAATCTTCTCAACTCATATTCTTTCTACAGCATTCAACTTAGAATTCATAGCAAAAATTCACTTTTTAAAAACTTTTAAAACATCTGTCATTGATTTTTTTTTAAATTTTATTTATTTATTTATTATTTTTTGGGGGGTACACCAAGTTCAATCATCTGTTTTTATACATATATCCCTGTATTCCCTCCATCCCTTGACTCCCCCCCACCCTCCCTCGAGTCCCCCCCATCCTCCCCATCCGTCCTCTAAGGCATCTTCCATCCTCGAGTTGAACTCCCTTTGTTATACAACAACTTCCCACTGGCTATCTATTTTACAGTTGGTAGTAAATATATGTCTATGCTACTCTCTCGCTTCATCTCAGTTTCCCCTTCACCCCCCGCCCTCTCCCAAACCTCGAGTTCTCCAGTCCATTCTCTGCATCTGCTTCCTTATTCTTGTCACTGAGTTCATCAGTACCATTTTTTTTTATTTGTTTGGGGGTACACCAAGTTCAATAATCTGTTTTAATACACATATCCCCGTATTCCCTGCCTCCCTTGATTCCCCCCTCCTTGAGTCCCCCTGCCCCTCCCAGCCCCAGTCCTCTAAGGCATCGTCCATCCTCGAGTTGGACTCCCTTTGTTATACAACAACTTCCCACTGACTATATATTTTACAGTTGGTAGTATATATATGTCTGTGCTACTCTCTTGCTTTGTCTCAGCTTCCCCTTCAACCTCCCGCCCCCTCCCAAACCTCGAGTTCTCCAGTCCATTCTCTGTATCTGCATCCTTGTTCTTGTCACTGAGTTCATCAGTACCATTTTTAGATTCCGTATATGTGAGTTAGCATACAATATTTGTCTTTCTCTTTCTGATTTACTTCACTCTGTATGACAGACTCTAGGTCTATCCACCTCATGACATATAGCTCCATCTCATCCCTTTTTATAGCTGAGTAATATTCCATTGTATATATATGCCACATCTTCTGTATCCATTCATTTGTTGATGGGCATTTAGGTTGCTTCCATGTCCTGGCTATTGTAAATAGTGCTGCAATAAACATTATGGTACATGTTTCTTTTGGGATTATGGTTTTCTTTGGGTATATGCCCAGTAGTGGGATTACTGGATCATATGGAAGTTCTATTTGTAGTTTTCTAAGGAACCTCCAAATTGTTTTCCATAGTGGCTGTACCAACTTACATTCCCACCAACAGTGCAGGAGAGTTCCCTTTTCTCCACACCCTCTCCAACATTTGTGGTTTCCAGATTTTGTGATGATGGCCATTCTGATCGGTGTGAGGTGATACCTCATTGTGGCTTTGACTTGCATGTCTCTGATAATTAGTGATGTTGAGCATCTTTTCATGTGTTTGTTGGCCATCTGGATGTCTTCTTTGGGGAAATGTCTGTTTAGGTCTTCCGCCCATTTGTGGATTGGGTTATTTGCTTTTTTGGTATTAAGCTTCATGAGCTGCTTGTATATTTTGGAGGTTAATCCTTTGTCCGTTGTTTCATAGGCAATTATTTTTTCCCATTCTGAGGGTTGCCTTCTAGTCTTGTTTATGGTTTCTTTCGCTGTGCAAAAGCTTTTAAGTTTCATGAGGTCCCATTTTTTATTTTATTTCCATGATTCTAGGAGGTGGGTCAAAAAGGATCTTGCTTTGATGGATGTCATAGAGCGTTCTGCCTGTTTTCCTCTAGGAGTTTTATAGTGTCTGGCCTTACATGTAGGTCTTTAATCCATTTGGAGTTTATTTTTGTGTATGGTGTTAGGAAGTGTTCTAATTTCATTCTTTTACATGTTGCTGTCCAATTTTCCCAGCACCACTTATTGAAGAGGCTGTCTTTTTTCCATTGTATATTCGTGCCTCCTTTGTCAAAGATAAGGTGCCCATATGTGTTTGGGCTTACCTCTGAGTTCTCTATTCTGTTCCATTGATCTTCCTTTCTGTTTTTGTGCCAGTACCATACTGTCTTGATCACTATGGCCTTGTAGTATAGTTTGAAGTCAGGAAGCCTGATTCCACCAACTCCATTTTTCCTTCTCAAGATTGCTTTGGCTATTCGGGGTCTTTTGCGTTTCCATACAAATCGTAAGATTTCTTGCTCTAGTTCTGTGAAAAATGCCATTGGTAATTTGATCGGGATTGCATTGAATCTGTAAATTGCTTTGGGTAGTACAGTCATTTTCACGATGTTGATTTTTCCAATCCAGGAACATGGTATGTCCCTCCATCTGTTTGTGTCGTCTTTGATTTCTTTCATCAATGTCTTAAAGTTTTCTGCATACAGATCTTTTGCCTCCTTAGGCAGGTTTATTCCTAGGTATTTTATTCTTTTGGTTGCAATGGTGAATGGGGGAGTTTCCTTAATTTCTCTTTCTGCTCTTCCGTTGTTAGTGTATAGGAATGCAAGAGATTTCTGTGCATTAATTTTGTATCCTGCTACTTTACTAAACTCATCAATAAGTGCTAGCAGTTTTCTGGTAGAGTCTTTCGGGTTTTCTATATATAATATCATGTCATCTGCAAAGAGTGACAATTTTACTTCTTCTTTTCCAATTTGGATTCCTTTGATTTCTTTTGCTTCTCTGATTGCTGTGGCTAAAACTTCCAAAACTATGTTGAATAATAGTGGTGAGAGTGGACACCCTTGTCTTGTTCCTGTTCTTAGAGGGAATTCTTCCAGTTTTTCCCCATTGAGAACGATGTTGGCTTTTGGTTTTTCATATATGGCTTTTATTATGTTGAGGTAATTTCCTTCTATGCCCATTTTCTGGAGAGCTTTTATCATAAATGGATGTTGAACTTTGTCAAAAGCTTTTTCTGCATCTATTGAGATGATCATATGGTTTTTATCCTTCAAGTTGTTGATATGATGTATCACGTTGATTGATTTGCGTATATTGAAGAATCCTTGCATCCCAGGGATAAACCCCACTTGATCATGGTGTATGATCTTTTTAATGTGCTGTTGGATTCTGTTAGCTAGTATTTTGTTGAGGATTTTTGTATCTATATTCATCAGTGATATTGGTCTGTAGTTTTCTTTTTTTGTGACATCTTTGCCTGGTTTTGGTATCAGGGTGATGGTGGCCTCGTAGAATGAGTTTGGGAGTGTTCCGCCTTCTGCAATATTTTGGAAGAGTTTGAGAAGGATAGGTGTTAGCTCTTCTCGAAATGTTTGATAGAATTTGCCCGTGAACCCATCTGGTCCTGGGCTTTTGTTTGTTGGGAGATTTTTAATCACAGTCTCAATTTCCGTACTTGTGATTGGTCTGTTCATGGTTTCTATTTCTTCCTGGTTCAGTCTTGGAAGATTGTATTTTTCCAAGAATTTATCCATTTCTTCCAGGTTATCCAATTGATTGGCATATAGTTGCTTGTAGTAGTCTCTCATGATGTTTTGTATTTCTGAGGTGTCCGTTGTGACTTTTCCTTTTTCATTTCTAATTCTGTTGATTTGCGTCTTCTCCCTTTTTTTCTTGATGAGTCTGGCTAATGGTTTATCAATTTTGTTAATCTTCTCAAAGAACCAGCTTTTAGTTTTATTTATTTTTGCTATGGTTTCCTTCCTTTCTTTTTCACTTATTTCTGCACTGATCTTTATGATTTCTTTCCTTCTGCTCACTTTGGGGTTTCTTTGTTCTTCTTTTTCTAATTGTTTTAGGTGTAAGGTTAGGTTGTTTATTCGATAATTTTCTTGTTTCTTAAGGTAGGACTGTATTGCTATAAACTTCCCTCTTAGAACTGCTTTTGCTGCATCCCATAGGTTTTGGGTTGTTGTGTTTTCGTTGTTGTTTGTTTCTAGATATTTTTTGATTTCCTCTTTGGTTTCTTTAGTGATTTCTTGGTTGTTTAAGAGTGAATTGTTTAGCCTCCATGTGTTTGTATTTTTTGCAGTTTTTTTTCCTGTATTTGATATCTAGTCTCATGGTGTTGTGGTCTGAGAAGATGCTTGATATGATTTCAATTTTCTTGAATTTGCTGAGGTTTGATTTGTGACCCAAGATGTGATCTATCCTGGAAAATGTTCCGTGTGCACTTGAGAAGAAAGTGTATTCTGTCATTTTTGGATGGAATGTCCTATAAATATCAATTAAGTTGAGATGGTCTAATGTGTCATTTAAAGCTTGTGTGTCTTTATTTATTTTCTGTTTGGATGATCTGTCCATTGATGTAAGTGGGGTGTTCAAGTCTCCCACTATTATTATGTTACTGTCGATGTCCCCTTTTATAGCTGTTAGCATTTGCCTTATGTACTGAGGTGCTCCTATGTTGGGGGCATAGATATTTACCATTGTGATATGTTCTTCTTGAATGGATCCCTTGATCATTATGTAGTGTCCTTCCTTGTCTCTTGTAATAGTCTTTACTTTCAAGTCTAATGTGTCTGATGTGAGTATTGCTACTCCAGCTTTCTTTTGACTTCCATTTGCATGGAATATCTTTTTCCATCCCTTTCCTTTCAGTCTATATGTATCCCTTGGTCTGAAGTGGGTTTCTTGTAGGCAGCATATAGAAGGGTCTTGTTTTTGTATCCATTCAGCCAGTCTGTGTCTTTTGGTTGGATCATTTAATCCATTTACATTTAAAGTAATTATTGACACGTGTGTTCCAATTACCATTTTCTTAATTGTTTTGGGTTTGTATTTGTAGGTGTTTTCTTTTTTTGTGTGTGTTTCCTACTTAGAGAAGTTCCTTTAGCACTTGTTGTAGGGCTGGTTTGGTGGTGCTGAATTCTCTTAACTTTTGCTTGTCTGTAAAGCTTTTGATTTCTCCATCGAATCTGAATGAGATTCTTGCTGGGTAGAGTATTCTTGGCTGTAGGTTTCTCTCTTTCAGGACTTTCAGTATATCCTGCCATTCCCTTCTGGCCTGCAGAGTTTCTGTAGAAAGGTCAGCTGTTATCCTGATGGGTTTTCCCTTATATGTTATTTGTTGCTTTTCTCTTGCTGCTTTTAATATTTTTTCTTTGTGTTTAATTGTCATTAGTTTGATTAATATGTGCCTTGGTGTATTTCTCCTTGGGTTTATTCTGTATGGGACTCTCTGTGCTTCTTGGACTTGGTGAATTATTTCCTTTCCCATGTTGGGGAAGTTTTCCACTAGAACCTCTTCAAATATTTTCACAGACCCTTTCTTGTTTTCTTCTTCTTCTGGGATGCCTATAATTTGAATGTTGGTGCATTTAATGTTATCACTGAGGTCTCTGAGACTGTCTTCTATTCTTTTTATTCTTTTTTCTTTTTCCTGCTCTGTGGCAGTTATTTCCCCCATTCTATCTTCCAACTCACTTATTTGTTCTTCTGCCTCAGTCATTCTGCTGGTTATAGCATCTAGAGTATTTTTAATTTCAGTTATTTTGTTATCCATTGCTGTTTGTTTTTCTGAGTTCTTATGAACTGTTTCTTGTACTTTCTCTATTTTGTTATCGAGATTTTGTATCATTTTGACTATCATTACTCTAAATTCTTTTTCAGGCATTTTTCCTATTTCCTCCTCATTTATTTGGTCTTGTGAGTTTTTTTCCTGCTCCTTTGTCTGCATGGTGTTTCTTTGTTTCCTCATGGTTGTCCAAGCTTTTGGGGTTGCTTGTCCTGGCGATAGAGGTGTTTATAGAAGACTGTCCAAGCCTCAGACTAATGTCCAAGTATTGGATTAAACAAATACTAAGTCTAGGAAACACATACATGTATAAGACACACAATTACTGAATCCATTAGGACATAAGGCTCTGGAAAGACCTGACGGAACCCCAGTATGCTATCAGCTATTCAAAGAGAAACCCAACAGAAATTGACAACTGAAACAGAACAAATCAGAGACAAAAGCAAAAGGAAACAAACAAACAAATAACACCTTACACATACAAACACTAATCCAGGGAGATTTTGTAAGCTAGGATCAAATATAGAAAAGAGCTAGAGTACCGCCAGACAGAATGGAGATTCTCAGAATGAAATTAGACAGTTGTACTAAGAACTAAGATAAAGACAAAAACCTAATATTAAATACCAAGGTGGTGTGTCATCTGGAGAATAGAGCAAGGAGTCTGAGCAGATCGATAGTGTTGCTTATAAGTATGTTAAGATAAAATAAACTTAAAATGGCTGGAAGAAAGGGGAACAGAAGAGCATAGTGTGGTTGGAAATATGGAAATAAAAAGAAAGGAATAGAAATGTATAAAAGATAGGGATGAAAGGAAAGTATGAGAGATATATTGTCCGTAGTACCAAAAACTTAGCTAGATCTAGAAGTTTATAAAAAGGCAAAAAAATAAAAATAGAATAAAAATATCATTAAAAAATTATGTTATAAAACTTGTAGATCCCTTAGGACTAAGATCGTAATTAATAAAGAAAAAAAAAAAGAGAGGAAAAAAAAAATCCAGAACTGATCCCAGAATGGACCAGTTCAATAGGATTGATACTAATATTTCTGTTTCCTTAGAGTCTCAGCTGTAAGTGTCCTTCTACTTGCCTTGGGTTTTTTTGCATTATTCTGTGACCAGCAGAGGTTCCTTTATTGTTCGTCTGTAAGCGCTGGTGTGTGGGGAGGGAGAGGGTACAATAGTGGCTCCTTCCCCTGGGAGTGAGTGAGCAGTGGCGCACTGTTGTTTCAGTCGGGCTTGGAGGTGCCTGTTGCAGAGGGACGCCAGTGGCTCAGGCATAAACAGAAAATCTTAGAGTTGGGCCTCTCTTGGTTTTTTTTTGTTTTGTTTTGTTTTTTTCTCGTCAGCCTCCCTGCTGCCAGCTTCCAAGGGGTTTTAATCTAGCCCCGCCAGATTGCCTGAGGGTGCTTGTTATCCCTGAGTGCCTTAGGTGGCCCGCAGGGCCTCTCTCCACTGCCGCTGCAGAGGCGCCCAAAAGAGAGAGAGAGGCTATGCCCACGGCTCCTCCCTACCCCGACCGTGAGCCTGCAGCCTCCAGCCGCCATCATGGCCTGGCAGCTCTCAGGGGCAGGCACTCCTCTCCATGGACCTCTTCCCTCCTGTCCTCTCGGTCCGTCACCTTACTGGCAACAATGTTTCTCACCCTGAACCGGCTCTCTGGTTCCCACGTTCCCACTCCCGGACCCTCTGTTCAGCTGTGGATCAACGTCTCGGTCCGGGAACGCTGAGCTGCACTGCGGACCCTCCATGTGTTTCTCACTCCCTCCGTCTGCCACAGCTCCACCATTTCACCCTCTTTGAGCCCTCGTAGCTGCCTCCCTACCGGCTATGTCGGGCTCCTTGTGGTCCTTCTGGTGTCCGAGGCCGTCTGCTGGTGTTCAGCTTGTTCTCTGTGGGAATTATTGCATCCTTCGGTGCATTCCCAATGCATCTGTGGAGAGGGATGCATTCCACGTCCCTCTACTTCACCTCCATCTTTTTCCTCAGGTTGTATTTTTCTAAGAATTTATCCATTTCTTCCAGGTTATCCAATTTATTGGCATATAGTTGCTTATAGTAGTCTCTCATGATCTTTTGTATTTCTGAGGTGTCCGTTGTTATTTCTCCTTTTTCATTTCTAATTCTGTTGATTTGCATCTTCTCCCTTTTTTTCTTGATGAGTCTGGCTAATGGTTTATCAATTATGTTAATCTTCTCAAGTCGTTGATTTTTATATTTAATTACATTATGTAATTCCAGTAGCAGGGACATAAACAGGCTGGGAAATAAAAATAACCAAATCCTGATAAACATATAATTAGCTGGCGTGAGCAAAAGTGTTTATGCATACCTGAGAATTACACAGTAGATCTGAACATTTAAGGGATTGGTTATCAGTCTGTTCAACTTGGAAAGTGAAACTTGGAGACTGTTGGTTAATCCTGCCCAGTGGTTAAGTGAAGGTCCATTAAGGGAGCATCTATACTGATCTTTGCCATCTGCCTTGATGATGTTAAGTAGATAAGCAAGGTGAGTGAGTAGCTGATATCTTAATGAGGCAAAGGGAGTTTCAGCTGAATGAGAAAGTATCTGTGTGTAAATAATAATTAACCCTTTGACCTTGGGCCCTTTGATTCCAACCTGAATTTCCAACTTTTTCTCTTCTGATTTGTAAATAGTTGCACAATCTTCAGTTTTTCTCTGAACTATCTTAAACTGCAGATAGTAACACTTTCTAGTTGAATCCTCGGAACAGTGCTCTGGGGTAGGTAACCCATGGTTCCTATTTTACTGATGAAGAAATTGAGACAGAGAGATTACATGTCTTTCCATGGACACAAAACTGGCAAGCAAGGGAGCTAGGATTCCAACCCAAGCTTCTGGCTTCTATTTTCAGAACACCCTCACTTTCATCCCATTCTAATTGGCCAAAGTAAGTCACGGCGAGGATTCAAGAGGGGGAGAAATAGGCTTCACTTCTTAATGAAATGAGTTTGAAGCCGCATTGCAGAGCCAGGGATACAGGGAGGAGTGGAGAATTGGGACCATTTTTGCAACCAACCACGGGCAAGTTGAGGCCATGGCAGGCAGGGCCATATGGACAGTTGAAGGCATTTTATTTTTATTCTGTGGGTATTTCTCAAAGGTTTTTAAGGTGGACTTTGCCTTTGCAAAGACAATTCTGGCTCTGGACAAGATGAGTAGACATGGAGGAGCAGTGATGGCTGTTGTAAAAGTTCAGGTGAGAGACGGTGATGATGGTGATGGTGATGATGGCAGTGATGGTGGTTGTGGTGGTGGTGATGATGGTGATGGTGATGGTAGTGGTGATGGTGGTGATAGTGGTGATGGTGATGGTGGTGGTGGTACTGGTGATGGTGGTGGTGGTGATGGTGATGGTGGTGGTGGTGATGGTGATGGTGATTTGGGCCACCCTGCTGGGGGTGGAAGTAGAGAGAATTGGGAGATTGTGAGAGATGGAAGGTAAAATTGACAGGATTTGGGGATGGACTGAAAATGGATTGGATGTTTGAATTTCTAGACTATAAGCTACTTGAGGGCAGGAATGATAACTTTCATCTCTGAAATCCCAGTGCGTCGTGTATCATGGGTGTTCAATAACTATTTGGAAAGTGAATGAATTCCTATGTTTCAGAGTACATGTTTTTTCTCATCGGTTACATGTAAATCCTTGGGGTTTGGTATGCAGTGTCTGTGTATTTTTTTGGTACCTTCCAGAATCAACAAGCACAGGGTGGTGGACTCTATGGATCTAGTTTGTGTGCTAACTTTCCCAGCCCCACATTAGGATCATGGGCTGTAACTCTGACCTCCTGCAAAATATCTAGAGACTCAACAGGACTTTCCCATCTCCTAAAACACCTTCTCCACGGGGGCCTCCTGGCAGCCATCAGGCTAATCAGCTCCCGGGCTTTCGCCTGGTAGAAAAACACAATATGGGCAGGGATCGGGGCTGAAGGAATTGATGCCTCTGGCTCTGGTTAGTTTGTCATTTTCCTCTTCTGGGAAGGATTGTACGCAGTAGTCGCTGTGCGAAGCGGAGGTTCAGCTATTTGAAAAACAGGGAAATTGAGGCCCTGGTTCATCGTTATGGGGTATTTGGGTAAGAGTTGCTCAGCGTAAAGTGTTTCCTTCGCCACATTGCACAGGGCTGAGCTGATGCAATTCTGGAGACCGAGGCAGTGAAGCCAAAGGCAGTGAAGCCAAAGGCAGTGACGCCAAAGGGAGGTTTTCCTTGCTTCGGGTCTGATCTGGGCAGCTGAGAGCTTTTTCTTCAAGCTTATTCTGCACTCGCATCTGCTGCTTTTCTCAGGGGAGCCAAGAATTTGGTTAATGGATGGGCCCTTTCTGGAAGGAGTGAAAGTCTTTGCTCCCGCAGGGAGGGATATACCTGCCTGCCCTGCTCTGGGTGGGGAGACATTCATTCTGTTAGCATCTGGGGCTAATTTACTGTGTCCAGCCCACTGTCTCCATCTCACAGAGCCCATGGACGCTGCAAAGTTTGGAAAGGCAAGACTACATTTAAAAAATGCCTTTGAACTTTGGTTGTTTTTGTGTGAAATGCAAAAATTTTCCTCTGTAACTAGCAAGTAGCGTTGGCAGTTTTACATAACAGAGCCTGGAAACGGACCCCCGGTGCAATTTATTCCCTGCTTACAAGCTGCCTGCTGGGTTTTTAATGTGAAAGATGGTTTTGCCTTAAATAATTGGCTCAAATTAAAAAAAAAAACATGAGCGCACACCTCTGTAAACCATCCTGAGCCACTTCTGGGACTGCAACGTGGTTATTGCTGTGAATCAAGCCCAGAATAGTGACCTCTCATGCCCTGTTGCCATAACAGACCCCAACCCCGCCTTCCCGCCCCCACCCCCACCAAGGGGATGAGATCAGAGCAGGTTGAGGGTTGAGGAGGCTTAAGGTGAACTGACTCCTCTTCATGTTCTAATTTCAAAATATTGAAGGAGCAATTTCTAGCTTGGCATGTGGGCACTTAACCACATGCCTCCCATTACCCCTGATGCCATGCACACAGTTTGGCCCCTGCACTTTGACTTACGCTTTAACTTAATAAGTTCTCCCATCACGGAGCTGTTAACAGTTATTTTCTAAGAAAAAGGACCCATACCCTCTTGTGTTTTCCTGTAACTGTGGATATACTTATTCAGAAAGCTTCTTCATCTGACAGCAAATGGTGAGAGATGGACTATAGGAACAGACCGTGGCCGGGCCGTGTGGACAGAGCTCTGACCCACAGCCTGAAGCCCCTGCCCAGGAAGCCAGCCCCACCGCCCGTCTGTCACAAACAGCCTGGGAACCAGCCTGCTGTCTGTCAGACTTGCAGGAAGACAGATTGTTCTCTCTAGTGACAATCCAGGATGCTTAAATAATAACTTCTATAACCATTGACCCCAAATGGCCAGGACTTGACTTAAAACTTCCAGCTTTCCCAATTTTTGTCCTTGCTTCCAACTTGGGGCCAGAGAAAGCCAAATATGCACCCCTAACCCATCACACAGGATCCCCCAGCTCTAGTCAGCCCACTTTCGGTTTCCCCAGACCAGCAGCCTTGGAGCAGGACACAGGAACCTTCTTTCCTTTTCTTCCCCAGGAAGCCCTCCTACTCCCGTCCGCTTGCTTTTTGCGTCTCTGCCCAACACAGGTCACGTGGCAGCCTCCCTTGCCCTGCAACCTCTGAATAAATAGCTTCTGCCCGTTCTCCTATAATTGGTCTTGGTTTATTTCCACGTGTCTTAGCTTGTGGGAGGGTTTTATGTGAATTGGGTGTACCTGCAACTTTTCTGGAACTCCTTCTGCCAATCTCCCTCTTGTCCCTGAATGAATTGGAACAGATGGAGGGCAGATAATATACATGCTCTGCTTCAGAAAAATGACCTACTTCAGGGGCAAAGAAGTTTGTGAGCCATTCCTTCCCAATCCCTAGCAAATCCAGAAAAGCCTCATTTTCAGCCAAACCTGGGAGTTCCTTTCAGACAACCCTTCAGACGTGACTGGTGTTTCAGGCTCATTTTAATCCTTAAGACACTAAGGAAGGGCAGGTGAGGCTCTCTCAATTGGAAACATTTTTTTCTGTCATTTTTCCTTTTATTTAGTTATTCAATGTATATTTATCATGTGCTGAATATAAAGTGTTTCATTGATTTCTTTTTTATTTTCAAAGAACTGTTCGAGCGCCTTCCTTGGATTCTGGAGAAAAAGTTCCCTTGAGTAGCTTCTAGGAGGTAGCTGTTCAAAGTTCAGCCACAGGGATTAGACGCATACTTCAACATCTCACCAAGAGGTTTTATTTGTCACCCCAGCTTTTCACACGTTCCATCCGTTCTTTGAAGCTAAGCTTTGATGCTGTTGTTTCTCGGCTTGTTTTTTAAAAAACTTATTGGTGTAATTCAGAAGTGCTCTTCGAACATGCTCACCTTTTAATGCTCCTGTAACTGAGCAGGACCCTGTGGGGCCTTCCCCCCATATCCTCTGCTTTATCTCCTCCCTGAAGCACCGAGATAAGGTATCTGATGCACGTTTCCTGAGTTGTTTTACAGATGTGCAACCCCCTCCATCAAATGTGAGATGTGAACTACTTGAAAACCGCGAGCACGTGCCCCAGCCCTCCTGGAGCCTCAGGACTGATGATGCAAACCTCTGTGACACCATCTTGTTACCTCACCATCAAACAGAGAGCTGTGCAGGGGCCGATCACGTACCCTGCCACCCCCCTCCCTCCCCTGGCTTTTAAAAAAGCTTCGCCAAAACCCTTAGCCCAGGGCTTTTAGGGCATGGGCCACCCATCTCCTTGCAGCGCCCTGCAATAAACACTTCTCTGCTCCAAACTCCGATGTTTCAGTTTGTTTGGCCTCGCGGCGCATGTTTGCTAACACGCAGACCTTAAGTCCCAGCCCTTACCTATGCATTCACTCATTTATTTGAGAAGTATTTATTAAGGGCCTGCAAAGTCAGATTTAGCAAAGTCAGATTTACGCTTAAGCTGTAGGGCCCCTCATTGCCTATCTCCTTTCCAAGTCCCTGGGAGGGGCCCTGCCAGGGACTTGCTCACGTGCGTTTGTAAAATTTGCAAGCCTAGCATATTTTAACCACTGTTGGTTAAGATGCCTGTTGCTTTCGACTCCACATCCTCTCTTGTCACACCACTTCCTCTCGTGTTGGGTGAGGTTAGAAGAACTTCGGGGAAATTTGAGAGGTGCCTAGGAGGAAGCTGAGTTGGGGATTTACTAGGTTTGAGTGCAGTGGGATATGTTTATATGTGCAGGTAAGTTCTTGCTCCCAAAGAATCATGATGGGCCAAGTGGCAAAGCTGGTGGTTCAACTTGCTGCTAATGATATTAACACTATACCCATGGCTTCACTTTCTTGGTGGCCAGGCAACTGGCCTTGGATTCTTTAACTTAGATACTCCCCTCCCCGACACCTGCTGCCATGTGATGCTAATTCTACCTCCCTTTCTAGGTCGACTTATCACCCTCTGTCATCTTTCTTACACACCGTCCTCCATGGGGACTGGATTCCATGCCCTTAGCACGTGCTTGACCTTGAAATGGCCTCGCTCAACCCTATCCACACAGGTTCTTACTCCTTTCTTGCTCATTTGACCTGAGATATTGACACAGAGATAACATAACCCCATGCCTACTCACCCCAGTGAGGGCATCAATGACAAATTGGTTGAGGATGGTCTTTAGAGAGTATATAAAGTTAGTCACTATACAAGGGAACTTGAAAAACCCACCATCTGATAACTCACACAGGAGAGAAATTGATATTTTCATAGATTTGACAAGAATCCCAGACACTGACCTGACATGATCAAAGATAAGTTTCAAAGTTTAAAGAAACTTTTCTAAACTAAATTCAATCAAAAACACTAGAGGGAAAATTGATATTTTTCTTGTCTATGTAGAAAAAGATATTACAAAGTATTATATGACGAGGTCATCAAAGTATATGTACACAAAAATGTAGGGAAAAGTATTTTAGAGGCTTGCGAGGGAGTCGAGTAATAGAAATATATGTGTAGCCATAGTGATACATGTGGCATTTGTCAGGTTTTTATTTTAATTTGTTGTGATATCTTCTCTCATTCTAAATAAATATTTACTTACATATCTAGCTTTGAATTAAACTTTTAATTTTGAGATCACTGTAGATTTACATGCAGTTGTAAGAAAGACAGCAGAGATTCTATATTTCCTTTATATAGAGAGAGATTATATAAATATAGAAATTCTATATTTCCTTGTTTCCCCCATGGCAACATCTTACAAAACTGTAGTAGAATATCAAAACCAGAATGTTGACATTGACACAGTCCATATCTAATTATATATTTGCAGTTTTGTGCTGTTTTTCTCAAGAGCTCCCCTTCCACCAAGTAAAATACACTTCAGATCCCACAAAACCTGGATCTGGCCCCACATCCACCATGAGCTGGACTCTATTCTTGGTGCTGGGGATGGAGCAATGAACAGAGACAAAGTCCCTGGCTACAGGGAGCTTATATTCCAGGGAGGAAGCTGGGAAATAAAACAGAGAGTATGTCACATGGTGATGAGCAGCTATCTCCAAAATAAAGCAGGATGAGGGATCAGGCATAGGGCAGACAGACTGGAGTTGCTAGTTTAAGAAGGGTGGCTGGGGAAGGAAGGATTCACTGGGGCAGAGACAGGAAGGAGCAAGCCAAGAGCGTTTTGCAGGGAGAGGGAGGGGCAAAGTCTCTGAGGAAGCTGCAGGTTGAGTGAGCGAGGTGGAGAGCAGTGAGCTTGGAGCAGTGATGGGGTGCAAGTGGAGCCGGGCCTCCTGGGCCACGGGAGGAGAGCGACTTTTGCCCTGAATGACTTGGTGCGGTATTGAAAGAGCACATTATAACACTGACCGGCTTAAACTGGTTTTACTTCCTTAAAACAGGTTGCTGATTAATCAAACCTGGAGTTATTTTATAGAGACAGCACTGCCCATGTGCAAGACGGAAACCCTTGCCTCCAGGATGACCCCGCAACCAAAAATCTTCAGTCTATTGAGCTCAAAGAATAGAAATGTTCCCACCACAGTCCTTTACAAAGCGAGAAGTCCTTCCATAAGGAAAATTTAGCTTCTAACAGCACCAGTAGGTTATATGGACTGATTGGACACTCGCTGATGAGCTTCCAAGTCTGAAATTCCCCTAACCCCTTAAATTCTGCCTCTAACCCTGCATCTGGGAGACAGATTTGAGTCCTGCCTTCTGTTTCCTTGTCAGTGGATCTCGCAATAGAGCTCTTTCTTTTCTAAAAAGCTAGTGCTGCAGTATTGGCTTCTATGTATGTCGTTGGGCAGCCAGCCCTTGCTCTGTAAGTGTATTGCAAGAGTTTTGAACAGATGCATGATGAGCTATGACTTACATTTAAAAGAACCATTCTGGCTGAGAATAGCTGGGGTAAGGGGCAAAGAAAGAAGTAGGAAGCAGGACCAGCTAGGTAGCTTGCAGGGCCCATGTAAAATGAAATGCAGAGTGCTGACTGGAAAAGCAGGAAAAAAGCTTTTCTTCCGTGGTCTCCCTCTTGGCCTGTCCCTGTGTTTGCTATATACTGTCCCATTCCTTTGGGCAGGAGGATACTTTGGGGTGAGTGCAGACAATCACAGTTGCCTGGGATCTCCTGGGGGTTGAGGGTGGCAGTGACTCCTAGGGGCAGGGGATTGGTCAGAAGAGGGGTCAGCCAAGAACCTGACCCAATCTGTGAGCCACCCATGAGGGTCCAGACCCCAGGCACATGCAGATTTGTCCCATTGAGCTTCACTTAGGAAACACAATTTCAAGATAAGCTTATTAAGAGCTTCACAGAGCAGTAAACTCCAGCCATGGGGCCTCCTTAGGCAGGGAGCCCCATGCAATTGCACTGGCCACCCACCTGGGAGGCCAGCCCTGGTAGGAAGAGCAGGCAAGAGTAGTCTGGGTGAGAGAGGGTTGATAGTATGGGAGGTGGGGGAAGGGGAGAGTCTGGGATATACTTTGAAGGTAGAATCGATAGACTCTCCTATTGGATGGGTGTGGGAAGTGAGAAAAAGAATGAAGTCTAGCCTGCCTTCCAGGTTTTTGTTTCGAGCATCTGGGTGGAAGGAGGTGCGTGTTCAGAGAGGGGAAGACTAAGGCAGGCTGACTAAAAGAAGAAAGACCATTAGTTTGGTTTTGGACTTCTGGAGTTTGAGATCTTCTGGACCTCTGAGTAGGCCAATGCAAATATGAGGCTGGCATTCCCTGGAGGGTGGGAATTAGAGATATGTTATGAGTCACTTACAGAAGGATGTTTAAAGCCAAGAGACTGATTAAGATCACCTGGGAAGTGAGTGTAGCTAAAAAAAGAGAAGTCTGAGCCCCAGTACCCTTTAGAGTTGAAGTATTCCAGAAAATCATCCAAATAGGATGGAATTAAATATGGTTTAATTAATTGATGTTACAAATCAAAGCATGCCACAGTCACACATTCATCTGGAATGGACTTCTTACTGGAAGTTAGATGAAGGAGGGCTTTCCCTTAGATGTCATTGTGTACGTACAGGGCCATCCATCACATCCATGGTGGTCCTTTGTCATTGGGATAGCCCTGCTACCTGGGGGGAAACGCCCGAGCTTAGAAACCAGAACTCAAGTTCACTCAGACTGCTTTGCTGCTGGGATACGAGAAGCTGCCAATCAGCCACACCTGCTTGATACTTTGGGCAGTGAGCAACGTCAGGACCCAGGCTCTGTGTAGAGGGTTGTGTGTTTCACACCTCCCCTCTCAAGAGGAAGCAGCCCTGTAGCAGTGGAGGTTTTCTGGTGGCTGCAAGATTGAGCTCCTGGTGGCCCAGGGTATGGTTTAAGGGCATGGCAGGGGCAGCATCAACCGCGGTGGTCCCTCATCAGGCCAGTTGTTGGTGTGGCTTTGGCAGTTTCCAGGATGCTTAACCTTTAGCCTAGTCCTCCAGCCTTCCCAACCCAGCTGTGAACACTCAATTTTTCTTTAGTAAGCTCTTTTATTACAGGATTACTTTTGTTGCTTACAACTGAGAACGACAACTGAGCTAATGTCCCTAAACCCAAATCCTAATAATATATGTGACTTAATATTTGTAAAGCACATAGCACCTGGCAGATAAGCACTGTATCAGTGTTTTGCCTTTTAATTAACAAAACTCACTTTGAGTCTCAAACTCCATCCTAAGAGTCTTAGATCATGCTTCCGTTATACAAGCATCTCTGTCTCTCAGGAAATGTTTTGGTTTAACACTAGACACAGTGTTCATATTACCAGAAAAGTACTTCTGTCCTATAGAAGATGTAAACCAAAATAGGATCTGTGCCCAAGGCTATTAAAAAGTGTTAATGGGAAGATCTGCTATTAATAAGTAATTGAATTTTAAGAACTGCTTACTTTGTCCCAACTACAGTCTTAAGAGCTGATTGTTCTGTCATTTGAAAATAATGAAGTGTCAGACTCAGTACCAATCATATGAAGTCAAAGACACAAATCAGAAAAGTCTGTGCAGCTACAAGAAAAAGAAGACAGTAATGAGCTCATGAAGAATAAATCATTTTCAGCCCATAGCCTTGTGTAGACAAGAGGCTTCCATGGATGTTCAGGTGAAGAGGCAAGTTGAAGCAGAGAGAGCTCTGTAGACCAGGTCTGTGTCTGCCTCTGGCAATTACTGTGTGATTTGCTGAAGACACTTAACTTTTTGAGATGATTAGAGCAGATGACATATCTAAGCTTCTTATGTGATGATGCTCTGTGTGTAGCAGCTGCTCAGTAGAAGTTTGTTCCTTTTTTCTCACTCTCATCCCATCAGCTGTAAAACCAGGATGATCTTCATAAAACGGGCAGCATTATTGTTAGAGCTTAACAAAATAAAGTATATATAAGCAATTTTGTAAACTAGGAGGTCTTTATTATTGAATGTGGCAAACTTCATTATTTTTTTCTGATTTACTTGCTGTTTTGAGTTCAAAGAATGTGGCAAGTAATTAGAATTTACCAGAATGTTTGGTAGGTCATGAAAAAAAATCATCTTACTAATTGTTTTAGCCAGTGGAGAAATTACATGAAGTAATGTTGAATGGGAGTGCTTTGCGTTTGTTAAATGTCATAGAGTTAATTAAAAGTGAATATCCACAAATTGTACACTTTAAATATATGCAGTTTACAGTATGTCAATTGTATCTCAATAAAAGTTCTTAAAGGAAAAAAAAAAAAGTGAATATCCAAGGATGGTGAAGTAGGAAAATGTGTGTAGCCTATCAAAAAGTATTGCAAACTGAGGAAACTACTGCCACATTAAATTCCAGAAACATCATGTGCTTGCTCCTTGGATATTGGGAAATATGAATTCTCAAAGGATATATCAAGAGTAGCTCTTCTTCTTTAACTTTTGCTGGGCCCTGGACTAGAATCAAGGTCTCTGTAAAGACAGCTTAACTGGAACATCAGCTTTTGGCTGTAACATTTCTCTGAAAGCCTCTGGGAAATGGTCAATAAAGTGACATATCAGTTCCTTATGGATCAAGACCCCAACTTACCAGACAGTGGCTGGGTGTGAGGGTGGTTGGTGGAAAGAAAGGAATGAAAAGGGAAAAGGAATGAGACATTATTGCAAAGTCCAGTGATAAAGTGGACTTCAGGAAAGATTTGATCCAGGCTCTTGATGATGTTAGTGAGATGTGCTCATCTCTCTACTCTCTTCCTCCCTACTGTTCATCCTAAGTGGGATCCCCCTGATCTTTTTTGGCCTCATGAAATATAAAGGAGGCCAATGTGGCTACAGCTTTGTGAATAGTGGTGAGACATGGAGGAGAAGAAGTAGGTAGAAATGGGCAGAGGCAGAATGTATGTGGCCTCATACACCAGGCACAAAAATTTGACTATTATATTAAGAGCAGTGAGAGGTCACTAAAGAGTTTTAAACAAGGGAGGTACATGATATGAAGCACAGTTTTAAAACACTCTGATTATCAGTACAGAATGGTTTGGTGAATCATCAGAGAAGAAGCAGGGCAACAAGTAAGTAGGTGGTTGTAGTCGTCCCTCAGGTCTAGGTAAGGATGTGAGAGATGAGAAAAAGGAAGGACTCATGAGTGAGATGCTTTATTTGTGGCACTTCTTTATACCCCAAGTTTAGAGTGTCTTTCCTGGTATTTATTTTGCCAGGAACCCCAGAGGTATTACTCAACTAGACCAGTTTTTAATGTTAATTTTTTGGCTTTGGTTATTTGAGAGAACATGAGAGGGAAAAAAAATGAGTGACTAAACAAATGGGACCTAATTAAACTTAAAAGCTTTTGCACAGCAAAAGAAACCATAAACAAAACAAAAAGACAAACTACAGACTGGGAGAAAATATTTGAAAATGACGCTACCAACAAGGGATTAATTTCCAAAATATACAAACAGCTCTATAGCTTAATATTTAAAAAAAAACCCAAAACCAACCCAGTCAAAAAATGGGCAGAGGCTTCCTAGGTGGCACAGTGGTTAAGAATCCACCTGCCAACGCAGGGGACATGGGTTCAATCCCTGCTCTGGGAGGAACCCACATGCCGCGGAGCAACTAAGCCTATGTGCCACAACTATTGAGCCTGCACTTTAGAGCCCATGAGCCACAACTGCTGAGCCCGTGTGCCACAACTGCTGAAGCCCATGTGCCTAGAGCCTGTGCTCCACAACAGAAGAAGCCATGGCAGTAAGGAGCCCATGCACCACAATGAAGAGTAGCCTCTGCTTGCTGCAACTGGAGAAAGCCCATGTGCAGCAATGAAGACCCAACACAGCCAATTAATTAATTAATTAATTAATTTTAAAAAAATGGGCAGAAGAACTAGATAGACATTTCTCCAAAGAAGATATACAGATGGCCACAGGCACATGAAAAGATGCTCAATATCACTAATTATCAGAGAAATGCAAATCAAAATTACAATGAGATATCAGCTTAGGCCTCTCAGAATGGCCATCATAAAAAGTCTACAAATAATAAATGCTGGAGAGGGTGTGGAGAAATAGTAACCCTCCTACACTGTTGGTGGAAATGTAAATTGGTATAGCCACTATGGAGAACAGTATGGAGGTTCCTCAAAAAACTAAAAATAGAGTTACCATATGATTTTGCAATCTCACCCCTGGGCATATATCAGGAGAAAATTCTAATTCGAAAAGATACATGTACCCCTAATGTTCATTGCAGTGCTATTTACAATACCCAAGACATGCAAGCAACCTAAATGCCCATTGACAGATGAATGGATAAAGAAGATGTGGTGTATGTATTTACAATGGAATATTACTCAGCCATAAAAAAGAATGAAATAATGTCATTTGCAGCAAAAAAAATGGACCTAGAGATTATCATAGTAAGTGAAGTAAGTCAGACAAAGACATATATTATGATATCACTTATATGTGGAACCTAAAAAAAAAAAGATACAAATGAACTTATTTACAAAATAGAAATAGACTCACAGACATAGAAAACAAATTTTTGGTTACCAAAGGGGATAGAGAGGTTGGGGCAGGGAAGGGAGATAATTTATGAATTTAGGATTAACACATACACACTACTATATATAAAGTAAACAACAAGGACCTACTATATAGCACTGTATATTCAATATCTTGTAATAACCTATAAGGGAAAAGAATCTATCATCTATCTATCATCTATCTATCTATATCTATCATCTATCTATCTATCATCATCTATCATCTATGATCTATCTATCATCTATCTATTTTCAGTATAACTGAATCACTTTGCTGTACACCTAAAACTAACACAACATTGTAAATTAACTACAGTGTTAAAAATGGTTTAAAAAAATGAGTGAATAACATAAGAAAGAAATATTGCAGAATTAGACTCCTAAGGAATTCAGATCACAGAATTAGCTGAAAAACACCCTGAATTACATAATTTTCAGGTAAATAAAACTATTAAAAAGGGATTAAGAATGAGAAAAGAACAAGAAAATGCAAAAAAAGATTGTCCAAGAATATTTGAAAAAGAATCAGATCTCTTAGAAAAGGAAAATATAGTCATTGATATAAAAAATTTTAACACAAATAAATTAGTCAACTGGAAAGAAAACCTGAGGAAATTATCATGAATGGGTGGTAAATATAAAGAGGTGGAAGACTTAGACGAGAGCTTAAGAGAGATCAATGTGTGTTTAGTATCAGTTGTGGAGAAGAGAACAGAAAGAATGAGGTGGAGGCTATAATACAAGAGGTAGAAATAGAGCTGAGAATTTCCTAGAGTTGAAGAAACATATAATTTCTTAGATTTTGGCAGCACAAATCCTAGTAAGTGTGATAAATTAAAGTAAATCAATACTTGGGGAATTTTCATGCACTGCAGAGACCAAAGGGAAAGAAATCTTAAGATTAATCATAGAGAATCCAGGATATCTTCAAAGGAATAATATATAGCAGACTCCTCGACAGCAATAATGGAAGCTGGAAAGACAGTGAAATACATCAAAGTAAACCTTTACACTCAGCTAAGCTCCAACATGAACGAAGGAAAAAATAAAGACAATCTAGACCATCAAAAACTGGAAGAGTGTACTACTAGTAACATATCTTCTTTGATGATACTTTAAATAATGTACTTCCAGAAGAACTGTGAAACAAGAACAGGTAGTGACACAATGAGATACCACTTCACATCTCCTAAGATGACTATAAACAGGACAGATAATAACAAGTGTTGGTGAGGATGTGGGTAAATTGGAACCCTCATACACTGCTGGTGGGGATGGAAAATGGTGCAGCCATGTTGGAAAAGAGTCTAGCAGTTCCTCAAAAGATTAAATATAAAGTTACTATATGACCCAGCAATTCCACTCCTATGTTTATATCCAAGAAAATGGAAAATATGTCCAACAGAAACATGCACGTGAATGTTCACAGCAACATTATTTATAACAGCCAAAATATAGAAACAACCCAAATGCTCGCTGACTGGTGAATGGATAAATAAAATGTGATATATCTATGCAATGGAATATTATTTGAGAATAAAAAAGAATGAAGTGCTGAATCATGCTACAACATAGACGAAGACTGAAAACATTATATGAAGGAAGCCAGTCACAAAAGACCACATATGACATGATTCCATTTATATGAAATGTCTAGAACAGGCAAATCTAAAGACAGAACGTATTTTAGTGGTTGCTTAGGGCTGGGGGTTTGGGAGAAATGACTGCTAAAATGTACACAGGATTTCTATTTGGGATGAAGTGTTCTAAATCTGCTCATAGTGATGGTTGCACAACTCTGAATACAGTAAAAGCCACTGAATTGTACACATTAAATGATTGAATTGTATGGCATGAATTATATCTCAATAAAAAGAAAAGAAAAAAACAGAATAAATAGTGAGCAAAGAAATTGGTAAATACACGGATAAGTAAATCTACTTGCTAAAAATGGAAACTAGGGGACACTTCCCTGGTGGCACAGTGGTTAAGACTCCAGGCTTCCAATGCAGGGGGCCAGGGTTCCATCCCTGGTCAGGGAACTAGATCCCACATGCATGCCACAACTGAGCTTGCATGCCACAACTAAGGAGCCCACAAGCTGCAACTAAGGAGCCCACCTGCTGCAACTGAGCCAGCACAACAACAGCAACAACAACAAAAAACAAACTAAAAACTAAACAATAACATTTAAAATAGAAGGATGGATAAGGTAGAAATTATTATTAACCTCAGACTCTATTAAAGTATCCTTGTATGATTTTAAACTAAAAAAAGGAACAAGAAGAGACTAGGGAATGCAATCAATACAGAAGAAAATAAGATTGATAAATTAGTGAGCTAAGGATCCAACTTAAGAGTTGGAAAAAAAAAATCAAAGAAAATGAAGGTAATAGGGGCTTCCTAGGTGGCACAGTGGTTAAGAGTCTGCCTGCCAATGCAGGAGGCATGGGTTCGAATCCAACTCCAGGAAGATCCCACATGCCTCAGAGCAACTAAGCCCGTGTGCCACAACTATTGAGCCTGTACTTCAGAGCCTGTGAGCCACAACTATTGAGCCCATGTGCTGCAACTACTGAAACCTACGCACCTAGAGCCTGTGCTCCGCCACAAGAGAAGCCACGGCAATGGGGAGCCCGCACACCACAACGAAGAGTAGCCCCCACTCACCACAAGTAAAGAAAGCCCGCACACAGCAACAAAGACCCAACACAGCCAATAAAAAAAATTAATTAATTAATTAAAAATATTCTATAAAAAAAAGAAAATGAAGGAAATAAAGATAAGAGCAGAAAACAAATCTCCAAAAAGACAGTCATCAAAGTCAAATGATTCTCAAAGACTGATAAAATACAAAAACCTTTATCGATAATGACAGAGGGAATTTATAACTAATATTATAAATGAAAAAGAGGACCTAGCTACAGATAGAACAGAAATAAAGATAATAAGAGAATATGATAAATAACTTAATGCCAATAAGGTATGATGACTATCTATCAGAAATATACACTGACCATCCTACATAGAAAAAGGAAAAGCATTTACATTGGAGTCAGGACCAAGACATGGATGCTGACTCTCACCGCTCCCATTCAGCCCTAGAATGGAGCTAGTGTAATAGACAGTAAAATAAATAAATATGTAAAAATTGGAAAGATAAAGACGGATCATCACTATTATTCAATCTAAATGGTTGAATGAATTATGTTCATTCGTGCTATCAACAATGATGCAGCTGTTAGAAAAGATTGCATTACATCTATAGGGAAATCCATGACATTATTTTTAAGTGAAATAATATAATCTGCTGAGTAATGATTACAGTAGTTTTGTGAAAATAAAATCCTGTAAGTATAGAAGAGTATATGATTTCTATCTAGAAACCCAGAAGAATCAAAACCAATGAGAGTTAAGATGTATGAATAAAAGTTCTGTATTATCTTTGTTATTTAATGACAACTCTGTTCTAGAGCCTGTACTGAAGATATGACATTATCTTCTTTAAACATCACAAGAAACTTGTCATTCCCCATTTCACAGGTGAAGAAACATGCTCAGAGAGGAGTTAACTTACCTAAGAGCCAGTGAGTAGAAAATCTGGGGAACTGAGTCCAAAGTCCCTGGTCTTTATCACTGGACTCTACTGCCTTCAGACACAATCTCCTTTCTTAGAAACTGGAGTGGAAAAAAAGATGCAATTCACAATTGTGAGACAAATCATAAATGCTCAAGAATAAACCAAACAATATACATCTGAGACCTCAATGAAGAAAAACTACTAAACATTATTGAAGGAAGTAAAAGAAAATCTAAATATAGTCAAAATCACACTCCTGGGTGGAAAGCACACATTACTGTGAAGAGGTCGTTTCTCTTTAATTAACCTATAAATTCAATGCAATCCCAATTAGCAGCTCAAAAGGGTTTGTTTAAAGAGAATTTGTTAAGCTGGTTCTAAAGTTCATTTCAAAGGAAAATCCAAAAGTCATTTAAAAAAAAAGATTTACAGTTTTGACTACATACAAATAAATATTTCTGTATGGCTCAAAATACTATACACAGAGTGGAAAAAAAAGATGATAGTTTAGGGAAAGTTATTTGCCATACACACACAAAAATGTTATATCCCTAATAAACTGTGTGCCTTCACACGGATATGGAAAAGACAAACAACCTGACAAATTAGATAAAGCTATGAACAGGCAATTCACAGAAAAGGAAATATAAATGGTCCAAAAAATATGAAAAGATGCTCAAACTCTTGAGTAGTCAGGTAAATGGAAATCGAATGATGGAGATTTCAGTTTCTGCCTATCAGATTAGCAAACATTTAGAAGATTTATAGCATCCAGCCCTGGCAAGGGCGGCGGGAAATAGACAGGATTCTCATTGCTGATGGATAACAGTAGTTTTGTTAAAATAAAATTCTATAACCTGTATACCATAATCATGTATTTTATAACATTTGCTTATATGTATGCATAAACAAAGAAATTTGTGGAAGAATACTTATAAAACTTAATATTAGAAGAAAGCATGAAGAGAAAGATTACGAACTATCTTTACATAGCTCCATTGTTCTCGACTTGTTATAAGCTTGTATTGCTTTGGTACTGCCAACTACACATTGGCACTTGCCATCCACCTCTACAAGTATTATCAATAAATTATGAACCACTGCAGCTGCTGACCTGCAACACCGCCTGAGAGGAGTTCAGGGTGGAGATCAGGAATGAGGCACTCTGTGCTCTGGGAAAAACTGGCAGAACAGGTCTTCAGATAGTCAGATATTCTCAGAAGATTTTATGAGCCAATTCTTGCATCTCCTCGTATCTAGAGAATCACTAAACTCCTTCATGGTGACGTCTGCTCCTTGTGACTAGCAACAGCCTTCACGAGACTAGTAGCAACCTTCTGCAAAAAATACGTGCTTCATTGCATGTGCTCCCCCTTCACCAAAATCATATACGTATACACACTGACCTTCCCCCCTACTTCACTGGAGAAGTTTCTCAGAGCTCTCTGAAAGGCTGTCTCCTGGGCTATAGTCCTTATTTTGCCCCAAATAAAACTTAACTCACAACTCTCACATTGCGCATTTTTTTTTCAAAAGGAATTCAGTAAAATAAATGGAAGAAAAAGAACTTACATTCTCAACTTTTCTATGCTTTAAAAATATATACTTAATACCATTTTTATTCTTAGCTCCCTCTTAATCCTCTATTTGCTTTGTAATTTTGATATTGACCATGGCCAATGTCAATCATGGCAGTTTCCAAGATGAGCGCCCCCAGATTTGCTGAGGGACCAACATTGGTATGGGGGCCAGAGTTGGTATGTATTACATGTAAAAGCATCTTATATTCCTCTAATTAATAGTTTAGTAGTTATCTGGGGACATTAAGCCTCACATAAGCCCTGGAATGAACGCCATTCCCTCCATGTAATGACTAACCAAATTCCAGATGAATCCTTAATGTGCTTCTTTATGATGTCAGAGTTACTAATCCTTTTCAGCCAAGGAAACATCTATTACGTGTTGCAAATATGGACTGTAAACTCATCAGTGGACCATTTGGTTTAGAGATAAGAGGAGGAAATCCTTTGTCTTTCAAGGTAATCTAGTAGAGAGACCCTTGTGCATGGCAGGTGGGCTAGTTGAAAAAGAAATCAGAGAAATTCCTGGTAAGCATTGCTTTGGAACATGCTGGCTGGCATCTTCCTAATATGTTTTTCCTTCTTCAGAAATCCTTTGCCTTACTCAGAACCCTTGCGATTAGTAATGGGAACTGCCCAAGTCAAGTTTACTTCTTGCTAAGGTTTTTTTTTTCCCCCTTGAATGTGAACAAATGCAATTCCTGGGCTATATGAATATCAGTTGTGGTTTCAACAATGTTTGTGGCATTGCTGTCTCTGAAGGAAAGCACAAACTCTCAGGAAACCCTTTAATGCAGTAAGGAATTTTTTAAAAAATTGTGGTAAAATAAATATAACATGAAATTTACCATCTTAGCTATTTCTAAGTGTATATATAGGTAGGTAATATTAAGTGTATACATGTTGCTGTGCAACCAATCGCCAGAACTTTTTCATCCTGCAAAATTAAAACTCAATACTCATTAAACAACACACCTCTCTATCTCCCCTTCCCCAAGCCTCTGGCAACCACCATTCTACTTTCGTTTCTATGAGTTTGACTACATACCTCATATAACTGGAATCATACAGTATGCGTCTTTTTGTGACTGGCTTATTTCCCTAAGTATAATGTCCTCAAGGTTCATCCATGTTTTAGCATGTATCAGAATTTCCTTCCTTTTTAAGGTTGGATAATATTCTACTGTATGTCCAGAAAGGAATTTTAATATTCAAAAAGCTTAGTTAGATATAAAATTAAAAATTCCTCTGTTTTAACCCTTGAAGAACCTATCCTGTCTCCTTTCATTCCTTTCTTCCTTCCATTGCTTTTTTTTTTTTTTTTTTTTTTCAGAAAAGAAACGTTTATTTACTTACTTATTTTTTGGCTGTGTTGGGTCTTCATTGCTGCACGCAGGCTTTTCTTTAGTTGTGGAGAGCGGGGGCTACCCTTTGTTGCGGTGCATGGGCTTCTCATTCTCACTGCGGTGGCTTCTTTTGTTGCCGAGCACAGGCTCTAGGTGCTCAGGCTTCAGTAGTTGCAGCATGTGGGCTCAGTAGTTGCGGCACACGGGCTTAGTTGCTCTGAGGCATGTGGGATCTTCCTGGACCAGGGATTGAGCCCATGTCCCCTGTATTGGCAGGTGGATTCTTAACCACTGCGCCACCAGGGAAGCTCCCTTTCATTCCTTTATTGCAGTTGCCTACTATATGACTGAGTGCAAAAAACATAACTAAGTAAAATATTGTCACTGCCCTGGAAGTTCTCAAGGTGAGCATAGAGCTATAATCCAAGGCAGAATAGGTCATTTGAACAATATGTTAAGGTAACAAAGAAAGACATATTGCCTCAAATTGACCCTATTTCAGGGCCTGTTATTTCTAGAAGTTCCTTACCACTCTCTCTTGCAAAACTCTTCCTCTCATAGAAAATCAAAGTGAGCTAAGAACATGGCATTTGGTAATTTAGGACTGATATTTGGTTTATTGTTTTAGGCTATAAATTTTGCCTCTTTTATAGAACGCAGACCCACTCCATGGGTTTTAGACGATGTTTGTGGTTTGCATTTTTTATCATTAAAAGCAGAAAGGAGAGAGGTTACTGAGTCCCCGGCTGATCCTCTTGTCTAAGAGTGACAGACATTTTAACATTCAGCAGAGAGAGAAAAGCCATTGCATTATAAGACTTGCCTCTCAAGGTCAGAATATTTAGTGAAAACAGGTCAAATCTCCTTCGTATTTACGCAGTGCATAGGACCTCATTTTACCTTAACTTGCTTAGCTCTCGCTGTGCCCCTCAGGCCTTATTCTGGAGTTGATAAATGAGCAAGTTTGGCCCTAAAATGATAACAGGGCAGGAAGGTGGGGACCGGCTTCTGGCACATCGTGCATTTTATTCTCTATCAATAGCCCTGTTATGGCGCAGAGGCTCTTGGGTTTCCTGAGAAATGGAGCCATTTTGTAAACAAAACGCTGTCATTTTAAGCCATTAGAATGCATTATATGAGGCATAATGGCCAAAGCAGAGCGATCGGGAGTCGGATGAGACATAGACTAGTGAAATCTTTGGCTCTCTGACTGCCTTGGGATTTGACAGCCATAATGAACTCAGCCTTCTCATTACCCATTGTATTAAAAAAAAAATCTCTGTAGCAAAAGAATATACGTGCTTTCCTTCTTCAAGTAGAGGTGGATTTAGCAGTGCCGACTCCTGTTTGCTATTTCAGTGAATCTAGTTTTTGGGGGTAAGGAAACTTCAGCGGCTTAGCTCCTAAGATGTCAGTGCATAGTTTTAGCTGCTGGAGAACATCATCCCTCATGTTTTGAACTTGGATCTGAGCCATTCATTGTGCACCATGGATTGTAAAATACAATGTAATTCTTATTTTGTCAATAGGGTAGATAGTTCCATGGGAGATTGGCTTTAACACAGCATGCCCTGCATTAGTTTCCACAGGAAGCAGACGCCAAGATAGGATTAAACATGCAAGGATTTCACTAGGGGACACTCTTGTGTGGTGGAAAATGGAAAGGAGACTGGAAAAAACTGGGAGAGCATCAAGTTACTGTGCAAACTGAACCCCAGTGAAGAAAAGAGGGAGGGAAGTTTGTGTGGAAGGATCAGAGACTGCTGTGCAGTTTAAGGTTTGTTTAGACCTTTGGGAAATCTTCAGGTCAAGGTTGGCAGTCAGAGGAGTCCCATGTCTCCTAGGAACCTGGCTGCCTAAGCTTCCCTTCCAGCTCATTCATTGGTGGGTAGCCTGAACTTCAAATTCTTAATTCAAGGACATCAGCCTTCCTCTAAAAGTTTGTTTGTCTCGGTCTCCCTCCCTAGGACTGCCTGCCACAGTATTTGATAAATTGCACCCTTGCCTCGGAAGATGGGGCAGGTGAGGATCTCAACGCCACGTTTGAGATGGCAGCCAGAGGAGACATGAAGGCAGCGTGTGGGGCGGGTGTGAATTGCACTTCTGTGCCTGTCATTTCTCTTGCTGTTTTCCAGTTGCGCAGCAAATGGAAGGAAAAGAGCAAGTGCAGACTTGGACAATGTTGGTAATTACTTCCGTCACACCAGGAAGCAGGGAGCAGCCTTTGTGTGGCAGATAAACACAGGCCAACGTCCGAGGAGTCCTGTTTTTGGGAAAATCACAGCATGATGTATGGAGGGGGCGGGGGAGCATGTGGTGTCTGAGGTTTTTGAGGCTTTGATGTTCCTCTTGGTCACTAGTCATTAGACCTGCGCTGTCTGAAAAAGCTTGGTATTGTTTCACAAGAGTGAAACTGTGTGATGTGGTGAACAGTGTACATAGGGGTTTTGCAGCAAAGGGAAAATCTACAGGTTCTCCAACCGTCCCAGAACTCACTAGGGAAAAATCGGGAAGGGGAGTGCTTCTTAGATCATGCTTGAGCAGTGAGATCCATCTGGTCGCAACATGAGAAGGATGCTCCGGTAACTTCCTGCTTCAGAGCTTACTTCAACAGGACAGAGAGAGAAGTCAGACTTTCTTTCATGGAGGTGTCAAACGCGTGGGTGGTCTTTGATGCACCTGGAAAGCATTGGCTATTCTTAATGTCCCGAACGGTTTTTAATTTGGGAAAATGTTTCTTTCCCTTTTGTGTCTTTCTCTGTCTTTCCCTGTTTCTATGATATAATTGTCCTTTCCTGCCAGTGGGCTGAGGATTGACCAAAAATCCATTTTCAGCTTGGACAAGGACGTGGTCCTTCCTGAAGGCCATTATCGTCGGCCCTTGGCCATTCGTTCTCATCACCGTGAAGGGCCTGAGGGAGCAACGTTCCCAGCAGAACTGATTTCTCAGAGAAGATCTTTGCTGAGATCAGGTCACAAAGTGGCCATCATGTCACAGCCCCAAAATGTTTCTGGGTTGTCAAGAGTTTATTCATGAAGCGGAGGCTCATGTCTGCTGGGAATTCAGTCTCGGAGAGAATGCCTTCCTTTTGGCAAGAAGACTATTTTACTATATAAATAAGTATAACATAATGTTTGGCATAAAACAAGCCTCCATAAATGTTGAGTAAGTGAAGGAAGTAGACCAAAAGAAAACCAGACAGTAGAATGGGAAAAAATGGACATAAATATTCTTTCTCTCAAGTTCATGCCCTCCTGGTGTGGTTTTTATGGTGATATGCATTTGTGGGAAAATGCTGAGTATACTTCACACCGGCTGACAACGTTCATTCTTTTGGTTTTATCATAAGGAGAGCAGAAAAGGGAGGTAGACAAGGGTGTTCACAAATAGACACTGTGATCTAGCTTTATATACATTTTCCCATTCAGTTTTCTAAAAGAAAAGGCCTTATGAGTAAGTATGATTAATTTTGATTTGTACATTATCAAGAAGGGTTCAGTGTATACAATAGAATCTGCAGTCAAATACTTTTCCACTGAGCTGTACCTCTTGTAAAGTAGAATCTATTCTAGGAGGTTTCAGCAGAAAATCATTTAAGGTTATTAGATGCTTACAGAATTGGAAGGGCCAGGGGAATGCATTTTAGGTTTAGCAGACTTTAAGAACTCCCCAAGTAATTCAGGACGGACCATCAATGAAGCTACTATGTCTGAGGCTGCCCCATGAGCTTTTGAGCTCAAGAACACACCAGAATGGCTGCAAAGCAAAGATCAGGAAGTTAGAGCAGGAGGTTGCCTTCTGTCCCTGTTTTCTATGCCCCAGAGTTGGTGACTGGTGAAGGCAGAGCACATGCCCTGCCCTCAGCAACACTTCCCCGTAAAGCCCAAGCACTTGGAGGATGGACACGAGAAAGCTGCTGCCCCAAGCCTCACTTCCCACTACCTTGTTTGCTAGCAGAGAAGCAGCCGAAGCGGCAGGGAGAAGTCTTCGGCCTTACTTTGGCCTTCTAGATCTCCAGGAGGACGTCTACGCGATGGAGTGGCACATTCAGAACCCTCCCTGCAAGAGCATCTGTGGAATGTAGTGCCAGGTTATCCAGCCTCTGCATGATTGGAAAGGCAATTCAGGAGGGCACAGCAGTGGCTGAGGGAGCCGACCCATCACAGACTGCTTGGGGGCAATTAAATCTCGGAGAGGCTAAGTCAAATTTTTTGCTCCAAGTGAAAAGAACATTATGGTTAAAGGCATGGGTACTGAAATCTGACGGACCAGGGCTCACACCTCTGCTCCAGAACTTACTAGTTGTTCAGTCCTAGAAAGACAATTCTCTAAAAGTTTCTGAATCCTAGTTTATAAAGTGAGAATAATACTACTCCATCGTGGGGTTGGAGTGAGAATTAAATACCATGTTTTTAAAGTGCTTAGCACAATGTGTGAAGCCCAACAAGGGTCCAATAAATTGTAGACAGAATTAATAAGGTTCTACAGTAAGCGGTAGACCCAGGACACTCATCCACATGCATGGTCTTTGCTGTTTACCTCCTGGGGTAATGGAGATGAGATAGATCAGTAAATGTTTTGAGGGCCAAAATAAATATTTATAAGATGAATGCTTTAAAAATATTTTTAATGTTATTATACTTCAAACATATCATTACTATAATTTATTGTTAACTATGAGGTATTTTATCAAGATGGATCCTACCAGCCTACATCCAAATTGCCCTTGTTATAAGCACAAGTTTTATTTTATATGTTGTAGTGGATTGAGTTCTGTCCTCCTAAAAGATATATTCAAGTTCTAACCTCCAGTATCTCTGAATGTGACCTTATTTGGAAACAGGGTCTTTACAGAAGTAGTCAAGTAATGAGGAAGTTATACTGGAATAGGGTGGGTCCTAAATCCATTGCCTGGGGCCTTTGAAAGAGAAAGGGGAGGGAGATTCAGCTACACAGACACACCCAGAGGGAAGATGGCCATATGAAGATGGAAGCAGATACTGGAGTAGCCACAAGCCAGGAAATGCCGAAGATTGACAGCTACAACCTGAAGGTTGGAAGAGGCAGGGAAGAATTCCCCACCAGGGCCTCTGGAGAGAGTATGGCCCTTGATTTCAGACTTCTAGCCTCCAGAACTATGCGACAATAAATCTCTGTTGTGTTTTTTAAAAATTAATCAATTTATTGGCCGCATTGGGTCTTTGATGCTGCACATGGGCTTTCTCTGGGGGCTACTCTTCATCGTGCTGCGTGGGCTCCTCATTGCAGTGGCTTCTCTTGTTTGTGGAGCATGGGCTCTAGGTGTGAGGGCTCCAGTAGTTGCGGCACACAGGCTCAGTAGTTGTGGCACACAGGCTTAGTTGCTCCGAGGCATGTGGGATCTTCCCGGAGCAGGGATCGAACCCGTGTCCCCTGCATTGGCAGGCGGATTCTCAATCACTGCGCCATCTAGGACGTCCCAAAATTTCTATTGTTTTAAGCTACACAGTTTGTGGTCATTTCTTATGGCAGCCCTTGGAAACTAACACACACTTCATTGTGTAAAAATGAATTTGTGATAAATTGTATAAGACTATGTATATATCTCTGTTTCTTCATGATACCTTCAGGACTATTTTACTTTACTTCCAGATTAGTATTTAGTTGGTGGTGGCTTCAAAAACTTGACATTCTCCTTTTCTAATGTTCCTTCACATCTCTGTCAAGTACCCAGTAACAGACCATTCACCATCATCAGGGAACACAACTCGTTAAATAATCCTGTAGGTACTCTTTCCTAAATTGAGCATTCATTTAGCTTGTGATTTGTAAATTAAGTAGTAGAGTGGGGAAGCAGTGGCCAGAGGGCCGGGAGGCACGGAGAAGCATAATCACAGACACCTTTCGTTGAGTACCTACTGCACTCAAATGTAATTCAAGGCATTTTATATAACATGTCATTTTATCCTTTGAACTAGGAATCACAGCCCCACTTACAAATGAAGATACTAAAGCTCAAAGAGGCTAAGAGAGTTTTCCGACCAAGATCACACAGCAGCACCCATCCCCAGGCTGTTGGATGCCGTAGTCTGTTTCCTTGGCGTTAGAATTGGTGTTCATGTGGCTCCTCCCACACTCGTCTGTAAGGTAAATGGGTTGGTCTAGAGAAGCTTTTCTCAGGGTACCCTTCTGTGGGACAGAGTTCTGTTTGAAGCCTAGAGACTCATTTCTCTCCTAGGGCCATAATAACTATCACATTCTTAGAGACGTCTGAAGGATGAGGAACGGTAAACAGCTGATCAACCATGACCATCTCAAAGGACAGGGATGAAAGCCATAAGGCCTCGAACTCAGGCCAAGAATGAGCAGTTTCATTTGCCCAAGGCTTCTTGCATGTGCTTCCTTCTCCTTCCTTTCTGCTGTTTTCACATCATTCTCCTTTCTCCACCCACATTACCCATGACCCTCACAAAGTTTGTCTCATGGCTTTCCTTTCTTTCTCCCATTACCTCCTACTTTGCCTCTTTCCTTTTCACTCCATTCTCACTTAGTCACTCAAAGTCTGACCTTAAATTATGGAGGCAAGTTTAGAAAGTTTGAAAAGTTTGGGTATAAAATTACCTGTGGATTGTGGTACCGGCATGGAATGGCTTATAAAAAGGAAAATAAATATCATTAGTGAAAAAAATAGAAAAAATAATTTTTATCCTTATCCTGTTACTATGCATACAGACAGACCTTGGAGATACAGCAGTTTTGGTTCTAGACCTCTGCAATTAAGTCAGTATCACAATAAAATGAGTCACAAGTTTTTTGGTTTCCCAGTGCATATAAAAGTGGTTATATTTACACAAAACTATAATCTATTAAGTGTGCAATAGCATTATGTCCAAGAAAACAATGTACATACCTTAATATAGAAATACTTTATGCTAAAAAATGGTTTGAGCCTTCAGTGAGTTGTAATCTTCACAATAGTAACATCAAAGATCCTTGATCACAGATCACCATAACACAAAATAATAATGAAAAAGCTTGAAATATTGTGAGAATTACCAAAATGTGACACAGAGACATAAAGTGAGCAAATGCTGCTGGAAAATGGCACTGATAGACTTACTCTAAACAGGTTGCCATAAACCCTCAATTTGTTAAAAAAAAAAAAAAAAAAAAGAATGCAATATATGCAAAGCACAGTAAAACAAGGTATGCCTGCAGACATTATGAAACACTAAAGAAACAAAAACAAAACCACTCAAAGACCATTCTTGAAAACTATGTCAAAATGTGTGAGCAGATGTTAATTCATATATATAATGTGATAATTTATAACTCAATGACATTTTAGTTGCTGAGGAAATTTCTCTTTGATGTGATATCTTTCCTAGAAGGAATTGAAAGTTATAGTGATGATGCTGTAATACTTCTTTTCTCAAACTAACAGTGAGTTGATGTTGTGCTTTCACATTTACTAGGTAGGAAGGCACAATCTTCTATGCTGAAAGTTGATAATTATAATTAATATTCCCTTATATAAGGAAACCAAGAAAGCCAGAATCATTATAGTATATTCCTCATGTTGGCACAACACACTCAGGCTGCTGTTTTGACCCTAAGACTATAGAGAAAGGAGGACAAATATGCTTTACAGACAAATCAGAGAATTAATCAAGCACAAGGGCTATTTATGTGAATTTCAATTAACAGCAGCAGAGCAATCAGGCTAGTGATTTCCAGTGCTGTCAACATTTGCTAACACACAATTATAAGACTGTTAGACTCTATCCTCTCTGCGAAAGAATGAGAACAGCCTTAGAAGCTCCAGAGTGTTGAATGCTGAAGAATTATAATTAGATTTGTTTTTTCTTTTCTGGGAGGGAAAATACCAGCCCCAGCAAAGCACTGTGGTTCAACTAGTGCAGTGATTACCTGGCTATTGCTTATTACCGATCTATGATATCACTAGGTATTCTCCTCAAACACACTGTTAGGGCCACTTCAATTCCTTGCAAAGGTTGAACAGACAGTAGGTAATTGAAAATACCCTACTAGAAATCTTCCCTTGGAGAGAGGTCTGGATACTCTGCTAGCTGCTATTGGCCCCAGAACTATGCTCTCATTCAAGTCCTTGAAATCCCCTTGTAGCTACTCTCTGCCTTCAGGGATCAGTGCAGAACTCTTTGTTACAGCAGAAAACCGAGGTGCCCGCGTCATTGTTAGGAAGTTCTGCTTTATGGTAGGGAGCATACTTTCATCTCACAGATAGATAATTTAACTTAAATAATCCCTCTCTTGGCCAATATTATTATGATTTAGGACTTACTTTTCTTAAAGTTGTTTAAGATCAAAATGATACCAACCAGGGTCCTTGGTCTGTGCCAATCAATAGAAATTGACTAGAGGCCAGACAAGATATTCAGGCAAGGCTTTATTGGGGCCCTGCGGGAGCAGGGGGGAGCGAGAGCCAGTAACGGATTCCCTTGCTTGCTGGCTGCCTGAGGGTGAGGGTAGGGGTGTGTCCAGGGTGGCTGAGCTGCTTTGCCCACCCCTCTGGTGGTGGTGAGCACAGGGGTACGCCCAGTACCCTGCTTTTGTTCCCGACACCCGGTTTTCGCTCCTGGCTGTTTAGAAATGGCAAGTTGGGCTTTTTGGTCTTTTTGTACCTTTTTGTCTATAATTTGCCCCAACTGCTGCATGTACACAGTTATTTTTAGTCCCATAGTTTCTTTGTATTTTTTTTTTGCTCGAGGAGAGGTTTGTCCAGGTGAAAGCATTGTAGCCCTGCAGCAAAGCATCCCAGGTCCCAGCCTGTCTCAAAAAGACTTATATATGCTGCCCATTTAAAAGGATATCTTTTTTTTTGGTTTGTCTTTCCCAGTGTCTTAATAAGTGCTTACTTAGCAATTTACAATGCACAGTTCATGTAATGATACATGCCAACACCAATTTCCTCATTTTGAAGGTACATAGGATTACTGTCAGCAGAGGTTATGGTGTGTATAAACCATTGCAAAACTATCTCGAACTCTTTATACAAGAGTTTTCCAGGAACCCAAAAGATTTCTGCTCAGCATAAATGAATTTAAAGGTAAAGAAATCATTCCAGTTCTAGCTTCTTGAAAAAGCCCACATATCAATAGTCAATGCTCACTAATGAGATGTGAGCAGAGTGTCTCAGAGGTACCATAACAAGGTTTGGAACTCGCTCTACTGTCCTTGTTTTCTGTAGCCCTGGCACAAGATGGCATATTGTGAAATCTCTTCCTGGTGGTAAAGTGACAGGGTTTATCAGCGGAAAGAAATGCCCACTAGGTTGGATGTCTCAGGCATTTAAGGCTATGGACAAAATGGCAACTATTTGGATTTGGCATGTTTTGCTAAGTAACACTGATGCTTTACAGAAATATAAAAAGCAGCTAAGGATGAACTAGAAGCACCAGAAAACTGGGTGAGGAAGCTGGGGGTCTCATCTGGTTGTATATAAAGAAACTCTCATCCCCTCTAGCAGGAAGGCAGAGAAAAATGAGGACAAAGCCCAGACCTTACGAATAGGATGGCTGGACGTCAATGCCCAACCCGGGCAGGTCTATTATGCCAAGTTGAGAAGACCTGAGACCTGGATACAGAGCATGGGGACATCTAGGTGGATGTCCTTGAAGATTCTGACTTCTTAAGATGTCTCCCACCTTCTGAGCCTGCAGATGTTGCCAATCTTCCCCGTAAAAGTGAACCTTCCCACTCTCCCCATCCCCCGCCCCAGTGCCATAAGTATTAGCATTGAGGACTAGAGTGACATGTCCTCCCTCTCTTCCCAGGACTCCCCTCCATATCTCCTCTAGGACACAGACCAATAATTAGGGCAAAGGAGCAGTAGAACCCAGCTGGTGATGTGCTATGCCTGATAAGGGAGTAAAGGGACTGTACCCACAAAGGTGTTGCAAGACCTACCCAGCATATACTGGCAGGAGCCAGAGAGTACGTGTGGGACTGGATTCCAAGAGCACTGGATCAAGAGGGTCAAAACACAAAATTGGATAGGTAAGTTTATTGGGAGTGTTGTTCTGAGATAAAAAATAGATATGCTTGACCCTGGCAAATATCCCAAGAAATGGCTCAAAATCGCTCATAGGATGGCTCCTAGAAGCATGGAAGAAGTCATGGCCCACGCTGAAATGCCAGAGTTGCCATGGCAGACGTTGCCAAGGCAAAATGACCAAGGAAGAAAGGATTAAAAGGCTCAAGGCAGTGGGCAACCTGTCACAGGTATTCCATGCATGGCTAGATGGCTGGCCAGATGGTTATGTCCTACAGGAAGACCTGGATGACACACCATTTGCCAAAGTTACATGGGAGGAGCTAAGGGGAGGACTGTGAGCATCACTAAACATTCCGTGGAGACTCTCTGCAGACCGGGGCTGACAGTGGGTGAGGCTGTGAGAGAACGTGGTTAGATAATGGCAATGAGGATGATGGTACCTGCAAAAATAGAGGTCAGGTGTTGCCACCCTAATAAACGTGGTGCTTTCTCATACTTCATCTCATCATCTGTTTTCAGAGAACCCAACCTGTCACTCTAAGAATCCAGGTTCTGTGCAAGTTAAATAGCAATAAATAAATAATAAACACCTAGACATGTCATAGTGCTATTTCAGAAAATCAAAGAGAAAAAGGAAACCTTAAAAGCCACCTGAGAAAAAAGGAGCCTACAAAAGAACAACAATTAGGCTGGCAATCAGTAACAATGACAGTGACAACGGGATAACATCTTCAAAGCACTGACATAAAGTGAATATCAAATGGGAACTCAGTATCCAGTTAAACTGTCATTCAAAACTGAGGGCAAAATGAAGACATTTTGGGACTGGTGAAGACTGAGAGATTTCATGACTCTAAGATCTGATGAACTACTAAAAGAGCTGTGTTTCAGCAAGAAGAATCGAATCTGCAAGTGAAGTGGGATTCAAGTTACTAGAATCATTCCTAAATTCTTAAACAATAGCAATAAATCTAAACAAGCATAGGCTATGCTTTCCTTCTAATGATTTTAGTCCACATCACCTGTGTCTATTTTGCAGTGTGCTCCTTAGCTTAGAGGTTCTAGCCATAAAATTATTTCTTATTTGATACATAGCAGGTCCTTTATACAGCCCAAAACATATGCAAATACTCTGCTTTTTAAAATACTATTACAGTGTTTAACGAGTTAACGAAGGTGTCCAGAGGAGTAGAAAACACAAAGAATTTTTGAACATTTAAAGGCCGGGTGATTGGTTCCTACATGGTCACTTCCTAATATCTACATACAAATCGGTGTCTCGGCCTTTCGAAAGATAGACTACCACAGCAAGTTTGGGGCATTCTGAGATATTCACCCAAAGTTGAAAGTATAGCACAGGGAACTCTACTCAATACTCTGTAATGGCCGATATGGGAAAAGAATCTAAAATAGAGTGAATATATGTATAACTGATTCACTTTGCTGTACACCTGAAACTAACACAACATTGTAAATCAACTATACTCCAATAAAAATTAAAAAAAAAAGTTGAAAGCATAAATGTTAAATGCAGGAGCTCTGAGGCAATATTATACATTGTATTTTGAAAGGGTGCAGGGACTAATATTTATTGAACACTTACTATGTGTTATATACACTAACGTATGGTATTAGCTTCACTCTTCAAAAGAACTCTAAATGGCAGGCATTACTATTACCTGTACCTTACTAATGAGGCAATTGATATTCAGAGATTAAAACCTTTTTTCAAAGTCTCAACTAGAAAGGGGCAATAATAAGATTTGAACCTAGTTCTTCAGGACCCCAAAGCCCAGGCTTTGACACTAGACACATCTTCCAAGACAGATGAAATCAGAAGATAGTGATCAACAAGATTTATATGCACAATATATGCAGTAAGTCCCCTATATTCGAACCTTCAAGTTGCGGACTTCCAAAGATGTGAAAGTGGGTTTGTATGTCCAATCACATAAGTTAGTTCTATTTGAGGAGGCACTGTTAGTTTTTGAAGCACAGGACCCAAATGTAGAACGGCACATGAAGATTACAGCAGCCGTTCAGAAAGCAATCCAGTGCTACCGTGTCATCTATGACGTGAAAAAAAGAGCTGCTATCCAGACATCACTGGATCATTTTTTTCAAGAGGGTAGATAGAATTGAATCCAGCAAGGAAGCAGAACCTGTGCCGTCAATATCAGGCGTGAGTAAAATTGCATCCTGCCCTCCATCTCCTATTGCTCACCATCCTTCATCTCTACCATCTCCCACCTCCTCTCCCTCCTCCAGTCAGTAACTCTTCTTGCCTGTTCACTCGATGTCAGCCCGTGTATGCCAGCTGTTATACTATACTACTGTACTTTCAAGGTACTGTACTGTAAGATTAAAAATGTTTATTTTTTGTGTTTATTTTTTATGTATTATTTGTGTGTATTATAAACCTATTACAGTACAGTACTATATAGCTGATTGTGTTAAGTACCTAGGCTAACTTTGCTGGACTTACAAACAAATTGGACTTACAAACGCATTCTTGGAATGGAATTCGTTTGTATGGAGGGGACTTACTGTATTTACGGAAGCATGCGAAGATACAGTTTATTTTCTCATTTTCAACCTGTTAATTTTCAGGCTCTTCTCCTGTCTCTTTTTTCCTTTGCTCAAACTTATATTCTTGTATTTCCCTGGAGTTTTATTCTTGGCCTGTTTATCACCTACTTGCTCATTTTCCCAAATTTGTGTGTCTCACCTGAATGGTCAGGGGTTTACTAGATGTCCCACAGGCATGGTTTCATTCATCACCCATTCATTAAATGTTTATTGAAAACTACTCTATTCCAGGGATTGTCTTGGATGATGAGACATCCAAAATGTCTTGGATTGTTTTCTGTATCAAATGGCACAGAAGACGAGGCATTGCCCTAAAGGATCCTATGCTCTGGGTAGTTCAATGTGTCCAAACCCACTCCCCGCCTATGTTCCCATCATAGTAAATGTGTGGCATTTACATCCTACAAATTCTAATGTCCCTCCCTCCCTACCCCCAATATCTCTATTTCTAGTGCCTTTTTTTACACCCTCTTCACCTACCAACTGAATTACTGTGGTAACCTCCTTAAAGCTTTCACTATTCACTTTCCACTTGGGTTCAGTGTCCACATATATTGGGACAAGTGTGAGCACGTTATTCGTCGGCTTAACCCCCTTGAATTAGGAATAAGATCCACACTTTTTCACGTCACCCAAATCCCTACACAATGAGGTTCTTACGTACCTCTATGATCTGGTCCCTATCTCTCAATTCCTCAAAACCTATCACTGTACCCACTTCAGCCATAATTATTTCAAAACATTATTATTTCTTTGGCTGCACCCCAAGGCTTATGGGATATTAATTCCCCGACTAGGGATTGATCCCAGGGTCCTGGCAGTGAGAGCGCCAAGTTCTAACCACTGGACCGCCAGGGAATTCCCTCATAAGCCTCCTAATAGTATCCCTTGGGTCTGGAATAATCCTTCCACCCTAGACCACATGTTACAAAGCCCTACCAGTCTCCCACACCTCACCCATTTAAATTCCTTTAAATCTCAGCAAAATTATCACCTCTTTATTAAACCTTCCCTGACTCCTCCAAGGAGAATCACCATTCTCTTTTTTGGATCCTTAAGATTATCTCATGTAATTATTTCCTAAGTCCCTTAGAAAAACATGTTTGCTGACATGTCCAAATTTGCTCCCCCAAGCTCCAAGTCCTTACGGACAAGAGCACCTATTAATCATCCCCATGTCTCCAGCAACCAGCACAGTGCTTGGCACAGGCCCTCTCTGTCCAATTCAATTCATATTTGTTGAGTAAGTTGAATGAATGAAGATATGAGTGTTATAAAGTATTACTCAGCACAGCCTTGCAATGTCAGAACACTAGACCCCATAGAAAGCAGCTCACTGCTTTGACCTTCCTGTTCGTAGAAAAATATAAAAATACCCAAATATCTTTTGGAGTAGCTCAGCTCTATAGCCCATTTCTCAATGTTGTTGGTCTACTCTGCAAACACAAAGAGCCCTTGATCAACTGCAGACCGGAAGCACATTCCCAAGTCTCTCCTAACAAACACTGGCAGTTCCTTTCTTAAAACACTGCTGTTTTAGAACCCTTAATTTCTTTGTTAGACTTGGATCGGGTTTTTTCACTCATCTAATGTTAGAATTTATAATTGGAACTTCTGTTTTCTCTTAAAGCTAGCAAAGTAACAGTGCTCATCTGCTTTGAAATCCTGAAAAGAGAAATAAATAATAGTGGGAAAAAATAAGCAAATTTACTGTAAAGCATGTGGTTATTTTAAAAGATATTACTTTGGGGACTTCCCTGGTGGTCCAGTGTTTAAGACTCTGCCCTTCTACTGCAGGGGGCACAAGCTCGATCCCTGGTTGGGGAACTAAGATCCCACATGAGGTGGGGTGCGGCCAAAAGAAAAAAAGAAAGATATTACTTTGAAGACTTAGCATGGATAAGTATAAACTCTAAACTTTGGGCTACATATGTATTTGTTTTCCCTTGGAATATTAACATTTTGCTTCTTAATTCCATAAATATATCTTTCTAGTGTTTAAAATGTAGGGCTTTTCACTTTCTTTTTTACCAGATGGCAGTTGTTATAATCATTTTCAAAGTGAATATTTTAACTTTCAAAAAAATAAAACACAAAATGGCATGTATGGAAAATTAGGGCCATTTCATTTTGTTCACTATTTTGTTAAACTTATGTTTAGACTATTCCATCAATCTGGACATTTTCACAGATATTTTTATCAGTTCAGCCTGTACTGTATCACTTACCAGTCTGGTTGCTATGATTTGACAATGATTTTTTATTCTTTTCCAAACAAAAAATAACCTTTCAATGACAATGCACTTAGATTTTGAAAAAAAAAAAAATGTATCCATACTCTTTCAGGCTATTTTCAATTATACAAACCAACTGTATTTTAGCTTCAAACTCTCTTTAATCTTCAATGTTATTAGAACAGGATTTGTGTCCTTGGGGACAGAGAGTTTTTAATTGAAACCCAAACCCCAGAGCGGTAACAAAACATTTGTGTGATATGGCAAATTTAGGTTATTTAAAGGAAGATGAGGGTCAGATCTTGGTTCATTCAAAACAAGTTAGTAAATCCCGGTCTTCATTGAGAGATAGGGAACTAGGGGGATGCGTAATAATAAAGATAATAGTAATTTTTAAAATAATAAAACAATACATTTACATGCACTTAGTGCCTGGCACTGTTCTAAGGGATTTTCTCATATTAACTCTTTTAATCCTCGTAATCTTAGGGGTAGGTGCTGCAATAACGCCCATTTTGCACATAAGAAAGAAGGAAGCATAAAGAGGTTAAATAGTTTAAGGCCTACTGTCACATCAGTCGTAAAGAGCAGAGCCAAATTTCAAAGCCTGGTGGTTGCCACCAGAATTGGTGCTGAAACGAAGCCATTTACTCCCAGGTATGCGAGAACTTGCAGCAGAGTTGGTGTTAGATTTCTGACTCCCATTCGCGTCTTCTATTTCTCGGCTATTGCTTTAGCAAAACACAAGGACCCACTCTGATCTGTCTCTTCCCAAAGCATCTGTCTCGTTACCCCATTGGCTTAATACTTGATGGCTCCCCTATCCTAAACAGGCACCTATTTCTGCCAGCTGGAAATACTCCAGGGGCGGGGGTCCCAAGGGGTCTTATAAATCTTCTGGTCCCCACAGAGCTGAGCGCTGGGCTGGCCATAGCAGGGCTTGTGCGGGCCCTGTCTCTGAGGGGTTGATCGGGTCTGTAACAAGAGCACATGGGGTTTCCTCCCATCCCCCTACTTCCCCATGGAGTCAACACAAAGTGGAAGGAATAGCCTAGAAGCAAAGCCAGGAACAAAAGCTGACCCAGGACCCTCTCTCTGTCCTCCTGCATCCCTTTGTCATGGCTGCTCAAAGGCAGGAGGCTGCCTGCTTAGGAAAAAAGGTAGCAGAGCCCCAGGGTCCCCGGGCCAAGCCAGAGCCTCCACCTTTCTACTGAAGCTTCCTCTCCAGGCAGACCTAGATCAAAACTCCTTCAGTCTGATGGTGTTCAGACCTGCCCTCTCCTTCTGTTTAAATCCCATTCAGATAGACAACCCAACCTGTCTCTTGGCTTTCCAATCTCCCTTATACCTGATACAGACACGTGCGACCATTGAGCCTTTAGGAACTTCATCACAGGTGGAGGACCCGCAGGCCCAGCTACTGCTCAGAGCAACGGCTGTGTCAGCAGGTCGGCCGCAACATGTGTGAGCTCAAGAACGGCTGCTGCTTCCCTTCTGCTCCCAATCTCCCACATGAATGTCTCACCCAAGCCTCCCAAACCAAAAACATACCGGAAAGGGATTTCTAGGAAATGGAGCTCAGCCCCGCCACGCTGACCTGTCACCAAGGCCACCACAGCACCTTACTGCCTCACACAGCAAGTGATACTCGCCACATAAATGGTAGACGTCACCTGACTTGGCCTGGACATCTTAGATAGTTTCGGAGAGAAGAGTAGGTATCCCAGATGACAACATGTGAACTCCAAACACGCTAAAGGGCAAGGAATTTGGAATCAGAACACCTGGCTTTTCATCCCAATTCTTTCCTTTGTGTTTTCTGGGAAAGTCACTGAAATATTCATCGAGTGCCTTAACCTTCCTGAGACCCAGACTTGGCAACTGTAAAACGAGAATCACAGTATCTGTTGGGGAAAGAGTCGGCGGACTTAAATGATATGATACATGTTGAAGTTTTTGTTGTTTTTCAAACTGTAGACAAGAAAATAAAATTGATCCTTATTTACTTTGCTTTTTGACAGGGGTATGCTCTGGTAGAGCATGCAGACACTCTTCTTTGGGGGATCAATTGATATGAGCCTACCTTCATAAACTCTTCTTTTCAACAGACTCTGGCAGAAACGGGAACTTCTCATGCCACTTTTGAGCAGAAAGTGGAAGAGAAGATACAGGAAAGGGTGGGCTCGCTCGTGTGGCTTTTGGCAGGTGGAAGGCCCTCTCTGTCTGGTGACTGAGGACACCAATTCTTTGCCTTGTGGGCCCCTGTGTAGGCAGCTCACAACACGGCCCTCCTCTGAGTGGACAAGTGTAAAAGAGGATGCCCAGGTTGGATGCCACTGTCTTTTGTAACCTTCTGGGAAGTGTTACCCCATCACTCTCGCTGTTTTCTATTCACTAGAAGTGAGTCATTAGGTCCAGCCCATACTCGAGTGGAGGGTGTTATCCGAGCTGTGACATCCGCAGGTGGCATCATGAGGGCTAATGGTAGAGGCTGGGCCCACAGGTCAAAATACATGGAGTGATGAGGGCTTTGGAGTACAGCTCTGGTCTTTTTTGTTGGGGCAGGTGGGCGGTGAATACATCTTATTTTATTTTATTAACAAATTTTTACAGCAGGTTCTCATTAGTTATCTGTTTTGTACGTATTAGTGTATATATGTCAATCCCAATCTCCTAGTTCATCCCACCCCTCGGCTCTGGTCTTGTTCTACAAGTTTCATTAGCGTATTTCTGAAATTTTTCTCCTGCTGTTATTTATTTGAAGAGAAGAAGCTTTGGCAAATGGTCACAACATTTTCTCCTATTGCCTTGCTCTTGTCGTGGACGTTGACAGCTTAATTACTTAATGATTCAGCTTAAATGAATGTATGTAAAGGAGGCAGTGTACCCTAATGATAAAGGGTGCAGGCTCTGAAGTTCAAGTAGTAGCTCCACCGTTTACCAGATGAGTTTCTGCAAGTCTCTGAGCCTTAGTTTCCTCAGCTATAAAATGATAATAATAATAGGATCCTCATTGCAGAGGGCAACATAAAGGGCTAGTAAGCCTGGCACATAGTAAACATTCAGTTAATATCAGAGGGGACTTCCCTGGTGGTCTGGGTTAAGACTCCGAGCTCCCAATGCAGGGGGCCAAGGTTCAATCCCTGGTCAGGGAACTAGATCCCACATGCCACAATTAAAAGATCCTGCATGCCACGACTAAGACCTGCTGCAGCCAAATAAAGAAATATTTTAAAAAAATATCTGAGACATGACTTGTTGCTTTTGTTACGCAAGCACTGTATGTATTAAGTACCTGCCCCCAACTAACCTATAATTTAGAGCAGGAGACTAAAAATTCAATTTTATTTTGTTACTTTTTTTTTCTCTGATTTCGGGATAAAATCCCTTTTATCTTCTCATAGAAGGAAAACCAAAAGCCCTCCTCCTTACATTGAAGGCCACTGGTGCTCTGCTAAGTAGCTTCCAGACAGAACATTGAGGTGATCCAGTCCTTGAATGTGCTTTTTACTCTCCCTCTTGCTTCCCTGCTGCCCTTGACACTCGGCTGTTTGGTCTATTATAAGGTTAGAAGGATGTTTATAACTAAGAAGAATGAAAAGTTCTTTGCACATGACCTCGAGCTCTCCAGAGGAAGCATGCCTCTGAAATCTAACCAATAAATAATGAATAGGCAGTGTTTGCAGCAAGAGGTATAAGGCTCCCAGCTTCCCTCAGAGGGAACATAAGGGGCTTTGCAGGGGTGGGTTACAGGTTTCTAAATGCTGAGAGCAGCACCACAATTTATAAAGCAAGTATCCTGGTATTTCCTCCTATGTTCAATGGGATATATCGAATTACACATTTTATAGGGCTGCAAAATTATGTTTTATCATAAAGGAAAAATGGAAGTTAAAATATTTAAAAACACAAAACTTCGGCACTTTCCACTTAGTTTTGCTGTGAACCTAAAACTGCTCTAAGAAATAGTCTATATTTTAAAAAACATAGAATTTCTTAAAGTAAATGTTTATGATTATAAACCTTGATCACAAATGATGCAGCAGGCATAGGGAGTTTAAGCTTCTCTCCAGGTTGGTCAAACACTTGTCCCCTGCATTTAGAGGAAAGGACACATAAGCATTTATTATGCATGTATGGATAATATACTTATTATGTGTATATGGATAATATACCTTTAACTAGTTCAAGGAAGCACCATATTTGTGTTAAGCAAATGTTTCTTTATGAGAAAACTTGAGTCATCGTATGAATGGTGGCAGTTTCAGGAGAGATGACAGGCAGGTAGGAGAAGGTGTTTTTGATCTGGGAAATTTTCTGTGCCTCTCAGTTAATTAAACCATAGAAATACTGCCAAAGGGGCACTCCTGTTGCAACACCGAGGGGCACGGACTTGTTAGCTTTGTGAATTTTCCCAGAATTGATTGCTAGTGCTATAACTTTAAGTTATTCCCTAATATTAATTCTTTGATTCAAATATTGAGCCTTTAAACCTAGAACTGTAGGTCTTACTACTAATCCCCACAGCAGCCCTAAGAGGTAGGTATGTACATCATTTAGAGTTGCTTGTGGCAAGCAACAGAAAGCGACCCTGGCTAATTTAATAAAAAAGAATTCGTCAGGCTCAAGGAACAACAGGAACAGCCAAACACACAGGTTCCAGGAAAAATACGGACAAAAGCAATTTGGGGGATTCAGGAGCAGAAACGGATGAATAATTTATCCAGGGAGGCTCCAATTGTTTCTGGACCCTGGCTCAAGTCCTACAGATGATGGTGGTGGTGGGGTGTCTGATGGTCCTGGCTTGAGTCTGTTTTCCCTTAGGGTACTTTAACTGACATGGGATGGGGTTGGCTTTATTCCACAAAGGGACGTGAAGCAGGCTGTTCCCAAAAGAAGCAAGGAAGGGAAACTGCTCCGGCAAAGATCCAAAGTGTCTACTATAGTATTCTGCTAATTTTAAAGGTGAGGAAAGAGGTCAGTTATGCTTAGTTACATGTCAAGGCACGTATCTAGGTGACAAGGCTGAGATTTGATACCCTGTTGGCCTCCTCCCCTTCCCCTGCCTCTGTGGACTCCTTTCTATTCTATTGAGCATAACAGCAGAAGGATGACATCCACAGCCCAGAAGGTCCACGGCCCTGTGTTTTTAAAACCTTCTGAACTCTTCCAGGGAAAAGCAGGGTTTCACTGGATATGAGGCAGCAGCACTGTGTGACCTTCATGCCTTTCTGCTTTTCCCTCAGTTTTTGTTTCCTTCACTCTACCCCCGCAGGCCTCTTTCCCAATGTCAACAAGTTCAGAGGAATTGATAAGTCAGCCGGGCTGAGGGGAAGGAAAGGAAACAGAAAAGAACCCGCTGGTTCCGTGGCCACTGTGTGCCCAGGAAGAGTTTTCTCCTCCTGCTCGAGCTCTCTCGCCCTCTCTGAAAGTAAGAGTTCCGAACAACCTAGCTTTTTGTTGTGTCACCAGCCGAAACACCCAGGGCTAGCTAGATCAAGAGCAAAGTGTAATTTTGAATTTAAAATTAGAGATCTGCGTCTATTTTAGGAATGGGTAGCTTCTGGGTGGAGACCGAGTGCTCAAGCTTAAGCATCAAAGATGTGAGTAGTGGCTTAGTCGACTTTTAACTTGTGCCTGGACTCATGACTCAAAAGAAAAATGCTATTTATGTCATTAAAATATTTAGCATTCACAGTCTACACAATGCTAACCATTTCTGGTGTGAGTTCGTTTACATGCAGTTATTTCTGTTTACAACAGACCCGGAACAGTTGTTTGATTATATAAGTTACATAGCTAGAAGTGATCCAGTGAGAGTATTTTTATTGTGAGAGGAGATAATGTTTACCAGGTACCAGTATATACAAGGGACTCAGCACATGCTTGTTCCATTCTTTCTGTGAAATAAACTTTGATTATTGTTTGTGTACTTTAACATTTTTATTCATTTAACTTTTACTGAATACCTGCCAGGGGGTCAATCACAAGTCACTCTCCTTCTTCAAATGCATCAGTGCTTTCCGTCACGTCCCAGTGCTTTTCCACTCAAAGTGTGGTCCCTGGACCAGCAGCAGCAGCAGCAGCAGAAGCAGCACCTGGAAGCTTGTCAGAACCAGAGGATCTCAGGCCTCGGCTGAGTCCTCCTGAACCAGAATCGGATCTCGAAGTAATCTGTATACACACTGAAGTTTGAGAAGCACTGACCTCCTGGCTCAGGTGCCCACTTCTTCTTATGAAATAAAGTCTTGCTCCTGACTCTTTTAGCTCACCTTCTGCCACTCCCCTGCTTGCGATTTGAACTGAAATTCCCCAGAGAAACCGAGTTGTCTCCTGTCTCTGGGCTTCTCTCATGCTCTTCTCTTTGCCTGGGTTCTGTTTTCTCTCTTTTTGTCTTGTTATTGCCTACTCTTTCGTTAAGACGTGCACGCATGCATATGTCCATTCATTCATTCTCTCTGTTGAGCACCTACCATATGCCAAGCATTGTGCTTAGGCAGCTTTTTTCTGTATGGGCGTGGTTTTATTTTTTTAAATAAAGTTTTAATTGACGTAGAGTTAGTGTACAATATTACATACCAACGAATTACAGGTGTACAGTATTGCGAGTCACAATTTTTAAGGGTTATACTCTGTTTATAGTTATTATAAAATATTGGCTACATTCCCTGTGTTGTACAATATATTCTTGAAGCCTATTTTATACATAATAGTTTGTGTCTCCCACTTCCCCACCCCTATATTGCCTCTCCTTCCTCTCTCCACTGGTAACCACTAGTTTGTTTTCTATATCTGAGAGTCTGCTTCTTTTTTGTTATATTCACTAGTTTGTGGTATTTTTAAGATTCCACGTGTAAGTGATATCATACAGTAGTGGTCTGTCTTTGTCTGACTTATTTCACTCTGCATAATGCCCTCCAAGTCCATCCATGTGGCTGCAAATGGCCACATTTCATTCTCTTTTATGGCAGAGCAGTGGTCCGTTAATTGTATGTATATCACATCTTCTTTATCCATTTATCTGTTGATGGACACTTAGGTTGCTTCCTTATCTTGGCAATTATAAATAATGCTGCTATGAACATCGGCATGCATGGTTTTGTTTTGTTTTGTTTTTAATTAGTGTTTTTGGTTTTCTTGGATATATACCCAGAAGGGGAATTGTTGGGTCATAATGTAGTTCTATGTTCAGTTTTTTAAGAAACCTTCATACTATTTTCCACAGTTGGCTGCACCAATTTACATTCCCACCAACAGTGTACAAGCGTTCCCTTTGCTCCACATCCTTACCAGCACTGGTGTTTTGTGTTCTTTTTGATGATAGCCATTCTAACATGTGTGAGGTGATATTTCATTGTGGTTTTGACTTGTATTTCCCTGATGATTAGCGATGTTGAGCATCTTTTCATGTGCCTGTTGGCCATCTGCATTTCCTTTTTGGAAAAATGTCTATTCAGTTCTTCTGCCCATTTTTAAATCTGGTTGTTTAGTTTTTTTGATGTTGAGTTGTATGAGCTGTTTATATATGTTGGAAATTAGCCCCATCGGTCTCATTGTTTGCCAATATTTTCTCCCTTTCGGTAGGTTGTCTTCTCATTTTAGCAATGGTTTCCTTTGCTGTGCAAAAACTTTTAACTTTAATTAGGTCCCATTGTTTATTTCTGCTTTTATTTCCTTTGCTTTAGAAGATGGATTCCCCCCAAAATATTGCTATGATTTATGTTAAAGGGCGTTCTGCCTATATTTTCCTCTAGGAGGTTTATGGTATCTGGCCTTACATTTAGGTATTTAAGCCATTTTGAGTTTATTTTTGTAAATGGAACATTCTAACAAGAATGTTCTAATTTCATTCTTTTACATGTAGCTGTCCAGTTTTCCCAGCACCACTTACTGAAGAGCCTGTCTTTTCTCTATTGCATATTCTTATCAGGCAGCTATTTAAAGAAACCCCCCACTGAGATGGGCAGCCCTCCTCTCTGCTCTCTAATGTACCAGGCTTAATTCTATCACGTATTATGCAAGGTTGACACTTGCTATTGATGTTGCCCGAAGCAGGTAGGGAGCCTGCCATAGTTCTCTTCGTCTCTCCTGTACCTAGCACAGTTCCTGGTCCTCAGTAGATGCTCAGGCAAGGTTTTGTTGGACTGAGCTCTTGCACTTTGAGGAATGAGTGACTGGGCCAGGACACAGCAGGTGAACTCCGAAGTTATTCATGACCCAGAGTGAGCATACCCTTTGCCTACAGACTGCACCCAGACACCTTCTCGCACCGTTTGCCCTCTCTAATTCACTCAAAGGCCCTGTACCGACCAGTGGCAGTAGTGACATAATCTCATACTCATGTAGACATTAGAAAGATTTGGGAGCCGAGAGTGTCTCAGGCAGGAAGAACTCAGCACAGAGACCTGAGAAGATGACCACTGTGGGGTTGTAGCTGCGGGCTCTTTGCCACGCCTCCCCCAGCTACTACATTGCCCACAGTCTTAGCTGCATGTCATCCTATGAATTACTGACCAGTGGAACTTTCTCCTGATTCCCTACCCCTTGGAGAGGCATGCCTATGGGCAGCTGCAATGGCGGTGACCAGTTAGGGGCTGCCATCTTTGTTGGGGGAGGGAGATGGTTTCCAGAGGGTAATGAAAGCAAGGGCTTTCCTGTGATGAGGAGGAACGATGGAGGGCCATTACATAAAGGATAAAGAAAAATGAGATAAATAGCATAAATAGCAAATGAGAGGTGGAAGAACCTCATGAAAACATAGATTGTGGAGCCAGTCTACCTCGGTCCAGAACCACAGCCCTGTCTATTAGAGCTGCATGAGCTTGAGCAAATTGTTGAATTTGCCATGCTGCAGTCTCTCCGTCTGTAGCGTGGGAATAATAACAGTACCTACCTTATGAGGTACTGTTATTCATAAAGACAAGTTATTATTCATAAAGACTTGGACTAGTGGCTGACACACCACATAATCAATATAAGTGCTATATTGCTTAACAAATAGAGAATACTGAATTGCTTGAAAATAAAATTCAGCATCTCATTCTCTTTTCATCGCTGTGCGCCTTCACACTAGTAAATGCATTTGCCTACTTCATGGTATTTCCCTAGGTTTGCAATAGGGGTGTGTATGTCTTTAAGCTGGTGAGCAAGGCTGTTAAAAAAAAAAAAAAAGGAACAAAAGGGAAACAGCTGCTTTGTTTTTGAAAAGATTTGCCAAGCTCACATAGTTAAATTTAATGGCTGGGTGTTTTAAACCCTGGAGAACAATGTAATTTGTGTCATCACTGCTACAAAGGATGACTCTTTGGCGAACATTTCATTTCAGTGGCCTAAAGACCTAACTTGAACAAAAGAAGCAAAAACAAACACAAATACAGTCATGGAAAAATGCTAATTAGGCTTTGGGGAAAGATTGTCCGGTCCTGTCATGTCTTAGCAGAGCAAAATAAAAATAACACTGGCACCTGCAAAGTTATTTTTCTCCCCAAATATTTTTAATTTTGTAAGTAATATTTTGTTAGTTATGATTCTAGGAAGTGGGAGAGTGTGGAGAGAAGTGACAGGCTGAAGACCAATATCTGAATGTTTATTTCCTGCTTCATTTGCAATCTCTCTTTCAATTCTTCCTAAACTCTGTGAAGGAGATATCCTCCCCATTTACCATAGAACACTCAAGCTCAAAAAAGTTAAGTTGCTTAACCAAGTTCACACAACCCAGTAAGTTACAGAACTAGAGTCTGACTACGTCTCCCCGACTTTGGGGGAATAAACCTCTTTCAAGGTTGGTTTGTTCATTTTTTAACAGGAACAAAATATTTATATCTGAATCTCTTCCATGTCGGTGTCAGGAACCAAATGCTAAATGCTTGGCAGTTCAGGTATATCTAACAGTTAATTCTTCTTCATACAAGATAGAGATTTTGCTTCAGCATAGTCTCTGCATTTTGGTCGTAATCGTGGGAAAGAACTTGACAATGCAGATGACAACTATGGAAGACAAGGATCAACCAATGACCTCATCTTGATTTGGAAGCCCCAGTTTCCACATGTTGGTACAAGAAATGCCAATGACTTGACAAAAACCAGTATTTGGGACACAATTCAAAAAGAGATGGTGATGATTAAGCTCACAAGGGGAGTTGGCCGTCTTGTAGTATTTCTAATTGATATAGAGAAAAACTGGAAGAGAGAAGATTCCTGAATGCAGAAAGGATTAAGGAATTCGGCTACTTTCCTTCTCAGGGGCACTATTCCCATATTATTATACACTGTTTATCACCAAATAGCCCAAAGACATATGAGAGGAGAGAGAAAATGCAGAGAAGATAAGTGATTTATACCAGTTGATAACTAACTGGAAAGGATTTGTTTATTTGGGCTTATGCTCTTTGTAACGTGCATTTCCTGTTACCTTTATTCTCTAGGTCAAGAAATCTCTTACTCCAGAAAAGGTAGGGAACAATTTCATTTCTCTTCTTGACATTGAGTCAAGCAGTCAGTTGAGTCTGCAAAGAGCACTTCCCTTTAGTTGCTGTAACTGTTGTTGAATGTAACAGTGTGCACGTGTGTGTGCGTGCGTGTGTGTATTTAGAATGGGTCTGAGGGCATTTATGAAAAAAGATCCTGCACCCTCACTGGAATAATTCCTGGGTCAGAAGCTGAAAATCCTTCTTATAGATACTACTTCAACACCTGTCTGGTGGGGTCAGAAAGGCTCCTGGTATTGAGAAAATTAATGAAGGAAAACTTCACTAAAATGGAGTCAGGAGACCAGTAGGGAGAGCTCTCTTCGTATCACACGATGCCAACATATATTCCAATAGTAAGAGGTGTACCTTGCACCTCCAGCAAGAAGTGACACTATTATCTCCAGCAGGAGAAAGATTTTCTCCTTGCCTGGTAACAGATCCGCCAATGAGAGACCGTCACCACTCAGCCAATGAAACAGCACTATCCTTCAAACTCCCAGTTTCCTCCAATGGGGTTTTTGTTTATAACATCCCCTTTCAACACCCCCATTCTCCTCTATAAAAGAGTTTACTCTCCTTTGCTTCACTGGATTTGCATGTAGTTTGCCTTAGTTGCATGTCCTGAATTGCAGTTCTTTGCTGCTCCCACGTAAACCTGTTTAGCTGGAAAAATAAGTGACTGTTTTATTGCTTTAGGTTAACAGTACACTGAAAAGGGAAGTGCTCTGAGTTCAGAAAGCCTAGGGCTGGTCTTAACATGATTCCACTTGCTCTATGACTTTGAGCAAATTATTAGAAGAGGTAAATGAATATATTTGAAAATGATTTTGAAAAAGCACTGTACAATATTTAAGGTTTATCAACGGATCGTGATGTATAATAGTAAATTTTTATTGGACTTTTTTCTTTTCTGCCATCTCCTTCTTTTCCCACCAGAGCTTTTACCACACTTCTCCAAACATTCAGGAAAACAAAGAATAGTTTCCTGATTGACTTGGACCTTCCTATGGTGAGTCCTACAAAGGTTGAGTTTGGGTAATTTGGATGAAGTTAGTTGAATGTGCTTCAATCTGAGTCTCTGGAGATAAAAAGTAAGAAAGATGTTTGTTTCCTCTGCTGGAGAGGAATCACACATTTCCATCATCGTCTGGGTTCCCCAGCCTTCTCCTCTGTCCCAAATCAATCCTCCCAGTTTCCAAAAAAGGTACTACTCTCTCCTCTTTCCTCAAACGTCCTTCCTCACCTTCTCTTTCTCATTCTTGACAGGTCCCTTACCCCCTCCCCCTTACTGAAAATAGAATCCATCAGACATATTTCTTACCCCAATTTCCGAATTTCAAACCTACCAAATATCCTACATCCATTCCATCCCTTCCTTCTTTTTTTTAAAAAAATTTATTTATTTATTTGATTGCACCGGGTCTTAGTTGCAGCAGGCGGGCTCCTTAGTTGTGGCATGTGAACTCTTAGTTGTGGCATGCATGTGGGATCTAATTCCCTGACCAGGGATTGAAACTGGACCCCTGCATTGGGAGCATGGAATCTTATCCACTGCACTGCCAGCGAAGTTCCTTCATCCCTTCCTTCTTGAAATAAATATCTAACAAAAAGCTGCCCTTTATGCAGTCTTCTGTAGCCCATTCTTACCCACCTCATCTCAAAGAATCTCATATCAATTATGCCTTCTCTCATCTTTATCCTTAACTCTCCAATCTCCTTAATAGATCAGTCCCTTTAGCATCCAATCATTGAATACTAGCATCTTCCACTTTATAGTAAAAAACAGAAAATCAGCACACTGACAGCACAATCCCTTGCAGTTGTTGCCTCAGCTCTCACCCTTCTTCCAGACAAACTCCTTGAAAGGGTTGCTTCTCTCCTGGTCTCCACTTCTTTGCCACCCACACACCCCACAGTGCTCTGCCATGTGGCTTGTTTTCAACACTGCACTAAAACTGCTCTTGCTTGGGTCACTGATGCTCTTACTACTGATTTCCTTAGAAGATTTCAAGTTCTTTTTTTTTTTTTTTTTGAGTCTGGTATTATATTTTCTTTTATTTATTTTTTATTAAAGTATAGCTTCTTCACAATGTTGTGTTAGTTTCTGCTGTACAGCAAAGTGAATCATACGTATACATATATCCACTCTTTTTTATTTTATTTATTTATTTATTTTTAAAGCACTTTTAAAAAAAGATTTATTTTATTATTCATTTATTAATTTATTTTTGGCTGTGTTGGGTCTTCATTGCTGCACATGGGCTTTTTCTAGTTGTGGCGTGTGGAGGCTACTCTTTGGTGTGGTGCAAGGGTTTCTCATTGCGGTCGCTTCTCTTGTTGTGGGGCACAGGCTCTAGGTGTATAGGCTTCAGTAGTTGCAGCATGTGGGCTCAGTAGTTGTGGCTTGTAGGCTCTAGAGTGCAGGCTCAGTAGTTGTGGCACACAGGCTTAGTTGCTCTGCAGCATGGGGGATCTTCCCGGACCAGGGATCACACCCATGTCCCCTGCATTGGCAGGTAGATTCTTAACCACTGGGCCACCAGGGAAGCCCCTATCCACTCGTTTTTAGATTTCCTTCCCATTTAGGTCACCACAGATCATTGAGTAGAGTTCTCTGTGCTATACAGCAGGTTCTCATCTTACTTGATTTTTGGCAAATTTTGACGTGTTCACGCACTTCTTGAAACATACTTTCCAGTTGTGTGTTGTGACACTACACTCCTCTTGTTTGTCTCCTATTGCTTTGGCCACCCCATCTCAATATCCTTTGAGGATTCCCATCCCTCTCTCTGTCCCTCTCCTAGGTCCTTTACACCCCCAATCCCTGACCCATTCCCTCCAATTTCATCCATCCCCTTAGCCTCAGTTATCATCTGAAAGCTTGTAACTCCCAAATCCTGTGTCTAGTCCAGCCCTCTCTTCTGACCCCCTAGTCCTCTGCTTCTAATTGCTTGGTGAGCTCTACTCGACATACCTAAAATCACACACATCATCTTTTTCTTTAAATCTGCTCACAAACACGGTGCTTTCTTGTCATGCTCAACATAGAGCTCAGGCTCTGTATGCTTTTCAAGGACCTCCAGGTCCTGTGGACCTACCTTTTCAGGTTCAGGACCCTGATACTCCATGCTCCAGCCATTTTGACTAATTATGGTGCTCCAGACACCTCATTGCCTCTCCCATCTCTGGGCCTTTGCACAGGCCAGTCCTGCTACCTAGAACACTTTTCTCCCTAACCTGCCCCTGTTCTGCTACCGCCTACTCATCCCTTAGGTTTCATCTTAATCACTCTACTAGGAGTTGATTAGAAGCCTCTTCTATGCACATCAAACTTCCCCATAATTAACTACTTACCAAATCACTTTAAATAACCAAATTAATGCATCCCTGTTTTTCCTTCTTGCCTCCCCACCCCCCATTCTCCCCTCCTGAGGTAGCTGAGGCTTTCTGTATGCTTTTGTAGCACTTAACCACAATCTATTTCAAATATTCTTTTATATTTGTCTGTCCACTAGACCATGAGCTGTTAGAATGGTGCTAGAAATTTAAAGCAGTCAATAAATATTTGTTGAATTGGACTGATCTGAAATAAAATTGATTATGCCTCCATAATATTACATTATTTACATGGTTATTTTTCACTCTAATTTACTTACCATTCTCCTATTTTTAGATATTTAGGGGTTTGTTGTTGTTTACTATTAAAAATGAGGCTGCGATGAAGATCTTTGTGACTGGAGCTTGTTTCTGTTGTTTCAGATTATTTACATAGATTTGAGTCCTAAAAGTAGAGTTATTCAGGCAAAAGGTATGATAACTTTAGACTTCGACATGCATTGTCAGGTTGTTTTCCAAAATTATTGCACAATTAAAATCCCTATTTATGTGACTGTTTTACAAATTATATTTCAAACATTTGTATAGCATGAATACACATCCAACAACATCACTGCATTGGAAGCATTGCAATAGCTGTCTGAGTTTACCATTTACCGTCACTAAGTATATTGCCTCAGTGTAGAGGTCCCGAGGAGCTGGAAGCTTGCGGCCTTAAAAAGAAAATGCAAGAAAGAAAATTTAGAATGCGCCTTACAGAGAGTGCAATCTACCAGGAAGACAGTTTAAGAGGGCCAAATGCAGGGCCTGGGAGTTTAAAATTTTTCAATCTTTGTTCATTTTCTTCTCTGCTACCTAAACATGTAATATTGATTGTTAATAATGGATGTTAAAGCTTATGATGTAACGTATAGATAAAGCAAAAGTCTTCTTTTGGTTAATTTCATTGTCATGAGAATGACAGCGTGTCTTGAACCAATTATAAAAAGCCAATATCTGCTTTTGAGTCATTTGCTGTGAGTCACAATAGCTCTTCTCACTTGCAATCATGTTAGAATGTTGAGGAACGTAAGGTATAATGTTGATGTGGAGAAAAACATGTGGGTCCCCCAGGTTTGTGACTATTGATTTCATTCTCTTTCAATTAGGAAGTCTCTTGTGCTTAACGATTCAGCTGATCCAACAGCTGGCCATTTGCCTTGGGTGCCCTGGTCCCAGCCAGGCCTCACAGGCCTTTCTGTCGTGTGAGGGGTGGTGCAGACCAAGTCTCCCATTGGCTTATTTGTGGGTTCCAGCCTCATCATCTTCAGGATGAGAGGAGGATGGAGATTGTCAAATGCACAGGATGGTGGCTTGAGGTGGGGAGGAGGGAGCAGGATGTGAGTAAAAGAGGTTATTTAAACAGAAATGATGACTAGAAAGTAGAAAATGCAGACAGTGAAGATGAGTGTTCTCAGGAAGGATGAGCAGGCCCTGGACTATGTCAGTGGTAACAAGGTTAGAAAGAGAAACCATCTGAACACAGTTGGTCTACACCAGGCCAATTATTTTGAAATAAATTAGTCTAATTCAAAAAATATTTTTTGAGTGTCGAGTGTACTAAGAATACAAGAATACAATCCTTACTCTCAGAAAGCTCAGTCTACTAAAAGAGATAGATGTTTAAACCAATAAAAATAGAATGCAGTAATAAAATGGGTATGGAAATAACCCCAAAGCGGGAATGTTTGCCTGTCACAGAGGGCCGGGGGGTGGGGGAAACATATAAGTAGGTTTTCTCAATAGTTATTTTCTAGGTCATCAAGTGGAGGAATGGGAAAAAAGAGCTTTGTAACTAGCAGTGTGTAACATTGAAGAGTAAAACGCAAGTGTGGATTATTAAGACATGGTTAAGGTAGGCAGCTTGTGGAGCTTGATATTTAATAGTTGATAACCAGATACAGTACCCACTGTCCCTAATGACTCATAAAGCAAGATAATCTTAGAGGTATAACAGATATGAAGTAGATCTAGTGCCCAGGGCCTTCTGTATTTATTTGTTGCATGAATACATGAACCTAGTCCAGCCATCTGTTTCCAAGCCTATTCTAGTGTTTAATCACTTCAGCTATCAGGCAGTTCCTTTGAAATTTCACTTAATCATTATTTTTCAAACTATTTTCTCTAGATTGACCTTCAGGAGAGGGCCAGAAATCTGTCTCCTGCAACTTGGGGAGTGGGTGGCAGGCTGCTCCTGGTGCCTGTTCCTGGATTCCCGGATGGAGACTTTCAACCCAATTCCTTGACACCTGCTAAGCCCCTCTCCCCTACCATATGCCTCGTGCCTCCAGGCCTGCACTTGGGTGAATGGACTTCCCTCTCAACAGTAACCCCTCTCATTATCAGGAGCCTCCTCCCCTTTGCTAAATTGATTCCCATGCCTCTATTTCCAATTTGCATTAAAAAAGCCACTTTATGCCCTGATGCCACCTGTCTTATTCCTTTCTTTTGTTGGTTATGCTTTTGCAATTTTTTTCCTTTAATTGCAGTAGGTCCTTGGGAGAGAAAGGTGATAACACCTTCAACCTGCCATTTTTTTCCTCAACTCCTTATAAACAAAATTCATTTCCAGTCTTTGGAGGTCATGGAAAGGTTGTAAATTGTCATAAGTTCTCCAGAGCCTTCATGTCTTTAGGTTTGCATTGCCACATGAATCCATCTGTACCAGTTGACTGGTCAGAGAGTTGCTATCCAAAGCAGTGCTATGCCTGCCTCTTAGGGGCTGAGCTAGCAGGTGCCAGCAGATCTGGAGAGGAGGAGAAAGACTGCACTGAGGACTGCCCTTTTGCCCTGTGCCTGGGGGATCTTGAGACTTGGGGGGTGGGGGGTGGGGGTTCACATCTCAGCCCTAAAGTCCCAGCTTGTGAATTCATTTACTACTTATCATTTAGGGAGGAAAAAGCAGGCATGTCTTCCACTGCCTGTCAAGTCACTACTACCTGAAAGACCCAGTTAGCTGGACTTCATCATTTCTTGCTGAAGAAATCCACACTCAGTGACCTGAGTGGGATAAGAAAATAAGGAATCACTTCAATGAACATAACAGCTTGAACAACTAGATTACATCAGTCCTACTGAGGCAGAATTAATGGAAAAACAGTTTAGAGGTTTAATAAAATGTAATGAGAAGTCTTAAGGAGATGAGAGAATATAAATGATTTTTGGAAATATTTTTAAAAGTCCCACACAGAAGTTCCAAATTTAAAGTTAAGAGATGAACTCGAAGAGAGAGCAGTTCCTGATGACATTCGAATTGGTTATCTGAAAGATCAAGTGGAGAAAATAGTACAGCACAGAGCAAAAATTCAAAGAAATGGACACCATAGACGAAAAGACAAAAGACATGGAAGACTCTGGTAATAGGAATTACAAAGAAAGAAAAGAAGACTATATAAGAGATAAATACAGATCAAAAACAATAGATACAACTTCCTTGTATAAACAAAATTTGCTTTTTCAGATTGAAAGAATTCAACTAACATCAGGAAATGTTTCTGACAATGAAATCAGATTCATACAAATGAATCTTCTGAAATCAAAAAAAGAAAAAGAAAGTTCAGTAAACTTCCCAATGCAAAGGAAAAGGCTGTTAAAGGAAGAGGAGAATTAGACTAGCATCAGACTTCTTATTTGCAACACTGGAAGTTAGGAAACAGTAATGGTCATTTACAAATCTAAAGAGAAATTGAGTTAATGTCATTTAAATATGAGGAAAGAGATGGCCATTATTAAACAGGCTAGGACTCACTCTTTTTGAAGATACACTTTTTATATTACTAGAGGAATTATTATAATTTGGGGGGGGGGTAGAGTTGCTTTACAATGAAGTGAACCAACTGTATGTATACGTACATCCCCTCCCTCTTGGACCTGCCTCCCACCTCCCCATCTCACCCATCTAAGTCACCACAGAGGACCCAGCTGAGCTCCCTGTGCTATACAGTAGGCTCCCACTAGCTATCTGTTTTATACATGGTAGTGTATATATGTCAATCCCAATCTCCCAATTCATCCCCCCTTCCCCCCCACCATGTCCACACATCCATTCTCTATGCCTGCATGTCTATTCCTGCCATGTAAATAGATTCATCTGTACCATTTTTCTAGATTCCATATATATGCATTAATATATGATATTTGTTTTTCTTTTTCTGACTTACCTCACTCTGTATGACAGACTCTAGGTCTATCCGCATCTCTACATATGACCCAATTTTGTTCCTTTTTATGGCTGAGTAATATTCCATTGTATATGTGTACCACATCTTTATCCATTCATCTATTGATGGATGTTTATGTTGCTTCCATGTTCTGATTATTGTAAACAGTGCTGCAATGAACATTGGGGTGCATGTGTCTTTTTTGAATTATGGTTTTCTTTGGGTATATGCCCAGTAGTGGGATTGCTAAGTCATATGGTAGTTCTATTTTTAGTTTTTTAATGTATCTCCATACTGTTCTCCATAGTGACTACATCAATTTACATTCCCACCAACCATGCAAGAGGGTTCCTTTTTCTCCACACCCTCTCCAGCATTTATTGTTTATAGATTTTTTGATGATGGCCATTCTGACTGGTGTGAAGTGGTACCTCATTGTAGTTTTTATCTGCATTTCTCTAATAATTAGTGATGTTGAGCATCTTTTCATGTGCCTCTTGGCTATATGTATGTCTTCTTTGGAGAAATGTCTATTTAGGTCTTCCACACATTTTTTGATTGGGTGGTTTGTTTTTTTGTTATTGAGCTGCATGAACTGTTCATATATTTTGGAGATTAATCCTTTGTCAGTTGCTTCATTTGCAAATATTGTCTCCCATTCTGAGGGTTGACCTAATCTATGACAAAGGAGGCAAGAATATATAATGAAGAAAAGACAGTCTCTTCCATAAGTGGTGCTGGGAAAACTGCACAGCTGCATGTAAAAGAAAGGAATTAGAACACTCCCTAACACTATACACAAAAATAAATTCAAAATGGGTTAAAGACCTAAATGTAAGACTGGACACTTAAAATTCTTAGAGGAAAACATAGGAAGAAACTTCTCTGACATAAATCACAGCAAGATCTTTTTGGACTCACCTCCTAGAGTAATGAAAATGAAAACAAAAATAAACAAATGGGACTTAATTAACTTAAAAGCTTTTGCACAGTAGAGGAATTATTCTAACCAAATGAAATTTAATGATAGGCTAGATCTCAGGATAGGAGAAGATGAAAAGTATAAGAAACAGCAGTGAGCAATGTACTTGTAAAGTGTATAATTAAGTCAAAAAGATGGTGACAAAGGCTGTGAACTGTAATATGAGCTAAATAATAATTCCCTAAACGGAAGAGACAGACTGCATGTATCTGTATGAAACAATAGCTGTTTCCCCAGGCAGTAAGCACTAATATTTACTGAGTGATACTTAGGTTAAGATTTCAATTTTAAATGAGTCTCAACAGTTGGTATGAGGGCAATGGGGAAACTCTTGGTTGGGTTTGGTGGTGTAGAGAGCAGATTAACAAGATCTTGATACGGGGAACATTACTATTACTTAATTTAAATTTCTTACTACATATCTATGACTTTGTGACTTTAAAAATTAGAGTGCTAACTAGTTGCTGACAGAGAGAGAAAGAGAGAAACTCTGAATTAATGTGCAGAATTAAGGTGGAAATAAAAATTGAAAAAAAAACTTTTTCAATGCAGCAAATTAAAAATAGTATCAAGAGGAAGCAACAACAAAAATCGATTATAAACAGAAAGTAAAATGTAAAAATAAAACAAAATAAACATCACAACGGAAGTGAAGGAGTACTTTATTTTAGTAAAAAACAAGCAACTTCAGAATATTTATAAATTCTGTCTGTAGGCTGTTTAAAATAAATTCAACTAAAGTAAAATAGTACAGGAAGGTGGAAAATAATGAGATATACAAAGATATTTTAGCAAAATAGAAAACAAAAGGAAAGTAAAGAAATGGTAGCTATATTAATATAATACCAGATGAATAAGAATCTGAGGCATGGTGTGGGAGAGTGATAAAATATATAACCTACAAGGAAGAGATAATATTAATAAATTTTTATATGTGCAAATAGCATAGCAGTAAAACATATAAGGCAAAAAGAACTAGAATTGTAAAATGACGTTATAAAATCCAAAATCATAGTGGTGACTGTAGTATACTTTTTTAAAAAATAGGTGAACAGTAAGTAAGGGTATAGATGTCTCAAATAATGCAATCAATAAACCTGATCTAAAAATAGATCTGTAGATAATTCTGTGACATACTCTTCACTACACCCACCAGACAGTTGTGGAAACAAATCATTTATCTGACTACAAAGAAAACCTTAAAGAATTCCAAAAATTTTTTATTGGCCATATTCTTTGATTTTAAAGCAATTTATTAGAAATTACTCATAAACAAATAACAATATTAATTACTTGTACATTTATGACCAAACTTTAAATTGGTCAAACTGGGAACAGTGTTACCAAGCAGGTGGAAAAAGTAAATGCAAATTCTCACTAGAGAAATAAGCCATTAATTAAGGCCTCATGAAATTTGCACATAAAGGGTCTCACCTCAGATGAGCCCACAACAAAAATTCTCAAAAACTCAAGAAGAGCTTCTGCTGCTTACAATGCCTGCTCGATTATTTTGGAGCAACTTTGCCACTGAGAATCTCAGCCTGATACTGCTATGGAAACACATCAATCTCGGGCCATTGCTTGGTTCTGATCTTCTCAAGTGCCTCGAAATACTTGCAGATTGAAACATTGGGGAAATATTACAGATACTTAAAATATCCATCAGAGTATATAAATATCAAGCAGCTAGAAACATTGAAACAAAAACTTAAAAGAAAAAAGAGAAATATTCCAGCCAAAAAAGAAGTTAATCAGGCCATTTATGCCTTTTTAGAAAATATTTTATGTCATACCTGGAGATCATTGGAGTTGCTCTTCTGACCTTGTGAGAGGACAAGGATCCTTCCTATTCTCTGTGATCAATTTAAGAGCATGACTTGATGGAACCCTGGCTTCAGTTAGTACGTTTTTTCCCCTTGATTTGACCTGATGGAAGCTCCGATCCTACTGCACGCTTGTATTTATTCTCTGTCTTTCAGGTGTCTGCTGTGACAAGAAATCAGAGATGCAGTGAGCTGCCCACCCTGGGAGCTGATATTTATATACTTTATAGTAGCTCAGCCTTGACTTCTGCTCAAATATTTCCAGGCATTTGAGGACATCTGTACTACGTGATGTACAAAGATTCACTTATCTCAATAGAGCTTATCAGGCTAGAGTCATAGAAAGCTAATCGACCAAGTCTTTTTAAAGACACTAGAGGCACAGATCTTACCTAAAAGGGTCCTAGATTCAGCTGATTGGTCATCACCATCGGCTCATATTTCCAGGTGTCAATTATTGAAATTAGATCCTGCTTAGTGTATGTGTTCCCCAAACTGCCCAGAATCCACTGAAAATGGATTCTTCTCAATAGAAGGGGCAAGGTTTTCATCATAACTGGGTTGATCTCAGTCAAATAGTCACAGACAAAGAAAGAACATATATACATTACATAATAAATGTGACAGTAACAAAAATAGTTACATCCATGTTAGGGATTGACTGTATCCCTTCCCAAATTCATATGTTGAAGCCCTAACCCTCAGTGTGATGGTGTATGGAGATAGGGCCTGTGGGAGGCAATTAGGGTTAGGGTAGGTCATGAGGGTGGTCCCTCATGATGGAATTAGTAACCTTAGACGAGCCCATGAACTGAGGAAAGGCCATGTGGGGACATAGTGAGAAGTCAGGCATCTGCAACCCAAGGAGAGAGCCCTCACCGGGAACTGAATCAATTGGCATCTGAATCTTAGCCTTCCAAGCCTCCAAAACTGTGAGAAAATAAATTTCTGTTGTTTATACTGCCCAGTCGATGGTATTTTTTATGGTGGTCTGAAATGACTAAGACAATCCCTGATGTAAAATGATGGTCATAAGGGGTAAATGCCCACTGTTTGTTGGGCTTATCCTAACCCTCATAATACCCTCCTAAGTAAGTGTGGAAACTTGAGATTAGAACAATAAATACTGGGGTCCATGGAGGTTAAATGATTTGCTCAAAATCAATAGAAAAAGCAACTTAAAATGCCTTTATTTACAGTGTATTTCTCACAATGTACCTTATTTGATTTATGAATAGAGCATTTATATTCTTTTTAAATCTATAAAGCTTCTACTAAAATACCTCAGAGAACTAGACAGAAGGTTAAATGGTAGTTCAAACAGAAGACAGAAGGTTAAACAGTTTGCCCCGGTTCTCCCACTGGATCCAGAAATCAGGGGGCTGCCAGAGGCCAAATTGAATCATTAATCATCAAATTCAAAGAGTCAGGATTGGCCCCCTTGAAGCCCTATATGACGGGTCTTAATTTGGGGCTATTTTCAGTTTTAAGGAGAATTGAGATTACTTAATCAGATTGCATTTAATTAATCAGATTACAGTTTGCAAAAAGCTTTCCATACACTGTCACATTTAATCTGTACAACAGTTGATATGCTAATAACAATCTCCATATTACAGAAGAGAAAAATTGAGGCTCAAAGTTAAGTGATTTTCCCAAGCTTACTTAGCTGGTCTACAACAGAATCCAAACACTGATTCAGAGCCTTTTATGGGAAAACTCATGCTCTTTCTACAGAGTTTAGGGACATCAGGAGAAAAAGATGGGCTCCCTCGTAGGTTGAATGGATCTCATTATTTCCTGACCCTTGACTCAGAGCCAGGCAATTGATGGTGACTGACAACGAAGACTCTCTGATTCATAAACCTATAAAAATATGAAGTCTATAACCATGCTGTTATAGTCACCGAGTGCTTAATAAGCCTGGAAAGGAATGATGACAGAAGCAATAGGGCAGTAGGCTATACATACCAGCATGGCACATTGTTGAAATAGCTTAGGGTGGGATCACCAACCGCAAGACATATAGGGTATAAAACTCAAATAGAGGGGCCTGTGATCTCATCAAACCATTGAATAAGCTTGACCTCTGAGGAACCAGAGTAAACCAAATGGAGTAAGAAGCTCAAACATGTTAGTCCAAGCTGCAACAGAAAAAGTGAGATGGACTTGATGTGAAATGCAAGGTGAAGCTCAGCTAGCTGAAAGGAACCAGGATTTCAGGTGAATGGTGTGTACTAAAAAAAATTAAAGCTTAAATTGAAGCCATGGTTATTACTTAAAATACCATGAAACCATTTGGAACGAATCAAAAGTTAATTGACTTCACCTGAAAATGCATGGCACCCTAATGAGAAAGCTGGACCAGAAGTGAACTCCATGCATCCAAACAATGGGGATTGGATTTAGGGAGAAGCCCATGTTACCTAAATGAAAGTTGTAGAAACTAAAAAAAGGCATGGATTTATAAAATAAGTCACTCATGGAAATAGAATAAAGAGATGATGCTGAGATACCAGAAGACCAAGTGATGGAAGAGTTAAGCAACGTAAGGAGGGGGCAGAAGGACTTGTTTTCAGCATAGAAGACTTTTTTTCTGGTGTAAATGATAAAAATTTTAAAATAGAAAGAAAAACAAAAATTTAAAGCAATTTCTGAGCGAGAGATGTTAAGATTTTTTGAAGAAACGCTGCCTGGAGTTGTCAACGAATGAAGAAAAAAATATTTAGTACTACATGCTGAGGATGTGAAGCTTTCTACTGACCTTTCACTGTAAGGAAAAGGAAGCATACGTTGTCAACACGCTAATCGTTGCCTGAATCGGGCCTAGTTTGGTGGATATTAATATAACTATACTAGCTTTCTTTCAATTAATGTTTATCTGGTGTATCTTTTTCCATCTGTTTGTATTGTCTTAATAATTTAAGTATTTCAGTGCACCTCTGTAAAAAGCATACGTTTTATAAACCCAACCTGATCATCTTTTGTTTTATAACTAAATAACTAGGTCCATTTACATTTGTTATAACTACCAGGCTTATAAATTAGACTTGTTTTTGCCAGTTTTCTGGTGTGTGTGTGTGTGTGTGTGTGCACGTGTGTGTGTGTGTGTGCGTGTGTGTGTGTGCTTGTTGCTATTCTATGTTGCTTCCTTTTCTCACCTTCTTTTAGATTGGTTATTTTCTCATTCTTTTTCCTCTTCTATTTTAGAAGTTACATACAGTATAGTCTAAATAAGTCAGTATTTTTACACTCCTTCCCCAAAAGAAGAAACTTAGACTACTACTCACTTCCAACTTACATGTTACTGGCCTGTATTTTAGTTCTATCACGTTTTTCTAACTCCACAAGGTATTTTAATTATGTTTTACTCAGTCAGTATTAGGTCTGTTTACCCACATTTGCCATGTCTTTTGTTCTTTAATCCTTATACCTCGTCAGACGTTCCATCTGGGATCATTTTGTTCTGCCCGGGAAATATCCTCTAGAATTTTCCTTACTGAGTACCTAAATGTGGCAAACTCTCAGATTTTGCCCTCATTCTTGAGAGCTGCTGTTTCTGGGGTGGGCTGTTCGAATTCGGCATTTATTTTTCTCTCAGTACGTTGTACGGTAGCTGTTGTTTTCAGGTTTCCATTGTTGCTGTTGAGAACTGAGCCGTCAAATGAAGCCTCACTCCTTGGGAGGCTAAGTCTTCTCTCTAAGGAAGTTTTTAGCATCTTTTCATGGTTATTCAGTTTTCATGTTGCTGTGGCTAGGAATAGATTTCTTTATATTGATCCTGCTTTATATTGATCTTTTTGAATCTCTACGTGGATGTTCTCAAATCTTCTCAACTATTCTCTCCTCAAACATTGTTTCTGATTCTTTTTCCTGCTGGCACTCACATTAGACCTGTGTTAATTTTTTCTGTCCTACCATCCATGATCCTTAAAAACTCTTTCATGTTTCCGATCTCTTTAGCTCTCTATGCTTCATTCTGCATAGTTTATTCAGCTCTATTTTCTAACCCAGTATTCTCTCTTTGGCCAAATTTTACCTTCTGTCTCTGGGATGAAGGTAGTTCTTCGAGAAAAGAACTATTTTTGGTTCTGCCAGGCAACTGATACAACTACCACTCTGGGATCATTTTAAACTACATTTTTGACCGTGGTCTTTGGACAACACAGGTTGTATGAATTGGGATTGCAAACCATGTGAAGACTGGTATGTGGCTGCTAATTTTAGGGAGACTTTCCCCTTCTACTCAGTGACAAGGCTCCAGACAGTATTTGTCCTCAATGCCACTGGGGAGAGTGGCAGAGAGTAAGTTTACTTCCAGGCTATGCCTTTAGAGGATAGCCTTTGAGGTCCAGGGTTTATGGAGGGGTTTTCTATTAAGTTGTACTTGGATGGGTCCAGGTTCGTACCTCCTCTTTACCAAACCCTGCAAGACCTTGAATACCAAGGCTCAAGTTCATGGCAAATATGCTCAATGCAAAAGCTGCCTCTGCTTCTGTTTTTGGCTGCCTGTCTTAACTTGGTTTTTCATCAAGATTCTTTACATTTTGCCAGCTTTTGAACGTAGTCAAGATGATTTTTGTTTGTTTATTTTCATTGTATCCATTACTTTTAGTTGTTTTAACTGGAAACTAGTCAAACTGGATGTCTAATCCATCGTTGTTTCTTCACATCTATGGGAACAATGAGAAGATAATACAATAAAGGGGACATGAGAGCTGCTGCTGTGGCAAATTCCAGAAACCCAGGAGAGTGGCCAATGGGTGGGGCAAATGCAGAACCAAGCCACCTCTTCACAACGACAGCGTTGCTAGGGAAGCCAGAAGTACCGAAGGAAGGCTCTAGGGAGATTACTGATGAATCTGTCAACAGGTTTATGCTTTCTGGTTGATGTGTTTATAATACCCGCAAGACCTGTCTCTAAATAAGTGGGGTTTATTGTTTCATTCAGCAATCATTTAATAAGTATCCACACCACTCCCAACTCCAGACAGTTAATGACAGTGGATAAATTTTCTGAATTAGCAGAGCTCTGAAAAAAAACGAGAAACAAACCCCAAAAACCTGCCAAGTGTGCAGCCTTGATTCATTGATTGCCCATGTCATAGATTCCAAGCTTTTAAAAAATTCAATGAAATTTGACAGAGTCTTAAATAGTTTCTCAATCCATAAGAAGGACTAAATTTGTAATAAGATTACATTCAATCTTGTGATTTTCATTTTCAAAAATATGAGGGATTTTTCACCATCCCCACAACTGAGAGATCACACTGATCCCATTTACTCTCTGCTTTAGACACACGTCATATACAAACTTCCTCCAACAAATGGACGTCACAGTATTGTTTTGAGCAAGGTTAATTGAATAGATTTGCCTGGATTCAACATGTTCTTTTGTCCCAACTATCATAGAAGTGGAACTCCTAGTTTTGATGGTGAGCTCAGGAAACACTGCAGACTGCCTGGATGCTGCTGTGAGTTTCTCAACGGGATCTTACCTCCAGTTATAGAGTGTGTCAGGCTATAGTGATTTCCGGGTTCTATGTGGTCTGTAGGAACTGGCATCTTTTTGGTCATCTGTCCCCATATGTGACATTCCTCAAGACATTTATCTTGGGGTTTTCTTTTCAAAAGTAATAGCAATGCCTCAACTCTTAGGGACCTCACAAACATTTCCTCCGAGTACCAACAGATTTGAATTTATGGATAAAGGTTTATATGTTTTGCTTCTTTCCTCGATCTCTCCTTTCCAAACTTTCCCTTCTTCCTGTCTCTTCTTTACTCTTTTTTTGTCCTTTTTTTTCCTGTTGCTATTAAAAAGCTAATGACCCTTTTGGTCTTTCTTGGAGCTTTTCATTTTTTTCTTCTACTGAATTTTTATCATACCCTCACCTCATTAAGTTGTTTCCTTTTTGTGCATGAGAAAAATACTCCTAATTTTCTTTTTTAATTCACTATGACTGTGGCCATTGAGTTTGCAAGATCAACTATTTTGGCTAATTTGATTAACAATTTTAGACAGTCTTTAAAAAACTATTATTCATGGAGCTCAGTTGGCCAGTTGCTTTATATTGGGTAAATGTGATCATAGAATGGGTAGGGAGAGAACTATCAGTTAATTTCACTGTTTAGTCTATCTGAACTGTTGTCCTCTGTTAATTTTTACCTGGTTTGATTTAAATAGATTTTTTGTTTGTTTCATTGTGAGTCCTCTGCTTGCCCCCCCACCAGTCTCTCCTTACCACATTGTTCAGACTCTAGTTCTATGGTTTCTAATTTAAAGTAAATTTACATTAATTAAACTTGAAGTTCAGTTCCTGGGTCACACTAGCCACATTTCACATGCCCCATAGCTACAGTATGCTCATGGCTCCCATACTAGATGGTGCATATTATCATTGCAGGAAGTTCTACTGGAAAGTCCAATTCTATATTCCATAGCCCAGTTCTCCCTTGCACTACAGAAGGCAAAGTTTTAGTGCCAAAAAGGAGTAAACCTTTCCTATGTACGCACTGGATATTTTCTTTTCAGACCCAAAGCATAACGTACTGTCCTATTTCAGTCTTTGTCCAAGACAGCTTCATGGAAACCCCTTAAAGGGGGCAACACAGACATTACCCCACACACTATATCAGTGTAAAAAAGCAAGAAGTAAGATTGTGATGCCGAAGGTCTAGAGAAGAACGTCCATTTACAAATCAGATCGCTGGTGGAAGAGCAGAGGATCAACTCAATAGTCAGTAGATCAATTCAGTAGTTCTGAGTTTACTTAGAACTTAGTAAAGTTCTAAGCCTTTACAATGAGGAGCACTTTGGAACATGCTGGCTGGGGGCCCATTCCTCGCTGCCCAGAGGTCTGTTTGGCAGCTTCTATTCTGTGTGATTTGTACTTTCATCTAACAGATCATGGTGGAATTCAAAATTTAAGTATGGGCGCTATATTAGTTTCCTAGGGCTGCCACAACAAATCCCCACAAACTAGGTGGCTTCCAACAACAGAAATTTATTCTCCGATGGTGTTGGGGGCAGAAGTCCAAAACCAAGGTGTTAATAGAGCTTCCTCTGAAGTCTCTGAGGCAGATCTTTCCTGGCCTCTTCCACTTTCTGGAAATTTTATCACCAGCGTCAGAATTGGGAAGTTAGAGTTTGGTTTTATGGAGGGCATGCTTGGCACCCTGACTGATGAGACTTTGAGAGAAGGGTTTCCGTGGACAGGTGGGATTGATAGTCATAAACTTTGTGGTATGAGACCAGGAGGTGAGAAGCCAACTTGCTTGGTGAGCAGTTAAAAGCCTATGTTTCAGACAGATCACCTTCACGATCTGGCTCTATGACCGCTTATTGGGTGTTAAATGGAGAAATAGTATTTACTTAGTTTAAAAAATGCAGGCAATTTGGTTATGTGTCAAAATTGTATGAAAATCTTGCAATAAGGAGGGAAAAAAATCCGCTTACAGGCCAAAGAGGATTGCCTTTTGGTAAAGATATTCTACAGAAAAAGACAATAAGTAGATTATCCTTGTCAGACTGATTATTAAAAGGAACGTAAGTCATTAAAAACAGTCACTAGACTCCTGACTGATTAGTTAGCTGGGGTGTAGGCGATGATTACTCCCTCGAGCAAGTCTTAATTTCATTAAAGCTAATCAGAAAACGGCTTAAAAATTTGATCAGTAAAATCCTAATTTCTTTCCAGAACGAGGCTATAAATGACATCATGCAGACCAAGTTCAGGACAATGTTTTTCTATCATAACTTCATAGAGCTGTTGTGAGGATAAGCAAGATATTACAGGGAGGATGTCTTAGTCCAGCGCCTGGTCCATAGAAGAGCCCGACTCATGTTCATTGTTCTGTTGTTGCTGTTTTGGGAGGACCTTTCCTCCATTTCATACCTCTCCCAACTTTGAATGGGCTCTGATTGGTCTGGTCAGGGGCCCTGCTGAAGGGTCAGATGCTGATTCAGCTGATCACTTGTTGGATGCTGCAGAAAGAGACCCTAGATATCAATACAAGGTCCTTTGTTAAGTAGGGTCTCCTTAATACAATTGTTGACAGTTTTGGATATTTAAAGGTAAATCTGAAACTTATTTTGGAGGATAGGAAATTTAATATAATGATGGAATAGGAATTTGATGGTTGAAGACTGGTGTTAGGAAATGGAAGAGGAGGTGTTGGAAGAAGCAAGAGAGGCGAGGCGATGGCAGTAAGCTCAGATCTGAGGGTTTACGTGAGAAACAACCTATTTGGGGAAACAGCTACTTAATTCTTAGTAAAATGATGTCCAGTATTGCATTTAAAATCTTTTCTAGCCCTACGTTTTTCTTGGGCAACAATCCGTTTCTGTTACTACAAGACTTAAAAGCTGCCTCATTTATTTCAAATTATCACTACGAGAGGCTGTGGAGTGTAGCCTCCTGAGCTAGTTAACTTGGCTGTGTTTGGCCCTGGAGAGGTCACCCGGTAGTATGACAAACACTTTCTACTGGAAGCACTAAGGAACATATTTGAAGACATGTCTCCATCTGGGGACTGGGTGTCATGAGCTCCTGGGACATAGCCCCTTTGGTGCTGGTCTTGAATGAATCGCAGTTTTCTGAGACCCAGTATAGGAGAAATACATTTCCTTGCTTTTTAAGAAAAGGATTCTTTTTAAAATAAAATCAAGGGGACTTCCCTGGTGATGCAGGGGTTAAGAATCTGCCTGCCAATGCAGGGGACATGGATTCAGTCCCTGGGCCAGGAAGATCCCACATGCCTCAGAGCATCTGAGCCTGTGTGCCACAACCACTGAGCCCATGTGCCACAACTGCTGGAGCCTGAGCACTTACAGCCCATGCTCCGCAACAAGAGAAGCCACCACAATGAGAAGCCTGAGCACCACAGCAAAGAGTAGCCCCCACTCACTGCAACTAGAGAAAGCCCGTGTGTGGCAATGAAGACCCAACGCAGCCAATAAATAAATAAATAAATAATTTAACAAAATAAATGAAATAAAAGAAATAAGATTAAATAAAATCAAGGAGTGAAGCACTGATCAAATAATACTGTAAAAGTCCCTAATCTTTTCATCATCCTCAATTCATTTCCTAGTGGAAATTGATGGGTGTGACTTCAAATATTTTCTATGCCTCTACAAACATATTTCTATTGTACATAACTGGTGTGTACTTCTATACACAAATGCAATTATTTACAAACTCTTTCACAATGGCTTTTTTTTTTGCTTTATTTCATTGATACAAATGCAGCATATTTGTATACAATCTTGAAATTTATTTTCAGCATGCAATCTTGAAATTTATTTTCCTTTGTTTTACTGGTCAACACCAAGAGCATGAATTTTGGGGCTTACCTTTCTTGATGGAATCTAAGAGTGGAAACCAAACTAAAATTGGGAGACAACCAAACTGAAGACAATGGCAATAAAAGCACGAAGTGAGTGCTTTCATGTCCTAGGGAGTGGGCGAGGCTAGGCTGGGCCAGGGCTTGAAGGATGAGTTAGCATTGCTTGAATAGCAAAGAACTGGGGAAGAAAAGCAATGGGAACCAAGGCTTGGAAGCACATTGATGGGCTCATATTTTGGAAGTGAAAATTATGGAGGTTCTACAACCTGCATCATTCTGACTGGAATTTACAGAGTTCTCTCTTGGGTAGTCAGTAACGTTCACTAGGTGACCTAATGACATCCTCATGTAATGGAAGGTTTGCTTAAAGTTTTGCTTAACAGTGTTAAGTTTTCTGTTTGTTCCTAAACTCTGTCTTCAGTAGGTATTATGGTGAAGGGAGCACAGGCAGAAAATGGACTCAGGGAAGATTTCATTGGAGGTATTTTTGATCTTTGCCAATAACTCTGGAACAAATCTCCTGTTAAAAAAAGTGCCAAAGGGAGATGTACAGGTGATTGTAAGTTGAAGTAAGTTACAATACTCTTCTTTAATTTCAAAAGAAATATTGGGCTTTCACTGACCAATTTCTCTGGAATTTTGCCTTCGGCTGAAAGCCACAAGGAAACTCTCCACCAGGCAATATCCTTAAGAACTATGTCTTCTCTTAAATTTAAAACATGCCCTCACCTGTCTCACTGCTAAATAAATTACTTCCTGCTCTCTTGTATTCGGGGTTAATTTTTATTTCTTTTAATGTTATTTTGTTTGGGGTTGTACTTTTCTACAGTGAGATATTTAGGGGGACCTATTATAAAGTAAATTTGAATTTCATGAAATTACTGTGAGTTAACCATTTTTCAGCCTACAAAAATGGCAGTTTCATATTGTTCAGTGTAAATCTTGTACTATGTTGTTTCTTGTTATGAAAGTTGGTGTTCATCAGTATTTTGTTTCTTACTAATTTTCTCACTTTTAACTTCAGGGTTAGTCAAAATGAATTTTTATAAGCTTCAAAACATCTCCCAATTCAGTGCCTTTTCTCCATTTGACTGTTATCACACATGTTCAGGCCCCCTTATCTTTCACCTTGACTATGTGAAGTGTGTTTCTACTTGGCTTCCAGTCTCCTGACAAATTTGCCAATTTTTCTCAGTGTTATCTTCTAAAGCACAATCCTTGACGACCTATCAAGTTAAGACCAGGCGTGGGAGGCTCCCACAAGATAATCCAGCCTCCTGTTCTTCCCTCTGTTCCTCTTCCTTTGTCCACAACTTACATCTCGAGTTCACTCTGAATTCGTTTTTGGTTACTTCCATTTTGCCACCGAGCTTGCTTTGCCTGGCATCATAGCAGCTTCTGCAGCAATCTTTTCATCCCCCAGGCTACAAGCCCTTTGAAGGCGGAGAGAGTCCTCCTGAGACTCTGATACAACTGCATCATCCAGGATGATGGTCACGACGTGTGGCTGTTCAGGCTTTGGACAGCACAAGCCTGGGGTGGCTGTTGTTAGAGACGAGGCTTCTCCAGGGGTTGTGTAGGGACACAGCCGTGGTTAGCACAGTGGCTTATGTAGAGCAGATTCTCCAAAGGTGCTCACAGGATTCAGCTGAGTCTCAATTTAGATCCAGCCATGAAAAGTGGTTCCGAAACGTTAAAATCTCCCAGCTTCTAACCTGGAGTTCTACTCTGGTCTTAAATAGAAACAGACAAGCCTGGGACAGAGACACGGACCACAACACCCGGTCCAGCGTGCTCGCGGATCTGCAGCCAGGTCTGTTGACAAAGTCTCCAGGATTGGAGGATGCCTCCCCACCCCTCCCCCAAGGCTTAGGCTACTCAAAACAAAGGGCTTCCCTGATGTCATCCTCTGTGCTGCTTATCTGTTCTGCAGACATTTTGCACCATATCTGCCTCACAGGACTGCCCCTAATGACAATGTGAAGCTAAGAATTTCAGCAGAGCTATGTGTCACTGGCATATTCTGATGGCTGAAAAGGCAGATATAAATTGGGTGATTTTATATATATATATTTTTTTGGGGGGGCAACGTTGTACAGAGTGCGGAATCTTAGTTCTCTAACCAAGGATCGAACCCAGGCCCCCTGCATTAAGAGTGCAGAGTCTTAACAACTGGAGCACCAGGGAAGACCCGAGTTAATTGTATTTTTTGACGGGTCTTCTCATCCCCTCAAAATAAAGAATAAATACTGTAAAATGATCCATTCCAGTTAGAGTGTTCTAACTGGAAAGTTTTCCCTGCGGCCATCAGCCACTTCTAGTTTATCTTTATCAAGTCTCTATTTCCTTTTGCCGCCGTGCTTCATTTCTCACCAGGAAGCAAACTGTTACTGGCTTTGAGAGTTTGGTGGCGCTTGTGTCACATGGCCAGCCCCACGGAGAGCACGTGAAGCTGTTGTCAAGAGAAAGTCATGAGTTTGAGCCTAGGAGAGAGAAAAAAGTAATGGGGTTTGATTGGCTTTCGGAGATGCTTCTTACCTGGGAAGAAGAGTCCTGAACAAGGCAGTGGCTGAGATTTACCAAGCAAATAAGAAAACTGGCTTCTGTGGATCAAAGCACACAGCACAAAGGAAAATGTCTCGTGCGGCCATGAGGTGTCACATTGGCAGAAACCTCCATCATGAGCTGCCCAAGGATTTGCTAAAGAGGAAAACACAGGGAGGGAGAAAAAAAACCAAACAATTGATTTAGGAATGCACACTAACTGTAAAGTTTCCTGTGGGAAAAATAAGCAAATATTTAAAACATCAGAAAGAAAATGCCATGGGGGAATTTCCACCCTTCTTAAACACAGTATGTCTTGGCACAAGTACAAGAAGAGGACTGGAGTTTATTAGTACTCCCAAGCAGGGCAAATGTAGCCCAAATGGCCAGCTCAGGCACCAGGTCACGTCCCAACTGTTTAATGAGTGGGCCGAAGGGGTGATTTTGTTGATCTACATCTTTAAAAATCTTAGAAACAATTTTAGGTAACTCGTGTTCAGATCTGGAGTGACGATGAGGAGAAATGAGGACTGGTGGGAAGCTAGGGATAAAAATATTTTTTTTCCTGCCTAGAGTGTGGGAAAGGGCAGCGATTTGTAGGAGAACAGCAGGGCCCATGATGTTACTTGGAGGCTCCGGAGGCTGCTCTGTGGGACTGGCTGACCTAAGGAAACTTGAGTGCAGAGGCTGCAGGAAATCCTGACCTTACTGGTGTTAACTTCTGGATTGCGTCCCAGGCCTGGGAAACCCATGTTCCTGCCCCCACACCAGGGAGACTTGTCGGCTCCTAGGCTGACAGAGGAGGTGGATAAGAGGCCCTTCCAGTTCCAGGGAAGGGGCTTAGGAAACAAATCATCAACCAGCCCCCTATGGACTATGGGAAGCAGTTCTCCATCCTGCTGAAAAGCTCCCCCAGGAACATCATGGAGCTTTCTACAGCCCTTCTCCAATCCCACCTCCACCCGCATTCAGCACATCACCTGGGGTTCTTGGATGGGAGAGTACGTCATAGAGCATCTTCCCACCCTCTGAGAGGTGGAAGGTCGGGCTTTGTTTCATCTGAACTGACAGCTCCTCTCAAGGCTCAGGGCAGGCCCGATGGTGGTTTGATGTTTATGGTGTGTCCCTGTCCCTGCACAACGCTCCTCAAAGTGGTTTTGTGAACAATTCAATCTAATTGGCAAAACCCATTAACTTTTCAAGAAGGTCATTTCTCATGATTTGCAGTGTGTTCCGAGTGGGTGTCACACTCACACCCCGTCCTCAGGCCCTGCTTTCCTGCAGAGCTCAGCACTGCTGCGTGGGCCTGGGCAAGCGCACAGGAGGATTTTCACCTGCGGCCACCTGAGCACCCTGATCAGAATTTCTGAAGCACTGGATCCTCCTGTCTGGCGTTGGAAGATGCCTGATAGAGTGAAGGAAGCATGAAAAGATAGTTCCCCAGCTGACACGGGTGTCTGGACCTGATAAAAAAATGTCTACATCAATGTAGTCGGTCTAGCTCCAAAGAGCCAACATCAGTCATCTTCTGTGTTCCATTTCCTGATTTTCTGGGTGAACCAAGGTATAACTTTCACTTGGCCCCTGTGTGTTATATCAAAGATGCACATAAAGAAGTTCAAGGCCAGGGTGAATTGCCACTGTAACAGTGCCAACAATTTCAAACCCTAGCAAAGCTGAGTTTTCACTAAATGACTTTTTCCCCTTTCCTCCCTGAAGTGAGGATCAGATAGCCAACTATTTTTCTAGTGCAGTGATTATGCTGCTTCTTATAATGTTGAATGTTAAGAAAGGAAAGAGCTCATTTGCCCACCATGAGAGGCAAAGGGTATATTGAAGGTGAGATTATCAATAGATATTTGAAACACATCAAAAGTAGTCTACTTGACATTTCCCCATCTGCAGCCTAGCACTCTCTACTGCCTTTCTTTGCTTTATACTTCTCCATAGACCTTACCATTGTTTGACATACTGTATGTTTTATTGTTGTAGAAAACATTTTTGCCTCTCTCCCTCTCTCTTACACACACACACACACACACACACAAATGAATGAATGAATGAATGAATGCCTCAGAAGACAGTGTTTCCTCTGAAATGAAGCTTCTGACCTTCTTTCCCAACCCACATACTTGGAACCTAGATCAATTGACTTGCAGTGAGGTCTCACCCTTTTTACAGCAAGATCCAAGATAGACCGGGCAAATAGCTCAGGGGCACAGTCCAGCCTGCAGGTTAGAACCATTGAGAGCCTTCGATCAGCTCTGGGGTCAATCTTCTTCACATACCAACATTCCAGGCACAAAACACACCTGGAGAACAAAGACTGGATGAGCAATGAATTCACTCTGTACACAACTGCCAGCTGCTCCTTTCTAACTCTTCCTCGAACAGTTCAAATCAGAATTTTCAAGTGAAGTGAGGGAAATAAAGAACAAACTCCCAAACAAAGCTGGTTATGGACAAATGCCATGAAACTCCACAGTAAGTAAATGTTCCCTGTCTCTTTAAGGGGAATTTCCTTTGGAGAATGGTGCTGTTGGGTCTAACTTCCTCCCTAAACTGACATATGCTCTGTACACATTTATTGAGCCCCCATTCTGTCCTATGTCCTGTGCTATGAACAGGATGCAGCCATGAATCAGATATGAAAGACAGATGTATTTGCTGCTTTTTCCCAGTTTGTGTCCAGTGGCAAATATTAACTGGCAGTCACCTCAAACCTGTTGGTGATGTTACCGTACACCACATTCTACTGTTAAAACTGACTCTAATTCAGGGGCCGGAAAACTTTACTGTCAAGTACCAAATAGTAAATCAATACTTTAGGATTTGTGGACCATACAACCTCTGTCACAACTACTCAGCTCTGCTGAGTGCAGAAACTGACAATCTGCTAATGAATGACCATGGCAGTGTCCCAATAAAACTTTATTTACAAAAACATATGCAGGCTGGATGTGGTTCTTAGGCTGTTGTTTATTGGATCCTGCTCTCACTGCTTTGTTGCATTATTGTCAAATTCTAGAGATGTGATTCAAATAAAACTATTGTCTTGGTCTCAAATTTCCTTGTAGTTTGTATACAGAGATTTATAAAACTACAAGTTGGTCAAAGAGTAGAGACGTTCAGTTTTAAGATGATTAAGTTCTGGGGATCTAATGTACAGTCCGGTAATTCTAGTTCATAATACTGTAGTACATAGCTGCTGAGAGAGTAGATCTTAAACGTTCTCACCACAGAGAAGAAATGGTAGGTATGTGATGTGATGGAGGTCTTAGCTAATGCTAAAGTGGTAATCATTTTGCAATATATAAATGTATCAAATCAACATGTTGCAGATCTTAAACTTACACAAAGTTATATGTCAGTTGTATCTCAACAAAGCTGGAAAAAAATTAAATTGAAAAAGGTTTTAGTTTTCAGAGTTTATAATTGTTGTCTGTGGAAACTTTAATGAAAGGTACCAAAGCATTTTAAAAAAGAAAAGAAAATATGGGTCTATAAAAGCACTTGCTGTTCATTTACAGCTTTTCAGCAAGCACTTCTGTCAGGATAAAGGATACAGGTTATACCACAGCTTTGCCTCTGTGATCATAACTGTCAAATCTGTCTGGTTATCCCTGGGTCCCAGCGGAGATGGCTTTGTTCTGTCTCCAGATGTTTCCGACACATCATTTAGAGTAATAACCAGAGACCAGAACAAAATGACCTGCTGACCCCTGGCCACAGGCCGAGACGGCATGGCTATTTTATGACTCTCAGCTTGTAGTTATTACGGCAAAGAGGCAATGAGGCCATCTTGTCATGGCTCTTGGTTCCTGGGTCATTTGTCCTGCCATGCCCGTCTCCTGAGCTGAGTCTCCTCCTCATCTGCTGTGGCTGGGTGGGCTCAGCTTCAGTCTATTAAGAGTCTAGTTGAGCCCCGTGTGGGATGTTTGCTGTTTCCCTCTCTAGACCCACCCTCCCTCTGCTCCATTCCCTGTGCTCCGCCCTGGAAGGCTGCCTTGTATGGACTCTGTCAAAGGACTGGCCTTCCATGTTGCTTCCTTTCGGGTCCAGCCAAGGAGGATTCCTGGTGAGAGACCCGAAGGAGGGAAGAGAGTGAAGATGGGGTATCTACTCCCCTGATCACTTCCTGTAAGCTCACGGCAGGCTGGCTGCATCCCTGGCTGCATCCCTTAATGGAAGGCCGATGCTCCTCTCAAAGCAACCAACCGCCTAGAGCCTTCTAGATGCTGTAGCCACTCCTTCCCCTTGTTCCCCGGGTCCAGGTCAGGGCCCAGCTCCACTGCTGCTGCTCTGTCATGTTCCTGCACTATCCCTGCACTTCCCCCACATCCCATCCACACCTTTGCACTGTGGTGGCTTTACAAATAAGCCCTTCCTGGATCATCCTGATTTGACGGTGCCATCTGTTCCTGTGGGGACCCTGATTTGGGCTCTTGGCTGCATCATTACTGTACCCTCTGGCAGAGCAGAAAGACTGTGGAGAGACTCCTAGAAGTGTCTGAGAAAACCTCCCTCTAATAAGCATCTGTGGATGGAAAACGTTGCCTGCCACATCAGCAAACAAAGGAGGCTGTGGTCATCAAACCATCAGCCACTACTGCTGCCCCCGAAGGTGAGCCCGAGGGAACTCCGGTTGGAGACAAACAGGCTGCCCCTGCCAAGCCCTCAGCACTGCAGCCACCCCCAGCGGTACACCCTGAGGGGACTCAGGATGGCAAAGTACAGGGTACTGATCTTAGATAGTGAAGGTGCATATCAAAGGAAAGATTTCAATGAGCCCAGACTCTTGCATCTCCCTGAGCTGGGTAGATAAGCGCTAAATTCACTAACTTGAGATATCTGGTTTTCTTTAATTAACAGTAATCTTTTGATGTTCCAAGTACTTGATCTTTGTTGCAAAAACTCCTACATATCCCAGCTCCTCCCTTACCTCTTTGGAGCAGTCCATCAGAGCTATCTGAGAGGCTGTGTCCTGGGCTGGAAGTCCTCAGAAAGTCTGCCAAACAAAACACTGTTCTCGGGGAATGCCCTGGCAGTCCAGTGGTTAGGACTCTGTGCTTCCACTGACGGAGCCCGGGTGCAATCCCTGGTTGGGGAACTAAGATCCCGCAAGTTGCAGCCAAAAAGACACCAATAACATAATTCTCAAATTCTAGGTTGTGCTTTTTTTTTTTTTTCAGTCTACACATCTCTAATTATTGTCATTCAAACATTGGATCCCCTTGAATGTAGTTTTCTCCAACAAGAGAAGTCAAGCACAAGCCTCAAACGAGATGTTATGGAGACCTGCAGGGTTGACTCACCGTTAGCCAGTCTACAGGGCTGTGAACATGACCATGTACCAAATAGCCCCATGAACCCATGAGGCCGAGTTCATGAGCCTTAGTAACTCAATACCACTGAATCTTAGAGCCAAACAGTTCTCAAGCAGCTTTGTAGATCCTAGTCAATGGAGAAGGTAGATTCCAGAACAGTTTCTGAAAACAACTTGCAGAGTTTAATTCAGTGGGAAGAACTTAACATCAAGTACCCTTTAAAGAGGTAGTCTGTATGGTGATTAAGGTGATTAAGGACAGACCCTGGATTTAGCTCTGTATAATGTGACCTTCAGAACACGCCAGTGATGTGACCTTAAGCAACATGGCTTAAGCATTATGGGTCTCAGTTTTCTCATCTCTAACATAGGGGCTGCTGTGAGAATTGCATTGGCTAATCATTGTAAATGTTTAGAACAGTGCCTGGTACATAGGGAGGTATGATAGACATTAGCTACTATGGCTATTGAAGGAGACACTCTCCTTGCTATCGTCTGTGTTGAAATCTGCTTAGTTACGCTTGGAACCCCAGATGCACTTTTTAAAAAAAAAAAGTACCCATTTTAAGGCACAATGACCTGGTATGCTTTGCAGAGATTTTTATATTGGGCCATAATATCCTTGTTGAATTCAACTCTCAGTCAGCGAGAGTAGACTGTGCCCATCTTCACTGTGCCTTGCATCACGCTAGCTATGAGAGACTGCAGCAGTGAACAAGAAAAGCCCGGTCCCCACCGTCATGAAAGTGCTACAGAAATCTATAGCTCAGGCTGGGAGTCACATGTCCTCACAACGACATTTAATTTAAAATCAAGCCACTTGAGAAAATTCAGCTGTAAGCCTGGCCTTCTCTCAGCTACCTGAGCACAGGGCAGAGAGCTGCAATAAAGCTGTGAGTCAGACGTTTACCCATCAAGACCTTTAAGGTCTTTCTGTAGATTCCCTTGAGAGTAAATAGAACATCACGGGTCCTTAGCACCTCTATTCCGGAGGAGTCTTCTGGCAGCACGAATGGATTTTCAATCTAAAGTGCTTCAAATCAGGAGAAAAGGGCTTCTGACTACTTTTTCTACAATGAACATGTACTGTTTTTGTAATGAGAACTAAAGATGCTTTAATGTTTTAAAAGTTTACAGTTGCAATAGAGAGTATCCTTATTGAGGTCTTGTGAAGCACATCATAAATTAGACACACAAGGTAACACTAATCATGTTCCAATGATGTGTCTAAAACAAGTAGGAAAATTCTCAATTGTTCATACTTCTTTTTCAACTTTAAGTTGAGAATTGGGAGCCCCAGGATGAAGGGGTAGACTGTTGGAGGCCATCTAGGCAGGTATCGATAAGGAGTAAGAATATCTCTAAGAAAGTGAAAGGATGTCAACAAAAATACTTTTGTTTGTAAATCAAGTCATAAGATGTGCAGAAAATACAGTTAAAATTGCATGGCAACAATTCTTACTTGCTTGGTTTGGGAACACCTTGTAGAAAGTGGAAGTCAACCCTTGTAATCTGACTAACCTTGATCCATTTCCCTTCCACCCTTGTTTTCTAGCAGAACTGAAAGTTCCTGTTTTTACCAAAGTGACCCATGGTGGGTCATGCTTGACTTACCTGGAACTCCAGGACCACTCTTTTCCCTCTTGTCCTAGGTCTGGAGAGCAGACACTGTATTCTAGTTAATCTTTATGTCCAAAGGGCCTAGCATAGTATCTTTACATAGTCAATGTCAAATACATTTGATGGATAAATAGGTGGATGGATGGATGGATGGATGGATGGATGATGGATGGATTGATGGAGATGATATAATTTGGGGATAAGTAAAAGAGAATGCGCTAATGATATAATTTGGGGCTACTAAGAGAATGCGTCCACTATTACTTGAAATAGAGAGTATAGGAAAAGGAAGAAGTTTGCTGTACCATTTTTGGCTCCGTGAAACATCTATGGATCTTGGGTAGTTGTAAACTTCTAGGCTTCAGTATCCTCATGGACAAAACTGAGGGTTTGGAGGAGTTGATCTCTAGGTTACCTTAGGACAAGTCCTAAAGTAACTAAGTATGATACTAAGTATAATGATTAAGGATAAAGAAAAGTAGAATTTACCAAGGTTTAACAATGCCTTAAAAATGTGAGAGTGCTCTGTCATCAGTAAGAAGGCAACTGGATGTTGGGTTTTTCTTTTAATGTTTGGTTTCCTGATACATTCTTCCACTCTTCAAAATGATATAAACCATTTCTGTTTAAATGAAAGTGAATTCAGATTGATTTATCTTTAGCAGATAATTCTTTAGATACTTGTTCAGCACCCTGCAAAAATTAGGTTGGAAGTTATTCTTTTAATGTTTGGAGCTGAATTCTAAGAGAGGTTGGAAATGGCTTCTGAGGAATCATTCAGCTAGGGCAGGGCACAATGGTAGGTTGTTTAAATAGCATCTACCTTTTTTTTTTTTACTGAATTGAACTTGGGTCTGCCTACCTGATGCTCAGCAAAGCCAATCTATTGACACCCAGTTGTGGGGGGAAAAGTACAGAATTTATTGCAAGACGCCAAGCAAGGGCAGTTTGTGCTCAAAAGACCCAAGCTCCCTGAAGGCTTCTGGGAAAGGGGTTTTAAAGGCAAAGTTAGAGGTGTGGATTGCAGGGTACCCGATCAGCTTGCACACAGTTCTCTGATTGGTTGATGGTGAGGTGAGGGTGATGTGCCAGGAATCTCAATCATCCACATTCTGGTTCCAACCTGTCTGGGGTGTGCACCCCGGTGGTCTGCATGTAGTTACCTTCTCCCACCTGGTTTGGGCTTTAGCATCTGCAAAATAACTCAAGGATATGGCTCAGGATATTATCTACAGCCTCTGAGGAGGCGCTAAAAGCCCTTGACCTCGTTTTATGGCTAAACTATTATTTTGTCTTGCTTGACTGCTTTCCTTTGTTTCTACATTTTCTCCCTTCTCTGATTAAATTTGCTCTTTGGAACTCGGGGGAGGCCTAGGGGGCTACAGTTTGTTGCCATAGTCTCTTTTCCCAATCAACAATAATCAGGGGACACAGAGGCATCTGTCACTGGGAAAGCCCCACAGAGTCCTGCTCGGTTTCACTCTAATGAATGAACAAGGTCTCTCAAATCTCGTTCAACCCTTGGATTTTTTGGTTTTGTGGTCTCCACCTTCTACCACTGAGCCAATGTCTTCATTGTCCAGGCCCACTATTTTGCAAACTCTACAGCTCTTTCTGCCAAAACCAAATACTATTTCTTTTCTCTTCCCAATATGATTAACTCACACAACCCTGGACCAACATATACAACCACATGCCAGCAGTCAATGTTTTAGCTCCTCTTCCATCAACATTGTCCCTCTGCTCAGGGCCAAAAAAAGTCAGAAAGATCAGTGCCAAATAGAAATGTGCTTTTCATATTGATTCTCCTGCTTAAAATTAATTTCTTTATAGACTTTTGAATATTTTATTTGTATTAAGTATTCCTTTTCTTTTTTTTTCCTCTTGAGCTCTCTCTCTAGCTGCTTTTTATTTTTTCAAATACTTTAAAGACAACAGGGTTGGATTTAAAATATATCCTGCTATGTTCTATCTATTTGTCTAGGACCTGAAAATTTCTGACTTTCAAAAGGTCAATTGCACATTTACAATATACATAACCAAAATAAAAATGCCATTTAATTTTTATTCACTTTTCAAGCCAACTCTCCAAATATAGTCATTTTTAATATCTAAGTCCTCTATATATATCCACACAAAATCTGCCCCAATTTGTTCCTGGTCCAGTATGGGAGATTCACAATGTATTGTAATTTATCTTTTTCAATAGCTACAATTATAATACTTGTCACAAACTCCTATTCAAAAATTACATAAAAAGTAGACAGAAAGCCATACAGTGAAAATAATCAGGCTTTTATTTACTGTGTATATAAGTCATGTTTAAATGGACAACCTAAGGATTGTAAGATCTCAAACTAATTTTTGAATCTACAGAGATTCAGATACAATCTACGATTCACAGTCTATGATTATGTTCAGAGCAGTTTCAGACGAAGTACATTTTATTAAAAGTTTGTAGTTATTTGGGAATGTGTAAGCTGTCTTTGGTACTTATTGTAATATCAGTGAATCAGAATATTCAACTTACCAGAAAATTCAATTTCTAATTCTCCGTGACATAAAGGAGAAAAGTGGAGGAGCAGGGTGAGGGGGGCAGTCCCCCCGCAAGAAGCCAAACTAGCAAATGTAGCTTCAAACCCACCGTCTGGTCTGTTATTCCAATTGTAGCCATTTGTTTTTGCTAACTCTGTCCTAAACTTAGCTTTTTCTGTGCTGCTATAAGAGTATGCTCTTATCTTCTAGATACAACACATTTTAAAATTGCACATTGTTTTCTATTTTTCTTTAAAAAATTTTGTCCCCTAACTTTAGTTTTCCGGGGCAGAGCCTGGATTTTCAATCCTAGCCACAGGTGTGTCAGGAATTATCTCAAAAAAACTCTTAAAATTGTCCTGATTGTTTAGTTGTGATTACTGAAGTTGGTAGAGGTGAAATAATTTGGACAAAGTCAAGACCTACAGTTTGCAAGTGAGTAACTTAGAATTTTCACCAAGATATGCCATGTCCCAAGGGCCGTGTTCATTTCCTCACTAGTACAGAATGTAGGTACTCTGTACTTTTCATTATATAGAGAATCTCCCTTAACAAGAATTCAAATAACTGTGATCCTCATTTTTTTAATTGAATATCTGTTTCAAGAGAAAGGAAAAAATTACAAGAATGGTAACTCTATTAATAGCAATTAAAATATAGTCATGTATATCTACAATTCCAGGGAGTATTCTGTACTTCCTTTAAAACATATGAGGTCTAATATTCTACTCTTTAATATTATAAATATCATGGAATGATTAATATTTTCAGAGATAACTCCAAGGCTTTTAAATAACTCAAATCAATGCCACAATATTAATTGTGAATTAAACAATACTAACTCAGGGAAGTAGACTTACATATTTTATATCATTTAAAGAAAGTTTAAATCTTATACTTTTCTTGATTTACAGCAGCCTAACTGTTCTCATACATATGCTTTTTTTTGAGGGGGGGTGATTGACATATACACACTGGTTTATTTAAAATAGACAACAAGGACCCACTGTATATTGAACTCTGCTCAATATTCTATATTAACCTAAATAGGAAAAGAACTTGAAAAAGAATAGATACATGTATATGTATAACTGAATCACTTTGCTGTATACCTGAAACTAACATGACATCATTAATCAACTATACACCAATATAAAATAATTTTTTTTAAAAAGTGACATATATTTCTAATTTCTTTTGCAGAATATTTAGAAAACACAGAAAAACATAAAGAAATTCAACATATGCATTCTTTATTCTGCTGCGAGCATTTTACCATGTCACTTATAATTCTTTACTTGCATAAATATACATAACCTAAAATATTCTCATGTGAGTATGTCATATACTACTTTATACTTCCTCGGTTGAATATGAATATTTGAATTGTTATTTATGATGAGGTAATTAATATATTTGGGTTAGATTCCTAGA